>NC_062981.1:1783439-4565939 GCF_023078275.1 Leguminivora glycinivorella
TTCGCATATCATGCATTTCGCTCGTGCTTGCTCGTAATTATATTGGTACGAGCGAGATGCATGATAACTATTTAAATAACACATTTAGATATCGTTCTCATGTCAGTGTTCATTTGAATTGGATTGATTATGTCAGGTTTAAATAATATGGACGAATATTCATTCGTAGGTGTATAATATTATTAAATATGATGTACAGTCCAGTTCATAAATATGTGTACATTTTTCACCTTATTGCATAGAGTTAAGGTGAAGAAATGTACATATATTTATGAACTCGACTGTACATACCTAGTGAGAATTATATGCTAGTCAGAAAGAAAGATAAAGTAGATAATAATCATAAATTATTTGGTCCCTTAGGAGTCTGCTTGCTTGGCTTCTTGCCAAGTTTCTGGGGGTAAAAACCAAGAAACGCAGAATACGAATTACTGCATATACATATTAGCCGTTCATATATGTATTAAACTGAAGCAATTAAAATTGCAAATGTGTACCTAACTAAGAATGAATATTATGTTGGAATTTCAAGTCATATGTTTTTTATACTCCAAAAGTTCAAGTCACTTATAATAAATACCTTAAGTACCTTAACCCATATAAGGGCATCATGTGTAGTAAGTATAGTGTAGGTACGATTAAATGCAAGTCATGGAGGAGATTCGTAGACAAAATACGTGGCGTTTCAAGCAAAATGTAGGGTGAGGTTGCCAACAATGAGCCACCAAAAATTTAAATCTTAATAAGTCAGTCATAATAGGTCCAAATTCAATTTTTTTTATTCAGTGCATTTGTTATTTATCTAGCTCTAAATTTTCATCATTATTTTTTAATAAAACTGAATAGAAGTCGAGATATTTTAGTTTTTTTAAAAGATGAACAATGGCTCATTGTGTACAATCTCTGGTACAGACTGAACCGGTACTATGTATTCAATGAACCGGCCTAGTACACAATGAACCTACCATTATATAATTGCATAGTTTTTGATAAATAATTGCAAAATATACAAACTGATTTAGGTAAATATGGGGCAATTTAATAAATACAACATTTACAATGTCAAAAATGCTTATTTATTTAAACTAAGAGTAGTTTACTAATGTAATCGTCACAATATTCTTCGTTATATGAAAAATAAAGTCTTGCATTTCAAAAAACTTAAATAATATATGTATTATCAGATATTTTTGTACTATATAGTAACGTTATATTAGATATATTTATATTAACTCTTAAACATGGCAAAAGTTGTACAAAATAGACCTTCCAAAGGCTAACTAGAGAATTACCTAGAGAACCTCCTGGTTCATTGAGTACTCTAGCCTTGTGGTTCAATGTGTGCTAGATATACATTTTCACTTTTTAAATTCGGTAAAAAATAAACGGCACAAGAAAGCCGCATCAGTGAATGTCAAAAAGAGAGAGAAATAGTCACTCCGCACAACTGATTAATTAGATAAATCAAACATAACTACATTCTGAGAAAATAAAAAAACTAAATACTTAATTTTTTTCTGTTTTCTTGTCCAAAATCACAAAATACTTCACTACACGTGCAATTTCAACGCGGACCGGCCGCCGACTGGGGAGCGAGCGGGGGAACCTTAGCGGCGCGTGCCTATGTTCGCAGTGCAGTTTGGCAACGTCGCATTTTCGAATAAAACCGTTGGTTCCTTGTGTACCACTGGTTCTCTGTTGCCCACCTTACCCTACCAAGTTGTCATAAGCATAAGGACGCCAATATCATCTTTATGGTAAGCGACAATCTGGTAGCGTTTACTTAAAAACGCAACATGAACACTTGACAATGTTTCTAATAACTTGTAACCAAAAACACACTGAATACCTAACAAACATAGTACAGCATTTCTTTTTTTTTTGCCACTTTTATGAAGTGTGATATTTTTGAAAAAAAAAATGCTATTTCTACTCAGAATTACTAGCTTTTTCAATCCTAGTAGTTACTTAAAAAAATTGTCCCATACGATTTTTTCTTATTTCTTACCATTTTCCGTACATGTTGTATGGGGTAACAAAAGAGGAAAAATGTATGGAAATTCTGGGACACTTTTTGTCTCCCAGTGAGATTGAAAGTACTCGTGATTCTGAGTACAATTGACCTAAAATTCCCTAAAACAATCAAAATTTTTTTATTGGCAAAAAAAAAAGAAATGCTCAGTAACTTTTCCAATAATTTCGATCACAGTATAAATCAGTAATATCTCTTCTAACAAACGTACGCCGCACGGGGTGCACACAAGCGCGTCGTGTACGTACGCAACACATGCAAGCGGATTTGGATAAACGTGGATAAGAATAATATGCATAATGATATTTTAGGTATTTTCTGACTGATATAATGTGGTATTATTATACTAATACTTATAGTTATAGGTAATTCCACGGAGGTTGAAGTGAATGATAACACACACACCTAAATGAAGATTAGTACTGATTGCAAAAAAATTAATGAATGAAATGAGTGAGTGAATGTAAAAAAAAACGATTAATATATTTTTGAAAAACATTATTATTTATTGTTATACTTATCATTAATGGTATTAAAAGCAGTAAAACATAATGAACAAATCCTTTTATAAACCACCGTCACTTGGCATATCTTCATCTGATTCGTTAGGATTGATTATAAGGTTTTGGTTTTCGGTTAAATCATCTACAATACAATACAAATACTCTTTATTGCACGCCTCAATACACGAAACAACATATCATAGGTTCTCTTTCCCTATATCTTTCTTCGTTTTCTTGGGTTTTTCTGAAAATACTGTGAAACGTTTCTTTATCAAGTGCTGCTATTTCTTCGTTTAATTTTCTCATGACGCTATTAAATGTGAACTCAGTATTACTAGCTGGAAGTCGCGGTGGCATAAATAAAATTTTGCTACGGACAAACGATATTATTTTATTAATAGTTATTTGTTATACAAGGAGGCAAAGTTGTATTTTAACGCTGAGTTTGGAATTGAAAAACGAGCAAGTGAAAGGATTCTATAGTTGAACCACGAGCGAAGCGAGTGGTTCGAGAATAGAATCCTGAACTTGCGAGTTTTTTAACACACGAGAAGTAAAATACATTTGCACTCGAGTGTAACACAAAACTTTTCCCCTCACTATAGCGAGGAAACTACAACGCAAAAAAATGCGTTTATCACTGCTTCCAGTAGTTCCACAGGTGGTAAATCATCTTTATTACTAGATTCACCTACTTTTATGAATTTTAAACCAGTTAATTTGACTTTATTCAAGGTCAAATTACTTTACCCACTAGTGGATAAAATGCGTTTTTACCCGCTGGTATTAAAGGACAAAACACGTGTTTCCGAGCTAGTGAGGGGAAAATTAAATTATCCGGTGAACTTTATAGCTCATATGAAATTTCACTTCCAAATAAGTATTCAGCTATCGATATATTTTATATCGGAAGGATGTCCCTAATATGTTAATTGACGTTATTGCTACTGCGACTTCTATGTCTGCTAATAAGTAATGAAAAAATAGGTAAACACCATTTTAACAGCTACGATGATAAAATAAGGCAATTTATTACATATTATCTTTGATTTCTACGATTTTTATTCCAATCATAATCTGACAATTAATTAATCACATACGAGATATTTTATTTATTTTCTGTTTTGTTTGAAAATTGTTCTATAGAAGTAATTCTTAACAAAATAGTAAATAGAAACTTTTTGGTCTTTCTTACAATTCACTGTTGAATCTACTGTCGGTACATAAGAACACTAATTTCAAAATCTCGTTGTCATTACATGACAGTGTTATAGTGTGCGTGGCCTCAACTGAGTTGAAACTACCTTATAATAGTATTAAATAACAACACCTTACTTTGGACGATGTCGAGTAACATTTATAGGTAGGAATTTTGTTCAACCACGTGCTTTAGAAAGCATTAGGTGCCTTTCGCGTCGCCGCTGCCGGAGAGTGACTACTGAGTCGTCCTTATATTGTGTTTCGGTGCAGCATGGTAGAAAGAACTCTTCTCTTCTAAGTAGATGATCAATTAAGGCTCATTACTGTTAGTTATCCTAATTACCTACTTCAGCTGGGTTCGGACATTTAAATTCCTTTAAATTTTTTGCGACAATTCTACGCCAAAATTGTTAGAAAAGTTCCGATGTCTGTTGATTGTATACCATTGCTAGATTTGCTAGTAATGCTAGTACAAGAATACATTTATTATATGTCATTGCTACTATTGCTAGTGTGCTCAATTATTCAAAATCTCGTCTAGACATTTGAATAATTGAGCACAACATGTTTAACGAACAAAAAAGTTTTATCCTCAATTTCTCACTGCGACCACAGCTCAAACGGAGTCGATTGAAAGGTGAGGAGCAACTTCGGGTCGAAAAGGGGTTTTATTGGCTTCGTTGCTGAGTCTTGTTTTTTTTTAGCAAAGGCAACTGAAACCTTTAGAAGGTTAAAGTTGGCCAGATTGCGAAAAGTTACACCGCAGGCTGTTTAGTATAGCCGATTTAATAAGCGAAGTTTAGAAAAAAGAATATTTTCAGACTAATTCGAGCTAAAAAGTAACACAGTCATGTCAGTGATATATTCAATCTTCATGTGTGACTGTTAAATCCTTTGATGCATGTTTCGTGCACTGCATTAGGCCTACGCCCTGGTTTAAACTTTATTAATTCCATTCTTCGAATGTTTGTCAAAATTTTGCTAAAGATACGAACACCGTCCAACATAAACGTCTGCACTCTTGACATTCCTATATCGTATCAACATCGTACCTAGAGCTAATTTATGGCACATATAAAATTTTTGTATCTTCCAAAGAATTAGATTTGAATTGTTTAATGTTGAACATCCTTTCAGCTGTTAATAATACCTAGTGCAGAGACACCTATAATAAAAAGTTCCATAACAAAAACCGGAAATATGCCTGACTAGGCCCTCGAGCCATACGAGCGTATCACATATTTTTGCGTCCTTCGGGGTATACAATACAATACAGTATAATACTCTTTATTGCAAACCTCACAATGCTCACATGGTCATTCATAGTTAACAGTCAGTATCATATTATTGCAGGTGACTGTACTTGCTTACACCACATCCCAAAGTGGAATAAAAGGTAAAAGTAAGTTCGGGCTCGAAAGGGTTTTCTGATTGCCTTCGTTTGTGGTTTCTAGGTGTTTCTATTTTCGCGCGGACAAAGAGTTTGGTGAAGTGTTGTTAACCTTCCACATTTTAGGTACCACGATTCCTCGTGTAAATATGAATATCGGGTGAATGTATGGCAGCAACGGCTGGTCCACACAAGCCGATTCCCATCGGCTTGCCTAAAATTGATTACTAGTAAAGTACCTAATGTTAAGGTAGGTTTCTTTTTGCTTTGGTGTTCCCGTTCCCTAGCAGAAATTTTCACCAGCCGCCACTGTGTATGGGTTTCTTTTTATCCACGTAAGGTCCAGTGTCCTATTTTTAACCCCCGACGCAAAAACGAAGGGGTGTTATAAGTTTGACGTGTCTGTCTGTCTGTGTGTGTGTCTGTCTGTGGCATCATAGCTCCCGAACGGATGAACCGATTTAGATTTAGGTTTTTTTGTCTGAAATCTGAGTTGGTCGGAAGTGTTCTTAACCATGTTTCATGAAAATCGGTCTAGTATGTCGCAGTCGGGTTTTTTTTTCAAAATTTTAATTTTGTGGTTATTATAATGAAAGTGGTACCTAAATAATTTATTTTTTCTAGGACTAGAAAGTTTAAAATATGTACAAGTCCTATTCGTAGGACACTGGGTCTGTACTCGACTTGTCCTGAAAATAGAACCTGTCCTGAAAAGGCCTTACGAGGTTAATATGATAAAAGTATAAATGTTTCAAGATGTAGAAGTATTCTTGTACCGGAATAAATGTTTATTGTATTAGAAGTGAATCGTCTCGAGATGATTGTTAGTTATTTGTGGATAGTTGGATACACATAATATGGATACATTTGGATAGACAAGCGTTATCTGAGGGCGTTCTATTTCTATATATTATTTTTATAAAAGTTCCGAACAAGAATCTTAGGTATATATTGGGTGTAACTCAATTACGAAGAGAGATATGAACATAACTAAACTTACGCTGGGTTTATTTGAGTAATGAGGGTTCCAATACTTATAACTTCACAAGACGAAAACTACTCCGATACATAATAAAGAAATTTCAGTACCTTGTGAAAATATCAATTCAAAACGTGATGTAACGTAAAAGTTTCGACTAGCTAGACTAATTTTGGCACTTCTGGATGAGATTAGCCCAGGACCGGGATAAGTGGCGTACACGAAGGGAGGCCTATGCTCGGCAGTGGGCGATTAATGGCTGAAATGATGATGATGATGAGACTAATTTTATACGGGATTTTGAACAACGCGACAAGCACACTCAAAAAAGAAACTTAACGTATTCTAATGAATTTTATACTAGGCGCTTTGTAAATGGAATTTTGTCACTAATTAATTATTATTCAATACTCAATGTATAGAATTATATTAAGACAAAAATTTTACTTTAGCTTTAGTTTATTAAGAATTTGTAGTCATCAGTAGTTTTTAAGATTATTGCCATGCACTAACAGGGTATCATGTACTGTCAGTTGCAATAGTGCATGGAGAAATTATGAATGAATTCATTGATAAATTCGCCATACATTTTTGCAGCTGATAGTACCTACCTTATAATATTTAAATACCATCCTATGTAATTTGAACATGGTTGCAATAAAGATTGATAATTGATATGATATGATATTATGTTTATGAGGGTAATGATGGATCTTATTGGTCCAATAATTAGTTTGAATGAGATTGGCATATTGACAGGTTCTCGCCCCCAATCATCGGGCTAATAACGCTCACAGGTGAGCGGTCTCTGGACGTGACGTCTGTCAATATTGGTGGTCGATGCTTTAATTGAATAGACGGGCGACTCCCAAGTCGTAAAATAATTCCTAAGCCTTATTGCAGAGACATTTGACGACCGGTCTAGCGTAGTCGGTAGTGACCCTGCCTGCTAAGCCACGGTCCTGGGTTCAAATCCCGTTAAGGACATTTATTCGTGTGATACAAGATTTGCTTAATTTGGGGCTAGGTTGATCTGGGTAAGGTGTTGTCCTTCGTCAATACTAATATTATAAATGGGAAAGTGTGTGTGTCTCTTTGTTTGTCCGTTTTTCACGACAAAGCGGAGAGACGAATCGACGTGATTTTTTAAGTGGAGATAGTTGAAGGGATGGAGAGTGCTAAAAGCTAGTATTTATATAAAGTTAAGGTGTTGCTTGCTAGTAGGCTGCTGTAAAGCCCCGTATTCATTGTAAACATTTGTTGAGCAACCTTGTTTAATCAACATGTTGCTGAGTTGCTGGCAACATGTTGCAGGCAACACTGGGTGTTGCAGAGTTGCTGACTGCGTGTTGCAGTGTTTTCGCTTGTCGATCAAAAACATCAGTTGATCAACTCATGTTGACGTGTGCATACAGTTCTTGCAACTTTTCTAATAAATATGGCGGTAGTTTGGGACAACGACAAAATAATGCAATTAATAGAACTCTTTCAATCGAAAAGTGTGCTATGGGATTCGTCAAAAAAGGAATATAAAGATAAAAATAAAAAAACGACGCATGGGACGAGATTTCCGCTAGTCTAAACTTGCCAAAAAAGGACGTGGAAACTAAAATGCATGTACTACGTAGGTACGCAGTTCTTGAGGGAAAAAAAGATTTCAGCCAAAAAAACTATACGCTAGGCTATACGCTAGATACACAAGAGAGCACAACAACACGACTTCTTCAGGCAACATTTTCACGCAGTCTGCGGTGTGGACAGGAGGTCATGCCGTAAACAAAGTTTCCCGCAACTTTATGCCATTTCATCAATAAAATTGATCAACTGTTGGTCAACAAATGTTTACAATGAATACGTGGCTTAACGCATTAAATAAGTTCTAATTCCATACCTCAGAAGGAGATATCGTAAACCTTCTTGGATCACTTTGCTGTCCGTTGATCTGTTTCGTATTTGTCTGTTTGTCAGTCTTTATCTAGGTAGCACGTTGAGGTATCAAGTTGAAATTAAAATCAATATGTTTTTGATACGTATGTGGTTGTCGTTGAGGCCTTATGTGAGTAATTAAATCGTTAACGCTGTCACGGACAGAGACCGCAGGATGCCATTAAGGCTTAGCTCCAGCTAGAGATGGGTAGGGGTGAGTAAATACTGAGTATTTACCCGTAATTTACTCAAAGCACCGAGTAAATACTCGTATTTACTCATTTGGGTGAGTAGAAACTGTTACCTAAAAATAATTAAAAAAATGAGATTTAAGTACTTAGCCGTGTTTAATTTAACTGTGTGGACATGTTTAAATGAGATTTATATTATTAGAAGCTTATGGGAGTCTTAGTTTGTCGAAAAAGAGGTAATCATTGTGAGAAAAAAATAGTGATAATGTTTAGTTAGCAGTTTTGTTTTAAAAAAGCAGGTATTTACAGCAAAAGTATGAGACTTAAATTAAATTGATGTTCTAGATAACGGCATGACGTTCGGAAGTGATTGTTAATGTGGCACTTACGACCTTTTATTAAGGGTTTTCTAAAGAAAACTCAAAAATGGCTGAGCTGGTGACGTTTAAAGTACTAGTTTTGTGTTTTGTATTATATAGGCAATAATTTGACGGTTTCTGGATATTTTTCCAACAACGAATTCGAAAGTTATAAAGGTATAAACATTATTTCGGCCTTAATTATCGTTTTATTCCAAAACTGTTCATATTATTAAAAAACTTTTTTAGAAACATTTAATTAATTTTTAAAGACCTATCAGATGATGTATAACACACTGGTAATTTCTGAATTTTATTTTCGTGATAAATAGTTACATGTATGGAGAGCACGTCTTTAAAATAAAATTCATATAAATTTGATTACTTAACTTAGTAGCCGATAACAAAATACACCAATATTTCTAATTTGTAATTCCATATCAGCACGTTAAATAGTTTATACCCACCAATTTGAGTAAAAACGAGTAAATACGGGTATTTTGAGTAAATACTGAGTATTTTCTCGATATTTACTCTTGAGTATTTACTCACTACCCATCTCTAGCTCCAGCTAATCGACGGAGCAGAAAAGAAACGAGACAGTTTTACAGATACCAGACGATATCGACAGGACCACATTATTCACATTAGGCGGCCGAGTTGGTAACTTCGTCGATCAATTCCTAGGGATTTTATACATGTTAGCAATTCCACAAAGATAGAATCGTTTTTTGTTTGCGATTTGCGATATTTGATTGATTTTAGATGTAAGGTATTATGAACGCTTCATCAGTTGTTGGAAAAGGAATCCTCCGAATACTAATACAATAGAATAGACGACTTCAATGATTTTTTTTTTACAATATTTTTGAAAAGCGCATTTGTATTTACCACAATTTTGACACAACACACGGCTGCCATGCCTTTTAATATAAAAATCTACGTCCCAAAATAATTCTCTTTACTTCAGGTTTTCCTCTTTTCAACGTTATCCAGCAACGGCCTTATCCCATTCAAACTAGCAATTCTAACAAATCGCGGCACCGTTTAGGCATTTTTTTCAAACGTAATTTCAACCCCCCTCATTTTTTTACCACACACTCTTCAATCGGTAAAATAAATGCCTAAGCCTTGGGACCCTATCGGGGCTTTCAACGACTTTATCCGGAAGTCACTGCATCCCAAAACTAATGATTCACGACACATTGTTGAAAGGTAATTCTTTGCAAACGCCATTTTTAACCCTGCGCCCCTACGGTAGGGAGAGTAGTGATGTACCAAAATAACCTAACCGAGACAATCACAATACACGTCTTTTTTTATTGCATAACCTCAAAATAAATTCAAAGGAATGACACACAATATGTACTTTAAAGATGGAATAAATATAAAGCGGGCTTATCGCTGACGACCAATCTTTTGAGCAATTTAGCTTTAGGTTTGGAGATTACGAGTATACCATTCCACAGTTTAGCTAGAATTAGCCAGGCAGAGAATGTTTTGAAAAACACAGATGAAGATTGCCAATCGCTTTAGTAATGTTAAATTAGTTAATATCAAAAAACAGATGAAATTAAAAAAAAAATTAACTTCTTTGGAATTTCCTATCCATTTCTTATCGAATAATAAAACTTTTAATAAAACTTTTCTAATTTTGACAAAATCTTAATAAAATACCTACTAGGACTAGTTTTTGGCATGATTATTGACATATGGCCCCGCTAAGAACTAAAAACTCAGTTCCGATACCTATTTCCTATTTCTGACAATGGTACGTCACTATGGGAGCTGCACCCCCTAAAACAACATCAGTCCCCTGGGAACCATATCAAATGCCTATCGCGGACGCTGATCGATATAGATGCAACGTTATATCGAACTTGGAATAATATTATTTTGGAAATATTGCACAGATTCTCTTTGTTATGCCTAAAATGTTGTTATAGGGGATCGGCACAGTAAAAGAAAAAATACATATGGAAAAAAGACATCACATCAACGAAGATGAATTACCCGCAGGCTAATGCCGTCACGAACAGTGAAGCAATCGTGGTACAGTCACCTGCAATAACATGATACACAACGAGGTACGAAAAATGTCTGCGACTAACTTACGAGACACAAGAGCGTGACATATGTGACACGTGACAGCGCCCTTCGAAGAGTAACATCTTATTGCAGATGTACAATCGAACTCAAGTCGTTGTCCTTAATAACCCTTACCCGATCCTAGGCCAGTTTTAACAAATCGGAGGCCATTAACAGGCGACCCAGGCCCCTATTTCTCCATCGTGACAATCCGACATATGTCAAGAAAAATTGACATTGACATATTGTTTTGGTTTCACCAAAATCTACAATTGTCACACGATAAATTAACCCGTAGACAGAAAAAACCGGTCAACTAAGTAGGACCGCAATGTACCTGCGTCGCGTCGTTCTAATTATACGCGCAAATTATTAATGCGAGACAAATATAGTAATCGCGCTCTTCTTGCTGCTATAGTACAGTCAAGTGCAAAAATAGGTATCGAAATAATCGTCTCATAAATATGTCTCATATACTACGCTCTTATCACACCGGACTGAGATGCTATGGGACATATTTTTGGGTAAGATGTGTACAGTCGAGTTTATTAATAATAATATGTGTACATTTCTTCACCTTAACTCGTTGCAATAAGGTGAAAAATGTGCACATATTTATAAACGACTGTATACCCATATTTTTTTTTTACGCTTGACGTTACGTGTACAGTACCGGGTTGTATCAAATTTATGACCGGTAGGTATATAATATAATAAATATAATGTTATTTATCACATTTTTAGGGTTCCGTAGTCAACTAGGAACCCTTATAGTTTCGCCATGTCTGTCTGTCCGTCCGTCCGTCCGTCCGTCCGTCCGTCCGTCCGTCCGTCCGTCCGTCCGTCCGTCCGTCCGTCCGTCCGTCCGTCCGCGGATAATCTCAGTAACCGTTAGCACTAGAAAGCTGAAATTTGGTACCAATATGTAAATCAATCACGCCAACAAAGTGCAAAAATAAAAAATGGAAAAAAATGTTTTATTAGGGTACCCCCCCTACATGTAAAGTGGGGGCTGATATTTTTTTTCAATCCAACCCTAACGTGTGATATATTGTTGGATAGATATTTAAAAATGGATAAGGGTTTACTAAGATCGTTTTTTGATAATATTAATATTTTCGGAAATAATCGCTCTTAAAAGAAAAAAAAGTGCGTCCCCCCCCCCTCTAACTTTTGAACCATATGTTTAAAAAATATTAAAAAAATCACAAAAGTAGAACTTTATAAATACTTTCTAGGAAAATTGTTTTGAACTTGATAGGTTTAGTAGTTTTTTAGAAAAATACGGAAAACTACGGAACCCTACACTGAGCGTGGCCCGACACGCTCTTGGCCGGTTTTTTGATTTTTTTGTATGAACGTGTAACGCCACTTTTATCGCCACTCGTTTTTAGAATTTCTTATTAATCGCACTTGTATCGAAATGTACTATTTCAACACACTTGCTCATAACAATGATATTATTGAACCGTTTTTAGGCTCATAAGAAATTACACTGTGTGGCTTTTTATTACACTACCGCACTTGTGTTACGGGTATTGTATGATAACCCGATAGACTTGCTATTGAAACTAGCCGCTAACAACATGGATACGGCTCCATTTAAAATTGGTCACACTCATATTATATCCGTGGAGCAAGCGCCGGGTGGGGCGGACAACGTGTCACATTTTGGACTTTTACTAACTGTTTTAGCCAATAAAATCTAATTAATATGTAAATTTTGTTTGTTTTTAGGGTTCCGTAGTCAACTAGGAACCCTTATAGTTTCGCCATGTCTGTCTGTCCGTCCGTCCGTCCGTCCGTCCGTCCGTCCGTCCGTCCGTCCGTCCGTCCGTCCGTCCGTCCGTCCGTCCGTCCGCGGATAATCTCAGTAACCATTAGCACTAGAAAGCTGAAATTTGCTACCAATATGTATATCAATCACGCCAACAAAGTGCAAAAATAAAAAATGGAAAAAAATGTTTTATTAGGGTACCCCCCCCACATGTAAAGTGGGGGCTGATATTTTTTTTCATCCCAACCCCAACGTGTGATATATTGTTGGATAGGTATTTAAAAATGAATAAGGGTTTACTAAGATTGTTTTTGGATAATATTAATATTTTCGGAAGTAATCGCTCCTAAAGGAAAAAAAAGTGCGTCCCCCCCCTCTAACTTTTGAACCATATGTTTAAAAAATATGAAAAAAATCACAGAAGTAGAACTTTATAAAGACTTTCTAGAAAAATTGTTTTGAACTTGATAGGTTCAGTAGTTTTTGAGAAAAATACGGAAAACTACGGAACCCTACACTGAGCGTGGCCCGACACGCTCTTGGCCGGTTTTTCGTAAAACGTATGAAACACATGTGCATTGGTCATTTACTTAGATAGAATTTGTTGATCTACGAACCACATATTCATAATTATGCTTTAAACACAGGTTTTAAATAAATAAAAATTACACACATTGGCTCTCTTATGCGCACTCGCTTCGCTTGCACGCACAATATCACTTCATGTGTATTGACATTGACCAAACTAGCACATTTGTGTCATACTTAATGTACTATCATTGCTCGGTACTTTATACCTATACTAGCTTTTACTCGCGGCGAGCGAATCGCGTTAGAAAGAGACAAAAAGTAGCCTATGTCACTCTCCATCCCTTCAACTATCTCCACGTGAAAATGGCCCCATGCTCAACCGATGGCAAATGCTGCACGCTGTCGCTATGTAGGTTTTAAGTTTGAATTGTTTTAGTTTTTAGGGTTCCTTAGTCAACTAGGAACCCTTATAGTTTCGCCATGTCTGTCTGTCCGCCCGTCCGTCCGTCCGTCCGTCCGTCCGCGGATAATCTCAGTGACCGTTAGCACTAGAAAGCTGAAATTTGGTACCAATATGTATATCAATCACGCCGACAAAGTGCAAAAATAAAAGGTGAAAAAAATGTTTTATTAGGGTACCCCCCTACACGTAAAGTGGGGAGTACCTTTTTTTTTCATTGCAATCCTAACGTGTGATATATTGTTGGATAGGTATTTAAAAATGAATAAAGGTTTACTAAAATCGTTTTTTGATAATATTCATATTTTCGGAAATAATCGCTCCTAAAGGAAAAAAAAGTGTGTCCCCGGGCCCTCTAACTTTTGAACCATATGACTGTTTAAAAAAATATGAAAAAACACAAAAGTAGAACTTTATAAAGACTTTCTAGGAAAATTATTTTGAACTTGACAGGTTCAGTAGTTTTTGAGAAAAATACGGAAAACTACGGAACCCTACACTGAGCGTGGCCCGACACGCTCTTGGCCGGTTTTTTAAGTCTTCATTAGGAAATGTCTTACTAACACTAATATTAGTTCTTTAGAGTGTTAATGTTCTACTAACCGTTTATGGACCTTGAGTCTGAAATAAATGTTTTTTTTTTAAATCAAGACAATTTGTCGCTCCGTTTTGCTGTGAAGGACGGACAGACAAACATACACACACACTTTCCCATTTATAATATTAGTATGGATTCGCTATAGGTAACATTCGGCATCATGAAAATCCATTTCAAATTCGTCGTGTTATGTCTGCGGCGAGCGGTTATCTTAGCTATTTTTTTTCTTGCCATCAAAAATAATAAATCATCCATACCGGCCATATATAAAAGCAAATGTGTCGCTACCGAAGTGCCAAAATAGTAAATATCTATTAGCTAACGGGTACTCGTCGGGTAGTCTCATGGAACTTTTAATAAAAAAATATTTTTACTTTCTTAAACGTAGACGCGTAATGTTTTATAGGTATAATTATAAATAAACTATCTTTTCTTTTTTAAATAGTCATATTTTTGTAACGTGAACGTGTTTAATTTATAACATTAGGGTAATTTAATCACGGACGTTTTATATGTTATCAAATAACCAAAGAGTACGCTAAACATAAAATAAATAATACTTTAAACCCCACCAAAATATATATCTTTAAACTTAGGGATATTAACTCAAAAACGACTAAACACATTTTCTTATGGTTTTCATCTATCACAAAAGTATTTGAATGAGGAAGGTTTAGGTACTAATATAATTTGTTAATTTTTGTGTGAATTGGTTGAAAACGATATTGTAAGCAAGAAAAAACCTAAGCTGACTAGAATATTTTATCGAAAATACTACCCAATCCATTTGAACTATAACCACAAAGTATAATATATAGTATATAATATTTATACCTAGATATTTTTCTGGCACGAACGTCGTTGTTAGTATTCGACAAAACAAAAACATCGACAATCCGTTTATCGACAAATAGCCTTACATAACATAAGGTTATTAATTACCCCCAATGATAATATCTATACATAAAATCTTGAATAATCATGTAAGAAATTGTGTAAACTATTAAAATGTGGTTCTTTTTATTATTATTGTCAATTTATTTACAAAAATTTGAAATTTGTTTTTAACCTTTTATGTTATATACACATAAATTCAAGTCCATATTCCCTAAACGGGGTAGGCAGAGCACATAAAACTACTCAAGAGTCAGGGCAATAATTAACGACATAATTCTAATAATTAATGACATATTATAATGTAAGTTATCTATGGACTAAATATCGGAAGGAAGCAAATTTATACTAAAAGCAAGCAAGCTTATACTAAAAGTCACTAGTGTCACTTCGTTCGTGCCAGAAAAATATCTAGGTATAACTATATAACGCCATTTTGCAACTATCCCTAAAACTCGACAATTGTCAAGAAATTCTCGACCGCTCTCTAAAGTCCTGTCAAGAATTAGCGACATTTCGACAAAAGTGTCAACTTGGAAAAGTTGACCTCTGTTTCACGAAACATTTGTCGGGGACAACTGTCACAATTTTTCTATGAGATTGTCACATGTCGTCGACAATGTGTCGGATTGTCAGCCGACATATGTCGCCGACATTTGTCAAGATGGAGAAATAGGGGCCAGGCAGTGACTGATGTGTTGGCAGCCTCATGATGACCTTGGCCTCTAGCCTTCTGGGGCAAGATCGTAAAAGATATGAGCGGAACGGTTAAATGCTGCTATACATCTGATATAAATTATTAGGTTACTACATGTAGCGGAACATTTTATTACGTCGTCGTGTGGGAAATTCGGAATGGAACGATATTCTATATTAATAAAATTAAGAGCGTGACATGTAGGTATACTAGATATAGGGTAGAATAAAATTTTGTGAAATTAAAATCTAAGTGAAGTTTATGTTGAGTGGACACATTGCTCATGCCAAGTAGTGGGATGCGAAAAAGAAAGTGGAAAAACGTTGGATAAAATGAAAACCTTCTTAGTAATATATGCATTGGGTTTTAACACCAAAAAAAAAAACACTTTTTAAGGATTTAGTTCATATATGATAGTTACCTATTGTTAACGGAAGTCTTTACTATATGCAAATTAATTCATATGCCATCTAGACAAAATCAACATTTCCAGTTCCTCCGCCAACATTTCAACTTCCTTTCACAATATTAACCCAACACATTCATAATAAATATTAAACAAATATTCCTATTTCCTTGCCATCTGCCTTTCTTACAAGAAATTACCCTGTCCGTCCAAAAACGTTCTAACCCCCCAAATTTCGAGGAGAACTAAAGTCTTTTAGTATACAGGGTGCTAGCACATGTCTGGGAAATTAATTCCCGCTGTAATGTGACGGGAGACGGGTTTCGGGAAGCGGTGGAGATGACGTCACGCGTGTTCTTATGAATAGTTGAGTGGGCGGGTTAATCGGCGACGTGGATGTGACAGATGGCAGATACGGACTGTTGTGCCGTCTTATGACTAGTGTCCCTGCAGTGACAGTTATAATATTGTGTGTCACAACGTAACGTAACAATATAATTGATGTGTTGTAACTGTTACACGATGTTTTACAGGCGTACAGGGATGTCAGGGATACATGCGTGAGTTTATGTATACGCACGTATAGATAAACTGACGCCTGTATTCCCAAAAGGGGTAGCGCCTGAAATTGTGTCAATCTTAGCAATTAAGGGGTTGAAAACAAGCGAGAATGTTTTATACATATATGTACATAGTGTACGGACATGTGGTGGCATTCTGGACTGGGTGGCTAGCCGAATGGCACAATCGCTCACGAAACGCTCACGAAACGAAGCGCTAGTAGATATCTATCTCTATCGCGCTTGCGTATTGGCGCGACAGAGCCAGCGGCGTATCGCTTTCGTTTGGCGTCGGAGAAATGCCATTCGGCTACGGGGCCAGAGCGGGAAATGGAGTCGTTATAATCTGCTACCTTTTTGTGATTGAATGAATAAATTAAAATTTTATATGATATTTACAGTAGCGATCAAAAGTATTTTGACAAACGTAAAAACTTCGATATTGCATGTGGCACATTAATGATCACAATTCTTATTAACACTTTCGCTACCAAGAACCCGACTGTCGGGCACACCGCTCGTAGAAGCGTAGCCGATTACATGGGTTTCCCCGTATGTAGCGAAAATGTCGTAGCGCCGCGTAGAGCCCGGTTTAGAAAGTGTTAAAGTATTCAATGGCTTAGGACCTCCTGAAAACAGGTAAAAACTAATTATTGAGTGTCCTATTTCTGGGTAATGGCAGGTCCTCGTTTGTTCTTCTAGACTCTGGACCGTAGCTTAAATTTTAAGTTCCTTTTTGGACAGTTTTTGGCCCTAGTTATACTGAGACATTAAAATATATAATTTTATTAATTTAAAAACTTTGGCACTAAAGAATTAAACAGTGTGATATTTATGTTTTAGATAAATCATTTAATCGTTATTCGTTTAATCATAATATTTACCTAGGCGACTCCATTGCCCGCTCTATCCGAAATGCCATGCATGTCCGTACGCTACATATACATTTAACTGTCAGTGTTGTAGGACTATTATTAAGGATCTTGGTATTAACAGGAAAACTTTAAAAAATAGACTTATAGATAAATATTTAAAAATCGTATAATTATTTTTCTTTCTTTTGGCCCCAGAAACGCGTACATAGTTAAAATACTTCGGGTTCCTCGTTGTAGATCGTGCTATGAACCACCGTGTATATTGCTTGGCTATCAAAACAGAGAATGGTTAAAAGTAAAAAATAATGTTGTAGACCCGGTCCTTTAAGTCAAAAAGCTAACATTCGCAAAGGGAAGTAGCGGTTAATATTTGATGACGTCAGGGTATCGAGCGGCGCGACAGCTGGTGTAGGTCACTGACAACACGCACTAAGGGGAACGGATGTCCCATGAAAAAGAAGTAAACTGTACGACTTTTTAAATATCTCAGTAAGCGAAGCTATGAGAACAAAAAGTTAGAGAAGCTCTCCAGAAAATATTTTTGCGTAGCAAGACTCAATAAAATCCACTGTACAGCCGCCATATGACTTTTTGGAATAGAATAGAATTCATTTATTTAACGTCACAAGATAGTACACACAAAAAGAAGGCATGCAAACAAAATATATCTTTCGCAAATAAATGACTTATACAATGAACGCTAAATAAGACCCTCACTCAGCATGATGCCACGGCAACCCGCAGCGCTGGTTTTCTGTGAGGACCTGACTATATCTAGGTTTAGTGGCGGCACGTACGCCACATAAAACAATTAAGAAAAAAAAAGAAGAAATAAAACAAATATACAAAATCAATCAATTATAAAAAGATACACAATAAGTAGACATTACAAAAAAAAGAACGAATGAAATAATACTTAAGAAGAAACATAACATAATTTATAAAATATTTTGAAATATTTTTACATAAGATGTCAACATTTTTAATAAAAGGTATTGATTAATATTCAATGACATCAGAATATCGAGCGACGTGACAGCTAGCTGTTGTAGGTCATTGACAATGTTCGGGGTGAAAAAAAAACTATAAAAGTTTAAAGTACACACAGAACTGACAGAACGCAAATTCGATTGGTTAATGTAATTTATGTACAATTGTACATTGCACAGTTGCGCAAAAATAATACAAGCACCTCACTGTACATTGTACAGGCACATCTCGGACACTGGCGATCAAATATATGAAAGAGGTGCGTTCCTAGCACACATTCTAAACTCGTGTAGGTGAACGCGTATTGAGCTTGTATGAGTGAAATATGACAGGCCGACTGTTAGCGTTTTTGACAGGCGGTAACTGTAACCGAGAGGCACAGCGGCACATTCAGCGCGGGAGTGGCCACTGGCCATACTGTACGACAGTACTTTTTATTATACTGTGGTACAGGTTAATATACCAATAAATGTAGTAGGGCTGCAGTGTTAAGCTAGATATATTATGAGTCAATGTCAACCGCTTTATAATATCTTTATCCGAGGAATGACATAATTGAGAAATTGTGACTAAACTGTACTATCGGCTGAATTGAGCTTAACTTTTTTTTAACCTCCGACGCAAAAACGACGGGGTGTTATAAGTTTGACGTGTATGTCTGTCTGTCTGTTTGTCTGCCTGTCTGTCTGTGTGTCTGTGGCATCGTGCTCCCGAACGGATGAACCGATTTAGATTGTCTGAAAGCTGAATTAGTCGGGAGTGTTCTTAGCCATGTTTCATGACAATCGGACTATGTCGCTGTCGGGGTTTTTTTTTTCACAATTTTAATTAGCGGTGAGTCTTACTCATAGGACGTACCAGTATGCTCGTGATCGTGAGTATCGTGACCCTTCACTACGCTGTTCCACGGTTCACTTACCTGTAACAAAAAATAATACAATAAGTAAAAATTCTCACCACCAATATACTTAATAAATAACAATCGTTTCAAATCCACTTCTTTAGATTTCTATGTTAGGCATTCGATGCCCGGGCCGTATCGATTGCTGCTAGGTCGCTAGGTATGCCAAGCACGCGTGACGTCACTACGCACTCCTTTATGCCTATAACGAACTGGAAAGGGCACGCCTAGCTGTAAGCCTACCCCAATCAATGAAATCATATGTATATAGGTTTCCTTTTCATCTTCGTTTCATCTTCGTTTTAAAAGTAGTTACTTAATAAATTTAAATTGACTTCGTCACTAAATAATCGTGGTCATCCCAGCGCGGGTATTTAATTAATACAAATTCGACTCATTAAGCTGAAACTCAATAGTATAATATTGCGATAAATGTAACGAGGCCATTGTGGCTTTCATTATAAAAGGATCCTTATACTTCAAAAACAATAAAGACGAATTTCAATTGCAATTTCAAATGAAAACGTCCTTATGTCAGTTGAAGCATAACGGGTCTTTTGGTGTGGAAAGCCACTTGCACATTAATTAATTATTCCGTGTCGTTAAATGAGTCGGGATATTAAGCGAAATTATATTGGAGAGAAGATAATGAAAGAGTTCGAGAGCAACGCCCGAACTACTGGCGAATTGTAAATTGTAATCGTAATTTATATCCTAATATTATAAATGGGAAAGTGTGTGTGAGTCTGTTTGTTTGTCCGTCTTTCACGGCAAAACGGAGCGACGAATTGACGTAATTTTTTATGTGGAGATAGTTGAAGGGATGGAGAGTGACATAGGCTACTTTTCATCTCTTTCTAACGCGAGCGAAGCCGTGGGCAAAAGCTAGTTCGATCATATTTTCATTTGCAGCTAATCACAACCCATCTAGCTAGTATAAATTCATTGTGAATTTGAATCGATAAACTGTAAACAACAGATTTTTGTCTTTAGGGGTTTATTCCAGTCTTAGATTGTCAGTGTTCGCGCGCCCTGTTCCACGGATAGAATTTTATTGTAACACAACATAACATTAAAATTCCATGAGTCAGGTAAACACGCATCACTAAACAAGTATGCCGTTATATTGGGAATTGGTATTAGTCCCTCTTTATGTAAGGTAAAATACCCCATAATGGACGGTGATGCCATTATGGACAAAAAAACACAAATCCTTAAAAAATAAGTATCTAAAATAAGTTTCTAAAAACTGACGGCTATGTACCATAAACTAGAGTTGTAGAGCTGTTTCATTTTGAAGTTTCAATTAACTCGGTTATTTCTGAAGGATTTGGCGACAAGATAAAATTCACCAGTTTACTGAAAAAAATATCAAGACGAATTCTTAGTAATGTTGCTAAGAGCGATAAATGTAACGAGGCCATTGTGGCTTTCATTATAAAAGGATCCTTATACTTCAAAAACAATAAAGACGAATTTCAATTGCAATTTCAAATGAAAACGTCCTTATGTCAGTTGAAGCATAACGGGTCTTTTGGTGTGGAAAGCCACTTGCACATTAATTAATTATTCCGTGTCGTTAAATGAGTCGGGATATTAAGCGAAATTATATTGGAGAGAAGATAATGAAAGAGTTCGAGAGCAACGCCCGAACTACTGGCGAATTGTAAATTGTAATCGTAATTTATATCCTAATATTATAAATGGGAAAGTGTGTGTGAGTCTGTTTGTTTGTCCGTCTTTCACGGCAAAACGGAGCGACGAATTGACGTAATTTTTTATGTGGAGATAGTTGAAGGGATGGAGAGTGACATAGGCTACTTTTCATCTCTTTCTAACGCGAGCGAAGCCGTGGGCAAAAGCTAGTTCGATCATATTTTCATTTGCAGCTAATCACAACCCATCTAGCTAGTATAAATTCATTGTGAATTTGAATCGATAAACTGTAAACAACAGATTTTTGTCTTTAGGGGTTTATTCCAGTCTTAGATTGTCAGTGTTCGCGCGCCCTGTTCCACGGATAGAATTTTATTGTAACACAACATAACATTAAAATTCCATGAGTCAGGTAAACACGCATCACTAAACAAGTATGCCGTTATATTGGGAATTGGTATTAGTCCCTCTTTATGTAAGGTAAAATACCCCATAATGGACGGTGATGCCATTATGGACAAAAAAACACAAATCCTTAAAAAATAAGTATCTAAAATAAGTTTCTAAAAACTGACGGCTATGTACCATAAACTAGAGTTGTAGAGCTGTTTCATTTTGAAGTTTCAATTAACTCGGTTATTTCTGAAGGATTTGGCGACAAGATAAAATTCACCAGTTTACTGAAAAAAATATCAAGACGAATTCTTAGTAATGTTGCTAAGAGAGTTGAGTTCATGTATAAAATAATAAAAAAATAATACACGGTGTAAACTTGAATGCGTTTTACTTACTGCATTAAGCATGAGATAAGGTATAAAACATACTAGTTTGTTGCTCCAAAGATATAAAGAAATGGCGTTATTTTGCGAGTGTCCATTACTGGACCCGAAAAACTGCGTACCTCCTATGATGGACAAGGAACAATTTACAAAACCAAAATTTACAAGAAACAATCCTATGTTAAAATAACCCAAACTAATTGTATTTATGGTGTATATAATTGACTCATTGAGTATCAGTTGGCTTTAAAAGTAAAATTTTAAACTTATTTCACTGTCCATAATGGGGGATCCATTACTGGAGAACTGCCGTCCATAATTGGAGAAAAAACACCTAGTTTTAATTTGTTAACTATGAAGAAACCAATAGGAGTATCTATTCTGCAATACGCTTGAAATGTAAAAGAAGGGTAGGACATTCAAGATTTAACACGCTTAGCGGTAGAATTTTTACATTTATCAGTGAAATATCAAAAACAGGCGAATTTTCTTCTTAAACTGTCCATGATTGGGTCCGTTACATTAAAGCATAAATACCACTAAACTTGTTCAAAGTTCATCGCCGAAAAAGTTCCATTTGTCAAAGTTAGTTCAAATACAATAAATCAGCCTGTACTCTTTATACCCTTGACTGAGAACCGAGCAGTGACCGGTAACTAGATGAAATAGATGTGCAAACGTACGCTAACTCCATTATAGTAATAAATAAGTCTTCCGACTGGTCCAAGGCCGGCGCGGGTTGAAGGCTGTGCGCATTGCGCCCACGCCACGCTACGCGATACACATTTATATGTGAAACTATGTTACCATGAGTTCAGAATACGTACTCTTAAATGAAATTGTATAACGCAAAACCAACGAGATTTGTCACGTATCGTTTGCCATACGTTTTCAATCGATGATGGTTTGGACAAGGTCTGTGAACAGTACTAAGGTTTCCTAATAGTGAACAACTAATAAGAAGTTATGAACGCGGTGCCAACTTTTTTCTTAATTGCTTTTAGGCTAAAATTCATAATTTGACATGAATAGTCATGGAATGGCGTTTTAAAGTATCTTACTTACCAGTAAACCACATTTGCCAGTGAACTGTCTGGGTGGGACAATACTTAAAAGAATTATAAGAATATTAAGTTCGCAGCCCTCCTAGCGATTTGTCATCGTTATAAATCACTATGCTTCGCTAGTTCTAGAAAGAGACTTATTGGTAGTAATAAATCTAGTCCAATTACTCGGTGCCACTAAAAATCTACGTCGCCTCTGATTCATGGACTTCAAGTGGCAACTTTATTGTATCTAAGTATGACATGATAACGAAGATTGGCGATTTTTATAATAATATCTTTTCCGGGAGCTAAATATATTTGATAAGTTACCAACTTTTATATGTATTACTAGTAACATTAGTTCCAAAAGGCTTATTCTCTATGAAAAATTTATAAGCTCGGAAAGGATTAAGGAAAAAATAATCATGATTTGAAAAGTTAATATAAAATTTTACTAATTTTGTCAGGGTATTTATCTGACCAAAAGCGATGTTTTTTATAGGACGAATAACTACACTGTTTTTTTAAAGATTCCGTTGTTTGAAGTAACTTTGGAATCATTCGCTTGCTTATCTATTGTCACGAGCACTAGGGGTTAACCAGAAACGTTGCCCCTTTACAGCTAATTACTATTTCGAGTTTATTGCTTTTTATCAAGTTTAACGCGAACTTGAGTGGAATGGAGCCGGTACCGGTCTAGACACTCTAGGCAGGACATTTAAGTAAGTAGTTGCTTGGTCAAGGGATGTGTGAGGAGGAGAATATATCGAGTGTAGAGAGATTATACATTATATAATTATATTATTATGGTAGGACGCTCTACGTGTCTCGCCTGCATTACTCCGCCGTGGCCGACGAGGTGGTGGACTACGTTCGTCGGAAGACTGGCTTCACGCTGAGGGTGCAACAGCTGCAGTCGCGTCACTACGTGCACTTCAGCTCGTTCGTTGTGCGCGTGCCGCGGCCGCTGCAGGACACCATCGCGAGCGCAGACTTCTAGCCGAAAGGTGTGGTTTTTCGGCGGTTCCGGGGCAACCTGCCAAATCCCACACCGGGGCAAACGACACACCGGAGCCACGCTGTGACGTCATCGCCCAAATCAATTGTTAAATTTTATTTTTATTGGTCTCCCTATTATTATTGTTCTCTTTATTTTCCTCTTGTTTGTTATATAAATTTAGTGACGCATTGCTTTTACTGTAATGTCATGTAAGCATGTTTTTTCTAATAAATAATTATCACAATTATATATAATATGTTGTCCAACTATTATATATACATACTGATGTACTCACGTTAATTCATCGCGTTTGCGACATGTTTTGAGTCATATTTAAATCATCCGTATATTTGAATACTTCTTACGAAATTTTAACGTCTACGTATTGTCTATTTATCTATACATATAGGCGTTCGATGCCTACAGGTTTCTTATGGTTCATTTGGAAAAGGTACGCTCTGTTAGAATTTCAAATGAAACTTGTTGCTCTTGAATCAGAAGGTCCTTTCTATGATGGAAAACCATTGTTGTCAAAGTAATCCGTGATAGTACTAGTTCTTAGTAAATCCTTGATTTAATTAAGCTGAGGAACAAAGAGCAGCGAGATGAATGGACACGCCGCCGGTCTAGACAGGACATCCACTTAATGTGGAACTCGAATGATAACTGCAGATGGTGCGGTCTTTGCGCATGCCATTTCCTTGGATAAAATGTTTTAGCTTTATGTTTGAAGCAGTCACACAGTGACAAATATCAGAAACCTTGTAATATGTTTCTAAAGTACCTACAACAGTTTGAGCTAACGGATTTAAATTACGCCCCAGATCAACTCCACAAAAGAGGTTACTTACTCTCAATTTGTGGCTCGTGTTAATTTGTCATTCGAACTACTTATTTTCCGCACATGTAACGTAATGAACTACTATTCTATTCTATAGTATCGAAATAGGTATGCAAGGATTAGAAATACGTCACTGAATCAGAATAAAAAGCTAACACACCATTTTAAATCTCCGCAAAGGCGTAGCAAGTTAACCTTTCCCGTTAGCCAAAACAAGCTTAACCGCTTACTTGCAGTGCAGGTGCTAAGTGCCACAACACAATAGGCACTTTGCGGCCCTGAATTACTCAGTGCCGTTGCGCGCCTAGCAGGCCTAAATGTTACACAGTTTATCACTCTTTAGTGGATTTCTCTTTATCTATTAAACTTTCAAATGTTTCAAAGCTTACAAAACGTAGCTAAGTTTTTATTTAAAGATGGAAACTTATTCTTCAAAATTTTCCAATATATACCTAAGTATGTTAAGCTAACGAGAACTTGAGAAGAACGGTGTCAAGTTCTAACGGCTCCACAGCCGCGAGGTTGGAAAATTACTGGCGCCATTTTTAGCTTTTAACCCTTAACAGGTTAAAATAATTTCGGAAATTATTCAAATTTGAATTCATTCTGTCAAATTGTCAAATAAAGTCTAAACTATGGTGGTAAATATATACCTGCCCTATTAAGGGTTAAAATACATTTCATAACCTAGATATGTATGCTAGTTTAAGGTATTTATCTAGTCTATCTAGGTTTCAATATAGTCGTTATCTCCAAGGATTAACCCGAATAAATAAGTTGACAATTGACATTTATACTTGTACTTACATGGCGCAGTCAGTAGGATACAACTCCAAACTGGTAAATTCGTAAGGCATATATAGGGTTATATTAGTAAGGTAAATTATTTACACGTCTCTAAGACGCTGATGCATTGCCAGGATAGACCATAGTCGCTGGGCGAGACGAACTCTGGAGTGGACGCCCGCTAACACCCGCGATCGTGGCAAGCCACCCATGAAATCGAAGGACGACTTCTACCAAAAAGCTGGCGAGAACTGGATGCAGATGGCAATGAACCGACAGGCGTGGAGTAGATAGAAGACCTACTTATGTCCGAATACTGGCGTTTTAAAGGCTGCTAGGTACAGATAAACGCTAACAATTCGGAATCAGGCATAAATGTCAGTAACACAGTAAAACAAAGACTGCAAATGCACGAGCTTAAGATTCCTTTATTCAACTGTTTTTTACTGGTTACTAGACTATCAACAGTAGAAAATTCATTTCAGCTCTCTCTTTACGGCATTGTTTTTCAAGTAACAACAAAGTAATTTAACAGTTGGCTGCTGTCTGATCGGACCGATACCGCATAAATAATTCATTGCGAACGCATCCTAGACTGTAAAGCTGTGTGCACACGGATACAGCGCGCTGGCCAGACTACTTCAAATAGACACAGATTTATTAAGCGTATCACCCACACGATTGCCGCACACTGTGACCAGCAAACCGCTTTGTGACTTTTAAGAGTTTGGCTTCGAAAACATATGTTCCTGGTAAACAGGTACATAATTGACAGATTTAGAGCCAACAACCTGATTACTCTATTTTATGTTTTCTTCTTCATTCACGGTGATGACTAAAGGGTATCCCAATAGATCCGTTATTGAGCACTGTTTTTGTTGTACAGAGTTACTCTGTACAACAAAACGGTACATACTGTAGGTACCCTATTGTGTACCCGACCGATTCAGATCATGGCGTGTAGTAATGCTTCGTTCGAAAAACGTGCCATACCTGGGTCACTATCAAATTTACCTTCAATTTTCAATTTCAATTTCAAATATTTATTCAAGTAGGCTTAATTAAATAAGCACTTTTGACATGTCATACAAAATATTAACAATTACAGCTTAAGAATTACAGATAAGTATTACAATAATAATTATATTACAGTTATACGAAATTATATTAGTAAATAATACAATACAACAGTATAATATGGCAACTAAATATTATTTAAACGGTATTAGCTAGTATTTAGAGTGCGCAAGTCAACTCAGTCCCAGGCGGTTTTGTCATTAATATAATCCTTAGTGCTATAGTAAGCCTTACACATTAAACTATTCTTTACGTATTTCTTCAGTCTACACAGTGTATGTAATGGAAGTTCAGTTATAGTACTAGGCAGTTTATTATAGAACCGTACGCAGTTACCCACGAAAGAGTTCCTGATTTTTTGTAACCGTGTGGTTGGCATTGCTAGTTTGTCCTTGTTTCTGGTATTGATATTATGAATGTCGCAATTTCTTTTGAAGTTATCCTGTTTATGGACGTAAATAATATTTTCATAAATGTATTGGGAGTACACAGTCAGTATATTAATTTCCTTGAATTTATTTCTTAGCGAAGCTCTAGCACTCATTTTATAAATAGAACGTATGGCGGCTTCTGGAGTACAAAGACAGTATTGACGTCAGCAGCGCTACCCCAGAGCAAGATGCCATATGACATGATACTGTGGGCAAAGTATACCATCTTCATCGCTAAACGACATAGCTGAATTGCCTGGATTTTGTTAAGTCTTTGTGTATTTGACGTTACATATTTTCGTAGCCTGGCGCAGATATCTTGTTTGGCCGGGTTTCAATAAATGTGTTAATACAAATAAATAAAAACACACAATAAAAATGAGCCATCTTTAAGCCAGCTCCACTAAAGTGCGGGCGTGAATGCAACATGCTCCATCTAGTTTTAAGTGATCTATGCGCCAGCTACAATGTGCAGTGTAATTTGTATGCTGCACGCTCGTGAGGGCACGCTTTAGGTCTAATAGCAGACACCTAGACTCTAGGTGTCTAGACTTCCCAGTTAACAACACTTTAGACCCTACGCGATCCAATTTAGAGCTGATTGAGGATTCAGTTTGTTTAGGGCGAAGGGTACGTACACGTACGCCGTTAAACGTGGTACAGTGAAAATATATTGAAGTATGTATACAATTTCTCAAATATGGAATAAGTAATGTAAAGTCTCAGGTGAGATTTGGAAAAGTAGTAAATAAGTAGTCCGTAAACATTGTAAACACGCCGCTACTTTACTACGCTACATACAAGCGTAACCTAAGAAAATCGCGATATTTACATGGTTTAGAATTACAATGATAGATGACAACAATGTGGGTAAAACATTAGATCTAGATAAGATATGGATGGGATATGTCAATGTCACAAATCTTTTTCTTAAAGTCCAGTTTAGATCGGTACGCATTAATCTCTTATTCCTCTTATTTACATCTTGGAATCATGATTAAAATACAGCAGGTTGTCACTTCACAAAAATGTAGTCTAAAAATATCCATGAGCGTGTATAAGTAAACTTCATATTATTATGTTCACCATTAGAGTCAATAAAAGTAAAAGCTATAATTTGATTGATGTTTTAATGGAAAAGTCAATGCCGTTCTACGAACACACGAAGGCTATATCTAAATTTGTGTTCGTTTAGAAACATGTAGATAAAACTGTTAGCTAACTGTGTGCGGTGTGACGTGTTGGGTGCAATCATCCAAGTTTCTTGTAATTTTATTTTTTCGGAAAGGTTAAGTAACATTCGAAGGTTTGAAATAAATATAAATAAATAATGGTGGGTTAGATTGTGGCGTAGGCGAGAGGCTGGCAACCTGTCACTGCAATGTCACAATTTGGATTTCTTTCAACCCCTTTTTGCCAAGAGTAGCACTGAAACTTAGTAGTTCATGTGCTCTGCCTACCCCTTTATGGGATACAGGCGTGATTGTATGTATGTATGGATGTATAAATAAATAATAAAATAAATAAATATTATAGAACATTCTTACACAGATTGACTGAGGCCCACGGTAAGCTCAAGAAGGCTTGTGTTGTGGGTACTCAGACAACGATATATATAATATATAAATACTTATATACATAGAAAACATCCATGAGTCAGGAACAAATATCTGTGCTCATCACACAAATAAATGCCCTTACCGGGATTCGAACCCGGGACCGCGGCGTAGCAGGCAGGGTCACTACCGACTGCGCCAGACTGGTCGTCAAATAATGACTAATTAAAGCAGCCTTGTCAGTTGTCAACATGCCTGTCCCAAACTTTCTTCAATGACGCAAGGATCCAATGCCTCCGTCAATTAGGCTGCTGCAAACTTGCTTCCATTCCAGCCTAACAGGGGCTTTTACCCAACTTCTCACCGTGTGGAACTCCGTGCAAAATGAAGCGTAACGTAACATCTTGTTAATGAGATCCTGTTATGTATTCTATTAAATACAAGTTTCTGCTGGCAGTAAGTTACTACCTAAGCGTTTTTTTTTAAATTCTACATAGTCAAAATGTCATCCATTACGTCACAAGAAATTTGAGATTTTGCCTATACTTTGAGAGTCACCCTGACTGGGTGGTCTGGTCTCGTGCTTAGGACGTAAGCTTCAAACGATAGGAGTCGCATCGGTTCGATTCCACCTTCGACCTGCTGGTTTAATAGCTAAATGCCATTCAATTCAATAAATAAAGTCCAAGAAAGATTGTAGCTCACTTCAACATCAACAATAATGTAAATTTTCTTGAAGTAAATAAATCTTGTCGAAAGTTTAACGTCTATCCTTTTTCCAGTTTCATTGGCCGCTGTCTGAAAGGCAAAGGGAAACTATTTTCAACACAGAACTTAATTTAGATAGAAGAAACAAATTCATATATTTGTATAGGGGCCGAGCGTGTCAAATTTTGTACTGAAGTTGATTCTTGCCTGTAATTTTAAATATGTCTCAGGCTCTTGATTGTTCATAATTTTTGTGTTGTTGCAATTGAATATCACGTAACGAGGCATTTTTTATGTTTTGGTTGACTTCAACTTACAAAAATTGACGCCCGAAAGCTGCAAGCTGCGAGTAAAGACGGACAACTCAGTGGATTTCACTGAGTTCATTTGACACGCTAAGTAGATACGTTTGCTTGATCTATGGTATATATGACATCTGTGATTTTCAACCAAAAAAATACAGCATCATTTTTATCTGCATCTATTTAAAGGCTCTGGGCACCGGCCGTTTGTAGAGCCCTTACAAATGGTTCCTGAGGGTACTGAGGGTCTGCCCTCTAATTGGAAAACTAAGTAAACGGGTTTTTGCCCAATAATTTTGGGGAAAAGTTACCTTATAAAACTTTTTACTTTTATGTGGATTGGATGAGAATTTGTCGTAAGAGAAAAGCAGACACTTGAATTAATAAAATAATGTCAATCTTATTAATGATAATTATTTCACAATAAAATCGTCAAACTGTATAAAGCTATATAATGATCATACCATCTAATCGTTAATTGGCTCACGAGTGGCGTGATACCTAGTAATTATTAAAGCTTTCATAAAATTCAACGCGCAAAACTGCTTTTGAAATACCCAGTTATTTTAAATGATTTCGTACCAGAATTTCATTGACATTTTGATATTTACAAATATTTATACGCGCACAAAATACACAATTTATTGAATCTCTGACTCCGGTATTATTTTCGGTATATAGGTGAATTGTGAACACAAATCGAGAATTCCGATGAATTGCAATAAAGCAGAGAGCGATACATTCAGAAAATTGAAAATTCCAGGATACTGATGAAATATGGCCCAACAAAGCCTTATTTAACAATAGTATGTAGTTCCAAAAATACTTGTTTCAGTCATACATATTTTGAAAAGCTCGTGTGTAGTTACCGTGACTATTTTACTATCATAACTATGTAACGTATTTGAAATAAAATAAATAAATAAATTTATGAACGAATGGAGACATTTTTTTAAATAAATTTTACCAAAAATCTGATATAGGTATTTTTCCTGATGTTTTTTGAGTCTGTTTGGAAAGATAAGAGTCGTGGAATTTATTGAACCCCATACATTTCACGACTATTCTCTTTCTGAACAGACTCTAAAAAATATCACAGTGGCCACATATTCTTCACGATAAGTAATGTTAATGATGATATTGATGAGTAAGATAAGATGTAATGTAAGGCTCCATTTCTAGAATTATTTATATTTTATTGCTTTAATAGTTTCAAAGATAGCATTATCATTGAACAAAGCTTTTATCCAAAGAAGAGATGTGACTCTTCTAGTTTTCTATTCTCAAAGTGTAAACATATAATAAACGTCAACTGTCATATTGCAATAACGGCCACATAATAGGCCGTCAAAGCGAACCAGATTACCCGCAACATGTCAAATGCAGCTAATTGACCGCCTGGCTTTGGTGGATTAATGCATGTAGCATATCTACTTGATTAGGTATCGATTATAGTTGATTTTTCGGTTACATTATAATAAAAATCGTACGCAAAAAGAAAGTTTTCATGGATATATTAACCCTTAATTGGGAATGAGAATAGGTACTAAAATTTAGTAGATTTTGAATTGTGTTAAAGGTAAACAAAGCTCAAAATAGAATGGTAAATATATTCCTTATACCCACTTATGGGTAAGTACTGCATAGGTGCGTTTGTGGCCATAAAATGGTCTTGCCGGTAGACCAGTACCGACATTTGGGTTACTATCAAACAATTTAAATATACATTTTAATGTGTATGTTATTAATGTTGCTATATCCGAATTATTCTGATTCTTTTTTGTAGACTGGGCCATATAAAACTAACGCCACGGTACTAACTAAGAGGCTGTTAATTTGGGATACAATACATCTCACGAATTTCTATTATAATTATTGCCAGTTTTCAGGCATTACCCAAACCAAGGATTATTAATATAGGATTAACATATTTCATACTAAGAATCGTACCTCGATTTTTTAGCGCCACCTATTAAATAATATCATAACTACACTGATGATGCCTACATTTTGTTTTTCAAAATGTGTATTGACGTGATGTCATGATTTTAAAATAAAGAAATATGTCATTTGTTCTTATAAAAAATAAAAACACTTCCATGCTGGGAACAGCGCCATCTAGTTTAAAAAGCCCATACATTTCAGGGGATGAGCTTTGTCGATCCAGTATTAAATCGTTCTTGCCCAAACAATAGTAAAAGCAAACCAGATATTACGCAATAGTCAAATGCAGCCTAATTGGCCGCTGGTGGATTAATGTTGGACATCTAATAATTCATATATTCACCGACAGTTTATAAAAGTAACTGTATTGCGAAGGCTTAAGGTCTACAGACAGTTGAGTATGGTTTGGTTAGTCATTACAGTTGCATGTCCAGTTTTAGCATAAAGCTCTTTGACGGCCAGTGTTCATTATCGGTGATCCGTACAATGATTGGTCAGAGCGAATCTCATTATCTATTACTGGTACACAGTTCAAACACAAATTACTACGGGGTGTTCCATATCTAAAAGGTCCTTACGTAACCTTTTTGCTATATAAAACACATATATTAAAAAATGTATATATCTTTTTCATATCAACTCTTCTGTAGGTACCAAAAGTTTAGTCAGGGTAATAGAAGTTTAGAAGCCTAAGTCGACAGTGACCCTGCCCGCTAAGCCGATGGTCGTAGATATATTTATTTCACAACATGATTACAGTACAAACTACATTTATGTCAATTTATAAGAATCTATATTGTGATCGTCAAAAAAATAAAAGAAAATAGTATCAATATAATTAAAATAAGATAAATTTACATAATATGAAATGATCACCAAAAAAGGACCGTCAAGTAATATCAATAAAAATAAACACGACAATGTCAGAATACAATAGGATAGTGAGTATAATAAATTATGCAGTTATGTCAAAAAAATCACTTATTGAATACAGTGGGTTATCCAGTAAAAAGTTTCTTAATCGACGCTTGAATGTTTCATCCGATGTCTCTAACCTTATTTGTGTGATGAACACAGATATTTTTTCCTGTGTCATGGATGTTTTTTCTATTTCTCTAATGGAATTAATCTGCCCGGTAATTAATGGACAACCTTTTATCCACCAAGAGGGCACCTTATACTGGTCTAGAAAACCGACTTTAAGGTTTAGTAAAAGTCGCCTGGTTTTCGAGATTTTCACACTTTTTAAAATGTCAATGGATATTAATGGACAACCTTTTAACCACCAAGAGGGCACCTTATACTGGTCCAGAAAATCGACATTAAGGTTTAGTAAAGTCGCCTGGTTTTCGAGATTTTCACACTTTTTTTAAATTTTAGGTAGTATTAAAATTTTAAAAAGTGTGAAAATCTCGAAAACCAGGCGACAGGCCTTTTAACCACAAAGAGGGCACCTTATACTGGTCCAGAAAATCGACATTAACCGAGAACATTAAATCGAGATTTTCACAATTTTTAAAATTTTAATACTACCTAAAATTATAAAAAGTGTGAAAATCTCGAAAACCAGGCGACTTTTACTAAACCTAAAAGTCGATTTTCTGGACCAGTATAAGTTGCCCTCTTGGTGGTTAAAAGGTTGTCCATTAATTACCGGGCACCCGGTATAAGTATGTACATCATCATCAAGTACCCATAGTACGTTTTGCTTAGTTTACAGAATTGATTTCAGCATAAAACACAGTTATACATTTTATACAATGCATACATAAATAGAAGATTATTTATGTATAGTTAACTTAGCAACAAGGACTAGCATCCGTGAGCAAACATACATACATACATACACATGAAATACGTGCAAGTGCATGTTATTGTTACTGGTGATTATGAAGTGTGTCATGCACGAAGGCATGATTGGTACAATATGGCGTCGAAAGCACTCCACTGCGCCGGCATGCGAGCGCATTCTTGCAGGATAATCACCTGTTTTCATAATATGAAGAAACACGCCGTAATAGTACATTACGTTATCACGTTACAAGTGTGGAAAATACGACGTTTTTCAGTAGGCCTAGCACATGATGGCCGCGGGAGTATGTCGCCGCGAGATAGATGACACGTCTTTGTCTAATTGTATTAATGACATAAGGACAGGTAGTCTATCTCGCGGCGACATACTCTCGCGGCCATCATGTGCTAGGCCTGCAGGGCAGAAGCCCTCCGAAGTTTCGACCTGACGGTGGGAGGAATTTTGTCGCCGCGAGATGGAACACAAGTCTTTTAAGTCACCTAATTGTATTGACATAAGAACGAGTAACTAGTCTATCTCGCAGTGACATACTTTCGCGTCAATCATGTGCTAACGCTATAGAGCTTCTATTCCCAAAATCACTACCGTAATTTAGCCAAGCGCGTTAAGAGGGCTCAGCGCAGTCCTACGCCTGTTTTTGCCAATATCACTAAAAAGGGTTGGAATTCCGCTAGCGGTGTAAACAACGAGGGGCGCAGGTAGCGAGGGCGGTAATCGAGTTGCGAAACTGGCGGTGTTCGGGTTCCCAGTTTGTTAAGGTTATGATACTGTTGGATACGCCAAATCGAATAGTAGAATCATCATCATTGGCACTTATATTTGTACGAACGCACGAACATATACGCACGAACTACCGCTGACTGTATATAATTTCGATATTGATTCCATTTTGATTTATTAATCGTATGGCATACATGTCTAAAAAGTAGTATTACAGATCAAATGTATAACTCTACACCAAGACCGGTTAACCATCTTCAGGAAACTGTCAAGGTCTTCCGAAGAGCCGGCGACATAAGGCGTTATACAAATCAGGTTGATGTCAATGCACAATCGAATTGCTCAAGACAAGATATTTTGTTAATAAAACTGGCAATGCCCCACCTGTGCACCAATTAAGCATGCCATAACATTATATGGATATCAAAACTAAAACATTGTAAACAATCTGAATAGCGTTTTGTATTTTCTGAGTGCATTACGCAAGCCAGTTATCATAACAATTTACCGGTTAATTTATGTAGTAACATGATTTCCGTGTTTTACTTTGAAAGCCGCATTTCCTGCCACTTCTCATGGTTAAAATACCCATACTTATGAAGGAAGTTCAAATTATGTCTTCTCTACAGTATCGTATTAGAATATTGAATTGACATACATATTCCACATGGGAATTATACCCATATATTATTTGTTAACAAATACGCTGCTACAAGTACACAAATAAATCGCTCTTTAAATTAGATCGAAACGAAATTTATGGGACTTCGGACGTCTCTAACGTCTACAAATACAGACATTCTCCGTAAATAACATAGACAAAAAGGCTTTAATAAGCTAAGCCAGGCATGTAAGGCTATTTCAGACTTGTAACATCACATCACTGCTAGGAACCCGCCTAGTGGGCACTGGGCAGTTGGGCACTCGTGAACTTTGCTCAGATGTCGAACAAATGCATGATTTTAGGGTCGACAGCGCCCATGTAACACTCTTAAGTTGTAGGCATCAGGTTACAATAGGCTAGTTTCCTACACTTAAAATAAAATATTTTATGCAGTGCACGAAATGAAGCACCACATAATTGGAAGAAAAATATGAATAGTAGTTATGTTTAAACATAATTTCTATTTAATAAATAATAATAAATAATAAAGTCACTCCTCAGTATTTCATAGTAATTCCATATTAGCAAATCGTTTTGACAGTTCTTAAAAAGAAGCCGATTTGACTAGTAGGAAACTAGCCTATTACCGCTTGATGCACAGGATGGTGGGCCATATCCTTGTTTGCCACCGGCGTTGCGCCTAAACTAGTTAAACAATAATTAATTTAAAGTTCAGTACCAACCCTGCAACAGCCGTAGAGGCCGTGCATGCCGCCCCTTATGGGCCGTTGCACTTCGCCCCACTTTACCCACCTCTTCACTAACACAACGTCACATCGCTCTCACACGCCAATCTAATTTCTACCTTAAATCGAATAAGACAAGCTTCCTTTGTACAAAGTTAGAAGTGATAAGATAAGAGGATTTAAAGTGATAAGTTGTACAATTAGAGCTGGCGACGTGTTTTGGTTACGGATGTTTCACTTAGACAGAGTTCTAGGCGAACGCGGGAAGATGCGAGATGGGACTTTATAATAATTGGTTGTTAGTCGGCTTTGAAGCTTGGAATTGTAGAACACGCTTCATTCTATATCATACTACTTAAAACAGTATGAAATATGTTCATTGTTCATGTAGTATTCTCAAGAAATCACTGCCGTGCCGTTATATACTCTTATTTTGTTACGTTAAACAGCGTCTACTTTTGATACGATGATATATTATAAGAGTAAATAAACAATAATATTGTCGAAAAGACTCGTTTTCACAAACTTGTATTCAGCTTGCCTCGTTAGTATGTTAGTGTACGTCAAAACGTAGAAGCTAAATTTGACCCACTTCCCGGTCTCCGATTGAGCTGAAATTTTGAACACATGTAAATCACGTGACAATGCAATATTATTGTATCATAGAGCTGATGATGGAGCAGAAAGGTGGTCATAGGAACTCTGTTATGAAACGTCGTATCCCCATCGAGTAAGGGGTTTTTAGAAACGTCTCGGAGAGCAGTAGATGACTGTTGAAAGAAAGGTGCAGTCGGCGAGAAAAGCTTGTGCCATAAATTAAAATCTTATTAAAAAGCCAGAGTTTTGCTTCCATTCTTCAACAGACTTAAAACACATTAGACAACAACCGAATTACCGAGTTAATTTTGATCCCAGGTTCAAAAGCCGTTTACGTCTCACTATTCGCTTGCTACCATTAATTTGGTGTCGGCTTCCGTAATACCTGTCTAACGCCCGTCATCTCATCATTCACATGCTTTCGTTTCATATCATATCTCACTACGTTTTAATGCTGTGATTATGCTACTAGCTATGCCACCTCAATTTATTTAGTTACTTAAGCAAAACTACTAATACCCATGTGTTCGTATAGTCTAGTCATTACATCTAGCCTGTTAAAGCACCGTGTTACGACAGCACACAAACCGTTACGTTCTTTTTTCGTAGTCGGCAAACAAGCGCGTCGAAGCCTAGTCCTCTAGCCAAGCGTGCAATCATTAACGCCCTCATCGCTTATTGAAGTGAAACTTCTAATGCGACTTCCAACTGACAGCGTTTAACTCGTTTTTTCTATTAGTTATATGAGCTCGGAAATATAGCCGCTGGCAAGGAATTAACACAAGTCAAAATATTCTATTGTAAATATTTTAACTTGTGCTGCGCGGAGAGAATACACTATCGTCAAAAAGTTTAAGACCAAACACAATGTTCAGTGTCATTGTTATAAACCCTTCTAAAAATCATCAAACTAAATTTGTAATCAATAGAAAACAACGTAATCTTATTATATTGATCGGCAACCCATTTGTTCTGCAAGAAGACAACGATCCCAAACACTCAGCAAAGATCTGTAGAAGCTACACAGTCAATAAAGAACGCCAAGGTGTGTTAAAAAATATGATTTGGCCACCGCAATCCCCAGACCTTAACCCGATCGAACTTTTATGGGATGAACTCGACCGTAGAGTCCGAAGACAATGTCCGACATCTGCAACAGCTCTATGGGAGATACTGCAATACGAGTGGAAATCCATTAGCCAAGAAACGCTACACAAACTTATAGCAAGAATGCCAAGAATCTGCTCGGAAGTGAAAAAGCGTCGAGGAGGATTTTTCGATGAGAAAAACGTTTACCTTTTATTTCTTATTATGATCCTTTTTAATAGTATTTTACGCGACAGGCGTTTAAATGAGGTCAAAAAAGACGAGTGGCGTGGGTAACAATTTGAGGCGAAGCCGAAAATTGTTATTTTTATTTTTTGATTCAGTTAAACGCCGTTGCATACAATACTTTTTCTACGACCATGCACTTATTTTTTAAACGTTTTCTTGAATAACTTTTGTGAAATTCACACTGTTTCCTATAAGTACTTTTGACTCAAAGTCCTTTGCAATGTTTCTGCACTCACCCTGTCGCTCGCACTGCCCAAAGCCTTCCGCCCGCCCGCAGGTCGTTATAAGGCGTTATCCATGGTTAAGAGCCAAACAATGCTTTTCAGTTTTTCGATACTGCGTATGCGCGTGAAAGTACGGCGGACGCTGGCTTCGGGGAATAGACCTTTTTATGTAGGGTTTTAAAGATCTGTGCACGACCCTGTAAATGACGAATAACAGTTCGGGAGTAGAAAAAAATTGTTATACGCTTTATTTTGTCGGTTGTAGGTGCTGAAAAGTAATATTCTCATAGGAACTTTATGAAATGTTGATTATTTGCATATATCGTGTTTGGTCTTAAACTTTTTGACGGTAGTGTATAATACAACAGTTGTAACATCCATTCTTGATAAAATAAGTCATCATCATCATTTAGCTTACATGTGTAAGCCGCAACCTTATCTTTTGTTCGCAAGTAGTAACGCATTTTCTGTGATGTTCGACGACTTTCAGCGAGAACCGTTTTGCTCTTCATCTTTGACTGGAGCGATAATTTTTATTATTAAATATATAGGTATACTTACTCTTCTTTGCAGTATGATAGACTATTGTTAGACTATCGACCAAGTCTGGTGTTAGGGGTACAGTAATCGCTAACATCCTGGACATTAAATAGTTCGAAGACAAAAATCAAAAAGGTAAGTATAGGGTCTATATCCCGTTCAATATACTTAAGTCAAAGAACGATCTTGTTTTCTTCTTTGTCGTCACATTCTTGGCACAGTGGTCGTGGTCGTCACATCAGGGGTGGTAGCAAGCTTAACAATGCATCGACATTCCTTACGCATTCGTAGAGTGGGCCACTAAGTGCAGCCTTGGCTTGGCTGGTCCATCGCATCTGAACCTTGTCCAGGATACTCTTAGCTTTCTTCTGCAGCACCACGTTTCTAGGAAATCTACCTTCTTTTCCCTTGAAGTCCACGTCTCAGCACCGTAAATAAATATGGGAAAATTGTGAGATACTAATACCCTGACAAGTCGCATTTTAGTGGCATTTGTGATGAAGATTCTCCATATTTAGCCGGTCCATGGCGAACCTGGTGATAGCCAATGTGCCGCTTGATATCATCCACCTATCCTGTTATCAGTGCCCCGAGAGGGCCGAGAGACCACTGCTTCATGCCAAAAACAGGACAAAAAACCAAAAAAACTTGTTCCTTAGAAGGAAGTCGAGCGTCCAAAAAAATACCATAAGGAACCTTGCCTAGAAACTAAATGCCACGTCAACTAGTATTTTTTTTTAAAGAACTTGCTTCAATATAAAAACTTTTCATTAAAATCACTTTTAAACCACCTACTACAAAAAGTTACATAAGTTTTGTTTCTAGCCTTTCCTGCGCCCATACTAACTTCTTCAGACAAAAGTTGCCATAGTGTGCGACCTCTAAATATTGTCCGATTTCCCTGATTTTTGGTATATGGGCTCTGTATAGGTGTAGAAACAAGAAGAAAAGCGAAGTCAAAGATAAATCAAAATTTTGGAAAAATGAAACACCCTAATACATAATGTCCTGTATGTATTAAGTTAATTCTTAATTACTTGGTGTTTTGATGTACGTAATATTTTTATGTCAAATAAATATTTGTCTATTACATTGTTGTAACTTTTTTCCATTGTCATGGTCGCCTTCACAGATGTCATATACAGCGTGTGGATTCCATACGGGCGAATAATATATCCAGATATAGTATCTAATCATACGAATCATATAGGATAATCATTTTATTAAAAAGTGTTATTAATTAAGAGTAATTATTTTTTTAAATCTGACCAAGCAGCAATGTACGCCGTCCATATTAACTTGACATGACATAAACGTCATGTCGTAATGACGTTTAAGTAGGTACTGTTAGAGTAATTATTTATTAATGCCTTATTTTGATTTATCTAACTGTCATTTATGATGAAAGTATTAAAGAATATCAATTGACTAATAGTAGTCACTGGGTTTCCGCCATGTTGGAATGTTATAAAAATGGCGGACAAGCAGTGACGGGGGCCAGTTCGAGTACAGACGAGTAGTAGTGAAGAAGTCTTGAATTATTTATTGTAAATTGGTTGTTAATATGTTTGTTATAAGTGAATAAAGTAAATGTGATGGTACAAGTAATAGTTTTCATCATCAACCTGGTAATATCCCCAACAGTTCAGAAGTTGGACGAAACAAAAATCGATAAGATTTTTGCCACGCCGCACAAGTGTAAGGTTTTTTTTTTTTTTTGTCAAAATAATGTAACGGATTTATTTAACGAAACGTGCATTTAAATTGCTTTGGTAAGTGAGACATGTATTATATTTATTTCTTAAAATTAAACTTCATGTTCTGAAACTGGTTTGATAATCTACCCTCATGGCAGTATAAATTGATGAACTCTCATTATTGTTTTATTTAAAAGATGACTTACTTTTGTACCTAAAAATCTTTTTACAAAAGGTGTGTAACATTACATTGCCCATTAGTTATTGAAACACATAAATCTGATAACTATATGACTAGTATATTCTGGATACACAATAAGCGCCGTCATATGATACGTCATTCAGTTTGTGACAGTAAAATTTCATAAATTAATTGGCATAAGGAAATCGTGGAATTATGAGTAAAGTAAATTTGTATCTTATCAATAGAAATAAAGTTCTGATTAAACGACTGCTTTATTTAACGATGCCTCGAGTTGTTAAACACAAGCCATTTTATGTTGTTTCCGAAAAGTGGTGTAATTTATTCCAACGAGGCAATTGTCCTGCTGTTGTATTCTGTTATTATAATATAATTATACATATTCGAGCTTATCAAGTTATACAGATCAGATAAACAATTAAACATTCATGCTGAATGAAATACGCTGTGTAAAATATGTTCTCATAAAGTACTTCAATAATTTAATCCCTCGTGTCCGGTAACACAAGATTGGTAAAAATTATGTATACTTATGAAAAGTTGATCTCAATTCAAACTGAGAATTATAATGCAGTTCTTAATTTTGATATTTAATGCTTTAAGTACGATTTTGAACAAAAACGATTCCTGTTCATTTGTAAATACATATTTAATAGTGAATTTAACATATTATATTAACCGTTAAAATTGAAGTTGTGCAATTGTGGGTAGTTTAATTCTGTTAAGTACTGAATTTAAATAAACAACTTTGATAATAAGGTTGCCAATCCCTGGTATGAATAATGGAGAGTAAGTTGTATCTCTAATCATCTTCAGATATTTTATGATAACTCGTTATAAAAATGTTTAGCGTTTTAAAGTTTTAAAACTCAACGAATTGTAATGTGTTGTTTTTCAACGTTTTATTTCACGAATTGGACTGATTGATCTCATTTTGATTGTTGACGGTATGCTACCACATTTATGAATACTATTTTATAATGGCCAGTGATGGCAGAATTATTTAATCAAAGTAACGTATAAAACAAAATTCTTCGCATTTTACCATGGTGATCATGAGTGATAATTCGATGGGAAATCGAAAAATTACATCTATGGTGTGAATAAATATCATTAAGACATGTTTCAGACTATTAGTAAATAAAGTAATATCTGTTTGCTTCTTAAGAATAACGATTCAATCTTGATATGCTTATATATTATGGTGCATGTGACATGACATGGGTGATGGTCACATGTAGTCATATGTAGAGTCATATGTAGAGTCATATGTAGAGTCATATGTAGAGTCATATGTAGAGTCATATGTAGAGTCATATGTAGAGTCATATGTAGAGTCATATGTAGAGTCATATGTAGAGTCATATGTAGAGTCATATGTAGAGTCATATGTAGAGTCAGTCATATGTAGAGTCAGTCATATGTAGAGTCAGTCATATGTAGAGTCAGTCATATGTAGAGTCAGTCATATGTAGAGTCAGTCATATGTAGAGTCAGTCATATGTAGAGTCAGTCATATGTAGAGTCAGTCATATGTAGAGTCAGTCATATGTAGGTCATAGAGTCATATGTACGCGTAAACTCGAGTATTTTGGCCCCAGTATAAAATAATGACTTGAGCCAGGGTATTGCACAATGAATCGTATCTTGTGGAATAATGGTTAACGCACGCGGATGGACGTGCGGGATTTAGAGCGCGTGGATGAACGTGCGAGATTTAAAGCGCGTGGATGAACGTGCGAGATTCAAAGCGCGTGGATATACGTGCATAACATTTAAGCACGTTGATGAACGTGAAAGACTTTCATTTCAACCTTTATAAATACATGAAACATGAATATAAAAGTACAACATAAATGACTGTGCCTTAATATCAGAATGTATATTATTTGCGACTTTTGATTGGATAAAGCAGTACAGCAATAATTACATATTTATCTTTTGGCTACGTGTAATACGTGTATCCAGTTCTTTACATGTTTTATAGTCTTAGGTGATCAAGAATAAAGTAACAAAAAAAGAGACTTTATTGATAACATATAAAACTTATTACCTAGCAGGTTTAGCTCGTAAAATATTAAAAGTGAAGTACTTAAACTTTGTATCGGTTATGAAGAGACCTATTAGATTTAAAATAAAATCGTTACTAACGACTAGTTTCCCTTTCATAGATAAAAGAAATAAATTGAAAATGTGCAATTTGAAATCTAGAGAGCAAACATTAATAATCTTTTGTCTTTAAATTCGCGATAGCTCTTCATGAAAAGAAAATATATACTTGCTTTATGTGTGAATAGATCTTTTGATAATTAAATGAATTGCTTACCACTTGCGGCTTGTAATCAGCGCGAATAAAGATACGTCGGATATCGTATTTGGTTTTTCATACGACACGGTATTTATAAAAAAAAGAGATTATGTATATAATGTCTGACGGGTGTCGCTATTGTTGACCTGTAACCTAAATAGTATATGTACAAAGAGTTTTTCTATTTCGGCATACTATTGCATCAATCTTAGCTAGTACCTAAAATAATAATAATAATAACAGGAAAAAAAAAAAATAATAAGGACCTACACCGTAGTCGTGTACTTGCGATTAGTCTTAAATGGTTGCGTAATATAATATGTTTACGTTACAAATGGTAAATATTAACTAGGCGCGATATTTTATTGACAGGTCATTTGAGTATTTAAAGATTCTGTAAATGTGTATGATATATACATCTGAAAAATCTTGAATATAATTACTCAGTATATATAAACAGTAGATATATTAATAGGCGATGACAATAATTTAATTAATCATAACGACTATCGATACATTATGACTTATTGAATTGATTACCGAACCATAATCGTTTTACCATAATTTCGAAGACAGTCGAAATTATGTTCCTAAAGAAAGTGTTGCAAGTTTCAGATCAAGGACCGAGGAGCGTCCAGGTGAAAGGGCCAGGGTCTGGTATTCGTTTACCACCCAGGAGTGCCCAGGTGAGAGGGTCGGGGTGTAGATTCACTTCCGACCCAGGAGTGCCCAGGTGAGAGGGTCAGGGTAAAGATACCTCTGTTTCGATCGTCCACCGTGGGTCCTCATACGCTGGCATGGTATGCGAGCTTGCGTCTGGCGGCGCAATGTCCGGCGTCCGTGATGAGCAGCATCGGCAGCACTATCCAGGCTGACAGAGCTTGGGTGGCCCATGATGCTGTTGCAGCGGACGGGTACATCATGTTGCCAAAGCCCGTGGCGGCACGGGAATTTCATTCAATCGTGTGATGAGGTGGTGATGTCATAAAACCGTGTAAATGTGTTCTTTTTGCTTGTTTCGCGAGTGAAGTGTGAAGTGAAGTGTTGCATTGTTTACTTAAATATGTTTATAACTTGTGAAATTAATTTAATTATCATAATTTAATTAGATGTAATGAATTCAATTGGATGTAATGAATTTAATTAGATGTAATTAATTTAATTGTATCGAAGTTAATGTTATTCATATATTTATTTTTCACGGGCCTATATTTCTTGATAAGATTTATGGAAATATTTAAAAATCCATTTTATAGGATATCGTAATTATGGGGTAAAGGTATCGGTATGAAGTGAAGTGATGTTTTGTGTTTCTATTGTTTAAGAATTATTTCAAATGCATATTATACTACACTTTTATAATCTTTTTCTTGTATAAACTGATATTGTCTTTCTTTTGAATTATTTCACATTAAGTTTTGGCGAAGGGTCTCGCCTCGAACAGGATGGCCGAGCTGTTAGAGTAATTATTTATTAATGCCTTATTTTGATTTATCTAACTGTCATTTATGATGAAAGTATTAAAGAATATCAATTGACTAATAGTAGTCACTGGGTTTCCGCCATGTTGGAATGTTATAAAAATGGCGGACAAGCAGTGACGGGGGCCAGTTCGAGTACAGACGAGTAGTAGTGAAGAAGTCTTGAATTATTTATTGTAAATTGGTTGTTAATATGTTTGTTATAAGTGAATAAAGTAAATGTGATGGTACAAGTAATAGTTTTCATCATCAACCTGGGAATATCCCCAACAGTACGCTAATTGATGTGGACGTAATACATTGCGTGCTGAATTATTATGTATGAAAAAAAATATCTCATCTATTCAATAAAAAAACCATGTAGTTAGGCTCCTTAGGTCCAATACTAATCGTGATTCAAATATTCGCCCGTATGTATTCGCTCGAAGAGTCAATGAAACATGCAGAACGAAGTTATTACTATAACATGCTTGAACGTTCCACAAACGAACAAAAAACCTTATGGCAAATTGTTAACACATATACAGGCCGCGCGACAACTAATTACCGGTGCACTCTCGACGCGTTAAGGGATAGCACTGGAGCGCATTACCAATCGGCCAATCATAAGGCAAATGATATAAACACCTTTTTCCTATCTGCCGCCGCAACTGTCCACGCGCCTACCGCAAACCCGTTTTTAGCCTACACATTATTATGTAAGACGTCCGATCCAAGCAACACATCTGTATACTTACCTCCAATTACTGAAAAAGAGCTACATCAGACTGTTATGTATAAAATTGCATGTAAGAATACTTTTGATTTCTACAATATATCTACGAAATTACTTAAAGTGGCATTACCCTACCTGTTGAACCAATTAGTAGGTATTTTCAACGCCCTAATGAAACAAGGCACGTACCCATCGATTTTAAAAATGGTGAAGGTCGTACCTATCTATAAAGGCAAAGGTCAAAACGATGACATTAAAAACTATAGACCTATAAGCATAATCCCGGCAGTTGGAAAACTATTCGAATATTGTGTTTGCCAACGACTTACATCTTTTCTTGAACGTTTTGGCTTAATTAGCGACAAACAATATGCCTACAGGAAAAACAGGTCATGCATAAATGTCATACGCGAAACAATCCAAAAAATCATGGTTGCCAAAGAAAAATCGTCTCATGTTGCCATTTTGTTATGTGACATGACTCGCGCCTTCGATTTGTGTAACCACGAAGTACTAGGGAAAAAGATCCACCACTTAGGTATCCGTGGTCCTGCCCACCAACTGTTGTTGGAGTTCCTAAAAGACCGACAGCAAGTGGTGGCCTTGGACAACGGCCAGGTAAAATCCCATTTGGGCGGCATCGACATAGGAGTCCCACAGGGATCGTCTTTGGCTAATTTATGCTTCCTGATACAGGTCAATGACCTACCCTCAATTGTTCGTGGCGACATGTATTTATTCGCCGATGATGCATGCGACGTACTATCTGCCGATTCCGTACAAAGCCTAGAGGAAATTATAAGGACTGATATAAGAACAATGCAGAATTGGTTCTCTAATAACGGCCTAGTCTTAAACCTAGCTAAAACTCAACTCTTGCACATAAATCTGGGAGGAAAGCCTCCGAAACCTCTAAACATTCGCATAGATGACGCAAACATCGGACAAGTACACAACACAAAATTTCTCGGTGTCATTCTGGACTCTTCGCTTAAGTGGGACAAGCATATAGACGTCACATGTGGCAAACTCTCAGGGGCGTGTTTTGCACTAGGAAGGCTCGCTCACGTGCTACCTCCTAAGCAACTACGCTCCAGCTACTTCTCCCTATTCCACTCGACCATGTGCTACGGCCTTGAACTGTGGGGAACAGCAGCAGAATGGCATCGAGTGTTTATTTTACAAAAACGGGCGATAAGAATAATATCTTTCGCTCCCCCCGGATCACCAGCAAAACAACTTTTTATAAGCAATAACATTTTAACACTCACATCACAATACATTTTTAACATCGCCAAACACGTACACACATACAGACACACATTTAATACAAGCAAGCTAACACGAACCCGTCTAGGAAGCAAAGAACGCCTGCTCCTCCCCAGTTGTCGTCTGAGTAAGTCCTCCAAGACTATGCAGGTACAAGGTCCCAAGATTTTTAACAAACTTCCCGAAGACATTACCTGTATAGAATCTTCGAACCAATTCACACGAGCGTTAAAAAAATGGCTTATCGCCCACGCCTTTTATGACATGAATGAATTCTACATCTTTTAAATTATTTAATTAACTATCTAATTAACAGTCACAAAACATTGTATCCATTCTATTCTAATATTATATAATGCTCAATGGTCCTTAATGTAATTTAAAAATGTATTACCATATTTCGACATATCAAACTACGAATACTAATATAATAATTTTAATTTTAATATACCATATAATAACTATGTACCTAAATCAATTGTGACGTGTAATATGTAACAATATTATAAATAAATGAGTATGAGTATGAGTATGAGTATGGAATACACACGCTGTATACCATAGATCAATCAAACGTATCTACTTAGCGTGTCAAATGAACTCAGTGAAATCCACTGAGTTGTCCATCTTTAATCGCAGCTTGCAGTTTCGGGCGTCAATTTTTGTAAGTTGAAGTCAATCAAAACATAAAAAATGCCTCGTTACGTGATATTCAATTGCAACAACACAAAAATTATGAACAATCAAGAGGCTGAGACATATTTAAAATTACAGGCAAGAAACAACTTCAGTACAAAATTTGACACGCTCGGCCCCTATACAAATAGATGAACTTGTTTCTTCTATCTAAATATAGTTCTGTGGTCGCCTTTCAGCGGCGATCAGAGGTGCAATGAAATAGCGCATTCGTACCCATCCGTTATCCTCCCACTATTTGTTACAATTCATTTGGGATCGCGGTCATCCATCACAGAGACGAGACACTGACGCTTTACGACGGTCGAATATTTAATCAAATTCAAAAAATGTTGGTCCAAAACGCAATGGAAATAGCAGAAACGTGACGTTTTTGGATACAATATACCACATTGCCGGTTGTTGATTTAAAATTGAACTTTTATCGAAAACCCCTTGTTGATTGATAACCGACGATAAGTACTTACCCTTTTAATTAAAAACGACACATATGTAAATCAGTATTTGAGTGCAAACAGAGAGACATGTGTTTTTGAGAAGAGGAAAAAGTAAAGTAAAATTATTTTCTTAATAGAATTTCGTGGATCCCTTGTTCCTAATTTAAGTCCTATTACATACATACACACAATCACGCCTGTATCCCATGAAGGGGTAGGCAGAGCACATGAAACTACTCAAGTTTCAGTGCCACAAGTTTAAGTCCTATTATTTTCGGATTTTAGCAATTAACGTCAGGGGATTATATGTCTGGTCCGAATGATTAAGCTATTATCCTTACTGCGCATTGTTATACTCTGACAAGATTTTATTTGAATGCAAGAAGACTTTTATAAACGACGTTGAAAGTCATCAAATGTCACTGACAATAACAATCACAAAAGATTTCTCGACAAACGATTTTACTCAAAAAAAGTATCAAAGGCAAGAAAATATATTGTAGACAACAAACCATGTACTGGAATAAATTTACGAAGCCGCTAAACAATTATGGGCAATAGTCATTGACGTTATCGATACTTTTATACTTAAAGAAAGAAAAAGTTTACATGACGTACGTATATTATTAGTATTATTACTATATTTTTTAACTGATTAATGTAGTTAATGGAAATGGCGATCGGCCATTACCTTGTACAGTCATCACAGCCGATGTAGGCCTATCATCTGCAATGATGCTGTGGCCAATCTCATTCACCTCTCTCTCATCGGGTCAAAATTATCATACTTAACAGTTTGACATCCCAAAAGTAATCAATACAAGTATTTGATAACAGGAAGGAGATAAATCTCGGAGCACCGCAATGATAAATCACTCCGCGCGGAACGGCCATTTTTCAGCCGCGAATTCGCACTTCAGCGCTCCGAGTGCCACTTACATAAAATAATATTTTTGGAAGAATTTTAGTTGAGCGTGTAACGCGGAAGTCTACTAAACTAGACTCTAGAACTGGATCGGTCACCTTATTATATAACCGCTGTGATAAAACTTATTATACTAGTATAGGCCCAGTCGACGTATTACGAGTATGCATCAAATTTTATCACTTATCCACGTGGATAAGACATCTGTTACTCTCACACTGACGTACATGCCAAAGCGTGACGGATGCTTTATCCACATAGTTAAGTGATAAAATTGGAAGTAAAATACACCGACAGGCCCTAAGAAAATGTTTCCTAGCGAAAAAGAGGTGCAATTACCACGTTATAGTTCTCAAACTTCCAATTTTCACACAGCTTCAAAACTTTTAGAACAACTGTTTTGACAATTTTACCCCTATCCTTTACAAGTGTATGTCTTAAAATCGTTAAACATAATCAGTGTCGCCATCTAACCGACTATCAACCAAAGTTTTACAATTGTGCAAGTGCATGCAGCCATCTGAATGAACACACATTTTTTTGAAGTTTCCCATTGTACGTTTTTTCCTTAGCCTAGCAATATTTCTCTCATTATCTGTCACGTAACATACAAACATATAATCACGCCTGTATCCCATGAAGGGCTAGGCAGAGCACATGAAACTACTCAAGTTTCAGTGCCACTCTTGGCAAATAAGGGTTGACAGAAAACGAAACTGTGACATTGCAGTGACAGGTTGCCATCAGCCTCTTGCCTACGCCACAATTTAACACATATCCCACAGTCGCCTTCTACGACACCCACGGGAAGAAAGGGGGTAGTGAAATTCTTAACCCGTCACCACACGGGAAATTAGTACCTATACTACCTATTCTTTTCTTTGGTAATTACTACACCTTTACCAATTACTCGACTTGGAATCGAGCAGGTAGTTACAAGTCGTAAAGCTAGAGGGGAGCACCCCAAGACAATACGACGTTAATAAAGTACAATTCGTTATTTTAGGACCATTTAATGTTCATCCCGCCCTTTCCCATTAAGGACGCTGTAAGGCGTGCCATGTTGTTACTAATGCTATAAGTTTTTTGGAGTAAGTTTATGATTACTTTTGATGTCATTACAGCCTAAGTTTTTTAAAAATATAACTTTTTTACGGTCCATTTTGATGGAAAAAGGCGTTGTTAAAAATGGTCGCATAGCGAAATTATACTTACTCACCTATAATAATGATGGTTTGATATACGAAGTAATGTAAATAGTTTACCTGAAGTCATTGCACATTAGTGGGCTATATATTCAAGTATTGAGTGACTCTCATTATAGTGTTATAGGAAGCTGTAACATGTTCACAGCAGTCTATGTTTAAAATAGTCTTTGTGAAATCGACACTTTGTACTTGGGTTTAAAACTTTTTTAGGGTCGGCAGGTTGAATGCAGTCGTAACTATTCTAAAAAGTAAACAAGTACGTACGTTATTGTTATGTCTGTCATTTGATGGTTTATAGCTGTTTTTATGACAAACTTTATGAGTTATATCTATTACTTATATTATTGTGTTATGTACTCTGAAGAGCAATACATATAGTAAGTAGTAATGTGTCGTTGAAACGTTACCACATATATGTATGTTTAAAGTTTCGAATACGTATAGTTTCGTACGGAATTAGTTCTTTGACTTCTGTGTCCTGAACTTTAGCTATGAAATGTATGAAAATGTATGATTTTGTTGTTATATTTGCACGTGTATTTTACTCTGTACAAGGTCTGACATGTAACATCCTTGATCCTTGTGCTCTTTAATATGAAACAAAATACATAACTTTACTTTAATGAAACCTACTTAAAAAGTCAATTTTATGCCGTGTAAATAATCTCAATTACTTTATGCGCATATTTAACGAATCCCCGTAAAACCTTGCTACAAAAACCGGCCTATTTGCATTATTGACATGTAAAGTCCACATCAAAAATATATTCCTCAACCTTATTCCATTGTAATAAAGCAGAAAGTGTAGGAAATGAACGCAGGTGGACAATATAAAATACTAATTAGTCTTTTTTTATTTTACTTCTGGCAAATTAACAACATAGAAACTTATTATGATGATTTTGATGAAAAAATTAATCATCACACATTTATGCAGACATTTATCATAGACAGTAATTTCCATTCTTCTATGTATAAACGCAGTAACTATACACACAACGTTTATAAATAAGGGGGTTGAAATATTGCAACACATTAGCTATATTTGCTAAACTTTCATTCCCTTACTCGACGCATCAAACCTCCTACACATCAATCTTAAAGGGTTCGTTCTCGCGGGCCCCTAATTCAGCCGGAACCACTAATGCCTTTTAAAACGACTCGTAAACGGCTATCGCTTCACGTAAACGTAAACGGTTTACGTTAACGTCTTCGCGTTATCCTTAAACGCGAGAGGAACTAAGGGGCCCGTTGTGACACTTTGAAATGTGCTTTTATTGTACATACAGATACAAAAATATGTGTGAATGTTTGTTTGTCCGCAAACGCAAAACGGAGCGCCGAATCGACGTGATTTAAGTGGAGATAGTTGAAGCAATAGAGTGACATAGGCTACTTTTTGTCTTTTTCTAACCCCCCACTTCCCTGAAATAGGGGGTGGAATTTAACAGATCGACCGTTGCGTATGTATCTACCGGCGTTACTTGTGTGGCGTCGAAATAGGGTTCATTATTGGAAACATATGTACTGTCTGTAGGTAGTGTATCTAATAGGTAGATTGTTATTTTTAGATAAGATGGAGCGCATCGCCAACAAACTGTTTTACAGTTTGGCGAAACTTTAATGATATGCTTGTGTACATTGTCTTTTTTGATAAAAAAAATATACATATATATATATATATACAACTGCTGAAGTTTCGGAGCCTCTTAGACACAAACGGGATAAAGAAAACAAAATTGAGTTTTGCTTCTTAAAATATTTAAATTATACCAATATCTGGGCGACCGAGCTTCGCTCGGTTCTGTTTCGTATCCTTGACATGTGTCGCCATCTAGTTCAAAAATGAATAGTACCTACATCGAGCGAAAGAATTCTCAGCCTTAACAACACAACTACTCCACACGAGATGGCGCGCATTTCGCCACAAAAACTCAAATAGTGTATTTTTCTATTCGTTTTAGCCTTGATCTGTGTCGCCATCTAGTGTTTGCAATAAATAGTACTTACATCGACCGAAAGAATTCTGCCTTAACAGTACAACTACTGCACACGAGATGGCGCGAGAAGAAAAACGCATGAAAACTCGAAAATTCGCGTTTTCCGGGACCTAAGGATAAGTTAGACCGAATTTTCACCCCCAAAAACCCCCACATAACAAATTTCAGCGAAATCGTTAGAGCGGTTTCCGAGATCGTCAGTGTAAATAAATATATAAATAAATAAATAAATAAAAATACAAGAATTGCTCGTTTAAAAGTATAAGATATGCACGTGGACATTCTCAGAATTTGGGACCCCCCCAATTAGCGAAAGTTGTTAACAAAAATTAACTCGCTGTCAGTTTTGTGACGACAATTACCCCACGTACACAGCAATAGTTAACAGGGTAGGTATTCCCTTTATTCAAACAATAGTTTTTACTAACTAAATTATAAAAGCTTTTATAGCTAGCTTTATTGCTATAGCTTAGGTAATTTATAAAAGCAAATTCCTAATTGATTTGAATTATTAGACTATTTTTCCACCCCCAAATTTAAAACAAAAGTAAAAGAACTTAAAGAAAACGTGTGACCATAACTCAAAGGCGCTCTTAAAATCTCGTTACATTGCCAAGTCTTAGAGTTAAATGCGTTTCTGTAAGTGTTCATACTTTTTCGTATGTACCCAGACCTTGCTCTCAGACCGACACTTCGGTTTAAGAATTTTAAGGCGTCCTTGAGACACACTCGTCTTACCGTTTTAATAGTGTTGCTTTTCTAAACTTTGAAAGGATAATTCATCCGACCGACATAAAGCGAAAATCATCCATTCAACCGACATCAAAATAAAGCGAAAATCATCATTTTTTTTTGTATGAATAGGTAGACGTTTGACCACGATCACACCTGATGGTAAATGATGATGCGGTCTACGGTGGAGCATTCGAGCAGGTTATTTTTATTTACCTACTTTCATGGCTAATTTTATCGTGGGTCGTACCCGATACGTGGATTTCCTCGTATGTAGCAAAAATGTGTCGTAGAGCTAGAGGCAGAACGACAGCGTATCGTGATCAGCCGAATCCTACGCCGTGTCAGACGACGCAACGGAGCCACGCTGTTACGTCGTCGCCTAAATAGAGTATTATTCTTTTTCGTCTGTTTTTAATCTGTTTTTACTATTTATGTGCTATACGTAGTGGTTTTACTGTTATTCTGTGTAACTTACTTGAATAATAAATAACTAACCAAAAATATGAAAAGCAGTACGTAGTGTGTTTCAATGTTGATGAAATTCCGTCCCCAAATTAAAAAAGTTGCAGCTAAAAAGTACCTTAGTAAAAAGTTGAAATCTCTGCGACATTACGTCGCCCGAGCCGCAACAAAACAAAGTTGGCAACAGTTTTCCCTCGACGGCGGCTACGCGACGTGCTACGAGCCTACGAAGTGCTACGACGTAGCGAGCGCTACAAATAGGCTAGTTATTTAAAAATATTTTAAGCGGGTTACTCACGTATTAAGTCGATATAGCGTTCGACATGTTTCGGTTCAATTTCGAGAACCTTTCTCAAGAGTAGCGACCCCGCCTTTACATGTCGAGAGCGCGACGCATACCGACATGTAAAGGCGGGGTCGCTACTCTTGAGAAAGGTTCTCGAAATTGAACCGAAACATGTCGAACGCTATATCGACTTAATGCGTGAGTAACCCGCTTAAAATATTTTTAAATATGTATGAGTCTCACGGGAGTTTTATAGTTAAAATAGGCTAGTTTCCTATACTTAAAATAAAATATTTTATGCAGTGCACGAAATAAAGCACCACATAATTAGAAGAAAAATAAGGACAGTAGTTATTTTTAAACATAATTTATATTTAATAAGTCAAAGAGAAAGACATAAAGTAAATGAATTGACCGTGACGTTACTCTTCAGTATTTCATTTCATAGTAATTCCATATTAGAAAATCGTTTTGACAGATTTTAAAAAGAAGCTGATTTGACTAGTAGGAAACTAGCCTATTGTAGTACCTATAGTGTGCGTAGCCGAATGTAGCTATCTATTTCTATCGCTGCTGCGTATTGGCGCGACAGAGACAGACTGCATTTCTGTTGGCGCCGCAGGTCAGTGGGGCCAGTGGTCCGTTGCATCAAATCGTCTGTAATGCTACAACTACACGAATCGCGATAACACGAATGTTCGCATTATCCCGATGTATGTAGCCGAATATTCGCGAGTACTTCGGCACTTCGCCCGAAGCCCGTTCGCCTCGCTGTCGGTAATTGCGCACAACAAAGGCGCATTTGAGTACTCTGCTCTGTGTCATTAGTGTGGCCATGCACATTCGCCGTAGGCTAAAGACGAAGAATTATAAAGATAATTCAATCGAAATGTACTGGTAAACTGGTATGTAGCAATAACCTCACCGATTTAGCGTTCTCTAATTAAATGTTATTGTATGGAAAGTTCCACAAATACCAGTGGGTGACGTTGATGTGTCTGTCAAATGTGTGAAATGTGGTTGATGCAACTGGCCCTAAGAACCGTAATATGATTCGAAGATGTCATTCAAAATGTCGAACGTTTCAGTCGTACATCGTCTCAATCAGGAAGACGCGTCTTGATTCGAATTGGCATGCCGAAGGTTCGATTTGATATATGGAACATCATGGTGATTGGCAATCAAAAAGGTAATCACGGTCTATATCCCGGTCAATATAAGTCTAATGAAAATAACCGTGAATCATTCAAAACTCTTATCATGGTGATTGCTCTATTAAAATATATATCATTTTTATTCTTTGAGATACGACCCAACGAGCAGGTGAAAGATCCAATAATAGCTATTTTTAAAAGTTCAAATAGTCCTCCCTTTCAAGTTCAATAGTTCCAAATAGTTGCTTTTAAAAATTACTTCTAATAACATAACTACAAAATTAAAATTTTGAAAAACTCCCCACTGCGACATAGTGGACCGATTTTTATGAAACATGGCTAAGAACAGTCCCGACTAACTCAGCTTTCAAACAAAAAAAACTAAATCGAAATCGGTTCATCCGTTCGGGAGCTACGATGCCACAGACAGACACACACACAGACAGACAGACAGACAAACAGACAGACAGACAGACACATACACACAGACAGACACGTTAAACTTATAACACCCCGTCGTTTTTGCGTCGGGGGTTAAAAATGTTATCTCACAGAGCCTCGAACGAAAGAAAAGGTAAAAGCCATCTATTAAAACGATGACGAGAGACAACACTTCCCGGCAGTCCCCGCGCGCACACGACACTTCAAAGTTTATTTTTACGGCTCACGGCCGCCAATAAAACAATTTCACTCCACCTCCGTTTGTTTTACAACTACCGCCGAATTCGACTTTAACGTATTGCCGGAATGACTTGGGAAAACAGAAGTGCCACCGGATTTCCATTTATTTTTAACCATAACAGAAACAGAACCTATACTTACTTTTATTGTAGATAGTAGATATGAGTGAAGTCCGCCGCTTTGTTAAGTGTATCTTAAGTACAGCACTTACCTGTAACAGAAAGAACACGATACTGTTATTAAATGCCAAATAAATACACGTTAAACTTTCGTGAGACATATTCAAATAATTAATGAATCTACGGTTGTACTCACGTTATTATATCGCTATTGCTGCGACATGTTTCAACGTGAAGTTCACGGAGTTTAGCCGCCGCGTGAACTCCTATATGCCAGAAGAGGGGCCTCCGGATTGGCCCGAAACATGTCGCAGCAATAGCGATATAATAACGTGAGTACAACCGTAGATTCATTAATTATTTGATACTGTTATTAGAATAATATTTTCAATACAATTACGTGTAATACTCCAACTGTATACATGTTCCATAAAAGATGATTTTATTAGTCTTGCAAACGGTCCAATATGTATTAATCCTTCAGAAACGCAAAATGATTACCTATATTAATGTTTTGATAAAGTTCAATTTTTTAAGACCTTTCTGGTAAGTTCTCAAACACGACTTTCACTACGATTTTCATCAAAACCATCACGAATCTCGTAATTCTAGTACCTAAACCCAAATCAAACATAGACGACAGTAGAGATTACTTAAACCGGATCGTAGTCTAGTCCATTAATAACGACAATGCGCCAACTTCGCGACGTTGATTAATAATCCGCGGCCAACTTCATTACGGACTCGGTCCGTCCCGACTTGCACGGATTATGGGAAAGTTTAAATTAAATAAAAACTAGACCGGGACGATAAAATAGTTATTTACAATGCAAGTAGGGAAAGTTGGTAACTTTGTTTCACAATGACAGTTGGGGTTGACCTTTCTGGAATACAACTTTATTAATTAGAAACTCTCATTTTTCTATGGAGCAAATGGCAAAGTCTTATGTCGGGGGTCAAGATCCATGTCTGATCGTTGAGCCCGCGGAGTAGTTATGTTTTCCTATTTTCAAATTTAAGTAACTATTATGTCATTGTTTTATGTTTGTTTAGTTTATTAACGTACGAGTAATAAGAATTATGCACAAAATAACGTAGGTAGGTAATAAGAATTTTGGAGGAGCTAATTAAATAGGATTTCCACAACTTATGCATCATAAAGAACAGCATATTAGTATTTTAATTCAAATGTAGAATTTCAAAGTCTTCCAATATCTAAACTTTAACCTACATTCGGTACTAGAGGTACAATAAGTATAAGTGTATTCGACTATTCACTGCCATCACACTTCGGGCTTCATATCGCCCCACACAGGACAATAGCTACCTACTAACCTACTAAACTTACCACGTCACGTTTAATTGTGTCTCATCATAATGGTAAATTATGTTAAACGTAATAAGTACAGATGTAGTGCATAAACAAGTGATGATTTCTGTACCTTGTCATATTAACGTCTTGGTTGAAATGTCATACGATTTAAGCGACAAGGTACAGAAATCATCACTTCTTTATGACGGTGACTGTACAAACGTGTCAAGGTACATGACACGTTCGTACGTTTCCGTAACAATAGTAAGGCAATTCTTTTCGACTACATCTGTACTAACACATCATACCCATCCATCTACCTTTTCAAGCTATACGCTTGAGTTTCTAGTCATACTTCTACACTTTACCGAGTTATTCATCTCAAGCACCCTCGTATTCCATGCGTCAGCAACCTTTTCCGAGCGACATAGAACAGGGCTAATTAGCTATATTTATGAAAGTTATTAGCAAATGAACGTGTCGGGTGACATAAACAGAGCCACGTGACATGTAGGAGGGTAATGGCGACACCGGAGCACCTAGAGGGGAGTTGTGAAAACGTGATGTCTGACCCCGCACACATACAGAATGTGTTGACGATCAGTCTGGCCTAGTCGTTAGTGACAGTGACTCTGCCTGCTAAGCCGCGGTCCTGGGTTCGTATCCCGGTAAGGGCAGTTATTAGTGTGATGAGCATAGATATTTATTTTGTTTCTGAGTCAGGGATGATATATCTATACAAGGTGCTCGCGAGGAACCCATATAACTTTAACGGCATATTCTTGGTCACATTTTAAGACTAAAATGTTATATAAACTTTTCTAGATTTCGTCTAGTTTCAGAGTTATTGCCAATTAAAAAAAAAAATTTCCGTATTGTTACTCAGAAAAGGTCTTCTTAACGGTGCTGATGCGCAGTTGTGGAGCATAGTCTCACAGTAGTCATTGATAAATGTCAAAATGTGACAAGAAAAACTTCCAAAAAATTTGGTTTTTAGAAAAATAAATTAAGGAACTCATTTTAATTGCCAACTTCATGGATAAAAATTACTTTATATGTGAAAATACTTCCAAAAAAGTAAAAAAAAAAAAAAAAAATTGTGAAAAATTTTAAAATTCATATAACATTTTTTCTTTCTTAGAAACGCGTGGTTCAAGTTATGCGGGTTCCTCGCGAGCACCTTGTATAAGTAGTATCGTCACCTAGCACCCATAGTACAAGCTTTACACATTTTGGGGCTAGATTGATCTGTGTAAGATGTCCCCCGATATTTATTTATGTATAAGTAGCCAGAGGAGCTAAAATGTCAAAAAATGTTATTAAACTCTCGCATTTTCTACACCAGCGGTTTGACCATCACGAATAATAATGAAATATAATGAAATATAATAAATAAAATATTAAATGGATGCTATAAATAGAGCCACGTGGCTTCTAACAGGGTAATGGCGTCTCACCAAAGCACTTACTGTGGTAACCTATTTATATAGGCTTTATGCTGGAGAATTCTCAAAAGATGTGACCTACATCGAGATGAGAATCCAAACATATTTTTCTACTTCAATACTTAAGACGATACGGTAGGGGTCAATTCTCCATACAAACGCTCTCGACTATTTCCTCCCTGGTTTTTGAAGATAGAGCAATTATTTTTTCAACACAGATTGTTATTATTTTTATCTGTGTCGGGCCGTTTTGATTTTTTTGATATTCTGCTTTTTAAAGATTCTAGAGCCAATCAAAAAATTTCAAAAACGGCTTTTTTCATTGTGGCGCAAAAAAAGGTGTGATACTCAAGATTGGTAACAAACAATTAACCAAAAAAGCTAAACGGTCCGACATAGATTATTTCATTGTTATTCAGATTGTTGAATTTCGTTCCGATTCATTAAGTTTTGAAGGAGGAAAGAGTCGAGAGCGGAACCTCGATTTTAAAGATTTTTTTGAAATATATTTTGACTGAGTTGTTCTTAATGAACAATTTTTTTTCGATAAATCTAGTTAATAACACTTGTATATTTAACTAAAATTCCCAAGTTGAAAGGTGGGCTCCTTTCCATTTTAGCATTTTCGCTACCGTATCCTCTTAAATCTGTCAATTAGATTATTGTCAGCGGTATCCAAATTAATTTCATTTGAGTAACGATAAATTTGTCTATAGGTTCATATGATAACTGCTGAGCAGTAAACATATGAATATGGGAAGGAGGAGATTTTGTTTAAAGTACCACTTCCATTTAAAAAAGTCTCGTACCTCAAACGCGGTACTCAACTTTTACAGCCTTCATAAAGTTACCTTCATATAATATACTATTCTTGTTAAAAGTAATTTCATTAGTAAATGAACGTTGAACGTGTCGGTATAAACCAGAGCCACGTGGCAACTGGCAAGGTAATGGTGACACTGGAGTACCTAGCACGAGCTCTCGAACTAGTGACCTTTAAAATAGGCTGTCTCTTCGAGAATTTACAGAAAATCGGACCTAGGTTAACAAAATTACAATTTTTTCCTGTTAAGATTAAGTAGCAAATGAATGTGTCGGGCGTTATAAAAAGACTCAAGAAAATAAGTTACGTTTAAATTGGTCTTTAATAAAATAAAATCGTCACACACACACAATCGTCTGTAATAGGTGAGGTGACCTTTAGATGTTCAAGAATTCTCAAGAGATCTGGGATAAGTCGAGATGAGAAATATAATTTATCTTTTCTTATAATGATTGGTCGGCACAATGATTATAATGATTGGTCTTGTATTAAATTTGAATTTGTGCGATTATGTGAAACTATAATTGACGTGTGGTGAAGGGTTAAGAATTTCACCACCCCCTTTCTTTCCATGGGTGTCGTAGAAGTCGACTGTGGGATATGGGTTAAATTGTTGCGTAGGCGAGAGACGGCAACCTGTCACTGCAATATCACAGTTTGGATTTCTTTCAACCACTTTTTGCCAAGAGTGGCACTGAAACTTAGTAGTTCATGTGCTCTGCCTACCCCTTTATGGGATACAGGCGTGATTATATGTATGTGTATGTATGTAGAATTGTCAAAACTGTAGAAATAGATCACAGATAATTAAAATCCCGACCAGAACTGGCCCGAGGAACGTAAACGTATGTGCGCGCTAAGCGTTGAAGATGAACATTTCTTTATGAGATCTAATTCGGAGCTAGGAACGTAACAGTAGACCCCACTCACTCCACTCAGTTGTGTTCTTGCCGCTGAGTAACGTTGTCAGAGCTCAACGAGGATGCGAAGTGTTAGCGCAATGCACATGTAACGCTGGAGTTGCAGACGACCATACACTGCTTGCAATCGGGCGGGTCGCTGTGCTCGTGTCAGTAGAGCAACCTCCAAATCTGCCGACCCTTTGTCAACTTTTTAACCTTCTAGTATGACACGTTTATCAGTTTATCACCGACGAAGGACGAATTATCTCGTAACTAGACACAAGTAGTAGGGGGCAATGGGCGTGACGGACGTCTGTTAGCGGAGGTTAATTACAGCCGTTTACGCCTCTCGTTACTGGTATGCGGAGGTATAACACGCTTCTCCACATTTGCATAACGTTTATGCTGTAGAGTAACGTTATATTGAACTCACGGTGACCACACAATGATAGGTACCAATAGGATCCCACGCAGCGACATTTGGAACGAGCAATATTATAAAGAGTTTTGAATGATTAACGGATTTATGTCGACATGTCTGCCGTATGCCGAATGACCTGTGGGCCAAGATAGCCACGGAGTGGGAGCCCCATGAGTCGAACAGAGGATCCGGCAGACCTCGCCGGCGATGTCGGGATAACTTGGACTCCTTTTTGACAGACTGGCCAGTTGTAGCTCAAGATCAAGAAGAGTGGAGGAAGAAGGGGGAGGTTTTGCCCAGCAGTAGGACACAATAGGCTCATAGTATAGTATAGTATAACGAATTTGTAGGCTATTATGTTACTTATATTGATAGGGATTCAGGATACATAGATCGCGCGCTGTCTACAAAACTTTGACATCCATCCGCCATCTCCAGTTTTCCGTGATAATGATGCATTCTCGACAAAAATCAAAAAGGTAATTACGGTTTATATTCCTTAAGAGGAACTATAACTACATGGTAATTGTACAATAATGAGATGAAATTTTCAAAAATGCATTATGTTTAGTGTTCCGAACAAAATTTAATACACGGGAAACATACAGGAACATTTTGGTCTTAAAACTGGTCAAATTCGTTATTTTCAGAAAAAGTTTGGATACCTAACACAAAACTTTCCTCTCATATTGAAACAATTATGGGAGCCTGTCATGCGATGGGCTAGCCCAGTAAATAAGCGCCCCGATTGCATCCACTCGGGGGGTGACAAACGAGGTTAATGACACAATTTGGAAGTTTAACTCGGGCGCGATAGGGCGGCAAAAACTACAGACAGATTGGCACATCCTATTATACCTATTTACCTATCTATGACGACTGCAACCTGTAAGAAATTAAACGTTTGCCTTTTTAACCCCCCTAGCAAAAACGACAAAGTGTTAAGTTTTACGTGTTTGTCTGTCTGTCTTTCTGTGTGTGTGCCTGTCTGTGGCATCGTAGCTCGAGTGGACGAACCGATTTAGATTTGTTTCTTTGTTTGAAAGCTGAATTAGTCGGGAGTGTTCATAGCCACGTTTGATGAAAGTCGGTCCACTATGTCGGTTTTTTTTTTTAATTTATATTATAGATTACTTTTAATACACGGGCAAAGCCGCGGGAAAAAGCTAGTTATAATATATGACGGCCTATGCTATCCCGATAAACAACAACCCTCCGATCGCACTCGGGGTGACAAACGGGAATAATGAGACCAAAGCAAATCCAATGTTGATATGTAACCGGAAAAAAACACTTTTACAGCATTCATTTCTTAAAAACTTTTTTTGAATCCTGTGATAGGCCTATCCCAGTAAATAGTATTTAGTTATACTCTCATTCAACGTTCTGTACACTTTTTACATGTAGAATGCTAAAATGGTGCAGTAAATAATATTTACTTACTTACTGTTGACCACTGACAGCCAAACACTGGATTGCATACACTCGAGGGGGTGACAAACGAGGTTAACGACACAGTTTGTGAGTTAAACTCGGGCCGCTAGGGCGAAAACGAAAACTTACGGACAGGTTACAGGCAAATGCGATTAGCTTTGGTAAGTGCAAGACTAGAAATTTAAACTTAATATTTATCGCAAAACATGATAACGAGTAGTATTGTATTACGTCAGCAGATTATAGTAGTTTAATAGTCGGTTCATATATCAAAACAGTTACATAATTATGGCCACGAAAAAACTATCGAAATAGACGTCTAGTTTCAGTAAATTAAAACTGAAAAGTCTAATTTTTTTACCACTTACACAAATGTAGATTAAAACTAATTTCGAGCTAAGTTCATATAGTTCTTGGGAAATAAACGGTATAGTTAAATTATAGGAAAGATAATATAACTGCGCTAATGAATTGTTATCTCCACAACATAATCCGCTAATTTCCCAACCCGAAATTCCCCGAATTACAAAGGTTATTGTAGTGCTACCGCCGCCACGGGCAGAAAATTAAACATGAATCCTTAATGCACTGCATTCCAAATGACTTAACCGGGTTAATCGCTTCGGCACTGTATGGGGCACACCCTAGCCCGGGCAGGGCTAAAACAAAAACAATAACTGAATTGGGAATATTACTCAAAACTGCGTAGAGGGCGCGCTGACGCATTGAGGAGGGCCTAGCGCGAACCATGTTTGGTATCTTACCCCTTTGTCACACTTATAAATAGTTATCTGTTAACAAACCGCATTGATGCGTCATAATCATAACCAAAACATCTTAAAAAACTAGTATGCATACGTTTATCTATGGTTTAGTCGAATCGAATGTAAAATTATGCATTTACATTATTTATACCTACCAGTAGATACAATTAAATTAACAAACAGAAATGAAAAAAATGTAGGTACAGTCCAATTCATAAATATCTGTACATTTCTTCACCTTAACTCGTACCAATAAGGTGAAAAAGTGATCATATATTTATGAACTCGACTGTACCTATCAATAGGATATTACACGACAGTAATTAAAATGGATTACGGAGTATAAATATACAAATGACAAATTGCCAAAAATAATCCAAATATTATTACATTACAAACACTAAATAGCTCTTGTATGATATTTGGTTTTCATTTACAAAAGGGTCCTTAATCCTTATGTTTCAATCGCAATAAGGTCCTTTACCGTCTGAAATTCTAACAATTCTGACAAAATTGGAGATTTTGTCAGAATTGTGCTTTGTAGAGATATATGCTGCTATATGCTGGGTATCATATAGCAGCATATTTCTCTATAGAAACCCACAAAGTTGCAAATTATTGTGTTACACGAAACGTATCGAATCAACGTTTCAAATCAGCAAATAAGATAAATCGCTCACTCGACTGTAATGAATACCTTTAAACGCATACGCCGTAAACGCCATGTAGTACAATGGCGTATACGCAATCAGGATCAATAGCTTTGCAATCTGTAGGGCGCACTTCCCCCGGACAGGAGTCTAAAATAAAAACTGCCGGTGCAATTACAGAAGAGTCGCGTTAGCTTGGATTCGTGGAATGAGGTCGAGGGTCGATGCCCGCGCTGACGCTGACAATGTTAAATAACAACCAGGGGTTGTATGGCTTATTTTTTGAAATGCACGTACCTATTACATGAAATCCTGATCATATCCTCCTTCTATCCTAAAAAATCTAAATAGACTGTACCCACGTACGTTTAAGGACTGGAAAGTTTCTTTAAATATAATTTTGGCTCTTATTTTGATAGATGCCGCACCAAACATGATTAAGGTACGGCGGAGCAAATCTCGACTGGTGGGCAAATGTAGCTGGTACATTTTTTCCATGTTTTACAATGTATGCATTATTAAATAGAGTGTCCAACTGTCCACCGGTTATATATGGTAGGCGTGTTCAGTGGAAGATCTGCCCCGCTGTACCTTACAAATAATTACAGAAATAGGAACACAGAACTATTCTTATCAACTGTCTGCCACGATTCCGTAGACATACATCACACTATCATATCTGCCGTCAAACAAAACCCCCGACGCAAAAACGACGGGGTGTTATTATTATTATTATTTATTTATTTCGTGTAACAGAGACACATATTTTGTTAGTACATACATGAATGAAAGTGACAATTAATTAAGGGTTAGTAGGAGCCTAAATCTAAAATATTTACATACAAAGTTAACCTACAGAGCTACCACTGTATGGTGGTCAAAGGGGAATGTAATCCCGCACAGTGTAGCAATAGCGGACAATCAGGCTTGTCCGCTATCATTCTCAGGATGACATTGGGACTGTCCCGCACCCGGCGCACCAGGGATGCGGCGCGCTTGCGCAAGGTCGTCTGAAAGCAATCAACGCGCGCCTCAGAAAACATACCTGATGCGCTACAGAAGCGAGGCAGTCCCACTATCACCCGGAACGCGTTATTATACTGGACCCGAAGGGCCCTATAGGCCCGTTGCGTGTACTGAACCCAAAGGCTGCAGGTATACAGGGACGTACAAAATGCTCTAAAGAGTGTAATCTTAACTCCCCTTGAGCAACCAGCAAACCTTCGTGCTATCATATTCGCCCGCACCGACAGGGCCCTTCGTTCTCGCTCCATGTCTGGGTCGTCCCCGAGGTTGGCCGTCACAATATGCCCGAGATATTTAAATTGGGTTACTCGGTCTATCGTACTACCATTAAGGAACATTGCAGGAATATCTGAACAACTGTTCCGGCCAGGCTCAAAGACTAAACACTGGCTTTTAGTCACGTTATATTTAAGACCGTGACTCACCGCATAGTCCTCACAAATCTTGAGCAACCTCCGCATACCACACACCGAGGCGCTCAGCAGCACCATGTCGTCTGCATAACTAATGTTGTTAACACAAACTCCGTCTACATGGCACCCGACATGAGTGCTACTGAGCTCCTCGATGAGACCATTCACGTACAGGTTGAAAAGCGTTGGTGAGCTCAACCCTCCCTGCCTCACCCCACATTCCAACCTGTACTCGTCTGACAGCGCATTAGCCCATCTGACGCAGTTGACCTGGTTTCCGTACCAGTACCTTAATATACGTACAGTTTCCGGGGTATACTGGTTTGTGATAATTTCCCCACAGTTTATCATAAGAAACCAGGTCAAAAGCCCTGGAAAGGTCGAGGAAACATGCAATCACCGGGGTCTTTCTCCTGGTGTAATACCTGACAGTATGCTTCATACACAATATAGCAGACTCTGTTGACAAACGGGGTCGAAAGCCAAATTGGTTGTCGTGCAGTTTAACATGCTCAGATAGCTGTGTATTAAGCATACTGTCAAATATTTTCGCAATCACAGTCGCCAGAGATATCGGTCTGTAGTTGTTTTTGTCTGCTAAATCTCCGGTTTTGTTTTTAACTACAGGAACGACGATCGTACGCATCATGTCATTAGGCAAATATGAATGCCTAATACATAGCGTAAAAAACATAGCTAACACCCTAGACATGTGAGGACCAGCATTTTGGAGGTGCTCGATGCTGAGTCCGTCATGTCCCGGGGACTTGCCTCTACACATTGATTTAATGACTTTGTCAATATCCTTGGCCGTAAACCCCGGGCCTGGACTTTCATTAGTGGCCTCAGACACAAGTCCCCCCACACACGACGCACCCAAGGGAGAAGCCTCAAAGAAAAGGTCCTTAAACAGGTTGGCAATACTCGTAGGCTCTGTTACGCCATCAACACTAACAGGGTGGCCAGCCACAGGCTTCATTTTACTTGCAGACTTCCAGAAACCACGAAAATCCTTTTTAGAGTACTGAGAGGTGATAATATCAAGTTTAATTTGGTTTTGATGATTTTGACACCATTTTAATCGTGCTTTAAATATCTTCCGACTCTCTACCATCTCTTTAAAAAGATTTCCACTTTTAGGTCTCCCACATACTGTCCACTCATGAAACCTCTGCCTGGCAACCCTATGAGCGTCACTGACAAATTTATTCCAGCCGACTACCTGTTTTTTAGACCTAGTTCTTCCAGCCATCCGCCCTGTAATAGCTGAATTCCTTAAAGCGCTAACTATGTCACTATAAAGATTGTCCAACACTTTTTTGTGACTGTCAATTTGACAATATTTGTCCGCACATTGTCTTAGTTCGGTTGGAAAATCAATACCCTTCAGCAACTGGTGACATTGCTTATAAAATAATTCAACTTGCTCTGGTGTTCTGTTTCCCCACATGACACTTTTGTTATTATTAATAGGAACGTCACCAGCAGCCTTGGGGGTTATAACACTTAGGTCACATTCCAAAAACATAGGAAAATGATCAGACCAGGTAACACAGTTATCTACAAACACATTGCGTACGGAAGACAAAGCAGATTCAGTTACCACACAGTGGTCCAGCCAGCGCTCACACAAGTGAGCATCACTAAAGAAAGTATAGGTATTTGATGTAATCCCTAGCTTTAAAACGTCTACACAAGACCACTTTTCCTCGTCACAATAACGAATTAGCTCGGTATAAAAACGTTCGTTTGGATGAGCATTAAAATCCCCCATTAAATAGACAGATTCTACGCCACAATCGTCAATCAATGCACTGACCTCAGCTAAACAATCCGTGAAATCCGCAACATTGTCACTGCAATCCGTGGGCATGTAAACACTCACCACTATGAAGTCTTTATTATCAGCCGACTTTATCTTAATGGCACACAGCCGCGCGTTATCGCATTGCACTACACTCACACTTTGAAACGCCGATTTCCGCCACAACAAACCAACTCCGCCGTACGGGCGCCCGCGCAACACTCCCGCCGCCATATCCATTGCAGAGGTCCCCGTCGAACAGAAATTTTCGTCAATTGTATTTAGGTATGGAATTTCATCCCAACAAAGCCACGTCTCTTGAAGGGCTACAATGTCTGATCTTCGACATATGTCCTTAATACAGTCGATGGAACGCTTTACGCTCTTGCAATTAAAGGTACAAAAACGATATGCCATTATTAATTATGTTTATAATATAACAACTACAGGTATCTATGTAAATATACGTCATTATTACCTCGCACAGGCTAGACCATTGGAGGTTTTGTATTTTTATTGCCGTACTCAGCGTTTACTCCGCTCGTAGATTTGTATTTAAAATGTACAAATTTGCGAAAAATGACACCTCTAGGCCATAAACTTTTTTCTAAAAATAAAGGCAGTTTACTGGGAGAAATAAAGAACTTGTACGCTTTATGGTTTGTTTCTTTCTTTATGTCGATTTTCTGCAAGGATACACACACTTGTGTTTTAGCCATAATATGTTCAATGATATCCTCCTCTCGCGTGTCCTTATGGATATTCGAGATAAACATTGGAATATTACGCTCCGCCGCTTTAAACTTATTTGATTCATTTGCTACGCCAAATTGGCCCCTATAGCGGTATTTAGGCTTGTTTTTCTTGTATGTCACCTTTTCCCATTTCTCTTCACCAGTAGGTGAAATTTCAGATTGTTTATCCTCGTTATTGAATTTGTCCATACGAGTACAATCGATACCGGTCGGCTCAGGCTCACCCGGCCGCTCGGTGCGCTCGGTCAGCTGTTCGATGCGATGACTCATGTTCGCGCCGGTTAGCATGTTTTCGTCACTACGCGCGGTGTAGTTTTTATTTTCACCCTCATTTACGACTGAATTGCATTGTATTTCTTCACTCGTTTGAATAGGAGAAATATTGGCGTACTTAACGGAGTCGTCACTGTCCCTTCTCGTTGAGTCATGTGTGTTAGATAGACCGTGCGGGCCACTGTTCATACACCATGCCCCTCGCCTATTGTTTACATTACGACCAGACATCATAGACAATCGCGCAGGCGGCCCTTCACTACTTATTTTATGCAAGTCATTTCTTAATTCTTCTATATCTTTAGACGTAGCATAGGTCGCTTTTACGGTCTCTAAATCGGTTTGTAGTCGCACTAAATCTTTTAGCAATTTCGTACAGTCCAGATGGTCAAAGGTTAGAGGGGGGAGTTTCTCTAATTTCCGTGCCACGAATATTGGTATCAGATTTGGATCCGTTGATTTAAGAAGCTGAATAATATCATTTATTTCCCTCTGGCCCTTCCCATCACCTTTTCGTTGAACGTTTCGTCTAGTGCTGGAAACAGATTCGAACAGTAACGTCTTTGACATTTGAATTTCTTCACTCGTGAACGACGTAGCACATAAACGCACTAAACTTTCTTCATCCATTACGGAAAGCTTGTTTTGTATATATGCTAGCATTTCATCGATAACGATGTTACACTTAGTACATTTAACCGTACTCGACATTTTTACGACACTCGCGCGCGAGGATCGACGCCATACAAGAGAACCCGTGCGACACCTGCGAATGCGCACGCGAGATATTGCACGTTGCCTTATCGAAGAACTTAAGAACTGTTAGCACATACTCAGTAGTTTATCTATAGGACACATTTCGCGAAGTTCCCGGGAAAGAAGGCGACGAGGAAGTTCGCAATGAGTCTTTAATATCTGTTCTAAACTCTTACTGTTATCAAGTTGCAATAAAGAGACGAGAGAACAAGGTGCGGGACGTGGGTGACGTCATTTCCAAACTCAAATGGAATTGGGCGGGGCATCTTGCCAGGCAGAGTGATGGCCCAAAATGTTGACCGAATGGTGGCCGCTATCGGATGTAAGAAGCGCCTGGCATCCGTTGGCTCGTTGGGTGGACGACATTCGAAAAACTGCGGGGCACTTCTGGATGAGATTAGCCCAGGACCGGGATAAGTGGCGTACACGAAGGGAGGCCTATGCTCAGCAGTGGGCGATTAATGGCTGAAATGATGATGATGAATAAGGAGACGGAACTACAAAACGAATAAGTATTTCTGAACGCGTATAGTGCGAAATCCTTTTTTTTATGCGATAGGACGAGCAGACAAGCCGCCTGATGATAAGTCTTTTGTGTCACCATAAGAGCCATAAGAACGTGTGACATATTTTTGCGGTCTTCGGAGAGTAACATGTTATTACTGGTAGCGTACGGATATGTACGATTAATACGATTATGAAAAATGTTCTGCTTTATCCGAGTGCACTTAAAACTTTATTTGCTGAAAGTAAAACAACATGATGTACAAACTACATACATTTGGTTGTACAGCTAGAACCAAAAACTAGGTAATATATAGGAAAGTCAATTTTGCAAATTATCAAGGGCCTATTTTAGACATTAGCTAGCTTTTAAGTTTAGTCTTAGTTTCTTATATAATTATGTAAATATGTTCATGAAAATTATCCTAATGGGCATTTTCAGAATTTGGGACCCCCCAATTAGCGAACGTTGTTAACAAAAATTAACTCGCTGTCAGATTTATAACGATAAATTAAACATGAAATTCCAATAAAAATACTGTTTTTGTGTTAATTACATAAACTTTGAGCGATAATCTACATTAAAAAAACTAAATTTTTAGACAGATTTTATGCTTAATTGTCGTCACATAACTGACAGCGAGTTAATTTTTGTTAACAAGTTTTGCTTTTTGGGGGACCCAAATTCTGAAAATGCCCTAATGCACCTTAACAAATTCACCGGTGAGCTACGGTCGTCGTAGCGCTATGTCGTAGCTGATAAGATAACGTGGATTTTCCCGTATGTCGTGAAAATGGGTCGTAGAGAAAGAACGACGTGTCGTCATAAGCACTGAATGGGTTAAGAGCGTTATAACATTTCGGCGTCGGGCGAAATTAGGTATTTTACCCGCCGCGCGAGCCCAATATGCCGACCCTTTCTAGCACGTCTTATCACTCGCTCGCACTACAATAATGGACAAAACAATCTTGATCCTTCCTATGGAATTTTGATAACAACCACAATCTACTATCTCGATATAAACTTTTGATTTCTAATAAACATTATTTTGTACGAAAAGACTAGAATATAGCGCAAAATAATATTAATTACGTTAAAATTTATTTAAAAATTTAAAGTAATAATTATAAACTGTGATCATATTTAAGTAGATCCCATCCCAAATGTTTGCTTTTGTTATATGATAAGTATTAGAGTAAAGTATATATTAATATGATGATAAAATAAGTCAAATATAATTCTCATTACTTCAAGGTGTTACTCAGGGTCAATGTCTGATGATGGAGAGAGATTGTGGTCACCAAAAATCAACTCGCATATTTGAATAACATAAAAAAACGAAGTGGTTCAGTTACATGGGTTTATTGGTACCGGTGACCACCATCTGGCTCCAACATCAGACCCTCAGTACCACCTCTTGTCAAAGGTCTTATTAAGAAGGAGTAAGAACCCAATGAGCCTGATTACTAAATGGTTTAGTTACATGGATCACTGGTACTGGTGACCACCATCTGGCTCCATCATCAGACCCTGAGTACCACCTCTTGTCAAAGGTCTTATTGAGACGATCCCAATGAGCCTAAAGACGATGTGGTTTAGTCATATGGTTCATTGGTACTGGTAACCACCATCTGTCTCCATCATCAGACCCTGAGTAGGTACCACCTCTTGTCGACGGTCTTGTTGAGACGATTTCAATGAGCCTACATACGAAGTGGTTTAGTTCCATGGTTCATTGGTACTGGTGACCACCATCTGGTCCCATCATCAGACCCTGAGTACCACCTCTTGTTAAAGGTCTAATTGAGATGAACCCAATAAGGCTAAACACAAAGTGGTTTAGTCATATGGTTCATTGGTACTGGTGACAACCATCTGTCTCCATCATCAGACCCTGAGTACCACCTCTTGTCAAAGGTCTTGTTGAGACGAACCCAACGAGCCTAAACACGAAGTCGTTTACTTACATGGTTCACTGGTACTGGTGACCACCTTCTGGCTCCATCATCAGATCCCGAGTACCACCTCTTGTCAAAGGTCTTATTGAGACGATCCCATTGAGCCTAAATACGAAGTGGTTTAGTCATATGGTTCATTGGTACTGGTGACCACCATCTGGCTCCATCATCAGACCCTGAGTACCACCTCTTGTCAAAGGTCTTGTTGAGACGAACCCAACGAGCCTAAACACGAAGTCGTTTACTTACATGGTTCACTGGTACTGGTGACCACCTTCTGGCTCCATCATCAGATCCCGAGTACCACCTCTTGTCAAAGGTCTTATTGAGACGATCCCATTGAGCCTAAATACGAAGTGGTTTAGTCATATGGTTCATTGGTACTGGTGACCACCATCTGGCTCCATCATCAGACCCTGAGTACCACCTCTTGTCAAAGGTCTTGTTGAGACGAATCCAACGAGCCTAAACACGAAGTCGTTTACTTACATGGTTCACTGGTACTGGTGACCACCTTCTGGCTCCATCATCAGATCCCGAGTACCACCTCTTGTCAAAGGTCTTATTGAGACGATCCCATTGAGCCTAAATACGAAGTGGTTTAGTCATATGGTTCATTGGTACTGGTGACCACCATCTGGCTCCATCATCAGACCTTGAGTACCACCTCTTGTCAAAGGTCTTGTTGAGACGAACCCAACGAGCCTAAACACGAAGTCGTTTACTTACATGGTTCACTGGTACTGGTGACCACCTTCTGGCTCCATCATCAGATCCCGAGTACCATCTTGATGTGTCTTATCATCTTGACCGTATTGTAATTTTCGCATATTTATCATCATAACGTTGTAATACTTTAACATTCAAACATAACAAAATATTACAAAAGCAAATATTTACGGATCTAGGATCAAATTCGTTGGTCGCTGTTTACACACACACAATGCGAGGATAGCCCGTGTATAAACAAGGCGTCCAACCCACACAACGATAAATATTCTCGACGTTTGCGATGAAAACTCGGAGAGCGAAGCGACATACGTCTCACCTCCTCGAGCTCCGGCGCGGCACTGAAATCGCAGGCGTCCGTCGCCGGTAAAATAGCGACAGGAAGGCTAGTTTTCAAAAAATTGGCAAAAAATCATGATAAAATATTATAACGACAAGTGGATAACAGCAATTTAAGCACATTGTGCAGGTTATTTATATACTAAAATAACTTCGATAACATGTAGATTTTCGGAGAAATGATCACTTGTTTCGATGTATTTTCAAGACAAAATTGAGTTCGTTTTACTTTCAATTTCTCAATTTCAAAGGATTAAATGATAAATATTGTTTAATGGGCCTAAAGTACAAGATATTAGGAATTTAAATTTACCGCATTTATGAGAGTGAGCTTATCAAATTGTACATAATAAGAGCTCAGAAATCTGTGCTTCGCGCGGTTTTTCCTAAACGAGCATCAGAAAAAAAATCATTACTAATTGAAAAAGCTTTTTCTTCCATATGTTTTTTAATAAACCGACAGTTAATTAGATTTTCTAACTGAAACAAGTACTTTTACTGTCTTTTAGTATGAGTAAAGTGTACAATTTTGCCGATAAATATTGTACATTTTACAATATATCGCCTTTTTTTGTCATAGCGCTCTTAACTTACGAATACCTACTAAAAGTAACACCATGATATAAGTAGCCATACCCTGTAACTATAAACTAACATACTTGGAGAAGTCAGTGTCGCCTGAACCATAATGGCCGCAGTGCCGGCGCGCCATCTAGCGAGGACGCCGCCAGTTCAAGTGCAATGTCAGCCGATTCAACACTTTATGGAGGAAGTCTTATAGATGCTTATTGTTTGGATTGGTGGAAGGCAGGCATTTGGAAGAGTGATCTCATATAAAGAAAAATTATGATTAATTTAACAAAAAATATTTATTGAATATTAAATAATGCGAAATTAAATTAACTTCATTGAAAGTTAGATAACTAATTTCCTCCTTTATACGTGGGATCGGATTTGCCTTTTCATTTTGTTTACCCAGAACATCTCTTCAGCCTCTGGATAACTAGAGGTATTAAATAAAACAATGATCTAATAAGACTAAGGTCAATCACTGGCCAGTTTATAATAAATTTAAAAAAAAAGGTCAACACCGATCAAAACAGGGTCATAACTTAGTCAATACAAGAATATTTATTATCCGTTGAAATATGAAAATTGTATCCGTTCGTAACTTAGACATTTCTTGTCATTCCACTTATATTATACATAGGTACTTGTACACAATAAATAGTCAGAACTGCCGGCACCCTAACAACTTACAAAATGTTATTAAGTATTCTGCAACAATTCGACAACCTAGTAATAATCAGCCCATTAGGCATTCCTTGTTTAACTAAACTGAAATCTACTAACGACCCGACGCACGTGATTTGCTGCGGAGCTAACGCTTGTACAAGATTTAGGTGAAGGTGAAGTACTTCGACTTGTCGGCATCAGATTATTTCCATTAGCTATTGTATTTCTATAGATAATGGCTATTTTAGCACAATAAAAATAAGAACTCGGGCCTTTTACATCTATGTAAATTTGAAAAAACTACTTAGTCTTTTAAGTTTCCGAGTAAAAATAAGATTCCGTCAAAACCTTCATAGGATTTGTTTTGAGTCTGGAAAACTGAAAAGGGACTCCACGATAATATAATTGATAGGAAGGTTAACACACTTTTGTAATTATTCGTATACATTTTCAAGTTAAGAAGATCGCTTATACTTTTCGCCGTATTCATTATATGCATAAACTTATTCTACACGGCCTAAATCATAACATACTTCAGGTCAAATTAAGCTAGCCATATTTGCAATTGTATATTTTATCCGAATGTACTAGTAAATACAACCAACTTTGTGGGTTTTCTGGTACGGTTTTTCATCTTTTTGCCACACATGGTCTATACCTTGCTATCGGCTACGCTCGTAGCATGTACCACTGACACTGAATGTGTAAACACAATCTCATTTACTCCTTGATACAAGGAATTGTTACAATCAGTTTAAGACTCATCTACCTAACATTCGACTACCATAGTTCCTCTTCATCTACAGTAGCAGTTAAAACATTTCCGTCAATATCTGGAAGCACAACAAACACGTCAGCATCCCATCCAATCCTCAACGCCGGCTAACCTCACCTTGCACTGTATTTGCACCCAAGTGTACACTAGCACTATAGTTATAACTTGTACACTGTTACACTGTGGCAATGTAAGCGTGCGCTCGTGCCGGCGGCGCGGGTGGACTGCGGGCGCCCCCGCGGCTGCGCACACCCTTCGCCAAAGGGAACTTCAGAGGGGACTGTTAGTAGTTGGGTAAAACGCTTTTGCAATCTGGGGATGATTGGGTAAAATGAGTAGAGATAAGCTACATAGTTAAGAAAATTTAATTGTGTTTTAATTTTCTTTTTAGCTACGTGAGACAAGTTTTAGGTTTGGAGGAGCCTGTTTTATATGGATTGATTTTTTCATCACGTCAGTGGTAACTGGCAACCAAGCATTCGACCACCCTAGAGTCCTGCAACTGCAAGTCCGCCAGTATTATTGCATTCAGTAGTCTTAACTTTATTGCACTGGCAGGTATGCAGTTCAATACATCCCAAATAAGGTGCACTGGGCCAATTTCGACGGGGTTGGTCACATATGGCACTCTTGTTCAGTGGACACATTTGACACATCCCAACAAACAAAACATCCTTATAAAATCAATCTATAAGGGCTAAACACTCATAGTAGTTTTAAAATAGCATTCATTATGCCAGAGTTCCTTATAGCGGCTCATTATAAGAGAATTTGGCCTAATAGTACATTTACTCTTATAATTTGGCCATGTACACGTTAATAAGTCAAATTTATATGACTGCAATAAGGGCTTAAAAATATTTACTCTTATAGTAGCTCATTATAAGAGGATTTGGCCAATAGTACATTTACTCTTATAACTTGGCCATGTACACGTTAATAAGTCCAATTTATATGACTGCAATAAGGGTTTAAAAATATTTACTCTTATAGTAGCTCATTATAAGAGGATTTGGCCAATAGTACATTTACTCTTATAACTTGGCCATGTACACGTTAATAAGTCCAATTTATATGACTGCAATAAGGGTTTAAAAATATGTATTCTTATAGAAGCCATTTAAAATGCCTTTTCGCTGTATAATATTCAAAGCACTATAAAAGCTTTTGTTATGGCCAATTATTCTTATAAAAGTAATGCATAAGATAACTATGATGCTTTATGCCTCATAGGAGCATATTATAAAACGTCTATCCAGCAAACAAATTATAGCATTTTATAAAGTGTTTAAAAGAATTAAAGCAATACATTTTCTCTTATACAATAATTATAAAGGCATTATTCTTGAAAGTGTCGTATTAAAAGTTTTTATAAAACTTGATTCGTCATTTTGAAAATCCAGCGAATGTGAACAATCTGATCCCAACTTATCGATTAGTGGTTCCGTAGAGGATGCCATTATGGAATAATTATAAGAATATGCAGGCAAGCAGCAGTGACAGTAATACAGGTATATCGTTAAATGACATGTGATATTTAAAATATTATACAATAAATGATTATGATTATGATTATTATGATTATGATGAATTGAGTTTGGATTTAGCTTAATAATTATAGTTTTTGTTCTTATTTAAGGTGTCTGTAGCTCTGCGGTGAAAAATGTTAAGGTATATACAGCGGGGCCGCGGGGCAGATCTCGACTGGAGGGCAAATGTAACTGGTCCATTGTTTCCATGTTTTACAATGTTTACATTATTAAATAGAGTGTCCACCGATTATACCAGACTAGCATGCACTCGGAGGTGGCCAATTATACATAACTGAGCGTATAAGAGACTATTACCAAGACACTCAGTTTTTTTTATCCATCAGTACCTACTAATATTCATTTTTAAGATTAACTTTATTAGAATAAGTTCCAAAAGTGTATTCCTTACTTTATGGACTTTGGTCTGAAATAAAAAAAAATCTTTTATTGCGGATTATCATTGTGAATGTTGGACGATCTGAATAAGTGAATACAATGTTCGGCTATTTTAAGAAGAAACCGATTTTATATGTAGTCCTTTTGGGACTAAGACAGATTAAAATTGAGGACAAATAAAGACAAACTCACTGTTTTTAAGATATTTATTTATGTGCAACGAAAACAAACCGATACAAGTAACTTTATAAGATTAATATTTTCAGTTCTATTGCTCAAGATGTTGCTGTTTCAATGAGTCTACATACTTCAAAATATTAATATATTCTTCAGAGCGCCTACACGGTGGTAGAAATTGTAATTAACCTATCAGTAAATTTCCAAAATAATAAGTAGTTTCTTTTATCGAGGTCTTCATCAAATTCACAAAAGATATATTGATTTTCGTTTTCTTGTTTTGAATTATCAGCGCCATCTTTGCTTGGTGTGATTTTCTTACAACCTAAACTATTTCCTGCGTCCTCTTCCATTTTGCATGTTTTTTGATCCACCACTCCGGGCTTATTTTTGGGTGTAAGTAATGATTGTGACTGATTTTCTCCATCAGAATATGTGCCGTTTTGTAGTTCATCTGTAATAAAAAAAAAAATTATTTGAACTCTTAGGCTAGGCTGTTTATAGTTATCGACACAAAGTCCATTGTGATGGCGGTACTGAAATCGTCTGTGGTTTTCAATAGCACTTACTTACTAAGAGGAGGAGAAGAGGCGAAGCATCCAAAAAGGGTTTTACTTTTATGTTCCCATACATTTTTTCGTGTGTAGAAAAAATAATAAATATTGTATGCGAGTCATATTCATATTAATATTTAAATCGCTACCTGAAATCTGCTCTCTAACGATAACGTTATGAATTTTTAACTGGTATCCGTTACAAATATTTAACTAGATGGTAAGGTTCGGGATTTCACTAATTGTGAGAAGGAACCCTAAAGATATATAAAATGGCGAATCATAAGTAACACCGGTGGCTATTATAAAGTTTTTACTCTTATATAGTATTTGTAAATGATGTGCTTACTGCTTTTACTCTTATAACAGCCTTGCTCAAGACATGTCAAAATTAATTAACCGCATTTTTTGTACAAAACCGTTGAAATACAAGGGCGCATTAATAATACAACACATTTTATATCACATTTCACCATGAAATTGGATTCCCACACAGTTTTCATAATAAATAAGCAAATAATTGTAATATGTAAAAGTTGACTTACCGTTTACTAACTTGCAAAATGGATGACTTGATGATGATGTACACATAAATCACTACGAAAAGCACAATAAACTTTTAAAACAGCATCCTGTTTCGCCGTTATGAGTTTTACTCCCTTATATCTGATGATCACAAAACGTGTACAAGAGCTATTGCCCTTATTAAAGCTTTGAATATGATTCTTACAAGTATAATTGCCTTTATTAAAGCTTTAAATATGATTCTTATTAGTACATTAGCCTTTTAAAAGCACTTTTCTTGCCATTATAAGGTTAACTTTCTTATTACATGCCATAATAAAGCACGTACAAGATAAGAAAGCTAATAATATAGCAACTACAAGGGGGATATAAGGTTTTTGGCCTTATAAGGTGTGCCCAAATGCCCTCTTGTAAAGGGTTTACAAGGTTATTATAAGAGTACTATTTTTGGCATTATAAGCCACTATAAGACTAATTTTTGTTAGTTGGGATATTTGAATCTTGAGTTAATAGTGTAAAACATGTAAAATATTTAGTTAAAATTTCCTTCCAATAAAAATTGTCCCGGTGTAATTTTTCACGATAAAAAACAATCATATTTAAAAATTGTGTGGAATGCTGTTTTTCGTAACATTTTCCTCCATTGAGGTATTTAATAATAGAATATTTGTTTCTCATAAAATACATATAAATAGTCTTCTCTTGAAAATTAAAAAAACACATCAAGCAATGCACAGTTTATTGGCTGATGTTTTGTGTTTTTTTTCTTTTCTGTCCCACCTCCAACAGCCTCCACGAAGCGTCACCAAGTTAGGCAAAATACTCGCCCCAGCCGCGCCACGTTTCCGCAATCTTTTTATGAGACAAGGGGAAGCTTGTTTGAGTATTTGCCGCCGATTTTATCGCGATAATACGCGTCTGGGCCCACCCGGACATTCTCATCGATTCTTACTACTGCTGTACTAGGAACATGCTTGATCAAATCTTTAATAGAACTTATAACTATGTCAAGAAAAAATACGTTTTATGATTATGTTATGGCGAGTCGAAAACTTGAGTTTATTGAGAATTTCCTTTTACGACACACACCGTGTCGTAAAAGTCGACCCTGGGATTTGGGTTCAATTGTGACGTTTGTCATGGTGATGGCCTGATGATGGTCCGATCACTTATATAAAGCTCCGACGAGACAACGTGACTGAAATTGTTTGAATGAATCATTCGATAATTTCCAATTTTCCTAAAAGCGGCAGAATCTAAAATAATAGGTAGTTTAAATCTAAGGAATATATCCAAAATACCACCGAACGGTCGCCAGAGATAACACTCGACAGCACAAGTCTTGACACTCTCCAGATTAACTTCAATATCTGGGCGACCGAGCTTCGCTCGGTTCTATTTTAATATATCACGTCTTTAGATAAAAAAAAAACTCTTATAAATACAAAAACAAAAAAAAGACAAAAAACAAAAACTTAATTTCTGGCCGGGATTCGAAACCCTGACACCTACGATCTATCTGCGTACATTAGACCGACCTCGTGCGACTGAGCTACGCGGAATCGATGCGCGCGCGGCGAAATTAAGGACCATATTTTACGTTTACAAATGCGAAAGAAAAACTCATGAAAACTCGAAAATTCGCGTTTTCCGGGATCTAAGGCTACGCTAGATCGATTTTTCACCCCCGAAAACCCCCACAAAACAAATTTCAGCGAAATCGTTAGAGCGGTTTCCGAGATCGTCGGTATATATAAATAAATAAATAAATAAATAAATAAATAAATAAATAAATATACAAGAATTGCTCGTTTAATAGTATAAGATTTACCAACATTAATAATTCCGACCGACATTTGATGGACCCTATCCCCTTGAAATATGGTTTACAATACGTCAGTTTCCAGTGTGACTGCAACTGCAAGTCTTAATTGCACTAACGAGAATTAGTTATTTCCGTATAACTTTATGAATACATCTAGAATTCTAGACCAAGAGCAACTCAACTTAGAATTATGGGAATAAGTTATTTGTGTAGATTAAGTACAATAATAGCACAGGGTAAACTCGCCTAATTCGGTGAAACAACCAAAAATCGTCTTTCATAATAGTGCTTCAAAGCTTGTATCACCGAATTAGGCGTGACACCGAATGAGGCGAGTTTACCCTACCACCAGGCCTGAGTAGACGCTCGGAGCGGAGCGTTTGGCGATGCGTGAAGCGGGGCGGGCGAGTCTGCGTCCACCCTAATGCTGCGTCGACTCAGGACACTTGTATGAAAATTAAATAAAATATTTTTTTTAAATATTGGGGACACCTTACATGAGTTTTCGGTTCATTTGAACCTAAACTCAAATTATCCTATTGCACAGTACAACATGAAGTCAAAAACACATATTCTCATATAAACATAAATTCAAAATAGCCTAACACCGAAATACCCAAGTCCCAAAACACCCTAAAAGTCTAAACTCAAAATGAACTTATCTCTATTATATACTATTATCACGATCGCCTACTGTCATAAAAGCAGAAGGCCCAAACAAGCTATTCCCGTAAGACACGATTCATGTTCTACACGATTTTGAAAATACAATAGTTTGAAAACAAGCTAGTCCCAAAATACCCTAAAATATCCTAATGATGAAATAGTATTTTATGCAACAGGCGTTTAAAGGAGGTCAAAAAAGACGAGTGGCGTTGGGTAACAATTTGAGGCGAAGCCGAAAATTGTTATTGAGACGCCACGAGTATTTTTTGACTCAGTTAAACACCGTTGCATACAATACTTTTTCTACGACTATGCACTAGTTTTTAATAGTTTTCTTGAATAACTTTCGTGAAATTCACACTGTTTCCTCTATTTTGACTCAAAAGTTTGCACTGTCAGCTCGGCTGCCCAAAGCCTTCCCGCGCACGCCCGCAGTGTCGTTATAAGGCGTTGCCATGGTTACAGAGCCAAACAATGCGTTTTCAGTTTTTTCGATACTGCGCGCATGCGCGGAAAGCCGGCGGACGCTGGCTTTGGGGAATAGACCTTTATGTAGGGTTTTAAAGATCTGTGCACGACCCTGTAAATGACGAATAACAGTTCGGGAGTAGAAAAACAATCTAAACGCGACTTTATTTTAAATATAATAAGGGTGTGTAAACTTCAGATACTGACTGTACTAAGTGTTCTAGAATTAGGAGTGAGCTTTAAAAATTTAGGGTGTTGTGATACTAGCGTTTATATATTAGCGTATTTATTAGCGTATTAGCGTATTGTATATTAGCGTTTTATTTTAGAGAATGGTGTATTTTAGGATGAGTCTATTATGGGATTAGTTTGATCCGAGTTTCAACTCTAATGAGATTTAGGTGATGCGGGAGTAGTGCATAATCAAGATAAAGATCTTTTTGTTTTTAGGGTGTTTTGGGACTAAGGTATTTTGGTGTTAGTTTATTTTGAATTTGGGTGTTTACGAGTATATGTGTTTTTGATTTTATGTTGTACTGTGCAATAGGGTAATTTGAGTTTAGGTTCAAGTGAACCGGAAACGCTTCAATTGTTTGACATGCACACTGCACGCCCCGCCACGATGCACTCAAAATATGAGCATGCACTTAGGCCTTTCACGTACTGAGTCAGCTACTTACTATTAGGGGTACGTAGCACAATGTCGAAAATTAAATGTCCGAAGTACGAAATTCCGAAAGACATGATATCGAAAATCAAAATTACTTATGTACGAAATTCCTACAGATGCATGTCCTATGGTTATTTGGCATATTTCACGTAATTTTAACTATAAAACTCCCGTGAGACTCATACATATTTAAAAATGTTTTAAGCGGGTTACTCAGCAGCCGCGCGCACCGAGCAAGCGCCCGCAGTATGCGTCGCGCTCTCGACATGTAAAGGCGGGGTGTCGCTACTCTTGAGAAAGGTTCTCGAAATTGAACCGAAACATGTCGAACGCTATATCGACTTAATACGTGAGTAACCCGCTTAAAATATATTTTTTAAATATTTCACGTACTCAGCCAGTCAGCTACCTACTATTAGCCCCTAGTTTGATAAAAAGGCATCGTTGGCGACACGTAGGATTATACAACTAAAGATACAGGCGGACAATTTAGGCATTTCTTTGTTAACAATATTTTACTTGAACATTTTGAAACCGGTACAAGAGAGTTGATTTTTTTTTTGTTTCAAAACCGGAAATAAAGAGCAAAGTCGTCATTACCCACAAAAATTAAGCCATTAATAAAATACCCACCTCTAAAAACCTGGCACATCTAAAAAAAATCCTCGGAAATAAATATACACCTGGTCTTCCTACTGCTAAATATAGCTGCTGGCAGAAACAGCAAAGATCAGTGAATAAGTTATGAGTCGGGATCTGAAATAGCTGAGACCAATCAATCACGCCCACGCTAAATAACCAAACATACAAGCTCACTTAGAATTTCCTTACAGAAACTTATGTTTATTATTATCCTGCTAACTTCTGTCGTTTTTTTATCGACACGTATTACGAATTCCCTCCTTACGCATGTACTCACGTGAATACATCGCATTCGGCGACATATCCATACTAATCCATACTGGGGACATAAATGGGGAAAGTGTGTGTGTCTGTTTGTTTGTCCGTCTTTCAAGGCAAAACGGAGCAACAAATTGACGTGATTTTTTAAGTGGAGATAGTTGAAGGGATAGAAAGTGACATAGGCTACTTTCTGTCTCTTTATAACCCCCCACTTCCCTCAAATGGGGGTGGAAGCTTGTGTGGAGAATTCCACAATTTAAGAATTTAACGCGAGCGAAGCCGCGAGCAAAAGCTAGTCGCATATAAGTGCACGGAGTCTAGCCGCCGCGAGCACTCACGCCTGATGACGGGTCTCCAAATGACTCGAAGCTTGAAGTTTAACGTCTAGAATTCCCTCTTCGCACGTGTATGTATATCACAGGACATACTTAAATGGCCCTTTGAAGTTTCGATATGACGAGTAACATACTACTTTGCGAACTAGTGCGAAAAAAAGCACCATGTGTACTGTAATGGTACATTACGAATATTACGATGTAGTGTGCTCTGTACGTTACACACACCTTCACGTATTCTCTCTATATATTCCGTAGCTTAAGATTCATATTTCAGTAATAAATCATACATTCAACGAACAAGTTGTTTCCATCAACGCTCCTCCTTTACATGGCGACCCTGCCAGTGCGGCCTTGTGCTGCACTGGCAGCGCGCTGCGCTTGCCAGTCAAGGTTGTGAAGTGAAATAAATATAAGTAAAATTAAATAAAACATTTCGGACATTAATAAATTAGCGCGTAAGTGACACTGTGTGGAGCGGAAAAATAACAAATAAACAGTTTTGTCAGGACTTGGAACGTGAAATAACAGTGAAGGTCATAAATTTTACAACAACGGACACGTATATAAAAAGTGATTTTAAAATGGACTAAATTTCATCATTTTCATCTTGAATTAAAATTTAAATACCAACTGCCGAGAGCAAAGTTTTTAAGAATATGGAGCAGCAGGGAGTTGTTGGTGTCCTTGGTCGAGCATGGCGTCTGGAGGTCCAAGGATAGCAGCAGAAGAAAGTGAAGGTTGTGGTTGTGATAAAACAAAAGTGAATGTGCGGTTTGCAAAAGTGTACACGAATTATTATACAAACTTTTTTCGTTCTTAGTGAAGTAGTTTCCTTTATTTTTCGTTTAGTTTATTAAGTTAATTTACTTATATAATGTTATAAATGCCGTTTGATGAAAAAAAAACTTATAAGGTTAAAAAATTGGTCTTTAATCTGTGACGAGAAAAAAAAGAAATATTATTGACTACACCTGTTAATTTTATTGCATAAAAACGCGGATTTCTTTTATTCATTTCTTATTATTTTCTAACATACATTTGATAATTTCATATTAAGTACTACATTTCATATAATAGTTACTCAGCATACTTTTATACCTAGCAAATATGGCATATGACGGCGGCGCGTGTACTCCTTATAGGGATTGGCATGTGTCGTCTGTTATTTCATCTCCAATTTCACAGTTCGTGCACTCATTAGATCACTTGAATATTATAACTTCACTTTAAATACTTATTTCGACTTTTACCTTATAATATTAAAAGTACATCGAAGGTTACCAAATTTTAACCATATATCTACTTGTATTATGTAACTAATTTGATTTCTAGATTTGTAACGTTACTTTTATTAGATATTTTATTTTTAATGGTGACGAAGTAAAATTGTGTCGGACGAGACTTTCTAATTAATTCATGGATCTGACTTATTTAATAAACAAAGGAATGACGAAGTATTGTAATAACAGATATGACTTTTTAAATAAATAATGGTACTTATTGTAAATGATAATAGTTTTGAAGGTAAGGTTTGTTTTTGTAAAGTTTTATAGTTTGATTTAAAGGAATGTAGGTTTCGTAAAATGATTGGTCATCGAATGCTTGTGGAAAAGTTCAGTGAGGCAATGAATGTGAAAGAAGTGAAATGATTGTAGACAGAATTTATTTATGGGAAAATTTAAACACGTAAGTTTTTCGAAGGACTCTTGGCCTGATCAACTGAGGGTTGCCGGATTTCCTACATGTTAAAGTTTTCATGGAGTGTGAGATTAGTGATTGCATTTTTGAGTGTTGTTTTATTTTGTGAAAGATGAGTGAAAGTAATTAATTGATAACAAATATAATTATGTGACTATCGCAAATCGTTGGCCCAAGAGGCAGCGATTAGCAAGGGTACGCCAGGGTACAAGACAGGTAGGGAATCCTTGGAGATCTGATCATGATTCGGTCGAGTACCAATCGTGAAGACTCCTTGGACACATGGAAGGTTATTATGTAAGGAAGTGTTAAAAGAACTGCCTGTATGAGAAATATATAGTAAGTGTGCGCGCTTAAAAAAAAATATCCTTGTACCCTGAGCAAATAAAAAAAAATATTGTAAGGTCGGCCGACCACGTGTGTAAAAGCGTTGCGTACCCTTGGTCTTACCTTGATCTTATATAAATATTGAGTCTTGATGTTTGTGAAAGATATAAATAAATAAATAATAAGGAATGACGTCATAATGAAATAAATGTACTATGTATGTACTTAAATAATTGAAAAAGCTTGCAAGTGTATCTAATAACGTATAATCCAAATGATAAATGACTGGTACCTAATGATAATGACATGATGAAAACCGATAATAATGACTATTGACAATTATACTATGACACCTAAAATGCCAAATATACTTTGGTACGTAGTGTATTGACGAATACACTACGAATATAAGAAAATGTAATACTTATTCTTGTCTTTTTAAATTTAATTCAATGCATCTTGTGTAGTTTTAGTGCTTTATTTGTATTCCAATTTTTAATGCTTACTTTTTGTGTGATAAAAAAAGTGTGTAATTTTTATGTAGAGTTATATTTTGTCTTAATTTTATAGGATCAATGTGTGCGTACCTATGTTATTCACTAAGAAATATGCCTATATAAAAATAATATTCAATAGTATGTAAATTTTACTTATAGGTACACAGATATTATTATGACTATTGGCTATACCTTTCTATGTCAAGTTTTACATGTAACAATACTGAATTAATATTTAAAAAAAAATGGTGTACCTTATTCCGGCTTACTATTTTGACGAATTTGTTGTTGTTTAGAAACGAAAAATATTAATTGGAAAATTTTATGTAAAAAAAAATCTGTTATACTTATGTCAAATGTATTTAAAAAAATGTATTACTATAAAAAAAAACATGTAACCTATTTTTTTTCTTTTTTAAAGGGGGGAGGTGTAGTGTGCTCTGTACGTTACACACACCTTCACGTATTCTCTCTATATATTCCGTAGCTTAAGATTCATATTTCAGTAATAAATCATACATTCAACGAACAAGTTGTTTCCATCAACGCTCCTCCTTTACAACGATACAAGTGCGGAAAAAAGAAACTGAGATAGATTAAAACAGTGGTGATTAATTAAAACACGACCGAAGGAAGTGTTTTAAGCCGACACAAGTTACGGATATCCCCTTCCCACGTGAATCGTGCGAATATTTTACAGTACATAATGGCCGTTTTAATTATTGACATAATTGCGTAATGAACTCATTACCTAACTAGTGCGGTAATGTAGCGCAATGTGTACTGATTAAATATTATTGTGATTACAAGCTTAATCTCTTAACGAGCTCCAGCACTCATATTGCATATTCAGTGCTACGACGCTACGACGGCGTAGCAGCTTCGCCGCAGCTACGAACTATAAACAAAGATCGTACTATTAAGGCAACGTTAGGTATGCATTAATATTATGTATGAGAGAACATTTTTATTTACCACAAGAATTTCGTGCATTTTAAATACATAATCCAGTTTTATTTTTAACTGACGACCCATTCGGCTTTTAACCCTAATAGCACCTAGTCCTTTTTTCCACACATTTTTAAAAGCAAAACTAAAAATGAAAATGAAAATAGTTAAGTATCTAGATTCTATATGTATAGAATCTAGAGGAAAGAAAAAATCTAGGGAAAAGATCCCCTAAAAATGTAGTCCTCTTTCCCCATTTCAGGAAGTACATCGTAATGTTTCAACTGTCATAATTACAAAACTTCTTTCTTTAAATAAAAACCGGCCAAGAGCGTGTCGGGCCACGCTCAGTGTAGGGTTCCGTAGTTTTCCGCATTTTTCTCAAAAACTACTGAACCTATCAAGTTCAAAATAATTTTCCTAGAAAGTTTTTATAAAGTTCTACTATTGTGATTTTTTTCATATTTTTTGAACATAGGGTTCAAAAGTTAGAAGGGGGGGGACGCACTTTTTTTTCCTTTAGAAGCGATTATTTTCGAAACTAATAATATTATCAAAAAACGATCTTAGTAAACCCTTTTTCATTTTTAAATACCTATCCAACAATATATCACACGTTGGGGTTGGAATGAAAAAAAATATCAGCCCCCACTTTACATGTAGGGGGGGTACCCTAATAAAACATTTTTTTCCATTTTTTATTTTTGCACTTTGTTGGCGTGATTGATATACATATTAGTACCAAATTTCAGCTTTCTAGTGCTTACGGTTACTGAGATTATCCGCGGACGGACGGACGAACGGACAGACAGACATGGCGAAACTATAAAGGTTCCTAGTCGACTACGGAACCCTAAAAACGCTCGCAGATGAAATTCGGCCTAGCTTGCAGCGGCCTCTCAATTATCTTCATCTAAAACTCCCTGGACATTCACCTAACTAAAACTAAATAAATTCATTGTCTCAAATAAACGCCACAGCCAAAACAACAAACACATACGTACTTCATTAGACTTATATTGACCGGGATATAGACCGTGATTACCTTTTTGATTTTTGTCGAGCTCCCGATATTTCGACGCAGTTGCATGCATCATGATCACGGAAAAACAGTTTTTCCGGTCCCGGATCCCGGTCAATATAAGTCTAATGAAAATAACCGTGAATCATTCAAAACTCACATACGTACTTCATATAAATTTAAGGCCATTTTCCTTTGAGCATCTGAGCGTTGGCCCCGATTTATCATGTAGGTATCTGAGATATTCTTTAGGCTAAGAATGCCTTTATACTGAGAATTGGGAGGTCGTGTTTTCTTACGAGATTTTTGTTATTAGTTTTTGAAACGGAATTTAGGCTCAATCTCTTAACGAAATTAATTAGAAGACCGTTCAAAATATTTTTTTTAAGTATCTATTTGAATTACTAAAAATATCTGGGCAACCGAGCTTCGCTCGGTTCTGTTTCGTATCCTTGACATGTGTCGCCATCTAGTTCAAAAATGAATAGTACCTACATCGAGCGAAAGAATTCTCAGCCTTAACAACACAACTACTCCACACGAGATGGCGCGCATTTCGCCACAAAAACTCAAATAGTGTATTTTTCTATTCGTTTTAGCCTTGACCTGTGTCGCCATCTAGTGTTTGCAATAAATAGTACTTACATCGACCGAAAGAATTCTGTCTTAACAGTACAACTACTGCACACGAGATGGCGCGCGAAGAAAAACGCATGAAAACTCGAAAATTCGCGTTTTCCGGGACCTAAGGATAAGTTAGACCGATTTTTCACCCCCAAAAACCCCCACATAACAAATTTCTGCGAAATCGTTAGAGCGGTTTCCGAGATCGTCAGTGTAAATAAATATATATATAAATAAATAAATAAATAAATAAATATACAAGAATTGCTCGTTTAAAAGTATAAGATTAGGAAATTAACGTGAAGTTTTTGCTGTTGTGCAATTTAATCGACATGGAAATCACCACTATATCGTCTAAATACATATTTTTATATTGAAGATTCCGATTATTTCAATAAAAGCAGGCCACTAGCGGCCACATCGACGCAAAAAAATGGTCACATTTTCTCATTTGTTATCTGTCTCTTTTGCACTCATGTGATGTTCATATACGTGGTAGTTTTTCTTTCGCACTTCAGCTGTTTCTAAGCGTTAACGAAATATTCGGTCTGTCACCATCACCACAGACGTCGTATCGTTTTTGTTTGAAGAAACTTCACTCTTGGCACTGACAACTCCATATCATATCGAAGTGACATCTTACGAGTAAAAGCATCATGACAATATGACAGTAAGCCGGACCAAAGACATATGTAACACCGTATAGACAGCTACAGTCTAAGAAGAAAACGTACCTCAGAATCATATAGAAATAGGTACGGTGGCCTAGATTTTAATACATATCAAGCTAAGAATATGGGCCAAATTGTCAAAACTGAGGTTCAAAAGTTTAAAGCTTGTGTCGAGAGATGGCAGTCTATGCACTGTGATTACATATTTTACTTTGACAGTAACTCTCTATAATACTTGATCCTCTTTGGCCGGACTCTACAGTCTACACACTAATGTCACACCTCGGACACTGGCGATCAAATATATGAAAGAGGCGCGTTCCTAGCACACAGTCTAATCTCGTGTAGGTGAACGCGTACTATGCTTGTATGAGTGAAATATGACAGGTCGACTGTTCGCGTTTTTGACAGGCGGTAACTGTCAGGTAACCGAGAGGGGGTGGGCGGCACTTTCAGCGGGGAGCGGTAGTGGCCATACTGTACGATAGTACTCTTTATTATACTGTGCTAATGTAGTATGGTAGAGCGTGTTACGTATCGGATAGAGCAACTTAGTGAGATGGGTTCGGCATCAGATAGCCGGCCATCGCGTAATTACGACTCTACATTGTGTTTGATTTGTAGCCGGCTATTAGTCTCGCAATGCGTGCATGTGACGTTTACGACTATATGTGACGAGTTACCAACACAGAACTTGGTACTTATGTGATAAATGGGCAAATCCAAACGCACATTGCATTCAGAATGATGTTTGAAAGACGTCATTCAGGTACGTATATTATGTCTCGTGGCAACCTTTAGATGTTCTTATGATATTACTTGCTTTTGCCCGCAGCTCCGCTCGCGTTAGAAAGAGACAAAAAGTTGCCTATGTCACTCTCCATCCTTTCAACTATTTCCACTAAAATCACTTCAATTTGTCGCTACGTATTGGCGTGAAAGATGGACAAACAAACAGACACACACACTTTCCCATTTATAATATTAGTATGGATAAATAATATGGATTGTAAGTAAGGATTGGCTTGCTAGTGTTTTCCTTTTCATCTGAAATTGTACCAGCTATTCTGAAATACAGGTAGATGTTGAATATGAAGCATAAATACCTTGCTGTGATGGAAACACACATTATTATCCACAAAAAATAAGCAAAGCAGCAACTTAACAACATAGTCTTATAAATACTGACTATACCATAACTAAATGAGGTTTCAAAAGAACGTAGGTATTTCTAGTCTGCTTTTAAAACATAAAATCTTCATTTCACATTCAGTTAGTAAACATTAAAACAGATTAGAATTATAATTCAAATCCTACATTTCCTTAACCTATCTAACTTTTAATATTTATAAGGTATTCTCGTAAGTTTCATTTTTGTTATATGTTCAGTACACGCGTGCGATCGCTTGAACAGGTCTCCACGGAAGACCAGCGTCAAGTTGTCTTAGGTAACTTGACAAAATGCTGAGGGGAGACCTTTTCAGTGACGTTAATATCAATACCTATTAATGTGTATCATAGACATAAGGAATTTTGTTAACGTCCTGAATAAAATTATTTTCTTTCTTTCTAACTTCTTTCAAACTAAAACACAATAAAAGAAACTTTTCTCCGACAACAACGAAAGTCAAATAAACGTAAAACGATAAATTAAAATGTGTTGTTTCAAGAGAGTTTAAATCAATCTTATTTCCCGAGTTTAGATCCCGGGCAGTTAAGAGCAAGCAGAGGCGGAATAAGAATAATTAACTACTTCCAACTCAGCTACCAGGGGGTAGCTAGCCATCTTCACAATCACTTACGCTTCGTAGCTAAGGGCCGATTGCATCAAACCGTCTGTCATCGTTAAAGCGTTCGTTAAATTTCATTGTATGGGAAGTCCCATAGACGTCTGCTGACGTGTCTGTCAAATGTGGCTGATGCAACTGGTCCTAAAAGTGTGTAGACTGCTCTGCGATGGTCTCGCAATTATTTATAATATGGACCCATAGGTATATATACTGTAACTTTCTCATTAAGCCAAATGTAAATTTCTTTGAGAAATAAAGTTCTTTAAACCTGAATCTCTCTATCGCTCTTTTGGGCCATTTTTTTTTAATGGTGTCCCCACCACTTTTTTTTGGATTTGGAATTTGTGTGTCCTCTCAGAACCGCTAGCTCTTTCAATCCTAATAGGAGAAATCCCATTTCGTTATAATTTTTTCATACATTTTGTGTGGTGGTAACGGAAGTTTGAAAATTGTATGAAAATCTTGGGAAATATTTTTTCTCCTATCAGGATCGAAAGACCTCGCGGTGAATCGCGTAAAAAATACCCATGTTACAAAAAAGTGAGACAACTTAGAAAAAAAATGGCCCTTTTGCAGTGGCGCGACACATCCAGACTGCGCATCAATCGCCACCTAGCGTGAACGATTGTCACTTCGGCTAGGCCAGCAGTTCTGAGCCGACGCTCCAGCACTCCACACAATACCAAAAACCAACAGATTATTTCTGAACTATAACCACTGGACCTGTAGTCAAGACCGCTACAGCTCCAGTAGTTAGAATAGAATAGAATAGAATAGAATAGAATAGAATAGAATATTTATGGTTAATGGTAAGTGCTATAAAAAATACGAAATCCACAAGTTCCTGAATATTCAAACTATCAACAATAATTTTCGCTGATATAATTTAAACTGGTTAACAAAATATGGCGGGACTTGGACGCTTGATCAGGCAATTTAGTTCATAAAATATGTATACCCACATCATTTCAATACACCCATTGCACAACAAAACTCGACTAAAACTAAACGAAGGATCAGTTGCAACCTTGCATTACAAAAAAGGCTTGGCTGGCTTTTGTGCCGTCAGCTTTCCAGGGCGCTGAACATCCGTTCCAGACAGGTGCCTTTTCTTGCTCATAACAAAGTTAACAAAACTACGGAATCAACTCTACGAAAGTACCTACTTTTGTGTTTTATATTTGTGAGGTTTTAATTAATAACTTAATTAAATCTTTAACCTCGTCGCGCCCCGCTCACGCCACGCTCTCAAAACGCTTATGTGTGACGGAGACTTTATAGTTCAGCCATGTCCAATTGTCCATCGATTTGCGATTTGTCTTTCCGCCTGCGGCTAACACTGTGATTATGAAATAGTGCTACACTGCTGTAATTAGGAATAAATATTTGCTGTAATAACTAGACATGAATATTTTTTGCCGCTTGGTAATTAGCTTTCAGACATTTTTATAAACAAAATCTCCGATTTTGTGTGGGAATCCTACAGCGGCTAGAAACAGTCGAATGTAAATGAGTCGTTCGTTATTTGGTCGTTAACAGCCGCCAGCCTACTCGGGGCACAGGGTTGGCACTTGTCCCGAATAGGATTTTTTTTAGTTAGCTTTATTGCAAAGCGTATCGGTCTAACTGGGCACCATTAGTGTTTAAATTAACCGTTTCCGTAAAGTTTAACTTAAAACGCTTTTTCGAGAAGATAATTAAATTATTAAATTAAAACAGGACTTAATCGCGTAAAACTTACGTTTTATATTTAACCCTAATAAATTTAATAATATGAGTGAAGATCGTGTTAGTTTAAATCAATATAAGATAATTAAAGTTAAAACTCTTCCTTTTTCAAGAAATGAAAGATGCAGCAATAGTTAAATTGGTTTTGATAGAGGTTTAAATGAAACTCTGTGGTTCCTAACTAGCCTTCTCTTCACTCCATTAAAGACTGTTTAAATATTAGAAACGAAAGGATCACAGTCCTGCGGGGCGCAACGATCGCCATTCCCAAATAATAGAAATTGGGCATTTGGTGCAAGAATGGTCATTTTATATTTTAATCAGGGACATATATTTTTAATCAGAGACAACCCTACTTCAAGACGCATTGCGTCCGGTAATTTATCCAGCTGAATTTCACTGCGTACACCCAGCCCTCTCTAAACTTCCAGCAAATCGAAACTCTTCGGTCCCTCTCACACCCTCACAAAATACTGAAATGAAACGAAGACGACAAAACGATCCTAATTTAGAATTAAAGAATACTGTCGAAAACCTTCATCAAATGTAAAGTAAATTACGCCCCTGAGGACCGTCTCGAGTTTTTTAATTACCCTGTTACAAAATACGAGTAGCATACAGGATTTTATGAGTTTCCTTTTTTTTGAGATTAGAATAAAAGACAAGCAACAATTTCACGCTACAAAATATTTCGTTAGATAAAAACCAGAATCCATTTTTATTATTTAGGTACACAGAAAGCATCTGGGTGTAAAAGCACATTAAAATTTACATCAAACTTTAAAAGCACAGTGGTTTAGTGGACGCGCTAGGAAAACCGCTGAACTTTAGAAACGCGATGAAATTAGTAATTTAAAGTAGGTGAGAGTAGGTAATCGTGTTACATGTCTGCTCTTTTCAAACTTATCGTTCTTCCTGAATTTAACTATTAATGAAGGCATTTGGGTACCTTATTTCAAGATTTGCAAAGGCAATATTTTATCAAAGCCCAATTTTCATCTGACTTTGTGTCTTGGGCAACATAAAGACCTCGTAATGAATAAGCAGGTTCCAGTACAATTTTCACACTTACAGAACTCCCATCTAGCCGCTCAGAAGATTATTAAATCTAAACCTATTCTCCTATTCCATTAGTCTTTACATATCAAATCAGCATTTCATTTATTTTAGCAAGTTTTAGCCACTGAACTGGACTGTGCATACTACTTGTGAATGAATTAAAAAAAACTTATACTTACCTACCTACATGTGTAGCGCTTCCAAATTCCAAATTCAGTAAATCTATTAGATATTGTAGGAATTCAGCGACAATTGGAATCAAAACTTACCTGTAAACAAAAAGATAATATTTATGTTTTATCGCAATTGAAGTACCCATACGTATATACGTACGTACGTACGCTATGTATATACATAGCGATAATAGATAAAACAAAACAACATAAAACGGTCAATATGACAAAAAACACAAAGGAAACGGGCCATTTTGTATACATAATCAATCAAAACTGCCATTCGCCGCTCCACAGGCCTAAGCTCTAAAGCTTGAAAGGCCATTTTCGTCCAAATTACGATGCTCAGAATGCTCACATGGCATTTATGACCGGACCATCCGTTACGGTACAATTCTAAGTTAAAGAGACTGTTGCTATACGTCTGGATATGTCAGTGAAGTTGGAGAAAAATTGTCAAAGACCAATTGTGCTACATGAAAAGTTTTCGATCAGACTCATGACTCACTCCTTTCTTTTGTAGTTTAAGATTTTTTTCAATATCACTGTGGGAACATTCTCAATATATTTTTTTAATTTTTCAATAATTATTAAATAGGACCTAACGATAATCGGCAAAACAAGAAGTGTCGAAGTAATACCCCGTCCGTCCATTATCAAATTTAAAGTAATCGCAATCGGTGTTAGATCTCCTAAGGGTCACCATTGGTCATTCCATACCCATAGTAAAATGTTCAGTGGTCATTTTACACAGCTGTTCAGTTCGTTCGGTCATCATGAAGATGTAACCGTCAAGGTTTCTTGCAGACATAAGCCTTTTCGTAGACCAGTAGACCAGTACTAAATGACGAGGATTTCCTTCTGAACGATTTATCGTGTGAAATAAGAATTGGGAGGATATGAGAAGCGTGCGTGTATAAATTATTGTAATAAAAGTAAATGGTGAACCGGGGAAATATCAGAAGAAAAGATAAAGTTATGGATGTCATGGAAAGAGGATAGATTCAGAGTAGGCAAATCTCTAAACGAATGGACTGACTATCTGGAGAAAATAGGTAACAAAAATCTTGTCTAGCATAGCAATGGACTTTTTTGGAAGATAGGGCTGACAGCGATAAAATTTTAATGAAAGGTACAACGTCCTCAATAGGTAGCGTCATGATAAAAATATTCCCAGAAAAATAAAGAAAAACAAGAAGTATATACTCATGGGGACAGTATCATCATAATAAATCTTAGCAGTGAAATAATCTACTACCTAACTTACAGATGTAGTGCGTAAAGGGTTTCCTTCGGAAACGTTCGTATTTGTCATGCTAGTTCAGTCAACGTCAGTACATCTTGTACTGAGACTGACTGAAATAGCATGACACGTTCGTACGTTTCCGTAACAATACGAAGGCAAATCTTTTCGTATTACATCTGTAGCTTGTTTACTATTTATAAATAAAGCATCGCAAACAAGTAGGTGAATATTTTGACAAAGTCTGCACCGCTGCGAGGTTTTAGTGGCCACCAAGCAATTTTTATTCTAGTAGTAGTACCCAACAGCAACACTCTCTATAGAATACAGAATACAGAATTTATTGATAAAATAAAAGTACATTTTACAAGTCAAAAATAATATACAAAATTTACAATAATTTACACAATTAAAATTTAAATATCATTAATATAACACAATTATTTGCTTTTTTTTTTTAGTGCAATTTTGGGTCAACGATCTTTGGTTGTTATTATACACATAAATTCTTCAATCGAGTAGCAAGCATGTCTAATGAGTAATAGTTTAAGGTCTTTTTTTTTTAAATTGAGTCACTTTTCGAGTCCTTTAATTTAGAATAGAGGCTAGATAAAATATCTGGTTCGTTACAAGAATTGTGTTAAATTTTAATCAACGCAAGTATGGCCTATTTTCCCTGTTCCAATTGCATAAAATACCTAAATACTATTTGGCGCTTTCCTGACTGGTTATTTCCTCCCCGGTAAAAGTTATTTAGTATTACGTCCACATTCCCGCAGTTAGCTTACCGTTGAAAGAACCCCCGAAACGCAAGCTCGTGAGTGATGCCGAAACAGCCCGGGGTTCAGCGGTAATCTCCGAAATTTGGGCGGTATTAACCCGCTCGCCCCACCTGCCTTCTGTTTGTGCCCACTGAACTTTGTGTAATGCGTGCGTTTTGCACAGCCCGCGCGTTTTCGTGTAAAGGAATTTGTGTAGTGGAAGAAACTCTTTGACATTGGTATTTTTGCTACACAACGCACACCAACACGCTGAGATGAGGCCATTTCGTGGCACTTCATTCCTTTCTCTTGTCTTGTTGTTATTATGTGTATTTTGTCTTGCCTATGTTCACGAATAAATGTTTATTTCTATTCTATTCTACTCTATTCTACATTGAAGAATAAATACCTACCTAATTACAATATTTCAACCATTCTGATTTTGTTAATTGGGGCAGGGCTCATAAAATTCTGTACCTTAGTTTTTCGTAGTTCGATTATAGGCATCATATCTGAAACATTTATAATATAAGAAACCATGTACAGTCACGGACTTTAATTGTTGATCAACTTCTAGCTCATTTTATACTGGAACGTCATAGCTTAACTATGCTTAACTATGAATGGCCAGTAAAATGACCTAGAAGTGGATCAACAATTAAAGTCCGTGACCGTACCTAACTTATTTGTAGTTTCACATTTTTCTCTTTTCGTGAAACTTTATTTTGTAGGATTCAGTAATTCCACCCACGCCTAAATCTTTTTCTTTTATTGCTACTGTTTTAAGTCCTCGTACTAATAGTATTTTCTTCTACAAAATCACTAGAAATTGATTTCCTATATCACCAAGAATAAAATTTAAGTATATTATTAATCTCCTTCAAAACTTCATCTATCACCATTCCATAAAACCCCAGCAGAATACGCACTTAATCTAAGATAAGTACCACTTTTCCGAACCCAAAAACACTGGCAACACTAAAAATATCTCAAAACTACTGTCTGTGGTCGTCTGGGCGCAGATAACTAACAGAGTAGGTTCTTTATAGTGTCGATGCTCGACACCGAAATACGCCCCAAGAGAAATTCTATGTGCGCCTGATAAAATACCCAACATGGGGCTGCAGTGATCTTGTTCCGTCACTTGCCAAACGCATAGCCGCTGAGAAACCAAATAATGAAGATCGAAGTTACGAAAAATTCGGATCCCGAAGGTCTGTGGCATATGTTTTTGTAGGATTTTATTTGCCATTGGGAAAATCCAATACTATGATGGATGATGAATATGAGTATGACGATGTTGGTGATAAACGTAAAAAGGTCAAGTTTTTTCTGTATGTAACCGAGCTCATCATACCCGGAAACCTTCAAATCAAGGGTGAACACTGAACAGGCATGTTCTGGGCGAGCTTTATAAGAAAAAATATGTCGGTATCTTATAAGAAGAGAATGTGGCGTTGATTTTTTTTAACTTTTGTTTATGGTGTTGCATATGCATAGTCTGCAAAACTATACGTATCAATGGATATACTGTTTTGTTTAAATATTGAATTTACTTGGACTATGAAATGTAATATTTTAGTAGATGGATATTGGCTCACAGATTTATCTTCCAACAACTATACGGTCTTGAGAATATTTTAGTAGTACATGAGAGAAGAAAATGCGTACCCGATAAGAAGCATTTAGAAAATATTGCAATTGCCATTTCAACAACTATTCGGGATTAACATTACACTCGTTCACAAGAGAAGGCGGCCTTGTAGGCGATGAGAATGGCAGTCTAACAGCGCGGCAAAGTGCCTCTGTAGCGGGATTCGTTTCAATTATTTCTACCCTCGTGCGGAAAATGTGTTTGGCTCATGATTGTTATGTTAATGATAAGGTTGTGATGCAACGTGGGATCATTCCACGCACAGGTATAATCTGAGATGACACGGATTGTCAATAACTTGATGTGGAGGGACGTGGAAGGATTAGCGGGTTTTGCATAATAGAAAGACAGAATTTAATCAAATGGTTCCCAGTTCAGGTTGTTTCGTAGGTGCATAAGAGAATTAAGTTTTAACTATGTAGAGGGCTGAGTGGTCAACCCGACCGGCCGAGTAAATGGGTTTTGAAGTTAGAACTAATGGGTTGTGTAAGTATGTGGAGTTGTTAATTTAATTGGAAGTAGGGTTGCCAAATGGAAAAAAATTGTTTAAGTGTTCTTACACTCCCGAGAAAGAAATCCTGATATTTCCGTTTCGAATATCAATGAAATTATGACCAAATCGTCCTTATTGAACTTGAATCATATACAAATTGTGTACAGCCGGCGTATCATGCTGCCAATTTTATCAGTTATCCACGTGGATAAGACATCTGTCACTTTCACACTGACATACTTGCTAAAGCGTGACGGATGCTTTATCCACGTGGATAAGTGATAAAATTGGCAGCATGATACGCCGGCAGGAACATTTTTATTAAAATAAGTGTTAAATTGTGAAACTCGGTATTTGGTTTGGAACTACAAACACCAATTAAGCATTGTCCCAAGAAAATTCTAACAAAACCTGTAGCGTGTTATAAAGACATCGTAATAAAACGCGTTGAAAAATCAATGTCGGGCCAAGCCCGCCTCAAAAGGAGATTACCGTCACCTTTCTTTTAACAGTTTCGCGCGAAATGAAACGCGAATAACCTCAAAATGTTTAGCTTTTAATCAAAGCCTTGCGTGGGCGGCGGTGAACAGAGTTTTTCGAAGGCAAATGATAAGGATTAACTTGATTTACGGTAAAGTCTTTCTTGGAATAATTTATGAAGAAAATGTTTTTATTTTTGGTTTTCCGTCTTGGATTTTACGTGTATCATTAAAAGCATTTGAGCCCTATCCCATGTGACAAGTAAAACGAAATATTACGCTCTATTTTCTTTCAAATAAAAAATACTAAACGAGACCTCTCTGAGGCAAGTTTACAGCACGATACCACCTGGTAGCGAGCAAAATTCACGGAAAATCCGCAGTCAAAGCGGAGCGTATTATAGTAATGTTCCTAGTCGAAATTGACTGCATATTCACATGTCTTCTGATGCTTCATGCGCAGTGTTCACGTCAGTTGAAGCAGCAGTATTTAGAAAAGAAAATTTGTATTTCCGTTTTACTGGTATGCAATGCAATAAGGCGTTTATCTTGGACACTAGAGTCAGTTGGAAGTGGAAGACCTAGGCGAACTTTTCTCGACCAAATCGGGGAAATATTGTAAAAAGGCCAGGTCAGCAGTACTCGAAACCGACGAGCGTGTATGAGAAAAGTTATGAAAGTGTGCGAAGCGAAAGTGGTTTGTCAGGATCGTAGTAAATGGAAATCCGTGATCTCTGCCTACCCCTCTAGAAAACAGGCGTGACTGTATGTATCTATGTACTATTTTAAAGGAATACCGTGATCTTGAATAGAATCCGTGTCTTTATAATTCGTTTACAGGTGAGGTCAGGTTTCAGGCCAACATGCTTATTGCGCATGATGCATAAAAAACCTTTGGTGGAAAACCACATAAATATTTACACACGTTATTCACTTTAATACCAGCATTCTCCAAAAAAACATTAAGAGAAATGTTTGTGGTCGTTACCCACTCCTGATCGAATACTCCAAATGTTAAAGATGATTATTCCACGATAATGGATCATTAAGGGCGTAGATTTCGATAATGCAGGAACATTAGAGGATTGGTCCTATCTGGTCCCGTATAAATCATCGGATGGCCCCCAAATTAACTGCGAGCGGGTTGGCAATCTGCTGCTCAATGGGTGAATTAAAGCCTTCTTGTTTGTTGTCTTTGGATCTAAACTTAATAGCGGAGGTTGGTTGTAGATTTATTACGATTGATAAGAGTGATAAGTCGGCTGATATTACAGTGTGTCAAGCGCCAGAGTTTCGGTTTCCAATTCAAGTCAGGGTAAAACAAAGTTTCAGTGAATGTTGCGAATTGATCCGTGAAAAAACCGGCCAAGAGCGTGTCGGGCCATGCTCAGTGTAGGGTAGGGCTTCCAAATACCGGACCTTATCCAATACCGGTATCCATTCCGGTATTGTCGATTTCAATGCCGGGATCCCGGGATCCCGGTATTGAAATCGGGTACATATAAAAACCAAGTAATTTGCTTAAAATAACAAATTATATTCAAAATCTCGTTTGTTACTTTTCATGCGTGTTATACTACAGCGAAATCTTGCCAATCCGACTTAGTGATATGTCAAATCGAATACATTTCGAACTTCATAAGTTTCGATTTGAACCCAAAACGGTTCGCAAACTTATGTTGCCAAGTCGGTTCAACTTCTATTGTTTTTAAAATCCATGATAATCAAAACCAAGAAGATTACTTCGCGGAATAGGAACACTTAATTTACGGATTAGAAAAGTAATTTTCTTGATTTTGATAATTCAGATTTCCCAATTTCGTTACTATAGGGAATGTTACGGCAAAGTTTTGCGCTAGAGTTTAACACATTACCGCACACGCACAATAAACCATTGAGTAGCAGAGCTACGTTATACGTTAGTTCGTATGCATTAATCAATTTTTTAGAAAAGCTATATCTATGATATAGATGCAGCAAGGCGATTTGTTTACAGAGGGTCTGTGGCCTGTTGCAACTACGTTTGACGTGTTGCTTCTCTGTCACACTTACGTGCGAGTTCACAAGTGCAACAAATGTGTCAAATAAGGTTCGCGGCAGGCCCTCCTCAATTACCTAATGCTTTTGACACGTATCTTTAATTCTTTATCTAGGTAATCATCGAAAAAACCATCATTTTCATACAGATATTGTAAAAACACCAAACAGAAAATGTGACAAATCGAGAAACGAGAGCAAGAAGCAAGATTTACGCGTGTAGCGACCATCATGATGCAGAAATATAACGTTTTTGATGAGTAATTTACGTTCATTTGCCATAATTTGTTAGTTACTAAAAATACCGGGATCCCGGTATTACTAAATACCGGTATTGAAATGTGCCCAAAAACAGGCGGGATCCCGGGATCCCGAGATACCGGGATTTCCGTATTTTTCTCAAAAACTACTAAACCTATCAAGTTGAAAACAATTTTCCTAGAAAGTCTTTATAAAGTTCTACTTTTTTGATTTTTTTCATATTTTTTAAACATATGGTTCAAAAGTTAGAGGGGGGGACGCACTTTTTTTCCTTTAGGGGTATATTTGGGTTACGCAAGTATGACCATGTTTCTCACTTTCGCTCACAGCTCAAGTGGCTCCCTATTCGCTATCGTCGTAACCTTCATATCTTGTCCCTCTTGTATTGCATTTTATTTGTTCCTACAACTCCCCAGTATCTCAAGGCGCGTTTTAGTTACCTTAATTCTGTAAGGTTGTCCCGCAGTCTACTTTTGTCTGTCCCATCTTCTTCTTCAAAATTTTACAACTCCTCTTTTACTTTCAAAGCTGTTCGACTCTGGAACTCTCTACCTCCGGGCATTAGACGGGCTCAATCTATTTCTGTTTTTAAAAAAATGCTTAAAGAACATTATTTATCTCTCCCTTAGTGATCGTATTGCTATTTTTACTCTGTGGTTGGTATGATTGCTGTATATTGTTGGTTTGTTACTATATATCTGTCTTGCTGTATATTACTATTTAAGTATGTTTATGTAAGTCTATTTATATTCTCTTATATGTGTATGTTTATTCAATTTGTGTGTTGGAAATTAGATTAAGTATGATTTTTCATTTCGAAGCACCTACTCTTTCTGATTATGTTTTTTATTTCCGCTACCCAAAGGTTGTCTGGTAGAGATCGCTCTTTAGCGATTAGACCGCCTGTTGTCTGCCTCTATTTATAATCATTTGTTTTGTCTCCGCTGTATCTTTTTTCTGTATCTCTTGCTGAGGTGTGCCAATAAAGAGTATTCTATCTATCTATCTATCTATCTATGAGTAAAATTATTTCATTTTACAAAATCCACTATGTGGAACATTCTAGCAGGGGTTACTTCCATAGGTCAGTTCAGGATAATCCATCTGCCAAATTCTATTTTTTATCCGTTATAAATATACAACACTAACCTCTTTTGACCTCCAAAAACCCAAATACCTATTTTAGAGCATTTTATTTTTACCCTTTCCCACAAGTTAACCGTTAAAAAAACGGTCCTTTATTTAGGACCTGGAATTTAATGTATACTGATTAGCTATTTCCGATCACACGGTTGTTATTTCGCTTAGCATAAAACTACGCCTAGCGAGAAATAAATAAAAAGTTTAGGATCAGCTTTTCCTAAATTGTCCTTGAAAACGAAGCAAAGGTTGTAGGTATACCAACTAGTCTCGGAGACCCTTGCCTAAACTTAATGAATCAACATTGCATTATTGACGCATAAAAGTTGAAGAAAGAAACAATATTCAGAGTTTAGGCTCTTTTGAAAGCTCACGCACTGTAAATCAATAAATCAATTCGATGGTGATTCCCACACTGGGCAGTTATAAATGTTATATAACAGGGACAGCGCGCCATCGCACCATCGCGCTGTCCCTGTCATACCATGTTATATAACATTTATAACAGCCAGTGAGGGAGTACCATGACGATGTGCACATGACAACATTTCATTTCAAAGTTGGAACCTATTTCTATCTATGACACGAAAAGCCTCAAAAGCTGAAATCATAATGGCGGCGGCCTGGTCGCATTTCGCAGCATGTAATCAAAAGAGTGCACTATCCATTAGGCGATACCGGTAGCCGGAGATCTAATAAACGATACATATTCCTGGCTCCCGAGCAAGACCGAGTCGAATAATTATCAAAACTTGCCCTTTTCTCATTATATTTGGGGTCGGAGCATTAGATCTTCTTCCATTCCCCTCTATCAGCCGTCATTTCCATACGAATACCTTTCACTCTCATATCATTTTTCACACAGCCCGTCCATCTTTTTTTAGGCCTTCCACTACCCTTGTATCCATCCGTTTTGTAACATGACTCTTTCATCCCTCCGCATTACATGTCCGTACCATGCTAATCTACTTCCTCCCACCTTCTTTGTCATTGGTGCTACTCTCAGGCTTCCTCTATAATATAGTCATTCCGAATTAAACCATTGTATCTTGGGATATTATTATGTATTTACTGTAACAGTGTATTCGAGCAACTGAAATATTACCATAAATCGCGACAACTGTAGGAAGATGATAGTGGAGGTGTGAACTAGTGTGATGAAGCCGGATGGTAGTCAAGAGTATTCAACAACCAGGTCTTGAAACCACTTCGTGTTTGGGCTCGTTTGATTCGTCTCAACAAGATCTTTGACAAGAGACGGTACCCAAGAGATGGTAATCACTCTTTTATACTCTGGCGCATCCACTGTCTCAGTGTGTCACCAGTCAATTAAAGCATTGTACACGCATTGTTGACAAAAGGGTTGTAGCATTATCGGAAGCAAGACCCCGTTCTTAATTTTATTTGATCCCGACTTATTTGCAGAAATGTACTTGAAATTACTTCTGACGCGTGACGTTCGGTTGACGACATTGTTCTCGTGGTTCGGAGAAAACTGGTATCTTCAAGTTGCAGAAGGGTTCGAACAACCCGGACTTGGTCTTACCTACTAATAATCAACATCAGGACAGTGATTTTGCATACAGTGATGATGCCATTTGATCAACACACAAAACTTCTGCATCTGTATTCGAAATATCTGTACCTGCCTCTCTATCGCCGCAAACATATACAAGAGTAATAGGGCAGATAACGCGATTTTCATTATTATTTTCATGCCCTCTGGTTTCACTGGCCCGTCGACTCGTTTTTGAATTTGAAAACTACTCCTAAGGACTCTATGGCGACCTAATAGCTAGTAGGACTTTCTTTAAAGAGCTGGATAGCGCATCCCGTTTGCCTATAATATGGGGCAAACTAGACCTTTTTACCGGGCACAAAGGGGTTTGCGACGGCATCATGTTGAAGATTGGCAATTAAGCAAATTGAGATCGGGAGCAGAGCGGCTGATATCTAGCTTTTTAATCCATTTTGTAGTGTAGATTAAATACTGAGCAGGATTCATGCAAACTGCAAAGAGACCCCAACATGCTATTTTGCACAGTCAAGTAGTTACAATGGCAAGGTTTTCGCTATGTGCACGACTGATGTTGCCCTCACTTTGTAGGCTATATTTTAAATCTTATGGAGTCAAATTACTTCACACGGCCGCCGCTAGCATTCATGTTGGCTATGTTCATAAGATATAGTTATCTTATAAGAGTTCTCTTATTTGTGACAGCGCCACTCCTTTGCGCATGCTGCACTATATATCAAAGGAGCGCCAAACCTGATGGCTAATAATTAAAACGTGGTCATTATGACCACGTTTAAATTATATAATCGTTTGTCCAGATTTTTAGTAAAGAATGATTTAATAATCATAAATATCATAATTTCACGATGACGGACATAATTTGTCTACAAGGGACTAAAACACTCGTAAATACTCTTCTTAAAGTTTATAATTGTATTAATTACACATAAAAACAAACTACGTCGTTCAGCGTGTTTTATTTAATTTAGGACTATCAATGACGAATTCCAGCGATACCCTAAGGGCTCGATATAAAGTTCGTGATCCCGGCTTATCGCATAGAAGACTCAGCAACAGGAAACATACCAGAGCAGAATTTTAACCACTTAGATGTGTGCCCCTTGACGTAATTGGTATATATTGGAAACGGATTCCAAATTGATTCACGTAAAAAAATACAATATTACACCACAAGTACCACAACATGGCACCTTTCCTTACTCAGATCAATATTTTTATTTTATTATAAGGAAACCATGACAAGTTATTTTAGTAAACTTGACCGTCAGATATTCTCGAGCTAGACACTTCAACAAGAAGCAAAATCACCTGTCACCCTGTCAGGCTTTACTCGTAAGATCGTTGACAGCCCGAAGCCGCCAGACTGTGTCTCGAAGATACACACACATTTTAAATCCACATGTCCAGGTGGCCCAAACTGGATTGAAGATAGCTAAGAAAATGTCTGCCGTTCAGGTCCAAAATATTTAAGTAATTCTGAACTAGCCTTTTAATATAAAGTATAAATTGTGGAAGTTATAAACCTCCTAGAATTTCAGGTCATTAAGGCTGAAAGGAATTAATCAGGAGCCACAGGAGTGTGGAGCTAAAAAATGCAATTAGAGATTATCTTGTTACTCGGCCCTCATTTTAATTTCAGACCTAAAGTCGCCGTCAATAGAATTTGTGAACAATGTAAACAAACCTTGTAGTCAAAATTTCTTTAATTTCCATTCTAACTCATCAGATACTGACTAAATCCATGTGTTATTTAATCAATTCATCTCACATTATGATACTCAACCTTCAAAATAATAAAATTGTGCTAAAATATTGATATTTTATATAATGGTTTGTTTACATTGTTGACAATTTCTATTGACAGCGATTTTATTCGTTTATCACTTCAGGACCTTATCACACGTTACGCACGTGACATATAGCTACTAGTGGTGGAGGCAGTCCTAATATCTTGTCTCTCTTTCAGAAAAAATACGATAGTTTTTGTTATATGAGTCGAATACAAGACATCCACATCAGGAAGAGCGGCACAAAAACCCCAAGCAGTATGTCTTCTGTCCTATTATATTTTCTGTGTATCAACCTGACGGGTGGATACTTTTTGCGGGAGAAACTGGGCCAATTTATTACAAGTTTTTACGCCCGTCCACAGGACCGCTCTAAGTTTCTATTTATTTGCTTTCTGCTCCGTAAGAGCAGTTTATTTTTAAAACTTTTAGTGTCACGGTCGGATAAACCGGTGAAGCGAAGAGTTGTACCATTTACTTAGTTTCTTGTGTGATACCTCAATATCTCATCCAGTCAAGTGAAAACGTCTGAACAAACAAGGATCTGAAAAGAATTATGAGTTTTATGTAGGTGGTAGACACATAGACAGATCTCCAATATACGCTTCTAACATGAGACTTGTTAGGACAAGGGGTCTGAAAATATCGATATAACGTGTAAAGATAAATAATTATCTTCTAGCGTGTCTCATTTGATACGAGAATGCCGACGGAAATCGCATACCAGCATAGTTTTTTCTACTTACAGAGAATCTTACAAATGTTCTTATTATATTTATTTTTAGCATGAACATTTACTTTAGGTACTTCCGAAATAATAAGCTGTTAGTAGATCAGTGTCAAAAGCGTGCAGACGGTTCGTATTTCAACGTCACTTCTGTTTAAGTTTACGCCTCCAGCGATTTCCTAAATAATTCTTGCACAGCGCACCTTTTCTAGATAAGTAAATATAGATTTTTTTCAGTTACAATTAATAATAATTTAGGTAAGTACAGTACAGACTGTGTTTTTGGAAACTTCCTAACAGATAATAATGATTACTATACTATGTTCTTCTCCAAACCTCAAAACTATTTCCTTATCAAATTCCGTCTAAATATAGGTTCAGCCAAAGGTTAGGTACTTGAAGACAAAGTTGCTCTCAAAATTATAAAAACACTAAAGGAAAGAAACGCGCCAAGCTACCATAGACACAATTAGGGTTTGCAATCCGGATATTCGAATATCCGAATTATTCGAATATCCGCCAATATTTTTATCCGAAAATATTCGAATAATCCAAGTGAAATTATCCGGATAAACGGATAATTTCTATAAACATTATTTTTTATTTATAAGTAATATATTTAATAGATAGACGTCACTGAAACCAATTTCGATCAATTTTAATACGGACAATGTTATTGCTAACAAGTTAACACCTATTTATCTTCAAAATCAAACTAATATTTACAAAACAAAGAAAGCATTCGTGGACAAGAAGTAAGCAGAATGCCTCACCCCCACGCACTCAGTTCTTATCAAATATTCGATTAATTGGATGATTTAAAAATACAGAAAAACGTTCAAGTATTATTTTTTAATATGAAAACGTTACCCCAACCTACTTTCATTACTGCTAATAGCTAACGTGAAGTTATCTGTAAAACCGTACTTAATAAGGGAGATTTATACCTAGAATTCCTGGTCCCTTGTTTTTTTGAAATTGAAATTTAGCGCCTCACTCCGAATTTAGCTGTTATCAGTTCCATGGCAATTTAGTACGCCAGAATTCCCTCCACTTCACTAAGAAATATAAGGCATTTTCCTTTTAAGTCCTTAGTTACATGCATACACAAAAATCGGTCTAATTACTACTTATACATTGAAATCTTAGTCGATCTACTGATCAGCTTGGAAACTAAAACCCATCAAATCGCTGCCGAGCAATTTGAGGCGTTTTGGATTTGAATTTTAAATAAGTTCGCCTTTGTAACTCCTCCTTCTTCATTCTTTTAAATTTTATGTCTTATATATTTTATGTTGGTGGTACAATAAAGAATTTACTTACTTATTTATCACCTCTCCCCTTCCATTGGTACTTTGGTACCAGCCACTGTGCAACTAAGGTCTAAAATGATCCACACCTGGATAGGAAGTGTCTTCGACTAATTAGTCTTCTCTTTTTTGGTTATTCTGTTTTGAACGAGTACCTATATCTTTGCTCATTCCTGTTCTAAGACCCTAACCAGGACGCTTTTGTTTATAGCCTACGAAAAGAGTTTTCAACTTTTTATATTAAGTATCCGATCCGGTCCAAGATGGCATCTGGTACGGGCGTAGGCATTTATGCAAATGACTAGTGACTACTGTGGTAGTATCAGCATGGACAATTATGCCACTGTCTTTCAAGCCGAGACATACGCAATAATTACCTGTGTACATAAGCATATAGACAAACCCAAGGAAAGAATATTCAGCGATAGTCAGGCGGCATTCAAAGCCTTCACATCGCCAAGAGTTGACTCTAGACTGGTATTAAACGGCATCCAAGCTCTTAACAAGCTTGGAAGGCAAAACAAGGTGCAACTGGTATGGATACCGGGGCACGAAGGCTTCATTGGCAATGAAAATGCTGATGAACTTGCCAAGGCCAGGTCTGAAGACAACGTCACAAGGAACCATTAAAACGGCTATGAAAGACCATACAAAGGCTAATCACCAAAAAGAGTGGGATACCCTGGTAGGTCTGAAGCATTCAAAGCTCTTTATGCAGAGGGTAGAATCTGGATGGAGCAAAAAGCTAGGAAAGCTAGGCAAAAGACAACTCCAAATTATAACGGGGGTGTTCACAGGCCATTACGGGATCAAAGGAATTTTGGCCAAGATGGGACAAGCTGACTACACAGATTGTCGCATGTGCGGCGAAGAGGAAGAGACCGTCAGACATCTAATGTGTGAATGTCACGCCCTCGCCAGACAAAGAATGAAGAACTTTGGAGCAGGCTACCTAGTACCAAAGGACATCAGAGAGCTACCCATGAGCCTCATCATCCGATACGTGGAGATAGTCGAGAAGCTCCTGAATAGCTGAAGGATCTTAAGATCGAAGGGGGAAATTGCACAAAAGATCCCGATGGGTCAAAGTGTATCCGGAAGGGCCCCCGCAGATTTAAGATAAGATGAGTATCCGATCCGATCGAGCGAAGGACCGACTCCTATACATTCTCGAAATCATTCAAGGCGACATCTTTGATTTTTGCCTTTGACATCCTTCCTACATCCGATATCGGATCGGATAATATGACAACGCTGTATGGCCCTATAACCATCATCATATCCAATGATGTTGTCTCACGTTCCACTCTACACAAGCCATCCTCTCTACCATCCATTTCCAAGGTAAAGGTGTTGTCAGAAAAACTTCTCGTTATACCTAACACCTAACTAATCACTACTACTAACTGTCTTATATCAACAGCTCACTATCTGATTGCAAGATTCTAGTCATAGAACTAAAGAGCTAGGTGTGTTTTAATTTGTACAGTTTGCTGATTTACGCAAAAAATAAATAAAATATGTAGGTAAATTTCGCATTATGGCGCTCATCTATCTCAGCCGTTATCAATTCCACGCTTATACGCACCTGTAACATAAATTTTGTTCCATTTCATAAATTATCCGAAATTATCCGAATTATTCGAATATTCGAATAATAAAAATTGTATTATCCGAATTATTCGAATATTAAAAATCCGTCGGATAATGCAAACTCTAGACACAATGTCCTGTGTAAGATCATTATCGAGGCATCCGTTTGAGAAGATAACATTTTATCTACAGACAGATATTATCCAGCTTCGCAGAATCTGCGGGCGGCTCTGTGGTCGTAACAATAAAATCCGATTCGAATATTTGTATTTGAAGTACGAATCGTATTTGTAACCCTCCCTAACACACTCACATTCACGCAAAATCTATAAGACAAATTTTCTTTTAAACCGACTTCATGTCATGTGTTATAAAGTTTTAATGAATAAAAAATCCGATAAGAGCAGGAGACTATATTTAAATTAGATGTATTTAAATTGATATTGGCAGAATGTAATGTTCCGATATATGGAAGATCTGTGCGCTTCAATACCCAAGTTGCGAGGGCTTTTGAGATGTCCGGCTAAATCGACTATTCAATATTGGGGAAAATGGAGAATTTACTTTCGTATTCGTTTCAATGGTCTAGATGACTATTTTTATATCAATTCTATCTATTTTTTCTGTCAATTTTATGTTATAAGGTTTAGTAACTAAAATTAAAGTTTTTGCTACTAAACATTAAAACAAAACATTAAAAAGTTGTCCGGAAGGACCGCTTTTTTGAATATTTACTACTCTGTGATAATATCTCATCGGCATAACCAACTTGTATATACGAATACATTCTGCCAACTACAAATACAAAGAGTTCCAATATGAATATATCGAGCCGATTAAAATTTTGATAACGTTTTGACACTACATCGCTAAATAAGTACGAATAGACTTCTTCATTACAGATAACCTAGAACAATCGCAAGTATCCTATTAGGTGATCTAAAAGCCGGCCGCAAACATCAAAGCTTGGAAACTCGATCACCTTTCTCCGATCAGCGGGCTCAGACAATATTTACCTTCCGACTTGACTGTATCAATAATCCTTATTCGACGGCAAGTCAGCACTTTTCCAGGAAATGGGCTTAAATGATTAAGGAAAGAGCACTTTGGGAAAATATATGAATCTTTACTTAGTTTATCGACATGTGGTTTTTATTTCTTCTTGTTGTTCCAAATTCAAATATTTACTGGAAAGGAAACAATTGCCAATTTTTTCAAAAAATACAACCAATCGGTACATAGTTAGGATAATTTTGAATGTGTCTCTATTCTAATAAAAGTATAAAATACAACTTTAAATATAGTGCCAATCCGAAGCTCTATTAAATATGTATATCGAATGTAGAAATCTAATCTAAGATTGCGATTTGCGACCCGTAGCTATGCTCATCTCGTTTGAAAAGCAACCTCTAACTTTTTAAATAAGAGTAGAATACTGCATCTACTGGTCAATATGTATATTCACAAAATTGCAACTTCAATTTTCCCCACGATTGGCGAATAAGTTTGTATATGAAACGAGTTAGCATTTTCCCATCAAACATTAAGATCGTTCGAGACGGGTGCCCGCCGTAAATCGTGCAGATCAAATATGGTGGAGAAGGCGTTTATTGGACTTTCGACTCAGCGTAACCTTTTTCTCTTTGAGTCAGAACAATAACTTTAAATATGAGAACATTACGGATTTTCGTCGAGTATTCGACTTCTCAATGTGGCGGTAAATCGAAAATGACTTCTGACGTTTAGGACCTCTCTCTTTATTTCTGGTGCTTACAAAGTACAGAGATATCTAACGTTTGTAGGTATTTAGTGTTTTTTATGTGGTATTATAATTCCTCATTGACAAAACCTGTGTCTTTGTTTTATACACTGCGACTAAAAGCCAACCATATATCATGTAACATAATACAAGCTGTAAAGCTCGCGTTTTTTTTACGAACATTTCCTTTAACACCCGTAATTCACCAAAACCTTTTAAATAATACATCGCACTGTCACAGGATATCCTCAGTAGGGCACAAAGGGCCGAGGCACCGAGACCCATATCTCAGTCATCGATCGGGAGCCGTGTTAAATCGACAGGATTTGCTATCCCACCCATCACTTCATCGAAAAAGGCAGAACCTTCTGAAAAGTTCGAGAGACTTACGACGTTTTTGATTTGAAAGATTTAGCGGACGGTGGATTAGGCATTGTAAAGGCCTGGTCTTTATCGATGGTATTGGACATCGGGTTTTGAAAAGACTATTAAGGCTTCGGGTAGGGATTGAATAAAGCCAATTTTAAAGTTCATTTGTTGTGAATTTAATGTGATTTTAAAGATATAAAGGAAGAATGGCGAGCAGTCAAAAGATAAGTCTGCCGTAGCTTCAATTATTTCAAGTGGTTTACCAAATTACATTACGATTGTGATAACTTGTTTTTTCATGTCTAAGTCCATGCCGAGGGCTGTCTGGGTTGTGGAAGGGTGTGTAGTGTGTTCTCACCGCGACTTTTTCGAAGGACTACCGGGGTTTTGTAGCCACCGTAATGTACAGTGATACTATACGCTCAGAACCTTTGCATACAAACTTAAATGCTGGTAACTTATACGATGCATAATCCTGTGACGAAAATGAAGCATACATATTATTGCATAAAATACTGTATACTTATATAGCATTCACGAATGGTCAGTTGAGCCTATTGCTGTAGTATAAACCTACCAACTATAACGGGTTTTAAGCCCCATGTTGTACACTTAATAATTTATCTACCTTCATAAAAAAGTTTTTGTTATCGTAGACTGACAATTGCTATATACCTACTTCAATGTTGTTATCTTAATCTTAGTGTAAAGTACCTAATCTAATGTAGTTTAAAGTTTAATTGAGCGCTATGCCAACAAACTGTGTCACAGTTTGGCGAAAATTTAATTTAAGGTACTATGTAACTGTGTTTTTTTTTTCTTTAAATAAATTTAAAAAAATATATATTTGGGCGAATCAACTTTTTGACCGACTCAAATCTGTCCGCACATTCTTAACATAGTTGTGAAATTTCACCCTTAAATAATGAATTTTATTGGTATTTTTCACTTTACCCTGTAGGGGGAAGCGGGGTAGTTAGGCACAAGGGGCAGTTTTGAACACCCATACTAACTCCTTACCTACAAGCTTAAATACACCTGCGGCAACACTCAAACGTGCCTTTATATGTGTGAGTGACGTACCGGCGGCCGCGCCGCTCGCCAGTCAGCCGTTGCCGCTCAGCGCGTCGAAACGTGTTTTCGCGGTCCCTAAGTAAAAATTTTACGTGTTTCTTATCGAGTGGTGCCGCAAATTTAAAGAGTTTAATGGATGAGCATTATCAAAAGCAGTAAGTATATCTATTCAGTTATCAAGTTGGCTTATTATTTAGAACTAAAACTTCATAGTATATTTTTAATAAATATTTTATTTTAATTTGTCGAATGGGGTACTTTGGTTGGGGCAGTTTTGAACGTATCAAAGTGCCCCTTTAGTGTACCTTTCCTAATAAGCTTACTGGTAGGTACGTAGGTATCAAGAGCACCACACTTAATTAACCATTAATAAACTTTTTGTAATGTTTAAAAGGCTTATCATTGGTCAGCTAAGTGTGTTGTTCTGAAACGCATGCTGTTAGGGGCAGTTTGATATGTATCAAAGTGCCCTAAATTGATGTATCAAAGTGTCCCATACTAGATATCAAAGTGCCCTGCAGGTGGGGCAGAATTACACAAATACCATTTTTTGTTTAAATCAATATATCTCTGACTCTGGGTATAAATTTAACGAGAAAACGTAAATTTTGTATACCTTAATAAATATGCTGTCAACTAGGTACAAAAAAAATGTATTTGAAGATCATTTTGGGCTCTAAAATCAATTTTGAAAAAAGGTGTACGTATCTGCCCCGCTTCCCCCTATACTAAAGCATAACCTTAACTGTTAAATCCAATAAACTGAAACTTTGTTCATTAGAAGTTCGATTTCTTGGTAACTCCAGAGACATTTTGAGTAACGCCAGAGACACCAAAAATGTCGGTCAAAAAGTTGATTCGCCCATTTACTTAGCAAGTAACACAAAGGATTGCCTATTATGTTAATGTTTTACAATATTAATTGGAATTATACAGGTACAGTAATATATTGCTCTCTCTAAAGCTTCATATACAAATATATTGTTTGATCTATTCTACGGACGAAAATTTATTTGCTATAATGCGAAACTAGCGATGTTGTTGCTAGGAAATATAATTTGAAGCCCTAAATTTAATTAAAGCTCCACAAATCCACGTGTCGCATTACACAAAGCAAAATAACGTAATATATATTGAAATACTCAGGTACCTACCATAGATTCATATTGGGACTTACTTAAGTGTTATCAAGCATCAGCATCATCAAAGAGGATCGAGTATTATAGAGAGTTACTGTCACAGTAAAATGTGTAATCACAGTGCAGAGACTAAACTGCCATCTCTCGACACAAGCTTAAAACTTTTGAACCTCAGTTTTTAACCCCCGACGCAAAAACGACGGGGTGTTATAAGTTTGACGTGTCTGTCTGTCTGTTTGTCTGTCTGTGGCATCGTAGCTCCCGAACGGATGAACCGATTTCGATTTAGTTTTTTTCATTTGAAAGCTGTGTTAGTCGGGAGTGTTCTTAGCCATGTTTCATGAAAATCGGTCCACTAGGTCACGGTCGGGGGTTTTTTCAAAATTTTAATTTTGTGGTTAGGTTATGACAATTTGGCCCATACTGTTAGCTTGATAAGTGTTAAAATGTCAAATATTAATATTAGCGCCATCTAGCCGAGCGTTCCCCAAAGATGTAACGCCATCTAGGCCACCGTACCTTTTTCTCTAGGGCTTTGAGGTACGTTTTTTTCTTAGACTTTATCCGTCTATACGGAGTTACGTATGTCTTTGGCATCACCCATTTCATTAAAAAGAAACGTGTTTGTATATCTTATACTATTAAACGAGCAATTCTTCTATATCTTATACTTTTAAATTTACTATTAAACGAGCAATTCTTGTATATTTATTTATTTATATATACCGACGATCTCGGAAACCGAAACCGCTCTAACAATTTCGCTGAAATTTGTTATGTGGGGGTTTTCGGGGGTGAAAAATCGATCTAGCGTAGCCTTAGATCCCGGAAAACGCGAATTTTCGAGTTTTCATGAGTTTTTCTTTCGCGTTTGTAAACGTAAAATATGGTCCTTAATTTCGCCGCGCGCGCATCGATTCCGCTTAGCTCAGTCGTACGAGGTCGGTCTAATGTACGCAGATAGATCGTAGGTGTCAGGGTTTCGAATCCCGGCCAGAAATTAAGTTTTTGTTTTTTGTCTTTTTTTTGTTTTTGTATTTATAAGAGTTAAAATAGAACCGAGCGAAGCTCGGTCGCCCAGATATTAATCAATTAATTAAGTAATCATCATAGATCGCGTACATATTTTCTGTCAGATTTATTTAAATTGACAATTCTAACAAGGCCTTGGAAAAATCAAGAAAAAAGGCAACATTTGTTAAGTTTTATGAAATATACATATTGTCATTAAGTGGAACCAGAAAATAAATTTAATTCAGATGGTTGGATGTCACGGCCGTATGGTTCTAATAAGGCCCTGATATGGACTGTTGTGTTGATCCTCACATATCATTATATCTAACATATATCACTTACTTTAGTTTCATTTAAATATTTGTTGGTTTCTTCGGTTTTATAACGTGTTCATTATGAGTAGCGTACAGTTTCATATTATGTGTGGACGATTTTAGGTTTACCAAAGGTTTCTATCTTATTAGTTCTGACCGAAATTAATTAGATAGCAGTAAGCTTGCAAGCGGCTTCCAATATCACCGAGCCCTAAATCTGACTGGCCCATGAATTATAGCGGTGCCGTTAATCATTAATTCTGCGTAACACCAACTAATTAACTCATCCTGACGTGTCGGCGCTAAATTCTGGGTATTCATGTAGCGAAAACCCTAACAATGACTTTTTACATTTGGCTTGACGCGAGTTAATGCCGACTAGAAAGGTTTATTATCTACGCTTGCTACCTCTCTTTCCAAAAAAACTCGGAGCTTCATGACAATAGTCGCTTTCTCAGATTCTGAAATAATCAGGCTTCAAGGTAATAAGTCTAAAAATCTGAGTGTCGATACAGACGGACTGTAACCTAACTACAACTTTATAGCAACGCACTTCAGGTGATCCCGTCCAGTGATCCATCTAGTTTTTGTACTAAATTGTTATGTGAAGTGAGTTCAAATCACCGACCTATTGACTTTTACTGATTACAATGTCAGACGCATCCAAATATTTGATGACCACGACCACTCAAAGTACAATATTTACGTATAATTCCCACAAAGCACATGTAGCCCCACGCCCGCTCCAGTAAACTTTCTGTTTGCTCAACGAAACTAATGAATACTTGAAATAACGCGGGAATCGATCCCGCGACCGTGACGTCGGTGAAGGGTGGTCAAGGGGTCATTCTCCCCACTTACCAAGCTTTTGGTATGAGAGAACCAATATAAAGGATTTGGAGACGCTATACATCTCCATGGATTATTTGATTAAGTATAATATTTTTACTTGTAATATTCAGTCTTTTACAACTATTGAAGTATTATAGATTTCTTTTATCTTTGTATCTGTTTGCACTTTCTTTATGTATTGATTATAGTTAGTAATAATATGACATTTAGAGACTTTATACATCTCTAATTCTATATCAGTGTATAGCTACTTTGCTTATGATTAATATTTTTAGTTAATATTTCTATTAATTTCATTTGTTTAACTTTAATGAATACTCTGTAATGTTGACATGTAAAAGTGCCCCCGTGGCCTATTTGCTGAATAAATGATTTTGTATTTTTGTATTTAAAGCCTTTCCACTGACGCGGAAATGAGAAGACACATGTGGAACTCAGGCATATTTATGCATCACTATCGTCCTTGTCGGTGTCATATATGCAGCATTGAGTAAAATACAGGTGTTGATCGCAACATCTGAAACCTATAGGCACGTAGCCGACTGAAACGCTCGTAGATATCTATCTCTATCGCTCGTGCGTATTGGCGCGACAAAGCCAGACCCTTTACCTTTCGCGTCGCAGAAAGGCGCAGAAATGACTTCTGCCTTAATAATCATAAGCATGAAGATAGTCCAGGGGAGGAGGTCTGTCAACGCTGTGTCTTCTCTGAGGCCTGAGACATATATAAGTTATAATCCAGCAGAGTAGACTACTCTCATTAGTGAAAAAGCAGCCTAAAGTCATGGTTTCCCCATCTAAGTTCCGAGTTCTGTACTCCATGTAACTCGGCAGAAAAAATATGACGATATCATGTATCATGCAAACCAAGTCTTAATATGCTTTCTGCCGGAAGTAAGTTGTGTAGCATGCATTCCAGCCATTCCAGGATGGACAAAATAAGGATGTGAAAACAATTGTTAAGTGATTTTTCTCCGCCTAGAAATCCTTGCCCTAGAAAATGTCTAAACTACTCGAGGCGGAATGAAATGAACAATTACTTACGGCAGATTATTCGCACGTCTCAAATTTCCCGGAAGTCTAGACTGTACAAGGAGCAGAGATTTATTTCCACTACACCAATATTTCAACCGGAAAGCTAAATCAGAATTGCATCGAAAACCCTATACGTATAACATGACGTTAAGTGTTGTGATTGTTGTGAATTGGTCTGAGCATTTGGCGAAGTTTCGGTTTAATCAATATATCCAATTTTGGAGAGTGACTAGCTTCGACTTTAAAATATAACGCGGTATCGGTGCAAGCTCTTTCGCCAGTACGTTTCGTTTCAGGTGCTGCAGTCGATTTATCCGTATTCGTGATTCTTAAGTATACATATTTATTTTGTGAACTGCAAGTAACTATAACGGATTCTTCTGATAGTCGACCCAAGACCTCTACAATAATCTGTCGCTGAGTAATGCTGACTCATAAAATGTCGTCTTACATAAGAGATTTCTCCTTCTCATATGCACATGGATCTTTTAAACATGGAATGGTTGATTTGACGAGTGAAAATGTAAACTCATTCAAATACAGTTATAAACTTGTAGCTTTTCAAAATAAGGCCTGGGCAACCCGGTCTATTTATTATTCAAGAATGGCATAATGAATGTCCTGGAAGTTTCAGAGCCAATTTTAGCCCGGCACAGCCTAATTGGACGCGTGACGGCATACGTCCGGATTTGTCCGGATGTCCGTTGACCTCCGGGCCTTATTTGAAACCGGTTATGAATTGCGTTTGCGTTTGTACATCCGGAGATCTTATATGTTTGTACTGATTTTGCGTGATATTTTTACGGATAAGTAATTTCAATATTTTGTGACGAAAAATCAACATGGTTGCTGGTTTATGGGAGCGATAATTATAAGGCTAAAATAAAATACGATTTACTGAAAAAATTCCAATATCCATTAACACAAGTACGATATTTTGCCGTGGTTTAACATCTCAATGTAGACGAACATTCGGAAATAATTTAAAATAGTATATTGGACTCTTTGGTAAGTGTGCGAACGCGACAATAGACAAAAATTCCTACTCTGAGGCAACGCAAAATCAAACACTGTCCATACGAACTGTAAGTCATATTGATTTATCGTACGGCTACACGGTAGAATTGGTAGTATATGTACTAAGGTGTGAGCCTTATTGATTTCCTCCATGGCCCATATATTGGACGGACACGCACAACATAGACTTAAATACCTATGGCAACTTCCATCGCTAAAACACGCGTAGAAGTGGTTAGTCTATCAAGCAAGTATACCTACGCACGACAGTCGACGGGTATTACTCCATTGGTTAACAGCAGGCCTAGATCAGTAGTGATAAAAAGTTACATTTCGCAAGTACAGTCAGGAGCAGAAACTAGTGGCTGGTGATTGAACAAATCCCATCATTACACTAATTCTCGCATTTTGTACTCGTATCTAAAGACACTTACGGGTCGAACGCGATAAATTTACATTATTTTACCTTTTTCCGATGTTTCCTGACGTAACCAGGCCGTAAATGTCGGAAAAAGGTAAAATAATGTTAATTTATCGTGTTCGATTCGTAAGCTACTTTTAAATACCTATATCCAATAATTGTAAATTTGTCCATAACCAGGGGCGGCTCACTCCGCGGTTCTATCGCCGCGCTACAAGTACATGTCAGCGGCCGCGAGTTCGCGGCCCATTCATTGGCGACGACCTTCGCGCGGCGCAATAAAATTCAATGTTGACTGCTCGCGTGCGGTCCGTTTGTTAATATAGGTAAGAATTTAGAATGGCGGCATTTTGTGAACATCAAAGGAGTGAGCCTTCTGTACTTGTACTATTATATATTCTGTGCCATAACATTAAATTGTCCTGTCCTACATTTTGCTGGTAGACACTTTGCTGTGTCTGTACTCTGTATAAATGTAGACATTTTAACCAACAAAAATACTACAATATAATCATTTCCAGGAGAAAAGAACAAACGGGCGTCCTTAACATGCCGTCCGAGTTAGGTAAGTGTGGATTTTATCAAATGCCTCCCTCGTAATCTGTAATCAACATCCGCCTTCCGAATAACGCCGACCTTTCGCGCACCTGTTCGCCGATATTGTTCAAGCTTACAGAGCATCTTATTCTCCTTTGCCTCCTCGTTCTCATGGGCCAGGACCGCCTGTCCTGGGTTGTCTGTGTGTTCAATTGGGCTCTTTCTAAATCCTTTGACACTGTGGCGCACCAGGTGGCAGCCCGGCGCCCTGGTCCTCTTTAGATTTCCTGAAGGGCCAGTGCTTTTTTCACGACAAGGAGATGTGACTTTCTTGCGCAGAAGGGTCCTTATGCCTTATGGAGTTTCTCATCTGATATTTGTTTGGATCATTAATTCCAGAAAGCTCTGGAAGAAAGGGACGGCTGCTACTGCTCTTCTTCAGTAGGAATACTAGGAATGACCAAAAGTATGGGCATGATTGTTTCATGAGCGTTGCAGATATTATGTTATTTCCGGTTTCTACCGAAGCGAAGCGCAAATCAACCAAGCCGGTCGCTGATGACAGTGTGTTTATAGGAACTGTATCTTTCCAACTAAGCCCTAAACCATCTTTCTGACGATGAAAGCTAATTCCACTCTATAGATTTCATTCGCATGAAATCAAGCATAACTCCTAATAAAACTCAAATTTAGCTCACATTGATGTGTAATATCTGTATAATGTGATTCCCAATATATTTGCTTTTTCCTTTCTTCGTTCTGTACAATACTATTGAAGTCATTGTCAGTAACTGAAAGTTTCTCATGTCTGGACATTCAGTGATAAGTAACAGGTATAGTATAGGGAGCTTGTAGATGATAAGATGACGGGCGATAGAGGTATGCAAGAGAAGGATATGCTGCGCCGACACCTAATAAATGGGATAAGGGCAAGCGAATGATGATGAGGGAGCTTGTACTGGTTTTCCTTAAATCGCTTCGCTCGTTACCAAATGAGAATACCACAGGAGGAAAATATCAGTCCCTCGTTGGCAAAGTTACGTTTTTTGTAGCAGCTTGTCGTGTAATTTTAATTAAGCTCGGGCGAAGATGGAATTATGTGGGTAGACGTGGCCGCGATCACATTAAGTCGAGACGAGATTGCACGATGTTATTCGGTTTGAACATGGTTTAGCTAAGACAACTTGTTGCCAGACTTAGTGTCAGTTTAATATGAGAAACCCACCTCAATGAAATTAAAAATAACTGTTTTTGTTTGTTTGCAACTTTTAAATAGGTGCTAAATTAAAAGGTTTATAATAACTAAATACGCCTCATAGTACGATATTACATATTCATATTAAAATAAGCTGTAAAACGTAACAAAAAAAAAGATATCTTCTTGAAAGATATCTTGATTATCTTCTGTCATTACATGAGGTAATTGAGTAATAGTATCAATAATTGTGTATTAAAAATGAATTGCACCCTTTTTAAATCTACTTATTCTGTTGACGTCTATGTTACCCTGATGAATGACTTATCTTAGGAACTTTATATAAAAAGTTTTCTATCTATTGAGTTTTAGAACGCTCATGATATCCACAATTACACATTCATATACATCATGATCAATATCCAGCGCGCTTATTTTCAGCAACGAGTAAATCCATTACGTAAACCTAATATGAAACGAAACGTACATTATACGGAGTAACGTACGATGTAACGTACAACGGAATTGCCTTCAGTTAAAACGGAAATGGAATTGCATTTTGCACTTGATAAATGTATCCATTGAGAAATATTGAAAACGTAAATATTTTGCGCCATATATCCGATATTCGATTTCAAATATTTGCGAATTTTGCATCTTTGTCGAGTTTTCAAAATGCATTCAGATATATTCGATAAAGCAAAGTAGCTTTAGCCGAACGACTTTTAAATCGAAGGCCTTGAGCCGACTTGAAAGTCTGACACGTGCGAACAGTTTATTTTAATGGATTACGCACTATCTTTATAGCTAATCGTACCGAACAATGGAAATCTCAACTTACGGACAACACAACACCTCTGTCAACACAAAACGTATGAGCTGCAACCACAATTTAGGGCCGAAACTAATTATGAATCTCTTTCTAATTAATACACTAATAATTATTGTTTCAAATCTGGTACGGACCCAGATTTGAAACAATAATTATTAGCACAATTTCGAAAATCAAATATCCGAATTACGCAACTACGAAAGACATAACATTAAACTATGTCATGTCATGTCAATGTCATGGGTTAGCTTTTTTAGGAAGTTAGAGATAATTTGAGGAAAAGGCTTTGTGCGGTTTTGCATTTTTAAGTCATTTCAAAAAGAATTCACCCATGAACATATCTCAACATATCACATTAGAAACGGCGCTTCAAATATCTCGGCCATATTAAAAGAAATTCGAATTCGACGGCATGTAGGATTTCTCGGAACAAATCATATTACGATCCGAGGAAATGGGTTCACAGTAAACATCTCGCAAACAAATTAACATGCACGAGTTCCAATTATGTACGCTCCCGGTTCGCCAAACATTGAAGAATCCGATGAATGTTGTGTAATAAATAAGAGATAAGATAATATTTCTACAAATTAAATTTGTGACAGTGTATTCCTTTACATCAGGCCCCGTAGCCGAATGGCATTTCTCCGACGCCAAACGAAAGCGATACGCCGCTGGCTTTGTCGCGCCAATACGCAAGCGCGATAGAGATAGATATCTACTAGCGCTTCGTTTCGTGAGCGTTTCGTGAGCGATTGTGCCATTCGGCTAGCCACCCAGTAGCCAACTCCCTGCGTTTTATGGAAATGAGAGACTATAAACTATAACAGGTAGACGTGTCGGCCAAATATCCGATGTCTTTTATTAATTAAGAGCGATTAATTTAAATCTTTTGGCGGATCGTAATTAATGGATGACACATTAATCACATGGACCCCGCCCCCTTCATCTTACGCTGTTACGTAATATATGGAGTATCCCTTACGCTACTTTCTTTCGCTATTGACGTAAAATGCTTAAACGACGGAGACTGTTTTTATGGAATTTGCCTAGTTCAATTTTATTTTATTTCTGCTGCATCTTTTATGCCGCACTGTAGGCACGATAACTGTCGATAACTGTCAGGTCCATCACTTTTTTAATGTCAACTTTTGATTCTGTAGAATTGTAGGTGAATACAGAAAAGTTTTTTATAAAAAGGAACCAATCCAATAGCTTTTAACCTTCTGACCTTTTAAAGCTTACCTTTTATTTTTCTTGATCTTGAATATAAAATTGGTAAGTTGTAGTTTCTCGAATTTTGCCACGCTGAAGTTTTCCGCAATTGTATTGTTTAAATACTGTTTTATTCGATTTTTATGATCAAAGATCGTCTCGCAGAGCAATTATGATATTTATGACTCGGAACATTTACAACGGTTCATGGAACGGTTGGCTTCTAAATTGTCAATTGAACGCAAGCCAAAAATATCTCAAGTAGTCTCGAATTGCGAATAATTCATTCCCAGGGAACGATAATAAATAAATCATCATCAGTACAGAAAAATCGAATTATAGTATAAGTGGAGTAATAAATCTTTTGACATTAAGCTTCAATCCGCCAATCCTTTTCAAAGATAACTCATGAGTCGACGAGTGGAAATGACAGCAAATCTCAAACTGCCGCATTAAAACACTTTCAATCAGTAATATAATTTAACCTTATAACCTATTAAGCAAAAATAACAATGTTTTGACCTCCGATTTTCGAAGTAATCTCAAAGAGGACCCTATTAAGGGGATGGGAACACACTTCCCTGCCCCGGGCAAAGGCGCGAAGCTCCGTTCAGCCACGCGACCGCTCTGCAGTGGCTGCGTGTGACGTCAGCAGCGATCAATGGATCTGACGTCGACCAATCCCCGCACCCCCTTACTATACCCATTCCATACGCATGCTAAGTCCAATGAAGAGGATGTCCAGTTTCAGCGCGACCTCACGGATGGAACAAGTCTTAGTAATAGCTGACCGAATTTATACTGGTATTCATGACCGGTTCGACTCGCGTGCTGATATTAGGTTTAGAAACAACAGAGATACAATGGCGCTGGGTTTGGATGTGACACGACCGGAATTGTTTCTTCCGAGCTATGATAAATCTGGACGATAAACGTGGAGCGTTTTATTACCGGCGATTTGGGGAATGAAGATGTACGGTGCGGTTTGGATCTTCATAAACAAGCTTTGTGCCGGCACGTGTTTGTTAGAGGTTATTGACAGGTTAACTTTGTCGAAGTCGCACAAGAAAAAATGTGACACAGGAGGAGGAAGATCAGAAATAAACCATTGGAATTTAAAGCAGACTTTTTCAGGAACTCGAATACGTAGGTATTGGCGGAAAACCGAACCTTCGGTAGAGAAGAGAGAGATACATACCTTACTTAAGAATAGTCCGTGTGCGCTATTTAGATAAGGTGCTCATGCAATACTGTACCTACATGTAAACTTATGGGTATGTATCATCAGCCTACGTACTGCCTACATTAAGTATTCTTCCTATAGATTCTACAGCACAGTGCTAATCAGCCTCGAAAACATCAATAGGAACTTGACTTCGCTGAATCCGTAATAGGTCTCATCTCTCAACGACAACTATCGAGTTCAATGAACATCTGTATCTGTACAAGCCAATAGGGCCGTGTGTATACATATATTTGGAATATTGGTATGTAAAGATGTTTGTGCCCTCGACTGTACCAACCCGCACCGCCCCCGTCAATTACGCAAATTACTGCACAAATGAGTAATTCCCTTATCAATATCGAAACCACAATCCGGATATAATCCTGAATTACTATATCACGAATCCAGGAACACGGTCGATCAATCCCGAGACATCCCTTTGTACGAGCATTAACGATAGAAATTACTAAACTAAATAAAGGAACGGTGGATACACGTAGAACTAGATTGACGTAAATAGGCACTACATAAGGACAATCATTTTGAACTGACTATAACTATGAAAATTACTAGATTATATATAGAGACATTGTCAGTGTGTAAACTGTTGACTAGCAGGTGTTTTATTGTAGCGTTTACATTTCAACATAAACCATTCGCAGCCGTGGACAATATATTGTTTTATGGCGCGATAAACGTCACTGTCTTCCAGCAATGTTTGATTGAAATAAACAGACGGTTTATCTTATGTCTAGCATACGCAACAAGTTATCACGATTGTTTTTTAACCCAAAAATCTTTGGATTGCAATAATATACCCTTCGAAGGCAGCAAAAATATGTGACACGCTCTTGAGATTCAACAAATAAGACTGTCAGATGGTTTTGCGCCTACCCTCCCGTCACATTTTATATGAGCCAGCAGGTGACTGTAATAATAATAATAATAAAAAAAAAAAAAAAAAAAAAAACCGCTGACACTGACGGACGTGTCTTTGGATAAATTTTCACAATTTTATTTATTTTTATAGTATTTTTATCGCCGTTCTTGGTTTTTGTGGTTCAGTTTTTGTGTATTTTCTTGCGCTATATTAAATCATGTACCTATACTAACGAACATGCAACGAATGCAATCTAAATACACGGATATCAACATGGACTGTCAAACGGCGATAAGTGCATTGTGAAAATGTTAACAAGGTCACGCACCAAAGCGGCACAAGGAAACGCACGCCCACCATCCTCGCCCGCCTCGTCCAGCTCCCCGTCCGCATCCTCGTCGGGCGACGAGTTCGCCACGGCGCCCGACACCGACGGGTCCAGCGACGAGAGCGGGCCGCCGCCGCCGCCGCCACCACCACCTGCGCGACGAGGGCGGCCACCGCTGCCGGCACGCTTGGGGCCTGCGGGACATCCTGCCCCGCCCACGGCTCCCGCTGCCGGTGGTGTAGTGCGTCGCATGACATGGACTCGAGAAATAAACGAGAATGTCATGCGCGCCTATTATGGGGCCACAGAGGGTGGAACCCGGCTATCCGCGTACCGTTCTAGAATGCTGCCTCTGTTTCAGGCACTCGAGCCATCCACCACCGTATCGGAGCAGCGTTTATCGGATCAGGTGCGCGTCATTCAGCGGTCAAAGCGGTTGGATGACGCCACACTTGATCGGCTTCGCCAGGAGGCTCTCGCTGCTCGCGCGGACCCCGCCTCGGGGCGGGATTTGCCCGCCATGTCGCCGGACCCGGTGCCCGAACCCGACCTGGCACCGGAGGCGCCGCGGGTTGATTCCGGTAACGACGGCGGGGACTTCGCGAGTCAGAGCGTGAATGAGCCTGCTAATGAGCAACTGAGGAGGTCTTTGGAAGAGGCGATTACGCAGTATCGCTCCACAAACAATCCTAGGCCACGATTACCACGTCTGCCTATGAATAGACGCAATCTAGCGTTAATGGGAGCCTTAAACGCTTTACTAGAGCCATTTATACGGACTAGTAAAGATCTAGATGATACACACTCGATCATGTACTGCGGAGCCATCGCGGCGTGCCGTGTTGCTCGAGTCAAGTTTCCGGACGCTGACCGTGCAACTAGGACCGTCGGAGGTGTCCCTGCATGGCAAGTACGGATCGAGCGTCGTATCAACTCGTTTAGGACTCTCATTGCAAAGCTGATCTGCTTCAGAGGGGGTAATAATCGCCCCCGAGTAATGCTTTGTGAACCAGGCGTTCGCGGGGACGGACATCAGGCCCCGCGACTATTTGGCCAATGTCACAGAGCGCATCGACTTCCTGAAGCAGAAAGTCTATGCATGGGCAAGCCGTATTCGCCGCTACAGAAAGCGTGTGGACCGATTCCAGCAGAATCGTCTTTTTCAAAGCGACCAAAGGAAAGTATACCGAAGGTGGGAGGAAACCGACCCTCGTGTGTCTGACGTGCGGCTGCCGGATGCTACTGCCATGTCTGATTTCTGGCGTAGCATCTGGTCGGTGCCCGTCGAACACACGGAGGGTGAGTGGATGACCGTTGTCGAACGCGAGTGCGAGAACATCGAACCTATGGGGGCTATCACCATCAGCCCCGACGACGTAAGTTGTGCTGTCCGTACGGCCCAGAACTGGAAAAGTCCTGGACCGGACGGATTGCACAACTTCTGGCTAAAATGGTTTCGATGCTCGCACTCGCGTTTGGCAACGCAATTTCAACAAGCCCTCGATCTTGGTTCTCTCCCACCTTCCCTAACAACTGGTGTTACTTTCCTGCTCTATAAGTCCGGTAGTACCACGGAAGCAAAAAACTACAGACCCATCACGTGCTTGCCTACACTCTACAAGCTCCTTACATCCATTTTGAGAGCAAAAATTAACGCGCATATTGTCGCTAACAACATTCTGGCCCCCGCTCAAAATGGATGTAGGGTTGGGTCCCGTGGTACTAAAGAGCTCCTCCTCATAGACATGACCATTTGCCAACAAGTTCGGCGGAACAAGGGGGCCATCTCGGCCGCTTGGATTGACTATAAGAAGGCCTATGATTCAGTGCCTCATTCATGGCTGGGAAGGGTATTGGAGCTGTATAAACTTGATGCAGCTTTAATATCCTTCCTGGCTGCATGTATGAGGCAGTGGACCACAGTCCTTCGTCAACCAGGAGGCAGAGATGACGCCACTGGCCCGCAGGACTTCATAAGGATTGAGCGAGGAATATTCCAGGGTGACAGTCTGAGTCCATTATGGTTCTGCCTAGCTCTGAATCCCCTCAGCACCCTGCTGAAGGATTCTGGGCTAGGTTGCCGGCTTCGGAGAGAGGGTGAAGTCATCTCTCACCTTCTGTACATGGACGATCTCAAACTATTTGCACCGAACACCCAAGACCTGATGGTGCTATTGAAAACCACAGAAGTTTTCAGTACCGCCATCAGAATGGAGTTTGGTGTCGATAAGTGTGCGGTTATGCATGTACAGCGGGGGAGGTTGTAAATTCAGAAAATTTACAACTTTCTGAGACGATGTCGTTCAGATCTATCTCTGAATCAGAAACCTATAAGTACCTTGGTATGTCACAGTCGTTGGGTATTGAGGATGTTGGCATTAGACGGTCGGTGAAGGAGCGCTTTTTCAGTCGGCTGACAAAAGTCCTTAACAGTCTTTTGTCAGGAGGCAACAAAGTGCGCGCCTTTAACGCCTGGGTAATGCCTCTACTCACATACTCCTTTGGCATACTAAGGTGGACACAGACCGAGCTGGACGCCCTGGATCGGAGGGTCCGGTCACTGCTTACCACACACCGTATGTTACACCCGCGCTCGTCTGTTATGAGATTGTACATCCCACGGAAGTGCGGAGGTCGAGGCTTCCTAAACGCCAAAAATCTCCACAACCGTGAGGTGTAATTCATAATTCATAATTCATAATTCATTTATTGCATTTGTAATCATGTGTTACACAAGGTCTTACAATAGGCTATTCACAGCAAAAGATCACATGAACCCTGTTAGGGTATACAGCAACATACTTAACTAAGACTAAAACTATAATTATTTACATAAAATGGATTTTTAAATAACATGCATTTTAAGCAACATTTCATTACACGGACATGTAGTGGCAAAAATTATTTTGAAATTGATAAAATTTATTCGTATAAATTTTAATTTAATTAATTTATAAACATTTTCATTTTTAGGTTTTATTTAATTAATACTAATAAATAATACTTCATTAATGGAATTAAATGTCAACAATAAAATAACTAAATTGAAATTCAATAATAGAAAACCTAATTGTATGCAATAATAAATTAGAAATAAATTGGATTATTAAAATTATAAATTTACTGATATATTATTTAATTCTTTCTATTATATATTATTTTACATGTCTAAGATTGTATCATTGAAAAACTCATCTATAGAATAATAACATTTTTTAATTAATAACTCTTTTAATTTTCGTTTAAACACTTCATCTTTAGTTTCGTTTTTTATTCCATCTGGTATTTTGTTAGCTATTAATATGCATCGGTAATACGGACCATTTCTGAACATTGCCAGTGTTGAAGGGGGTAATTCAAGCTTATTTACATTATTTCGTCTCTGGGATTTTATTACTTTTTGTTTAAACAAGTTAATGTTATTCCTAACGAATAGCGCTGCTTCAAGGATGTACATAGAGGGTAACGTCAGGATATCGAGCTGGATAAAGTGCGGACGACAGCTATCTGGTACATGTGTGTTTGTAAGAATGCGAATGCATTGCTTTTGTAATATAAATAATTGTTGTACATCAGTGCTGGCCCCCCACAATATAACACCGTATTGGAGCCATGCATGGGCAAAAGAAAAATAAGCCGATAATGCGGTTTTTTGGTCAGTATTGACCTTGAGTACACTCAATGCGTATATGAAGCTACTCATTTTACTTTTCACGGATTGAATATGACATTTCCAATTTATACTTGAATCGATTGTTATTCCTAATAATTTGAATTCGGTTACTTCTTCAATAACTGTTTTATTTATTTGGAGTGTCATATCTAGGGCAGCTTTCTGTATGGGTTTAAATTGTATGATTTTAGTTTTATTAAGATTTATCTCTAAATTATGAATTTCTAGCCATTCGCAAACTTTTTTTGATACTTCTGCTAGACGGTCGTTACATTCCGCGCTACTAACACTGTTTATGAGTATGGAGACGTCATCAGCAAACATCACGCACTTTGTGTTTAGTATTTTGGGCAGGTCGTTTATATAAGCAAGGAATAAGAGACAACCAGTTACACTTCCCTGCGGGATTGAACATGTTATTTGTCGCATTTTAGAAGTTACGGTTTTTGTCTCTCCCGTGTCTTTATCATGCCAGTTTATTTGTACGCACTGCTGTCTATTTTGTAGATATGTTTGAAACCAGCCATATGCGTTACCTCGTATTCCCATGCCATATAATTTTCGCAGTAGAATATCATGTGATACGCGGTCATAGGCCTTAGACATGTCGAGCAATAATCCTATGGCGTATTTTTTGCAATCTATGTAGCTAAGAACTTCTTGAATGTAGTGGTAAACGGCTAATACGGTGGAGTGTTTTTTCCTGAAACCAAATTGATTTTGGTCCAGTATTTTATATTTTTCAAAGAATTTATAGACGCGATTTACCATGGCTTTTTCAAACAACTTTGAAATAGTGGGCAGAAGAGCTATTGGACGGTATTGACTTGGCTCAGTTTCTAGACCTCGCGGTTTTAGAACGGGTTTAATTATTGCATATTTTAACAAATCAGGGAAAATGCCATCAGTTAAAGACTGGTTTATTAGGAGCCGCAATGGTAGCAATAATTCATTTGAGCATAATTTAATCAAAACCGCAGGTATTTCGTCTATACCAAAGCTCGTTTTATTTTTCATTTGGCGAATAAGTTTATTAATTTCAAACTCAGTGACTTCACTTATCATTATAGAGTTAATACTGGGGGTAATTACTGAGTGACCGGTAGGTTGCGTATGAGTACCTGCGCGCGCACTGCAGCCGGCCGCGGCCGTCGCCGACGTATGCGCCGGTTGTAGTGATGACTCACCCACTGAGGCAAAGTGCTCATTTAGGACATCAACTATTTGGTTGGGCGTTTCTACAATACTATCTCGAACTTTCAAAGACATATTTTTATTTTTTGTTTTACTTTGTCTATTTGTAGTAGTTTTGATTATATTCCACATCGTTCTATTTTTGTTTTTTGATGATTGCATCTGTTTAATAAAATTAAGTTTTTTTGAAAGTATAACGCATTTCTTTAAGATTTTGGTGTAATTTGAGTAGAACGCTATAAAATTTTTGTTCTTTGTATAGTTTCTTACTATTTTAAGAAATCTTTTGTTTTTACATGAAGTTTTGAGTCCGGGTGTTAACCATTGTTTATTATTAGTTTTATTTTTTATTTTTATACGTTTAATTGGAATATTTATTTCAAGTATTTCTTGTAATTTATTATGAAAATTTGAATAGTTGGTATTTACATCATTTTCTGGCATAATTATATTTGACCAGGATATGTTTTTGAGAGCTTCTTTGAATTTCTCCATGTTTGCGTGGTTATAAATTCTTTTATAAATATACTGTTTTCTTTTTTGCATTTGTTGCACATTTAATTGTTGTTTAAAGCTGTACGTGACACTTTTATGGTCAGAAATGCCGTGGTCTTTGGTGTATACCGTGTAGTCTGTTTTGTTTGTGAATACTAGATCTATACATGTAGATGAAATGTTATTTTCTCTTGTCGGCTCATTAACTACTTGTTTAAAATTTTGGGTCAACATTTCTGTAAGGAGTGCTTGAGAGTGTAGTGATTTATGCATAACATTAATATTAAAATCTCCTCCAATTATTACATGCATTTTTTGTTGCTTAAATTTAATTTTACATAGGATTTTGCTTAATGTTTCGAAAAAGGTACTAATGTCTCTATCTGGTCTATATACATTAATTACGAGAAGGTTAAGCTCGGGTATTTCAACCGCACAACATTCTACAATAAATTCAGTGGATAATTCTGCGATATCTCTTCGCTCTTTATATTCTAGATCCTCTTTTATGAGAATCGCCACCCCCCCTCCCGGTCGTTCACGGCGATGATAAGACGACGCAAACTCATAGCCGCTAATATTTATAAGACTCTGTTGCACTTCCGATACCCATGTTTCTGTTAAGCATACGACTTTATAGTTATGATTTAATAAAAATGATTCTAGGAGGTAGGTTTTGTTTTTGAGGCTTTGCATATTTTGGAAAAGTACATTAATTTCTAAAGAAGTTTGTAAGGATTGCTGCTGGTCTATGTTTGTTATTGACAATTTATTCACGAAAGGAGTCTTGTTGTGATATGTCTTTTTCCTTTCCGTAGTCCTGTTCTGTTTGTTCTGGCATGATGCAGCTTTTTTTGACGAACGTAGTAGAAAGGTCCATATTTTGCGGTTCTTTGTCGGCGGCTGGGGTGTACTCTTCACCATTTATAAACAGTCGGTTGTTTCGAATTATAGCGGATTTTCCATTTCGACGTGCATCCATTTGATATTTCTTTAGTAATTTCCTATGTTGAAGTGCCTCTCGAGATAGATATTCTGATACTGCGTAACGACTATTTTGGAAGCTCATACGACGCTCAGTTACATACCTTGCCATTCGTTTATTTATGAGTTCAACTACAAGCGGGCGCTGGTAGCCGAATTTTCCTATCCTCCTGACAGATTCTATGTATCCATTTATGTCAATCATCAGAATATCAGAAAACATGTTTGTTATTCTATAGCAAAGGTCGTCTTGTGTTTCTCCGCGGTACTCGTCTAGTCCAAAAAGTACAAATTTTCTTTGGTCATCATTTCTGTTTGTATTCATATTATCAATACAGTTTTGAAGTTCTCGCAAGCTCGATTCCATTTTTTTATTTTCCATTTGTAATATTTTGATTTGGTCGTTATTTATGACAGGGGTGGAATATCGTGAGAAATTTTCGCTTGGCTTTCGCTCTTTAATTGACAATATTTTGCTTCTAAGGCTTGAATTTGCAATGTTAAGGATTCTATATTTGCATTTGATTTGCTTTGGTCGGTAGCTAATTTTGACATGTTAAGGTTCATCTCTACCTTAAAGTTATGAAGAGCATTTTGGATTTCTTGTTGTATAAGGTTTGTTATTTCCAGTTTTAATTGTGCATTTAGCTCACCTATGATTGACTGCTTTTGTGTATCTAATTTTTTGTCTAGTAGTTCACTGATTTGTTGTAGTGTGATGCTTTGGCAGGATAGTGACTCCCGCTCTTGATGAGCGTGTACGTGTCGGCTCGCCAGTGTAATAGGGGAAAGCGTATCCCCGCGTATATTGCTAATATCTAGTTCATCGCATGACATGTTTGTTGCGTCCATTATATGTGATGTGACACTCCTGCTCATACCTGCCGGTGTCGCTGGTGTATCGTCGTTTCGGCGCCGCCGCGTTATAGCTGTGCACGACGGGCAGGTCCAGAATTTTTTAAGCTCTCTTGGTTTTCTCTGAATTGAGCTGAGGTTATACATACACACCTATAATGATACCTTCCCGGGCAATATGAACATATAAGTAATTCGCCTGTCTCTATTTTATCATTGCATGCTAAGCAATTCATTTTGTTTGCGCGCGATTTGGTAGCAAACAGTCTAAAATTCTTATCTAGTTTTAAGTTAAGCGGATGCGCTTTGCAAAATACAGCTCTATAGTGCAATTAGTAAAGCTTAGAAGCGTCTGTAAGCACCGTAGGTGTAAGTGTGTGCGTGCTGCCCAGGCGCGTGTGCTGTCTCAACGCTTGCAGATCTAGTTTCGGTGGCTGCGTGTGCGTGTAAGCTGTGCGTGTGTGCGTAGGGGCGAGAGTCGCGCAAACTGCCGAAGGTCACGGATAAGACGGTTAACGATTATTTTTAAAACTATTATGCTTATAGTTCATCCATTTCTTGTCCGATTTCAAAGCTTTTTTCACAGTCACAAAGCACTAAGTATTCACTACACAACAGTATATAAAGCACATATAAACATTTCAAAAATACTAGCTTTTCGATTTAAAAACGCGGAGAGCTCCGACACAGTGACTTTACTCAACAGCGCGCGCGCGCGTACAATCTCAGGAATTACTTCCTTAACAACGAGTGTGGGATGCATCGTGATGTGGTGGCAGTGGACGGAAACCTCACGCCGCTCTCCTTGGCGAAAGAGAACTGGCGCAAACCTGTGGTACTAAGTGCTGCGGACCGCAAAGCGGTATGGGAGAGCAAGCAGCTACACGGGCGGTTCTACAAGGCCCTCACGGGACCCGATGTAGACCTGCTCGCATCGGTGAACTGGTTACGATTCGGGGACCTCTTCGGAGAAACTGAGGGTTTTGCCTGTGCAATTGCGGACGAAGTTATCATGACGAACAACTACCGGAAATATATCCTGAAGGACGGCACGGTCGACATTTGTCGGGCATGCCGCCGTCCCGGAGAATCACTCAGGCATATCATTTCCGGTTGTTCTCATCTTGCTAACGGTGAGTACTTGCACAGGCATAATCTCGTAGCCCGGATCATTCACCAGCAGCTTGCTCTTCAATACGGCCTTGTGGACCGCGAAGTACCGTACTACAAGTACTTACCTGCGCCAGTTCTTGAAAATGGCCGTGCCACGCTCTATTGGGATCGATCTATTATCACTGACAGGACTATTGTAGCCAATAAGCCTGACATTGTGATAATAGATCGACCGCAACGCCGGGCCGTGCTCGTTGACATCACCATCCCCCATGATGAGAATCTCGTGAAAGCCGAGAAGGACAAGTCCAGTAAGTACCTAGACTTGGCTCACGAGATAACCACCATGTGGGATGTTGATTCAACGATCATTGTCCCGATAGTCGTTTCAGCGAACGGTCTCATAGCGAAGAGTCTCGACCAACATCTTAAGAGACTCTCGCTCGGTGGTTGGATCAAGGGTCAGATGCAGAAGGCGGTGATTTTGGACACAGCGCGGATAGTCCGACGGTTCCTCTCTCTGCAGCCCTAACCACCGGCAGCTTGGGCCCTGCCCCGCTGCTGGCGGCACCCTAGGTTAGGTTTTTTATAATATGTTTATATTTTTTTATTGTTTTGTAAGTGGTTTTGTATTTTACTTTTATATTCGTATTATAAATAACCTAGCCTAAGATTTGAAAGAAATAAAGAGGAATAATAATAATAAGTAAGTACCTAGACTTGGCTCACGAGATAACCGCCATGTGGGATGTTGATTCAACGATCATTGTTCCGATAGTCGTTTCAGCGAACGGTCTCATAGCGAAGAGTCTCGACCAACATCTTAAGAGACTCTCGCTAGGTGGCTGGATCAAGGGCCAGATGCAGAAGGCGGTGATCTTGGACACGGCGCGGATAGTCCGACGGTTCCTCTCTCTGCAGCCCTAACCACCGGCAGCTTGGGCCCTGCCCCGCTGCTGGCGGCACCCTAGGTTGGGTTTTTTATAATGTGTTTATATGTTTTTTATATTGTTTTGTATGTGTTTTTGTATTTTACTTTTATATTCATATTATAAAAAGCTTAACCTAAGAAGCAAAATAAATAAAGGAAACAATAATAATAATATTCTTTATTGTGCACATTAAGTAATTACATACAACAAATAAGATCAAACAAGAAATTAAGCAACAACAGGCGGTCTTATCGCTAAAAAGCGATCTCTACCAGACAACCTTCGGGTAGTAGAGATCAATGTAACGGAGAAATATAAGGGTAGCAAAAAATGTGGTGTGAGAGAAAAAAAAAAAAAACCAGCACAAGTAACTACGTAGAAATATACATACTAATATAAGTTATATAGATATACATACATACACATACATAAACATAATATTATATATACATATAAAAAAGCAACAGAATAACATGTTTAAGAAGTTTAAGGAAGTGACAGATAGTGTAATTTCAGTTGAGCCTTAAAAATTGGGAGAGATTTGGCACGCCTTAGATCAGACGGCAGAGCATTCCACAACCGAATCGCTTGAAAGGTAAAAGAGTCGTTATAGAATTTAGAAGAAGAGGAAACTTGGGCAAGTAGGTGATTCTGGGCGCACCTTAAAGATGAAAGATATTTGAAGCGCTCCTTCAGGTAGAGCGGGGTGGAGGGGTTGAAAAGTATACCGTACAAGTGAGCGAGAATATGAGAATTGCGTCGCAGACGTATAGGCAGCCACTTGAGCTGCGAACGATAATAAGAGACATGATCATACTTTCGCAAGCCATAAATGAACCGAATACATACATTCTGAAGACGTTCGAGTTTGCTAAGTTGCTCTTCAGAAAGAATATACGCAGTCCTTTAAAAATCCTTCTCGTAAAACAAACTGTTTTTCTTACAACATAACCAAATATGTATGTTAATTACAGTTGGATTTCCACGTGCCAGTTATTCTAGGATAATCATGAACCCACTCTAAGCGTGCCTCCACATGCCTCCCCTTAGGCCCCTCTCATTATGGAAAACCAAATTACACGATATTTTCATTTCCAAAGTAATGGCTTGTAAATTATATTCGTCTCCATTTCATCTTTGTTGGTAATTATATTGTTCCCGTGTACCGAATTGACTTTAGGCTCGGTTTGTTGTCAAATTAAGAATAATAGCATCTCAACTTCCATAGAGCGAAGTCGTTCGCCAATTTAGAATGGGGCGAGTTGGGACGGTTGAAGTTTTTAAGAACTTGGTGAAGAAATTATACTTCAAGTCTCTGGGGAGACGTCACGAGAAACTTTCAAAATGCTCAGTAAAGTTTTAAAGGTGTGGTCTGCGGGTTTCTCTCAATATAGTACTTAACACGCCAATTGAAACGAATTAAGAAGAAACGAATTAATAAAAAAATATTAAATAATAAAAACTCACTACAAGTATAGATACCAGTTTTTTTCTATTACAAATTGGAATGAAACCTACTGAACTCCTATATAACTGTAATTTAATTTAGTTTAACCTATGACATCCAGTTACAGGAGAAAAAAAGTGGTTACAATAAATTGGCTCCTTGCCTCATTGTCAATTAGACCATAACCTAACGCAAAGGTACAATTACCTACCGACTTAACACTAAAGTATATGAGAAATGTACCTGAGAAATGCACTCTTGGTTTCCGAAACACATACCTACTTCAACAATCGCTGCTCATATCCACACGTTTATAAAATTGAATCATGTCGTAACTCTTATTACGTTATGGAATAATGTTATTCATATGTAACTATTGTTTAATTTAAACAATCAAGACGTATTTAACAAACGATTATTTTCACCAAATAAAAAGTTATGTAAGTCCAAGTAAAATTATTCGTAGCTACTGAAATATTGTAGCTACAAGTCTTGAAACGGAAATACCCTTGATCACCATATTAGCGTGTCGATAAGGAGTATAAAATATGGATCCTGTACCTACACAGTTTAAACAATAAATATTTCTGATTTCTGATCTTTAATTGTGGTGTTCGCATCAAATTGCCACTTTCTGTCATACTTTCTAGCGGTGACATGGTATCGTACGGAATCCAAAGTCACATCAAAAAATGTACGAGAGTTGTACTAAATTGTATGATAATTTAAAAGAATATACTACACGCATTTATTTATTAAAGACGGTGTTGTCCCGTGCAATTTTAAGTACTAATTAAAGAGGCTTTTTCATCACATTCACGGTCACCGAGCAATTAATTGGAATTAGTTCCCCAGTCCGCCACTCGGCGGTTACACTCCAACTATTCATAGCGTTCCCACTTCTCAACATTTCGAAAAGGTCAAACGTGACGGGAAATAGAAAAGCTAAACATTAAATGATAGGAAAACAGGAAAGAGAAGGTTCCTAAACGTAAAACCAATATTTGTCGGAATAGCCATGAAGCATTTTCCCAACTAACCTTTGACCTTTATTATTAGGTTCTCGTAAAAGCGTCCACGGCACGCAGATAACTTGAGTTTTTTAGCAATTGGCCTCCCGTTGTTTTTAATTTTATTTTTAAGTCAAACATTTCGGAAACAAGCTACTATGGAAAATAATCGGTTTCAGCTTACCCGCCCTTAATTCAGCCTCCACAGATAACTATGCTAATTAAGTGGAAGAAAAAAAAGAAAGTCTCCAATTCTAAAACACCTTACGTTCAAATCAAAGCTATACAACTTTGAATCTTAACAAGAATCATTTAAGTCAGAAATGAGAGCTGTTGGATGTTGTTGCTTGGCTGCGGAGGCTGGAGGCAGGGCGGCCGCCCACGTGCGTCGAGCATAGAAAAAATAATTTTCCCCGCCATAAAGTAGCTGAGCAATATTGAGGATTGCAAGCTGGGTTTACCACGGTTTCTGTTAGGAAGAACATTAAAAAGAACACTTACTTTTTTTTCTTTGTAGCCTGTATCTACGAGTATTATATTTTTGCTCTTCATTGTAGCACCGAACGATTGGCACGTATGTTTTTCTGTTTAAACCATATACAATTCCTATTGGAAATTGGGCTTTTACAAAAGATAGCAATTTGCTACTTGATACTGATAAGAAATTATGATAAATTTATTACTTTAGACCTCGAAGAAGCCATCAGATATTTAGTAAAAAATAAATTGTAGATTATATTTACTTTTTATTCAACTCAACAAATGCATTACAAATAATTCTAATTGCCTACAGTTTCAAAGGTGGAGGTGGAACACCACATTTCGACACGAAATCAGATCAGTAAAAATGTAAACTATCTAAAGGTAATTGCACTGAGCAAAATGATTCCCTAGCCCCTATTCGGTCACAAGTAGATTATTATAAATACTACTCAAAATTTCTTTCTGATCATCAAGTGGCAGATCTTCACTTTCACAGTTGAATACTTCATTAAAATTCTTTATAAACATAGGAGTAATTTTATCTATTGAGCACGGTTCTCCAGTTTCTTTAGTCAAGGAAGTGACTCCCTTGTCCTTGATGCCGCAAGGGTCGATGTGTTTGAACCAGGACAAGTCATTGTCGCAGTTGACCGAGGTGCCGTGATAGGTGATGTACCGGGTGGCATGCACGCCTATCGCGGCTACCTTATTATCGCCGATCCATACGCCGGTGTGCGGAGATCTTTCGCCCTTCAGCCCCAATTCTGAGCACATGTTTATGACTGTCTGCTCCAAACTGTTTACGTAACACTTGACATTGAGCTTGAAGCGTTTTAAGTTGATGATCGGGTACGCCACTAACTGGCCCGGTCCGTGGAAAGTGATCAGTCCGCCTCTGTTCGTTTTTTTAAAGGCCGCTCCTAAGGCGTTCAGTCTCTGTACCTCCTCTTTCGGTGTGTCATCTCTGATCCCCACAGTATAAACGGGTCTGTGCTCTAGCAGGAGGAGCGTGTCCCAGGTCCCTTGCCCGGTGGAGACACAGTGGAGCTGTTTGCGAACGACCGCCCTCTGAATCTGCAGGGCCGTGTCGTAGCTCATGAGACCCAGCTGCCACACTTTCAGCATTCTGCTGTAAAGAATAAAAATAATACTCCTAATCGATACTTGGCAGCTTACACTTACTTTGTGTTTCTGTTAAATTGTATGTATCATGACTTGTTTGTTAGTTCATTTCTCACTTTAGATCAATTGAAAGTAGGTCATAGTATAAGTAGGTTTATTATGAAGGACAGAGAATTTTGCTAGAAAAGCGGACTGATCAGAGAACATCGGAAGCTATTTTATTTTAAATTCAAGAGCATGTGATTTTCTGACCAGCATGATGATTTCAAGTTTCATTTAGATCTACTAGTCTACGAGATTTTGAACTTCCATTCCATCAGTTGACGAAAACTGTTTCAATTTATTTAATGTTGTTTTAATATGGACCGAACACAGTTTGCACGTTACAGCTGAACTCATTGAACAGCGGTGTCTCCGAAGTTTCGTCGCCATTAATATGTAACTGTTGTAACTCCGCGTGAACGCATCTGGCCCCGTGGCCGAATGGCATTTCTCCGACGCGAAACGAAAATGAAACGCCGCGAAAGGTAGTAGCTCTGTCGCGCCAATACGTAAGAGCGATAGAGATAGATATCTACTAGCGTTTCGTTTCGTGAGCGTTTTGTGTCATTCGGCTACGCACCCTGGTATGCTATCATCAATTGTTCGAGCCCAGTAGCTTCGGAACAAACGGCGCTTGGCAGTGTTGCTCGAATTCGAAGCAGAATGAATTTATCAGTTGCATGACTTGCAAGCGAATTGCGAATGTTTGGGGAAAGTCGATGTGAAACATATGTTTACGTTTCGCATTTTAGTTTAGACTTTTACTTTAGAATTCAAAATATTTTTATGTCAAAGTTAGCGCTCAAGTCGGCCAAAGTTGAGCTCCATGCGACGTTCTTTGTAATTTCTATGATTGGCACGGATAGACAAGAACCTTAGTCTATTTCAATAGGTATGGTTAATTCTAGGAAGAATAGCTAGCCGATTTGAATGTCGAATCAAAACCAATTCCTTCAAAGGTTTCTTGACCAACTTGAAGTCGGAAGCAGTAAAAAGTAAAACACAACGCGCAGTTTTGAACACGTAAACCCAGCGCGTCTCTCAAAGCGGTCACCCATGCAGAAACTGATTAGCTATGTCAACCTCGAGCCTCGAGCCTCGCTGTAAGATGTAAACGCTTCAAAGGTGAGTCACGTTACAATTACAACGTGATAGAAAAAGCGGACGTAGAGCTATGACTGGAGTGCGATTGCCGGCTCAAATAAAAAAGGTTAATGATGCATGACAACTGACTCAAACGAGTGTTACTTTGACTTATTCGTAAGCAACTAAACACACAGACAATCAATTAATACTTATTTCATTTGCAGACTCAGATCAGACTATTTAGATGGCTAATAAGGAGTATGACTAAACCTGACCATTAAAATATACGAGTAATTGTCGTGAAGATAAGCCATTTTTGTTTTGCTCTTGTGTAAACTATGTATGCATATGAATCACATGCCAAAAGGCTTTAAGTGCCTTGCTTTTTTAAAGATAAGTGTCTAAGAAATATATTTTGGGTAAGAGTAGGTAGCAATAACGGTATGAAGATACTTCATACAAATGTGACGATAGCCCCAAGCAAATGAAAATTCATTTCTCTTACTCCACATGACGATTAAGTTATGTGGGTCAACAAAAAATGCTAAAATGTATCTCATTATATTCAATATGCGCCGTGTTTCAGACATCCCAATCGTTAGTTAGGGTCATGTCTCATGTCTCCAATCGAGACTGACGCTTAGACCCCACCAAATTGAGGCCATTTACTCGGTGGTCAATAAAAGCTACAAATATAAGTTATAACCGCTTCAAAATATTTCTGAAGAACTTTAACTTCGTCTAAAAAGCCTTCCTTCTGAAATGCCTAAGTAAAATTTCACACATCCCCAATCAAGTTATAGGGTCATGTCTCATGTCTCCACTCGAGGCGCGGTCGATAGTTGGCAGCCCTAGGCTACGCTAAAGAGCCCAACAAATTGAGGCCATTCGTTTCGACGGACCTCGCGCATAATTCAGCTCTCAGGGCATTTTTATTTACGTAAAAATATAACAAAAGTGAAGGTAACTACAAGGGCATAGCTTGCCGCAAAATAATATCTGTTTTATATATTCTTATTAAAAAAATAATTTGTAATTTTAATTTGTTTCCGTAATATCCTTAATTATAATTTCTAAACACTTCATATTGCAATAAATTTTACTGTTATAAATTGATATTCATTTTACGAGAATTTCTGAATGTGCGATGTGTTAGTTCCATCTATTGGTCTTTAGTTGTTATAAAATTAATACTCTTAGACAAAGAAAATAATATAGTTAAAAAGGACCAGACAACGCAAATTGTATAATATTCAATTTATCCTACCTTAAGTAACGTATAAAAAAAATAACTTTTTGTATGTATGTACGATTAGCACGTGCTATAAACTGCCACGTCCTACCTACGCCACTTATTCTAGTTTTCTTTTCAGTAAAATGCTTTTGCAAGACAATAAATATCAAAACGTCGAAACACGCTTTCTGAACACTCCTGTATCATAACATTGGGCCCAATACTCGTGCAATACACGTAAACATTTTTTGCACCTTAATTCCTCTGAAATAAGGTAAAAACGTATACAAATTACTGGCGCGATCTTTCAAAGCTCGACATAGAAATGCTCTTAAAAGCTACACATGTTCCATAAAACAATTCTCAAGTCGAAAACTGGCGAATAATATTTGAGGCAATTACTGGCGATACATTCCGTCTATTCCCTACAAAGGACTGAATTACATAAGCCTCTACTACCCCCTTCTCCCTACGCGTATCGAGCGGCGGCTATCTCTGTCTAGCTGGTACCTCTCTTTCACACTGACGCACCGCTGGCTAACCATCCCCTACGCTTAGCGAACGTTCGCCTCAGTCTACCAGTTTAAGCGAAACTTGTTTATACATAACCACTGAGTATACTAGGACACGCTTGTACTGGTTATGCCAATGCTCGGTAAGTGATGTGTATAGTTTGTGACGTCCCAAACAAGACCCATTCATTGCTGCATTAAATAGCGTCATTGTAACATCGCCGCAGGGTTACCAGCGATGTACCGCTCTTTAGATGTGGCATCGATTGTGCCGCCATCTGTGGTGTAATCGATGTTGCTTTGAATTGAGGTTCATTGGTAATTGACGTCTCCTTTTGTATATGAACATTTACTATTGTGCACTATAGATTAAATGAATAAATAAAAACATTGTTGATTTGTTCTGATTAATTAATAAGACTTCACTCGGCTCCATAAAATTAAAAAATCATTCATGGGTAATTGTGTAAGATTTTATAACAAACTTCCTAATGCCATCACGCCCATCACTGAACTGTCTTTTAATCGATTTAAACATTATGTAAAGCGTATACTGATCTCTAAAGCCTACTACAGCACACAAGACTACATGAATGATGAAACACCGTGGGATACAAGTATTGCTGAAAACCATTAATTATATAGCTTATTAATGATGATATTGATAATTCAATGTATTTTTATACAATTTTTTTGACATTTAGAATTTATTCTAGAAGTTTTTAGACTAGACATATTTTTTTTATACAATTTAGATATATCAATCTACATTGATTTAATCAATTATTAAATCAATGTAGATTTAAAACAATATTGTTTATTGCACCAATAAATTGCTCTGATATTTAGAATAAGATGAATATTGTACACTGTTGACAATTTAAAAGTGCTTATTGTAAGCCTATTTGAATAAAGAATATTTGATTGATTGATTGATAAGGTAAAACATGTCATATCCTAAAACAACACTTGAAAAGTGGCTACATAGTATAAAACAAAAATTCTTCCTTCTGTCTGTCCCTATGTATGCTTAGACCTTCAAAACTACAAAACGGATTTTGATGCGGTTTTTTTTGTAGATAGAGGGGTTCAAGAGGAATGCTATATGTATAATACCCGCGCAAAGCCAGGGTGGGTTGCTAGTTAAAATGTACAATATGTTTGTTACTAATGTCACAAATGCAAAGTTAGTTGGTCACATATATATAGCATGTAATCTCTTATCTCCTCAGTATCTTAAGAGGGCTTTCGTGTTAAAAATAGTGAAATCGCAACCGAGCGCTCGATCATACCGTGTGTGGTATCAAATTAAAGGGCTTTGCGAGTAGTTTATAAATATATATCACATTATAGGACTTTTTCTACTTGGTCTAACAAAATATGAGAAAATGTCCAAAAGTGGTAATAATTGTACCGGAGAAGGCTCGTTTTCAAAAAATTGGCAAAAATCAATAATAGCAATTTATAATCACTAAGGCATAACAGCAATTTAAGTAAACGTTGCAGATTAATTTAGTACAAAACTTACTTCTATGTGATGTAGATTTTCAAAGAAATTGTCACTTAATTTTAGGTAATTTCTGAAAAAAATTTAATTCGCCTTAGGCTAGTTTACTCTTTTTCAAAAACTTAAAATAAAAATCTAGTCTGAAATGATTGTGGTACAGGATATACGAATTATAAATTTACCCGTTTTAATATTCAAAATTGTCCAAATTTTACAAATAAGATCGACTGATTCAGCTCTATACGTGAGTTTTTCTAAACGTGCATTAGAGAAAAATTCATAATTAATTTAGTGAGTTAGTTTTCAAAAATCCAGTCTTATAAAAATCGAGATAATAAGATGCTCTAACTGGAACTTGAATTAAATAAATCTATTGGATAACGGAAAGTGTAGTATTTCACCGACTAAAACTATCAATTTTACATTCTTTTGACGTTTTTTTTGAAAGCAGCCTTAACCCCTGGTATGACTAAGCACAAATCAGTGCATAGGAATTTTTGTCTTTTTCAATGATAATAAAAATTGACAGGCAACGTAGGAAGGGTTAATCACATAATAAGGATTTAATCAAGGATTTTTCCAGCTTTGCCTGGAGCAAATAGGGAATATCACTACATTGAATGGATTAATAGAAAAATTAAGACACGAGTTAATCCATACTAATATTATAAATGAGAAAGTGTGTGTCTGTTTGTTTGTCCGTCTTTCACGACAAAACTGAGCGACTGATTGACGTGATTTTTTAAGTGGAAATAGTTGGAGGGATGGAGAGTGACATCTTAGGCTACTTTTTGTCTCTTTCTAACACCCCACTTCCCTAAAATGGGGGGTGGAAATTTGTATGGAGCATACTGAATATTTGGATTTAACGAGAGCGGAGCCACGGGCAAAAGCTAGTGTTTTATAAATTGTACAGAACTACAAAATGTACTCGACAGTTACTGCGATAACATCATTGGCATTGTGTTTAAGCTTTTAATTGCCAAACACCAGTCTGTTGATGCCTTTGCAGAGGCAAGATACCTAAACATCAATTTTATAACCAAAATATCACGCATCTAGCTTTTCGGCTGTGTAAACAAAATAATTTCCAAATTAAAAGGAAAGACCAAAAAATATTTCATGTATGACAAATTTGAACACTGCATTTTAACGTGTTTTAGAACAATAGCTATTTTATAGTTCTTCAGTTCAGTTAGCAATAGATTAATTAACCCAGGTTATGCCTTTGAGTAATTATGTTAAGTAATAATTACTCAATGGGTTATGCTCAACAATTTATATCCCAAATGGTTGACCTATAAGTTCTCAAATGTATTTGGTTATTAGGGCATATCAATACTCCTTGGAGGAGTGGCCACAGCACTGGATAGAGATTAGTGGAAACTTTATGGTGGTGATATAAAATGAACTGTTAATTCTTTACTTTCTAACTGACCATAAATCTTATTTTGGTTGTTTCATATTAGACATATAGCACAGTAGGAACATCAGACTTTTTTTTATTAGTATGTTTTTTTTATATTACAAAATTATGATTAAGTGTTTTATAGAAAATTCTTATTAGATTCAAATTAACAAAACTTCAGCAAACCATCTGACCGTAGGACCGTACGCAACACTAACATTGCGAAATATGTTTAATTATGTCTAGTATAAATTAAAGATGCAAGGGTAGGTATATCGCGATGCAGAATTGTTTAGGTACCTACATTACACAAAGCAACGAGACAGCAAGATCGTATATCATCTAGCACCTAATATAGGTTTAGCTTAGTAAACAAAACATAAAGTAACAATAGAGCGTAGAATATAGCTGTGGAGAGCAGGCGAGCCGCGTCGCCGGCCGCGATCAGATGTTCCGCCTCACGATCATTCCCACAGTCGCCCTGACGCGTAAATACTGCGCACAATGTGCAAAACAACTCACATCCCTCGCACTAACCTCTCAATTAAACCATAAAACACGTACGCAACCCACTGTGGACACTATTGACAATAATCCGATCGTACCAAAAGCCATTTCGTCTATTTTGGCACTCCACATACACAACCTTAGCAATTAAAGCTAGACTTACCCGCTGTTTTCTGGGGCACTATCTCTGCACAAATAGTCTGGTATACCACTGAAACAACGTTCTAAAGACGTGTAATGAAATAAAACTTCGATTATTCAATATTTTTATAGAACTAAATTACAGCCAGGCAAATGACGGCTTTTGACACTTGTACAAGATTATTGCCATGACTTCCTTCATTAAATTTGGAAAAATATTAGAAGGGCAACATAAGGAAAAAAATATTGAAACAAATTCTCAAGATCTTTATTTTTTTTTAATTTCCTGTACAAATACAAAACGCTAAACAAATCAAAAATTTTATAGTACAATTTGAGCATCCATTAAAGTTTCAGGATGAAATTGAAACTTCATTTCATGTTCATGTCGTACCCAGATGTAGACTATGGTTAGCACTACGAAAATAATTTCATTCACTTCCGTTTCCGTCGCATAGGTGTTTTTAAATAATTTGAAAACCCAAGCTAGCTGCAAGTTAGAAATAGAACAAAAACGCCCAAGTGTCGTCCCGCCATTGGAGAAACGAGCTGTCATCTACGCCATCACCGCTTTCCATTCGGTCCATTTCCAATCCATTCCGTTCATTTCACTGAGATTTCACCCCGTCATTGCATTGTTCTATGCGCATCGGACGCCATTTTGATTAGACTTCGGCGTAGCGGTGTGTGCAGCTCGGCGGTGGAATTTTACAGTGAAAATACGTGTTATTTTAGTCATATAGTTTCTAATTTTGTGAATTTGTAGGTGATAAGAAGGTAAGTCACAAAATTACTCGTTTTTTCGCCGTATTAAACTCTCGTCGCGGTACTGCGAACTTATCCTTGCAATAGACGCCACTGACTCATTTCGTCAAATTATGTATGCGTTTCAGAACCTAAAATGCCGGGCGCCGGTACTTTCAAAATCTTCGTCGGGAATCTATCCGATAAAACCACGGACGCCGATCTCAGGCCGCTGTTCGAAAAGTTCGGTACGGTCGTAGAATGCGATATCGTCAGAAATTACGGTTTCGTGCATATGGAAAACGAGCAACAGGGACGCGAAGCCATTCAGAACCTTAACGGCGAGCTAGTTCACGGACAGGCAATCAAAATAGAGGCGGCCAAGAGCCGCAAGGCCCCGACGACACCGACCACTAAAATATTCGTTGGTAACTTGACGGACAAGACGCGCGCGCCCGAAGTCCGCGAGCTGTTTCAGAAGTTCGGCGCGGTGGTGGAATGCGATATCGTTCGTAACTACGGTTTCGTGCACCTGGACGCGACGGGCGACGTGAACGAGGCCATCAAAGAGCTAAACGGCATGATGGTGGACGGTCAGCCGATGAAGGTGCAAATGTCGACGTCGCGCGTACGCCAGCGGCCCGGCATGGGCGACCCCGAGCAGTGCTACCGCTGCGGCCGCGGCGGCCACTGGTCCAAGGAGTGCCCCAAGGCCATGGGGCCCGACCGCAACGGTTTCCGCGACCGCGCCTTCGGCCGCGACCCCTACCCGCCCCCGCCGCCGCCGCCGTTCCTCCGCGATCGCATGATGGGAGGATTTGGGGTAACGCGCTCTCCTTCTCTTTGCCTTTCGCAACCGCCGGTAGCATTCACCGCTCCGATGCATCATGTAGGCCGAGCGTGGACGTTCTTTCCGCACGCGGTACCTAATAGTCCGGGCTGACGATCTATTCGGGCTCAATGATGCTACAATCTTTATCCGAAAACTATTAGGCCTCTCCGAATCTAAAATTCTTGAATGCTTTACATCCACTTTGACAGCACCTGCATATTCTAACTTAGGTTTATTTCCAGGATCCGTACGATGGATACTACGACCGCAGCCGCTTCGACTCGCCGCGCGACCTGTTCGAGCGCCGCTACCCAGTGGGAGGGTCGCGTGAGCTAGGGCTGGGCGCGTCGCGCGCGCGCGGAGACTTCGCGTCGCCGCCGCTGCGCCGCGAGCCGATGCCGCCGATGCCGAGCCTCCCACCGATGCGCTCCAGCATGGGATCTATGAGGTCGTCGTATGATGATATGTTCAGCCGAAGGAGCCCCCCGCGAGGACCACAAATGTCCCGCGGGTGAGAATATTGTATCGCTTTTCTTACATTTTAAAATTTCAGTTTTTTATAACTAACCATTTGATTTTTTATCAGAAATATTTTTCGTCCTACAGAATGGTACAGTGCTGTGCTAGTTTTATATCATTAATTTCATGGGACCTTTACTTTAACAATTGCATTCTTTATGTTACAGGATGTACGAGGACTTCAGCCGTGACACCTTTGATGACAGAAGGTAATAATAACTCCTTTAACTTGAGCTGTCAGGTACTTTGACAGTTTCACAATAGATCAGGATATCACCTGGGCCAGTGTTACCATGGCATCTAAGGGCCATGGGGCACTTTCCAGGATTGGCCACCTAACTAAGTTAACAGTACAACCACAGGTTTACGGGCTCTCTGCCCTAATATACACATCTATGCTGGTTGTGCTCCTTATTCTAATGTTATTTTTATTCTTTCAGGCCTGGAATGCGTGGACCATCTCCGTCTAGAAGATACGCACCCTACTAAGACCATCACATACATTAGGACGTGAGCAGTCAATCCACTCAGTCGTAAAGGAATTTGACTGTCCAGCAGAGGAGGAATTTTATAGATTTTAAAATTATGTTTAAGTTAGAGTGAATGACGAAGCTATTTGTATAGCTGTGACTGAACGAATGTGTTAATGCTAGGAATTGTGACGGTATGTACATAAAGCGGAATAAATATCTTTAAGTACATTAATGAATTTTATTTACCATTTTACCACCAGACTGAAAAGTACGAGGTTTAGAATCTCTAGTATCTCTACCACTTACTTTGCCAATGTAATGATGTGGCAGTTTCATTGGTTAATTAAGTTTTTATATAATTAACAATCGATTTAAATTTCTCATTCTTGCTATCACATCACTACATTAGCGAACAATGTAATTAGACTAATTAGTGATTATTATTATTTCCTTAAAATGATGTTGGTCTCATTAACAGTCCAAACTGACAGAATTCTGATGAATTTAACAAGATTATTGAGTAAGAAACAAGACAGCTGCAGAGAAAAGATCACTGCTTAGTATACAAATGTACTAAAGTGAAAAGTATTTCCGACTGTACTCGGTGACAAGACAGATAGATTACTCTTAAAAAATTTGGCACAGCGCATCGTGTCGCCGGCTCACAGGCGCGCCCTCTAGCTTGCGGAATGAATAAGTACAACTTACCAACCTACCGCGTCAGATGGCGCTAATAGTAATAAAAGTAGCATGTGGTGTCAGTTTTCCAAACAGTGTAGTTATTTACTTTTTCCCTCACTAGCTCGGAAACACGTGTTTCATCCTAATGCCAGCGGGTAAAAACGCATTTTATCCACTAGTGGGTAAAGTAATTTGACCTTGAATATAGTAAAATTAACTGCTTTAAAATTGATTCAAAGTAGGTGAATCTAGTAATGAAGATGATTTACCACCTGTGGAACTACTGGAAGCAGTGATAATAGTTATTTGTTATACAAGGGGGCAAAGTTGTATTTTAACGCCGAGTGTGGAATTGAAAAACGAGCAAGTGAAAGGATTCTATAGTTGAACCACGAGCGAAGCGAGTGGTTCGAAAATAGAATCCTGAATTTGCAAATTTTTTAACACACGAGAAGTAATAGTTATTTGTTATACAAGGGGGCAAAGTTGTATTTTAACGCCGAGTGTGGAATTGAAAAACGAGCAAGTGAAAGGATTCTATAGTTGAACCACGAGCGCAGCGAGTGGTTCGAGAATAGAATCCTGAACTTGCGAGTTTTTTAACACACGAGAAGTAAAATACATTTGCACCCGAGTGTAACACAAAACTTTTCCCCTCACTATAGCGAGGAAACTACAACGCAAAAAAATGCGTTTATCACTGCTTCCAGTAGTTCCATAGGTGGTAAATCATCTTAATTACTAGATTCACCTACTTTTATCAATTTTAAAGCAGTTAATTTGACTTTATTCAAGGTCAAATTACTTTACCCACTAGTGGATAAAATGCGTTTTTACCCGCTGGTATTAAAGGACAAAACACGTGTTTCCGAGCTAGTGAGGGGAAAAATACATTTGCACCCGAGTGTAACACAAAACTTTTCCCCTCACTATAGCGAGAAAACTACACCGCAAAAAATGCGTTTATCACTGCTTCCAGTAGTTCTACAGGTGGTAAATCATCTTTATTACTAGATTCACCTACTTTTATCAATTTCAAAGCAGTTAATTTGACTTTATTCAAGGTCAAATTACTTTACCCACTAGTGGATAAAATGCGTTTTTACCCGCTGGTATTAAAGGACAAAACACGTGTTTCCGAGCTAGTGAGGGGAAAATAACTATTTCCCCTCACCAGCTCGGAAACACGTGTTTTGTCCTAGATCGATTTTTCACCCCCGAAAACCCCCACATAACAAATTTCAGCGAAATCGTTAGAGCGGTTTCCGAGATCGTCGATATATATAAATAAATATGTCGGAGAATGACCAAAATGTGGTTTAAGATACGTTTTATGACGTTATATTTGACAAATAGAGCAAACAAGGGTTTTACAACTTTGTACAACCTGGCTGGTATTCGACTGAGTTCTGCCAAAACGTCACAGAGGACGCTACTGTCTAAAAGAATAGAATCGAAAAACAGATGATGAACAGATGATTGGAGGCTGCCAATCGAGCTGCAGGGAAAATGGTTGAGGAGTGCTGGCGTTGTTGGAGATTCTTCGGTCTAATCCGGCAGTTTGCTCGAAATAATAGGCGGGATGTAATCTATAACGTAATTTAATGTGTAATCGATTTTGTGAAGTAAATTCTGTGAAATGGACATGGTATTTCATTGAAAAGCTCTCATAAACAACTACAACGGGTCCTGACAACGGTTCTGGTATGATACGCCCACGATCCGACAAATAAATATACAAGAATTGCTCGTTTAAAAGTATAAGATAAAAGTAGGTGAATCTAGAAATAAAGATGATTTACCACCTGTGGAACTACTGGAAGCAGTGATAATAGTTATTTGTTATACAAGGGGGCAAAGTTGTATTTTAACGCCGAGTGTGGAATTGAAAAACGAGCAAACGAAAGGATTCTATAGTTGAACCACGAGCGAAGCGAGTGGTTCAAGAATAGAATCCTGAACTTGCGAGTTTTTCAACACACGAGAAGTAAAATACATTTGCACCCGAGTGTAACACAAAACTTTTCCCCTCACTATAGCGAGGAAACTACAACGCAAAAAATGCGTTTATCACTGCTTCCAGTATGATTCACCTACTTTTATCAATTTTAAAGCAGTTAATTTGACTTTATTCAAGGTCAAATTACTTTACCCACTAGTGGATAAATTGCGTTTTACCCTCTGGTATTAAAGGACAAAATACGTGTTTCCGAGCTAGTGAGGGGAAAACGCATTTTTTGCGTTGTAGTTTTCTCGCTATAGTCAGGGGAAAAGTTTTGTGTTACACTCGGGTGCAAATGTAAAAAAAAATTAAAATACAACTTTGCCCCCTTGTATAACAAATAACTATTATTTTAAGTATAGGAAACTAGCCTATTCTGGTGATGTGCAATGTGGCAGATATGAAGCTTATAATATTAGGTCATTAAAAAAAAACAAGTACAATATGTCCATTAATATTTTTATTTGTAACTTAACTATTTAACCGCTATATTTACAACAATGTACACGCGCGTATGCGCCAGTAAATGCTACGCCAGCGCTTGGTCTCACAAAATACTTTCGTGATTTTATATTATTTTCACTTCATAAATTTTGTCATTGTTTAGGCAGAATAGAAAAGGCACTTCGGGACCAAGGGTGCATTAAGTGCTTCATCACAATTCAACCAAAATTGGGTGTAAAAAAATAAGACGAAAAAGTCTTCTATCGACTTCGAATTTTTTAATTGTCAACAAGCTGACAGCGGTTTCATAGCCCCGCCTGTGCAAGGGTAAAGTATACATGATTTCATAGAAGTTTGACGTTTTAAAGCAACAATTGCACCGGCGGGGCTATCAATATCGCTGTGACTTTGCTAATTACTTCATACGAACTGTCTTCATGTCATGGCAGCACGTGGTCAAATGAATCAGTCCATGAATTCATAAACAAAATTCAAAATGTAAATTTACATTTACATTATCAAAGACAAAGAACCCTCGGGACTTATAGCCCTTAAGTAAAACCTAATGCCACTCTTGGTTTTGTAATATTTATAATCAAACTATTCATAATATACTGTACAAAAGGAGGTGTTATTTTTAACCAAGCGCTTCGCGACGGACTAAAATATGTTAATACTACACATGGCGAAGGCATCCCGTAAGACACTAGACACTGCACTTTATCAAATCTTAATACTTCACTAATATTAGTCTTTTTCATCAGTTTGTTCATTTTAAGTACAATTAATTAGTCTGAAGGATCCCTCTCGGTTTTCTATTGTATTTTTCTGTCACTTAAGCGGCAACCCACACTCAGGCGACGCATGTCTTAAGACGGGGCGCGCCTCAAGCGACGCGCCCCTAGCGACGCATCGCCTGGAGCGCGTCTTACGTCCTTCCTATACAAAATGTACTGAGGAGACGTTTTTGAAATTACACTCGGGCGGCGTGGCGCTGACGTCCGATCCGCGTCTTAAGACATGCGTCGCCTGTGTGTGGATAGTCCCTAAGGCTCATTTGCACGGCGCGCTAACTAGCATGCGATTTTAGTTACATTGTGGCCCTTTGAGGTTACATAAAATTCAGTAGGCCTACGCCAATCAAATACCACGATGTACTTAATCAAACTCGCATGCGAGTTCTTGCACCAGGAAATGAGCCTTTAATTTGTCTACATGACATGTATCGTATCCTGCTAGTATCCTATTACATCGTAAATGAAAAACGCTTCAGTTTGTATTTGTAAAACAATTAGTTGACCTACTTGCCTAATACATAGAAATTGCCTATTCTTCATTTTTTTTGACGTAAGAACGTAAGCGGATAAATTAATTATGATTTTTAATTAAATCTCGAGAGGAATCCTTAAAATAAAACATTGATAAGGCATTTTCAAAAAAATATGAGGTACTGTACAAAACATTTCGCATTGGAGACATAGTTATTGTCAAAAATATCACAATTTCATTACGTCCCGCCTTGCAAACATTACGAATAGAAACTTAAACGTGAGTATTGCTGAGCTGCCGACACTACAGACACTATTCAGAAACGAACATTTAATTATGACATCATATTAGTTTTAAATATGATACTGATGCATCAAATGTACGTTACTGAGTATGATCAGTATACGTTTAAACAACCTAGTTCAGGTCAGGAGTTTTTTTATTTAGTCCCGATCTATTGCTGTCGGGGTCGTATTGGACGCCAATATAACCACAGAATAAAATGTACTATAGACTATTTACAGGCTCCATAACAGGTCCAGCAAATTTCATTCAAATTAAATTAATGACCATTGTTAGAGTGCGGAATTTTAATACAGTTTATTCTGTGGCAACTCTTATAATAACGGAAGACAACGAATTCGCATCATTTTTCCTTCGCGGATAACTAAGACCCGTCGCATTATCTCCGATACCATACAATATTACTATACATTTACTCATAGTTTCTTTTAACTTTTTATAGCGTAAAAGATATCGGCGAGAAGTCGACGGGTGATAAAACGAAACTAAATACGGAACTACATCCAGTCGTAATATGTACAGAGATTCCGGCTCGACGCTCCGGTCACTGGTATAAGAGCCGCTTCAAACTTAACAATACTGAGATTAAAGACGGTGGTCAGTTCGGCGACGCGAATTAAAAATAAATAGAACTGAGGAACTCGACACGTAACACGACACAGTCTCGACCGGCGGACGGTCACCCCGGGCGTCTCTCGCTAACGTCTCAGCGTTCACAATCACACGAGTTTGACGTCACAGTCCTTGTGGAACTTGGCGAGCGTCTTCTTGACGCGCAGCGCCGTGAGCCGCACGGGCGGGTTGTGGTGCCAGCACTCCGCCATGAGCGCCGCCAGCGCGGCCAGCGCCGGGTGGCGCGCCCAGCGGGCAGGCACGGGCGGACGCATGCGCTGGACCACCACCACGGCGTGCATGTCGTCGAAGCTGGGGTCGGCGGGCACGACGTCGTGGTAGGGCAGCGCGTACGACTCCACGTGCTGCGCGCCGCCGCCCGCGCCGCAGCGCCGACACATCTCCCACAGCACGAGCCCGAGCGAGTACATGTCGGCCATCTTGAACGCCTCGAAGTCCGTCACCTGCAGTGTCTCCGCGAGCACCTCGGGCGCCATGTAGCGCCGCGTGCCGACGCGCGTGTTGGGCGCGATGTCCACCTCGTCGCGCTCGGCGACGAAGCGGACCGCGAGCCCGAAGTCGGCGATCGCGCACTGCCCGTTGCGCTTCACGAGGATGTTCTTCGACTTGATGTCGCGGTGCGCGATCGCCGGCTTGCCCTTCGTGCCGAAGATGTCCATGTGCAGGTGCGCGAGCCCGGCGACGACGCTGTACGCCATCGCGAGCAGCGCCGGCGGGTCGAGGACGGCCGTCTGCAGGTAGTCGTGCAGCGAGCCGCGCTCGTGGTAGTCGGTGATGAGCAGCATCTGCGTCCAGGAGCCGGTGCCCTTGATGTCGGCCGCGATGAAGCCGAGGACGTTCTCGTGGCGCATCAGCACCGTCTGGTAGATCTCGGTCTCGCGGAACCAGGAGGCCTCCTCGGTGGTGAAGAAGACCTTGACGGCGACGCGCTCGCCGCGCCAGCGCGCGAGCCACACCTCGCCGTAGCGGCCCTTGCCGATGGACTCGACCATCTGGATCTGCTTGGCGACGGTGCGCTGCACGAGCAGCGGCAGGCCGGAGCCGGAGCCGGAGCTGATCTCGGCGAGGTGCGCGGCGGGCGGCGAGGGCGGGCGCTTGCCGGCGCGGCGGCGGCGTCTGCACAGCAGCAGCGCGGCGGCCAGCGCGGCCACGAGCGCGAGGCACAGCGCGGCGGCCACGAGCAGCGCGGGCTGCGGCCCGGGCGCGGGCGCGGGCGAGAGCGCGGGCGGCAAGGGGTCGGCGGGGTACGCCGGCAGGCGCGGCTGCAGCCGCCGGTTGCACAGGTCGCTCGAGTTGCAGCACTCGATCACCTTCGGGTGTCTGTGCGGCACTTGGGAGCTTTTACACTGGAAATAAAATAAAAAACAGAGCTTAAAATTTGCTCGTGTGTAGCGTTTAGCGAGTACGAGTAGACCCCGGTGCGCTCGCTTATGTTTGTACCTATCCTTCTTTCGTACGAGTGAGTGCAAATAAATCTTTAAACGACAACATGAAAATCTAAACAAAGTCGATGAAAAGTCTATGAATTCGACTCCGGATGGATACTGTATATTTTGACAAAAATGACGAGCTTTTAACCTTATTAAGACGCAGTGTGTACACGCGTAATACATATCCTCGGGCGTGTTACACAATCTTATCGTTATCGTGGCTAGGTTGTTTGTGATTAAAGTGTGTACACATCAGCAGTGTAAACGTCAGTCTGGCTATGTCCTAGTTTAGTTACGTCTTGCAATATCAACAAATCTATGTAATTTTACGTCGCAGAAGAAATTTTGATGAGAGGACTAATATTTATGCAGGTTACAGAAGTAGGTACAGTCGAATTCATAATTATGTGTCACCTTGAGTCGTTGCAATAGGGTGAAAAAATGTACACATATTTATGAACTCGACGTACTATGTCAGGAATAGCTATAATTGGCGCTACACTTGTTTTTATTTAATTAACAATATCTGCTTAAAATATAACTAAAAATAACTATGTTCCACACCCGCTGAAATAACCAGTCGCCAGTCTTCACCTGGTCGACAGTAGCTAAGCAGTAGCCGTTCACCTTACAAGCTAGAACACACAGGAAAGGGCGGCTTGAGCATAGGTGTGGACTGGGCGGTGAGAGGTGGTACTCACTTGCATAAACCCCGACTCGTCAGGCGGCAGGCATCCCGCCGTGCGTTCGAGCTCGATCTGCCCCGCACGTCTCCATGCCATTGACACAAGCTGGGATACACCGGACAGAGGGGCTTCAGCACTCGTGTAGATTGGACACACGTCCACAGACAGAGGTGGTACTCACTTGCATAAACCCCGACTCGTCAGGCGGCAGGCATCCCGCCGTGCGCTCGAGCTCGATCTGCCCCGCACGTCTCCATGCCATTGACACAAGCTGGGATACACCGGACAGAGGGGCTTCAGCACTCATGTAGATTGGACACACGTCCACAGACAGAGGTGGTACTCACTTGCATAAACCCCGACTCGTCAGGCGGCAGGCATCCCGCCGTGCGCTCGAGCTCGATCTGCCCCGCACGTCTCCATGCCATTGACACAAGCTGGGATACACCGGACAGAGGGGCTTCAGCACTCATGTAGATTGGACAGGGACACACGTCCACAGACAGAGGTGGTACTGTAAGAGGTTTCGCATTCAGAATGAAACCTTTTACAGCAGTCATGGTCGCTGACTGGCAGTCCCTGATTTAAAATTAGAACAGTATAAAAACGTCAAGGAAAACAGACACTTCAAAGGGGCATTCATATAGAAGCAGCGATTGAGAGTGAACGGTTGTACTTAGCTCCTAAAATATAAAAAAATATTGATTCAAAGCGTTGTTTAAATGTTTGGATGCTCTCCACTGATAGGCCGACTCTCTTACATGGTGGAGGCACTAACGTCTGAAAGTTTCCCCTAGTTTCGGTTTCAGAGTTTTCAGACAACGAACCCCGACCTCACAGCGCGAGGAAGCGCATGCCAAGCGATAAGCCAAACGCGCTTTAAGAAGAAGGAAAACAAAGTGACCATCGTCGCCGATACGAAGAGCTATTCCGGGTGATATATTTCTTATTATCTAATATTCAGTGTCACCCATTCAGTAGTTAGAACATAGCTGTGCAAAATAGACATTAACATGGAATTGGAAAAATTCAACGGAACAACGGACGTTGAAGATTTCATCATCCAGTACAAAATTGTTTCTCAAGTAAAAAAATATAAGGAGGAACAAAATAAGTATGCAATTGCGGCATATTTAAGCGGACCAGCTTTGCAATTTTACAAAGCAAATTTCAACAACTTTGCATCCCTTGATGACATATATGACAAGCTCAAAAAGGAATTTCCATCACGCGTCAATTATGCACAGGCATTTTATTATAGAACACAAGCACCTCATGAGTCGCCGTTAGACTATTACTATGCTCTGGATGCTTTAGCCACCAAAGCGACGGGCATAAACAATGAGACATTTATAAAACACTTCCAGAGAAATACCAGTGAGAAATACAAAATGTATTTTGCGACAATACAGGCACAAACAAAAGAGGATTTGCGGAAAGCAATTTGGCAATACGTAGACATTTTTGAAGCCGACAAATCCCCTCAGTTAAATATACCACTCACTGAAAGTGTTTCAATTTCATTGCCAACCACAATACCTGATAAGGAAACACTATGTAGCTCCTATACAATAACAGGGGCGTCAACGCCAATTGCGTCAACGTCAGCTCCATCATATCATACACCAATACCATCGCCAATTCCACCAACAACAACGTCAGCAAGCAACGCAAATGAAAGTCAGATTCCCGACCCACACATAACGCCAATGCGTGGTACCCAAACTCGTTATAATTTCAGAGACTCAACCTTACGTCAACCACAATATCGCAGCCAATACTACGGCGGCAGGGGCCGATACCAGCCACAGGGGCAATCTCCGAGAGGTGGATTCACACCGCGGCAGTCAAGAAACGAAAACCCAAACGACGACCAGCGACGTGGCAACGGAGCACCGCGCCGTTGAATGCCCTACGCTCCGACATACATACAGGCAAATCCAGACTAACTGGTTATACGTTAATATCATTTTATAGTAGGAATTATTTAGCGCTAATGGATACCGGAGCCGAGGCTTCATGCATAAGTTTATCAATAATTAATAAATTAAACTTAAAATATAATAACGAAAGTAATACGTTATTAACATTAGTAAATAACGCGCTCCTTCAACCATTAGGAACTATAAGGCTAAATATCGTTTTTGGAAGCGCAGTTTTTACATATACATTTCAGGTATTGAACTTACCACGTGACCAGTTCATTTTGGGTACTGACTTCGCAGAAGATTACAAGGCAGATATTAATTACGAAACGGGACAAGCAATATTACTAAATAAGTTTGCTTCACCACTATTACGCCGTCAAGAAATCGAAATATGGCTTTCTCAAACAAATAACGAATCGCCAACAAAGGATACTTCAGTAAACGCTGTCATCATCCAGAAATCAGGGGACATACCCATAATCAAGGATGGCGATCTTCAATTAAACCAACACAGAGAATTTTTAGTATTACGGAAGACATCAACTCCATAAAGGTAAATGAAAATTTAACACATACCCAAATCCAACAACTCAAGAGCTTGCTACACAATTATGAAGATAGATTTGCTTACTGTGCATCAAATCTAGGAGCCTACAATGGTTATTTAATCGACATTGAGACTACAGATGAAATCCCGGTCCACAGACCACCTTACAGGACTTCAGCGAAACAAAGAGAATTAATTGAAGAACAAGTGCAAGAAATGTTAAAAAATGACATTATTGAACGATCACAAAGTCCGTATTCTTCACCAGTCGTGATTGTAGAAAAATCGGATGGAAAACCACGTTTTTGCATCGATTTCAGGGCGTTAAATAAGAAAATAAAAGCCGATGCTTACCCAATACCAAAGATCGAGGAACTACTTGCATGCCTAGAAGGAGCAAGATATTTCGCAGAATTAGACCTCAATTCTGGTTATTGGCAATTAAGACTTGGAAAAGGAAAAGAAAAAACAAGTTTTATTACTCAGTCAGGGTTATATTCCTTCAAAACTCTTCCTTTCGGCCTGAAGACGTCGCAGGCGGTATTTCAGCGAGCTATGGATACAGTACTAGCAGAGCTAAAATACAAATCAGTACTGGTTTATGTAGACAACATAATAGTGTATGCAAAAACCTTCAAAGAATTCCTATTGGCCTTAGAACAAGTGCTAAGGAAGTTTCAAAAGGCAAATCTTACACTGAAGCCAACAAAATGCAAGATCGGCTATACGAAATTAACAATCCTCGGACATACTGTATCTGCACAAGGAATTGAACCGGTAGAGGAAAGGGTCAAAGCAATGCGAGAAGCAAAACCACCAAGAAACTTGAAAGAACTGAGATCGACATTGGGACTGTTTTCATACTATAGGAAATTTATATCAGGATTTGCCCAAGTGACGTTACCACTTACGGAACTAACAAAGAAAAACAAAAAGTTTGTATGGACAGCCGAGGCACAAACTGCGTTCGAAGAAATGAAGAAAAGAATATGTCAAGCTCCTATATTAAGTTATTTTTCATCAGACGACGACATAATTACCAGACTATATGTTGATGCATCAGATCAAGCATTAGGATGCTGCCTCATGCAAGGAACATCTCAACTAAGACCAGTAGCATTTGCATCAAGAAAGCTTAGTGAAGCAGAGAAACGATATGCCATTACTGAAAAAGAATGCCTCGGCTTAATATGGGCAATAACATACTTTAAACAATATTTATGGGGCTTAGAGTTTGAAGTGGTAACAGACCACAAAGCATTGGTATGGCTTCGCACCCGCAGAGACATGAATGGACGTTTAGCAAGATGGGCATTAGCTATACAACCATGGAACTTCAAAATTGTATATTGCAAGGGCAAAGATAATATTCATGCAGATTTCCTTAGTCGGAATCCACTTTATGATGACACGCAGGAAAAGCCCACAGAGCAACCAGACGGCTTGTGCCTATATAGTTTTCGAAAAAGCGACATAGAACAAAAACAACAAGAAGATATGTTTTGTAAAAATATTTTAAAGAAAATGAACGGTGAAAGACATTACAAGACCTATCATGTAAAAAATGGATTATTATGTAAGAAAACATGGGTCGACAACACTCTACGTGATGTTGTAGTACTACCTGAGAATTTATTTTCAGATTGTATGCAGGAGTTGCATGACAACGCATGGGGCGGTGCACATTTTGGCTTATTCAAAACACTGAAGAAATTCAAACTACGCTACTACATTGAAAACGCGGAGAAGAAAATAGACAACTATATTAAATCATGCATAAAATGCCAAGAGAAAAATATGAAACATACAAAAGCTCCACTCGTGAATGTGAAGGTGAATAATTTTGGCCAACAGGTGGCATTAGATATATTGGCCCATTCTGCAAATCCAATGAAGGCCATCGTTATGTAATTGGAGCAATAGAATACCTCAGTAAATATGCAATATGCAAAGCCGTTCCTAGAGTAACAGCTGATGTTATATCCCAGTTCCTTATTGAATACATTTTCTGCAATCTAGGCGGAGTTAAATCTATTCTTACAGATCAAGGCTCGGTGTTTACATCAAAGGTAGTGCAAAGAACAGTAGAAGATTATGGTGCTAAGCTTCGCCATACGACTGCATTTAATCCAAAAGCGAATGGGTTAATTGAGAGGCTTTTTAAGACTCTGAATATATCTTTGTCAAAATATGTCCAAGACAATCAAAAGGATTGGTCAGTGTATCTGCCAAAAATCATATTTTCTTACAATGCTTCGGTACAATCATCGACAGGACTGTCACCGTATAACATAGTTTATGGCAGAGAACCATGCTTAAGCATGGATATGGAGCTCAATATTAAGGAGGGAGAAACTCATACCTTAGAAGACAAAGCGAACCATATAAATGACTTACAGAAGTTGGCAGCGGCAAGAATCGCTAAAGTTCAAGCGAAGCAAAAGATATACTACGATAAAAAAACTAAATTTACGCAATTTGCCCAAAATGACCTGGTTATGGTATTAAAACCTAGACGTATAACAGGACGAAGTCTTAAACTTTGTAGACTGTACAAAGGCCCTTATAGAATAATCCAAAAGCTAACTGAAGTTAACTATATCATTCAGCGTCTATCGTCAAAAGGAAAGGCTAGAAAAGAAATTGTACATATAGATAAACTTAAGAAATTCTATCCTAGGTCCATAGGTTAGGTTTAGGTTATAGGTCATTAGTAATCCATCGGAAGTTAATTTTAGTCTTTTCAACCGCATACATTGAATTAGAAATAAAAAAATAATAAGCTAAAATAATAAAGTAAAATCACAATTGACAGAAAATTTGCAATTGCATATGGTGTTGAAAAGGTTAATTTTGTACATAGTAGCCAATGCTCAGAGTGCATTTTGAATAGTGGAGTGCAGTACATGGTTTGGGAAATTTATTTATTAATTTATTATACAATTATTGATAACTGATTGCTCAAATTTATTCCATAATGTTTTCCTATAGCTACCAATAAGGTTAAGTTATATAAAAACATGTAAACTGTGGAATAAAACACACCCCAAACTGTAAATATTTAATAAATAGATATAATTGTTTAAAGTTATAGAGTAATACGTCACAACACCCTTATAATTTCCTGACTACAAAGAACAATGTTCATACACATTTCTTTTACATGTATCAAGACAAGGCCGACTAGATGACCAGTTGATCCAGCTGTTCACGGTGTGGCGAGATGGCTGGCGGTCATATGCAACCCCCACTTCGTCGTCATCACCAACGTGCAGCGCACTGCAGCTGCAGCAATCTTCATGAGCCGTTCGGGCTCCACTTCACTTCGCAACCGGCGCGGCGGGAAGATTGGCGGCCATGAGAAGCCCCCACTTCAACGCCACCGCCAACAAGAATCGGCATCTTCAAAATTTATTATGTTTTTTCATGTGAAATAAACGTTTTGCCTTGTTTTTTTACTTGAAGTTAGGTGAATTTGCTAACAGCTGTCATGTCAATGTCATCTAGTCATGGCCACAGACAATTAGCTGTCAGAAAGTTCAAAATAAAAGGGTTTAGTCGATGGGCAGGGGTTAGGTTTTTGCCATTGGTTTTCCTAACCATAGTCCATATCTGACTAATTTGCGAGGACCTTGGCTATAGTCCAACTATCCAAATTATGGCGGTCTCAACCGTGGACTAGGCAACCACGCAAAGAGCGTTAGATGTTGGCTACCTTGAATGAGGCTGTCACTATTGGGTGTTAGGAGATTTTTTTTTGTGTGTAGGGGGCCTGGCTTAGGTAGGGCCAACCGGTAGTTAGGGTAGAATAGGATAGGATAGGGTGTAGTATTGTGAACAATGGCTGCTTCTAACATAAGGGGGAGGGATATGTAAGAGGTTTCGCATTCAGAATGAAACCTTTTACAGCAGTCATGGTCGCTGACTGGCAGTCCCTGATTTAAAATTAGAACAGTATAAAAACGTCAAGGAAAACAGACACTTCAAAGGGGCATTCATATAGAAGCAGCGATTGAGAGTGAACGGTTGTACTTAGCTCCTAAAATATAAAAAAATATTGATTCAAAGCGTTGTTTAAATGTTTGGATGCTCTCCACTGATAGGCCGACTCTCTTACAGTACTCACTTGCATAAACCCCGACTCGTCGGGCGGCAGACATCCCGCCGTGCGCTCGAGCTCGACCAGCCCCGCATGTCTCCATGCCATTGACACAAGCTGCGATACACCGGACAGAGGGGCTTCAGCACTCGTGTAGATTGGACACACGTCCACAGACAGAGGTGGTACTCACTTGCATAAACCCCGACTCGTCAGGCGGCAGGCATCCCGCCGTGCGCTCGAGCTCGATCTGCCCCGCACGTCTCCATGCCATTGACACAAGCTGGGATACACCGGACAGAGGGGCTTCAGCACTCGTGTAGATTGGACACACGTCCACAGACAGAGGTGGTACTCACTTGCATAAACCCCGACTCGTCGGGCGGCAGACATCCCGCCGTGCGCTCGAGCTCGACCAGCCCCGCATGTCTCCATGCCATTGACACAAGCTGCGATACACCGGACAGAGGGGCTTCAGCACTCGTGTAGATTGGACACACGTCCACAGACAGAGGTGGTACTCACTTGCATAAACCCCGACTCGTCAGGCGGCAGGCATCCCGCCGTGCGCTCGAGCTCGACCAGCCCCGCATGTCTCCATGCCATTGACACAAGCTGCGATACACCGGACAGAGGGGCTTCAGCACTCGTGTAGATTGGACACACGTCCACAGACAGAGGTGGTACTCACTTGCATAAACCCCGACTCGTCCGGCGGCAGACATCCCGCCGTGCGCTCGAGCTCGACCAGCCCCGCATGTCTCCATGCCATTGACACAAGCTGGGATACACCGGACAGAGGGGCTTCAGCACTCGTGTAGATTGGACACACGTCCACAGACAGAGGTGGTACTCACTTGCATAAACCCCGACTCGTCAGGCGGCAGGCATCCCGCCGTGCGCTCGAGCTCGACCAGCCCCGCATCTGTCTCCATGTCATTGACACAAGCTGGGATACACCGGACAGAGGGGCTTCAGCACTCGTGTAGATTGGACACGTCCACAGACAGAGGTGGTACTCACTTGCATAAACCCCGACTCGTCAGGCGGTAGGCATCCCGCCGTGCGCTCGAGCTCGACCAGCCCCGCATCTGTCTCCACCTCCTCGACGGTCGCGAAGCAGTAGCCGTTGACCTGGGTGGTGCAGGTGCCGTTGTTGGAGCCGTCCGGGCATGCGCTCGCGCCCGAGCACTCGCAGACTATGCCCCGGGCTGGAATAACAGAAACAGAACGTTAGCTTGCAGGTCGAACGAAACATTTTAAGTTTTGGAATATGAATGGAAAGGTAAACAAAGTCCTATCAAGTAATTTTAGGTTCTACAGTCGTATTTGTATCGTGGTAAGTATTTAAAAAATCTTTATTAAGTATATTGTAAAATTATATATCAATATTTAATTAAATATTATATCAAGATATAATATAAATTAGGTCACTTTTTATCTCATGTAACGCAATGCAAAGGTTATCTCAATTTGGTAACCGGACGTTTCTTGGGGGATAACCCAGAAACTAGCACAGTATACCATATAGGTACTTAATTAGTTTCCAGAATTCTAACACAGTACGATACAGCGGTTTTAGAGGAGAAACATAAGATTTCCACAACAGTTACTACCAGTGCAGGACTAGGATGAATGGATATGTACTGTCGCGGTCACTATATTTTATAATTTTTATAAGTCGCTACAATGTAAGGTAGATATCCAGACATTTCAAAACGGTTTATCGTAGCCTAACCTAACATGTTTGTTTTCTATTCGAAAAATATCATATAAACAATATTATGCTACTTGAAACTTTTGTTTACCTCCAAGGGGTCGACTTACGTTTAATATCATATAGACCTAACAGACGAACAGTATCAAATGACTCCAGTGAACGTGGATGAAATCAGAACCATTAAGTTGCACCCGCAATTAATTCAGCATGTCATTCACGCTCCCACGTCACATCCGCGCGCATTCAACGCAATCACAGTTGACTTTGCGACGAGATTATCGTGAGCTATCTACGGCGATTATTTGTTAATAACACGTCTAGAACAATCAAGAATGCATGTGTTCTCAGGTGATTACTGATTGCCCGTATCTGAATGACGTAATTAAACCTTAAACAAAAAAATTACACCTGCGAAAAGTACTGCAAATCTCAAATTGACATAATTAAGGGTGGTTAAAAACTATTTCATCTAACTTCAAAACTATATCAAAAAGGTAATCACGGTCTATATCCCGGTCAATATAAGTCTAATGAAAAACTATTTCGTTCTAAAGTTTGCAATCATTAGTGATATTTATAATAACCCCTTTTGTACACTCGTCATCAGACATATAGGAGCTGCTGAGGTTTTCAAAAATGTCTGAACACGCACTCTAACATAATGACAATAGATGCGTGAATTTGTTAGAGCCTTGATTGCTCCTTTATTTCTGATGACTGTACATATGTTTTACGTGCAAACATTGAACAATTTGAAGCTTCAGATATATTTTTATTTATATGTCGACAGATGGATTGCCCCTATCCGAATGGCCAATAAATTGCGGCTGACCTAAAAGCACAGGATTTTAGCTGTGGCGCCTACTCCGAATTAGCATCAAGGCAAGTAAATCATGTCACATTAAATTTTAAAACAGACTGCACAAGTTACAGACACTGTCGACGTGGAAGACTGGTAATTAACTCTTTCTGAACTATGAGTTATATAGCATTACAACACAGTGCGAGCGTGCCAAGTCGGCACATCTGGGAACTGAACAGGACGGCTTGAGGAAAACCAGCCATTCATACTCGATGTAAATTACTCCAGAGAATTAAAGAGAATGGAAGAGGAAGGAGACTGGACTCAAGAATACCTTCGGTCTTGGAAAAAAACACCTTTACTGAAGAGCAAGAACTGTCTCAGCTTTAGCAAAATGTTGATGGAGCAATCTAATGGCCTACTCCTACGTATGTTCGTAATTATTTGCAAGACAGCTTTGAGATTACTGTACTCGTATAGACAGAAATAGAATGAAGATTCTCAGTTACAACTTTATTTGTTTGCCAATACAGTTCTTATTGCATTGCAATGATGATCAATGAACTGATCACTAAGTAAGAATATAAAGATCAAAGCAATGTAAACAGTAGTTTAACTCTTGTAAGGAAATAGAGAATTCTTCTCAAGATCTAAGGATCTACTAAGGTAGAGAAAGGAGTAGGAATAGTAAATACGATACATGCTATACATATTACAATATCCATCTAACGTGAGGTAAAAATGTATGAAACTGCAATTTATAATATGAATATTACATAATACTACATGACAATTCACTACCTACTACTATTATTTTATAAAAACTAGTGATAACAGAGTAAATCACTACATAGTATAAAACAAAGTCGCTTTCTCTGTCCCTATGTCCCTATGTATGCTTAAATCTTTAAAACTACGCAACGGATTTTGATGCGGTTTTTTTTAATAGATAGAGTGATTCTAGAGGAAGGTTTACATGTAGGTATAGTACCCGTGCGAAGCCGGGGCGGGTCGCTAGTACATTATAAAAACAAAACAAATAATTCACATCTTCACATTTGTTAAGATGAACCATTTGTAGGAATAGTAAAGATGAACCGAATTTTATGCTTTCGTAAAACATTCCCTTCTATTTACGCAGATGTGTGTGTGTGTATTCGTACCCTATATCCATTAGGATCAAAAAAATAATACAGGCTTCGTTTCTTTTGTATATTTTGCTCTGAAAATGTTTTAGTTTCCTAGTTGTATAGTTTCCGAAAATTTCGCTTGCTTTGGTCCAAAAAAGAAAGAATGATATTGATAAAAGTATGCCATGTTCATGAAGTTTTTTTCTTACGAAGAGTTGGAAACTGGATCATCGATGAATGAATGGAAAATCAATCAGCCGGGCTGCAATTAAGATATATTGGCGCGACAGGTTGCAGCAATTACAACAAGCGATATTATGCTAATAAACAAGGCGCGATTAGAGCCCTGCCGATTTCCATCCAGACGCAATTATGCTATCATAGTGATTTCCTAATCAGGTGGAACAGACTTCATTAGGGTGGTGTGTGAACGTGGCGAGGGCGATATGTTAGTGCTAGAAGGTACAGTTGGGGAACTGTTTACACAGATCTGAACAAATTGGTGCAGATTATATTCGTCAATTAGTCTAGTATTTACAGATTTCTTAACTGATGTATATTATCTTTGTTTCCTGAAGATGTGTTAGTTTAAATAACGTCTACCTGAGACATTTAGTGCGATATTCAGAAAGAAAGTATGGAGGTCCTAGGATTTTTACATGTCACAAAATGTCTTCGACGGCGTATCCAAATTATCAAGTGGTTCTGCTTCAAGATCAATCTTCAAAATCGGCTTTATCTCAGCTTGTTGTCATGTTTAATACAGAAACTATAGGTATAGAACAGATTGATGGTGGCTGTTTTAGTCTTCCTCGAGATAGAAACAATAGTTCTGACAAATTTGAATTGTACCTACAGACCTGTTGTTAAAGAATCGTCAGACAAAAACTTATTCCTATTTAACATTTACACAACAAATTTTTCAATGTCATTAAAATACGAGAAACATCCAGATTAATCATCATAAACATCAACATAAGTAATAGAACGCCATTAAAATGGAATACGTATAAAAGCGAGTAGGGATGGCGACGGAGCCCCATCTGCCAAGGGCCGTGTAAAGTATGGTTGTTTTTTGGCGCGGGCAACAGGTAGGTCCGGCCACCTCGAGATTCGACCGATACAGCCCCGTAAAAACAACAATAGGAATATTTCTATAGCGTTCGGTGAAATTCAATTTATATGTAATATATTGGCCATTATATTGGAATGTAGACAATTTAATGCCGGGGAAGAGATATTGTTAAAGGTTTATAATGACAAGTGTAATCCAGATTACCAATGTGCACACGGATGTAGTGAACTGGCGAGCATGACATAAGTACTAATTGCCGAGTAAGGATCTCAAGTGTACAGCATACCACTAGACTAGATCAGTGAACAGGATGTAAGTGTCCATAAGACGATGATAATTATGAAAATAACTTGCAAGGCATGGATGACACACAACCCGGAGTAATGAGTGTTATTTGCGGAATGAATTAAAGTTCGTCTTTACCAAGAAATGGAAAAACAAACGAGGAAATGACGAGTCTTCCAACATTGTAGTTGTAGCAAATCACATGAAACAAATACAACACTGATTGTGGCGATGCAGTAACGCATAACAGGTCGCATTACAAGTATGGACATGGGAAGGTAATCCGATTGGAGCGTTGCACAGGGTCCCTCGCGGTCGTGACTCGAGCAGGGCTAGATTCATGATCTAGTCTAGGTGTCGGACGAAGGCGTCGCACTTACTTAGCCTCATGTCGTCGACGAGTGGAGGCGAGCCCGGCCCCGAGTCCGCGCTATCATTTAAATATAACCCGGGACTCCGCCGTCTGTCGCCGGCTTTATTTTTACACCACCAAGTTTATAGTCAGTCACAACACACGCCGTCTCACGAGAGTGGCGAACTTCGCGACAAGAACAAACGGAACGCGCGACTCGCTCAGTCGGCGGGCGCGGCACGAATGACGGGACGGGAGGCCGGTCCGCGCGGCCGGAGCGCCCCGCGCCCCGCGCGTGCACTATGCACCCCTGCACAGCACAGCCTCTACGCTACGTCTCCACCCACGGCATGAGTACGGAGATAAAGCGACCCAGTCGCCGGCCACAATCCATGTCAGGCATCACTGATCCGCGCGAGTGCATGCGATTCATTGACGCCGTCGAGATAGCGCATTCTGTTTAGATCACTTAAGATATAACGATAGATGAGCGTCGAGCTTGTTTAAATGCGACCATTCTACGCGATCTCGCCGCGACGCCCAATTTATCAGCCCACTGAATTTGAAGCGGGTTATCGAGCAACACAATTAACTCTTTGTCGAGACAAAGAGGAGATTATACTAGTAGCAGGAAAAGTACACATAATTCATTTATAATTGGGCAAAACAAGTCAACTTTTTGATAAGACAATTAGAAGAGTAAATGTTTCGACTTCGAATTTAATATAATGAGCTATTTTACAGACGGTACTTTATTCGGCAGGCACTAAAAAGAGTGTAATAAACTCAATTAAAATTCTGACGGAGGACATAAAGTTGGTAAAGTTCTCGACTTCTCGCTTTATAAACATCTGTCGGAACTTGGCTTTCTTTACGAGCGACGATTCGTTTTGAAGTCGCGTCCCGCGCGTCATGTCAACTGTCGATGAAACCTTACGTTTCTTAGTTAATCACGATCCACCAGGTTGTTAATCGCAACAGCGATAGCCGTTGGACATGTTGTTAAATGTTATAATGACTTATTTGAGCTTGTTCGTTGCCGTCGAAGCTGTAGAGAGTTTGCTGACCATTTCGATACAGGCGAGCCAGTTAAAATCTGATCATTTATTACGATCAGATATTAAGAATCTCGGGTCACACTATACTAGATACAAGCTCAGATATCTCCCACAGTTCAGTACAAAATGCTTCGTCAATAGGCAAGCTTTTGCGTGGGGAACTGGTTACCCGGTAAGGCGTTGGTTGATGCAGATATGGTTCGATCAAGCCAAGGAGATGCATGACTTGCATGGCTCCTTCGAACGAAAAACGTCGGTAAACTCGAGACCTGAAAGTCAACTAAGCCATTGTTCTCTTGAAGGTGTTCACGAGTTACAAAAGCGCACTCACGACCATATGTTGCACGTGGGACGTCTTGGCCCGATCCTCGACCAATTGCTGCAATGAAGGCCGACAGGCCCTGTATTCCCAAACACTTACCGAGTGCAAGCGAGTCAAGCATTCAGACGACCCTTTCACCAAAATTCATATTCTACAACTACGAATATGTCTCCACGCTCGTCATGTGTCGCTCTAATCTAAGAGAACAGTAAAACTCAGCACAACCTTAAAAAACTATGGACCATTCAGACCTCAGAAGGAAGACTTTTGTAGAAAAGAGATTTTTAGTGTCAAAATAAAAATCTTGCAGGATCATCCATATAATATTATAAATGAGTATCTGTTTGTTTGTCCGTCTTTCACGGCAAAACGGAGCGACGAATTGACGTGATTTTTTAAGTGGAGATAGTTGAAGGGATGGAGAGTGACATAGGCTACTTTTTAGGGTTCCGTACCTCAAAAGGAAAAAACGGAACCCTTATAGGATCACTTTGTTGTCCGTCTGTCCGTCCGTCCGTCTGTCAAGACCCTTTTTCTCAGGAACGCGTGGAGGTATGAAGCTGAAATTTATATCAATTACTCAGGTCTACTGTCCCTTGAAGCTGTGAAAAAATCAAACTTCTAAGCCAACGCAATCAAAAGATTCAGCCGTTTATGCCGCAAATTTTCGACACTTGCAAGGGAATCAAAACCTACAGGGTGCTTCCCGTGAACTCAGAATCTTGAAATTTGGTACGAAGCAACGTCTTATAGCATAGATAAAGGAAAAATTACGAAAACCATAAATTTTTAGTTACATCACATAATATATTTTTTTTTAATAATTTTAACCTTACTACCCATTTCCTCATAAACGCGTAGAGGTATTAAATTGAAATTCATACCAAATACTCAGGTCTATAATACCTTTAAGCTGTAACAAAATCAAACTTCTATGTCAACGCAATCAAAAGAAACAGCAATTTAAGCTGCATATTTTGAAACTCGCAAGTACTCGCAAGGGAATCAAAACCTAAAGGGTACTTCCGGTAACAACGTATCGATGTTTTACAAAAATCTTTTTTCCTCATCCGATTATCACTTGTCCGAAAACGGTTGACAGAATTTTTATAATCCAAATACATTGTTTACCATATTTTTAAAATATCGCTAGTTTGCTATGCCACATTATCGTTTTCCCGAAACTCTATAACCAGAAGAACGGTTGCCAACTTTATCATTTGACAACCAATTTGTTAACCACCTTTTCATAAATCCGATGCTACGCGACATAGAAATGTAATTTTCCCTAATATCATTTTATAGAAACATTACAAAAAAAATAGGTTAGGTTAGAAATGCGACCCCCACGGAAACAAATCTGCTAAGAAAAGTGGGTTAGGTTAGAACTGCGACTACACAGAAACAAACTTGTGCTAGAGAAGTAGGTTAGGTATGGTTAGAACTGCGACCCTCACAAAAACAAACATTAGCAAGAAAAGTGGGTTAGGTTAGGTTAGAACTGCGACCATTCAGACGCAAACTTGTGCTAGAAAAGTGGGTTCTTAGGTTAGTTTAGAACTGCGATCCTCACGGAAACAAACATTTGCAAGAAAAGTGGGTTAGGTTAGAACTGCGACCATTCAGACACAAACTTGTGCTAGAAAAGTGGGTTAGGTTAGGTTAGAACTGCGACCATACAGAAACAAACTTGTGCTAGAAAAGTGGGTTAGGTTAGGTTAGAACTGCGACCATACAGAAGCAAACATTTGCTAAAAAAAGTGGGGTTAGGTTAGAACTGCGATCCTCACGGAAACAAACATTTGCAAGAAAAGTGGGTTAGTTTAGGTTAGAACTGTGACCTTACAGAAACAAACTTGTGCTAGAATAGTGGGTTAGGTTAGGTTAGAACTGCGACCCTCACAGAAACAAACATTTGTAAGAAAGTGGGTTAGGTTAGGTTAGAACTGCGACCCTACAGAAACAAACCTTTGCCACAAACTCTTATGGCAAGGACTCATAGGTCAAGTAAGAACTGCGACCGTGAGGGTCGGGAACAAACTTTTGTTAGAAAATTAAGGATTTATTGAACTTTTGATACTGCGGGGCTTAGTAGTATTTCGAATTATAAAACTATACGCCATACAAAGTTGCTGTCAAATGATACTTAGGAATTTTAATGTGTTAATTCGAATTTCGAACTTCTGATATAGCGGTTAAATAATATTTCGGAATAAAAACTTTACGCAACAAAAAGTAGTTGTCAAATGATTCTTAGGAATTTTAATAAGTGTTAATTCGAATCATATGCGAAACAAAATTACAGCGAAATAAGAATCGGGAAAATAATAATAGGGGAAAAGTACTTTCGGGCAAACAAAACTTAGGCGAATTAATAAAATGGGAAGTGTTTTCGGGCTTCTAATAATCGACATTACAATTTTCGACTTTTTGATAGGTAACCTAGTATCTAATGATCCTCAGGTCACTAACTAAGCTACAGTCAAGAAATCGCTTGCATCGCTACACGCAGCGACCTTCGAAGCATCTACATGTCATCCAACGGTGTGATCTTGACCAGATCACCAGTCCACCTAGCTTACAATAGTTACAATACTTACAATCGGCTGACATTATCTCGTGGGAAGTGCGACGACATTTGAGCCGATCAAAAGCTCGTCAGAGCATGGCGATTAAATCTATAAATCACAACGCGTACAAATCGTCTGACGCTTGGCAGGTACAACTTTCACACAATGTTCGCCGCGAGTGGGTTGCATGTCGATACTATACGATAGCGACACAAGTTAGCTTGCCACTGCTTCGATTTAAACATGATGTATCCGATTCGATGTTTCGGAATAGGTAACTATAAAAGGCACATTTATCAAGATTTAACAGACATCAAACATTATTGCTCGCTAGTCGCTACTATCTGTGAAATCTACATGCATCATGTTTGTATGGCTACGAGCTACGACGCATTTGAGTTATAAACAAAGGCGCAATTCCACATACGATTTTTGAAAACTCTCGCTAATCTTTTCTCACTATTTGCGAATTCATTACAAAAAGTGTAAGTTCGACAAATCACCACACGCGTTAATTTCAACCAAGAGAGTTTACTTTTCATGAAAAGACGATGAACATCCATGGAACCTCATTAAAAATCTTTTCCATCAGTGTAAACACCACAACATTGTTACAATTCCGTTTAACTACAAATTGTCGTGACCGTGCAAATGGCATTCCGTTCGGATCATGTAAGGTCCAGAGGTCAGGCCCATGCGACCCCTGGATAATCCTACACGATCGATAAGAGTCCCGGGCGGGGAGAGCGGGGCGATAGGGAGTAATTTATTCGGCGGCAGAGTGGCGCGCCTCGGAGGTGCCACGCACGCCCCGCGCCTCCCTGCGCCCGCGCCGACCTTATTCCTACCACATCCCGACTGCACGCGTGGACTCCTCTTAGGTAAACCAGCATAATTCCTTAACGCTATCACCAATTCTGTTTGACTGAGAAGCTAAAGTAATACTGGTTTTCTGGAGTCGAAAGTCCACAGGCGTTGAGAATGTGCATGGGGCAGGGTCCATTTTTTGTGCCCCAGGGATTAAGGAGTATCAGGTTAAACGCAGGTTACGTAATAGTTTTTACACACCCTTAATCTCGAGTGGTGGTATTTCGTTTCTGGCGTAAGGTGTTTCGGTTTATATTATAATGACATAGGGGGATATATTATATTTTTGAATAACCAACAAACGTTTTTATTGATTTATGCGTTTTAAGATTTAATAGTTACCGTTAGAGCGTTTACAATGCCTTCTAAATAAAGTTTTTTTTTGCTTCTACTTCTATAGGGACGAGGTATTCGTTTGATCACAACATTCACAACAAAAACCTTTGATTTCAATGGGTCATAAAGGCATTTTTTGTAGTTGCCAGCATAACTAAATTGTATAGAAATAACCAGTTTTATATGTTAGTTTATAGCTATCTATAACTTTTATGACGTCTGTCTAAGGTTCATGTTATTGATAGGTTGGACTGGCTTTATCGGAAGACCTGGTACCAGTAGTACCATCGTCGACACACTGGCGGTTCGTAAATTTTATTACCAATATATAAGTTCTACACAGTCGCCATCGCCCATCACATATAAATGAAGCGACCAAGGTGCTCAAAAATATCTTATTATAGCTACACGTATACGTCTTGATACTTTTGATAATACAGGGTAGGTAATTAAAATAGTGGGACAGAGGTAAATAATACAAAATGTAACAAAGATATGGCATATTTAATTCCTTGTTCTTATTATCAAAATGTTGACCCAATGGTGGCCGCTATCGGATGTAAGAAGCGCCTGGCATCCGTTGGCTCGTTGGGTGGACGACATTTGAAAAACTGCGGGGCACTTCTGGATGAGATTAGCCCAGGACCGGGATAAGTGGCGTACACGAATGGAGGCCTATGCTCAGCAGTGGGCGATTAATGGCTGAAATGATGATGATGATGGTGACGATTAGGAAAGAGTAGAGGAAAAATAATTACACTACATGGCCATTGTATGGGTTGACCAATTTGGCCGACCTGCTCCATGGAAACTTAATATTTGGCCTAAAAATATTTTTATAACATTTTCCTCATCAGAACAGAATACTATACCGAATAGGCCCTTCAGCGGATCCCCATAATTTTTATTTTACTTTGTAGGAGTTTTGTTGATTCTTGGATGTTGCGATAGAAAGATAGTGGTCGTAAAGTTAACTTGTACAATTTGCGGAGCACTCGTGCTTGTCTAATATTGGCACGGTGGTGTCCGATAGCAGTCCGTCACCCCGGCTGTTTGTTGATACACCTGTTGACATTGCTGCTATCTTGGCTTTATTTTCTAAAGTTTCGCATCAGATACGTGATTGTAGTATAAGTATAGCATGCAAGTCGCGTGTTTATATGTACATGCAAGTCGCGTGTTATTCATTCATGTATGTACTAACAAAATATGTGTCTCTGTTACACGAAATTAATAATAATAATCTTGCCTTTAGATTAAAGTGTCTAAAAGGGCCTCTGTGCTGTTGGCTTCGGCCCCACACATGCCTCCCAAAAGTCCGGGACCCCAGCATGGTCCCGAGATATGGTAAGACATACAAATAATAATAATAATATGTATGAGTGTATTATATTTAAAATGTATGACTATTTGTATTACTTGTATTTTCTTATTATTCATAATTTGGTACTTACTCCTTACTTACGGCGGCGTTACTTTACTAGAATGGACAGAATACGTAATGAGAACATCCGCGGGAGTTTCAAAGTGGCTTCTATCACAGACAAAACGCTGGAACGTAGATTACGCTGGTACGATCATGTTATGAGAAGAGACGAGGACTTTCCGCTTAAAGTGGCCCTCCGATTGCCAGAAAATCCCCGAAAAACAGGACGACTAAAAGAAACGTGGTGGTCGAATGTCAAAAGAGATTTGGAGTGCTCAAGAAACGACATGGCGAATGGCCGAATGGCACAAACGCTCACGAAACGAAACGCTCGTAGATATCTATCTCTATCGCTCTTGTGTATTGGCGCGACAGAGCCAGACTACCCTTCGCGGCATTTCGCTTTCGTTTACGTGTACCATTACGGGCACCATAACAGAATTGTCAGGCGCACTAGATCAAGGAGACCCGACCCCAACTAGATGGGATTAAGGGAAAGAAAAAGAAGAGGTTATTACCATTCATGAAGATCTGCCGACGAACGTCAGCAGACCGACATATATAGTGCCTGTATAAGACATTTTTGTAACTGACAGCCGCGGTTTCTACCTGGCGGTCTAGCACAACTTGCGCTTGATATATGGACTTGCGCATGAGAACGCTACTCGTAGATGTACTAAACCGCCATAATTCACATGCCTTCTCGGTAGAAAATTACTCCAGACAGACTTTATTCTTATAAATAAAGCAAAGACGCATATTTGAGCCCCTAAAGTCCTTGCTGCTATCACATACTCTCAGTAATTGCCGTATTAAGTTCATTGATAACGTAACATGAGTCGGCGATTACAGCGATATAGATAGATTATAAATTACAACTAATTACAATACAAGCCCGTGCCAGGAGTCACGTACGGCACTCGTGTTACACCAATTGCCAAATATACCTTTTTCAATTATCATCATGATAATTGTGCAAAGATTATGTGCTAAATTTAGGATATTTTAGAGTACCGAGATTAATATTGGAATATTATCCCAATACGTTAAACTGGCAACATTTAAAACTGTATTCCTTTCGCTTGTTAAACACTAAAACTACAAGTTTGCAAAACTGGTCTTCTTTATAGTGCTGAAACATTATGATTAGGTTCCTTAAGTGCAATGAGAACCAAGATGTTATATTAACGGTATTAGGTGTTGCTGTATCATTAATCATTATTTAGGGCAACCCCAATATTACATTATCATTATTTGGGGTTATCTTTACTCGTGTCATGATAATATTAATCGTGTTAATCCGTATGTTATTTAGAAGACAGTCATAAATTGCGACTAATATTGTTTTTCAATGAACAACTTTTAAGAGATAACAACGCTGCAGAAAGTTATGTAAAACGGAAAACTCCATTAAAAAAATATGTACATTCGAACTTAAAATGCAGATGCTATGCATTTTAAGTCCATTTTAGATGATTTTGTGTCAATAGTCGAGATTGATCCATTAAGATACTCGATACAAACATTGACCTTAAACTAATTACCCACTATGTTTGTCCAAATCTTAGTGTTGTTAATTAATAGGCGCTCATAAGAACCAATATATTAAAGGCAATTCTTTCAAAGCAGCTAAAACTATTTGTTGGTTTCCCAGGCCATCCAAATTCAATATTTAACATACAAAGTAGAGAAAAAGACAAACTGAATGACAAAACTTGAAGTCTTGTTGAGACTCTTGAGAAATTTTGGGGCACTCTAGTGGTTAGTTGAAGCTGTTAAAAGCAACATACATGATGTTTGAAATGTTTCAATACATGTTCTTAATACTTAAGCATAAGCACACTAGACTTTCTGCTGGGTTATTGAACTGCATATCACATCGATAAGCGTTTCTCACGTCAGGTAAACGATAAAAGTTCACACCGGAGGATCGTCAATATTGACATGTTGCTATCGAGGCATATATTGAACCCAACTTGGTAGCGGTTGGTAATGTTACTTCAACAAATACGTACCTATAGGCAAACTAGTATTTATGAGTGACACTATTATTAGAACAATAAAATTACTGTAGTAATTATTTTTACGATTATTAGTCTATTTATATTTATTAGTAAGCTTTTTATGGAATCTGCAGAGCCAGTTTTTGTAATTTAATTAACCATTGTTTCTCTTGAGTGTGCTGTAAAGTCTTATAAATTATAATATCGTACTTTACGTCATTTATAGAAAAAATGTACGGCCTTAACATACATATTTTTATTGATTGTGATTTGTGATTGTAAGATACAACTGCAGTAGATTAACATTCAGGTTAATTAATGATGAAGACTTGTTGAATTTACAAAAGCGCTATCTACAATATTAACATTAATAACACACATGTATAGCCTGACAAGTTTTTATTTGACCCTCGCCGCGTTGCGGATTTTCAGCTGAACTAATTTCTTTTACTGGCAAGGATTACTATTTGACACCCGTTGTCGAAAGTCATCGAATGTCAGTGATGTAAACATGAAGCAAATATTTTAAATTTTCTAACGGTTTCATCGCAATTTTGTCCAAAATAATATGATTAAAAGTGAAAATAATTATACTAAACGTGATAAATTACTTACAACAAAAAAGGATGAAGGATTCGACAGCATTTCGATACCAATGTTCTGAAATTGGTTATTGACAAGTCCGGGACTGACAGTTTATAGTGCGGTTCTCCTGTATTAATTTGTTGGTTTCGCGTTTAGCCTAATATATTTTTTGTTCTAATTTAAGGTGTCTGTAGCTCTGCCGTGAAAAATATGTATAGAAATAAGGAGGCCGTTCCATAACTGCCACCAGTACAGAACAAGGTCCCACGAAAAAAGAAAATAAACATCGATGACTTCGATTAAGGCACAAGATTCATGGATTTTAGGCTGTGCGGAAAGAAGTAGCGAGTCTTAAAACCTTGCTTTTTAAATTTTGATTCTCTAAAACCATGTTTTAATTTTCTACAAATATTAACGGGTAATAACCAGTACACGCTGTCCCCAATACGTATGAAGTCGGCACATTATTGCCATATAAAGCGGTTTGTAGCGACACTCTTTCAGGGTCAAATAAAATCTTGTCAGGCTATAACTAGTATAATTCTGTGTCAGCGGTGTTAATAATATAATATGATCGGTTACCAGAAATAAACTATTCCCATCAAACGACTGCGCCTGCCTTACCCAATGAAAATTTCAAGCCAAATGAGATCAATTATTTTACCGATGAATAAATTGTACAAATACGCTGATTCATGCTTGTTGAAAATATTATCCTTATTTTGTATTTCAGGCCATTCATTGTGATTCTGTGAATTTCATGCATATTGATACATTCACCGAGCCAGCAATAGCAATGTCATTATGTCATTACCTACTCGTTCACGAGTTAAAGGTCTGCTTGTGTTACTGCTTTCACACAAACATTTTCTAAGATTATTTAATCCCAATATTTATTGCCAATTTGTAGCCTCGAAAACAATGAATGTTTTTCCTTGTGTTTAGCAAGATTACATGAATGACGCCGTAAATAACGTATCTAATTGTACTAGAAGTTATTGATAATTTCTTGAGTGCAATTGGACAAACACTTGGAGATTAGTACTTGCTACGCACAATTAGTATGAGGCGTACTTCATCGCTTTGTTTATCTTAAAAAACAAACAATGAAAATATCTGAGGAGTGTAAACCCTGTTTCAAACATATTTCTTATGTCATGTAGGCATGAAACAGAACACATGAATATTGCACAGGATAGGCAGTACGTATGGTAAACGATAAAAGTTCACACCGGAGGATCGTCAATATTGACATGTTGCTATCGAGGCATATATTGAACCCAACTTGGTAGCGGTTGGTAATGTTACTTCAACAAATACGTACCTATAGGCAAACTAGTATTTATGAGTGACACTATTATTAGAACAATAAAATTACTGTAGTAATTATTTTTACGATTATTAGTCTATTTATATTTATTAGTAAGCTTTTTATGGAATCTGCAGAGCCAGTTTTTGTAATTTAATTAACCATTGTTTCTCTTGAGTGTGCTGTAAAGTCTTATAAATTATAATATCGTACTTTACGTCATTTATAGAAAAAATGTACGGCCTTAACATACATATTTTTATTGATTGTGATTTGTGATTGTAAGATACAACTGCAGTAGATTAACATTCAGGTTAATTAATGATGAAGACTTGTTGAATTTACAAAAGCGCTATCTACAATATTAACATTAATAACACACATGTATAGCCTGACAAGTTTTTATTTGACCCTCGCCGCGTTGCGGATTTTCAGCTGAACTAATTTCTTTTACTGGCAAGGATTACTATTTGACACCCGTTGTCGAAAGTCATCGAATGTCAGTGATGTAAACATGAAGCAAATATTTTAAATTTTCTAACGGTTTCATCGCAATTTTGTCCAAAATAATATGATTAAAAGTGAAAATAATTATACTAAACGTGATAAATTACTTACAACAAAAAAGGATGAAGGATTCGACAGCATTTCGATACCAATGTTCTGAAATTGGTTATTGACAAGTCCGGGACTGACAGTTTATAGTGCGGTTCTCCTGTATTAATTTGTTGGTTTCGCGTTTAGCCTAATATATTTTTTGTTCTAATTTAAGGTGTCTGTAGCTCTGCCGTGAAAAATATGTATAGAAATAAGGAGGCCGTTCCATAACTGCCACCAGTACAGAACAAGGTCCCACGAAAAAAGAAAATAAACATCGATGACTTCGATTAAGGCACAAGATTCATGGATTTTAGGCTGTGCGGAAAGAAGTAGCGAGTCTTAAAACCTTGCTTTTTAAATTTTGATTCTCTAAAACCATGTTTTAATTTTCTACAAATATTAACGGGTAATAACCAGTACACGCTGTCCCCAATACGTATGAAGTCGGCACATTATTGCCATATAAAGCGGTTTGTAGCGACACTCTTTCAGGGTCAAATAAAATCTTGTCAGGCTATAACTAGTATAATTCTGTGTCAGCGGTGTTAATAATATAATATGATCGGTTACCAGAAATAAACTATTCCCATCAAACGACTGCGCCTGCCTTACCCAATGAAAATTTCAAGCCAAATGAGATCAATTATTTTACCGATGAATAAATTGTACAAATACGCTGATTCATGCTTGTTGAAAATATTATCCTTATTTTGTATTTCAGGCCATTCATTGTGATTCTGTGAATTTCATGCATATTGATACATTCACCGAGCCAGCAATAGCAATGTCATTATGTCATTACCTACTCGTTCACGAGTTAAAGGTCTGCTTGTGTTACTGCTTTCACACAAACATTTTCTAAGATTATTTAATCCCAATATTTATTGCCAATTTGTAGCCTCGAAAACAATGAATGTTTTTCCTTGTGTTTAGCAAGATTACATGAATGACGCCGTAAATAACGTATCTAATTGTACTAGAAGTTATTGATAATTTCTTGAGTGCAATTGGACAAACACTTGGAGATTAGTACTTGCTACGCACAATTAGTATGAGGCGTACTTCATCGCTTTGTTTATCTTAAAAAACAAACAATGAAAATATCTGAGGAGTGTAAACCCTGTTTCAAACATATTTCTTATGTCATGTAGGCATGAAACAGAACACATGAATATTGCACAGGATAGGCAGTACGTATAGGCGAAATTTTCCCTTCTACGCGACTTTTTTCCAGCTAACTTTGAACAGGAGAGATGTGATGAAGAATGTTGTTAGGGCACTATCAGATGGGCCAATTGCGAAGATGGAGCTAGATTGTTGCTCGCCTCGCTTACAACTCGCACATGTGACAGCGCCCTTAGCTGTTTGATGTGTATGAAGACAATCGTTTGCACGCTTTATATCCCGTTATTGCTACACAGCAATTACACTAGTACGTTTGCAATTAGTGTCACTTTATTAGTGTTTCCCATCGGGGAATAATCGGTGTGTCTATTAGAGATTCATTTGCAGTGGCCGTGTGAGGAATGCCACGGAGCTTGTTCACGGCAACATGGATCATTAGAGTTACAGTATTACAGTTGACTAAATTCACTAAGGTCTAGCACAGCTTGCAATCTCGCGCGCAATTCCATACATTTAGTGCGACTTGATTACTTGACTTCAGAGTGCGCATGCGCAAGTTGTGCTAAACCGCCTGGCATTCTTTGCAAATAGTAACTTGGATACCTATTAAGGCATGCAGATTGCGTTCACTGTGCAACTAATGTATAGGGACTAAGAAAATCACATTCTATTTAATGTTTTTGTGTCCTTCGTATCGTGTCATTCGTGTCCTTATGTTTACAAAAACGTAGTTTTACCAATACGTTGTATCACTCTGATTGTTTCTGTTTTAACTCTACAAGAAAGTACCTTTTTAGTCAAAAATGATACTAATACGTCACATAGATGTCGTCCATTTGTTTGGTGATTTATAAATTTTATAATAGAGGACAATTCGGTGGAGTACTTTACGGGCTATTAGTTATATTATCTAATTTGTGATACTATCGCGCTATAAACAGAACTCAATATGCATCATCAATTTCATAAACATAATTACACACATAAATATTAATATCGTCGACGATGAGAAAGAACCACGGGGCGAACCCGAGACAATAATGGCAACACTGATCGACAAGGCAAGTTGGGTAAGCGGAGGGCACAAGTTCAAGCCGTTCGAATATTAAAGCGCTCGATAACGGGCCCCGTTCTATTTCGAACTCTTGTCAAAACAACAACAAAACTCGGTGCACTATCTGTGAATGAGTCGTGCGTGCGCGCCGGAACGCCGATTACGCTAATTGTCAATGCACTCAGATAACGTAATGTTACAACAAATTAACATCGGCCCTTTGATTTGCAAAATTCCGATCAATTTACATGTTTCAAATAGATGTAACCTGAATTTGATTGCGAAATATTCCACTAAGGTCAGGTAGCAATAATTGAGCACGTGTAATCTTTTAATCGCAGTTTATAATCGTAATTGTAGGGGCGCGGCCACTATCGGCAGTTATCAGGTGGCTGCATATCTTGTCGAGATAACGCTTTTCTTGTTGAGGTTATTTTGGTCAAGTGTGTCACGCGCCCAGACGGTGCCTGCGAGCGGCCATCAAATCTAGACCTATTACTCTTACCCGGTTCCATTACATTTACTTACTATGTAGAAAACCATCAATTCCTAGTTACGCTGGAAAATGGTTACTACGCATTTGAAACACAATACCGCGACGTTTGTGTACCTGTTAGTGATTGTTTGTCGTTACACTGACAGATTCATCATAGTCATAGCTGTATGATATGACTGCGAGAGATTGCTCTGAGTACACAACAATTTTGAGGCGTCAATGTGTGTATGTAATTAATGATCTGTCAATGAATGTAAAGATTAAGAGATAAAGACACGTCAGTGGGCGATGATGCTGTGAAAGAAATACAAATATCTCTGTATGCCAGTCATACAGATGTCGAAGTTTGATTGACACCGGACAATCGAGGTATAATGGTGATACAAAAAGCATCGTAGGCGAGTTAACGAGTGTAGGAAAAGATTTCAAAACAAACTTTACACCTACCTACTTAAATACCATTACCATATTCAATAAGGCTCATAGATACAAGTTACTAATTGATCAGAACGGTTTCTAAATTACAACACAGATTTAAGGAGACACTAGATTTTGACCACTTTTCCTACATTTTGTATTTTGTGACAGATATTAGACGACAGGGTGAGAAGAATGAAAGAGAAAAATATGTACCGAGCCGAGTAACGAGGTATAACCAAATGAAGAAGAACGAAGAGACGATTTAATAGAGTTAATCAAAATGCAACAAAACTAATAAAATATCCTTTTGAGATCAGAAACCAAATACGTGGGACATAAAGGTTTATTGACGCGATGTCGTTAACTTTGAAGTACGGCTACATGGTGACAATGCGATCTGAATTCACATAAATAATTTACAAGAAGTTGTACACAATGTACGAGTGGGCGCCGACTAGGGCGGGATAAAGAATTAAAATCTTTATTGAAGCATAAATATTCTGATACTCACAAATTTCTATGGAACCACCCAAAGTCACGAGTCATAACATTTTCGGAACGTAAAACTTAACGAAAACGCACTACCATTGCCAGCAACCTACGCAAAAAAAATCTAAACATTTAAGTGCACTTAGGGAATAGCAAAAGTTCAAGTCAAGCTTGCTCTTCGTGCCAAAAAGACTTAAGCGACTTATGTTTTGTACTAAGAGGTAACATTTTAGAAACGGAATATGTATTCTGAAGGTGTCGTAGGCGTGGATCATGCGTGCTGTAACGTGCGCCCACGCAGCGCCTTTTGACCGGACGCGACGCCCAAGCGAAAAACCGCTGTAAATGTACGTAAAACGCACGCATTTAATGCGTTATTCCTTTGATAAACTATCTTGCACGTTGTAACGAAATACATAATTGTAAACGCCAATAAATCTAGATTACTACACATTTATTTCAAGCGATTTGGATTTGCTTAATCAAAATTAAAGCTGATTTTTAAGCGGCTTTAAACAAGGATTTTAGAAAACTGGGCTGAACTAAAGCGTAGGTTATGTTATGAGACATTATGGGACCACCTGGGGCGGCGTAAGAGTCTCAACTTACACTGCTAGAGTTACAAAACTAATAAGATCATAAGTGAGTGAGCAGAGCGCTCATATGGCTTGAAAACTTTGACAAAAAAGAAAAAATACCGATCTGGTTTATTAAAAAGTCGGAAGTAAAAACTTAAACTATACGTTTTCTATTTCACCAATTCACCATGCATTTGTTATTCTATTTATATATAGACTGCCTGAAAACGTGAGGAGTTTAAGGCTATGTCCGGAACTTCCAGATATTACATTTTTCATATGAGATCCCGAACCGTCAGTGATCAAACTTAATCAAACTGACAATTCCAAATCAAAGCGTAATCTATGCAAGCGCACATCCAATCAAAACCCTATTGGACCGGCCCCAGCCCAACTCCATTTGCATTTTAATAACTCCGCTTAACGAAATGAGTTCACTTCCATAAACAAGTCGCGCTGAGAATCCACTAAAATGATAATAAAGTGAAACGTGGTAGACAAACAATGGCCGCTCGGCGGGTCCTCGGAGTCTCGGATCGCTTGAACTTTTAATCGTTGGCGTAGGCGACTTCTGCACATCTCGCCGGCACATTAATATCAACCTACGACACCCATTACTATTATAATTTGATGAAAACATTGAAAACCAAAGAAATTTTGAGAAATTTGAAACAGTTAAATGGGTTTGGAAATATCCGAATATAAATGACTGAGATTACAACACAGCGCTAAGTAAAATAAGAATTGGTCGACATTAATATTATGCAAATTGGTGAATTAACACTTGAGGCAAATTAGTAATATGATTATTATAATAAACAAATATTCAAAGGAACATTATACGATGCGACAAGGTGATAAAAATATGATATATAGTAATGCATGCTTGATTGCTTCACCGTGCAGTAGGTAATCGGATATGGTCAGAAAAAACATTTGATCTGGTTCGAAGGACCAATAACACGACCTTTTTTGTCGACGCTTTGTGAAATATAATCCGATTAATCGACAGATGTCGCAATGTCACAGATACTTTTGAACAAACCCTGCTGCAATTACCAAGCATATGGATGTTCAAATGTAATAGGTATAGCGCTCGAGGCTCTATTTGGAAAATTATAGTGGGATCTATCATGAAATATGTTACGTAAAACGACCATTAATCACTACATAGTATAAAACAAAGTCGCTTTCTCTGTCCCTATGTCCCTATGTATGCTTAAATCTTTAAAACTACGCAACGGATTTTGATGCGGTTTTTTTTAATAGATAGAGTGATTCTAGAGGAAGGTTTACATGTAGGTATAGTACCCGTGCGAAGCCGGGGCGGGTCGCTAGTACTCTATAAAAGCTTCTTGTAAAACGCAGGCTATAAATCTCCAGCTCACGACATAAAAGGAGCAGAAATTATAAGTAATAGCAGACAAAGCTGGCATCAACCCGTGGGGAGCTATCGGTATCACGAGAACGTGTCAGAAAGTAGCCATAACTCTAAGCCGTACATTGGCCTCTAATACAAATTCAATGTAAACAAACCATATTTAACGCTTCATTCCGTATTCATTTGGCAGCCATATAGCGTATTGAACACGCTATCCATTGGATCTGTCGTTGAATCGGGCCGATTGCGGTAGAAAGTCCGCCCACTCTCGGTGAGAGGTCACAGTCGCCCACACCCGAGATTAGACTATTGAGAAAGAGGATTTAAGGTGGCCGAGGAGCAATTACTGGTGTAATTGATGATTATTGCAAAATAATGCGGAGGAGGCTCGATACGGTTGATGGATGCACCCGGGGGCGGGAGGGAATGACAGCCCCGTTCATGTTGACTCGACGTTAACTTATGGCCGCCATTACAGATGAGTTTTCATGCTTTATGAACGTTTAATAAAGAGTGCATGTTTTATGTATGAGACATAAATGGAATTGCACGTTTAAAAATGACAACGATGTGGGTTACTAACAGGACAACGATTATTGCCAACCTTTAAAAAGCATTGTTAATAATATGGAAACAATCAGATCCTACTCAAATTTCTAAAGACGCTGATAGAGCTTAGCTAATAAAGACAAAAGCGACGAAACCGTTTACCATTAACAAACAAAGGCCAGTCGGGCAGTTGAAAAATGATTAGTAAGATCACTAATCCGCAGCAAAGCCAATATTTCACTGAGGGACGTGTCTCGTTTGCATGTAAAGGGGATATATGTATGTACGCACGTCTGATTACGGTTCCGTCGCGTCGACTCGCGTGCCGGCTCTCGACGGGTGGGCGAAACTAGCAAATGTATCATATTAATATTTCGGTGACACGAGCTCTGCGATCAGCGGGCCGATTTTTGAGTCTCACGCGTTCGTATTCAGAAAATTGTCACTGAAAATAATAAGCAATTCACCGTTTTCAACCGGTATTTTAGTGACAAAATCCCGTATGTGAGATTCAAAAATCGCCCTCCAGTATGGGATGTAAATCAGGCAGTTATAATGTATTCGATACAGACTTGTCTAGCGCTTGTATTGACCCCTGCCGTTTCGCTTATTATTTTTTGTCATTTGCAAACCACTATCGATTGGCTTTTTAGCAGACACATATATTAACAATATGTTTCGTGACTTCTTAACCTGCTTGTTTGTGAGTTGTGAGTCATTGTCGTCATTGATAACGTTTGATCTTATTTGTACAATAGCTTTTCTATTTCTAGTGTTCTTAGGCTTATGATGTTAGAACTAGGCTAGCTATAATTCTTCGATAAGGGATTAACAACGCCGTTAACCCGAAGGTGGACAGCGTGGGAAACAATTAAACGTTGTTGCGGCAAAAGGCAAAGTCCAAGGAGTTAACGTGGCACAGGGAAATATAACGAGTTCCGTTTGACAGAACTGGGTGAATCGGTCGAAAATACGCAAAGCACTTTAAAATAAATGAGGACCAAGGACGCTTCCTTCATCGATGCTGGCATCTGCAGTCGCAAAACAAGTGTCAATATTTAAAAACATATTTTGAGCTGTTTTTTGGTCATTGTCCAAAGTAACAAAGCAACGAAGGAGCTTTACTCGTATTTCATTGACCTAACAAATCTACAACACTATCAATATTTTTTATAATAGGAGACCCAGACGAAAGACATAACCATAAATTTTAAAGAAATTACGGTGAAAGTTCAACTGCAATTTTCTGCTCCAATTAGTCCAATAACTATTGAACAATTAAGAATAATGCACCGCAGTATCATCATAAAGTCAATTAATTAAGAGAATAAATCAGTTGACCAAGATAAAATTAATATGTTTGTGCGAAAACTTAAAAATTGTGTAGTCATTCCATTTACACGACGATCGTCCAACTAATTATAATAATTAGATGTCAATATAATGAATGGCTGTTTGGCAGGCACCTGCTTTGATTGCGACACGCCTGATTTAACCACTATGGCGACGCATTATTGATAGTGATAACATTATTCTAGCTAATAACTAGACAAATTCTAAACATAACGTAACAAAGCACTACTATTCTGACGAAAATCTATGTTTTCAGATTATCTATCTGCATATCTGGAAAAATCTATATGTTTAAAGTTAAAAACATATGGATAAATTAACAAAACAATACAATTACTCTTTATTCAACAATGCAATTACTCTTTATTGCATTGCACACCTCACATAGTTCACAAGTAATGCACAAGAAACGAAAACAATCACATCATATCATCTATCTGCATAATTTAAGAGCGTATGCTTTTAAGAAATTTGTCTTTTCTTTTGTCTAAATTATGGCTACTTAATGACTACCTCTTCACGTGTATGTGTAACCTTATATTTGGAGATAGTTTGAGGACCGAGGATTTCTGATATTTTCATCAAACATCGTTACCTATTCCACACAGACAGCGCAAAATAATATTTATTCTTTAAACTATCTACGACAAATATCAAGTCAACAAGCTTGCCTATATTGGCTACGTGCACGACAATTACGCCCACTACCATGTGAACTTGAAGTGGAAAATGACAAAAAATGACATGTAAACAAACATTATATTTTAACGATTTTTCGTTAATTTTAAATAAATCGAATAACAAGAGCTACTATTTCAAGTGTAATTTAGGTAGATAGATTATAAAGACATGGATATAATACCAAAAATCAGTTTCCAAAGCATTACTCACGGTATAAACATCCAACCCCAGACTACAGAAAGAGTCAATAAATTGGTGCTGGCAGGGCATATAAAGAATCTTGAAGAACATAGGAGTAATGGTACAAGTTCTTCGAGCTAGTGATATGGTATTCGCTAAACCTCCGTCCCGTTAATGCCATATAAAACAAATCTAAACGTAAGTACCTAGTCATGTCCGCGGCCGCAGAAATATCCGACACGGGCCTATTCCCAGGCTAGGCCTGAATCTTTAAGCATAATCTTTTACGGTAGGAAAAATACTAACAGCGTATTGAACAATATTAGGTAAACAAAGCTTAAATATAATTTATTATAATGGTTTGTTTTGACATATCACTTACGTTTTCTTTTCACCGTAGCTATCCATTTAGTTCTTTGATCCAATTTCCAGTGTGCTCTAAGAAACGCATAGAACGTGCAACGACTATTTATCCCATTATTTTTACAATTAACAACGAAACAACATTGATGCCCCATATCAAACATTACACATTGTATTATATTTTATGAGTTTTGATAGATGACAACCACAATCAGTGTCGATTTTGACCACCGCAAGCACTGCGATCGCTTTGCTTACCCCCTCCATGCACTTCGCACGAAGCCTAATATAACCGGTATAATTTCCAAATCTATCATCAGTCATAACAGGTTGCAAAATTCTAACTAAACCATTATAAATGTTAATCAACGAAGAAAAGGAAATAGACAATTTTTGTCTATTGGAGTTTGGAGTATCAAATTACTAAACCTATATTTTTTTGTTCCGAACATATCGAGACAAGACACCTGGACCGCGACTTGTGTCATTGGGATTTCCGATGCCAATTTTAGAATTGTCGCTGCAAGGTAGGTCTTCCGACGAAATGACGCAACAGATAGTCTATTTAAATCAGAAATTACCATTAAACACTGTAAACAGTCGACAGTTGGGCGACAAATGCAAAACATGCGAATGTAGTCCATGATACGCTGTAGGTTGGATGAAGTTTATGACATTTGGTTGAAAACTGGACTACTGAATTGAGCTAATAATTAAAAGAACTGTTTTATTTATAAAAGCAAGAGCCAAACTGTTCTTCATTGATGTTAAACCTTTAACACTGTGTCTGCCAAAAGCAAATTCTAATTTTCTTTTCTTTCTTCCCCGTGCCTCAAAACATCTCCATAAGTACTCCATACCAAAATCTCTGAGAAGCTGGCTAGTGGCTATGAAAAGATTTTGTTCCATATTCCAATTTAGATTTTGTCTTCTGTGGACTTTACAACTTGTCACATTCTTTTTAAAAGCAATAGTAAAAGTTTTGGCTCATGAATCTACTCTAGTAGATGATGTTGATGATTAAAGTAATGAATGGAGTGGACACGCAGCTTATGCAAATCGGCGCCCATTGAGCCGCACCATTGATGCTGCAAACTGGTCGGGGCTCGTAGACCGGCTAATGGGGCCCCAATAACCGCTTTCGGTTGTTTATGTCTGCACAACATTAAATATATGGTCTGATAGACTTCATTAGGAACATATTGTAGTAAGTAAAATTAAGACGCAAAAGAAGTTTTGAGATTGGTTACTTTTCACAAAGAGATAATGTACAATCTATATCTAATGATATTAGTTAAGCTAAAAATATACCAGTACCAGTTATCTCATTGAATGTAGGAATTGAACTGATTTCAACGCCTTACCTGTAACAGAAAGAACAAGTTAGACTTCAAACGATTACTACACGTACTAAAATTAGAGAGTGAAATGTATTATCATAATCTAAAAGTTGATCAACGTCACTTGACGCTCTAAGCAGTAAGGAATATATTTTTGAGTATACATATAACGATGGATACAGTTATGGCAACCGACCCTAAGGCTGTATTAAGAATAAATAATCCGGAATAATTCATAACGGTTTGATAGCCGCCATCCGAAGCGTGATTGTAAAATTTTCATCAAATAGAAAGTTTGATTAATCCGCAGAGCAAACAAACAGCATAGGAAACCGACCAGACGCGACATAACTCATTTACGAAGAGATTAAAATCAATCCGATCAAAACGTTCGCTTAGATTCAATGATTAAAAAGCGTGGGACGCCAAATATCGGATCGATTAATTAGTGTGATCTTTTTAAAATTCACACGGAAATGGTGAGGCCTTAAGAGTTGGAGTAAAGAGCGGTCGGTGACAGTTAGCGCGTCCGGTCGTTAAGGTGGCTCCAACTTTCTTGTTCACGGAAAGTACTGTTTCGAGGTCGAGGATATTAACAGAAAAACTGACAGGTAAGGGTTAATGAAAAAACCTTTCAAAAAAACAGTGTTTCCGCTTTAATTCAAAGTTTTATTGGACTCTACACGACAACTTCTAAAAGCTTTTCATAGTACGTTTCTTTTTCTGCTGTATACGAACGGATAATTTATTTAAACTGTACTGCTGTACATAAAAGTAGTTTATATGGCAGAGTTAGTTCACCTAGTCATTTTCCACTAGTTCAAATAGTAATAAGGTATTTGATGACCAATTGCTTGATCGCTTTGAGCCTTGAGGTGATTGCTGCCTAGTTTAGGCACTGGACCCACCGCGAGCTAGTAAACTATGGGCTATCGGCTATAAAAACGAACAAAAGATAATCACTCCCGTGTAAATAAAAGAGACACGGCGATGTTTATAGTTACTCGCCAGCGGTGAGCTATCAATATCGCCGTGTCTCTTTTATTTGCACGGGAGTGCTTATCTTTCGTTCGTTTTTATAGCCGATAGCTCATAGCTTACTAGCTCGCGGTGGGACCAGTGCCTTAAATCTGATCAGCTCCCAACTTCCACTATCCCAAACAAGTTTAAAGTATCTGATTAGATCGTGACTTCGTGACCTCTTACTCTACGACACGTTTCGACAAGATTTTTTAATAGCTTCTAGTGCCGAAATGTAAGATTGGAGATGGGCTCAATCGATACTTAATCGACAGTTTACAATCATCATAAATTAACTGTGTCGTTAAGGTGGCTCCAACTTTCTTGTTCACGGAAAGTACTGTTTCGAGGTCGAGGATATTAACAGAAAAACTGACAGGTAAGGGTTAATGAAAAAACCTTTCAAAAAAACAGTGTTTCCGCTTTAATTCAAAGTTTTATTGGACTCTACACGACAACTTCTAAAAGCTTTTCATAGTACGTTTCTTTTTCTGCTGTATACGAACGGATAATTTATTTAAACTGTACTGCTGTACATAAAAGTAGTTTATATGGCAGAGTTAGTTCACCTAGTCATTTTCCACTAGTTCAAATAGTAATAAGGTATTTGATGACCAATTGCTTGATCGCTTTGAGCCTTGAGGTGATTGCTGCCTAGTTTAGGCACTGGACCCACCGCGAGCTAGTAAACTATGGGCTATCGGCTATAAAAACGAACAAAAGATAATCACTCCCGTGTAAATAAAAGAGACACGGCGATGTTTATAGTTACTCGCCAGCGGTGAGCTATCAATATCGCCGTGTCTCTTTTATTTGCACGGGAGTGCTTATCTTTCGTTCGTTTTTATAGCCGATAGCTCATAGCTTACTAGCTCGCGGTGGGACCAGTGCCTTAAATCTGATCAGCTCCCAACTTCCACTATCCCAAACAAGTTTAAAGTATCTGATTAGATCGTGACTTCGTGACCTCTTACTCTACGACACGTTTCGACAAGATTTTTTAATAGCTTCTAGTGCCGAAATGTAAGATTGGAGATGGGCTCAATCGATACTTAATCGACAGTTTACAATCATCATAAATTAACTGTGTGAGTGGTTTATCGATTAATCGTTTTGATGAGACGTAGTTAATTATTGATAAAAGTTACCGTAAAATTAATATAGTTGGAACACTTGGAAGCGTGTGATGCGATAGATAACGTCAGTCATATATAGTAACAACGAAATCAGTTGCATCATGGCCTAACGTAGGGTTTATACAAAGACAGTCGTAATAGAAGTAATTATCCCGGTTTGGTAAAACTCGTACGTAATCAAAAGTGAAAACAGAAGTGCAGAGGAGACAGCGACCGGCTGGTTTTCTATTATGTAAAACATCCTCTTAGCATATAAAGAAATACAATGGGATAGACTAAACAGCGAAGACTTACAAAACCATTTAAACATCGAGTATTGGCACCGGGTATTTAGTATAGAAATGACTTCATAATTTCACTCCACACACGTGTACCGTACCCACACAAACGTAAGTTTCCGGCCACAACTGTGAATGGCGCACAACCAGTATTCGTATACACCGATCTTTATTCATGTGAGAGCTCGAGGCCAATATGTCTTGACAGGACGATTCTTAATAACAATGAAGAACCAGCGATCATAACTATACTGGTCGTTTTCAGTGCAACAGTGAAAATGAAGATTATGAATGGCTCAAAACGCACACGCAAGTTTACTACTGGCTTGGCTGTCGATCATTTCGGTGCGCTCTTACGTCATGTACCATCAAAGACTCATATAATCGACGTATTCGTAACCTTAATACAAATACATACGATCTATTAACGTATCGCATGAGTACCCCATGAACGTATGTCATTGATAAAAGCAACTCGCTCGCATTCGATTGGTGCAGCCACACGGCCGCCACACGTGTTCAATATCAAAACATTACCCTCGAAATCGCAATCCAAATACCGATAGTTTAGTGTTACATTCATGTTTGTTCGATGATTATTTAACTTTATGTGTTTAATTGTCTAGTTTGTTCTAAAAATTAACTTGTTGCCCTCTATATTATAGAGTCTATAATCAGAATCACGGTGGCAGTAGGTAAATCAGCATTCGTGCTGCTTTACTTTGCCGCTGTAACACGTGCAAGAGTTGTTTAAATACTGTGGCATTATTAGATATCTCTACATTGGTATATCTACCTATCTTATAAAAACTGTTGGTTCAAATTCAGGCTGACCAATGATTGGATTAGTTTGGCTTATGGCTTCGCCTGCCAAAACAGCAGAAGCCCCAGTAACAGGTAGACTAGGTGTTCTAGGCTACTGTTTTGTTGCGTAATCTAATTCAACCCTTCGAGTGGCCAGCGAAAGGTGCCTGAAATCCTTACAAGTGTAAACGCTATTTTTAGTCTTCTTTATTTAAAAATGGGGTCTGTTTTCTTCACCATTTGTCCATCAACTCCGCTTACCTGATCGGAAATTCGCACGGTCAAACTGATCAGTGAATGACGTACTCGTAGGTATATTAATGCGTTAGGTTTTTGGCATCAATTTTGCTGCTTAGGTACTATCAGCTGCAAAAGTGCATGGCGAATTTATTTATTTATTTATCAAGGAGGTAACACAGAAACATACATGAAAAATCAATGAATTCATTCATAATTTCTACATGCTAATCCTAATCGTCATGTGAGCAACGGTGTTGGCGGTTTGTAAGAACTGGACTGTACAGTTCGTCTCGCTTTTACTTGATAAACGAATGTAATGACACCCGGTTGTTATCTGCACCGATGTCCGGTGATCCCGTTCGTTGTCAATTCGAGAGCGGATGATGTCATGCAGATTGAATAAACGGCACGACTTCCGACGTTTCGGCGAACCCCGAGTCGAATTTGAACTCGATGTATGTATCTAGATTGCAAATGCAGACGTTTTAATAAAGCTACTTACGTGACTTCGGTGTATTGATAATGTCGAAAATTGCGTGCTTTTGAAGCACGTTAATGAAATAGACCTATTCGGTTTCCATGGAAAACGTACGTACGTACTACATAAAGCATAGTTAACATAGTATTGGCACGCGTTTAGCGACGAATAAAAAAAATATATTTAAAAATTAAAAAAACTGATAATCACATCTTAATTTTAATACGTTGATAACTCTATATTAGAAATTTGGTTGATCTAACTTTTTGCGTTTGTAAGTTATTGATGATGGACGTTGACCGGCGAAAATGCACTGTGAACAAATACGTGAAAAATCCCCTTGGTCTGGGTCAATGATTGCTAAATTGTTGAATTTCCAGAAAACTACTAGGCAATAATTATTTCCCAAATCATTATTTCATTAAAGGACAATTAAATAATAGTGGCAAAATAATTCAGAATATCCACTCCTTGCGGTCCACACGGAATCAACAGACAAAAAAGATGGATGAAAATCTTGTTCAGAGGATGATGAATACTATTTTCAGAAAAGTCCGTAATTTTGTGCATAAACATACTGAATGATTGAAATATATGTGACACGCTATAAATTAATAAACGATCTTTTATATTCTGCAATAAAAAAATTTGTTTACTTTTTTCTTTTCATTTAAAAATTAAATTCCTCCCATCGCGTACCAATTCTAAATTAACTATGCTTTAGTAAAACGTACTTGAGATGAGATGAGTTAGAAATGCATGGAATTATAGAATTCAAAACAACCTAAAGGCAATGTTGCGAATCTTCAATAAACCAACAGGAGTTCAGCAGAGACCCAGGATGGAGTCACTTAAAGCTATCCTGCATCCTGTTCCAGAATTTACGTCCTTCCTTTGCGGCGTTCTTGTTTCTCTCAATTACCTGTTCCTGTACGTTTATGATCTCTTAAGTATACAAGTCTTCAACACGGGTTCCTAAAGCCTGCTTCTTCGATGACTTCATAGAACTTCCAACTTCCACCGATTTTATTGCACAAGCGATAGTTGGGTCGAGTGAAAAGCCACGGCTTTCGCTTTTCATACGGGCATTATCAGTATAACGAGTGCTATTTGTGCCCTGAGTAATGCACTAAATAACTTTCACACTGTAGGCAGCTTTTGATTTAAGCGGTGAGACGACGGAGCAGACAAGCCAGAGTAAAATGAGTCAAATTTCAATATTGATGGGTACTTTAGTTCAAATCTAATCTAATTTTTTGCAGTGCTGAATTGCTGATGTTGCTGTTACTCTGGGTTTTTAACCCTCGACGCAAATACGACGGGGTGTTATAAGTTTGACGAGTCTGTCCATCTGTCTGTCTGTGTACCTATGTGTCTGTCTGTGGCATCATAGCTCCCGAATAGACGAACCGATTTAGATTTAGTTTTTTTTTTAAAGCTGAATTAATCGGGTGTTCTTAGCCATGTTTGATGGGAATTGGTCCACTATGTCGAGAGTTTTTTCACGATTTAATTTTTTTGACAAGTCGACTGGTATCTTATATCTATGACGGGATGGGAAGGGAATAGTTGGGATACTTGGGATCACGCAAGGGTCGACAAGGTCTGTTTGGAGTTTGGACACACTGGACTGACTAAATATCAAGCTCAGCTCTTAAGTCGAGGATATATCAACAAGCCGCAAGCTGTACCTTGCCGTGTATCTGCCAGTTCTTCGTAGTTACATTACTCTTCTAGTCTCCACTGTGGCCGCGTTCACCGTTGGCATTACTAGACATAGATTTGGCGATTAGCGTCGCGGTGCGGTGCCAACGGTGAGTGCGTCGTGTATTTCTGCGCTCGCGCCGCGCCGAGCCGTCTGAGCCACAGACTAGATTGCTACATTATTTACTAACTAGGCTACAACTTAATTCTGTTTCATACTTGTTAACACGTATTAGACATGGGAGAGGATTTCGTTACAATCTTGTTATTGGAACGTGGAATCATGTAGGTTCATGCATGGCACAGATAATGTTGATGGTGTAAAATATCAATGGAAATTGTAATTTTATGAGACATAGAAAAAAAGGCAAATTCATTTGAAATACTACAATTTACAAGAAAGTTTAATAGAAACGTAATTACCTACACCTAAAAAACAAACATTTAAATACATATAAACATGAATAATAGGGTGTTTCATATTTGTATGGGAAAAATAAAATTGTGATATTTTTTCTGATTTCGCTCGGCTTTCGGTTCTAGCTTATCTTAAACGCCTATATACCAAATTTCAAGTGATTTGGACGTTGTTTAGAGGTCGCACACATGAACAGTTTGAAAAAAAGTCGCTAAAAAGTAATGTTACTCAATTTTCTTTTCAAATAAAACAATAGAGTAGTTGTAACTTATTTGAAAGTAAAAGTAAACTTAAAATACAACAGTTGTAACATCCATTCTTCATAAAATAAGTCATCATCATCATTTAGCTTACATGTGTAAGCCGCAACCTTATCTTTTGTTCGCAAGTAGTAACGCATTTTCTGTGATGTTCGACGACTTTCAGCGAGAACCGTTTTGCTCTTCATCTTTGACTGGAGCGTTAATTTTTATTATTAAATATATAGGTATACTTACTTTTCTTTGCGGTATGATAGACTATTGTTAGACTATCGACCAAGTCTGGTGTTAGGGCTACAATAATCGCTAACATCCTGAACATTAAATAGTTCTAAGACAAAAATCAAAAATGTAAGTAGGGTCTATATCCCGGTCAATATACTTAAGTCAATGAACGATCTTGTTTTCTTCTTTGTCGTCACACTCTTGGCAGAGTGGTCGTGGTCGTCACATCAGGGGTGGTAGCAAGCTTAACAATGCATCGACATTCCTTACGCATTCGTAGAGTGGGCCACTAAGTGCAGCCTTGACTTGGCTGGTCCATCGCATCTGAACCTTCTGCAGGATACTCTTAGCTTTCTTCTGCAGCACCACATTTCTAGGAAATCTATCTTCTTTTCCCTTGAAGTCCACGTCTCAGCACCGTAAAGAAATATGGGAAAATTGGGAGATACTAATGCCCTGACAAGTCGCATTTTAGTGGCATTTGTGATGAAGATTCTCCATATTTTGCCGAGCCGGTCCATGGCGGACCTGGTGATAGCCAATGTACCGCTTGATATCATCCACCTATCCTGTTATCAGTGCCCCGAGAGGGCCGAGAGACCACTGCTTCATGCCAAAAACAGGACAAAAAACCAAAAAAACTTGTTCCTTAGAAGGAAGTCGAGCGTCCAAAAAAATACCATAAGAAACCTTGCCTAGGAACTAAATGCCACGTCAACTAGTAATTTTTTTAAAAGAACTTGCTTCAATATAAAAACTTTTCATTAAAATCACTTTTATACCACCTACTACAAAAAGTTACATAAATTTTGTTTCTAGCCTTTCCTGCGCCCATACTAACTTCTTCAGACAAAAGTTGCCACAGTGTGCGACCTCTAAATATTGTCCGATTTCCCTGATTTTTGGTATATGGGCTCTGTATAGGTGTAGAAACAAGAAGAAAAGCGAAGTCAAAGATAAATCAAAATTTTGGAAAAATGAAACACCCTAATGAATAAACTACGAATTAAAACAATCCAATCTATAACCTTGATTACTTATTAATCGTATCTCTTAAGGTAAGTAAGTAAATCTGATCCCTACCCTATACTAGTCGAAAAATAATAAAAATTCTGTACAATGCAGATGAAAGTCGCTGTAAAACGAAGAATGTCATCAATTGTTGTCATTTACAGGCAACGAGCTTCCTGTCCTTTGCGATCGGAAACGGCAAACACTATTCACACAATAAAAGTTGATAATTACCAGTCGTAAAAGACATCCTACGAGACATTAAAGTCCAGTATTTAAACGCAACGGTCTTACGAAACTTAACTAAAGCACGCAATACGCTTATACGCCACATAGATTTCAACAAAAAAAATCGTATTTTTGAATCCCGAACAGGTAGAAATCCTGACCCGAATTCGGGTGCATCGAATTGGAGAATTTCTCAGAACCTGCGAGTTTTTCTCGACGCTCAAAATCTTGTAAACACAAAAGAACGTCGCTGCATCTGGCAGACATAGTGTCGTCTGGTAGAATTGGACAATAGCTAGGGTAAAGGATATATCGGTTTCCTACAATAGAATATATTCCAAACTACCTGTGGGCAGCGTTCCTGCTCGAACGTTACAAAAAATATACCTACTTATGGCCGTTTTATAGTTGGGATATGTGTATAATAAATGTAAACGGGCATAGTTATGCTAGAAAAACTGGGTGTAAATATAAAATTGAATGTGCACGTAACGGTAAGATACAGCGGTGTCAGGTTCGCCTGCGGCGTTACCTAAGTCATAACGTCTTAGTAATTAGAGCCGGGGAGTGCGAGGCATTGACCTGAGTTTCTCGGTAGATCGCGCGCAGATTGCGCGAAGGAGACATGATACGCCAGCAGCGTGTACAATGGCTCATTCAGGTGTCATTAGTGCAAGACAAGCCATTACACACCTTACACATGTTGATGTGTTGTCTGCGAAACGTCGGCGTCCTCGTAAACTTTCAGAGTTAATGCCTCGTGACATCCTGACATCAGAATCCTTGAAGATAAATAAGAATGTAAACACGCATTAACCGCAGGTGCAAATTAACCTCGATTATATTTTTAGACTGATATTTTCGATCATTAAAGTCTACGACGATTTAACATATTCATTGGCACAGTACATAAGAATACCCTCAAGGCGATTCTGTCGACTAATGAGTTACTAAAGCAAATTGGGCCGCAGACATGTAAAGATGAAATTAGAATCAGGTTTCCATGCCAAGATTTACGATTCCCCTAATTAAACATTGGATCGTAACCGTATCTTGATTGATGTTGCAGCGAAAATAATCTTTAAAATGAGTGATGAATTCTGGTTGATAAAAATACGAGAGATCAAATCAAAAGTTGAAATGAGCTCATGTTTGAATCGGTTGCAGTAGGCGGGTCCTTTGATGGACCATTAATTATATTCACACCTCTGCGACCGCAGCGCGCGTCGGGTAAACTGTGGAGGTTTTTAAACAGTTCTTGGAAAATGGCGGCGCGGAGACAAAAACTTGAAGCGCGAGCACGAGCTGCTTTATGAGCTCTACGGATTTGGAGGTTGCGTTGACCGTTGAGGGTTGATATGAATTATCTAGATGACCTTTGAGAATATTTTTGCAGGAAATTATGACTATGAGTCATCACCTTGACAGTATCAGTGACTAATAAATGAATAATTAAAGCTTGATTATCTCTCAGCCGCACGTAGGCATGCATTAGTTTTCTTTAGATCATATCGCATCCGCTCTGAATTTAAATGGCAAGTAGTATTGACATGAAAGCAATAACGGATGTTTCTTCATTTCAAATCAGTTCGTCCCTGTCCCTACAATATAATTCATGTTCCAGTTTAAACACTTAATTAAGGGAACATGATGTTCTTGACGAAATATTACAACAGTTTACAAATGGTCACCCCATAGCCAGTCTACTCGATGACATCGAATATTTTCTGTGGCAATAAGAACAACACACACTTCAACACCTCAGGTTCTTAAGAACCCGTCCAAAAGGCAACAAAGGCCGGATTCCCTGAACCCGTGCCACAAAAGCTTTACCGACCTGTCAAGTGAGTTTCGTAGTTTTGTTGTGGCCGCGGATTTATTTCACACCGACCGCTTTGTAGTCATGTTAACTTGGACTTGGCTGTATACAGACCCGATTATAATTTAGAGGCGGTTGATTTGAATGTCTGATTAGGCTAAGCTTGCATGCAATTTGCAATGAAGTTCTATAGATCCTTTTAGTATTAGATCCTTCTGATAGTAGGTCAATGTGAGGAATCGTATGCCGTCAAGGAATTCAATTTGGGCACGGATAATGTACCACGATAATGATAGTTGTGCTGGGTATCACTGTTTTGATCGATAGAACTAGCTGCAATTTAGACCACTTAGCTGTCTATAAAATGTTAAGGCCAGAATAAAAACGGTCTGTAACACATCTGTATTCTAGAATATATCAACCGTCATATATGCGCATTAGCTCCATATAAGTTCAAGTGGTCCATTCGGAAAAGCAATTAAGGGTTAGTATTTTAAAAAGAAATTCTTAATAGCCACAGGTTTTCACCGATAGCTTCATATTGACACTCCAAATGTCCAAACATAAAAGCGATTGGTCATTAGAAACCAAGTCATTAACGCGTTTCCTGTCACCGGAATCAGTCAGAATGTACAATTAAAGTGTCCGAACCAATTAACTAACACCTAGCCGCACCAAAATCCGATGCAAATGGCGTCAACCTTTTACCCAGTATATAAATAATGTATTATTTCCTTGCGTATGTGCTGTGGTTGGACACTGTTCCGATCGGGCGATTATGGCTCCGTTCGGCTCATATTGCTAAGTAGCAATTTAGGGTTGGTTCAATTTGACGTCCGTTTGCGTAGCACACTTGATTTTGGTACCCCAAAATACTAAATAGTCGAAAGGAAGAGTTCCACATGCATTAGAAAAGTACAAAGAGATTCGACCCCCAAGCTGCTGCACGCTGTCAAAGTTCAGTTTTGTAGGTAGTGTCGTTACTGCGATGCAGATACTGTAGTGCGAAATGTTTTCCTTCGTATGATATGATACTCATGAACGTGTCAGTCTCAGTACAAGAAGTACTAATGTTGGCCGAACTAGCATGTCACGTTCGTGAGTTTCCGTGAGGACACCAAGGAAAATCATTTCGCGCTACATCTGTAGTTCTGCACTATTATTTATTCTGTAGTAATAGGCCTCATTAATCCATTCCGGTCACCTCGTTCCGGATCCGGCCACCGGCAGGCAGGTTCAACGGACGGCCGTGCCGTGCGCGGGCAAAGCCTGTTAGAGCTGGCTGGTTGTGTGGACACTTGAGCCTGTAGGTACATTACATAAATCTGCGGCAAATCCTAATCTTTTGAGTTATGAGTTTATAGCTCCTGATTACAATAAAGCCATGTCACGTCACATTTCCTAGTGTTGGTACTGAAAACTGTACTCCATTAGTAAGCGTCTTTGAATTTGGAACTAAATAAATAAAGAATTTCCTCTTGTCGTAAGTAACGAACGAGACAGCTAATGTTTCTGCTTTTCAGAGCAGATTCTATCCGTTTATCGACCTGTATGTCTCGTATTAGCTATACATATTCAAAGTAACCTTTTTGCCGGGAACAATGCGATTCAACGTGTTGCGTTAACGAGTGCATGTTGACTCCTAGCAAGAACTCGTCGGTACAACATTGTACAACATTTAACCGCGAAGTATTATGATACAAAGACGTTGGCTAAAAACTTAAGGTAGGTATAAGTATAACGCAGTCGTTCTGTCTACCTATTTCGTTCTCTACAATCTACAAACATATTCGCTCTTTTGTTCAACACAATTTAAATTAGCCACAGACCAAAACTAAGCTAAGAGTGGTCAAAGGCGAAGATTTAGCAGTCTTCAAGTTAATCTGGATAGCAAAACACGTTTGTAGCATTTGTATTTCAAGACATTTTGCAAGACAATTTTTTCTTGAGAAAAGTCCAAACTTTACGTCTGTTTGATTAGAGTCTGTTGTTTACATACGAATTTACAAATGCGACAGAGAGCCGACCTAGGCCAATAGCCAAGAGTACAATAGAGTTATATCTCTTTATCACTCTTTTATATTAGTATCGTATCTACGTCGCCACGTAGCATCAACAATAGTACTCTTGGCGATAGACCCTGTATGTCTCTGCAACGCTCGAGTACCGTGCGCAAGCCCCCAGCGGTGTCCAAGTGAATGTCCTAGACTCAACGGGTCCATGACACGGTCTGGCGCGCCCGCCTCCGTGATAACTGATACTTTGTCAAAACCAATCCGCGTATCCTGTTCGCTTGTTATTTGCAAATCAAAGTGTGAATTTATGCAGGTTGAGACAAATCGCAATGCAATCGGTGGAATAAGTATCAGTGTTTACTGTTCAGGTCCTATTCGAGCAACTAAAGCGGGACATTCTCTAGATTTGCGTATGTAATATGTATTAAATCATTCTGAATGTATGAAATGTTTGATAGGATTTAAGCTGAACGCAATCAAACAAATTGAGAACGATTGAAGCAAGGTCTGATATAAGATGTCATCAATCATCATAATGTGAATTATACTTTTGAAGAGCTAATAAAATTTTGTAAGGAAGAAATTACTAAATTCTTCTGTGACAAAAACCACGTAAGGTGCAAGTCCTACGAGCGATTATTTTTGATGGACGGTTATACCGATGCTGAAGACGTTAGATATAGATATATATGTTTATTGGTAAAATATTCACATTTACACGTCAATTACATACAATGATTATTTACAAAAAAAAACACATTTCACATTAGGTATTCTAAGTAATGCTAATACTTAATACAAATCATTAAAACACACATATTACATTAGTAGGTACACGATCCAGTCAATGACCCGTAGGTATCAAGGAACTCATCCAAAGATTTTTCCCCTCACTAGCTCGGAAACACGTGTTTTGTCCTAAAGGATTAAAATACCAGCGGGTAAAAACGCATTTTGACCACTAGTGGGTAAAGTAATTTGACCTTGAATAAAGTACAATTAACTGCTTTAAAATTGATAAAAGTAGGTTAATCTAGTAATAAAGATGATTTACCACCTGTGGAACTACTGGAAGCAGTGATAAACGCATTTTTTGCGTTGTAGTTTCCTCGCTAGTGAGGGGGAAAGTTTTGTGTTACAAAACTCGCAAGTTCAGGATTCTATTCTCGAACCACTCTCTTCGCTCGTGGTTCAACTATAGAATCCTTTCACTTGCTCGTTTTTCAATTCCACACTCGGCGCTTTGCCCCCTTGTATAACAAATAACTATTAGTTTGCGGACAAATATTGCATCGCTAGAAGCTTGCTTTTTGTCGTCATGCAGTATATTATAAAGTCTGATACACATTACATGCACAGACTTTCTAGACGTTAATAGGTATGATTGTATCCCTAAGCTCGGCAGTTTAAAATATGTAATAACGTAGGTGTAGGGGAATCCATACTCATATTATAAATGGGAAAGTGTGTGTGTCTGTTTGTTTGTCCGTCTTTCACGGCAAAACGGAGCGACAAATTGACAAGAATTTCTAAGTGGAGCATGTGGAGATAGTTGAAGGGATAGAGAGTGACTTAGGCTACTTTTTGTCCCTTTCTAACCCCCCACATTCCTAAAACGGGGGCTGGAAGTTTGTATGGAGCATTCCGCAATTTTCGAATTTAACGCGAGCGAAGCCGCGGGCAAAAGCTAGTACGTCATAATTTGTCATGTGAGTCATGTCAGATATGCAAGAACCTGCAAAGGAACAGGTTAGCCGGGATACTGACTGAATACTAGATCGCTGAGAGTAGGTGCAATACGTGTTGAACTTTGGGTGGCCGTGCCATATGGCTGCAAGAAAGGGGTGAAGGCAAATGGACAAGAAAGCCTAACGCAAGGTAAAACCAAGATTCAAGAAGTATTTTTATAGAGGGAAATTGTCTTCATCACGCGATAAATTGAATCAACAGGTGATTCAACCAGTAATTGCTGTCATAATAAATAAATATAAAGGAACGGGTGCCAAATCAAATATTTACTAGAGGCAGTCTATCAAACATTGTTAATTTTAGACACGCAAACATACGAAATTAGATTTAGTCTTTGGAGAATTCCTAATCACCCAGATTAGGACGTTTGTTGATTCGACAAACTGGACCAATTGGCTTAGACTTAGACATCCACGTGTAACGAGACTAGGCGTTCTGACAAATGAACAAGATTTCAATTTGCGTGGTTCGGAACGTGACTGTGCCTAGATTGAGAAACAACTGACTTTAGAACATTTATTACTAAGCGCTGGAAAGTCCAACTAACCTTAAAGGAACATTTCTCATTCAGGGACGTGGGAGGATGAAAGACGTAGCTTTTGCACGAAAGTTAGAATCTCGAAGGAACATAGGCTTCGCGCAAGCTTTGACGAGATCAACTATCTTTGGAACCCAAAACGCAAGTAGGTATTACTGTCGGCTCACTATATGAATGACCCTTTATAACGCAATCATACAAAGACCTGGCCCGATAATGATATAAGACTACTAAAGAAAACTCAAAATATTATATTTAGGAACAGGGGCCTATTGCATAACAATATACAACTTGTATTGTGTTGTGTAGTTGCAAGTGGAACTCTCTTTCTTATAAAAGGAATTGGATGGGGACTTGTAATAAGAGTTGTAAATTGTTATGCAATAGGCCCCAAGACCCCAGGAGGTGACATCGCCATAAGTTAGGTAAGTGTGCTTTTAGACTCGTTCGTTGTTAGGTAGAGCAACATATTCGTAAACCTCATTGATACCAGCTAAGCTTTCCTGACGGAAACCTATCTTGCGCCGCTGATACAATCAACGACTTTGTTTCGCCGTATCTCATTGGAAAGCGAAGCGACGCAACAATTGTCGCGAACTGTACAAATCCTTGGCAGTACCGCCAGCCGGTCTGCTGTGCAACTAATGAGAGCAAAGCGAGGGCGACATGCTACTAATAATCGCCTCAATTAACGCAGCGCCCGCGCATTCCGCGCTGCGAGGGAAAAAACGCAACGCGACTCTTAACAAGCTTCCAGCTTTTGCAGGCTTAGCTTTACACAGGAAATGAGTGTGAAGCGAACTAAGTTTAGCTAACATGTCCTAAAGAAATGTAACCCTTCCAACGGTTTATTTAAAGGACGCGCTCCTAAGGCAACAATAAAACTGATATCGTAAGTATTACAACAATTAGGCTCAATTAGAGTATAGTAATAAGTAAAGTAGTCTAATACTTTAAATTCTCAAGCGATAGGTATTTGAATCATCAAAAATACAGTTACTAATGTAATGACAAAAACGAAGTCATGCTGTTTCGATACTTTTGCTATCAATCATTCATCCTTAAAAAAACTACATTAACACTACTGCACTATTTTATTTTTTATAATATATACCTATTACTACGCATGGTCGACACTCGACAGTACTCAAAAGCCTATGTAAATGCAAAACATGGCAAATTAAAAAGTTGTGTAGCCTGTAATACGCTCAGAATGCAACTGTGGACGAAGTACTGAATAAAAAATGTGAATATTTACGAGGTAAACAAAGCGTTGATTGTATAATTTATTATCGTGCAACTTCCTTGAAGAAACCCTTAGAGGGCAAACAATAGATAGGTATCTAAATATTGGTTTACATACCTACATTGCATTGATTGGGTCAATCAGTATATACATAGAAAAAAAATGAATATTTCGTTACCACAAAATACAGTAGCAACTACATTAGGACCTTAGAAGTGTAGGGACCGCAAACAGGTCAAAGGGAACGCCTTCATTACATTACGCCCACAATAATATGTACATAATTCCCAATAAATGACAATTGGTAACAATGGTAACATTCACATTTCATCTAGGTTCTTATTTTATCACTCTCCTTTTTAGTCTATGAGACTATATAGACTATGAGTCTGAGACTCAGTATATGAGAATATTTTAAACGTTTAGATGTTCGTTCTTTTTCACGTAATAAAGTCCCATGTAGAGGCAATCGGCATACTGTCGCCAATACGCAACGCTAACTCAGTTGCCGTACAAAACTAATGAATAGTAATGGCGGTTTAAAAACCACTAATTGTATAAATTAATTGATCCTCATAAACGAGCCGGTCCGGTGCATTCGTTAGTGTACAGTCGTCTGTAAAACTGCGAAAAAATCTAATTGTGTAAACACATTCGTTTACTCGTAGCTATTTGCTTTTAACATTGATTGTACCCCCGGCATAGCAAATACATGAGTGCAATAACAATAAAATTAAAAGTGTATGGCTTTAACCGACGTTGATCCTATCCGATCAGATTATCTGATATGGAAAACTCGTGCTCATGAGACGATTTAAAAACAATTTAACCATGTTGTGTGGTGTGAGTGTGGCTTTAAAATTGTTGAAGCTGTAGCTTAAAAACAGATCTTTGCAAGGAAATATCTTTTGAATTGAAGTTTCTTTGTGAACATATCTCATATACTCTACATAAAGATAAACCACAATCAACAACAACCAGATACTAATACAGTCTTTAAGTTATGTTTAATGAAAATAGTAAACCAACCGACCACCGACCATACTCCTTATCTTATACTTAACCAGTTTGTAATTTAATTTGTATGCAAAATTATAAACCCCATCTCATATCTAGCCTAGTATCTATGACGTTATCTCTTAAAAGCATCTTACATTCGCTTCATAAAACTCATATAAAAGTTTAACGTTTTATGATCTGCTATCGGAAAGAACATTACAAAGTGATAAAAGGGGACATAGCAATAAAAAGTAGTATGAAATCGAAGATATACCATAAATGTAAGCTGCGGGGATTCTGTTTGTTGATTCGACTGTAAATGCTGTTTTATTACAGAACACCGTATTTTATACTTCTCTTGTACTGTATAAGTTGGTAGGTAGCTGAAGTTGTTAAATGCGCGATACATACCTGAAATCAAAGAAATCACATTAAAGTTGTGCCGGTATCATAAATCATAAAAATAATGACAGCCTATTAATATTTTAATTGACAGCTGATTAACCCATTAGGCCACCTTTAGAATTGCATGCATGTAATACGATAAAATTTACCACCCTACGACATCACATATTTTTTAATGCGAAATTAATAGGACGATAAAAATCTCGTTTCAATCGTGTATGAATTTATTTTACTTGTACCATTATAACTGTTATAAGTAATAATATAAAACCATGGAAAGAAGAATACTTATACAAATGTAATTATTATAAAACCTACCTCAGTTTTGATCAAGGAATAGAACTTAGGAAGTTCTTAAAAATAATCCCCTCTAATCCTTATACAGAGTGGGGCCTGTAACAAAGGCGAAGAATTGAACTGTAGGCTATTCTCCTTATACTGATCAACATTTGTTCAGTGACTTTTAAAAATTATGAAGTCTTTAAATTTTTAATTTTTCATACAAAATAAATATTAGCTTCAATGTACGACATTATTGTTGTCATTGACGTTGTCTGTCACACTTTAGATTTAGACTTAACAGAATTCGCAATACATTACCTCTTAGAAAAAACTTTCAAGGGTGATAAAAATCAAAATACAAGTTATTTTTAAAAGTCGCCGAACAAATGTTGATCAGTATAAGGAGAATAGCTTAGAGTTCAATTCTTCGCCTTTGTTACAGGCCCCACTCTGTATAAAACATTTCCTAACTAACATCCGTCACGTTTTACGACAATAAGTAAAAAACACGTTCTTATTTAATCCTCTACAGGTTTGAGAACTAACATCAAACTATCACAATACACGTTAAAATGTCTGGGGACAAAATAATATTTGCAAAACGTGACCACGAGGTTCTCAACCTCGAGGTAAGCTTTCGTGACATATTTTAATAGGGAAAACGTGTCGACGAGAACTGCTCTGAATAGTTGAGACAGAGCAAACTGGCCGTAGATAAGATTGTTAGTTCCTTTGCTTAACGAGGTACTTAGGGAAACCAATGTAAGAATGGCTTCATGACATGACATGACCCGTTAAAACTATGAAAATGTGAGGTCGAGCTTTGTGGGCACACAATTCGAAGAAACCAGGCAGGGAAACTCGTTAGCAGAGCTATTGACGTCTACCTTGAACAAAATAATGACATGTTCGTTGGAGATGAACGAATTTGATAACTTTTTATGTAACTTGAGACTTTGCAACTAAACTCACGTTACATTAAATGATAAATGATGGGACTTTCTAGCAAAGGACATCGTCATCATACTCCTCTTTCATTAAACCCCACTTAAACACAATGTGTTACAATATGTCTGAATATTTAATATAAAAAAAATACTCAATACTAAGACAAATCTCGAAAATAAATATAAATATTGAAAGCATAATAATGCCGATTTTACATAATTATTCATACCTGTAATATAAAAAAAGCTGTATTAGGCCTCTTGAAGGCCTCTCCAGAAGTACTTTTACGGTGATATTTTAAGTGGCATTGTGCATTCGTCTTGTATAATAAGCACACTTCTCGTCAATATGGTCAATATGGTCATCTATGTAAGGCGACAGCACTCTAAACTGGTATGGTGTTATTTTAAAACCGTGTTCGGAAGAACAGGCCTGTATAAGAATGGTGACTGATTAATTATATTATCAAGAACTTAGGAAGTAAGTAACAACCAGTGTAACTTGAACTGAATAATTGAAGATCCGTAATTATTGTTAGGGTAATATATGAAGATTTTACCGTTGGGATAATTCCGTGGCACGTATTATTTTTTTAGTAAAAAGTATTTAAGTATTGAAAAAAAAAATCAAGAATTAAAAAAAATGACAACATTGTAATGTCGTCGCGTTTTCTCACGTAAATTAACTTGAAACTCTTGAAAGGGACACTACAGTGTTGCCACTTCTTGATTTCTACTCATTTTTGCCAACCCAGAAAAGAAGCAGAGAATAATACCTATTCTGAAATTTCTGAATTTCCCTGTAGGCCCTCTGAGTCCTCGAGTCGCTCGTGGTCGGTGAGCGATTGGAAGGCGACCAGCGATCAAACAAAAGCGGTGTTTGCTGTAGCCCGGGCTAATATTTGTACACAATTTGAAGGTACGACTGCCCCGCTCAATTAGCCGAGACAGCTTGGATTTACTTTACATAGGTACCTTCTGGGATATTTACTGTGAAATTATTAATGTCAAAATCTATTAATTATATACATAACCCAGGGGTAATTGGTCGAATCGAATGTGTGCGCAAGATATGAGAAAAGTTGTATTTATGTGTTGATACCGAATGTCGAGAAATAAAGTACAGACTAATTGTGAGATATAATGCAATTACCGTCGCCCATGTGGACACACGACCCACTAGAGGAGTTGTTACTGTTGTAAGTGCATTGAGAAATCAAATATTTATTAATAGTATGTTCTTTTTTAGAGGGTTTGTAGGTCGAATCAGCTCGGATCTGACATTACGACACGTAATATCACAGTTTAGTTCTCACACCTCAGGATGCCGAAGACTGGGCAAAGTGGAGAAGACTGAGCAGGAAAGCGGACCCTGGCGCTAGGCCGAGAAAACGCTAGGTCGAAGAAGAGATGGAGGGAAAAAGTTGTGATTTTTCAATGTCTATAATTCCTCGCAGCGTGCATTCAGTTTTCAGCACAGACCTTTTTCGTACCAGTAGTGTCAACGAGCACATTAAAAACAGTAGGCTCTCACGTTGGCCGAGATTTACGCAGCCGCCATTACAAATGTAAAAGGACAAAAATATGAATGTGAAAAGGGCCGCGTGCACAATGCTCGAATGTATTAAACCGGGCACTATGTTAATGCGGCCAATCACGCGCATCTCGACGCACGCGCACCCCGGCTGTGGCAGGGTTGACACAGATATTTTTTTGTAATATTTAAATATTTATGACATATAATAACCTGGATTGCCAATCGCACTAACTATATTTTTTCTAAAATGTGTATTCTAATATTTTTTTTATACGTTTCTTGCCTTGATCATGAAAGCATTAACCGCATATGAGCTCGATATTCAAGCTGGCTTTTACCAACAAGGGTACCTACCTAAACTACACATGTCTCTCTAAAACTGTGATGACTACAATACAGAGTTAGGTAATTTAACAGAAACAATTAACCTACGTAAAGTCAAGAACAACCCAACATAACCTACCCACACGGAACATATTAGACTAATATAGACTAGCCCCCTTAAATATTCATAAACGCACTCTAAAGTTATCAAGCCGATAAAGTTTGTTTGTCCTTTTCTATCACACCAATACGTCGGAAAGGGACAAACGAACTTTATCGGCTTGACAACTTTAGAGTACGTTTATGAATAAGGGGGTAGAAATGTAGTAAAGTCAAAGAACTATCTATTACAATACGCTACAATAGAAGAAGCTTGTGCAAGCTGGTATTATGATATATCTTATCTATCATGTGTCAAAAGAGTACCACATCTTTAAGTATATACTGAAGGTCAAAAGCTCAATCCAAACCAGATGCAGGTGAAGGTAACCCTACACACGATCGAGATAAGAACCGCACACCGAGACGCATTCGCTATGCCGCCGCCACCGCGGCCGCGCTGGCGCCGCCGCCCCTGTTAATCCACTGTCCATCAACAATGGCAAAAACAACCAGCCCGCAAAAACAATCGACCAACATATGAAATATGGTCAACGACGTTCTTTTGTTCCTATAAAGATTGAGTTATTTACAGTCATAGACAGGACGCGTATGAGAACATTGAGAACATTATCAATCTATATCTAGCATCAAGTACGAGCGACGATCTACCTCTGTCGTCGTAAAATAATCTAAATAAAAAGTAATGGCAAAAAGGGGAACGCATAATGTGACCGGCGACGTTGTTTACAATGTCGTTTCGTTTTTATTAGGAAATACCACATAAACTACGGGAGCGGCGAGCGGCAAGCGAAATTATCAAGATCGCAGCAGAAGGAATATTTGAATTTTTTAAACGCCTACAATTTCTCGCGCGATATTCGAACGACACGTAGGTCGCGATACTCGCGATTGGAATCGTTGGGCTCGTTTAAATTCCCGGCGACAAGCCGAGGCGGGAAATGGTGGAGAAAAACGAAGAGTGCGCGAGCTGAGCACACAAAAATGTTGAGGCCGAGAGCAAACCCGTGTAGGAATGTTAGTGGCCACACCGACGAGGGGACACGGCCTTATTAAGAGCTCGCGTTTGTGCGCGCCGCCCCGCATTTCCATATAAAACAAATTAAGGTACTTTAATTTACTACTAGACATTACTGGCAGCACCGCCAGCGATTTGTTTTCGTGTCGAACGTCTTTGCCGAACTGACCTGCTCAATAACGCTACGACTGCCATAACTTATCTAAATTTAGCCAAAACATTGCAGTCGGATACTAAATCGGTCAAGATTTCGAAACTCCCAGTAGTTTGTTACTTCCCACTGAAAGTACGGAGAAACGTGGCTTTGTTGCGGACACAAAGCAGAAACAGCCGGTGTTACAAAATCTGTTGTTGTACAACAACAAGTACTTGCAATAAACCAAACCTAAAAGGAGTTGCCCAGAAATGGAATAAGAGACAGCATTTCCGCGCACATGTTGGCCAGTTCCTAGTAGTATCTAGACTCATAATTTAGATGCCTTTCATGAAAACGGTACGCACTAACAATACTAAGCGGTTAACCTCACCTACGCTTTCGTTTTCCACATAACTAAATATTAGTTAAACTCAACGATGGTAAACAGAATGTGAGAATGAGGCTGTCTCTATTTGATTTAGAAATTTTACCAATTCCTCTGGGAACTTACAATAAGGTAGAGTTACAGCAAGAGCAAAAGTTCACGAGGCTCGTTAAAATCAGTTTGAATTTTTTATGCTATTGGTAAAACGAAAATAAAATGGTAGGATAAGACCCAACCGGTTTTTTCAATAGCAAGCACTTCGAAAAGCGTCGATCGCGCCAAGCAGGGTGTTTTAATAAGCGCCATTCAACTCGAGATGATTTATGTCCGCATGAGGCCCGGGTGTGATATATAGCACCTCCGTATGGTCCTAGCATCATTTAAAGTTATCGAGATTTATAGAGGATCAATAAAAATATTGATTTAAGGGGCTACTAAAGGAGCGACTGACAGCTCATAGGCCACGCTTGTCAATTACCTCAGCCCCTAAAGGAGCGCAAGCACGCACACATAGAAGCGCCGAAATGCGATCCGCGGAGCAATAGAGCTCCATCTAGCTTTATGAATGTAAACTACAACTATCGGTAGTCCGCCAAAGAAAAATATTTAGGCAAAATGACATAAGACAATTTCACGCTTCACAGATGGCGTTGTAACTAGTATTGTATTAAATTCGTAAGCCCAATGTCAAATAACAAAAGGAATGGTTCTTAATGTTCCTATCAAAGCTATTATACGTTATTATGGCTTATGGAGTTTTTTCTACACTCCATATTATGCGCCTTAGGAGTTTTATGGAGACAGCTATAATAACGAATTATTCTTGGGTATAGGTCTAAGTAGGTAATTCCCCTCTTACGATAAAATTTCCTTGCTACCTAGGTATCATTAATATACGTTGTAATTGTTTTGTTTTGCTACGATAAACATCTAATTTACTTACCCTTTAGAATATACCATAACTTCTGCAACACTGCAAGCCGTGATGTAGGTAAGTGCGTTTTCACATTATCTGATCCATTATATTTACGCCGCCATCTTTGATTTTTCCTTGAAAATCCTTCCTACATCCGATGTCGGATCGGATAATGAGAAAACGCACTACGTACCAACAGCGAGTCATTAGCCGCCTCTACAGCATTTTTTAGTTCCATTTTTCACACCCGTCGCGCCGCAGCAGCTACCAGATCTTGCTATGCCACTATGCGAAATGCAGGTGCTGCTAATGCTGCTATACAGAAACTTAGAAAACCTCTAGATTTGAAATTAATGAAAATTGGCGTTTACAGATTTTGAAAAAAAAAACTTGTGGGTGCAAAAAAACTTCATTTTAATAACTGTCAAAACGAATTTCTGAACTTTTCTCTGATACGGAATTAATATGAAATTGAGTCTCACTGAGGTGACAGCTAGGAACTAGAGTTGCCAAAAGCAACTATAAGTAGCTACTGACGCCACGGCCAACTCATTTATTTACTTTTATCATATATTTATCAGACTTAATACAATTTTAATTAATTAATAACTAATAATGTTCTAACAGTTATCCGGTGCTTTATTTCTGTATGATATAGGACCTACATTACTACCTATATAAGTCCGGAAACTCGTACACTCCTTTGAAATTTCGACATGAAAAGAAATATCCTAGTATGCAAACTTGTGCTTAAAAAAACACCAAGTGTTTAAAAAATGGTAACGAAGTGGAAAAATTAAATTTGAGACGCTTTTTTTTGGAAAACATTAAGTGGGCCATTTTTTTTTTCAAAGTTGTCCAGGGTCTCTTTTTTTTGTAACATTTTTTACGCGGTTAATACTCAGAATCGCGAGGTTTTTCGATCCTAATAGGAGGAAAAAATGTCCCAAGATTTCCATACATTTTTTCGAACCTTCCATTCCGTTATCACCATACAATATGTATGAAAATATGGTAACGGAATGGGAAAAAAACCTTGGGACACTTTTTTTCTCCTATTAGAATGATAGAGCTCGCGATTCTGAGTGGAATCCACGTAAAAATTTCTAAATCAAAAAAAAAGTGGAGTGGACAAGTTTGAAAAAAAATGGCCAAGTATACCTATTTTCGAAAAAAAAATGTTTGAATCTTTATTCACTAAAATGCCTCATTACGATACAAATGCGGAAAAAAGGACTACATTTTTCAGTACATGTGGCTCTCTGAAATTTCGATCTGACAAAAATGGCCCACTTCTCTCACTAGTGTAATATAAAAGCACCGTCTGTAGACTGCTGAAATAATACATTACAAGTGCAAAAAAAATAGACGTTCGAAAGGAGTGGCGAAGTGATACTGAACAATACTGAAGTTAATTTTAACTAATAATGTAATGTTATTTATTATATAATTCCTTTAATATAATAAAAAAAATGTTAAGATAAAATTAACTACGTTCGATTAATATTAACTCAGTAACGATGTGACAGTATGTATAAATATATAATTATATATATTTGAACTTTGACTTTGACTTCGAAAATTTTTCATAAATGGCGACCACGGATTTTAGAACCACGTTATGAGATAAAAAGTCCTAGGCCTAATGATAACATATTGATAACTAAATTCCAATTTAATTTATTTTGTTCAGGACCAGGAAGTTCAATTCCTGAAATGTTGAAATCCCAAGCGTTGACTTTCCCGGAATGTTTAATTTTTTACTTTAGCAAAATGTCGAATTCTTATTTTGTTGAAATATTATACTTTCTCTGCATACAAAGTTTTAGTTAGTTATTTTTTTAACTTCATTCAATATCTTTTAGAACTGACTGGACGCCACCTAACTCACAGGCACCTAAGGTACAACGCAAACACCGATCAACATAGACTTACATTACAGTCATTATAAATATATTGTCTTCGGTTAGGGCGATAGTTATTTTATTACTCGTGAAATAAAACTAGCTTTTAATGTCGTCGTCGGAAAACGTCAGGATATAATGATATTGACAAGTAAATTATATAAATACGCTATATATATATATATATATATATTGTTTGTCAGTTTAATCTTAATGTTTATCATAAGTCATAACAAATTGAACTCGTATGTCGTTAAACCTTATGTCGTTGCAGTAACGTACACAAATAAATAGTTTTATGGTTTATGGTGGAAGTTAGCAATTATTTTATTGAGTGTAGAGCTAAAAGTCAAGTAGAGGTGTACAGAAAATTAAAAATTCAATTAAAAAAAAAGTAACCATCAGATTAAAAGATGAATACTCTAGATGAGTTTAAAAAAATAAAAATCAGTTGGGGTGTCTGAGGTTTTGAGTGTTACCGGAAACACGTTGTATATACACACACACATATATATATATATATATATATATATATAATATATATAGTTTAAAAAAATAAAAATCAGTTGGGTGGGTGGGTGGTATTCATCTTTTAATCTGATGGTTACTTTTTTTTTTAATTGAATTTTTAATTTTCTGTACACCTCTACTTGACTTTTAGCTCTACACTCAATAAAATAATTGCTAACTTCCACCATAAACCATAAAACTATTTATTTGTGTACGTTACTGCAACGACATAAGGTTTAACGACATACGAGTTCAATTTGTTATGACTTATGATAAACATTAAGATTAAACTGACAAACAACGTCAAACTCGTAGCGGAAAAAATAATCGTCCAAGTAACCAGCCAGTATTAATACCCCTAAATACTGAAAAAGGTAAACAACCTCTAGCAATGCGAATGTTGTCTTACGAGTACAATATAATAGGCACGTAAATAAATAGATTCAGATTCAGATTCAGATTCATTTATTTCATAATACAAATTACAGTATAAATTGCATGTCAATCTACAAGAATTCATATTACGATCGTCAAATACAATAATATAAATAATTTCATAATACCTAGTTCTCAAACTAAACGATTTAACAATATCTAATTAATGTTTAAGTATTATCTCCTGTAGCGGATCGTCAAATTACACAAATATAAGTCAAATTACAAGAAATTCAATAACGTAAATATCGATTTATAATAACAACCTAATTTAGAACATGGTATTCAAAATGTATTAATTTCAATATATTATCTCCTGTAGATCGTCAAAATAACCATTCATATATTCATTAACAGAATAAAACGGTCTATCCAACAAAAAATCTCTCAATAGGCGTTTGAATGTTTGGTTGCACAGTTCATTTCTTACGGTGGCTGGAAGTCGTTCATAATATGTTGGTCCTATGACGCGAGGGTTTTTTTGCGCTAAGGCCATGCGCCGGGGAACTGTTCTTAACCGTCCAGTGGAACGGATGTTTATACCCGAAACATGAACGCGTTTAAAGTCAGATATATTATTTCTAACAAACATTATAACTTCAAACAGGTATTGTGAAAAATGGGTCATAATGCGTTGTTCCACAAATATGTCTCTGCATGAGTGTCTTGTATTCACTCCGGCCAAAGTACGTAGCGCTCGCTTTTGCATTATAGAGACGCGCTTCGAATCCGTCGAGTTACCCCATATTATTATTCCATACGATATTAATGAGTGGAAATGGGCAAAGTATACAGATCTTAAGGCATCGTGTGATATTATGGGTTTTAACTTTCGAAGTGCAAAAACAGCTCCGCTCAATTTAGCACAAAGTTTATCGACATGACTTTTCCAGTTCAAATTGGAATCTATGACGAACCCTAGAAACCGGTTTTCGCCACATATAGGCATAGGGGTGTTTAAGAAGCAAGGGGGTATTTCTACTTGACGTCCCGAGAAAAGCATGATATTCGACTTCGTTATATTTAAGAGCAATCCGTTTGCAGAAAACCACAGTCTCAGCTGTCCGCATGCCTCGATGACTTTTTCATTGAGCTGTTCGTATGTTTGGGCACTAGCTATAACTGTGGTATCGTCAGCAAATAACACAGAGAACCCTGTTGTAATGGCTGATGGAAGGTCATTAACAAAAAGTAAGAATAGGGTATTGCCAAGGGCTGAACCCTGAGGAATACCAATATTGGTGGTTCCAACGTCAGAGCCATATTGTTTACCGTGTGCAGTTAATTTGACAGTTTGTGTGCGGTTTGCTAAAAAACATTTTAATAAATCGTAGCAGTTGCGATTAATGCCATAACGGTTTAGTTTGCTAAGAAGAAGCTTGTGGTTTATAACGTCGAACGCCTTGGACAGATCGCAAAATATACCAGCCATCTTCTGTTTTCCATCTAATCCTGTTACGATATGGTCAAATATATTAATGGCTGCCGAAGTTGTGGACATTTTCTTCCTATATGCGAACTGATTTTTTGTTAATAGTTCATTTGACTCTAAGTAGTCCATTAGGCTAGACGAAATAATTGACTCCACCAATTTAGAGATGGTTGGTACAATTGCGATCGGCCTATAATTATTGACATCATCAACATCACCTTTCCCTTTAAACACGGGGCACACCCTTGTGTTCTTCAACACCAGAGGATATACGCCTGCTTCAAACATTTTATTTATAAGAACTAATAAAATATCCGCTATGATTGGCCAGATACATAATATAATGTTCAAAGATATGTCATATGTGTCGGCAGTTGTTCGCGTTTTCAACATTGATTGAACTACCTTTTCTAAGAGGTCACGGGTTACGACAGGGAGAGCAAAAATAGGTATGTCAGTGTCTTTAAGGTGATTGTTCAAATAGTGGGTACATAACACCTCGTCACTTTGTACCATATACTTCGATGCAACAGTCAAAAAGTGTTCGTTTGGTATATTTGCTGCTTCTTTCTTTGAAACGACAGTGTTAGTTTCGGGGTTTTTGACGCAAATATCATTTGACCTACTCTTTGTACCGATCTCCTCATTAACGACTTTCCAAATCTCTTTGGCAGGGTTCCTGCTTTCGGCCAGACGTTTTTCTACGTGTGTTTTCCGTGCTTGCAATGACGAGATTTTTATAAGGTTAGCGTAATGAGAAATGCAATCAGTTATTACGGTATTATTGGGATACTGTTGCCTAATTTCCTGAAGGTCATTGTATTTTTGCAAATATTGAGACAATTCGTCATTCATCCATGATATTTTTGACTTGTTTCTGGGTTTAAATTGTTTTATTGGAAAATGAATATCTATATAATGTGTTAATATTGAAAATAATTTTTGAAATTTAACTTCTATATCAAGGTCATTATTATAAATAAAATTAAAATTATAATTTAAAATGTCAAAATAAAATGAGTGAATGCGGTCATTGTTAAATAAACGTCTTTCGGGCAGGTCAGGTTGCCTTTTTTCAAGTACAACTGAGATTTCAAAACGTTGTGCGTTGTGATCGCTGATGAACGTGTCCACCGGCGCCACGCTAAGGCTATCTCGGACTTGGTTAGCTATACCGCAGTCAATGGACGACGCCGATTCATCGCACACGCGAGTAGGGAAGTGAACTGTGTTAGAACATCCAAAACTATTGATGACGTCATCGACATGACGTCTTGAACAATTATCTGAGAGGTAATCTACATTTTGATCGCCTATTATAAGAAATTTTTTGTTTTCGTCTGTTAACTTATCTAATAATAATTCCAAATTTGTTAAATAAATGTCAAAATCTCCATTTCCAGTTCTATACAATACAATAATAATCAAATTATAAGTTACAATTTCAATTGCCGCGTATTCATAGTGATATTCGACAGCAAAATGCATCAAATCATTTCGTTGTTTATAATGTATACCCTCATATACGTATAGTGCACAGCCGCCGTGGGCAATGCGCGTACGGCAGTAGTGATTGGCTAGCGAGTAGTTACATAACCTAACTTGTTCTATTTCAACTTTTTTGCACCATGTTTCGCTTAATCCTAGTACATGGGGTTTTTGGTCATTGCATAGTAATTCTAGCAAAGATGTTTTGCCACAAATAGATCGTACATTTTGGTGCATAACTATAAACTTATTATGTGTTATTTTGCTACCGTCCTGGTGGCTCGTTCTGTGTAGTTTTTTGATCGCGCCCGTACTGTGTTAAATAATCGAACTTCTGCTCCTGCCGGCCAGTTTTGTGGGTTTTTGGCAATTCTCAACTTGTTAGCGGGGACGTCTAACCGAAACGAAGTGTAAGACCCTCTAGTTACGACAAGCTGCTCACATACAGGGGATGGGATATCCATTTCGGTCTGTACGTGGTGGATGACGTCATCTACAGTGGTCTCGCTACTGAGGTTAAATACATGGAGGCTGACGATACGAGGAGCGGCAGCACGGAGTCCGGACGAACGTAATGTCTGGGCTAGTGTGCCCGCATTCGTGTCACTTACGCCTGGTGGTGAAACTGGAGATGACTTAGAGACCTCAGGAAGTTGAACAGAGGGTGTATCAGCTGGAACCGCTGGCTGGGGGCTACATTTGTTGGCACTGGCAGGCTTGCTTCGTTTACGGCGACGCTGCTGCTCAATCGCGGGCCCCGGGTGCGCGGGCGGTGCAGGGGCTGGCGCAGGATGTACGGGGGGTGAAAGTGGTACAGCGGGAGCTGGTGTGTCATCAATCGGAGATTCCAAGTGGACTATACCTTCTGGGCCAGACTCATTTAGTGAAAAATTTAGCAGTGAGTGATTATGAAGTTGTGCGTGCCCATTGTTACTGGTGATTGCTCGGAATACCATCTGGATTACACTTGTTTGGCTTGTAAGTAGTTTCTGTTGTTCACGTATAATTTCATGACAACTTTTTATTTCACCTTTCATCTCACTGATTTCGGTTTTTAAATTCGAAACTGTTTCCACCAACCTGTCAACGGCCGCCACCGCATTTGATACCGTTTTTCCCTTCGCTGGTGCCATATTTCCTTATAATCTTGATCAACTAGTTGCGTCTATTCACAAATAATTTATAAACGTACTATTTAATGTGGAATACTTATTAAAATAATTATAAAGAATTAAAAATAACGTAGATGTTTTCATTTGAATGCTATTGATAGCAGCGCCATCTAGCGAATATAATAAACTTTTTAACAAAAAATAAAACCGCCTTCAAAAATAAGCGCGTTACAAAACACGGAGAAACTAAAAAGCCAAAAATAATAAACCTTTCAATTCAGATTTCTTATCGTATTGCAATAAGCTAAACATCCAAATTATAAACAAATCAATTATTTTTGTAGTCGGTACCAGACCTGTTCGTCGCCTTGCTATTGCCTGTTTGCCTGCCCCACCCAACCATACACAGGCTGGTACCGACTCCAAAAATAATTGATTTGTTTATAATTTGGATGTTTAGCTTATTGCAATACGATAAGAAATCTGAATTGAAAGGTTTATTATTTTTGGCTTTTTAGTTTCTCCGTGTTTTGTAACGCGCTTATTTTTGAAGGCGGTTTTATTTTTTGTTAAAAAGTTTATTTATTTGTTGATTTTTAGTGGTTCCTAGTGATATTATATGTATCAGTCCGAATACATGTACAGTAGTGAAAGAATTATCCTTTAACTCCTAACCATTGAGGAGTTGACCTTCCATCATCAGCTCAGTTGATTTTTAGTGGTTCCTAGTGATATTATATGTATCAGTCCGAATACATGTACAGTAGTGAAAGAATTATCCTTAAACTCCTAACCATTGAGGAGTTGACCTTCCATCATCAGCTCAGCCACATAAAATTATTACCATCAGACGTAAATACTGGTGTACCTTTGAAAAATAGACTAAAAACATTACATGTGCCTATAACATTTGAAGAGTTCCCTCGATTTCTCCAGGATCCCATCATCAGACCCTGACTTGGTGCCAATGGGACCATCTCGGGGTTATACCGGTTCGATCAAAAAAAAAATTTTGAAAATCGGTCCACGATTCTCGGAGATATCGAGTAACATACATACAAAAAAAAAAAAAATCAGTCGAATTGAGAACCTCCTTTTTTGAAGTCGGTTAAAAATAACTAATAATACAAATTTAAATAAAAATATTACCCCCATCAAGATATAGCTCAATCGATTCTACTCTCGATTCTGAACAAACTATTTTCAGGTTTTTAGTGTTAAGTGAAACACGGTGTATATATATATATATATGCATATATATATATATATATAATTATATTTATATAACATATAAATACGCTATTTAATCTCTTTTCATTCTTAAAAATAACGTTGAGTTTGCGGTCGCCTTCGTTTTTACATGGATCCGAATTAGGGTCCATGTAATGAACGTCCGTGTACCCGTGTTACATCCTATGTTCGAATTCATGGAATTTTATTTGGAATTGAATATTGTTAATTACAACAACAGATTGCTGTGATATTAAAAAAAAAACCGGCCAGGAGCGTGTCGGGCCACGCTCAGTGTAGGGTTTTTCGTATTTTTCTCAAAAAGTACTGAACCTATCAAGTTCAAAACAATTTTCCTAGAAAGTCTTTATAAAGTTCTACTTTTGTCACTTTTTTCACATTTTTTAAACATATGGTCCATAAGTTAGAGGGGGGACGCACTTTTTTTTCATTTAGGAGCGATTATTTCCGAAAATGTTAATATTATCAAAAAAACGATCTTTGTAACTCTTATTCATTTTTAAATACCTATCCAATAACATATTACACGTTGGGGTTGGAATGAAAAAAAATATCAGCCCCCACTTTACATGTAGGGGGGGGGGGTACCCTAATAACACATTTTATTCCATTTTTTATTTTTGCACTAATGGTTACTGAGATTATCCGCGGACGGACGGACGGACGGACGGACGGACAGACAGACAGACAGACATGGCGAAACTGTAAGGGTTCCTAGTCGACTACGAAACCCTAAAAATATCTTGGTTCATATTAAGGCAGCAAAAATATACATCCGCTGCGGAAATTGTGCATCTTATAAATACAATCTGAGTTACTGAAAATTGTCACGTTTTAACCAAAAATGGACGCCAAAAAAGATGGCGAGATGCATGTAAAATATTGTTAATGGACGGACGGACATGGCGAAACTATAAGGGTTCCTTAGTTGACTACGGAACCCTAAAAATATATTAATTCTACATTGTCAACAATAAATATGGCAGGAATGGAACGTGACAGGAAGAAGAAGAAGTAATTATGCAATCCTGCCCTTATTGTTATGATTTTGTAAATCTAAGGTACAGCGGGGCAAATTTCGACTAGGGGCAAATACAATAGTGTCCACCGGTTATATATGGTAGGCGTGTGCAGCGGTGCACGTAGAACTCAACATCATAGTGTAATAATGGAAAACAATGGATCAGTTACAATTGTCTTCCGGTCGAGATTTGCCCCTGTACACCGTACCTGGTCTGGTTGCTTGTGTACTATGATTATAACAGGTATACCCATTTCAGACCATCGGTCCCGCATAGTTTGAATTTCGCGTGATTATCCCAATTGTGGCGCGTAAGACAGACTCCTATGATTACGTATTACATCTGGTCTAAAAAACATAACGCAGCTTATTATTAACGTAAACAGTAATTTTTGATACCAGGTTCGAGAATTTACTTCGCAAATTTAATGGAAAATTGTTTACGTGGTTCAAGTAAGTCAAAATATTTTATTAACCAACAAACAAATAATCAATCAGTTTTTTTTTGTTTTCCATTAAATTCGACACGTAGCTAAGTTCATAATCAGGAACCACCCTTTTTTAGTTAAATTCGCAAAAAACATTTTTTCATCATTTTCATACATAATAAATGAATTTATTACAGCAATTCCCGTCAACTTTGTACAAAAATTAAGGGAAAAGTTAAATTTGTTTTTATTAATTCCTATTTTGTTACCAAGATTTTGTTGATGAATTGAGATTTTATTAAGTTTTATTTCGTCATTAAGGTTCTCTAGTATCTATATTTTCTTAATTATACCAATTATCCTGTATATATCTTACGAAAGTCGAATTATATTACTAAATGTTGGTAACAAAATAGGATCAATTAAAATTTGCTGACGTGGCATTGTACAAAGTTGACGGGAATTGCTGATTAATGTGAGAGACCCTTCAAGTTAGTGTCAAGTGATTGACGGCACATGTCAAAAGAAACATTAGGAATTGGTAAAGGTTGTCACGCACGTGTTCCGTCTTGCAGATTTATATTTTTTAATAACTCGATAACCGTAAGAGTTAATACGCAAGTTTCTTAGAGAAATTAATTGTATTTCATCTAAAGAACCTTCCCTTAATGTAGTTAATGGGATTAAATAAAAACAGGTTGCAGTTTCGGAACGTTGCTTTTGATTAATATATTTAAAATAACTCGGATATAAACCATATAAAGCATAAAACCCAACGCTCCGTGCTGCCTACCAATTTCAATTAAAACATTTTTTTATGTGATGTCTTGTACCTAACCTACCTTTTTATTAAATGTAGTCTAACATGTCTATTACATATTATTATGTTGAACATGTAGAGGTCTGTTTGGTAATAAATAATTATAACAGATTTGTTATTTTCATATTTTTACCTCTGTGCGAGGGTGCAACTTTACTTCACCTACACCTTTACTCTAATAAACCATATACCTATTTAAAAAATGACAAACATCTGACACCTCATAAAAAAACTTACTCAATGAGGCTAAGTATATTGATTGTGTACACTTATGAGGACACCGTGAATCAATATACATTTTTAAAATAAAGAATAACGATTTAATCGTTAGAGATATAAAGTACCTGCAGGGTTAGCGCATGATTTCCGCGAGAGTATATCGCCGCGAGATAGACTACCCGTCCTTATGTCATTAATACAGTTAGAAGAAGACGTGTCATCTATCTCGCGGCGACATACTTCCGCGGTTATCATGTGCTATACAAACTATTCCAAACAACCAAATAAGGATGTGATTGAGTGAAATAAACAAATTGGTAGTTATGTTGTTTTATTTTGTAGGTATGTATTTAAGGAGATGAAGAATACAGGTTATGCTATATGCAAATTTATTTTTTGATGATTTTAAATTGCAGGAGTCGAATTGACCTCAATGGTCTGCAATCTAATTAAAATCGTATGCAAGCTCGGGTGCCAAGTAAATTATTTTATAAGCTTAGGAGTAATAGGAATGTATCCTTAAAATTAACGAAATTAGGAAAACATCGTGTATAATATTCATATGTCTTGAGAGAATCTCTATCTCTCTCAGTTATTCTCACTCAGAAGGTGGTGATCTTCAACACGACTCGGGTAGTCCGGCGGCTCCTCTTTCTGCAGCCACGGTGAAAGCGAAACCTTTTCCTGATTGTTGACATGTAACTGAAAGTTTAAAATTTTTTAGTAGGTAGTAAAATTACGTTTTTAAAACAAAGATGTCAAATCAGGTAAACCGGTGAACATAAAAAATCTCTTTGTTCGAACTGAAAGAGAGAGACTTTGTCCCAATTTTTTGCTCATTTAAAAGTCAAAATAACGGTAACAACAAAAATAGGGCTTGAAATCGTCGAGGGATTCGACACGACAGGACGATAATTTCTAGAACACAGGATTGAGGCACAAATTAATACTGAATTAATAATTATGACTGCTTATTGTTACCAGAACTTATTTCAGATCATACGTATGTTGTCCCATAAACATAGTACAAAAAACCTAGGTATTAGGTACCTTCTTATTAAAAAAATGTCCGTCGTTGAAGCTGTAGACAGATTTAGTTACTAACATAATTATCTTCATCACTTTTGACAGCTAGGATGCTCTGATGACATTAGAATCCCCTAAGTCAAGTCCAATCCATCAGAATGGTATTAATTTTATTTATTATTTTATGCCAAGCTCAAGTTAGTCAACATTAATTTAGAACTGTAAATTAAACCTAAACGCACTGGCTAGCTCAAACTAACGTACAAGGTAAATCAACGTGATTATTTTATTCTACAGTTTGTCAGAGTTTCGTTTCCTTTCAACCCCTTATTTGCCAAGACTGTCATAGAAACAAGAGTAGTTGTAGTAGTTTTGCAGGTGATTTGCCTACCTCTTTATGGGATACAGGCTGGTAGTATGTATGTTTTTAAATATTATTTTATGTAAACTTTATTGCCCAATTCATTAAAATTTCAGACTAACTTATTTACTTACTGACAAGTTTTATGTCATCGATAAAAAAAATCTGAAGCTATAAAAACAGGTGATAAAACGAAACTGATTTATTATAAAACAAAACTATTTTTTATGTAATACGAAATACGAGTAAACTAAGGTTTTTTAGCAGAGTTATTTTTAATATTTTTATACTAAAGATTAAAAATATTGCTATTATTTGGTTAAATTGATAACCAAATATACAATTTTTGTATAGGTTTTTTAATTTACAGAGGTAAAATCTTTTTCAATATGATGGATAGAAATAAAAAATTAAACAATTAAAACCTAACTAAATCTAGCTTAACCTAGGGGGACTACTCTGTTCAGTTTTATTAATAGTGGCTTAAAATTAGTGGAAATTAATAAATGAAATAATCATAATACAGACTTACATACCTACGCTTAATTTGTACCTATATGACTGTTTAGCATGTCGAGCACTAGATATAATGAACTAAATATTATACATTATTTGTATAAAATTCGGTATCTGAAATAAAAACTTACACAATAAATAAAGACTAACTTAAAAATAACCAAAAAAATACACCAAAATGAATTCCCGCTGGAAGTACGAGTAGTCGAGTATGCCTATCACATCAATATTACTAGCTAAATTCTTTGGCCAAGGAATGAACCAAGCCTAGGATTTCCTAGTACTGTCGAAGAGGACCTCCTTTATAGGTATATTAGCTGAAGTAACTCTCTAACTTCACTATACCAGTCTCCTTTAGTGATGATCAATCCTCTTAAGTAGTACCTATCAAATACCAGAAGCGATATTATGCCTTATCGTATACTCCTCATGCTAAGAAATATTATATTTATGATGATGGTTACACGTCATCATGTAGAAACAGACGCATCCCATTTCCATTCCCATCATACCATCTTCGATTCCTATTCCTATATAGAAGAAAATAGAAAAAATTGGAGTAGGTACATAATTGGTCGTTTATACACCTAAACAATTTAAAAAAAAGTGGTAATGGTTCAGGAATACACAGATATCACATACATCAGTATACCACAGGTCGATATTCAAGTCCCTACGTTTTCTATTGCATTTTTCAAAACACTCTCTCATCCGTCACTATCCGATGATATCACGGCGCTTTTTAGTGGCAAGGACGGACCTATTTAGTCGGACCTGATTACAGTCTTCTAATCACATGTAAAAGCTACCACGTAAGTACCATTCCTTAACACATGAGCTTCTTCTACTCCATGCTTGTGCTGCTGTTGTGTGCTTAAAACTATAAACTCATAAAGCTTATAACTATGTGTATATTAAAAGACTAAATGAATATTCTATTTCGGAATACCTGAACCATTAAAAAAAAATTACCGGATTATCAAATCAAAGTATGAAAACTAATTAACATTTGCCTCCTAGATAGTTGTGATTACCAAGACCTTCTCTGTCAAAAGTCACCAAAGGTACCCGTTCTACTAAGCTGCCGAGGTACCGAACCGGTCCTTTACAGACTGATTTACATTCCTTACTGTTATATAAATAAAAACACATCCATTAAACTGTACGTAGAAAGCAAACTGGACTATATTTTGAATCCGTGAATCCACATGGGTAACTTGGGTACCCGGACCTTGATAACACGGACCAAGCCATACATCCGGATTTATATAACACTACACAAAAGCGAGCCAGGCATAAATGAGCAAATCCCCTAACATGAGCTATGTGTGACTGAAGGGTTCCTGATCGGATCATCATCAGCAGTTCTTTCATCAATCTCTTAACATGAGCAATGCGTTTTTGAGGAAATCCTTTCTGAACATCATCAGCAGTTTCACTTCGTCAAATGTAAGTCCTTGAGTCATAATCCAAAACATTAAAGATTTTAGTCATAATACAAAAATCACTACAAGTGTGTCGTTCAAATTCGAGGAGTTCCCTTGATCTCTCATGGATACCATCATTAAAAATCCAGCATGATCAAAATCTGACTTGAAACCTCAAAGTGCTTAAAAAACTTAACTCGTTAAATTCGTCGTTGAAAAGTTTCATTTCATTTATTTCATTTATTTGTTATAGTCATGTACAGTAAAATTAAGATGTTACATAATAAGGTATAATTTTTAAGAAAAAAAGTTCTGATGAAAGCTACTTGCGAATGTTGGATTATGTAGAAATGTGTAGGTATTTTTTGTAACTGATTTTAATGATTTAATTATTCGATGGCAACAAAAATCAATATACGTATACCGTTAAGGTTTGAGGACTTTCCTCAATTCCTCATGAATCCGATTATAAGAAATCGAAGCTTGACAAAATTTGACTTGAAAACTCAATATGCTTAACAAACATAACTATATAAATGTTACTGTTCTGAACTTAAATGCATGCTGTTCTAATAAAATTACCAAAGTCACTATAAGTGTGCCGTTCAGATTTGAGGAGTTCGGTTCTGACCATCATCAGCAGTTCCACTGCACCAAATGTCACTATTATGGACGTAAGTGCACGCTGTTCTTATAAAAATACCAGTCACTATAAGCGTGCCGTTCAGATTTGAGGAGTTCCGTTCTGACCATCATCAGGACATCATCATCTGCACTAAATGTCACTGTTCTGGACGTAAGGGCATGCTGTTCTTATAAAAATACAAAAATCACTATAAGCGTGCCGTTCAGATTTGAGGAGTTCCGTTCTCACCATCATCAGCAGTTCCACTGCACCAAATGGCACTGTTCCGTATGTAAATACATGCTGTTCCTTAAAAAACACAAAAATCACCATATGCGTGCCTTTCAGATTTGAGGAGTTCATTCGAAATCTCCAGGATTTCATCATCAGAACTGGGTCCTGAGAAACATGGGACCAATGTGTATGCATATATATTCAAACAAAAAAAAATTCAATGTCGGTCCAGTAACGACGGAGATATCGTGGAACAAACATAAAAAAAAATAAAAAACTAACCTAACCACAAAATTAAAATTTTGAAAAACCCCCGACCGCGACCTAGTGGACCGATTTTCATGAAACATGGCTAAGAACACTCCTGACTAACACAGCTTTCAAATAAAAAAAAAACTAAATTGAAATCGGTTCATCTTTTCGGGAGCTACGATGCCACAGACAGACACACACACAGACAGACAAACAGACAGATAGACAGACAGACACGTCAAACTTATAACACCCCGTCGTTTTTGCGTCGGAGGTTAAAAAACATACAGACGAATTGAGAACCGTCCTTCCTTGAGAGATTTGAGGCGGCGGTTAACAAGTAAGGCCATGACACCCTGGAAGGGCATGCAACATAAACTTAAAACTAGACTAAAAACTAAACTTTAGGTATTATTATATAATAACAATTAATTTAATGATTTCATTTGACTACATTGAATAAATTATAAATTTAAAATAGATATCATACACGAAAGAAAAAACGACAAGGCCCACTGGTGGCCGAGCCGGGAATCGAACCCGGGTCTTCAGATTACGCGGCTAACGTCTTCACCACTAGACCAGCGCCCGCCGTCGTAAGAACAAATCGAAAAATATTCAATAAAATAATTTTATTTGTTCCCTAGTTGTACATTGAATAAATACAATTAATTTAATATTCTATAAGATTATTGTATCCTATCCAAACTATAATATTATCATTATTTATGAATTAGTAATTTCTTATATTTGCTTTTAAATAATTCATTTCCAGGTTCTAATTTGATTGTATTAGGAATTTTATTGAATATCAAAATTATTTATTTACACTTTTCTAAATTCGTTTTTGGTAAATATCGGATCGGATGATGTGAAAACACACCCTATTCTTTTGTGCCTATATTTTTGGTATGAAACCCTAAAAAGGAGAAAGCCAGTGCTTAGGTTTATTTTACTGTTCTGGATTAAGCTTGAGCTTAGCTATATACATAATAATAATAACGTATGTCGTACATGCCACTATCTCGATGACTCGGGCACATCATTTTCGGTTGTCGTATTTAATTCCTGCTAACGGGGAGTACTTGCACAGACATGACATCGTAGCCAGGATAATTCACCAGCAGCTTGTCTTTTCCATACAGTCTTGTAGACCGCGAAGCGCGAAGTACCGTGCTAAAAGTAGGTACTTACCTGCGCCAGTTCTCGAAAATGGTCGAGATACTTGGTTGATTCGACGATCATTGTCCTGACCGTCGTTTCGGCGAACGATCTCATAAGCAAAAGTGAGCGACTCGCTAGAGGTCAGATGCAGAAGGCGGTACTTCTGTACACGGCGCGTAGGTCGGTCACCTTGGACCCTGCCTGCCCTGCTGCTGGATGTATTTAAAAAATAACCATGTACCTGGAGTCTGTCTTTTTCCTTTATTATACCGTTGTTTTTTTATCTTTTGTATTTTTAGCATACGCTACATAAAATATTTTGACATACTAACGTCAACGAATTTTAATCACAGACAACCGCAGAACAGAAAGATCACTGCACAGACCATACAGGTTGTTTGACAGCGAAGTACGTACTAAGTATAAAATATCAAAGAATTATAGCAGGGAACGACATAACTACTTATGTTTTAATAGCCAAGCCGAAACGGCAGATTTAACATTTTAAAATTGTACTGAAACACATCCAACTTATCAGTACCTATAAAACCATGAGTCGTTTATGTAAATGCCCTTGGAGATGATGAAATGAGAAAATGAGCCAAATACATATCTGTAAGTACTCGTCACACTGATAAATACCCTTGGCGGGATTCGAACAAGGGACATCAGCTTTAGCAGGCCGGCAGGACCAGTCCAGTCCAATATGTACGTAAGGATTTCACTCCAGAGTTGTGGGTTCAAATCCCGTTGCGTGGCCAACCAACTTAAACATTGTAATTTTTTTTTATTGCAATATCTATTCTTATTTTTCAATGAATGTATTTTTTATTTTTGTTTTATTTTATTTCACTTATAATTGGGTAAATTATGTACAATATACATATAAAACAACATTGAAGACAATTAGGTTAGGCTCCCTCAGAAAAGGTTTTCTTCTTTTGAAGATTAATCAATATTAAATTCTTTATTTTATAATTTATTTGGTATAATAAGAAAAAAAAAAGAAAAAGTAGAAATTTCGAAATAAAATGGAAAAAAGGCACCTAGAAGTTAGCAAATTTAGCTGATGGCTGGTACCACAGGGCCACGGACACATTATCGTTCGTGTCGAAATTTCATAGCATCTTGTAACTCAAAGAGTATAGAGTTTGACGTAGCTTTGGCAATACGCACACATGCGTATACATAATAAATACACAAAATGGACGTAGTTTAAGGTCAAAGAACCGAACACACAAAAATTGACAATAGAATTTAAACTTTCTGTCAATAGGAAAAGTCATTAATTTCAATGTCATTTTTTTGAGAATGGATCCTTTTATCTAAACCACGTCCAAATTTTCGTAATAATAAATTGTCAAACACGCTGCGCGATTTGACATAGGTCTTGCCTCCTCAGGGCCCGCCGGCCGTCTGACATTTTTGACAAAAGGGACGCGAGTATACTATTGACGTATGAAAGAAAGAGAAACGAAACCGCATAAAATGGCCGTTTTCTGTTGAATTCATGATATCGTAAATGATGATAAATCTTTGTATATACGATAATAAAAAATATTTCCTTCTACGAGAGACTAGATAATTTGGAAACCTTCACTTTAAAGTAGGTTAGGCTGATTAAAGTTGCATATTTTTCTCACAATGTTAGTTAAACGAAAAATTAAGACCTCTCTTTGGGTTAGATTTCTATCGAGAAAATTGTAAGCTTTCGTGTTTCGACTTGTACAAAAATTTCAATCATATAGTCAAGATATACATATCCAAAAATTAGATCTCTAGGTTTCCGGGGCTAAGCACACCAGTGAATCTAAAATCCTAATATTTATCGATGCATGGCCTTAATAAAGACGCCACGAGCATTTTTTGACTCAGTTAAACACCGTTGCATACAATACTTTTTCTACGACCAAGCACTTATTTTGAAAGAAAATTATAAATTCAACAAATACCTACTTTCAGTCATCTTAGTTATCTAGGTGGACCGCCTACCATTTTGAATATGCAGTTTGAGTGCAAACATGAAAATAAAACTGTCTATGGTATGGTTCTTTGAAGCCTGGCCACTAAGACGAATCGAGCCGAGTTGAATCGAGTTCTATACATTTGAATGCGATTCGACGCGTCGCCAATGAACGCAGCAGAAAACGAAGGAGTCTCGACTCTGCGAATTGGTTTGTTAAGTTGGTAGCAATGTATTTACTGAACTGTAAAACAGCTATATCGTGCGACTGCTACTAAATGTTTTCAGGGTATAGACTAGATAGACTTGTCCTGACATCTTTTATGTAGGGTTTTAAAGTTCTATGCACGACCTTGTAACTCACGAATAACAGTACGGGAGTAGAAAAACAGTAATTACACTCTTGTGACTGAATTTTATTAGGATTTGTTTATAGGCTGTGTTATTTATCGCGGCGACTCCACAGGCGTTGGTCGCCGAATGTCGAACAAAAGTGCACTTTTGTGCGTTCCACGACAGGACAATGGGAGGAATTGGATTTATACGCATCCCGCCGCGCCACTGCCTTGCTTGCATCAACTGGGAACATAGTAAGATTCCAGTAGAATTCCATTTAAAAATGCCTTTGTTTCAATGAGATAGGATTCTTTTCAGAACACCATTCGTGAACAAGATAAGAGTTTTTGAAAGAACAAAAGTGGTTGTTCTTTATACGAGAATTTTGTTATTCGCCACCGCGGGAATGGTTCAGACGAAACGTGTGAAGGCATCTACCATTCGCATGTTTTTTATTTGGCAGAAAACATGTGTCGAAACGCGCTTTACGATTAACTTCGCCACGGTTGGCATGGCGCGAATTTTATGTTCCTCTTCACAGTTCTAAAAATAACATCCTATGCTAAAGACCGGGATGCATTGAATAAAAAGTGGTATTTTTCAAGCTAATCTTGTAAGTCTTCACGACGAGTATACGGAGAGGAATTTAGAATGAGAAACAAGTCATGTATTACTACCATTAGTCCTTATTTTGATAAATAATTCTACCAGAAAAGAACTCGAAATATGCCATTATTCTTTCTCTCATGAACGTATTTATTTTTTACGAAGACGTAATACTGTAAAAGATTTTTCGACACCAATACGAAGTTGATAAATTGAAATTCCTGGCAATATTGTGTCGGCGTCTGCATTTGTGGATGGAGTAAATAATAACACTTTCGCATGGCCGGCTACATATAACAAGGCAAAGGAAATTCAATACAATCTTTACCTATCCAAATGAGCTACAATCAGTCAGCAACACACCCACAGATAGTGAATAGGCACAATTAGTACAAGCTACATAATCGTGGACAAGTTGGCCGCAGTCGGACATGCAGTCGAGCTAAACGACAAGCCGGAGCGGGCTGATTGCGGACTAATGACACGCCTGGGGCCAACTCTGCACCTGATTTAAACCGGGGTACACTTGCAAATGCCTGCACATACATGGAAATTGTAACGAATTGCCTTTTGCAGCGGCAGGTTTTATAGTATATCTAGAAAAGGTTGCCTTCTTCCTTCTTCAACACCTTGTCTTTATTTTAAACCTGATATATAAAAACTTAATTGTATAAATCAAAATTGCACTGTGCGAATTCAGATAAGCTACCCGTATACGTTTTGATTGAAAAACAAACTACGAATGTTGAAAATTTGATCAGAGACGATGAAAACTTATAAATAAATTATTTCTTCTTCAGTATCTTATATTTAACTCGATAAGCGATATGAGTATGTTCCATGTTGACAACGTCCATCAAAAACTTTTTTTTACAACGCCCAAAAACATTTTTTATTTTATTTAGCGCCTTGACAAGAAAGTGTGTCCTAGGCTCTATATTCTACCAGACCCAGTGAGGCGGAAGGCATAGTCCAGACTAGTCATTTGCCGATTCATATTCATTTAGTGTAATGTTGAGCTGTGTCAAATTACGGTTATTATGCTATTTCGGAACGGTTGTTTAGCTTAGTGAATTTATTTCAACGTTTACCTAAATTCCCGCCGGCAAACTATGTCAAATTTTGAACTACTGCGGTATTTTATAAAATGTATGTGTCTAATTCATTCGGAAATAGAATTTCTGGTTCATTTATACACACTCTCTGGTATAGTTTCACATATATAGAAAGATATAATGTCGTATATAAATTAGAATTAGCCGTCAGCCGAGTCTACGCTACGAGGACATTTTTTTGAAGACTTAATTTATTATTTTAGAGTTGTGCGGTGTTAGGTTTTGACATTAGAAAGGGCGCGTGACGTGACTAACATTATGTTTATTGTCACACCTTCCCGCGGCAGTAAAGTACTAAGTTGTAATTTTGTCACCGGTTAGGTTACAGAGCGTTGGCGACATTATCTCACGAGCACGGAATGATATCTGACACTAAAGGTCGCGCTTTCACGACCATTAGGAGGCGCGGAGCTTATTAGGTTGTGTGAACCGGCTCTGAACGATTAACATAGGTACTTACTTCATCACTGCGATATCATACCAAAGATCTAATGGAAATAGAGCCCTTTAAATATAAAGAAATTAAGATACTGGATCCGACGAGATACAACGAGATAAAATAAGCCATGAGGTCATGACTTTAATCCCTGAAAAATTTCTGGATCCACCAACACGTTACGTTATTCGTCGTACTAATGAACTTGTACGAGGTGTTTTTATTAACGGCGATTGACCATAAGTGACTAGTCTTCAACGGATGGAAAGTGTAGACAGAGCCTAAGACGGAGCTTACCGGTTCAGTAGCATATTCACTGTTGTACATAGTAAATTAATTATGGTATAGAAAAATTATTCCTGTTTAGCAGAGATTTCTGAAGAAACTTTATGACTGTCCACCTAAGTGGTGAAGGTGGAAATGGTAACAATAATTCATAATATAAGCAATCACTGTCATTTGAATCCTACATTAGTGTAATGCACGTGTGTGTGTGTGTATGTTTTATTGGATGATTGCCGGAAAGCGGGAATAGGGTGCCGGTGTCTGTCATCGTCGGTGAGACTAATTCAATTGATGGAGCAACCACGATTGACCACGACTCTGAGACAGATTTGTTTATAATGGCTACTGGTTAAAATCTGCTTATTGCTTATTACAGATTTACTATGGCAATATACATATTAGGTACCAAGATTACCAAGCATACCTTACCAATTGCTTTTGACTCTTATAAGAATTGTATATATTCTATTATGTATGTTCTACTCTTCTATTAATTAGATAATGACTTATGAAGTTATGACGTATAAATCTGATCCTCTATGTATGATATCGACTGCATCACCTTAGCAGTTCCTAGAATTACCTCAATATAATTATCATTTATAAAATGTTTCTACTATTCCACATAGTATAAATCAGTTGGTCGGAATAATCAATTACACTTTATCTATAATACCTATCTCAACTGGTATATTTGTATGATAATGTACACACATAATAATATATGATTAATCAATAAGCATTATTCTGATGGGCATGCGTATAAACGTATATAATTCATTATAATTAAAACAAAAACACATCATGAAATAAACATTCAGTTAAAATGTTGCAAAATCGTCAAAGAGTTTTATTACAAGCGAGCAAGACGTATTATTAAAACCATAAATTAAAATACAAGTTTCAGAGACAACCGTCACAGCGAATATACGAATTGAGAGATTTCAAGGGTCCACAAAAAGCGGTAAGGATCGCATGAGCTTTTATTTTCTGATAATTGGTTAGTAATTCCATATTAAGAGTCACAAAAAACTTGGGAACAGATGTCTCTGATCAAGCGAAATACGAATTATCATAACGTGAAATAGTACTAGCATAGTTGTATCGGATATCAGTCGACAATAGCTCTTAGAACCTCCAGATAAAGCTCTTAAATGTTTGATAGGTATGTCGCCATGGCGCCTTTTGGAGAACAAATAACCGATTATTATTCTTTAAAACAGATTTCAAATCCGAGAAACCAAGTGCCAATATGTTGAATGAAACTGTTACAGTATTTTGGCATGTCAACTTTTAGGTCGTCGATTGAGTAATTTTCTAAACTTTAGGTCTATCAGATAAATCAGATTCAAAAAGCAAATACACATAAATGTAACATTAGCAATAACGTTTGTTTTTTCAATAAATTATTCTATTCTAACTCGCATTGACTTTCGTTACATTATCTCCACCTCCGCCATGCCCATCACCGTCTTTTGAAATTCGTTAAACTCTGCTTCTTCAGAAGTGATTAGCTCAAGCGCCTCTGGCGAATCAGCAGCTCGAGAAACCCCCACTTTATTCTCTTTATCACACGCAAACTGATCAAAATACACAAATAACTACTGTCTGCGTGCATGCTCGATTCCGTGTTAAGCAGCTATTGCGACACCAGATTAAACGACCAAGTATTTTTATTATCTTTGATGACTCGAATTGAAGCAAGATTTTTTGCAGAAACAGAGAAAGAAGACCCAAAAGTCCGTACTAACAAAGGTAGATTGGACAATACTTATTCTGGTTTTAAAAGTTTGGAATGAGTGCCAAAAGTGCCGATACCCAGACCCACTTGTTGCCAATTATCACGTCCTTTTACCTGAAACTGCGGGCCGTTTATGGTTTGTCGGCTGATAACTTTCGTGGGTCGAGGACTGCGCTGTGTGGAGAATAAGCTTCCTGTAGATCGTCTCTTAAGTGTGGCCGGTCCCTTACACTAAAGGAAGTTCTTGATCTTCGAGTCGTAAGTGTACGTGTAAAGATGCAAATTAAGCCCCGGCCACCTCAAGCTGATGATCCAAGCTATCCCATTACAGTTGTTTACTGTCGCCAGCTCTAGGTGCCACGGTCATCGGATTACTAAAGTAAAGGCCGACCGCACGATTATCCACATGTCACTGCCGAGACAGCTCCGATTGACACACGTCTGTTTTTTTCAGTTGTCACTTGATTCATAGTGTTAATTATTTTTACTAGTTGAGTCATTGCTTCGTAAGGCATTATTTTGTAATTATGTAATCTTATAGGATTGAAGATGAAGATAATAATGTGATAAGGTTTTTAATTTTTCCTATAATATTTTTAGAAAGTCAAAAATATTGTCTATTTTTTAACTGCAATCGATGACAGCTTCCTTTTCACAAAATTCCAAATTCTTCCTAACTTTATTTAAATCAGACACCTGTGGCACGAGTTGACACTTTCGCAAATGTTAAAAGTCAACACGCACGGCCCATGCTGCTTCTATTTTGCTTTTACCTAAGCACCGCCGGTAGAACCGGGTTCTTTGAAACCCATTACTTTATGCAAATGACATATTTACAGGGGTTACAATGTTAGCTGCATTGCTTCATGGAACCTCCGTGAACCATCTCTTTGAACTGCCGACGGCCGTTTCGTCTTTCTACGTACGTCGTGTTATTGTTTAAATGTAGCTCTAAACGTACTTAAGAGTCGTGGATGCTGACAGATCGCAGACTAAGTATGGGTATTACATGTCTGGCAGTTTATTCCGAGCTTTATGTCCCACCCGCGAATAGGTTCTCGGAGAGAAATGAGCTGCTTTACAAAATACTACGTTTAGCAAGAAATGTGCTGTTTTACTTATGATTAGAAAACATTGAAGAAAGCAAAAATTGTTTATAACATTTTAACATGAACGCTCTTGGACATTTTTTGTTGGTTGTGGTGTAATGATAAGTAATTAATCATATGAAGACAACGCCGAACGTCAAATTTTTGGTCTTATCGTTAAATCTTGATCTACAAGCGGAAAGATACCTAATATGCAACGCGTTTTCAAAAATCGAGCTCATACATGAATTTACAAGCGCACTAAGCGCAGTGACGAAACACTCATAAATTAGTATTTTAATTAATTGATTATTAAATTACAAAGACATCAGATAGCTCCCGTGAAATTGCTTTGAAGTAGGTTAGTTAAAAATAACTAATCAATCGTCTAGGAAACGATTAACCTCAGCATGACACTGATCAATATGCGAATCAATATCGGGCTGAACCACTTAATCAAGATTCAGGCTCCTTCCATTTATCAACGACATGGGGCCACCGTGCGTGGTAATACTATATGTTTATTGCACAGCGTATACAGTACTTGTAAATATGGACACCCATCAGGCGTCATGCGACGACGAACGTCCGCGAAGACGGGACAAAAAGGATCGCTGAAGATAGAAAGGCGTGACCCGAACTCGCGAAGGCCCTTTACACCTCTGGGGTGCCTTTGGACAAAACAACACAAATCCTATTTCGCATGAGCAGGCACGCAGTTTAGTTTGTGCCGTCGTTCATTTCATGACATAATTAGTATCAAAGAATAATACAAAAGAAAATTTAAATGGAATCAATATCAGACCGAACCACTTAATCAAGATCAAAGGCATATAACTCCGTATAGACAGATAAAGTCTAAGAAAAAATTTTACATGGTGTCGGAGATCTTATGCTTAATGACAGTTATTAATAAGGAGCTACAAACAGAATATTTGGACCTAAACAAAGGTATGGGCATATTGGGCATGATCACTGTAAATATCATACCGCACATAGCATACCGGATGTCAGAAGCCGACTAAAACCCGACTGGGAAAGTAACCAACCTTAACCCAAAAACCCGAAACCCAACAATTAATATTTTAATATTTTTAACGTTTTTAATATTTATTACACGCTTAGTTTTATTTAGCGGTTTAAAAGCCATAACCACAGGTCTTACTTATAAGCAATCGAAAGGGTTGAAACTTAATTATGTATTCCAATGAGAATGCTCGAAACGCATGTTTATTTTATTTAATTTGCATGACTATTAGGAACGTAATAATTAGCAAATCGCAGGCGTAAATATGTTTAGAATGCGGAAAGAATAGATGAGGGGATGGACAATTGAACACAGCTATTATCAGGCATATGATGTCTGACTTTACTTGGGTCAGTGCCGTCAATGTGAATGGGAGTGAATGTTAATTATCTTATAATTCTTGTCTTACTTTCTGCATCTATATCGTATGTATTATCACAGAATATATAATAGTACAAGTACAGAAGGCTCACTCCTTTGATGTTCACAAAATGCCGCCATTCTAAATTCGTTACTACAATAACAAACGGACCGCACGCGAGCAGCCGACGTTGAATTCTATTGCGCCGCGCGAAGGTCGTCACCAGTGAATGGGCCGCGAACTCGCGGCCGCCAGCATGTACTTGTAGCGCGGCGATAGAATCGCGGAGTGAGCCGCCCCTGGTATTATGCAAGAGCGGTAGTGGAACCTATATGAGCCTCAGGTACCTTGGGAATCTACATTGTATCAAAAACCTTCAGTAAAAGCTTCATAACGCAGCGTATTTGCGGCCAGTGACTACAGAGTGGACACTTGAAGAGCACTTTACGTTCGTTGGACAAAAAGTGCAATGATACATAAATGCAGCTCATTTTGCAAATGGCGGTCCGGAGCCCACGTCTCGCCCGTGCCCAATCGCTAATCACGGTAATGCGGTGTTCAGAGCAAAGTATGGTTTAATCGTTTTATCATTTACGACACTGGATGAAATGATGGTGTTAGGTCTAATTATTCTAAGTAGATGGTGAATAAAGTGCATGTACCTATGTAGGTGAGCATATAATTGCGTATGCACCTTAACATGCAGCTCTTTATAACATCATACAATATAGCAACACTTGATCATGATGATCAGGCCTCGGATTATTTTTCGCATGGTAAGATGAAAGAAAACTATGGAGTCGATATTAAAAATAAACTTTAATTCATATTCATACTCATACTCACTAATTTTCTTAGTCCCGTAATACTTTTGTCCCTTGTGCAGGTTGACGGATCGAAAATGTTAATCGAAAATTAATCTTACTGAATGTAATTAAAATTATTTATGTGGTGTGATTTGGGAAGCCTTTTGCTTGGTAAAGGGTTACATTTACCCTGTAACTATATCAAATTAGTTACTATTTTGTTTGGTTCAGACTACTTTGTTGCGGTAAACGTAATGGTAAGTACTAGTAACACATTTCTCATGATCGTATTTTAGATCTTTGTAAGGTTCTATCCAGTATAAAATTGCAGAAACTTGCGGATCAAACATAATTGTTTACGTAATTATTGCACGCACCGATTGCAATAAATAATTAAGTGACACATCGCGTCGTGAATGATTGACATGACATTGACATGCAAATGATTTTTGATAAATCAGCTAGTACTTTGCATTACGTTTACCGCAACAAAGTAGTCTGAACCAAACAAAATAGTAACTAATTTGATATAGTTACAGGGTAAATGTAACCCTTTACCAAGCAAAAGGCTTCCCAAATCACACCACATAAATAATTTTAATTACATTCAGTAAGATTAATTTTCGATTAACATTTTCGATCTGTCAACCTGCACAAGGGACAAAAGTATTACGGGACTAAGAAAATTAGTGAGTATGAGTATGAATATGAATTAAAGTTTAGTTTTAATATCGACTCCATAGTTTTCTTTCATCTTACCATGCGAAAAATAATCCGAGGCCTGATGATGATGATTTCGACCATAGCGACTACTTCAACTCCTTGGTTCGACGCTACTTAGCCGATCTTCAAGGCCAGCCCTCGCTCCTCGCTCACAGTGACTGCATGTGAGGACACCAGCCACATAATTGTAGTCAATAAAATGTATACATGAAGCAAAAAAAAATAGCAGAGGCCAATTTAAGGGAAAACTCGGTATCGAGTTGTGTTAATAAAAACTGCTTTAGTTTTAAACCTGCAACGCGCTCGCTTCAAACGTAAAAGATGGGTCAAGAGTCCGTTTCTAGCTAAATCGCGCGACATAGCCAGTTTATCATAAGCCGGCATTCGAAGCGCATTGACAGATTTACAGCAGCGCAACGACAGACTGATAGCGACGGAATGTGTTTAAATTAGAAGGTGGTCACGACTGGGAATTGGCTATGGACACTTGCCGAGTCTACGTCATTTAGAAGGGTCAGGCCATATTGATGCACAGTAGGTAGTGGTTCCAATACAGGTTTCCTATGAAGATGGGTCAAGAATCCCTCGTTGCTGAATCATATCCGCAGCAATTGGAAGCCCATTGACTGCTTTACAGCAGCGCAACGACAGACTGTTAGCGGCGGAATGTTTTTAAATTAGAAGGTGGTCAGGCGCGAAGATTAGCTGTGAACACTTACGGAATCTGGGAGCTGATTTTTGAGTCTCACGGCGTTCGAATTCAGAAAATTGTCACTGAAAATAATAGGCAATTCACCGTTTTCAACCGGTATTTTAGTGACAGTGAGACTCAAAAATCGGCCCCCCGCGTCATTTTGCACAGTAGAATGTGCTACGAATATTGACCTGATAGCAAAGTTAGGTTCTCACACGCAACTCTAGACATCTTCAAGTATTATACCTATGGATGTATGGATGCTAGCCGGTCTGATTTTTTTCTGGATTGGTAAGTAGTATTTCGAGAACAAGGACTTCCTCATTCCCAAAATACTACTGTCGGGGTGAACACTTATTACCAGTATCACCTATATCTTTTTTTTGCGCTTTCAGGGTTATCAACTCTCACAAAAGTTGCTTAATCATGTAATGAAAACGCCTATGCGTATCTTGTACACCCCTTATAAAACCCAGCATTAAGCAAAATGACTGGTAATTAAAGCTTAAAATCTTATATGGAGACGTTTTTACCTCACAGTTTAGTCCGAACTGTCCGAAGCTGACTGGTTAATGAGGCGCTCTGTCGTAAAACATTGAGCAATTAATCAAAAGCCTACATTACCCGTTACGCAAACGCATTCGACATAGCAAATTTTCAATTAGGGTTGCCGTATGGCGAATCGTAAGATATGCCTTGATTTGTTGGAATGTTTGCCTCCTTGTCTTGATTATGAGAAGATGTGAGTGTGACGAATGTCAGGAGGAGGAAGAGAAGTCAGGATAGTTAAGTGTTTGTCAGGATTTTAGGGCCGTTCATTATTTTAGGGCCGTTCGGCCGTAGGTACGTATTTAAAAAAATGGATCTATCGCGAAATTCGCGAAAATCGAAATTACGTTGTTAATTTCTATATCACTCATGCACGATAAGAGGTAGATGACAAAATTGAAATTTTGGTTGTTCTCGTTAAATCCTAAGATTACAATAAGCTCTAGAAGTTCACGAACAGATGTGCTGTGGCTACGTTCGATTATCTCATGCGGCGCCACCCGTACGTGTTCACGTAGCGTTGCCGAATTAGGTATTCCACGGAGCCGGCCGTAGCGGGCCATTCATGAGCTTGTGGCGTACATTACAATTAATTAAAGCCGGTACAACGCGTCCTGATTTCGAGGCTAATTACTCGTTGTTGGCTAGATTGGTATCAGTTTCAGCCTGGGTGGCTGGGCTGATTGCGCGCAATCGAGGGATCTCTTTTGTCTTCCTGAGATAGAATTTCTAGCCGCAAGGATGAGCCTGTGAAAAGCTATGGAATTGGAAGTTAGTTCTTTTTACAAGTTACAAGAAGACTAAACTCCAATTTTAGTATAATCATTTAGGTTTTTAATCGAAAGTAGTCCTACAGACGCACAGTCAGACAAGTATTACCAGAAACGGTCCACTCCTTTAATGGATTTTATAAATTACACAAAGCTACGCTGCATTAGAAGGTGGATGCTATGTAACAGATTGCGAACATAGATAATTTTTAAAACAAGTTTTTAATACATATATGGTAGTGCCTTCTCGATGAAGATATTCAATCTAGAAGTGCTTCTAAAAAATCTCCGCCACTGAAACTCCAATTAGCGAGGCAATTTAACCAGATGGAACCCTGGCACACTCCGTATACAGAAAGCCCACCCACACTGACAGGTACCTGCAAGCTTCTTCCCATCATCATCCGAGACATCTGCAATCGGTGGTCACATCCCTGGTTAACAGGGCTCGAGACTTATGTGACTCTGAACACTTAGACGAGGAGTTAGCCCATGTTCAGAAGGTGCTGAGGAAAAATGGGTATTTGCAGACAATCCCGCGCAAGACTAAGAAGGGGGAGAGACATCCGCAGGTTGACAGGCAACCAGCCTTTTTGCCGTATGTGAAAGGGATAACGGATAAAGTTGGATCAGTACTAAGAAAAGTCTCCATTAAGACTGTATACACACCGTTATCTAAAGTAGCGAGTCTCTTACGCAGTCCTAAGGATGTCATTCCGTACCAAAGTCCGGGTGTCTACAAGATAGATTGCAGTTGTGGAAGTGCGTATATTGGCCAAACAAAGCGCAGCGTTCAAGAGAGGGTGAAGGAACACATAGCGGCAGTTAAAAATCGCCATCTACACAAATCTGCAATCGCCGAGCACTTGCTTACTGCGGAAACGAATCACTGGATTGAGCTACACAAACCCAAAGTTCTTTCCACCGAGCGACACTATTATCCCCGGATTGTGAGGAGGCGATCGAAATTAAAAAATATCCTAAAAACTTTAACAGGGAAGACGGGTATAGATTATCGCCAACATGGGGACCAGTGATTCAAATGTTCAAACCAAAAGATCTATCTTCGGACCAGTGCGCGGATGTTGTGAGTGCTGTGTGTCGTGCGGTGGGAAATAAACAATAACTAAAAGCGGGTAGATTATATTTATTTGTCTACCCCGAACATTTATATAAATTAATATCGGGTAGTTTTGTGTTGTTTACATCTCCGGTGACACTTTGCTGGGACGTCAGTCTTCCGCGACCACGGCCAGTGCAACCTGGCCGAAACGTTGGGAAAAAAGGTAAAAATAATGTTAATTAATCGCGTTCGACCTGTGTGTGACTTTAAATATGTGTACAAAGCGCGAGAACTTAAAGTGTTAATTTAAATGATTGCGAAGTATTAAACATAAAATACGTATTCATATCACACGAGCATTAATCAGAGTCAGGGGCGCTCCTTATTCCATACGCTTCAACACCTGCAAGAGTGGACCCATAAAATAAATTAATTAGAGATCATCCATAATAAAATATAACAACTTTTACATGCAAATCGTCAGGTCTTCCGGCGTTTGTAAAAAGTTTTATCTCGTCTCCTCAATCAAGAACTAGAGACGGTCTAAGAATAAAAGACGTCTAAAAGTTTTATGGACGTGGAACCGGTTCCATAAATTTGAGACTACTTTTTGTTTTAAGTGCCGGCTCCATTAATACTACAGATAGGTACTGTTGTTTTTGATGATGCAAAACAAGCCCCAGAACATAATTCACTGGAGATTTCTACTCGTGCAACATGCAAAATATTGAATTTGGGTATTCAAGTACAGCGAAATGCGCAAATAATGCATGAAATTATAATATTTTTGTGTAAGAATTAAAAGGTTATTTCGCGTAATGGCAATGTTTACACCTGATTTGGTTATTATTGGAATTAAATGTCCTCTGTAAGCTTTTGTTGTAAGTACTGATTGAATTTGTGTCATATGTACGTTTCATCGTTCAGTTTACGTACAGGCCAAAATATTGTTTTGCACAATCGATGAATGAATCATCGGCCACTTGTACAACTGAGGGATCACAATCGTCCGATATCTGCCGGTTCGCCGCATCGGGGTCACGACATGGAACATGTCATTAAACGGAGCGTTCGTCTGATACATGACGTATTTCCGGATGCCGATTACAAACCGTTAACTTAATGTTGATCGCCGATCAAAACAGCTCATTATTATTAATTTAAGTCGTAAATATGTGCTCTATCCTTTTGAAGCTGTGCTAACGGCCGGTTGCGTATACCCATTATTAAAAATATGAGCGAAACTAACGTCCCTAATAATATTTATTGCGTAAACAAAGTTGTGTGTTGCCATCAGGAAAATAAACAGACGTTTGTAGGGAACATCGCGGCGGCGGCGTGGGGCTGTGGCGAAGCGGGCTCCGTGTTTATTATTTCAACGAGACGCCTCACGAGTCGTAAAAATAGTTTTATTGTTAATACAAATAGTAAATCTCACTTTCCGGCTAATAAATTGGATGTGTGCGTCCGGAATTAATAAATTAATGGTTTAAATTAATATCAATATCACTAACCTTATAATCTCTGTTGTCATGACAGGTATGCATACTCGGATACGCAAATGAACGACGTAATTAAAATAGGTATCAATGCTGTCATCCTAAGAAAATATAAGAAACGGATGTCACCAACTCACCCTTAGCCAATTACGAATAGCAGATGTACTATGATTATGTATAAGGATGTCTGTCATCTGATCATACTAATCTGTTTGATTTGAAGTTCGCCAAATGTTATTTTATCAAACACTTTGCGAAAGCGGTTTACACTAGAATGTTTTGCGAGTTTCCCATTAGCTGGACAAACAAGAGTAAGTACTCCATTAGTTTTCTATAATAGGAAAACCCTTCTCTTTTAACTACCGCCTTGTTTGGTAAAGACTGTGAAGGGCGACCAGATTTGAGGGTCATTTTTTCTGGACTATAATTTAGTATGATGAAAATGTTGACTTCATGTGAGAAGAAATAAAATTCGTTCCTAGTTTGCACTTGCATTGTTCAAATAATCGCATCCCCAAATAATGAGGTTAATAAATCAGTAGTATACAAAATTCTAGGTCAAAGGAAAGATTATAAGTATACCAAATCCATCTGAGCTGAAGCTGGTGAAGTATCCCGCCTCACGGCACTTTTATTGCCGCAATTACAGATAACGTCCTAAAGCTCCCACTGTAATGCAATGGAAATAAAATAAGTAGCCGACGATTAGCAAGCATCACAATAAAATTTAATAGCCTTCAAGTACAAACTCCATGATATGACCTTACAAGGAAACCTGATTGAATTTTATGACAGCTTCAACGGGGACAGACTCTGTCACAGAGACTTATCTACACTTTAGATTTTTTATTTTCTTTGCAATCTAGCTGATGTAAAACGAGAGAACACTGAGAAAAGGTCAATTATACAAGGAAATAAAACAATGTAAACAGGCTCATTTTAAAAAGGAGAGTTACGCATTTAAATAGTAATTACGTAAGCATTTGTACGGGAAGTAAATGTACTTTTACCTTAAAAGCCTTTAATTAATACAAAGAACGCGGGGAGAATCCGGAGCGCGCGGCGGTTGCTCAAGCTACTCCATATTTGTTGCAAGTTTATGATTTACACGGCGGGATTGACGCGCACGTATTCGTTTATTATCTCGCGCGGTGTTTACTGGAGTTCTCTAATTGTTGGTAGATGCCAGCGCCGGCGCCGCCGCGACGCCGTCCGTTTGGATAATTCATAAGGGCGCGAGTCGCGCTGCGTCCGCGAGCTTCCGGGTTGCCTTATGGGATCTCATGGCGACCTAAAATGGTCGCTAATATGTCCAATAAATCGCGTGTTTGCTTCACATGGCTGCAGCTTTTATAGATATGGTCAGAGTCCGTCTGAGGCGAACGCCCGCTATTTCGAACCTTGTTAAGCGAGAAGATTTCTTCAGGTCGTAATTGCGGTGGAGTTAACAATGAACGCCTGATTTTATGGTGTCTTCAGAACGCAGCGCAAATGCTTTACTCTCGGTGACGTTAAGTTAAAATTCTGCTCATTTCAATGGTCCATATGGGAATGGAATAAAAACCTGGGTCGTTTTAAAATTGACGGCGCGCAGGACCGCTGGCGCCGGCCGAAGATTATATTATTTTATTTTGTTCGGCGCGCAAGTGATGGAGAAAAATTATCATATTTCACTGTAACACTCGTAGCTGACTTTTATGTGATTAGGCTCGTTTACGGTTGATGAGATTTGTAAGTTTCCCGAGCCTGAAGCAGTTTAATTAAACTACTGTTGCCTTGAGATAGTATTTAAAGTAGATCCCATATTATCAGAAGTCGTTTAATTGATCTAACGAGCAATAACATTTATGATACGCTACAAAGGCTACAATAAATAATGACCGTAATAAAAACAATACATATTATGTTCTACTGTAAAGAAGATTTGAATTGCATTGACTGGATATGATGGGATGTTACTTATATTTTAGTTTTCCGGGTCGAGAAAACTATCAAAGAAAAGAACAGGAGATACTTCAAGAATGAACTAGCCAGTACTCAGAATGGAGCATCATAACATACATCCAGCGACGTTCCTAGTAGCAGCGGCCGGCATCATGCATGCACGCGCCAGCGCGGAAAAAATCTCGTCAGCCTAATAAGGAGGCGGTACGTGCTCGGACACTACCGTTCGCGATTATCTCACGGCCCCAGAACGGGGTCATGTGGGAACCGAATTAAACGAGATGCTTTATAGAACCACGGATCCTAGATGGCGGTGATAGAGATACAGTTAGCGGAGGTAGACAGATGGCTTATATGGATCGTGTTTCGTGACGCTCAGTTGTTGTTGGTTATGTATAAAGATCTTAAAGCATATATTCTGAAATAAAACGACTACTCAGAGGACATTGGCATTGCCTGCTCAATTCATTGATAATGTTCAATTCTATCTGAACAGGACAAGACCCAATTTCCCTTCGAAAACTCAACTACTGGAGCAAAATTGTTTTTCTAGGAATCGCTAAAGTATAGCGGACGTCGGGATCAAGTTTCAGCTCTACGAGTATCTACTCGTTTCATAGGCAATTATTTATAGATATTTTAGGTATATAATTTCATCTCTTTACAATATTTCTTATTCAATCAATTATGTGTTATCGTGATCTGATCCGGTTCCAGCAGAATATCAGTGCTGCTGCCTCAGGGCGTAGCGTAATACTGAGCCGTAACCCTTTTGTCTTGTTGCGACGCGCACAGTATCATAGTACGCTATGGTAAAAATCTGTGTTATTTCCTGTTTTCCAATTTGCTTACTATGTATTCTAATTCTTTTTTGTAACTTATTTCTTTTGTGTATTCTGTGTGTATTGTGACAAACAAATAAACGTATATCTATCTATCTATCTATCTACAAAACTTAATCCACCATCACCATTACAAGCACTGCGAAGTGCGAAGGGTTAACCTGTCCTAAACTTTCTACAGTCTAAGGAAGCAAGGAAGGATACAATGAACAAAGTTATAAGTTAAACAAGCTATAGGCAAGGAATGACAGTTATTTCGTAAATTTAGCAACCAAAGCTAACACAAACTATTTAAGAAGAGAACGTATGTTGCTAAGACGACTTCCAACGAAACCCATTGATATCCCACTATGTCAACAACGTTAAAAAGACAACTTGAGAGAATGTCCGCAAATTTCCCGAATTAATCAAACGAAGTAAAGCTTCAACCTATTAATCGTAGGTTACCAAATGACAGGGCCTTGACTAACGAAGGTAATTGAAGATACTAAGTTGGTATTGGTAATTATAACAGAAGTTCCGCGGAGAATTTATATTGCTCCTGGAGTAGCGGCAATTTGCGCATAGCTCCTGCACTGCCCTCGAGCGATTCCAATTACCAGCTTTAATTAAAATAGACAACAAAGTGCCATGTAAAATGCATTAAATATCGTACAACTATTAAGTATATCTTAAAGTACAGAGAGCAACTTAAGTGCCTATAGTCGGACGTCGGACTCACCGTATTAATATTACGTGGAACATTCATCAGAGATACTTTAAGGACGGCTGTACAAGACATGAAACGAGAACCAATAGGCTTAATGTCAAGTTAATAAGGTCCACATTATACATGTTTGTTAAGTGTATTTACCTACTGGTGTCAGTTACTAACTCACAATAGCAGAGATTAAACACGACTGACTAACTCTAAGTTGTATTGCCATATCTGGAAATCCCTTGTTGAATGAAAATAATGAATAAGTCATTACTAGAAGCGGACGCAAGTATTTCAAAACACTAGGCGCCGTAACAATATGAATTTAATAAGTAATAACCTGGAAAATCTCGGCTTACTAACAAGCACAAGGAACTAGATATGTTACTGTGAAAGAAAGACACGTGCAAACATTGCTTACTCATTAAAAGACATCACCGAGTCGTTGAAGGGCTCAGAAATGGCCAGCAATTTACGGAGACATTCCACACAAATAATGATTCGAGATTTCAGGAATACCGACATTTTTTAAGATTTCCAAAATACAATACTGAAACGGTGAGCTCCATCTTAGACTCTGACTTCACTTTCCATCAGGTGTGACTAGGGTCAATCGCCGATCAGTCCATAATAAAAAAAAGTAATTTGGTCCTTTTAAACGAAACATTACTTTCATTAAGTATAACTGTTACTTCCCTCCTAATGAGAAGAAAAATGAAGCTTCTAAGCTTGTATCCAACATTGGACACAGTTCGTCCTGTTTCGTGTCAGACTCAGATTTTAATACTTTTTGTAATGAAAAGTTGAATAATGCAGTGGCGTGGCCGTTCGCCGCGGGTATCTAGATGGTACGACCCATAAACGAAAAGGAACCGGTTAGTATCGATGCTGAGCGCGATACGCGGCGCCGACCACCGCCGGCAGAGTAATTGGGCTCGGCAGGACTTCACACCATCCCCACAACACCAACCAGATCACCATTTTGTATTCGTACCCGGCTCGAACATTCCGACCCGTTTATCACTAATCTTTACTGGCTCCAAAACGAATTTAAGTACTAGTTATAAATGATCGTCGAGTATTCGACCGTAGTTTAATCTTAATCGAATGTTTTCATCGACTCTTTAATAATATGCAGTAACCTCGAGTAATTGATGAGATTTGCGTTGACAAAGACATTTTTATTTAGCGGTCGTTGACTGTCGAGACGCCGCTAACGTCGTCCCATAATTTAGCAATCGAGAACACATTTTCCCTTTTAAAGAGTGCGCTAAAATAACTCGTCGTCGCTCTGGAAACTTACTCGAAAACATGTGTTTGATAGTATAGTAAACGTTATCATTGCGCTGAGCATATAATTAAGAGTTCGTTAACCCTTCTAGACGTCGCGGAATCTAGCGACGAGTATTTCGGTCCGGACGGATGCCCGTAGGCTTCCTCGGCAGTAAATCCACAAACATATAAATAACCAAGCGTTTTCATACGGCGAACGGCATAAAGTTTATGCGGACTTTTATGAGTGGAGCAGCCGATAAGAGCGCCCTTTACGAGTGTACCGATTACGTTCATTCAGCGAACAGAGGCACAAGCCAGTTCAGCCTGATCCCTAACATGCACTTAGATAAGCTGTAAGATATGAAGAATTAGAAATGCCGGAGAGATTGCGGGGTCTGGTTCGTCTGGTGGAGTCCTCGGGGTGTGTTCCGGAACAGTTACTACACTGTTACAAGTAAATAAATTTTAACATCTCTACTCAGTAAGTCAGTATTTTAGACGCTGCAGTCATAACTACCAAACGAAAACGAGTCCAACAATGTTTCTGATTTATGGATGTATAAATCATTTCATAAGCGCATCTAAATACATTTTATGGCACGCGTCAGTGACAATGAAAACGACATAAAACATGACATGATCAAGATGTATCGGAAAACATGAGCGTTAAAGAGATGCGTATGAAGACAGTACAATGCATAAAAGGCGAGGGCAATTTCCAAGCTGACAAAGACAACATAATCAATTAAGGCATCGAAACAAGTGCGCAAAAAGGTTTAATCAGATATTGAGGAGTCAATAAAAAAGTGTAGCCTCGGCGTGGGAGTGACGGGACACCGGGCTAATTAAAAGGATTTTGTTAGCTGTCACCGGAAGATAAAAGGCCACTTTGATGCAGCCGCTTTACTTTTTACTGGCGTTTATCCGAGCTTAATCGGTAACTATTTATAGGCGACACTGAGAGGAATGACGATGACCACGTTGAATTCCGATTTCTTTGGACTAGCTTTAATTTCAAAGATTCCCTTCAGTATGAGCACTATTTGTAGAAGTAGACTACTGGTTTTTACTCGTATTCCCAAGTACGTATTCATTAATTCCAATGTAATTACTCGTGCTTGTCTACTGTTTTCAATGTTGTGGGATTATCTATTGGGAACCAAAACACCTAGAAAATAAAAATTATACAGGCATTTCTTAAGGAAGTTATATGGGTTTATGTTATTATTCGTCAGTTTTTTAACGACCGTTAACCTCCCGACACGCAACCAGGGCCCGTCAACGCTAAGTTTTCAGTTTGCCTTTGCTATTGTATATTGTATTGAACTACCAATGTATGGAAAGGAAGCTCACTGATCCAAAATAAAGAGCCACTAATAAAATACTCAAACACACATGAAAAGTTGATCTACTTATATACCTACAACAGCGACATCTAATCACTCTCCACCCCCGAAGACCAAACCAAGCGTAGAAGCGAGTTTCTAGCACTGATAAATCACAATGCATAGATCAGCAATCACCATAATTGAGAATTGATTGTTTATAAATTGAATGAGCACATGAATGAGATGTATATCTGCAACAATGTGGCCGTTCAGACGCATGAGATCATCGAAGCGGGCGGGAACAATTGGACAATATTTGGCGTTGTGTCATCTGATTAGAACTAGTTGTCTGGTTCAATAATATTAGACGATTTAGTCGTTTGTTTTCCAAGAACAGATTGTTGCTGGAATACAAAGATTGAGGGCTATTTAAGCTACAAAAAATGCATTTAGTGTTTGGATTAGAAAAAACATAACGCTAAACACATGACTTTCGGAATCAATCAAGATGTTTTTTCTACGAGTATGATTTATTGTTAGAAATAACAAATGTACTCTTAAAAGGCGCCTCAATATTTTTGAAACGATATACATGAGGCTCTTTGCAATTTGTTAGTGATAAATCTGCTGCAAGAGTTACACTTCCGTCAAATGCTGCAACTTTGGCTAGCCTGCCTAACATAGGTAGCCAAATTCTTCACAAAATAGGTGATAGATCGAAAAAGAATTACTATTTTTCGAGCTAGGCAATTTTAGGCGGGGTAGGTAAAGTTGGAGCATTTGACAGTATCTATGGCATTCATAGTATACTTAGAATCTTAACCTATGTACTTAAGTCTAAGTAGGTTTGGCAAGATCAGCGATACCTGTAACTGTAACCTAGAAACATTTCAACATCGGCATTTCTATTAGCCGTTAAACTGAACTAATTTGCGATTGTTCGGCATACAGTCGTGCCGCGTTCAGATCCGATCTAGTTTATAGCACGAGCCACTTGTACCCACGATTTACAAATAAATCGCATATCATTTGAATAAACAGCCCGTATTTACTGAAATAACTCCGCTAAATTGAACAAGATCTAAGACTCCTTGATAAGGAGAGATCGAGTACGTGGAAAACACCTTAATGACAAGTGTGTTGAAATATGTACTATTCCATTATATTGGAATGGAATTTAAACAGGCTTATTCCAGTATGAAAATACCAGTTTACCATTATGAATAAGATATATAAATGGGAACTGGGAAAGCACGCAATTTTATAGTACATATCTTTGGCATTATAAACTCATCTATGTAACGAGACAAAATTAACGTTTTTACAAAAATACTATCCAATTTAGTGCTTAAGTGAATTAACTGCGGCAAGGCACTTTCAAGTCCGTGTCAGGATTAAGTGGTTTCTCTGGTTTTCTTTGGCTTAATGACGTATTATTTAAGTACTACACAGAACGGGTCCGGAGTTCTGGAGGACCGGGTCACAATAGAGGTCTAACTAAAGGATTAGATCCGGCGCGGGCTCTTAATGAGAACCTTTGTGCTCTCGCGTGACTGCAGATGACAGGAAATCGTTTATTTAACCGTAACGAAACTAAATTTTCATTTTTTTGTTGTGTAGGTTTTCGGGTTTCGAAATGGAAGGAGTGGAGAGTGAGATGCTATGATAAAAGTTTTATGGTGCGCATTAAATGTTACGGCGCCGTTCTCGCCCACTCGTGTGGATTTTAGGGAACATATATGAAATAATTGAACTAAAACGTTATATAATGTGGAGTTTGTTCATCCTTTTAACAATTGTCACGCCCGGGCCAGGCAATTTTTCAGGCGATTAGTCAAAAGGAAATTTGCCATAACGGTCAGTGAAGATCCTGATGGAACTCTCTGGCATAGCTTGATGCTCTGCTGAAAATTCCCTTAGACTAATCTTAGTTAAATCGCCGTGCCCGGTGAGCTGATGATACGTACCTGAAACAACCAAAGATCATATAAATATATGCAGTTACACACAGTAAGGTAAATATCCGTAAATAAAATTTATAGCATGCGTTTGACGAAATAATAACATCAAACATTTTCTGAAATCTCAAAATAATTTATATTACTTTATGTCCCTCCCATAAAGGCTACTTGTGATGTCTGTTTCAAACCTTTGAGTTTCAGAAGTCAGTTGGCAAGGCATGGATCCAACTCTATACTGCAGTAAGTAAAAGGAACATGAAAGCAGCAATAAAGTAAATATTTCAGGCAGTAAACCGTGGTTCGTTTAATCTGACCGTTCCTGTAACCGGCACGTCAATCTCGCTGACATTGTGCGGGCCCACGTGTACTGGGCTTATTTACACATTCCTTTGAAACTCGGGAAGACCCTCGACTTTGATGGAAGATGGTATACAGCGAAGACACTGCCGGTGATTAGTGAGAGTAAGGACAATGAAAGGAGCCTGTTGATTCCAAAAACTATGAATAAACTGTAGCTCTAAAAAATAGGAATACCAGTCTTATTTTCTAGAAATTATAGATGAAAATAAGTCGTTATCAAGAAATATTTATAAGGTAATATCTATAATTAAAGATGAAAGAAACCTATATATAATATAATATATATTATATTGCTCAATAGCCGGAGAAACCACAACATCGAATAAGAAATAACAATAAGACCACCACCACAGCCGAACAATGCAGGAAAACGAAATCCCAGGACGACCACAAAAATCGTTTTAGACCCACATGAAATATCACACGTCGTAAAAGGCTGTACTACGGAGATGGTCCGCCACATGAAGAGGCTTAACGAAGCAAAGCGGGCTGTCAATCACGACAATGGCGGCTGATGCCGAGATATGCTCCGAGTTATAACGAACTATTTCAGGAGGATCGTGACTTGGACAATCCGATAGAAGCGACATGTCGATCCAAAATGGCGGTGTGACTTGGAAATTCTGAATACTTTTATTCAATTCAATGAATCGACAAAACTTTTGCATGTAAGGATGTAGCTGGCTGGTTGTAAAGAAGGAGGCAACGAAAAAATGCTGTGGTACTTCGCCTTAAAAGATCGTCAGAAAATGATGGTCTTTTAAAACAAATATTAGTCGACTATTTAAACGCATATAAGGTAGATAACTTAATTCAAAATCGTATCATAATTTCTAGTATAATCTTAACAGCTACCTAACCTCCCATACTTTATGACTTAGTCAAGTATAAATAAGATTTGTATGCGTATTATCTTTTACTCAGTGCTTTCATATGGAAATTATAGTAGACAATCAAACTCCGGTTAAAATTATCTTAAATTAATATTAAATGACTACTAGATACATTCAAACTGACGTACCTCCCATGTTTGGCTTCCTGTCGATGAAGAAAAAGCGTGTCTTAAAACGCCATTAACCAAATTAATGTCTAAACTATTCAGAATAACGTTACTTGGCTAACTTAAAGTTTTACATATCATATTATATAGGTTTTAGAATGGAAAAACCGGCCAAGTGCGAGTCGGGCTCGCGCACAAAGGGTTCCGTAGCAGCAAATATAATAAACTTATTATGTCAATTTATACACCTGCCAAAATTACAGTTAAATCAACCTATCTCAAAAACTATAAGAGATACTTTGATCAAACCAAAAATCGTTGAAAGAGTTAATTAGCATGCATCACCTCTATTTTTTTTAGAATTTTATACCCCGTAGTTATAAAAATAGAGGGGGGGGGGGGACATACTTTTTACGACTTTGAGAGCTGATATCTCAAAAACCGTTCACTTTAAGAAAAATGTTTTTTAGAAAACTTTATATCATTTTAAAAGACCTTTCCATTGATACCCCACACGGGTATGTACATCGAAAAAAAATTTTCATCCCTCAGTTACATGTATGGGGGCCCCACCCCCAATTCTTTTTTTACTATTTAGTGTCATAATTTTGTAGCGGTTCATACAACACATATTCCCATCAAATTTCATCACTGTAGTACTTATAGTTTCCGAGTAAATCGGCTGTGACAGACGGACAGACGGACAGACGGACAGACGGACAGACGGACATGACGAAACTATAAGGGTTCCGTTTTTGCCATTTTGGCTACGGAACCCTAAAAAGATTAAGAACTGGTGGCATTTCCGTAGCGCCATAAGTCCCTGATTTAATTATAGTTTTTGTACATTTAGCATAATTGATAGCTTTGCACAAAAAATAAGCGCGTTACAAAACACGGAGAAACTAAAAAGCCAAAAATAATAAACCTTTCAATTCAGATTTCTTATCGTATTGCAATAAGCTAAACATCCAAATTATAAACAAATCAATTATTTTTGTAGTCGGTACCAGACCTGTTCGTCGCCTTGCTATTGCCTGTTTGCCCCACCCAACCATACGCAGGCTGGTACCGACTCCAAAATAATTGATTTGTTTATAATTTGGATGTTTAGCTTATTGCAATACGATAAGAAATCTGAATTGAAAGGTTTATTATTTTTGGCTTTTTAGTTTCTCCGTGTTTTGTAACGCGCTTATTTTTGAAGGCGGTTTTATTTTTTGTTAAAAAGTTTATTTATTTGTTGATTTTTAGTGGTTCCTAGTGATATTATATGTATCAGTCCGAATACATGTACAGTAGTGAAAGAATTATCCTTTAACTCCTAACCATTGAGGAGTTGACCTTCCATCATCAGCTCAGTTGATTTTTAGTGGTTCCTAGTGATATTATATGTATCAGTCCGAATACATGTACAGTAGTGAAAGAATTATCCTTAAACTCCTAACCATTGAGGAGTTGACCTTCCATCATCAGCTCAGCCACATAAAATTATTACCATCAGACGTAAATACTGGTGTACCTTTGAAAAATAGACTAAAAACATTACATGTGCCTATAACATTTGAAGAGTTCCCTCGATTTCTCCAGGATCCCATCATCAGACCCTGACTTGGTGCCAATGGGACCATCTCGGGGTTATACCGGTTCGATCAAAAAAAAATTTTGAAAATCGGTCCACGATTCTCGGAGATATCGAGTAACATACATACAAAAAAATAATAAAAAAAAAAAACATTCAGTCGAATTGAGAACCTCCTCCTTTTTTGAAGTCGGTTAAAAACTATAAATCTAATAGACAGAAAAAAGGCTTTGATATCGCCGGCATACTCGATTGTGGTATTAAACGTCCGGAGATTTGTGGGAGAATTAATTAAAATTAAAAAGCGGATATTCGGATGTCTCCGATCTTATAAAATTGTCTCGACAAAATAAATCGCCTTGAAATACGACGGTCGGTCCTAATTAACACATCGATGAAGTCGATTAATTTTATGACATGTTGACATCATAAAATAACAACTTATTTTTAAATAATTTATGAAGAATAACGAAAATGCCTTTTAGAGCAATCATATTTTGACGACCGGTCTGGCGCGGTCGGTAGTGGGGACGTTTATCGACAAAATGTTTTCTAGATATAAGGCCAAACCTTTTTAGTGGGGACGTTTATCGACAAAAAGAGGCCAAACCTTTTTTTTCTTGACCAAAGCATGAAACTTGGCATAGTTGTTCCTTATATCAAAATAAGCCGATTAAGATCGGGAGCCTTCGGGAGCCTCCCCCCTGGGGCTCGGGAGGGGGGGTCAAAGTACCGCTTCACCCGACTTGCTTTGAAAAATTCTAACATACCCCGTTTAGTTCATAGGTCATGTTTGGTATCGTTTTCGAGTAAATCAATAACGTAGAATTCATTTTTGGTACTAAAATTATAATTTAATGGTAAATAAAATAAAAAAAAATGAAAAGTTTGAAATTTTCATCTATGATTTACAAATTCAAGTCATCATAAATGTCAAACTGTTTGCTTTTTCTACAAATAAAAAATATGATATGAAAGCCTATTTAATATAGATTATGAATAATATAACTTTTACCCACCTTTACTAACGTTAAGTTTTAGAAAAAAAACCTTTAAGCCGCGCGGCGTCGGGACGCCGCGAGCGTAATTTTAAAATGCCTTTATTTTAAAAAACTCTATTAGAACCCGTTTAGCTATTAGGTCATGTTTAGTATCGTTTTCGAGTAAATAAATAACGTAGAATTTAGTTTTGGTACTAAAATGAGCATTTAATGTTAAATGAAATTTAAAAAAAAAAAAAAAAAAAATTCTGTGAGTTGCAAATTCAAGTCACCATAAATGTCAAACGGTTTGCTTTTTCTATAAATATAAAAATATGATATTAAAGCCTATTCACAAAGGATAGTACGCGTTCACCTACGCGAGCTTAGACTGTGTGCGGGGAACGCGCCTCTTTCATATATTTGATATCCAGTGTCAGAGGTGTGTTAATGCATAAATTGAAAAAGATTCATTATTATTGACTCCGGTGTCGACAACGGCAACACTCGGGTCGGACCACACGATCTAAAGACCGACTGTACCTGTTATTTATTCATTGTAGTGAATCCTGTAAGAAATTTATATAATAGTATTTTATACAATCGTGATATAATACAAAACTTTTCAGTCGAGTACCATGTGTAGTACGGTTCAAGAGTGAAAAGCTTAATTATATCACTATTGTATACAATACTTTTTCTACGAGTCATCATCTTCATCATCAATGGACGGAAATATCACCATTCATGCAAGTTAAAATTAATGTCAATAGAGTCGTTCACCGTTGTATCAACATCGTATTACCTAGCAACCAATTGTTTGTAATAACCGTCTCTGATTGGCCGATAACGCGACAGATAAAAAAAATGTGTTTCAGATGCAGGAAAATTTGCCAAATATCGCAAATTAGTATAGAAATTGTATGAAGTTCTATTTTTGAAATTATTATAGTTAACTAAAGTCAATTATAATGAGCTTATTATAATTGAGTCGGAACTGCCATAGAGTATCCAACACTGAAAAGTTAGCACTTATAGTTTAGTCTGTGGTGTCCTAATTGTCAGATTACTCATACTCATACTATACATTCCCTTCACAGAGACATAGCTGGGTACATATGGAACTGCATAAAGAAGGCTCTACCCTCTTTATGCAGTTGCATCGGTGTTTGCAACCTGATTTACATTTACATCTTGTAACTTCTAAGCATATACTGGCCACTTCAGTGTTGCCTGACTGGGATGGAAGGAAGAAGGAGACGAATGGGTACCACACTACCCATTCGTCTCCTTCTTCCTTCCATCCCCAAGAAGACGGACTTGGCAAATTTTGGTGTGGCACCAACGCCTGACTCCAAACAAGAACGCCCTGAGTCCCATTTCTCAAAACTGAAAGTTACAAGTTACAAGCGGAAGTCTCTTTGCAACTTGTCATATTAGACATTGACAACCAGTTGAAAATTGTAACTTGTAGCTTCGAGAAATGGGCCCCTGGTACACTGTGCGCAGTATATGCTGATGCAAGGCAGCCTCTGAAGGAGGTATGTTCTCCAATTGTCGATCTTTTCTGGTACCTAAAGAGGTAGGTACTTCGACCACTCATTCACCGTTACGCAACGACTTGGTCTGAAACAATATACTGTTCTATCAAATTACAACTTTTTGGTGGATCACGTAACCTTCAGTATTACCCACTTACGTTACGTATCATACAAAATTATTACAAACTTTAGTAGAATCTGATTTGCCTCTGATATTGCTCCATCTTGTAATAGTTTGACACCTTGGGTGGCCTGGCTAAGCTTCAAATCCAAAAGAAAACGTTTCTAGATTAGACATAGTATGGGATAGGTACGATAAACGCAGCTTGAAACGATCAACAAGGGAGAAACATGGCCACCCAAGGCTTCAAACTATTACGAGATGGAGCAATATCATAGATAGGCTAATCAGATTCTACTAAAGTTTGTAATTATTTTGTATGATAGGTAAGTGTGTAATAGTGAAGGTGATCCACCAAAATGTTGTAATTTGATAGTTGCAGAATCTGTTTAAATAAAATGATAATGCACATATTGTTTCAGATCAAGGGTCCTTACGCAGCAGTGAATGAGTGCCGGAAGAACCTCTTTACTAGAAAAGATCGACACTTGGAGAACATACCTCCTTACTTCATCATATACTGCCATTTGTCTAAGACTGGGGCTAAAGACATGCCAACCACACCCTTGCTGCCGACGCATTAGGACACCACGGACTCCATTGCCAGTCTAGTGCTGGCCGAATTTTGTGACACGCTGCACTTAACGATTTAATCCGCAAGGCTCTCGGCACAGCGAACATACCGACAACCCTCGAACCTGTCGGCTTGTCAGCAGCAGACGGAAAGCGGCCTGATGGTTGCTCGCTTTTGCCTTGGTTTCTGGGACGACCCTTGGCGCGTGACCTGTGTGGATACCTTGGCTCCGTCCAACGTCTAACGTTCGGCCCAGAAACCAGGGACTGCTGCTGCAAACGCCCAGTTTAAACGCGCAAATATGCATTTTTAAAAAACAACTACATATTTGCGGCAATTGCATTTGAAACATTTGGACCATGGTCATCAGACACCAAGCAGTTCGTGAAGGAAGTTTCGACCAAACTTGTCTGGGTGTTTGGTGACATACGCATAGGCTTTTACATCATATTTTTTATTTAAAGAAAAAGCAAACAGTTGACATTTTTGTTGAGTTGAATTTGCAAATCATAGATGAATATTTTTTTTTTTATTTACCATTAAATTATAATTGTAGTACCAAAAATAAATTCTTTGTTATTAATTTACTCGAAAACTATATCAAACATGACCTAATAGCTAAACCGGGTCTAATAGAGTTTTTAAAATAGAGGTATTTTAAAATTACGCTCGCGGCGTCCCGACGCCGCGCGTCTTAAAGTAATTTTTTTGTGGAACTTAACGTTTGTGAAGGTGGATAAAAGTTATATTTTTTATAATCTATATTAAATAGGCTATCATATCATATTTTTTATTTATAGAAAAAGCAAACAGTTTGTCATTTATGATGACTTGAATTTGTAAATCATGGATGAAAATTTCAAATTTTTTAATTTTTATTAATTTTACTTACCATTAAATTATAATTTTAGTACCAAAAATGAATTCTACGTTATTGATTTATTCGAAAACGATATCAAACATGACCTAATAGCTAAACGGGGTCTAATAGAGTTTCTAAAATAAAGGCATTTTAAAATTACGCTCGCGGCGTCCCGACGCCGCGCGTCTTAAAGTAATTTTTTTGTGGAACTTAATGTTAGTAAAGGTGGATAAAAGTTATATTTTTTATAATCTATATTAAATAGGCTATCATGTCATATTTTTTATTTATAGAAAAAGCAAACAGTTTGTCATTTATGATGACCTGAATTTGTAAATCATGGATGAAAATTTCAATTTTTTTTTTTTTTTTTTTTTATTTACCATTAAATTATAATTTTAGTACTAAAAACGAATTCTACGTTATTGATTTACTCGAAAACGATACCAAACATGACCTATTAACTAAACGGGGTAAGTTAGAATTTTTCAAACCAAGCCGGGTGAAGCGGTACTTTGACCCCCCCTCCCGGGCCCCAGGGGGGAGGCTCCCGAAGGCTCCCGATCTTAATCGGCTTATTTTGATATAAGGAACAACTGTGCCAAGTCTCATGCTTTGGTTAAAAAATTTAAGGTTTTGCAATAAACTCCCTACAGTACTATTTATGCTGTTGCTGTGTAATTTTTGGATAATAAAAATAAAATAAAATAAAAAAATGACTTCAGACATTTGTGACGTAAAACTTACCTACATTGTCAATCATAAGAAAAAAATTTGCTCATATCTTGATACAAATTACTTGTTGAAACGTCCTTATGCTTAAGCTACAATTTGGTGCCTTTTGCAACGGAACGGGAATGGCATCATTTAATAAGTTATATACCGCCTTAAGGTTGTTGAGGTGCCATTTTCAAAAGCATTTTATTTCGGGACTGATGGATTGATCATTATCATATTGCATACAAATACCCTGGTTCATTCAGAAGACTAATGTATTTCTTTAAACTAATTTGTCAGACTGCAAATACAATCTCCTCACGCCCCATGATAATTACGAGAATTTCATTCGAACTGTCAGCCGTTTTTCATAAAAACGTTATTTTTATTCGTTTTCTTGATGAGATAGATTCGTGTAAAAACACGCGTTCTGAGGGCACGAGGAGGCGAATATGATTTATAATCAAACAAACTTACAAATTTAGTTATACAAGGCATTGTGACCTTTATAATTTTAGAGATATGGGTGATGATGTGTGTACGTGGAGCAGATTAGTTGGAAGGTCGGCGCAGGCGCCACGGGGCCGTGTTTCTCAAAACTTTGTTTTTATTTTATAATGCGGGTCTGGTCGGAATACCGATCCGACTTATGAATACTGTATAGTATTGTTTTTCATAACAGATCAATTCGAAAACATTGCAGCCCCTTTCTATATTATTCAGTTTTCCATACTTTTATAAATGATTTATCTGAAGCCTATTCATAGTAACCATTTGGACAATTTGCAAGATATACCTATTCAATGATTATGAAATCAACGGCAGAAAATATATCTAACCTAAGATATTAATATCTACCTATGCAATGCACAATGAATTATTCATTTTTCTATATCGATTATAATTTTCTCGAAGCAAAAGCAAAGTATTCAAAGACAAAACATATTTTCTCAAAAATACTGTCTACTCATTCCAAACAGCCGTATGCATCCTTAAAAAAAACATATCAACTTACGACTTTTACATTCAACTACAAAACAGTAATCATCTACTGGTTTGCATATACTGTCATGTTTTTTTGGTGCGCTCGTGCAGGTAAACTCGTGCCTTCGAGCCTTTGGAGCAATTTCGCAATTTAACAGTAGCCCGCCTTATCTAAACTGGACACCACAACATTTAATTAGATGTCCTTTATAAGGATATTATGGCTACATAACTGATAAACTTATTGCTCTTATTAGCTTGATTTATGATTCAAGCTGGACCAAATTCAATGCAGTACGAATTTTAGTTTAGATCAAGGATTGATCGTATATCGTATGTTTTATGTCTTCTAAAAATAACATGGAATATAAAAGCTAACAACTTACTTCTTCACTACCATTCTCGTATAAAGCAACATGTAATTTTTTTTTACTAGATACATGTTCTCTCTTTATGATCAAATCACAACTAATTTAGATAAAATTTGACATTAGAGATGGAAGAAATGGATGGATGGATGGAAGCCCGATGAAGCACATAGGAGTTTCCACCTATCATCATCATAATCATCAGACGAAAGTGAAGATCACAAAGGTAATTAGAGCATAGAAGCCGCTAAAGTTGCTAATAATTCCCAGAAACACGGAAACCCAAAGCATAAAGATTAGCGCCCACATGATAATCATGCCCAAATTAACGCGTTCATTAATTAAATTAAAACCGTTTGATAGCCAGTAAGGTCACCTCCGATATTAGAACTTGTTCTAAAATATAATTGAATATTTGATAACAGGCTATTATGTTCTAAGAAGAATGATATATTTAAACAATCTCGAGGTGAGGTGCTGCTTTACAGCGAACGCTACCTTTCATTGCTGTAACCAGATATGAAAGTTTTCTAAACATGATGTAATATAAACTTCAGTCAGTTCTCTTGTGTTGTGATTTCAGAAGAGAAATATAGCTAAGCGAAGAAATCCATAATAATATTAACAAGGACTACTTTTTTTTACATATATTTAAGGACATTTTCTAACGTTTTGTTGATAATTTCAGATAACTAGTTATTACTAAAAAATACTAAAGAAAAACCGGCCAAGAGCGTGTCGGGCCACGCTCAGTGTAGGGTTCCGTAGTTTTCCGTATTTTTCTCAAAAACTACTAAACCTATCAAGTTCAAAACAATTTTCCTAGAAAGTCTTTATAAAGTTCTACTTTTGTGATTTTTTAAATATTTTTTAAACATATGGTTCAAAAGTTAGAGGGGGGACGCACTTTTTTTTCCTTTAGGAGCGATTATTTACGAAAATATTAATATTATCAAAAAACGGTCTTAGTAAACCCTTATTCATTTTTTAATACCTATCCAACAATATATCACACGTTGGGGTTGGAATGAAAAAAAAATATCAGCCCCCACTTTACATGTAGGGGGGGTACCCTAATAAAACATTTTTTTCCATTTTTTATTTTTGCACTTTGTTGGCGTGATTGATATACATATTGGTACCAAATTTGAGCTTTCTAGTGCTAACGGTTACTGAGATTATCCGCGGACGGACGGACGGACGGACGGACGGACGGACGAACAGACAGACATGGCGAAACTATAAAGATAAAGATAAGAAGCCCTAAAAAGCATTTTCACTAAATAAACAGGTGTTACGCTTTCGGCCGTAAAAAAGTGCTAATATAAAAAGCAAACATGTTACAACTAAATAATGGAAACCAAGAATTCTCATGGATCGTGTCCATATCTAGATTTTTTTATTACTTATACCAGACAACCCTTCTGTCGATCTCAAACAACGTGATTGTAATTTTCCTGTGCGCCGGCGCCGAGTATTTAAATATCCGATCGCAGATCTTGCGTAACGTCTCGACTAGAGCTCCTGGTCGTGACCGTGTTTCGTGTACCCGTAGCCGAATCTCCGTTGCCGTGTTACTCGGCAACGGAGATCCGCTCCGTTTGCTCCGTGTGATTCGGCTACGTGTAATTAAGATACGTAGCTACGTGTACACGGAGATACGTATCTTATTTATACGTAGATCGGATCCAGTCGTGACCGTGACGTTTAGTGTAGATTTTATGCGTGTCACTAAGACCCCCGAATGTAATGCAAGGGGCGAGTTTTTAATTTCAGTTTCCATATTTTTGCATTTTAAATAAAGTTTTAAGAGTGATCAAAAATAATAAGATGCAAATATTATGTTGGAGGCAAAAATAATAGACCAGTACAAATTGTAAAAGATGTGTATCAAAAGAATTCGCGTATAATCAACATATAAAAAAATAGGTAAAATTCTAATTTTCATTCACATGACACACTATAATTAATCAACTTTTTTTAAATAATCTAACATGTACAGTCAGCGTCTTATAGTTGGTAGTATCCGAAGTAGTCAAATAGTTTGTTATTTTTGCTTTCACTTAACTTCACAAACAATAGGAACACATGGTACTTAACAGGTAAATCCCAAAGCCTTGAAGGTGATTATTATCAATGGCCCGCAAACTATTGTTTGTTATCTTTATCTGCACGTGCAACTATTTCTTAGTATTTTCACCGACGAAAGACGGTTGTCCAGCCAGTAATAATATTTATGAACAACGGTGTATATTATTATTTCACTTAAAATACTTTTAAATTGTTGCATTGGTCTACCTGTAGCATTTCTTACTAGGGAGTAAATATTAATTAGAGATATTAATATATTTATTTGGATGGACTTTCATATTCATCGACATCCCCAAGTAGGTACCTAGTACCTACTTGAGGTGCGATTTTTGATTCTCATCGGGTGGCTTATTTCGTACTAAATAGTCATCGGCTGCATACAAAACAAGGCACCGGTGAGATTCAAAAATCCCACCAATACCACCTCTGGTTTTTTTTTGTACAAACTCATAATGTCTGGTTATCAGAGAACAGAATAATACGAATATGTAGTTACTTAAAAAAACATCTGGAATCAAATCAATGCAAAGACCACGAGTATAACACATAATGCGAAGGGTCCGTTCGACACTTACAAGCTCTCTTTCAACAACCGAGCGGAGAGGAGCCGAAGCCGAGATTCGCGGGAACGTAGCCGAATCCAGAAACGGATACGTATCTTTGACGTGACCGTGTAGTACGGGATCTTAGCACCGCCGGTGCTAAGGCTACGTAGCTACGGTTCCGCGTGTAACACGTATATCACAAGCCCTAGTCTCGACCAGCGATCACAATAGTGTTGATACGCGCAGAATCTACAAGTCAGATCCTTTCAGCAGGCTGTATGCACATTTTTATTTCTTTGCAGGTGCGTGCAGTGCAGATTTACTTATAATTTTGTAAGTATATACGACGCATAAGAGGCACCTCAAATTACACTAGACTTCCAAGAGTCGGCGTCTATGGAAAAAGCCAACGTTAGAGCTTTAGATTTGACTAGCATTGACGCTAGGTAGACTTGTGTTTGTTTATTCGTTGCAACTGATAAAACGCTGGTACCTTCAGATCAAAGCCTCGGCAGGATCGGTACGGTACGAACCGGAAATTTCAAAACAAATGCGTCTTTTTCTGATCCCCGATTCCTTTAGTATATTCAACAGTTCACAACGGAAAATCGAACGGCGAAGGGGACACAAGGAGCGGCTGGAAAGGAATAGATTTTGCAACGCCAGGCAGAAATTGCAATTGGAGAAAAGTTCCGGACTGCTGTAGCCGACATCCGTAAAGGATATGCTAAGTAAATAAGAAGCCAAAAGCCAGAGTAACAACACAGAAATAGGTACACTTAGAACGTATAGGTGGAACGTGAGTAACGTGACTCTATTAAGCTTTACATCTACAAAAACATAATATTCAACCCACACTGTAGGTTTATACCTACCAATATAATGTAAGAACAATTTGTACAAAGTCGTGATAAAGGTGTGTGTTACAATTCCCGATGAGTCAGCGAAAGTATGAATGCTGCGCGTTAGAGATAACTTAATAATAGGGCCGGCGCCGGCGCAGCCTCGGTAGCGGCAATTAAGGCTCTTCACCAATAACGGGACAATACATCATTAACTAATACGCTAGGGCCGTACAAGGTCGAACAATTTCTACGTTAATAGATTTTCAGGTGATAAGGGTAGACTGGTTTTGGAGATCATCATCATGGTTCGGCTAGAGAAAAGTTCACCTCTGGATATTCGAAAACAAAATATACAGATCGAAAAAACGAATAGCGAGGCGGATCATATACAGATTATTGAGAAATAACACATTTTATGAGTAGGTATTAGAAAATTCCGAATATTGAATAAAAGATAAGCAAACAAATTAGAATTAATATTTCTGCGTCTCGGCTTAAGTTAAGCTCACGATTTATTTAAATAATCCGGCGATTCTGGCAAGAGGTCGAGCCACAAAAGAATTGATAATCAAGGGCGAGCATAATCGATTGTCACCGCGACGGGCGGGGAAATTAAACGACACCTAACTGACCTAACGCCCGACAAAACTCCGACGCTATAAATCGGACGAGACCAATAAGAAAAAGAGTTAAGCGTTCGGGAGATCGTCGAACACAGATTACCGGGCGCAGGTGTTAAATAAAAATAATAAAGTAGAAGGACGAGGCAAAAAGAGGAGCGGAGGCGGCCGCTCGGCGCCGAATCGGGCGTAATTTCGTTTGCAAGGAACTTCCCACAAAAAACGACGCCGGGCGTGTTAACCGCGGTACTGCGGGTCGCGGCGACCATTTAATGCCCATATACGCGCCGCACCACCGTCTGCCCTAATAGGAACACAGATTGCAACGTTCAATAAGATACGTGGAGCCGCGTACGTGTCCATGCCGACTTTAAGTGGCATTCTGTTGCAAGCCACCCATTATATGAACACGCGGGCATTTAAGCATTAGACATATATAATGCCTTATATACTCCGTGCTAACTGAAGAGAGAATTCTAAACACATAAAGAAAATTATAGTTCTCGGTGCAGTCATGCAAAAATACGCAATTACTTGACAGGTCTCAATATTAACTAAGAAAATGAGGGGTAATGTCGTGGCATTAGCTCTGTCAAATAATTGGTCATTTCCGACGTAGAAATTCGAAGTTGAGAACTAAGAACCGCAATTAGGGAAGGACCATTCGCACGTACGTACAAATTGCAGATGGTTACGCGGCCGAGCGCGGACACAGCTACACCACGCACTGCCAATCGCGGGCATCAATAATAACACATCGCGGAATATCAATTGGAGGAATTACAGGTCGATTGCTCGTGTCGGAAAACGCATTTCAGTGCATTCGCGTCTGTGATCAAAGGCGGGTACCAATCACCAATGGCGATTGGCGTCGCCACTCCAAGGTCTATGCCGTGCAGGTCATGCTCTCTCGCATGGACCGATGAATAGATTACATACGCTACGTGATAACGTCAACAAGTCCTTAGTATGTATGTATACGTGGCCCCGACCGCGACATAGTGGACCGATTTTCATTTCATTACAAACAAAAAAAACTAAATCTAAATTCATCCGTTCGGGAGCTACGATGCCACAGACAGACACATACACAGACAGAAAGACAGACAGACACGTCAAACTTATAACACCCCGTCGTTTTTGCGTCGGGAGTTAAAAACAGAACATGAGCACTGTTTCATGTCGACATCGTATCATGTTAGTTTCTATCAAAGTGTTCCAATACATTATACATGTACATAACTCCATGGCTACACTATCACGTCTGCCCCATTACCTGAATTGCTGCTTGCTTGCCGCAGCGCAACCGCAGCCCGTTACACTATTAGGCGTTTACGTGTTTCATGCTCAATGCAGGCCTTTGTTTCGAGGGCTTCATTTAATTAGCACCTTGCTAATTAAATTAAGGGTTGAAGTTACTGCAAGATTCTACTTGGAACTGGTACAGGTAGAATACAAATTGTGGGATTGCGATATTTGATCTAATTTTATAGTTTGACTCAGAGGGATCGACATAATAATAATAATAATAATGGGGTAGGGATGTGACGACCCCATCGCCCATTGGTTTTACCAGTGCAATCAGTCAACGCAGGGCAGCTTGTGGCGAGCTGTTGGGGAACAGCGACCCCACGTACCCGAGTGCTCCTAGGGAGTTCTGTTACCCGTAAGGCGGGTGGGTGGGACAGGACTCTCTACCTCTGGCTTGCCTTGGCTGGCCGTCCAGAGTGGGGTCGTTAGGGCTACATGCCCCAGGGGTGGAAGTGAAAATTTGCATAAGACGCGAGTTGGTACAGTGGCTTAACAGCCACTGGGCAGAAAGCGGTGTACACCTCTCGACACCCTTGAGTTCTCACACCGGTGTTGCCCTTGAGCCATCTTGGATGTCGCTTTTTGTGGGGGCCCATCTTGTGGGGACGAGTCACCGTCTGCCGGAAATAAAATTGGATACCGTTTTATTAGGCAGGCGTCCGGTTTTTTATCCATAGCCCAGTATTTAGTCCATCACTTTCATCAAAATAGACCAGTTCATTTTAGATTCCATTAACTCTCAAATAGTCCTTACACCCTGGCGGGTGTTGCCTCTGCGTGTGTCCCATGATACGGGCAAGGGCAACATCTGCTCGGTGTACCCCTTACATTTCATTAAAGTGTCGAAAGGGCCTCTACGCGTTGGCTTCGGCCCCGCGCACGCCTCCCAAAGGTCCGGAACACCATTGTTCCGTGATGGGAAAGACATACAAATAATAATAATAATAAAATACTTTATTGCACACTACAGAAGAAAAGAAACATAATTCAGAACAGATACAACGTGGTAGGTAACAACAGGCGGTCTTATCGCTAAAACAGCGGTCTCTTACAGACAACCTTCAGATAGTCGAGTGGCGATCGGAATAAAATTTACGGGTGGTGCAAAAAAGAATAACAGAAGGCTAGTACCTAAATGTACAATATAATAAAATACATATACTACAAATATAAAAACTATGATAGACTACATATACTAATAAATACAACAATATATGAGATATAACTATGGAGACCATTTCAACGACATGAAATTTCTTGGAAAACAGAAAGTTTATGAAGTAGACAAATAATGATCCTTCAACATTTTTTTAAAAATGGGGACATACTTACTTACCTACTTCCGATGGCACTACAACCCTTTGTGGGTCTTGGATCGACATAAATTTAGCTTTATATTAATACACGTTATGTATTAAAAACATTATATCCCGAGACGGGTTTAGAATCTTACCACCCCCTTTCTTCCCGTGGGTGTTGTAGACGTCGATTGTGGGATATAGGTTAAATTGTGGCGTAGGCGCAAGGCTGGCAATTTGTCACTACAATGTCACCATTTGTATTTCTTTCAACTCCTTTTTGCCAAGAGTGGCACTGAAACTAGAGTAGTTCATGTGCTCTGCCTACCCCTTTATGGGATACCTAGGCGAGATTATATGTATGTTTTAAAAAAAGAAAACCGCTATATATTCGACCATGTTTACTTGGCATTATCTTCATCCTTATAAACTTTTACTTTATAATTCTAATAAAATACGAGACCCTCAACGCCAACACAAATACCTCATTTAGGATTTTAGACCCAAAAATCCGACATGTTTTTCAAATTAAAAGTGTGAATCCTTTAAATACGTCGTAAAGACGGAAAGAGGCCATTAAGTTGGCTTACCGTCCTCAGCGGAGTTCCAAAATAAATAATATGATGGTATTAGGACCGAAGGATACGGGGAGAATAAATAACAGGATTATCGAGAGATCAGTGTCGATATAAGAGGCATCGTTTGAAATTACTTAACTAGGTTATTCTTATATTTGTGGTTGAGATCCGAGTACCGAATATTGCGATCGATATCAACAATATTTTATGTTGGAGATTTATTAGATATTTACGATATATTATAAGGGATATTATTATGAACAGAAGCAGCCAAAATATAACCATATTTTTTAACCCCCGACGCAAAAACGGTGTTATAAGTTTGACGTGTCTGTCTGTGTGTGTGTGTGTGTGTCTGTTTGTTTGTCTGTCTATCTGTCTGTGTGTGTGACTGTCTGTGGCATCGTAGCTCCCGAACGGGTGAACCGATCTGGATTTAGTTTTTTTTTTGTCTGAAAGCTGAGCAAGTCAGGAGTGTTCTTAGCCATGTTTTTAAAGACACGTATTGTACTATTATATATTCTGTGCACGTACTTATACAGTATACAGATAATATATCCAAAACATGCAGGCGAAGTTTTTATCTTATGCATATTGGGTACGACAAAACAAAGCGAAGGCAACATTTAAAAACGTAATAAAATCCTACGTAAAATCGTTTGAATAGTTTTAAAAGAAAATCATAAAAGCTCATGTAATTCTAAACGCTATTACATAAAAACAACGAGAAACAAGACCAAAACAAACGCGTCTAGCCGTCTCCATAACAATTCGTTACGCCCATATCGGGTGTTCAAATCGCAATGCTTACATTACAGAAACCCACGTGTTCGAGTCCATGCTCATTCGATTCAGTGTAAAATTGCTTTAATATCGAGCTTACATCGATGCTCATGCCCACACCCAAGACAGCTATCTGGAGATCTCCTCGCTTCGAATGTTAGCGGGTATGTTATCTGCCCCTACGACCCCACTCAACTATTCATATGGTCTTGAGACTCTTGAGATACATAAAGATCTTGAATTCATTATGTTGATAGCGCGAATTAATTTTATATTATCGAAAATCGATAGACAAGTTTCTTGAATGCTTATGAAAAATTAATATTGATCAATCTGAAATGCTGAGGTATAAATTAATAATGCATGGAACAAGAATGTTTGAGACGACTGTTTTAAATATGTATCTATTTATTATGGATTGTTTAATAAGATGTAATGTAACAAACCCGCTGATGTAATCGTTATAGATACCTACATTCGAGATCTATCGTTCACTCAGTCAGCGGTTCCAACGAACGCTTAAGCGCAATTAAAAATAAATTGCAATCTCCATTAGAAATACATTGCTGGATAAACTAAACAAGATGTCTAGCTCCATCCTTATCCAGAGCATTCCCAGTTTCCCACGACAATCAACCGACTGGAAAAACGGTCAATAAATGAATTGCAGTCAAACAAACAAGTACACGGACGCAGATCCAAATCAGGTCTCGCAGTCTGAACGCATAATGTTGTATGGCTATCCATACATTGTTTAAACCTAAACAAAGGCTTGTTGTAGAACAAATACCTCATTTTAGAGAGGTAAACGGCCCGATGTGTAAACTTTGTCCGTATTTCCTTTCGGTCGTCGGCTGGTAAACAAAACGGCGCGGCGCGTGCGCGTGGATTTGTACGTAGTCACAACGAAAGAATCGTGACGTCAGACGATGCGAATAAATTTGGAAGTGATCCATATTATTTAGAACGGAATGTTTGACGGTCTGCAAATGCCAGGATACTGATGAGACTGATACTATATCTTTTTATTTCATACACAACATCAAACGCGATCAGCAAAAGCACAACCACAAAACTCCTAGAGGCAATTGGAGTCAAAGGTCTGCTCCGGAAAAATGTAGACTTCAGAGATCTTGAAATTGCCTACTAGTTGTTGTGGTAGTAGCCAATTACCCACTTTAGTAAAATAATAAATGAGAAGTGACTATTTTATAGCTCCTTTTATAGCATGACAAGCTGCCGTTGTCAGAAGTCTAACATTAAACAACTAATAGCAATTATAAATCTTATGAAGTAATAACGACACCTGCCAGACGAAATTAAACCTTTATACTGAGGTTCACATGCCTGTAACTTTAAAACATAATATTGTATCTTGACATTTCTCGGCTTATCTGGTGGTATCAAAGCATATGAAAGCTCAGGATGATAATCTAAATATCGCAGCTTATATCATATATCGTCAAGATAAAAATCATTACCATGATCAAATTCTTAAAATCTCTACAAGCTTATCGCTTTCATTAATCCAATGGCCGGAGCTAAACGATCGGTGGCAGGTTCAATTCAATTTATGTATCGCTCAATCTGGCTTTAGATATTCTGTAAATGATGTTTTTTGGCTCGACAACAACAATACTCGTGTTTTTGGGATTTATCAGATCGGAGCTACGGATCGATGCATTGTTAATGGAGTTTTGAAATGGACAATACGTTGGTCCATTAGGATCACTGCTCGCCTGATGAATTTAACTATAAATTTGGTGAGCATTGTCGGAGGACTGCTACGTCAGCCACTCTACCCTTGATAATATCGTAAGGGACACATAATTAAAAAGGGGCCATGCACAGGGCAGTCAATTTGGTATAAAAACCAGCGCATAAGACAATTAATACAGAATAAGAGCCCAGAATCTGCTGGAGCAGCGGAAGTATAATTGAATATTTATTGTATCAGGGCACTGTAAGTCCCCAAATACCAATACATATTACCAATAGTATAGATAGATAGTAAATACCATTGGTCCAGCCGGTATGCGTTTCTTGCAAACAGATTCCATTCCATAAATGCAAGTATATCTTGTTAAGCCTAGTTTGGTTTCACGTGAATTTGCCTTATTTACATAAGAAAGAGCCACTTCCTTTTAGCGTTCAGAACTAGGCCACTCCTTTTCGAGTATATTTAATGAGTTAAACACCAAAAATATTCAGCTTGCTTATTCAAAGGTCAGAGAAACGGTAAGGACTAAAAGTTGGATTTTGGACTTGTTTCTTTGTTTGAACTGTTCGAAACAGTGGCGTCGTAGTCGTAGCGTAGCAATTGACTGTAAACGTAATAAAGATTTTTCTTAATTTGGTTGCATATTTTTGATAACATAAGTAACATATCATAAGGTTTATGAATGTAAAAACAAATAGTAGGCGAATAAAAGTGGCAAAATGTTCATTAATTAAGAGATTAAAATTTTAAGTCCGTCTAACCTTAGACCCCACATCACAAACTAATGCTACTCAAGATGTAAATTTTAAAAACCATTTCAGAAAGTCACAATATGATGTTTCCATTACAAGTTGCAGCAATGCAGGGGGCTGGGCGCATTGTACATTGTCACTTGGAGGAGAGTTGACGCCTCTCGAGCATAGCTCCGGAATACAATGGGGGAGTGGGCGAGACGGCCTTTGAGCAGGTTCGGGGGATTAATGGGGGCAGGTTTGTAAACGCTTATGTTGTACAGTCAAGGACATAAATATGGGAAGTACAGTCGACTGCTGCTGATAGCGTACGATTGCAGCAGATCCACAAAAGCTTGGACATCCGAGTGGAAGTGTTTCACGCGAATATACATTTCGTGCTTGATGTAGTAAATGACGTATAATAAAAATTGGTCAGTGTTGAGACTGTTATGGGCATTTATAAATTAGTTTGATTTGATGTTAATTATTTTGACTGATGACTTCGAATGTCGCCATAAGAGAAAATCTGTTTTTTTTAGCAATCTAGCAGCAATGCAGAAGTGGTTGGAAATGGAAAAATATGCTACTCAATAGTGGCGAAATATATACCTATATTGATCAGGCGCTCATCATCCTACTAATTTGTTTGACAATTTTCCTCATTATTCAATGATATATTGAATAATGAGATTAGCTTTATTGAAATATTCGGATTAAGGATCCCAATATTTCAATAAAGCTAGAGTATAATTGCTGATATTATATATATACTCAGGTAATATCCATAAAAAAATATGATACGTCTTGTAATTGTTTCACTGTTAAAGCAAGTTTAATTATTCAATTTGCCTTGTATCTGGCCATAGAACAGGGCAAAGATCAGTAAAATCACAGCTATATAAAGTCACGACTATATTTGCAACTGATTCACTATGAAAGTTCCCATAACTAGGACGCGACCTAGCAATACTTCATCTATGTTAGCAGTAAACAACTTGCAACTGAGATCACGAGGAAAACCGCAAACTTCGGAGAAAATAGAAGGATATGAATGATCTACTGTTCAGTTTATTTATTTATATTCATGACGCAATGTAAACTCTACGAGTTAATACGTGCAGCTTAAATGATATTGAAATACAACAAAATGTACCTAAGTAGAAAATATGCACATTAAGTAACAATATAATTTGTTACTTAATGTGCATATAGATCTTGTTCTTATACGGCTGCGAGCTCAGTCCTAACGAATCATATCTATGTTAATATCCGTTTATTGTTATTATTATTAAAGACGACCCATCTCAATGTCGGATGGTTCGGAGAAGCGTCTTTGTACGCTGCACTTATTCTGACACCTACGGCGCAGTTCAAATATAACCAGTACTTTAACATCACTAATTTGTGATGTTGCGAGGAAATGGAAGATGGTAACCCAAGCTGCAAGAACTATTTTGAACACCTCACTGAGGACCGTCATCTTGTCGAGCAAATTGGCTCAGGCGAGGCAAAGACGAGGCTGTTCGATCAGTGTAGACCCGGCGAAAATAATTAAAAATTAAAATCTTTCGCACTTAAGTACACATTATCAAGTGCGACGGAGAGGAAAAACTTTCGGGCTTCGCGATAGGCTCTAAGAATTAGTACACCTTCCAAGAAATCATGAATCTATTTACGTAATCTAAGTCCATGTACTGTTGCTGCGGTAAAGACAATGTATGTCGTATGTAAGTAGTTCTATTAAAATACTGGTTTTATGAAATGTACTGTGTACTCGATCCGATACAATGCATACCTGCAGGCAGGGCTGACAATCGCAGGTAGTATAGTGATAATTCATATTTTACGTTTATACGCATAAGAAAAGATTAAGGTGTTTAATTGTGGATATTATGTACCTGACTAACTACGTATGTAAATTACAGGAAATACTACTACCCATCGATCGATAGATAAAACTGGGCGCCAATAGTAAGAATATTAAATTTATTCAATCAATATATCATTTAATAACACATTATCTTAAATTGATTTGATACACACATGGTGAGAAATAAAGTTTTAGTGTTGACCTTTGAAATTCGTCCTACTAATGAAATAAAAATCTAATGGGATAAATCAACTAGGTAGTTTTTATATTTTTAGAAATAACACGCCAGTTAGTCTAGTGCTTAACCACTCTGCACTCTGCTACTGCACTATAAACGCACATCTAAGAAGTACCTGTTTCTAAAAATACCTCCGATCAGGATTCTCACATTAGTTACTCGGCAGCCCACAGCCCTGCGTAGGTACGTAAGCCCCCATATTACCTTAAATGGGTAACCACGAAATTGGATTCGACACGGGCCCGATTTATATGGGAGAATTAATCTTGATACCCCTTTTTAGGTGAGAATATCGCGTAAGAATGTGGCAGGAAATGTGGTTTAATTTTTATTGCTGTAGGAACACCTCTAGGTGTTCAATTCGTGTTTTTGTCTTGTAATACAAAGTTTCATAATTACGTGGCTACCTAAATCTAATTTTCTCCCGAATGTACTAGTTAATTTTGATACTACTACAGAAATCCATTAGAAAAAATAATAATAAAAAAGCCAATGGATAAAGATCAATCTTAGCATTTTTAGTCATCATCTATCATCATTTATTTTCCATGATTGTTACATTGTAGCATTTCATGTCATGGCCTTTAATTCATACCCCTATAGTTTTATGAAAGCTACTTATTTTACATTTTAAATTGACAAGGACTTATTGTCATGACATCAGGACCATTTTAACTCAATTGATCTAACAATTTGTATGATTCAAATACTACCAAGTCAAATCCAGTGATTCAAATTTCAATTAAAGTTGAATGAGAATTGGCACAGGCGCCACCGGGAATGATGAATAAACATGAATGTATGTCTAGCGGTTTTTAAACTGTGGGGCGCACTCCCCAGGGGCTCAAAAAGCTAAATTTAAGCCATATTACGAGGGCTGATTGAAAAGTTCGCGGCTTAAGTATGAAATCAAAACCAAAGTTTTTTTATAATATTTTTATTTCTCTACGTAGTCCCCGTTAAGGTCTTTGCACTTATTCCATCTGGATTCCAAAGCCATTATACCACTTTTAAAAAAAATTTCCTCCAGGCCTTCAAAATAGGTATCCACTTCAGCTTGGACCTCGTCGTTGGTCAAAAATTTCTTACCACCCATGTGTTTTTTTAAGTTTGGAAATAAATGGAAGTCCGATGGTGCCAAATCGGGTGAATAAGGCAGATGCGGCAATAATTCAAACCCGCAATTATGAATTTCTGCCATTGACTTTAGTGACGTATGCACGCGTGCATTGTCCTGGTGGAAAAGAACTTTCTTTGTCAGCACTCCAGGTCTTTTTACTTTTAAAGTCGACGTAAAAGTCGACGTAATCGACGTAAAAGTTCGCAATAATAGTCCGAGTTTATAGTCGTACCTTTTTGGAGATAGTCAACCATTATTACACCCTTTGCGTCCCAGAACACTGATGCCATAACTTTATTTGCCGGCAAAATGGCCTTTGCCTTTTTGGGTGGCGGAGATCCAGCACGAACCCACTGTTTTGATTGCTGTTTAGTCTCGGGCGTATAGTGGTAGACCCATGTCTCATCCATAGTAACATATCTGTCCAAAAAGTCTTGAGGGTCAGCTTCATACAGGTCTAGACAGTCGCGTGAAATTGTTAGACGAGTGATTTTTTGTTCCACTGAAAGGAGCTTTGGAACCCATCTCTTCCGACACCTTGGAAAACCCTAATTCGTTAACTATAATGTTTTGAGTTTTTTCATAGGAGATGCCTACGATGTCGGCTATTTCTCTCACTTTTAACCGTCGGTCTTGGATTATCGTTTTGCATACAGTTGCCACATTATTTGGATTGGTCGCAGTAGTTGGCCTCCCGGAGCGAGGGTCATCTGCGATACTGACTCGTCCACGCTTGAATTCAGCTGCCCACTTTTTTACCATCGTATATGATGGACCGGATTGCCCTAATGTACACTGCATATCTTCATAAATTTGTTTCGCAGTCAATCCTTTTTTATGGAGATATTTAATTACATCACGTTGCTCCAAATTATCCATTGTGAAAAAACTGCTTACACGTATTTTTAAATGAGAGGAAAAACTTATTTTAAAATATTGCATTTAATTTTATTGCAACAACAAGTGCAGTGATATACACGCATCAGCTATCAGCTGCTAGTGTATCAAATAATATAATAATAATAATTAAAATTTCGCGGGATGACAACTAAATAATGACAGTTCAAAATGACGGCAGAAAAAAGAAACTAAGTTTTTTTTTTAATGGTCAGGCCGCGAACTTTCCAATCAGCCCTCGTATAACGGATTTTTAATAAGACAACAGCTGACATTCATATTTATTTGAAAAGGGTAACTTACATAACAAAACCATTAGTATAATTCAGTATCAAAAAACATGGCATTCAAATTCTATGAAAGCCTTTCTTTTTTTTATACCACAAGTTGAAAGCTATTCTTAATGGTTCTTAACCATTAAGAATACTAATACTTAAGGATTATATTTTGAAATACTCCTCACCAATCTCACCATGTGCTATATATATATTTTCAGCTTGGAATGCAATACAAATTATATATATATCCCAAAAAGTTTCAGCAACATGTAGCAGTATAAAAACTATAAAACTTAAAAATATCTTCTTCTTTTAACTTCTGTAAGCAAGTCACAAACAAATGATAAATCCTACAAGGTTGGTATCAGAATGTCTTTCAAAAACAGTTTCCATGCAAGCAATGTTTTTGTTTACTATCTCCATGCACCCTTCCTAGATAAAGGAAACTGTACTGTAGTGACATCTATTGACAAATATGCTAACAGATCAGTGAGATAACAATACAAGCATCTTCTTGTTCAGTTATTTTAAGCAGCTTAAAAGAAATGTTTAGTTAAAATGGCATGTCAGATCTCATTAAAAAAAAATGAAATTGAATGCAAAAGATATTAGTATCTAACACTTCAAGTCATGAAGAAGGATATTGTAATCAATTCATTGCAGGTTTTATAATGTATATAAGTACTACAGTTATTTAATAATTTATAATAGATATACAATATGCGTTATTCCAAAAAAAAAGAGTTTGTAGTTAAGAAAAAACAAATTTAACTATAACTGGACAATTCGTTTTTTTTTGTTGTTGTAACAGTGGCACACGAATAACTCTTAGTTTTCGACAACAGGACAAGTTCTTAAAATTGGCTTTATTGCTATTAGATAACAGATTTATTTAAAGGTGTTACACATTAATTTACGTGCAGGTAAACTCTCTCAAAGGCCAGTAAGTCTGACAAACTAAAAGGATTCAGGTTTCAGTACATCAAGTTTGGGTACACAGCGGTTCGGCAAAATGAAGCTGTAACAACCAACTTATATTTTATATATAAAGGCATTAGAAAACCATAATACTCACCCATTATCAGCCAAAATTCACTTTAAAAACACGGTTCAGCAATACAAAACACAAATAACATCACCACAAACATCACACAGCGGCCATTTTACAATTTATGAGTTGCAAGTTTAAAAAAATACACTTGTTTTTTTTAAGGTTGTTTTCGTTGGTGGCAAACGGTCAAGTGAATAAATTTTATTTTACTGATTTGTACATTTTATTTTGTAATGAAAATTAAAAATCCTAATATAGATATATAAATCAGTCACTGGTTGAAAAATGAGCCATTTCCGATTTGGAAATGAATTTCTTAAGGCACTCGTTTATTTTAGAAAACCCAATGATCATTGAATCATTAGGTTTAGAAAACCCTGCAAATCACTTAATTCTAATATTTGTTTAATTATGTGAATATATTTTCCTTACTTCTTTCCTTATCATTTTTTTATTAAATTATCAATAGCTTTGATAAATTGTCTAATTTTTTTTTGTGCAAAGAGAACCAACCAACCAATGGTATTGCCAACGTAAAATCCATTTTTCTTTTCTTGTTAAGAGCTGTCAAAAAGGTTGGACATTTGTGTGTTTTTAAAAGATTTCAGAAAATCTATATTAATCCGGCGAATATCACTATAAAATTGATGCAGTAAATAGTGTATTACAGTGCCGTGTATGTGTAATTTATAATTTCCTTAATATTTCAGCTTCAAGATGGTGCAGCGGCTAACGTTCAGACGACGTCTGTCGTACAATACCAAATCAAACCAGAGGAGGATGTGAGTGTTTTTACTTGTTTTATGATGATAATCCTCTTGCAGACAACTCCAGGTAACTCAACTATGTGATAACTTACAAATATACATTTTACTATTTTAGAGTTTACCTTTAACATAACCTCTAAAGTCGGTAAATGGATTTGGTTCTAGTCCTAGGCAGATATATAAAATACACTGAACATGTGTCCTTACACTTGACTACTATTTTTATCCCATTTAACCCATTGGAAAAATGTCTAGCTTAATCTACAAAAAATTAACTTGTTTCTGTAAACTCAATTCACAGTGTTTTTCTCTCATGTTTATCAATCGTTTAGGTTAGAAATGTTTTAATACTTTCTAAAATGGTGGGTTCGCTCATTGTTAATATGTGAATTGTCAGCTTTGGTTATTTGTAAATAAGATAAGTGGAAAATTAGTCTGTTTTGAACCATGGTGTTTTCTGACACTTGGCCTACTTAGAGATTGAATGCCAAGTTTACTAAGTACGAGATTTCACAGAACTAGATAATTATATTTAACCTGTAGGCTCTCTTGGTCTCTTGGGACTAATGAGGAACTAATGTACAGTACAATCTCGATAATCCAGTAGTCAGGTGGTCTGGTGGTGGAACATCCAGTAATCAGGCACTAAAATAGAGATGCAAGTGATAATTTCAAGTGCAAGTTTACCATCTATGCGTAAATTATCAGTCAGACTTTACTTTAAAAGTGGCTAAAAAAAAGATAATGGTCTTTTTTTTTTTTACTTATTATTTTAGCAGTCTTTTTGATGAAATTATATGTAGAATGTCTCTAATTTCCAGTAATCCAAATTATCCACTAATCTGGCACCTCCGTGTCGAGAACAGTGCTGGATTATCGAAATTGTACTGTATATTCATTCACAGAGCATTTATATTTTGCATCCTTATACAACTTTTTTTTTAAACTGATGTGACGGAGTTTTGCTATGATTACCTAAAAAACATACTCAGCTCAGCTCAGTTACATTATTCACTCCTATAGTACCTAAAACTACATACTATTATTTTAATGTTTAATGTAAGTTACTTTAAAATATGTGTAGAATTGTAGATAACTCTGAAATTGCTTACAATTGTAATTTCAGAGTTTTGCTTCATCCTGGACCTTTTAAGTCAACCAAAGCAACTAAAGACTGACTTATCAGTTCTATTTATTTACCAAGAAGAGACACTTTACCACAGCCTTTCTAGCTGTCTGATAGTATACTTTTGTTATCTAGGAACCATATTAGGTGGGTGACATATAGCCCAGAGAAACAGTGGATCGTTGGAAAAAATAATTACAAACTAAAATAAAAACCAAGGTTATGGTATGGTGAATTTGATGTTCGGATTAGGCTGCTTATGAGTTATCAAGGCCCTACTGTATAATATAAATGAAATTTGAAATGGAAATAGTTTGAGCACTTTGAGCTCCAAGGAATGATATCATAAACATATACAGCTTCTTAAACTTAATAATTTTAAGATGTATTCCATGTCCAAATGCTTCATGTGAATTAAAGACCATTTTTACAGAATTTTTGTTAGAATTTCGGATTATTACATTTGACTCCATGAGGCAGGCACATATTTTGATCTGCTGTGGCAACAGCTGTGCTGTGATTACATTTTTATTGCCTGTGACCATAGCTATCTCTAAACTTTCTTTAACAAGTATGTAATTATAACCAACTAGTTTTTGCCCGAGGCTTCCCTCGTGTTAGAAAGAGACAAAAAGTAGTCTATGTCACTTTCCACCCCTTCAACTATATCCACTTAAAAAATCACGTCAATTCGTCGCTCCGTTTTGTCGTGAAAGATGGACAAACAGACACACACACACACACACACACACACATTCCTATTTATAATATTAGTATGGATTATTAATGTGTGCATTTACTTATTAGCTCCAAATTATATTATTAGACCTTGTGTTACAATAATAGAGTATGTATATATTATATATCCCACTGCTGGGCACAGCACAGGCCTCTCATGCATCAGAGGGCTCAGGCTATATTCCCCAGGCTAGCAGATTGGGGACCTCACATAAACTTTTGAATGGCTATGCAGATTATAAACATGATTTAGCACCACAGGCAGGTTTCCGCAACTACGACTGGCGCTTGCGTAAACTAAATACTTACCTATCTGTTTCAAAATTCCAGAGTGCGCACCCCTGGCGGCCGCCTAGTCTACCAATACGTCAAGAAACCCAAGAAGATCCCGAGATGCGGCAACTGCAAGAGCAAGCTCCGCGGCATACAGCCGGCGCGCCCCGCTGAGCGCTCCCGCCTCTGCTACCGCAAGAAGACCGTCAAGCGCGCGTACGGCGGCGTGCTGTGCCACAAGTGCGTCAAGCAGCGCATCGTGCGCGCCTTCCTCATTGAGGAGCAGAAACTGGTGAAGGTTTACAAAGCGCAACAGGCCAACCCCAGGATCAGCAAGAAGGCCGCGAAATGAGTTTGTTAGGGAATAAATAATAAAAGCTAAAAATCAAATGGTAGTATCATTATATCACATAAAGACGGAATTTGCTCGTATGGTAAGCGAATAACCTGTGAAAATGTCCTTGTACAAAAATGATAATGTGGTATATAGCTTTAGCTTTGAAAACTGCACATTTTGTTTTGAGAATGAAATAAGAGAGCTAGACCAAGCATACACTAATTAGTCGAACATTTTCTTGCTCAATCATATTAGGCCTATAACGGCTATAACACAATATGTAAGAGCAAGAGGCAGATATTTCACGTGTGCAGAGCCAAAAATTATACGTTTGGCTGTAAGTCGTTGCCTGTGCATATAAAAAAGTTTTCATAGTTTATGGTTTTTGACGTTTTGCTGTCTACAACTCTACATTGTCTGTGACTGAAGTTTTATAATCTGTGGTTCACTAAATTTACCGTACATCGTGTAGATAATTATTGTGAAATTATTTATTTTATCCTAAATCTCTATTTATTTCGTTTAGAAACGTCTGTGATATTGTTATCTAATAAGTTTAATAAAATGTCGAATCCCTGGAAGAAAGTTGCAGCGCCCGTGGTAGCAGAAAACTTATCGGACATAATGTCTGAACAATATGCAAAAGGACTACAGGTCCAAGAAGAAATAAAGTTCGCGGAGCTGATATCTGATCAGCAAGTGTGTCCCTCGTCATCGGATGATATTCCCCCAGAGATCCTGCAGCAGTTACAGGATGCAAACTTGACAGAATACTGCGATTCAGATGCTATTATTGCAAAAGTGTTGCAATGTCAATTCGACAAAGAATACGATGACGAAATCAAGAGAGTCGAAAAGAAGCGGAACGGAGATGCCAAAGTTTCCGTGTCATATGATAACTACCGCAATGTGCCTGAAAATCTGGTCTACGACACTGATTCGGAAGATGAAGATGTCGATGTTGCAGCCAAGAAAGATTGGGATCGGTTTGAGACTAACGAGAAGGAATACGCGAGTCTGCCGAAGCGCGGGTATATTATCAAAGATGGAGAGATGGTAACCAAGCACGACAGCGTTATCAACGGCCGCCGGAACGCGTGCCGCATCATGGCCTTCCCGCCCGAGGTGTGTACGGGCGACGGCGCCGGGTTCGACATGAAACTGCCAAACTCTGTGTTCAACCATTTGAAGGAACAAACTAGACATCATCAGTCGCGTAGGCCTAAGATGTTGGACCGAAAAGAGAGTCAAGCTACTGCTGAAATGGGTCTCGATGAAGCTACTCGCCTCATCCTTTTCAAGCTCATTAACAATGGAATGTTAGAGGATATTAACGGTATAATCTCAACCGGGAAGGAGTCAGTCGTACTCCATGCTAATAGCGATCCTTCATTCCCAGACATGATCCTGCCTAAAGAATGTGCCATCAAAGTGTTCAAAACAACTTTGAATGAGTTCAAAACTCGCGATAAATATATTAAAGCTGATTACCGCTTCAAAGACCGCTTTTCTAAGCAAAACCCAAGGAAAATTGTTCACATGTGGGCTGAGAAAGAGATGCATAACATGATGAGGATGCAGAAGATCGGATTGAACTGCCCGGACATGATTTGTCTGAAGAAACATATCCTAGTCATGTCTTTCATTGGCAGGGATAATAAGCCTGCACCAAAGCTGCGAGATGCAATCCTAAGCCCTGAAAAATGGGAGAGTGTATACAAGGAGGTTGTAGATGGTGTTCACAAGCTGTACAAGGAGGGGCACATGATCCATGCGGACCTGTCGGAGTACAACATCCTGTGGTGGGAGAACAAGTGCTGGTTCATTGATGTGTCACAGTCTGTGCAGCCGGACCATCCTAATGGACTGGAGTTCCTGCTCAGAGATTGCCGTAACATCAGCAATGTAAGAAATAATTTTACATAACATGATGGCTTTCGTATTCGTAAAGCGTAAAACTTATTACACAACATGACTATAAATAGTTTTATCCACATTAAAAACAAACTTGTTTATCTATCAACTCAAGGTCATCTCATGAACCCACTTTGTGCAATTCTAACTCATTACATTTTAATATGCAAGATTACACTATATTATAATTATATACTAGCTTTTGCCCGTGGCTTCGCTCGCGTTAGAAAGACAAAAAGTAATAGCCTATGTCACTCTCCATCCCTTCAACTACCTTCACTTAAAAAAAACACGTCAATTCGTCGCTTCGTTTTGCCGTGAAAGACGGACAATCAAACAGACACACACACTTTCCCATTTATAATATTAGTATGGATAATAATAAATTATACCAAGTTTGATAAATGATAACTGTTAGATACTTCTGTATTTTCATAAATATTTGTTACATTTCAGTTCTTTGAGAAAAAGGGGGTGCCCGACGTGAAGACAGCTGAAGAACTCTTCAAGTCCATCACAGGCTTTGAAGAAGTGGATGTCAACTTGCTGGAAGGAGTCCACACTACATACAATTCACTCTCCTCCCGTTTCGAAATAGCTCCGGATGACAACAGGAATGTGAGCTATCCGTTTGAATACTGCTGGAATAAGAGCAGCGAGTCAAAGCAAAAGAGTGACTCGGACGTTGATTCTGATGATGATGAGTTTGAGGAAATGTGGACTCAGTCGCTGAAGGCAAAGGCTGTTGATACTGCTACCAACTTTGGTAATGAAGTTACCGTATCTGAACCTACTACGTCTATAGTTGACAAAGAAGCCAACTTTGGCAATGTCATTGATGTTTCCTCAGTCGGGGATAAAGGTAGTACTGAGAAGGAGAAAAAGTCTTAAAAGATTGTGTAGAGTTCATGGTATACTCAATTTATAGAGTAAAGGTGCAGTTGCTTTTGAAAGCATAGCTACCTGTGGGTTAAGTAGGTGTTTGTATGAAATCTTTGGGTATGAGTTACTCTTTGTAAGTTACACAATAAAACTGCCACCTTTTACTGTTGACTTTGACTATAATATTTTAATTTTTGATACTCCATTCCCCAATTTAAAAAAAACTTCCTATAGGGTTGTAAAACTTGTGAAATAATAAGTCATTGTTTGTGCATCTCTTTATTTTTAATCTCTGACAATCACCCTTTATTTTCTGTGTAACACCCCACGAATCCTACCAGTCCTTCGTGCGGCTATGAGACCAACCTTGCGACCAGCCGATGCCACTCTCCTGACAGTCGAGGCCTTGCCAACGTGCTGATGATTCCCACCTCCGTGGGGATGCTCCACAGGATTCATAGCAACACCGCGGACGCGCGGCCAGCTGTTACGTTTCACTTTAAACTTTTTATACACCCGACCAGCTTTGAGTAAAGGCTTATCGATACGTCCACCACCAGCGACGATTCCAACCATTCCTCTATTTCCAGATGGCAAAACTTTCTTAACTCCAGATGGCAACTGAACTCTGGTTCTATTTTCGTTAAAATTGTGAGCAAGAACTGTAGCGAAATTGCCAGAACCACGTGCGAGCTTACCTCGGTCACCGAACTTCTCTTCCAAGTTGCAGACAATCGTTCCTTCAGGCATCACTCCTATCGGCATCACATTCCCAATTTGAAGCGCAGCTTTCTTCCCGTAGAAAACTAACTGGCCAGTACACAACCCTTCGGGGGCAATCAATAATTCTTTACAGATCTTCAACTTGTAAGGATCTCGGAAATGTATCATAGCTAGGGGCGCCCCACGGCCCGGGTCATGTATGATGTCTTTTACGACTCCCTTGATGTAATCATGTCGTTCCGCGAAGTCCAGAGAACGGAGTTTAGGAGCTCCTTTCCTCTTGTTGGTGTGAGAAACAAAGACGGAGCCAGCGCCTTTGCGCTGAGGACGAATTGTACGGCCCATGTTGTGCGAGGGAGGGATGCGCGTATAAAGAACGATCGATATAAGTACCTTTGTTATACTGTATTGCACAACAATATGAAAGTTTGAAATACTAGCGCGGCGCAAGGGTTGATGATATAAAGTTTTCAGGGAAGTTAAGGGCAGAATTCAAAATACGACCTTATGCCCTTGGTGACGGGTACATTTCTGTTTGAATTCAAAATTGTTTCGTTATGTTGGCTAAACTAAACATCTGTCATCTCATCTCTGAATCCTGGTAGCGTTTGTTTTGTTTTTGAATTTGGAACCTTTTGTTTCTCAACCAAAGTTCAAAATAAATTTAAAAAAATGTTCAGGTACTTGGTTAAGGTATAAGTATTAACAATTATCATTATTATCAAAATAAAATGCAAGTCGAGTGCCACAGTACACAATAAAAATTGTGCATAAAATTAAATTGAATCCATAATATCAGTCTTTATTGTTCAACATGTAAAAAAATTCAATATATTTAAAAAATCACTAGCGATTAGAAGTTTACGTAGCCAACATTTCATGAGGTGGTTTGTTCTTTTTCTGCTTATTCTTGACTTGTTTCCGATTATGCTTTAAGGCCAATAGGACTCCAGGATCTGGCTGCTCCACACCGGTGATGTACTTGAACAGGTTTAAGATTGACTTCACCTTAAGCAGCCCTTTGCTTTTGAAGAACTGTAAACAAATAATTATGTTTCATCAGCTGAGTGTGAGTTGAGAGCCCCACTCCCTCAAAATAGGATCTCATCAGAGGACAATTTTACTACATAACAGCCTTACTACTTATTTGTCAGGACTAATGTTGCAAATTAAAGGACCACATACACACTTTTTATAAATTTAATTAATTGATACTGGTTAGCCTGACTATAAAACTTACATGAGTAACATAGCAGCAATCCCTCATAAGCAGTTTCTGAGCTATCGGATGGCTCGTTTCCACAGATCGAGACAGACTGACAAAATACAGCTTATCCCTCCACCACAACATGTTTCTTGGAGACAGGTTCCCATGGACTCTCTTTGCATCATTATACATTTTGTACATGCTTGTAACAACATCTGTGTATATTTTCTCAGTAATTTTGAATGTTACTTCTTGGAGACTAGGAGCAGGTTTACCGTCATCACCAATAAAATCCATACTACCTACATTTTTTGATGGAGGAAACACATTGGGAACATTTATGTGTTTGAACATATGCCATGCACTTGCATATTCGTTTAGTATCCATTTCTCAATCATTTGTTTTCCAAACTGTTTATTATAAACTTTGAGCAGATATTCCCTAGGTTTTTCCTTAGGATCTGAGGGTTGATGTCCAGTACAGTGAAGTAGTACAGCCCTCTCTCCTGACATAATTGCACCATTAACACTTGTAAAGTAATTATATTTATCCACACTGTCATTAATTATAGATTGAGTTTCCTCGTCAAAATTGTATGCTGAAGGGACATAACACTTTCCATATTTTACTAACGTCTTTGGTCTCACTGATAGGAACTTTTCTTGGTTACTTCCTCTGTTATTGAGAACTCTACCATGTTTTAACTGGTGGCCTTTTATAGGTAATTTTGCACGACTTTCTAGTTTATAATCGTCATGATCAAAGTCGTAATAATCTGAGTCAAATTCATCGCTTTCAAAAAATTGTGACGGGCCTGTTACTTGTTCACTTTCCATTTCGAAATTGTTTCAATGTCTTAACTTAATTTAAATAATATCACAGGAGAATAATACTGAGTGCGCCGAACTAGGATAGAACTCTGAATGAATAGCAAAAGAGCTTTTAACTTTGTTTACTTGTTGCTCAATAATTGTCTAAGTATTGCACAACTATTAAATAAAGTGTGAAACAACAAAAGCAGTGGGTTGGGTGGCGAGAATTACGTGTATGAATTCATAGTGTTTTATCTCTTAACTGCCATCGGTATGCAATTATGATACTTAAGACAACGAAACAAAAACACATTGTTGAATAACAAACCAAAATGACAAGTTATGATGCTAGTGATGGTCAGCCTGCATCTCTGTCAAACTAGTTTTTTTTTAATGGACTAGCTACGAGTCTTAAGCCAATTAATAATTAATATAGTTTTACAATGTATTTGTGAATGCATACACATTTTTTAGTGTTTCGTAGTTTCCGTTCCTCAAAAAGTAAAAAAGGGACGAAACTTTGTTGTTCGTGCGACTAACAGAACCTTTAATCTCGGGAATGCGGTGAGGTATCTAGTTGAAGTAGATCCTCAGGGACCTGAGGGGTATCTTCTAAATCTTCTTAGTAGTTTGTGTGAGGGATATTTGCGTCATAATCTTAAAAAAAATTCATAATCTTAAAAAAAACTTGTATGCAATCTGACAGTTCAAACTGACACTGACAGATCTGAACTGTCAGATTGCATACAAGTTTTTTTTAAGATTATGAATTTTTAAGACTGTCTGTGGGGAGCCTAATAAAGTGAATGAAGCTAGGAACATACTACGCGGACGTCCGTCGTAAAACGACCGCGACCGCGACCTATCAGTGTGCACGGAACAAAACATCCAGAGAGCCAGATTTCGATCGGACGTCCGTGCTCTCAAGGCCACGTCCGCGTCCGTCGACCGATAGTTTGCACGGTTATGTGTATTTCCATTGTCCAGATTCCCGTCCGCGGTCGATTCACGACGGACGTCCGCGTAGTGTGTTCCTAGCTTGAGTCTTTTGAACGGAACATGATAGAACCATTAAGCTAGGAACATACTACGCGGACGTCCGTCGTCGATCGACCGCGGACGGGAATCTGGACAATGGAAGCTAGGAACATACTACGCGGACGTCCGTCGTTAATCGACCGCGGACGGGAATCTGGACAATGAAATTACACATAACCGTGCAAACTATCGGTCGACGGACGTGGACGTGGCCTTGAGCGCATGGACGTCCGATCGAAATCTGGCTCGCTGGATGTTTTGTTCCGTGCACACTGATCGGTCGCGGTCGCGGTCGTTTTACGACGGACGTCCGCGTAGTATGTTCCTAGCTTCAACCGTGCAAACTATCGGTCGACGGTCGTGGCCGTAGCCTTGAGCGCATGGACGTCCGATCGAAATCTGGCTCGTTGGATGTTTTGTTCCGTGCACACTGATCGGTCGCGGTCGATTTACGACGGACGTCCGCGTAGTATGTTCCTAGCTTTATGACCATATACATTCTTGTATAACATATAGAGTGTGTAACAGCCCTTTGAAGCTAAATCAAGCTCTAAAGTTGACAGGAAAAAGTTTTGTAAAACTTAAAATCATTGCGAAATGCGAAATAAAATGCCATAACATCAAAATAAGCCATCAGATCACACAGTGCAACGCAAATGCAACGTGACGTTACTTTGCTTGGTTTAAATAAGTTTTAGAAATTGTATACCGTGAGTGTTACATACATAATTACTCAAAGGTTACATACAAGGATAATATTAAAGTGGATCATAGCAACATGCAAAATTATTCAAATAAAGTTTACAAGGAAGAGCAGAAATATTTAGATGAGTTTAAACCAGTTTCTGATAACCATTCTAAAAAAAAACAAGTCACTCAACGAATGAAGGTAAAAGAGTATGACATTATTGAGAAGGAAAAAGCTATTGCTAGAGCACCTTCACAATATAAATTTGATAGCTCAACAACGCAAATTTTAGAAACGCTTATCACACTAAGACATGCAGGGGAATTCCATAATATTGTAGGTAAAGGACTAAACTCTGTTGTGATACATGCACATTGTCATAGAAATTATCATTTGTACTTCCCAGAAGGCAACGCTGTTAAAGTATACAAATTGACTAATGGTGTAGAAAAAAACAATGCTATATACAGGCGTGTGGAAAGGGAGTATGAACATTTGGAGATTTTACAGACACAGTATTTTTCTAACAATACTCCGCATCCAGTGTATAGAAATAAAAATGTTATTGTGATGAGTTTCATCGGATACGATCAGGAAACTGCACCGTCGATATCAACACTCCCACCTGAGAAGTTGAATGAAGCTTATGAAAAAATTGTGAAAGAGATAGACGCATGGTACAACAAATTGGGTTTAATACATGGGAGTCTTTCTGCTACTAAAATTGTTGGTAATAAGTATTTTATAGGCTGGTCACATTCTGTGAGGAAGGATCATCCGATGGCTTTCAGAAAGCTGATGAAAGACTGCCAGTTTGTTTCAGAGGTTAGTCATAATTCTTAGATACTAAATAGCCTAAAAGGAGCTAATAAGTAAATGACCAGATTTTGAATTTACTATGTTTCAATTTTATAATTTTGATTCTTGAAGATTGGTTGACTCATTGCATGCCACACTCGAAATTTTGAATACAAATCGGCAGTGTGGAATATGTTAAATTGACTGGATGTTGAGGTTAAACAATAAGTCAATTAGTAAATACAATGTATCAATAAGTCAATTAGTAAATACAATGTAATTAATCCTTGTGACTTATTTACAAATTCAAAATATTTTTTTTAATTTAACTTTTCAGTTCTTCAAAAGCAGAGGCGTCTTAGTGAAGAGTCCTGAAGAATTGTTCAAATTTATCACAGGGCGTGAGAAGATTAACAGCAAAGTTCTAGAAGTAGTACAGAAGGACTTATGGAAAACCTCACAGACATCTAACCATTCTAACCCCAACAGAAAAAGTACTAGTCATACTAAAACCACTCAAAATCGTTTTAAACGTTAATTAACAGAATAAAACAAAAAGGGCATTTGTAGCATAACTATGTTTTCATATATTAAATAATTTTATATTTTTACATTTGACTGTATCTTAAACCGAATCCCTCTACTACTCTTCTTAACTAGAAAAATTATAATATTTATAATGAATACAGATTTTTATTATAATTTAAAGGGCCGCAATTTCTGTCTCATACTATAATAAAAGGCTACAGTAGTGCGAAACGAATTGCCTTCATATTGTTACGGAACATACAAGTTTCTAATGGGGTGGCAAGTTGGCAACGCGCATGTGACACTCTTCGAGTTGCAGGCGTCCATAGGTTACGGTGACCGCTTTACATCAGGCGGGCTGTATGCTTGTTTGCCACCGACGTAGTATAAAATAAAATAAAAATTTTGAAAAAACCCCCGACCGCGACATAGTGGACCGATTTTCATGAAACATGGCTAAGAACACTCCCGACTAACTCAGCTTTCAAACAAAAAAAACTAAATCGAAATCGGTTCACCCGTTCGGGAGCTACGGTGCCACAGACAGACACACACACACAGACAAACAGACAGACACGTCAAACTTATAACACCCCGTCGTTTTTGCGTCGGGGGTTAAAAAAGAATGTGTCATGCTATTTCAGTCAGTCTCAGTACAAGATGTACTGACATTGACTGAACTAGCATGACAAATACGAACGTTTCCGGAAAAATACGAAGGAAACCCTTTTTGCACTACATCTGTACACTATCATACACATGACATTGTTATATGTAAGTAAATGCAATAATAAAGCTTTCCAAAACCACCATTACATTCCCGATATATGCACATTGCACAAGTGCAGATACAATTTTTTATGGTGCTCGGTCAGGTCAGGTCGGCTATTTAAAAATCCGGATATACTGTAACCCTACAGGTACAGTTCTTAGCTCAGTTTAGTTTTTTTTTATATCTGTGGCTAGCCTCACGGCTTTACGTTATCCTGTGGCCGCGCAAGGAGGTGTTGCTGCGCGGGCGTGAGCGCGGGCCGCAGGTCGCACGCGGCGCGCGCGAGCGCCTGCGTGTCCCGGCTGGTGGCGGACAAGATGGCGGACTGGAGTTTCAGGCGGAGGTCTGTGTTGAATGGTATTGCTGAAAAAATGTTTGCAGGTGGATATGGATTATTTTACACCGTAAAGTAGCTAACAAATAACGGCTGCGACCTTGAAACTTTTTCACGTGAGAGCAAAAAAAAAAGAACTCTTTGGTCACACTATCGGTGAATAGCCGGGTCCACCATCCACCAAACAAAAGACGTAGACTGAGACAGGTATGAAACTGGGTATTAAATAACAAGACCTACTTGTTGTTAGCTTGGGATCTCTTTAAGATAATAGTAATACCTTCTGGTCTCCAGAAAATTTCATATGTAAAGTATAAGTAAGTTATAATCATTACACACCTAATATTATTTTTTAGTTAAATAAATATCAATCTATACTCGGATATTATTATCAGTTTACCAATATAATAAAACATTTTAGCATTATAACAACTTTAATCTTACCTTCACTGTCAACATCATTCAGTATATCGGTGAATAGCTGTTTCAAGGATTCAACCTTTGCTTCTCTTTTTGGGTCCATATAAAGAGAAAGTAGAATTCGGCTTAGTTGGATTCTGAAAAGAAATTAAAAAATTTACCGTCTAATTTCAATTAAAATCAATCAATTCAAATCGTATAAATTCAAATCGTATAACAAACTACGCCTACTTCAGTAATATTGGAACTATAGTATAAAAAAATTTGGTGTTTTACATGTTTTTTATGTCAAAAAACTAGTTTAAACTTACTCTGCAAGAACGTCTTCTGGTAGATTTACATTGGAGTCTATTAGTTCATTAGATTTTTCTAAGGCTATATCATATTTTTCTGCAAAGTAAACAAAACAATTAAAAATAAATAAATAAATATGGCAGACGGCAGGCATCTTATGGATGGAGAATAAGAATTACTAGCTCTTGAAGTGGCTCATAAGCTTGAAGCTTAACGGCACATTACATCGAGCATAGAGAGGTGTTAAAATTTCACTTAGAACATTGTTTTTTTTTTTTTTCCCCAATTTTAAATAACATAATTAACTATTAATTGAGGCATTAAATTTAATAATGATTAGTCTTTACCACAGTCAATAAGCAGATTAATATAATTCTTCACAAACATGATCTTCATGGTTGGTTCCTGTACTAAAGCGAGTGCTTGTTCAAAGTAAGATACCGCTTCACACTTAAGGTTTAAAGTGACGAGGTCTGCGGCCAGCTCGCTTAATAGGGACAACCTGATGGAGGACCTTTCTGGATACTTGGTTAAGGCTTGGGTGAAGCATCCAATGGCTGCCTGGAAACAAGAATGGTGTCTGTATGGGTACCTGGTTTGTACTGATTTTGTATTGGAAATAGGGAGCTTGGCACTGAGATCTCATTTGATTGATGTTATAATCAGAAGCTGGCGGGGGTGAGTTATTTTCCTACTAATTTGACATGTCTGATGTCTTATTGTAGGAAAATAGCTCAACCCTGCTGACTGGTTTTAATATTTTTCATTAAGTTAATTAATATTACTGGGTAATAGTCATCAAATGCCATGAAATCTGTGGCCATGAATTAACACAGAACTAGCTAGACGCAAAGGATGACGAAGAACAACTGTATGGAAACTTATTAGAGAACTTAATGTATAAATAAGTAGTTGAAAGGATACAAATTATCTCACCTCTAGATTTTCTCTGTCTGGACTACAAAACTTTAATGAACGTAATTTTTTCTCAGCCTTCATGAACTGTCTTGCTGCAGTCACTAGATACTCTGCTTCACCCAAAAAATTACCAACAGATGCCTCGCATTTAGCTGCGCCAATATAGCAATGTCCAGCAAATGTAGGTTGTTCTGAGTATTCGCACTGGATAGCTAGCGCTATGAACTCGTTGGTAGCTTCAGAAATATTCGGTTTCCTTAGAAAACGCCTGAAAAACCTTTATATTAACAAAACGGTAATTAGTTAAATGCAGTACGTGATATCGGCTCTACTTACTTTTTCAATTTGGTGTTTATGTTCATGAACTGCTCATTGAAGCTAGCATTTAAATCCGTGGACATTATGCATAAAATTAAGCGGGCAGTTTTATCAGAAACGAACCAATTTCCACCAAATATTGAAATGATTACGAATATTACAAATCAAAACATAGCTTGACATAAGTTGTCGCCGTTGTCGGAGTAGTTTGACAACTTTGACATTTTTTTTTTTTTTCAAGTAAAGATGAACGCATCCATATGTGCGTTTTGTTAGTGCAAAACGTAGATCCGGTCGGTCATCAAACTGCGTTTCTTATCAATTGTGTATTTGTCAAAAGTTGTGACAACTCCCTTGACGTGTCGAATATTTGGGTTAACACGATTACATATTTCGCTATTTTATGCCCTAATTTACTGTATATTTTAAGACTGGTGTATGGTGTTACAAGGCGAATAGAAGAACTGCGATGGATTTCTTCAAGAGCGGCTTAAAAACCGTTCTGGGGGCGCCGGAGCCCGGTCAAACTCCGTCGGGTGCAGAAACGGTACGATGTTGGATTTGTATCAAAAATGTTTCTAATGTTATATATAGTCCCGGGACCTTCATATCTTATGGTATGCAAGGCAGTTCTGTCCCGAATTTATGACTCTTTCAGTTAGGACAATCATCGTACATAAAATGTTGCTTTTTTGTGAAGTAATAATGTAAATATTTATTTAATTTTTACTTTCTCGTTTACTTAATAAATTGACGTGCTCCTGCACTTTTGAACTTTAAACAGTTTAAACATAATAGTTAAATTCCTCAATAAATATACAAATTTTATGCCTTCTCATAATATTTGATATTATTACAAAGCACCTGCATAATTTTATTATTATGATATAATAATTTATTAAACTATAAATATGTTGAGTGAAAACTAAAGTGTACCGTGAAGTTATTTGTGATTAGTAGAGTCAGCAGACTGTGAAATGGAAAAAGTGTTTTAATTATCAAACATGACAATAGCATGATCAGTTTTACAAACATATTTAATACTTTTCGGATGGTAGGAATTAAATTGATGCAGACAAAAGTAAGATATTTCTTATTCTGTCTATAAAATTTTCCATAGAACAATATAAAACACTTAACATAATAGATAAGTGAATCTATTAACTTTAATAAACCTTGTATTTTGGGCTTCTGGTCTGAGGTGCAATATGAGAATGGACTTAGGAGTCCTCCTAAGTTTGTAAAAAATAACATTAAATCGACTAAGGTACAGTGGGGCAAATCTGGACTGGTAGGCAAATGTAACTGATTTTTTTTCCATATTTTACAATGTTTGCATTATTAAATAGAGTGTCCACCGGTTATATATGGTAGGCGTGTTCAGTGTATACATGTAGAACTCAACATCATAGAGTAATAAAGGAAAAAATGGATCAGTTACAATTGACCCCCAGTCGAGATTTGCCCCACTGTACCTTAAACATACTTAATGTCAATAAAATGTCTTGCCAGATGGCACAGTAGTAGCTATATTGGCATGCATAATAAAATTAAATGTGGAAAATAACATTAAATTATTACATTTAGCATTGTAAATTATGTGGCATTAAGGACTATTAAGAATTAAATAGACCAAATAAAGTAGGTACTGCGACTGAAATATTTCTGTCTAAAACTTCAGTACTGTATTAGCTGTATTAGTGGACAGAGTATTTTTCCCATGTAAAATAATATTTTTAACTATAGTATAACAATACAAATACATTTGAAATATTCTTATTCTGTGTTATTTTCTCTGTAAACTGTTTACATACATTCTTTAGTTTTACACTTACTAATTATTGTCTCTTTTAATTTCTTAAGAGGTTTTTACTGCCACTGATTTAATGGAAAAGGTATAGGTTTTTCTGTAAACATCAGCATCATTAAGTCCATGTTGTAATATTTCATACGTCATCATCAAAATTCAATTCATGTGCAATTATAGACAGTTTTAGTTGGAGGTAGTCAGTACATGATACTAGGTTGTGCATAATATTAGTAATTATGCAGTTCCTAGTACCTACATAATATATTGACGACCGGTCTGGCGCAGTCGGTAGTGACCCTGCCTACTACGCCGCGGTCCCGGGTTCGAATCCCGATATGGGCATTTATTTGTGTGATGAACACAGATATTTGTTCCTGAGTCATGGCTGTTTTCTATGTATATAAGTATTTATATATTATATATAATTATCGTTGTCTGAGTATCCACAACACAAGCCTTCTTGAGCTTACCGTGGGCCTCAGTCAATCTGTGTAAGAATGTCCTATAATATTTATTTATATAACTGTACCAAAAAAAAACATACATTTCTAATATAACATAAAACTTTCATTTATAACATTTTAGGAGGCTTAAATTATGTCTTATTTAATTTATACATATAGTTGCATTTTTATTGTTGATTTTCTTCTGTAGACCCCTTCTGGGTAAAAGCCTCCTCCAGTTGTTTCCATCTGGCTTTATCTCTTGCTATGTTTTGCCATTCCTTGCCTGCAGTAGCCACAACGTCATCCTGCCACGTGGTTAGTGGATGTCCTCTCTTTCTTGCGCCATGTGGCCCTTTCCATTTGGTTACCTTTCCTGTCCACTTGTCATCGTTTCTTATTCTTGGTTAGGGGCTATGTAAGGCTTCAGAGCGCCTTATGTATCACTGCGACCATTTCTGATCTATTGTGATTGCCACCTACTACAACTCCCGATCAAGTCCTACAAATTCGAAGATTTGTAGTATCTTTTTGAGATCGAGATACCTCACATCCTCTGGGTGTGTTTGTCATCATTTAGTTAGTATACATATTCCCAAACTATTGATATGAAAATACTATATATCAGTGGCGGGGCGTGAAAATTTTCGTTGGTAAAGCCGGAGGGGTTTTTGGAATCTGTTTTGTATGGACTTCTACAGATACTAGAGAATTTTGGGGAACCCGTTAGGAATCGAGTTGTATCGACGCTCCGCCACTGCTATATATACTATATAGGTACTAACACTTAATCTGAATAATTACAGGTGGAGCGTCTAGTGGACCGAGTGAACAACTCTACTTTGCTTGAGGACCGGCGAGATGCGTGTCGCGCTCTCAAAGCCATGTCTCGCAAGTACCGCGTAGACGTCGGGGCTCATGGCATGGACACATTGAAACAGGTGATTAATGCCACTAATAAAATTTATAATATGCTTGAAGTGTAGATTTCAGCAATTCCCGTCAACTTTGTACAAAAATTAAGGGAAAAGTTAAATTTGTTTTTATTAATTCCTATTTTGTTACCAAGATTTTGTTGATTAATTGAGATTTTATTAAGTTTTATTTCGTCATTAAGGTTCTCTAGTATCTATATTTTCTTAATTATAACAATTATCCTGTATATATCTTACGAAAGTCGAATTATATTACTAAATGTTGGTAACAAAATAGGATCAATTAAAATTTGCTGACGTGGCATTGTACAAAGTTGACGGGAATTGCTGATTTAATGAATGTGATGATAGTTGGTGAGATGCGTGCTGATCTTAAAGCCATGTCGCGCAATTTATATTCTTCAAAGAAAGTTTATAATAACTATAATAAGCTAGCTTCTTCTTCTTCTTTGCATTCTGTTACCCTCTGCTGGGGTGTAGGGCTCAAATCATATTTCTCCATTTACTCCGGTCTTGGGCAGTTTGGGTGACCTCCTCCCACCCCATGCCTAGCACCCTGAGCTCCTGCTGGACCGAGCGACGCCAAGTCGTTTTAGGGCGGCATGGTTTCCGCTTCTCGCACCAATGAGTTTTTCGGAATTTATGTGCGAAATGTCATTTGATATTTGCCAGTCGCTTTTCGGTGAAGGAAAACATTGTGAGGAAACCGGAGTAATTCCAATGCGGCTCTTTACCCTTCGGGTTGGAAGGTCAAATGGCAGTCGCTTTCGTAAAACTAGTGCCTACGCCAAATCTTGGGATTAGTTGTCAAAGCGGATCCCAGGCTCCCATGAGCCGTGGCAAATGCCGGGATAACGCAAGGAGGATGATGAGACGTTAATTTTTCATGAGACATATTTAAATATATGGACGGATGTACTCATTTTATTATATCGCGATATGTGGTATGTTTCGAGTCATATGGAGACCCATCATCAGATTAATAAATTCTTACTAGTTTCTTTTAAATATTCCAGGTTTTAGAGCTCGACCGAGCAGACAACGAAACAATAAACTACGCTTTAGACACCCTCAACAACGTGATGTACCCCACACAGTTTGAAGAGGAGGAGGACAACCCCCACGTCCCCATGAACATCGGCGAACAGTTCACAGAGATGTTCATCAAGGACCACCACAACATACAACTCGTCCTAGACTTGCTCGACGAGTTTGACTTTAGAGTTAGACTATCAGCCGTACAACTGTTAACTTCACTTTTGACAAATAGACCGAAGGATATTCAAGAGATTATTCTAGTGAAACCTATGGGCGTATCCAAAATGATGGACTTATTAGGAGATCCGAGAGAAGTTATCAGAAATGAAACGCTCTTACTACTCATTAAGTTAACTAGAGGGAATGCGAATATACAGAAAATAGTTGCGTTTGAAAACGCCTTTGATAGACTTTTCGATATTGTGTCGACTGAAGGCTTCTCCGATGGAGGAATTATAGTCGAAGACTGTTTATTACTTATGTTGAATTTGTTAAAGAATAATAGTAGTAATATTAACTTCTTTAAAGAAGGTAGTTACATACAGAAGATGTTACCAATGTTTAATACACCAGACGAATCGGAGGATTATGGCTGGTCACCGCAGAAGGTTTCAAACGTACACTGCATGTTGCAGATAGTTCGTACTTTAGTGTCACCGAGCAATGCCATACAGATTATATCTAGCTGTCAAAAGATAATGAAAAATGTAGGACTGTTGGATGCTTTATGTAATATACTTATGGCAAGTGGTGTGCCCGCGGATATACTGACAGAGACTATAAACACGGTGGGGGAGGTGATTAGGGGGGATGTGGTGAACCAGGAGTTCATGGGCAACGTGATGGCGCCCTCGAACCCGCCTCGGCCGGCCATTGTGGTGCTGCTCATGTCAATGGTTAATGAGAAACAGCCGTTTTCTTTAAGGTGAGAGTTCTTTTAATATTTGTGTTGAATTTATGTTTTTATTAACCCCCGACGCAAAAACGACGGGGTGTTATAAGTATGACGTGTCTGTCTGTCTGTGTGTGTGTGTGTCTGTGGCATCGTAGCTCCCGAACGGATGAACCGATTTGGATTTAGTTTTTTTTTTTTTGCCTGAAAGCTGAGTTAGTCGGGAGTGTTCTTAGCCATGTTTCATGAAAATCGGTCTACTATGTCGCGGTCGGGGGTTTTTCAAAATTTTAATTTTGTGGTTAATACAACCACAAAGTTATAAATTTAGTGTTGAAACAAACTATGCGTACTATTTTTCAAAAAGGCAATACCATCATAAGCATCTATGAAAAGTTTTGAACAATAGCCCCCTCTACTGTCTTCCTGTTATTCAATAATAAATAAATAATGTATATATATTTTTTTTTTTTTATTTATTAATCAGGCAGGCAGTTATAACAACTGATAGTTGCCTGTATCCAACAATTCTTTCTTAAGATGTGTTCTTTAAATTTGTTAAGTAGTTATCTAGTCGGTTCTTAAACTGGTTAACATTCAGTGCTGAGATCACGTCCTCTGGTAGTTTGTTCCACGTTTTGACCACTCTGTTGCTGAGAAAATGTTTGCGAGGGTTGTTTTTAGACAGTTCAGATATTAGTTTGTACTGGTGGCCTCGCAGACGGGTGTTATTATTGCGCTTGTACAGGTCTTGAAACTGGTCTATGTCATAGTGCCCCGTTAAAATCTTGAACGTTTCAATGAGGTCTCCACGTTCTCGGCGTTCTTTTAGCGTTGTAAGCTTCAGCACTTTAAGTCGTTCTTCGTAAGACATTTTTTTTAGTTGTTTGGGTATTTTTGTGAAACTACGTTGCACTTTCTCAAGCATCTCAACATCTTTGGCGAAATAAGGGTTCCAGACTTGGAAAGCGTACTCTAAGATGGGTCTAACATATGTCTTGTATATCTTAAGCATGAGTTCAGGCGTTAGTATCCCAAAGGCTTTTCTAGCGAGGTATATTAGAGATTTAGCTCTTTTGGTGATACTTGTTAGATGTTCTTCCCACTTGAGGTTTTCGGTAATTTTGACTCCCAAGTCTGTTTGCACTTTAACTGGTGTAAGTTTCGTTCCTTCCAGGGTGTAAGCAAGATGTGGATTGCGGTTACCAACTTGTAGCACTGTACATTTTTCAGCATTCAAACTTATGAGCCATTCCTTTGACCATTTTGCTATCTCGTCTAGATCCTTTTGAAGTTGGTCGAAATCATGTAGAGGGTTAGAAAATAACTTCGTGTCGTCGGCAAAAATACTGACGCTACATTGGACATTATGAGGCAGGTCGAATGTGTATATTATATAAAGCACAGGTCCAAGGACTGATCCTTGAGGTACACCGCTGTGAATTTCTCGCTGCTCTGACAATGTATCGCCAACTCGTACACAGAAAGTTCTTTCTCGAAGGAACGTCTCGATCCAAGTGAGAAGCCTACCTCGTATACCCACGAATTCCAGTTTGTGTAGTAGCCTTGTTGTAGGGACTTTGTCAAACGCTTTATTATGCTATTTATTATGCTATGAGGCATATATTTTATTATGCTATGATATAATTATATTTTATTTATTAATTAATTTTCAGATGTGCAGTGCTATACTGCTTCCAGTGCTACCTATATCACAATGAGATGTCCCAAGCGAGTTTAGTGCAGACTTTACTACCCTCTTCATCTGATGTCTCAAGCCTCACCAGTGGCCATCTATTATGTGGTGGTAAGTATTAAAAAAAAAATACTTTTCTCAAACATGCAATGAAATATGGTCTTTACGTTCCTTAAAATGGGCTGGGAAGTATCGCTTTTTGGGCGCAACAACTCGAGAGGACTGTAAAGGGATTTCATATTATTTTTTAGGCCTAGGCCTGCAAAGTAACTTTTTTTTATAAAATATTGTGCTTTAGAGCATTTTTTTTTATTTCATTGTATGTTTGAGAAAAGCACTATACATGCCTCGGCGTGAAAACGGATTCCCGGCCTCGTATCCCTATCCAGCCTCGCTCGCACGCTCGCTCGACCGTATATACCCACTTGGCCGGAAATCCTCATTTTCCCGGCCTCTGATGTAATGTACTATTAATAATATGACTGAAAATGGTGTTAGTTAAATCAATCTCGAAATGTTAATAATCAAGGTTTAGGCTTTTTAGTTTTTTTTTATGGGATAGGAGGCAAACGAGCAGACAGGTCGCCTGATGGTAAGCGATCACCGCCGCCCATAGACACCCGAAACACCAGAAGTGTTGGAGGTGCGTTGCCGGCCTTTAAGATGGGTGTACGCTCTTTTCTTAGCTCTTTTATTTTTTTAGTATAGCTGGGTTGGCAAGAATAGTGTCGTAGTAATGCTCGATGGAATCAGACATCACTGACTGGTCAGTTGCGGGACTTCGGACCGTCAACATCAGCTCCTGAGGATGCCTCGTAGAGAGGCGAAACACGTGTCGAGTTTTGTATTTTTGGTTGTGGGTTGTTATATTTATTTGCGTATTTATTTTTATTTTTGCGGTGGGAGGGTGGGAAAATTAACTGCATGTAAAAAATACGCAAGTAATTATAACAGGTTAGCACTGATTGACTTGCACGTTATCTATTCGCGGATTAGCAAAGGAAAGTTCTAGTTTACGATTCGTAGTAATGCGGCAACCTATTCAGAATGGGTGTAATTTTATGACTTCAAATTGCGGAAACCAAGTCCGCTAGAACCTATAACTTTGTACTAATTCACTGGTAAATTATGTACTACATAAACCTTCAAAAAGAGTGTTTAGTCCCTCCTTTAAAGTCGTCAACGAACCTACAACTGGCTACAACCCTTCTGGCTTTTAGGGTATACAATATCCAATAGGCTAGTTTCCTATACTTGAAATAAAATATTTTATGCAGTGCACGAAATAAAGCATCACATAATTAGAAGAAAAATATGGACAGTAGTTATGTTTAAACATAATTTCTATTTAATAAGTCAAAGAGAAGCCTTGAGCCTTGAAGTTGGACTCACAATGAATAGAGCGAAAACCAAGTTGATGACTAACGGAGCAAAAGATGGGGTCACGGTAGATGGGCAGGATATACAATATGTCGATGAGTACATTTACTTGGGCCAGATAGCATCCTTCGAAAACAGGCAAACTCTAGAAGTCAATAGACGCATCGAAAACGCCTGGAAGAGCTTCTGGTCCATGAAAGCGCTATTGAAGGGTGACCTTCCCCTGTGTCTCAAGCGCAAACTCATTGACATGTGTATCCTGCCTATCCTAACCTATGGTGCTCAAACGTGGTCGTTAACGGAGGCTTTAAAGTCCAAACCCAAGGTTTGTCAGCGGGCGATGGAGCGCAGTATACTGGGTGTTCGCAGAACTGATCGAATCAGAAACACGGAACTGCGCTCCAGAACTCGAGTAGTAGATGTAGGTGCCAAGACCGCTAAGCTTAAGTGGGACTGGGCTGGACACGTCTGCCGCATGCATCCTGAAAGGTGGGCTAAAATGGTTACCGAGTGGGACCCACGGACTACGATAGATGGTGTAGGTAGAGGTACAGGCAGACCAAAAAGGAGATGGTGCGACGACCTGGAAAAATTTTATCCCAACTGGTGGGGAAATGCGAGTGATAGGGTCGAGTGGAGGAAGAGAGGGGAGGCCTTTGCCCAGCAGTGGGACACTAACGCAGGCTAGAAAAAAAAAAAAAAAGTCAAAGAGAAAGATATCGATGGCGAAGTGCCATGAACTCCTAACTAAGTACGAAAACCTAAGTAGTTGGGAGTTCATGGTACTTCACCGTCGATATAAAGTAAATGAATTGACCGTGACGTCACTCCTCAGTATTTCACATTAATTCCATATTGGCAAATCTTTTTGACAGTTCTTAAAAAGAAGCTGATTTGACCAGTACGAAACTAGCTTATTGTGGCAGTCATCGCGATTAGGTAGGTAATTCGTCTGGTCGTTTGTCTCCTATTTCACAAAAACCTAAAAAACAAAACATTGGAGTCACTGAGGCCGAAATATGCCAATTTTCTTGAATGTAGAATTGAATTCTTTGACGACCGGTCTGGCGCAGTCGGTAGTGACCCTGCCTGCTGTACCGCGGTCCCGGGTTAGAATCCCGGTAAGGGCATTTATTTGTGTGATGAGCACAGATATTTGTTCCTGAGTCATGGATGTTTTCTTTGTATATAAGTATTTGTAATATATGTATATTATATATATCGTTGTCTGAGTACCCACAACACAAGCCTTCATTGAGCTTACCGTGGGCCTCAGTCAATCTGTGTAAGAATGTCCTATAATATTTATTTATTTTAAAATTTTCCAGGTCTTTTCTCTTCTGACGTGCTCTCAAACTGGTTCGCGGCAGTGGCGCTAACACACGCCCTCATAGAAAACCCCGGACAGAAAGAACAATTACTACGAGTGCTGTTAGCGACTAACATTGGAAGTGCTCCTGTTTCGTTATTGCATCAGTGTACGCTGACTTTACAGCAGACTACAAAACTACAACCGAAGGTAACAAAATTAAAATTTAGAAAAAACCCCCGACCGCGATATAGTAGACCGATTTTCATGAAACATGGCTAAGAACACTCCCGACTAACTCAGCTTTCAGACAAAAAAACTAAATCTAAATCGGTTCATCCGTTCGGGAGCTACGATGCCACAGACAGACAGACAGACACGTCAAACTTATAACACTCCATCGTTTTTGCGTCGGGGGTTAATAAATATAGATTCCCAAATTTTAAAAATAACTTTTCGCTTTTAACAATGGTTAACTAGTGACTAAATAGAACATAAACCTTTCCAAATCGGTTTCCAGAATAGAATGCCCCCAAAAGTAATGTGGGTTGGAAATGCCAATAAAATTGCTGGTGACTACATTTAAAATAAATAAATAAAATAAAAAGATATTTATTTACCAACACAGCACGAAATGGAAATATAAGAACTTATAAAAACTTAGTAAGTAACATTACAGATGTGTGTGCAGTAAAATGGATGAGACTCAGCGAGACCGCTGATTTTCAGTCCCCAACCAATAAACTTAAATCTAATACTTAACTAAATAACTAGCTTACTAGCTAACCCGGTGAAAAGATCGCTGCCAAAGCGATGTAGGTACTTAATAATTACAGGGCACAAAAGGATACAGAGTTTTTTTTTTTAATTTGAATAAAAGGTTTAAAGAGCAAAACAGAATAAATGAACACTAAGTACAGGTTGACAAAACTACTTATTTATCAGACAAAAGTCATCGTCGTCATTTCTAAGGTTGTGCAATAATGTGATTTGGTATTAAAAAAAATAATAATAAATATATAAGGAGACACCTTATACAGATCAACTTAGCCCCAAACTAAGCAAAGCTTGTACTATGACGACGACGATATACATACTTAAATAGATAAATACATACTTATATACATAGAAAACATCCATGACTCAGGAACATTTATCTGTGCTCATCACATAAATAAGTGCCCTTAGCGGGATTCGAACCCAGGACCGCGGCATAGCAGGCAGGGTCACTACCGACTGAGCCAGACCGGTCGTCAATATTATCTGGTCGGTATTGTATTGTACTTTGATTTTAGACTGAAGTTACGTGGTAACTTGTGGATATATTCATGTTTACAGGTGGCCCTCCTAATGTTGCTGTCGCAATGGACGTCACATTGCCCGGCGGCTGTGAGCGCTTTCCTTAAAGTCCCCGGCGGAGTGGGCTACTTAGTTAATCAGACCTGCTCCAATGAACATGACGAAAATGAATATTTACTACAAGGTAAGTTGTGCTTGAGTGTGGCATATTGCGCTAAGCATTCGATCAAATCATGGAATTTTAAGTAGCCGGGTCCACACTGACCGAGCAGCGTCGCGCACAAAACGATCGTTTGGCAAAATGGCGGCCCTCCGTTCAAATTTTCAAAATAGTTCTGCACATATTTATTCCCGTGGCACGTAATTCGTGGTTTTCTTTTGGATAAGGATTAAAAAGAAAAGTAAATCATTCACGATTCACGACAATAAATTGCTCTAGTGCAGAACTGTTTATTTTGAACAGCTGACTGAGGGCCGCCATCTTGCCGCGCGCATGCGTACGTACGTTTTGCGCGATTACGGACGTTTCGACGGTTTACTTAAAGTATAAATAAATAAATAATCAATATTGGGGACACCTTACACAGATCAACTTAGCCCCAAACTAAGCAAAGCTTGTACTATGGGTGCTAACCGACGATATACATACTTAAACAGATAAATACATACTGTATAGTCTGTTAATATTTCTTTTTTTGATGAATACTTTTGCTGATTAAATTGTATCTCGTTTTTTAATGCATGTTAATTATAAGATGTAATGTTTTGAAAAGAAGTGGCCCGCCGAGTTTCTTCCCGGTCCCATAGTGGATACCCCCCTCCAACTGAGGGGGGACTGAAATCTTCTCGAGGCTGAGGCGTAGGGTTAGAGCCGGCGTAGCTTTATTTGACGTTCATAAGCGCATTGTAATATGCCTACTTGGAAAATAAATATTTCATTTCATGTCATTTCATTTCACTTATATACATAGAAAACATCCATGACTCAGGAACAAATATCTGTACTCATCACACAAATAAATGCCCTTACCGGGATTCGAACCCAGGACCGCGGCTTAGCAGGTAGGGTCACTACCGACTGAGCCAGAGCGGTATGCTAGTTCTCTCATGATGTCACAATGTCCCTCTTTACTTTGCGGCTGGCAAATATCAAACACCCTTGAAATAACACCTATTTTTTTTCCCAGGTCTCTCAGCATTCCTCCTAGCAATCTGCATACATTTCAACGACGACTCAGTCGAGAACTACTCCAAAGATTCGCTCAAACAGCTCCTTCTAAAGCGGATAGGCATCGAAACCTACACCGCGAAGCTCAGCGAAGTGACCAAACACGAGCTTTATAATAAGGCAGCGAAGCATCCACAGTTGAGGGTTAAAATGGCGTCGGAAATACTTATCGATTATGAGTTCTGTAGACTATTTAAAGTGCTGGAAAGTGAGTATTTAATATTTTATTATGTGTAGAATTAATATCGTCACTACTTTGAATAAATCTCGTACCTCACATGCTACTTATAAAGTCGCCGTCAATAGAATTTGTGAACAATGTAAACAAAAATTGTAGTCAAAATGTCTTTAATTTCCATTCTAACTCATCAGATACTGGCTAAATCCATGTGTTATTTAATGAATTCATCTCACATTATGATCCTCAACCTTTAAAATTATAAAATTGTGCTAGAATATTGATATTTTAATTTCTATTGACGGCGATTTTAGTTGAAATTGCCTTTTCGATGACAGATGAAGATAAGGATTTTTTTTTTCAAAATAGTTACGATATTTAATGGTTAGCTCCGTGCGCAAAAGAAAGAGAACTGATCAAAAGCGTTCCTCATTCAAATCTTCACTACGAACTATACAACACTGCCGCTAGAGAAATTAATGTACTTATCAATGTGTATGAATGCACGTTTTTACGTAAATGTGCGTTCGTGTTTGTTTATGTTCTGTGTGTGTGTGTGTGTGTGTGTGCGAATGCGGTTTTATATGTGGCGTGCGTAGTTTTTGTGACCCTGCACTTGGTTGTCTATGAAAAGTTTTATTCCCAAATCAAGAAACTGTTTGTATATTCTTCCAATGCTTGGTGCACTTGGGACCCAAACCGCGGATTTGTTTAGTAATAAAAAAGTAAAACACTAAGGGCGTTATCACACTGGCGATTTGCGAACGAGTGAAGCGAGCGCGTTAGTGCGTTTTCACATTATCCGAGCCGATATCGAATGTAGGATCGTTATCCTATATATTATAGGCGCCATCTTTGGTTTTTGCCTTGGACACCCTTCATCCGATATCGGATCGGATAGTGTGAAAACGGTCCAACGCTCACCTCACTCAAATCGTCAATACATATAGTAGGTACCGTAGGGCGTTATCTAAAACGAATTTGTGTTACAGGCGTAGTGACCCAAAGTCTGACAGTCAAACAAGAGAACGGGACTTCTGAACCAGAACGGGCGTCTCCTGATGACGCGACCTTGGACCAGTACAAGAACCTTATAAGACAGCAAGACGCGAGGTTACAGCAGCTCATGCAGCAAGTTGAGGGGCTGATCCAACACAATAATCAGCTACAGGTATAGTTTACATTACAAATGTAGTCATAAGAGCGTTTCCACCATAGATGTCATATATACCATAGATCAAGCAAATGTATCTACTTAGCGTGTCAAATGAACTCAGTGAAATCCACTGAGTTGTCCGTCTTTGATCGCAGCTTGCAGCATTCGGGCGTAAATTTTTGTAAGTTGAAGTCAATATAAACATTAAAAATGCCTCGTTACGTGATATTTAATTGATACAACACAAAAATTATGAACACTCAAGGGCCTGAGACATATTTAAAATCACAGGCAAGTAACAATTTAACTTCGGTTTAAAGAAACTTTATTGTCTAAGAAATTACAGAAATTTCACTTACAAGACAACTTATAAATACTATCTTAAAAATATTACAAGTTAGGTACGCAATAAACAAGCACGTGTGATAATGTTTAACAATAAACAGTTGCATTATTATAACTAATGTAATAATGATACAATAATGTTAACTAGAAATCGACCCTATGCTGTTATCATAAGGTTTATATGTAATTGTCCACTAGTAGGAACTTACGACGAAGTTATGCACTTGTGCAAGTTGTTTACTGTAACTTCAGTACAAAATCTGACACGCTCGGCCGCCATACAAATAGATGAACTTGTTTCTTCTACGTAAATCTAATTCTGTGGTTTCCACACATATCCGATGCGATATCGGTACCGATATCTTACATAACAGGATGCTTTGTGCATTTAATATAACCTAACCACAAAATTAAAATTTTGAAAAAACCCCCGACCTCGACATAGTAGACCGATTTTCATGAAACATGGCTAAGAACACTCCCGACAAACTCAGCTTTCAGACAAAAAAACTAAATCTAGATCGGTTCATCCGTTCGGGAGCTACGATGCCACAGACAGACACACACACAGACAGACACGTCAAACTTATAACACCCCGTCGTATTTGCGTCGGGGGTTAAAAAAAGTTTTAGTGGTGGGGTTGATACAGCACAATAATCAGCTCACTAGCTCGGAAACACGTGTTTTGTCCTTTAATAACAGCGGGTAAAAACGCATTTTATCCACTAGTGGGTAAAGTAATTTGACCTTGAATAAAGTCAAATTAACTGCTTTAAAATTGATAAAAGTAGGTGAATCTAGTAATAAAGATGATTTACCACCTGTGGAACTACTGGAAGCAGTGATAAACGCATTTTTTGCATTGTAATTTCCTCGCTATAGTGAGGGGAAAAGTTTTGTGTTAATACACTCGGGTGCAAATGTATTTTACCTCTCGTGTATTAAAAAACTCGCAAGTTCAAGATTCTATTCTCGAACCACTCGCTTCGCTCGTGGTTCAATTATAGAATCCTTTCACTTGCTCGTTTTTCATCAATTCCACACTCGGCGTTAAAATACAACTTTGCACCCTTGTATAACAAATAACTATTATTGTATTGCAGTCATGTTCATAATATATTAGGCTGTTACAATTTAGAGGTATGCTCTCTGTCTAATGGGGCTTGCACACGACACACGATAAATATTGTGACACGCGAGAGAAAGGACTTGCGCGTTCCTGTATCTTTGTTGTACATCTAAAAACTCGACACGAGTTTACGCCCCGAGTTACACACAACGATTTTCTTCATACATGTAAACAATGTAAAAAATATTACCAACGAGAGTAAGTTAAATCGCGACGGCTTGCCGGAGCGATTTAAAGATTCGAGTTAGTAATATTCATACTCCCCGAGTTACACACGATGTTTTTCATCACACTTGTATCATAAATAAATATGCAAAAAGGTAAAAAAGAGTTCAATACAGTACTAGAAATTTCTTAACACCCTAGGGAAACGATTTTTCTATAACTCACGCTCCGACTGCGAGTTATAGCACATTTAGTGTGCGAGTGTGATTAAAAATCCTTTATTGTATTGCAGTCATGTTCATTCATAATATATTAGGGTGTTACAATTTAGAGAGGTATATGCTCTGTGTCTAATGGGACTTGCACACGACACACGACAAATGTTGTGAGACGCGAGAGAAGGGACTTGCGCGTTGTAGGGTCTGTGGTTCCTGTATCTTTTGTTGTATTTAAAAACTCGACTCGAGTTTACGCCCCGAGTTACACACAACGATTTTCTTCATACTAGTAAACAATATGTAAAAAGGTTATAGTACATTGTGCAACAAGGGGAGGAAGTTGAATATTACTAACGAGAGTAAGTTAAATCGCCACGGCTTGCCGGAGCGATTTAAAGACTCGAGTTTGTAATATTCATACTCCCCGAGTTACACACAATGTTTTTCATCACACTCGCAATGTAAAAATATAAAAATTTTACCTTCCAATAAAATTATTATTATTTTGCCTGGTATATCCGAGGTCTTTATAGAGAGTACGTCGTAGACGTCGCATCGGACCGATAGATGGCGCCATCGTTCGTTGTAAGTCGCTCCGGCGTCACACCGCCGCGATGTTGGTAGTCCCGTTTTCCCCACTTGCAACATAAGGCTCCTCGCGCCCCGACCCGCCACCAGCCACCCTCATTGTTGAGGAGAAGTGCCGACGGTATATTAAGCCTACCAGGAAGGCATCACTCAGACCTCGGATATACCAGGAAAAATAATAATAATTTTATTGGAAGGTAAAATTTTTATATTATTTGTGCCGTTTGTATATCCGAGGTCTTTATAGAGACCTGTTTATTATCTCCTGGTGGCGAGTCAGCTGGCGCGCAAGCCTTTGGTAGCCCTATTGGCATAGCATAGAAGAATAAGTGAATCAGTTGTTGAACCGATTTGACAGATGTATCAGTCGAAATCGCCCTCGATCCGCGAATATCTCGGTGCCAGAAACGCCTAAAGAGATTTTCGTGATGACGTTTAGCTTTAGTCAGCGAATAGTTAGAGAAATGACATTATTATACATCGCAGATCAAAACCAAAAAAGATGTAGGCGAGGTTGACTTGAACAAGATACAAAAACTTTAGATACACTATTATTATTAACAGAGACGTTATTTTATCAGGTTATAAACCCAATTTCAGACACAAAGTGTGGAAATTAACTGTAAAAGTAGTGTACTGTAGCAGGGTAACGTAATTGATACTGCTTTTGTCAACCCTTCGTAAAAATTATCAAAATCAATATTAGCTTTGATATGACTATTTAAAGTCCAACGTCTTACGTCCATATCAAACACAGAAAAAGGTCATCACTCACGCGCCCAAGGGCTATTTGTTACAATACTGGTATTTTCGATCAGACTATTTCGCGTCAAGCGAGCGCGGTTGCAAGCGAGACTCCCGAACTCTGAACTCTTTTTAGTGAGGGCATTTGAGGATACTGATCGCTCGGTAAAACTAGCCTAGAAGATGAAAAGTACGAGCGCTGTCGATTGCTACTACACTGGACGGAGGTATCAGTCGATTTCTTCAAGTCAGTCATTGACTCTTAGGGTAATCCATTACCTAATCCCAAAACCCGATGCGACGGATTTCTACTTCGTGCAATGAAGGTCGACAGCGTAGACTGAGAGGTGACGTCCGTGTCGCATCGCTGGTGGTTGCTGAACACGTCGTGGTAGCAGGTCAAGGGATGAATTAAAACACCGCCACACATGCGCGCTTTGAGAGCGTAGGCGGAGAGCAATAATGGAGGTGCACCGCACAAACGCTGGCGTTGCTGGGCGCTAGCGGGAACTAACGAGCGCGGATTGCGAGCGCAACGCGCGCGGGACGCGAGCGGAATGCGCGCGCATTCAGCGCGCTGATAGCGTAGCGTTAGCGAAGCGGAATGCGCTTTATGTGTGGCGGAGGCTTAATACGTACCGTTGTACGGCGTAATGCAGGGCTCTCGCAGACGAAGAGGTACGATGACGGGCGAAGCAGAAGAAGGCGAGGTCACCGAAGGTCACTTGGCTCCCAGGGGGTGCATACTGACCTCGTACGACAGTCTGTTGGAGTCAGCAGTTACTGTCGTAGTTACTCGTAACAGAAGAGATGTAGTCCTGCCATCGTACAGCATAACATAACATACAACCGAACTGTGCATAGCATATAGTGCTATGCGAACCTTAATCCGGCTGCATGTCACTTCAGTCGCCAGCGCCACCGCCTGTAGAAGATTATTTTCCATCGGAAGAGCTTTACTTCGTACAATGTTACGATTATTGAAGGTCTTATCGGGCTGCAGATGCAAGCAAAACAGGAGCGATTGGCCTACAGCTATCGGCAACTGTACGAGATAATGCTGGAAACTGCAGCGGTGCAACCTTCCTCTGTAGACTACGAAAGTTGTGAAATTGATGAAATCAGGTTCTACGATCGAATCAAGCACTATTAATTCAGTATAGTCCAGCCAGATGATAACTACTGAAGTCCTCCTGAGTTCCTGGCCCCTTTCGCTTTGAGCTGGAATCTCAAGTTCACTAAGGCGATGCGGGTTTATTTTTCCCAATTTGTTTATTAGAGGCTCGGCGAACAAGTTCATCTCTCGAATGGACAGGGGGCGCCACAAGCCTCTGGGAAATCTTCGTGTACTTGGAACCCCCGCGGCCAGATTACCGATCGGTTTTGGTGTCCGCCCGGTAAACAGACGCACGCTCAGGATGCAGGACGCTGGCTCGAATTCAGATCTGGACATTCTGAAAGAGATTTTTTTTTTTTTTTTAATTCCGCAAACCTTGTCTTTGACCTACACAATGAGCGATGTACAGGAACCACAGGGTCGTCTCGCGAGGCGCCTCTCCGATTAGATAGCTCGCGAACATCGTCAGGACACCCTCGCAGCAGTGCGGCTCCTCGTCCGGTTATTGACGTCTTACCTCGTTCAACTATGGGTGGCCAAGCCACGTTAGGACGTAGCATCTTTAGAATTTATCTGTTCTCACTGCGGCGACGGAGGAGTCCTTGGTCAAAATAGAGTGTAAATACTGTCAAAGTACTTCACGGGAACTGGAAAGAGAAGAGTGGATACCATAGTGTACGGGATGTCAGCTGATAGCGGCGCCCGGCGTCACATTGGAGGGTAGTATCAGCCTGGTCAGCAACAGAGTCTGCAACGATACCGTAGCAGACGGAACCTGGATAGTCGTGGTCGTGGCACCATTGTAGCGGAAGACAGTGTTCGCGGTGAGCGTGACATCAGGCGCGACGGCGGCCGCCGACGTCGGCGTGGCGGCCAGCGACACCAAGGGAGCACATCAGCAATCTTACCAGCTTGTCACTGCAGCAGACGATGTTACGTTCGGCGGTGAGATTGAGACGGCCGTCGTCAGCTCGAAAGGCGTCTTCGATGCCCCTGTCGCGTCACGCAGTATCGTGCTCGGTGGCCCTCTCGAGGTCGCCGCCGTCAGCGCGGGAGGCACCGGCGCCAGCGTGGCAGTCAGCTACATCGGTGAACAGCATCGACAGAGTTCGCGGCGTCGTCACGGCAAACGCGGCAGGAAAATTAGTGACGCCTTCGCGGCAGCCGCAGTATTGCGCTCGGTGGCGCGATGAAGGTCGCCGCGTCTGCAATCTTACCTCGTGCGATCGAGGCGACATCAAGGCGCCAGCATCAGCGTGTCGGCCGACGACACCGGTGGAAAACTTCAAGTAGCTTGCGGCGTTGTCACGGCAGACGCAGCAGAAGGATTGCGACGCCTGTGCAGCGGTTAACAGTATTACGCTCCGCATCACCACTGAGGCGCCAGCATAAGCGTGGCGGCCAGCAATACTGGTGGACAGCTTCGGCAGGGTCGCGGCGTTGTCACGGCAGATGAACGCTCTACATCACCATCGAGGCGCCAGCATAAGCGTGGCGGCCAGCGATACTGGTGGACAGCTTCAGCAGGATCGCGGCGTTGTCACGGCAGATGAGCTCGCTGCATCACCATCGAGGCGCCGGCATAAGCGTGGCGGCCAGCGATACTGGTGGACAGCTTCAGCGGGATCGCGGCGTTGTCACGGCAGACGCACGCTCTGCATCACCATGGAGGCGCCAGCATAAGCGTGGCGGCCAGCGATACTGGTGGACAGCTTCAGCAGGATCGCGGCGTTGTCACGGCAGACGAACGCTCTGCATCACCATCGAGGCGCCAGCATAAGCGTGGCTCCCAGCGATATTGGTTGACAGCTTCAGCAGGCTCGCGGCGTTGTCAAGGCAGACGCACGCTCTGCATCACCATCGAGGCGCCAGCATAAGCGTGGCGGCCAGCGATATTGGTGGACAGCTTCAGCAGGCTCGCGGCGTAGGTGGCCGCGCTGGTAGCCTGCGTATTGACGACTAATCACTAACGGCGCGGCGCTCGCGTCGGGGCAGCAGCAGACATACTTACAGCGTCGCACACGACGCCTATGCGGCGGCCACAACGTTGTTCGGCGGCACCGCAGAGGTCGTTAACGAGGAAGCAACTTCTACGCAACTTCGGCGGCGCCGACGTGGCGGACAACACTGCCGCGGTCAGTGGCGCTATCGCAGCGCTGCAGTAAGTTTCGGCGCCGATACGTGTCCGCCGTCCTCCGCACCGAATCGGAAACCGAACATGTTCTTTCTAAAATAATATGAAGCTGCTCACCCATTCGTCGGAGAAATTCAAACCTCCTTGGAGCGCGGTATTCCTTCCCCGCGCCCTCCGCCGCCGCCGCCGCCTCAGGCCGCAGGTCGCGCAGCCCGCGGTCGCGAAGCACGTGGTCCCCGGAGCACGTGGTCCCCGGCGGAGCAACTTACCTACGTTACCGCTTATATTCTCGCGCGAAACTTTTAATACGCGGATAACACTTCCTACTTTAGTCTCGGAAATGCGAATAGTTTAAAAAAGAAAACTGATTAACGGTAACGATTTTTGCAGCATGGAACTTTCTTACAAAAAAGTGGGTAGAATCATAAAGCACCGCTCGTTCATTTCTATCGTGAGAACCCCGAAAGACGAATAATGATCGCTAGCGAGGCATAATATATCTCATTATTCAAGACGAACGAGTGTAAATTAAAAGGGAAGAAAGAATTGACGGATGAAATTGAAATTGAAAAATTTCATAATTCCGAAATGTTATAAGCCACTTTTTAAATAAAAACACGAATAACTCTGGTTTGACCAGAAGTAACGAGGAAATAGAAACTAAAAGATTAATTTCGAGACACCATGCTGTAAAAATGTTCGAACGGAATACGCGACAACCGGTCACTTCGGCGTTCGACGAAACAATGTGGGTGGCTGGTGGCGGGTCGGGGCGCGAGGAGCCTTATGTTGCAAGTGGGGAAAACGGGACTACCAACATCGCGGCGGTGTGACGCCGGAGCGACTTACAACGAACGATGGCGCCATCTATCGGTCCGATGCGACGTCTACGACGTACTCTCTATAAAGACCTCGGATATACAAACGGCACAAATAATATGTAAATAGATGTAAAAAAGTTGAGTACGGTACAAGAAATTTCATTATTCTCTTGGGAGAACGATTTTTTTATAACTCACGCTCCGCCTGCGTGCAACAGCACATTTAACGCAGTGTGATGAAAAAAAAACTTTAAAACGGTAATAACAATTTCATAACTCCCTAGGGAGAAAGATTTTTCTATAACTCCTACTCCGTCTGCTTTCAATGGCATATTTAGGGTACCCCCACATCTAGCGTCTCGCGAGCGTCGCGTCGGGCCAACTGTATGGAAAAAGACGCCGCGTCGACGCGGCGTCAGGCTTTGCCCATACAGTTGACCCGACGCGACGCTCGCGAGACGCTAGATGTGGGGGGACCCTTACTGTGGGGGTGTGATAAAAAAAATAGTTCTCAACCTGACCAATGATAATTGACTTATTCCAGAGCGCCCTCAACGACTCAATAGCCTCAAACTCTCACCTCAAGGATGAGAACACGCTATTAAAGGCGCAAGTCTCTGCCAACCCTGTGCGAGCCACTGACGCCGAGTATGAAACCAGGCTCAACCAGCTCACACTAGAAGTTACCAGGTTAGTATCATCATCACACATACATACATACATACATACATACAATCACGCCTGTATCCCATAAAGGGATAGACAGAACACATGAAACTACTAAAGCTTCAGTGCCACTCTTGGCAAATAAGGGGTTGAAAGAAAACGAAACTGTGACATTGCAGTGACAGGTTGCCAGCCTCTCGCCTACGCCACAATTTAACCCATATCCCATAGTCGCCTTCTACAACACCCACGGAAAGAAAGGGGGTGGTGAAATTCTTAACCCGTCACCACACAGGCAATATCATCATCATATCAGCCCTTTATCGCCCACTGCTGAGCATAGACCTCTCTAGTACGCCACTTGTCACGGTCCTGAGCTAGTCTCATTTAGTTGTGACCCGAAATTTTGCGGATTTCGTCCACCCAACGAGTCAACGGATGCCAAGTGCTTCTTACATCTGTAAGCTGCCATTCTGTTAACATTTTAGTTCATCTGCCATCACTCTGCCTTGGTTAGTATATGGATGAACTTTCATATCTCATTGATACAAAAAATGGTGCACTAATACAAAAAACGGATCGTTATCTATAACCGTTATCTATCTATACATAGCGACTGCCTAGTGGCTGTCCGGTATCTGACCAAAGTTCTCGAGCACCAAGGGCAGTGAATGTGTTAATTCTCTTTTCTCAAGTGGCTTAATAAGTATTTATTATTAGTTTGTCAGTTACAAATTCTCTGGACCATGGGGTCCCGGGCTTTTGGAAGGCGTGCGTGGCCGAAGGCACGTAGAGGCCCCTTTTAAGTTGACAATTTACTCTAAATGTCATGTGACACCAACCGGCGATTATCCCTGTATGCACACTATGGTAGTGCACCAAAGGACAATCCCCGGTTAGTGTAGGACTCTTGCAAGAAAATGGAACAAGAAATTGGGCTATTGATATGAGATGCTTACGGACTGGTAAACACTTGGCTATGGAAAAATACTATGTCACCTGCCTTGCTCATATGTTATAAAACATGACAAAGAGGCAGGCGGTGACTCGCCAACTCACTATATGGGTCCCCACGGCCGCTCGCACGGAGCGACAAGGGGACAACATAGCGTGAGCGGCTCAGGGTGCGGAGAGGTGTGCGCTGTGCGCCGCTTTCTACCCAGTCTGTACGCAACAGCCACTGTGCCAACTCGCGTCTTATGCATATTTCATTTCCACCCTATTATAATTAGTATTATTATGTATGTACGAAATTAATAACTGATTGCACATCCAGGTTAGATGCTGAACTAGAGAAAGCGAGAGAAGCGGAGACTATGGCGGTGCAAGAGTTAGAAAAGACGAAGAAGGATCAGGATGACTTACTCGAGCTATTGGCGGATCAGGTACGAATAAATGTGAATTCTAGAATCTATTTCAATTATTATAGGCTTTATATGTCAAATACACAGACAAACACTTTTTTGTGAGTACGGTCAACCGGGGTGTCTTTAAAACGCAGGGGCGACTTTGAAATTTAATTTTAAAGTCATACTGTAAGTTCGCGATTTTCTATGGTAGATTTACAAGAATATTTATAAAATTATTGATCTAACTACTTACATTAATAATGAATAATGTTAATTTTAGAGCCGTTCAATACCATCAAAGTAACCCCAAATTTTTCTAAAGTCACCCTGGTTGACGGTATCGGCAGAGATAATGGATTATTACCACGGTCAAATTTTGTAGTCACCGTGTACGTAATACTGACATCTCTCGCCACAGGATTGAAGCTTTTAGAACCTCAGCTTTGTAAATTTGAGGATAGTGTAATATATTAGAATGGGACATCACGATTCGTCCTTGAATCCCTGTCAAACTTCGATTTTGTAAGACTTCGTGTGGTAATACTAATTATTTTTATCTTTTCTTTTACACACTGTGTCTTATTTCAGGACATGAAGCTAAATGAATACAAAGCGAAGCTAGCGGCTCTAGGACACCCCGTCGAAGATGCCCCTGCGGACGAACCCGCCCCAACTCTCACGTAATGTTGCCAACATACTTCACATAATGTTTCCAACATACGTTAAGCTAGGAACATATTACGCGGACGTCCGCCGTGGCGCGACCGTTGACGCAGATCTAGACAATGAATATACACTTATAACCGTGCGAAATATCGGTCGTCGGTCGTGGACGTGGCCTTGAGCGCACGGACGTCCGATCGAAATCTGGCTCGCTGGATGTTTTGGTAAGCCGAAGCTACGTCCCGAAGACCGTGCACACTGATCGGTCGCAGTCGCGCGACCGCGGACGTCCGCGTAGTATGTTCCTAGATTTATACATTTAATGTTGTCAACGTGCGTTAACATAATGTTACCAACGTTCGTTACGTAATGTTGCCAACGTACGGTACAGTCGCCATCGGATATATCGGAGCGGTCAAGGTCACAAATCTGAACACGCCTCTGTTGTCAAGGCGATAAGGCGTGTTTATTTTTGCGCGCCCCGGCCGTTCAGAAAGATGGCGACTATACATACATTGCGGTACGTAATGTTGCAATGTTACACTGGCAACACAGTAGCCAGCAACAGGCTAGTTTCCTACTAGTCAAATCAGCTTCTTTTTAAGAACTGTCAAAACGATTTGCTAATATGGAATTACTATGAAATACTGAGGAGTGACGTCACGGTCAATTCATATACTTTACTTTCTCTTTGACTTACTAAATAGAATTTATGTTTAAACATAACTACTGTCTAATTATGTGGTGCTTTATTTCGTGCACTGCATAAAATATTTTAAGTATAGGAAACGAGCCTACTGTATGTGACTTGCTGGCAATTGTGTTGCCGTGTAACAGCACCGTAATGTTGCCAATGTATGTTACATGATGTTGCCAACGTACAGTAACAGTATCATAGGCAACACTTAGTTGTAACATTTGTAATCCTTATTACAATGATATAAAGACCTTAAAGTCTACCGATAATTAGGTAAGTGTTGCTGTTAGTACGTAATTATTACCTACTGATAGTGCTTAAGGAGCGTAATAAGAATGACCGAGAAATACTTTATGGAATAGGTAGCGTTCGATAAATTATATTTTAGTTGTTTTTGCATAAAGTGTCTTTATAATACATAAATCAAGTAATTTATACAAACATTAGAGTTATACATTTTGCTAAATAAAACCTGTTTGTTAAAAAGCTAGGACGAATGACAATTATAAACAATTCCAATATAATGTTACTAGATCTATAAAGTGTACCTTTATTTATGAAGTTTAGGTTGAATTTAGCAGTAGACATAATGGAATTAAAATAACAATTTAGTAAGGAAATGATGTAACACTGCTTTTGTAGGCAACTCGCCAATTTTTGGAAATTATTAGTAACTAGCATTTGCCCGCGGCTTCGCCCGCGTCAATTTCGAAAACTGCGGAATGCTCCATACATACTTCCACCCCCCTCCCCCATTTTAGATAAGTGGGGGGTTAGAAAGAGACAAAAAGTAGCCTGTCAATTTCCATCCCTTCAACTATCTCCATTTAAAAAATCATGTCAATTGCCGTGAAAGACGGACAAACAAACAGACACACACTTTCCCATTCATAATATTAGTATGGATTATCACATGAAATGAACTTTACTAATTTGCTAGTATGATACTTTTGTATAAAAAATGTGACTTTATTTTGTATAATGAAATTGAATGAATTTTATTTTCTTACTAAGTTACTAATTTTACTTGATATTTATTGTGTCTTCAAGTTTGTGCTCTTGTCTTGTTTATGTTCTCTTAATAAATATACCAATTTGTGGATAGGTGCAATATCATTCCGCTTTTAAAATAAAACTTTGTTTAATAAAAGTAAAGCTTGAAAATGTGATACAAATCATTCTCACTTGTTGCGTATCTTTGCCATTAGTATATTTATAATTTCAATACCATTTTAAACATAGTATAGCTAGTTGAAAAAGCGCCTTCTCCCATAAACTATTCCTTGTGAAAATTACCATTGCAAGGTTATTAATACAACAAAAAAAATATGATAAAGTGCGTAGTGATTTTTCTATGCCTTGTAATAATAAAACAAGGTTTTCCAATGATTAGAACAAAGGTAAATCATGCTGCCAGGCTATTATGTTTGCAATTTTACAAACTTTTATTATCACTTATCAACGTGGATAAGGCCTGATTTAGACGGCGTGCGAACTCGCATACGATTTTAGTTACATTGCGAGCAGTTGAGGTTACATACAATTTGCACAGCCATCAAGTACCGCAATGTAATAAAACTCGTATGCGAGTTCTCGTACCGTCTAAATGGGCCCTAAGATACCTGTCGCTCTCACACTGACATACTTACCAGAACGTGCCGGATGCGTTATCCACGTAAATAAGTGATAAAATTGCAAGCATCATAGGCTTGGTCTCAGTTAAACGGAGACATTTACGTACTTTCCCTTTTCTGTCAGCTAATAGTCTCATACCTATTTTCTGATTTTGGTTATACATATTTTAATTTCTTAGGCACTGCTGCTAGTGTAACTCTATTTTTGAATTTGACTGTCTGTATTATTTATTATATAGTGTGAAATAGTTTATTTTAGATTACTTTATGGTAATAAACACTGTACATATTATAATGCTGTGTTTTATTTCTAAATAAATCAATCAATAAAATAATCGATGGAATCAGGCGTTACTTTGCGGAAATCCATGTTAATCGTAAACTAGAACTTTCCTTTGCTAATCCGCGAATAGATAACGTGCAAGTCAATCAGTGCTAACCTGTTAATTGCATGTAAAAAATACGCAAGTAATTATAACAGGTTAGCACTGATTGACTTGCACGTTATCTATTCGCGGATTAGCAAAGGAAAGTTCTAGTTTACGATCAATCAATAAAGTTAGGTTGGAACAAATAAAAACACTGATTGGTTTAAAAGCTTTTTCACTGTTATTTCATTTCACATGATTATAATAACATAACGCACTTATAATAATATCAAGACCAATCTACATTTGTGGGTGTGTTTAGTAAAAGTCCCACTTTGTCGGTTACCATTAAGGCGAGATTTACTTGAATCTTTTTATGGATAAACTGACAAGGCGGCTTTATAGCAATCGACAAAGTGGGACTTATCCCGTGCACACTCACATTTCTTTATCTATTGACAGTCTTACATAAAACTATAGTTAAAATTAAAAACAAAATGTTCAGCAATGATGACTTTTGTTAACCCTTTCAATATAAAGTGGTGTAAAGTTTAGTTTTTTATAACCTGAAACATTAGCCGGGTCCACACAGAGCGTGGCAGGTCGCGAGGCAAACGTGCTAGGCATAGCTGGGCATTAACTCGTTAATCCGTTAATCGTTAATTAACGAAGTTAACATTTCGATTAACGGATTAACTTTTAAGTTAACTTGAAAAAATGTTAACGGACTCGTTAACTTCCGTTAAATTTCTCCGAGTCCGTTAATCGTTAATCTAGTAGGGCACAGGCGCCATCTGCGCTGCGAAAAACACGTTCTGAACGCTACTATAAAAGCCCGAAGTACGGCAAATCCTATGATTTACCGGTAAATCCTAGGTTTTACCGATATCGATTGCTAAAAGTCCGAAATATTACCTAAAAAAGTATTCTTCACGTGGATTTGCTTTTACTAACTTTGATTCGGTGAATCCTAAGCTTTACCATGGCGACTGTTGTAGTGATAGGGCAGCAAATTCGAGCCTATTTACGACCACATTCGCTTCCCTAGCCTCTACCGCCCAAAGTGCCAAAACAGTCCCGTCACCGCCAGCATCTCTCCTGATACAGCTCTTGGCAGTAGCTCAGGCGATCACTGCCTTCCACGTGCAGCCTAGAGTTCAATAGGCTAGCTGTACTTCTGCCTTTTACAGAAATATAATACGTTATAGTGGATACTGATGCAACTAAATATTTAAAGAAAAGTTTATTTATTTTCACGTGTTAACGGATTAACGATTAACTTTAACTTACGTTAAATTTGTCGAAATGTATCGCTTTAACGATTAACGAAGTTAACTTTTTTAGTAACGGATTAGCGATTAACGAAGTTAACTATTTGATTAACGGTGCCCAGCTATGGTGCTAGGTAGACGTGCCTCGCCCGAGGCAGTGCACGCGTTTTGCTCGGCTAAGCAATCTTTCTCGGACGGGACTACGTTGCCGCGCGAAGAATTGCCTCGCTCTGTGTATACCTATTGATCAATCGAGTCAAATATTAATACAATATTATTTTCGTTATACACCAGTATCTTTATTAATATATTCTAAACAGAACGTATTGTAAGGAAGGCAGAGGACTTATTTGCAAATGTAAACTTTTTCATACTTAATAACTTACTCATGATCACTGGATAAGAACATAATTATTATTTCATTTAGTTATAATATGTTATAGTTAAATGTGCCAAAAATAATAGTAGCATTTTATAGTGTTACTTTATCTATCAATGATTAAATTAGAGATCAAGAAAATAAGTGCATGTCTTTTAAAATACATCTTTTATATACAACGCCTTTACAGCTCATAGATTAAAACTAATATAGTTATATGATCGATATTATATCGACATAATTTATGTCTATTACTATACAATCCATTAATAAATAAAGCGAAGAGAAGAATATACATATTTGATATTTGAAAGGAACTAAAATATCACTAACAGTTACACAATGAAATTTCGCATTTTCGAAGATGAGATAATGCGTATTTTCTTTTTCAGCCATAAAATTGAAAAATACGAGTTTTTCGATATAGTTTTTACGCGCATCAAATCTAAGTGTTAGCACGAACAATTAACAAGGCTTCACCGGATTCTTAGCCATCTTATTAGCCAGGTCTACACAGCGAGGCACGTCTCGAGACATTGCGCGGTAAACATCCAATGCCGGCCGAGCAAAACATTGCCTCGGCCGAGGCATGTCTACATAGCACGTTCGCCTTATGTCGTGCTTCGCTCTGTCTGAACGCGGCTATTCAATAATTTCGACCTATTTTTTCTGTTCTATACAACCATTTAACCCTCACGATTTTTGACCACACATATTCTATGAAAGATGAAGCTTTATCGACAGTGTTACGTAACGTAGAAGTAAAGGCTGATACACAAGAGCACGCCGAGTACGAGGAACACCATGACGAGAACGAAGCGGTCTTGCAGCGCCCTCATGATCATAGAGTTCATCAGGCGGGAGGAGCGGTTTAGTTGCTCGTCGGTTTCACGGAGCTGGAAATAAAAAAAGTAATTAGCCGGACCCATACAGAGTGCGGCACGGCACGAGGCAAACGTCCAATCTAAACTTGCCTCGGCCGAGGCAAGTGGGTCGGACGAGTCACGTCTGCCGCGCGAGTCAATTGCCTCGCAACGTCCTTTGCTCTGTGTTGCCTGGCTAAAAAAAAAGTGTAGGAAAATATTTTATGCTTTTCTTTGCTCAATTTTTGTCAAAAGTCAAAGAAAGTGCGAATCCTGGATAAGTTGTCTAGCTAAGTTGTTGTTTGCGCCGTTGCTGTCGTTATATCACTATTGTAATGTCAATGTCCCTATGTTGCTAAATAAGTATGAGTGCTAGTAAGTGATTACCGCGGGTTTCCTTAACTGCAGCACAGTGTTTGGCATCTTAACTAGTTACTTCACAATGTTATGATAAGTTTCATGGTAGTCTAACCTAAGAATCTTAAGATATAATAGTAGTTATAAAAAAATGAACTTACCCTTCCTCTAGATCTTTCTATAGTCTCCCTCTGCAAACTCAAATCCTGCAGCACAGCGGCCCCAATCTGCTCCGTTTCTAAGACCACCCTGTAGCCTTCAGTGAGAGTCTTGCCTGTCCTTTCTAGCCTCTCTGTATTGTCTAGAAGCTTCTGTCGCTGGTCGTTTGACGTCCAGTCGTCAAAGTTCTCTTCTGCATCGGTGTCTGCAAATATTAGCAAAAATTGTTAGTTGAGCAGCAGCTTCGTCAACTTTAAACCAGTGGTCTGGAACTAGTAGACCAAGGGTCTCCAAACCCTGGCACGTGGGTGCAAATTTTAAGCAAAAAGAAAGAGATATCGGAAACATTATATACTCACATCCTCCAGCATTGTTGGTGACTGAGCGGTACTCATCGCGTACGCGCTGCAGCTCTGCCCGATATGCGGCGACACGCGACCCGGCGCTACCACGAGACTCCAACTCCAACTGCTCAAGCTGTAAACGATTTAATGTACTCGTAAATCCTAATGTAAAACCTTTTTGCTTAAGGAACATCCAAAACATATACACATTTTGAGTGAACGGGAAAAATTTTGTAGTGTAAATCATTATAAAAGTAATAGTTTAGTTTAGTTTAGTTTATTTATTTCATAATGGTAAATTACAGTATAAATTATTCTACGTTAACCTATATGAATTTACATTATGATCGTCAATTATAATAATTTGGCATGCAAAGATACAATAATATAACGTCAATAATACTCAAAAACAATAGAAATTATTAAGTTAACAATTTGTAAATGTGGTTTTCAAAACCACCGTCATTAAAAACTAAATAAATAATAAAGCACAAGTCAGATTAAAAGTCTAATAGTTAGGTATCTCATAATGATCGTCATATTAAAATGAAATTATGAGCAATTGGTAATAATAATAGTTCAAAATGTCAATTAAATTATTACAATTTTAATTCCATATATTCATCTACCGAATATAATGGATTTTTCAATAAAAAGTTCCTCAGTTGAAGTTCAAATGCTTCGTCAGAGATTTCAGTTCTTAATTCGGCGGGTAGGTGTTCGTAATAGGTAGGGCCTATCACTCGTGGATTCTTGCATGAAAGTGCCATGCGACGCGGCACTGTTCGCAGTCTTCCCGTCGATCTTATCTGTTTGCCTATAACTTCGACACGTTTGAACGTAGACAAGTTTCTTCTTACGAACATCAAAACTTGAAATATGTATAGGGAAAAGTGCGTCATTATGGAATACTTTTTAAAGAGTTCTTTGCAGTGGCACCTTTGTTCAACCCCAGCCAGTAAACGGATGGCACGTTTTTGGAGAATCAATACTCTCTTGGCACCTGTTGAATTTCCCCAAATCAGTGTACCGTATGACATCAAGGAGTGAAAGTGTGAAAAATAGACGTTTTTAAGCGACTTCCTTGATATCAAAGGTTGTAGTTTTTTCAACGCAAATATAGAACTACTCAACCTATTACAAAGCTGATCGACATGGCACTTCCAATTCAGATTCGAGTCAAGTACAAAACCCAGAAACTTTACTTCGTTACATAACGGCATTGGGCAGCTACTGATACATGGCGGTACCGTGGTGTTGCGGCCCGAGAACATCATGACATTGGATTTTGTTATGTTTAACAGTAGGCCATTTGATGAAAACCATGTCTGTAATTGGTCACAAGCTTCATTTATTCCCTCGGCCAACTGCGCGTGTGTTTTTGCCTTAACAACTACAGTGGTGTCGTCTGCAAATAACACTGAGAGTCCATTTGTGATGGCAGAGGGTAAGTCATTCACAAACAATAAAAATAGCGTATTTCCGGCCGCCGACCCTTGAGGAATGCCTAAATTAATGTAGCCAGTCTCTGAAACATGCCTCTGGCCATTTAGTGGCATCTTAACTACTTGTTGACGGTCAGACAAGAATGATGCAAGCAATTTATGTGCGGAACCATTTATGCCATACATTGCTAATTTATTTAAAAGTAGGTTATGACTAATGATGTCGAATAATAATATATGTCAATAAATTCCAAATTCATTATGAGACACTATATTTTAGTTCACGTTGTTGGAGGCTAAATGCAAGGACATTTTGTGCAATGACTATAAACCTGTTTATTTATACCCTAAGTAGGTTATCGGCCACAAATCATGAGACAGCGTGAAAGTAAAATGCATAAAGAGATAAAAACATACAATTCTATTTATACTCACAAGATCATTAGCTTCCTCGAAATTGGCTTGAATTTCTCGTGTCAACTGATCGCGATTATCTGGAAGACAATCAGTACAGTCAAACTCTGGAAATTATACACAGTCCCACATAATTACAATGCAATTTCACACAATATTTTCAAAACATACCTTCGTGGCCTAACTTCAGTCGTCCGATTTTGGATGTTATGTCTGCAGTTAGCACTGAGTACTGTTGCTCATAAGACTGAATTAACGTAGCCATATTTACTACAGCTTCTTTTTGAAATTACACGCCTTTATGTACAAATTTCAATTAATTTTCAGGAATTGCAGTAATACAAATACATCATCGATGAACACATCATGACAGCTGGATACTAAAGTTGCTACACGAAACTTAGAAAATACTGTTATACTACGAATAATTTTATTTTTGACAAGTTGTAAAATATCAAAGTTGAATATATTTTGAACTGAACATAAATACTATGACAAATTTGTGAGATTCAAAACAAAAACACGTAGTTAACTCCAATACAATGCTAAATATAGCTTTGATTTCTGCCAAATTACAAATTTGCAAATTACCACCAATTGTCAGAAAAACCAAATAGCTGGTAACCCTATCCGACAATTGCGTTTAGATACTGCATTATCATTATGACACTTTCAAATATAAAAAAAAATCTTTTTAATAATATAAATCTAAAATTAAATACACATACAAAATTCTAATATATGTTTTATAATATTATACATCTGAGAACGTAGTATTTCTTTAAAATAAATTCAAAACAGGTTCAAAATTCAACAGTTATTCTTTCTCGTTCTTTCCCATTGTACTATTGAATGCCATTTCATTTCGCACGCATGCAAAGCAAAGCAAAGCACCACCTAGCGAGTCGAGCAAGTGCATGCGACAAGTGTTGAACGCTTTGTAATTCGCTTAATCAACAAAATCAAACTAAACCGACAACTTTTCGATGTTTATGTGAAATGATTAATTTTAAAGATAATGAAAGTGAAAGGAAACAGCTACCGCAATTACCGTAAAGAACATGTGAAGTTTTGAAGGAACAATGAATCATCGGCGTTAGAAATATTTAAAAAATCAAGTAAGTTATTGTCCGTGATAGGTATGTTTTGAAATATTTGTTATTCATCTACTGTTCTCATTTTTAGCTTATTAGTCATTTTTATTGGGTTAACAATTAAAGGCAAGTTCATTAAGAATTTCTCACGTACTTTCCCTACAAGAAGTTTGTGACTTGAGGAACTTGAATATTAGACGTCTATGTGATAATGACCATTTATGGAAATCTCTCATCCATTATGCCTAGGTGGGGGCAGTAATGATCGGCAAGGTCTATTTAACATGTGTTTACGTTATTTGACTGTTATTGTAGGCTGTTAATGACCGTGTTTTTAAAATAATTGTTTGAAAGAATATTTCAATAATTATTTATCCTTTATTTATTTCTTTTCTTAGATTATTATTATTATTATTATTTGTAAAGCAGGCAGGCAGTTGTAGTAACTGATAAAGCCTGTATCCAGTTGTCGGTAGAGGTTTCAGGTGTTATGTGGAATTAGCACTGTGCTTGTCTAACTTATTCTTGAATTCGTTTACACTTTGGGCCGATATTACATCCTCCGGGAGCTGATTCCAAGCTTTTACCACTCTATTACTAAAGAAATGTCTATGAGGAAGAATGTCTATGTCTGTTACTATAATATTTTTTTTTATTACAGCCATGCTTCGAAGCTGTGACGAAGACTCAGGCCGTAGCTCCTGTTCAGCCGCTTCCATAGGCCTGAGCCCAATCATAGACAGCCGAGAAAAAGCACATTCCATAGACGCTAAATCTAGATATTCTAAAACCCATGAAGCTAGTACAAACACCGATTTGAAAGTTAGTATCCGTCCACGTAGCTACATTGATCTCATTAAATCCCCTGATGAAAGGGATCCCTTCCCGAGCTGCAGAGTATCCAAGCACAATAGAAACTCAATCTTCCAATTATTTGATAATGCGAGAATGGGTGGTCTGTCTAAAGCTCATTCCACTTTAGAAATAGGAAAAAGCTCATTAGAACAACCAAATATCTCTAATAATGCAGTATCTTTATCTTCGGTTGCTGCGGACAAAGGTATTAGAAAACAACCAACAAATTTTAGGAGAGGAAAACCTGTTCAAAGAGCTGCTTCAAGATTATACAAAGCAGAAGGAGTTAGTAAAGGGAAAGATGGATGTGTGGGGCCAGAATTCATTGTTCGGGCCTCTCAACCTGCCAAACGTGTGGATTTGACTCTCTCAGGAATCTCAGAGAAAAGGGTTATAACTGTAGTTCTTCTTAATGGACAAAAGGTAGAGGTCCTATGTGATCCTAACATAGTAACAGCGGGGCAACTCTTTGAAGCACTGGTGCACAGTGAGAAGTATGAGCATAATTTCATGCTTGGGATTGCCATCCTCATAGGTGGCGACTTTGTCTTCCTACCTGATGACTATAAAATTAAGAAGATTGCCCCAGAAGCTTGGCATAAGACTGGTAATAAGAAGAAGTTCGTTGACGAAGAAATTGCCTTAACAGTTTTCTTGAGGATAAAATTCTTTTTACCCACAAACATAGCTAGGAACATTCAAGGCGGGGAATGGAGACACAGAGTATATTTACAATTGAGAAGAGCAACTGTGGAGGGGCAATTAACATCTGTGATGCAGAATCTCATATTATTAGCAGGGTATGCTTTACACATAGAGTTTGGAGAGTTCTCCTATAGAGAACATGGGTCGGCAGATTACTTTTTACTGGAACATTATCTACCAGAAACTGTCATTACTAATGACATGGCTGATGTTAAGTTGAAGATGAAAAGGGCGCATGAATCTAGACGAGGATTGGACCGAAACAAAGCAATTATAAACTTCATAACACTGGCACAGACATTTAGAGACTATGGTGCGCATTTTTACTCAGCAATATGGGCGACAAGGGATGGATTTTGTCGCGATGTGTGGCTCTCTATTGGACCAAGAGGCGTGACGCTTTATTCTAGAAGCAGCCACATGTCTGACGAATCAGGAACACCAAACCGCATAGTTCTTCAAAGCCTGCCTTGGCATCATATACACACATTCTATTACAACAAAAAGAGTCTGTACATAATGCCCAACTCACACTCAGGCCTATCAAAAATCGGCGTCAAATACAAACTAAAAATGACTGACAATAAAAGTTACTTTACATTCTGGTTAGCATCATTGCATCACAGGTTATATTTAAAGCTGTATGCAAAAGAGGACTTCATCAATTATTTATCAGATGAACTGAGCTGCCCTTTGAATAAGGATGGTACTCCCAAGAAAGCCGAATGCAGTAATTACGAAGACAGTTATAACTTAGCTGTAAGAAACCAATTACGAACCAGGAGACCAGTTAAGCGTAGGTTTAGAGTAGATATTTTTGGAGAAAAGAAAACTCAAGATAAGGAAAACGCGAAACCTAACACAGAAGAATTATTGAGGAGGATACTCTCTCCTCAACCCAGTGAAGAGAATTTAACAAATTGCTCGAACCAGGGAAACACATCCAATGATGGATTCTCTTCTTCCGAAAGCAGCTTGCCAAGAAGACGAGGAGTCAAAATGGGCACGCGAGTATTCAATGGAATGAAGTCTGTTGTAGACAAACCAAATCGCAGACCAGAAAGTCTCGTAAGAGCAGATTGCGATGTAACGACCACTCAGAGTGACTCTGATGACTTGGAACTGAGGCAACACTGCAATGTGAATAGTATGAAGCTGTTGCCAGAGAGACAGTACCATCAAGAACTGACGCACACAGCAACAGCTTACGTACTTGAATCCCCTAAGGTTTATCCCGATGCATTCAACTACAATGCAGCTAACGATTCTTGCATGAACACTTCTCTATTCGAAAAACTAGATAATATGGAATGTGTTCAAGGTGAAAGAATTTTTGTAACAGCTTCTCTAGAAAGGGATGAAATGAACGCCTTGGGATTGCAAGTGGCTGAGGGCTCTGATGGCAATGTTTACATCAAATCTATCACTTCTGGTGGCCCAGCTGATTTATGTAGGAAACTTCTACCGGGAGACCAAATTATATCGGTTAACGGACAAACTTTACTAAACGTAAAGTACGACAAAGCATTAGCAATGCTACAATCGGCACCGAAAGTTGTAGAACTGATTGTTCTACAAAACTCGAAGAAGAATTCCACAATGGACTGCAAGTTTGATATTACGGGTATGTCGGAAAAACCAAGAGTTAGTAAAGCAGAAATAGTTAACAGCACGGTTGCTCTGGATGGAGACATAACAGACGACGAATTACTTAACGAAGAAGCATTAAAGACAATTTACGCTTTAATAAAACTGACGAAAGAAAAAGTAATAAGTAGAATGCAGGACAAGGCGAGCCGACAAAATACACCCATAAAAAGTAACCTACAAAAATGTTTCTCTGAGATAAAAGTGTACGAAGAATCCGACATAGGAAATTACTCTTCTCAAGAAAGTACTCCCCAGAAAAGAGGCACGAAGTTCAATACATGGAGAGGCCAAATACCGAACGGTAGACCGAAGCGAAGACCGCTAAGCATGAGTATACCCGCCGATGTCAATTTAGACTTAGATAACCACATGAAAAACTCATTACCATCCATCCAGTCGTCTGTGGATAGTTTAGACAAGTCTGTGAAGAGTTCTTCGTCGAAAAACGTAGCGCTGCCAAGGAACTATGGTCTTGGGAGGAGATGGCTGGGTCCTGTCAGGTACCCAGTAACTCCTTGCAAGAACAACCCCACCGAGAGTGCAATACCAGATGACAATGTTGTTCGAAGACATTTTATATACGGCGCAGGGGATTCAGACGAGGATCAGATATTTTTATAAACTTTTACCTTTTTAGAACAATGTAAGATACAAGTATTTAATACGTATTATTGAATGTTATCAATAGATCTAAGGAGACAAATTAATAAATGCCATTTATTTTTATGATGCCTTTATTTTCTTTTTACCCAACATAAACAAATAATTGAAATAATTCATGAAATTTGACGAAGATGTTAATTCAATACAACAGAAGTGCGTGCTGATGGCTCATCAAAATTACAAAGAAACAATACTTACTCATTGTCGTATGCGAACTCTCTCTACGCAAAAACTAAAAAAATCCAAGCGCAGCGAATGTTTTGCACTTCAAGTCTTAAATAAGTATTAATAGTAAGTTTAACAATGCGACAGACTAAACAACGAAGTTTTTATGTGAAAATGTCGTTGAATAACAATTTGAATAAATTATGTAACGTGTATTCCTCCTTCCCACACTGCTATTGCAAGCCGAGTCGGTGTTAAAGTCATACAATGGAATTATAGTTATTTGTTACAAGTGAGCGAGTGAAACGAGCAAGTGAAAGGATAATCCTGAACTTGCGAGTTTTTTTAACACACGAGAAGTCTCGTTTTTCAATTCCACACTCGGCGTTAAAATACAACTTTGCCCCCTTGTAGGTATAACAAATAACTATTATTACTAGATTCACCTACTTTTATCAATTTTAAAACAGTTAATTTGACTTTATTCAAGGTCAAATTACTTTACCCACTAGTGGATAAAATGCGTTTTTACCCGCTGGACAAAACACGTGTTTCCGAGCTAGTGAGGGGAAAAATATTTAAGAATCTGATTTGGTTTAAATGCTCAGTAGTACAACTTTAGAAATACTTTATGTTGACTATCCCACGAATTGACAATAATTAACTTTTAACTTCATAACGAACTTGTTTTCAGTTCCACTTTTTCGACTACTCGCTACGCTCGATGTTCAATTTTGGGGGTAGATAAGTTTAGTACAGGAGCAGTGATATGATCATATGACATACAGTACCTCGTCCGTGAAGGATACCAGTCTTTTTAAAACTGTATTAATAAGAAAGGGACGAGTAGTTTATCCCGCGGGCGCCAACGACGGTTGCGGCATACACGTGCTAATCATAACATAATCAGTAGAGTAGAAAATTAGAAATCTTAATATTAGCTCTACGGGTAGGAGGTACTTTAGCAAATTTGCTCCCTACATTGAGTGATCTAATTCGGTGCAAAAATTACTTTATATCTTCCTGCACGCTATTTTCTAACACATCACTTTTTATCGCATATTATCGCTATTTTTATGACTTCGTGATATTACTGTATGTAGGTAGGCGCAGTACCATATCGTGAATACTACGCCACATATATATGTGGCACAAATTATCTTACTAAGTTATCCCCCCTACTTAAAAGTGAACGATGAACGTTGATAAGAGATATCGTGGGTATGTATTGTAAATGTTATGCAACACGCGATAGGTACTTTTCAGTCTGTATAAATACTTAGCTTCGCCCGTGGATTTATCTACTTGGAATGGGAATAAACTTATTTATATTTTCATCTTTCGTATATGGGACTCGCTACTCTGTTCGCATAGATGGCGCTTTTTTTTTTAGAATTCTAAAACAATAACTTTACACAACTAGGTATTTAATTAGGGATTTATCTAACCCGATAATTTTTATTTAGAATTTTCGGCAAGATTCTTCGTAATTATTATTATATTACGATAAGATAATAACTGAGTAGTATAACTGGATATCTCTGCAAGTGACAAAGTTCACTTTCGCTTTTAGCTGGTAGAAACTGCAGTAACAGGTTATGGTACTTATGGTAGAGTTATACTTCCGTGTATGGTAGCAAGCCACTGATCGTTATTCTATTGACATAAGGTCTAAAATTAGTTTAACTGTTATGGTTTTTGCATTAACTGTTATGTTCTTTTCTTAAATAAAAATATTAATTTACTATATAAGACATATATTCATTAATATTTCGCACCTTCAGAATTGTACCGACCTAATGTTCATAAAACTTGTATGAGTTTTAGGTCGGTACAATTCTAAGTGCGTTTTCACATTATCCGATCCGATATCGGATGTAGGACCGATATCCTATACATTACAGGTGCCATCTTGGATTTTTTCCATTGAAATCCTTCCGACATCCGATATCGGATCGGATAATGTGAAAACGGACTAAAGGTGCGATTTGTTCAGACTGTATTTGTTGCCATTGGTTCCATTCTAATAAGAAACCTGGGAACTCAACCTTATTGTGACACTTATTAAAACAGGCAAAAATAAGGAATAAAACAAATCAATAACATTTTTGATAACATTATTTTTTATTAAAAATAACACCGCTCAAGTTCTCAAGCTAAAATTAAAACTAAATAAATCTAAAGACAGAAAATTGTCTTTCTACATTTGTAACACAATCAGACTCTCATAAAAAAAAATATTCATTCAATTTCACTTCACATTTGTATAACATTCAGACTACGATATTTCAATACCTTAACAAGGGTGATGCACTATTAAGTCCTTTTACACAATAAATGCATTGGTTAAATTGTAAAGGCGGTTTACATCATGCCTCCCATACCTCCCATGCCGCCCATGCCTCCCATACCAGCCATCGGGTTGGGTTCCTTCTCAGTGGGGATGTCGCAGATGACTGCCTCGGCTGTGGTCAATAGGGATGCTACTCCACTGGCATCAGTGAGGGCTGTTCTTACAACCTTGGTGGGGTCAATGATTCCCTTTTCAATCATGTTAACATATTCATTGTTGAGCGCATCATATCCGAATTCAGGTCCCAAGTCCTCAACTTTGGCAACAACTACAGATCCATCAATGCCAGCATTGCGGGCAATGGTCATGCATGGCATTCTTAGGGCCTTCTTGATAATTTCAACTCCTGTGGACTGGTCACTGTTGGCAGTTTTGAGGGACTCTAGGGTAGGGATGCACCTGAGGAGAGCAGATCCACCTCCGGGAACAATACCCTCCTCGACGGCCGCGCGTGTGGCGTTGAGGGCGTCAGTGACGCGGTCCTTCTTCTCATTGACCTCAACCTCGCTGGAGCCTCCAACATGGAGAACAGCGACGCCAGAGGCGAGGCGCGCCAGGCGCTCTTGCAGCTTCTCCTTCTCATACTCTGAAGTAGTCTCAGCAATCTGGTCACGAATCTGCTCAGCCCTTCTGTCAATGTCAGATTTCTTGCCCTTTCCTTTCAGAAGAAGGGTATCATCCTTAGTAATAGTGACTTCACCTACCTGTCCAAGGTCTGAAAGCTGCACATCTTCAAGCTTGATGAGATTGGCGTCATCTCCGAACACAACACCACCAGCAGCAATGGCCATGTCACTGAGGGTAGCCTTGCGGTTGTCTCCGAAACCGGGAGCTTTGACAGCTGCTACCTGCAGGCCAATCTTCAGTCTGTTCACAACCAAAGTTGACAGCGCCTCACCATCAACATCTTCAGCAACAATGACCAGAGGCTTCCTCTGCTGGTTAGCCAGTTCCAGGGCGGGGATGATTGTCTGCACATTGCTGATTTTCTTCTCAGAGAACAAGACTAGAGCATCCTGGAACTCAACTTTAGCCCCCTTGGAAGAGTTGATGAAATATGGTGAAATGTATCCTCTGTCGAATTTCATACCTTCAATGACTTCGAGTTCGTCAGTGAGGGTCTTGCCGTCCTTGACGGTGATGACTCCGTCCTTGCCGACGCGCTTCATGGCGTCGGAGATGAGCTGGCCGATGGCGGTGTCGCCGTTGGCGGAGATGGTCGCGACCTGCGCGATCTCCTCGGGAGTGGTCACCGGCTTCGACATCGACTTCAGCTTGTCCTTGACCGCGTCGACCGCCAGCATCACGCCGCGCCTGATCTCAATAGGATTCGCACCCTTTGAGATTTTTTCGAAGCCCTCCTTCGCGATCGCGCGCGCGAGTACTGTGGCGGTCGTGGTACCATCGCCGGCCTCCTCGTTGGTGTTATTGGCTACGTTCTGCACTAGTTTTGCGCCGATGTTCTGGAATTTGTCTTTCAGTTCTACTCCCTTAGCAACTGTCACGCCGTCTTTGGTTATTTTCGGAGAGCCCCACGATTGTTCCAAAATGACGTTTCGGCCTTTCGGGCCCATTGTGACTGCAACGGCGTCGGCTAGGACATCCACACCTTGCAGCATGAGGGCTCTTACATCAGCACCGAATCTCACATCTTTGGCATAAAATCTGGCGTTTTGGTGACATTTGTTTAAAGAGATGGAATGGCGAACAACTCGAGGTAATCGCAACATTTTGAAGTGATATAAATGCGAATATAACGTTTAAATAAAGGGTGCAAACCTTTACTTCTCGAAGTTTCTCACTGGGATCGCAAAACGTGATGGACCGCCGGTTCTAGGTTACCTCTGCGAATGAATGAAACAAAATTAACAAAATGCTGTGATGTAATGAGTGAATGAACTGAAAATCAAAGACAAAAGACGTACGAGTGAATGACATTCAATCCAATAGTTATGTTGGCAGCATTGTGGATTATAAAGCAATAACATGGGTAAGATCCGGTTTGAAACCGAATCGGTATTTAAGTTTAATGCACATCACTAACGCAGAGTTGTCACTTTGACGTCCAAGATTTTTGACATATCTCTCTTGCGTACGGGGGAGAACGTCGCGACCACGTTTTAAATTTTATATTATCAACAAAAACATGCGGTGATTTCATTCTCAGATTACGTAGATAATTCGAGTGTATCAGTCGCGTTTCGCAATCGCCTAAGTTTAGTTAATCTTACGCCGGTAAAATACAAATATTACATAATGAATACGAGGTGAGCTATTTTAACAACTTCCTTTCATGGTGATTGTCTTAATTTGAATTAATTGGCGACAATATGTTCCTTTTAGCACAGCTATTATTATGCTATACTGTCTCAGAGTATGCTGTACAATATTAGACTTAAGTGACTTGGCTATATATTATCGGAGGAGTAAAAAAATGCGTTTCAATTTGCTTGTAATTTATATCGTCTATGTGTTCTTACCTTCTCAAAGAACATTAAAAAAATCCTTTTAAATGGATATTATAAAATGAACAATTATGTGCGCACTTCCAATCTTATTTAAAGTAATAAATTAATAATTTTCTCCATTCCAGCGACTGCACATGTGATGAGGGTCTTCTGGTGGGCATCGGGAACCCTTTACTGGATATTTCGGCTTCTGTGGACGATGCCCTGCTCGCCAAGTATGACATGAAGCCTGATGATGCCATCATGGCAGAGGAGAAACATATGCCACTGTACAAAGAGCTTATGGAAAAGTAAGTGTTCTTCTATTCAAGTCTTCTTGCAAACTCTTTCTTTATCTTACCTCTTTTTCTGTAGATTTTTTTTTTACTATGGTATATGTTTTTAAAATAAGTTTCTTTTAGTTCTCAAGAACCAAGTGGGAAAACGTGAGTGTTTTTTCTATCTGAACTGATATTAATTATTTATTCCTTGATTAACAAACTGTTGAGTGAGTTTTTTTGTGTTTCTCTTTGTTCATTTTGTTTGATGTTGAGGGCCTGTGTGGCAATTTAAAAACTGTTTTTTTTAACCCCCGTTTTCAAATTATAACAAATTTTTGGGTTTTTACTTCTAATAATGTTAGTACATAGTTAATTAGTATGTATATGCATGGTAGTAGCAATAAAGTTATTTCTTACTACATTGTTTCCAAAGTTAATCTAAATTTAGGTGATAAAATATGACATTCTAGATCAAAATATATTCTCTAGTGTGTGTGTGTGTGTGTGTGTGTTTTTTTTTTAAATCTTTATTGTTACAAAAAGAATAGTGTGTTTGTGAATTCAATTTATTAGTTATATAATAGACTGTTGTCTAATAATAATAACCTACAACTTATTGAACTAAGGCTGTGTCTATCTGTGTCAGGTTTCACCATTAACCTCTAGCTGTCCAGAGACCTATAAAAACATTTGAATTTGTGTTTGTCAATGTGCAGCCCTGTCTTCAAGATATTCCATCACTTTCAACTCTTTCATTTGTGAACTTAACATACCTATTCCATTTTCAGAAGGTTAGAAAGGTTAAAGGAAAGAAGCTTCTTCTTTCTGTCAGAAAGGCATATGTATACAAATAGGATGTCCTATTATCCCAGTACGAAATTGTACATGTTTGTGGGTGAGTCCACGCAAAAGTAACCTGAGTCACGACTTCATTGAGTGTTTATTTGAACTACAGCTGCCAATGAAAGGATCTATGCATATATCAGGAAAGTAACACTTATTTAGAACTCGATTATCTCTTGAACTTGCATAGTGAATAAATAAAACTTGCCATAAAATCGTGACTCATGTTACCCTTGCTGCGGATTGGCTTGTTGTATCCACATTAACCAGCATTCATTTTGTCTTCAAGTCTTATCTAAATATTCCCTTACAGATACAATGCTGAGTTCATAGCCGGTGGCAGCGTCCAGAATACCCTCCGCGTCGCACAGTGGATCCTCAAGAAGCCTCACATCTGCACTTACTTCGGCTGTGTGGGCAATGACGATTATTCTAAGATACTCGAGAAGAGAGCTGTGTAAGTATTTAATTTACATATCATTATTGTATCTTATTGTTCCAGAAAAGTGGAGCCAAAAAGTCCTTATGTCCACACTCCAGAGATGGATCTAGAGCTAAATGTTCACCACTTAAACAATGTGAGGACGAAATTATAACCACTGTAGGGTCTTTATGGATAGAGCTTTAACAATAGGCGCCTATTGACTGACCTGCGTGACTTCATCTAAAACAAAATTAACTAAAAAACCACAGAACTAGATTTTTTTTTTTTTTTTTTTTTTTCATGGCTTTTACTCCTCGCTAATTTAAGCGGGGTGAATTCTGCCAATGTCGAGGTGAAGACTTTTGACCAACTTTTGACTTTTTTTTTTATTTTTTAACGAGAGTGTTCGGTGAAATTTTGATAATGTTTTTGGAAGGATAGGTTGGGAACCTAAAACGAAAAAAAAACAACGTTATGGACGACACAGACAAAAACAAAACATATTACATAACACATATGACACTGTACCAACATTAGTGAAAAAGAGCGGGAAGCGGATGACAGTTTGTTAAAGCAAGCAACATAGCGGATGAAATAGAGGAAGAAAAAACATAGAAATATATATTATATAAATTATATATGATATTTTTAACAATGACTAAGACTGAAGTTTACAGTTTTATGTTATGTACGTGTATATACTTAATTAGAATTGCCGTTAAGGGAGGATCCATAAGAGCGAGAAGTGTATTGAAATTAACAGGACGCGGAATAGTAACAGGTAAAACGTCATACAAAGAGTAATTGAATCTCGAACAAGAAAAGAAAATGTGATCTACCGTGCCTTCGTCCAACCCACATTCGCACAATGAAGTATCCCGGACATGTATCTTAGCAAGGAACACAGGCGTACAAACTGGTCCTAGGCGTAACCGACATATTGTTGAGGTAACCCATTTTGGCTGAGTACGAAATCTGAAAAACCATGGCTTACGAGTAATCTTCTGTTGAATGCGCCCATAATGTTTTCCTACTACCAGTCTGGAAGAATTCCAACGGTTTTGCCATGTGGTGACTAAATCAGTTTGAGCATTGCTAAGAAGGTCAGAACTATATATACTGTTGTAGCCTGGTGATCCCAACTCAATAGCTTTCTTTGCCCATGAGTCTGCAGATTCATTACCGTCAATACCACAATGGCTGGGTATCCATGCAAGAGTAATTTTTAATCCCTTTGTGTCACATTTTCTTAACAAAGCCTTTATTTGCAGAATCAATGGGTACTTTGTCTTCATTTTGAACTGATTGCCCATAATAGCTTGAAGGCAACTCCTGCTATCAGAGAAAATGATCACTTTTTGTATATTATGGGAGTCAGCATATGCTACAGCCTCTAAGATAGCAACAGCTTCACCTGTAAATATCGAGGACTGTGGAGGGCACTTGAACATTAAGACAATGTTATATTTGGGAATCACTACTGCTGATCCAACACAATTTGCGGAATCTATTTTGGAAGCGTCAGTAAACACTGGTAAGTATCCTGGCCATTTTTTAAGAGGTTGTTGAATTTACTCTGCGCTCCTGGGTCATCCTTGTATATTCCCAGATCCAAAATGATATGAGGGGAGAAAATTAAAGTTTCAAATTTTGATTCATACATGGGGTTTGTTCCTGAGCTGTACATTATAAAAGGGTTTAAATTATTTAATTTAGAAAAACTTATTATGATGTTAGGGAATGGCTTATGCATCCAATATGGGTTTTCAGTGACCGTTAAAGCAAGAGACCGCAAGCGTGGGATCAGCAGGTGATTGGAGTTGGAGAGAGCCTTTATGAGGAACCTATCGGCAAGATACTGTCTACGAAGTGCAAGTGGAGGCTCGACACATTCCACCTGCATGGCGTTCTTTGCAGTTGACTTCATAGCACCAAGTATGATTCTTAGGCATTTAGCCTGTATGAGGTCTAACTTTTCCAGGGGTTTCTTGTTACATGGTTCTAGAATGAATGAGCCGTAGTCCATGTGGCTGCGTATTATTGCATTGTAGAGCAGTTTTTGGCAATAAGGATGAGAACCCCACCAAACTCCTGATAGTGCTCGCAAAACGTTCACCCCTTTCTCACATTTGTCTCTTATATGTTTAAGGTGTGGTTCTCCTGACATTTTGCGGTCCAAGATGATGCCTAGGAATTTGGTTGACTCATAGTTGGGAATGACTTCATCACCATAACGGACATCCACAATGGGCATTGCCCTTCTGCGACTGAAGGTCACTACACAGCTCTTAGAAGGTGACAAAGACAGGCCATGCTCTTCCAGCCAATCTTTTAAGTAGCTAAGGCCCATATTCAGTCTTGAAGAAGCTGTATCTTCAGATTTTGCCGACGCATAAAGTACAAGGTCATCTGCATATTGAAGAATTTCACAGAAGGGCAACACAGACTGCTCCAAATCGTATGTGTAAATGCTGAAGAGCAAAGGGCTGAGAACTGATCCCTGAGGGAGGCCCTGCCACAGTGTACGTGGAGGGAGATAAGAGTTGCCACTACGTATCTTGATGGACCTTCCCATGAATAAGTTGGAGACAAATTGTACCACCTTCACGGGAATGCTCAGGTGTAGCATCTTGGCTCTGAGCACCGGAAGATGGACATTGTCATAAGCAGCCGAGATGTCAAGAAAACATCCTACTAGTAGATCATTGTTGGAAAGTGCTAGTCTGATGTCTGTAGTAAGAATATTCAAGCTGTCCATGGTGCTCTTACCCTTACGGAATCCAAATTGGGTGTTAGCCAGCAGTCCTCTGCTCTCAACATACCATTCTAGCCTATTTTTAACCAGATGCTCAAGAATCTTGCCCATAGTTGCAGAGAGTGCAATCGGTCGGTACGAGCTGGCATCTTCTGGGTTTTTAGCAGGTTTCAATAACGGGATGATAATTTGGGTCTTCCAATCTTCCGGGATCTCACCTGTATCAAACACCTGATTTAAAATACCCAAAAAGTATTCCAGTGATTGTGAGCTTAATTTTGTCAAAAAGCTGTATGGGATACCATCTTCACCTGGCGAGGTGTTGCACAGTCCTTCCAAAGCCAACTTGAGCTCAGCATACGAAAATGGTTCATCAAGACTACTTGTCGAAGGGGGAATCGGAGGAATAAAAATACACGACAATTCTGGAACAGTTGACGGGGCCAGTCTGTCAGCAAAGTCTGGTAGCCACAATGAGCTGTCAGCCGAGGATACAGCATCTGGTCTAAAGGATCCTCTGAACCGCTTTATACTTCTCCAAAGCAGGGATGGAGGAGTTCTAGGGGACAAACTCTCACAGATTCCTTCCATCCCCTTTTCTTTGTTTTAGATAAGAGGCGTTTGGTGCGTGATGATATTTTTTTAAAAGTGATGAAATCCATGATGTCACCAGATGTATTAAACCTCCGCTCCGCGTCATCTCGTTCCTTTAGAACTAGATTTAGGTTGAAGAAACAAGTTCATCTATTTGTATAGGGGCCGAGGGTGTCAGACTTTGTACTGAAGTTGTTACTTGCCTGTGATTTAAATATGTTTCAGGCCCTTGATGATTGTTCATAAGTTTTGTGTTGTTGCAATAAAATTTCACGTAACGAGGCGTTTTTCATGTTTTTGTTGACTTCAACTTACAAAAATTGACGCACGAAAGCTGCAAGCTGCGAATAAAGATGGACAACTGAGTGGATTTCACTGAGTTCATTTGACACGCTCAGTAGATACGTTTGCTTGATCTATGGTATATATGACATCTGTGTAAAAAAACATGTTTCGAAGAAGAGGCTATATTTATATACATAAACAAATAGTTCTTATTGTGTAATTGTCACTGATGCGGATTAGCATGTTGCACTACTGCACCAGTGCATAAGCATGACTTGCAAATTGGTCAAATCTAACGTCTAAGAATATATGAATCACGGCACTCGCACTTCTAAATAGGTGGGTCCATACTCGTACAGAGCGAGGCACGCGGCGAGGCTATCGTATATTGATTTAAACTAACACGATCTTCACTCATATTATTAAATTAAAACGGGACTTAATCGCGTAAAACTTACGTTTTATATTTAACCCGACGTTTCGGACATGACATTACGTCCGTGGTCACGGGTAGACTGGCTGGGAGTTGTATCAACATCTTCTAGCTGTACGAGTTTTTCGAACTACCCGCACTTGATTGTCATCAGTCACTTTTACGCTAGGGTTGCCACTCTGCCTACATACAACACTCACGACATCCGATGGTATGAGACGGGAAGTTTTCTCACGTTTACACTTGCTAATCACTGGATTCCACGAAGATGAAATCCCTTGCCCTTCATTTTGATTGAAATTACGATGTTTCCTGATTTCAATCGCTTCACGTACTTTCCTGCTATAGTAAAGACGTTCAGTTGAAAGGACTTTGGGATTATGCAGTTCAATCCAGTGGTTCGGTCCTGACTCTAGCAAATGCTCGGCAACCGCAGACTTATTTATTTGTCGTTTTTTGTGTCGTTTTTCGTGTCGGTGGCGCCGGTTTTAGCAAATATCTGGATGGAGCATTTTGAGGCAAACATAGACCTGCAACCATGGGCAGTGAAGTTATGGAAGCGGTATGTCGATGATGTCTTTTGTATCATGAAGGGTGGCAAGCAAGAAGTTGAGCAATTACTCCAGTATCTCAATTCCATTCATCAGAAGGTGAAATTTACGTATGAATTGGAATCAGATCGAAGTTTGCCTTTTCTGGACATAAAAGTGATAGGTCGGATGGATGGATCCTTGGCGCACACTGTCTACAGGAAGCCTACTCACACAGATAGATACCTCAATGCTCAGTCTCACCACCACCCTCGTCACCTACTGTCCGTCGTTAATTCCCTAAAGAACAGAGCACATGACCTTTGTGACCCTGAATTTTTAGAGAGTGAGATGTCACACATTCAGGAGGTTCTTAGAAAGAATGGGTACAGGGTGGATTGTCGGCAACCAAGACGAAAGCCTGCGAAGAAGCATCCGAATGTTGCAAGACGACCGGCATTTATGCCCTATGTCAAGGGAGTGACAGACAAGGTTGGTACCATACTAAAGAAGTATTCGATACAGACTGTGTACATGCCGTTGTCGAAGGTGGCGGGGCAACTAAGGTCAGCAAAGGATGTTATTCCATATCAGACGCCAGGCGTTTATAAGATTGACTGTAGCTGTGGTAGTTCTTATATTGGAGAAACCAAACGCACCATAGCGGAAAGGGTCAAAGAACATATCGCGGCGGTCAAAAAACGACAAATAAATAAGTCTGCGGTTGCCGAGCATTTGCTAGAGTCAGGACCGAACCACTGGATTGAACTGCATAATCCCAAAGTCCTTTCAACTGAACGTCTTTACTATAGCAGGAAAGTACGTGAAGCGATTGAAATCAGGAAACATCGTAATTTCAATCAAAATGAAGGGCAAGGATTTCATCTTCGTGGAATCCAGTGATTAGCAAGTGTAAACGTGAGAAAACTTCCCGTCTCATACCATCGGATGTCGTGAGTGTTGTATGTAGGCAGAGTGGCAACCCTAGCGTAAAAGTGACTGATGACAATCAAGTGCGGGTAGTTCGAAAAACTCGTACAGCTAGAAGATGTTGATACAACTCCCAGCCAGTCTACCCGTGACCACGGACGTAATGTCATGTCCGAAACGTCGGGTTAAATATAAAACGTAAGTTTTACGCGATTAAGTCCCGTTTTAATTTAATAATATGAGGCTATCGTAGTGCGGCAAACTAATATTTAGACATGCCTCGGCCGAGGCAGCGCGCGCGATTTGCTCGTCCGAATGACTTTCCACTTTCTGTGACTTCTGTGAGGACCTGCTTAATGACACGATTTATTAGCTACGTATATTGTAATAACCACAAAATTAAAATTTTGAAAAACCCCCCCACTGCGACATAGTGGACCGATTTTCATGAAACATGGCTAAGAACACTCTCGACTAACTCAACTTTCAAACAAAAAAAACTAAATCAGTTCATCCGTTCGGGAGCTACGATGCCACAGACGGACACACAGACAGACAGTCAGACACGTCAAACTTATAACACCCCGTCGTTTTCGGGGGTTAAAAATATCGATTTGGACTGGTGCGCGAATTCGCGTTAAATGGTGTAATTCGATATGACAAACATACAGTTGAATCGATAACCTTATTTTTGTTTTGTAAGTCATGAGTTAATAATAGGAGCCCCCCTTCACAATAACTAATTTTAAATACAATAACTTCAGACACTGCAGACAATACCACTTTAAAAACTAATTGGTATTTGAAACAGGTGAAAGTAATAAACATTACTTAGCTTAATTAATTTATCAACAAAGATTAAAATGATTTGTCAAATCAAATTCTGACCGATAATTTTGATCCTGTGATCCTTAGTCTAAGGTTTTATCGTATCTTAGACATTGAGTACTTTATCTTTATTGATATTGCTCTATGATAAGATTGATAACCGTAACCTGTGTACTCTAAACGTGTAGGTATGTATTAGAAGTGTGATAATGTCAATCAATATCTTGATAGAGATGAGTCTTGTCTCTAAGATGTCTGTATCTCTAAGTGACCGACCACACCAGAGCGTCGCGTGTCTCGGGGCGCGCAACGGACGTCCGCGCCACGCCACCTGAGTGTAATTCAAAAAACGTCTCCTCAGTACAATTTGTATAGGAAGGACGTAAGGCGCGCCGCCAAGCGCCAAAATGTAGGAGACGCTTTTTGAATTACACTCAGGTGGCGTGGCGCGGACGTCCGTTGCACGCCCCGAGACACGCGACGCTCTGATGTGGCCGGTACCTAACACGATGTATGTTTTCCTCCTTCGCTTTATATCTTATACTTTTAAACGAGCAATTCTTGTATATTTATTTATTTATTTATATATACCGACGATCTCGGAAACCGCTCTAACGATTTAGCTGAAATTTGTTATGTGGGGGTTTTCGGGGGTGAAAAATCGATCTAGCGTAGCCTTAGATCCCGGAAAACGCGAATTTTTGAGTTTTCATGAGTTTTTCTTTTGCGTTTGTAAACGTAAAATATGGTAGTTAATTTCGCCGCGCGCGCATCGATTCCACTTAGCTCAGTCGTACGAGGTCGGTCTAATGTACGCAGATAGATCGTAGGTGTCAGGGTTTCGAATCCCGGCCAGCAATTAAGTTTTTGTTTTTGTCTTTTTTTTTTTGTATTTATAAGAGTTTTTTTTAAGACGTGATATATTAAAATAGAACCGAGCGAAGCTCGGTCGCCCAGATATTTTAGACAAATGACAGCATGTAGGAACACACAAAATTAGAACAGTTTATTTTTCCTCTCTGCCAAAGGGTTAAAATAGTGGTGCCTATCCTCGTTTTTAAATTCCGTTAAATTCCTGACCGGTTTTTTTTTTAATACCATACGTCGGTTACAAACAGAAATACGATCCGCCTGATGGAAAGCGGCCTTCGGGCCTTAAGGCCCCAGACAACCTAGCAAGGGTTACGAGATGGATTAAGGACCCAATAAATTTAGGAAGGGCCATGAAACGTCAAGTGCCTAGGGGCTCTATAGGTTTATTAAATTATTTCATACACGTATAACTCAGAAATCACTTAAAAGGAAACATAAACTAACTCATTAGGTCATTACGTCAGACCAGAGTAATTTGCCTCTTAAACGAACAACAGAATGTGTTCTAAGCGCTGCGGTGAGGCAGATAAGAGATACGAAAGACGGCCGGCGATAACATTTGCTCTCGCTATCGATATTTGTTTAACTTCTGCAGGGTTCTTTAGGTATAAATTTATATGACGAAATTAGGAGCTGCATTTAGAGGTAGAATAAAGACATGAAGTGCATGCAAATAACTAGTGTGATGTAAACCTTATCGCATCGGTGTATCCCTATCGCAAGGTTACGAACAGTGCGAAAAGGAGGGCTTTAACATGCGACCGTATGCTTGCCTGCCAGATCATTATAATTTCTGTTAAAGTACCTACAGTCTACATCAAATAGTTGTTTGTGTTCCAAAATGGAAAAAAAATGCTTAAGCAAAGGCCAGGAAAGGGAATCGTTGTTGTAGATATATTAGGAATTGGAGATACAGTGGGGGATCGATGTGGAGAGAGATAAGAAATTTCTGAAGAAAATAGTAACCCATAGCACATTTATGTCTATTGGGTTTAGCTAAACTTAAATGTGTTAGATATTTTCGTTTATTAGTTTATCGCTAATAGTTAGACGCAGGAATGAGGAAATGCTTTGTTATAGGCTTTGAATCTTGTAATGCAAACAAATATAACACAATGCAATAATCTACACATATCATATTCTGAATAATTTATCATAGTACTCAAGGAAATTAGTCACGACTCACGATTTACCAGATAGGTATCCTATTAGCCTCTACGCCTTCTTGGTTTTAGTAACCGTTTGAGGGAGATGTTTTTTAATGCTTGTGCTTTTTTAACCCCCGACGCAAAAACGACGGGGTGTTATAAGTTTGACGTGTCTGTTTGTCTGTCTGTCTGTGTGTGTGTCTATCTGTGTGTGTGTCTGTCTGTGGCATCGTAGCTCCCGAACGGATGAACCGATTTCGATTTAGTTTTTTTTATTTGAAAGCTGTGTTAGTCGGGAGTGTTTTTAGCCATGTTTCATGAAAATCGGTCCACTAGGTCGCGGTCGGGGGTTTTTTCAAAATTTTAATTTTTCCACACTAATTCGTAAAGTAGTACATTGGGCCATATACGTACACGTGCCAAAAGGGAATCTGAAACTCGTGTCAATTTAAAACACTCCCTTTGGTGGTGTTTTAATTTATCGCCGCTCGTTTGGAATTTTCTCGTTTTCGCACTTGTATCGTAATGTACCTACTATTCCGTGGCATTGACGCTATCAAATAAATGTAAGTGTACACGGGAAAACGTCCCACTTTGTCGATTTCTATAAAGTCGCTTTGTTAGTTTATTCATATAAAGATACAAGTAAATCTCGTCTTAATGGTAACCGACAAAGTGGGGCGTTTTACTAAACACACTCACGGTCACTCACTTTAAAATCTCACGGTAGCCTAGCTACACTAATTACAATTAAATTGAGCGTTTATTGAAATGTCATTCTTACGATTGGCAGTGGCAAATCAATCGATATCTGTACCTATAAATATGTTTGCTGTCATTGTAATAATTGCATCATGTAAGTAGGTAAAGCAAAATCGATACGTCATTGTGATGTTTTTGCTTTAGTTCGGGAGCCTTGATAACCAAAGGATTCTACCTAGTGAGAGAAGTAAAAAAAATACATTTAGGTAGTATACGTATATTAAACGTCTTATTATTAGTACCTATAGGTTTTTACAAATGAATAGCTACCTACATCTTTAAAAAGATCCCCATCTACTATTTTGGTTACATTCTGTACGCATTTTAGATATACATTTCTAATATTATCTACAACACTTCTTAAACTTACTGGTGGAACTAAATCAAATTGTGTGATTTATTTTATCGTCTAAACGGGGCTCCGCTAGAACAATGGAAATCACTTCAGGTGCCGTAGCCGAATGGCATTTCTGCGACGCGAAACGAAAACGAAACGTTGCGAAAGGTAGTCTGGCTCTGTCGCGCCAATACGCAAGAGCGATAGAGATAGATATCTACGAGCGTTTCGTTTCGTGAGCGTTTGTGCCATTCGGCTATGTACCCTGAGAGCCCTATTGATTGTACAATTATTTTCTATAAAATAAATACATTTAATCAATTTCCAGCTCCGAAGGCGTTATCGTAAAGTACCAGGTGACCGACGAAGTCCCGACGGGCACCTGCGCGGTGCTCGTGACGGACACGCATCGCTCGCTGTGCGCTAACCTGGCCGCGGCGCAAAAGTTCACCCCCGATCACCTGGCTAAGGACGAGTGCCAAGAGCTCATAAAGAAGGCGAAGTACTTTTACACATCTGTGAGTATATTTAGTATTATTTTATCAAAAGTGACGACGTGTAAAGTACCAGGTGACCGACAAAGCGGTGCGCCAACCTAACCTGGCCGCGGCGCAAAAGTTCACCCCCCACCACCTGGCTTAAGAGGAGTGCCAGGAGATCATAAAGAAGGCGAAGTACTTTTACACATCTGTGAGTATATTTAGTATTATATTATAAAACTCTAGTGACGACGTGAGTATCAGGTGACCGACAAAGCGGTGCGTCAACTTGGCCGCGGCGCAAAAGTTCACCCCCGATCACCTGGCTACAGAGAAGTGCCAAGTGCTCAGTGCTCATAAAGAAGGCGAAGTACTTTTACACATCTGTGAGTATAAGAAGTATTGTTTTATCAACCCTCAGATGCTAACGTCGTGATCGTAAACTACTTACCATGTGACCGACGAAGTTTCGACGGGCACCTCTACTATACTATAAGACCAGTAGTAACTCTTCTAACAAACGCACTCCGCGCGGTATGTATGTATGCGCGCTGTGTACGTACGCAATACATACATGTAAGCGGATGAGAACGAGCGAGAATGAATTGAATCATTCAATGTCACAACATTGAATGGAACCATAGAGATTTCGTTTCTTAATTTCAAATCGTCGAGTGCTGCCTAAGGGTAGGCGCCCATTGGCAACTTTGTCGCCTCAATTATTTTGTCATCTAATGTATGAAAAATTGCATCGCTACGTGTTCTCTCTTTCATACTAGCCTAGCCCATAGTCTGACGGTGTGAGAGACAAAAATTGCGGCAACAAAGTTGCCCGTGGGTGCCCACCCTAAAGCAAAAACTTTACCATTTATTTAACATTTCCAGGGTTTCTTCGTAGCGGTATCTCCCGAGTCTATCCTTCAATTAGCAGATCGCGCGAACAAGGGCGGCCATGCTTTCATCATGAACCTTAGCGCGCCGTTCGTGTCACAATTTTACAAGGAGCCACTGGAAAAGATCCTGCCTTATGTTGACGTACTTTTCGGCAATGAGAGTGTAAGTTTTAAAGAATATAAAGTATGTCGGTACTTATGTTTTCTAGAAGAACAACATTTTTATATACAAGGTGCTCGCGAGGAACCCGCATAACTTGAACCACGCGTTTCTGAGGCAAAAAGAAAGAAAAAATGTTATATGAATTTTAAAATTTTTCGCCAAGAATTTTTTTTTTCTTTTTTTTTTTTTGGACGTATTTTCACATAAAATTTTTTTTATCCATAAAGTTGGCAATTAAAATGAGTTCCTTCATTTATTTTTCTAAAAACCAAATTATTTGGAAGTTTTTCTTGTCACATTTTGACATCTATCAATGACTACTGTGAGACTATGCTCCACAATAACTCTGAAACTAGACGAAATCTAGAAAAGTTTATATGACATTTTAGTCTTAAAATGTGACCAAGAATATGCCGTTAAAGTTATATGGGTTCCTCGCGAGCACCTTGTATGAAAAGCTATATCTGGAGAAAACTACCTAGTTTTCGACATTCCTTTCTAAAAGGTCACTGTAATGTTACTGAATTAACACTTTCGCGACCAAGAACCAGCCTGGGGGGTACTCGTGAACTTTGCTAAGATGCCGGAGAACCCGCTAAATTACGACCAGTTTCTGACGTAGTGCTCCAATTTTTGTCTGATAATGAATGAAAGGATTATAATATCCACCCAAAAAGGACCCTTGAAGTTCCATTTAATGTCTAATAAAATAAAATGCAATGAATGAATGAATTATTGCAATTTTTTTTAATGTCTAATTCTTATTTTACAGGAAGCCGAAGCCTTCGCGACAGCCTTCGGCATCACCGAAAAGGACCTCCAAGCGATAGCCCTCAAAATAGCCAACATGCCCAAACTCAACCCGTCCCGACCACGCGTGGTCGTAATAACCCAAGGTTGCGAACCCGTCATCCTCGTAGAAAACGAAAAAATAACCTTAGTACCTGTCAATAAACTGTCAAGAGAACAGATCATAGACACGAACGGTGCGGGGGATGCGTTCGCGGGCGGGTTTTTGAGCCAGATGGTGTTAGAGAAGGATTACACGACGTGTGTTAAGTGCGGTATATACGCGGCGACGCACGTGATCCAGCAGTCTGGGTGCACGTTAAACGGCGTGAGTGACTTTAAATCTAGCTAGGTAGTTTTTAGGGTTCCGTAGTCAACTAGGAACCCTTATAGTTTCGCCATGTCTGTCTGTCCGTCCGTCCGTCCGCGGATAATCTCAGTAACCATTAGCACTAGAAAGCTGAAATTTGGTACCAATATGTATATCAATTACGCCGACAAAGTGCAAAAATAAAAAATGGAAAAAAATGTTTTATTAGGGTACCCTCCCTACATGTAAAGTGGGAGCTGATATTTTTTTTCGTTCCAACCCCAACGTGTGATATATTGTTGGATAGGTATTTAAAAATGAATATGGGTTTGCTAAGACCATTTTTTGATAATATTAATATTTTCGGAAATAATCGCTCCTAAAGGAAAAAAAAGTGCGTCCCCCCCCCTCTAACTTTTGAACCATATGTTTAAAAAATATGATAAAAATTACAAATGTAGAACTTTATAAAGACTTTCTAGGAAAATTGTTTTGAACTTGATAGGTTCAGTAGTTTTTGAGAAAAATACGGAAAACTACGGAACCCTACACTGAGCGTGGCCCGACACGCTCTTGGCCGGTTTTTAAGGAAAGGTAGATGGTTTATGAATGGGAAGAGATACACATATTTGAATAGTTCAGTTGAGGAGTGTCTTTTCAAAAGCCAAAGGGCTTATTTCCACTTTGAACTTTTTTTGAGAAATCGAGAAAAACATAATTCCACGGTATTGACTTTGAAATTAATATTTAATTTGCAAAATTGTAATATTGCAAGTTGACGTTAATGCTATGATTATATCAAACGTAACATGTGTACCTAAATAAATATTTAATTACCATATGTTTTTGAGAATTAAGCACTTTTGATGCGAACTTTTGGGAATTAAGCCCTTTTGTTGTGGCCTTGTAGCGTAAATGTTATTATTTTGAAATTGTTTTATTTTATTTTTGGATTTTGTATTTTTTTTTTTTTATTTTTATTTATTTATTGAACATAGTGCAAGCTTACAGTCTGAACCAATACACCTACACATTAACAATACATGCAATATAATAAAAATAAAACATGCTTAGGTAAAATGTCGAACAAGTCAAACTAATCAAATAAACAATTAAGAGGAAAAATAAAATGAGAAAATTTAAAACAATGTCAAAACAGATTACAGGTCAGTCAAATAAAAATTTATAAATTGTCTAGCAGTTTTGCATAAGTATGCTAAACGATCGGCAAACATGTCAACGTCAACGTGCTGAGTGAGCATCGCCTGGAGAAGCGTTAAAGCACGCGTGGTGGGCGCGTGCCTCGCGTAACACGTGCGAGCGGTCGGCCGCTGCAGCAGACACGGCCGGCGACGTGGTGCCACCGCCCCCTCCAAGTCGCGCGGCACACGCTTGGGAACTAATAACCCTATCTTTCCTAACACATCTGGGCTATCAACATGGTGGTGGATGATGGAGAGATAGTGTATCAGGAGCAGCAACTTCCTCCTCAAACCGAGGGTGTCTAGCCCAACCATCCCCGAGACAAAGATGGAAGGGTAGAGGTACGGGTAGAGGTGTAGTATTAACGTTAGTTGATATAAATGTTGTTGTACTACATACATTGGTTTATCCACATAAATAATCATTACACATTTTTCAAAATGTGTTCTAAACTTTGATGTTAATCTTTTTTTTAAAGACCAAGGCGAGACTTTTTGAACTTTTATCTCAAAATAACGCGTAATTTTCTATACTAAGAAAAACTGCATTCATAGTTTAAAAAAAAAGAAAAAATGGAAATAAGCCCTTTCGAAAAGACACTCCTCAGTTGTAGTATTTTTCGAACAGGAAACATAGGGCAGATCTCATCTCGGTACAATTTAGCGAGATTTATCGTATTAGAGTATGCGCCACGGGCAATTTTGTCGCCTCTACTATTTTGTTTTCTCGCATACAATGTTTGAAAAGTTGCGTCGCAACGTGTGCGCACCTTATACCTACTGATACCCATAGACTTATGGTCTGTGAGAAAAAATGGTTGCGGAGACTAAAGTTTGCCCGTGAGCGCTCATCCCTATGATTTTATAAAGACACCTATGACCATGGTCTATGTATTTCAAAAATACTATGTATGTACAAAATATAATAACTACAAAAACGATGTGATAAAATCCTTATGCCAGCAACATGGTCTGATATTGGGAATCGGATATGATCAAGGAATAAATTTAGAAACAACAGAGCCATGGACAATATAAAATGTATTCCATGACCTTTTTCGATTCCTACTTTCAGTCCGTGTAGGCAAATTCTGCAGAAATAAAAAAATAGCCATGTCTGAATTTGAAGAAAGTGCGATTAAGTTAAAAACTGGAATTAACTCGCCTACGGTGTTTTGAAACTTATACGACCAATAAGAAAAAACCGTACTCCCATTTAAAAGCAGGCAACGCACTTCAAACTCCTTTCATGTTGCATGTATGTAGCTTACCCTTAACCAATCAGTCTGCTCATTTGCCTACTTTCCTTTTTTCCTCTTTTTCTATTCCCTGTCAATTTTGTTTCCATTTAACAGCATTATTTTATAAAGTTAAGCGTAATGTGTTATGCAAACGGGCAACGCAATACAGAACCACTTAGTGTAAACAAATATTTCGACGGCGAAGTAACAAGAACTCCTAAGTACAGTCGACTACAGAGATATGTATCCACTTTTTCACCTTATTGCATTGTAATAAGGTGAAAAAATTATACATATCTTTGTAATCGACCTGTACTTAGGAGTTCTTGTTACTTCGCCGTCGATTTGTAGATCTCGCACAAGTAATAGCACTTATCCTGCTATACGATAATTGATGATAAGTTGATAACTAATAGCTACCCGCTACTGTAGAACTTAAATCCTTATAACATCAATGGAACTTGAACTTTGTTATAACCATCCTCTCTAGCACAAGTTGTCTTGTCGCGCGCGAGTCCATACTTGAAGTCGCGCTTGATGTATGGACTCGCGCGCGACAAGGCAAATTGTGCTAAAGGGTCAGGGGCGTATTCACAAATATAGGAAGGACATCGGAGAAGCCGGTCGACTTGTATTGAATATGCCTGTCGCAAATTCTTGAACCCACACCACAAAATACACACTTGTAGATGGACACTGCTATTGCGCAATACACGCGCGTCATTTCCATGTCTGTGTACGTGCGAACGACCAGCGAGTCGTGTCATCACGCACGCACACAACGACAGCTGTATGCTCAATGAGCTAAGGGTCCCCCCACATCTAGCGTCTGCTGGCGGCTTGTCCATTCTCTAGTAGCCCCTGGTAAAAACAACAGTTTTTCTGTCTAATTTGTTGAGTTATTTCCAACTACCCAGAACTGCATGAGATGTAAAACCTGGCCAGAAATGTATGACTGTTGTCAGGAGGGCGCTGTTTTTCTGATGTATGGGTTGACAGTCCAGTATAGTATGAAGAAAATAGTTCTAATAAAATTCCGCAACATGGCGCCTAGTCATATATTTACTGGTCAGGCTTTATGCTCGTAAGATTTATTTTTTATTTGTAGCCAATTCCAGATATAGCATTATAGAACTAGAAAATACTAATATAAAGTAAGTATTGTGAAATGAAAATACCTTGGTTGTTATAACTGTGTTACATTGTATGAATCGTACAGCTGTGTAATAAAATCAAACTCAGTACTTAGTTATGACTTGTTATAAAAACGTTTGAACAGATTTATCGAATAATATGTGGATCTGATGTCAATTACATGTATTAAATGAGTGATATTATGTTTTCTGTAAACTTAAGTACATTACAAAAAGCAATACATGTTAGTGTATCACGAAAAATGTTGGATTTATTTAAGAAACAATGAAATGTTATAAGTTACCTTAAACTAAGTAATAAAAGTCAAAACTTGTAATAAAATCTAGCTTCTGAGCAATACTTATAGTTATGATAAAATTTGTCTTAAATCTAAAGTGTATGTCCATGTAAACTAACCTTCTAAAGATACACTACCTTTGAAACATACCCAAACGTATTTCTGATAGTGTACAGATTTCTATATCAAATCTTTTTTCTAAAAAAAATGGACCAAGTTATGCAGTGTAAAAAGTAAATTATTGCTAATTTTCTATCAGCCCTTACTTCGAAAAACTAAATTCTTTAACTACTTCTGTCACTCAAAATTGAAAGACGGAGATGTATAACAAAATTTAGATTTTCGTAGGTAGCTAACATAGTGAGGCAGTCATGTAACAATTGTAACATTCATGATATGTGAGAGAGTTTAGTAAAGCATCCCACTTTGTCAATTGCTATAAAGCCGCTTTGTCAGTTTATTCATATGAAGATACATGCGAATCTCGTCTTTATGGCTAGCAACAAAGTGGGTCATTTTATTAATAACTAACACAAATTATGCTAGGAAAATTTACATATTCAGAAGCAGGGTAAATCCACGTGAAAGTAACGTGAGTCACGACTTCATCGATTGTTTATTTGAACTACAGCTGTAAATGAAAGGATCTATGCATATATCGGGAAAGTAACACTTGTTTAGAGACAGATTATCACTTGAACTAACATCGAGAACAAATGGAACATGCCGTAAAATCGTGACTCATGTTACTCTTGCCACAGATTGACCCAGCAGCTTATTAATGTCTATAATTACAAAGGAGCATATTAAAATAGTATTAAAAATACTTTTTGCTGGTAGTGTTGTTTATAAACATACTTTTTTATAGCAATATTATGACATGAAAATTAGAAAGTAGTCAACAGTAAATAAATGTTAAAAACTTAAAAAGCTTACATTCCTGTTATCAAATCAACATGCATATACTATAGCTTAATGCATGGGCCAGCCATGATATTTTTGGCAGAGGATTATACTGTTCAAAGTATATACTATTGTTAACTATTTATGAAAAGCGTAATTAACAATTCTTATTCATACTTAACTAAATTTAAACTAGGTTCAGGCTTACTTTTAAATCAGTCTGTGTAAGATCTCAGATTTACACTATGGCTTCAATGGAAAACAAAATGGTGTGATAGTCTATCACACTATATTAGCAAGTTAGTTTTACTATCTTGCAAAAACAAAAAATATTAAGATAAAACACTAACAATATATTACCAGATATAGCTCCATACAAAATATTAGATAAAAATATGACATTCTAAAAGTAATATCAAGCTTGGTGCAGAATTACTTTTTATCAATAAAAACTATATCATAACGAACAATATGTTCTGTCCAGTCTGGGGCAATCTTCTCCTCATCTCCCAATAAGGGCATGCACCTGTAAACTTCCACTATAATGAAATCCCTAACAGTGTGGTTCAGCATCTTTATAGTACCCCGTGTCACTCTGTCAGGGTACAAATCAGGAGTTATCCTGAAAATAACTTTGGGCACATCATTCATGTTGAAATCATGTTTTTCTTTCATTTTTCTACTGTTGAACTTTGGCTCTTTCTCCTTTCTATTGTTTTTTGTGGACCTGTAAAATACAGTGGTTTTACATTTGTTGATGAAATATCATGTTATGGTTGTACTTATGTTTGTATTTGTTGTAGAATAAAGGAATTTTCTAATTTATTTTTGTTTTATATTTATAACATCCTACAATGGTAGTGCTGCATGTGCATACTTATTTTCCTTTGGGAATTTCGAGAACTTTTGGAACTTCGCGTAATTTTCCTGAATTTGTTTACCTATCTGCAGAGATCTGAAGTCACACAACGTTTTGAATCATATTAAAGCGTAATAATTGGACTGTAATAAATAAAAACAACAACAAACTTCTTGTGTCTAGGTGGGTAGATGTCAAAATCTTGATTGAAGTAAGAAAAAATAATTATGTAGTTAAAAAGATCTATCGAAGCGTTTGGAGTGGATTCATCATGCTCTTAATCATGTATTACATAAAATTCGTTGAAAATGTATGTATTAGACATAAATAATTAACATTTTCAGTAAATGTTTGAAATACTTACGGCATTTTCACTCGAGATATTGAAATAGTACGGTTAGGTGTTGTATTACAATCGCACAACCTTTTCTCGATAATTTTCAATCAGCTGATATTATTTATTACTTTTCCTTGGAAGCTTGATTTATTTATCTGGTGCTTTTTCTTATTCGACTCTCACTGATTCTTCGGGTGCAATTACAAGTTTCTTTGAAAATATTGTTTTGGTTTTCGTAAAAACTCGCTGACCGCGCGATCCGCTGAGGCGTTTTTCAAATCATTAAAATACAAACATGTTTCAGTTTCATCTTGGTTGTCAAACTCAAGGAAATTTTATTAATATGGGCCTAAAATATACTTACTCAGTGAAGTATTAGGGAAAGTCAAATAAACTTCTATTATTTCGTTAAATTTTATGTAATTTTAAATTTTCTGCTTAAATATTATAAATAAGTGTGACCATAGACAATAATGGTATGAAAACATATTTTTTGGTAAATTAATTGTAATTAAAATGGCAATACATTTTGCGGCGACAAGCAGGATATCAAAAATATTTTTTTCATATAGCAACTGATTGATAGCCATTTTGAAGAGCCTTTTGTTGGTGTTTTGTGAATGTTTTCAAGTAAATTTTGTAATAAACCATTAATATAAAAGTAAATTGGCTATTGAAAATCATTGCGGGCTACAAACACCAAATCATTACATGTCATCACTTTGTGTTGTTTGTTTGTGAAGTCGTATTGTGAAAAAAAAAAGAACCGGAAAGGACTCCGTTGTATTAGGTTTTATTTTACTTTTAGTGAGGGGTAAATAAGGAACTATAAATCAATCAACCCTTTTGTTGTAGTTATCTAGTGAAGTGTAACTAAACCAAAGCATTTACGTCGCGTGTATTCCTTCGACGTAAATTTGGATTGTCACAAGATGGCCGCCATCGGATGCTCGTTCCGCCGAAACCCGCTTTCAAAGCGCGATGTGTCACCCACGGGCGCCCGCTTGGCCGCCAACATGCTCTGAGCCGGCGTCGGGCAGCGCGTTGCGCTCTCCGGCACCTTCCGGCGAGGTTCCATTTCGTAAAATGGAATTTCGCTCGAGGCGCCAAAATACGATGGGTGTTGACAGCGCTCCAGTATCGTACCGTTACTCCGACGGCCGATCAAAATAATCGTAGACAAAGATGAGCGAGCCGGAAGACGTCGGAAAGGATGTGTGGAAGCGATGGATACTCGAGGCGATTCGGAAAATACGTTCACAAAAACAGCGGCCGAGCGTGGAGCGCATCTGTCACGCGATCAGGCAGCATCACAACTATCATGAGGACGTGGTCTCCGAGCGCCTGGAGCGGGCCGTGCGTGAGGGTGCCGTGCTGAAAGTGTACAACAAGGGGCAGAGCTCGTACAAGGACCCGGGCGGGTTACAGAGCAGGACTCTTAGGATAGCACTGGACATCGATGTGTCGCGAGCAGTGGCTAAAGCAGTGCGTGAGTTAGGTGAACGGGACGGTAGTGACTTAAAGACTATAGAGAAACATCTGCAGCAGGCATACCAAGTGACTGTGGACCCTGAGGTTGATGTGCGAACAGTGTTGAAGGCCGCGGCGAAGCGCGCCGTTACTAGGGGGTTGATAACCCACCATCAGGGATTTTATAAGGCTGCGGAGAGACCGAGGGCAGGGTCACATGAACGGACTCCAAAGCAGAAAAAGAATCAAGAATCAGAAAAGGTAAGGATATTATGCTTTCCTTGTAATTGTAATGTTACTAAGTAAATAGTAAGTTTTAATACTACTGGGTGTATTGGGATAGTTGTGTTTCACCTTTGTTTACATGCCGCATGTTTTCAAAACCTCTCCTTTTGTTATGTTTTTGGCGTTTTAAGTGCTTATTGGAGTACATAATATATCTATGTATAAAATTCTAGTTAATGTGACATATCTATTGTTTCTTATTGGGAAACTTGTATGACATACTATCTAACAATTAGGGAACCAAAAACAAGTTTTTATATTCTAATTGATAAAACGCAATGCAGAAGTATAATTAGTTTTTCATGTGTTTTATTTGAAAGACACAAGTTTCCCTGGCAAATATCCATTATGAAATACTTTCAATAGCAAGTAGTTTTTATCTAAACACAAATAAATGTGTATTATGGTAAGCTTATGCTGTGTGCTTTACAAGCCAGACCTCTTTTATAACATCAACTGTTAGTATTTTTCTATGACAATAAACTTTATTATTTGTGGGCTCAAATCTTGTACTGTAGACCCCAAAATGTTGCATATAAATATTAGGCCAGGATTCTGATCATGCCTAACCATGGCATGCTCTCGTTCTGCAGCCAAGGAGCCATATTAGTTAGGTACAAGGGCTGGTATGATTGTAATAAATTAGTGAAATTAAAATCTGTGTATAACATTAACTAATTTAATGGTGACTCTTGACAGTCTCAATGCAAATCAATGCAGGTGTAATCCACACAATCATACAAGCTTTTGTGAAGGGACCTATACCTCTAGGTCAGCTAATATTTCAGAAAGAAACCTTAAAAAAACGAAATATAAACCATGCTCATTCAGTTTTGTTATGACAGCAAATTATGAATGAACATAACCTATAACTGATAACAGCTGCATACTTGTTTGTAAACAAACTTATCTTTGGCTTTCACATTTACAAGTATACTACAAAACTGATGTTCAATAACCACAAATTAAAATTTTGAAAAAACCCCTGATATAGTGGACCGATTTTCATGAAACATAGCTAAGAATACTCTCGATGAATTTAGCTTTCAAACAAAAAATAAATCAAAAATTGGTTCATCCGTTCGGGAGCTATGATGCCATAGACAGACACACAGACCGACAGACAGACAGACACGTCAAACTTATAACACCCCATCGTTTTTACATTAAAAATATGTGACTATGCTTTTATTGCTTATCTTAATGGTTCTGTTTTAGACTAATATTACATATTGTGTTTGAAAATAAAACTTTCTTAATTTATCTTAGCAAATCAAATATATATTAATTCACATATTGATAAAATTTGAATGGGCATAGATTTTGATTCTCTAATCTATCCTAGATGGGAGAGTATGAAGAACTTTTTAGGCATTTAGTGCTATATTATGAGTAAGTTTATACCACTAGGCCAGTTTTACAATTAAAGATGTTGTTTTTCTGTTGAAAACATTATTTTTGCCAAATTTACAAATAGGCCATTTTAAAACCAGCATGAGCCAAGAAGTCGCTATGACCTATAATAGAGTCTATGTGCTAGTTTATTTTTAGCACAAACACAAACCTTCTTTGTCACACTTCTTCCAATCATTATACTCATTAGTACACACATTCACAATTGGTATATTAAAAACCGGCCAAGTGCGAGTCGGGCTCGCGCACAAAGGGTTCCGTAGCAGCAAATATAATAAACTTATTATGTCAATTTATACACCTGCCAAAATTACAGTTAAATCAACCTATCTCAAAAACTATAAGAGATACTTTGATCAAACCAAAAATCGTTGAAAGAGTTAATTAGCATGCATCACCTCTATTTTTTTTAGAATTTTATACCCCGTAGTTATAAAAATAGAGGGGGGGGGACATACTTTTTACGACTTTGAGAGCTGATATCTCAAAAACCGTTCACTTTAAGAAAAATGTTTTTTAGAAAACTTTATATCATTTTAAAAGACCTTTCCATTGATACCCCACACGGGTATGTACATCGAAAAAAAATTTTCATCCCTCAGTTACATGTATGGGGGCCCCACCCCCAATTCTTTTTTTTTACTATTTAGTGTCATAATTTTGTAGTGGTTCATACAACACATATTCCCATCAAATTTCATCACTGTAGTACTTATAGTTTCCGAGTAAATCGGCTGTGACAGACGGACAGACGGACAGACGGACAGACGGACATGACGAAACTATAAGGGTTCCGTTTTTGCCATTTTGGCTACGGAACCCTAAAAATGTAGTAATTTATGAATAACTTTTTGGACTAATGTTGTGTATCTAAAAGTGTGTCTTAGGACTTGATAAAATTATAATTACCTTTTTAGGGATCCATACCAAAAAGGTACAAAAGGAACCCGGTCTGTCTGTCACATATCTAAATATCTCGAGAATAGATTTCAAATTTTTTAACTGACACACACCCCTGCAACCAAGCAACCAAATAAAATCTTTTGGGATAAATCATAGCTATAGAACAGTTGAATACCGGAGTAGGCAATTCAATACCATAATACATTCAGTAGTCCTAAACCTTAAACCTACCTAACAAAACATCATATCTTATGTTAGTAGAGCGGCGAGAGGGTCTCGGAAAAAGTTGATGTGACTGGAGAGTATACTGCTGACAAGTGGTATCGTTGTGATCGGTAGACTTTACTGAGTACGAAATAATGACTTGTCGCATTCTCAGACTGTGGGGGGTTAACTATGACGTCACAAAGATCGCGGTCCCGGGTTTCAATTTTTTGCCAATTTGTCTAGAACCCCTTATCCAATTTTGAAAAATGAGGTGTCGATTGAAAGCGTATAACATGCTGATTAAGATTTCTTATAAGTGAAAAGTATAGTTTTGTTAGTTATTTTTTAATTAACAATAATGCAAAAAATACTTTTTTTTACTCTCTTTTTTTATTTTTGTGACTCAAAAAGGCAATGAAAACGGCCACTTAGCTAAAAAATATGTTATATAAATCATTTAACTACATTATTAAGCTATCTGTTGCTTTTTAAATTTCTACGATCAGATAATAAATAAGCAAACTACAAGCACATACCTGTAGGCGGGGAGTACCGCTTGACACGCGTTCCCATACATTCGGCGTCTACCAAATTACACCTCGCGCAAAATTCGTTTCAAGCAGATATACCTCTAATCTTATTCATCGTAACATATCAATATTGGTATCATTTGAAAGTACAATTAAAGTCCTTTAAGAAACAATATCAACCATTTTCTTAAAATCAATAATCGCCAGTCTACGGTGGTTACAAAGAAAAAAAGCGGGGATGCAATTTTACGGGTTCTCTAGGTTTGATACACTAGACGAGTTTAAAAGGGGAGGTAAAGGTTACATATGGGTTGTTCTCTGGCCTGAAAGCTACACAGAGGCCCAGGGGAGGAAAAACTAGGGTTTAAGTTTAGTTTTAAGTATTTTTTTCTTTTATTTGTTGATTTTATTGTGTTTATTTTTTTTTTGTAATTTTATCAAGGATACACGTTGGTTTCTTTTGCTGAAAATTCCCTTTTTTATGAGAAATGTGATAAATTTCATGGCATTTTCCGATAGAGACTAAAATTAACTTTCAAATAAGGCCACATAGTCATACTTTTACTTATATAATACCAAGTAATACCGTTTGAAAAACGACTTAGAGGTGCGGTTATTTGACCCAGTAGGTAATAAAAAGTAATCGTAAAATCAAAACGACTGGACTTCGGTCGTTATACACATTAAATCACTAAAATGAAGTTACCTATAATGTTTTAGTAATTATAATCATCACTTTTAGCCACTTTTCTCAAAACATAGTTATTCAACAGAAGTCAAGATAACATTAAGAGCATATTTATTATTAATAATGCGTTATAAATATGAAATAGTTGTTGGGGTACACTTGATAAGTACATGCAGCTCCTGCAAATACACTCAGTGTCAAAAAAATCACACATCTCAATCGTTTGCGTTTAAGCAGTATTGACCCACATATTAGAGAGCAGGGCACGCAGGCCGCCTCGTAAGACTATGTGTGGCACTGAGGAACCAGTGAAGTCAGGTCTATGGATTGCTACACTGCTGTCCCGCTTGCACTACTCCGCCGGGGCTATTACCCTTAATACGTAGGGTGTTCAATAAATCTTGTCGTGTAATCATATATATTTATATTTTTTCAAAATAAGCCCCACAACAATTAATACATTTATTCATACGCACAAACCACTAATTTATCCAACCCTCCCACTTTCCTTTATTTATTAATTAATTCTAATTCTTCCTCAAACTCACCAACCAACTGTTCGTCCGTAGAAAACTTGCGCCCTTTCTGTTGTCGCCCCCTTTATACCCGACGTTGTGTAACACACATGCCTGAATCCGACTTGGGTATGGATCCGCGTGGGCAACAAGGGTTCATCATATCAGTAATACATATAACGCCATGCTACATGAGAGTAGGAGAAGGGGTCGCTTTCGACCACACTGTTATATGTATATTTACTCCAGAGTTGGCATCGCACGTCTGTTAATGAGAGTCAAGTCTACTGGCCTATCCAGAGTGACTCTCCCTGTACGATCGGTTCGCCTCCAGACTAAGTACTAGCTGAACATATAGTACTCTGGTGTCCTACACACCACCTGGACGTGGGGGCGCTGCCCCCACGGGGTCCTCCATAAGCCTGCCCCCACTAGACCCGACCCTTACTCCAACTCATAACCGACCGTACTACATGCTTTGCCTGTGTGCTTCCGGTACACACTCCGGGGAGCCCTACGCTCCCCAGTCCAATGTCCTTGTATTATTTGTCTAGGTAGACACCTCAGGATTGGACTACGACTTAGTGAAACTACGTTAACCAAAGGCCGTTGGCTAACCCTTTGTTCCACTCCCATGTAGCTAGTATTGTCGATTATACAAGTATAAATATGTGTGTAAACACTCACCAGGGCAGGCTCCTGTAACGGCGTGGAGGCGCTACATGTACTCCTCATTTCATACACCCCGCGCCGTCTCACGCCACGTGCACGTACCTTGCTTTTCTTCCAATGGCGCCAATGTGCTTCCGTCCCGCCATTGGAGCTGTCATTCGAGCTGTCCGTGTTGCCACATGACAAAGTAGTAACCTATTCAATACCACTTACCAATTTACATCGCGCTCGGCGCGACACTCTCGACAGCGAAAAAAAAGGTTATTGCAGCAAGGCGAGCAAGCTCCGCGTCCACTCCAGGATCTTATCCCTGGCTCGAATCGCTGCGCTCCGCTTGCTCCGACCAACGCCTCTCTCCTCCGGCTGCTCCCCTGATGGTGGGACTTCATCAGGACTGGATACTCCACAGTCACCCGTAGAATCAATCTCGATGTCGGGTTGTTCATCGAGTGCAGGTGTAGGGTTCAAACTCCTTGGAACCTCCACCTCTCCAGTGACCTCCTCGACCTCAACAGAATCTGCCGCCATGGGTTCTATGTCAGGTGTCTCGTCCTCCACCTCCAGCGGGTACAGATGGCCAACAGAACGTGTTAAAGTAGAATCGTCAGTCTTGACCCTCGCTACTCTACATTCGCCATCGCTTCCTCTGATCAGTTCGTGGATCTTCCCCACTTTCCAGAGGTTCCTGTTCTTGAGGTCCGATTTCACTTGTACGAGGTCGCCTACTTGTGGTGATCGAAGAGATTTCACTCTAGGCTGCTTGGGTGAGTTTTTGTATCTCTCTCTGAGACTAGCCAGATACTGTTGGATGAACATTCTTTTAAATTCCTCCAGAATGCTATACCCTCTCTTCCAGCTTTCAACAAGGTCGCTCTTTGTAGCCGTGTTACAAGTCGGTGAATCCACGGTGGACGGTCTCATAGTTAAACATTGTCCTAGGCTTAAAAAATCTGCTGGACAGAGAACATGTTCCACTTCAGTGCCGACTCTTGTCAGTGGTCTCGAATTAAGCACATTTTCCACCTCTTTCACCACTGTTAGTAGCCTGGTATCGTTAAGAAGGTGTTTTTCCAGTGTTCTTTTGAGGCAATGTTTTACCATGCCTATCAGCCGCTCATAAAATCCACCGTGCCACGGTGCTAGTTGACATATGAATTTCCACTGGATGTCATTCTTAACGCAGAATGGCTGTTGTACCATTTCAGCAACTAACTTGAAGCAAGTCGCATTGTCTGAGTATATCCGTTGCGGCTTGTTTCTCGCAGCTATAAACCGTCGCAAGGCTAGGAGACATTCTTCAGCTGAAAGATCCTTTACAAGCTCAAGATGTATGGCTCTTACCGTCAAACACGTGAATAAAGCTATCCATCGCTTCTCTTTGCCAGTCTGGGTACTCACAAACAGCGGTCCTAGATAGTCAACACCAGTATAAGTGAAAGGTGTGTTATAATTCACTCGTTCTGGAGGTAGTGCCGGCGTAGCTGGTAAACGGTATGGACCACCTCCGTGTTTGACACACTGGGTGCAGCGTTTTAACACTTTCATCACCTGGGCTTTCCCCTGTGGTATCCAATAGCGTTCTCTGATGATACTCAATGTGTGTGGAGCACCGACGTGGTAGTTACTCTCATGGGTCTCCTTGATGACTCTGTCGGTGAACTCAGAGTTTTTTGGCAGTAGTATCGGATACTTCATGTCATAGCTCCAAGTGGTATTCGCCATACGTCCACGGCACCTCAGAAGGCCGTCTACATCGACAAAAAGATCTAAGTTTCGTGCTAAATGTGTTCTTTTACCATTTAGTTCTTCTTGAAAGTGACGTTTTTGTAGATCTTTTATCTCAGACACTCTTTTGTTAACAGTGGTCTGCTGCTGGATACCCTCTTCACTCTGATTCTCAGGATTGTCAAGTTCCATGGTTCCATCAGTAGGATATTCACCATTCTCTATGTGTGTGTTCAAATCCTGAGTCTCCATAGGTTCGTCGGGATCACTGGGACTTTCTTGCTCCAGGGCTTCACGTTGGTCAATGTTATCACCAGTGGATACTTCCTGTGTCGGTTCACCTGGGTAGTCACCCAGGACCTCCCCAACGGAAAGAAGGTTTTGATGTGACTCATAGAGTCTATTCTGGGGCCAGCAGGATTCTTCTTTGACAAGAAACTCTGGTCCGTTAAACCAAAGTTGTCTTTTCTCTTCAAACAGTTCGGGTCGTGTCGCAATGTCAGCAGGGTTTTGCTTTGTGTGGACGTAGAACATCTCTGTGTTGGGGTGGTCACGCTTTATTTCATTCACTCTGTTAGCAACAAAGGGTGGAAGCAATTTATTCGACCTCATCCAGCTGAGTACGACCAAACTGTCTGACCACAAATATTCTTTCTCAATGTCAAGATCAAGATGGTTCCTTACATATTTCAGGAGTCTACTTCCAATCAGAAATCCTAGTAATTCCAATTTGGGAATCTTCAACTCATCCTTGTCTTTGGTCTGTGACACGTGTGATTTAGCCATCAAAAGGAGACTGATTTCCCTTGTCCATCGCCAACCACTCTGAGGTAGATGACCGCAGCATACGCGTCCTTGGAAGCATCTGTGAAGCAGTGTAGGTGGTACTTAAGTCCATTCCTCGAGACATCTGTCCCCACATACCTAGGTATCTCTGTAACCACTATAGACTTCAAGCTTTCCATGACATTCTCCACTGATTGTGTCAGCTCTGTAGGCAGTTCTGTGTCCCATTTACATTTCCTTTCACAGATATTCTGGAAGATCAGCTTCATTGACAACATGAGCGGGCATACAAAACCGCATGGGTCATACACACGTGCTAGAGCCCGAAGAACTTTCCTCTTTGTGTTTATCAGAGGATCTGTGCTGAAATGGTCTTCAGTTACATTGAGTTTCAGTGTGTCTTCTTTGACATTCCACATTAGTCCAAGCACTTTGACCTGCCCATGTTTCACCGATCTATGATGTTCTGGTATCATGTCCATGAAACTCCGGTTATTTGAGATCCAGTCTCTCATATTCATAGACAGTTGTTCAAACGTTGTTCTAGTTTGCTCATAGATCTGCTTAGCCTCCTGCAGGTCATCAGCTCCCGTCACTAGATTGTCTACATAGCATTTGTCAGCAACCTTTTCCAGCAAAGCCTTATTTGTCGTGCTTATGTAGTGACGGATTGTGGCTGTCAGCAAAAACGGACTCGCGACGACTCCAAAGGGTACCCTGCAGAACCTCAGATATAGCAGGTTATCTTCGGTAGCTTCCTTGGTTGTGTCCTTTAACCAGAGGAACCTTGTAACATCACGATCATCCTCTTGAAGTGCCACTTGTAGGAACGCCTTCTCAACATCAGCCAGTATGCCATACCTCTTTGTTCGGAACTTCAGTAGTAATGCAGTAAGGTCTTCCAACATAGAAGGTCCACTGTAAAGGCACTCATTTAGGCTTTTCTGTCCAGTAACTTTGGCACTAGCGTCATACACTATTCTACCCTTGCCATCTTGTTTGACCATATGATGAGCGAGGTAGTGGACTGGGTGGTCTCTGTCCAGGTCTGGTCCTCTCGCTACAACCTCAATGATCCCTAGGTCAAGTTGTCCTTTCAGTATAGAATCATACTCATTGACCAATGGCAAGTCCAGCCTTTTCAGGATACTTTTCAATCGACCCAAGGCCAAACCAAAGTTTGATGGCAGATCTGGTGGGTATTCGATCCAGGGCCACTTGACTAAGTACCGGCCTTCTTGATATTGGACAGTCTCATTGAAGTGACGGACTGCTTCTTCTTGCCTCGTAGCTTTAGGTGAGTCCGTAATCCCTAGGTTCTCTAACGACCACAAGAATCTGACATCTATGTTTCTTAGGGGCAAGTCTGGCTCATTGAAATACGGGCAGTTAGGGGTATGACATTGACAATATGTGACTACCGAGAGGGCTTCGCTTTTCTCTTCGATAGTAAGTTTTCCTGAAGGCACCCACCCAAAATCAGTATCCAATAACCAAAAATCTTCTGAAACCTGTATTTTTCTTCCTGTGAGGATCGCGCCAAAGTAGTCGTTCCCGATGAGTACATCAACCCCCTCTCCAACCGTACCATCATCAGCAACAATGTCAACACCAGGATACTCAAATGATGTCACTGGTACTCTGTCTGTTATCCTGGGTACTACATTCACAGTAAACTGTTTGGTGATATCACGTTTTGTCTGTATGCTGACTGTAGTTGAAGGGGATGACGTCTGCTGAGGTTCAGAGGCTCCAAAGGTGAAAATGAGCAGAAGATCCTTTTCATTGGTTGGCAGGTTTAACCTTTTTGCAGTCGCTCGGGTAATATAACTACGTTGGCTTCCACTATCCAAAAAGACTCTTCCTCTGATGGCCTTCCTAGTTAGCGGGTTTTGAAGGGTTGCCACTGCGGTCAACGGGAGCTGGGTTGGGACAGAATAAGATCAGGTGATCTCCTTTACAGCGGAAGCAAGCAATCTTGCGTTTGCAGGATGATGCTGCATGATTGCGTCGGAGGCAGTGCAAGCACCTTCCCTTCACTTGTTTTTGCCTGGCTTCTACTGTGGTGTATTTACGGCAGTCCCTGCTTGCATGTCCTTTCCCCTGGCAGAACAAGCATGATCTTAGTGCCTTCTTCGGAGGTTGTGCACCAGTGTTTCCTGGATGTTTTCGTTTACGGCTACTTGATGGTCTGACTTCAGTACGGACTTGCAGTGCTTCAGTCGTAGTACCTGGTACGGCAATGAACTCAGTGTCACCCACAGAAGAGGCGGATTTCTCCATAGCTGTTATAATCCTGTCTAAGCTACTTCGTATGGCTGACAAATCAGTACCTCCTCCTATCAGATGATGTTCGTGGATGACCTTCTCTGGAAACTTTGATAATACCAGGGATCTCAGATGGTTCCCTCCAATCGGCTCTCCGAGCTTTTCTAACACACGGATGTTGTGCTCTATATTATCCAGCACGCTCCGGCAACTCGCGCTAGTAGAATCTGCCTTCCGGAGGCTGTTAAGGGCTGAATAATGAGCATCAATGAGGGTGTGTGTCGAGCCGTACCGTTTCTTTAGGGTTTCAACGGCAACAGAATAGTTTGCGTTGGTTGCAGCTAATCCGGATACGGTCTCTAACGCTGAATCTTTCAGGCAGCTCAGGAGGTACATAAGCTTTTCAGATTCCTGTAAATTTCTCTGATCCACGTTAGCAACAAATCGGTCCCAAAATTCGCACCACTTTAAGTGGTCACCGGAGAAGGAAGGCAGGCTCAGTTCTGGCAACTTCGACTTGTTGACTGACTCATTTCGCCTTTTGTTGAGTTGGCATGCCGTTTCTAGGTCTGTCAATATGTCTTCGGCCTTGAGCTGGTCCTCGGTCATGCCAACTATGTCCGCCTCCGGTACAACCCTTAGGTACTGAAAGATCTCTCTTTCGAAGCTGTCCAAGCACTGTCGTAATTTTATATGGAGTCCTGTGAACTGGTCTTCACTAACGGCTCCATTAGCCTGAAGTTGTTGCAAGAGGGCTTCGGAGTCCGCAGTAACTTTTGTTAGTCGCTCATGGCGCAACTTTACTCGGCTGTATAAGCTTGCCATGGTGACGGCTGAAAATAATTAAAACAATTGGCTAATTGCACTACACTACAGTTTCATTTATAAATAATTATTAGTCTATATCAAGTTTATATTTTCAATAAAATTTTAAAAGTAGGTAGTTATACTTCTTGGCGGAGGCACTGCCGTACATCCATTTGCTTTCTTCGACGCAATCCTTTGATGTTTTTATGTCAAATGTTTTCGATAAAATACATAGATCATCGGCAACAAACTCACCCGGTCAGTCGTTTTGTTGTACGAGTAAACTTTTTACTCCCTTGTCTCGGGCGGCGGACCGAGAATGCCCACGAATCGTGAACTAAGTATTTCCAATTTGGCCGGGTATATTCCCTACTTTGGTGCAGCTGCAATGTACATAGAATACCATAATTACTTCATCACACTTAAAACTCGTATTTGCAGAAAATAAAGCCAAACTTGGTCGCCGGGTGCGTCATGGCGGCTGAACCAAGCACCTTACATGTTTACCCGTACCTGAAATGTTGCTGCAACTCGCTTTGAGAATAATTCCCTTTGCCAAACTGGAATCTTAAATCTCAGGGCGTTGAGATATCTCTTAATACACTAAATAAGACACTTTCTTCTCGCTAAACTCACTTCACTTTGCATTTGCAACTTTGAATACCGCGAAAGTTCTGATTTTTTCCTTTCAACTTCGATGATACTCGCCACAGAGCAGAGCAGTGCAATGGTGCGTTCCGATTCCTGATCGCGTTCGCAAGACTCCTTGACTGTCACAAAATAGTAAATCCAATCGACGCGCTAAATAAATACGCATTGTTACAATTGATGTGTATTATTTGCTTAACAAGAATTATTTATCGTTGTTTGTCTTAAAAAATAAATAATTTTCCTGGTTGGTTTATTTGCCAGTGCAAATAAATGATCGAATCCGAACGTACTCTTGAGATCACAGATAAGTAATCACAGTAAGTAAGTAAACCACACGTAAACAATCATCCTGCAACAACTGTATAAAATACAACATGGCCAACATAACAAAAAATAATTTATAATTAAGTTTCGTTAAAATAATTACATAATAATTATTATATTCTACACTTAATCTAGCTTAGCCTAGGGTGCACCCTTTTACCGTCTAAATGAAATAGGTTAAAATAAACATGCTATTAAATTAAAACAACTTGCTCCTTTTCCATTTATTTATTGATCTCGTCGCAAGCTGTGAAATAAGCAATGATTAATATAGGACATATTTTCGAAATAAAATACGTCACCCAAGTACCTTGAGCTCAACCAATTCAAAAATTAATTTGACTATCTTGGCAACAAGGACCTGTTTTAAAATGATCTACAGATGGAATAGCCAAAACTGATTTGGCTTCCCGTCATCACAAATCCCAGATCATCTTCACCATTTGTTGTCGCCCCCTTTATACCCGACGTTGTGTAACACACATGCCTGAATCCGACTTGGGTATGGATCCGCGTGGGCAACAAGGGTTCATCATATCAGTAATACATATAACGCCATGCTACATGAGAGTAGGAGAAGGGGTCGCTTTCGACCACACTGTTATATGTATATTTACTCCAGAGTTGGCATCGCACGTCTGTTAATGAGAGTCAAGTCTACTGGCCTATCCAGAGTGACTCTCCCTGTACGATCGGTTCGCCTCCAGACTAAGTACTAGCTGAACATATAGTACTCTGGTGTCCTACACACCACCTGGACGTGGGGGCGCTGCCCCCACGGGGTCCTCCATAAGCCTGCCCCCACTAGACCCGACCCTTACTCCAACTCATAACCGACCGTACTACATGCTTTGCCTGTGTGCTTCCGGTACACACTCCGGGGAGCCCTACGCTCCCCAGTCCAATGTCCTTGTATTATTTGTCTAGGTAGACACCTCAGGATTGGACTACGACTTAGTGAAACTACGTTAACCAAAGGCCGTTGGCTAACCCTTTGTTCCACTCCCATGTAGCTAGTATTGTCGATTATACAAGTATAAATATGTGTGTAAACACTCACCAGGGCAGGCTCCTGTAACGGCGTGGAGGCGCTACATGTACTCCTCATTTCATACACCCCGCGCCGTCTCACGCCACGTGCACGTACCTTGCTTTTCTTCCAATGGCGCCAATGTGCTTCCGTCCCGCCATTGGAGCTGTCATTCGAGCTGTCCGTGTTGCCACATGACAAAGTAGTAACCTATTCAATACCACTTACCAATTTACATCGCGCTCGGCGCGACACTTTCATGCGGGTCTTCACGTATGGAAATAACCCAAAGTCACAGGGTGCAAGATCAGGACTGTAGGCAGGGTGCTCCAGTACTTTAATGCCAGATGCCCTCAGAAATTGCGAAGTAGCGCCAGCTCTATGAGCTGGTGCATTGTCGTGGTGTAGAAACCACGAGGCGAGTCCCGACTTCGGTCGTCGATTTCTCAGTTCTTCGAATAATTGAGGCAGACAAATCTCAGTATACCATTGACTTGTAACTGTCTTCTGTCCACTAAGCATCACTGATTTTACTAATCCTTGCTTGTTAAAAAAAACAGTCATCATTATTTTTTTCACCGACTTCGATTTCCGCACTTGTGTTGGTTGCTCTTCGTCTTCGAAGACCCATATTTTGCTTTGCGATTTAGTTGGCACGTCGTAATAATAAATCCAGGTTTCGTCACCCGTGATAATTGAACTGACACTCTTGGATTGGCCATTGTCAAATTGTTTCACCATAGTTTGCGCCCATTGTACGCGATGTAGTTTTTGGTGCTCACTTAAGGTGTGGGGTACCCACAGGGTACAAAGTTTTTTTACACTTAAATGATTCGTCACAATGTTGTGCAAAGAGGATACAGGAATATTTAAGAGTTCTTCTAACTGACGATATGTGATTCGGCGATCTTCTCTAATAGCTTTTTCCACACGAGCTATGTTTTCTAGCACTTGAATTTCTGCGGGTCTTCCCGGTCGCGGGTCGTCGTCTAGCTCAAAATCCCCACGTTTGAACTGTAAGTACCATCGTTCCACAGTCCTCACAGATGGGGCTTCTGGACCAAAAACAAAACACATCTCGTCAAAACATTCTTGCTTAGATAAACCGCGCTTGAAGTTATAGTAAATAATAACACGATAGTCTCGTTTGCTCAACGACATGTTCTCTATTTTTTCTAATTTTACTTTGGACTATAATATTAATTCTAGGGAGCTGAAATAAATGTGTTTATTCCTGTAATTGACGACACTTAATGACGAACACATGAACTGTCGCTGTACGCTTAGCGTTTGCAGACACGTCAAGACTTGTTGAACACCCTACGTATTATATAAGTAAAAGTATGACTATGTGGCCTTATTTGAAAGTTAATTTTAGTCTCTATCGAAAAATGCCATGAAATTCATCTCATTTCTCATAAAAAAGGGTATTTTCACAAAAAAAAACCAGCGTGTATTCTTGATAAAATTAAAAAAAATTAAACACAATAAAATCAACAAATAAAAGAAAAAATAACTTAAAACTAAACTTAAACCCTAGTTTTTCCTCCCCTGGGCCTCTGTGTAGCTTTCAGGCCAGAGAACAACCCATATGTAACCTTTACCTCCCCTTTTAAACTCGTCTAGGGTATCAAACCTAGAGAACCCGTCAAATTGCATCCCCGCTTTTTTCTTTGTAACCACCGTAGACTGGCGATTATTGATTTTAAGAAAATGGTTGATATTGTTTCTTAAAGGACTTTAATTGTACTTTCAAATGATACCAATATTGATAGGTTACGATGAATAAGATTAGAGGTATATCTGCTTGAAACGAATTTTGCGCGAGGTGTAATTTGGTAGACGCCGAATGTATGGGAACGCGTGTCAAGCGGTACTCCCTGCCGACAGGTATGTTCTTGTAGTTTGCTTATTTATTATCCGATCGTAGAAATTTTAAAAGCAACAGATAGCTTAATAATGTAGCTAAATGATTTATATAACATATTTTTTAGCTAAGTGGCCGTTTTCATTGCCTTTTTGAGTCACAAAAATAAAAAAGAGAGTAAAAAAAAGTATTTTTTGCATTATTGTTAATTAAAAAATAACTAACAAAACTATACTTTTCACTTATAAGAAATCTTAATCAGCATGTTATACGCTTTCAATCGACACCTCATTTTTCAAAATTGGATAAGGGGTTCTAGACAAATTGGCAAAAAATTGAAACCCGGGACCGCGATCTTTGTGACGTCATAGTTAACCCCCCCACAGTCTGAGAATGCGACAAGTCATTATTTCGTACTCAGTAAAGTGTACCGATCACAACGATACCACTTGTCAGCAGTATACTCTCCAGTCACATCAACTTCAAAACTAGACGACTTTTTTCAATTCCGCCGCCTTACTATGTAGATAATAGCTATAACTACAGTATATCTCTAATGTGGGTACATGCTTAATCTCCTACCTATGCATCTTTTTAGTTTGAACTATATACTCCATACATAACAGTGGTCTATGTCCTGTGGCAACTGCAAGCACAAGGTTACATATAAAAATTAATATTTTATAGATGCATGTGAAAACTGCCTTATCTGCAATGTGACTCAAGGGCCCTTCTGTACTGGAAAGCCACATTTTTATTAACATTGTCACAGAACATTAAGATTTACAATTCTTTCCAGTCAAAAGCTTTGTACAACTACAAACCAATTGGGTTTTTGCTCACTAACATTCAATGGCGGGGTCAACGGCCGCCATTTGATCAAGGTTGTGTTGCATAATGGTCAGATTAGATATGGACAATTAATCTTATACCCGCTGACTCAATTTCAATAGGCTTAAACTGCTAAATGATTAGTGATAAATAAATTAAAAAGTATATCTTTGCATTTTATAAAGCTGAAGATTTAATTGATTTTGGTGGTGGCATTTATTAGTGTGAAATAAGTAGGTAGGTACCAGTGGCGGGGCGTGAAAATTTTCGTTGGTAAAGCCGGAGGGGTTTTTGAAATCTGTTTTGTATGGACTTCTACAGATACTACAGAATTTTAGGGAACCCGTTGCGAATCGAGTTGTATCGACGCTCCGCCACTGGTAGGTACTATGTTGAACTTTGTTTTGATTTTTTAGTTGAGCTCAGCCAGCACAAAAATAAGCTGCAGTATGTAAAAATTTCCTTAGTATTTTAACAAAACAAACTATGATGTCTGGTACTGGCAAAACAATGATGACTCAGATCCTAGGAATAGAAGGTGACAATCAGTCAAACAAATATTTTGTGAGGAAAGATATATCCAACAGCACTAGTTATAAATAAAATAATGATGAAGATCTCAATCTTACAAAGTACTGAGAAAGTGGTGCCTTTTTGTAGGAAATTTCACATTTGCAAACTTCTGTACACTGTTATTTTATTTATTTCACTAGTTTCTAGACCTAATAATAGAATAGAATAGAATAAGAATAATTTATTGAAAAAAACCTTATTGCTAATGTTACATTGCATTTACAAATAATAATTGCATCATTCAATGACTATTCTTATTTAATATGTATTTTAGTAAATTATTAATTGATTTTTCTAAGCCTGATGATAATCGTTTAGGATGTGAGAATGTGTCCCTCAGAGACAAAAGGTTCTGGCTTGATCTCCCATAATAAGACTAGCCCCTGACTGGAGCAAATTATTTCTTTCTGATGGACAAGTAACTACTTGAAACAAAATAAAAACAAATCTTAATTCAAATATATACATTTAAGAAAGACAACATTGTGCCAAAGATGCTGGTAGCATTCCCTTGTTGTTTGTTTGCTCTCATGCCTCTCATATATCTTTTGTCAAACTTAAAATTCTCCTTTTGAAAAAAGAATAATTTTTATTTTTTTAAGAAATAGAAATACTTTATGTTTTCCTCAATAATTTGTAACTCAAACTTAGAAAACACCTCATGAAATTAGCAAACACACTGCAACTGGTGGTACAATTAAAATAAGATGTGAGTTTTATGTCGTGGCGAGATACTGTCCCTTGAGATGTATACCTGACCCTTGCCCTTACTTCCAGAGCCCCGAAGGCTTGCCCATTTGCGCCGAGTGTCTGGGCACGGAGTCTCGCAACAGTAGCGGCGACCCCGAGCCGCTCATCAGCTGCCAGCAGTGCAAGTCGTACGCGCACCCCACGTGCCTCAACCTTCTAGACCACACCACTCAAACTACTTTAAAGGTAGGTTTAACAGAATATTCTAGATCTTTATAAGTCTAGGCACGAAGGCGACCCTGACATGCTCATCAGCTGCCAGCAGTGCAAGTCGTACGCGCACCCCACGTGCCTCAACCTTCTAGACCACACCACTCAAACTACTTTAAAAGTAGATTTAACATATTCTAGATCTTTATAAGTTTAGGCACGAAGATAACAGCACGGCGACCCTGAAATTCTCATCAGCTGCCAGCAGTGCAAGTCGTACGCGCACCCCACGTGCCTCAACCTTCTAGACCACACCACTCAAACTACTTTAAAGGTAGGTTTAACAGAATATTCTACATCTTTATAAGTCTAGGCACGAAGATAACAGCATGGCGACCTTGACACGCTCATCAGCTGCCAGCAGTGCAAGTCTTTAGTACACTCCACATGCCTTCTCGACCACACCGCTCCAGCTACTTTAAGGTGTTGTAGGACCTTTTAAAAGCCTTCAGTGGTTTTTAAATGCTGGGTTCTCTTTATTGGTGACCGAATGGTCAATAGACACAGGGGTTCCAGGATTGAAACTTCAATATGAAGTAGACTATTTATTTCAAATAGGTACTGATTTACAATGGGTGACTTGACTAAACGGCTAAGTATGGAAGTGGTGGTTATGGTAGCGAAGATGATGAAAGAGACAATTGCAATATTTGAGCAGTTAAAAAGGTTGGTTAAGTTAGGTGCTCTCATTGGCCGCGGTACATCGTAGGTGGTACGCTCCTATTGGCTCTTTATAAATCTTACGGCGTTTAGGTATTGCAATGGAATAAGTAAGTTCTATACAAATAAAAGGTTACGTTCGCAACAGGTTGCAACTCTGGTTCTGGCTGGACCACACCAGACCACTTTTAAGGTTGACTTAGTTTTATAGGGAATTTGCTTCTACTAGGAGGCTTGGAGTATTGGAGTTCTCCATAATTTTAATTAGGCCATGCCATTGCCAAGAGAGAGGGACGTTGCTTCCTTTCGCCTTGCCAAATGTTAAAACAATAGTCGCTTAAGAACGCTCTTAGAGCATCGTTAAAACTTTGTCAACAGAGTTTTATAAAATCATTTCGTTTTCCCTAATCGGTTATTGTTCCTACTTTTAATGCTAGACTATGGTCTGAAACTTAGCATAATAAAAATAAAACACTGTCGAAACAAAACATAAATCGCGCGCAATTTTTTAAACGGCTTTCCGATTAAATCTTGAAAAGAAAACGCGACGAAACTTTTGTGTAAAAACAAAATTCAAACAATTGTTAAATTGTTGGCGCCAAATTTAATTAACTGGGTACAGGTAGCCACATAAATCGAACCATAATCGTTTTGGTCAGTTTGGTCACTACACACGCTTTTGGATCTTAACAATACAATCGCAAGTAAAACAAACCACTTAAACAAATTGTCGTCCGAATCACAGGTACCTACAAAAACGTGAGTAATGAAAAGGGTGTTTTGTTTTCGATGAGTCACTCAGGCTATATTTAGCTACAAACTTTTCCCATTCTATCTCTTGCACAATGTTTTGAAATTATATCAAGACAATCTGATGTATATATAGGGTAGTATTATGTTATAAAATTACGGAGCGTCCACAGCTTACGCAATTGTTTGCAACGCAAGTGATACAGGATAATTACAGGCTTTTCAAACATTTAGCAGGGTTATTTTAAGTGACGACCAAAGAGTCCAGTCTACAAAGTTTTTTACTAAACCCTCGTTTCAAGCACTGACGTCCTAAAAGTTCGCGGTATGTCTGTTTACAATGTAATCGCTTGCCGCTTGTTGGTTTGCGTGGGATAAGTTTTTCGACGGTCCCACGGGAACAAACGGGATAAAAACGCCCTTCCAATGCTTAAAATAATCTAAATAAATATGTAAATGTGATGCCTCTTTCTAAATGTGTTGGTTAGAAAGAGATGAGTATTAATCGATTTAAACTACTGTCTTAGCGCATAATATATGTTATGTATTAGATCGACGCGTCTGTGAATTTTGGGTCAGATGTCCCTGTCTGTTCAACCAATTATATCATTACTTAATTTATTTTAAACAATTAATGATTCAGACCTATATGTTTGATCTTTAAGGTGTGTCAAATGTTAGACTCTCTAGACATGATATGGATCGAATATGCCACTGACAAAAATTAAGTTTGGTAAACTGCTCACCATACCTTTATATTACGTAAAATTAGGTAGGTACGAATATTACACGGTCGATAAATTCTGGCACGAATTAAATTTTCATCGCTTGTTATAATGTCAGAGTGCATATTATGGCATTGCGGTGCATCTCAAGGTCAAGCTTGGGGCGGTAAGGCAGGTGGGTCGATCGATAGATGGACAGCAGAAGTATTGTTTAGATTCCACCGTGACGGTGGCATTTGTATAATTAAAAACCTCCTAAAAACCGGTCAAGAGCGTGTCGGGCCACGCTCAGTGTAGGGTTCCGTAGGTTTCCGTATTTTTCTCAAAAACTACAAAACCTATCAAGTTGAAAACAATTTTCCCAGAAAGTCTTTATAAAGTTCTACTTTTGTGATTTTTTTCATATTAACAGATTGTTCAAAAGTTAGAGGGGGACACCCACTTTTTTTTAGGGTTCCGTAGTCAACTAGGAACCCTTATAGTTTTGCCATGTCTGTCTGTCCGTCCGTCCGTCCGTCCGTCCGCCCGTCCGCCCGTCCGCCCGTCCGTCCGTCCGTCCGTCCGCGGATAATCTCAGTAACCGTTAGCACTAGACAGCTGAAATTTGGTACCAATATGTATATCAATCACGCCAACAAAGTGCAAAAATAAAAAATGGAAAAAAATGTTTTATTGGGGTACCCCCCCCTACATGTAAAGCGGGGGCTGAATTTTTTTTTTATTCCAACCCCAACGTGTGATATATTGTTGGATAGGTATTTAAAAATGAATAAGGGTTTACTAAGATCGTTTTTTGATAATATTAATATTTTCGGAAATAATCGCTCCTAAAGGAAAAAAAAGTGCGTCCCTCCCCCTCTAACTTTTGAACCATATGTTTAAAAAATATGAAAAAAATCACAAAAGTAGAACTTTATAAAGACTTTCTAGGAAAATTGTTTTGAACTTGATACGTTCAGTAGTTTTTGAGAAAAATACGGAAAACTACGGAACCCTACACTGAGCGTGGCCCGACACGCTCTTGGCCGGTTTTTTCCTTTAGGAGTGATTATTTCCGAAAATATTAATATTATCAAAAAACGATTTTAGTAAACCCTTATTCATTTTTAAATACCTATCCAACAATATATCACACGTTAGGATTGCAATGAAAAAAAAAATCACTCCCCACTTTACGTGTAGGGGGGGTACCCTAATAAAACATTTTTTCCACTTTTTATTTTTGCACTTTGTCGGCGGGATTGATATACATATTGGAACCAAATTTCAGCTTTCTAGTGCTAACGGTTACTGAGATTATCCGCGGACGGACGGACGGACGGACGGACAGACAGACATGGCGAAACTATAAGGGTTGACTACGGAACCCTAAAAAGTACTTACCTTTTTAAAACAGTATGATAAAATTGATATGCACCGACGAATAGAAACATAGTGCGGGGCGGAGTGTCCTTAGTAATGTAGTGTTTTCATACAAATGAGACGTTCATTATGAGATTATATTCTTGAGGAAGATTTTGTGTACTGGGACAGGTGGCATGTACTAACATTACAGTCGCCATCAAACACATCGGAGCTACCAATGCCCTCATAAATATCGGAACATGCACCTATATTGTCAAGATGTGCGAGAGCAATATGACTGCAATATAAGTGCAATATGTCAATCGTTGCAATATGACAACTGTACAAGAGGGACACGGAAGCACACATTTGATTCTAATATAAACTGTAAACAACCTTCCGGGCCGATTATTTATAAATTGAACTAATTCGTATGTTGATCTCAAAGGTAAGTTACGCTCAAACTTCAACGCTATTATCATATAAATGGATTTAGGAAGGCAATAGCCGTTACGTCACCTTTGAAGGAGTTAATAAGTATGCAACGATATTTTCCGGTCCCTGAAGTTGTTCCACATTTATTTATTTAAACATTGTACAAAAGGCGAACTTAAGGCTAGAATGGTTTCTGACGCTGTAGTTAATTACTTGATATTTTTTTGACGTTTGTTGATGGTGATGCTTAGAGATGTGTCAACCCGGTTTGCCAACCCGGTTCAAACCGAGTTAGGCTCAACTCGGCCCGACTCGGTTTGACAGTTCACCAAACCGGTTCCAACGAGCAGACGGAACGCAGCCGAACGAACGTACCGATCGGTCCCCCTCCCACATGACTCAACTCGAAAATGTTGATAACGAAACCGGCAATATCGGTATCGGAACTGCAAGCCAGCGAGTGCAAGCAGGATAGTTGTACTTTCGCGCGGAAGTGGCGCCACGGCCAGAATCTGAAACACACTCCCGGTCCGACCGACCGTGCTCGCTTTGGTTTCAAATCAATTATAACAGATGGTGCTGTTTTTCCTAATAATAAATGGGGAAATATAACAGTTTACAACTGTAATTAAATGCTCCCGCTATTCTGCCGTTGCCGCCCTTACCGATATTCTGTGAATTCTGTCTCCGTTACGAATATTTTGATGAAATGAAATATATTTATTTGCATTAATTTAGTTTCAGTTTAGCTCGTTCAAACACAACTTTAATTTTAAATAAATAAAAAAACACGTTTATATCATGTGTTTCGGGCATAACTTGACTCGACTCAACCCGACCGACTTGATTCGTATTCAATTTTGACGAATCGCTTCACACGGGCCAAACCTAACCGCTACATTAATACGCTAAGGACCGTCGTAGCAACTCGGTTTGGTCAAACCGGGTTGAAACCGGTTTACGTAGAAAATCAAACCGTTCAGCCCGGTTTGCGATATTTTCGGTTTGGCACATCTCTAGTGATGCTTTTTTTTACGTTGATGTAATCCTCGAGTTCTATCATATCGAATGTGAATATTATACATAAACTTCTCCGTACCGTGAGTAAAAAAGATGCGTAGAGGTCACGATAGCGATAGTGTTATGTCAACTAAGCGCATCTTGCAAGGTTCTCAAAAGGACAGGTGTTGATGTTAAAACGATAGTCGCGCTCGCGATGATGCGTCGGAATGAACAAAAAATAATTGCCGAAACGAAACATTTCTAAAACAGTTTGTCATTTTTTATATAATCCAAAAGGTAACTTAAGGAAAAGACAACGTTACTTGGCGAAATGCAATGAGTCATTATAAACTGACGATGTGCAAGTTACTGAAAGTTTTAAAAAAACCATGAAAGTTTCACAAGAAATACAGGAAATTTAAATTTATGACATGGAAAGTTACATTTTTTTCCCTACGAAACTTTTATCTCGCAATTTAGAATTTCGCCGGTAAATTAGTACCTATTATAAAATAAAATTAAGAACACAAACTCTCTTAAAAAATTATAAATTGAAATAGGTGGCCGAGCCGGGAATCGAACCCGGGTCTTCAGCTTACGCGGCTAACGTATTTACCACTAGACCACACGCCCGCCAAAAAATAATTTGATTTGTTCCCTTGTTCTCTTAAAAAATATTTTCCACTTTTTAGTTCGATTGCTATTAAAGCGTGTTTTTTTAGTTTTTTCTATACCTGTGTAACGTGCATCAGTTCAGTCGGATTCAAAAAGAGCAGGTGTCATCGTCGGATGCGCCGGAACGTTCAATTAGAAATTATTGCCGAGGGCGACAGTCGACAGCATTTATGCGCGCACGCACGTTGCAATGCAGACACAACGAACCGTTTGCCCAATGAATGGATTGGATAATTTGTGATCTGTACTTAAACCGGTTATACTTCTGTAACAGTTCTTCCCTTGTATAAATACTTATTTTATGGATTTAATTTGAAAACACCGTAACATGACGAAATGAGATGTTCACTGAGTTACAAAATACATGCTTATGAACATACATCGGGGTTTTGGGAGCGGGAATGATTTACACTAGCCCAAAAAGGGTGAAAACGACGAACAACAGACATTACTATAACATTTCTAGGTACATTTGGAGCCAGATACATAGTTTAATCTATATTTCAGTAATTTAATTTACTATAAACAGAGTTATAAATACACAAATTCATTCCCGCTCCCAAAACCCCGATGTATGCTTATGAATCTTGTAATATACTTAGTCCTTGAAAAATCGCTCTATACCTACTCAAAGCATCCAGATAAATATAGTAGAATAGGAATAGAAATTTTGTATGAGCGGTCAATCCACTCGCGTCTGTTTTTTTTTATTTGCCGCCTTTTCTACGTACCAGTTGACTGCACCGGGATCTTAGTTATTTCATTTTTTCTTTATTTTTTAAACGGTTCAGTAGTTCAGCAAATAATCTATTCTCAAACATGCAATGAAATATTGTCTTTACGTTCCTTAAAATGGGCTGGGAAGTATCGCTTTTTGGGCGCAACAACTCGAGAGGACTGTAAAGGGATTTCATATTATTTTTCAGGCCTAGGCCTGCAAAGTAACTTTTTTGTTATAAAATATTGTCCTTTAGAGCATTTTTTTTATTTCATTGTATGTTTGAGAAAAGCACTATACATGCCTCGGCGTGAAAACGGATTCCCGGCCTCGTATCCCTATCCGTATATACCCACTTGGCCGGAAATCCTCATTTTCCCGGCCTCTGATGTAATGTACTATAGCAGTGTCGCTGTCGTGTGAACAACCCTGACAAGAATTTACAAGTAATTATCGATCGGCCTAAGGCAGCGTTCCCACTTATGCGTCGCGTGTCTCGGGGCGCGCAAGGGGCGTCCGCGCCACGCCGCTTAAGTGTAATTCAAAAAACGTCTCCTCAGTACATTTTGTATAGGAAAGACGTAAGACGTGCCCCAGGTGGCGTGGCGGCGGCGGGGCGCGCGCCGCGCCGCTTGGCGGCGCGCCTTACGTCCTTCCTATACAAAATGTACTGAGGAGACGCTTTTTGAATTACACTCAGGTGGCGTGGCGCGGACGCCCTTTGCGCGCCCCGAGACACGCGACGCATAAGTGGGAACGCTGCCTAAGACAAATTGTTATGATATACCCGTGCATCCCAAGGTCAGGTGTAGGGCGCGCGGCAGGTGCGCGATCGTTAAAGATGGACACAAGATATAAGAGTCTAAACCGCCTCCAAAATGCTCACAATGCAATATGCAATCGGGGTTTAGCTGGCATTATAAAATTATATTTTTAAATTTCATGAAACATTACAAAAACTTTACGTATCACGTATTGGGTACTTGGTTTTGTTTCTATAGCCTGACAAGTTTTTATTTGACCCTCGCCGCGTTGCGGATTTTTAGCTGAACTAATTTCTTTTACTGGCAAGGATTAGTATTTGACACCCGTCGTCGAAAGTTATCGAATGTCAGTGATGTAAACAAGAAGTAAATAATTTAAATTTCCTAACGGTTTCATCGCAATTTTCCCCAAAATAATAATAATAAAAGTGAAAATAATTATACTGAACGTGATAAATTACGTACAACAAAAAAGGATGAAGGATTTCACAGCATTTCGATACCAATGTTCTGAAATCGCTTGTTGACATGTCCGGTACTGACAGTTTATAGTGCGGTTCTCCTATATTGATTAGTTGGTTTCGCGTTTAGCCTAATATATGTTTTGTTCTTATTTAAGGCGTCTGTAGCTCTGCCGTGAAAAATATTTATAGAATTAAGGAGGCCGTTCCATAATTGCCACCAGTACAGAACAAGGTCCCACGCAAAAAGAAAATAAACCTCGACAATTTCGATTAAGGCGCAATATTCATGGATTTTAGGCTGTGCGAAATAAGTTGTGGGGTTTAAAAGCTTGCTTTTTAATTTTAATTCTCTAAAACCATGTTTTAATTTTCTATAAATATTAACGGGTAACCAGTACACGCTGTCCCTATTACATATGACGTCGGCACATTATTGCCATATGAAAGCGGTTTGTACCGACACTGTTTCAGGGTCAAATAAAATCTTGTCAGGCTTTATAAATAGATAACGAAAATAAAACAAGTAGTAGTACATTTTTTATTTAAAAAATACAAATAATTCTAATAACTGTTGAAGTACAATGGCGAATAAGGTAATATCCCTTGTTTACGTACAAGTTTTGCAAAAATTCTAACGAAAATTCTACGTAGGTACACCAGGTACCTCCACCATTTTTAAAAATAAATATTATAGGATTTATAGGAGATTCTTCCACAAATTGACTGAGTATTTTGTATTACAATATTTAATAACGAAACATTAACGGCCCGATTAGAGCTTCAATATACGTCAGAAATTAGCTTTAGATACGATATAGATCGTATTGACTGTAAAAGTGTTTATATTTTCTTGAAGAATGTTACATTTTTCAGTTTTGACACTGACCGATACTGTTGCAATTGTATAGCGATTTAGCGATGGCTTACGTTCGTGTGACTAAATACATTTAGTTACAAATGAAACTTAATTACCGAGATATAAAATCCACTAATACACTGTTTTTGTTAGTATCGTATTCATAAGTTCTTTCACCGGATATGGAATGCAACTATGCATGCAGTCAGCGACTAAAGAGTTAAAGAGCAAATTCCTTTAACATTTTATGCGTAATTTATTCTTCTACTGAATTCTCCTGACTGCAAGTAGGTAGGTACAAGGTATAGACATTTTTAAATATTTTTTTGTATATTTTCAACGTAAATAAATTGTTAGTATTGTTACCACTCACATATTGGGTACATATTAAAACTAGAAAAAAAGGTAGTGAAATCGTTGTTTCGTTTGAGTATTTAGAACGGAAGTCATCAAAATTGTTATTATCATTTGGTCAGATCTGCTTTGAAGCAGGAATACAGTAATTTTACTAATTTTGTCTTTTTAACCGACTTCAAAAAAGGAGGAGGAGGTTCTCAATTCGACTGTCGACTGAATGTTTTTTTTTTGTTTTTTTTTTGTATGTATGTTACTCGATATCTATAGAATCGTGGGTCGATTTTCAAAATTTTTTTTTTGATCGAACGGGTATAACCCCGAGATGGTCCCATTGGGACCAAGTCAGGGTCTGATGATGGGATCTTGGAGAAATCGAGGGAACTCTTCAAATGTTATAGGCACATGTAAGGTTTTTAGTGTATTTTTCAAAGGTGCACCAGTATTTACGCCTGACGGTAGTAATTTTATGTGGCTGAGCTGATGATGGAAGGTCAACTCCTCAATGGTTAGGAGTTAAAGGATAATTCTTTCACTACTGTACATATATTCAGACTGATACATATAATATCACTAGGAACCACTAAAAATCAACAAATAAATAAACTTTTTAACAAAAAATAAAACCGCCTTCAAAAATAAGCGCGTTACAAAACACGGAGAAAATAATAAACCTTTGAATTCAGATTTCTTATCGTATTGCAATAATCTAAACATCCAAATTATAAACAAATCAATTAGTTTTGAAGGCGGGGCCAGCCTGTGCATGGGTGGGAGGGGCAAACAGGTCTGGTACCGACTTCAAAAATAATTGATTTGTTTTTATAATTTGGATGTTTAGATTATTGCAATACGATAAGAAATCTGAATTCAAAGGTTTATTATTTTTGGCTTTTTAGTTTCTCCGTGTTTTGTAACGCACAACACGAAACAAAGAAAAAATCTTCATGTAACTGATTCAGAATGCGTACATTATTTAAATAAATCGCAACTGAGGCTACTGAGAGACGGTCAAGAAATGTCGATAAGACCAGTTATTCGCGGTAATGTATGCCTTCGTCGTGGATATAACATTAATCAAGTATGATACAAAGTGCCCGTTACTGTAATATTCTGTGGTTGCCTAATTCTCGTAGCTGATTCGATCTGCCTGGAGACGCATGATGAGAGCCGACAGCCGACCCCAGTTAGTTAGTTAGTTTTATTGGGCATTTTCCGCAAGTCGACATCCATTGTGCCTATTTAGCGTGAAATAGACGGGGTAGCACTACTCCAACCACCCCAGCTCCTCTACGAATCCTAGCAGTGTTTTCAGGTTGCTAAATACCTCTTTCAGTGTGTTTGGCGTACCTAGATACTTGTTCCTATATACTTCTACCTGTTTGCCAGTGCCAGCCGACCCCAAATAAAAATGGAAAAGGGCCAGGCAAAGAAGAATAGTTCATTCGATCATTTAGTAACTACATATTACATTCCTTTATCAAATTGTCTTGCATTAGATCGATTTTCATTTCAAATTATACATTCAGTTTGCATTTCACGAATGATTACAGGCAGTTTGCTTGCGGCGGAAGCAATTCCATGTTACTTGCAAATTAAGTCACTTAAATGGTTGTTATTTGCCAATCTTACGAATCATACAATTATTTCTCGTGTAGTTAACATTTCTGCTATTTTGACTTACAAATTGAGGTGTCATTTCGTAGCAAAAAAGTTAGTTAACTGTTAAGCGAGTAGAATTTCATTAATATTGTATACCATTTTGCTTAAATACGCTTCAATAAAATACAATTGGGATAAATTAAGGTGTAAATTGAAGTCCATCCCATACTTAAATATGTCATTATACTTAAATAGTACAGTACAGTATAACACAAAGGGTGGTTTAATTTTCTGGTTAAAAATTGATACAGCTTGTAGTAGATTAGCCTTTTCTACATGTCCAAGCCTGCGTTTCTATACGCTAACGAATGGATTCCTTTCTACTTATAAACTTATAATACTTATAAGTTATAAATACATACATTTATATTGGCCATTTTATAACGAATCTGTCTACTAATCTAAAGAATAAGTGGTGACAATATAGAAGAAAAAGTGGTGACCCGCCTATGTACCTTGCAACACAAATTAATTTTCGCGTAAAACAACCAAAAGATGTGGAAATGACACGCGTCAGGAATCAGCCGGTCCATTTCCTTGTTGCGGCCGAGTGATTCATGCGAATCACGCGTTCGAGCAACATTGCGATGAGATGATTATACTCGTGTATCGATAACTTTACGAAACGGGGCTGCAGTAACACTACAAACTACTTTCATTTATCGATTACGATTATAATATCGAAGAAACAGCAATAAAATTCGTGTAAATTAACTGCACCAAATTAAACAAAGCGAAGGAATGACATTATCTATAAACCGACTTAAAAAAAATGTTGTATTAAATTGTCAAACTATGGCTGATGATAGCACACATAGTTTACATGAATGCAATTATTTGAACGTTTAGCGAAAACGAGTCATCCTTTAAAATTGCCATTGTGAAATGAATTATTTTTCCTTTTGAGAAAAAGTTAAATTTGTAGTGACATAATTTTGTGTATTGAATCCTTTTCTACTACGTCCATTTTATTGCAAATGTCATGTAAAATAACTGTATCCGACTTTACAGTCTTTATTTAATACGGACCCTTTATTTAGTTATAAAATTATGTTATTATAATAATAACCACTTTAGAACCTTAAATGTCTCGACAATCACGGAGCGTGGCGGTTTGACAGTACTTTGAAAAATAAAACGATCTAAATTGATGTTAACTTATTTTTTGTATAAAAAAATGTTATATGATAATAAGTTTGAATGGCCTGTTCATTATTATTATAATGAATAACAACCAAAACTTACAACCGGTTACACTTAACTTGATTTGCAAATTCCAATGATTTCGTTTCGCTTCATTCACGAATCGTCTCATTTGGCGAATAAATTAATCGATAATTTATTCCAAAGATTGCTGTGTCCAATTTTGTCGATCGGACGGTGTTTAATTGACTGAAATAACCAGATTGCCAGGTTGTAAATTAGTTCTAACTTATGACCGATCAATAGTTCTAGTAACAGAAATAGTAGATTTCCTATTAAAATTGATCACTAGGTATTCGTTTTGAACCTAGCATAATGTTAGATCTGGGTGAATCAACGTTTTCTTGCTTTTTGCAAGAATTGCCCTTATTTATTGCTAGTTCTATTTTTGTGACTTTTAAAGTTTTAACCTGCCCATCGTGGATAAAGATCCTTATTTTACATACCAGCGTGCGTAGCTGAATGCACAAGCGCTCACGAAACGAAACGCTCTTAGATATCTATCTCTATCGCTCTTCGTATTGGCGCGACAGAGCCGGACTACCTTTCGCGGCGTTTTATTTTCGTTTCGCGTCGTAGAAATGCCATTCGGCTACGGGGCCAGATCAGGCAGAAATTAAAAAAACAATCCATTTTTTAATACATAAAATATGTGACCGTGAGGGATTAAATATCAAAACCTGAAAAACCACGTACCTTGTATATCTGTCTTTAATATGATAAGTATAGTTTAATTACACTAAAACCAAATAACATTTTCTTATCACATTTAGTCGAAGTATACGAAATTTTGCTGCCAAAGAAAAATTGATTCACCCATCTACAACATGACAATTTCTGTGATACCGTCGCGTAGAAACATGGTTGTGTACTATTTATTGTCAACAAAGGCAAAAGGGAGTCATAATATTAAATCATGTTTAGTTGCTATTTTGGAAACACCCTTCCAATCAGGGTTTGGTATTCAATGTTTTAGGTTGGTTCCATCGTAGGCCACGTTTTTGCCTTTGGCCAAGAGTAAGCCCATTTGTAAAAAAAAAAGTTGTACAACATCTGTTTCCGTTGCAGGCGCTGCGCTGGTCGTGCGGCGAGTGCGCGTGGTGCTCCGTGTGCGGCAGCGCGGGCGGCTGGGCGGCGCGCTGCTCGTCGTGCTCGGGCTCCGCGCCCCGCTACGCGCACGCGCACTGCGCGCCGCCGCCGTGGCGCTGCGCCACCTGCAAGGAGATGCCCGCTACTCCCAAGCGGTATGCACTTTCTATCATTGTACGGTTGACTCTCTCTACCAAGCCGTTGTCATCTGGATTCTACTTGCCCAGAATGGTATGCACCTCAATCGGCAATCACTTTTACATTATCACATTCCAAAAGTATCTACCTCATATCTGATAGGTATTACTCGTTATTACATATTGCTATTATTCCATAGTGAGTGTTCCTTCCCTATAATGTTTCTCCTAAGATACCTATCCGAGGAGGCTTAAACTTAAAATAAACAAAATACACATTTTACACATTTCTAAGCTTTACTTCAGCATGCAGCGTGCACATGTGTCAACCAAAAAATAACTCATTATAAAAATGTATCATGTCCTTTCTTGTCTCCTTGTTCCTATTTGTCCGTCGCCAAATCATCATATTACGGTCTTCTTCTCGAAGCAGTGTTTTTTATTTCATTTCTATATTTTAATTTTAATGGAGGAAACAGAGAACAGGGGGTCATGGAGAGCCAGGGGAGAGGCCTTTGCCCAGCAGTGGGACACTAAAATAGGCTAACAAAAAAAAAAAAAAAAATTTATTAAATTGTTCTTTAGGTTTGCCCACCAAAGCCTATGGCAATCTAATCATCAAGTCGTTGAATCGATTGTAACAGATGGTAACGTTTGGTGCAGGTCGGGCGCTGCGGGCACGGGGACGCCGCGGGGCAAGAAGGCGCGCACGCCGCGCCGCCCCGCCTCGGACTCCGAGCCCTCCGACGGTAATGACCCCCCCGCGCCGCTCGACCAGAGAATGTCCAAGGAGAAACAAAAGTTTTTCAGATTCAGCGCCTTCAACCTGCTCAAGCGGCGCCGGGACTCCTCCAGCGACTGGGAGGGCTGGGACCGCGCGCGGTTCAACGGCGTCCGCGTCACCCGCGTGCAGCGCCTCGAGTTGCGCCTGGAGCGGCGGCGGCGACGTCGAGCCTCGCCTTCATCCGGCTCGTCGTCGCCGGAGCCGGAGCCGGGCTCCCCGGCGCACACGCCGACCATCTTCGAGCGGCTCGCCGGCGACTGTTGCGGGGCCGCCTGGGGCTTCGCCGCCGAGGCGCAGAAGCAGCGCCAGATCGAACAGAAACCTGTCGAGTCGAAGCGACGCTCGGAATCACCTAGAAAACAAAAACTAGAGCCGAGGAGGATCGCTCGACGGCGCAGCAGATGCGGCGAGCGGTTGCTGACCACCTTATTCGACGGCTTATCGGAGTTTTACTCGGTGCGATCGGAATCTAGATCCCAGTCGAGGCATCGCGGGCGACCTCGAAGAGAAAAATCCGTCCGACGCGAATCCCTAACGGAAACCCGAGAGACCGAGCGACAGGTTTTAAAAGAGACCCGCAGTACTTTCAGAAAGCACTTAGAGACGCTCAAACGCGAGCGCAGCCCGAGCCCGTCCCCGTCCCCAGAGTGCATAATCCCGAAAGAGGAGTGCAACAGTAGTCTGTCGGCGTCCACGCTCGTGCGCCTGGCGGCGTCGAAGCGGGACTCCCCGGACGACAGCGAGAAGTTGTTCCGCGCGCTCGCGCAGGACCGAGCCCCGGCCAGCAATCAGACGGGTAAGGCGCCCGCCGGCCTCCGCTGCAGGCGCCCGCCACTCGCCCGCCCCGTCGAGGCTTGCCACATGGACGCTTTCAGAAAAAATGTTGCCATTTTCTTTTTTCTTAGCACTTGGAATTATTTCTACTCAGAATCACGCGGAATAAACTCTCTTCGTGATTTTGAATCGAAATAATCCTAAAGTTTTTCGAAGAAAGTTAATGTGACACTTCTTTCTAAAAACCTCCTTAGGTATACGTTACTGCACTCATTTACGTGTCGAGCCTGAGAACAACAAAATTCCTTCGTCTTCAAAGGCTGATGCTTCCACATCCAAAGAGATCTTCAGAACAACATCGGATTGATTGTACGAATTTGTCTTATGAAATCTTATAAGATAAGACAACCTTGTCGGACCAATGGACGGATATTCATGTTTCTTATGGGATCTCATAAGACAATTCTAACAATTAATCTGCTACCTTTGATGATCTAAGTGGATGACGCCGATCGATATGTAAATGACCCAGTATCGTATACACGTTGAGCTCGAGGCCTTGGAAGTATAAGCTGTATATCGACGAGCGTCAAAATCGACACCGCACAAGATTGAACACCATCAGCATGAGAAAGTCTTTCGTTAGAGTTTTGGAGAGCTAGAAGCTGAGCTAGTCGATTTGGACGGTCGATGGATGTACCGCTCAACCTCCAGCGCCGGGGGCAGGCAGGCGGCGGGCGTCGCTCGGGCCGGCTCCGTGCTGCGGGTGAAAGTGTCTCGTGGTGGATCGTCCTCTGATTGGTGGCCGTGGTGCTCGTGTTCTCTCATTGGCTCATTCTCTGCTCGAAGCGGCGTGGCGCCGGTGACTGTCGGTTGCGACCACACATGCACTTTCGCTCGCGTACATGCGTGAATGTACGGCTTTACGTGTTATTATGTTTGACGCAAGATACAAGTGATGCGAGTCATGTGGTGTCCTGTCCGTGACGTTTGACGCAGATGATAGTTCCCATAGCTTTTGTCTCGCGTCAACTTTTATTTCACATGTACTAATCATTTTACAGTGGTGATTGAGTTACTTTTGATTTTCTATTAATTGATTAATCTTTTAATTTACAGTTACTTTATTTCATTTTCTTTTGTAATTTAGTGTAATTTGGATTTCTCCTTTTGTTTCATGTCTTGTTCTTTACTGATCAGATCCATCATGATTACTAAGTTAACCATTAGCGACACACCATACTTCATTAAATAAAATTGCAAAATATATAGAATTAAATATGTTCTGTTCAATCTAATAACGATTTCAATTTGATTCTTTGTTTTTTTTTTTTAAGTGGGATGCTAAAGGATAATAATTTGTATGTTAAAAAAAATGGTTGAAAAGTATGAATTGTGATGGCTCTGTTCAAATATACACAATTGTACATTGTATGGGTTGTATATTGATTGGTATTGTTTTCGTAGTACCCTTGTAAAAAAGGGACATACGGGCCACTAACTGCACAATAACATCGTTGCGCTCTTGTTTCACTCTGTACTGTAGTGGAAGAGGTCCCAAATGTAATATATTATTAAACAGAGGTTACTTGTAAGCATGTCCTCATATTAAAAATGTCCCTCTGTAGGTGGAAAACGAAATGTGTTAAGTACATAAAAATATCACACATATGTTTTTGTAATTTAAACAATTAAGAAGGTAAGTTATTTTTTACAGTAAAAAGTTTCGTTTTCTAGCTGTGAATTTTGCTACTTGACTGAAGATAAAACTTTTCAATTTCCATGATTTTCTAGGTTTTTGAGAAACAAACAAAATTATTCAGAAAAAAGATCTTAAATACAGCATATTGATCCGTATTTGTCGTACATCTGTGCTCTTTTCAATCTAACAGGACTCGTTCTCTAAAACCCTTATTATTAGCCTTGTCAGTCAAATAGCTTCTGCCACCGGATCATTCTGTTCCTGAGATTTAAGAATCCCACATTTCGCCTACCAGGCTTCTTACCTCTCAAGAACATACCCAACTCAACTTCAATATACCAATTTGATTATCTCCCCACAGAAACCAAGAAGCTCCCTCCCGGGGTGACCGCAGGCGACGCGTCGTTGTTCAGTGCAGCGCTCGCGGCCGTAGGGGCGTCAGAACCCGAGCCGGTGTTGTCGGCCGCCGCGCCGCCGCCGCGGTGCCCGTCCGCCATCGAGTTCGGCCAGTGGGAGATCGACACGTGGTACTCCAGCCCCTTCCCGCAGGAATACGCCAGGTGACCTACCTTTGACTCCTAAACCGAGAGACTTTCCCCCTGATAGATATATTTAGTGCAGTGTTCGCGGCCATAGGGGCATTAGAACCCGAGCGGTACTATTACCCGCCAAGATGTCCGTCGGCCATCGAGTGCGGCCAGTGGGAGATCAACACGTGGTACTCCAGCGCCTTCCCACAGTAATACGCCAGGTTAGTAGACTCCTAAACCAAGAGACTTTCCCTATAGGAGATGTATTCAGTGCAGTGTTCGCGGCCGTAGGGTCGTTAGTTATCGATTACTGTAGCTCTTTTCCGCAGGAGTACGCCAGGTTAGTAGTTCTGTTACATAAAACAACAAGAAGTCATTTTTACCTGTTCTGACTTTTCTGAGTTCATTTGAAAATGGAAACAATCCGTATTGGATTAGTGATGTGCTCTGCTTCTGTGGTCGAAAGAGCTACCAAACTTTCAGGAAACGGAAACTATCTTCAAAAAGGCTAAATATTCTAAGTAGGAACAAAAAGAGATCTATTCTGACTGTGTGTTTAGTTTAGCGACTGAAAAGTTATCCCTAACGGCACAATGGAAACTTATGAAAATCTTTTCAACTTCTGACCGCAAAAATCTTTTCAACTTCTGACCGCAGCTTAAGACTGTTTTTCATTCAAAAGAATCATGAATAAGTACTAATGTCGAAATTTTTCTCTTCCAGGCTACCAAAGCTATTCCTATGCGAGTTCTGTCTCAAATACGCCAAAAGTCGGGCCGTCCTCATGCGCCACCTCGACAAGTGCCTCTGGCGGCACCCGCCCGCCACCGAGATCTACCGCTGCGGAGACATCTCCGTCTTCGAGGTCGACGGCAACGCCAACAAGATCTACTGCCAGAACCTCTGCCTACTCGCCAAACTCTTCCTAGACCACAAAACTCTCTACTACGACGTCGAACCATTCCTCTTCTACGTATTAACGAAAAATGATAACAAGGGATGCCACCTCGTCGGGTACTTTTCGAAGGAGAAGCATTGTCAGCAGAAGTACAATGTGTCGTGTATCATGACTATGCCGCAGTACCAGAGGCAGGGCTACGGGCGGTTTCTCATCCATTTTAGTGAGTGGTGGAATCTTTATTACATATTACCGTTATTTTTATAGGGTACTTTCTTGTGGTCAGAATATAATATGAAATTACGTTAATTTAGAGTTAAATGCCAACCAGTAAGTTTTTAACTTTGAGCCTCAGTAATTTTTAATCATGCTACTATTGGTGTCTAGTTACTTTATTGGGAAGTACCCTATTGGACGTTATTAGTAGTGTAGTTACTAAATATTCTTTTTGTTTCAGGTTATTTATTATCAAAAGAGGAAGGTCAACCTGGCACGCCAGAAAAGCCTCTATCAGACCTCGGGCGAGTGTCGTATCACGCTTACTGGAAGTCGGTCATACTCGAATTCCTACACGACCACAAAGACAAGCCGTTCACGCTCGAGGATATCGCCCACACGACTGGCATGCACATGAACGACATAGCAGCCACTTTCCAACTTCTAGGCTTCGTCAGATACCTACCTAACAATGACTCCATGAAACTAGGACTCTGCATAGACTGGAATAAGGTTGACAGCCACGTGAAAAAGTTAAGAAGTAGACCGCGGCTAGAAATCGACCCGGAGTGCCTAAGGTGGACACCACTTTTAGCCCCCACTGTCAACCCCTTCAGGTCGCCCGATGAAGGTTCCGTGGACCAAGACACTGAAAATGAAGAAGAAATGAAAACTGAGAGTGAAGACACTGCGACAGAGCCGGAAACACCAGTGGCTAAAGCTGAGACCAAGTCGAAAACTAAAGTTGAAAAGGAGAGGACTCCTGAGCCGGTCGAGGTCACGTCGTCCGGGCGACGGCGGACGAGACCACTCAAGTACAGCGAAACTACTTACCAGACTACTCCTACTCTCGTTCAAGAGGGCGGCAGAAAGCGGAAACGGGATGTAAACAGAAAGTTATCTGAGTCTAATTTAACTGAGGACGATAGAAAACCAGAGGAGACGACTCCGAGACAACAGAGAAGTAAAAGTGTTGCGAGGCGCTCCTCCAGAGTCGCTCAGAACGAGCTCAATGAAGATTCCAACCCTGCCCCAACACCTAGAAGCAGACGACAAAGCGTTAAAGAAAAAGAGACATACGTCTCAGAAGACAGCCAGGATAGTCAAGAAGATACTCTGGACAGTTCAATCACCGCAACAGCCAGTGTTAAAGCGAAAGCGAAGCGAAAACATCCCTGGCGGGGGCGCCCTAAGAAGAGACAAAAGGTCACCAAAGCTAATAAAGTCAGAACTGACTCCCCTGACGCTAAGAAAGCCAAAATGGACGAGGAAACCAACTGCAAAACTGACGACGATTCCATGGAAGAAGAAAAACCTAAATCGCCTGTCCAAAACCATAATTCTCCTAAAAGTCAAGATAACGACAAACCCAAGGAGAAAAGCAAGAATTCAGACAGCTCTGAGGACTCTTCTGGGGAAGCTGATGATGAAATGGACGTGGAAGAGGTAGAAGACAGAAGAAGCGTGTCCAGCAAACCCGCCAGTCCTCGGCAAGTGGAAGAGAACAGCACAGATCATCACACCAGCGACATGGAACTTGACAGCATACACATGGATTCACCGAAATCTATAGCTGAGAAAGAACAAGTCATCAAAGAAACTTCCACTGAAGACAGTGAGGAAAATGTCAAACCCAGCGAAAATAACGTAGAATCGCCCGCTGTTAACACCACGGAATCAAAACCTGAGTCACAGCAGAAAAAATCAGATGAACAGGCAGAAGTGAAAAATGGTGAAATTAAATCGCCAAATAAACCATCTATAGAAGACAAAGATACTATAATCATATCAGAATCGGACGATAATAACAGCCAAAGTTGTCCACTACCTTCGCCTAAACCCAACAACACGGTGCCGGCGCAAACTAACAATGAAAACAAACCTAAAGAGGTTGAAGAAAACGAAAGCCCTTCCAAGGTTATACCAGTTGTGTCTACTGAGAACGCTCACATAGTGCTGGACCACAAGATTCAGGAGGAAGTTAACCCAAGTAGACCACCAGTAGATCTTATTGTCCCTAAAATTCATCAAATAGAAACTATAGTAGTTGAAGGAGAGTCTGATAATGGCCCTTCACCCCATGTCACTACGCCACCAAAACTAAATGACAAATCTGTTATCAACGAGTCACCGAAACCAAAAAGAACTCCAGAAAAAGTAAACTCTGAATGTGAACAGAGAAAGTGTGAAATAAGAAAGGAGACAGTAATACAACACCAGGCTATGGACGAACTTAAAAGTCCAGAAAAAAAGTCTCCAACCAAACCAGACTCCATCATTCAAAATGTGGACCTTCAAAGAGACATTAGCAACATGAAATTACCTGAGATGCCCAAACTCGATTCATACACAGATCTACAAGATAGGAATAAATCTCAAAACTGTGTTAGCAAAGAAAGCGAAATCCCTTTTAGAAATGACATGGTCAATCCAAGAAAAGACGAGATGGTCATCACGAGAAATGTCATAGAACCAAATATGATTAACTATCAGAATACCGTGAGCAACTCCATGACGATACAGCAAATTAATACGGCGCAGCATTCCTACCTCAATCATAGAGCCAGTGTCAGCAAGGAGTCTCAAGCTGTCCAAACTGACAAAGTCATGAAGACCAGTGAAGCCAACAGGGTTAACAGCCTGGCGGACTCGCCTGTGATAAGCAAACCGACCAAACTAGAAGTGCCTCATCCCATTACGTCCCCCGTCATCAACCCAGTGATACCCAAAGTTCCCAATGTTACAGATATCAATTTTTTACCTAGATGCCAAAGTGCCAATGCTGCTGTAAACTTGGGTTCCGAAATGGACCCTAGTTTTGCGAACAGCAACGCTATTCAGAATTCCCTTGGAGGCTCTATGAATATTGTCCAATGTAGCTCACAAGAGAAAGATTTGAAACCGAGGGAGAAAAGCAAGCTTCGAGATGTAAGGGTTAATTCAGCTCACAGTAAATTGGAGAAACCGGAAAAGAAAAGCAAAAACGACACTCCAAGAAGCACGCCAGAGCCAAAAGTCGTGTTTTTTCCAGAGCAAAACGCTAACGCTCGAAAACCGGAGACGTCGGTCCCAATAAACGTCATCAACACCAACGCCGGCCCCGTCACGAGCAAACCAGAAACTAAGCCGGCCAACGAAGCGCCGAAGAAGCAAGATTTTTTTAAGAAAGAGAAAACTAACACAGCCAAATGTGACTCAAAAAACAACACGGTCAAACACGACAAGACTTGTACGCCGCAAATTGCCTTAAAACCGGACCAAAATGATCTAAACAAAATGCTTCCTAAGCTGCGGTATGACAACGATCTTGTTCCTAAAGACTACCCCATGAACCAAATCCCAAACTATCACACATCTCATGCGCAATATCAGTGGCCGCCATGGGACCCAGCGCGCCTGGCACAAGGCACATGGGACCATAACAGATTTCTCGACATGAAAAACAGTGACAAAAACTACTTAGACAAATTCCAGGGATTCAACTTGCCTCATCTTGAGCAGATGCAGAAATCGCCTCAGAAGCTACACCCAAAATATGATCAGAAAGATTTCCATAACATCGCTTACGGTGCGATTTCTTCTGGCATCTACGCCACAACAGGCCTTCCGCATTTTAAAGAAACTAAAGCACCAACTTCTAAAGCGTCCGAATGCTCGCAGAAGAACGATTGCAAACCTTCCAAGCAGTCAAAAACGACAACCGCCTGTCAAACACAGTGCGAACCTAAAAAATCTCAAGCTCAAAACGAGGCGCAAATGAAACAGATGATGCAGCGCCAAGTCAAACAACAAGAAGCTGTCACCAGCTGCGCTGAATACCGACAGCAAAGTCCTCAAGTGCTAACCTCCCCTGGATGTAAAACACCCTTTAATAATGGTCCTTGTAGCCAAGAGAAAGAGATAGAAAAGAAAAGTAGACAAAAGAAGGAGGAATCTCCTAAAGAGAGTAAAGAAGAAATGTGCGAAGCGGTCAGTCCAGCTTTGCAATCCATGGGAGTGTACACACCAGATTCAACCAGCAATTCCGTACACTCAGTGCAGTACCCTTCTTGTGAGCTGGACGTGTCGCAACTAGGGTTAGAGTCCCCGTCGAGTATCGGGTCGGACCTGGCGTCTCCGTGCTACATGCACGCGACGCCGAGCCCTCAGTACCCGCACTCGGCGATACATATACCCTCGATCATGACGCAGCCCAATCAGCCGCCGAAACAGCAGAAGATCAATAACAGGAATAGGTGAGTCTTTATCATTTTTCTATGCGGAGATTTTACAACAGATTTTGTACTCGTATTTTTTGCTTTGACAAAGTTTTAGAAGAATAAAAGCAGTCAAAACTAAGAAATAGTATTTTATGCAACATGTTTTTTGAACAATTATCGTGAAATTCACACTGTTTCCTGTATTTTGACTTGTCGGCCTCCCCTCTGTTCCTGCCTCACTCTGTCGCTCGCACTCCCCCGCGCCGCCGCCAGCCCCCGGCGCCCCGCGCACCCACGCTATATCCCTTAAAGGCTTCCTAACAATGCTTTAAGAGCTATATCGTATGGGTGGGTGCGCGGGGCGCCGGGCGGGGGTGGGCATCTTTTATGTAGGGTTTTAACGATCTATGCACGACACTGTAAATGACGAATAACACAAGAGTAGAAACAGAAATTAACCATTGCGATAGACGCTCCAGTTCCGTTTGAATTTTATTGTCGCTAACAACAAATGTATGAGTAAATCGAGTCAGAGAGTAGTGTGGCGTTTTAGTCGTGTCGGCAAACTTTTAGAGTTCGGCTTCGTCGGAGCTTCGAGTTCATTTAAAAATAATTCTGCCATTAATTTAGGTAGATTTTAATCTGTGGACTGTGGTCCGTAAGCGGTTATAATGCAAAATGTTTATCGACGCAGCAACTGAAACGTAGATTTATCGACAGAAACACCGGTGCCAGCAGCGGAGCGGGCGCGGGCGCGACAGCTGGCGCGGGCGCGGGCGCCGCGAGCGCCAAGGCCGAGCCCATGCGCGGCGCCGCCACGCCGCCCGCGCGCCACCGCACCACGCCGCCCCACCAGCCGCACGGTAACTTGCCACTCTCATTCTCACTGCCGCGCCGTGCCGTGCCGTGCCGTGCCGGTCTAACACGGTCTAATCACAGTCTTTGATACTCCCTTGGCGAACGAAGCGCATCGATACGGGTTCTCTATCGCACCGATACAGTTTGTGAGATAATCCTTTGCGTATCAATTATCGTGAGTTTTGACACGATACACAAAATGAGCAGCGGACGGCTCCCGCTCATGCGTCAGCGAAATATACCTACCCACGCTCGCTACCCACTACCGAAAACCTAAAATCGACTACCACGCCGACTTTCACGACGACCTTATGTTTACACAGCCGGCGGCGGAGCTGCGGCCGGCGGTGCCGGCTACCAGGGCGGCTACCTGTCCTTCCAGCAGCAGCAGCAGTACCACGGCGGCGGCTGGGCGCCCTCCTGCTCGCTCGCCAAGCTGCAGCAGATGGCCGAGGCGCCGCAGCACCACCACCAGCAGGTACGGGACATACCAGTGGTGGGCTAAATACGACCCGCGGGCCATGTTCGGTCCGCGAGAGGATTTTATCCGGCCCGCTACCGGTCCTTTTAAATATTGTTGGGTTTGGCCAGCATTGTAGTAAAAATGCATTTTTTTGTATAAATCTAACCCGCCTCTAAATTTCCTTCAAAGGGCCTGGCCGGACTGCCATGGTAAAATCGCCCCTGGCTAAATATGAAATATTGATATGCAGGATTATTCGTATTGTTACTACATGTACTACTACTGAATATTATGCCTCAAACTATTTCCGTTTATGAAAAAAATTAAAAAAAAGAAATTTTGTTTTTTATTTTTTTCTTTAAAACCGCGTATCCGATTGACTTGTTCTTTGGATATTTTATAGATATATTAGGGATACATCAATTAAAAAAAAATGAACTTCCTGACTTTTTGTTAAGTACATTTTTTTTTTAAATTTATGTTTTAATTTTTTTTTTTTACCACATACGAGTTAGCGACACCTACTATATTTTCATATAATAATCGCGATTTTATACTCTATTACATATATTTTTATCAAAAATATTAGTTTGGATCAACAATGTCAAAATAAGTTATTTATGTATTATTACCCTTTAGTACTTAGTACGTTGCTCCTGGAAAGTGATGTATGAAAATTTTGGCATAATTAATGGAAGATTTTTTTTTAAATTGGAATATGTACATTATAGGCCGAAGTTATTTTTCATCAACCCTCCCTACCCCTCCCCCCTCTGCGTCACCCCTTTACCCTCCCTTAAAGAGCCCAAAATGCGGTTTTTCTAAATTATTGACAAAACCGTTAAAGATACAGAAAAAACGTGTAGCAATGAAATAATACTTAATAAATTTACTACAAATCTCTCATTAACACTTTAGTGCTAGCACTTATAGTTTTCGCGTGATCCGTCACGAAAGTTGGTCCTTGCTGCAGTTTTCTTTAAAGAATATTAAAGTGTTCTCCCAAAATGCTTACGAAATCGTCGAAATTTGTTTGATACGACTAAAATATTGTAAACTCATGACTATATTAAATTAAGGGGATAAATCACTACCATGGATGGGACTTGAACTCACGGCTTCTGGATAGAAATTCGAGGGCTCTACCAACTGAGTCACCAAAAGCTCATCTCTAGTTAGCGAATTTTTCAGCTTTCTACTATATGAATCAATGGTACCCCTAGCGTTATTTATCTATCATATCTATCAATCTAGAGGCCGTGAGTTCAAGTCCCGCCCATGGTAGTGATTTTTTCCCCTGAAATTAATTCTTGAGTTTATAATATTTTAGTACTATCAAACCGATGATTTCGTAAGCATTTAAGGAGAAAACTTTTCATTCATTAAAGAAAATTGAAGAAAGGAGCAACTTTCGTGACGGATTGCGCGAAAACTATAAGTGCTAGCACTAAAGTGTTTATGAGAGATTTGTAGTAAATTTATTAAGGATTACTTCGTTCCTATACGCTTTTTCTGTATCTTAATCGGTTTTGTCAGAAATCGAGAAAAATCGCATTTTCGGCTCTTTAAGGGGGGGGTATATGGGTGACGCAGAGGGGGGAGGGGTGGGGAGGGTTGATGAAAAATAACTTCGGCCTATAATGGAAATATCCCAATTTAAAAAAATCTTCCATTAATTATGCCAAAATTTTCATACATCTCTTTCCAGGAGCAACGTACTAAGTACTAAAGGGTAATAATATATAAATAACTTATTTTGACATTGTTGATCCAAATTAATATTTTTGATAAAAATATATGTAATAGAGTATAAAATCGCGATTATTATATGAAAATATAGTAGGTGTCGCTAACTCGTATGTGGTAAAAAAAAAAAATTAAAACATAAATAAAAAAAAAATGTACTTAACAAAAAGTCAGGAAGTTAATTTTTTTTTAATTGATGTATCCCTAATATATCTATAAAATATCCAAAGAACAAGTTAATCGGATACGCGGTTTTAAAGAAAAAAATAAAAAACAAAATTTCTTTTTTTAAATTTTTTTCATAAACGGAAATAGTTTGAGGCATAATATTCAGTAGTAGTAACAATATAATAATCCTGCATATCAATATTTCATATTTAGCCAGGGGCGATTTTACCATGGCAGTCCGGCCAGGCCCTTTAGGCCCCCAATGAAAAAAAAAGCAGGCCTTACTTGCTAACAGGGCGGCTACCGGTACCACAGTATAAAGCAGTAATAACTCTTCTAACAAACTTCACTCCGCGCGGTGTGTCGAAAACTACTCTCCATATGCACCGAATACATGCGAAACTGGTAAGTATTGGGCTGGACAGTCGGGGCCGCGTTCGCGCGCTGTGTTGACGTGTTGAGTTCGGGAAAAAATGACGTCAGCACCGAAGACATATTTTCGTTACTGTAGTGTTTATGGGTGTATGGAGAACAGTTCTCAAAATGCGGAAATGTCAGAATGTTCTTTAGAATTCCTAGACACCCAGAAAAGTAAGTGGTTGTTTTATTTTTGCAGTGTTAGGTACATTATTGCTTACGTAAATGGCGTAAAAGTGAGATTTAAAGCTAGAATGACACATTAAAATCAATAAGGATTTATCTGTAACGACATTTAGGTAGATGCTGCGATCTATCTAGCTCGAAAGTTTGGTACCTACTTAAATATTGTGCAAACATCTATTCAAACATTTTATGTAAATACGATTTCGTCAGCAAACACGTACTTGAATCTTTATTAGATAAAAAGGTAGAAAGAGCGTTGGTACTAGCATAGCGCCATACACAGTTACTACGAGTAGGACAGTAGCACAGGTACAACCCTGCGTGACCTTGCGCAGTAGTAACGACCGCGTCGCCGCTGCCGGAGATTAACTACTGATTTATCCTTATACTGTGCCGGTACTAAAGGTGTTTGTTACATGGGCATTGCTAAACTTAACACACCGCAACCTTAAGCTATGGCAAGCTTGCAACTGGCAAAAATATAATAAGTAAGGCCTAATGTTATTTGGCCGTTAGTTTAAAACTTATCCGGGTCCGTTGTAAAAGGATGTTAACATGTATATTGATTAATTTGTGTTTGTTACAGTACGCACAGCAGGCGGGCGGCACGCAGCACTACCACAAGTACTACCCGGCGCCCAACCAGCTTGATGCGGCAAGAACGAGGACCCATTCTGCGCCAGCGCCTAGTAAGTACAATTGGATTTGCTATCAATTATCATACGATTATGTGTCTAGGCTTGGTTAAGCAGTTTTTTTTTCGTGCAACATAATGTCAACTTTTTGTTTTAACCCGCGGGCCTAGCTAGTACACTAGTATGATATAGCCTATCGCTCACAAAAAGTGTGAAAAGAACACACCGATTCGACCGTCTTGATATCGCTAATATAAAACGTTTATTTCCGTGGGTTATTAGTTGGATGAGTTGGGTCTACAATCTAATAGAGCAAGACAAGTCGCGAGGCAAACGTCCAACATAAATGTTGACGTTTATCGATAGATATCTACCGAAGCTAATTTATCGAAAGAAGAAAACGCACGCTGTCTAGGCCGAATCACGTCTGCAGTAACCGTTTGCCACGATAGGACTTAGACATGCTACTTGCTTCGCTCTGTGTGGGCCTAATAACTATTTATGTAGGGATCGTTAGTACAATGTGTGGTGTCAGTTCCAGGCAACCTGTCGCCGATGCAACACATGCAGATGGCGCCGACGTCGCGCATGTCGCCCAACCTGAACTCGCACATCATCTCGCAGTACGGCGTGGGCGTGGGGCTCGCCAACTCGTACCGCATGCCGCCGCAGCAGCAGTTCAACAACCTGCAGATGATGAACGTGAACACGCCGGTGCAGTACTCGGCGCAGGACCCGCGCGCGCAGCAGCCCAACGTGTACGCGTACGGCTACATCAACGCGCCGCCCGCGCTCGGGCTGCAGAGCCTCAACTCCACCATGCGCCGGTAGCCCCGCCGCAAGCCCGAGCCGGAGCCCTCCTCGGTGCGCCATTCCAGTGTTTGTGACGGACGTCTGTGACGCGACACCACCAAACCCTTATCCTAAGTACAAATAAGTTAGTGTATATAGCGTAGATCCGCTTCGGTCGCCCGATCCGGCTTTAGCGTGGCGATCTCGCGCGGTATCGTCGAAGCTGAACAGAGTACAAAATTGCGGATAATTTGTAATTTAAATACCCTCATTTGACCGGCGGAGATGTAGCATAATTATATAGTGCAATAAAACGTATTCGCTGTTGTATGTACCGGTTTGTGTCGACCCCGTATTGTGATCGTCCGATGCGTAATGAATCATAATAAATTAATATATTCTCGATTCCCAAAGAAATTAGTTAAGTCTTTGGTTTTGTTGAAAAGTGCAATTGTTTTGCGGATCGCATTATCGTATGTCTAACGGAGTATGTATATTTTGTATACAGTGTATGTAATGTACGCGAACACCGACCGAGCGTTCGGTCTACGACTTAATTTATAATTTAAATTTAATCTGTTCTTCGAAGTGCCTCTTTCTCGTCCTCTGCTTAATTTCCGTGTAAGATATTGTACATGTATTACGTTTAGTTAACACAAGGCTGTATATAGATCGCGTAAGTAGTATCACTAAGATAGATTATGATTTTCATTTGTAATTGTGATACCGGTAGCAGAATGGATTCGTTCCGCTGGATAGATTGTTTGAAGCTAATTTCACACACAGATAGTTTCCCGATCATATTAAACTGTCATTTTGTGTAAAATTTAATGAATTACGTAATAATTGAATTATTTTTTTATGAATTATCTGTGCGAATGACGAAAGTCCAAATATTTTTGAGATTTTTGTTCCTATATTTGTATGGTTGGAAACTAAATTTGTATGAAATTACCGACACCAGTGACGAACAGGCCTAAATGACGGTTATCGTTTTTTTTTATATTTTGTATTCTTTTACACTCGTAGGTTTTAAACGTTTTAATTAAGATAGTTATGTTTCGCTTAAGGATTATTTCGTGTTATCCCAGTAATTTATTGCCAAATGTTATTAACACTTAATTTTGCGTATCGTTTTAAGTTTTTTAGGTTAGTTGCGTTTAGTTTCTGCACGTACATTAAATTGTGTTAAGAGGCGCACCGCCGACCGTCAGTTGAATTTTGCTAAAGATCTGCCGGCTCTCGGTGCCATCGGGACTGATGTGAAAATTATCAATAACTAACATTTGAACGTGAAAAATTATCAGAAAGGAGAGCAATCCCGAGCGTGGTTTTTCCAAAATTTTAACCTACAGGAGTCTAAAAGGTATTAAAACATAAGTTATTCCCCAACCTTAATTATTGTTTGCATTTAAGCAATTAATATAGATTTATATACAGTTTATTAAAGTAACTAACCACGCTGTGCTGATGTAAAATTTTGAATTTTTTAAATTGCTAATAATTATATAATGATGCCGATGTGCTTGTTACTGAATGGAAATTATTCGAAAAATTGTAATAGTTCCGATGCTACCGAGCGGCCGTTGCTCGTTTCAGGGACATTGTAAAACTGCGTACTGGTGATCAACGCACACCACAGCTTTTGAAGGCACCATGAAAGTAGCAACTAACTTATGGAACAGCAATGGCTTGACAAGCTATATCGCATATTCGGGCGATAATTATTCCATGCTGGGCCCTTAGGCAAGTGGTCAATCGCTATAGCTCCGTGGCAAAGGGTACGCAACTGTCTGTCAGTATCATTCGCTACGGAGTATGAGTTATTGACCACTTGTCATGGGCTTTAGTTACTCAGTGATTTGATTAGTTTTGGCGACGAGTATAACAAGAGATTTGCGTTGTACCAGAAAGCAGTTTTTAGTAACAGGTAGTTTTCTCTATGTGGACTACTTGTTACTGCGCCCCAAGGTTATGAATGTTATTGTTACTAATGTGTAGTATTATTGTAAATACAATAACAGTAAGACATGTAGCAGGTGTTATCACACAAAATATAATTTTGTGAAAAGATGAGTTTATTATTTAAAACCATTCCCAGGCAGCTAACCTCCACCTTAAATAGACGGATGTTCTCGTACTCACGTTAATATAACGTGATTGGCGACATGTTTCGAGGCATATGGAGACTCATCATCAGGTATGAGTGCTCGCGGCGGACAGACTCCGTGCACGGAGTGAGAGCATGATACGATATATTAACGTAGGTACCATCGTATATTTAAATATGTCTCGCGAATGTTAAACATCTATAACCTCCAAACTTGTACTCTACATGGAGAGGATCGTAAGACTCGTAAGCGTATCGAACGTGACACCCACTCAAATAATAGAAAACCTAACCAGAAAATTAAAATTTTGAAAAAGCCCCCGACCACGATATAGTGGACGGATTTTCATGAAACATGGCTAAGAACACTCCAGACTAACTCTGCTTTCAAACGAAAAAAAAAAAAACTAAATCTAAATCGGTTCATCCGTTTGGGAGCTACGATGCCACAGACAGACACACACAGACAGATAGACAGATACATCAAACTTATAACACCCCGTCGTTTTTGCGTCGGGGGTTAAAAACCATTAAACCACGACGTTAAAAAATGAATAAAAGGTTAGTATTCGTTTTTATAAGATTTATTAATTTTCATTTAATTTGAACTAAAAACTCTACAAATACTAGGTAAGCCACGTTCACATAAACGAAACTTTACACAATAAATATTGCGAAAATATCAAAAATCACAATATTATATACATTGCTCAATACCCGTTAAAACTATAGATATTGGCCTACCTAGTTTGATTTAATATTATAATAAAATTATGTAGGTATCTACTACACAGCTACATATTTCTTCAATGACCACTTGAAAGAGTTTAACAAAATAATAACATGGGACAGCGCAATATGTTCATAGTAAAAATGCATTTTTGGTGTAAATCTGGCTTGCCTCTTAAAATTCCTCCATATTTTGGCCACCTTTGAAAAAAGTTTGCCCACCACTGGTGTAGAGCGAGATATCATTTGGCGCCATTGTTAATGGCCGCTGTACACATGGGGCCAACCTTTGGAGCACCCCCTTGGCCAAGATAAGAGTCGCTGTTTACACATTGGTGAACCAATCACATGGCATTGGCCCTTCATAAAAGATGGACGTAGAATGGAAAAGGCTAGATAAATATAGGTCATTCACGTTGTCAGCAAAATTTAATTAATAAATAATAACCTCGTGATAAAATTAAATTATCTGAAATATTAAAAAAAAATTGAATATTCTGATAAGCACATTTATCTTTTTTAGCCAATACATTAAAGATTTGCAAGGGTATTGCATTTCCTAAAATCAACACTATTATTGGTTTAAATAATCTTATTATTTTCGTAAATCTTTCACTTACTGACGGCTGACGACAAACTGAATGAGGCGCCAACGTGTGAACGCAGTTGGCCATTGGCGCCAAGATCCTTTTGGCCGCTGTACACATATGGCCAACGGTTCCACCAGCCCTTTGTGAAACCCCTTGGCCAAGATAAGAGCCGCTGTTTACACATTGGCGAACCAATCACTTGGCATTGGCTCTTCATGAAAGATGGACGTGGAATGGAAAAGTCTAGGAAATTCTAGATCATAGACGTTGACAGAAAAATTTGATTAAAAAATAATAACCCCGTAGTAAAATTAAATTATTTGAAATATTAACAATTTTTTGAATATTATGATAAGAACATTTATCTTTTTTAGGAAATACATTAAACATTTGCAAGGTTATTTTATTTCCTAAAATCTACACTATTATTGACATAGATAAACTTATTATTTTCGTAAATATTTCACTACCGTCCTCTCTGACGGCTGACGACCAACTGAATGAAGCGCCAACGTGTAAACGCAGTTGGCCATTGGCGCCAAGATCCTTTGATGTGTGGACAAAAAACCGACACCAATCGGTTGGCCGGCAAGCGCAAGCGCCAACTGCCAACTTACGGCCAAGTAGCCCTCTACACGCTTGGCCAAGGGGGTTGGTGGAACCGTTGGCCATGTGTGTACAGGGGCCATTTGATGTGTGGACAAAAAACCGACACCAGTCGGTTGGCCGGCCAGCGCTGGCGCCAACTGCCAACATACGGCCAAGCAGCCCTCTACACGCTTGGCCAAGGGTAGGTCCAACCCAACCGTTGGCCCCATGTGTGTGTACAGCGGCCTTAAGAGGGCTTTCGTGTTAAAAATAGTGAAATCGCAACCGAGCGCTTGATCATACCGTGTGTGGTATCAAATTAAAGGGCTTTGCGAGTAGTTTATAAATATATATCACATTATAGGACTTTTTCTACTTGGTCTAACAAAATATGAGAAAATGTCCAAAAGTGGTAATAATTGTACCGGTGAAGGCTCGTTTTCAAAAAATTTGCAAAAATCAATAATAGCAATTTATAATCACTAAGGCATAACAGCAATTTAAGTAAACGTTGCAGATTAATTTAGTACAAAACTTACTTCGATATGATGTAGATTTTCAAAGAAATTGTCACTTAATTTTAGGTAATTTCTGAAAAAAATTGAATTCGCCTTAGGCTAGTTTACTCTTTTTCAAAAACTTAAAATAAAAATCTAGTCTGAAATGATTGTGGTACAGGATATACGAATTATAAATTTACCCGTTTAAATATTCAAAATTGTTGAAATTTTACAAATAAGATCGACTGATTCAGCTCTATAGGTGCGTTTTTCTAAACGTGCATTAGAGAAAATTTCATAATTAATTTAATGAGTTACTTTTCAAAAATCCAGTCTTATAAAAATCAAGATAATAAGATGCTCTAACTGGAACTTGAATTAAATAAATCTATTGGATAACGGAAAGTGTAGTATTTCACCGACTAAAACTATCAATTTTACATTCTTTTGACGTTTTTTTTGAAAGCAGCCTTTTTTTTTTTTTTTTTTTTTTTTTTTTTTTATTATAAATGGGCTTACTCTTGACCACAGACTAGCCAAAGGCAAAGACGTGGCCTACGATGGAGTGAGCTCGCCCAGAAGATGCCTGTTCACTTATGCCTTAAAACATTTTACTTTTTGGCGCCCCCTACAATTAGGCACCGGGGGCGGCCGCTCTACCCTTGATCCGGCCCTGCCGTCACCATACACCTAAACGCATGTTTTTATTTTTACAAATTACCAAATCTAGTAGGCGGACAATTTAGGTAAACTATTGTAAATGTAGGCGATTAAGCATACATTATGCTGAATAATATGTTAGAAACATGCTCAAACCCGAATACATTTGTTTACTATTTATTCGTGTTTCAAATACATTCGAGAAAATCAATATATGCACATGTATCCTGTATTGTACCTATCTTTAAACCAATTAATAAATAAATTATAATAAAAATCTTCGTTATTAAAGGTACTTAAGTAGTTAAATACTTTGGAACATTGTTTTGGTCCTTTTCAACATTTTGTATTCGATTAAAACTAGAAAATATTAGGTGTATATCTTCTTCTCTTCTGGCAATGATTTTCACTCACCACGATATACCTAAATATTTCACGATCTGGGGACCGATTTTTGAATATCGAACGCATTACGTCGTTTTCCACAGACTTTCGAACGGCGAATTCATGCGTTCGAGATTCAAATATCGGTCCCCCTGCCGGATCTTACGATCGGCCACTGACATGAATATGAGATAGATATAACGGTCGCGGTCACGTGAAATTAACTACTTATTTCTATAAAATCTTATCTAATTCACCGATATAGTAACCCACAAAATACTTATAATTCACGTCATACGCAAGCAGTGGCATACCTCGCACTAGTTACGGCCCTGACTTGATGTCATCATCATTATATCATATCAGCCGAAAGACGTCCACTGCTGGACATATGCCTCCCCCAAAGATTGCCACAATGACCTATCCTATGCCACTCGCATCTAGCGGACTCCTGCGACCTTCACCAGGCCCCGTAGCTGAATGGCATTTCTCCGACGCCAAACGAAAGCGATACGCCGCTGGCTCTGTCGCGCCAATACGCAAGCGCGATAGAGATAGATATCTACTAGCGCTTCGTTTCGTGAGCGATTGTGCCATTCGGCTAGTCACCCTGGTCATCAGTCTACCTTGTGGGGGATCTACCCACGCTGCGTCTTCCGATACGCGGTCGCCACTCGAGAACCTTTCCGCCCCAACGGCCATCCCAAACCGGCCGGCTAAACTTAAGTGGCAGTGGGCGGGGCACATTACACGTAGAACCGATGACTTGAGGGCGTTGCTCGAAATTATGCTACACTTTGGTCTCTAGTAGACAGCAATAGTACGCTGCATAAGCCCATAAGGACAAGTATGTTAAAGTAAAGTATGTAATAGCCAACTTTTTTTTACTAATAAAGCTGAGTTAACACCAGCAAGTTATTGCTGCAAGTTTTGAGATGCAACTATGGGTAAGAGTGAGTGGCAAATATCTGCATCTCTTTCTTGCAATGTACCCCTGTTTCAAAACTTGCAGCAATGACTTGCAGGTGTAAACTCAGCTTAAAATACTAAATTTTTAAATAAAATTGTATTAAAATAAAAAAAAAAACACTAAATGAGAGTCAAACTTAATTAAAATATTTCAATCGAGTTACTAACATAATAAAATATATCACATGTAAAGAGGTAGGTGACTTGTTTTAAATATTTTAATATAAATAAATTACATTTCATTTGAAACATTTCACCTAAACGTATCATAGATAGATAGATAGAGTGTATCTGTTACAGTCTGGCCAAAAAGAGTCAAATCAAAAAGTGGCAACATTGTAGTGTCGTCCCGTTTTCTCACACATATTGATTTGAAAAGGATGGCACTACAATGTTGCCTCTTTTTAATTCTACTCTTTTTGGTCAAACTGTATCTGGGCCATTTTTTTTGTAACATGGGTATTTTTTACGCGATTCATACTCATAATCGAGAGCTCTTTCGATCCTGATAGGAGAAAAGAAATGTCCCAAGATTTCCATACATTTTTTCGAACCTTCCATTCCCTCCGTTACCGCCATACAAAATGTATGAAAAAATGGTAACAGAATGGGAAAAAACCTTAGGACACTTTTTTTCTCCTATTAGGATTGAAAGAGCTCGCGATTCTGAGTGGAAAACACATAAAAATTTCTAAATAAAAAAAGTGGGGTGGACAACTTAGAAAAAAATGGCCCATCAACGTCACAATCACACGCTTCGGAAGCGTATCCTACTACAAAACTAAACTATTTTGGCTCAGTGATCCAAAGTGAATCTTGGCCTCCGAAACGAGAGATCGCCACCTGTCCCGATCCTGCGCAGCCTCTTGCCAGTCACTGACTTGAAGCCGACGCAGATGCGCCACCACACTGTCCTCCCAGCGATACCTGGGTCGACCCGCCGGACGGCCACCAGCTGGTCGACCCAAGAATGCTGCGTATCCTAGCTTTTTAAAATCAACCGAAGTAGTATCTTTTAGGACCGATACGTCGACCTACAAACCTTCCTAGAAAAGAGAGTACACCTCCATCTTAAAGGCCGGCAACGCACCTCCAACACTTCAGGGTACGTAGCCGAATGGTACAAACGCTCACGAAACGCTCACTAAACGGAACGCTCGTAGATATCTATCTCTATCGCTCTTGCGTATTGGCGCGACAGAGCCTGACTACCTTTCACGGCGTTTCATTTTAGTTTCGTGTCGCAGTTCTGCGATGCCAGATGCCGATCGAAAGGCCGCTGGCTCTGTCGCGCCAATACGCAAGAGCGATAGAGATAGATTGCATTTCGGTGGCGTTTCGCGTCGCAGAAATGCCATTCGGCTACGGGGCCTGGTGTTTCGGGTGTCCATGGGCGGCAGTGATCGCTTACCATCAGGTGACCTGTCTGCTGGTTTGCCTCCTATCTCATAAAAAAAACTCTAGAGCTGAAGACCTCATGAAGGTTTGTAGGGCCACACGCCGGTCCCTCCTAGAAACCTCCGCATTGTGACAGCAAGTTGAAAAACCTAGTATGAAATCCTGTCACCAAAAATTATAAAATACAACAAAATACAGAATTCTTATTGTACAGGTACTGAATTATCACATAACATTTAAACGCATGGCACATTCCCTCACACAATTAGTGCGTTTTCACATTATCCGATCCGATATCGGATATACATGGATCTTGGATGTTTTCTATTTTAATCCTTCCGACATCCGATATCGGATCGGATAATGTGAAAACGGTCTTACTCTATGGAACAGTCGCAAACTGATCAAGTACCACTGACCACAATTAATTTCATGAAGTAACCACAAACTGTTCATATAAATTAACCCAAGTATCTATCCTATCTTTTGTATATTTTCAACTGTATAGTGCAGTTTAGGAAATAAACAGGCAAATACAACACATATAGTAAAATCACAAAAAATCAACTTATGATAAGTTCTAGATTCTTTAAGTAACTTTATACATTTCATTTAGCTAAAGTCACTGTCTATAGATAGATACCTGCACACTAGTTCCTTCTTCTCTTCTTTACATGCTGTTACCCTCTGCTGGGGTGTAGGGCTCGAATCATATTTCTCCATTTACTCCGGTCTTGGGCAGTTTGGGTAACCTCCTCCCACCCCATGCCTAGTACCCTGAGCTCCTGCTGAACCGAGCGACGCCAGATCGATTTAGGGCGGCATGGTTTGCGCTTTCCGGGTATATTCCAGGTGAGGGCCATTTTGGATAGGTGGGTATCAGGTTTTCTGAGGATGTGTCCAATCCAATGCCATTTCTGCCTCTGGATTTCTTCGTGTATGGGTGCTTGTCCAGTTATTCTCCACACACACGCACACTAGTTGAATAAACTTTATCGCTCTGGTGCATCCCTATCGCGCTTACAAATAGTTTGAAAAGGACGGTTTATCACACGACCGTGCTTGCCTGCCTGAATAGCAATTTAGAACATCAAAGACATATTACATTGTCCGATTTTAAGATAAACTTGTAACAGACGTTACAATCCATATTCTCACTTTCAAAAGTTCTAGTAATAGTTCGATTTTAAGTTATATTTCTAACGGCTGTAAAAATCCATGTTCCAGATTTTAAAAGCCACAAACTGAATGAACAACATACCCAACTGTCATCACATACATGACAATAACTGCAACCATAATCACATATTTCTGGCCATGCTTACAAGGTACAAATATAATTTAGCTTTGCCGCACAGAGAACCTCCTATAGAGTGGCAATCCTGTATATTTTGTTCGCGATACGAGTCACCAGTGTTTGGGGTGCGAGGAGCGGGCGGGGAATGTGTTAAGCGCGCTGTGATTGGCCGTTTCAAGGACGGCGGGCAGTCGCGCCAGATGAAAAGGGACAGAAGTATGACTGTCCCTCTACTGACGCGTAAGTGGCCAATGTAACCTGACCTATGCCGGCTCTGAATAAATTATAAATATGACTTATTTGTGGAATGTAATGCCGTCTGTTTTTAAATTTGAGCTTCTTGTTACCTTTCCACACCATTTCACACTACAGGTGGACATCTTTAAGGCATCAAAATACCCTTTTCCAATTTTTTAGTGCGAAAAACACGCGCTGCTTTCGGGTCTGTTACTTGGTCGATACTGATCGGGCACGGCGAGCGCCCGCGCTTATATCAGTGCAAATACTAGGAAGGCTGGCGACCGCGAGTCGTCTTGTAATGGATGTCTATAGGGATTGGTCTGTGCTTTGCCATCAACCTCTAACCTCAAACTCCATAGTGCAAGTCCAAATGTCATGGCGGTTAAAATTTATAACCACCTTCAAGATAATATTAAAGGTCAAGAAAACAACAAGAAATTTAATAAGATGTTGAAAGACTTCCTGATAAATAAGTGTTACTACAAATTAAAAGATTTTTTTGATGACGACGTTGGAGACACCTTCTATTGATTGATTAACTTACACCTACCTACTTCTAATTATTATTAAATTTGAAATATGAAACTCACAACAATTAATTATTTATTTGAGTATACTATTTTATGTTATGATAAATTCTATGGATTAATGTTTTTTTACCTATATATATATGTTTTCAATGTTTAATTTATTCTTTTTTTTTAATAATAATAATAAAATTTAATGATAAGTTATTATATGCTGTGCCCTTGCAGGGTCCATGTGAGACATCATACTACATTCAATACCTGTACTGTAACCATGGTTTGCAATAAAGAATTATGAATTATGCTTTATATCTGTATGTAGATAGGCCTGGGCACTGGGTCCACAGGCCTCCGGTCCAGGGTCACCCGTGGCCGCATCAGCTGGAGACTGTTCTCCGTCACCTTTGTGCAGCCTCGGACTAGAAGGCCCTCTAGGTTAGGGCAGTGAAGGGCTAGTGCTCTGAAAAAGTAATTGAAATATTTGATAATCTGTAACTAGTTTTCAACGATATTGATTGTTAATGGGAATTGTTCTGTTAATGGGTGAGAATGAAAAAATCTTCAATTCAAGCCTCATCCCTAATCTAACAAATTTTATACAATATAAAGTGCAAAAAGACAAACTTCATATTTCAAGATGGATAATATTCAACTAGATAATATTCTGCCTACTCTAACCTTTTAGGGCCACTTGCACCAACAAAAATGGAGGGTTAACCCGAGGGTTAACCCACCATTTTATATGGAATTTGACGGATGACAGCCCACTAACCCTGAGTTAAGTGGTTGCTGCAAGAGGGCCTTAGGGTAAAACTTGAAAAAATTTAGCATATTAATTATGTGAGACAGTTGCCCTATAAAAGGTTTTGGATCAGTGACAGTAAATTCACACAATCCTAGCTGATAATAATATAGGTCATATAGCAAAACTGTGACAATTGTAAAGTTAACATGGAAAGGCATGACTCACCTCACTCCTTTGTCTGTGATGTCCGAGCACCCTCCCAGATTGAGCATTTTCAATACACAACTATTCTTCGACATGGCATACAAGCACTTATCTGTTATCTGCTTATTGCCTTCTAAATTAAATATCCTAAGGAGTCTAAACTTTTTAATAAATATAAGTATGCAACCCTCAGAGATTGTCAAGCAATGAGACAAATCTACATCCTCCAGCATACACTGGTGTAAAGCTAGAGCCTCCATCGCCCCCGTCGTCAGCCACGAGCAACGTGCTAGTTTCAGCGTACGTAAATTATTACAATACAGAATTACTGGCTGCAGACATTTTGCAGACAAATTATTACACTGACTTAGGTTTAAATTTACCAAATTTACGTTATGCCTTAAAACTGGGATCAGATCTGCATCTGTCACTGATGAGCATCGATTCAGGTTTAACACTGTAAGCTTGGAACAGTTTGATGCGAATACCTGCGAAAATAAACACAACATAATGACTCCATATTTGTTACATTATTTCAAGGTTATTTTAATATTTTTATGTAACTTACACTGAACGTGTGTGGCGAGAAACCTTGATTCATCAGTTTCAATGCTTTTATCTTAGTAAAATACATGTTTACTATCTGAAGACAGGTTTTGGATACGCAGCGAAAATTGAAACACTCCCGTATGGTGAGGTGAGGTATAATGTGAGACATTATAATATCTTCCCAGTAAAGATCGAATAGGTGCGTGTTTCTCTTCATGTTTAGTAAGATATTGTGAATATAAAGTTATTCATATTAGATATTAAAATATTTTTCTTTAGAACCTTGCGTTATGTTTTTACAACTTTTATTTACGTTTTGTGACACTGTCACAGTGACTTTTTGCGTTTGGGTATTGCTTTTATCTAAAGTTAGCAAGCGCAGCAAAGTATACATATAAGCAATATAGTCTGACTGACAAGTCTGCCCTGCTCTGCTATTGCCGTCACTCTCGGAGGTTAATTTTATTTCGATATGAGGCAGTAGGTAACTGTGTAGGTAATTTAATGGAATGAAACTAACATTGACGTCTATTTTTTTATTATTTATTTACTAAAGTTGCTTTAAAATGACTAATTTCAAAAATAGTGATTAAGAACTGTTATTGGCCTGGTTTTGGTTTTTCACCGTGCATTGTAGAGCGCAGCGCCGCATATCCCGAATATATAGTCCTAATAACTGTCATAAGGCTAGTGTATCGAAGCTCTGCAATGCCCCCCGCGGAAAGCACCATCGTCTGCGAATTCTGTAGAATCACGAACACAAGTTTCATGTTCTGCACATCAAAGTTCTCCCACTTACAATCATACACCGCCTCTTTAAATGTTATACTCGCATCAATAAGGCGTTGTCCTGTAAAACAATCCATGGAGACCTGAGTTAATGCGAAGGGTATCTGTAGATACGTGTTCTCTAATCCACCTAGTAATTCTACAATAAGAGATACCGCTAGTAAACAGAATTCGACAGCTATGGAGTTGCTAAAAATGCGTCCAGTTAATCGTAATAGTGCTAAATTGGCAGCATGGGCTTGAACGATGAATTCTAGCTGTTGTTTAATATATTTATTTCTTAGTTTCTTTTCATTTCGAACGTCTTCGAAGGTCAACGCTTGGGCGTCGGGCCAGAGATGGAGTAGCTCTTGGCTCAGGGCTGTCATTTGTGCTTCTATGTAGCCCGTCATGACGAATAGGAGGCAGCCGATGTTCCCTGCTGCGTAAACAAGCAGCATCACGGCAGTGCCCACTAGAATGTGAGCCAGCTCGAAGTTTGGCGATTCATACATCGGTTCTAGTCCTGAAAAAATTAAGAATAGTAAGGAAATTTGAAAAACATGCTAGGTAAGTACTTAGGAAAGTGTGCCGGTATCTAGACACCAGAAATATAAATAAACCGTTCAGTTGGATAGATTAGAAGAAGAATCGGATTATTTTTATAAGTAGCTAAGTAAAGTAACTTTATGGACCAGATTACGAAGACTGCACAGCCACACGTTGAATGAAGTAAAAGCGTAGGAAGTTATTATGGGAAGTTATCTTATTCCGTAACTGTCATGTATGTCTAATCTAACTGTAGGTGTGTAGCGGGCTTTAACTTGTACTTTTACTAACCATAAATAACTTGCAAGTCTTCTATTAAATGCTTTCCAGGCAGCAGGTGTGGCTTCACCACATAGATCAGGCCATTGTTGATCATGAGGACCCAGACGAAGATGGCTCGACGCTTCACAATCCGTAGGGTTTTGAGGAGGTTCTGGTACATTCGGCTGTCTCGATGTATTCGCTTGTCGAATGCTAAGTATGCCACAAATGCTTTCCTTGCGCGCTTGCTGGGAACAATATTGATAGGGTTTTATTTTGTTATCAAACCGAATTTCGTAAAAGTATTGTGTAGTGTAAATAAAACGTCATAATTATTAAACTTGGGGCCATCGGCTCAGAGAGAAGGGAAAGGGGCCGTGCTCTGAGTCGTTCTTGGTGGAAAAGCTTTCTATAGGATCTAATGCGAAAATGCTGCGGCCGTCGTGGGTTTCTTAAATGCATTCCACTATTTAGTGCCTATATCTAAGACATCAAAATGTAAGTATAAATAAGGATCAGCTTACGAGACCAAGAAAGACACATGTGGGCAACATCGTTGTGTGAGTTGTGTCATTCCTTTCTTATCAGTATACGAGTACCTATGTGAGAAAACGAGACGACACAACGATGTTGTCCCTTTTTAATGTTTACTCTTTTTTTAACGCAAAAACGACGGGGTGTTATAAGTTTGACGTGTCTGTCTGCCTGTCTGTCTGTCTGTGTGTGTGTCTGCCTGTGGCATCGTAGCTCCCGAACGGATGAACCAATTTCGATTTAGTTTCTTTTGTTTGAAAGCTGAGTTAGTCGGGAGTATTCTTAGCCATGTTTCATGAAAATCGGTCCACTATGTCGCGGTCGGGGGTTTTTTCAAAATGTTTTGTCAAAGCGTACCCAGGCTTCCATGAGCCGTGGCAAAAAGCCGAGATAACGCAAGTTGTAGGTACCTGTTCAGATGCAAAGAGAACATCTTAACCACGCAGATGATGCTGGCGATGCCCAGCGAGAGGATGACCATGACTGCCACCAGGTCTTCGGTCTCTCGCCAGAAGACGAACCATGCCACAGACACCACGTACACGTAGAAGTACACGATCACTGCGACTACCAGGAGAACCACGAACACTATTGGAGTCCCTGGAATTTCAGTTGGTATACGAGTTTCTTTCGCGATTAGGAAAATTTATGATAATGGGACTTCATTCCCTATTGTGAAAGGATTTTTCCTACTTGGGTTTTTTTTATCGGAAACAGCATTAATTCACTACAGTAAACGGCGATAAAGAATGTACGTCGGCCTTTGGAAAGAGACAATTAACGTCACATAAGCAAGAAAGAGACAACGCTCTACGACGAGCAATCATTATCGCCGGGTACAACGCTGTACGTAGGTATAGAGTCTGTGCGGATAGAGTCATAGAATTGATGACTTTCTGGAGCTCTTCTTTTTCCACACAGACTCTGAGCACGTTTTAAAATTTATTTAGCTGCCGTTCTCGACATTGGATGTAATTTACTACGTTTCCTAAGTTCTGCTATCGTATTTAAAAATACTTAAGTACTTATTTACCTTTTCCATCGATATCCAGAGCCATAGGTCTCAGTAGAGTCGCAACATTTGACAACATCGTTGGCAAGTCGCAGTATTGCAGACCAAACCTACACATACATACACAGAATTTAAGAGTCACGACCATTGCAGTTAGTATAGGCAGGTAGAGGGGATACCCCCATTTGCCAGAATTTCATTTGCCATAATTTTATTTGCCATCCTATTCAACAATCATAATATTGTTTCTCATAACATCTTATGCCATAATCATTGTTTACTATATTAATCTAGTGCCAGAAACTTTGTTTCCCATAAAGTCAGTTTCCATAATGTAATTTGTCAGAATCATCGAAATCCGTAATTACCACATTCCATACCATCATTTGTCATACAAATTAGCGTCCAGAAAAGTCAATTTCCATAATATGCTTTGGCAGAATCGAAAACTACTATAATAGGTTCTAGAAAGACTAGAGAATGAAACTGCTATCAGAAAGTAGGTTAGGTTAGGTTAGAACTGTGACCCCCTGGAAAATGAAACTGCTATCAGAAAGTAGGTTAGGTTAGGTTAGAACTGTGACCCCCGGAAAATGAAAATACTATCACTATCAGACAGTAGGTTAGGTTAGGTTAGAACTGCGACCCCCTGGAAAATGAAACTGCTATCAGAAAGTAGGTTAGGTTAGGTTAGAACTGTGACCCCCTGGAGAATGAAACTGCTGGAAAAGTAGGTTAGGTTAGGTTAGAACTGTGACCCCTGGAAAATGAAACTGCTATCAGAAAGTAGGTTAGGATAGGTAATAATATGGGCAACAATTAATATGGCAATAATTGCTTATGGCGTTTTAATATTCTATGAAACCATATTATTGCACTTAATAATATGGCTAACAAATAGTATGGCATTGTATGATTATGGAAGGTAATATTCGGATAAACAACGAGTATGTCATATGATTTTTATGGTAAACAAATCATTCGGGCAAATGAAATTCAGGCAAGTTAGATTCGGGCAAATGGGTTGTCTATTGTTTGCCCGACAGTCATTTAACATAATATTCATTTGCCCGAATCTAACTTGCCTGAATTTCATTTGCCCGAATGATTTGTTTACCATAAAAATCATATGACATACTCGTTGTTTATCCGAATATTACCTTCCATAATCATACAATGCCATACTATTTGTTAGCCATATTATTAAGTGCAATAATATGGTTTCATAGAATATTCAAACGCCATAAGCAATTATTGCCACATTAATTGTTGCCCATATTATTACCTAACCTAACCTACTTTCTGATAGCAGTTTCATTTTCCAGGGGTCACAGTTCTAACCTAACCTAACCTACTTTTCCAGCAGTTTCATTCTCCAGGGGTCACAGTTCTAACCTAACCTAACCTACTTTCTGATAGCAGTTTCATTTTCCAGGGGGTCGCAGTTCTAACCTAACCTAACCTACTGTCTGATAGTATTTTCATTTTCCGGGGGGTCACAGTTCTAACCTAACCTAATCTACTTTTCAAGCAGTTTCCTTTTCCAGAGGTTCACAGTTCTAACCTAACCTAACCTACTTTCTGATAGCAGTTTCATTTTCCAGGGGGTCACAGTTCTAACCTAACCTAACCTACTTTCTGATAGCAGTTTCATTCTCTAGTCCTTCTAGTACCTATTATAGTAGTTTTCGATTCTGCCAAAGCACATTATGGAAATTGACTTTTCTGGACGCTAATTTGTATGACAAATGATGGTATGGAATGTGGTAATTACGGATTTCGATGATTCTGACAAATGACATTATGGAAACTGACTTTATGGGAAACAAAGTTTCTGGCACTAGATTAATATAGTAAACAATGATTATGGCATAAGATGATATGAGAAACAATATTATGATTGTTGAATAGGATGGCAAATAAAATTATGGCAAATGAAATTCTGGCAAATGGGGGTATCCCATTTTTTAATTACTTTAAAACGTCATTTGCTCACTGCCAACCTAACACGCTCCTCCTCGCTTCGCTCGTCGTCGCATCTAAACTGACCCTGTCACTCCTGTCAGGCTGTCACACACACACACACGCACACACGAGTTTTCTGTTACAATACTAATAAAATTATTACATTACATTTATGCCTTGTAATATTTATTGTCAAACGTGGTTTTGCATGGTGTAATTTGTAGAAACATTTTTTGACAAAAAAATAGTTGACAAAATAATTTTGACCAGTAATATTAATTTGACAAAAATAAAGTTGAGCAAACTTTTCGTGTCCAACTGAAGCCTTGGGAATAAAACTGAAATTATCATTTGACAATTTTAAGTTAAATTTGGCAAAAAAATCTTCGGTAAATTAAATTAATCCCGTAGAAATGAAAATGCAAATGCCTAAATATTTTCGAAATTTGCGATAAGAAATTTTGACCAAACATGTTTTTGGGATATAAGTTTTGCCATTAAAAACGTTTGCGAAATAAAGTTTTGACTAAATAAAATTTGACTAAGTAAAATTGTGCCAAATGATAATTTGACCAAACAAAATCATTGCGAAACATACCTTTGCCAAACAATACTTTGGGAAATGAAACTATTGCGAAATGATTATTGGGAAATGAAATTTGAGGAAACGTTTTTTGGCGAAACGGCAGGACACCCATTTATCGCGCCACCATGATTGCCTGCCTGGGGCCCGCTTTGACAATCCTAAGATTTGGCGATTTCAACGCATTGTTACAAATTTTAAATTACCTGCGCAAGTTCTCCCAGATCGTCAACATTTTTAACCCCACAGTTCCCCCAAAGCCGACAGGCTGGGACAGCATCAATGAAGTCACCATTTTCTTTTACAGAATAAAAACAAGTTCCGACTAAAATGCTGTTCATAAGACTAGAATTTATCACTGTTTTTGCAATTCTTTAATTAATCCAGTAATACATCAGTACATAGAATCCGTCAAATTGTTTAAATTTCTTCTTCCATGGAGTTTATACAGATTCTTAAAAGCCTTCAAGGCTTAAGGGTGCTTTAAAAAAAAACGTCAAAAGAATGTAAAATTGATAGTTTTAGTCGGTGAAATACTACACTTTCCGTTATCCAATAGATTTATTTACTTTAAGTTTCAGTTAGAGAATCTTATTATCTTGATTTTTATAAGACTGGATTTTTGAAAACTAACTCACTAAATTAATTATCATTTTTTCTCTAATGCACGTTTAGAAAAACTCACGTATAGAGCTGAATTAGTCGATCTTATTTGTAAAATTTGGACAATTTTGAATACTAAAACAGGTAAATTTATAATTTGTATGTCCTGTACTAGAATCTTTTCAGACTACATTTTTATTATAGGGTTTTGAAAAAGAGTAAACGAGGTTAAGACGAATTCAATTTTTTTCAGAAATTACCTAAAATTAAGCGACAATTCCTTTGAAAATCTACATCACATCGACTTAATTAATCTGCAACGTTTACTTAAATTGCTGTTATGCCTTAGTGATTATAAATTGCTATTATTTATTTTTGGCAATTTTTTGAAAACGAGCCTTCACCGGTACAATTATTACCACTTTTGGATATTTTCTCATATTTTGTTAGACCAAGTAGAAAAAGTCCTATAATGTGATATATATTTGTAAACTACTCGCAAAGCCCTTTAATTTGATACCACACACGGTATGATCAAGCGCTCGGTTGCGATTTCACTGTTTTTCACACGAAAGCCCTCTTAAGCGGAGTTGTTCATTTAAAAACGACTCGTAAAATTCTGCGTCAATTGAAAGTTGCATTGCATTTATACTTTCTGCTAATCGAAGACTAATTAAAGCCCCTGGCGTGACTTCTTTGAATTAATTAGAAGCTGAACTTTTCAGTTTCTTTAGCAAAGGCTGAAGTTTTCATTTTAAACTACCCTTTGATGACATGCATGAAGCTAGGAACACACTACGCGGACGTCCGTCGTAAATCGACCGCGGACGGGAATCTGGACAATGGAAATACACATAACCGTGCAAACTATCGGTCGACGGACGCGGACGTGGCCTTGAGCGCACGGACGTCCGATCGAAATCTGGCTCTCTGGATGTTTTGTTCCGTGCACACTGATAGGTCGCGGTCGCGGTCGTTTTACGACGGACGTCCGCGTAGTATGTTCCTAGCTTAAAGCTAGGAACACACTACGCGGACGTCCGTCGTGAATCGACCGCGGACGGGAATCTGGACAATGACATTACACATAACCGTGCAAACTATCGGTCGACGGACGCGGACGTGGCCTTGAGCGCACGGACGTCCGATCGAAATCTGGCTCTCTGGATGTTTTGTTCCGTGCACACTGATAGGTCGCGGTCGCGGTCGTTTTACGACGGACGTCCGCGTAGTATGTTCCTAGCTTGAGCCTGCTGTGGGTCAGATTTGTTTCATGTAAAATAATTATGTATTCAGAATCTAAGAACTAGAAATATAACAAACAAAAAGACAGTATTGAAGTTTTGCTATTATCAGAATATTAACTCTTTTGAAACGTTTCGTAATTATAATTGAATTGTTAATTTAGAAAGAAAAAAACCGGCCAAGAGCGTGTCGGGCCACGCTCAGTGTAGGGTTCCGTAGTTTTCCGTATTTTTCTGAAAAACTACTGAACCTATCAAGTTCAAAACAATTTTCCTAGAAAGTCTTTATAAAGTTCTACTTTTGTGATTTTTTTCATTTTTTTTTAAAGTTTTTAAAAGTTTAAAGTTAGAGGGGGGGGGGGGCGCACTTTTTTTCCCTTAGGAGCGATTATTTCCGAAAATATTAATATTATCAAAAAACGATCTTAGTAAACCCTTATCCATTTTTAAATACCTATCGAACAATATATCACACGTTGGGGTTGGAACACTGGAATGAAAAAAAATATCAGCCCCCACTTTACATGTAGGGGGGGGGGGTACCCTAATAAAACATTTTTTTTCCATTTATTATGTTTGCACTTTGTTGGCGTGATTGATATACATATTGGTACAAAATTTCAGCTTTCTAGTGCTAACGGTTACTGAGATTATCCGCGGACGGACGGACGGACGGACGGACAGACAGACATGGCGAAACTATAAGGCTGGCAACAGACAGTCTTAAAAATTCATAATCTTAAAAAAAATTGTATGCAAACTGACAGTTCACACTGACACTGACAGATCTGTCAGTGTCAGTTTGCATACAAATCTTTTCTAAGATTATGAATTTTTAAGACTGTCTGTTGTTACCTAAGGGTTCCTAGTTGACTACGGAACCCTAAAAATGCGTTTATATTTAATGATCAGAGGACGTGTTAATTGATATAAAATAATAGCACACTGTGCCTTGTAAATTGGGCTATTTTATTACCTAATTGCATATTCGGTGTATTATTAAAATTATAGATACATATAAGTATGTAAAAAGTAGATATTTGTATTTAGATTTGATACAAAAAGACAATTAACCAAGGTGTTATAACATACCATAAGTGACTAACTGTAGTGTAATTAGGTACTACGTTACATAGTTTCGACGATCGACCGGCCATTTCCATATAAATGTTAACTTTAAAAAAAAACTTTATGTTAACTTTAAAAAAAAACCGGCCAAGAGCGTGTCGGGCCACGCTCAGTGTAGGGTTCCGTAGTTTTCCGTATTTTTCTCAAAAACTGCTGAACCTATCAAGTTCAAAACAATTTTCCTAGAAAGTATTTATAAAGTTCTACTTTTGTGATTTTTTTCATATTTTTTAAACATATGGTTCAAAAGTTAGAGGGGGGGGACGCACTTTTTTTTCTTTTAGGAGCGATTATTTCCGAAAATATTAATATTATCAAAAAATTTTCTTAGTAAACCCTTATTCATTTTTAATTACCTATCCAACAATATATCACACGTTGGGGTTGGAATGAAAAAAAAATTCAGCCCCCACTTTACATGTAAGGGGGGTACCCTAATAAAACATTTTTTTCTATTTTTTATTTTTGCACTTTGTTGGCGTGATTAATATACATATTAGTACCAAATTTCAGCTTTCTAGTGCTAACGGTTACTGAGATTATCCGCGGACGGACGGACGGACGGACGGACGGACGGACGGACGGACGGACGGACGGACAGACAGACATGGCGAAACTATAAGGGTTCCTAGTTGACTACGGAACCCTAAAAACGGAAATCAGAGCTGTCTAGAACTTCTTCCGTTCTATTCTATACTTACATAAGCTCTACTTCATAAAAATAAAAAAAACCGGCCAAGAGCGTGTCGGGCCACGCTCAGTGTAGGGTTCCGTAGTTTTCCGTATTTTTCTCAAAAACTACTGAACCTATCAAGTTCAAAACAATTTTCCTAGAAAGTCTTTATAAAGTTCTACTTTTTTGATTTTTTTCATATTTTTTAAACTTATGGTTCAAAAGTTAGAGGGGGGGGACGCACTTTTTTTTCATTTAGGAGCGATTATTTCCGAAAATATTAATATTATCAAAAAACTATCTTAGTAAACCCTTATTCATTTTTTAATACCTATCCAACAATATATCACACATTGGGGTTGGAATGAAAAAAAATATCAGCCCCCACTTTACATGTAGGGGGGGGGGGTACCCTAATAAATCATTTTTTTCCAATTTTTATTTTTGCACTTTGTTGGCGTGATTGATATACATATTGGTACCAAATTTCAGCTTTCTAGTGCTAACGGTTACTGAGATTATCCGCGGACGGACGGACGGACGGACAGACAGACATGGCGAAACTATAAGGGTTCCTAGGTGACTACGGAACCCTAAAAAGCTAGCCAACAAGGTCTTCGAATCACTTTGATGTAGGTACCACACTTTAGAGTAGACCCTGTAGTGTGTGACGCCTCGCCGTAATCGTAAACCTTGTCGGAATACACGAGGGTTGATATTGGACTGATGGCTGGCCGGGAAGAGTTAACAGCAAATATTTGGAACTGCAGTGTCAGTGAGCACTCGTTTCACAAGTCGTATCCTCGTTGACAGGATCTACGATCGACACCAGCTCGCCAGCCTAACAACATTTTTATTTAAAATAATTCTGGAGGAGTGTAATCCGTAAGGTGCTGGGCCCCATAGTCTCCAAACTAATACCGGAGGAAGCTGGGTAGTGTAGGCGACAGAACTACCAACCTCCGTGCTGCGCGCCTGCTGGCAGCCTAGCCATTCGGATGCCGTTGCGAATATATTTTTTCTTAGTTCTGTGCTGTCAATGAGTGATAATGCTTAGTTTTGCATATTTTTGGTAGATATGTAAATAGCCTATTATTTGTAAATATCTTGTTCTTTTTCGTGTGTATTATAAACTGTAGGTACTTACAGCAAAAGTTTTCAGTGATTTATTTACCGTTGGTGGACCGATCAGCTTAAGAACAGCGAAATTGAAGGCTTAGGATCGAAAAAGTAGCGCTGGAGCTGTCTTGAGTCGGAGGCCAAGACTCATTCTGGTGCACAGAGTCAACAGAGTATTATCAAGCAGGTAAGTAATTCTTATCTCTCACTAATTTTAGGGCAAATTTGAATGCCATGAAAAAACTATGCAGGGATGACTTGTTAACCAAGCGCGGATCCAGCTTCGTGCCCGGGGTGGGGGGGGGGTCGATGGTAAAGGCCCAGGCCCCGAGAGGGGGGGGGTCCCCCTGGATCCGCGCATGTTGTTACCTCCATATCTTAGACATAGGTAATCGTATTGTTGAAACGCGGCAGTCAAGCTATTTGTGTGTGTGTGGATTGAGTGAGCACCTTCCGAAAATAAAAAAAAATATGCTGATCATTTAGTAAAAGTTTTAAAACAATTGTAAAACGAATCTCTGAATTTGTAAAAAGATAAATCAAAAGATACAGCCATTAACATGTGCTCACTCAGTTCTCACAAACTACCAACGAAAACAGTGAATATATTCATTTAACATATAATATTTATATACTAACATTTAGTAAAAAATAGGCCAACCTACCTCTATAAATATTAGATCATCTAGTGACGTATTAAATTTTTTACAAATAGTTTCTTATGCTCACTCAATCCACACACTTTTGAAAAGCCGAATTTTGATGAAAAACATAAGATTTAGACCGCTATTATATGTGTATAGTTTAGTAAAAGTGAAATGGGAATTTGTAAAATACAAAACGAACCACTAACGTGTCAGGTTTTTTTATAATAAATTTTTGTAAGTGCTCACTCAGTCCACACGTTTTGAGAAAGTTAAAAATGTAAATATCTTACGATTTGTAGCACCTAAGACACTCGAAAGTACTTCAACATTTAGTAAAAATTTTTACTAAATATCCACCATCTAATATTTTATATTCGTTGTCTGGTTTTAAAGATATTCAGACATAACTTTTCTCATACAAATGTATCAAGTAGGGTGACCACACTATGTCGGCTCCTGATTTTCCCCACCTTCCCATTGTCATATTGAGATTGGGGAGTTTCGTTCGTTCAATTTTGATAATATTAAACTAATACCATATTAATTCTCCATCTGCAAACTGTTTTTAGGTTATGTTCTTGGCCTAGTGATGATGTGTATTGTGTAATTTTTATCGACGTCAGGATAATAACCATATTGACATGCATGCATTAAAAAGGACATGAATAATAATTGGTAAGAAACAAAGAATATAATACTTCACTAGTAAGAAACCAGAACCTGGTAATCTAATCGCGCTAACAGATGAGCGTACCGGATTTGTAAGTGGGAGCGAGAAATAGTTATTCTTTTCTCGCTCCCACTTACAAATCCGGTAAACTATTATCAAAATTGAACGAAACTCCCCAATCTCAATATGACAATGGGAAGGTGGGGAAAATCAGGAGCCGACATAGTGTGGTCACCCTACTTGATACATTTGTACGAGAAAAGTTATGTCTGAATATCTTTAAAACCAGACAACGAATATAAAATATTAGATGGTGGATATTTAGTAAAAATTTTTACTAAATGTTGAAGTACTTTCGAGTGTCTTAGGTGCTACAAATCGTAAGATATTTACATTTTTAACTTTCTCAAAACGTGTGGACTGAGTGAGCACTTACAAAAATTTATTATAAAAAAACCTGACACGTTAGTGGTTCGTTTTGTATTTTACAAATTCCCATTTCACTTTTACTAAACTATACACATATAATAGCGGTCTAAATCTTATGTTTTTCATCAAAATTCGGCTTTTCAAAAGTGTGTGGATTGAGTGAGCATAAGAAACTATTTGTAAAAAATGTAATACGTCACTAGGTGATCTAATATTTATAGAGGTAGGTTGGCCTATTTTTTACTAAATGTTAGTATATAAATATTATATGTTAAATGAATATATTCACTGTTTTCGTTGGTAGTTTGTGAGAACTGAGTGAGCACCTGTTAATGGCTGTATCTTTTGATTTATCTTTTTACAAATTCAGAGATTCGTTTTACAATTGTTTTAGAACTTTTACTAAATGATCAGACTATTTTTTTTTATTTTCGGAAGGTGCTCACTCAATCCACACACACACAAGCTATTTACATGTGTCGTTCTCAAGCAAAAGAATAGGTGTAATTCGTAAAATAGATGAGAACAAATTGCCACCAGTCAAGTGAAGACATGACGGTAGAATCGGTAGATACCTTTTATATTGCTACCGTTTTACTTGAAATGGTCACATTTAAATAAATAATAGTTATTTGTTTTACAACGGAGGCAAAGTAGTTGTTTTGCGGTTAAACAACTACTTTGCCAATATTGATACCCGAGCAAACGAAAGATTCCAAAAATAGGCCAACCTACCTCTATAAATATTAGATCATCTAGTGACGTATTAAATTTTTTACAAATAGTTTCTTATGCTCACTCAATCCACACACTTTTGAAAAGCCGAATTTTGATGAAAAACATAAGATTTAGACCGCTATTATATGTGTATAGTTTAGTAAAAGTGAAATGGGAATTTGTAAAATACAAAACGAACCACTAACGTGTCAGGTTTTTTTATAATAAATTTTTGTAAGTGCTCACTCAGTCCACACGTTTTGAGAAAGTTAAAAATGTAAATATCTTACGATTTGTAGCACCTAAGACACTCGAAAGTACTTCAACATTTAGTAAAAATTTTTACTAAATATCCACCATCTAATATTTTATATTCGTTGTCTGGTTTTAAAGATATTCAGACATAACTTTTCTCGTACAAATGTATCAAGTAGGGTGACCACACTATGTCGGCTCCTGATTTTCCCCACCTTCCCATTGTCATATTGAGATTGGGGAGTTTCGTTCAATTTTGATAATAGTTTACCGGATTTGTAAGTGGGAGCGAGAAAAGAATAACTATTTCTCGCTCCCACTTACAAATCCGGTACGCTCATCTGTTAGCGCGATTAGATTACCAGGTTCTGGTTTCTTACTAGTGAAGTATTATATTCTTTGTTTCTTACCAATTATTATTCATGTCCTTTTTAATGCATGCATGTCAATATGGTTATTATCCTGACGTCGATAAAAATTACACAATACACATCATCACTAGGCCAAGAACATAACCTAAAAACAGTTTGCAGATGGAGAATTAATATGGTATTAGTTTAATATTATCAAAATTGAACGAACGAAACTCCCCAATCTCAATATGACAATGGGAAGGTGGGGAAAATCAGGAGCCGACATAGTGTGGTCACCCTACTTGATACATTTGTATGAGAAAAGTTATGTCTGAATATCTTTAAAACCAGACAACGAATATAAAATATTAGATGGTGGATATTTAGTAAAAATTTTTACTAAATGTTGAAGTACTTTCGAGTGTCTTAGGTGCTACAAATCGTAAGATATTTACATTTTTAACTTTCTCAAAACGTGTGGACTGAGTGAGCACTTACAAAAATTTATTATAAAAAAACCTGACACGTTAGTGGTTCGTTTTGTATTTTACAAATTCCCATTTCACTTTTACTAAACTGTATAGTTTAGTAAAAGTGAAATGGGAATATAATAGCGGTCTAAATCTTATGTTTTTCATCAAAATTCGGCTTTTCAAAAGTGTGTGGATTGAGTGAGCATAAGAAACTATTTGTAAAAAATTTAATACGTCACTAGATGATCTAATATTTATAGAGGTAGGTTGGCCTATTTTTTACTAAATGTTAGTATATAAATATTATATGTTAAATGAATATATTCACTGTTTTCGTTGGTAGTTTGTGAGAACTGAGTGAGCACATGTTAATGGCTGTATCTTTTGATTTATCTTTTTACAAATTCAGAGATTCGTTTTACAATTGTTTTAGAACTTTTACTAAATGATCAGCATATTTTTTTTTATTTTCGGAAGGTGCTCACTCAATCCACACACACACAAATAGCTTGACTGCCGCGTTTCAACAATACGATTACCTATGTCTAAGATATGGAGGTAACAACATGCGCGGATCCAGGGGACCCCCCTCTCGGGGCCTGGGCCTTTACCATCGACCCCCCCACCCCGGGCACGAAGCTGGATCCGCGCTTGGTTAACAAGTCATCCCTGCATAGTTTTTTCATGGCATTCAAATTTGCCCTAAAATTAGTGAGAGATAAGAATTACTTACCTGCTTGATAATACTCTGTTGACTCTGTGCACCAGAATGAGTCTTGGCCTCCGACTCAAGACAGCTCCAGCGCTACTTTTTCGATCCTAAGCCTTCAATTTCGCTGTTCTTAAGCTGATCGGTCCACCAACGGTAAATAAATCACTGAAAACTTTTGCTGTAAGTACCTACAGTTTATAATACACACGAAAAAGAACAAGATATTTACAAATAATAGGCTATTTACATATCTACCAAAAATATGCAAAACTAAGCATTATCACTCATTGACAGCACAGAACTAAGAAAAATATATTCGCAACGGCATCCGAATGGCTAGGCTGCCAGCAGGCGCGCAGCACGGAGGTTGGTAGTTCTGTCGCCTACACTACCCAGCTTCCTCCGGTATTAGTTTGGAGACTATGGGGCCCAGCACCTTACGGATTACACTCCTCCAGAATTATTTTAAATAAAAATGTTGTTAGGCTGGCGAGCTGGTGTCGATCGTAGATCCTGTCAACGAGGATACGACTTGTGAAACGAGTGCTCACTGACACTGCAGTTCCAAATATTTGCTGTTAACTCTTCCCGGCCAGCCATCAGTCCAATATCAACCCTCGTGTATTCCGACAAGGTTTACGATTACGGCGAGGCGTCACACACTACAGGGTCTACTCTAAAGTGTGGTACCTACATCAAAGTGATTCGAAGACCTTGTTGGCTAGCTTTTTATTTTTATGAAGTAGAGCTTATGTAAGTATAGAATAGAACGGAAGAAGTTCTAGACAGCTCTGATTTCCGTTTTTTTTTAAAAGTTAACATAAAGTTTTTTTTTAAAGTTAACATTTATATGGAAATGGCCGGTCGATCGTCGAAACTATGTAACGTAGTACCATGGGGTCTCATCCGGAACAGTGCAAAATTATTTCCAAATAGAAGTCATAGATGGCGCTAAGTGTCACGATTGACGATTATTATTTTTTTATCAACTAGATTTAAAGGTATTTGAAGCGTCATAAATTAAGTACATTATAAATTAAATACAAACATCGATGACAACACAAATTTAATGCATTATTTTAGAAATTTTCAAAGAAATAATATCACGTAATATATTGCTACTGACTATGACGCAACAACGTGAACAACCTGCGCGCGACAGTATCGAGCTACCTAAATTTTATTGCATATTGTCACTAGATGGAGCTGCCACTATCTACAGTATACTGCCAACGAAACGGTGCGATTGTGTGCGTTCCGTTCATTGAGTTATATGTACTACGTACTATAGGCGACGTTGCCAGACGGAAACTCTGCACAAGCTGACAGATGCGCGGAGTGCGCGAAGCGGTAATTTACGCGTAGAGTAGTAAGTCCACCATCAGATGTGACACATTATTATATTCCGCCTGTCAAAATTATTTATTTATTTATTTACAACTTAAAAAATACAAAGTAAGCGATCACTGCCGCCCATGGACACCCGAAACACCAGGGGTGTTGGAGGTGCGTTGCCGGCCTTTAAGATGGGTGTACGCTCTTTTCTTGAAGATTTATCTTCTTCTTTAAAATACAAATATATACTTATATATATAATAATATATATATAGTGCGGTCAGTTTTTTTGGACAAAGCGTATCCATTGTTCTCTTTTTTCATGACCAGGCCAAAGAAAACAGCAAAAAGTGAGCGTGCTAAAAATACAATTTTACTCAATAAATATTAACAATCAATAAACAAATTAACTTTTTTTTATATTATAGTAACATAATTCATAAAGTAGTAAGTAGTTACCTAATAATTTTCCAAATTGAAATAAATATATTTCGCAAATCTATTAGAGGTGAAACACATTAGTAGGAACAATGAAAATGGCACATCTGCGTGGTTAACTTTTTAGTCTATGATTGCGTCACCAAAATCGCGGAAGCCTCGCTCCCGCTCGCGTGTTCGTAGAATATTCAGCTGTCGTGTCGGCCGATAATATTTGTTTGTGTGCGTTAATAATGTAGGTATACGTTTGTAGTAGTGTGCGTGACAAAAATGTCGTCTATTAAACAGCTGCCAATGATCGAAATTCAAATTAGTTGAACAATTTCCATTGAAAAAAAAAGTTTGTAATGTATCGGTCCGAATTGCGGATACTAGTTTTATCATCTTTTAGTAGATATAATTGAATGTAAAATTATTTATTTTGCCTGACACTCTTGAGTATTTTTTTATGCCGTTATTTTAATTTTACAATATAATATTTGGAATATAGTGCTTTATAATTATTAAATATAAAACATTTTTTAAATACTTTTTGATACAAAATCATACTTCATTGATTTGGAACAACGCTTTTTATCGGACCTACATCCGACACTATCGGAAGCGTTTATCGGATGTAGGATGTCGATCTGACACCCGATATCGGATCGGATAATGTGAAAACGGCCTAAGCATTCACCGTTAGTGCGTTTTCACATTATCCGATCCGATATCGGATGTAGGACCGATATCCCATACACTGAAGCCGCCATCTTTGATTTTTGCCTTTGAAATCCTTCCGACATTTGCCACATGCACGACCGATGCGATGCATGCGAAATCAAACCTTATCGATATGGAAGTATGAGACGCGACGATTGCCGACTGGCTAGGATTTCCGAACGCACACGAATGCGCGCTCGGTCGCCGATCTGCGGCGGAGTGGGCCAAGACCTCGACGCGACGCCGTCAGCAACTAAGTACTACCTAGGTACTTATAAATAGTCAAGAGCGTTTGTATGGAGAATTAACTCCTCCTGTATCGTCTTAAGGATGAAATGTAATAATATTCATTTCTATATTTCTAAGTAACTACGCGCCTGCTTTCGAGTGCTTTAAATTTTAACAAATCAATGCATCCTTTGGTCGGGGGCTGGGGCCTCTCAACTCAAGGTCGCCGGCGCGCGGCGCCGTGGTCGCGGGGCGCGGGGCGTGGGGTGCGGGGTGGGGCGCCGCGGATCTCGTTCATTCAATTCCGCTTGCATGTGTTGCGGACAGAGCGAGTATATTATACGTACGCGGCGAGCACACATACAAGCCGCACGGCAACGCCATCTAGTAATGTTCGACTTTAAACGTCCATGTGACGTTATAGGTTTAGTGCGTGATAGCTAAAACAGATGTCGCAAGATGTTGCAGTTTGATGACTATTTCGACGTAGGATACTGATAAGAGTTTTGTTGGCCACGCGTGGCTACTAGCGCCATCTAGCTCTTTGAATGTGGATTAAATTTAGCCTACAGGTCTAGAATACTTAGGACGGCGCCCATTTTTAGTATGGGATTAGGTATCTGTACTAGTATTATTTGATCTGTGGTAGTACCTAATTACACTACAGTTAGTCACTTATGGTATGTTATAACACCTTGGTTAATTGTCTTTTTGTATCAAATCTAAATACAAATATCTACTTTTTACATACTTATATGTATCTATAATTTTAATAATACACCGAATATGCAATTAGGTAATAAAATAGCCCAATTTACAAGGCACAGTGTGCTATTATTTTATATCAATTAACACGTCCTCTGATCATTAAATATAAACGCATTTTTAGGGTTCCGTAGTCAACTAGGAACCCTTAGGCCGGCAAGAGACAGTCTTAAAAATTCATAATCTTAGAAAAGATTTGTATGCAAACTGACACTGACACATCGAATGTACTCGATGCACTGACAGATCTGTCAGTGTCAGTTTGAACTGTCAGTTTGCATACAATTGTTTTTTAAGATTATGAATTTTTAAGACTGTCTGTTGCCAGCCTTATAGTTTCGCCATGTCTGTCTGTCTGTCCGTCCGTCCGTCCGTCCGTCCGCGTATAATCTCAGTAACCGTTAGCACTAGAAAGCTGAAATTTTGTACCAATATGTATATCAATCACGCCAACAAAGTGCAAAAATAATAAATGGAAAAAAAATGTTTTATTAGGGTACCCCCCCCCCCCTACATGTAAAGTGGGGGCTGATATTTTTTTTCATTCCAACCCCAACGTGTGATATATTGTTCGATTGCATAGTACAAATATGCTATTTTTAGTTTATTTTAGCAATTGTACAATTATAATAATAGTATTGAACATGATAGTATCCATGAATTTGTGGGTATTCGATAGTACCTACTAGGATAAAATTTGTTTAGATACCATATGTGCAACACACCTCAATGATGAAAATTAAGTATTTAAGTGTACTAGGTATATGACGAACATGTGTCGAGACTGTCAAGATAGAACCATTAACCTTTTGACCGCCACGGACGGTCACGGTGGTCACCGTAAATTCTTGCCAAGGACGCCAACGATACGGACGCCAAATGCAATGAAATTGGGACTCCGTAATGCCTAATTTCGCTCATATATTCGCGAATTCGCAATGCAATTCTGTTTCGATTGTGCTTGGGAGACGGAATACTCCGCCATCATCTTGCGTTTAAGGGTTAAGATCGTATTCCGGATTGAAAATCGTTCCGCATTCAAGGACTCTCAGATTTGAAAAAAAAACCTACGCACGAGCGGGTTAGTGAAGAGCACCCCCAGAATTCGGGCAAACTTTAGAAATGTTCTTTAGTACAGCATTAATAGATATTCCTTACCTATATTTTACCGATTGCTAAACAACGAAGCCGTGAAATACCGGTTGGACAAACTTTGAGACATTTATCACCGCTTAAAGTAGAGCCAAATATTATTAACATGTATTGTTGGTCATTACCGAACGAAAAATGTTAGACGTTAATAACAGACGTTTTAATTACCGTGAGTTGAATTTTCATAACAGGTGTACCAAAATGCGAATGTTTCTATGCAACCTGCTATTGAATCAGAAGAAAAGTTTGCACCCGTATCGACGAATCTCAATTATTAGAGAGGAACTCCGGGGTTATGCAATTTGGCCAAGTTTTTAAACAGGAAAGCATTTATAAAAGCCTCAATAGGGATGATAGATTATAAATGTATGCCACAATTATCTTCGATATGCGGATAACATCGTCATCTTCAAAGAAGCACATGTTCCCCGTCAGATGCTGGAGGAACTGTATGCCGTCGGTGAGTGTTGGGTTAAAGTAGTTAAACATATGTACAAATTGAAAGTTACGGCAAGGACAGGCTTATCCAAAGCTCCATATATCAGCCTTTATAACAAGTAACAGAGGACAAGTTATCCGGAACAACCAATAAAGCTTGGGTTAAGGAATCCCATAAACGACTAACAGAGGTAAGTCATAATAACAAAATCATTCTTCAATGGACCAAAGGACACAGTGGATCTCGAGGTGATGATGTGGTCTACGAGCTGGCCAGGCAGCTGGGGTCGACTGCCGATTCTCCTGATGCCCCTCAACAAGGTATGCTCAATAGGAAACTACACACAGCACACTGGCAAAACCAGATCAAATGCTGCTTTCAAACAAGCCAAGCCTAGCATCAATGGAAAACTCACAAAGACGCTGCTTCAACTAGGGAAAGTCCGCATGAGAATGGTAACCATCAATGTCAGAACAGGTCGTAGACTATTTAACAAACATATTTTCATAACAGATGCTATGAACATTCCCCTGTGACGAGGGTGCCTCTCACCTGGTGTTGGAGTGAGTGGCTCCATACAGGAAAAAACATCTCGGATCCCCGAGAGACCTCTCCAAAGTTCTCCTACTCAACATTAAAGGTCTAATAGGATTTCTCGAGGAGATAAGCGGGCAGGACTAGCTAAATCCCCCACATCACGCAAAATAGGCACAAAACGTCGAGTTGTGGCGAACCATACACAATACAGAGACTTGGGTCGGCCTCGCTGCCGGCGGAGATCACAGGGAGGACTTGGATGCCTTTTCTAGGCTAAAGGACGTATTAAGGGCCAGAATACCAGTCACTGAAGACCAACATGTTTGATCAGTGTGTAACTGGGTACTTCTCACCGTGACATAAGCTTGCGAGACGTGGACACTAACAATGTACTAAATGAAGAGGCTAAAAGTTGCATATAGAGCACAACACGTTCGGTAATTCGGTATGTCTTTCTACGATGGAAGCGAAACGAGATGATGCTGATGAGGCGACGGGTCAGAGTTATAGAGATCGGATTGCTACTCTAAAATGGGCTTCGGCCGGGCCAGGGCACGCAAGTCGTGATTGGAGGGAGTCGTGTATTGTTTTGGAAGCATAGCCCAGAAACCAGGAACAAGACCTGCCATAAAAGTTCGAAAAATTAGGAGAAAATTAATCTGTTACCTGTGATTGTCTTGAAGGCTTGATATTAGTGATATTGGCTCTACAATCTACATTAGCGGTAATAAGTAATATATTTCTGTGCGTAGGTGAATTAAGGATTATTCGGTAGGTATCACGTTGTTTATTAGTAGTCGGATACTTCATAGATATGCCTTATTAATGCATTATATATATTTTATATTTTTCTTTTGGGGTGTGTTCTTCACCTTTTGTATGCAAGGATTATTTTAACTAAATATAAGTTTTCTCGAACACGGATCAGAGATCGCTTAACCTTTTAAACGCCAAATAGTGAAAAAGAATATGTCGTGCCCCGGACACCAGACAGACGTGAATCGCGATTATTTGAGCAAAATTAGGCGTTAAGAAGGCCCGCATGGGTCCCAAATGTAATTGGCAAAACTGATGGCCATGGTTAGCGTCCTTAGGAAGCATTTCCAACGACGGCCATATCCCACCATGGTGGTCAAAAGAATAATGTGATGAGATAGGAACTCAACAATGTCTAGTTTATTTATTTTGTATTATCTCGGTTGGTTGGCGCTGCATAACTAAAGAAATTTTATACATATAATCAAATATCTAAAACTGTACTTTACGTCCTATGAGTCCTATGACGTATTTTATTATATTCTGAAAGCTAATGGATTTCGGATACTATCATGTTCAGTTCTTTTCTTAATAAAATTGTAAGTACAATTGCAGAAATATCATATAAATATATATAATCATGTCTTTATTAGTGTTCTTTACATATCCCGCACCTTTTTTGGTCTTCTCTGTTTGGCCTAAAGGTTGACTGGTAGAGAATGCAATGTAGCATGAAGTCCGCCTTTTGTAACTGTATATTTTTACTGTGCAATAAAGTTTCAATAAATAAATAAATATACTAAAAACAGCATATTAGTAATCTACAACTTCGACCTGAAGCTTTTAGTACTGTATGCACAACGGTGAATTTCAACGAAGACAGAATTAAAATTAAGCCTCTATGTGTTTTTGTAAATTAAGTCTGTATCTTTTATACATCAAATTAAAGGTGATTAATGGCACTATTTTTCTGCATTTAAATATTTATTAAAATATGCAAGATATTTTGTAGAAACATGATTTTTGACCAAAAGTCTTAGAAAAAAGATATTTTTTTTACATTTTTCGTTAATTACTAACTAATGGTTGAATTTATCGAAACAATGAATATGACAAGTATTTGAGTACATAAAAAGAGCTTTCGTTTGAAAAAAAGAGAATTGAAATCGGACCAATACTTCTGGCGTTATGGTCGATTTTTTAAAACTCAATATCCGCCATCTTGGATTGGCGGCCATTTTGTTTAGCTACCATTTTGAGATGGCAATCATGGTTTTTTAACATCCTTATAAGCCTACCTAACTGCTGTAAAAAGGAAACTTAGTACCCCCAAATTATACCGACTTCTTCACTGGCCCATGGACTATAAATTCTACCAGCCAGCTTAAGACATCAAGTTAAAATTTGTATGAAATTACTTTGCACTCTTGTGGATAAAATGCAATTTTGCTATCTGTTTTCGAATAGCAAAGTAAGCCTTTAACAGTTGGTGTGGTGAAACAGTTATTTGTTATACAAGGGGGCAAAGTTGTATTTTAACGTCGAGTGTGGAATTGAAAAACGAGCAAGTGAAAGGATTTTATAGTTGAACCACGAGCGAAGCGAGTGGTTCGAGAATAGAATCCTGAACTTGCGAGTTTTTTAACACACGAGAAGTAAAATACATTTGCACCCGAGTGTAACACAAAACTTTTCCCCTCACTATAGCGAGGAAACTACAACGCAAAAAAATGCGTTTATCACTGTTTCCAGTAGTTCCACAGGTGGTAAATCGTCTTTTCCCCTCACTAGCTCGAAAACACGTGTTTTGTCCTTTAATATCAGCGGGTAAAAACGCATTTTATCCACTAGTGGGTAAAGTAATTTGACCTTGAATAAAGTCAAATTAATTTCTTTAAAATTGATAAAAGTAGATGAATCTAGTAATAAACATGATTTACCACCTGTGGAACTACTGGAAGCAGTGATAAACGCATTTTTGCGTTGTAGTTTCCTCGCTATAGTGAGGGGAAAAGTTTTGTGTTACACTCGGGTGCAAATGTATTTTACTTCTCGTGTGTTAAAAAACCGGCCAAGAGCGTGTCGGGCCACGCTCAGTGTAGGGTTCCGTAGTTTTCCGTATTTTTCTCAAAAACTACTGAACCTATCAAGTTCAAAACAATTTTCCTAGAAAGTCTTTATAAAGTTCTACTTTTGTGATTTTTTTCATATTTTTTAAACATATGGTTCAAAAGTTAGAGGGGGGGGGACGCACTTTTTTTTCCTTTAGGAGCGATTATTTCCGAAAATATAAATATTATCAAAAAACGATGTTAGCAAACCCTTATTCATTTTTAAATACCTATCCAACAATATATCACACGTTAGGGTTGGAATGAAAAAAAAATTCAGCCCCCACTACATGTAGGGGGAGTACCCTAATAAAACATTTTTTTCCATTTTTTATTTTTGCACTTTGTCGGCGTGATTCATATACATATTGGTACCAAATTTCAGCTTTCTAGTGCTAACGGTTACTGAGATTATCCGCGGACGGACGGACGGACGGACGGACGGACGGACGGACGGACAGACAGACATGGCGAAACTATAAGGGTTCCTAGTTGACTACGGAACCCTAAAAACTCGCAAGTTCAGGATTCTATTCTCGAACCACTCGCTTCGCTCGTGGTTCAAATATAGAATCCTTTCACTTGCTCGTTTTTCAATTCCACACTCGGCGTTAAAATACAACTTTGCCCCCTTGTATAACAAATAACTATTATTATTAGATTCACCTACTTTTATCAATTTTAAAGCAGTTAATTTGACTTTATTCAAGGTTAAATTACTTTACTCACTAATGGATAAAATGCGTTTTTACCCGCTGGTATTAAAGGATAAAACTCATGTTTCTGAGCTAGTGAGGGGAAAATAAATAAATATTGGGGACACCTTACACAGATCAACTTAGCCCCAAACTAAGCAAAGCTTGTACTATGGGTGCTAAGCGACGATATACATACTTAAATAGATAAATACATACTTATATACCTACATAGAAAATATCCATGACTCAGGAACAATTATCTCTGCTCATCACACAAATAAATGCCCTTACCGGGATTCAAACCCAGGACCGCGGCTTAGCAGGCAGGGTCACTACCGACTGAGCCAGACCGGTAATATAAACCGTTACCTTATTTTTATTTAATACTTAACTAAATAGGATTGGTTAGTTTCAATGTTCGCCTCACACTTTGTAGGTACGCAATGAGAACTCACAACACAACACATAATTATTATCAATTATGTACAAAAGAATTACGTGCAGTAATTAACCGATGGTAATCCGCTTTATCATGCAAAAGGGACGGTTTATCACGGCGATATTATTATGAATTTATAGTTATGTGTTATACAAGGGGGCAAAGTTGTATTTTAACACACGAGAAGTAAAATACATTTGCACCCGAGTGTAACACAAAACTTTTCCCCTCAGTATAGCGAGGAAACTACAACGCAAAAAATGCGTTTATCACTGCTTCCAGTGGTTCCACAGGTGGTAAATCATCTTTATTACTAGATTCACCTACTTTTATCAATTTTAAAGCAGTTAATTTGACTTTATTCAAGGTCAAATTACTTTACCCACTAGTGGATAAAATGCGTTTTTACCCGCTGGTATTAAAGGACAAAACACGTGTTTCCGAGCTAGTGAGGGGAAAATATATTTACACAAATTTCAGTGAAAATAAATAATTAGAAGAGTTATATGTAATATGTATGTAGTACTCGCTACGCTCGCGGTTCAATATCGGAATGAAAATGAAAATGAAATGAAATGAAATGAAAATGAAATATTTATTTTTCAAGTAGGCATATTACAATGCGCATATGAACGTCAAATAAAGCTACGCCGGCTCTAACCCTACGCCTCAGCCTCGAGAAGATTTCAGTCCCCCCTCAGTTGGGAGGGGGGTATCCACTATGGGACCGGCAAGAAACTCGGCGGGCAACTTCTTTTCAAAACATTACATCTTATAATTAACATGCATTAAATAACAAGATACAATTTAACATGCAAAAGTATTCATCAAAGAATATGAACAGACTAGGTACTCTATGGAAATTAATTTCAATAAATTATATTATTGCTTAATAATACGTCGTTCTTCTTCAGAGAAAACATATCAAATTGTCACAGAAGAAAAAGATAATATGAATCTCAATATCATTAAATATGTAATTTACCTACACAACATAAAATATAAAATATTTGATGTGCTTTCTTATCTGAACTGTGTCCTCTATACATAATACAATTATTTTAATTGCTATTCGTTTTTTGTAGTTTCTGGTTCGGGCCATGCATGTTTGTCTGTCAAATAGTCCTCGACTCTGTAATAAGCCTTTAACATCAATGATTTTTTTAAGTAGTTCTTAAGAGCTGGGAGGGGTAATCTCAAAGCAGTGTCAGGTAACTTATTATAAAAATGAATCTTTCGCTTGCTCGGGTGCCAATATTGGCACGTGCGGTTAAACAACAATTTTTCCCCCTTGTAAAACAAATAACTGTTTCTGTTCGACGGAGCCGGGAAGCGGTAACTTCGTTTAGCGCAGCGGCCTGAAATTTGAGACTTTCCTGCGGGAGGACAGGAAATTTATTGGATGTAGTGGACCACAAAAGACAGACCAGGAAATAAGAGAACACCCTTTTAAACAAACTGTACCTATTCAAGTGCTTATTCCTAAAAGTTCTGTCTTCGGCTCAATTTTCAAATAAAGTAATACTGTAAGCTAACATCAAAACGGCGTATTCCCTTCTTCTGTCACTCGGAAAATAGATCTTACTAGAAGAGTTTTACAGTGGAATTCGGAATGAAGATTTAGGGAGAGATAAACACTTTTAGGGGATTCAATAAAGTCTAGGAGCGGACGCTGAGGCTGCATGTTTGCATCTTTAATAGTTTATTTAGAAAGCAGTTGTTTAACTGACTGCATTGATGTGACCGCAACATAATATGTATGATATAATATTTCATTTATTCATTTAATATTTACACAGTATTACAGTTACAAGACTAATACACTGTTAAACGATACAATGACCGTACTATAAGTACGTAAACTAAAAATAAAATCAAAACACTTTAAAAACACTAGACTCCCTCTTATCCATCATCTCACAAAATCTCAGGCATACTTTACACACATCCGTCCATCGCCATGCAAGTAGGTCACACTCGGGTGTTGATACCAGGAGCGCATTCAGCAGGGCTAAGGCACGAGGAATCAGCGAGTTTCTATACTATACTATATATATTATACTAGTGTTTCACTCCGAACTTAACTCACATTCGCCGAAAACTAGCGCGCACACTTGACCCAACCGCGAGAATTTTCGTAAAGACCTTACCTACCTACTAAATTCTATGTATGTATGTATGTATAAGCTTTATTGTACATAAAGGAAACAAAAGACACAGTTACAGAGTCAGTAATATACAATGTAGGCGGACTTATACCTTAATGGGAATTCTCTATGGTATTCTGGGCGGTCGGAAACATCATGAGGAGACCGGACTAATCTCAATAAGGCTTAGTTAACCTTCCAAGGTTAGATGGTAGTCGCTTAAAACTAGAGCCTACACCAAATCTTGAGATTAGTTGTCAAAAGCGGACCCCAGGTTCCCATGAGCCGTGGCAAATGCCGGAATAGGGTTGCAAAAAAACGGTTTTTTTTCTGGCTTGAAAATAAAACATGAAAAAAACAGTTTTTTTTCTGGATCATTTTTTTTTCTAAAGTACGAAATCTCAAAATTTGCAAAGAAATTAATACTTTTATACGGTTTTTTAGACTTAATGTTATTAACTATTAAACACATCAGTGCCACTCTTGGCAAATAAGGGGTTGAAAGAAAACGAAACAGTGACATTGCAGTGACAGGTTGCCAGCCTGAGTGGCACTGAAGCTTTAGTAGTTTCATGTGTTCTGCCTACCCCTTTATGGGAAACAGGCGTGATTGTATGTATGTATGTATGTATTAAACACATTTAATCAAATAATTTTAATTTCTGGTCTTATAAAAGTAACATTTACGAAATCTGTAGTTGGTGTCACTATCTGTGATGTTTTTAAAAAAAATAAATCAGTCTCATTGCAACGGCTATACTCGTTTCATTTCAGTTATCACTATTTACTGTTGGCAACACCACCACCTCTGCGCGTTGCACGCCGCATCGGGAATTTCCCAATAAACGTTTGTATACTGAATGTTAATCGAATTAAAATGTACGTTATTATTATTGAAGCACGTTACAACTCACGAAAAACCGTTATTGTCGAATTATTTGTTCATCTAAAAAAAAACAAGGGTGCTCGGTTTTTTTTCAAAATTCTGAAAAAAAACATTTGGTTTTTTTTCTATTTGCAACCCTATGCCGGAATAACGCAAGGAGTATGATGATGTATGGGCCGTAGGGCGACAAGGGTGATCTAGTGGTAAAGACGTTACACCAGTGGATTTGGTCGCCTTTTCTTTATAGTATTTCTATGATATCCATTTCAGTCACAGTATAAGGACGACTCAGTAATATTTGGCTCTCTCGCATGAGCCGCGCGGCGCAAAATTTACTGTGTTTCAGTTATATGCAAGTGGTTAACTGCCTTTAATGTGTAGACTGTGCACTGCTTTGCATACCGCCGAGACGTCTGCCAGGCAAATACTGTCCGAATACAAATACCGGGCAGGATCGAGTTACAATTCCGGTGGCAGGGACAGAAAGGAAGATGTTAACCTATTGTTGGAGACAATTTCGGAGGATTTACCGCGAACACCGTGTGGCTGGACAAGATGCCAGTGTCGTTGTTTTTTTTTAATACCACGTCAGTGGCAAACAGGCATACGGTCCCCCTAATAGAAAGCGGTCACCGTCAACCGCCGCCAACCGGAACCATCCACCCAACCACCACCCATCCAACCACCATCGGTTACCATCTGTAACTCAAGGGGTGTCACATGCGCGTTGCCGACTCATTAGAATCTTGTACACCCCCTTTTTGAAGAACCCCATACCATACTACATCGTACATCGGGAATACTCGGCAGGGAGCTCAATCCACAGCCGGGACGTTTTTTTTTTTAATTGTCCAACATAGGTAATAATTATATAGGTACATAATATAAGTACCGGTCTCATTATACAATTTTCCTCTAAAACCGCACGGCGTTCGACCATTTTACACTCTCTTATACTAATAATACGGAAAAGCGATAGACAGATAATTAACTACTAAATATTAAGCGTGATTGACTTCTCGTGTCTATTTTCTTTGACCCTGTAGACAATCGTTAACGATAGAGAGAGAACTAAGGTAAAGATACGATATAGTAGAACTCTTGCGACAGGGAGAAAGATAATAAATAGGGAAATTAACTAATAATAAAAACACATTAAAGCGTTACGCTATATTTCATCGTTCATAAAATAGACAGATTTATTATCTCAGCTAAATCTGCTATCTGACAATGCTGCTATGACATCGGACCGATATCTAATCGGATAATGTGAAAATCTTATTACCCTGATGCTGAATGGGTTTCATCTAAGAGATTCCTACCAAGCGTATCTACTTAGCGTGTCAAATGAACTCAGTAAAATCCACTGAGTTGTTCGTTTTTAATCGCAGCTTGCAGCTTTCAGGCGTAAATTTTTGTAAGTTGAAGTCAACAAAAACATTAAAAGTGCCCCGTTACGTGATATTTAATTGCAACAACACGGAAATGATGAACACTCAAGCCTGAGCCTCATGAGCCTGAGACATATTCAACATGTAAAATCGGGTAACTCACGTAAAATTGTCGAAGGTCGCTCGACATGTTTCGCTCCATATTTAAAATCACAGGCAAGTAACAACTTCAGTACAAATTCTGACACGCTCGGCCCCTATACAAATAGATGAACTTGTTTCTTCTATCCAAATCTAGTTCTGTGGTCGGTACCGTCTTTGCACGCTATCGTTACTACGTTACTACGGACTTGAATTAAGTATGTTTACTGATTCATGATGATCAAATCGTTGATCGTAAAGCTGTATAAGCGGAATACACAGCTTTATACATGGCCTTTAAGCATTCAAAACTGAGCGTGGCCACGCCGCCGGCCGACAGCGAGAGCGTTTTCTGAGACATCCTCAATAACAACAGCACCGTCTTCCTATTATTGACATCGAAATTCTCCCACTTACAATCGTAGACAGACGTCTCAAAAGTCTTGCTTGCGTCCATCAGCTTTTGCCCCAGATAGCAGTCCATACTGACTTGCATGATGGAAAAAGGCAAAATTATGTAAGTGTCGCTCAGACCTCCTAGGAGATCAACAATAAGGCCTGCTGTGAGCAGGATGAATTCTGCCGCATTTGCGTTACGGAATACCTCTTCAAGCTTCTTTGTGCAGCTGATATTAGTCGCATGGCTTTTAACTATATCTTGCAAGCGATATTTTATATAGTTGTTTAATTGCTTTGCTGAGTTTCGGTCGTAAACAGCATCTTCAAAGTTGTCACTGTAGTGCTTATGGGCATCGCTCCAGAGGTCTCGCATTTCTTGACCGAGGGCCAGCAGCCTTACTTCACTGTAACCGCAAGTTACGATGAGGAAGCCGCCGATGCTGGAGGTTATGTAGCAGATGAAGAAGGTGCAGGCTATTATGTTGACTACAGCTATCTGGTAGTTTGTTATACCAAGAATGAATTTCAAACCTGGAAAAAAGAATAAAGTTTGCACTTAAAACCACGATGAATTTAATAAAGAACCAAAAAGTATATGGGTATTATTATAGTGGGCGTGCATGGACGTGATGGTGATGTATAATACCTATAGAAAGGAATCTCTTGAATTATAAAGAATCAAAAATCAGAAAAAATAATTAAGTAAGTAGTTATTACTATCTAATAACACTAATTTTTGACAGCAGAAGGACACCAATCAATTCTATACCATTTAATTTGGCAGGGTATTTGGATGACAATAATAATGATATCTTACCATAAACCACATGCTTGTCGTACAAATTAAGTTCCGACGACGGCATCACAAGTGGCTGCAGATTAAAGATGAAGGCGTTGCCCATGGTAACGGTCCAGAACAATAATAGTCTTTTCTTGACACTCCACATGAGTTTGGCCATTAGGGCCGTGGTGCCGGGCCATGGTGGCACGCGGTCGTACGCCATGTAGTCAGCCACCAATGATTGTACTTGGTCCCTGAAAAGGAACTGATATAAGATTCCTATTTTTATGCTTTTCGATGATCCTTAGAGGTTGGTCTGGTGTGGTCAATGCAAAACCATCATCAAAAATCTTTGTCGCCAAGATCAAATTCCATTCGCTTTACGTGTTTCACATATTTCTGGTAGGGGCATTAGGACCCGATTCGTTTACAAAACTGCTATGTGAGCCGGGTGGACAGTGTTAAGAAGGCCTGCCAGGGATCAACACAGGCGCTTAACTAGGACTGCATAAAACCGTTCGAAATGGAGAGCTTTGGTCCACAAAATAACGAACATGTGGTCGCGACCCTCAGGCATGCGTCTCATGAAGAACCGAGAAGGAAGACTTACTTCTTCATCAACCTAGCGTTCTCCCGGCCTAGGGCCAGGGTCCGCTTTCCTGCTCAGTCTTCTCCACTTCGCGCGGTCTTCGGCATCCCTAGGTGTGAGATTGTTCTCTCGCATGTCCACATATCAGGAGGAAGACTCACTGGTGTGTGTAAATGTAGAAGAGCTTATTGACGCCGATGAGGCTGTTCATGCTGATGGAGAGCACCATGATGCCGGCCAGCATGTCCCCCGACTCGCGGCACCCCACCAACACGAACACAAACATGGATGCGTAGTAGTTGAAGAAGTACACCACTATGTTCACCGCCGCCAGGACGTAGAAGAATATCGGGATACCTAGACATAGACAAATTTTTTCTTTAAAATCACATTTGAAATAAGTACATACAATCTTATAGTATTTTATGCAACAGGCGTTTAAAGGAGGTCAAAAAAGACGAGTGGCGTGGGTAACAATTTGAGGCGAAGCCGAAAATTGTTATTGAGACGACACGAGTATTTTTTGACCCAGTTAAACACCGTTGCATACAATACTTTTTCTACGACCATGCACTTAGTTTTTAATAGTTTTCTTGAATAACTTTCGTGAAATTCACACTGCTTCCTGTATTTTGACGCAAAGGTTTGCACTGTCAGCTCAGCTGCCCAAAGCCTTTCCGCGCACTCGCGCAGTGTCGTTATAAGGCGTTGCCATGGTTACAGAGCCAAACAATGCGTTTTCAGTTTTTTCGATACTGCGCGCATGCGCGGAAAGCCGGCGGACACTGGCTTTGGGGAATAGACCTTTATGTAGGGTTTTAAAGATCTATGCACGACCGTGTAAATGACGTATAACAGTTCGGGAGTAGAAAAAAGATTAAAAACTACTAAAACAAACAGCGTGATATTAAAAAGGGACGATGCAGCATAACATTATGCTTCCTTCCTTTTCTTTCAATCCCTTGATTGCTGAAGTGGAAATGAAACTTGAGCAGTTTCATGTGCTTTTTTAGGAACACAGGCAGTTTATGTTGGTATGTAAAATATAACTTAAAGTTTAAAACATGAGATTCTTACTTTTGGCGCCGCTCTCAATTTTTACCGCCACCACTCGCAGAGATACTGCGACACTCCACATCATGGTCGGTAGGTCGCTGCGCGAGAGGCTCAACTTTTCCAATATACCCATCGTGTTACTAGTGCTGCTATCTGTCAACGTAAAAATATTTAAGCATAGGCTCTAGGGTTGCAAAAAAACGGTTTTTTTCTGGCTTGAAAAAAAAAAGCATGAAAAAAGACCGTGAAAAAAAAAACCATTTTTTTTCTGGAGTATGTTTTTTCTAAAGTACGAATTATGAAATCTCAAAATTTGAAAGTACCTACTTAATACTTTTATACGGTTTTTAGGGTTCCGTACCTCAAAAGGAAAAAACGGAACCCTTATAGGATCACTTTGTTGTCCGTCTGTCCGTCCGTCCGTCCGTCTGTCAAGACCCTTTTTTTCAGGAACGCGTGGAGGTATGAAGCTGAAATTTATATCAATTACTCAGGTCTACTGTCCCTTGAAGCTGTGAAAAAATCAAACTTCTAAGCCAACGCAATCAAAAGATACAGCCGTTTATGCCGCAAATTTTCGACACTTGCAAGGGAATCAAAACCTACAGGGTGCTTCCCGTGAACTCAGAATCTTGAAATTTGGTACGAAGCAACGTCTTATAGCATAGATAAAGGAAAAATTACGAAAACCATAAATTTTTAGTTACATCACATAATATATTTTTTTTTAATAATTTTAACCTTACTACCCATTTCCTCATAAACGCGTAAAGGTATTAAATTGAAATTCATACCAAATACTCAGGTCTATAATACCTTTAAGCTGTAACAAAATCAAACTTCTATGTCAACGCAATCAAAAGAAACAGCAATTTAAGCTGCATAATTTTGAAACTCGCAAGTACTCGCAAGGGAATCAAAACCTAAAGGGTACTTCCAGTCGACCTAGAATCTTGAAATTTGGCATGAAGCAACGTTTTATAGCACACATAAAGGAAAAATTCCGAAAACCTTAAATTTTTAGTTACATTACAAAATATATATTTTTTAATAAATATAAACTTATTACTTTTTTCCTCATGAACGCGTAGAGCTATCAAGTTGAAATTCATATCAAATGCAGGTTTGTACGGAACCCTCGGTGCGCGAGTCCGACTCGCACTTGGCCGGTTTTTTAGACTTAATGTTAACTATTAAACGAATTTAATCATATAATTTTAATTTCTGATCTTATAAAAGTAACATTTACGAAATCTGCACGGGTAGCATGGTCGCGCGATAGACGATAAAATATCAGGCCGTCCCTATCGCACTATTAGTAAGTGCGATAGGGACGGCCAGATGTTTTATCATTTATCGCGCGACCATAATTGCCGGCCTGTAGTTGGTATAGTTATCACTTTTTACTGTTAGCAACACCACCGCCTCTCCACGCTACACGCAGCATCGGGATTACCCAATAAACGTTTGTATACTGAATGTTAATTGAATTAAAATTTACGTTATTGTTATTGAAACACGTTACAACTCACGAAAAACCGTTATTGTCGTATTATTTGTTCATCTGAAAAAAAAACCATATTTAGAAAAAAAACACGGTGCTCGGTTTTTTTTCATGTTTTTTTCACAATTCTGAAAAAAAAAAACATTTGGTTTTTTTTTCTATTTGCAATCCTAATAGGCTCTACTGTGGCTCTACTCCATACCTCCCTCCTATAGTAGGTATTATTGTCAGGGTGGCTAGCCGAATGGCACAATCGCTCACGAAACGCTCACGAAACGAAGCGCTAGTAGATATCTATCTCTATCGCGCTTGCGTATTGGCGCGACAGAGCCAGCGGCGTATCGCTTTCGTTTGGCGTCGGAGAAATGCCATTCGGCTACGGGGCCAGGCCATACTAGCGGTCACCCATACTCTTAACAAACGTTACGCCTTCACACAAGCGCGGATCCAGGAGGGGGATTAGGGTTGGCCATACAAATTAACCATTGATGACCACCCTGAGCAAGAAGCTTGGATCCGCCCTTGCACACAAACATTTATTGGTCCGTTAACCCACCATGGCTGAATTTGACGAAGAGCGCCTCCCTTCCCAATTTTTGTGACGTACTTACCTAATTTTGATATGAATCGTAAGTTTGAAATCGTCTTTCTAAAGTGTTATTTGAGACAATGCGACGAGAAATCAAAACATAAAGGTTCTACGAATTACCGAGAGTATCGTATTGACTTGGACACTTGCAGACTGCAGTGAAACAGGCAGGCCAATTAGATCGATGTCGTTTAGCGCTGTGTCGCGGTCTGCAGCCGTGATTGTTCATTTATACCATTGTCTCGATGATAGTTGACGTAGACGAGATGATTTCAAAAGAGCGAGATTTTAAATTAATTTTTGGATATAGTTGGACCGGCCTGGCGCAGTCGGTAGTGACCCTGCCTGCTACGCCGCGGTCCCGGGTTCGAATCCCGGTAAGGGCATTTATTAGTGTGATGAGCACAGATATTTGTTCCTGAGTCATGGATGTTTTCTATGTATATAAGTATTTATATATTATATATATCGTTGTCTGAGTACCCACAACACAAGCCTTCTTGAGCTTACCGTGGGCCTCAGTCAATCTGTGTAAAAATGTCCTATAATATTAATTAATTAATTTATTTATTTAGTTTAGGCATAAATTAAATATAACAAGATCATACCATCCCATACATTAAAATGCGACCGCCTACGAACGCGCTTACACTCCACCACACATAGATGGCACCACGAAAAAAATGTCTTGTAGCTTTCGATTATACTTGTAGATGGCGTTAAGTGTCACTTTTGACATAGATTTACGGCTCGGAATTGACACTCAATGCCAATCTACAAATAATCGGTGGCAACAAGGCATTTTTTGTGGCGCCATCTATGTGTGGTGGAGTGTAAGCGCGTTCGTAGGCGGTCGCATTTTAATGTATGGGATGGTATGATCTTGTTATATTTAATTTATGGTTTAGGGGAAGATTTAACACTGCGAGTGAGGCTCGGACTGAGAATTTGAGTAGAAAAAGGCCTTAAAAAATCGGGCATTTTATTTTATATTGAAAAAGTTGATGTGTCAGAGTATACATCCGTAGTCAAATTGTAATGTTCAAGAAGTGTTTTCAACTCAACAGGCCATTCACGAATAGTAGTACCTACCGACACGTAATACTTTAACAAAATATGAATTAAAATATCACTTGGTAGTAAACTGCTCCGTTTTAAAAAATACGTCTCTCACGTCCAGTAAAGATTCTAATACTTTCAGTACACACAGTTTATTTTAAATAAGTTATTAAGCAGGGGTTAAGTATATTGAATGCTTTAAAATTTAATATTTTTGTGGTTTCGAGAGTTGGGGTAAAAGTGGACAGTATTAATTACTCGTACCTTTTGTTTCGCTTTCGGTATGCGTTTTCCTTATAGCTAAAAAGTAAATCTACATACAAAAGTTGTAGGTACCCTACTTATACACATGTACGTAATTGTTTGTTTACTTACTAATTATATTACAAATCGCTTTGGATTCTTGCGTGTGATGTTAAAAACTTTAAAAAGCTTTGAACTGTATGGCCCTCCGAAGTTTCGACCTGACATATAATGAACCACTTCTCGCACTAGTAAAAAACACCATCTGTACTGAAATAGTTATTTGTTATACAAGGGGGCAAAGTTGTATTTTAACGCCGAGTGTGGAATTGAAAAACGAGCAAGTGAAAGGATTCTATAGTTGAACCACGAGCGAAGCGAGTGGTTCGAGAATAGAATCCTGAACTTGCGAGTTTTTTAACACACGAGAAGTAAAATACATTTGCACCCGAGTGTAACACAAAACTTTTCCCCTCACTATAGCGAGGAAACTACAACGCAAAAAATGCGTTTATCACTGCTTCCAGTAGTTCCACAGGTGGTAAATCATCTTTATTACTAGATTCACCTACTTTTATCAATTTTAAAGCAGTTAATTTGACTTTATTCAAGGTCAAATTACTTTACCCACTAGTGGATAAAATGCGTTTTTACCCGCTGGTATTGAAGGACAAAACACGTGTTTCTGAGCTAGTGAGGGGAAAAATAATTTTTAACATCCGTGGTTAACATAGTTTAATGAAAAAAAAAAAAATGTTTTCATGAAAGAAACCTCAACGAACAAAGTAACCCCAGTTTGCAGTACTACATTTATTTATAGAGGATGAGTAACTAAAATGAGCTCTCCTTCTAAACGTACAAAAATAATTGAATAATAAAGGTTTGTTAAAAAGGTTTGATTTCAGTTTCATTTATTTGCATAGTCAGGTACATTTACAACACATATTATGTGTTATTTATAGAGTAGGAGGTCCATGGTACCCTTCCCTTACCTACCTATAGTTACTTACCTTTTTAATTTATATTTTAATTTTATCGTTGGCAAACAAGCCCACAGGGTAAGTAGGTATTTTGTAATATTTTCTGCGGTTTGAATGCGCCAGAAAAATAAGTATTCGCAAGGAATTTCAAACCTAACCGTTTTGTGCCACCCTTACCCTATACTTAATACCAATTTAAAAACATTTTTCATAGGCATTTCGTTATTCATGACAATAAATAATTCCCCTTAAATCCGTTTCTCACCCATACGCGTCCTGTGATCGAATATATGATTTTTTCCCATAATATTTTATTCGAAAAAAAAAAACAACTTAAATGTCAAGTGAAGTTTAGTGTCCAGTTATAGTTAAGATTGATACGTAAAATAAGTAATATAATCTGTTCAATTACTTATCATTTAATACAGTACACATTAGCTCGGTGGCTTTACAAAGCAAATTTGTTTTTCAGTTTTTTCCAAAAAACACCGTACTTATAAGCTATATACCTATTTCATAGCTACTTAAATAATTATACTCCACGAACCGAGTTATATCAGCAGTAAAAATATCTGCAACTAAATAAGCTGCGAGGTGAATTAGGGGAGGTATTTTATATTTAGTTTTAATTTTAGGTTAAGTTTTGATTGTATTTATGATGTCTGAGGTTTTTGTTGTATATTTTGTATGTGTTTTACTGTTTTTGCTAATAAAAGAATTGAATATTATGACTAAATAAGCTTGCACCTTATACACATGTACAGTCAACCACCAACCCTAGGCCACTCTACAACGATGTCAAAATGACAACCCGTAAGAGATTTCTTACAATCTGATTTAAAACGTCACTATGACATAGTGTTACAGTGGCCTAGGATTCCAATTGGTTGACTGTACCTACCTATATTCGGCCTTCGCAATTGAAGAGCTTTGTCACTTTTTCTTTAATACATGAGACCGTCAAAGTCGTATCAAAACCAATTCAAAACCATGTCAGACTCTGAATCACGCTTTCAGTCTTTTAAGGTACAGGTGGCCAAATGAGGAGGCACACTCAAAGGTTATGACAGATGGCGCCACTCTGTTAGTCCGTACGTCAGAGCGAGGAGATGATATGTTTTTAGGGTTCCGTAGTCAACTAGGAACCCTTATAGTTTCGCCATGTCTGTCTGTCCGTCCGTCCGTCCGTCCGTCCGTCCGTCCGTCCGTCCGTCCGTCCGTCCGTCCGCGGACAATCTCAGTAACCGTTAGCATTAGAAAGCTGAAATTTGGTACCAATATGTATTTCAATCACGCCGACAAAGTGCAAAAATAAAAAATGGAAAAAAATGTTTTATTAGGGTACCCCCCCTACATGTAAAGTGGGGGCTTATATTTTTTTTCATTCCAACCCCAACGTGTGATATATTGTTGGATAGGTATTTAAAAATGAATAAGGGTTTACTAAGATGGTTTTTTGATAATATTAGTATTTTCGGAAATAATCGCTCCTAAAGGAAAAAAAGTGCGTCCCCCCCCCCCCTCTAACTTTTGAACCGTATGTTTAAAAAATATGAAAAAAATCACAAAAGTAGAATTTTATAAAGACTTTCTAGGAAAATTATTTTGACATAGACATAGACATAGACATAGAATGGCTTTATTTAATATAACAAATTTCACAATGTTACAATGTTAAATTTTTATAATTAGGTCAAACATGGATATTAAAAAGGGGCGCGACTCAGCATAATGTTGCAGTAATTTTTACTGCAACGCTGGTTTTCAGTCGGACCCTAAGTACTTCACTAAACCTAAACTAATTAACCTAAACTAGTTTGTGTGTGTGTGTGTGTGTGTGTGTGTGTGTGTGTGTGTGTGTGTGTGTGTGTGTGTGTGTGTGTGTGTGTGTGTGTGTGTGTGTGTGTGTGTGTGTGTGTTGTGTGTGTGTGTGTGCGTGTGTGTTTGTGTGGGCGCGCGTGTGAACCTAGAAAAACATGGACAGAAGTTATTTTTAAATCCAATTTCTATTTAATAAGTCACGTAGAAATATATAAAGTAACAGGGTGGCTAGCCGAATGGCACAATCGCTCACGAAACGCTCACGAAACGAAGCGCTAGTAGATATCTATCTCTATCGCGCTTGCGTATTGGCGCGACAGAGCCAGCGGCGTATCGCTTTCGTTTGGCGTCGGAGAAATGCCATTCGGCTACGGGGCCTGGGTGGCTAGCCGAATGGCACAATCGCTCACGAAACGCTCACGAAACGAAGCGCTAGTAGATATCTATCTCTATCGCGCTTGCGTATTGGCGCGACAGAGCCAGCGGCGTATCGCTTTCGTTTGGCGTCGGAGAAATGCCATTCGGCTACGGGGCCTGAGTTGACCGTGACGTCACCCAATTCGACATCACATATTTCACTAAGAAGCAAGTAGCCTATATGTGTATACAAGTATACATATACATATTCAACGTTTATAAACAAAAGGCAACTGTTGTATGCGTACATTATTAATATTAAGACGGCCGGTCTGGCTCAGTCGATAGTGACCCTGCCTGCTAAGCCGCGGTCCTGGGTTCGAATCCCGGTAAGGGCATTTATTTGTGTGATGAGCACAGATATTTGTTCCTGAGTCATGGGTGTTTTCTATGTAAGTATGTATTTATCTATGTATGTATTTATCTATTTAAGTATGTATATCGTCGCTTAGCACCCATAGTACAAGCTTTGCTTAGTTTGGGGCTAAGTTGATTTGTGTAAGGTGTCCCCAATATTTATTTATTTATTTTATTTATTTAATTATGCTATATACTTTGGCTGGGCTATTATCAGAGATAGGAAGGTATTACTCTAATGCCAAGAGGTAGGTTAATTTGAATTTGAATAAGGTGTCTTTTTAGTCTAATTTTAAAAGTATTAAGATGGTTCAAAGTCTGTAATGGAGGAGGAATATTATTCCAGCATTTAGATGTCTGATATTTAAAACTACCTCGAAAAGCGGTCGTGGAGTGATGTGAAGCTGCTAATTTGTTGCTGATTGATCTGAGACCAAAATTTTTTTAAGTGTTTGAGCGCCAAATGAGTTTTTCAAAAAGGTACTCAGGTTTAGAAGACTTTAATACGTTGAACAACAAGGAAGATAGGTGCAGTTCTCGTCTGTATGCCATTTTGAGAATACCTGATGAATTTAAATAAGGGGTGATGTGCGCTCGTGGGGGAACTTTAAAACAGTAACGTGCACATGCATTTTGGACTCTTTGTATAATGCGATCTGTTCTTGCTAATAACCGTGGGCCATATACTACATCCGCGTAATCAAATCTTGAAAGTATAAGAGTATCACAAAGTTTGATACGAAGATCAACGCTAAGAAAATCACGAATTCTATACAGGACTTTTAGTCTATAAAACGAGTTTCTGGCAATATCTGCTATGTGACTTTCAAAACGAAGAGACTCATCCATTATGAGACCTAAGTTGCGCGATTCAGAGACACGATCTATTTCTTCACCTGAGATAGAGATTATTGGTTTATGGTTATCTATTACTTTAATTTGGTTTTTAGAACCAAACAACATAACTTTGGATTTGCTGGGGTTTAGCACTAAGGAATTAGAAGATGACCAATTTGCTATATTGTTCAGATCTTCATTGATCTTCGCAACTGCTTGAGAAATATTATTTAGATCACACGGGACGTATATTTGTATATCATCAGCATATATGTGGAAGTTACTATGTTTTATTACGTTACAAACATCTGCTGTGTATAAAATGAATAATAGCGTTCCTAGGATCGATCCTTGCGGCACTCCTCTAGATATTGGGTTGGTAAGAAAGTAATGAGCGATCGATTGAATTCCACATAAAATTTTTGAGCGAGTTCTAGAATCTTCTATGGTCGAAAGTATATAAAGGGCTAGTCGCACAGTTTCTCGTCAGTTATTCACTAGCTGTCGCCGAGCTAATATAAGGAAGAAAATGGACGAATTAAAAGTGCATGTAAGGCATTGTTTACTATATGAATTTCAGTCTGGCCATTCAGCCGCCGAAGCAGTGCGTAATATATGTCAGCGTGTTGCTCCTGAAGTTGTGTCTGAGGCCACGGCGAAACGATGGTTCCAGCGGTTTCGTAGTGGCGACTTTTCAATATCAGATCAACCTAAGTCTGGTTGACCGGTGAAGATTGATGTAGCCAAATTAAAAACCTTAATTGAAGGAGATCCGAGGCTAACGAGTCGTACTCTTGCTACCGAGTTAGGCTGCTCTCATGTCACCATAGAAACACATTTACACGAGTTGGGAAAAAACTACAAATACAGTGTTTGGATACCGCACGAACTTGATAGAGATCAACTAAACCGCCGTGCCGATATCTGTATACAACTTCTGTCTTTTCGCCGCACATTCAACTGGTTGGACCATCTTATCACTGGAGATGAAAAATGGGTCTTATATATAAATCACACACGCAAACGTCAGTGACTAGCTCCAAACGAAAAAGGAATAGAGGCACCAAAAACAGAGCCTCACCCGAAAAAAGTTATGCTGTCCGTTTGGTGGGATATTCATGGTATTATTCACTGGGAACTCCTACCAAGTAGAATGACTGTTACCGCATCAGTATACTGTAATCAGCTTGAAAATTTAAACCAAAAAATCTGTCAGAATCGTGTACAGCATGCTAAAGTTTTTTTCTTACACGACAATGCTCGCCCACACATTGCAAAAATGACTCGGCTAAAGCTATTGGAGCTAGGTTGGAAAGTGATACCTCATCCACCGTACTCTCCAGACTTGGCACCTACGGATTACGCATTGTTCAGATGGCTAAGCAATGCCTTGAATGAAAAAAAGTTCGATGATCAAGCCCATCTACGACAGTACATAGCTGAGTTTTTTGAATCTAAACCTAAGAACTTCTTCGCCGATGCTATTCATTCTTTACCAGAACGATGGAGACAAATAATAGATAACGAAGGCCGTTATATTTTTGATAAATGATTAAAATAATAAATTTAATAAAAATTACAATATTGGTTATGATTCGCTCATTACTTTCTTACCAACCCAATAAAATAGATGGTTTAGACTTCAAAACTGTACCACTACTATCTTGAAGTTTAACAATTTGCATTCGGTCATTAAGGTAACTTGAAAACCATTGAATTGTGTCTGGTTCAAAGCCATAATATTTCATTTTAGATAACAATAACTTTGTATTAATTGCATCAAAGGCACGGGAGAAATCGAGAAGTGACATTATGGTTCCTCTGCCCATATCTTCTGCAGATAATATATTGTCTACTACATCAAGAAGTGCTGTTGCCGTACTACGCGATTTACGAAACCCAGATTGCAAAATAGGGAGGATTTGATGTTTTTCAAGAAAATCGGATAGCTGTGCATATACAAGCCGTTCGATTATTTTAGAGATGCAAGGAAGAATGCTTATAGGTCTGAGATCTTTTAAAGTACTGACGGTACTTTTTTTAGGAAGGGGTGTTACTAACGCTACTCTCCAGGCATCAGGGAAGACTGATGTTATTATGGATTTATTTATTATTGCAGTGATTGTACCCAGTGAATGAGGAAGAGTTAAAAGCAGCATATCTAATGAAATACCGTCATCGCCCAGAGCAGAGGATTTCAGTGATTTAATTGTTTTTAGTACAAAGCTCTCATCTACTGTTTCCAATTTAAAAGAAGAGGTGTGATAGCGATTGGATTCAAAGTAGGTCTGATATGACTGTGAAGCTACAGGGTTACCTGGAATATCGAGAAAATGTGAGTTAATAAGATCTGGGTTTTGTAAATGCAAAGGAATATCGCAGTTTTGAAGTTTTTCAGTTATTTTCATGGTACGTTTCAGATTATTCCATAAAGATCGAGAATTACTAGCATTACGATTTATATGTTGATTGAAATATGCTCGTGTTTCATTAAAAATAGCTTTATTGACGCAGCTTTTTAAATCAGAGTAATATTTTTTATGTTCATTTAGTCCAGATGCTTTAAACCTCTTATGAGCCTGATCTCGCAACCGCATCATTTCCCTAATTGTGTATGTTATCCAGGGATAGCTTTTATCTCTGATAATAATCTGTTTTTGAGGAGCGTGTAAGTCAAATAGTGATATAATCATGCTATTAAAAGAATGTACCATTTCATTTACAGTTGGTAGCGAAGTAATGCAACCCCATGGGAGACGTTCAAGTGTTTGATTAAAATATTAGTGAGTCGTCAATATCGTTTAGAGGTCTTAACGTTATTATTTGTGGTATAAGTTTACTTTTCTTAATATTTACTTCACAAGATAAAAATGCGTGGTGACTAAGGGTAGGTATATAATCTACTTGAGTATTTAAAACGGTAATGTTGCTACTAATCAAATCTATCAGTGTACTGCTATGGCTTGTAAAGTGAGTAGGCTCCTTTACATGTTGTGTTAAGTTGAAATAAGTTAAAAACTGGGTGAGTTTAATGCGATTTCCATCGTTATTTAATAAATTTATATTAAAATCACCCATTAGTATAATGTAATCGTAATTGGAAAACGAGGAGATAGTATCAGTTAGTGATTCTAAAAAAATATCAATATTAAACCATGGTGGTCGGTAAGCCGTTCCTATAAGTAAGACTACACCTTTAATAGATAATTTGAGCCACATTTGCTCGGTGGCGGAGTCGGAGGGATGAGCACAGCGCCGCGCAGTGATGCCGCGTTTGATCAGGGGCGGCTCACTCCGCGATTCTATCGCCGCGCTACAAGTACATGCTGGCGGCCGCGAGTTCGCGGCCTAATCAGGGGTGGCGCGCGTTCTCACGGAACGCACGTTCGCACTTTCTATTGTTACTTTATGCCGCGAGTTTTTTAAGGTTCATATGCGATGTCCACGTGTGGAATAGTTAAATAGACATCATGAATAAAATAGATCTTACACAGATCTTATTGATTAAGTCCCACGGAAAAGTTCAATAAGGCTTGTGATGCTGAAGGCTTAAACAAAAATATATAAATACTGTATATATACCTAGAAAGTACCCAAGACTTTAATATATAGTATAAAATTTTATCTGAGAATTAATTCGTTTTAATCCATAGGCAACCCTAAAATCCGACGCTGCGCACGTGCGGCTCGTTTCTTTGTTAGAATTTTGTAGGCATTTAAAAAGCGGCATTTCGTGAACATCAAAGCAGTGAGCCTTCTGTACTTGTACTATTATATATTCTGTGGTCTCTCCCTCCCGTAGCCAGGATTCATTTATAGCCATTAAGTCTACATTACGTTCTTGCAACTATAAATTCGTTATGATTAGTCCCTAGAGAGCCTGCATTGAGAAAACCTAATTTTAAATTTATTTTCTTAGCCATGTATAAATAGTATGTAAAACTGCGGTGTTTGGTTTAATATATAAACTGGACGATACCGGAGCAGGCTCTGAGAGAGAGGGATAGCTGAATTTAAAAATACGACGTAATATATACATATTTGTATAGTAATTGTATAGAATTGAGTAAGTGTATACCAGTAAGAATGTAGTATTAGTAGGCGCAAGTAACATGGAGTGGCCGTAGTACAGTTTTTTGATGTCAGTATATATATATCTAAGTTGTTGTATTGTACATTAATGTTAGGCCGGTACAAACAGGAGGAACGCCAAAAACCTTTGTGATATCTTCATCATTGCGGATCCTTTGAGCTTGGGTATTGGGTAGGCGCCTGGCGTAGATTCTACCATCACGGGTCCAAATATACCGCCAATTAGAGCGTGTACCTTCTTGACGCGCTTTATAAAACAGCTGTCGATTGGCGCGTGTAAGCCGTTCGTTAACATAGAACTTCCTGGGTGGACCGGGCAGATCAAAGCCTGTGGTATCTGCACCACGTGTGCGGCGCGCCGCGCGCAGTAGTTGGTCCCGCAAAGCACGTCGTGTCAGTCGAACAGCCAATGTACGCGGTCGACTGTCGCCGCCTCCAGCGCCTTCACCTGCCACGCGACGTAGTCCTAACCGCTCAGCGCTCACGATGTCTTGCGACTCGATCTCTATGCCAAGTTTTTTAGACACCAAAACTGCAATGTGAATGGGGTTCTCGTTGTTTAACTCAGTGATACCACTTATTTCAACATCGGTAGAGAGCAATTCCTGGTCTCTATCATTGAGTTCAAGCTTCAGGCGTTCAACTGTCTCTGTCAAATCTTTAATTTCGATCGATTCACTGGCCGGCCGGTGAGAGCGTTCCTCCAAAAGTTCAACTCTTTGTTCCAGGCTGCCGATCCGATCATTGAGCGTATTGACGACTAGAGAGAGTTTTTTAAAATGGGCGGGCGGTTCTCAGGGATGACGTTCGGTGCCTGATTTCGGTGGTGATTTTTATTTACTACTTTATTGATATGTCAGTCAATTTACTAAAATCTAGCCTAAATATAAAAAATATTGGTGGTGGAGGCCTCCATTAGAACCTTATAGTTTGTAAGAAATCTGACATTTTAAAATCACCGAAATTATGTATGGGCACTGTAATCAATTTGCCCCACCGAATTCAATTTTTTACACATTATTCCACATTTCAACTTAATATATAACTTATTATTAAATTTATTGATATTTTTCAGTTTAATTCGATGACAGGTCATGTAAAAAGGCTCATAATCCCGCAATTTTACAAAATTTAACATGGTAATATGCTAGTCATTATCGAGTAGAGAATTTTGTACCCATAGAGTGGCTTAATTTGCTTAGAAACATAGTTCTATGTTTTTACAAGGTATATCCTACTATTTAAGTATTAAATATTAGAAAATAATGAACATTTAATCAGTTTACAACGTGGCAATCGAAGTCGGTGGTCACTTTTTTTGATATCGGTGGTCAAAAAATCCACCGAAACCACGGAAATCAACTCCACTGATATCAAATTTTATAGCTTTTTTGGAGATAACTGCAATAGCATGAATGATACAGAGGAGATGTTATAATGACGTAATAACATACTTTCAAGGATTTGTTAGTACCTTACATAACGACAAATGGACCTAAACTGTGGGAGTAAATTGATCCACCGAATCTTAAAAAACATGGGACCAAACCCAGCGAACGACTGAGAAACCTTCAAAAAGTCCCCTTTATAAAACGGTACTACATCTCCTCTACACTGAATGGTTAAAACATAGCTAAAACTAACTATATTTGTGCTACTACGTCCCTGATTTACTAATTTGTAAGAGTAATGTCATGTTTAAAAAATTACACCGAAATCAGTCACTAGCCCGGGACACATGGTAAATTTGTCTTTACTCGATGAGTTTAGCTAACATATTATTTTTATACAGAAAATATGATGGGTTAACTAATACCTTATACGTGAATATCTATAACAACTGCGATCAACAACTCCATTTTGAGTTATGATTTTTTGTTTTGCAAATTTTGAGTGCGGGACACGCCCACCGACGGTCATTTTTCGCATTTAATATTTTATTACTCATATCATACAAATAATAAATAAATAATGTTAAGGTGTACCAAATAGAACAGAGGCTAAAGATTATGCCTGATTTAATTCAGATTTTTAGAACAGTCCGTTCTGACGTTTTTTGCCTCGGACACGTAAAAACGCGCCTCCTGAGAAATGCCCGGGCGTTGAAATTAGAAAGCTCTAGGCGCATGGCTGTAAATTCAGATCTGAACAGCTGAAACTCACGGATTAGGCTGGTAAGATAGGTTTTGAACTTGATAGGTTCAGTAGTTTTTGAGAAAAATACGGAAAACTACGGAACCCTACACTGAGTGTGGCCCGACACGGTCTTGGCCGGTTTTTTCACTCTCTCACATATGAATGACAGAGACATGTGGTGATATGGCTTAGACACTTGCACAGGCGCCGCCTGGCGGGATAAAATGTCAGTGTGCCTCCTCATTTCATCTAGAGGATTACTTATATCCAGTAATCGAAATGTTGTACCACTGCCTATTGCCAGGGGCGGCTCACTACGCGATCCTTTCGCCGCGCTACAAGTACATGCCGGCGGCCGCGAGTTCGCGGCCCATTCAGTAGCGACGACCTTCGCGCGGCGCAATAGAATTCAATGTCGTCTGCACGCGTGCGGTCCGTTTGTTAATGTAGGTAAGAATTTAGAATGGCGGCGTTTTGTGAACATCAAAGGAGTGAGCCTTCTGTACTTGTACTATTATATATTCTGTGCTATTGCGTGCTATGAATTTGAGTAGCTAGGTACTATGTGCGTCCACTGATCACGCGTGCTATGCTACATGTGCTATAAAAACACACAGCATGTGATATAAAAACTCTAAATTCTATTTAATAATGTAAAAATTGTAAATGCTTGGAAATAAATCCATTACTTGATATTACCCCCAGTCGAAGTTGTCCCCCAGCACCTGATTCGTAACTGGAAAATACTGTTATTGTCTTTTCAGCGTTTCTTCCGACTTTATGCTTATTTCCAACGAGGGAGATGTAAATTAATATAGATGCGTGTTTGAGTATTGCTGTAGGTATAGTATAGCCTAAAGTATCGTACGACGTTTTTCAGTACAGATGAGCCTCCGAAGTTTCGACCTGGCATATAATGAACCACTTCTCGCACTAGTGCGTAAAAAAAACACCATCTGTACTGAAATAGTTATTTGTTATACAAGAGTGCAAAGTTGTATTTTAACGCCGAGTGTGGAATTGAAAAACGAGCAAGCGAAAGGATTCTATAGTTGAACCACGAGCGAAGCGAGTGGTTCGAGAATAGAATCCTGAGGTTGCGAGTTTTTCAACACACGAGAAGTAAAATACATTTGCACTCGTGTGTAACACAACACTTTTCCCCTCACTATAGCGAGGAAAGTACAACGCAAAAAACGCGTTTATCATTGCTTCCAGTAGTTCCACAGGTGGTAAAACATCTTCATCACTAGATTAACCAACTTTTATCAATTTTAAAGCAGAAATTTTGCCTCTATTCAAGGTCAAATTACTTTATCCACTAGTGGATAAAATGCGTTTTTACTCGCTGGTATTAAAGGACAAAACACGTGTTTCCGAGCTAGTGAGGGGAAAAGGTTATTTAAATATTATTTTAAACATAAAAGCTAGCTAATGTCTAAAATAGGTCCTTGAGGCATTGTACCATGGATACTGGCGACATTTCCTCGCTGTATCGCAATGCTGATACGTTGTGCGAGGAAGTCGCTAGCTCTTCGGTCACCAGCACGGGAAGCATGGTCGCGCGATAGACGATAAAACAAGTGCCTACGCCAAATCTTGGAATTAGCTGTCAAAGTGGACCCCAGGCTCCCATGAGCCGTGGCAAAGGTCGGGATAACGCGAGCAGAATTATGAGTTTCTTATATAATTATGTAAATATGTTCATGTAAATAAAGAGATTTATTTTATTATTTTAAAAGATCAAAATGAAAAAGTTCAGAGCGTCAGAGCTATACCAAAACAAGTACCAAATTTCCTCAGAGTGAAGTCAATTACATACTGCGTATTAACAAATTGGCTATTAATTATTAATTAATACGTCGGTCTGAGCTTTAACGGAAAGATTCCACGTGTTTTAAATTAATGTGGTTTTAAAATATCTCATTATGATTTAATCGATAATCATAAAGACTTTTGCTTATTAATTTTAATACCCTATCGGAAGTATATAATTAGGTTAAAATTGATATCTTCAAGATCACTCGATACGTCGCACTTTTAATGAAAATTGATATCTGAAAAACCTTTTTTCAGTACAGATGTTGTTTTTTTTACGCACTAGTGCGAGAAGTGGTTCATTATATGCCAGGTCGAAACTTAGGCTCATCTGTACTGAAAAACGTCGTACGATACACGTGCGAAAAGGAAATTCGTAACTCGTGTCGATTTAAAACACTCCCTTTGGTCGTGTTTTAATTTATCGCCACTCTTTTCGAACTTCCTTTTTTACGCACTTGTAACGTAATGTACTATTTCAGTACAGTACAGATGGTGTTTCATTACGCACTAGTGCGAGAAGTGGTTCATTATATGTCAGGTCGAAACTTTGGAGGGCCATCTGTGTGCGTAGCCAAATTCACAAACGCTTCACGAAACGCTCACGAGTAGTGAGCGAATCGTGAACGAATAGTGAGCGAATCGTGAACGAATCGTGAGCGAATCGTGAACGAATCGTGAGCGAATCGTGAAAGAATCACTATTCTTCGTCGTAATCGTTTGGGCATTTAGTTACACACACTGTACTAAAAAACGTCGTATCATACACGTGCGAAGAAACTTTTAATTTTTTTCGCACTGGTATCGTTATGTACTATAATTAAATTTTCCGCTCGTATTAAATTTACACACATACGTATGTGGATTGTAAAGAAATGGCAAGTTTTCTCTGCGTATTACAGAAGTAGGGCGACAACAATACGCGCTGCCAATTAGCGAGATTAGACGCGGTGACCAGCCTTTTGCAAACATTGCGGACAGTTTTCATATTCATATTTCATATATTCATATTCATTTATTGCATCCAATGTGTTCCAGGGTATTATTTATTATTTATTTAGGTTTGCCAACAGGTGTAATACAAAGATATGTAATGTGATATGCAATAAAAATTTGAATTTGAATTTTACTTATACATTAAATTTACTTATAAGATAAGCTTGCTCGAGTAAATTATTTTTATTTATTTATTATAAACTGGCCAGTGTAGGTTGTAGCTCACTGGTTCAGTAATAGCCTATTCACTCTTGACTTGAATTCACCCAGATTGTATTCGGGATAATTATAAATAGATTAAGTTATAAATAGATGTTACAAAAGTATACGTGCTCATTGACCCTATTAGGGCGAGGCAACTTATTTATGCTATTAGGGATTGCATTATCTGACGGGTTTTTAATATTCGAATAATTCGGATAATACAATTTTTATTATTCGAATATCCGGATAATCGGATAATTTCGGATAATGTATAAATAGAACAAAAAAAAATGTTTCAAGAAACATAATTTGTAAAACTAGCGCAAAATAAGTAGTTTTGTATGTACACAAACACATTGTGATATACAATAGGCTACTAGACTCGTATCGAATTTAGCACATCAAGTTATTGTTTTCTGTAGTATTTGACTTAAGAAATCAATATTTATAGCTTGCGGGCATTAAAAGTGCGTGATGACTGCGTATTTTTAATTAAATATGTGTGTATGTTTTTTTTAAATTATGGACTCCGAAAACGGTGTTGGCCAATGGAGTGACGTTACATAATTCAGATCAACTATGGAAATTAGAGGTAGTAATCTGATCTCCATAGAAGCAACCTCTATTGTATTAAAATTCATAGTCGTTGACGGGTGTGACAATGTGAAATATTTTTTCTAAATATACTGACGTCATGTCATAGATATTCTATAGATTAATATGGCTGATGTTGTTTTTGCCTGATCACGTAAAAGTAAACTTTAAATAATTTTTTTGCGGGTTTTTAAGTCGTAATAAAATATGGTACTATTTTTTTTTCGTTTAATAAGACAGTAATTAATAATATAAAGACATACTTTGAAAAAGGGTCAAGTAGCCTATTGTAGAAAATATAGGAGGGCTTTATGTTATTAATTGACTTGTTATGATATTGCCTTCTATTTACAATACTCATTATCAGCCAAATGACGTACGTGCTTGGCATCCCCCAACGTTTCTGCGCTATGGTTAAACTTGCATATCCCCAACCCAATCGGATCAGTAAAATCTAGGTACTTACATTTTTCATCACGCTTTATCGTGGTCACCCTACCCACTACCGGGCTTAGCGTCGCTCATTACAAGCGAATCCGTAAGGCCGTGGCCTGGATGCATGCGATCGGCGAGTCGGTATCGCGACGCGATTTGCGATAAATCAAGCCTTGTCTATATCCTAATGTTTGCGACGGTGATCGATCGTAATAACTGCCATAGTTGTCTTTATTTTTCTATTAGGTGCAACGTGCAAATCATTGCATTGTTTACCTACTAAATAGATGAAGCACGGGACTCTTAAACTTACGGGACTTACTTATAGGTTAGTTGTCAGCTTTTTGGGCACCAGAAATGAGAAGTAGCCTCACAAACATACATATATTATTACCCCCGTGTCATGTTACTTTACGATCGGGAGGATTTTTAACCGACTACAAAAAAGGAGGAGGTTCTCAATTCGTCGGGAACTTTTATTATCGGCTTGGGTCCGCTCCGTAGCATATCGTTGTCAACTCCCCTTCCGTATTGATATCGTTAGCCACAGATCGTTAAGCGATTGTACTCTTTGATACGGGTTCTAGATTTGTCGCATACGTCGAGTCTGTGGCCTTAGAGCTTTAAGATTCTCATTGTCCGGCCGGGGCATTGCCAGCGTGGTCACTGTCTATACAGCAGCGTAATAGAAGGAGAACTGAGGGAATATCTGGGTGGCTAGCCGAATGGCACAAACGCTCACGAAACGCTCACGAAACGAAGCGCTAGTAGATATCTATCTCTATCGCGCTTGCGTATTGGCGCGACAGAGCCAGCGGCGTATCGCTTTCGTTTGGCGTCGGAGAAATGCCATTCGGCTACGGGGCCTGGAACTAAAGCTTAAGATGTGGCTTTTGTTCTTTTTCATTGGTATTTTTGTCCAGGCACTACAGAAGAGCGATAAGGAAAGCTAGCGACAAAAAGAGGATACGGTAGCGAAAATGCTAAAATGGAAAGGAGTCCCCCTTTCAACTTGGGAATTTTAGTTAAATCTAGTTAATTACAAGTGTTATTAACTAGATTTATCAAAAAAAAATTGTCCATATAACAACTCAGAACAAATCGATAGATGTATCAAGAATGCCTGGAAGAGCTTCTGGTCCATGAAAGCGCTAATGAAGGGTGACCTTCCTCTGTGTCTTAAGCGCAAACTCCTTGACATGTGCATCCTGCCTATCATGACTTACGGGGCACAAACTTGGTCATTAACTGAGGCTCTAAAGTTGAAACTCAAGGTTTGCCAGCGAGCGATGGAGCGTAGTATATTAGGTGTTCGTAGAACTGACCGAATCAGAAACACGGAACTACGCTCCAGAACTGGAGTTGTAGATGTGGGCGTCAAGACCGCTAAGCTAAAGTGGGACTGGGCTGGACATGTCTGCCGCATGCACCCGGAAAGGTGGGCCAAAATATTTACAGACTGGGACCCGCGAAACACCATAGACGGGGCAGGCCGGGGTGCAGGCAGACCAAAAAGGAGATGGCGGGACGACCTGGACGCATTCTACCCGAAATGGTGGGAAAATGCCAACAACAGGGTCGAGTGGAGAAAGCGAGGGGAGGCCTTTGCCCAGCAGTGGGACACAAAAGAGGCTAATTAAAAAAAAAAAAAAAGAAAAACAACTCAGTCAAAAGATAGATATTTCAAAACCGCTCTCGACTCTTTCCTCCTTCAAAACTTAATCAAACGGAACGAAATTTGAGAATCTGAATAACAATGAAATAATCTATGTCGGACCGTTTAGCTTTTTTGGTTAATTGTTACCAATCTTGAGTATCACACCTTTTTTGCGCCACAATGAAAAAGGCCTTTTTGGAAATTTTTGATTGGCTCTAGTCTTTAAAAAGCAGAATATCAAAAAAATCAAAACGGTCAGACACAGATAAAAATAATAACAATCTGTGTTGAAAAAATCATTGCTCTATCTTCAAAAACCAGGGAGGAAATAGGAGAATTGACCCCTACCGTATCGTCTTAAGCGATCGTGACGTTGCCTGTGTAAATCCTGGGTCCCCTCGGAAGGGAGCGTTCGGCCGGGCTGCAGCGGGACGGCGAGCGTGCGTTCACCATATGCAGCATCAACTCAGAACTTTATTATGAACTTTAATTGCTTGATATGCACTATTATATATATGACTAGACTCTCATGAGCCGTGGATAATGCCGGGACAACGCAAGGAGGATGATGATTAAAATAAATTTCTTGAATTTCGCAAAAAGCATAAAGTAAACGTGTTTTTTTTTGTGAAAATTTTGAAGTGTGTACTTAGTAGTATAATCGGCGTCAAAGAAAACAAGCCAAACGCGGAAGTTTACCGAACTGGTGGATATTACTTACAGATTAGGTTTCATTTTTAATTAATAATTAATAAGTCTGGCTAAGCTTCCGCGGAAAAGCCACACGAATAAAATTACAGTAAATTCAGGCATGTTTTAATTGATCATCAAAAGACGTTATGATCTTCTGTAAAGCGATTGCTTATTAATTTTAATGAAGTATATGAAAGCAGTTTGGCTTGCTTTTTATTTTATAATTTTATTTGTCGAGCGTGGCCACTGAGAACCTTCAAATTAAGGTATCAGAAATAAATATTTCACTAAATTAAGAAATCTTTTAATCAATACTCATATCAAAATTAATCAAAGTTCAAAATTTCAAGAAATTACAACCCTTCTGAAGTTGTCGGTTATTTCTGTGATAAAATCGATCTATTGTTCCTATTTATTCATAGTAGATCTCAGCGCAGTATACGCCGAGTATATCGACTTGATAACCGACATGAGCGACGTGTAACTAAGACTCGCCAGTCCCCTCGCCGACAGATGCAGCGTCTTCTGCGAATTCCGCAGCATCAGCAGCACCAACTTCCTGTTCTTCACATCAAAGTGCTCCCATTTACAAGCGTACACAGCATCCTCAAACGCTTTACTCGCATCCATCAGCCTCTGACCTGTTATACAATCCATAGACACTTGCACCAGTGCAAAAGGCACTTCCATGTACGTATTCTCTAACCCTCCTAGCAACTCAGCTATAAGACCACAGGATAGCAGAGCGAATTCTATAGCTATAGCGCTTTTAAAGATAGTTTCCACTTGGTTGATGAGATTAATATTAGTTGCATGACTTTTCATAATGCTCACTAAACGTTCTGTCACATAATTGTTGATGATTCTTTCTTTCTTCTTTTTGACGGCGTTAACTTGTCTTGATACACTATTAGAGCAACTTGGCCCATCTATTGAACCAGGCTGGACTTCTTTATAGTGTGTTTGAGCGTCATCCAAAAGATGTAGTAACTCTTGACTGAGGGCCAGCATCTGTGCTTCGGAGTAGCCGACGATGATGATGATGAATCCGGTGATGTTGGCTGGAGCGTAGACGGTGAGGAAGACGCCGGCAAAAAAAGCTATGTTTGCCAGCTCGAAGTTTGGGGATTCGTACATTGGCTCTAGACCTGCAAAATAATAAAAGCAGTTTCAGATACAACGCATTCAGAAAACTAGGAATATCGGGACACTGAAGACAAAAATTATGGTTTTAGAATATACGAATATATGCAGTAGATCTTATATCCAATTATAGAACATTAAAGCACAAGAGAAAATAAGTAGGAATTGCTTGGAGGAATGTTTGGCTGGTTTGAAAAGTAAAAAAATTACTCAGCTCCTATGAAAGTAGAATATTTAGTAGTTGGTAACTAGAGCATTCTTCAAACCTTAGATTTCATGCAGATTATTTCATTGTATGAAAAATGACACAAAAATGTATGAGACTAACCTATGAGAAGTTATAAATATCTTATAATGATCGCACCTAGAAGAATCTGCTCATCTTCAGTCAAATGCCGCCCAGGTTTGAGCAGCGGCACCCCCACGTACACAACCCCGTTACCGATGATGATCAGCCAGAAGATGATGGCCCGTTTCTTCACGGTCTTGAGCGTTGCGAGCACATTCCTGGACATACGACTGGAGGGGGCCAATGCTGCGTCACAGTCGAGGTACTCTGATACGAGTTTCTTTAGTTTTGGGCTGAAAGTTTAGCTTGGTTACAATGTATCTCGAATAAATGTTTTAGGAAGTGAGGCTGAAGTCAAAAAAATTTTAGCCGAGAACTTTCTACGTATAGGCGGTTCAGTAGACCTTAATCAATGCAACTAATGAACTGATATTCTATATAAATATTCTTCAATTAATATTATCTTCGATACGAGTAGTTACTCATGAAATAAAACTATCCTTCAATTCTTACGTCGGGAATTCTATAAAAAAAAGAGCACAAGAGCAAATCGTCACTACTTTAAAAAAAAATCTCGTATGTCACGCTGTTCCTCAAAGTTAAAACGCAGTAAGTCTATATGCATTTCATACATACTTATACCTTGTACTTTTAGCTGTTGAAAAAAGTGTAAACAAACCGGAGCCGTCAAATTTGACAGTTCCAGGGATAGTGAACCTTTTAAGGCCAGATCGAAGAACAAAATTGTAGGTCGCTACTTACTTGGTACTTTTTATTCATGGTGAGCCAATTTTAATGATTATAAACGCATAAATGGTAAGTAAGGTGAGAGTAACAATGCGATTCCTTGTATTTATAGGTATTTAAAAAACTGTTAACAAACCGTCAAATAGTTGTTTATCAGTAACGTTTGGTTCCTGTTAAAATATTCGTATTTAAAAATAAGTAATTGAGCTCACTACTATAGTCCGTTCCATTCCAAAAACATATACCTACTTTCGCTTAATTTTACCAAATACCTAATACCTACTCGTCTTGTCTAATTGTACAATTAGACAAGACGAGTGTAAGTAATTACAAGTTTATAATGGGTCGGCAAACGCACATTGCTAATGTGAAACCAGAAAACTGGGGAAGATGCGAAGAACATGTCATCAAGGAAGAGAAGAAAATGAAAGAGTTAGACAACAAGATTGACGATTTGGCCGACAGAATAATAATAAATGTGACAGAATCATCTTCGTTTTCATCCTCATCATCGTCATCGTCCTCACCACAATAAAATAACGTATATATAAAGTATTGCGTTTTACTTAAAAATATACATATGTTTTCACCATTAAACACATAGAACGACTTATTTTTTTATTATTTCATGCACAGATAATCTTAATTATATTTCTATTGCTTTTTTATATTTCTCTGTCTTTCATCAAAATTTAGTGTGGTACCTATAAATATTGCTGAATCAACTAAACTACCATCTAGTATAAAAAAATACAGAAATATAACAATCATCATCTCATACGGAGAAACGGAAGCTCGAAAACACAAATATCAAATTTGGAACAGATGATGATGATGATGATGATTGATAACAAGAATGTCAAAATGACAGATAAAATAAAAAATCGCGTAAGGCCGGCAACAGACGAGTCTTAATTTTCATAATCTTAAAAGAAAATTGTATGCAAACTGACACTGACAGATCTGTCAGTGTCAGTTTGAACTGTCAATTTGCATACAATTTTTTTTAAGATTATGAATTTTTAAGACTGTCTGTTGCCGGCCTAAGTGTTACACCCAGATTAAAATGCAACCATGAGTTTTAAACCTCTGCCAAATTGGGTACTTTTTGGTTGAAGATTTCCTGAAGAAAATAATTATATTAATTAAATGTAATGACGATAAGCTTGTATTCATGAAGGTGTATTATGTTTCGTCAAATTAAACGAAATTACATGTTAGTGGAATGAAATGGAAAATAGTAGTGAACTCAATTTATTTTTAAATAGAGAAAAAAAATCAGGAACCAAACGTTACCTAATAAACAACCCTCAAATTTGACAGCTCCGGTTTGTTTACACTTTTTTCAAGAGCCAAAAGTACAAGGTATACTACAATTTTCTTTTCATTGACAGGTGAAAATACAATTTTTTTTAAAAGTAGTGACGAAATAATGTTTGTACATGAACAGAAAACTGGTTTTTCGTTTTTCATTTATTTTTAAGTGATCTTGGTGGTTGGTTGGAGCTGGTTGGTGGCTGGTCACAATTCTCACCCATTAAAGTACATGTAAAGAAGTTTCACAACACCGATAGAGCTGCTGATGGTCAGTGACACCAACAGTATGACGAAGAGCATATCGCCGCCTCCTCGCCAGAAGATGTACCAGTAAGTCGAGATGTGATATGTGTAGAAGTATAGTACTAAGACTATGGCTGATGTCAAGTAGAGTAATATCGGGATACCTGAGGAAATAGTGAATTATGACTTAACAAGAAAATAACCTAACCACAAAATTAACATTTTGAAAAAACCCCCGACCGCGACATAGTAGACCGATTTTCATGAAACTTGGCTAAAGAATACTCGCGACTAACTCAGCTTTCAGACAAAAAAAAAATCAAAATCGGTTCATCCGTTCGGGAGCTACGATGCCACAGACAGACACACACACAGACAGACAGACAAACAGACATACAGATAGACAGATAGACAGACAGACACGTCATCCCGTCGTTTTTGCGTCGGGGGTTAAAAAATGACTCAGGATAGAACAGGGTACCACCCTAGGTATCAGACTGTTCTTTTTCTGTTTGTCTTTTTTTTTAGTGATCACGTGACACAACGGCAACTGAATGTCGTTGATTGTGATTTGATTTGCTTCCAATTGGCAAGTATAAGAGATGCCTCTTTTTTTTGTGGTGGAAAACATTGCGAGGAAACCAAATACATGATCCTAGCTTCCCGTCTTACATAGTGGACTGATTGACATCTAGACAGATTTATAGGGTGAAATAAAAAGGTCCGTACAAACTTGGCACATAGACTTTTGAGGTCATAATGAACAATTTTCATGACCAATGCTGAAATCGCAAAAAAATTGGCTGTTCCTTAGAAATCAGCGGCATCATGACAGTCGAAACTCGATTTTTTAATATGGGATTTCAATATTGGTCCCATAGTATAGTTGTTAATTCATCCTCCTTGCGTTATCCCGGCATTTGCCACGGCTCATGGGAGCCTGGGGTCCTCTTTGACAACTAATCCCAAGATTTGGTGTAGGCACTAGTTTTACGAAAGCGACCGCCATCTGACCTTCCAACCTGGAGGTTAACTAGCCCTTATTGGGATTAGTCCGGTTTCCTCACGATGTTTTCCTTCACCGAAAAGCGACTGGCAAATATCAAATGACATTTCGCACATAAGTTCCGAAAAACTCATTGGTACGAGCCAAGGTTCGAACCCGCGACCTCCGGATCGAAAGTCGCACGCTCTTACCGCTAGGCCACCAGCGCTTCATAGTTGTTAATTATGACCTCAAAAATCACTATGCAGAACGGTTATTTTTATTTCACCGTGTACCTATATGCAACCGGGCAACACAGAAAACTCTGGTAGAAGAATCTTACGTTTATTATCCCTGCTGTTGACATCAAGTGCCATGATGCGCAAGAGCACCTCAGCATTCCACAGCATCGTCGGCAGGTCGTGGTGACGCAGCCCGAACTTTTGCAGCGTGGACAACATGCTGAAAGCTTGAAACAGAAGGCTCGCTTAATCTTATGTCCGCTTTTGAGAAAAATAACATACATACATACATACAATCACTCCTGTTTCCTAGAGGAGTGGGCAGAGATGACGGATTTCCACTTACTACGATCCTGACAAATCACTTTCGCTCCATACACTTTCAGGTTTCTCATGCACGCTTGTCGGTTTCGAGTACTTCTGACCTGGCCTTTTTGCAATATTTCGCCGATCTTTTTTTTATTATAAATGGGCTTACTCTTGGCCACAGACTGACCAAAGGCAAAGACGTGGCCTACGATGGAGTGAGCTCGCCCAGAAGATGCCTGTTCACTCATGATTTGAAGGTTGCCGGGTTAAATGAGCTCAGAAATATAGCCGCCGGCAAGGAATTCCACTCCTTGGCAGTGCGCATAAGAAAAGAAGAAGCAACGCGCTTCGTGCGAATTCGCGGAATATCTACCAAGTAAGCAGAAAAGTCGAGAAAAGTTCGTACCTATAAGGTATTCCACTTCCAATTGACCCTTCTACTCTTTTTTCAGATACTTTTGAGAAAAAATATGGAGCAAATACTCTCTTTTATGAAATACGTAGGTATGTCCTTTAGACCAGTCCGAGAAGCAAAACTCCATTTGTACCTCCTGTAAGCGGAGTATAATATACACAGTCAACCAATTGGAACCCCAGGCCACTGTAGAACTATACCATGATGACGTTATAAATCAGATTGTAAGAAATATAAGAAATCTCTTACTGCTTGTCATTTTGACATGGTTGTAGAGTGGCTTAGGGTTCCTATACGTAATTGGTTGACTATACGTACGAATGTCTGATTATGGTAGGTATATATATATCATACTTACATACGATCATATTATAGTTATGTATCCCATAACTACCCCTTTATGGATAGCTAATGAAACTGTTCAAATTTTAGTGCCACTCTTGGCATTAAGGAATTGAAATCTTGACATTGCAGTGACATGTTGCCAGCCCGTTGCCTACGCCACAATTTAACCCATATCCCACAGTCGACTTCTACGACTCCCGAAGGAAGGGGACGGTGAAATTCTCAACCGCTCACCACACGGGCGGGATTTGCCTGATTTATATTTGAAGATATACATTGCAAGCAAGTTAAAGCTTATAAAATTCTATAACCAGGGTGATTTACTGTTATACGTGATGTTTAAGTACATCTTTAGCTTGAACAACATTGATAAAACAACATTGTCATCCTTACATTACTAGAAATATCCGTATAATTCAAAATAACAGGTATATTTTCCTTCCATCCATTATTATTATTATTTCCTTTATTTATTTTTTCTCTTAGATTAGGCTATTTTATAATATGATTATAAAAGTAAAATACAAAACCACATACAAAACAATACAAAATATATAAACACATTATAAAAAACCTAACCTAGGGTGCCGCCAGCAGCGGGGTAGGGCCCAAGCTGCCGGTGGTTAGGGCTGCAGAGAGAGGAACCGTCGGACTATCCGCGCCGTGTCCAAGATCACCGCCTTCTGCATCTGGCCCTTGATCCAGCCACCTAGCGAGAGTCTCTTAAGATGTTGGTCGAGACTCTTCGCTATGAGACCGTTCGCTGAAACGACTATCGGAACAATGATCGTTGAATCAACATCCCACATGGCGGTTATCTCGTGAGCCAAGTCTAGGTACTTACTGGACTTGTCCTTCTCGGCTTTCACGAGATTCTCATCATGGGGGATGGTGATGTCAACGAGCACTGCCCGGCGTTGCAGTCGATCTATTATCACAATGTCAGGCTTATTGGCTACAATAGTCCTGTCAGTGATAATAGATCGATCCCAATAGAGCGTGGCACGACCATTTTCAAGAACTGGCGCAGGTAAGTACTTGTAGTACGGTACTTCGCGGTCCACAAGGCCGTATTGAAGAGCAAGTTGCTGGTGAATAATCCTGGCTACGAGATTATGTCTGTGCAAGTACTCGCCGTTAGCAAGATGAGAACAACCGGAAATGATATGCCTGAGTGACTCTCCGGGACGGCGGCATGCCCGACAAATGTCGACCGTACCGTCCTTCAGGATATATTTCCGGTAGTTGTTCGTCATCATAACTTCGTCCGCAATTGCACAGGCAAAACCCTCGGTTTCTCCGAAGAGGTCCCCGAATCGTAACCAGTTCACCGATGCGAGCAGGTCTACATCGGGTCCCGTGAGGGCCTTGTAGAACCGCCCGTGTAGCTGCTTGCTCTCCCATACCGCCTTGCGGTCCGCAGTACTTAGTACCACAGGTTTGCGCCAGTTCTCTTTCGCCAAGGAGAGCGGCGTGAGGTTTCCGTCAACTGCCACCACATCACGATGCATCCCACACTCGTTGTTAAGGAAGTAATTCCTGAGATTGTACACCTCACGGTTGTGGAGATCTTTGGCGTTTAGGAAGCCTCGACCTCCGCACTTCCGTGGGATGTACAATCTCATAACAGACGAGCGCGGGTGTAACATACGATGTGTGGTAAGCAGTGAACGGACCCTCCGATCCAGGGCGTCCAGCTCAGTCTGGGTCCACCGTAGTATGCCAAAGGAGTATGTGAGTAGAGGCATTACCCAGGCGTTAAAGGCGCGCACTTTGTTGCCTCCTGACAAAAGACTGTTAAGAACTTTTGTGAGCCGACTGAAAAAGCGCTCCTTCACCGACCGTCTAATGCCAACATCCTCAATACCCAACGACTGTGACATACCAAGGTACTTATAGGTTTCTGATTCAGAGATAGATCTGAACGACATCGTCTCAGAAAGTTGTAAATTTTCTGAATTTACAACCTCCCCCCGCTGTACATGCATGACCGCACACTTATCGATACCAAACTCCATTCTGATGGCGGTACTGAAAACTTCTGTGGTTTTCAATAGCACCATAAGGTCTTGGGTGTTCGGTGCAAATAGTTTGAGATCGTCCATGTACAGAAGGTGAGAGATGACTGCACCCTCTCTCCGAAGCCGGCAACCTAGCCCAGAATCCTTCAGCAGCGTGCTGAGGGGATTCAGAGCTAGGCAGAACCATAATGGACTCAAACTGTCACCCTGGAATATTCCTCGCTCAATCCTTATTATCTTATACTATTAAACGAGCAATTCTTGTATATTTATTTATTTATTTATTTATTTATTTATTTATATATACCGACGATCTCGGAAACCGCTCTAACGATTTCGCTGAAATTTGTTTTGTGGGGGTTTTCGGGGGTGAAAAATCGATCTAGCGTAGCCTTAGATCCCGGAAAACGCGAATTTTCGAGTTTTCTTGAGTTTTTCTTTCGCATTTGTAAACGTAAAATATGGTCCTTAATTTCGCCGCGCGCGCATCGATTCCGCGTAGCTCAGTCGCACGAGGTCGGTCTAATGTACGCAGATAGATCGTAGGTGTCAGGGTTTCGAATCCCGGCCAGAAATTAAGTTTTTGTTTTTTGTCTTTTTTTTTGTTTTTGTATTTATAAGAGTTTTTTTTTTATCTAAAGACGTGATATATTAAAATAGAACCGAGCGAAGCTCGGTCGCCCAGATATTTATTATTATAACGGCTGAAACAGGTAAAAGCCCGTGGATTACTCTTTCATAATTAACGAATTGTATAATTGCTTGCGAAGCACTTAATCAAACTTTTACAACGTTTTTGCTTACAAGTTATGCTTTATAAAAGAAATATCTAACAGCATTTATATCTTCCAAACGAACTTTAACTCTAAAGTATACTGGTTAAAGGTTCTTTTAAAGTCATAGTAGATTTGTTTTACTTAGATACCGGATTTCTCAACCCTATTTAGGGAGAAATTTCATTCAAAGCAGCGCAATAGAATTTTTAAACCCTTTTGTTGGGGTCGTTTATAAAATTACATCTTAGCACCTTTTTTATGACGTCTTTAACAAAGAACTTTTCGCAAATTACGTTTGCCCTTATTTCTTTATACAACTTTAGTTAATGTTGATTCCAGTTTTCATATTTATTATTATTTTTTGTATTTTGTATGTTTTATTAATTAATCATTCCTACATCAATTATTTACAATGATTATTTTTAGACAATGAAACTACCAATTAATCAATGAGAGAATTGCTTATGTTTCGTTTTAATCCTGCCGGCCTACCATGCTTCCAATTTTATCACTTATCCACGTGGATAAGACATCTGTCACTCTCACACTGACATACTTGCTAAAGCGTGACAGACGTCTTATCCACGTGGATAAGTGATAAAATTAGAAGCATGATACGCCGGCTGGCCAATTTCTCAAATGATTATTATTAATAGCCTACATGGTGTCCCACTGCTGGGCAAAGGCCTCCCCCATGGATCTCCATCCGTCACGGTCTTGAGCAATCTCCGGCCAGTCGCTAAGATATGCGTCCAGGTCATCCCGCCATCTCCGCCTAGGTCTGCCAGATCCTCGCCCGTCTTGCGGCACCCAGACCGTGGCAATTTTTGCCCACCTCTGCGGATGCATGCGACAGACATGGCCGGCCCAGTCCCATTTCAGCTTGGCGGTCTTAACTCCAACATCAGTAATGCCTGTTTTAGAGCGCAGCGTAGAGTTACGGATTCTGTCAATCCGTTTTACTCCTAGCATACTGCGCTCCATGGCTCTTTGGCAAACCTTCAATTTGGCAAACCTTCACAAATGATAAATTATTAAAATGCTTCGCTAAAATAAAATACTAAAATTATTCAAATCTCCCTAGATTTGAACAGGCACATCTTCTGTGAGCTCACTCCATCGTAGGCCACGTCTTTGCCTTCGGGTAGTCTGTGGCCAAGAGTAAGCCCATTCATAATAAAAAAACTAATACGACAATAAAAAAAAACTAAGATACGTACTTACTACGTACCTTCTCTCAACGATGCCGCTATCTTAATAGACACAATTAAATTGCGAACTTATATTTGTACTTAAAACGCATGCACCCCAAGCATTTTTTAAAGAGCCTCATCATTAATTAGGTATTTAATTCGGCATTATGCATTTCATTTAATATTAACAAGTACGTAGGATTGTGTAGCCAACACACTGTGACGAAAAAACGCTGCGCTATTGTTAGGACGTTAATGTATGGCGGGATTAGAGGCCGAACCGATAGGTATTTTTTCAATAACTATTAGTCTGACAGGTTAGTCTCTGAGTACCTAGCTAATGTCACAGTTGGTTACGTTTTGTAAGCTTTTCCTAGCTGGCTCCCCAATCGCTTTTCTGTGGTGGATCACGACCTTTGGCTAGGCCGGCAGATCTTATGAAATGAGCGTTTTTTTTCAAAAAAACCTCGCGTTTAGAATACTTGCAAATATTATGATATTAAATTCGGCCCGTCATAATACTTTATTATTTATTAAGCACAGCTTATAATTAAATGATTACTAGTCATGCGTTAATTCAGTTTAGGCATTACAGCTAATTGGTTATCATTAAAACATATTAATGGGCACCATAATTATACAGTGGATTTTGCGCTATAATTTTAATACACGTGTTTACACATTATGCTCATAAATGAGTTAATATGTGTTTATATATTGTACGAGTATATGTACCTACTGTATAAAGATTACACTCAAGTACTAAGTATAGGAGTATGAAACTTTCAAAAAGCAAACCCTAAATGCGAAAATAATAGTTATTTGTTTTACAAGGGGGCAAAGTAGTTGTTTAACCGCACGTGCCAATATTGATACCCGAGCATTGAGGTTAAACAAACATTGCCACCGAGTGAAACACAATTTTTTTCACCACACCAACACTATGAAAATATGAACTGTAAAACATCAAAATAAATAAAGTACTTCAATTTATACATTATGATTCAAAATCATCATTTATACGTGAATACCAACACCCAGCTTTAGACATCAAGTTAAAATTTGTATGAAATTACTTTGCACTCTTGTGGATAAAATGCAATTTTGCTATCAGTTTTCGAATAGCAAAGAACGTCTTTATCAGTTGGTGTGGTGAAAATTCTATTTACTTACCTATGATATTAGAAATTACTATAAAATATGACATCACGTGTATGACTGATTCCCGGGTAGTAATAAGGAAATAAAACGTAATACATACCGATTCTTCCAGCACCATTCCCTATTTAATAACGCAATGTCTGTAAAGCCCCCTGTCAAAGCAGAGTCGTCACATTTGTTAGGCTTTAAAAACATTTAGTATCCTCTCTCGGAAGACAATACCTAGTAATTAATATAGATGTGCCATTCTTGTGCTCCCGGGACAAAACATTCGCAATTTCCAACCTTATTATAGACAGACGAAGGTAATACAGTAAAATAAATAAATAAAATAAATATTATAGGACATTCTTACACAGATTGACTGAGGTCCACGGTAAGCTCAAGAAGGCTTGTGTAGGTAGTGGGTACTCAGACAACGATATATACAGGGTGTCCCACGGCGATGCCACATGGAGGGAAAGTACCTTAAATATCGTAGATAGCATATTTTGCTGAAAGAAGACTTCATTTTATTTTCAAAACTTAGTAAAAGTGCATTCAAATTTCTTTAATTTTTACTACGAGGACTTATACAGGGTGTATAGCGGGTCAGTAAGGCCGGTATGAGATCCCGCAGTCCTACATGAAAATCGTCTAAGGGGACCATCCATCACTTTCAAATTGATGAAAAATGGCATTTACAGATTTTGGAAAAAAACATACAGGGTGTGAGAAAAAGGGCATTTTTGACAAACTTTTTTTTTTGGTGCATTGTCGTGAGTTGACCCCTAAGCAATTATTGATGGATGGTCCCCATAGACTGTTTTCATGTAGGACTACGGGATCTCATACCGGCCTTACTGACCCGCTATCAAAATACACCCTGTATGAGTCCTCATAGTAAAAATTAAAAAAAATTGAATGCACTTTTACTAAGTTTTGAAAATAAAATGAAGTCTTCTTTCAGCAAAATATGCTATCTATGATATTTAAGGTACTTTCCCTCCATGTGGCATCGCCGTGGGACACCCTGTATAATATATAAATTGGATATCCGCAGACTTTCACTGTATTATATGTATATAGGTAAATTAAGTCACTATTAAGTTATTATTTTAATTATAGTTAAATTAAGTATAATACATTACTAAAATCCTACTCTAAATACATTTGCATGTTGTATGAAGACAGCTGGAAAAGGTGGAACTATATCTAACATAATATTAAGACATGTAACTAACCCTTTTTCTGCAAATAAATATATCTTATCTTATCTAAATACTTATATACATAGAAAACATCCATGACTCAGGAACAAATATCTGTGCTCATCACACAAACAAATGCCCTTACCAGGAATACCGGGATTCGAACCCAGGACCGCGGCGTAGCAGGCAGGGTCACTAACTCACTACCGACTGCGCCAGACCGGTCGTCAAAAACAGTGTTTAACAATATTTCAAAGGCAAATGAAACTTTAAAATCAAGCAGATATTATCTCCAAAACAGTTAATACTAATATTGCAGACATATATCCTTTCATTTGCGTTTCCACTATTTTTAAATCTAAATTTTCGCTTGTGAATACGAGACATACCTACCTCGGATGCTCAGTTGCTTAGGACATACCAAACCATTAGGGCTCAAATAATTATGTAATTGAAATCCAGTAAGACGTAAAAATGCCATACGATAAATCAAAGGGCCCATTTAGACGGTACGAGAACTCGCATACGAGTTTTATTATATTGCGGTATTTGATGGCTCTGCAAAATTGTATGTGATCTCAGCAGCCCGCAATGTAACTGAAATCGCATGGGAGTTCACACGCCGCGCCGCGACATAGGGGTATTTGACTAAAAAAGCTGGCCAAAATTATTTATATACATTTTTATAAGTAGTTCCATTGTGTCAATACAAATATGCTATTTTAATTTATTTTTATTTTTTCTTATTTGCATCGAGTAATGGCCAGCTTTTTTATTGAAATACCCCTATGTGCGCCGCCTAAATCAGGTCTAAAGTCCTACGCAATTACCTCACTAAAGACCAAATACATTTGGGTAAGGAATAATGTGAGACTATGACAAGGCCAAACAATAGTCAAGTCACTATATTCTTTATACAAATAGGCTTACAATAATACATACATACATACATATAATCACGCCTGTATCCCATAAAGGGGTAGGCAGAGCACATGAACTACTAAGTTTCTGTGCCACAATAAGCACTTTCAAATCGTCTTAATATACCTAATAATAATAACAACGCTCTGCTAATTTTTACTGCAAGTTCTATAACAGCTGTCCTCTTTATCTTGGACCATATCCCCCAAGGCATGTCTATATTATTATATCTCTATGGCAGACAAGGTCCCTGAGAAAATGCTTGGATAACGAAGAATTTTATTACTTGAGGAAAACTAGAAAGATATTGCCCCTGACAAAGTGAGCAATGAGATGTTTGTGTAATCTAGTCGCTGGAGAACTTTCTCATAAACTGCTGGCTCAGGTTTCTAATAAAACATTTTTTTATGAAGCATGTAATGTAATATGATTTCTAAGTTACTTGACTCAATGAAAATATTGTAAATGAGGCCACCTTATTTTGTATAGGAAAATATAATTACCTACGAATAAAAACGACAGTAAGTGCGTTTTCACATTTTCCGATCCGATATCGGATGTTGGACCTATATCCCATACATTTAAGCCGCCATCTTGGATTTTTGCCTTTGAAATCCTTCCGACATCCGACATCGGATCGGATAATGTGAAAACGCACTAAAGTTCATTGAATAATTGACATTATACTCGTAGGTAGGGTCAATTTGGTTTGAGAAAACAATGATGAATAACTATGACCATTTATACCACTAGACCTTAAGTGAGATAATTACCTAGTTATGTTTGAACTTAATTAAAGAGAAAAGTTGACGGAAAGTTTTTTCTTTGAGTAAATTTATACTCAGAGGATGTAAAGGTCCAATTTCGGCAACAACTTTTTCTTAACGAATTAAGAAAATAAATAAATATAGACTTTGTTCATTCAATTTTTCAAAATGTTTCTAATTGGCGGTGTCATGACTCATGAGACTCATGAGGATCCGCAGAGCCACTGAGTTAAACCTACATTACATTTCATGTCGTATGATGGCACGAATATGGAAATATATATAAAATATAGACGTCAGTACCACTGAAACAGCCAGACAAACCTCATTATCTCTAAACATAACCGTTTTGCATATTAACATAAAAATCTGGTTCCAATTCCATTAAGATTAAATCACCCCCTTTTCCCGGGTCTTCCCGACTCCAGTTATTAATTTCGGGCTTAATATTACTGCACAATATTACCCCAGAACGGTAATTTCTGAAATTACCGACGGTAAAATGCGTAATCTGTAATTCTCGCGGGTTCGGCCACAGAAAACATAGAAGCAGAGGACTAACTTTACCTCATGTCATGTAATACTTTATGAAATATTAAAAAAGGGTAACACTTGTAACCTTTCATCGCAAGTCTCTTCTAACAAATTAATATTAATGAGTATCCGATCCGGTTCTTTGGAGATATTTATCTATTCTTACCTATTTGCGCTCAAATATTTTTTTTAAATTGGATTTACATTTTCTTTTATATTTTTAATTTTATACGTCTTACAAAATATAGAATTTCAGATAATTTTGAAAATAAGCAAAGCCAACGTTTATAAAGGTTTCCACAGGGAATTACATTTTTTATACAGAAGGATCGAATATGTGTATTATAGATACGGAACGAAATTTTTGTAACCAAATCATTATTTAAGTTAGGCAAAAAATGTCAAGTAGCAAGTACTTTTTTTTGTTACCAATAAGTTCTATTACTTTAAGCTCAGCACAAAACACATTAAATAACCGCAGTAAAGATAAACTTCTGCTCTATATCCTCTGTGTAGATCCTAGCGCACGCTGTCCCCTGTAAGAACAGATGGGTTCCAACGGAATTTTCTTTTATGGCCTTTTCAGTAATGCCTGTGATTAAAATAAGTGGCCGTTGATTTTCTAAGATTATGAGTTCTTCTAAATTCTGTTGTAAATTTTAACTTTCTGGTCTATTGGCTACTAAAATAATATTTTACTGTTAGAGCTGATTTTGTAGGTGCTTCAAATGCAAGAAATAATTTAATATTAAGGGCCCTTTAGGACGCGTGAACTCGATTTCGTTACATTGTATTATGATGGCCGATCATAAAATCTGATTCTGAAGTTCCTTTGTAATATTTTGACGTTTATCACAATAAGTTGTTAAACAGGTAGAATAGAATCGTGGCTTTAGACGCTCGAAGATCTTATGGTCTAATAAATAAACTTTTTTAACAAAAAATAAAACCGCCTTCAAAAATAAGCGCGTTACAAAACACGGAGAAACTAAAAAGCAAAAAATAATAAACCTTTGAATTCAGATTTCTTATCGTATTGCAATGATCTAAACATCCAAATTATAAACAAATCAATTATTTTTGCAGTCGGTACCAGACCTGTTCATCGCCTTGCTATTGCCTGATTGCCCCACCCAACCATACGCAGGCTGGCACCGACTCCAAAAATAATTGATTTGTTTATAATTTGGATGTTTAGATCATTGCAATACGATAAGAAATCTGAATTCAAAGGTTTATTATTTTTTGCTTTTTAGTTTCTCCGTGTTTTGTAACGCGCTTATTTTTGAAGGCGGTTTTATTTTTTGTTAAAAAAGTTTATTTATTTGTTGATTTTTAGTGGTTCCTATTGATATTATATGTATCAGTCCGAATACATGTACACTAGTGAAAGAATTATCCTTTAACTCCTAACCATTGAGGAGTTGACCTTCCATCATCAGCTCAGCCACATAAAATTATTACCATCAGGCGTAAATACTGGTTTACCTTTGAAAAATACACTAAAAACATTACATGTGCCTATAACATTTGAAGAGTTCCCTCGATTTCTCCAGGATCCCATCATCAGACCCTGACTTGGTGCCAATGGGACCATCTCGGGGTTATACCCGTTCGATCAAAAAAAAAATTTTGAAAATCGGTCCACAATTCTCGGAGATATCGAGGAACATACATACAAAAAAAAAAAAAACATTCAGTCGAATTGAGAACCTCCTCCTTTTTTGAAGTCGGTTAAAAATGGGAGCCTCTGTCAACTGAGGGAACGGTACAAATGTTTCACGCTTCACGATATTTTTTTTTTTTTTATTATGGACTGATCGGCAATTGACCCTAGTCACACCTAATGGGAAGTGAAGACAGAGTCTAAGATGGAGCTCACCGATTCAGTAATAGCCTATTCACTCTCCGTTTAAAGAGACCGAGGTCGTATTTTTCTGGGAACACCGATGCTGGGAGCGCATTCCACTCCTTTGCAGTCCGCATTACAAAGGATGAGGCAAATCGTTTTGTGCGGATAAATGGAACACTAACCACTTACGGGTGCATTCGTTCCCCTCGCCTGGACGTCCGAAGATGGAAAGGAGAAGGAGGAATTAGGTCGTGCGTGACTATGTGGCCTTATTTGAAAGTTAATTTTAGTCTCTATCGAAAAATGCCATGAAATTCATCTCATTTCTCATAAAAAATAAAATATTCTTGATAAAATTAAAAAAAATTAAACACAATAAAATCAACAAATAAAAGAAAAAATAACTTAAAACTAAACTTAAACCCTAGTTTTTCCTCCCCTGGGCCTCTGTGTAGCTTTCAGGCCAGAGAACAACCCATATGGAACCTTTACCTCCCCTTTTAAACTCGTCTAGGGTATCAAACCTAGAGAACCCGTCAAATTGCATCCCCGCTTTTTTTCTTTGTAACCACCGTAGACTGGCGATTATTGATTTTAAGAAAATGGTTGATATTGTTTCTTAAAGGACTTTAATTGTACTTTCAAATGATACCAATATTGATAGGTTACGATGAATAAGATTAGAGGTATATCTAGTCATAGGGCTTACGGCGAAATTATGGTCAAAAGCTGCACTTTATGCAGAAAGCAAGCCACTTTGCACAGTGATACTAGGGACCAATACAAACGTTTTCAGCCGAGGAAACACGATTTTCATCCACTAGAATTCAAGATGGCGGACATTTTCCAAAATGGCGGCCGCATATTTTTAAAAATTTATAGAATCGTAACGGCTGCACCGATTTTGATGGTTGGGGTGTCTATCGCATCGTATTGAAGAGTTCATTAATATAAAAAAATAAAGTCATAAAAAAGGTAAGATGGCGGCCGAATAATAAGAAAAATATGAAAATTTCAAACTTTTTTTTTCATTCTCGTGCAATTTACCAATAAATTTTCTATGATATGGTCACATTTTTATGTATTTAAATTAAACCTGATAATATTATCTATATAATAAAATAAAAATCATGAAAATCTGTTGAGTAGTTTTTGAACTATACTCATTTGAAATGGAGCGCGCGGATTTGAAAGACGTTTTCGCACGTGATGTAAACAATTTTGGAATCATAACGGCTGCACCGATTTTAATGGTTGGGGTAGCTATCAGTTTGTATTAAAACATTTATTTATATAAAAATTAAAATCATTTAAAAAAAATAAAGATGGCGGCCGAATAATAAAAAAAATATGAAATTTTAAATTTTTCTTTTATTCTCACGAAATTTACAAATAGTTTTTCCACCATATGGTCACATTTTTATTTATTTAAATAAAATCCGATATTAACGTCTACAAAATGAAACAAGAAACATTAAAATCCGTTCAGTAGTTTTTGAACTATACGCATTGAAAATAAAGCGCGCGGGTTTGAAAGACGTCTTTGCACTTGATATGTGATGCATCGTATCGTTTGGTACCGCTATACACGCAAGACTGATTATTTATTTTGGTCTCAACTTACTATATTACTATTCAGAATCAATGGTTTTAGTATTTATATATATTATTAGTTTTTTATTCCGAGTTTAGGTATATTTAGACAACCCCGTAAACTTGACCATCACATAATTTTTATTTTAATACGTAAAAGAACTTAAATGCACATAACATAACATTTGTATTAATAGCAATTGTCCTTTCCGAGGACTCCAGAGATAATTTTCGACAACTTCTGTAGGGGGCTACGGAAACATATATTAATACAAAACATATTTTTTACTTCTCGTCTAGGTTATACTGAAAGATAAAAGAGATACAAAATAATATCAAACAAGGAAATAATGATAACATAATAATTTATAGTAATAGCATAGTGGATACCCCCCTCCCAACTGAGGGGGGACTGAAATCTTCTCGAGGCTGAGGCGTAGGGTTAGAGCCGGCGTAGCTTTATTTGACATTCATATGCGCATTGTAATATGCCTACTTGAAAAATAAATATTTCATTTTCATTTTTTCATTTTTTTTATAATATCATTTTTGCAAAATACTTTTTATTTTGGCAGATCCCTTTGCAAATAAAACATTATTAATACATTGCATTATTTGCATTGCGCCGCGCAGGGTAGACCCACAACACGTACAGCGTATTGTTTCGCAGCCTTTTTCACAACCGCAATTGTCCAAGTATACATATTCATACCATATCTCCCTGTTTTCAGACCACTGCAGTACCCAACTATCGTTGTACGTCTTCCAACCCCAGGATGATGGAAGTAATATCCAGAATATGGGGCGTTGTTATACGACACGGAGTGCTGCCGATGTTGGTTAGGTACTAATTTATTTTCGGTGGTAAACAGTTTCATGCTCACCAAGTTGAACTGGAGTGAACTTTTCAAGCATGGCGATTATTCCTCCCGGAAGACTTTGTAGTTACTGCGATGTTTCTATCAAAGCTGGTATAACTTCAGTGTGTGTGCAAACAATGTTTTAGAACATGATTTTTCCTTTTGTATTGAAAAAAGAAGTGGTATCAGACGTAAAAGCGTAAAAACCACGAATAGCAGTAGTACCTTATACTCCGGTAGGTTATTCTCATTTGAAGTCTTAAGAAAATATACTAGATAAGAATTGGAAATTTCCCAATATAATTAGCTCCACAGATCACATTCTTAAATGCCAAATTGGGACCGTTCTTAACACATATTTTAGTGAGCAAGCATGGACTCAGGCCTGTTTACCGGTATGGTTTGGCGGCTGAGGCACTCGTAAAGTGTCATTTTGCCGTCATTCCTGCCTCCATTTACATCACGTCCGATCTCGCACGTAACGCCCTGAAAGCCTCCACGGCTACAAACTGCGAGATAAACTCAACGAAGGGCATTGGACACTCTAGTATCCGTTACCACCCTGAACTCACTCGAGGTCTCACATGAGGCAAAGACCTTTCGAGGCTCTAAGCTAGGTCCAAACCCGAATCTGGCCTGACTTTACGTCTATCCTTCACCCGAAGACTCCAGTGGTTTTTATTTAAATACCAAGACATCTGTATCGGAAGATGTGAGGATACGCGTGAGTCCCTGTTCCGCCATATCTTTTGCGCGAGGTACAATGAGACTATCAGCTTCTTCCGGTTACGTTCCTATGGTTTACCCTGAAATAGCAGAGCAAATGTTCTCTGAGGAAGTAAATTGTTTAGAAAAAAAAATCACCTCATTTATAACATCAACAGGCTATAGTTTCTCGAAAAAGTCTTGTTGGTTGTCATGCTGAACAGTGTATTCCTGGAGGAATAATGGCCAAGCTTGAAAACTTGATCCGCAGACTCAACATTTATAGGTTAACTTGGTGCGCAAGGAACTGTTTCCAACCAAAATTAATAACCAGCATCCCACCAACATCGCCAGCACTACAAAAACATACGCTCCTTGTCACAGAAAACAAGTTATTTTATACATAGATATTTCTGAAGCCCCCTACAGAAGTTGTCGAAAATTATCTCTGGAGTCCTCGGAAAGGACAATTGCTATTAATACAAATGTTATGTTATGTGCATTTAAGTTCTTTTACGTATTAAAATACAAATTATGTGATGGTCAAGTTTACAGGGGTTATCTAAATATACCTAAACTCGGAATAAAAAACTAATAATGTATATGAATACTAAAAACATTGATTCTGAATAGTAATATAGTAAGTTGTGACTAAAATAAATAATCAGTCTTGCGTCTATAGCGGTACCAAACGATACGATGCATCACATATCAAGTGCAAAGACGTCTTTCAAACCCGCGCGCTTCATTTTCAATGCGTATACATAGTTCAAAAACTACTGAACGGATTTTAATGTTTTTTGTTTTATTTTGCAGATGTTAATATCAGATTTTATTAAAAAAAATAAAAATGTGACTATATGGTAGAAAAACTATTTGTAAATTTAGTGAGAATAAAAAAAAATGAAAATTTCATTTTTTTTTATTATTCGGCCGCCATCTTTATTTTTTAAATGATTTTAATATTTATATAAATAAATGTTTTAATACAAACTGATAGTTACCCCACCCATTAAAATCGGTGCAGCCGTTATGATTCCAAAATTGTTTACATCACGTGCGAAAACGTCTTTCAAATCCGCGCGCTCCATTTCAAATCAGTATAGTTCAAAAACTACTCAACGGATTTTCATGATTTTTATTTTATTATGTAGATAATATTATCAGGTTTAATTTAAATACATAAAAATGTGGCCATATCATAGAAAATTTATTGGTAAATTGCACGAGAATGAAAAAAATAGTTTGAAATTTTCATATTTTTCTTATTATTCGGCCGCCATCTTAATTTTTTTTATGATTTTATTTTTTTATATTAATGAACTCTTCAATACGATGCGATAGACATCCCAACCATTAAAATCGGTGCAGCCGTTACGATTCTACAAATTTTTAAAAATATGCGGCCGCCATTTTGGAAAATGTCCGCCATCTTGAATTCTAGTGAATGAAAATCGTGTTTCCTCGGATGAAATCATTTGTATTGGTCCCTAGTATCACTGTGCAAAGTGGCTTGCTTTCTGCATAAAATGCAGTTTTTTTCCGTAAGCCCTATGACTAATCTGCTTGAAACGAATTTTGCGCGAGGTGTAATTTGGTAGACGCCGAATGTATGGGAACGCGTGTCAAGCGGTACTCCCTGCCGACAGGTATGTTCTTGTAGTTTGCTTATTTATTATCCGATCGTAGAAGTTTTAAAAGCAACAGATAGCTTAATAATGTAGCTAAATGATTTATATAACATATTTTTTAGCTAAGTGGCCGTTTTCATTGCCTTTTTGAGTCACAAAAATAAAAAAAGAGAGTAAAAAAAAAGTATTTTTTGCATTATTGTTAATTAAAAAATAACTAACAAAACTATACTTTTCACTTATAAGAAATCTTAATCAGCATGTTATACGCTTTCAATCGACACCTCATTTTTCAAAATTGGATAAGGGGTTCTAGACAAATTGGCAAAAAATTGAAACCCGGGACCGCGATCTTTGTGACGTCATAGTTAACCCCCCCACAGTCTGAGAATGCGACAAGTCATTATTTCGTACTCAGTAAAGTGTACCGATCACAACGATACTACTTGTCAGCAGTATACTCTCCAGTCACATCAACTTCAAAACTAGACGACTTTTTTCAATTCCGCCGCCTTACTAGAATGTATCCGGTAGAATATCGACAGACAAGCGACTCGACGGCGATGTTCTAGGGTCTGCAATTTAGCCTTAATAGTAGGGTCATCGCCGAAGAGCCTATATGCCTCGAGACCTCGCCAAAAAATATTTCAGATATAATTTTCTAACAAGTAGTTATCAACTACTTTTTTTTTCAATTTTATTGGTGCCAGGGAATACCTTTGAGCGAAAAGGCGGCCTCGGGGCTTCCGGGAATATGGCATAAAAAAGTCAAAGGGAGTGGAATGAAAGTACAACATTTTGTATTTGGCTTTTTTATTTGATATTTACAAATCTAGTCACATCCGTCATCATACTCACCATCTAAAATTATTAGAATAAGTTGTTCTATATATAATCACATTGCTGCGCCTGAGCAAACATATGTCAATATATACCGTATATATACTGAGCAGAAAGTACATTTTTAAAGAAAAATGCATAAAAAGAGACATAAAATAACAAATATTTATAAAGTAACAAAATACATTCATATCTTGACAATAAACATATAACAAATCAAACGATCTTTAATCTAACACAAGTTTAGATACCTACCACATGGTCATTATAATGAAATAATAATTATGTAAATAAAAAAATCTAAGTATAAAGAAACTCTGTTACAATCACATAGTAACATTTCTTCAGGAGATTAAAAAATAGGCCTTACGTACAATCGAGAGCAAATAATAAAAATAAATAGTAAATAATAAGTAGTGTAGGCAGATGTACAGAGAAAAGTTATTAAATTTTACGCTTCGAAAATTTTCCGAAATTATTGTTTGAAATTATTTCTTGTGGATTTCGTGACTTTTCCTTTATTAAAAATAATTGTAACTTGCACATTAGATGTATGTTCTAGTTTGTTTTACGTGTAATCGCCTAACTAAGAAATTACAGTTGTTTAAGCCCGTGAATTTCTTTTGCCTCTGCGTATAGATAGAAGAAAACTGTGTATAAAATTTTAAAACGTCTATTATTTACAACAGGATAGGTACAAAAACAGAGGCCGAAAAGGTAGACTATATCTAAAACTCGACCGATTTACTACACTGGATATTAATATCGAAAAAAAAAAACGATAGCTGTACCTTATTAGATAAGGTCGGTAATTTGCATGAATCTGAACAAAAAGCCAACACTTAAACCCGTTAACATTTAGATCATTCTGAGCGACTTTTACTAAGGGACCAACTCCGAATTCCCAAAAAAAAACTGGCTGTTTCTTGTATTTTGGTCGTGTGAAGCTGAATTTTTCTATGGGAGCTTCAATATTTTTTTCGCGATTTCAGTCTTGGTCCCATAGCAGAAATTACTCAGTATGATCTAAACGTTAACGGGTGTTGGCTTTTCGTTCAGATACATGCTGTATATTATACAGATTAACCCCCTTATTCATAAACGTTCGCTAAAGTTATCAAGCCGATAAAGTTCGTTTGTCCCTTTCTATCACACCAATACCGAAGGGACAAACGAACTTTATCGGCTTGATAACTTTAGCGAACGTTTATGAATAAGGAGGACTATATTATTAAATATTGAGAAAATCGTGTTCTATCAAAAAAAAAAAAATTTGGTACACTGTACGTTACGTTGGAAAACTATAACTACCTATTAAATATGTTTTAGTGATAATAGTCTGATGGCTAATTTGTAGTGCGTTTGCTTCTTTTAAGAAGAATAGTAAAAACATTTAGTTTGACTTAATATAACTAAATTACATTAAATATAAACAGTGATTTATATATCCAGTATAGTTTACACACAGGTCGTCTATATTAACGCTACATCATAAATTGTTTGAAGGCACATTTTTTAATAGAGTGATCTAGATTTCTATAAAACTCTACTAACTCCAACTCAAGCTACGTGGTCTAACCAAGTTTACTAAAATACTTTTGGAACAGAAAATACTAGGTACATATTAGTAAAAAAAATATCAATAGAAGTACCTATTAGTTACACATGTATTTGATGGTGACCCAAAGTTAGTATCCATACAATGTAATTTTATGATACTACCCTTATTCGTATTTATCTTTCTTTTCTGAAGCAAAGTACGATATTTCTTGAGTGACATCAGTATGGTTGTATAATGTATTAGTGATGTGCAAGTTGCGGAAACTTTCCAAAGAAGTCTTAAATTTCTTGAAAAATTCACGAAACTCTCACGAAAAATAAAGGGAATTCAAATTTATGAAATGGAAAGTTTCCATACATACATTTGTCCTTACAAGATATGGAATGTTTCCGAAGTTTTCCTATGTGAAAATTCAGAATTTTGGAAACTTTATACACTAGTATTTCTTGTTCCACCGTTTATACACTAAATTATATATTCAATATTGTTAGTACACATTATCAGGGATATTTACAAGCGTCGTTTTGAAGTTACTTGCTTTTTGGTTTAAATCACATCAAGTATACCACAAATATGACTTAATATTATAATTATTTTATTATCTACACCATATTGGTAACGTTTTAGGGTTTTTCCAACTCCATATTGTATTAAAATATTACTACTGTACATATTTAATTCTTCTCTCTATATATGCAAAGATATATACAATTAGATCCATCATTACTTTAATAGTTATTGAGATTCATTCACAAACTATGTTTAAGTTATATTTTGATCGCTCGCTGGCTCCTCTCAGATTCACAACCTTCTAAACATTTTATTTTAACATTATATATTTGGTGGAATCGAAAAGTATTTCTAAGGTTAAAATGGTTGCAGTATTAAGTGTAGGTACCAACGTTAGCGAGCGAGACGCTACAAGCCCATTCCGTAGTTCAAAAGCAGTCCCGTCCGTTCTTAAAATCAACATTTTTGGTTCAGTAGTGGTCGAATTTTCTGTTATTTCCACGTATAAAGCTATAACTTTATTAAGATTTAACAGTGGTGCTCATGATAGTGCCAGCTAGTGGACGTTCTTATAGTTCATATAGCTGGTATTAATTAGTTACTCAGTTTTGCTCAGACAGATGTTTCGTGTGTGCCGAATGCAAGCCGGTTATAGTATACAGTGTATTTGTTACACAGTTTGGACATGAGTCTCGGTTGTGTGAAGAGAGTCTGCTGTCTGTTATACCTTTAATAAGTTACCTATTCAGATTTTGGACACATGTCCGGTGGTGTACAGAGCGGAGCTCACGCGACTGCTACCTGGCTAATTTTCAGTAATAATCACACAATGGTTTACAGTTACACCGTTACATTAGTTACACATTGTGGGACACGGGTGCCGGTGGGCGGGCCGCGGCGCTAGTACCGCGGCGCCCGTGAGCCGGGTATGGTTTACAGTTACACCGTTACATTAGTTACACAGTTGGGACACGGGTGCCGGTGGGCGGGCCGCGGCGCTAGTACCGCGGCGCCCGTGAGCCGGGTATGGTTTACAGTTACACCGTTACATTAGTTACACAGTTGGGACACGGGTCCCGGTGGGCGGGCCGCGGCGCTAGTACCGCGGCGCGACCCGCGCGGAGAGCCGCGGGGAGCGCAGCGGAGAAGCCCCGCGAGCCGCCGGCTATGGCTTGAGCCGTTTGAAGCCCGCGCCGTCCTGACCTGCAACACAAATGGATTTTTATTTCCATACATTAATACATGCATTCATTCAAGCACGCCTGTATCCCATAAAGGGGTAGGCAGAGAACATGAAACTACTCAAGTTTCAGTCCGCTCTTGGCAAATAAAGGGTTGAAAGAAAACAAAACTCTGACATTGCAGTGATAGGTTATCAGCCTTTCACCTACGCCACAATTTAACCCATATCCCACAATCGACTTCTACGACACCCGCGGGTTTTTATTACCAATTCTTGTAAAATCCACCAGTTTTCAACAATATGGAATCAGCCAGCTATCCGATGCGTAAAGATTGTCACTAATCGGTGTGCCTGGCAAGAAGCTGGGAAATGATGCAGAATGAAGCAGCTTTGGTTCATAAAATAGAGATCTCATGTGGTCGCAACTCTCAGTCATGAAAAAACGAAGAAGGATAGAAATTTCTGTGGGATCCACCTCCATTATTCATGAAATGGTATTGAAGTATATAATATATTAACATAACTTCAGTTCCTCGTAATTCATAGGATCCGCCTCACGCTCTGTAACTGTGCTAAGGATATTGTAGCGTCTCTTGTCTCCACGCCGTACTAATGAAGACCCCGTTGCCGCTGGCAACGCCATTGTTTATGACCTTGTACTAACCTAACTTAAGCTCCTCATACAGCGTAGGATCCACCTCCCGCTGTGTAGCTGTGCTAGGGTTCTGCAGCGTCTCTTGTCTCCACGCCGTACTGATGGAGACGCCGTTGCCGTTGCCGTTGGCAACTCCGTTGCCGCCGTTGGCGTTCCCGTTTGGTACTGAACCCTGTTACAGAAGTCAGAGTATTATTTTCTTGTAGGGATTCAGAAAGACATTTAAAACGCACAAAAAGAAGTTTTAGAAGAAAATGAACAGGTTTTAAAATAACAATAAAAGGTATTTTGCTTCTGGTTTTTCTCCAAGAAGTGAAGCCAAGCAGATATTTCTAGTTAATAGAAAACTTATTTTACAATCCTGACTTATTATAACCATTCTAGGAATGCGTTCCATTTATTTTTTTCTAATAATGTTATTTTCTAGGAGCTTTTTCTCGTAATAAATAAAAGAAAAGGTAAATTGAAAGTTCTTTATGATGAAAGATTCTTACGTGGATAATTGTGGTGTCAGGAATCGGCGCTGGTTCCCTGAGGTAACTCGGGTTTTCGAACGCAACGCCACCCTGGGCTTTTAGTCTAAGATTCTGAAATAAAAAATAATAGTTAAAGACAAAGAAAAATACATATCTAACCGAAACTGTCTTGATTTTTTTGATCCTAGCGTTTATCATTTCCATCAGTAGCGCTTTGGCAACCTTGATCTCCTCAAATTATACCGAGAGACTGTTATAGCTCGGTAACTGATCAGTTGGTATACTTTAATGGTTTACAACATACAACAACATACAATCACGCCTGTGTCCCATGAAGGGGTAGGCAGAGCACATGAAACTACTCAGGTTTCAGTGCCACTCTTGGCAAATAAGGGGTTGAAAGAAAACGAAACTGTGACATTGCAGTGACAGGTTGCCAGCCTCTCGACTACGCCACAATTTAACCCAATTTAACTCAGTTTTAATGGTTTAATTTATTGAAATTGGCTCAGTGACCATTATATGTGTAAAAATGAGAACAGCCCGCAATTAAAATGGATAACATAGTCATCACGAAGGATTCGTGGGAATCATGGGGGATCTCGAATCACATGGATGTCCAATGTCCATTGTCTAATAATAAAGAGATATCTCAAGAACACTAACATGGACTCCGAGACGATCCCGAAAAAAACACTTTGAGCAGAAGAAGAACAGTTTTCCTGTCGACATGGAAACCGTACGAAAATATTACTAACCTATAATACATCGGTGCCAGTCCCGCCAGCCACACCAGTCTTGTGGCCCGCCGTGAACATTAACACTCACCTTCCTATGTCTATAATACAAGGCAGCCGCCGCCAAGATGGCCGCCACGAGCAGGCAGGCCACAGCCACGCCGACCGCAGTGCCCGTGCCGCCCGCCGCCACCGGCGCCGCCGCCGCGCCCGTCTCCTGGCCCGCCGTCGTGAACATTATCGACTGGCTGAGGGATGAGGTGCCTGGAAAAGGGAACTTTGGTAAAAATTTGTACATTAGTCTGTAGCGATACCCGAACATGGGGGCCGATTTTTTGAATTTCGAACGCACGATTTCGCGTAAATCTAGTGAGTAGGGATGTTGACCACTCGTTTCTGTTAGTAAAATTTAAATCACTGGTAGTGAGGATATTATCGAACGAAATGCACGAAATCAAATGGTGGACATTCAAAATTCGACCCTTTGTGTCTTTTTAAAAGTTTCAAGGGTCAAGGTTATAGATTTCTGACAAGTCACAGATAAAAATTTATAACAGTAAATATTGTTTAGTGATATGAACCGGTCTGTTGCAAAATATTTTCATTCACCCGTGAATACAGGTGATGCAACCCAGTTGAACGTCGGATTAAAATAATGAATTAAATTGCGGTCCTCGTTTATTTCATTAAAACCGTTTCAAAAATTTAATATTTTTCAAGTATTTCGTCCGTCGGCGTTGAAGTTTCGCGTGATAATAATTCTGTAACAATGTAGATTGTGTTCTGTTTTCTTTATTGTGTAAGTTTTGTATACACACGGTCACAATGAGATCTTCATGATGTCATTCTCATTAAATTATCGCCTTAAACTTATGCAAGACAATGCTGAGATAGAAACAATATTTTCAAGTGTATCAAAACAGTGCAAGTAGCATTTTATTGTTGCCCTGACAATGCATTCGTTTTAAATAAATATTGTTATGCGATTCTGTGAGCACCAAGTTTGTTTGGTTATTGGTTATGGCACTTTGGCGCCGTATGCGTGCCAGAATGTACAGTAAAAATACACTTACCGGCATATATTGCAGCTTTAGTCCGTTTTCACCTTATCCGATCCGATATCGGATGCCGGAAGAATTTCAATAGAATAAACCCAAGATGGCGCCTGTAATGTACGGGATATTGGGCCGACATCCGATATCGGATCGGATAATATGAAAACGCACAGGGTGAAGTCACCACAGTCGTATCTGCATCGTTACATTTTATGTAATATGAGAAATCGCTTGTTATTATTTAGACGTTTACGTTCATAGATGTGACTTCACACTTAACGACGCATTTTGGCTTGTAGATGTAACACCATAGAATCACATTCACTCCCTATAATAATGTCTAACTTCTCTGGCATTTTTATTTAGTGTAACGTAGTGAGGGTACGCCTAAGTGCCGGCGCCTCTGTAGGTACACTTACCAGCCTCATTAGCAGCCTTCACGACACACTCATACCGCACGTCGTCTTGTAACCCTGTGAGCACGACACTTGTTTCGCTGGTGTCCAACTTCTCTGGCACTTTGGCGTCGTTGTCTAGGCTACTATCAATATCAATACTCAGTAAGATACACTTACCAGCCTCATTAGCAGCCTTCACGACACACTCATATCGCACGTCGTCTTGTAACCCTGTGAGCACGACACTTGTTTCGCTGGTGTCCAACTTCTCTGGCACTTTGGCGTCGTTGTCTAGGCTACTATCAATATCAATACTCAGTAAGATACACTTACCAGCCTCATTAGCAGCCTTCACGACACACTCATACCGCACGTCATCTTGTAAACCTGTGAGCACGACACTGGTTTCGCTGGTGTCCAACTTCTCTGGCACTTTGGCGTCGTTGTCTAGGCTAGTATCAATATCAATACTCAGTAAGATACACTTACCAGCCTCATTAGCAGCCTTCACGACACACTCATACCGCACGTCATCTTGTAACCCTGTGAGCACGACACTGGTTTCGCTGGTGTCCAACTTCTCTGGCACTTTGGCGTCGTTGTCTAGGCTAGTATCAATATCAATACTCAGTAAGATACACTTACCAGCCTCATTAGCAGCCTTCACGACACACTCATACCGCACGTCATCTTGTAACCCTGTGAGCACGACACTGGTTTCGCTGGTGTCCAACTTCGCTGGCACTTTGGCGTCGTTGTCTAGGCTACTATCAATATCAATACTCAGTAAGATACACTTACCAGCCTCATTAGCAGCCTTCACGACACACTCATACCGCACGTCATCTTGTAAACCTGTGAGCACGACACTGGTTTCGCTGGTGTCCAACTTCTCTGGCACTTTGGCGTCGTTGTCTAGGCTAGTATCAATATCAATACTCAGTAAGATACACTTACCAGCCTCATTAGCAGCCTTCACGACACACTCATACCGCACGTCATCTTGTAACCCTGTGAGCACGACACTGGTTTCGCTGGTGTCCAACTTCTCTGGCACTTTGGCGTCGTTGTCTAGGCTACTATCAATATCAATACTCAGTAAGATACACTTACCAGCCTCATTAGCAGCCTTCACGACACACTCATACCGCACGTCATCTTGTAACCCTGTGAGCACGACACTGGTTTCGCTGGTGTCCAACTTCGCTGGCACTTTGGCGTCGTTGTCTAGGCTACTATCAATATCAATACTCAGTAAGATACACTTACCAGCCTCATTAGCAGCCTTCACGACACACTCATACCGCACGTCATCTTGTAACCCTGTGAGCACGACACTGGTTTCGCTGGTGTCCAACTTCTCTGGCACTTTGGCGTCGTTGTCTAGGCTAGTATCAATATCAATACTCAGTAAGATACACTTACCAGCCTCATTAGCAGCCTTCACGACACACTCATATCGCACGTCGTCTTGTAACCCTGTGAGCACGACACTTGTTTCGCTGGTGTCCAACTTCTCTGGCACTTTGGCGTCGTTGTCTAGGCTAGTATCAATATCAATACTCAGTAAGATACACTTACCAGCCTCATTAGCAGCCTTCACGACACACTCATACCGCACATCGTCTTGTAACCCTGTGAGCACGACACTAGTTTCGCTGGTGTCCACAACTTCTCTGGCACTTTGGCGTCGTTGTCTAGGCTAGTATCAATATCAATACTCAGTAAGATACACTTACCAGCCTCATTAGCAGCCTTCACGACACACTCATACCGCACGTCGTCTTGTAACCCTGTGAGCACGACACTTGTTTCGCTGGTGTCCAACTTCTCTGGCACTTTGGCGCCGTACGCGCGCCAGAACACCCGGTACAGGTAGACTGTCTGCGGATTCTTCGCTGGTGGCTCCCAGCTAAGGACAGAAAGAGATAATTGTTATAAATTAGTAACTGTGTTCATAAAAAGCGCTGGTGGCCCAGCGGTAAGAGCGTTCGACTTTCAATCCGGAGGTCGCGGGTTCGAACCCGGGTTCGTACCAGAGAATTTTTCGGAACTTATGTCCGAAATGTCATTTGAATATTTGATATTTGCCAGTCGCTTTTCAGTCAAGGAAAACATCGTGAGGAATCCGGACTAATTTCAATAAGGCCTTTCGGGTTGGAAGGTCAGATGGCAGTCGCTTTAGTAAAACTAGTGCCTATGCCTAATCTTATGATTAGTTGTCAAAGCGGACCCCAGGCTCCCATGAGCCGCGGCGAATGCCGGGATAACGCAAGGAGGATGATGATGAGTAACGTGTGTTCATAACGTCATAATTTACTATACAAAATGACAAAAAAATACGAAATTTTTTATTTGAAAAATACACAAGTACCTATTATACGACACAATTGACATGTCTAGCTTGTATTTTGTGGGCAAATAATGTGAGACATTAAAATAGATTTTTAACCCCCGACGCAAAAACGACGGGGTGTTATAAGTTTGACGTGTCTGTGTGTGTGTCTGTCTGTCTGTCTGTGTGTGTGTCTGTCTGTGGCATCGTAGCTCCCGAACGCATGAACCGATTTGGATTTAGTTTTTTTCGTCTGAAAGCTGAGTAAGTCGGGAGTGTTCTTAGCCATGTTTCATGAAAATCGGTCAACTATGTCGCGGTCGGGGGTTTTTTCAAAATTTTAATTTTGTGGTTAGGTTATTATAAAACGAACCTGAGGAGGACAGCGTGTGGTGTAGGAGCAGCGTGCGCCTTCAGGTTCCTCGGTGGGCCAGGCAACCTTGCGCCGGAGTCGCGGAAGCACGCTAACGCACGACGAGCGTGTTGCAATGCGCATGAGCGTGCGACAGTGCCACCTCGGCAGAGTTCCAAGCAGTTGCGAGGGACGCCCCACGACGCGCAGCAGCTGCGGTGATCTGCGCAAATTATATAAGTAAACGGACGAAAATGAAAAATGGGTAAAGAGGGAGTCAGCTAACATTAACTACAAAGGACTATCTGGCTAGAACGGTATAGGAAGGCAATGTGTGTTTCTATAGAAGTTACGTGACATTGACACATTGTCCCGTTGCGTCCTGTATCATTCGTTAGTTAAGTCGGACTAGTAATGTAGAAATTGCAGAACAATACCAAAAAGCGGAAACATTCTTGAGAATGTTCGCTGAACATTCCTGCAACATGCAATTTATTGTTTAAACGAGAGAATATACTTGAAATAAAGTTTAAATGGGCATAATATAAAACTATATGTTATTATACATATAATATTGTCTATTACAGTTACCTATTTTGGTAATAAGTGATAAGTTACCAATAAGTTGCTTAAATTCTCACTATACTTCAGGGAACATTTCGACTTTCAGACTTCACAGTTTTAGTCCCGACTTTTTTAAATTAGGTACCGAACTATTATTTCTTGATGCCTGTTTTTGGTCATGTCAATATATATACAAAAAAAAAAACAACATAAAAACAAAAAGATCGCTGTCAGGATCGAACCTGAGAACATCGGCATACGAAGCCAGCGCACTACCATGGGACTACGTCTTGACTTGCTGAGTTTGACGAAATTATGGTATAAACTACGAAGTTACTAAGTATTCTGATAAATTCTCGTTCTCGAGAACATTCTCAGAAGTTACCGAAAATTCTCATGAGGAATGTTCTGAAACTTTGGAAACTTCTCGTCCGTGCATTGCTAAGTCGGACTGATTTACAGTTAAATTATTACGTGGTTATGTACATCAAAAAGGGGGTTTGGGTAATTGTCGTAATTTGAGGAATACGTTGCTCCTACCCAGGATATAAGAATTTTGTACAGAGAAGAGATGTGTGACAGGCCACACGTTGTAATTCTTAACCTGTATTCAGTAACATCGACTGCTCCTTTAGTCTCCACATCAGAGAAATGGATCGGGGCAGTTTTTTTCTACGGCCCTATTTGGGACTCTGTCAAGTCCTAAGGGAAAAGGGGAGTTTGAAGTCCTCTCTGAACTTACCTGATCCGTCAGCAGCACACTTCATGAGCTTGTCGAAGTCGTTCATGCACTCTGGCCGGTCCATGATGTTGTCCATGTCCAGGTGGAAGCTGCAAGCGTCGATACAGGCTGATGACACGTTCATCTGCAACAAAAGACAAGGTTAAATTTTCACCCGGTTTGATATCATCGTGAGGGTTGTTTATAATAAAATTATATGTCAATTTAACACATTCTACTATATTTAACTCCTCATTATGTAAGAAACGGTCTAACTGTATGAAGAAGTCAACTGGCGGCGTGCAGTCCACGTGGTTTATGACCGCATTCAGTGGAGACACGCTACTTGTGGTCGCGATAATCAGCATTGAGGGAACGAGGAAGAAAAAGAAGAAGAACTCCTCAATTAAAAATAAAAGTTCGTATCAAGGAGTATTTAGGAGTGGAAATAGTTATTTGTTATACAAGGGGGCAAAGTTGTATTTTAACGCCGAGTGTGGATTGAAAAACGAGCAAGTGAAAGGATTCTATAGTTGAACCACGAGCGAAGCGAGTGGTTCGAGAACCAAATCCTGAACTTGCGAGTTTTTTTATCACACGAGAAGTAAAATACATTTGCACCCGAGTGTTACACAAAACTTTTCCCTCACTAAGTATAGCGAGGAAATTACAACGCAAAAAATGCGTTTGTCGCTGCTTCCAGTAGTTCCACAGGTGGTAAATCATCTTTATTACTAGATTCACCTACTTTTAAAGCAATTTTAAAGCAGTTAATTTGACTTTATTCGAGGTCAAATTACTTTACCCACTAGTGGATAAAATGCGTTTTTACCCGCTGGTATTAAAGGACAAAACACATGTTTCCGAGCTAGTGAGGTGAAAAATTGTTTAGTCTGTTGCTGTAGGTAATTTTTTTTGCAGGAGTTTTATTTAAATGCTTTTATTTGATTTTTTCTTGTCTTACCTGAGTACAACACTCTGTAAAATTATGATGCGGTGTAGTGGGCCTCAGTCGCACTGAGACCGGTCGCAGAGTCTTCCCGAAAGCGTTCTCGGCGTGACAGAAGTAGTCTCCCTCGTCCGTGTCTGTTATCTTCTTTATTATTATTAGATCAATGAGTCTAACTTAGTCTCACGCGTCGTACCTGAGTACAACACTCCGTGACGTTATGATGTGGTGTAGTGGGCCTCAGTCGCACTGAGACGGGTCGCAGAGTCTTCCCGAAAGCGTTCTCGGCGTGACAGAAATAGTCTCCCTCGTCCGTGTCTGTTATCTTCTTTATTATTATTAGATAAATGAGTAACTTAGTCTCACGCATCATACCTGAGTACAACACTCCGTGACGTTATGATGTGGTGTAGTGGGCCTCAGTCGCACTGAGACCGGTCGCAGAGTCTTCCCGAAAGCGTTCTCGGCGTGACAGAAGTAGTCTCCCTCGTCCGTGTCTGCTATCTTTTTTATTATTAGACGCATCGTGTATTTCGTTGGTTCCTGTGAAAAGGTATTGATATATAATAATTTGTTTTAAACAATTGAATATTTTATTAGAATGAATAACACAATCCACTATTACATATTTGTATTAAATGAGGAAAATAAAGTTTTTGCCACTTTGTACCTACAGATCTAAGACAATAATAAATTATTTATTCTGTCATACATTTACGAACCTAGATGCGATATAAATGAAAACAAAACGTAAATACAAGCAAAAATTTCACTTTGGTACTGACACATCGGATCCGTATCGTATCTAGAGCCAATATTTGACGTAACTTAAGCTCGAATCGCGATAATTACAGTAATCACAAGCAAATTAAACAGTCTTAAAGACATCCCAGTTCACAAGGAAACATGAATAGGAATGAGATTAGAAGATTAGCATAAGATCAAATAAATATCCGCCATAATCGACGAAGAATTAGCATTTAAATGGAGTTCAAGTTAGTAATTTGGAATCTTAACTCGAACTTAACAGGGTTGGAACACTATCTGCAGTGAGAACGTGTAGAATAGTGATGTTTATGAGTCCGTTGAGTCTGCTCTGAGTCTCGACTCTCGTTTATAGACTCATAAAACTTAAGATTCAAGTTGGCATAACTGACATGACTTTTCTTATTTTATGTTGTCTTTAATTCATTTGGGAGCTCAAAAAAACGTTAATTGTGTCGCTTAACTTCAAACCTGGGTAAATCCAATTTTGAAGTTAAGCGACACAATTGGTCGGTTGACACATTTTTTTTTTACACTATCTACTTCACAAAAAAATCTTGGAGGAATTGTTATTTGAAAGCTCCTCTGGAGTTAGGTTTTAAGAAACTGAAAAGAACAAAAAGACTAGGATTTTTTTAAAACGCAGAAATTCACAAACTCAAGTCTAGTTCTACAAGAGAAGACTAAAGACTCGAGTTACTTCCAACCCTAGTAGAGGATCCGCCAAGTATGAGTTAATAAGGTTAAAGCGAAGTTGATGAGATATTTAATGGAGTATAATTCTAATTTACTGGGCTGTACAATCGGAATGAACTCGTTTTCCTGTATTATTGAGATCGTTTTCCGCGAACATTTTAATTAACATTTGGAAACTAAAGAAGCTACGTGAAGCTTGAGCAGTTTTGTCTTTTCAGGGTACGTAGCCGTACGAAAACGAAACGCCGCGAAAGGTAGTCTGGCTCTGTCACGCCAATACGCAAGAGCGATAGGGACAGATATACGAGCGTTTCGTTTCGTGAGCGTTTGTGCCATTCCGCTACGTACCCAGCGTACGCCTTTCGGTCATACTGGCAAGAGTTTATGGGGTGTGATGCCCTGCCCTACATGACGATTATAAGTTTAGTATGAATACGAATTGATATTACACAGATTGTTATGTCAATGTGTCACAGATCGTTATGTGAAATATCCTCCTTGCGTTATCCCGGCATTTGCCGCGGCTTCATGGAAGCCTGGGGTCCGTTGTTACAACTAATCCCAAGATTTGGCATAGGCACTAGTTTTACGAAAGCGACTGCCATCTGACCTTCCAACCCAAAGGGTAATTGGGCCTTATTGGAATTAGTTCGGTTTCCTCACGATGTTTTCCTTCACCGAAAAGCGACTGGCAAATATCAAATGACATTTCCCACATAAGTTCCGAAAAACTCATTGGTACGAGCCGGGGTTCGAACCCGCGACTTCTGGATTGAAAGTCGCACGCTCTTACCGCTAGGCCACCAGCGCTTCTTTAACAATAAAACATATATTATGACAACTATATAGTTTTTTTTTTTAATTAAGTCTCATACTTATTCCTAAAACATTGTAGTAGAAGGAATTTCGTGAATTCATAGTTATAAATTTATAATACATATTTATATTTTTTTTAGTAGAAAACTTCTATCAAAAATATGAAACAGAGTCAAATAAAATATCGCACACTTCTCGAAATAAATTAAGTCCAACCAAAACAGCTAGATGGAAGAAAAATGAGTTAAAACCCGACAGCTCAGCCTTCATGTCCAGAAAAAGCAATTACAGCTGTCAGAGCATTTTTTAATAGACTTCAAAAAAGTGGATAGAATAGATTTCCGGACAGCCAGTCTAGCTCAAGTGACAATCGTTGACGCCACGCGGCGATCGAATCGCAGTCTGGCTCTGTCGTGCCGCTACAGAAGAGCGATAGGGAGGGCTAGCTACGAAGAGTGACAGAATGTGATTGGTTAGGTAACTTATTTTGTTCGTACTTTGATTATAATTGTTCTTGTCAAAAAATACTGGTAATAATATGATACTATGAGTACTATTTACGTTTGTGAGAAAAATCTGATTGAATAACATTTGATGAATGTTAGTTATACTTGTAGTCAATTTACTAATATATGGTATCATTGACGAGGGGAACTAGGTACTAGCATGAATAGTTAATAGCAGCAGTATCGTATAGTTGGGCACTTGAGTCCATCCATACCTGGAGTTCGTCTGTTGGGGTCTCTCCAGAAAGCGATGGTATGCTTGGGCAAGGCTTCTACCCTGCACTCTAGGATCACTGAATCCCAATGTTCGTTCAAATTTAGCTATGCAACAAGATTAAAAAGGTAAAGTTAAGTAAAAAATAAAGGACGTACCTCAGGATCCGCAAGCAACTGTATAGTATAGTTAGGTCCGTCGATGACTGGGGTCCGGCCGTTGGGGTCTCTCCAGAAAGCGATGGTAGGCTTGGGCAGGGCCTCGACCCTGCACTCCAGGATCACGGAGTCACCGGCGGCGGCCATTGTGATGCCTGAGGCTTGGATTGTTGGTACGTCTGCAGGCAAACAATCACGATGTAGACTTTTTATACACTGTGTTCACCGGGAACTCAAAAATTTAAACGTTCTTGGTTATTTTTTAAGGAATTCCTAGAAACTTTTACGGGGTCCAGCAGGAACGTGATTTCCAATGCGACTAGAACCGCATATTTGAGCACAGTTAGCGACGCCTTGTGAAAACGATCACTAACGAACGCAGATGGGACAGTTGGATGTGTTTTTTTTGCACGTTTTCTGAATAATTAACTCAATCTTGTTAGAAATGACGGCAAGAGTGCGGTGCGATCACTGTACAGGACAGTTGTCGTTGTCATCATCTCACACGACTCTTTTCGTCGCTTTGTAAAAGCACCAATTCCTATTTTCTAGCAAATAAAACAAACAGCAAACAAAGGGGCAAAAGTTAGGCGAATGTAAGGACTTACGCGAAATATTGATCTTCCTTGAAGCCTGCATTGGTGTGCCATAGCCGTTGTCGGCATAGCACGAGATCTGGTCCATGTCTCGGGTGACGTTGTGTATTACGGTCACCATATGTCTCGTCTCCACTTGGCGAATCAGGTGACCTAAACAAAAAAAAAACATGAATTTCGTTTACACGCGTTCTTTCGCTTAAAAGTTGCCAGCTGTTGATAAAACAGCCAAGCTCGTTTCACTGTTAATATTGAAAGAAAATGGAAAATGTATAGCATAATTCAGAAGTGGCTAATACTTACTCATTATTTTTTATAAATCATATTGTAAAAAAATGTTTGCTAGAGTTTTTATCCTCTGTTAGAATATCACAGACAACAGAAGTTAGAATATCAGAAATCAGAGGAGGAAAGCTGCCCAGTGTGGTGACGGGTTAAGAATTTCACCACCCCCTTTCTTCCCGTGGGTGTCGTAGAAGGCGACTGTGGGATATGGCCGATATGGGTTAAATTGTGGCGTAGGCGAGAGGCTGGCAACCTGTCACTGCAATGTCACAGTTTTGTTTTCTTTCAACCCCTTATTTGCCAAGAGTGGCACTGAAACCTGAGTAGTTTCATGTGTTCTGCCTATCCCTTCATGGGACACAGGCGTGATTGTATGTATGTATGTATGTATGAAAGCTGCCCAGGCCTAATGCTAGCCTAATGTTTTCGGAACGCGGTTTCAAAGACTTTAAATGGTCTTCAAGTAGCTGAATGATTAGTTCACTACATTAAAAAATTGACATTGGAATCTTGGAGTTATTCACTTACCAGAGATGTAAAGCGAGATGGTGGGCGTAGGAGTTCCCATGGCGATGCAGAGGATGGTCATGCTGGAGCCTTCCACCACCAGGTTCACGGGGTTCACAGTCGGGGGCTACATGAAACAGAAACATTTTTGCTAATTAGCTCATTAGCTGGGGCCTGGGGGCTGGACAAAAAAATTGACCACGTGACTCCCACCAATGAAGAAAAATTGGAATTTGTGCATGTACAAATGTACATGTACTTGTACATCTGAGATGTTCCGAGTTTTTACGGAGTTGCTAGCGCTTATACCTACTAAGGCTATTTCAGTGTCCAGTTAGCACAGACACAAACAATAAGGCCTGATTTAGACGGCGCGCGAACTCGCATGCAATTTTAGTTACATTGCGAGCCGTTGAGGCTACATACAATTTTGCCCAGTCATCAAATATCGCAATGTAATAAAACTCGTATGCGAGTTTTCGAATCTTCTCAATGGGCCCTAAGGATTGTTTAAGAGCATGTAGGCATTGTATTCAGATTACAAAGAAATAGAAGATTTTTTGGTCACGAAACGACATAGCACATTTTTAAATTAACAGTTTTTAGTGCCCCTTACCTCGATATACGCTGGATAAGCAGCCTACTGAGTGTTAGGGGTCAGCTTCTTGGCCATAGCCAAGGACTGTTGTGTTGATCATTGTCACGTTGCCTTGTCCGTGTTAATACAAGGATCAGTAGGTCTCCCTTACCTCGACATACGCTGGATAAGCAGGGTCAGTCCATGCCAGAAGCGTCTCCGAAGGCATCGAGTCCCCAGCAGCAGCATGCGCCTTTACCCAGCACACATATTGTGTGTTCGGAGTGAGTTTCTCCAGGGTGTGGCCAGGGACTGTTGTGTTGATCATCGTTACGTTGCCCTGGCCGAGTTGGGTGGGTGACTTGTAGTACAATCTGTAACAATGGCCTACTGTTATTTTGTGTTATTGGGAAGTGCTATAAATTTGGCTAAATCACAAAAACCGTAGGTATACTTTCCAATTAGCTCATCTGTGCTCACCATGCCTATTCAAGTCAGCAATAAAATCAAACTTCATCGATAAAAAGTTTTTGATGGTTTAGCTTATCAAAAGGATATATGTTTCGACATAATTATTATGTCGAAGACGATAGCAAATCATTTTACAGAAACTGTAGAGGTTTAATTGGAAACGTTTGCCATACTTCTGACGAATTGTTTATTCGTTACTTTTGATGCTGTTATTCCGAGTACATAAGTCCCGACCGGACCGGCCTGGCGCAGTCGGTAGTGACCCTGCCTGCTACGCCGCGGTCCCGGGTTCGAATCCCGGTAAGGGCATTTATTTGTGTGTTGAGCACAGATATTTGTTCCTGAGTCATGGATGTTTTCTACGTATATAAGTATTTATATATTATATATATCGTTGTCTGAGTACCCACAACACAAGCCTTCTTGAGCTTACCGTGGGCCTCAGTCAATCTGTGTAAAAATGTCCTATAATATTTATTTATTTATTTATTTATTTATAAGTAGCGATTATACCTAGTACATAATTATGTTTGTCCTACTTGACATGATGTTTGTTTCATGAATTCATGATCATAAATCAAATGAACTTCAAATCGGTGCTTTACTTAGGCAGCGGTTTCTGTACATCATTTTCATTAACCTCAATATCAAAATTTATGGTAACCCTAAAGTTACCCTAGTGTCTAGTGCCACAGTATAATAAAAAGTACTATCCTACAGTATGGCCACTCCTGCTCCCCGCTGAAATCGCCGCCCACCCCCTCTCGGTTACCTGACAGTTACCGCCTGTCAAAAACGCGAACAGTCGACCTGTCATATGTCACTCATACAAGCATAGTACGCGTTCACCTACACGAGCTTAGACTGTGTGCTAGGAACGAGCCTCTTTCATATATTTGATCGCTAGTGTCCGAGATGTGCTAGTGCAGAGTGTTGGTAACTTCGAGTCCGGGCGAAATAAGCGAGTTTTACAGAATCTTTAAATGCAGTTTTGTTTCTTTTTAAAAATACAGGAATGTCTTTTTTTAACACGCCAGGTTGAGAATTTAAAGTACTTTCCCTTCAGGGCCCGACTTATCTTTCCAACCTGTATACCCCTTACCTAAATCCATACTAATATTATAAATGGGAAAGTGTGTGTGTCTGTTTGTTTGTCTGTCTTTCACGGAAAAACCGAGCAACGAATCGACGTGATTTTTTAGGTGGAGATAGTTGAAGGGATGGAGAGTGACTTAGGCTACTTTTTTCTCTTTCTAACGCGAGCGAAGCCGCGGGCAAAAGCTAGTGCTAAATAAATTTTGAATTTTAATGACATAATTATGTAAATAGTATTTTATGCAATAGGCGTTTAAAGGAGGTCAAAAAAGACGAGTGGCGTGGGTAACAATTTGAGGCGAAGCCGAAAATTGTTATTAAAACGCCACGAGAATTTTTTGACTCAGTTAAACACCGTTGCATACAATACTTTTTCTACGACCATGCACTTAGTTTTTCATTGTTTTCTTGAATAATTTTCGTGAAATTCACACTGTTATTTTGACGCAAAGGTTTGCACTGTCAGCTCAGCTGCCCAAGCAAAGCCTTCCCGCGAACGCGCGCAGTATCGTTATAACAATGCGTTGCCATGGTTACAGAGCCAAACAATGCGTTTTCAGTTTTTTCGATACTGCGCGCATGCGCTGAAAGCCGTCGGACGCTGGCTTTGGGAATAGACTTTTATGTAGGGTTTTAAAGATCTATGCACGACCCTGTAAATGACGAATAACAGTTCGGGAGTAGAAAAAATTTATAATTATATTACAACCCGCTAGCAAACTCACGATCGTATTCAGCTCTGGTGTAAAGCCGTATCTATTACAGCTTACCACAACTAAATTGTTCCCTAAATTTAATCAACTTCCTAGTATTTGGTCTCAAACTGTGCTACTCGACACGAACCCTAATCAATTAGCTTACAACTCTCCAGTCCAGTGTGCGTAGCCGAATGCACAAACGCTCACGATAATATCTCTTTCGTAGCTATCTATCTCTATCGCTCTTGCATATTGGCGCGACAGAGCCAGACTACATTTGCGGCGTTTCGCATCGCAGAAATGCCATTCGACTACGGGGCCAGTTTCCATGAAATATATCGAAGCGGCAAAGGCGCTCACAAATATCTCAATGCACTCTAACGTCTTGACAATAAGGCGTGTAGTTATCTATGAGAGTCTTAGCTACTCTGGTGCCGTAGCCGAATGGCATTTCTCCGACGCGAAACGAAAATGAAATCCCGCGAAAGGTAGTCTGGCTCTGTCGCGCCAATACGCAAGAGCGATAGAGATAGATATCTACGAGCGTTTCGTTTCGTGAGCGTTTCGTGAGTGTGCCATTCGGCTACGCACCCTGGTATATTTGATGGCGGACTTCAGTAGTTAGGTATTGGTGGCATCTTATTCGGCTTACCAACTTTATGATTTAGTCGGCAACGTAGTTCATGTCGGGGTGATTCTGATCTGATTTAATTATCTAAATATAAAAAAGAAGAAACTGACTGACTGACTGATATATCAACGCACAGCCGTAACCGCAGGTCCTAGAAATTCCAAATTTTGCACGTAAATTCCTTACAAGATGAAGAGGAGCTCCTGTCAAATGGGGGCTAGATTAGATTAGTACGCGGGCGAAGCCGCAGGAAACAGTTAGTGTTTAATATGTAATCCAGGGCGAAATTTACTCATGAAGTAAAATTATGGAAACGGATTATATTTTGTAATGAAAAGTCGATATTTATTACTTATATAAATTAATTATAGGTACTCGATATAATCCGTTTTCATAAATCAATTTCTTAAGGTAATTTATTTTTCGCAATCTTTGAAGTTTCTCGTTGGTATCACGTATTATTACATCCAACCGAAGATATCAAAAATGTAAGTAATATGGAAAATTAAATAAAGAGATATTGAGTAACGACGCTCAAATAACATAATGTATTGAAATTTCTATAGGGAAGGTACTGGTCTACCTCTATTTAATATTTTTTGATGAATACTCTTGCATGTTAAATTGTATTTTGTTATTTAATACATGTAACGTTTTGAAAAGAAGTAGCCCGCCGTTTTTTGCCGGTCCCATAGTGGATAATACCCCCCTCCAACTCAGGGGGGACTGTAATCTTCTCGAGGCTGAGGCGTAGGGTTAGAGCCGGCGTAGTTTTATTTGACGTTCATATGTGCATTGTGATACTTGAAAAATAAATACCTGGTATTATCATTCGTGGTAAACGGGTGATGTCACCCAATGACCACGAAAGCTAGTGTTCGAAACGTCGGGATGAATTATAAATTCATTATACGCGATATAATCCGTTTGCATAGTTATATTTCATTTTCAAAGCTGAAAAAACGGGATTGTTTATTAATTCTCTTGTATAAATGAATACCTGTCTCTAGAGAACCAAATATTACTTTGTCTTATCTGCTCAGCATACAACCAAGTCAAATACAATGTACAACCTTGTTACATTGAAAGTTTAATTACATGCAGAAGCTAGAATAGGGCGGCTAAGTTTGGAAGCTAGGCCATTGAATATGAACTGCGGGCAAATACAACTAGATCAAGAGCTGGTGACGGAAAATGGACAAGGACTTTGGAAAATAAGTAACTATAGGTGTCTACCAAATCTTGTCACTAAAAAGGCGCAAAATTCAAATTTTCTATGGGAATTAAATAACATTTTATATTTTACTAGCTTTTGCCCGCGGCTTCGCACGAGACAAAAAGTAGCCTATGTCACTCTCCATCCCTTCAACTAATCTACACTTAAAAAATCACGTCGATTCGTCGCTCCGTTTGGCCCTGAAAGACGGACAAACAAACAGGCACACACACTTTCCCATTTATAATATTAATATGGATTAAGTGTTATGGCTTGTCGATGAATTCGCCAACGATAAGGTTTAGGAAGGCACGCGTTTCATGAAGACAATTGGCCTCCTTCTCCTCTTTACTCCGTCTTCTACTCCGTTTTCCGGGCGTTTTTTTAACTTGGCCACATTTGATACTCTACCTACGACAAGAGAGACTCGTCACTGAACTTCAAGTCTATAACAGACTATACAAACTCTATAAACAGTGCCAGGCGACAACATTTTAAAGGCTGAATAAGGCAATACGGATGCGACAAATACGACCACAATTCTGGCAGGTGTATGAGTAGTATGCCCGTGGCGAATAGGTATACCGTTGATGTGGACTTAGTTTCTCTTAAATCATTGACAGTTTCCCGGGTCTCGCTCTTAGCCTACCCCTGTCTGTACAAGGCCTTATTTGCACCGTGTTTGGTAGTTTGCGAAGTTTCCACTTCGCAATTGTTTTATTTAACTTGGCTACGTTTGAAATTCGGCTGTTCCGGTAGACTGCAGTTAATATTTAACGCGAACGTTAAATAGCAGGTGAAGTGAGTTTTGTAGTTGTTTTAATGTGATTTTGAATATATCTGTAGTCCCAAGGACTTTATGTTACATCAATTTTCGACAGAATTGTCGTAAAATGAAAACAAGTTTTGTGTAGACCGAGGTAAATCAACTCACACGGTGAATCAGATCAGAATGAAGACCTGGGGGGTTACCATGACGTGCTAAAGCCGTTCAGTTTAGGTTGAGAGAGAGGCACGGAGCTATGTAACTGCTATAGCTCTGTCCCTTTCTGTTGATGCTTAAACATTAGGTAAGATATTCTTCTTTTGTATACTGTTACAATAACGCTGAATTTCATATATCGACCGATTATTCTTAGTACATACATACATACATACATACATACAATCACGCCTGTGTCCCATGAAGGGATAGGCAGAGCACATGAAACTACTCAGGTTTCAGTGCCACTCTTGGCAAATAAGGGGTTGAAAGAAAACGAAACTGTGACACTGCAGTGACAGGTTGCCAGCCTCTCGCCTACGCCACAATTTAACCCATATCCCACAGTCGCCTTCTACGACACCCACGGGAAGAAAGGGGGTGGTGAAATTCTTAGTACATAACTAAGAATAATCTGACCTGGCCCCCTAGCAGAATGGCATTTCTACGAAACGAAAACGAAACGCCGCGAAAGGTAGTCTGGCTCTGTCGCGCCAATTCGCAAGAGCGATAGAGATAGATATTTACGAGCGTTTCGTTTAGTGAGCGTTTCGTGAGCGTTTGTGCCATTCGGCTACGCACCCTGACTTCCCATTCGTCTACATTGATTCACGGCAATGATAAGCTTCCTGAGATATGTTGCGCAAGTAGCTACACTATGTGTCTCAAATCTGAAAAATAATAGTTATTTTGCAAGCATTTGGCATAAACGTAAACAAAGCCTAAAATAAAACACTAAACCGTTTTATAATGTGGCGTCAGTCTATTACCAGCGCCATTAAATTCCAGCCGCGTTCTAAAGTGCTACATGCAAAACCACTACAAATTTTAAAGTTTCAAATTCAGTTAGTTTCGTTATCCGCGCCGCTGAGCCTTTTCTGAATCTATGGCCCGATTCGAAGGTTAAGATACGTCAGAAGTTGGCTCTAGATGCGATATGGATCGGATATGTCATTGTCAATTAGGTTGTTTTTACCATGACAGATCAAATTCAACAAAAATCGCTGGTGACCTAGCGGTAACAGCGTGCGATTTTAATCCGGAAGCTTCGGGTTCAAACTCCGCCTCACCAATGAGTTTATAGGAATGTATCTATGAAATGTCGTTTTATATTTGCCAGTCGCTTTCTTGTGAAGAAAAACATTGTGACACTCTAGTTACTGCCTACGCTAAAACTGGAATTCGTTGCCAAAGCGGACTACGTGTTGTTATCTTATGAACTGTATCAAAATTCTGGGATAACGCAAAAAAAAAGAAGAATAAGTAATTCTGTTTTCCCCTCACTAGCTCGGAAACACGTGTTTTGTCCTTTAATACCAGCGGGTAAAAACGCATTTTATCCACTAGTGGGTAAAGTAATTTAACCTTGAATAAAGTCAAATTAACTGCTTTAAAATTGATAAAAGTAGGTGAATCTAGTAATAAAGATGATTTACCACCTGTGGAACTACTGGAAGCAGTGATAAACGCGTTTTTTGCGTCGTACTTTCCTCGCTAGAGTGAGGGGAAAAGTTTTGTGTTACACACGAGTGCAAATGTATTTTACTTCTCGTGTGTTGAAAAACTCGCAAGCTCAGGATTCTATTCTCAAACCACTCGCTTCGCTCGTGGTTCAACTATAGAATCCTCTCACTTGCTCGTTTTTCAATTCCACACTCGGCGTTAAAATACAACTTTGCCCCCTTGTATAACAAATAACTATTAAACAATTATTACTTCTGACATTGACATACCCAATCCATGCCATATCTAGAGATAGTTTTTGGCGTATCTTAAAGTTGTAACCAGGCCGGTAGTTATAGTTCGCTTCCAACTATTATTACTTATTTATTACTGGAGGTTTCGCTACTTAAGAGCTTATCTAAGTACGTTTAGTTTGAGCGGGTAGAATGGGTTTATTTAAGTAGTTTTTGACGACCGGTTTGGCCTAGCCAGGCCGCAGTCCCGGGTTCGAATCCCGGTAAAGGCATTTATTTGTGTGATGAGCACAGATATTTTGTTCCGGAGTCATGGATGTTTTCTATGTATATAAGTATGTATTCATCTATATAAGTATGTATATCGTCGCCTAGCACTCATAGCTTTGCTTAGTTTGGGGCTGGGTTGATCTGTGTAAGGTGTCCCCCAATATTTATTATTTACGATAAGCGACAATAATGTAATTAAATGGAAACATTTTATGCAACCGTTGTTTTAGAGAGGTCATGGTTTAAAATTTCATGGCTTATAATGCAGTAAAAATCATTGACAGTACCTATTTTCGAATAATCTTTTATAATTAAGAGTTTGAAATGTTTCACGGTTAGCCTTATAAGACTTATATTGAGTTATAAACTGAAATAAATGACATACTATAAGTCTTATGAATCTTACATACACTACAATCTTCGCTGGGCTCAGGTCTTAAATTTGAGTCTTTTTTTCTCCAGGTTGTTGACAATGGTGGAATATGTAAATATGTAACCCAAGTGTAAAAGCGGACTGTAGTTTGAATCGGATAAACTGCTGGTTTCTGCTCCATATTGTTTCAACTCCGAATTATGACTAATATATTAATGAAGAGGTGTTGCAGAGGTGTTAAATGATAAGCAAAGAAAGTGGTTTACAGTGAATACGTTGTGAGAGCGGAATAACGAACAGTAACAGACCGTAAGTTTTTGAAAGCTTTAAAGCTGTCAAATTTGAATTTTGAATATTGCCATAGGTAAATTTGTGCATAGATTATTTGAATTACATATTATTATGTGACTTTAAACAATATTGATATTTTATTTAAAAAATACAAATTGAATAAATAATGAATTACCATGAATGCTTAATGAATTAAAAATAATACAAATGATTTATAAATGCGTAATGTCAACTTGAATTAATACAATATTGAATATTTGAATGAAAGAATATGAAAATTGAATATATTATTTAACAATTATTATTTGAATTAAATTAAAAATTAATGAGTTATCAAAAATGAATATAAGAAAAAGGATTAAAAACTAGGGGTTTTTAAACGATTCTTAACATGCTCCCGCCTTGGAGTCTATGACTTCAACAATGTGTAGACAGGGAGAGGATGGAAGATGCTGAGAACCCGTGCGATGCCGTCGCTGCCATGGATACCTCCCGAAGTGTAGCTGCCACGAACCGGTGAAGTCTTGAAGGCTGCAATCTGTGCATGATTCATGGAAATAGTGGATCGCCCTATAAGGAAATGGGAAAGGAATGAAAAATGACTGAATTTACGTTGGATAGTAATTGCCGTTAGTTTGAATCAGTGTTAATGTATGTGAATGTGTGTAAATAATGTGAATGAATGAATCGGTGAGTCTCCTAGCCCCTGACAGTCTCTTGATACGTTGCCAATCAAGAGATGCACCGTCTTGCTGTTTAATAGAGGCCCTGCATGAAGGAATGTGAGTCGGTAATATTTGTATATGTACACAATAATGTGATGTATAAAACTGAGCAACCCTGGACTCTCAAGAACGTGACCGTAAATGGGGTTGCTCGGTGTTCCCACCACACGATTGGGATTGCATTTGTTAATGATATAGCCATCTGTCGGCGGCTCATTCGACTTAATGGATGATGTGGATTGCTCATCAGGATCAGTTTTTGTAAACTGCTCCTCACAAGCGTCTTGTTCTGGCGCCAAGCTGTGCCTGGGACCGATTGAATCTGACTCCCTACAAACCGGGACCTGAATATTTGAATTTAATGAAATGTCAGTAGCGGCTTTGCATATATTTGTGTGAAAGGTAGACTGCAAATTATGTGTTTTGCAGTCTACATTATTTTTCAAAGCCTGAGTCGACACTTGGATGGTAGAATTAGGCTTTGAGTATTTCTGAATTAGTACTTGAGCCGATGACATGCATGCGAAGTAGGCATCTTCGAAGAGAGCCAGCTCCTCTCCGATATCCTCTTCGACTGTGAACTCAGACAATATCCCAATATCTGTCTGTATTGAATCGAATTCGTCATAAATATTTCCTATCCTATCAAATCTTAATTTCAATTCAGCAAGCTGCAAATCGCTTAACTGTGGCTCGGCTGCTAAATTTGTAACAAACCTCTGAAAGGCTGTAAGTTTGCCTGTAATAATCTCACGCCTGTAAGTAAGTTTGTGTAAATCTGAGTCAAAAAACATTGTGACATAATAAATTAATTGAATTGCCTAAGAAAATAAATTTAAATAAAATGTCATGAATAAAATTTGCTATTCGAAAGTATCAGGCGCTCAAACTTAAATGCAAAGCTGATACGAGATGAGATGCACTGATGGTTATGTAATCACTTAATGAGTTTGTTTACACCTTACCGGCAATCTGCAGTTAGACATAAAATTGACCTAAAAACGTGTTCGCGTGAGATTAAAAGTGTTTAAAATTGAAATTAGACGTAGTGAATTATTGAAATGACTGTATTGATTAATGAAAAAAGTTAGGTATCAAGTTGAAAGTGAAATTGTGAATTTAAATCTTATGTATTGCCACGGAATGTGCTTAAAGGTTAGGATATGCCTACAAAAATGAATATTATGTGAATAAGTGTGAATATCTCCTGTGTACTGACCAAACTGTGGCAATGAAGACAATGAATTTACTATTATGTGAATTTGATGGAATAACTGTGAATATGAATATAATTGAAATGTATGAATCGATGGAGCAGTTGCAAAAAAAACAAAGGAATGTGAATGGAATAGAAGGAAAAGGAACGATCTCACTATTTCGTGCTTCCTCCTTCTGCGCTGACTGCTCCTGAATATGATGGATGGCTGCCGCTGTTCTCCACTGGATTGCTCCTGGATTGGTCTGGTTGGTGCTGGATGGGCTGGATTCCGTAACTGTCTGATGGTTACGGTGAATTCCCACTGTAGTGAGATGCTCCGTGTGTCCGGTGGATGCTGTGTATGAATTCACTCGTCGCTCCTGACTGATGGGACGCGATGAGTGGCAGCTCCGGAACTGGCACGTAGCTGGATGTGCCCTACGCCAACCTGGATGACCCACGGCTTCGCTGAAGAAAGTCCGTTGAATATGTGGAGCTCGACTCGGTGCCACAATCTTGCCCTCTCGCAATTCCGAAGGCTCGATGGACCATAGAAAATCCAAATTACATGGATATGGATTCCAAATTGTAAAAAATGTGAATAAATGCAAATTGTGAGAACAAAGAAAAGTGACACAGTGAATGTCGTTGGAGAGCGGAACAACGAACAGTAACAGACCGTAAGTTTTTGAAAGCTCAAAGCTGTCAAATTTGAATTTTGAATATTGCCATAGGTAAATTTGTGCATAGAGATTATTTGAATTACATATTATTATGTGACTTTAAACAATATTGATATTTTATTTAAAAAATACAAATTGAATAAATAATGAATTACCATGAATGCTTAATGAATTAAAAATAATACAAATGATTTATAAATGCGTAATGTCAACTTGAATTAATACAATATTGAATATTTGAATGAAAGAATATGAAAATTGAATATATTATTTAACAATTATTATTTGAATTAAATTAAAAATTAATGAGTTATCAAAAATGAATATAAGAAAAAGGATTAAAAACTAGGGGTTTTTAAACGATTCTTAACAAGTGAGTAATATTTTAAACGTTGAAGACTTCTCATACTTAACTATTACTTATTTTTAGAAACATCTAGAATAATTGAAGAGGTGTGCCTGTTGATTAGAGATTAATTTGTTGAACTTACGTGTATGAGATCTTCTCGTTAGGATGCGAGAACCAGAACTGCGGTGGTTGCCACGTCAGCGTCAACCAGGTCGACGAGTGCGACGGCACAAACAGTAAGTACCTACGTGGTTGAATTTTCGATATTTTCCCATATTTTTTCTTTTTTTCGAGAACATCCAGAGAAATCTTAAGTTGAAGCGTGAGTATCCTGGGTACGTAGCCAAATGCACAAACGCTCTCGATAATATCTGTTTCGTAGCTATCTACCGTGACAGAGTGACAGACACAGACGTGACAGAGTCAGAATGCATTTCTGTCGGCGTCTGGCGTCGACGATTGACATTCGCCTACGCCGGCAGGTTGCCGAGTGACAGGTTACAGATAGCGATCTTGGCGACGAGAATGAAGTTAAAACTTCCAAGTTAAACCAACGCTTAACGTCATTCTCGTCGCCAAAATCGCTATCTGTGACCTCTTTCCAGTTACCTTCCTTTTATTACATAAATATCTGTAGAAACTGGCACAAAAGAAGTTTGGAGAATGTTTCTTTTTTTTTACTTACGTGTATGAGATCTTCTCGTTAGGGTGCGAGAACTGCGGTGGTTGCCACGTCAGCGTCAACCAGGTCGCCGAGTGTGAAGAGACTGATAGCGAGTGCGGGGGCGAAGGGATGCCGGAGATACTCTGGTCCGCTGTGGAAATTATGCTTTGGTTAGTATATCTTGTAAACTAGTGTACAGTGTTACAACACTTACAACGTTTGAAGACGCCATTTGCAACAGCAAAAATAAACTAGCAAGAAATTTTCGGAATATTCTCCACATGATATTCAAAAAATTGTTTCCACTGTAAGGTCAAATTTTGCCACGCTCAGGAGAAAAAGTCAGAAAGTGGACACGGGCTCCGAAGCATCAGCTGAGAATGCCATCGAAAAAAATACTATGGTTACACAGAAATAGACAGCGAAATACAGAGAAACTAAAGAAAGTAATCATGGTTACGTGAGTTGTAGTGATGTTTATCAGAAGTGTACAGCTGGCAATTTAACAAGTGTGTTTGTATGTATGTTTGTGTGTGTGTGTAAAAAAGAGAGGGGTTGGGGGAGAGACTGAAGTGGTACTTACGTGAGTTAGATGTGATGTTGATTAAAAGCATGCTGCTGGGGAGGGAGGTGCCGTGTTCGTTGACAGCCACGACGAAGACGTGGTACGTCGCGTTCACTTCAAGGTTGTCTATGTTGGCCATACTGTCTGTTGTGTTGATTTGCTGCAAGAGATAAAAAACTGTAAATCTAATGGTTAAGACGGGTGGAGGATTACAATTTTGAAATAGGCTAACCCCTATTCATAAACGTACGCAAAAGTTATCAAGCCGATATAGTTCCTTATGTCCCTTTCTATCCACAGTTTCTATCACACCAATAGGTACGTCGGAAAGGGACAAACGAACTTTATCGGCTTGATAACTTTAGTGAACGTTTGCAAGTACCTATAACACACCTAAAAACTTAACATGGAATATATACTTTGTCGTAGATTCAATGTTCAAAACTGAAAACGTAAATGGAAGTAGCTACCTAAGGCTACATGTTATTGTTAATGAGTTGCCAGTGAACGAAATACGATATCGTGTCGATTTTCATACTTGAAATATTTAGTCTAAGAAACCTGTCGCCTTGTTGCCAGTTCGGTTGGATCAGACAGCGGCCTATTAAATTTCACCCATCTCTCTTCTTCTTACCCCTTATTCCCTCAATGCTAAGGATCGCGACAAGTAGATACCATGTCTCCATTGAATGCGGTCATATGCCGTGTGGACTGCACTGCACTAGGCTGCCGCCAGTCGACTACTTTAATACAGTTAGACCATCTCTTAGGTGCCCCACCCACAACTATGAGCCAGGATACTAAGAAGAATATCCAAAAAGACCTTACATTGTCCAGCTGCAGCGTATTATAATATGTAGTAAGGTTGCGAGTTGTTGCCGACGCGTTGCCAGTGGACGACATATGATATAGGATGTATATCATTGGCACCGTCTTCAGAGGCGGACCAGTCTAAGAATCCTGAAGCCTTTGTCACCAGTTGTTACACCAAACAACGACCTACTATTTCTCACCCAGAATTACAGAGCCTCCTTTAAGAAAAATATGCAATAAGCGCTTACATTATCCAGCTGCAGTGTATTATAGTAGTAAGGTTGCGAGTTGTTGCCAACGCGTTGCCAGTGGACGACATACGATGTGGCATTGGCGCCCTCTTCCGGTGCGGACCAGTCCAAGAATCCTGAGGCTTTGTCGCCAGTGGTCGTGATGATGGCGTGGACTTCACGTGGTGGGCCGGGTAGGAGGCCGGTACCTAGGAGATGATTACAATTAGAATTATTAATTAAAAATGTCGTAACATTCATGCACGATTCGTAATCAAGGAAATGATTTTCGAAATAGGTGAAATACCTAAGCTTCTCTATAGTTGTTTTGGAATTGTAAGGCTCCATTCACACTTTCATATCGAGTTAGCGCTTGCGCTCATTAATATGTACCAAATATTAAGCAGATATTTTGCTTCTGGAAAAAACTCTCTTCAGTTTTAATCGCATTGGTTCCATCCTACTACATTTCCAAAATATGATAGACGGATATTGTCTTGTCAAGTAGTATTTTCTCAGCATCCATCAGAGCAAGATACCCTAATGACATCAGACAAAAGCTGTGTCAAAGTGTACCTTCTTCGAAGCACTGCACGATGTTCCCGATATAAGGCACGCAGGTGTTAATGCCGCCGGTGTACGCGCCGGCGCAGACTCCTCGGCAGTTTGCGGGGACGCCGCGCCGTTCGCAGCAGGATTCGTGGTTGCGACCTGGTGGGAAAATGTTTGAGGAATAAGTTGGATGATTTAACTTGTTGACAAGGAGAAAAGTCTGCAATTGGTGCTATTAGGCTTAGAATAAATTAAATTTAAAGTTGGATGATGATTGTAGTAATACCAATTGAGATTCGCTAATCGAGGTATTGAGTCTCTAATGGTTCCCATAAAGTCTTCGGTCATAATGTATCGTTTGTCCACATTTTCGTTATTCATAATATGGTTTTTCTCAGAAACGCGTAACTTTTCAGGATTGCTATAAAACAAACCTAACCTTCCTATCTGTAGGTAGATGACCTTCATGAAAACCCTGAAAAGTTAATCGTTTCAGAATTATGACTAATGATAGTAATGATAATCTGGCGATGGCGATTATTACATTATGAGTTTCAATGATTATGTCAAACAAAGGGATCTGATTTGTTTGCTACTGTGTACCTATTTTTAATGGCTCGGCTGTGACGGTTGTCTAAAAGGCAATAGCGGCGAGCGGCGGTCATAGGTTGGAGCGAGAATAGTAAAAGTTATACAGTCTTCTTGTTATAAATACGTACCTCCAGCGCCACAACGTAGTAATTTATGGAACTCCTGCGCACAGAGCGGCGCCAGCGCGCGCAAGTCGGACATCTTGGCGTCGTACGTGCACAGCGGCATGCACACGCCGGCCACCGCCACTTGCTCGCAGCACGCCGTCACGTTGTACGAGTTCGATTGCTCCAGTTTTTCTTCGACGGCCTGTGGAATGAGATTTTGAGTAATTTACTATTTTGGTTCAGTAATCGCAAATGAATATCTAAACCATGCTTAATTATTTTTAAATCGGGACTTAATCGCGTATAACTACATATTAAACTGACCGACCTCCAACGTTTCAAGGATGGCGTTGTCCCCGTGGTCTCGGAGAAGACTGGCTTGAAATGACATTGACATGCGATTAAGTCCCGATTTAAAAATAATTATGTGTAATAATCGTGAAAGTTTAAATCAGTGTTAAACCATGCTTATTTTTAAGGAACAGAGAGGCTTTTTTTAATTAGCTTCTTTTAGTGTCCCACTGCTGGGCAAAGGCATCCCCTCGTTTTTTCCACTCGACCTGTTATCAGTGTTTTCCTACCAGTTTGGGTAGAATGCGTCTAGGTGGTTCCGCCATCTCTTTGGCCTGCCCGAACCCCGGCCTGCATCGGCTATGGTATTCCGCGGGTCCCATCAGTCTGTCACCATTTTGGCCCACCTTTCCGGGTTATTATTAATTTAATCCAAAATGAATCTTGGCGTGCGAACTGAGAGATCACCACCTGTCCCGATCCTGCGGGGTTAGGTTAGATGTTTACATGGGAGCGACTGTCTTTTGTTCGTTTCTATCGCTTCTGGTAGGACCAGTGGGTTAGTATACACACCTGACTCTGAGTCCTGAATATGAGTCTCGGGGACGCGTCGCCCACGCCGTGCTCGTTGACCGCCTCGACGTAGATCTCGTAGTCGGTGTTCGATTCCAGGTTCTCCAGGATGAACGGTGAGTGGATCTGGGAACAAACGCAGTTTTTATTTTACCATTCTCTGGGCATGTACGATTTGTGCACGAATGCCAAATGAGGGTTGTCTAGAACTAGCGATTACGGAGCAGGCCCCGTAGCCGAATGGCATTTCTGCGACGCGAAACGCCACCGAAAGTACCGAAACGCCGCAGAAATTTAGTCTGGCTCTGTCGCGCCAATACGCAAGAGCGATAGAGATAGATAGCTACGAAAGCGATAGTATCGTGAGTGTGTCATGAGCGTTTGTGCATTTGGCTGACGACGACGCACACAGAGCCGCGGATGGACAGACGGCCTGAGCGAAATTATAAGTTGACCTAATACTTGACTACGAAAGTGGAACTCTAAAATTGATTTTGAAAATTTAAAACTTCTGTGAAATTAAACAATAAATACTTATCGGCTGAACCTGTCTTGTAAGATACATTTTGTCTGACAATCATTTCGATTACAACGCATTTAAATTGGTGTATCTACACGCAAAATAACACAGACAAAGCGCGTTTTTGAATATACACATACATTTTAGTTAGTCATTTACAGTTTTACATAGAAGAAAATGTCATTACACTGCACCATGCAGACATGTACGTACGAGTGAGTTTAATTATGATCAACTTGTATTATTTACCAGTTATACATACATGTGTAGAGATTTTATGCTTACGGTATTTTTCATGACGACGCTGCAATAAAATCGGTGTATCTTGATTTGACGTTCATAAGTGCATATTATTATGCCCACTTGAAAAATAATCATCAAACACCACCAGGAAATTTCACTAATGAGAAATGATCCAACATCTATCGCAATTCAATAGCGTTCCTATCGTAAGACATATTAGTTTCCCCCTACTCATTAGTCGTTAGTTTTAAACGTCACTGAAACTAAAACCGCCATCATTTAGCAATTACGCGTGATAAGCAATAACCATTAATATTCAGGAACCTTAGATTACGGGATTTAAGGCTTATTCTTAAGCGATACGAATTCCACGTGCAGAGGGCATTACAGGGCCGATAAATTAAGCGATAATGCGGCAAACAGCCCTTCATCTGCGTCCACACCGTAACCGTCTTTACAGGGGGTATTTTTTAGAACTGGCAATATTTTCTCGATATGATAGGATGTATAAAACAACTAGCTTTTGCCCGAAGCTTCGCTCGCGTTAGAAAGAGACAAAAGGTAGCCTATGTCATTCTCCATCCCGTCAACTATCTCCTCTTAAAAAGTCAAGTCAATTCGACGCTCCGTTTTGCCGTGAAAGACGGATAAACAAATAGACACACACACTTTCCCATTTACAATATGAGTATGGATAATGGGACACCAAATATCATATTTCGATCAATCTTCTTTCATTTTTTTAATACTACCTCGGTGGCAAACAAGCATACGGCCCGCCTGATATAAAGCGATCACCGTAACCTATGGACGCCTACAACTCAAACAGTGACACATGCGCGTTGCCACCCCATTAGAAACTTAGTCGCAAAAAGTCTCTAATGCTTTTGTCGCCACAAAGCTATGTGTAGACGTAAGTGCGTTTTCACATTATCCGATACGTTACATTGAAGCCGCCATCTTTGATTTTTTTGCCTTTGAAATCCTTCCGACATCCGATATCGGATCGGATAATGTGAAAACGCACTAATGCGCTGAACTCTCGGAGCGGTGTGATCGGCAGGGCGAGCGAGCGTGCGTCCATTACGGCTCAGCCACGACATTGGTCTAGCGCGACAGCGGTGAGCGGCGGCCATACATTGGAGCGAGACACAGCGATGGGACTTTTCATTCGCACGTATGGCTGCCGCTCACCGCTGTCGCGCTTAGACCAATGTCGTGGCTGGGCCGTTATGCAACGTCAGGACACTTGTTTGATCTTCAATCGTTTGACATGCACGCCGCACGTCCGCCCCGCTGCACGCCCAATATGCAGGCCTTACACTTACGGCTCAGCCACGACATTGGTCTAAGCGCGACAGCGGTGAGCGGCGGCCATACATTGGAGCGAGACACAGCGATGGGACTTTTCATTCGCACGTATGGCTGCCGCTCACCGCTGTCGCGCTTAGACCAATGTCGTGGCTGGGCCGTTATGCAACGTCAGGACACTTGTTTGATCTTCAATCGTTTGACATGCACGCCGCACGCCCCACCCCGTTGCACGCCCAATACAGGCCTTATACCCGGCAACCTTCAAATCAAGAGTGAACAGGCATCTTCTGGGCGAGCTCACTCCATCGTAGGCCACGTCTTTGCCTTTGGCTAGTCTGTGGTCAAGAGTAAGCCCATTTATAATAATAAAAAAAAAAAAAAAAAATACTTAGAGAGCTCATAAATTAAGCGATAATGCGGGAAACAGCCCTTGATCTGCCTCCACACCGGCGCTAAGAGGATACAATTTACGAAATCCGCACACAAGATTTGTGTTTTACGCGGAGTACTTAAATATATCTTCATAAAAAAAGTCCTAAATTCAAAACTCCTGGGTGGCTAGCCGAATGGCACAATCGCTCACGAAACGCTCACGAAACGAAGCGCTAGTAGATATCTATCTCTATCGCGTTTGCGTATTGGCGCGACAGAGCCAGCGGCGTATCGCTTTCGTTTGGCGTCGGAGAAATGCCATTCGGCTACGGGGCCTGGTTAATCTTCGCTTAAATAACTCAAATCTTTACACGCATTGCGATTCAAGTTATGAAAATACTGTAAGAAGCAAGTGCGGGTAGTCTGAAATCTCGTACAGCTAGAGGATGTTGATGTCAACTTTAGCCAGTCTGCTCTAATACCACGGGGACAATGCCGCCCTTGAAACGTCGGAAGTTAATAGTGTTTAAAACATAGTAATACGTGATTAAGTCCCGTTTGCAATTTTAAATATGTGTAAAAATCGTGAAAGTTTAAATAAGTATTACTTTAAGAAGGTCTTTAATTCATCGAGAACTAAAAAGACAAAATTGTAGCGTATCTAAAAAGTTAAATACTTCCAGTTAAGCTATTAACTTTCCAGTTAAGTATTTTAGGTTTACTTTTCAATATCCATAAGATTGATTGATTCGCAAAAACAAAAAATCTGATTAAATTGCCCATTTTGAATGATGGCAAAAACTTAAACTTTGATTTCACACCGGTGTGGAGTCAGCTTTATCTTGCCGACAGACGGCAATGTCACCTTTAATTTATAGTTCCACGGAGGGCGATCCCTAATGAATGTATAATGAATTAATCCCTTCGGCTATACAAATCGTTGCCTATATTCGAGGCTCTTCTTCAATGGTACTCCTACGCCTTGACAAATGATTGTATCTGAAACATAAGCATTTTTCTGAAACCAAATTACGACGACAACAACGTATAGGGTACAATCTGCAATTTTTTTTTTCAGAAAATTGCACCTTAACCACCAACGTACAAGGTGCTATCTGCTACAAGAAAAAAATCGCAGATTGCGCTTTGTATTGTTGTCGTCGAAAAATTGGCATTCTAGTAAAAAAATTTGGCATAACATTCTGCAGAATTTTATAATTTTTTATTTATAACCATCATTTTTTTTTATTTATAATCTAGTCAATGTTTATTTACAGTCACATACGTTTTCCGGTGAAAATTCAAAACATTCCCAAATTTTATGAAATTTTTATTTGAGAATAAAAACAATAGTATCCAACGGTGTGGTGATATGGCACAGTAGGTTTAAACGATAGGTTTTGCCTCTATTTTTAAACCAAAAAAAGGCCTCAATGTTTGTCACATAAATACAGAAAAACACCTGAATACATTAACAAATTATACTTGATTTTGCATAAGTATTATAAATTCAATCAGGTTAGGTTTATAATTTTGAAATCAGGTGTATCAAAACTTCAATAATTTGAGTTATAGTTAGGGAATGCAATCTCGACGAGATTGGGGCCCAGGCGAGATCTCGGGAATTCATGAAACCAATCTCGCGAGATCTCGCCAATTTCGAGATCTCGCGAGATTGGCCGGTTTGTGGGTTTATTCTTGTAAATAATCACAATACAGCAATGAAGAAGGATAACAATCATAAGAATGATTGCTATTATGAAACAAATATTTATCTTGACTATTTTTTCAGATTTTTTTTGATGTATTTTACATTGTTTAACATAAATTAAGTACCTCACAACTCACAATATATTTTTAAAACTTTAAAGTATAGATTGTTATGCAAGAAAATAAAATAAAATAATTCACGAATGAGTAGAAGCGTGCCAATTTCGAAATCGTTGTCATGCCAACCGCGAACAAGTACACAGTAGAGACTACTTAAAAAATCTTTATTGATGAAGGGATAAAAATTTAACATTATAAAAATCAAGGTTATCCCTACCATCATTAAATAGACCCACATAAAAACATTAACTCTACTCAATTAATTATGAGTATTATGACTAGTTGACTACTAATAAATTATTACATTATATTAGACTACCAATACAATACGCTTCTTAAACCCGACAGTTAAATAAGAAACTAAAATAGAAAGAAAAACGGAAATATATACATAAATATCATTAAATAAATATTATTTTTCCACAGATTGACTTAGTCCCACGGTAAGCTCAAGAAAGCTTGTGTTGTGGGTACTCAGACAAAGGCATACATAATATACAAGTACTTAGATACATAGAGAACATCCATGACTCAGGAACAAATATCTGTGTTCATCACACAAATAAATGCCCTTACCGGGATTGAAATCCGAGACCGCGGCGTAGCAGTCAGGGTCACTACCCGCTGGGCTAGGCCAGACCGGTCGTTAAATATATAATAATAACATATTACAATATATAGTAGTGTGACTATTTAAAAAAGAAATAAAAAAATATATAATACAATAATTTGATTTTTTGAGTGTAAAATAGAAATTGTTATTGGTTGCCTAACAAACGAGAGCCGTAGTGAGGTTTTTGTAGGCTTCTGCTCTCTCGACATCCAACAAAACTCTGTGCACGAAAATTCGTAAAATAGATGGTTATATACACACAGCCATAAGTGTAATACCATAATGGCGAATCACGCAAATAGGTCTGGCTGACACCTTTCGAATTATTTCGAAACGGTCTGAATCTGTCATTCGTTGTTGAATCTCTCGATCTCTATTGAGTTAACAAGTTGGCGAGTTCAGTTAAATGATATAGTTCATATAAATCATTTACAGCTTGGGAAAGAAACATGACTAGTCATTTCGCGAGCTTTTTATGCTTGAGTTAAATCTCGTTGATCTCGCGAGATCTCGTCAATTTTTCGGCCGAGATCAATCTCGCTAAAAATGACCGAGATCTCGTACAAAAGAGATCTCGCGAGAACGAGATTGCATTCCCTAGTTATAGTGTTTTGCTACGGCAGCTCAAGGCTGAAAGCATATTCAGGTTAAAGATTAATGTATGGCGGCGGCAGCCGTGACTTTGCTCCATGTGGCCAGATTAAGATTTACTGAGCACTCTAAAACATAAGTTTAAGCCTGCGTTTGCCTAGGGAGATGACTAAAAGTCTAACCCTTTTAGGTTTTGAGTTTATCAAAAGATGTTAATGTAACTTTAACTGCACGTAAGTAATTATTTTCTAGATAATTTTCTTGTGACCCTTTCTGTTCATCTTTCAATTTGATTAACACCAACTTTTACCTCGAAGCAATTTATTTACTTTCAAAACTTTATTTTATCCAAAAAGTTACCTTGAGCTGTGTCTGAGTATGTAACCTTGCAGCACTCTCCTTGAAATCCTTGCATCACTCAGTATACCACTTAAATCTAGTCGCTACGCTCAAGGTTAAAGTTTGGCATAATTCGTTTGCTCAACACGAAGGGTTCAACAACAACTTAAAAAAAAAAAACATATTCGTTACCTTTTCCAGCACTCTGTAATCATCTCCTGCCGCTACATTGTACTTACTGAATAGTAACAGGCAATACCAATGGCGTAGTAGACCAAAGCACTACAGCATAGTCTGTGTCAAAGTATGTTACGGCATACTTGGAGTAAACAGTTGCTGTCACTGGCAAAGTGCGATGAACTAGTTGCTCTCTCTGTCATTATAACATTAAGATATTCTATTTCCTCACCTTCTCTAGAACTCTGTAATCATCCCCCGCCGCCACAGCCTTATAATGCAGATTGTAGTACTGCACAGTATCAGGTAACGCCGCAGGCTGAGACCAATGCACCACGGCATAGTCTGTGTCAATGTTGGTGAGGTGCAGTCGGGTAGGGGGGCCGGGAAGTACCCCATAGCCTTGGAGCAAACAGTTGGTGTATGATGACATGTAGCGGAGGCACCTGCAGAGATAAAAGTAAGATTAAAGGTCCGCTTCTCAAGTTTTGAACCAGGTGCAGGATAAATATTTGGTCGTTTAAAAGTTGCATGTAGGGCAAACATGTACCAATTTTGCTGTTTGCAGGTTATGGTTGCTACTACAGACTGGAAGACACGATTCTGTCAAGCTCTGCAACATGGAGAATGGTCCATACCATTCACCAGTCTCCTATATGCCTACAACTGACGGATAAAGTAAAATACTTACTTGAAGTGATTGAAGTCAAGTTTTGTCACATTGCCACCGCACAACGGTAGACAAAATTCTGGCAACTAGCTCTGCAGCAGGGGGAATGGCCCATTCCATTCACCAGACACCCGAACAAGGTCGTCCCAACACATACCACGCAGGTGGCCAAATAAGACTACTGCTTACTAATGGATTTCGATAGATGTGATTGAAGTCAACAAGGTTCGTCACATTGCCACTGCAGAGTTGAAGACAGGATTCTGGCAACCCTGTAGCCCGGAGAATGGTCCATCCCATTCACCCATTCACATCCTCCCGGCCCAAATCATGCAGATAACCAACTAAGCATACAATTGAAGGATATAGCAGAACACTTACTTGAAGTGATTAAAATCCAGGTTTGTCACATTGCCGCTGCACAACGGTAGACAGTATACTGGCAGCTAGCTCTGCAGCAGGGGGAATGGTTCATTCCATTCACCACACACCCGAACAAAGTCGTCCCAACACATACCACGCAGGTGGCCAAATAAGACTAGGTACTGCTACTAATGGATTTCGATAGATCTACACTTTGAGTGATTGAAGTCAAGATTCGTCACATAGCCACTGCAGAGTGGAAGACAGGATTCTGGCAACCCTCTAGCCTCACGGAGATTGGTCCATCCCATTCACATCCTCCCGGTCTAAATCATGCAGATAACCAACTAAGCCTACAATTGACGGATATAGCACAACACTTACTTGAAGTGATTGAAATCCAGGTTTGTCACATTGCCACTGCACAACGGTAGACAGGATTCTGGCAACCCTCTAGCTCTGCAGCAGGGAGAATGGTCCATCCCATTCACCAGGCATCCAAAGGTGGTCCCGGCCCACGGCGCGCAGATCATCAGGTCTGTCACCTGCAGCTAAGGGTTAGAGTGGGGAAGAGAGATGGCGCATTAGACACAGATGAGATGAGTGTTAGTGTGAGTGAGATGCAGGAGCCAGACCGATAACTATTGATGAGACGACTACGGTAATTGTAATGAATTATTATAAACATTGAAGTAACAAATCTGATCAGGTACTGCAGTCGTACGTCAGTGGTTAAGTGTTTAAACTGTCTTAATACAAGGAGAAAATCGTATACTTAAGCAGTTTCCTCTTTGATATTTATTTTATTTCATAGGTAAATGGATCCTGTAATTTGATTTCGCAAGTTCTATACATGTATATAGACAATCTTGATATAATTTTGATACGTCTCTGAAAATCCCTAACTCGGAGTCGGAATGCACTCGAAATTAATTGGGAGTTTCGCGAAATTTACGACATTTGCGTGGCGTGCGTGTACGACATGTGCATGCCGTTCCCGGGAAATTCCCTAATTGGGGAATATTCGTTATGAGCAGGAAGAATTGTTCATCACGACGCTTGTGCGCTAACCAAGAAGATCAAAACAAGTAATTATAATTATTTTGATTGAAATATAAGAAATAATTGATTCACTCACTTTTTGTGAAGTCATAATAATATCAATTAAATTTGTTAAATGGACCCACTGCCTTGTTTAGGAATAAGTTACAGGCAAAGTTATTAATTAGCTCAATTTAACTGTAAATTGGTTCAAAGCGTCCAAAACAATTTGGGAAGCAATCAAAGTTTTTCAATATCAAGGCAAAGGGAAACTGTTTATTAATGGCTTAATGGAATGGTGTGTATGAACTTTAAAAAGGCAGGTTTTGTATGCAGGATGAGACGCGAGAAGTTCTGAAAACTCAAAATTATCAGCATGTTTGTCAAGTAAGTTACGGAGAGTATACCTAAAAGTGGTATATTAATATTTATGATGAATCATTGGGCGAACAAAAAAATAACTTAATTGATTAAATACTTATTATTTGTCTTCATAAAACTCACGGGAAAATCAAATTTTTTGCTACTTATTTTATAAATTAATTGATTGATGGAAGAACTCTGCCTTTTTAAAGTTTAAATGTAATCCAATGAGACATTAACCACCCAAGAGCGTCAAAAGAACATAAAAATATAAGCTTGATTTGGTTCATATTATGATATTACAGGGGTACAAGGGTTACAAGGTTTTTTTTATAAATGTATCTTTCGATATTTATTTTTATTTTTTATATTTTTTGTATATTATAAAAAACTGGCCAGTGATTGACCTTTCATTTATTTCAATCTGTGTTTGGCTACCATATCTAGTTTATCTCTCTCAGTAGCTTATCTGAAAGGGATAAATTTACCTTGGTCATTGTAGGTATAATTTGTGTTTTATATTGTAGCTTTTTTGTATTTAGGTAAGTGTTTTACTTCTACTATTTATATGTTGGCCAAATATTAGCCATAATGACAAATCAAGGTTACATTTCTAATATTGAAAAGTGCCTCCCCATTTTTTTACTCGGTGCCATTAAGGTGCACCTCGGTAGCGGTGTTTTAATTTTATGACAAGAATACATCTTAATGGAACGCGAATTGGGGCATTTTGTTGTTCCGTATAAAAAGGATCTAAAAAGAAATTATCGCTTAAGGCATAATTTACAAGGATTGGAGATGTATACCTAAGTACCGTTTTAGACGGAACGTCACTCTTAATGAATATTATTCAGTGATTCTTTTGGGGTTTGACACGCCAAATATTTTTAGAGTAATAAGTGGAGATAAGAGAAAAAAAAATCTGGCATATTCATATCGTATCAAAATCTTATTGTTGACACTGATTGGTTGATTCTCGCACATCTCCTCTTATGTCCACCCAATCATCAGAACTTTGCAATAGAGTAAGTTGAAACACCAAAAACTGAACACTTACCTACCCCGATATTGAAATAAACGGATGTACTCACGTTATTATATAGCGACTGTTGCGACATGTTTCGAGTCATCACATCACGTCACGGAGTCTAGCCGACGCAAGCGCTCATACCTGATGACGGTCTCCTAAATGACTCGAAACATGTCGCAACAGTTGCGATATAATAACGCGAGTAGGTACATCCGTTTATTTAAATATTTGAATATGTCTCACGAAAATTTAACGTACCCCGATCTCAAACGTCTTGGTCGGGTCGCACAGCTTGTCCACGCAACCGAAGTGGTTGACGCCGGCGTTGACGCAGCAGGAACGGACGTCGGGCAGCTTGGGCGCGGGGGCCACTTTCGTGGTCTTCATCTTGCCGGGGATCAGGGTTAGTGTCCTGGGGGTTATGAGATTGCTTTAATAGTTGTAGAAATTCACGAAATACATAATTGAGTATTTGGTCAGCAAAAGTCCGTTCAAGCTTTGGGGTAACATCAAAAGTAAAGTCATAAATCACAATCTACAAATGAAGATATTATAACTGTTGGGAATATAAATAAGTGAAAAACCGACGCGAGAAACTTTCTTGCAACCATAAAAACTGTAACGTTTAAAGGTACGTTGCTACTATTGACACTATGGTTATAATTTATTGCCATTCTGCCGATTTGACACTAGAAAAAAACAACACTCACCTAATAGCGTAACTAGGCAAACTCGATCCATGCACATTATACGACGTCACCGTGATCTCATACATCGTGAACGGCAGCAAATCGTTCAGCACAAAGAACGTCTTATTTGCTGGTATTCTATGCGTCACAGGCTGGCTCATCTTCACAGTCATATTCTTGATGGAACTCTCTGAGGGATCTATCAAATGGGCGTCGAAGGAGCGTAATGCGGTGACGTTGACGATGTATTCTGTGACGGTTTCTGTGTTTTCGAGAGGCGGATTCCAGGTGATGTTCAGTTGTTTTTCGTTGAGAGTGTCCACTTCGACGTCTTCTGGGGGGCTTGGAAGGAGTTCTGTAAATAATCATGCAATCGGTTAATATAATAGGCTTAATTAAGCCTTCAGCAATATATTTGTAGGTCATAATTTTATTAATTTGTTGAACCTTCATTGTATTAATTATACAAATTGAATTGAAATTGAGGAGTTAGTAAAAGTATCCTCATTAAGAGTTTTGAATTATAATTAACGGTTAATAGTTTTATTAGACTTATATTGGCCGAAATTACCTGTTTAGTTTTTGTCGAGCTTCCGACGCAGTTATATGCGTCATGATCGCAGAAAACTAATATCGGGAGCTCGACAAAAATCTAAAGGTAATCACATTCTCTATCAGTCAAGCGTAACTTACCAACGCCCTCAACGATGCAAGCTAAAGTCTTCTCCATGTACGCGGCACAGCTGTAGTGTGTCTTGATATTGTCGGTCACCGGAGTGAACTCGCCTCGGCACACATCTTGGCAGATGTCGGGCACTCGCTCTTGTATACAGCATGGCACGTGGTTTCGGCCGTCGGCCATGCATCTGGATTGGGGTGAAAAATATTTTTTTTATAAACCGAAATATGTAGGTACCATACACAAAAGAAAAAGCGATCAAGCCCACTGCTGGCGAAGCTGGGAAACGAACCCCGGGTCTTCAGCTATCGCGGCTGACGTGTTGGACCGCTACAACACCCCGACCGCCGTAGTACCCGTCAAAATTTCTCTAATGTATGTCATACCATTTATGAATCCTATGTAGGAAGAATGTTTTTTTGTAAAAAAATATCTTTTGATACATGATTTTATTATCTACACACTGCAGTAATTAATTAAACAGGCAACTTTAATCGAGACAAAACCCCAAAAGTCCAAAACAATAAGGTTGCATTGTTTCCTCACATATTTCCATGGTCACCTCTCGTAACCCCTCCCGACCGCCACCCCATTCACACGTGTATAAAAGTTTCAGCTTAATTTAATAATGGAAGTCGGTCTAATTTGGCTTGCAAGATTGATTAGAACATGCTCGAACACAATTCTGTTTTTAGTTCTTCTATTTAGTGTGCTCATGCCTAAAGATTTTTTTAAATGATGATACTTATTTTAATAATTACAATCCCTCACTGTGTTACGCTCAAGTCGTAACAACATAGGTTAGACGTAGGTAATCTATTTGAGAAACTAGACTAAATTGCTTAATAAGCATCAAATCAAAAGGTTCCAGGATGGGTTGACGATAAATAGAAATAGCGCCACAATTAACCACAGACAATAAGGAATTTCACTGTCCTTGAAATAAAATATTTTATACCATGCACGAAATAAAGCATCAGCAAGATAATTATTAAAGTACATGGACAACAATTATTTTAAATTCGATTTCTATTTAATAAGTCGTGTAAATGAGTTGTCCGTGACGTCACTCAACACGATTTTATATTAGCTAACCGTTCTAATTCGTTTTGACAGTCCAAAGAAGTTGATTTGACTAGAAGGAAAGTAACTTATAAGTTTCCATTTGATGCCAAATTTACTTACTTAACAATAGCAGGGAAATCAGGCTGACACGTCTCTGGGTCCTGCCCCGTTCCCTCCAATATGGTCTGAATGCTGCAGAACCCGAGACAGTCTTTTGTCACGTTGGCAGCGACGCAGCAGTCCGTGTAGTTGTGTGCCAACGCCAGCGGTGACAACGTTGGCAGGTTGGCAGAATAGCTGTCTGTCACGTTGGTGTTCTCCGGAGGGGTTAGGCCTCTTGATATTACTAAAACAACAAAGTTAGATTAAAATAAGTATTAAAAGATTAACCGTGCCGTGCCGATGACAAGCGAGGTACACTAGGCGTGTCATTTTAAAATCGACAAAGTAGTTCGCCGCCACAGCGTACAGTTTTCTAAAATGGAATATGCAACGAATCGCTTAAGAGACATCTTACAGAGATCGACCTGCCCCCAAACAAATAAATTCTGCGTTGCAGCAGCACTTGACGAATTTAATTTTATTTGAGGGAGTAGAGTTTGAATGCTGGTGCTATGGATACTCGCCTATTACCGATATGCCTTTACTGGGATTCCGACCCACGAGCAACGGCTTCTCAGGAAAGGTAGGCAAGTCCAATCGTCACTTAAACCTTTGAGTTATTACTACTAATAGAGATGAGTAGATGACATACCAAAACTATTGACTGTTGTAATCGTAAGCTACCAAGCGATTAAGACGTCGTAAGCGCCTTAAAATTCATGGTGCTTGCGCGTTTAAATCGCGAGATTTGCGCTTCGCGTTTGTTGTTTATTAACTACAACTTAATATGCAACTTCACTACAAGAAATAGAGCCCATTACTTGTTTTGACAGTTTCTTCAATAACTTTAAAAAGTTTTTGATTGTCACACCTAAAACAAATTGTTTATCTAAAAGTCTGACAAGTTTTCTGGAATCGATGTGTTTTTGTGATTCCATTTAAATAAAGTTATTTGATATCGTGACCCTGTAATATGAATTACAGACAAAGTTTCTGCGTAATAAACATATAGGTAAGTAATTTGGATAACAGGCAGTCGTAGAAATTTTATGAGGCAGATTTATAGCGAAATTGTTCGACTTATAAGAATTTGGGAAGTAAGAAATTAGATTTTTTTTCTACGGTATTCAGGCCAGCTTTTTTACGAGTTCCGTATACATAAGCTGATAGAGATATTCAAGCTGTTTACAAAGTAAATGAATCTTTCTTAAAGTTTGTGACTTCAAAGTCTCTCACTATAAATAGGTTTTCCCTTCACCAGCTCGGAAACACGTGTTTTGTCCTTTAATACCAGCGGGTAAAAACGCATTTTATCCACTAGTGGGTAAAGTAATTTGACCTTGAATAAAGTCAAAATAACTGCTTTAAAATTGATAAAAGTAAAGGCGAATCTAGTAATAAAGATGATTTACCACCTGTGGAACTACTGGAAGCAGTGATAAACGCATTTTTTGCGTTGTAGTTTCCTCGCTATAGTGAGGGGAAAAGTTTTGTGTTACACTCGGGTGCAAATGTATTTTACTTCTCGTGTGTTGAAAAACTCGCAAGTTCAGGATTCTATTCTCGAACCACTCGCTTCGCTCGTGGTTCAACTATAGAATCCTTTCACTTGCTCGTTTTTCAATTCCGCATTCGGCGTTAAAATACAACTTTGCCCCCTTGTATAACAATAGTTATTTGTTATACAAGGGGGCAAAGTTGTATTTTAACGCCGAGTGTGGAATTGAAAAACGAGCAAGTGAAACGATTAGAGAAGAATAGAATCTTGAACTTGCGAGTTTTTTAACACACGAGAAGTAAAATACATTTGCACCCGAGTGTAACACAAAACTTTTCCCCTCACTATAGCGAGGAAACTACAACGCAAAAAATGCGTTTATCGCTGCTTCCAGTAGTTCCACAGGTGGTAAATCATCTTTATTACTAGATTCACCTACTTGTATCAATTTTAAAGCAGTTAATTTGACTTTATTCAAGGTCAAATTACTTTACCCACTAGTGGATAAAATGCGTTTTTACCCGCTGGTATTAAAGGAAAAAACACCTGTTTCCGAGCTAGTGAGGGGAAAATAACTATTAACTTCTAGTTTGCTGAAAAGTTTTACAGGATAAACGTTTCGACTTACCTCGTTTGCTTAAAAAGGAAAAGTAAGAATAAAGTAGTAAGAAGAGTTTTAAAGTTACACTGCTTTAAGCAAAACACTCGTTAACTTCGTCAGTAATTAAATAGTGTTAAGTTTTATTTTACAAACTTATATTCAGTAGCAAAAGTTGCAAGCAGCATTCATAACTTCTCAGTCGGTCTCAGTCTGTGACATCACTCAAGGTGAATCTGAAGAAACTTTGGCTTTCTGAACAAGTATGATAATCATTAAATAAATGTCATAAATACAAAGAAAAAGTGACCAAGGCCTCCAAGTGTTCCGAGCTGGAATCGAACCAGCGTACTCCGTTAACCGTGTTAAAAAATACAAATTAAAATATTTTCAAATGAGAATAATTTAATTTGTTCTAAGAAGTATGATAATGGTTGGGAATTTTATATATAATATACTTCTTGCCATATTTATATGTATATGTATATTATGTATGTATTGATATATTTATATATTGGTTAGGTACATATTTTGTATTTTATTTATGTAATCTAGTATGTAATTTATTTTATAGTGTCATTTTGTATTTATCTATATAATATAAAGCTACAACCCGACTGACATTTTTCCAAAAATGGGCAGAAGGGGGATTTGAAGGTGGCAGTGTTTGGTGTGGTCGTATAGAGTTTGGTCCTGCGACCCCGGATAGATCAGACCGTCGGTCTACCGGTTCCGGTAAAAAAATGTTGGACGGCCTGGCCAAACGGCTGGAGTTAGCCGGGGAGTGTTCGACCAAATGTCATAGAGGACCCTGGGCAGTTTTTGACGCCACCATTTTTTTTTCAAAATGGCCGACTTTTTTTTTTGACGAATTTTCAAGTTTGTCGTAGAGAGCTCAAATTTTGGTCATAGAATCTCCAAGTGGCCTCGATTCGAATGAAATAAAAAAAAATTGAAAAGTGCTACAAATGTGGGAAAACTGGCCACTTTTATTTTGTATGGCAACTTTTAAACCGTAAGAGATAGCCGGGGGGTGCTCGACCAAATGTCATACAGGTATCCGAGTAGAAAAAAGTTGCATTAAAAAAAAATCAAAATGGCCGACTTTTTTTTTGAAAATTTTCAAAATGGTCCTAGCGCGCTGAGATTTGGCACACGGGTGGACGGTCGCGCTAAGATTAGTATTCAAAAAGAAAATTTTGAAAAATTCAAAATGGCGGCATTTGAGGGCCAATTTAAATTTGAATGGAGGTTTTTCTTTTAATTACCATAGCTCCGTAACGGTACAAAGAAGTGAAAAGTGCTCAAACAAATGTTATACAGTCACCCGAGGTCCATCGAATGGCATTAAAAAAAAATCAAAATGGCCGACTTTTTTTTTGAAAAATTTCAAAATGGTCCGAGCGCGCTGAAATTTTGCACACGGGTAGACAGCCACCCCAAGATTAGTATACAAAAAGAAAATTTTGAAAAATTCAAAATGGCGCCCTTTGAAGGCCAATTGAAATTTGTATGGAGGTCCTTTTTTTAAATCCCCATAGCTCCGTAACGGTAGGGAAAAGGTTAATAGTGATTGAACTAATGTTGTACAGTTATCTGAGGTCCATCGAATGGCATTTACAAAATTTCAAAATGGCCGACTATGAAAATTTTTTTTTTTTTTTCGGTCCGAGCGCGTTCAAATTTGGCACGTGGTAAGAACGGGGGCCAAAAATAGAAATGAGAAAAAAAAATTTGGAAAAGTCAAAAACGGTGGCGAGAGGGGACAAAGTCAAATTTCCCTACCAGTTTGTATGGAGGTTTTTTTTTTAAATTCCCATAGCTCCGTAACGGTCGGAAAAAGGTTAATAGTGCTTAAACTAATGTTGTACAGTTATCTGAGGTCCATCGAATGGCATTTACAAAATTTCAAAATGGCCGACTTTGAAATTTTTTTTTTTATTTTCGGTCCGAGCGCGTTCAAATTTGGCACGTGGTAAGAGCGGGGGCCAAAAATAGAAATGAGAAAAAAAATTTTTGGAAAAGTCAAAAACGGCGGCGAGAGGGGACAAAGTCAAATTTCCCTACCAGCCTGAGGGAGCGTTCTACAGCCCGACGGTCATTGCTCCGGTCCAAGTTCCGAGCTGCGTACAGACAGTGCTCCCAAGCAAGAAAATATAAGTAAAAGTGTCTAAAAAGCGACGCGGCGGGCCGGAGGCCGCAGGCCGGAGGTCCAACTTCCCTACAAATCCTACAATCCCCACAGTAACTACGCGGAGGGCCGAAGGCCCGGAGCGTGTCTGACAGGCTCCCAAGTACGCGAAGGCCGCAGGCCGAGCTGCGGGCAGAGTGCTCCCAAGCACGCGAAGGCCGCAGGCCGAGCTGCGTGCAGATTGTGCTCCCAAGAAAACAATAACAAAAAGTATCTAAATAAGCGAAGCGGCGGGCCGGAGGCCCGACGCGGAGCTACGAAACCAAGCGAAGGCCGAAGGCCGAGCTCCGCGTAGGGCCGAAGGCCCGGAGCGTCCCTGATCGGCTCGCCGGCGGACCGGGAAGTTGGAGCTTAAACACGACCCAATAGTAAAAGTGTCTTAGAGAAGCGAAACGACGGGCCGGAGGCCGCAGGCCGCAGGCCCGTCGTGAGCTTCTCAAGACACTTTTAATATTGGGTCGTGTTTAAGCTCCAACTTACCTACAACTCTCACAGTAACTACGCGGAGGGCCGAAGGCCCGGAGCGTGCCTGAGAGGCTTCCAAGCACGCGAAGGCCGCAGGCCGAGCTGCGGGCAGAGTGTTCCCAAGCACGCGAAGGCCGCAGGCCGAGCTGCGTACAGACTGTGCTCCCAAGCAGAACGATAATCAAAGTGTCTAAAAAGCGACGCGGCGGGCCGAAGGCCCGATGCGGAGCTTCGAAACGAAACCCAGCGAAGGCCGAAGGCCGAGCTCCGCGTAGGGCCGAAGGCCCAGAGCGTTCCTGATCGGCTCTCTGGCGGAGCGGGAAGTTGGAGCTTAAACACGACCCAATAGTAAAAGTGTCTTAGAGAAGCGAAACGACGGGCCGGAGGCCGCAGGCCGCAGGCCCGTCGTGAGCTTCTCAAGACACTTTTACTATTGGGTCGTGTTTAAGCTCCAACTTCCCTACATCCCCCACAGTAACTACGCGGAGGGCCGAAGGCCCGGAGCGTGTCTGACAGGCTCCCAAGCACGCGAGGCCGCAGGCCGAGCTGCGGGCAGAGAGTGCTCCCAAGCACGCAAAGGCTAAAGCAAAAAAGCAAACAAGCAAAGCAATAAATCAAACAAGCAAAGCAAAAAAACAAAAAAAAGCATAGCTCAAAAACAAAAAGCTAAAGCAATAAAACAATAAAGCAAAGCACAAAAGAACACCGCGGGGCCCTCGGGCCCCGCGCACCTTTAAAAAACTAGTCTATATAATATAAAGCTACAACCCGACTGACATTTTTCAAAAAATAGGCAGAAGGGGGATTTGAAGGTGGCAGTGTTTGGTGTGGTCGTATAGAGTTTGGTCCTGCGACCCCGGATAGATCAGACCGTCGGTCTACCGGTTCCGGGTAAAAAAATGTTGGACGGCCTGGCCAAACGGCTGGAGTTAGCCGGGGAGTGTTCGACCAAATGTCATAGAGGACCCTGGGCAGTTTTTGACGCCGCCATTTTTTTTTCAAAATGGCCGACTTTTTTTTTGACAATTTTTCAAATTTATCGTGGAGTGCTCAAATTTTGGTCGTAGAATCTCCAAGCGGCCTTGATTCGAATGAAATAAAAAAAAATTGAAAAGTGCTACAAATGTGGGAAAACTGGCCACTTTTATTTTGTATGGCAACTTTTAAACCGTAAGAGATAGCCGGGGGGTGCTCGACCAAATGTCATACAGGTATCCGAGTAGAAAAAAGTTGCATTAAAAAAAATTCAAAATGGCCGACTTTTTTTTTTTGAAAAATTTCAAAATGGTCCTAGCGCGCTGAGATTTGGCACACGGGTGGAAGGTGGCCCCAAGATTTATATTCAAAAAGAAAATTTTGAAAAATTCAAAATGGCGGCCTTTGAGGGCTAATTGAAATTTGAGTGGAGGTTTTTCTTTTAATTACCATAGCTCCGTAACGGTACAAAGAAGTGAAAAGTGCTCAAACAAATGTTATACAGTCACCCGAGGTCCATCGAATGGCATTAAAAAAAAATCAAAATGGCCGACTTTTTTTTTTGAAAAATTTCAAAATGGTCCGAGCGCGCTGAAATTTTGCACACGGGTAGACAGCCACCCCAAGATTAGTATACAAAAAGAAAATTTTGAAAAATTCAAAATGGCGCCCTTTGAAGGCCAATTGAAATTTGTATGGAGGTCCTTTTTTTAAATCCCCATAGCTCCGTAACGGTAGGGAAAAGGTTAATAGTGCTTGAACTAATGTTGTACAGTTATCTGAGGTCCATCGAATGGCATTTACAAAATTTCAAAATGGCCGACTTTGAAATTTTTTTTTTTTATTTTCGGTCCGAGCGCGTTCAAATTTGGCACGTGGTAAGAACGGGGGCCAAAAATAGAAATGAGAAAAAAAAAATTTGGAAAAGTCAAAAACGGTGGCGAGAGGGGACAAAGTCAAATTTCCCTACCAGTTTGTATGGAGGTTTTCTTTTAAATCCCCATAGCTCCGTAACGGTAGGAAAAAGGTTAATAGTGCTTAAACTAATGTTGTACAGTTATCTGAGGTCCATCGAATGGCATTTATAAAATTTCAAAATGGCCGACTTTGAAATTTTTTTTTTTTATTTTCGGTCCGAGCGCGTTCAAATTTGGCACGTGGTAAGAGCGGGGGCCAAAAATAGAAATGAGAAAAAAAATTTTTGGAAAAGTCAAAAACGGCGGCGAGAGGGGACAAAGTCAAGTTTCCCTACCAGCCTGAGGGAGCGTTCTACAGCCCGACGGTCATTGCTCCGGTCCAAGTTCCGAGCTGCGTACAGACAGTGCTCCCAAGCAAGAAAATATAAGTAAAAGTGTCTAAAAAGCGACGCGGCGGGCCGGAGGTCCAACTTCCCTACAAATCCTACAATCCCCACAGTAACTACGCGGAGGGCCGAAGGCCCGGAGCGTGTCTGACAGGCTCCCAAGTACGCGAAGGCCGCAGGCCGAGCTGCGGGCAGAGTGCTCCCAAGCACGCGAAGGCCGCAGGCCGAGCTGCGTGCAGACTGTGCTCCCAAGAAAACAATAACAAAAAGTATCTAAATAAGCGAAGCGGCGGGCCAAAGGCCCGACGCGGAGCTTCGAAACCCAGCGAAGGCCGAAGGCCGAGCTCCGCGTAGGGCCGAAGGCCCGGAGCGTCCCTGATCGGCTCGCCGGCGGACCGGGAAGTTGGAGTTTAAACACGACCCAATAGTAAAAGTGTCTTAGAGAAGCGAAACGACGGGCCGGAGGCCGCAGGCCGCAGGCCCGTCGTGAGCTTCTCAAGACACTTTTAATATTGGGTCGTGTTTAAGCTCCAACTTACCTACAACTCTCACAGTAACTACGCGGAGGGCCGAAGGCCCGGAGCGTGCCTGAGAGGCTTCCAAGCACGCGAAGGCCGCAGGCCGAGCTGCGGGCAGAGTGCTCCCAAGCACGCGAAGGCCGCAGGCCGAGCTGCGTACAGACTGTGCTCCCAAGCAGAACGATAACCAAAGTGCCGAAGGCCCGACGCGGAGCTTCGAAACGAAACCCAGCGAAGGCCGAAGGCCGAGCTCCGCGTAGGGCCGAAGGCCCGGAGCGTCCCTGATCGGCTCTCTGGCGGACCGGGAAGTTGGAGCTTAAACACGACCCAATAGTAAAAGTGTCTTAGAGAAGCGAAACGACGGGCCGGAGGCCGCAGGCCGCAGGCCCGTCGTGAGCTTCTCAAGACACTTTTACTATTGGGTCGTGTTTAAGCTCCAACTTCCCTACATCCCCCACAGTAACTACGCGGAGGGCCGAAGGCCCGGAGCGTGTCTGACAGGCTCCCAAGCACGCGAGGCCGCAGGCCGAGCTGCGGGCAGAGAGTGCTCCCAAGCACGCAAAGGCTAAAGCAAAAAAGCAAACAAGCAAAGCAATAAATCAAACAAGCAAAGCAAAAAAACAAAAAAGCATAGCTCAAAAACAAAAAGCAAAAGCAATAAAACAATAAAGCAAAGCACAAAAGAACACCGCGGGGCCCTCGGGCCCCGCGCACCTTTAAAAAACTAGTGTAGTTTATATAATTGTTAGTAATATTTTGGATTACTTTTGACCTTTATTGTACTCCTGTAAGTGTGTCTATCTTACGTACTAGAACGATCCTCTCATCTCCAAGGTTAGCTGGAAGAGATCCCTTATAGGGATAAGCTCGCGTTTGTATCTCTATTCCTATAAATTGTATATAAACTGCTGTACACAATAAAGTGATTACTACTACTTCTACTTCTTTGCATTTTAATTTTAATTATTCAGAAAATTTACAATTTTTTTTAATTGTTCAAAATTGTTAATTTGGTAACGGTTTAGTTGTTTTGCACGTATGTGCTTGAAGATTGAAGATGGTGTGAAAGTAATTCATGATAAATCAGTCCTAAAAACTATTGAGAAAGACGTGAAAAATCCGACGAATGCTAAGCTTTTGTATTTTTTTGTATTATTTGTACAATCGAGTTCATAAATATGTGTAAATTTTTTCACCTTATTGCAACATTTGCAACGAGTTAAGGTGAAGAAATGTACACATGTTTTGAACTCGACTGTAAATAGAAATTCGATATGGATCGGATATATCAGTATCAGAGCTGAAGTTTTGTTTGAAGAATGCTACTTTTGAAATTGACAGATCGGTATCATATCGCACTGACATCGTATTCACATCTCAATATAATATTATTATAGTGTTCGAGTACGGAAGATAGTGACTGAAAAACAGGTGGGTACATTACTTATGTATGGAAGGCACTTATGTATGGTAATTTCGAACCTCGAGTCGGATAATCCATACAAATTACAGATTTATTTAATCAGGAGAGCGCTTCCTATATTAGAGCCTTTTGGGAAATGCGGACAGAATGCATAGTGTCTTGAAAACTTTGGCTTGCGGTTTTATTACAGGGTGGCCCAAATAGACAGGATAAAATTTTGAAACTACTAACTATATGTGTGGGCCGTAACCCAAACAGTTTTAATTTTAAATATTTACCATACCAAATAGGTTCTAGGTTCTAGTCTGAGGACACGTTTGGAGACAGTTATTTCGATTAAAAAAAAGGGGAGCGCTGGTGCCTTGTTCCTCGCTTTTATAGGGACCCGAAGGAGGGAAACTGTGGCGCTTCAGTCTTCATTCTTATCGGCCCGCCGCTCATTGGTCCTGAGGTTGGCTGTCTTGGATAGTGTTGCCAGTCGTGGCGTTAACACCATATTTTATAAAAGATTTTTTAGTATGTTTAGTTTTATAGTACTTATTTGTTTTTTTAGTTAGGTGTTTTATTTTTTGTTTATTAATTTGTATCATTTTGTATAATATATTGATTAGTTTCCCTTGTCAAAATTTTGTTATTTATTATATTTATCTATGAATAATGTTTCTTTTAAGAATTTTGAAACTATTACTTAAAACCTTTTAAAAACAAGTAATTATAAAGGTGAAAACTCAATTTGTTTCCATATAATTTTAGGAAACCGTGAAATCTATTTGTCAGACTAATTAAATATGACTCAAAAGTAGGTAAGTATAATTTTCTAAAAGCTATTAGCTGTACAGAATGAGGTAAGTTAATAATTAGATGTCTGATGTCTGTGAAGCTAGGACTTGATAAGAACTTCTGAGACTTAATAAATTATCACGTGACTTAATCTCTGCGATGTGAAATATAACTACATATAATGTAATTAAATAATTAAACAACTAAAATGTAAACTAATGTTATAAATTTTATTTTCTACATTTTTTTACAAATATACACTTATACATTTAACAGAATTTTCTTTATATAACAAATAATAAATACCGATAAATGTATAATTGACTACCAAATGTAATAACAATTTAAAGTTTTTAGTTCATACTAGAAATTAATTATTGACGTATAAAATACTTTTATTTATTTATTTATTTATTTAAACTTTATTGCACAATATAAAAAAGTACAAATGGCGGACTTAATGCCAGATGGCATTCTCTACCAGTCAACCATGGGCTAAACCGAAAGATTAAGTAGGTGCAGGGTCCTAGTATAGTTAGCGTGTAATGGAAAAGAATTTAAGATACAAACAATATCCATATATGCTACATTTAAATATATATATACAGACCTAATATTATACATAAATAGGTATATAAATATACAATACATAAATATAATATAACATATACCCATTGTGAAAGATCATTGAGGGTGACTATCGAACCTTGTCAAACAGATACTTACGCAGCATGCGCTTGAAGGCGAATTTGTTCCGAGCCTGCCTAATGGTGAGAGGAAGATCGTTCCACAGCCGGATTGCCTGGATGGTGAACGAATTTGACATGAAACCTGTACGATGTCGGGGGACAATAAGTTGAAGACTACGGGAGGTTCGGAGATCCGTGCCCGAGCGCGGGGTAACAAATTTAAAATTGGATCGAAGATAATTTGGGGCTGAAGGATCAAATAATATTGAAAATAAGGTACAGAGAATGCGCAAGGATCGACGTTCACGAATAGGAAGCCAGTTCAGTTTTTTGCGAAAAGTTGAAATATGATCGTATTTTCGGAGCCCAAAGACAAACCTGATGCAATTATTGAGTAACCGATCGAACTTGGATAAGTAAGCTTGGGTGATATTGCTGTAACACACATCAGCATAATCCAGGATGGGCAGAACAAGGGCTTGGACCAGAAGGGTCTTGGTGGAGGACGGGAGAAAGTATTTAAACCTATAGAGAGATCTTAAAGTGTACGTCACTCTACGACAAACATCAGACACCTGAGGGTCCCAAGTCAAACCGCTATCCATAGTCAACCCCAGATTCTTTACTTTCGGCAAGAAAGGTATCACTACTTCTTCGTACTGGATAGGGGTCAATTGACTGGTGTCAGTCAAAGAAAGCAAGCGTGGGCTACCGAGAATGATGGCCTGACATTTAACAGGGTTCACTGCAATGCCAAAACAACGTGACCAGGTAGAAATGTTGGCCAAGTCTGCATTCAAATTGGCGACAGCTTGATCTAGATCGTCCACGCTAGCTTGAGTGTAAAGTTGCAAGTCGTCGGCATATAGATGGTAAGAACAATTGATTTTGGTAGTAATGAAATTTATAAATATTGAAAAAAGCAGAGGGGAGAGAATGCCGCCCTGTGGAACCCCAGATTGCAGTTCACACCAGTCCGAAGAAGATTTATCAGCTCGAACTAACTGATGGCGGTGTTGCATCGTCCTACTTAACTCATCGTGACCAACAGCATTAGATTTAATAGACATTATTACTTTTCGAGTTTCATCATCTGTGACCGGGGCGAAAGAGAAAGTATTATTACAACTACAAGGCAGGGCATTAATATGTGAAATACTATTAACTTTAGTACTAGGATCTAATGAACAAGGTTTGGCAAAATGTACGTTCAAGTCATTTAGTGAAAACGAAGAAGTAGAAAGAGGAAAGTTATTAGAGCTGTTGTTGGACTTTACCACTCCAATAGATTTTAGAAATTTCCAAGTCTCAGCTGAGGACGACATAGCAATGTTGTCATGAATATGTTTCCGTTTCGCTGCTCTTACCATCTGGTTACACCTGTTCCTAGCCACTTTAAAAGCCGACCAATTTTCATCACAACGATCACGCTTAAATTTACGGAACGCACGATCACGCCGCGTCATCGCAACACGGACAGCTTTGGTGATCCAAGGCGCAGGTGGGCGTTTAAGTTTAACAGTATGAATCGGCGCGTGCCTATCAAAAAGTTTTAGGATCATTGCGTTTAAGGACGCCACCGCTTCATCAACAGACGACGCCGACATGACAGAAGACCAGTCAGCCGCCTGAGAATCGCGCTCTAAGGCTTCTTTATCAAGTCTCGCAAAACTCCGCAATTGAACTGAGACACGATGCAACTTAGGGGGTCGAATACGATAACTCAGATAAATAAGGTCATGGCGCGAAAAGCCAGGGGCTGAGAATTGGCCAACCACAGTGACTCGTTCAGTGCAGGAAACGATAGCTAGGTCCAACCAGGAGTCTGATGTGTCAGTGTTGTGATGAGTAGGCAAAAGTGGAAGTACTGAAAGGTCGGCAGATTCTAGAATACTATTTAGTTTACGCGTTCTGAGACTATTTTTCATAAGGTCGGTGTTAAAATCTCCCATTATTATCTGATGCGTGTAGTCAGCGCTAAGTGGGGACAGAATAGATTCCAGATCTGTAAAGTAATCAACACTGGGTGGACAGTAAACCACTCCTAAAGCAGCTTTGGTACCAGAAATATTGACTTCCAATATTAAGTACTCCGCAGACCCAGAGAACAAAGACGGAGATGTACAAATAATTTTAAACGGGATATTACTACGGATGTAGATGGCAACACCACCGCCACCCTTACCGACACGGTCATTGCGCAATAAAACAAAACCGGGTAGACCGTAGCAAGTGGAATCAAGACCAGGTTTAAGCCAAGTTTCAGAAATAAGAATGGCGTGAACATTGCAGGAGGAAAATGTGTCCAAAAAATCATTATAGTGACTGGGCAAACTTTGTGCGTTTATGGGATACAGGCGTGATTATATGTATGTATGTATGTATATTACGTGTTTTTATTTTAATTAGATGATCGAATAAAATCTTAGCACCTACACTTCTTTTTGGCCACTCTATTATATAGGATCATTTAGTAATGTTACTTTGTTCGAAACTTGTAACTTAGTAAACTAAAGGTCACACAAGACAATTCAACTTTAAGTGTGTAATAGCCTCCGAGCCGCTCAGGGATTAGCTCAACTTTTGACATCTAGCAAATACTTCGAATTAGGCGTCAAAGGAATTGAAAAAACTTTGTGTTACGATACTAAGTTTTTTTAATTCCTTAGATGTCTAATATACTTTTTTTGTCCTTATGATAGGTAGTTCATTTTTATACGGAGTAGTTCTCTCTCTCTCGCTCTTTCTCTGTCCCTGGCCCCAGCTCGCTAGTTGGGGTAGGGTATTTGTCACTTGAAAAGTTTGTAAACTCTACAGATATTTTTTTGTAACGTTAGCAGATTAGATATCTATCTTTGGAGTGATGATAAAGATGCAGTGAAAAAATCTTGTATTCTTTTTAACTTATGCCTAACTAAAATATACTTGAAGGAACCATAAGGCCAATATTATATTGTTTGACATATGATGAATGAAGTAATTGAAACAAATGTTGTCAAACCTATGTCAATATAAACTTCTGACAGTCAATAGGTAATGTGTTGATTCCACATTTATGTGTAAATGCCTTGACAGTACGTTATTGTTAAATTCAGCTAAAATATAATTATAAATAATGTAACGACCACTCGTGGTTTAACAGATTTGTCCGTCTTTCGATGGCTAACTCTTTACTGTAACGTTTTAACTGACAATTTCTCCCGCCAGGCGGCGCCTGTGCAAGTGTCTAGGCATGTCACTGTCATTCATATGTGAGAGAGAGAAAAAACATATCTTCTCGCTCTCACGTATGAAATTCTTTATCTGTGCAATGGACTAATAGGGTGGCGCCTAGGGAATGCAATCTCGTTCTCGCGAGATCTCTTTTGTACGAGATCTCGGCCGAAAAATTGACGAGATCTCGCGAGATCAACGAGATTGAACTCGAGCATAAAAAGCTCGCGAAATGACTAGACATGTTTCTTTCCCAAGCTGTAAATGATTTATATGAACTATATATAGATGGAGTCATGGATGTTTTCTATGTATATAAGTATGTATTTATCTATTTAAGTTTGTATATCGTCGCTTAGCACCCATAGTACAAGCTTTGCTTAGTTTGGGGCTAAGTTGATCTGTGTAAGGTGTCCCCAATATTTATTTATTTATATCATTTAACTGGACTCGCCAACTCGTTAACTCAGTAGAGATCTAGAGATTGCACTCGCTTATTTCGCTCAATAATTTTACCTATCTGAGTTCGGAATGACGAATGACAGATCCAGACCGTTTCGAAATAATTCGAAGGGTATCAGCCAGGCCTATTTGCGTGATTCGCCATCATGGTATTACACATACGGCTGTGTATATATAACCATCTATTTTACGAATTTTCGTGCACAGAGTTTTGTTGGATGTCGAGAAAGCAGAAGCCTACAACAACTTCAATACGGCTGTCGTTTGTTAGGCAACCAATAACAATTTATATTTACACTCAAAAAATCAAATTATTGTATTAGGTATATATTTTTTATTTCTTTTTTAAATAGTCACACTACTTGTATTGTAATATGTTATTATTATATATTTAACGGTTTAACGTTAACGGGTTAACGGAGAAAGGTTTTCTAACCCTAACTGGCATATATATATACGAGCTTTGTAAATTTCTGAAGAGCAACAAGAATTATTTCATAACATTAGCTTCCCTCCGTGACAACCTCCGCTCTCAATACAAGTATGAATTAAAACTGCCTCAAGTTAATAATAAAATCTTTGACAAAAGCACATACATCTCTGCCATTCGAGTTTTTAATCTGCTGCCAGATGAATTAAAAATGTTAGAGGACTCCAAATTTATCCCTAGTTTAAAGAAATGGTTAATTGACAATGAATTTTATACCTTAAACTAGCTTTTACCCGCGGCTTCGCCCGCGTAATAAAAGTATTCTTATTGAAACGTTTACAAAAAATAAGATTTTCATTTGGATCCGTAGGTTTCTTTGTAGGTACATCTGTCCGCGATTATTTCGATTAAGGTAAAGCGGGGCAATTCTCGACTGGGGGAGGGGGGGGGGCATTGTAACTGATCTATTTGCTGTACGGTCAGCCAAGAAAGTGGTTTACCACTTTTCGACTATTACATATTTAAATGAAATTCTTGCAATGATTGTAGAATTGTTACACAGCGACCACAGCTTAGGTAGTAGGTACGAATATGTATGTATTTTACCTATATAAATATTTATACTGGGGAAACTTCATACAACCCACATAGCCAGTATCTCGACGCTATGGTCGGTAGGGTAAAAAGTACTTCCTTGCATTATCGCTTACAATTTTTTTCCATTTTGCTTATACTTACTGCAAACGTAAACATATAAAAGGCAAGCAAACAACGATCTTCTTACAGCACATTGAATGTAATAGTTATGACGGATGCAGGATACTCGCCAATGCCTACTTAACCCCTTCCCACTGAGCCGCCTGCATTTTACACTGCCTAGATATCGATTGCCGACCGATTATTCCGACCCCAATCCCTATTCGTATCCCCGTCCCTATGTCTATCCTTGTCCCCGTCCCCGTCCTCGTTCCGTCCCTGTCCCCGTCCCTCCCCTATCCCTATCCCCGTCCCCGTCCCCTATTCCTATCCCTATTTCTATCCCTATCTCTATCCCCATCCCCATCCCCATCAGCACCCCCGCCCCCACCCTAGCCCTTCCCTATCCCTATCCCGATCCCTATCACTATCCCTATCCCTATCCCTATCCCTATCCCTATCCCTATCCCTATCCCTATCCCTGTCCCTGTCCCTGTCCCTGTCCCTGTCCCTGTCCCTGTCCCTGTCCCTGTCCCTGTCCCTGTCCCTGTCCCTGTCCCTGTCCCTGTCCCTGTCCCTGTCCCTGTCCCTGTCCCTGTCCCTGTCCCTGTCCCTGTCCCTGTCCCTGTCCCTGTCCCTGTCCCTGTCCCTGTCCCTGTCCCTGTCCCTGTCCCTGTCCCTGTCCCTGTCCCTGTCCCTGTCCCTGTCCCTGTCCCTGTCCCTGTCCCTGTCCCTGTCCCTGTCCCTGTCCCTGTCCCTGTCCCTGTCCCTGTCCCTGTCCCTGTCCCTGTCCCTGTCCCTGTCCCTGTCCCTGTCCCTGTCCCTGTCCCTGTCCCTGTCCCTGTCCCTGTCCCTGTCCCTGTCCCTGTCCCTGTCCCTGTCCCTGTCCCTGTCCCTGTCCCTGTCCCTGTCCCTGTCCCTGTCCCTGTCCCTGTCCCTGTCCCTATCCCTATCCCTATCCCTATCCCTATCCCTATCCCTTCCCTATCCCTATCCCTAACCCTGACCCTATCCCGTTCCTGTCCCTGTCCCTGTCCCTGACCCTGTCCCTGTCCCTGTCCTTGCCCCTGTCAAATTATCATGCTTGGAGGTGAACTTTGAAAAACCTTTCTTAGTGCTCCTCTAAGGAACTTCCGTGTCAATTTGAAATCTCTTGAACCAGAAGTAAAGATAAAAACTAAACCTATACTTATGGCTATTTTGGATATTTTAACCCCATTGCACAACAACAGGGGAGAAAATTTCTTTTGCACCTCATTAGATTTTAAAATCGTTGTATTTATCGTGATCAGCGACCCGATAAACCATAAAAACGATACCCATATTGTGTTTTTGACTTTACCCCCTTTGCACCCCTTTAGGGGTCAAATTTTCAAAAAAACCTGAAACATGTATTTAGTCATATGTCTTTAGGAATCCTCCTGTGAATTTTCGAATAAAATAGTCAAACTAATCTTGTTTCCCCATACAAACTTTGAACCCCCATTTCACCCTTTTAAAAGGAGAATTTTGAAAAATCCTTTCTTAGTGCTCCTCTACGCCATATAAGGAACCTATGTGCCAAATTTGAAATTTCTAGGACCAGCGGTTTCGGCTGTGTGTTGATATGTCAGTTAGTCAGTCAGTCAGTTTCTTCTTTTATATATATTTTTGATATAATTTAAACCCCATTGCACTACAACAGGGGAGAAGGTACTTCACTTCCGCCTCGTTAGATTTTAAAAGCGTATTTATCGTGATCAGCGACCCGATTAGTCATAAAAACGATTCCCATATTGTTTTTTTTACTTTATCACCCCCTTTTCACCCTTTTAGGGGTTAAATTTTCAAAAAACCTGAAACACGTCTTTAGTCATATGTTTTTAGGATCTCTCCTGTGAAGTTTCGAATAAAACAGTGAAACTAACATTGTTTCCCCATACAAACTTTGAATCCCCATTTGACCCCCTTAGGAGGCGAATTTTGAAAAATCCTGTCTTAGTGCTCCTCTACACTATATAAGGAACCTACGTGCCAAATTTAACATCTCTAGGACCAGCGGTTTCGGCTGTGCGTTGATATGTCAGTCAGTCAGTCAACATCTTTTATATATTTTTTTGATATTTAAACCCCATTGCACCACAACAGGGGAGAAGGTATTTCACTTCCGCCTCGTTAGATTTTAAAAACGTCGTATTTATCATGATCAGCGACCCGATAAACCATAAAAACGATACCCATATTGATATTTTGACTTTATCACCCCCTTTTCACCCTTTTAGGGGTTAAATTTTCAAAAAACCTGAAACACGTATTCAGTCATATGTCTTAAGGAATCTTCCTGTGAACTTTCGAATAAAATAGTCAAACTAATCTTGTTTCCCCATACAAACTTTGAACCCCCATTTGACCCCCTTAGGAGGTGAATTTTGTAAAATCCTTTCTTAGTGCTCCTCTACACTATATAAGGAACCTACGTGCCAAATTTGAAAGCTCTAGGACCAGCGGTTTCGGCTGTGCGTTGATATGTCAGTCAGTCAGTCAGTCAGTCAGTCAGTCAGTCAGTCAGTCAGTCAGTCAGTCAGTCAGTCAGTCAGTCAGTCAGTCAGTCAGTCAGCTTCTTCTTTTATATATTTAGAAGACTTCTTTGAAAGATATGACTGATAATTATGATTCGCCATGACATGATTGCTAAATTTGCTAATAATGTATACCTAGTATAGTTTTTTAGCTTTAAGTGATAATTGTATACCCGAATTGGGTCACCGTTGTAACCTACAAATGTAATGAATTAACACCTGTGTAACACGGTTGAACAATAAAGAACTATCTATCTATCTAACGACCGGTCTGGCCTAGTCAACTAGTCATAATTAATTGAGTAGAGTTAATGTTTTTATGTGGGTATATTTAGGTAATGATGGTAGGGATAACCTTGATTTTTATAATGTTAAATTTTTATCCTTTCATCAATAAAGGCATACGTTGCGGATTTTATAAGTAGTCTCTACTGTGTACTTGTTCGCGGTTGGCATGACAACGATTTCGAATTTGGCACGCTTCTACTCATTCATGAATAATTTTATATTATTTTCTTACATAATAATCTATACTTCAAAGTTTTAAAAATATAGGTATTGTGAGTAGTGAGGTACATAATTTATGTTAAACAATGTAAATACATCAAAAAAATATGAAAAAATAGTCAAGATAAATATTTGTTTCATAATAGCAATCATTCTTATTATTGTTATCCTTATTCATTGCTATATTGTGATTATTTACAAGAAGAAACACACAAACCGGCCAATCTCGCGAGATCTCGAAATTGGCGAGATCTCGCGAGATTGGTTTCATGAATTCCCGAGATCTCGCCTGGGCCCCAATCTCGTCGAGATTGCATTCCCTAGTGGCGCCATCTGTCATAACCTTTGAGTGTGCCTCCTCATTGGGAATTATTTTACCTGTCAGCCTATGGAAGCTTCTGACCGGCGGTTCCGTGTTGAGTTCACACATGTACAGGCCAGCGTCGGGCGCCTTTACCAACGTGTACACTACAGCCTTTGCTTTAAATTTAAAACTCATAGGTTATCTATAAGTTGGCACCTAGTGGACGTATTACCCATCCAGATTTCCAGTTAGTGCATGAAGGCTGGCATAGATGGCAGTGCAATTAACGCTATTGGCCATATTGGCAATGTGCGTGACAGAGTGTCACTGATTGTCATAAATACACGTTATCTATTATGGGACTAGCGGCGGTCGTTGGAACTAATTTAAAAGCCGACAAAATGAGGGCAGCACCAGTCGTGCACGTAGCGTATACAAGTTTTTACCTGTCAATCTATGGAAGCTTCTGACCGGCGGTTCCGTGTTGAGTTCACACATGTACAGGCCGGCGTCGGACGCTTTAACCGACTTGATGACTAGGGCCCACACGTCGCCGCCTTTGGCGATGCCTGGGCCTTGGAGCGGCTCTTCAGCTGTTGAAATAAAAAATAGTTAAATCACTTGGAAAATAAAATAAACAGACCACTATTAATATTTATAAATAAACAAACAGACACTTTAAGTTCTCGCGTTTTGTACACATTTTTTTAAAGACACACACTGACTGGATTGAGTTGCATAAACCCAAAGTTCTCTCCACCGAGCGTCATTATTAGCCTCGGATCGTGAGAGAAATTAAATAACATCCTAAAACTTTCAATAGAGAGGAGGGGTACATGTTGTCGTCAAGATGGTGACCATTGATTCAGATGTTGAAAGTTGAAACCAAGAGATTTATCTTCGGACCAGTGCGCGGATACTGTGAGTGTTGTGTGTCTTGCGGTGGACAAGAAACATTAAACAAATACGGGTAGATTAATTTTATTTGCCAATAATATATAATCAGTAGATAAATTTTACTTACAGTCATCGTGTAACACACGTACTCTGTCGTCTCTAGTAACTCTAACGCCGCCAGCGGTCAACAACTGTCGGTCGCTCGCTCTCCTCCATAATACTGGTTTTCCCTTAGCGCCTAGTACTACGCAAGTGAGTAACGCGTCCTCTCCGCTCCGCACCGCGACGCCACCAGAGGGCGCTCGCATCCAAGCTTCTTTGGGCTCCTCTTCTTGTGAACTGCCAGTGGATGTGCTGCTGGCACTTTCTACTGATTCGCCCTTCAAGTCTGTGGAAGAAAGAAAGTAAGTATTATTGATTGTTACTGAGTAAACGACTTTGATTGCTATAAAGTATAAAAGTACTCTTACTGAATGCCTACTGTAAATTTCAATCGAACATTTTACGGCCGTTTTATTTTCGAATTAATTGGGTTAGTTGTGTTTCGAAATCGTCCCGCTTAGTACGATGTTCAAAATTGCAGCTCATACAAAAAAGGCTTACCGAAACACCATGTAACGTTTTTTATTCTCAAATTACATCAAGGGCTTTGAACAAAAATAAGTGGTCAACGTCAGTCTCTTTCTTAAAATTTAATTCATTTCAACACCATCGGTTTCTGTGAATATTTAATAAATAGTCTCAGTGCCTCTGCTGTTTTTGTATCCGTACATATATGAAAAACAAACTGCTAAAAAAATAACAAAAGATACTCAAAGCAACATGATCCCTCGACACAAAATAAAAATTGAATATCTGGAAAATTTTCTCCGACCGTTCTAAAACTATACCATCGTCCTAAAAGCACGATATAATATCCTTGTGAATACACAAGTACTGTACTCAGCACGATTCCCTCGATTTTATAACAGCTTTAAGACCCATTAAACATGAGAGTACTTGGAGGCCTATTCTTATTTAAAAAAAAAATATCAGTATAATATTGTAAATCAAAAACAGTGAAGTTTAAGAGCAGTTTCACATTATCTAATAAAATTTAATATAAAGAAGCAAAAAGTTATTCATTATTTATATTTAAAAGGACTCGGTTTCTAAGGTCGATCATCATCTAAAAATTCTAAAATAGGAGGACATAGATGATAGAGGCTGGCAACCTGTCACTGAAATGTCACAATTTGGATTTCTTTCAACCCCTTTTTGCCAAGAGTGGCACTAAAACCTCGTAGTTCATGTGCTCTGCCTACCGCTTTATGGGATACAGGCGTGACATGTATGTATGTATATATTAGAAGTTTTACCCAAGACTGGGACAATATGACAGCTTCCAACAAGGGATTGGTCCATCGAGTAGATTGGATTTACACGGACCAATAACTTCGCTCGAAATGCGTTGCCAAATGACTGGTAGAGAATGCCTTAAGGCATTAAGTTCGCCTATTGTACGTTGTATTTCTTTGTGAAATAAAGATTTAATAAATAAATAAATGACTCGTATCTATCTATGGTAATCAGGTACCAATCAGCACAAATTATTGTAAAAAGCCAAAACCAACTTAACAAGTTTTGAGACCAGAATCGGGTTATTGGGCTAAGTAAACTGGTCAACTATTATAAGTTCGAATGGCCGACAGAGGTTTAAAAGGCCATTCGAAGGCAGGGAGCGGTGGATAAAAACCCCATTTTACCCTCAGAGGCTTCTGCGGGAATATAAATGTCAAAAAGCAAGTTATAGGGTTGGGCGCCTCTGTGTATTGATTTTCAACGTTAGTAATGAAAGATTCAAGATCGGGGAAGGAGGATCGGAGGAATGCCGTTTTGTCATAACCAAACTAAAATGGAGTTGAGCGGGACATATTGCTAAGCAGAGTGATGGCAGATGGACTAGAATGTTAACGGAATGGTGGCCGCTTACAGATGTAAGAAGCGCTTGGCATCCGTTGGCTCGTTGGGTGACGCAAACGCTCACGAAATGCTCACGAAACGAAACTCAGGTAGATATCTATCTCTATCACTCGTGCGTATTGGCGTGACAGAGCCCGACTACCTTTCGCGGTGTTTCGTTTTCGTTTCGTATCGCAGAAATGCCTTTCGGCTACGGGGCCTAAATGAGACTAGCTCAGGACTGGGACAAGTGGCGTACTAGAAGGGAGGCCTATGCTCAGCAGTGGGCGATCATCATTCTCTTGCCCTTATCCCAATCACTTGGGGTTGGCGCAGCATGTCTTTCTCTTCCATACACTCTATGCTCAGCAGTGGGCGATAAAGGGCCGATAATGTATCATGATGACGATGATGTATATAATATGTATATTGATTTGATTGGTTTAGTGATTTCTTGAAAGGATTGCATTTGTTTTAACGTTTTGGGGTGGGAGCAGCGAAATTTATTGACAATTGTGGAGCTGGATTGTTGCCAAAGGATAGGAAATGGATGTATGTGGGTTCGAAGTAAAATCCCGACTAAGTATACCTACCTATTGTTATTAAACATGGTTAGATGAACGAGAATAAATTGAATGAGAAACAATCAGTGTTAGCAATGAAACCACAAAACATCATCATCAACATATCAGCCCTTTATCGCCCACTGCTGAGCATAGGCCTCTCTTCTAGTACGCCACTTGTCCCGGTCCTGGGCTAGTCTCATCCAGTCGTAACCCGCAATTTTCCGGATGTCGTCCACCCAACGAGCTAACGGATGCCAAGCGCTTCTTACATCTGTGAGCGGCCACCATCCCGTTAACCATAAAACAACTCAATAGCCTTCCGGTATGATTAGGGAACTTGTATAAGTAGTACCTAAATAAATTTATCTATTATATTATTATATTATGTATTTGTCTTGATTCTCACCGACATTGACCTATATCTACAGATAGCGAAAGTTACAAGAATAGATGATGATGATGGCAGCACCAGTCTCTCTAGCTATATCGTAAACCTGTAAAGGTTTCGTATAGGAGGTGCAAGCACCTACTGTTTGCCCTTAGAGTTGGTAAAATAGCTTCTTTGGAATGGCACCCAGGATATTCAATAAAATACCGTCTGAAATAAGAAACCTTCATTTTCATCAATTTAAAAAGCAATTGGTTGCATATTTAATTGAAAAACGTTTTTACTCCATTAAAGAGTTCTTAGATGCCGCCTAATTGTAAATAATATGAATATGAACTAATTATAAATGTTTTTTTTTTTTATGAAACCTGAATATAATTACACTTTATTTAAAATTAATAATTATGATATTTAAAGAATAATTTTTATATAAGCAAGTGACTTGATTTTATGACATGCATGCATTAATATTTCTATGCCGTATGTGGCAGGATGTGCTGATCAAAAAAATGTATTACCAACCTACAATGTACCACATTCTAAGAAATAAAATATTTGATTGATTGATTGATTGATTGATTGATTGAAAGACGCCTAGTCTTACAAAGATGACATATAGAAGAGAAATTTCGACGGCTTCCGCTGTGGCGAGGTGGCCTAGGGGTTCATGGCGTTACCCCGGATTGCTAAAGACGCCGGTTCGAATCCAGCCTTCACCACTGGTGGTGCTCGTCATTTTTTCTTTAATATATGACATCTTATTTCGATTTTTTATTACAAGAAACTTATAAAAAGGAGACGAATCTGACTGGAAGCCTTCTTGAGCTTACCGTGAGAGTCAGCCAATCTGTGTAAGAATGTCCTTATTTATTTATTTATTAAGTTCATCAAGACTTCACTACTTGTAAGAGCCGTTGACCATTTCAGTTTCAATGAGAATTCCGAAATTCCTAAAAAGTAAAAATCGCTCCCCGCTTAAACAGGCTCCCGCCCACCCTCATTAGAATTCTGCGCGCTCGCGGCCAGGATGAAGAAATCAACGCAAATTGACCGCTACGGGCCCAATTTTCCACATATTTCTCCACGAATCAATTTCTATGTGCTTTTAAGGGTTCCGCTAAGTGGTTCTGCTTAAAGATAAGAATACAAAGAAGAATATTAAGAAGTAAGGCTCTTCTTAATATTCTTCTTTGTAGATACGAGTCATCTTAAGCATACCTCGGACACTGGCGATCAAATATATGAAAGAGGAGCGTTCCTAGCACACAGTCTTTTGCTCGTGTAGGCGAACGCGTACCATGCTTGTACGAGTATGACTGAAATATGACAGATCGCCTGTTCGCGTTTTTGACACGCGGTAACTGTGAGGTAACCGAGAGGGGGTGGGCGGCACAAGGGACAAAAGTATTACGGGACTAAGAAAATTAGTGAGTATGAGTATGAATATGAATTAAAGTTTAGTTTTAATATCGACTCCATAGTTTTCTTTCATCTTACCATGCGAAAAATAATCCGAGGCCTGATTATTATAATGGGATATTCTTTTAACATTTTAACTGGGACGCAATAAATAATACGACGTAAAAACGAAGCATGTATAACATGGCTACATAGTTATATCAAAATTAGAAGATTTAAATAGATTCAAATATTTTCATTGACAGCGCGACCACAAGCAAGGTCTGTTACCGACGCATCTACAAAGACATAATACCGAACTAGATTTGCTTTGAACTCCACACATTTACAGAGCTCAGTGAGTCCTGATTCCATTCAAGCACAGATACTAACTTGTACTTTAATGCTTAGCTATAGAGTGTAGACTGAATGAAATCAAATACACATACGTTACTCGGTACCTAGCTAACGTAGCAATCGTTTGCGCTTTGTAAGCGTATCGCAGCTATCTCTCCCTATCGCTCTTCTGCAGTAACGTGACAGAGACAGACTGCGTTTAGATCGCCACGTAACGTCAACGATTGTCACTTCGGCTAGGCAAGCTGGTAGGACTACATTTCAGCATTCGATACAGACTAGTATGGGGATTATATCGTGGAACGTTCCAGATTCTGGTCACTAAACGTGTAATTGAGCGAGCTAGCTGTCATGATCAGATTTAGGGCTACAGATCAATGGGTAAATGGAACGCGGTACAAAAATAGTAGTGTGTCTGATAAATGATGTAGGACGAAGTTGAAAGTTCTTGAACAGTTTTGCCGGCGTATTATGATTCCAATTTTATCACTTATCTAGGTGGATAAAGCATCCGTCACGCTTTGGCAAGTATGTCAGTGTGAGAGTGACAGTTGTCTTATCCACGTGGATGAGTGATAAAATTGTAAGCATGATACGCCGGCTGAAATGTCTAAGAGAGTAAAGCTTGAGTAAAAAATTGTACCTATTATATATTTCAATATACCGGGACATATTAATTATAGTTAAATTTAGTATAATACATTACTAAAATCCTACTCTAAATACATTTGCATGCTGTATGAAGACAGCTGGAAAAGGTGGAACTATATCTAACATAATATTAAGACATGTAACTAACCCTTTTTCTGCAAATAAATATATCTTATCTTATCTTATCTTATCTTATACATACATCGTGATTTCTGTCAAGCTCCTTATATTTTGACGTAGGTACATATTTCCATGCATCATGATCATCATCATCATCATCATTGGCCCTAACGTCTATTGCAAACGGTTTATGGTGTTGTAATAACAATATATGAGGTTCAGTGATGAGGATGGGCAGCGTCACGGGAGTGTGGTGTACTCAGATGATAGACACGAGTAGTAGGTCTTATCGTGTGAAGGGATCATAAGTTACAGTTACAGTGTAACATTCGAGAGGCACCTTTTTTGGTGACTTAATAGACCGATGCGAGACCGACATAGTCTACCGCAGGACTGACAAGAGAAGTTTGCGGAAAACGGGGCTGTCTCTTATCAGCAAGTGCAGCAAACCATGTCTCATGACAAATTCTGCGACCTTCCATCACTCATGATCATGATCGCATCATGATCATAGGTAACCAAAATTAAAAATGTAATCACGGATAATATCTCGACCATACTAATGAAACTAACCGTAAATATTTGAAAATATTACTATAGTTTTATTACTTCGTCATTTCCTATATTTTCTTAAATTAAAACGGAAAACTCCGACGAACGTCATTTAGTTCGTGGTTTAAGCGATTTTTCAGACTTTACCTCAGCGGTTTACAAACAAAAGTTCCGCGGTCAGTTTGCAAGCAACCCCTAACTTAGATGCGGAACAAAATAACTTTTTGTTTCGCCCCGACTTTAGAAAACTGCCGCGTTGTTAGGAATAGTAAAGATGATTTCATAACCACAGGCTTATTTATTTTAGGAGTTTTGGTGAAAAGAAATATATGATAATCGTATGCTCTATTTTGATGATTTATATTCCATATTTAAAAATATTTTAAGCGGGTTACTCACGTATTAAGTCGATATAGCGTTCGACATGTGTCGATCCAATTTCGAACGCTATATCGACTTAATACGTGAGTAACCCGCTTAAAATATTTTTAAATATGTATGAGTCTCACGGGAGTTTTATAGTTAAGATTTATATTCCTGCAAAAGAGCAGTAATCGGCTTCCGTCAGCAGTAAAAAATATTTGATAAATTCTAAAATACCTTTATTAATGAACACAAATGAATTCGTAAATGGCGCAGTTGGTAGGATCACCGAGTATTTTTTACTTTTTATTTACATACATAGTTTTTCCCATCACGGAACAATAGTGTTCCGGACCTTTGGGAGGCGTGCGCGGGGCCGAAGCCAACGCGTAGAGGCCCTTTTGATACTTTAATGAAATGTAATAGGTACACCGAGCGGGTGTTGCCCTTGCCCGTATCATGGGACACACGCAGAGGCAACACCCGCCAGGGTGTAAGGACTATTTGAGAGTTAATGGAACCTAAAATGAACTGGGCTATTGGATGAATGTGATGGACTAAATACTGGGCTATCTATGGGATAAAAAACCGGACGCCTGCCTAATAAAACGGTATCCAATTTTATTTCTGGCAGACGGTGACTCGTCCCCACAAGATGGGCCCCCACAAAAAGCGACATCCAAGATGGTTCAAGGGCAACAGCGGAGTGAGAACTCAAGGGTGTCGAGAGGTGTACACCGCTTTCTGCTCAGTGGCCGTTAAGCCACACATACATAGTTATTATTAGTTGCATGCTAAATTAAAAGGTAAATAAGTTTTGTCTTTAAATAAAATATAAGAATCTAACGTCACTGTGTCTTTCAGAACTTTCATATTAAGTATGAAATTTATTTATTTTATAATTTTTATGTTGCTTATCGAGATTTTAGTTTTAATTTCGATAGTTTTGATTACTTAAAATAACTGAAAAAACCATTTTAACTCACCTAAACACAAAGAACCAATTGCTTAATTTAAAGATGGTCTAAGAACTATTAAACAATATGAACAACAGAGGTAAACTCCTATAAAATTCTTAAGAAACAATTAAGTGAATATAATAATTTAAACATATGTTTCGATCCAATTTCGAACGCTATATCGACTTAATAGTTTCAGCAACAGAGGTAAAATACACTCTCGGTCTCACTAATAGAGGGAAATGTGACTATAAAATCGAAAAGATCTACAATGAAGAATCTTATATTGACCGGTATATAGACCGTGATTACCTTTTGACTTCGATTGTGACGCAGTTGCATGCATCATGTTCACGGAAAACGGTGAGTTTGCGTCTGGTCAATATCCATACTAATATTATAAATGCGAAAGTGTCTGTTTGTTTGACGGCAAAACGGAGCGACAAATTGACTTGATTTTTTAAGTGGAGATAGTTGAAGGGATGGCGAATGACATAGGCTACTTTTTGTCTCTTTCTAACGCGAGCGAAGCCGCGGGCAAAAGCTAGGTTATATTATAAGTCTAATGAAAATAACCGGGAATTATTCAAAATTCTTATATATTATTAGATATACCTATGTAGGTAATATACATATTTATTAGGATCGGTCAATTCCTTACAAAATGATCGTGAAAATAAAGCAAGGAATCATGAAACATCGCATAATAATGTTTCAAACCTCATTCTCACATGGAAATAGCGCACTCTGAAGCTAAATACATTAAAAGGCTGACGAAACGCGAAAGATACAATCCAATTTGGGGAATCTAGGTCATTTTTGATATACAAAAATATTTCTGTGAAGTTTTTTTCTTATTTATGGAACACGAAAATAAACATTTATTGGAAAAAGCACATGAGAATTTAGAAAAATCTTTTGTATAGTATTTAAGTCTGAATAACAATCCTATCCTACCTATTTTTTAACCGCCGCACCCAAATCTCAAGGAAGGTGTTTCTCAATTCGTCTATTTTTTTTTATGTTTGTTCAACGATATCTCCGTCGTTACTGGACCGAATTTGAGAAAAAAATTTTTTTGATCAAATGTATGTGGATACAAATTGGTCCCATTTTTATCAGAACATTGTTCTGATGATGGGATCCTGGAGAAATCGAGGAAACTCCTCAAACCTTAACGGTATACGTATATTCATTAAATTTGTATTTCCATCAAATAATCAAAGATTTATATTAAAAGCAGTTTTAAAAATTACCTACACATTTCTCTTTCACCAGAACCCCAAAAGCGGCGGTTTTTTTCCTTAAAAATTATTACCATATATATTGATGGACGACATGTCAATTTTCAAAGATCTGTTAGGCCTCCGTGTTTTAGTTTGACAGAGTGGCTGGACCGTGTTCCAGAAAGTCACAAGTTCGAGTCTTACTGTAGATGTAAATATTTCCATTTTTTCTTTAATTTAATATTTACAGAATATATATTTAGGTATTTGTATACCTATCTTATTTTGTAACCATAAATCAGAGAAAACTTGTTACATTTTCTGTATATGCTACAGAATTTGATATAAATCATATTCTGTAGCTTTAGTAAAATATTTACATAAACTTGAAACGTGACTTTCTCCCGCAGGTTTTGATGAAATTTTTGATTGAATATGCGCTCCGGATTTTAGTAGCGCTGTGCTTTTAAATAACTTTGTTTAAAAAAATGTGATGGAACTATTTTTTAACCCCCGACGCAAAAATGACGGGGTGTTATAAGTTTGACGTGTCTGTGTGTGTGTGTCTGTCTGTCTGTTTGTCTGTTTGTCTGTCTGTGTGTGTGTCTGTCTGTGGCATCGTAGCTCTCGAACGGATGAACCGATTTCGATTTAGTTTTTTTTTGTTTGAAAGCTGAGTTAGTCGGGTGTTCTTAGCCATGTCTTATGAAAATCGGTCCACTATGTCGCGGTCGGGGGTTTTTTCAAAATTTTAATTTTGTGGTTAGGTTATTGTTTAAGTATGGATACATTTTTACTTTGATCACTTTTCTATAAAAAAGAATGTATGCACAACGTACGTGCCTACTTTAGTCAAGAGACCCTCTTAAAGAGAGACATACGGTAGATAAAAAAAAACTTGCAATAGTAAAATACAATTTTTAAATACTGAATAGAAAAAAAAACAAATACAATGGAACAGAAATATTATTAATAAGATTTGTCACATCTCCTATTCGAAAAGATTTTTGTGTTTTAAGTGGCAATTTCTGTTCTAGACTAAGATATTTTATTTTCTTGCATGCTGTTATTTCTGGTAAGTATTTTTTTCAAGGGTGATATAAAAAGCTGTACAGTCAACCATTTAGAATCCTAGGCCACTTTAGAACCCTGTCCTATTGACACCGTGCTTTATTTGCTATAGAAATCAGTTTGACTTTTACTGTGAAAGAGTTTTACAGTGGCCTAGGATTTTAATTAGTTGACTGTACTCACTACGCTCAGGCTTACGTTTCTTCAATATTCTACATATACAATATTAAACGCCCTCACCGTAAGGCCGTTTTCACATTATCCGATCCGATATCGGATGTCGGAAGGATTTCAATGGAAAAAATCCAAGATGGCGCCTGTAATGTATGAGATGTTGGTCCGACATCCGATATCGGATCGGATAATGTGAAAACGCACTAAGTATAATTTTGCTCCTTTGCCATGTAACTTACTAGCTTTTGCCCGCGGCTCGCATTAGACAAGAGACAAAAAATAGCCTGTCACTTTCCATCCCTTCAACTATATCCTCTTAAAAAGTCACGTCAATTCGTCGCTCCCTTTTGCCGTGAAAGACGGACAAACAAACAGACACACACACTTTCCCATTTATAATATTAGTATGTATAGCCGCATTGGGGTAATTTAGAAAGTCACCTAATTTCGAAAGACACATAAAAATAACCATTATTTCATATCAAGATTCCCCTTTCGAAATTACCCGAGCATTTCTGTGCTTCAAAATTACCCTAATGTTCCCTAGGTGTTATGAAAATATAGGTACTCTTACGAAAAAATATACCTACAAAATAGGAAATAAATCCTATTTAAATAACATAGTACAGTGTCGAATTTGTTATTGCACCCATAATAATATTCAAGTCAAAAGGAAAACGAAACGAATATCAGAGAACGGGAGTCAATCAAGCGTGTAAGATAAAAACTCATTGGAGCCAATGCAAATACCTATACTTATTTCGGTTCGGGAGATCGTGATGTTTATTTGTGGGGGTTGACTTTACGTGATATGCTTCTGTGCTCTGTGGTTGCACGGGGGATAGTTTTCAGAGTGTGTAAATATTCACATACTAGCTTATGCCCGTGGCATTGCTCGCGTTAAGTTCGAAAATTGCGGAATGCTCTATACAAACTTCCGACCCCCATTTTAGGGAAGTGGGGGGTTAGAAAGAGATAAAAAGTAGCCTATGTCACTCTCCGTCCCTTCAACTATCTGCACTTTAAAAATCACGTCAATTCGTCGCTCCGTTTTGCCGTGAAAGACGGACAGACAAACAGAGAGACACGCTTTCCCATTTATAATATTAGTATGGATTAAAATTGTTGCAACATTTTACAAATGGCAAGTTGTGGTTTGTACAATTTTCACGGTGAATAAACGGGCTTAAGTTTGTTAATTTGCTTTCGATGCCCGAAGAGCAAACTGCTTAGAAATAACACCGGAATATTATATCGGACTTAGTGTGTTTTCACATTATTCGATTCGATATCGGATGTCGGAAGGATTTAAATAGTAAAAATCAAAGATATATGGCGGCTTGAATGTATCTCGGTCCTACATCCTATATCGGATCGGATAATGTGAAAACGCACTTAGAAAGATAATGATTATTGAGTTTTTGAAACGTATATACCTAAATTACCTTATTTAAACTTTTGTTCAACTGAATATATTTTATGAGTATTAATTTTACATTTAATTTAATTTGTTGGAACTGAAATAAAGTTTTTGACCTTCAGCACGTGTTAAGCATGTAGCTTAAAATGTACAATGTTCATAGGTTATATTTCAAGGGTATCAACTGATTGGCTTGATTTGAAGAAATCACGTGAACAGAAAGAAACAAAGGGTCGAACTTTCAAGACCAAGGACTCACGGTCACTTATGATAGCAAATCAATGAAACGCAACTAAGTGCGTTTTCACATTATCCGATCCGATATCGGACGTCGGAATAATAAATAAATATTATAGGACATTCTTACACAGATTGACTGAGTCCCACGGTAAGCTCAAGAAGGCTTGTGTTGCGGGTACTCAGACAACGATATATATAATATACAAATACTTATATACATAGAAAACATCCATGACTCAGGAACAAATATCTGTGCTCATCACACAAATAAATGCCCTTAGCGGGATTCGAACCCAAGACCGCGGCTTAGCAGGCAGGGTCACTACGCGCTAGGCCACACCGGTCGTCGGAAGGATCTCAAAGGCAAAAATCAAAGATGGCGGCTTAAATGTATAGATATCGGTCCTTTAACGATTAGTATTGTATCATACCATTAATTATAAGTGGATGCCTTTTTAATATGTAAAAAAACCCACCATATTTTGTATTCATTTATAAATTTTGTACTGTTATTGAAAAAATTGTGATGTTGTAATATTGTCAATTATTTGCATGTCGAGTTTTCGACTGAATACTGATACCTATGAAAACTTGTTGTCATCCTGTACCATACGTATTCTGGCAAATAAAGAAATTCCATTATATTCTATTCTACATCCGATATCGGATCGGATAATGTGAAAAAGCACTAAGGATGAATTTTAAAATCCGTGTCCAGGCCCCGTAGCCGAATGGCATTTCTCCGACGCCAAACGAAAGCGATACGCCGCTGGCTCTGTCGCGCCAATACGCAAGCGCGATAGAGATAGATATCTACTAGCGCTTCGTTTCGTGAGCGTTTCGTGAGCGATTGTGCCATTCGGCTAGCCACCCAGTGGTCTGGCCCCGTAGCCGAATGGCATTTCTCCGACGCCAAACGAAAGCGATACGCCGCTGGCTCTGTCGCGCCAATCCGCAAGCGCGATAGAGATAGATATCTACTAGCGCTTCGTTTCGTGAGCGTTTCGTGAGCGATTGTGCCATTCGGCTAGCCACCCAGGACATTAGCCGAAGACGCGGGTACGATTACCGCCTCGGCTGTCAATAGACTTGGTCATTCTTTCTTTGGATAACGATTGACATAACCACAACGTAACCAATGAGGTTTACTAAGTAGATACTTAAAGCCTCGTCTTTTTATTCTTGCACCTATTAGATAGCTCTTATTGGTTTCTGTTTGGCCTAAAGGTTAGCTGGTTGCCTTCTGGCATTAAGTTCGCGTTTTGTACATTTTTTTACTGTGAAATAAAGTTTAAATAAATAAATAATGATAATTCTTTTCAGGTAAATACTTCATAAAAATCTTTTTCGACACGGAATATATATTTTTTTAAATTATAAATGGGCTTACTCTTGGCCACAGACTAGCCAAAGGCAAAGACGTGGCCTACGATGGAGTGAGCTCGCCCAGAAAATACCTGTTCACTCTTGATTTGAAGGTTGCCGGAAGGAATTCCACTCCTTGGCAGTGCGCATAAGAAAAGAAGAAGCAAAGCGCTTCGTGCGGATTCGTGGAATATCTACCAAGTAAGGATGGAGACCGGCCGTGCGTCTAATTTTTATGAAAACCACCGTATATTTATATGAAAAAAGTTTTCGTGGCAGCAGTGTGTATCGCGCGTAAGTGGTGTCATCTCATTTCATACTGGCGCTCTCGGCGCCACTTGTGCTGTGAAAGGATATCCTCCACTTTTTAATCCTTTTTCAGAGTTCCGCAGGGTGTTTATAAAACCCTGGGGTTTTAGAAAAGCTTAGAGTCCGTATGTTTACTTTGCCTATATTTGTGTAGAAAATGGTAAGTCATTGTAATTATCATATTTCCAAAGTGAAACTAATGATAATTCAATATTCATACACCTTAAATTTTTAGTAGTAGTAAAACACTTTATTGTACCAAAAAATAATACAACACACAAGAAAAAAGCTTATCAGTAGTACAAAGGCGAACTTATCCCGTTAAGGGATCTCTTCCAGTTAACCTATCCAGATAGTTATCTAGGACGTAATAAAATTCTGTTGCTGCTGATTTCGTTCTTATTTAAAAGAACTTTGTTGCAAACAAACAAAACTATTTAAACGCAGAAAATGCAACCCGGGTTACAATAAAAGTAACTGTCTGCTAAATTTAATAAAAAATGATTGCATAACTCTAATTTATCTAAAAAAAAACATCATTATGTTATACAAATACTAACCGTACTAGAAACCTGTCCGGCTTCGCAATGTTAACAAATCATGCACTTTCAAACCTTCCTCAAGAAAGTCTATTGATAGGTAAAGTCCGTATGAAAATTGTTACTTTACTCGTGCAGTTATTTTTGAGCATATTGCAAACATACAGACATGTACATGACGAGAAACTTCAAAATGTGTAGTAATTTTGAAGTCCACCCTAAGAATTTGATGTATAAGGAAGCAAAAAGAACAAAAGACTTGTCACTTCTCATTCTGTGTCCTCAACTTGGTAAATCTCTAAAAAGTTGAGATTAAAAAAAGCAAAACCCTCCGTTAATCCAATCCATCACTTAACACCCCTCGATTCCAATCTCTTCAATATAAGATTCCCGAAAGTCGAGTCAAATTGTTTTCACTCGAAGCCCTTCAGAACTCCAGTCACCACAAATTGTGTGAGAAGTATTCAGAGTTCTTCAAGGATCAGTCGTTTGGCGCGATTAAATTATACTGGAAGAGATATGCCACTCCTATTTTTTCTAGCGGAATAATGAATGTCGCCTTAGAAGGCTGACTATCGAACCTTGTTGCCAGCCAATTGGTGACATTACCATGAGACCCATATCCTGCAGTCGACTTCTACGACACCCACGACAGGTAAACGACGATGGTAATCTGTCACCACACGGGAAAATTAACCTACAATATGCAAAATACTGATGAATACTGATGCCTATTGCCTGAAATGAGATTAAAGAGTTTGGTATGTATTTATAAAAAGAGTATTCGTAAAACATAATCAAACGAAATCTCGAAAAATAATTCGCTGTAGGCGTTAGTTCCATCATAAGTATCATAACTCAAAACGATTTGTTATTCTCCTAAATTATTACGAGTATATTATTTTATTTAAAAGTACCTAGCGTATTAGCTCGGACAAGGTAGCGTCCGAGGTAAATTTATAAGCCTTTTTATTATACGCAATTATTCACGTTATATGTAAGGAATAATGTGGCGTATCTGCCACCCTATTATCCGTGCTCGGTGTCACGGCCGAGTCATAAAGCTTGGGTCATGCTATTGTGGATTGTTATGGCGCAGTTTGAAGCACTAGGGAACTAAATTTAACTTGGTGAGTTGTAAAAGTACTTGTCCGTCTTAGTCCGTTGGAAGCTTGAACGCGTTTGCAGTAGTTTTGAATAGTTTTAAATATTTTAGTTATGTTTATAGTACTTACGTGGCAGATGTAGTGCACATTTCTAAAGAATACTTAACTAACCGTAAGAGAAAACACTAGTGGAGCTTACATAAATAAATATTGGGGACACCTTACACAGATCGAATTAGCCCCAAACTAAGCAAAGCTTGTAATACTATGGGTGCTCAGCGACGATATATATGTACATACTTAAATAGATAAATACATACTTATATACATAGAAAATATCAATGACTCCGTAACAAATATCTGTAAATGTTATGATAACTAAATTTAAAAGATGGAAGTGTATCGCCGTCCCCTAAAGGTGTATCGCCGTCTAGCCCACCGTAACTTTTTCTCTATGGTTCCGAGGTTTTTTTTTCTTAGACTTTATCCGTCTATACGGAGTTACATATGTCTTCGGATATACTTATTATAAATTTATAATTCAATTCTTTGCTACGTTGGACGGATGGGTTGAAAAATCCATATTGGGCGTAGTTCGCATTCTGAATAACAATATCGACACAAAGCAACGTCAAGCGGTGACATGCAAAAGCAATATTTGCCGACAGAGCCTATACCGCGAGTGTTTGTAGTTACAGAATACGTTACTTTAAAGCGTATACCGTCACTGAAAATGATATACATTTTATGGGGAAAGTGAACAGCACCAAAACTTACTTGAATCAAAATTGTGTAATTTTGTTTTTAGTAAGCGTTTGGAGGCACTGTTCATTTTATCCAGTACCCACAGATATTGGAAAGAAGGATCCATTAAATACGCCTGACGCAAGTTCTGATACACGTACACTTATAGATGAGGCGCTATACACGAGCATCACTGTCGTGTGCACCTATATGCGAACGATCAGCGAGTCATGTCACTACGCACGCACACAACAACAACTGTATGACGAATGAGCTAACAACTCTCTACTATTATATGCCCTGACAGTGACACTTTTACCCATTTACCGTAATGGGCGAGTGTGCGTCCACCCTATGCCCTAGCGTCGACTCAAGACACTGGTATAAGCTTCACTGTGCGTAGCCGAATGCACAAACGCTCACAAAACGCTCACGATAATACGCTCTTGCGTATTGGCGCGACAGAGTCAGACTACCTTTCTGCGGCGTTTCGATTTCGTTTCGCGTGGCGTAAATGCCATTCGGCTACGGGGCCAGTTGTTTGACATGCACGCTGCACGCCCCGTTCTGCTGCACGCCACATATGAGCGTGCACTCAGACCTTACGGCTCAGCCACGACATTGGTCTAAGCGCGACAGCGATGGGACTTTTCATTCGCACGTATGGCTGCCGCTCACCGCTGTCGCGCTTAGACCGATGTCGTGGCTGGGCCGTTACGCTTGTCGTCAGAAAATCATGGTAGTGGTTCAGATCTCCGCCCGCGGTCTGCCATATTTACTATTCATAAGGGTCCTATACCTACACTTTAGATTCCATTACGGTCGGAACATTTCACTTTTAACCCTTCCAAAACCCACATAAATATTTACAAGGTGAATTTCAATTCAAATAAAAGCAAACTTTGTGCCGTTGTGTTACAGTACTGTTTGACTTTCGGGATGTACATATTTGTTTGATACATAATTTGGCGGGCGTGTTTTATGAAAAATGGTTGGCTAAAGCGAAAAGTAACTACATCAGGGCGGTATCAGAGAAACGATTTTGCGCTCCAGTGCGAAATTATTGTTATACGAGTTTTACGAGGCCAATATTCTTTTTAGGTAGTGTTTTGCTGAATTTAAAGACCTTTCTAAGCGTTCTTTATGCCATTTAATATTGTATAATTTTATTACTTACTCGTTGCTAATGATGTTATTGACAAATATTTAGTTTTTGTATCTCAGTAGGCAGCATTTAACTACAGAACTTCTACTAAATACTATTAGCTAGCAATGCTCATATTGTCTTTATTACACTTATAATTTACACATGTCGTTATTTTCACAGGTAAACGGATAGGTACCTATAATTTATCCCCTTAGTTTCTTTTACATTTATAGTCAATCATTTTTTTTATTGTTTTTACTTGTACTGTGAAACTTTATGGCTTATAGAGAACTATGGCGCCCAATTTGGGACTAATATAAATAGCGATATTATTCATTAACACCCGACTTGATATGCCTTGACTTTAACTTATAAAATTATATACCTACCTATAATTTTTTTAAACTAATGTTATCACACCAAAAAACAGAGAAGTCTTTTTTTTCTATATCGTAAAATATGTTTAGCCAAAACTGTTTGCACCAAATTTTTTTTCATTTGTCAATATATTTCAGACCAATCTCAATTACTTATAGTAACGAAAACGTCGAAGAAATTAATCAAGAGTGGAACCTTTTCAAAGCACCAGCAGTTTTTTCAAGATCACGGATAAACAAACAGCAGGAAATGTTATTGTTTTCCTCCCATTGATCTTACTAACCCTGGAGCCTAATTCAAATTTACAGTTTCGTACTAGTTTTGATACGACCTTCATGGCGTCTTTCAATGTATAAAATAGCGTGAGTGACTGATATTATAAAATTGACAGCTGATCTGGCGTAGCGGCACCTTGCCTGCTAAGACGTTTTTCATGTACTCAAGAATGTTGTTATCCATACAAAAGTTTATGACAATATCGCAGCATGTGGCGTCATGCATGTCGCAGGAGTAGCGATATAATATTTTGACGACCGGTTTGGCCTAGCGCGTAGTGACCCTGCCTGCTACGCCGCGGTCCCTAGTTCGAATCCCGGTAAGGGCATTTATTTGTGTGATGAGCACAGATATTTGTTCCTGAGTCATGGATGTTTTCTATGTATGTAATTATTTATATTATATATATCGTTGTCTGAGTACCTGCAACACAAGCCTTCATGAGCTTACCGTGGGACTCAGTCAATCTGTGTAAGAATGTCCTATAATATTTATTTATTTATTTCATAATAACGTGTTATGTGAGTACAACCGTAGATTCATAAGTCGATATGTGTCATTATTAATTTATTTAAAAAGATCAAAACCGTAACAATTCCTTCAATCAGAATTGCTCATCAGCCTGGGGCTCATTGCACCCACGAAAACCAGCAAATTACTTTCTCCACTCAAACATGTTATATTGTCTCGAAGATTATTTATCAATCCGTACCAAAATAATATTGCACACAACTAACTCCTTAAAGCACTGTGATAGAGTTTCACTTTGGCTTAATTATTTACTTTATGGGTGTGTATTCTAAAAAACAAAAGAGCATTTTCACTTCTTTTTCTAGATGTGGGAATGGATAGGATTTGTGCTTTTGTTTATAAGTAATATGTTGTTAAAATATTCTATATTTATTAGATATAAACATATTTATAAGTTTTTTCTCCTAAAATAGAGTTGGCAAACGTAAAAAAGCATTTTTAGGGTTCCGTAGTCAACTAGGAACCCTTATAGTTTCGCCATGTCTGTCTGTCCGTCCGTCCGTCCGTCCGTCCGTCCGTCCGTCCGTCCGCGGATAATCTCAGTAACCGTTAGCACTAGAAAGCTGAAATTTGGTACCAATATGTATATCAATCACGCCAACAAAGTGCAAAAATAAAAAATGGAAAAAAATGTTTTATTAGGGTACCCCCCTACATGTAAAGTGGGGGCTGATATTTTTTTTCATTCCAACCCCAACGTGTGATATATTGTTGGATAGGTATTTAAAAATGAATAAGGGTTTAGTAAGATCGTTTTTTGATAATATTAATATTTTCTGAAATAATCGCTCCTAAAGGAAAAAAAAGTGCGTCCCCCCCCTCTAACTTTTGAACCATATGATCAAAAAATATGAAAAAAATCACAAAAGTAGAACTTTATAAAGACTTTCTAGGAAAATTGTTCTGAACTTGATAGGTTCGGTAGTTTTTGAGAAAAATACGGAAAACTACGGAACCCTACACTGAGCGTGGCCCGACACGCTCTTGGCCGGTTTTTTTTAAGATGGCGTTAATATACACGTTACATAATAGATTTCATCAGTATCTTGTTATAGTTTTTAAGGGTTTGGTTTTAAAAGATCCAAGCCCTGTAATGGCATTATTTTAATAACATTTTTTTTTTAAATAATAAATGGGCTTACTCTTGGCCACAGACTAGCCAAAGGCAAAGACGTGGCCTACGATGGAGTGAGCTCGCCCAGAAGATGCCTGTTCACTCTTGATTTGAAGGTTGCCGGGTTATATGAGCTCGGAAATATAGCCGCCGGCAAGGAATTCCACTCCTTGGCAGTGCGCATAAGAAAAGAAGAAGCAAAGCGCATAACTAAATAAGTACAATTTCAAACATTTTTTTCGGACAAGACAATACAATTAAGACACATAACTTCGTAATTCATTTTCAATCCGGAAAATACTACAAAAAACTTCGTAAAAAAACCCGCCTGAACAGACAGAAGTATCGATAAGCGCACAACACTATCGTCTCGTATATCCGAGTACGCATTACACGAGTTAATTCAAACAAGGGATTTAAACCCAACGTCCGCCGAATGGAAACTCTACAGCCGGATCTAGTTACTGCATGCGGAATAAAGACTAGGGATGGGATCGCGGGACTTCCCGGAACGGGGAAAATGTATAACTAATGGTCCCGTTACAAAAAGGAGGAGGGATTTTTTAATCTTTGTGAATTGATAGTAACAGGTAAAATGCATAAATTAATATCTATACCGTAGTTGTTATAAGTTATTTCTATTAAGCAAAAATAACGTGAAAAAACATTATATTTACATTGGTTTTGAGACTGCTTGTTTCTCAATAAATTAATTAATATACCTAACGTACAATGACCTAACCATGTAGGCTTCAACTTAAGCAAACAAAGGATTTTATTGAATTTTCTATGTGGAGTATTTTCACTGCCGAGCACTTTTATTTATTAGCAATGAGTGTGCAAATCTGTACAGACCGACCCCATATGTGAGATAAGGGTAGGAAGAAAAATAAGAGTGTGTAAATCAGATGGACCTATTGCTAAAAGTCTTACCAAGTTTAAAAAAAACAGAGACAGAAATGCTTTAGTACTTATATCCTGATTTTGTGCGAAAAGAGGAAGTCTGACAAATTACTAATAGAATTTTTGATCAACTAGGGACAAATCAAATTATTTTATTGAATTTTTTGATTTGTTCTTTTTTCAAGTAGTCACACTACTATTATATAGGCGGGCGTGGGGTCTAGTGGTAAAAACGTTAGCCGCGTAAGCGGAAGACCCGGGTTCGATTCCCGGCTCGGCCACCAATGGGCCTTGCCGTTTTTTTCCTTTCGTGTATGGTATCTATTTCAATTTAATTTTTGATCAATTCTGTTTTCCGTTTTTTTCCTCAATATTCATTTGCTCGCGAGGTCTACAGCTCACGGAAACGGCTGACGCCACACTAGTCCCGTCCCTAACAAAGCCCGCTCCGCTTTTTATTTTTATTGCGACCATGTTTTTTCAGCGCCCCAAGAGCCATTGTGACCTCGGAAGTGTGATGAGAAAATCACGAATGATAGATGTGATTAAATGGAAGTCGAATTTGCCACGAGATCCACGGGATTTCGGAAAGCGAATGTTATTTGCTTTCGTGTCTGTAGATTGTAATTACGTTTGGAGGACACGTGTAGAAAGTAGACTGTCTATATTTGTAACTAATTCGAAGAGCACTGACAATAACAACTACTAAGATGGATACTTGCGTTTCCATCTTAGTAATCTTAAGTAATAAAAACATATTTATATCCTAATAGGTACCGATTTTTGCATACAGAATGGCCCAAAAGTAAGTAAGTCACAGCATGATTACGATACGAGTGCGAAAACTAGGAAATTTACACTTGTATCGCAGACACTAGACATCCTGACTTTGATGAGACAACGAAGAAATAAATAAATAAATAAAATTATAGAATATTCTTACACAGATTGACTGAGTCCCACGGTAAGCTCAAGAAGGCTTGTGTTGTGGGTACTCAGACAACAATATACATAATATACAAATACTTACATAGAAAACATCCATGACTCAGGAGGAAATATCTTTGCTCATCACACAACATTTATTTGTGTACCCGGGATTCGAACCCGGGACCGCGGCTTAGCAGGCAGGGTCACAACTCGCTAGGCCAGACCGGTCGTAATTGCACAATTGAACAGTTTTATTTAAACATTAAATATTAAATAAATGTCATATACAAAGAAAAAGTAACCAAGGTCTCCAAGTGTTTAAGTTTTCTTTTACAAAAATAAATAATGATAGGTGATGTTCATAAGACTTTGATCGGAAGAAGGCTCTCCACAGACAGTCTTAAAAATTCATAATCTTAAAAAAAACTTGTATGCAATCTGACAGTTCAGATCTGTCAGTGTCTTGTCAGTGTCAGTTTGAACTGTCAGATTGCATACAAGTTTTTTTTAAGATTATGAATTTTTAAGACTGTCTGTGGGGAGCCGAAAGCGACAAGTATGGTTACAAATTTATTGTATAATATTAAATTAAACCCCGCTTTATATTATTGTGACAGAGACAGTTTGAAGTTTATCAGGAACTTTTAAATGACAATCAACATTTGTTATTTATCAGTCTCTGTTTCATAAGCTGAACGGAAAAGTTCCAAATCGCATAAAAATAAAGCAACCCTTTTGTTTCGTGTACGCTCGCTCCAGTTTGTGACGATATTTGTTGAACAACTCCTATATACCTTTAATTGTTGTGTAAATAACTTCTCATTACCTTGAAAATTTTGTACTTATTATGTTGCCGTCATTTTAAAATTAAAATATATTTTTTGACTGCCTCTCTTGCATAAGCAGAGAGGGAATCTGTAGCTCGACTTAGTTTAAATGATTTCTATTTCACCATTTAGATTTTACTATCAATTGTGACGATATTTACAACGTTTTACACCATCCACTGAAAACAGTTTGTTCAGAATAATTACTTACTTATTAATTACTTGAATTGGCGGGTGGATGTCAACTCTTATTAATTACTTATTAATTATTAATTACTTGATTTTTGGTAAACCTTAAGAGTCGAAAGTGATAGTAGCTGATAGTGCAATGCATTAGAAAGAAAGTGATAAAACGATTCGACCTTGAAGAACGTTATATTACGTACTCGTACTATAATTGTATTGTGCTGAAACTTTCTCACGAGTCCGATAAAATCAAAGTCTATATTTCCTGTGTAACATTGCCCTAAAAATTAAACAAGCATAAACCGTTAACTAAGACCATAAGCCCCAATATTCGTCACCCCGCCATATTGACTGTGACGTTGGAATTTTAATCTCGCTCGTACCCGTAATAACGTAGACGCCGCGACGTGGAATTCAGCTAAACATTATTTAGCTGGGGGGCGTAATTTGCAAGATCTAGTGTGACAGTCTCTAATATACTGGGGTAGTGTAGGAGACTAACCCCCTTATTCATAAACGTATTCTAAAGTTATCAAGCCGATAAAGTTTGTTTGTCCCTTTCTATCACACCAATACGTCGGAAAGGGACAAACGAACTTTATCGGCTTGATAGCTTTAGTGTACGTTTATGAATAAGGGGGTAACTATATACATAAATATTTTTAATGGAAGTAGATGTCACCGACCTATCTAAGAGATATGCCCGGCTGATGACATAATACCTAGGGTTCGGGAAAGAATAAAGAAACACCAGTATTTTATACAAAATTCTTTATTATGTACACCCTAAATAAAACCTAACTCAGTAACTTGGTAGAGCAAGATTTGGTTCGTTAAACTGTTATTTACATCAAGTTCAGTTCGATCATAAAACCTAGGAAAAACACAGATCCTATGTGTAAACACCATCCATAGATCAAACTAATTTTAAGATAAACCTAATATATAGATTAAACCACCACCAAACAAATTGTTGTAAACAAAAATTATTACTCAGTAAATGTGTGACTCTAAATGCTATACCTAGAACTTGAAACTAAAACTGGATCTGGCAAATGTTGCAATCATGAGATAGGCTTTCAAGTATTCATTTTATGGTTATTAACTTTTGAATAGAAAGGATTTAAATCAAGATTTTAACTGTAAAAAGAAACAAACCAAAAGGTAAAACCAAATAAACAAAAAACCAATAAACCAACACAATAGGTACCTGCTATCGCTGAAGTCCCCGAAGAAACACTCCGTTCCCGGCTCCGGATTCATTAGTGAAGTATGAACATTCTCCTCCCCTACAATAGAAATAGAATAATAAGAACCACGTTTATAAGCTAAAGAATTTTCCTACTCCTTTTAAGATTGAACTATGGTAACACTTACCGGAAAATACTTCAGCAGACAATCATTAAAATTATTAGGTCTCAGCACAACCACCGAAACGCCAACGCATATCAGCAACATCTGTAGTGCCGGTAGTCAGGACCTATTGCTCCTGTCCTCGATGTTGGAACTATACATTTCCAAAACACCAAATTAAAACTTTCCCTTACTATGCATCTATAAACTTCCTCGACATGCATATATTATGCATTCCATGCCAATGAACATTATTATTATCTTATAAAATTAATTTCTGTACATATTTAGTCAGAAAACGCCTTTTCTTCACGTCCAGAATTTTCCATCCCCCATTCATTTGTTCTTTCTCTATCCAAATTCAAATTCCCCACCATAGAGGTAACTAGCCAAAAAGTTCTGAATAAACTAGATGAACAAAACCTTTATGCTGAAACTATAAAATAGACTGAAAGTATAGGGATGTAATTTTATTAATTTAACTAGAACATATTATTTATTTATTAGAAAAAATAAAATCATAAAAATACATACCACGTTAGTAACACAGATACTCACTAGGTGTCGCTAGGTGACATAGAAGACTTTAAGTTAAAGAACATTAGAAGAACTATTATTTTGAATATTGACTGTTATTTCACAGCCACTTTCGTATGCTAAAATTTCAAAATAAGACCTTATTTTATTTAAAAAAAAAAGCTGTTATTAATTATTAGCCTTAGAACGAGTTAAATTACGAGCTGGCATAGCCGAAATGACACGAATTGATACTACTCGTGTACTCGTAGACGCCGATCGAAACGAAGTCTGGCTTTGTCGCGCCAATTACGGAAGCAGATAGCATTTGGCTACGAACCCTGGTTATTTTGGCTATTATAAAAACATTCAGTCAAACAGTCAGTTGTAATAACCTAACCACAAAATTAAAATTTTGAAAAACCCCCGACCGCGACATAGTGGACCGATTTTCATGAAACATGGCTAAGAACACTCCCGACTAACTCAGCTTTCAAACAAAAAAAACTAAATCGAAATCGGTTCACCCGTTCGGGAGCTACGGTGCCACAGACAGACACACACACAGACAAACAGACAGACAGGCAGACAGACAGACAGACAGACAGACAGACAGACAGACAGACAGACAGACAGACACGTCAAACTTATAACACCCCGTCGTTTTTGCGTCGGGGGTTAAAAATGGAACTCTTCATTAACAAACTGGATTTAAAACTTTTTATACCTACGCAAACACCCAATTTGTCAATGAAAGGCAGGACATTTTTTATGAAAAGTCAAGAAATATTAATTTCTCTATGAAACTAACACCCTAACTCTTACGGTTACCTACCGACTTTTTAAAAAAATAAAAATAATTACTGGACATGTGTGTGACAGCCTTTACCACTTCCAAATGTTATTTGTTTTGACATGTCCCGTCAATCATTTGACACTAACTATAATGTTATCCTTAAAGCTCTCTCACACTGATTAATTCATTTATTATGTATGAAAACGATTAATTTTTTTTTTGCGAATTTAACTTAAAGTGATATACAGGTGGTTTGAACTGAGCAACGTGTCAAATTTAACGGAAAACAAAAAAAACACGGTGTATATACACAATTACACATTGGTCTAAAACCATAACTCTTCCCTTGGAGCAAAAAGCAGTGAACGGGTTGACAAATATTTGAATTCAGCGTTAACATTTAGCTCGGGAGACCGTAATCTTCTGTAATCTAAAGTGACGTCTTTAATATGGTCGGGTAGCGCGGGAGCCAATGGTTACTTTTGTGAGGTTGTCAAGTAAAATATTTGAATACCGAATAAAATGTATTCACAAACGTGCAGAAGAACTCACTAATAAATGTATTTATTTGGTAATACAGGAAACTGTTAAACTACTAATATTATTTTCAAATTTGCGGCGGCTAGGTATTTAAGTTTTGTTAAAAATAAGATTAGAACGTTCTTAAACTCAATTTAATTCAATCTATATATAATATTGAAAGATCATGACATTTGTTTGAACTATAGTAGACAACAGGCAGTCTTATCGCTAAAGAGCAATCTCTTCCAGACAACATTTGGGTAGTGGATACAGGCATCAATTAACTAAACAGTTGTCTGCCTCTAAATTTATGTTTTTTTTTACAATTCACAACATAAACTACATTTTTGGTTAGGAGAAAAGAGGTAATCTATCTGCCTATATTTTTCAGAGAGAAATAAAATACAATAAAATACATACATGTTCTTTCACGTGATGGCTATCTGTTGGGCGCAGGGATAGTTATAGGAAAACGCCCACATAAATTTTTACAGTTTTTATTCCACTTTCCACACTGGTTCGACCGGGGTTAACGTTACAACTAAAAGTTCTATATCTACCTACTTATTTGTATATTTAAATGTACGGTATCGTACATACTGCCACCGCAGCAAGAAGTTACTTGATAACAATGAAAAAGTATCTTACTAATAAACTGTAAAATAATGTTTAACTTTGTTTTTATCTTAAACCTAGCCATATTATATGCTTCCAGTTGAGCTCTGATTTTATTTTTAGTGTACAAGTTACATGTTGGAAATTATTTATTTATTTTAAATATATTTAATCAGTCTCAATTGGGAGTACAGATATCTTATGAATACTAGTTCTTAATATTGAACCTTTACTGGTTCTGATGGAAAGCGCTCTTACTTTCCCATCCGGACCAGGGAAAGTTTCAACTACCCTGGCCATAGGCCATCTCAAAGGAGGGACATTGTCATCCCTGAATAGCACTAATGCACCAACTTTTACGTTAGTATTTTCAGTACGCCATTTTGGACGGTTCCGTAACTGTACTAAATATTGCTTGTGCCATTGCTTCCAAAAGCTTTGAACCATTTGAGTGCATTGTTGCCAGAATTTCAAACGATTAATTGGTACATGAGTGCAATCACTCTCTGGATATGACGTCAACGAGTCACCAGTCAAAAAATGGCCTGGGCTTAAATAAGGCATTTCAGTTGGGTCAGTTGTGGGCAAAGCCGTTAAGGGTCGGGAGTTTAAAATCCCTTCAATTTGTATGACTACTGTATTCAAACCCTCGTATGTTAAAACGGTTGTGCCAACAACTCGCTTTAAGTGGTGTTTTGAACTCTTTATGCCAGCCTCCCATAATCCACCAAAAATTGGACTGTAACTTGGGATAAACTTAAAGTCTATTCCCAGTTCCGCAGCATAGTTTACCACTGATTGTTGGTGGTCTACGGCCGACTGTAATTTATACAATTCAACCAACTGGTTATTCGCACCTTTGAACGTGCTTGCATTGTCACAGTATACAACTGAAGGCTTATTCCTACGCGAAATAAATCGTTTAAATGCGTTTAAAAACGCTTCTGTAGTCAAATCCGATACCAATTCAATATGAATTGCCTTTGTTGTAAAACATACAAACAATGCAATGTACACTTTATACAATATAGGTTTTCTTACACGATACATTTTTACAGTGAATGGGCCACCATAATCTATACCTACTTTCTTAAAAGCTCTACAGGGGTTTACCCTGTCGTGAGGAAGCGAACCCATCAATTGTTGGGCTTGCTTCGCTTTCAATTTGAAACATGTTATACATTTGTAAAGTACATGAGTTACTTCTCTTATCCCACTCATAATATGATAGGTTAAGCTTAAGCTATTTAGCACAAACTTTGCTCCAGAATGCAACAGTACTCTATGCTCATTTTCAATAATATAACGGGTAATATCTGATCCCTTAGGCAATATAATTGGATGCCTTTGAGAATAGGGTAGATTTGCATGTTGGAGCCTTCCACCTACACGGAGAAGGTTCATGGAACACAAGAATGGATGTAACCCATCGAGTTTCGATTTAAAAGGTTTATTTTCCTTTAAGGCACTAATTTCATCACTAAAATGTTTATTTTGTTCATATCTAATGATTGTCAATAAAGACTTTTTTAATTCTCGAGGTGTTAGACATCCCGTTTTCTTGTCTGTATATTTCTTTGTAATACAGGCTTTACAATTGTCTATAAATCTATAGCACCATGCTAGAATTCTTTTCATTTTTATTATGCTAGAACAATTTTTGAATAGTGCTAGATCATTATTCTGAGAAACAGTTACCAGACTAACCTTTAGTTCTGGAATTTCTCCTGGCATCACCTCTATGGCTTCGTCAGCCGTAGGTTTGTATTCTCTATTTTTTAACATTGAGGGTCCGTGAAACCACAATGTGTTTTGCTGTAATAGGTGAGGATCCACACCTCTTGACAGGCAATCTGCCGGGTTGACTAAAGTATTTATGTAATGCCATGAAAAATCCTTTGTATGATTTTTAATCATTTTTACTCTATTTGCTACATACACTGTAAGCTTTAGAGGATCAATTTTTAACCAAGAAAGTACTATTTGAGAATCCAAATATAGATACACTTTTGCATCAAATTTTAACTTAATGATGTCATACACCTTGTGTGCCAGGATTGCTAAAAGCAGAGCGCTATTGAGCTCAGCACGTGGTGTGGTGAGTTTTTTTATTGGGTTCACGCGTGACTTTGAGCATAGCAAGTCTACTGTAACTTTATTGTTATTATCAATAACTCTCAAATAAATGCAACATCCATAAGCGAGGTTAGATCCATCGGCAAATCCAAAAATTTCAATGGATTTTGCATTTTGTGTATCTATATTTCGATTGATTACAATATCTGGCATTTGTGTTAGGCTTTCTGCGAAAGCTCTAAAATCTTCATTGAGCCTGCCAGGCAGTTTGGAGTCCCAAGATGGGACTTCAAGCCATATCTGCTGCATTAGGAGCTTTGCCTTTACCACAATGGGTCCTGCCAAGCCCAATGGATCAAACATTTTACTTATAAAGCTCAATGCTTTTCGCTTTGTATAATTTTCAATTAATTCTTGCTTGGGAGAACTTATTATTAGTGTATCCTCTGATAGGTTGCACTTGAGACCTAATGTTCGTATAAAATCAGTTTCCTTATTTTCGGAAAAGTTTACCTCTTTACTTTCCATTTTGCAATTTGATGGCAGGTCAGTCAAGAGCGAACTATCATTTGCACACCATTTATGTAGGCTAAAGCCGCCTAATTTTAACAATTCTATTAACTCGTCACGAGTTTTAATGACAGTGTCCCTATCATTACAAGTTATATTAGCATCATCAACATATGTGTTGTGGAGCAACACGTCTGCAGCCAGAGGAAAACGCTCCTTATATCTATAGACCAGTTCGAGTAAGCATCTACAGGCTAGAAAACTACTACTTTTGAGACCATAGGTCACGGTCTGAAGCTGCAAACATTGTACTTCTTTATCGGGGGAATCCCTCCATAATATATTTTGTAACGGGCGATGTGATGGTTCTACCAAAACTTGTCTGAACATTTTACGTATGTCGCAATTTAATACATATTTAAATAATCTAAATAAGATCAGAATGCTAAATAAGTCATTTTGTACAACTGGACCATTCAGAAGTACATCATTTAATGAAACTTTGCTTAAGCTTGGCATTCCTCCTTCAAAAACAATTCTAAGTGGTGTGCTTGAACTTTTCACATTGATCACAGGGTGATGTGCCAGAAAATATGTGGCTTGTGTATCTAAATCATATTGTGATATAGGGATGCTAATTGCATGACCTAGCTCTAAGTACTCATCAATGAAGGACTTATAACCTCTATATAGAAGAGGATCCTTGGCAAGTCTAACCTCCAAACTTTTAAACCTTTTTAAGGCACATGTGAGTGAATCACCCAATTTTATTTCTTTGACATCCTGTTTGAGAGGTAAAGCTACCTGAAATCTATTATCTTTTAGCACAACTGACTCTTTAAATATTTTTTCTGCTAATTCTTGTTCAGAATTGGCTTCAGTGTAGATTTCAGGCACCTTCTCGGTTTGCCAAAATTGTGAAATTGACTGCTCTAACTTATTGAAAATTAAATTGTTACCGACATGTTTGCAACAGACCGCTGCTGTAAGATGAGAGGTGTCAGCTTGTTCGCTGTCACTCACTCTCCCAGCTACAATGTAGCCAAAACGTGTGTTATGGAGGTACGGACCACCAGGCTGTGCCAGCAGTTGGTCTCGCAGTAAATTCTGGAAAAACAAGTGACTGTCTAAGAGAATGCCAACGGTTTGAGAGACATCAAAGTCCTCATCGGCTAATTTAACATATGGAGGTATGGTAAAATTCTCTTTGTTAATCTTAAATTGAGGCGTTTTACTTGTTATGCTACTGGCTACATTGCAAGTCACTGACAACTTAAAGTTGGTTGCCGTTGCATAAACATCAACAGTTGTTTGTAGCGTAGAGCTATTGACAGAGTTGAAGACTCCACCAACTGTATCATGTATCTCTTCTAAAGTGCAGCCAAGCTGTCTAGCTAAATCAGTTCTTATAAGAGAAACTTGACTACAATTATCTAATAGAGCTTTGGTAAAAATAGCATTACCTTTTTTATCTATTAATTTAACCCTAACACTAGGTAGGAGTATATCGCATTTTGCCTGTGCTAACAAAGCGACTTGGCTGGTACTTTTGTCGGGAACGACATCCTCATGTAACAATGAGTTGTGTTTTTCTTTACATACTGAGCATTTAAAACTAAATAGGCATTTTTTACCATAGTGCTCATTTAAGCAAATGTTACACAATTTATTTGACTTTACATAGTCTTGACGTTGCATTATGCTTAAAAGTTTGAATTTTGGGCATAGGTGCATCTTGTGCAAATGAGAGGTACAGTACTTACATTTTAAGCTTTTTGTAGATTGTTTGGTAGAACCATCACTTGTCGCAGCGACTACTAAGCTGCTTCTCTTGGTTGGGGGTTGCGCCTGGGCAAGGGTTTCCAGTGCCGCAGCCCGGTCCTCTAGAAATTCAAACAAATCATTCAACTTAGGTAATTCCAAACCTTGCTTTTCTAAATGGAAAGCTCTAAGGGTGTACTGATCAATCTTACGCTGTAACACAGTCATAACAATTAAATCCCAATGTTGCACTGGAACATTCATGTTCTTAAGAGCACCTAAATGCTGTTTAGTGTTAATAACTAAATCCCTAATTGCCGCTGAAGACGTTTTATTCATATTTGGCAAATGTAAAATGGAAGTAATATGATATTGTATCATTTGCTGCTTATTGTCATAGCGATCGGCTAGTAACTTAAGCGCTACTTCGAAATTTTCCTCATTTAAAGGTAAATGTTTAATAATATTTAAGGCTTCGTCACATAAGAGCGAACGAAGGTAATAAAACTTATCGCACTGCGATAGTTTGGGATCTTTTTTAATTACACTGTTATAAAGTGTTATAAAATCATTATATTGACCTACCTCGCCGTTGAATTTTTTGATCTCAATGCGTGGGAGCCTTTGGTATCCGCCGTAACCGGCCTCTTGCGCAGGTCGCGCGAGAGTAGAATCGACACCAATAGGCATTAACTGCGAATTGAGATATGCAGCCATCTCAAAGTAAGCAGCTTCCACCGTGTCTATGATCTCTTTGTCATCTGGATCAATCAATGAAATTTCTAAATTAAGTTCCATATACTCAGAGAATGTTTTAACTAAACGATCTCTTTTTTCTCTTAATAAATGTAAATCAAGGTTACCTGGATCTATGTTGTTTATGTAAGCCCTTAAACGGGTCATAAACCCTTTGGCTTGTCCTCTGGCTGCGACTAGTTTTTTCAGTGCATCACCCATTTTTTCTTATAAATTATGCTTATCACAATGTAATTGTATACAAAAACACTTTTCTAAAACACTGTTTGCACTTTTAATTATAGCGTATAGGCTTTTAAACGATACGAACACTAAAAACACTTGAAAGGCAATTTTTAACTTTGCACAAACAACTTTACCGTTATGACGCCAAATCGAAGTAATTGCAAACTGCAAATTGTTTTCTATTGCACGCAAAAATCACTATATCGCAGTCACCAATCACTGCTCTGCTGCAGTGCGCTCCGATTGGTCAAAACGTTCGGCCTTAGTTGCGAATGGCGTTTCGTTATCGCAGAGTTGGGTTGATGAGAACCGTGTCAACGAGAACTAACAGGGCGAGTCCACTTGAACGTAACGGACAAGTCTATTTTTCGAATGTGCTGGAACTTATGATTTAAAGTTATAATTTAAAGTCTATGTTGGTTGTTTAACACCAAAATATTGTTTTCTTAACAAAAGTTCACTAATCTTGTTAAAATAAGGTACAAAATGTTCCTTGATGTTCAACGGCAGTAGTTACACGAAGTAATAATCGCTATACGAAAATGTACCTTAAGCACTATCAAACAAGGCTCACGATTATTGTTCTAAAAAGTTTTAAATTTACGAGCACCGCACGTATTAGGCACAAAATAAAATGCCGTATCTTTATATCCCAAGGCAATGTTTAGCTCGGAGATTGAATGCACACTACACTGTAGTGTACGATAAGTGATAACACTTTCTTTGCACTGCAAAGTATCTTCTGATGAAAATCAGGTCCACACACCGTCGGTAGACAACTACCATAAAAAAAAGTCTGACTTTTAAATAATGAGCACTGCACACTGGCCTAAAATAAAACTATAGCTAGGCTCGCCTGACTTTTTAGACGATGATGGGGTACACAAATCGGGTGCACTGCACACCGACGATCCGCCACACGGTGACGTCACGTTGCATAGAATCTGCAACAGCTTCCACTCGCAGAAAAAACAGCTGGGCCTGCGCGAACAACTGCACCGACCACTCCACGCACTGCGCGGAATTTGTTTTTAATGCGCTTGATGGTAATTTGAGTTGATAACGTCCACGGGTGTCGACAATTTGCCGACCGCGAAACACACTGTGTCCACGTAGCGTTGCTAACCGCGTCAATGCACTGCACTGTAACACCCGGCCCATAAGTCCAAATACGCGAAATTTAATTGTTCTCATTTGTTTTCCGACCGAAGGACCATATGTTGGGCGCAGGGATAGTTATAGGAAAACGCCCACATAAATTTTTACAGTTTTTATTCCACTTTCCACACTGGTTCGACCGGGGTTAACGTTACAACTAAAAGTTCTATATCTACCTACTTATTTGTATATTTAAATGTACGGTATCGTACACTATCTCAAAGCGCAAAATATAGAATGAAATCACAAACCATTTCTGACAAATCCACCGACGCGTATAGTTCGCATTCATTTCCACACGAAATTGTGTTTTTTGTAGTGGTGCGTGATTTTGTTTGCATTTAGGGACGTTGTTTGCATTTAGGGAATATGTTTGTTGGCAAACACTTCATGTGAACGGTGATTTGTGCGAGTAAATCGAACGCTGGAGGTGAGGTTATGCGGGAGTAGTGTAATATGTATGTAAATATTGTTATGTAAATAACTGATTGATTTGCAAATGTAGAAAAAGTATGACGTAAAATCTTACACATGTAGTCTTAATGCATGGTAAGCTTAGGGAGAGACAAGAGTTTTGGAAAGAACAAACAAAAATAGAAATATCTGAAAACGAAAATTACGTTATCTTCGATTAGTGCGACTAGCGCGAGACTAGAGGTACTCATGTATAATAGTAAAACTATGAAACCTATTATCGCGTATGATGAATTTATAATACACGGGAGTTCAATGTTTAAGGTATAGTACCTACAAAAATAAAAATTAATTCTACTGCGTACAAGGTATGATTAATTATGAAAAATTCGAACAAGTACCTAACAAAATATGGAAGTCAAGAGTTTTTAACGGCAGACAAAGTCAATTTTGCTCAAACTTCCAAGAAACGCTCTCTCGGGTGATTTAAGAGGTTAAAAGTATCCGCATTAAAAATAAATTGAGCTATATTTCCACAGCGTGAGTAAAAAAGTTACAAAGTTGTGGGCCGATTAAGTTCCAACTATTTTGATATGGTTATTATTTATACCTAGATATTTTTCTAGCACGTGCTTGACAAAATAAAAACGTCGACAATCCTTTTGTCGATAAAGACCTTACAGGTTAATTATTTTTAAAATCGGGACTTAATCGCGTATAACTACATATTAAACTGACCTCCAACGTTTCAAGGACGGCGTTGTCCCCGTGGTCTCGGAGAAGACTGGCTTGGAATGACATCAACACCTCAGTTCAGTTTTTAAAATTAAATGGCTTCAGTCCATTGGGACTATTTCGCCAGTGTCAAGGTGATATGAGCTAATATTAGTAATTTTTGTACGGTAAGTACGACATTGTACGGTGACTTAGCACTTGTAAATTGATAGCTAGATTTTACAAGAGCACGTGGACTACCGGCCGTTTACGACAAAAAAGAGGCTAAACGCGTTTCGAGAACAATTCTTCATCAGCTTAAAAAAGAAATTATGAAATTAAGAAATTATGTAAACTATTAAAATATGGTTCGTTTTATTATTATTGTCCATTTATTTTCAAACATGTGACATTTGTATAAAACATTAGGTAATGTTATATACACATAAATTAAAGCCTATATTCCCTAAATGGGGTAGGCAGCGCACATGAACCTACTCAATACTTTTAATAAATAATAACATATTATAATGAAAGTTATCAATGAACTAAATATCGGAAGGAAGTCACTAGTGTCACTTCGTACGTGCCAGAAAAATATCTAGGTATATTATTATCTCACTTTGAAACTTCAAGCGGTGTGCACGAAATGCATTTAGGTCTTATAATCTGAACTAGCTTTTACCCGCGGCTTCGCCCGCGTAATAAAAGTATTCATTAAGATTTTCATTTGGATCCTTAGGTTTCTCTGTAGGTATATTTATCTGCGATTATTTCGATTGCACATAATACTTTTGCTTGCAATGATTGTAGAAATATTACACATCGACCACAGCGTAGGTAATTCTATATACGCTGGGGAAACCTTTATAAACATCCCACATAGCCCGTATTTCGACACTATGATCGGTGGGTAAAAAGTACTTTTTTCTATTATCCCTCACAATTTTTTACATTTTGCTTATACTTATCGCAAACGTAATCTTCAAGCAAGCAAACAACGATCGTCTTAGAGCACATTGATTGTAAGAGACCGCCGACCGATTATCCGTATCCCTCTAACGATACCCATATTATCCGTATCCGTATCCCTATCGCTATCGCTAACGCTAACGCTATCGCTATCGCTGTCGCTAACGCTATCGCTATCCCTATCGCTATCCCTATCGCTATCCCTATCCCTATCCTTATCCCTTATCAAGATGTTTAATGATATAACACTTTAAGTTCTCGCGCTTTGTACACATATTTAAAGTCACATACAGGTCGAACGCGATTAATTAACATTATTTTTACCTTTTTCCCAACGTTTCGGCCAGGTTGCACTGGCCGTGGTCGCGGAAGACTGACGTCCCAGCAAAATGTCACCGGAGATGTAAACAACACAAAACTACCCGATATTAATTTATATAAATGTTCGGGGTAGACAAATAAATATAATCTACCCGCTTTTAGTTAATGTTTATTTCCCACCATGTTTATTTTAAAGGTAAAAATAATGTTAATTAATCGCGTTCGACCTGTATGTGACTTTAAATATTAGTTTAATGATTTCTTATCAAGTGCTAAAATATAAAGTTTCATGGTTTTATCTTTTAAAATTAAGATATCCCATACAAACTTTCAACCTCTTTTTCAACCCCTTCATCCCTTTTTTTCGAAATAAAAAGTAGCCTATGTTCTGTCTCAGGGTCTAAAGATTGTCTGTTCCAAATTTCATCAAATTCGGCTGCGTGGTTTAAGCGGGAAAGCGTAACAGACAGACAGACAGACAGACAGACAGACAGACAGACAGACAGACAGACAGACAGAGTTACTTTCGCATTTATAATATTAGTATATGGAGTATAGTATGGAGTATGGATGGATGAAAAGACATCTCAAAATTGTCTCCCTAAAGTACCTAGCAACTTTAGGACCTTAAAATACCTATCTACAATTCTACACTCGGTGTACCCAACTGTCGTATTGTGGCACAGGATAGGTTAGAGTGGCAATCTTTTTGGGTCGCTGAACCTATAAAGTATGCTTACTTTATTATATCGAGTATTGGCGAGCAATAATGATAAGAAATGTCCGGTGCAAGTTGAGAAATTTTGCATATATTGTTTTGTATAATATGCTTTATCATGAATACCTAAATTTAGATCGGAATAAATATAAAACCTTATCAAATTGACAAAACAGAATTGACTTCAAGATTGTCGGTTCGGCTCTCGGCTTATGGCTTGGCTGCATCGCGACTCGTGCTTAGCAATTGATGTTAGCAGAGCTCTTGAGCAGCGGGATTCATTATTACCCACCTGGAGGTATTCTCGTGCATCTATTTAATGTTAAGAACGATATTTAACACTTATTGACTTTATTAATTCGTGAACAAAACCAAGAAAATGAAGCGTAGTAACTAAAATGACTAAGATTAATTTATTAAAAATATACTCTTTCACTTTGTCCTGTCGTCTAAGATCTGGCCCCGTAGCCGAATGGCATTTCTCCGACGCCAAACGAAAGCGATACGCCGCTGGCTCTGTCGCGCCAATACGCAAGCGCGATAGAGATAGATATCTACTAGCGCTTCGTTTCGTGAGCGTTTCGTGAGCGATTGTGCCATTCGGCTAGCCACCCTGGTATCCTTAAATTACCTCTATTAACTATTTATGACTGTTATTTATACAAGTCAATTTAGACCAAATTCATGACCTTAACCTTCATTTTCTTTTTCGCACCAATTGGGAGGCACACTCAAAGGTTATGACAGATGGCGCCACCTTATTAGTCTATACGTGAAAGCGAGAAGATGATATGTTTTTTTCCTCTCACATATGAATGACAGTGACATACCTAGACACTTGCGCAGGCGCCGCCTGGCGGGATAAAATGTCAGTGTGCCTCCTCATTACTAAGGTTCTGTTTTCACTGACAGGAAATATCTTTAAACATTTAGTCCATAGTTTGTGTTTTCTTGTATTTCGTCACTACTTTTAAAAAAACTTGTATCTCCGTCTGTCAATGAAAAGAAAATTGTAGTATGTATGTATGGAATGCATATAGACTTACTGCGTTTTAACTTTGAGGAACATCGTGAGATACGAGATTTTTTAAAAGTAGTGACGATTTATATGTATAACAAGTGTAATTAAATGAATATACCTCACCTTTCAAAATTATATAGCGATTGGTTTTGTATTTCCGAATAGGACATCTACCATATATGATGTATCTCGCTATCACTCACACACTCACTCACTCTCATTTATTTATAATATTGTTACATATTACACGTCACAATTGATTTAGGTACATAGTTATTATATGGTATATTAAAATTAAAATTATTATATTAGTATTCGTAGTTAGATATGTCGAAATATGGTAATACATTTTTAAATTACATTAAGGACCATTGAGCATTATATAATATTAGAATAGAATGGATACAATGTTTTTAGACTGTTAATTAGATAGTTAATTAAATAATTTAAAAGATGTAGAATTCATTCATGTCATAAAAGGCGTGGGCGATAAGCCATTTTTTTAACGCTCGTGTGAATTGGTTCGAAGATTCTATACAGGTAATGTCTTCGGGAAGTTTGTTAAAAATCTTGGGACCTTGTACCTGCATAGTCTTGGAGGACTTACTCAGACGACAACTGGGGAGGAGCAGGCGTTCTTTGCTTCCTAGACGGGTTCGTGTTAGCTTGCTTGTATTAAATGTGTGTCTGTATGTGTGTACGTGTTTTGCGATGTTAAAAATGTATTGTGATGTGAGTGTTAAAATGTTATTGCTTATAAAAAGTTGTTTTGCTGGTGATCCGGGGGGAGCGAAAGATATTATTCTTATCGCCCGTTTTTGTAAAATAAACACTCGATGCCATTCTGCTGCTGTTCCCCACAGTTCAAGGCCGTAGCACATGGTCGAGTGGAATAGGGAGAAGTAGCTGGAGCGTAGTTGCTTAGGAGGTAGCACGTGAGCGAGCCTTCCTAGTGCAAAACACGCCCCTGAGAGTTTGCCACATGTGACGTCTATATGCTTGTCCCACTTAAGCGAAGAGTCCAGAATGACACCGAGAAATTTTGTGTTGTGTACTTGTCCGAAAATATCCACACGCTTTATACCACTAGAGACGCCAGGAAACGTTCTAATACCGAAACTAGATCGATTGGTTTAGAATATTCCAGGAGGTATCCAAATTTCTACTAAACTTGGTAGAAACTTGGAATATTTTGGCAATTTCTGAGCAAAGTGGATACTTGGCTTCGGTCGAAGGTAATGAAATTCTTGGATAAGTAGTTCTTGTTTATATTATCAATAAGTTATGTAAGTGGAATCATTTTCAGGTTGGTGCCTCAAAGGGAAAAACATTAAGATATCTTTCGGATATACTAAGTGCAGTGAGATATAAAAGAGTAAAAATATAACAAATGAAATTTAACAATTTTAATGCAAAATTATAGTCGTGTTTAAGCAGCTTACGTCAAAAATGTGATGTTACAAAAAATGCGGCACTTTTTTTAATTTCTTTTTATGTCGCACTGTATGGTGTGGAGATAAAATAACTTTTTTATCGACAATATCATAATTATTGATACTAAGTACATCATTTGTATCCTCTTTTTTGTATTTTGAGGAGTATGTACCTATTTTTTTTCTATTAAGCTCAATAGAATATTGAAGCAACGGTTATATTTTACTTGACACGATTTCGTCATTTCATATTTCTATTGTACGTGTACGTTGTTAAAAGTGGTTAACGCCATCTACAAATATAATCGAAAGCTACAAGACATTTTTTTGTGGCGCAATCTATGTGTTGTGCAGTGTATGCGCGTTCTTAGGCGGTCGCATTTTAATGTATGGTATGGTATGATCTTCCTATATATTTAATCTATGACAACATTTAAATTCCTTGGCGTGACTATTCTGATACGAAATCCATACATACATACTTATACTTCTCTGCTCTTGAGCGGAACGTTTTCTCACTAGAGCTACGAATAAGGCTGCTCATCAAGTAGACGAAACGACGCCTTTACTAACATATTGCGTTATCACGTGTCACATATATTGCAATTTGGGAATGTTGTACAAATGTATACTCTAATATGAGAGGAATAAGGGCGATGACATAATGTAACTAGTAAGTTTACAGATCACGACAGTAGATGAAGCGTATTAGGAATTTCGAACAGTTATATTTTGAACAAACATTTAGGTATTACCGTTATTATTTATTGCGTTTAATTTTATGTTTAATATATAGAAGAAGGTAGGAAGGTAATAAGATACTTAGACTCATGAATGCGTAATCTAATAAAAATTATGAAATTCACGATTTATACACGATGTTTTATTTATTTGGAGATAAGTACATGTTTTATGTCTTCATATCTGTAAGGTGAATAAGGCGGACAGCCAACAAAAATGAGTATAAAAACATTTCACTGTACCTACTGGTAGTAGGAGTATTCAATTTCCGCTACCTTAAGGTTGTCTGGAAGAAATCGCTCTTTAGCGATAAGACCGCCTGTTGTTTACCTTTGTTCGTGTTTCTTCCTTGTTTTGTATTGTTGTATTTTATCAAGGTGTGCAATAAAGAGTATTGTATTGTATTGTATTGTAGTAGGAGTATTAACTTACACCAATTTATCTTTAGTAAATTTATTTTATTTTATTGTATGGTGATATTGGTGATTTACAAAATTAACTAGTATTATAGGTACAAATATAGGTACAGCTAAAAGTCATCAAGGTAGACTCCACGAGTACAAAACACCCATATCATAGACATAGACATAGACATAGACATTTTATTAATAATATTATAAATATTACACGTGTTGGCGACTGGCTGGTGCGCGACCTCCTTCATAGTTTAAAATTATGTCACTTTCAAAAACTGTCCTCATGTTATGAAATAGAATGAATCGGTAGGCAGTCTGCCTTCTGTCACGAAACTAAGCTTGTGTTTGTTTACCAATAATTAAAATTAGTGCTTTTGTTACATGTTTTCATCATTTCACGTCAATAATAACAGTCCACAACCCCGCTAGCTATCATTTTGGTCCATTCTCGCCGTAGTTTTACCATTCCGTCGAAATTAAATTTCAATTTTTTATTTTCACGTAAGTCATTGTAGTTTCATTGTCATTTATCTAGTTACATTACTCTACATTATTTACGATGGAAACACGTAGTAAGACGAGGGCAGACCCCGCGGCTACGGAATCCGTCCGGGTGCAGCGCGAACGTCGTCAACGTTCACCGCGCAGCGCCCGGCCGGGTTTGGCTGCGACGGACGACGGTGCTTCGGCATTGCCAAGCAGTTCAAGCATACGAGGCGATGTGGCACAACCTAGCCACGACGCTGAACGCCTGGATGCTCGAACTAGCTCGCAAAACGAAGGCGATGTCAAAGCACGACCGTCTAAACCTGTTTCTAGTATTCACAGTAATACTGCGCGCACCGAGCGCACACATTCTTCGCGTTCTGCGGCAACCGTCCGCGCACAGAAACTTGCTCTCGAAGCAGAAGCTATGCGGCGTCAGGTGGAGCGTGAACGTGAGCTTGCGCGTCAACAAGCGGACCGCGAGCGGCAACAGGCGGAGCTCGAGTTCGAACTCGCGCGTCAGCAAGCCGTATTCGCACGGAAACAAGCCGAGGCAGAGGCACAGCGCGAGCGCGAGCTCGCAGGCCTCGAGTCCGAAGCGGAACAAATGGAGCTGCAAGCAAGACTCGCCGCTCTGGAAGCTTCAGATAAGTCTGTCAATTCACGTAGTTCGTATTTTTCTGATCATAACGCTGAAAGGCGCACTACGACTTGGATTTCGGAACAAAATGCTAACATGACTGTAGCATTCCATGAAAACATACCTGGTGAGGCACCGATTGTCACCTCGAGCGACGCTCCAGGACTTCTTTTACAGCCGGCCGCCGCAGCCAACTCGGTATCTTTCAAAGTGCCAACTGTCAACCGAGCAACATTCTCGAAACCTACTCAAGCCCTTTTAGAAAATAACTACGGAACCGTGGCACCAAGACTACCAGTACCATCTGAACATTCCACAATAGACCCTATAACAAAACTTTCTCAGGCTATAAACGCACTTTCAAACAGACCAAAGAAACCCGAGCTAGTTACATTCTCAGGTGATGTCGGTCAATGGATGGCCTTTAAAAGTAGTTATGAGAGAAGTAAAATCAACTTTTCCCCTTCAGAGAACCTAGATCGCCTGAACGTCGCCGTCCGCGGACAAGCGTACCAGTCCGTCGCGTCCCTCATGTGGACCTGCGGCTCGCCCGACGACGTCGTACAGGCGCTCGAGCAGACGTACGCGCGCCCGGAGCTGCTGGTCGCCCGCGAAGTCGCCGACCTACGGAACACGCAAAAGCTAAGTTCTGCTCAGGATTTAAATACGTTAGCGAACAAATTACGAAATTTTGTTACTACGCTCACAATACTCAAACAAACGGAGTATTTATCCTCCCCGGAGCTTTTTCGGTGCATCTTGGTAAAAATGAGTGAGCACACTAGGTCGCGCTTTACAGATTATGCAACTGCTCACACGCCAGAGCAACAGAGTGTTACAAAACTTGAATTATTGTCACGTTTCCTTTTGATTGAGGCTGACAAACAATTAAAATTTAATTTTGTTGCTGACAGTACTGTCAAGGCGCCAACGCCACCAGCGTACTCAAACGTATCACGAAATAATGCTCCGAAATTTCCATTAAAAAAGGAAACAATACATACTACGGTGTCTAACGAGACAACCTCTGAACATTGTGCGTATTGTAAACAAGGGTTTCATAAAATAAAGACATGTAAGAGCTTTTTAAAACTAATTGTAGAAGACAGATGGCGCTGGGTTCGAGAAACTAAAATATGCTATCGTTGCCTGAAGTCTAACCCACACACGTGGAACAATTGCCGCGCAAAACGCTGCGGTGTCGACGGATGCCCTAGACGCCACAACGCGCTTCTCCACGGCACAGGGACAACCGAGACTAACTCCGGCACGGCTCCTAGAGATCAGGGCAATAATCTTCAAACATCCTCTGAGAATTCTATACGCCCTGTCATCATAAATAACACCGATAACGATATTACATCCGCTAAAATTGCGAATACTATTGACTGCTCCATTAATGCAACAGGATCTTCCCCATCGACTTCACTTCCACAACGTCCCCGCGGCCTGCTGAAAGTAGTCCCGATCGTACTCGAGGGCCCTGACGGCGCGTTCGAGACAACAGCGCTACTCGACGATGGCAGCATCTCAACGCTCATCGACGCCGACGTAGCAGCACGCATCGGAGCGAAGCCGACGAGTCCGGAGCGTCTTCGCATCGAAGGTGTTAGTAATATGTCAACGGAACTCGACGTAAGTTATGTTGATTTTTATGTACGCGGTCGAAACCACCCTGATCGTTACCTAATCGAAAACGCACGAGCCGTGAAACCTCTAGGACTTCGCGCACGATATCCAAACACGATTAATTTAACGGATTACGATCATTTATCGAGTCTAACAAGAGAACTTTCAAATACGGATGCTTATCCCACCGTCCTGATCGGCGCGCCTGACTGGCATCTATCTTTGAGCCGGGAAGTGCGGTGCGGGAAGAAGAATGACCCTGTCGCCTCTAAAACATTGTTAGGTTGGGTACTCCATGGTGCACACTCATTGTCGTCAAAACCAATCGATTTTATACATCACGTTACAGAAGATTTGGACACACTTGTAAAACGACAATACGACATTGACGCCCTGGGTATCACAAAATACCCGCCACGTCAAAACAGTGAAGACCAACGAGCCGTAGACATTATTGAGTTATCCGCTCGCCAACTTGACGATGGCCACTACGAAGTAGGCCTACCTTGGAAGGAGGAACTACCTAAAATAATACCTGATAGTTACCCACAGGCACTATCACGCTTCAAGGCCCTCGAGCGACAGATGTCAAAGGACTCGTCGTTTGCCGCAGCTTTTCAACAGTTCATTGATGACATCATCAGCAAGGGATACGCCGAAGAGTGCGATCCGAAGACCTATCACCATCGGCCTGCACCAAATACCTCTTGTGTAAACCCAGATGGCTCCATTCGCTGGTACCTGCCCATTTTCGGTGTATTTCATCCTCAAAAGAAAAAGCTGAGAGCAGTTCATGACGCGGCTGCCACGACGAATGGCGTAAGCCTCAACAGCATGCTTCTGCAAGGCCCTGACCTATTGTCTCCCCTACTCGACGTTCTTTTCCGCTTCAGAGAAGGTGCAGTAGCCTTGAACGGCGACATTAGAGAGATGTTTCCCCAAATTAAAATCGCCACAAGAGACAGAGACGCCCAACGTTTTCTCTGGCGCGACAAGAACAACGACCTCAAGGAATACCGCATGTCGTCAATGATTTTCGGCGCAGTTTCAAGTCCCTTCATTGCTCTCTACATCAAAAACAAGAACGCGAAGATGTTCGAAGTCAACTTCACCGCCGCCTGCAAAGCAATCATCGAAGACCACTACATGGACGACTACCTAGGAAGCCACACCAACGTTGCTGACGCAGCTCAAATGGCCGCCGATGTTGTCACAGTTCACAAATCTTGTGGTTTCGAAATGCGATCGTGGACCTCCAACCACCCAGAGGCGTTGTCTCTCGTCCCCAAAGAACTGCGAAGCGACGCCACATCTGACGTTTACCTGCCTCCCAGTAGTGATGTCGGCGTCTTGGGTGTTAAATGGAACCCACGCCTAGACTGTTTAGGTTTTCGTGCCGTACCCCAGATACCGACCGGCACCTTGACAAAACGTATCCTGTTATCAAACGTCATGAAAGTCTATGACCCTTTAGGTCTATTGATGCCAGTCGTGATCTGGGGTCGTATTATAATTCAAAGATTATGGCGGGCAGGCATTGGCTGGGACACAGACTTACCTGAGATGTACGTAAGCGAATCCAAAGACTGGTTTGCACAGCTACGGATCGCAGCCGATATAAAAATCCCGCGCTGGTACATGGTCAGGTCAGACTTGTCAGACGTTCAGCTGCACTTAATCGCTGACGGTGGCGAACAAGCCTACGCCTGCGTTGCCTATTGGCGTTTTACTTACAGCGATGACTCCGTGTCGACAGCCCTTGTCGGCAGCAAGGCCCGAGTCAGTCCCCTGAAACCGATTTCGATCCCAAGATCGGAATTACAAGCTGCACTCATCGCGTCGCGTTTCGCACAGACTATTTTGCAAGCTCATCGTTTTGAACCCTCCGCAACCACTTTCTGGACCGACTCAACTACTGTCCTAAAGTGGATCCGGAGTGACGCGCGCGCTTTTAAACCGTTCGTCGCACACCGGTTGGGAGAGATATTGGAAACCACTAATCCATCCGATTGGAGGTGGATCCCTACCTCTCTCAACGTCGCCGACGATGCGACAAAACCAAAAAGAACTGATTTTACAGCATCTCATCGGTGGTTCACTGGTCCACAGTTTCTTGTTGAACCGACGTCCGCTTGGCCGACCGAGCGACACATCAACGAGGAAGAGACCTCACCAGACCCCGAGCTAAAATCAAATCTGTTGATTCTGCTCCTTGATATCCCACTTCCATATTCGGTACCTGATCCGACGCGTTTTAACTAGGGTGTGCAAACCGGTTAACCGGTTAACCGAAAAACCGGTTAACCGAGACTTTTTGGCCTCTGTTGAAAACCGGTTTTTATAGTCACTAACCGGTTAATAACCGAAACTGTATTTATTTCTCAAAATTTGGAAAATTAGGCATTATAAGGTTCAAAAATACGTAATTATTTAATGTTTTGTAATAATAAAGATTTATTCATTACTTTTCATTGACAACATTATTATCTGTAATGATTTTATTTTTAAAATTAGTCTCGAGTCTACTCAATTATACATTTTATACAATACAGTAGAGTCCGGTTAGTATATTACGACTCCGCATAGACCTAATGTCCAACCTCTTACAACGACATAAGCACAGGTATTTATTTGGTTTTCGTATGTGATAGTATTAAAGTACATAAATAGATAGATAGATAGATAAGTCATTTATTTGGCAGACTGCAAACACACACAATACAATACACAATTTAAAACACACAAATTGGGCGCAACATAAAAAGAGACAGAGCAGTAAAATACAATTGAGACAGTAAAAAAAAGAAAAAAACAACAACAGTAACAAAAAAGAGAAAAGAAAATACAAACTGTGTGCGTTACATCCGTTTATTACGACTCCGATTTTAACGACCAGCCGCTTTTTACGACACATTTTACACAGAATCCGTCCGTCAAGTCCGGTTGCAACGACGAGCGACAACGTTTTTAGTTTTACTAGTAAATTGAGGAAACAAAGCTACTTCCACCCAAGCACGGCCCCTTGTCTTGCCTACAACAAGTAGCAAGATTACATTGTGGCCACGTAACTTTTTGGAGTATTGCTTTTAAAATTTTAACAATTTGTTCGCCTCGGGTCTAATCTTATAAGCTAAATAGAACCCAATTTGTATTTTTCGATTGCGTATAAACTAGCTACAAATGATGAGCAAGCACACATACTAAAAAGGACTTTTCTAACTAAACAAGTCACAATAAAATACGGTATTGATTAATACTATCATGATAATAATACCCTGTAAATAAACCTATTGATTGAAATGTTTTAGTAATAGAGATGTAGATATTACTTTTAATTAAAAGAAATGAAATTCGTTTTGCATGACATCCGGTTAGTACGACGTAATATCAGCGGTCCCTTGAGCGTCGTTGTAACCGGAGTCTACCGTATATTTCAAACTATATTTTTTAAAAGAAAGGTAAAATGGAGATCTTGGTTTTCTTACATCAATTGCTTGTATTACTAGGGGCTCTGGGAGCTGTAGACCTTCGCGATATGCCTAGAAAACGCAACTGACGAATCACATTCAAACCACACACGCCTTTTTTAGCAATTTCCGCATTTACCAAATTTCCAAAAACTGGATAAAAATGATCTTCATCGTGCAAGTAATACCTGCTACGATATCATCAACATCAGAATTCTTAAAGCTAATGGTAATTATTGCGTAGTACGGCCATTTACTAAAAATCCTCAAAACCGGTTAATAACCGGTTAACCGGTTTTGAAGTAAAAGTCTCGGTTATTAACCGGTTTTTTAAGTTAACCGGTTTTTGCATACCCTAGTTTTAACTCATGGCTGCGTTTACTTCGCGCCACCGCCCGCGTTCTCCAGGGCGCACGACTTTTCCGGCTTAAACTCTCTCGACCAATACACCCAAATTCTAAATTGTATATTGACCACACCACATCTCCCCACCAGGTTCACGCAGCGGACATCATAGAAGCGGAGAAGATGTTGGTTCGGCAAGCCCAGAGAGAGAGTTTCCCAGAGGAATTGACAAACCTGCGATCCTCGAAGCCAGTGCCCAAGGACAGTCGGATTAAGAAACTCGCCCCTATACTTGATGAAGAAGGCCTCATGCGTCAAGACACACGCATTATTTCCGCACCAGGAGTGAATAACGAGACAAAATCCCCCATGATTCTTGACGGCCGGCATTACATCTCAAGACTCATCATCTTTCACGAACATGTAAAAGCCTCACATCAGTTTAATGAGCTCGTTCTAAATGAACTTCGACAAAGGTTTTCGATCCCAAGAGCCAGAGGAACCATTCGCAGCGTAGCAAGCTCCTGTCTAAAATGCAAGAGATGGAACACGAAACCTATGCAACCTCAGATTGGTAACTTACCTCTAGAACGCCTAGATCATCATAAAAGACCATTTACCCACGTCGGCCTTGATTATTTTGGCCCTATTCTGGTAACGCTATACAGACGGAGCGAGAAACGATACGTTGCCTTATACACATGCCTCACAACCAGAGCGCTTCACCTAGAAATCGTGCACTCACTCACTGCAGATAGCGCTATAATGAGCCTCAGGCGCTTCATTGCTCGCCGAGGATCGCCTACCACTATATTTTCCGACAACGGGACCAACTTCGTCGGCTCTTCCCGTGAACTACGATCCCTACATGACAACTCAATTGTAGAATATGCCACTAATCACAAAATCGATTGGCGTTTCATCCCACCTGCATCACCATTCATGGGCGGCGCCTGGGAGCGGCTGATACGCACAATTAAAGCAGCCCTCAGATCCTGCCTAACGAATAGGCCACTGAAAGAAGAAGTCCTTTCTACCCTCCTACTCGAGGCTGAATCCATAGCAAACTCAAGACCACTCACGTATGTCCCGTCTTCCCCAGATGCACCAGAAGCGATTACACCATTTCATTTCATTCTGGGCTCCTCTTCGGTCGTACCATGGACCACGTCGCTCACAGACGCAGACCTTTCCCGACGCTGTGACTGGCGGAGAACCCTGCGCCTAGCAGACCATTTTTGGGCACGATGGCTACGCGAGTACCTACCAACACTTCGGCAGAGAGGGCCCAACAACAACAACCTTTTAAACCTTGGCGAGGGTGATGTGGTGTTGATCGCCGACCCTACGCTTCCTCGTGGTTTGTGGCCGCTAGGAAGAGTAGCAAAAGTTTACCTAGGACCTGACGGAGCGGTCCGCGTGGCAGACGTCCACACAAAAGGAGGCGTGCTGCCCAGACCGGCCCGGAAGCTGATTTTGATGGAGGCCGCGACCCAGCCAGTGACCACCAGTGGTTAGTGTTCCACTGGGGGTCCGGTATGTTGGCGACTGGCTGGTGCGCGACCTCCTTCATAGTTTAAAATTATGTCACTTTCAAAAACTGTCCTCATGTTATGAAATAGAATGAATCGGTAGGCAGTCTGCCTTCTGTCACGAAACTAAGCTTGTGTTTGTTTACCAATAATTAAAATTAGTGCTTTTGTTACATGTTTTCATCATTTCACGTCAATAATAACAGTCCACAACCCCGCTAGCTATCAACACGTTCATCAATAAAATTATTTAACAGCAATTAAATTAAGATTATTACAATTTCAGTCTAGTTATAATTTCGAATATTTAATTGAAAGATTCATTCATTGATTATCTTAATTTGACAAGTCTGAGTAACTCCACAAATCCTCTCTTGGGCTCCCATACTATTAGTATGATGCGCGACAGCTCAATTCTATCTAAGTTCGAACAATATTACCACATATTAATAACTTTGTGGGAGATCTAGTGGCAGATAATCTACGTTTAAACTAGATATTACATGTGACGTGTCGTGTCGTCGTCGTTTGACACGGCACGGCGTGGAAACTTGAATTATGTTGACGTCGTTATGCATATGTTTAGCGGAAATGTGATCTTGGAGGTTTTGGCAGCTACGATATTTGTATCAGGATCAGATCATGTGAAATAATAATGTTTGAATAGAATAGAATAGAATAGAAGAAATTTATTCAGAAAACGCTTAAATTTAGGAATTACATCTTAGACAGTACTAATTTATTGTTAAGCGTCTCTGAAAGGGTCTCCACTCAGCTTAATGTCAAGATACCACTTAAGGATCTCGACGCTGGTCTTCCGTGGAAACCCTTCCGAGAGAGCGCAACTACATGCTAAAGTACATAATAGTGTTTATATATGGATGGTGATAAGCAATAATGTGTCAACCCACACGCCAACCATTTTGAGAAAATGGCGTCTAAAGATTTTTTCTCATTTTTTTGTGTTTCTCTTAAAAAAAATTGTTTTTTATATAGATTGTTGTGTTTTTCAGCTATAATACGTTCAGTAGTAGTGATTATTGTAGCTTAATTTCAAAACAAACTTCAATTTGACGAAATAATGCCCTTTTCTTTTATTGCGAATTGTTCGACGACGTCAAACTTTTTCAAGACTGTGTTATGATACTTAACCCACTTTTGCTAATTGTTTAAAAATATCTATGAGTCTTAAATAAACATGTTAAAGCACATAAATTGTTATTGTAAAATACTCTACCTATGCATATTTTTAACTTTATAAGTGTTAAGTAACATATCAGTCATGGTCACTTATGTTATTAGGTATAAATAATAAAATAATAATAAATATTATAGGACATTCTTACACAGATTGACTGAGACCCACGGTAAGCTCAAGAAGGCTTGTGTTGTGGGTACTTAGGCAACGATATATATAATATATAAATACTTATATACATAGAAAACATCCATGACTCAGGAACAAATATCTGTGCTCATCACACAAATAAATGCCCTTACCGGGATTCGAACCCGGGACCGCAGCGTAGCAGGCAGGGTCACTACCGACTGCGCCAGACCGGTCGTCATGTAGGAATCAATACATTATTTATTAATCAAACCTTTTAATGATTTTTCTACTCCCGAATTGTTATTCGTCATTTACAAGATTGTGCGTATCGAAAAAACTGAAAACGCATTGTTTGGTTCTGTAATCATGGCAACGCATTGCATTAACGATACTGCGTGCGTGCGCGGGAAGGCTTTGGGCAGCTGAGCTGACAGTGCAAACCTTTGCAATACAGGAAACAGTGTGAATTTCGCGAGAATTATTTAAAAAAACTATTAAAAACTAAGTGCATGGTCGTTGTAAAAGTATTGTATGCAATGGTGTTTAACTGACTCCAAAATACCCGTGGAAAGTACGCCACTCATATTTCTTGACCTCCTTTAAACGCCTGTTGAATAAAATACTATAAATTAACTATTAGAGTAATGATCATTTCTAGACACATATTTAAATTATCTGTGCTTTTTCAACAAAAAATCGTTACAAAAACCAAATAATCATCTTTAAAAAAAACAAACTACTTATCTAAAATATACAACAAAATATTTTTTTACGCTAATAAATAGACTAAGTCATTTAAATTATGAATAACTCATGACTTGTACAAGAACAAAACATAAAATATCTTTAACAAAATAATAAACTACCATTCAGTAAGTATTCAAAAATCAAACAATATTTTTATGCATACATTAACACGTCTTAATGTAATTAGTAATTATAAAAAAATAGTAGCTTATATTAGATTTTTATATAAACACGTACTTGTAAAAAATGTTTGCAAATTATAATAACGAATATGTATATTCATGACTTAAAATGTTCAATTTCGTACTGAATTTACCATTCATGTGCAAAAATATACTAATGGACTAAGTCATAACTTATTCAAACATAAATAATATGAACAGTTATATTTTACAATATAGTGTCATGGTACTTACACCAAAAACGAACAATTTATGACCCGAATATAATTTAACAATAATGACTTATGTTGTATAACACGGGTCGTAGCATAAAACAACGAATAAAATATCATTTTGCAATAATCATTCAAGTCTCATAGTGGGTAACTATGTCATTTTTTGCGTTTTGCAAGAATGAGTCAAGTGTAAAAAAATCGTTGAGTCAACCCTCATAACACATTATTGTAATTTAAATATGTCTTCTGCCAATTACTATAATAAGTTAAGGTTCTTGACACATTAATGCAAAACAGGCAACACACGATATAGGATTTGTGTTAACCTATTTTTTACTTTTGGGATAGTAAAAATTTTCAAAATGAAAAGGTCATTTTTGCAAATAGAAGTTTAAAAATCCAGCTATAACATGGCATTAAAATCTCATTTTTTTAGTTTTTGTGGGTTGACACATTATTGCTTATCACCATCCATATAGGTAAGTTCAAAACCTGAAATAGATACCAAAGATACCATACACCAAAGAAAAAGCGATCAAGCTCACTCGTATAGGATATATCGTTTGGATACGATTGTAAATAGTTCTTGATTTTAGTATAAAATTAGGTCTTAATAAGTTAAATGTAACTTAGAAATTTGCAGATACACGAGAAAAATTGGTTAGTTTTAAAAGTTTATATGGGATAAAAAGTGTACCTACTTATATTTATTAGTTAGTTACAAAAACACCGAAGGGTCCGAAGGTGTCTCAATGTATTTTTGTAGAAAAATACCGTAAATATGCACTTCAATTTGAAAAGAATCAGGAACTGAATACCTATCCACCGTAGTAGATTACAGAAAGACAGTAAAGTAAAAAATATTTCAGATCACACGTAATTTCCGGCTCAGGTGGAGCCGAGGTCAACAACCATGAGATCTGAGGCGTTCTTATTTACTGACCATTGTGTGTAACTATTTTTCTACTCGAGGAAGTCGGGAAGCGGTAACTTCGTTTAGCGCAGCGTTCTGAACTTGGACGTTCGGCCGGAGGACGAAAAATATAATTGATAATTCTGACATAAAAAGCCCTTCGTCAGAACAAAATTTTAATTAAAACTAAGTTACAACAACTGTCGTTGGGAGAGGCCAGATAACTCGAACTGGGTGTACTAGACATGTAAATTAATGTGTGGTGAACCCTTAGGGCATTTAATAAACCTAGTGGAGTTAAACGGCCTAGATAGTAACTTTTGGTGGGTAAGTACGTGACCGCCTTTATCCTACCTAGAATGAGGCATATTCGGATTTGATCTGGACAATTTAACCAGAATATTTTCTACTTTTATTAGTGCTTTAGGTGATCCTTTAACGAGCATGATTAAAAAAAAATCGTGAACTCAAACGTCATCGCCAACCTGTACCTCTAGTTCTAAAAAATCTGAGCAAGAAGAGCAGGGTGGTCTTCTTTGAGACAAGTACTGTACCCTATAAAAAAAAAATTAAAATTAAAAATAATTATTGTAGATAAGTAGGTATAAAACTAAACCTAAGTATTACATTTGTAGGATTAAAGTTATATTAAAAAAAAAACAATTAGCGGTCTATTGAAAAATACTATACAAGTACTATTATTAGTGACATTGTATGTAAAATCACTTAGTGATCTGGTACTACTAGTAGGTATTTAGTACGGTTTTTTTTTATTTTATTAAGACATCGGGCTGATGAGAATCATCAAACAATTTGTCACTTATGCTCAGGGGGGTTACCATGACGTACTAAAGACGTTCAGTTTAGGTTGAGAGAAAGGGACACAGCTATAGCAGTTACATAGCTCCGTCCCTCTCTCTCAACCTAAACTGAACGGTATTAACTACCCCAGCCCAGTATTAACTAAATAAACAGATATACAATCTATATCCAGTATTAACTAAATAAACAGATATACAATCTATATTTTACATTTAAATAAAATTAATTATGAACAAATATAATCAACAAGCTTTTTCCGCGGCTTCGCCCGCGAACAAAAAGTAATCTAATTCAAACGTTGAACTTTCGACTCCCATTTTACCCCCTTGGGTGGTGAATTTAGAAAAATCAGTTCTTAGTGCTCCTCTATACCTTATAAGGAACCTACGTGCCAAATTTGGAATCTCTAGGAGCAGCGGTTTCGGCTGTGCCTTGATATGACTGTGAGTCAGTGAGTCAGTCAGTTTCTTCTTTTATCTTAGATGTATTTAATTAAGTTGCTGTTATACTATACTACTTTTAAATGGATAATATCTGCGAACATTATCCTTTTAGATCCAACAAATTCTCAATCACCATAAGGACAGTATAAATCCTGGAACGCCCACAGAGCGCCGCATGAAATTTATTACCCTTTTATAATATAAAGCTTTAATGAAACCTTTGCGGCCATTTCTAAACTTTTAAATGAACTTTTAAACTGCAGTGAGAATTTTTATAAGTTTTCGAACTTTTTATAAGTTGGCTTGAGTTACATTTTCGTGGAACCAGTGCTATGAGATTCCTGTATTTTTTATCAAAAAGATTCGCAACTCGGCAGACCATATATTAGGCGATGACAAAACGAACTAATTAGATTAGTTTTGAAACAATAATGCACGAGGACTGCTCATAATCGAGAGGAATAGAAAAGTCTCATAGTGTTGTGTTTCTGCCGGTGAGTAAGGCTGCCAGAGATCAACGAGGGTGCGGTGTGCTGGTGACGGAAGGACCTACGGAACTAAATTGTTTTTGTCCTTTGAGTCGTCAGCGACCCGAACACTCCTTAGAACTTGTACACTCCTTTTTGCTGTGTACTTAACACAGGATGTAGGTTACGGTGACCGCTTTCCATCAGGCGGACCGTATGCTTGTTTACCACCGACGTAGTATAAAAAAAAGCGGGGGAGGCCTTTGCCCAGCAGTGGCAAAATACAGGCTCTCAACATACGCAAGAGATTGGGTTAAAAAGGTACACCCACTTTCTTCGGCTTTGTGGTGACCTGATGACAGATCAAAAATTTCGCTACACCCTTTTCTTCTGAGGGTGTCGAAGAAATCGACTGTGGGGAGTATGCTGGAAATTTTACATTCCTTTTCATTTTTATTTCAAGGCATATTGCCAATTTTCTTCGAAACGTTCAGAATACTCTCGGTTCTGTAGTGAGACTTTAAGTTGCGATTTCAAAGGTGTTTCTTTTGTGGAAAAGTTTGCGTTCGCTTGAAAACTAATCAAAACTATTTTAAGTTTTTATATCGCGTGTATCGAGTTGAGTGATTTTTCTTTTTACTTTGAAAATAAAGTCTACTTTAAGTAAGTTAAGGCGTTCGATTCAATGTGAATCACATGAGCTAAAGGTAAACAGTAAGTAATATAATGCGTGAAGCGGTTTGTCAGGATCGTAGCAAATGGAAATCCGTGATCTCTTCCTACCCCTCTGGGAAATAGGCGTGATTGTATGTATGTAATACCAACAACGATATAACACTAGACTGAAAAAGCCCACACAAAAAGGCGTAACCCTGAAATGTAACATGGGCTTTTACGCAGCCTGGAAGTGGCCAAAATCATATTTTCCCCAAATATTTTTGCGTGTTTTCATTTTTTATATGAACAAATGACATAAGTATTTCTTTATTTTAATATCATGATCATACATCGGGGTTTTGGGAGCGGGAATGAATTCGTGTATTTGTAACTCTGTATATAGTCATTTGAATTACTGAAATATATATTTAACTATGTAACTGGCTCCAAATGTACCTAGAAATGTTAAAGTAATGTTTATCTTTTATCGTTTTCACCATTTTTGGGCTAGTGTAAATCATTCCCGCTCCCAAAACCCCGATGTATGATGATCATGATCTCATGTCAATACACATTTTGAAAAAAAAAAAAAAAAAAGTAGGCACCATCAATGGTCTCCATCCTTTCTTGGTAGATATTCCGCGAATTCGCACGAAGCGCTTTGCTTCTTCTTTCCTTATGCGCACTGCCAAGGAGTGGAATTCCTTCCAGCTATATTTTTCTGAGCTCATATAGCCCGGCGACCTTCAAATCAAGGGTGAACAGGCATCTTCTGGGCGAGCTCACTCCATCGTAGGCCACGTCTTTGCCTTTGAGTAATCTGTGGTCAAGAGTAAGCCCAATCATAATAAAAAAAAGTTACGATAGTATTTAATAGGTGGTGCTAAAAAATCGAGGTACAATTCTTAGTATGAAGATTAAATCCTATATAAATAATCCTTGGTAATACTAATGACCAAGTTTATTTATTCTCCCGTTTTGATTAAAGGTCACTTTTGTGCTTCTACCACGAATTTTTGAGGTTGAAGAATACGTTACTTGATAGCGTAAACACATAGAAAATGACATTTAATATATGGAGAAAGAGAACAGCGCACCTAAACGGTTACTTTCTAGGGGACTACCTCTACATTCCTAATGACGTTTGTTCGAAAATCACTTGGCCTAACTCATTTGGCCGAATTATGAAATGCCTAACGCTCTTTTGGCCTAACGATCATTTGGCATAATTTAAATTTTGCCCCAAAAATGACATTACCCAGAACCGATTCGCTGTTAGAAAGGTAGGTTTAGGTTAGGTTAGAACCGTGACCTCACACAAATCCGAATCGCTTCTAAAAAAGTAGGTTTTAACGGCGTTAGGCGAAACAATATTAGGACATTTAAATTAGGCCAAATGATCATTATGCCAAAAAATATTAGGCGATCTAAAAATCGAAGAAAAAACTTTAGGAATCTAGATATACATCCCTTTCTAGAACCAAAACATGACGTTTCAGTAACTTCTACGCTAAATATCAAGCAATGTATACAGGCTGTATTTTTGATATTACCTCAAACTTTAACGAGACCAAGGTATTAGTGCTAAGACCCCCCTACCAACAAGTAAAGTTTGGTCCAAACTGCCAGAGCGTAATTAATTTTTCAATTTATTTCAAATTTTTTTTTTCATGAGATAGGAGGCGAACGAACAGACAGGTCGCCTGATGGTAAGCAATCACTGCCGCCCATGGACACCACACACAAATTCAAATATTGAGCAGCAATGTATTGCGTGCACCTGTATTTGACATCTCGAAGACGCGCATTGCGTGCTGAATTATTTTGTATGAAAAAAAAGTAGTATATTTTTATTAAATAATATGAAAGTATGTTCCGTAGCGCTTATACTAATAACCCTTTAAACATGACGTAATATCAAAAATACACCCTGTGTTCAAAATTCTACCTATAATTCTACCTACCTAACCATATATATTTAAAAGATATGTTTCTCCTCCCCTCGCGCCTCGCCCCGCCCGCGCGGCCCTTTAACTAGTTGTTGACACCTGACAGACTGTTATAAGGCATGTGCGAGAACGGTTGTGCTTCCGTGATGGATTGTGGACCCCAGCCAATCCTGCCTGCGGTTCCTGACTCCCGGAGAGAAGGTTAGTGCATGTCTTTGACCACCTTGACAGATTTTTGTATTTCTATTTTGCCCCCTCTTGTCCGTTCATAAACACCCTGTATAACTATTTAGTTTAGTTGAAAAACAACGTAAACAAACCCTATCTAATCAACAAAATCGACATCTGTCACCGTCTGCCACAAAAGATCGCGAATCAACGATTCTTGGCCGCCAAATGAAATCTGGCAACAATACATCATTCCAATCTGCCGATATCCGAGCCCCTTTAGTTTGGGGAAATGTCGGCAAATAAAGTTAATGGATACCCTTCATATGGGACACACGGGCGGGACGATACGCTAGCAATAATGAAAATAAAATTTTCATTAAACTAACTTTTGATTGTGACTTGATGGTGACTAAATAATACACAGGGAACTGAGAAATGTTAAGGAACTGTTTGTAATTTAGTATATTCATGTTGATGAGTTAAATAGCAGTGCACCATAGTGTATTTTTTTACTATAAATAGGTTTTCTCCTGACTTGCACAGTTGATGTTAAATTAATGTCTCCAGCGGTGTTAACGGACAGCGATGATCTTCAAATCTTCAGTCAATGAGCGTACTCACATTTTAAAGACCGGGTCAGAAAGGCTCTTACAAAACATAACAACATACAACATACAATCACGCCTGTATCCCATAAAGGGGTAGGCAGAACACATGAAACTACTAAAGCTTCAGTGCCACTCTTGGCAAATAAGGGGTTGAAAGAAAACGAAACTGTGACATTGCAGTGACAGGTTGCCAGCCTCTCGCCTACGCCACAATTTAACCCATATCCCATAGTCTCCTTCTACGACACCCACGGGAAGAAAGGGGGTGGTGAAGTTCTTAACCCGTCACCACGCAGGCTCTTACAATCTTTCTAATATAGGTATTAGGTATTCAAAGGCGATCACCTGTCACTGCAATGTCACAGTTTCGATTTCTTTCAACCCCTTATTTGCCAGGAGTGGCACTGAAGCTTTGGTAGTTTCGTGTGCTCTGCCTACCCCTTTTTTGGGATACAGGCGTGATTGTATGTATGTATGTATGTAAAGGCGATGGTAACTCGACTGCTCACTCGACTCAGTATCAGGCCATTCGACTGCTCACTCGCTTTGTGATAAAGCCCCTTGATTATCATTATATTGATCTCTTATAACTTATAACACAAAGTGAAAAGTACAATAAGGATGAAGTACGGGTAAGTGTGTCATAAGGAGAAGTGGGTCTGGCCTTCAAATTTGGCCTTTTTACTGATTGTCATAAGTGTTTTTGCGAGTTCATACGTTTGCTACTTGCTACTCACGAGTTGTAAACGTATGAACTCTCAATAAATAAATAAATAAATATTGGGGACACCTTACACAGATAAACTTAGCCCTAAACTAAGCAAAGCTTGTACTATGGGTGCTAAGCGACGATATACATACTTAAATAGATAAATATATACTTATATATATAAACAACATCCATGACTTAGGAACAAATATCTGTGCTCATCACACAAATAAATGCCCTTACCGGGATTCGAACCCAGGACCAATAGGACCAACAGGAGGAATAAACACTGATCATTGGATCATTGGTTTAAACAGGTCGAATATGAAGGCCAGACACACTTCTCCTTATGACACACTTACCTGTATTGACCTTGCCTATTAACTACTTCATCCTTATTGTACTTTTCATTGACCTTACCTTATAAGTACTACCACTTATTCTATGAAAGCATGATTAGTTTTTAACCTCCGACGCAAAACCGACGGGGTGATAAGTTTGACGTGTCTGTCTGTGTGTATGTCTGTCTGTCTGTCTGTCTGTTTGTCTGTCTGTCTGTGTGTGTGTCTGTCTGTGGCATCGTAGCTCCCGAACGGATGAACCGATTTCGATTTAGTTTTTTTTTGTTTGAAAGCTGAGTTAGTCGGGAGTGTTCTTAGCCATCTTTTATGAAAATCGGTCCACTATGTCGCGGTCGGGGGTTTTTTCAAAATTTTAATTTTGTGGCTAGGTTATTTCCCAAATAATATATTTGTTTTCCATCCTTCCTACCAGTATAAAAACACAGAAGCGAGCCACGAGAGAAATATTTCATGCGTTATCGCGGCGAGATGACGAAACGTTTCCAATGAGAATATCGCCGCGAGTGAATCTACTTATACCTACTTGCCATTTGTTGATATGACGTGATATACCGCAAGTCTTTGGGTTTTACTGAATAACTCTACTTAAGTATATAGTGTATGTCAAAGGTAACTTTATAGGTACTTATAGGTGCTTAATGGATGCAATCTGCATCCATTCTCTGCTAAAATCGGTATCCAAAAATATTACTATGTAACAATAATAAATTTCGATCCGATTTAGAATGAATGATTTGAAAATCACTTACTCGGTGTATGCCAAAAACCAACACAATTTTTTTTAGTTTTAATAGGTAGACGTTTGACCACGATCACAGCTGATGGTAAGTGATGGTGCGGTCTACGGTGGAGCACGCTTACCTATGAGATACCTATGTACTCTTGCTTTAAAGAGAACTGGATTGTACTTATGCGGAAACACAGACTCAGACAGGGTATTCCATTCCTTGGCGGTTCGCAAAAGAAATGTTGAAGCGAAACGCTTAGTGCGTATTATCGGAATACTAACCGTGAAGCGATGCCGCATTGCCGATTGTCTGGTGGTCCTATGGTGAAATGGGGACGAAGGAACAAGGTTGTACAGTTCCTCAGCACACGCTCCGAAATGTATCATGTAAAAATAACTGTATAGGCTTTGTTAATTTTGTTACTGTATCCATACGGCTACATTATACTGTTACCTTATACTATCATGGTCATTACACACCGTTGCCACACGTGGCATATAAACTAATGGCACTAATATAATAACCGCTATCTCCGGAAATAATGTTGCCACTAGTGCTCTTATCGACGCCTTTTCTCGAGGAGGGAACGAGTTATGAATGTAACAGGAATAGTTCTTGGAAACTTTTATACTTACATAGATATAATGAATAGATTCGCAACTCGGCAGACCACATATTAGGCGATGGCAAAACGAACTAATTAGATCCTTTTTGAAAGAATGGACAAGGACTGCTCATAATCGAGAGGAATAGAAAAGTCTCATAGTGTTGTGTTCCTGCCGGTGAGTAACAAGTAAGGCTGACAGAGCTCTTCGAGGGTGCGTTTTCATGTTCGTTCAACAAGTTTTTTGGTTAAAATAGCGCCTACGTGCTCTTTGGTTCAAACAACAAGCTATTTGTCATTTGAGTCGGCAATATATTTGAATCAACAAGTCGATTTTATAAAAACAACCTGACACATATTGTTTTAAACATACGTTTGGCTGATTCAAACGGATAAACCGCAACAAGTCGAACTTGTTAAATTCACAATGCAAATTTCTCTCACTGAAGGACTACGGAACTAATTTGTTTCATCTATTGTCCGTACCTACATCCTGTGTACTTAACACAGGATGTAGGTTACGGTGACCGCTTTCCACCAGGCGGACCGTATGCTTGTTTACCACCGACGTAGTATAAAAAAAGCGGAGGAGGCCTTTGCCCAGCAGTGGCAAAATACAGGCTCACAGGAGTTAAAAATTCTATATTTTTTATGGTTTTGATACAGTATTGGCTATCAATGTGATATGAATTTATAATACAACAACCCGACGTTTCGAGCTCTTTACAGCGTTCATAGTCACGTCCTGTCACACGAAGTCAGAGTTCGAAACGTCGGGATGTATTATAAATTCATTATACGCGATATAATCCGTTTTCATAGTTTTATTTTCATGAGTAAGAACTATCGCGCTAACCGAAATAGTTATTTGTTATACAAGGGGGCAAAGTTGTATTTTAACGCCGAGTGTGGAATTGAAAAACGAGCAAGTGAAAGGAATCCACGAGCGAAGCGAGTGGTTCGAGAATAGAATCCTTAACTTGCGAGTTTTTTAACACACGAGAAGTAAAATACATTTGCACCCGAGTGTAACACAAAACTTTTCCCCTAACTATAGCGAGGAAACTACAACGCAAAAATGCGTTTATCACTGCTTCCAGTAGTTCCACAGGTGGTAAATCAGCTTTATTACTAGATTCACCTACTTTTATCAATTTTAAAGCAGTTAATTTGACTTTATTCAAGGTCAAATTACTTTACCCACTAGTGGATAAAATGCGTTTTTACCAGCTGGTATTAAAGGACAAAACACGTGTTTCCGAGCTAGTGAGGGGAAAATAATATTAATGTCATATGAAATTATATCCTAGGCGCTGTTGGCCTAACGGTAAATGCGTAGTTGCTATAATGCGGGTTAGAACCCTGGCTCAATGAGTTTTTCGGAACTTATGTGCGAAATGTCATTTAATATTTTCCAGTCGCTTTACGGTGAAGGAAAAACATCGTGAGGAAACCGGACTAATTCCAATAAGGCCTAGTTACCCTTCGGGTTGGAAAGTCAGATGGCAGTCGCTTTCGTAAAACTACGCCAAACCTCGGGATTAGTTGTCAAAGCGAACCCCAGGCTCCCATGAGCCGTGGCAAATGCCGGGATAACGCAAGGACGATGATGATTATGATAATCCGTTTTCATAGTCTTATTTCATGAGTAACTATCGCGCTAACCGAAGACATATGAATATTTATGTCATTTGAAATTATATCCTATCTTTCGGTAAATATTTAAGAAAAAAGTCTCTTACGGGATTAAACTTGAAAGATTTTTCAATGTAAAATACTCCGACTCTTTGAAAATAATGGTGTGACTTCGCCAGCCTATATTTAGTGGCAGTTAAAAAGAGTTATGCATATTAAAACGACTTTCACAAACGACTAGATATTTCCTTTCGGGAAAGTTTTTACACTTTTTACATCTACTAGAAGATATTAAGTTAGCTTTATCTATGGTAAAAAGAAATTTCTAGATGGAGTCAAATTTTATGGAAATTAAATATAATATGACTTCTTTTTTTAAATGGTTTTGATCGAATGTATAAAAACTTGATCGATTTAAAAATTTCTCAATGATTTCATTATGTAAAAAGGTTGTGAAAAAGTTTTGATAAGGTTTTGACACGATTTTTGTAAGTCTGTTATCACAAATGTTACTCCTGTAACGGAAAAAATAACTATTTTACTATGTAAATGGTTTTGATGGGAAGTATAAAAAGCTTGAAAATGATTTGAAAAAATGACTATTTGTTTACCAATTGATAAACAAAAATGAATAGAAATGTTCGACTAATAGACGAACTGGCAATATGAGAGTCTAGCATAAGAGTATAGGTAAAGCTAGAGATTACAAGATTAAACAAGATTATAGATTACAGATGTAGTTAAAAAAGAATTTCCTTCATATTTTTACAGAATACAGAATTTATTGACAAAATAAAAGTACATTTTACAAGTCAAAAATAATATACAAAATTTACAATAATTTACACAATTAAAATTTAAATATCATTAATATAACACAATTTTTGCTCTTTTTTTTTAGTGCAATTGTGGGTCAACGAACGAAGTTTACTTTCCATCAGGTGTGACTATTGTCCCAGATTTGTAAGAACCTCTTTCTGACACATAACAGCGTCCACAAAACGTAAACTCGCGCAACCTAATGAAATTTTAAATAAAATCCTGTAATAATATTTAAAAAAATCAAGTACTTAGAAACAATATTTCGCTTGCTTTAAACATAATCTAACACATGTTACATTTTTGCGAATCTTCGTTAGTGAGTATTTTACGATATTAATTTATCACCCAGGATTTACTTAATGTCATTTGTCATTCATTTTTATTTTTAAACTAGTGCTGTGGCAGAGTCTGTCATTTCGATTTAAATGACATTTCACTAAGTTAATAGAAATCGTATATTTGTTTAAGCACCTCCTTGTACATAGGGCCTAATCGATACAACCAATTCGAAATTAATCGTTAGATTTGGCAAACGATACGTCTTAGCCACATCGCAACATACTTCAAAACAAATGTGTCAAAAATCTGGGACAATAGGGTCAATCGCTGATCAGTCTACAATAAAAAAAAAGTACAAACTTATCATGTTATTTCAGTCAGTCTAAGTACAAGATGTGCTGACACTGCCTGAACTAGCATGACAAATACTAACGTTTCCATAAAACACGAAGGAAAAGTTTTTCACACTACATATCTGTATATCTACATTATTTTCAGTGATAAAAAGTAAATAACATAGTTACATTTTATATTTTCTCCAAGCTCAAGATTTACTAGTCCATTACGATATTAATAAGTAGTGATGCCATTCAGCTCTAAAAGCTCGAGAAGCGTGCTTACAGCTTGATAAAAGCTGCCACAGTCAACAGAATATATCAGTACATCACAGATTAGACTAAGACCTGATTTAGACGGCGTGCGAACTCGCATGCGATTTTAGTTACATTGCGGGCTGTTGAGGGTACATACACTGAGAGAAATTTGCATTGTGAATTTAACAAGTTCGACTTGTTGCGGTTTATCCGTTTGAATCAGCCAAACGTATGTTTAAAACAATATGTGTCAGGTTGTTTTTATAAAATCGACTTGTTGATTCAAATATATTGCCGATTCAAATGACAAGTAGCTTGTTGTTTGAACCAAAGAGCACGTAGGCGCTATTTTAACCAAAAAACTTGTTGAACGAACATGAAAACTGGTTGTATTTTCTCTCAGTGTACAATTTTGCACAGCCATCAAATACCGCAATGTAGGTAATAAAACTCGTATGCAAATTCTCGTACCGTCTAAATGGGCTCTAAATCGGGTTTAGTAAAACTTTTAAAATTCTACTGCACTGCAAAAAATAATTGATAGTTAAATAATCATTAACTCATATTCGAACTCAGTATTTAGATATTAAATAAAACAGACAAAAACTTCCGAATAGGTACCTACTTCATTTTATTGAGGTGACAGATCAACGGCAGACAGGCCTGCGTAACGGTGCGCAAGTGCTCACCACACCTTTAGGCTACTAAAAAAAAATGGAAATTAAAAGAAAAAGGTTTTGAAATTGTTAACTGAGTATCTATTTTTGTATAGTCGTTGCCCCTGACCCTTTTGAACTGAAGTAAACAACGCCACTATAATTTCTGTATCATAGCCAAGATTTAATAACATGATTTGAACTTCGGGCCCCGTAGCAGAATGGCATTTCTGCGACGCAAAACGAAAAAGAAACGCCGCGAAAGGTACTTTGTCTTTATCGCGGCAATACGCAAGGGCGATAGAGATAGATAGCTACGAAAGAGATATTATCGTCAGCCTTTCGTGAGCGTTTGTACATTCGGCTACGCACACTGGAGACACCACCTAAATAAGACTCAGAATAAAACAATATTCACTACCTAATGCATGAAAATTCGCGCGACTACAGCATATCTCTCTTTTACTCTAATGAAGGTGTGATTAGAATGACAGAGAAAGATGCCCGTAATTTGCTTTACTCCTTCTGTACACACACACACATCTTCTGTACTCCTTCTTTTATATTTATATTTGTAATTTAATGTAATAAATATTTGAATGCTGAAAATTCAGCCAAGCATGTAAAGATCTCGAATGTACATATTAACATCTTTATATCACTCGTGTTTTATCAAATAAAGAATTATCTTACCTTATCTTATCTTTAGAGCTGGACAGTCAACCAATTGGAACCCTAGGCCACTGTAGAACTATGTCATAGTGACATTATAAATCAGATTGTAAGAAATCTCTTACTGCTTGTCATTTTGACATGGTTGTAAAGTAGCCTAGGGTTCCAATTGGTTGACTGTACGTTCTCTGTGTACTGCGTATTGTACTGAATGGAGAATGAGCGTTAGCACAAAGCCCAACTTTGTAAACAAACAAAATCCAACAAATTATAAGCCTTATTACGGCAACTGACGATCTATTTTCGCGTGGAGATGTTTAGAGACGTCATAATACGAATTCTGTTGCTTTTAAGGGATTTAAAGTCGGCACTAGGAGGTATATTATGTAAAAAGGTTTTGATAGGGTTTTGACACGAGCTTGAGCTTGTACCATAAATCAAAATCTCTACTAAAGTTTTTGCGCAAGTCTTCAATATTTCACGACATTTTATGTTACCAATATGAAGGTTAAATATCTAAAATTATATTTTTTTATGTTGTACAAGCGTAATAATTATAATATAATTATGTCTTTTGCTAGCCCGGTTTAGTGTCCTGTGCTGGACAAAGGCCTCCCCTCACTTCTTCCACTCAATCCCGTTATTAGTGTAACCCTGACGTCCTGGGTAGGATGAGTCCTAAATTATCCCACCAAACAAAAATAATTATATGTTTATATTAATAATATTACATAATATCCTGGATGTATTATTATATTTTCAGTCGATTTTCGGCGGAGAAAAATTTGGGTTCAGGAGAGCGATATTTGAATCTCGCATACGGGATTATGACACTAAAATACCGGTTGAAAACGGTGACTTGCTTATTATTTTCAGTGACCATTTTCTGAATTCGAACGCGTGAGACTCAAAAATCGGCCCGCAGGGGTAGAAGTTTAGACTGCAGAGTCGCTTTCATAAAACTAGTGCATACGCTGACTCCTTGATTTTGTTGCAAATGCAGAATCCAGGCCCTCGCGAGCTGGGGTGGAAAGGAAGAAGATATTCATATAAATTTCATGTAAGAAGCGCTTGGCATGCGTTGGGTGGACGACATCTGGAAAATTGCGAGTCACAACTGGATGAGACTAGCCCAGGATCGGGACAAGTGGCGTGCTAAAAGAGAGGCCTATGCTCAGCAGTGGGCGATAAAGATTTGATATTTTTTTTAATACCATGTCGGTGGCAAACAGGTATACGGCCCGCCTGATGGAAAGCGGTCACCGTAACCTATGGACGCCTGCAACTCAAGGGGTGTCGCATGCGCGTTGCCGACCCATTAGAAACTTGTATACTCCTTTTTTGAAGAACCCCATACTGTAGTTCATCGGGAATACCTCGACAGGGAGCTCATTTCACAGCCGAAGCGTTCGTCGGAGGAAATTCCTCTGAAACCGCACGGTGCGCGACCATTTAGGTTGCAAGGTGTGTGGATGAGCGCCCTGTCGATGGCGAGCGGTGCGATGATAAAAAGTGGCCGTTGGCATCATGTCAAACAGTTCTGCAGAACACAATCCATTGTACAGGCGATAGAATACACATAAGGAGGCAAAGTCTCTCCTTACACTGAGAGAAATTTGCATTGTGAATTTAACAAGTTCGACTTGTTAAATTGTTTAAAGTGTTGTTGCTTTTATAAAATCGACTTGTTGATTCAAATATATTGCCGATTCAAATGACAAGTAGCTTGTTGTTTGAACCAAAGAGCACGTAGGCGCTATTTTAACCAAAAAACTTGTTGAACGAACATGAAAACTGGTTGTATTTTCTCTCAGTGTAGACTTAAGGGTTCAATATCGCCTATGAGGTTAGGATCGTCGATAATTCGTACAGCGCGTACGATGATTTTCATATCAGTTGTGACATATGATGATGATATACATTTTCATATCTTATTTACGCATGCTGCCTGTCCTAACCTACGGTGCTCAAACGTGGTCACTCACCGAGGCGCAAAAGACCAAATTGAAGGTTTGTCAAAGAGCTATGGAGCGCAGCATTTTAGGAGTAAAACGGATTGACCGAATCCGAAACTCTACGCTGCGCTCAAAAACACGCATTATTGATGTTGGGGTCAAGACCGCCAAGGTGAAATGGGACTGGGCAGGACATGTTTGCCCTATGCATCCACAGAGCTGGGCTAAAGTAGCCACAGTATGGATGCCGCAAGACGGACGAGGATCTGGCAGGCCCAGGCGGAGATGGCGGGATGATCTGGACGTATATCTTAACAGCTGGCCGGAGATCGCCCAGAACCGGGACGAGTGGAAATCAAAGGGCCTTTGCCCAGCAGTGGGACACAATGTAGGCTTGTAATAATAATAATTTACGCAGAATCGGCCACAAAGTCGGCACCAGATTGCGATATTTGCATGACAAAATGCAAGGCAATTCGCTGCTCGCGTTTTGAATGTAACAATGTGTTGAGTTGTTAATTAAACTGTTTTATTTTTGTTTGGGATTAAATAGGCAGTGATACACTCTGCATTTCATGGCGTGTTATAAGTAATAAGACTTCCTTCGCTACCCATATAACCATAATCGGTCGCCGTTCCTACGCAAATCCTCCTATTTTGTGTACACACAGGTCTTCGGGTCTCAATGTTTAGTCGCAGTACGGTCGACGTTTAGTCGCGGCGACCCAAATGGGGACGATTGGTAACAGGCACAAATGGTCACAGAAGTGACAGAAGTGTGCACTACGCGTGCACACATTGTTACCGTTTGGCGACTACTTTCCGAAAATCATTCGTTCATTTCATTCTTTTCAAATGGCGACTGTCAGAGACGTCAAAGTAAAAAAGAAATAAAACCATTTGACATTAAAATGTAATGGCGTAAGAATTTGTTAAAGATAAATATTGTTTGCATTTGTAATATAATGTGGGCTAATTACCATGGCCAATTAAATTGCTCGAGTGATTTCATAAAATAAGTCTAAATTTATCAACGCGCCATCAATTTACCTCAGTTTAACCAGTAATAATATTATTGACTACTCGGTGTTTGCGTGTTATGTATATTGATTGGTGAAGTTTTAGTGCTCCGGTGCATACACTATACTGAAATATTAAAAATAATGCCTAGAAAACCAATAAAGTTGTTAAAATATGGATTAAGACGGTAATATTCCATGTAAAAAACAGTCGCCAAACGGTCACCAAACGGTCGACAAACGGCCGCAAAATGGTCGCAGCGTACACGCGTGACCGAAAGCTGTTTTCAAAATGGCGTAATTCTTGTATTATTTTTTTCCAGGTATCCTCAAACTTTATAAACAATTAAATATGCCGTCGTACTCAGTTGCCCTCACTAAAGAAGATTTAAAAAAAAATGTAACGTGCGTACCGAGCTGCTGGGTTGTAAAGGATCGGGGATCATATTATTATGGTCTTCTATAGAGCAACTAGTATTTTGCGGCATTTCACAATTGACACTTGTTGAAGTAGTCGTCAATAATATTACTATCAACATTAATTTCAGCGATCTGTACTTCTTTTGTCAAGATTTTTGTATAGATAAGTGTCTACAAATTTGTAATGTTAAAGAGACATAAATAAAACGTAGTAGAGTAAATAAAATGTTTTTTTTTGTAACCCAAACAAAATACTTGTAGATACGAGTGCGGAAAAGAGGAAAATCGATACGAGTAGCGATAAATTAATACACGAACGAAGGGAGTGTTTTAAATCGACACGAGTTGTGAATGTCCTTTTCGCACGTGTATCGTATGACGATTTTCAGTACCTAAATCCAAGCTAAGAGTTTCGACCAGACAAGAAATGAATCATTGCTTGATTTGCTCGCACTACTGCGTGTAAAAAGCAGCATCTGTACTGAAAAAAACTATCATTGCGCAACAGAAATTCTATTAATATCACAGTAAATACTCTATTTCATTTGATTCCTACTTTTATTGTGTAAAGCAACACTGCACTTCATTTTTATCAATAAGAATTAAAAATTATATATTTAATACATTAAGTAACTATAAAGTGCTTATCTATTTGTATTATCATTCTGCACTTTTCTTAACTTTCCCACATTTCTATAAAATGTCGAAGAGTGCTTAAATGGTCGTCGTCGTTTATTATTATTTAATTCGCTCATATTTAAATGATTCAAAGCAACCAGTCCACAACTTCACAAGAAAGTTTGAGAAACCTTCGTATTTCAGATTGTCATTTGCGGTTACAGTGGTTTAGGAGCAGTTCGGTAATCAGACCTACACATGTGTGTACAAATTCTGTCAATGTCACTGTCAGAAACCGTTCTGACAGTGACAATGACAGCCACAAATTCGTCCACATGTTGTTACCGTTATGTGTGCAAACGTCGACTAATAAAGTGTCGTTAAAAGTCATTCTGACAGTGACATTGACAGCCACAAATTCGTACACATTTTGTTACCGTAACGAGTGCACACGACGACTACACTTTGTTATTGTAACAATACGGTTGCATTGTTTGCACGACGTTACCACGCGTTATGTCACATTTGACAGTTAGTTACTGATTTGAAGATTTTGCGACTGAAATGGTTGTATGGGTATCCAAGTGCTGGATGCAACAGATAAGAAGTTTAAAGTAGACGCAATTGTTTTTTTAAGTGTTTGTGAGTAAGTAACATTTATACAAAAAAATCGTGACAAGGAAAGGTTCCAGAATGCAAATTTGTTACTTTTTTTAGTTTTTTTTTTGCAGAAAACGAAACGTAGGGTTATTCTCTATTTGACGCTTTCATAAATATTAGTTCGATAAGACAGCGTTTTGTTCTTCTGCGAACTATTGCCATCCTGCTCATCCCCCTTGAGACTCCAGCCAAACGTGCGATAGCTACGATACGGTACGCTATGAAGCGTCAGTTTGCTATAGACCCAGTTTGATACAACATAGTTTGGTTTTGTTTAACTGCGATCACGGCTAATCTCTTCATTCTCTCTCCTCTATTATCTGGAATGAGGTACGGTCACGGACTTTAATTGTTGATCCACTTCTAGCTCATTATATACTGGACCCATCACAGTTAAGCATAGTTAAGCTTTGACGTTCCAGTATAAAATGAGCAAGAAGTGGATCAACAATTAAAGTCCGTGACTGTACGCATAATTAATTAGACTAATTAGTTTACCTTCAACTGACTGGGCGGTGGCGGCGACTATCAGCGCTATCAGCGCCACGCACCGCGACGTGGGCCTCATCTGAAACAATAACACAAGATATTTTAATAACATACATACATACATAATATCACGCGGTCACGCGACCCTTGTAGGCCTATGGGACTATCTACACACAGGCGGCGCACGTCGTAAGACGCGGAACGGACGCCAGCGCCGCGCCGCCCGAGTGTAATTTAATAAACGTCTCCTCAGTACATTTTTTATAGGAAGGACTTAAGACGCGCCTCAAGCGTCGCGGCGCCACGCCGCCGCCACCGCGCCTCTGGGCGACGCGTCTTACGTCTTTCCTATACAAAATATACTGAGGAGACGTTTATTAAATTACACTCAAGCGACGCGGCGCAGGCGTCCGCTCCACGCCCCACGTCTCTCGTCGCCCGTGTGTATTTTACGCCTAAGAAGCGCTGGCTGGACGTCGTGAGAGCGGACATGCAAGAAAATAATCTCACGCCTAAGGATGCCGAAGACCGGGCAAAGTGGAGAAAACTGAGCAGGAAAGCGGACCCTGGCGTTAGGCCGGGAAAACGCTAGGTTGAAGAAGATACATACATACAATCACGCTTGTATCCCATAAAAGGGTAGGCAGAGCATATGAAACTATTCAAGTTTCAATGCCACTCTTGGCAATCAAGGGGTGAGGACTGAGGAGAAAACGAAATTGTGACATTGCAGTAATAGGTTGCCTCGCCTACGCCAGAATTTAACACATTTCCCACAGTCGACTTCTACGACACGCATGGGAAGAAAAGGGGTGGTGAAATTATTAAACACTTCTTAGGTGTTGTGTTGTTTAAATTATTAAACACTTATAAATTAAAAACCAAAAAACTTAATAATGTATAAGTTAAAATAAATAACAATACATATGTACCTAGACTCCTTAACTCAAATAATCTTTTCAATTTAAGATTAGCAATTAAGTTTATAAATGCATGTACATATTATGTTTCTTAGAAATAAACAGATTTTTTTTTTAACCCGTTGCTATACGGAGGTTATAATATACGGTAGTAAATTGATAAATATCTAGGTATTTATTGTGGCGATGGCTCAGAAGGGTTCATTACAAAAAAATGTGGTATCACTAGTTGCTAGTAGAGCTTTTTACTTGTCAAAAAATATTCCTATTTTAAAGCATTGTTTGGAATATGAGAATGCAAAGTTAGAATTATTTGAAAAAAAAAAAAAAATTTAAATGTTCATGTAATTAAGTTGTAAAATGTCTTTTGAACGTTGTGCACGTTAGTTATAGAAAATCATGTTGTCCCTCTCTAACGCTTGATATCGATCAATCAGGAAGGATACGCCTGGTATCATAATTTATTAAGCTCAGAAGCCGCGCAGGGTTAAATATATCCACCCCCGAAAGCAAAAATAGACCGAAACAAATGACTTATCGATTTTGTTTCATTTAGGACTCCCACTTAGCTAGTCGCCGAGTAGACTATGTATAGGCAAAGAAGATCGAGTAGGTATTATAGAGAGTTACTGTCGAAGTAAAATGTGTAATCACAGTGCATAGACTGCCATCTCTTGACACAGGCTTAAAACTGTTGAACCTCAGTTTTGACAATTTGGCCCATATTCTTAGCTTGATATGTGTTAAAATATCAAATATTAATATAAGCGCCATCTAGCTGAGCGTACCCCAAAGGTGTAATGCCATCTAGGCCACCGTACCTTTTTCTGTATGGTACTGAGGTACGTTTTTTTCTTAGACTTTATCTGTCTATACGGAGTATATATGTCTTTGGTATAGGTCAGGACCATATATGATAAAGCTCATACAAAAAAGCGAACCCCTGAAATGTATGGGCTTTTAGGCTTAAAACTAGATGGCGCTGTTTCGCAGCCTGAAACTGGCCAAAATCATATTTTCCCCAAATATTTTTGCGTGTTTTTATATTTTATAAGAACTAATGACATGCTTTTTTATTTCAATATCATGATATCACGTCAATACACATTTGAAAAATGTAGGCATCATCAGTGTAGTTATGATTTAATAGATGGCGCTAAAAAATGGAGGTACGGTTCTTAGTATAAAGATTGTAAATTCTATTAAAAAAAATATCTAGGTAAATTCCATTGAAAATGTTCCAATGTGCCTTGGATTAAATATAAAGTCCTCCTTATGCTTGAATTGTAGGTACGAGTATAAGGTACTTTTTGTATAAATATACACAATCAAGGACCATTTAATACTAGACTGATATAGCCCATACAAAAAAGCGTACCCCTGAAAAAAGCTTAGTTTTTGCTTTAAAACTAGATGGCGGTTTTTCGTAACCCGGGAGTGGAAAAAAACATATTTTCACACATATTTTTACTTGTTTTTATATTATACTATGAATAACTATCAAAAAACTTTATTTTAATATCAAAATATTGGCTCAAAACACAATTTTTACAAATTATATTTTTTGGTCGGCCTCGACGTAGTTGTGATCGCTTCGCTGGCTAAGTTCGTTCGCATGTTGTCTAATTATTGCCAAATAAAATGACTAGATGACGTTGGTGGACTAGGAAAATGTCACATCCGTTTCGTTGTTCATTAATATAATATACTTAGTGATAATAAACCTATATGTTGAGCTCAAATACGTTCAACAAAACGCAATCATTGTGCCAACAGATGTGACATCTGACATCCATGTCACATCACAAATGTCATTGTATGATTTATTGAATATTCATAATATATGGATATTAAATATTTTAGAATCGCAGCAGCAATGCGAGTAGAGATACAGAATTAATAACTGTATATATTAATAATTGTATGACCAATGACCTCATACATAAAATTACCAGTTTAGGTGACAGAAGGCGAATCCAATTTGTAAACATTAAATGTGCTAAGGAAAAGAATCTTTCCGATTTTCAACGGGACACGGCTGAAGGGGCGAGCTGGTTTCGACTGCGCCCATGCATCTCAATTGTCCAGAAAGTTCATTCGAAGATCATTTTGCTTATAATAATCTGAGTAATCACAGTGAATGGTTTGACAGTATTTCAGCTAACATGTAGAGAGACTTGCTAGCTTCGTCGGTCAGGCTTCGTCTTGGACACAACGCGGATAGTTAGGCCGCCAGGTGTGGCACTTTGGATTACGTTTTTATAATAAATTAATGATAGTTTGTATTGTTTTGGTAATATATTTTCTACTCGTATACTACTCGTTTGGTACTCGTATAAACCTAAACTGAGATAATAAATGAATAAAAGGAAATAATTAGTGAAACTCTGACATAAGTAATAATTAATGAGACTAAATGCGTTTTCACATTATCCGATCCGATATCGGATGTAGGACTGATACCCCATACATTACAGGCGCTATCTTGGATTTTTCCATTTAAATCCTTCCGACATCCGATATCGGATCGGATAATGTGAAAACGGACTAAGACAATAGATACCTTGTTAGTGTTATATACCTATGCCTATGTATATAAAACATTCTGTAAAAAATAGCCGTCTCGATGGAGCTGCTTGTTTATCTCTAAAAAGTAATGAAATCTACATAAAGTTCCTTACTGCGATTTCTTTATTATTATAGTTAACTAGCCTTTGCCCGCGGCTTCGCTCGCGTCAAATTCGAAAATCTCTCCACAAACTTCCATCTTCCATTCTAAGGAAGTGGGGGGATATAAAAAGAGACAAAAAGTAGCCTATGTCACTTTCCATCCCTTCAACTATCTCCACTTAAAAAATCACGTCAATACGTCGCTCCGTATTGCCGTGAAAGATGGACAAACAAACAGACACACACACTTTCCCATTTATAATATTAGTATATGGATGTTGTGTGACTTGGCCGTTGAAGTGTAGCGGTGCTGGCGACAGATTGGTGCAATGGTGTCATGGATCACCTGGTTATAAACTTCTTTATACCCTTGTGTATAAAACGCGTAAAAACCGCATAGTAGTCGACCATCCAACGCGTACTTGCTCGTTATAACGCCTATCACCCACTTGACGTCGCGCCAACACTTTATGGAAAAAGCGGGTTTTCGACAACTACCAATAAGATTTTAGACATTCAAAAATCTTCAATAATACTCAACTGTTTCGGTCGCACTCGTTTAAATATAGGATAGGATTGGTATGAGCGAGACGGTCAGGAGATTGATTGTCAACATGATATCTATCATAAACACCGTTCGAAATGGCCTCATTAAAATCTAAATTTTAAATATATTGAAAGTAATATTACTAATCATTGACGTCACGCTCAAAATGAAAGAGATAGAAAATTTGACAGTATGGTACTCTTTTGCATGATTCTCATAATTCAAAATAAGAACGATGGCTTGCGTTGTAAACAGGGACTGAAACATGACACGGGCCCCTAGCGTCATCTATATACTTTTCACTGTATCACTTGTAATGCCGTTGAACTACCGCGTGCGTATTTAAAAAAAAAAACGACATTTTTATTCAAATGACACTCTTAGTGACATCTAGTGACATAGATTTACGGCTGCCAACGGGGTACGGTGTTTAGTATGGACTCTGCTGGTCCTTTATAATCGTCCTTGACACAATTAAAAAAAAGTTAATTTCTAGGCATCATCAGTGTACTAGTTTATGATTGTATCTAATAGGTGGCGCTAAAAAATGAAGGTACGATTCTTAGTATGAAGATTGAAAATCCATACTAATATTATAAATGGGAAAGTGTGTGTGTCTGTTTGTTTGTCCGTCTTTCACGGCAAAGCGGAGCGACGAATTGACGTGATTTTTTAAGTGGAGATAGTTGAAGGGATGGAGAGTGCCATAGGCTACTTTTTGTCTCTTTCTAACGCGAGCGAAGCCGCGGGCAAAAGCTAGTCTTATATAAATCATCTTTGCTCATGCTCATTTAAATGTTATTAGGAAAATAATGTTTTGGATTTGTTAACATCATTTAAATGCTTACATCTCTTTAAAGAGTTTATTTCATTCAAAAACTCAAGTAAATTGAGCTGCAACTCGTTTCTCAAGCTGCTCTTACCACGAACAAATAAAACTGTTCCTACTAAAAAGGTCTTAAGCGCCAAACACTTCATATTAAGTTACGACGTTTCGTTCTAAGCGATTCTATTCAGAGCGTATACATTTGTAGCAAAGTACAGTCAGCGACGAAGCTACGAATACAGCCAAAGTGCCAAAAACATGTATACAGAACTTTATTGCCTGTACATTAAGAGGATACGGGAGCGAAAATGCTAAAATGGAAAGGAGCCCCCCCTTTCAACTTGGGAATTTTAGTTAAATATACAAGTGTTATTAACTAGATTTATCGAAAAAAATTGTCCATTAAGAACAACTCAGTCAAAAGGTATTTCAAAAAAAATCTTTAAAATCGAGGTTCCGCTCTCGACTCTTTCCTCCTTCAAAACTTAATCAATCGGAACGAAATTTGAGAATCTGAATAACAATGAAATAATTTATGTCGGACCGTTTAGTGTTTTTGGTTAATTGTTACCAATCTTGAGTATCACACCTTTTTTTGCGCCACAATGAAAAAGGCCGTTTTTGGAAATTTTTGAATGGCTCTAGAGTCTTTAAAAAGCAGAATATCAAAAAAATCAAAACGGTCCGACACAGATAAAAATAATAACAATCTGTGTTGAAAAAATCATTGCTCTATCTTCAAAAACCAGGGAGGAAATAGTCGAGAGCGTTTGTATGGAGAATTGACCCCTACCGTATCGTCTTAAAGCGTGTATACATAATTTTGGCACTTTCTATTCACAGCTTGGTTGCCGAGTGTACTCCGATTAAAAATGCAAGTATTCAAATCGTAGCAGCGCTACGGCGTAGCGTTACGAGTGTAATTGCTACGGGCTACGGGCGGCCATGATTGCTTGCTTGTAGAGAATGCGAAATAAACGGGGTGGGAAATAAAATGGGGGCGTTTGTTAAATTCTAGAGAAAATAAAATTAAAAACATTTTTCAAGCTGTTAAAACTAGTTTTGGTTGTAAAGTTGAGAATGCAGTACGTACATTATACAGGATGGTAAATACAAATCTGTAACTTTTGCGGCAATAAGTTACAGAGAAAAAAAAGTTGACAACATTTGGTGCATTCCACGAGAATGAATGAATGAAGGTTAGATGGTAGAGAATGCCTTCTGGCATTAAAATCGCTTTTTGTACATTTTTTACTGTGTAACTTGAGTGTGTTAAATCGGTCAAAATCAAACCTGCACTAAATTTATTTGTCAAAATAACATCGTGATGTTCACTGATCAAAATAGCATTGGTTTATTCAACTGTGACCTCCCAAAACATTACCTTGCCGACCAGTGACCCTGTAGTGCGGTAAACCACCCGGCTAAAATTAATTGACTGGTTTGCTATCTTTGTTGTGTACTTTGTTAATATCGATAAGGTCGAATCATACTAAATGAAAACATTAAATCGTTGGACTATAATCGGTTATACAACCTGTATTTATTGAATTCCGTTAACTTTAAGGGAAGATTCTTTAGAACAAATACAATTAATTTATCTAAGAAACTAGCGTCTTAACTCTTACGGTTATCGAGTTATTAAAAAAATAAAGATAATTACTGAACACGTGTGTGACACGCTTTTACCAATTTCTAATGTTATTTGTTTTGGCATGTGCCGTCAATTACTTGACACTAACTTGAATGTTATTCTTAAGGGTCTCTCACACTAATAAATTGATTTATTATGTACAGGCTAACTAAAAGTGATATAAAGGCTGGTTTCTCATATTGAACCTAGCTACGTGTCGAATTTAACGAAAACAAAAACACGGTGTATAACTTTAAATAAGAAAAGATAATTATATGATTGTTTTCTTTCAACCCCTTTTTGCCAAGACTGGCACTGAAACTTGAGTAGTTCATGTGCTCTGCCTACCCCTTTATGGGATAAAGGCGTTATTGTATGTATAGGATGTATGTGTACTAACTTTAGTTACACATATTGAAAATGTCACTCGGTAAACTCAAAATGGCTTGTGTTGTGGGTACTGAGACAACGATATATGTAATATACAAGATACAAGAACAAATAACTGCTCATCACATGCACAAAATAAATGCTTACTGGAATTCGAACCCAGGACCGCGGCTTAGCAGGCACGGTCACTACGCGCTAGGCCAGACCGATCGTTAAATACAATTTTTTGCCTACTAAAAGAAACTCTTACTTAATAACAACATTATAAGAGGCATTATGCTTAAAAAATCTTCAACTCCGTAACGTTCAACTGGTGAGCTGTACTTTCTTTCGAACGTGGTATCTGCTTCAGTTTATGCTTTTTACAGTAGAGTATTTGTTAAGATAACAAAGTAAACCAATAAGTAGGAAATAAAAATATGTTACAAAAAATCCTAATACATGGACCTCACAAAACTTTCCCTTCCTACTTGCCCACCCTGTAGTGTGGTAAACCGGCCGACTAAAATTAATCGACTTCTTTGTTTTATTCCGACCATCGACTTTTCAAAACGGCCGCTTAAATTTTGACGACACGGTTGTTGCCGCTTATAGGCCGTAAAAACTTTCCAATCGATGTCATTGAAGGGGTTGGGGAGACTAGTTAGTGGTTAACACTGACAAAGTACAGAAAAAAATTGTGACTTATTTTTAAAATACACTAACTTAATAATGTCAATGAAAGCGATACAAGTGCCTCTAAGTAAGTAGTTTACCACTAGTCGACTCTATAACACAAAAGGTTGAAAAGTGGTAAACCACTTTTTTGACTGACTGTACCAAGACATATCAGGAACAATAACGTTATTGGGGAAAAACTGCTCGATCTACTGGGGACCTAATGATGTATGTCAACCACCTTTGGAGCTAGAAACACAGAGAGGCTGTATGTAGGTGTAGGTATCATAGTATGTAGGTGTAGGTGTAGGTGTAGTAATCAGAATCAGAATCAGAATGCTTTATTTGTAAAACATAGGTACATAATTAGGTCTTAGGTCTATGAATGGTCTGAACAAACTATGTTTTGCCGGTTGGCATACAAATGTCAAAAAGGACGAGAGGCACGAGAGCAAATGAATAATATAAAATTAATAAATTACAATTAGTCAGAATTAAAATTACAATTCAAATAAATAGACACAATTAAAATTAAATAAAGATTTACAATTAAATACAAAAAATAGTCATTATACATTACTTTCTAATTGATATTTTGTATGTCACAATCATCTAGATATTCTTTTATGGAATAATAAGCCTTATTAACAAGAAAATTAAAAAGATCTTTTTTGAATATATTCACGTCCTGTAGACATTGTGACAGAGTGTGGGTGCGGCACAACAGCCTTAATATGCAAGCTGGCCACTTATGGGGTTTCCCCTGGCCTCATCATCATCCTCCTTGCGTTATCCCGGCATTTGCCACTGCTCGTGGGAGCCTGGGGTCCGCTTTGACAGCTAATCCCAAGATTTGGCGTAGGCACTAGTTTTTACGAAAACCAACTTTGACCTTCCAACCCGAAGGGCAAACTAGACCTTACTGGAATTAGCCCGGTTTCCTCACGATGTTTTCCTTCACCGAAAAGCGACTGGCAAATTACAAATGACATTTTGCACGTAAGTTCCGAAAAACTCATTGGTGTGAGCCGGGGTTCGAACCCGCGACCTCCGGAATGAAAGTCGCACGTACTTACCGCTAGGCTACCAGCGCTTCTCCCCCCCCCCTGGCCTGCAATCCTGAATCACTGTCTTTACGAGGGACCGATATTCTAGACGGGTGCTCGTCTGATACCGCCAAAAATAAAAACACAAATAAATATAACATACCAACACCAAAATTACCAAACGGGAAATGCTGGAGATTTTGACGGCCCGAACCTTGACAACTGGAGCAGTTTTTGTGGTTTATTAAATTTATTTCTGTATTTATTTTTTTCAATGGGAGGATGGGAACATTAAATGCATGCAAAAAGACGCAGTAAATATGGGTTAGCACTAATTGATTAGCACGTTATAGATATACTCACGGATTAGCAAATTAATTTTCGAGATTTTGATTTCCGTAAAGTAACGCCTGTTCCATCGTTTGTAACTCTATATTATTAACGGGTCTTTAATTTTAGGGAAGTTTAAAGCTTAATGGGGTTCCGAAATGTTTTTGATTAATTTAAATTGGGACGGGAGGGTTGATAAGTGGAGAATCATTTCCGTTTGTCCGAAGGGAATTTGTTAAAACCATTATTAGTTATACTTTGTTAGAATATAATAATAATATGTAAACCGTGTAATATATAAACCGTTCAATTATAGTTTCCTTAAATTCAACAGGAAGTTAGATAAGAACACAGACAACAACACAACAATATCTTACGGTCAATTTTGACAGGACAGATTAAGGTAATACCGTCATTTCTGTAGACAGACTCTTGTACAGTGAGCTACAAAAGTACATGGACAAATTATAGAATTTATTCAATAGGCAGGCGAAAGGTACCTATGGAAAAAAAAATCGTTTTTATTATTTGAGTCTTAGGAAGAAACAACTTGATATTTTTGTACCTACTTATATGGGCCGTGCGTGTCAGATGTTGTACTGAAGTTTTTACTTGCCTGTGATTGGAAATATGTCTCAGGCCCTTGAGTGTTTATAATATTTTCCCCTCAATAGCTCGGAAACACGTGTTTTGTCCTTTAATACCAGCGGGTAAAAATGCATTTTATCCACTAGTGGGTAAAGTAATTTGACCTTGAATAAAGCCAAATTAACTGCTTTAAAATTGATAAAAGTAGGTGAATCTAGTAATAATTATGATTTACCACCTGTGGAACTACTGGAAGCAGTGATAAACGCATTTTTTGCGTTGTAGTTTCCTCGCTATAGTGAGGGGAAAAGTTTTGTGTTACACTCGGGTGCAAATGTATTTTACTTCTCGTGTGTTAAAAAACTCGCAAGTTCAGGATTCTATTCTCGAACCACTCGCTTCGCTCGTGGTTCAACTATAGAATCCTTTCATTTGCTCGTTTTTCAATTCCACACTCGGCGTTAAAATACAACTTTGCCCCCTTGTATAACAAATAACTATTGTGTTATTGCAATTAAATATCACGCATCGAGGCATTTTTTATGTTTTCCTTGACTTCAACACAAAATTTTACGACCGAAAGCTGCAAGCTGTGAGTAAAGAAAAACTAAGTGGATTTGACTTTCGTTTGACACACAGCTGCGTAGATACGTTTACTTGATCTATGGTACACATAATTATTGTTTCTTTATTACAAAACTGGATATAAAATAGTCTTGTTCTTTTTTGTTTCTAAGATAGCTTAGATAAATAATACACTGCATTAAACTAATGTCTATTCTATGCCATATTAAGTACGTTTTGACACATTTTTCCAGTTTTTAATTGTAAACTTAGCACAACATTTGTACCATTTCGGTTACAATTACGTCCCGACTTTGTATAAAAATCATCTAAGACCGTCATTTACGACCCTATCAAATCATGGGTGTAAAGGACGTTAATAGCTTTTGACGTGTCCTTTACAACCATCTATCTTCTAAATCGTTTAGTTTATCACTACGGTTGTTACACTAGGTTAAAGATACTCGTAATCTGCATATTTTTCTTATACACGTCACAAATATAGGTAAAAAAAAAACAAAAAATAATAAATTTATCTTTCTCTTGGAAACCTGCATTATATGTCCTTTACGACAATTGAACCCAATGACATCGATTACAGTTGCGGATAAAATATTTTTAGTGCTGGTCGTAAAGGTCAAAGAACAAAAAAACTTGTCCTTTACGCCTAACTTTACCACGCTACTATAGAAAGTGATCCTTAAAAAGTAAGGGCTTAAAGGGCAACAATATATATCAAGGTGACTTACGACTATATTTTTACGACATAAATAATAATTTATAATTAATGACTTGATATTTACGCCCCTTCAGAAAAGCTATTTTTGCAAGTCCATAGTAGAAAATCTTGGTCGTAAAGGCAACTTTTTAAGAGATATCGAAATTTTAACTACACAGATCGATAGCGCTTGAAGTTCTGAACAAAACTGTATATATAACTCATTTTCGCCGAAATGTCCTTTACGCCAATTGAACCCAGAGGTATCGATATGTATGTATATATATGAAATATATGCCTACCAAAGTGTAGCTTTTATAAATATTGAGAGTAATAAGCCACCTACTGCTCCACAACTTAATATAATATCCGCAATTTTGCCGCGCTTTGCCCGATGTTGATACATGAATAATTATTAAACCTGCCCGCTGAGGCAGCTTGCTCATACAAGTGAAATGCTTTAAAAAATGTGCATAACAACAATACTAATGTCAATGTGGTAATTATTATAAACTCACGAAAAGGAATTGATTCCAAGGTCCTTAAGAGATTTTAATAAATAACTCGTTCATCACAATCCAAGCGACGCTATCGATCCGTCCGCGTAAATCCAAGATGGCGCATGCCGTCTAGTGATGGGATGGGCATGCTCGAGTAATAGTGTTGTGCCATTGATTCATTGTTTTCTTATGATATCTATTTTTTTTTGTAGTTAACATTATATATGATTTTTTAATTTGTATTAAAATGGAGCAAAGTTGTTGTTTAACTACACGTGCTAATATTGATACCCGAGCAAGCGACAGAGTCCAATTTCTCGATCGCTAACTCTCTACGCTCGTAGTTCAAAAAGTGGTCACGAAGGTTAAACAAACTTTGCCACCGAGTTAAACACAAAATTTTTACCAGCCAGCTTAAGAAATCAAGTTTACATTTGTATGAAATTACTTTGGACTTGAGGATAAAATGTATTTTTTGCTATCTGTTTTTGTGAAATCAAGAGAGTCTATAATGGGTGTACATACATACATACATACATACAATCACGCCTGTTTCCCAGAGGGGTAGGCAGAGATCACGGATTTCCATTTACTACGATCCTGACAAACCACTTTCGCTTCACACAGTTTCATAACATTTCTCATACACGCTCGTCGGTTTCGAGTACTTCTGACCTGGCCTTTTTGCAATATTTCCCCGATTTGATCAAGAAAAGTTCGCCTAGGTCTTCCACTACCAACTGACCCTTCCACTCCTTTTTCATATACTTTATTCGTTAATCTCCTCTCATCCATCCTCTCTACATGCCCAAACCACCTTAACATACCCATCTCAATCTTTGTCACCACATCTACATCCACTCCACACTTCTCTCTTATCACGCTTCTTCTGTCTTATAATGGGTGTTTAAAGAAAAAACTCCCTCCCTCAGAATCACGAGCTAATTCGATCCCGACGATAAAAAATGTGTCCCAAATTTTCCATACAAAATTCGAGTTTCAATTCCAATACGTCACGCTCGTAGTAAGTTCTACTAAAATCGTGACGTAAAGGAAAAAATGAGGACATTTTTCTTTGTAGTCGGGGTCCAGACCTATGATATTCGATATTCAGGTCAGGTTAGGTTGGTGACGGGTTAAAAATTTCACCACCCCCTTTCTTCCCGTGGGTGTCGTAGAAGTCGACTGTGGGATATGGGTTAAATTGTGGCGTAGGCGAGAGGCTGGCAACCTGTCACTGCAATGGCACAATTTAGATTTTTATCAATCCCTTTTTGCCAAGAGTGGCATTGAAACTTTAGTAGTTGATGTGCTCTGCCTACCCCTTTATGGGATACAGGCGTGATTATATGTATGTATCTATGTATGTATGTTTTCGAAAAACATACCTTTATCAGTTGGTTTGGTGAGAAAAAAGTTTCTAAGGCAGCCGTCCCCACGCCAACACAAGTTCGTCATACTCAACATGCATATAATTTCGCTGGAAGCCCTTTGACTCGCAAAGAGCGTGAAAGTTTGAGAGCAGTTAAACGAGCTGGTATTCATTTTGAGCGTCTTTTTGAACACATGCCTGGGTGGCTAGCCGAATGGCACAATCGCTCACGAAACGCTCACGAAACGAAGCGCTAGTAGATATCTATCTCTATCGCGCTTGCGTATTGGCGCGACAGAGCCAGCGGCGTATCGCTTTCGTTTGGCGTCGGAGAAATGCCATTCGGCTACGGGGCCTGTTTACTTTTAGCATTTTGTGCTTATTTATTGCTTAAATGTTTGAATAAGTGCTATTTAGAGGTATTTATTTATTAAAACTTTATTGCACAAAAGAACAACTTAATGTACAAAAGGTGAACTTAATGCCATGAGGCATTTTCTACCAGTCAACCTTTGGGCAAAGCAGAAAAGGTGCATTAAGAGACCAATTTTGAAATATCAATCAAAACCTTAGACATATAATATATTAAATTACATACATACATACTATTTTCACATAAATAACGATAGGTTATATAATATTGAATTAATGCTATATTTTTATTTAAAGGAATCAAAAAGATAGACTGTGTGATAGATAATATGCCTTCAACCTTCCAATATAGGGTGAACAGGCATCTTCTGGGAGAGGGAGCTCCATCGTATGCCACGTCTTTGCCTTTGGATAATCTGTGGCCAAGAGTAAGCCTATTTATAAAAAAAAAACGAAAGTAAGTGAATAATGAGAACACGGGTGATAGAGAGGTATGGAAGAGGAGGACATGCTGCGCCGACCCCAAATAAAATATCATTAAAATTTTATGAATTAAAATATATTATTATTAATATATAAAATTACATACATACATACTATTTTCACATAAATAACGATAGGTTATATAATATTGAATTAATGCTATATTTGGCGAATGATGATGATTCAAAGGATTGCTCATATCAGACTCACGCCGTGGCTTGCGTGGGCGACGGTCGCGCGATGGTCAGATACAGCGACTGGGTACTTGTCTATGGGCCTATAACCAACATATCTTTTTATTATAAAATCGTAGTTACGAGATATTTGTCATTGACCTATACTAATATTATAAATGGGAAAGTGTGTGTCTGTTTGTTTGTCCGTCTTTCACGGCAAAACGGAGCGACGCGACGTATTGACGTGATTTTTTAAGTGAACATAGTTGAAGGGATGGAGAGTGACATAGGCTACTTTTTGACTCTTTCTAACCCCCCACTTCCCTAGAATGGGGGGGGGGGGGGTGGAAGTTTGTATGGATCATTCCGCAATTTTCGAATTTAATGCGAGCGAAGCCACGGGCAAAAACTAGTAGTCCATGAATTGATATTGCTGATAATCACATACCTGCACAAGACATTTGTCTTAGACACTTAAATAATTCAATTATGATAATAAAATAGAATAGCATAGTTACAGAACTTATTTACTCAAAGCCTTATCTCCATACAAATCCTTCATCACATACAACCTTTTCAAACTAACTGTCTATCCTTACTAAGGTACATTAAACAACCAGCAATTAAGCCCTTAATTGAAACATGAATAAGCAATTACGTGTTCTTTACAAACGTATCACGTATTTACGGTGCAACGTAGATTTAACAAATCTAACCTTTATTAGTACGACAATACGGACCAAGACGCGTGTAAGTGGAACGTAACGTATACAATAAATAGATGGCTCACTAGCGCCCTACGATGTCTTTGTGAACTAATGGACTGGATACAATTTGCATTCGGATTTAGTTTACATAAGGTGACACTATAAGTAGTATAAGCAGTAGTACGATAATACTCTTTATTATACTGTGGTACAAGTATACACTCAATGTGTATATCACCCAGTTAGTTAACGATAGGTAAGTACTTACGTTCAATCGCGTCGCGGGTTCGAATCCCGGCTCTCATACCAATGAGTTTATCGGATTTAAACTAACACGACTTGCAATCATAATTTTAGAACTAAACGGGACTTAATCGCGTAAACACTTAAATTTATATTTTAAAATATAAATATAAATGTAAGTCTTTACGCGATTAAGTTTCGTTTAGTTCGTTTAGTTTTTAAATATAAATATAAATGTAAGTCTTTACGCGATGAAGTCTCGTTTAGTTCTAAAATTATGAGGTGTTCGGAACTTATATGCGAAATGGCGTTTGATATTTCTCAGTGGTTTTATAGCGAAACCCCGCGAGAAAACCGGACTTATCCCAATAAGGCCTATTTGGAAGGTACTCAGTTGACAGTCGCTTTCGTAAAGCTAGTGCTTAGGTATTACGTACGCCAAATCATGGAATTAGTTGTCAAAGTAGACCTCAGACTCCCATGAGCCGTAGCAAATGCTGGTATGACGCAAGAAGGTTGAATATTATATATGTCAACTAGCTTTTGCCCACGGCTTCGCTCGCGTTAGAAAGAGACAAAAAGTAGCCTATGTCACTCTCCACCCCTTCAACTATCTCCACTTAAAAAATCACGTCAATTTGTCGCTCCGTTTTGCCGTGAAAGACGGACAAACAAACAGACACTTTCCCATTTATAATATTAGTATGGATAAAGTTTCAGTGGCTAATTAATTTCCTCAACTTAAAGGGCGTACATTTCACAGGCCCTTTCAGCTACAAATCTCGAAAACACTGGATTTGTCTACGCACGCAGTGCTGTAAACGCGGGCACTAAATATATAAAGTTTGTAATATTGTCTTCGGTTACCGGGATATTAACTCATGAAATAAAACTATGGAAACGGATTATATCGCGTATAATGAATATACAATTCATCCCGACGTTTCGAACACTTTTCGACGGTGACACCCGTTGACCAAGAATGCTGTAAAGCAGCGGTTCTCAAACTTATTTTCCCATGGAACCCTTTTAGAAAGTAAAACATCTGACGGAACCCTTAAATTTTTTTTATTGAAATCTTTATTTTAATAAGCAATCATGATAGTAAAATCTAATCACTAGATTCTAATGTGAGGTATACATGGAACTGTTTTTTTATTTTTTAACAATTGGTGAATATTTGGTTTTATGGAAGAGAGTTGAAGTTACATATCAGGTACCCAAAATTCACACGGAGCCCCCAGAGAGGCTTTGCGGAGCCCTAGGGGTCCGCGGAGCACACTTTGAGAAAGGCTGCTGTAAAGTGTCCGAAACGTCGGGATGAATTGTAAATTCATTATGCGCGATATAATCCTTTTCCCCTCACTAGCTCGGAAACACGTGTTTTGTCCTTTAATACCAGCGGGTAAAAACGCATTTTATCCACTAGTGGGTAAAGTAATTTGACCTTGAATAAAGTCAAATTAACTGCTTTAAAATTGATAAAAGTATGTGATAGATTCACATACTTTAATACAGATGATTTACCACCTGTATAACTACTGGAACCACTGATAAACGCATTTTTTGCTTTGTAGTTTCCTCGATATAGTGAGGGGAAAAGTTTTGTGTTACACTCGGGTGCAAATGTATTTACTTCTCGTGTGTTAAAAAACTCGCAATTCCACACTCGGCGTTAAAATACAACTTTGCCCCCTTGTATAACAAATAACTATTTCCATAGTTTTCTTTCATGATATAAAGATTGATTTGAATGCTCCATCCAGGCATACAAGCTCGGTTGCCGGGTCATGGTTAATGTATGTTGTGTAACCGTTTTAATTTTTTAATTAGCCGAGCCGTTCTTTGAGGGCGAACCTTGATGTAGGCTCAGTTTATTTATAATAAATAGGTCACTTTGAGGTTTCTAAATTTGACTATTCCTTTGGGTGAGGTAATTTAATTGGGGCGATATAACTTGCGAAATAAAATATACTTAAGTTATAAAACAAATATCTACTACATATCTTTAAAAGAACAATACGTGTATAGACCTGCGATCTCGGAAATAGTTCTTAGTTAAGATTTCGGTGAAATTTGTTATGGGGGGGGGGGTCCGAAAAATTTAGTAAACAGCAAAGAAACAGCCAAGCTGTCTAATAGAATGCGGACACTGGCAATCATGGATGTAAGTGCCCTTGGGGCATTATACCAATTACTTACTCAGCGTAACCTATAATATGTAGGTACCTACTAATTGTCTGTGCAGTTGAGCGGAGTGATGCATTTGCACCACGCATAAACTTCTTACAAGTTTCTGTGGCGCATAGTTCTTAAAATTTTTGTAATTTTCTTTATGATATAAATAAATTAAAAAAAAAAAAAAGTAGCATTGGAAGAGCAACTTGTGTCGCTTTATACTTACATTTAAATAATAAAACAGAACTAAATAGATTTTTCACCACACCAACTGGTAACGGCTCTCTTTGCTATTCGAAGACAGTTAGCAAAATTGCATTTTATCCACAAGAGTGCAAAATAATTTCATACAAATTTTAACTTGAAGTCGCTGGCTGGTAGATTTTACCTATAAGTAATGATTTTGAATGATAAATATTCAATAGATCGATAGATTTGATTTAGTTGATGTTTTATAGTCAGTATTTTGTTCGTGTTGGTGTGGTGAAAAATTTTGTGCTTCACTCGGTGGCAAAGTTTGTTTAACCTTCGTGCCTGAAACCCTCGCAACGCTCAAGATTCCACTTGGAATCTTTCGCATGCACTGGTATTAATATGGGCACGTGCAGTTAAACAACAACTTTGCCCCCTTGTAAAACAAAGAACTACTACGGCCCTAAACAAATAAGTGGGCAATTGTGCGTATAAATTAGTTTAATTATACATTCTGTTGTGCAGGTTGTGCTCAGAATGTCAGTATCAATAGTGAAGGTCAGAAGGACCTTACATTGAAACTGGACCTTCATTCATCTATTTCACAGGACACTGGGTGTAAAGAGGAACACAGAGATTCTCTCTTTATTTATTTTTCTTCTTAAGTTAGGCTATATTATAATATGATTGTAAAAGTAAAATACAAAACCACTTACAAAACAATACAAAATATATAACTAAACACATTATAAAAACCTAACCTAGGGTGCCGCTAGCAGCGGAGCAGGGCCCAAGCTGCCGGTGGTTAAAGCTGCAGAGAGAGGAACCTTCGGACTATCCACGCTGTGTCCAAGATCACCGCATTTTACATCTGACCCTTGATCCAGCCACCTTATTATAATTATTGTACCGTTCGATATTATAATGATTATTAAGCTGACTTCACTTTAGGTAGCATTATATTACACAGTAAATTGTTTAAATCATAATTTATTTTTTCAAGTGTTTTAGATATTTGGTACAGTTGGTTGCTTGACGGACTTTTAGAGATTGTTCAAATGTTCATGCATAGTGTTCTTGTTACTTCTAACCTCCATAATTCCATTTTAACATTAGACATATCACACCCAAATTACCCAATGCAAGACTGTCATATCAATATAAATAGCACAATAACTGCAATAAATCCATCTATAGGCTCGCAGAGCTCGTAAATCCGAGCGATAAGGACAGACATGACAGCCGCGAACAGAGGTCATAATATGACAGGGTTCTGCAAGCATCGTTTGACTATTGTCAGCAAAATTTTAACTAGGATTTATTTAAGTTTTAAACGAGAGTTTTATATTTTAGATTTAAAATGTGTGATAGGTTTCTGCAAATTATCATATGTGTATTTTTAGAATTTGGGACCCAAAATTAACGTAAGTTGTTAACAATAATTAACTCGCTGTCAGTTTTGTGACGAAAATTAAGCATAAAATCACTTTTTTTCAGATTCTAAATGAAGATTATCGAAAGTTTATGTAATTGACACAAAAACAATATTTTTATTGAAATTTCATGCTTAATTTTATTATCGTCACAAAACTGACAGCGAGTTACTTTTTGTTAACGACTTACGCTAATTTGGGGTCCCAAATTATGACAGTGCCCGTATAACACTGTCAGCCAGGACAGCCAGCACAAGAAATCTTAGTAGTTAGGAGAGAATCCTTATTCTTTATAGGTACTCCCTTGTGTGCCCGTGGCCTACCTTTGTCTCATTTCGTATAACATTTCACCCACAACCTAGACAACTTCAGTTCACGATCACATACGCTTTATAAGCTTTTAATAGCTAGCTCTCTCTATCGCTCTTCTGAAGCGCGACAGAGCCAGACTGCGATTCGATCGCCGCGTAGCGTCACTGCGTCAACGATTGTCACTTTGACTAGGCCGGCTGCTCGACGAAGGATTGTCAGTGAATAGAGCGTTTGGTCGTCGTCTGACATAACACCTTTGTTACAGGATTTGATACGATCTTTAGGGAGAGGGAAGATTTCGAGCATTGGACACTGTACGTTTACATAATTATTGATCTGTAGGCGACTGTAGATGTAGGCTATTATATTAGTCTGACGTGTTCCGACCGTCGTCTAGAGTCAAAGATTGCCATTTCGGCTACCTACGCCGGCTGATCTGTGGGTGAGAAAAAAAAAGCCAGACTCGCTTAGTATCGCTCCCAAATACATGTACCCACAATGAGGAGTAGTTTTAAGTAGGTATGCCATAATACATTAAATTATTTCTATTTTTTTCTCATTACCTACTTAAAAAATACACGTGAAACCCAAATGTTACAATATAGTGTTTCTTTGATATAAAATAGAATCTTCTATTAAAAATTCATGAGTGCTCAGAATATCAACAAAGGATCTAAAATGTTATCTACAACTTAGTTTATTTGAAACTTGTCTTCATCGTAAACTCTTAACGTTGTCTATAAAACCGACGGTACCCTAAAAACGAGGGTCGAATTCTATTTATTTTCGCCAGATCTTAGCCACCATATTTCACATCGATATATCCCGAAAAAGCTCTGAATTATTTATACATTGTGATGAAATAAATTTATTTCCGAGTTCGGTTCTGGCGTTGGCGGTTTGTAAGTGACTCACGTAGGTTCTTGGTTATTTTATAACTGAATAAGTGGATGGGATATGATGGTAAATTTACATATGAGATGATCATTTAGAAATATAAAGGTAAAAATGTAGTTGAATTTTTTTTCTTCTTAAAATGTAATTTGTAACAGGAGGCGACGCGGCGCGTCTTAAGTCCTTCCTATACAAAATATACTGAGGAGACAGGAGACGTTTTCTAAATTACACTTGGGCGGTGCGGCGCGTCCGTTCCGCGTCCTACGACGTGCGTCGCCTGTGTGTGGATAGTCCCTTAGGTCGATAGAATCTCCTGATTCTGGAAGCTCCTAGCTAGGCTAGAGTCTAATGTTCGAGTTCCCCACTAAATCCTAAACATTTAAGGGCGGGTAATTTCAACAAATTAAAATATACTAGACTTGATTGCCGCCAGTCTTAATGACTCCACCAAACGTGTACTTCATTTTATAACTGAATAAGTGGATGTGATATGATGGTAAATTTACATATGAGATGATCATAAAGGTGAAAATATAATGTATTTTGTAACAGTCTTTTACAACTATTGAAGTATTATAGATTTCTTTTATCTTTGTATCTGTTTGCACTTTCTTTATGTATTGATTATAGTTAGTAATAATATGACATTTAGAGACTTTATACATCTCTAATTCTATATCAGTGTATAGCTACTTTGCTTATGATTAATATTTTTAGTTAATATTTCTATTAATTTCATTTGTTTAACTTTAATGAATACTCTGTAATGTTGACATGTAAAAGTGCCCCCGTGGCCTATTGCTGAATAAATGATTTTGTATTTTGTCAGTTGTTTTATACATATCACCGGCATCCTGAAAATACACTTACACCAAACTGCCTTCCCGGGAGCATCAGTCTCCAGTCTCGCCTCAAGTTTACGCGGTAGCTTGTTAAATAAAATATTTGCAGCGACAATAAAACTGGTGTTTCGTCCTTTTGGGTTCTTTATGGTCGCGCAAATTGTACTGGTAGTTTTTAAAGTATGTGGATATAAAATCGTGGCGTCATATTGTTATTTTGTTTTATTATTAAAATGTTGCGATATCATAAAAATATAAACACATAGTTAATAAAAAAATTGCATTATGCTTCATTGAAAATTCCAACTATGGTAATCCATACTAATATTATAAATAGGAAAGAATATGTGTCTGTTTGTTTGTCCGTCTTTCACGGCAAAACGGAGCGACGAATTGACGTGATGTTTTAAGTGGAGATAGTTGAAGGGATCGAAAGTGACATAGGCTACTTTTTGTCTCTTTCTAACGCGAGCGAAGCCGCGGGCAAAAGCTAGTATGAATATAAAAAAATCTCTGGTGGATATCATAGATGTTGACCCGGGGATATAGGTTCAGTGTGCGTAGCCGAATGCACAAACGCTCACGATAATACATTTATTTCGTAGCTATCTATCTCTATCGCTCCTGCGTTACTTGCGTATTAGCGCAACAGAGTCAGACTACTTTTCTGCGGCGCTTCGGTGGCGTTCCGCGTCACAGAAATGCCATTCGGCTACGGGGGCTGTAGTGTAGTTAGCAGTTAGCTAGAAACTTGTCACTGCAATATCACAATTTCGTTTTCTCTCAACCCCTTAATTGCTAGAGCAGCACTGAAAACAAAATCTGTGATTTTTAGGGTTCCGTAGTCAACTAGGAACCCTTATAGTTTCGCGTGCGCCCCCCCTCCCCTCTAACTTTTGAACCATATATTTAAAAATTATGAAAAAAATCACAAAAGTAGAACTTTATAAAGACTTTCTAAGAAAATTGTTTTGAACTTGATAGGTCTAGTAGTTTTTGAGAAAAATAAGGAAAACTACGGAATCCTACACTGAGCGTGGCCCGACACGCTCTTGGCCGGTTTTATTTTAATAAACAGCTCGATATTCAACGGTCACATTTAGAACATTGGAAATGTGTCACCAGTATTACCACACACAATAACTACCAATGCATCCGGATTTCGGTTATCTAACCTATGCTATTGTTGATTTCTATGAAGGAGATACGATCACTGCCGTGCCGATATATACGAAATTGGAAATTCCGGTATCTGCCTCACTATTGCTGGAAACAGTCGTTGAGTAACAGAGTGGCAGATTTTGGGTAAATGTTTTTTTTTTATAGTGTAAAAAACACAAGTTGTTACCTTGAATGGGCTGGTCCGGTATTAGCTTTCAGGTTTCATGCGAGATCTGAAAATAAAGAAATTGATATTAATAAACTGAAACCAACATTATTAAATTAAAACACAGAAGATAACTTAAAGGGATAAGTTCGCCTTTGTACTTATAATAAGCTCTTTTTCCTGTGTGTTGTATTATTTTCTGGTACAATAAAGTGTTTTACTACTACTACTACTATAACTTTAATTAGGTATTAAATTAATTAAATTTTTTTCACGCTCTGAAATTTCTGTCGAACAAAAAACAGAAGCATAAAAGTAAATCTGAATAATATCAACTAGATGGTTGCATTTTAATCAATGCTCCTTATAAAACCAACATAACTCTTCCTGTTTTTAACCCACGATGCAAAAACGACGAGATGTTATAAGTTTGACGTGTCTGTCTGTCTGTGGCATCGTAGCTCCCGAACGGATGAACTGATTTAGATTTAGTTTTTATTTGTTTGAAAGCTGAGTTGCCTCGACATTGCTCGTTTAAAAACTACAGGCGCTTTATGGCGGCTTAATTTCAGTAAGAATAATTTACCTACGAACGTCTTTTGTCTAGGATTAACAGTAGGTACTTACATATTATGAATTATGACTCGTTTTGTATCTCATTTACATTTCCGTGGTCATCGAAAATATTAGACCAGAAATAAAGCCCGACCATCAGAAATATATGACTACGCGCCATCTTGCGGAGTTTCATTAGAACTATTTTCTTCATACTAAACTGAACTGTCATCCCATACATCTGAATAACAGCGCCCTCCTGACTATAATCATATATTTCTGGTCAGGCGTTATAGACTACGCCTCATGTTGCGGAATTTAAAAAGAACTATTTTTTTCATAGTGTATTGAACTATGACCTACTTACATTAGATTAACACTTTCGAAACCGGGCTCTACGCGGCGCTACGACATTTTCACTACATACGGGGAAACCCATGTAATCGGCTACGCTTCTACGAGCGGTGTACCCGACAGTCGGGTTCTTGGTAGCGAAAGTGTTAACAGCGCCCTTGAGAATGCTCATAATACCTCTATATTCAGCCAGGCTTTACAAATAATAATATTAAGAAAACAATTTATAAATCCATCTTCTAAGCATCACTTGACGTCGTAAAGTCAAATAACGCCTCACAAAAGTTATTTAATATCTCACCTCAAAAAATATAAGAAAAAATCCATTACCGCTCTCAAGACGGCGAAGTTTCCAGAAAAAACGTGTAAGGCACAAAGGGCCGTGTAAGCGTTTCACAGGTGACTGTGTGTTGAGTGAAATGAGGCCCTAATTCGTGGGTAATAAGAAGGGATTTTATGTTGGTACGTAATTTAGCTTTTTGATTCTTGTGGGCCAATTCGACTTAGGTTTAGGAGGTTGTAAGTACGCTATTAATAGCAGAGAACTTGCATTGTTTTAGATCTGATATGAGTATTTTTGTTATAGATTTCTAGGTTACTAGATTTTAATTTTGTTGCTAGAATAATTGGCTCCTACAAGACTTCTACTGGCTTTATTATCATTTCCTAAGTGATTTAGTTTAAGACGCTACAGGAGGGGTCAATTCTCCATACAAACGCTCTCGCCTATTTCCTCCCTGGTTTTTGAAGATAGAGCAATGATTTTTTCAACACATGTTATCATTATTTTTGTCTGTGCCGGACCGTCTTGGTTTTTTTGATATTCTTATTTTTAAAGATGCTAGAGCCGATCAAAAATTTCCAAAAACGGCGTGGTATTCAAAATTGGTGACAATGAGACAAAAAAACTAAACAGTCCTACACAGGTTATTTCAACGTTATTCAGATGCTCAAATTTCGTTACGATGATTAAGTTTTGAAGGAGGAAACAGTCGAGAGCGGAACTATCTTACGAGTATAACTGAGTTGTTGTTAATGGACATTTTTTTTCGATAATCATAATAACACTAGAATATTAAATTGATTATACGCGATTTAATCCGTTTCCATAGTTTTATCTCGTGAGTAACTATCGCTGTAACCGAAGACAATATTATATACAGCGCGTAAACCTAATAAGGGCGATAAATGAAACCAGGCATATAATTCAATATTGTTATCATTAATTAAGAGGTGTTTATGAGTTACATTTAATTTTCACCCCATAATGAATTTTTGAAAAATTTCCCAGCAGCAATGTACTGTAAACGTGGTTGCGATGACAATCAATGACAACTGTCAACGAGCGGTTAACGCGAGTCTTTGCATTACGTTGCGGGCCCAATTATTTTTTATGGATAAAAAAAATATTTCAATTTTAAGTAAAAGTTATCTAATTCCATTTTTTATGTCCTATACTCACCATTGTTAAGAGGTTCGCCCGTATTAGGTTTACACCCTGTATAAGTATTTACATACATACATACATACAATCACGCCTGTATCCCTGTATAAGTATTTGTATATTATATATATCGTTGTCTGAGTACCCAAGCCTTCTTGAGCTTACCGTGGGACTCAGTCAATCTGTGTAAGAATGTACTAAAATATTTATTTACCTAATTTTCCCTTAATATAAGACTTATAAATACATATTTGTAGATCTACTAGCAAGTCCTAACAAATGGCAGTAGTCGTTAAGCTCGTTAGGTCGAACATAATACGAAACTGCGCTCTTGAGGAAAAAACATGCGAACTCATATTACCTACTGAGATTTTCATAATGGCGAATGGGTAGACATATTGTGTGATTTAGAAGGAAAATTTTGGATTAGCTGTGTCACTGTTTATCGTAAAAAAAAGGGAAGTGTGTAAAGTTATTAACTTGCGGCAAGAATATAACCTACTGATGAGGTGTATACATTAAAGATTATTAATACACACAGATTACAATACAGGTCATGTTAGTGCGGTACAAATTCATGAGTGCATATTACGCCATAAGGCATGCAAAATATTAATCCTATAAGTAATAAAGCTAGTCTTAGCCTTTTTCCTTGTGTTGCTATACATAATTATCATTGAAAATCTTCTAAAGAGATTTAGCTAAACCTGCACCAATATTTTTGAGATATTCATGAAAAGAATCAATAAAAAAACATATTCATCATATTCATTTAATTGGTAATATTCAATTCATAATTAGGTACCTATTAAAACACTGATTTAAACTTTCACGATTACTTATTACACATTTGGGAGACACTATTCGTTTTATTATTTTCAATTTATAATGTAATTTTAGACGATCATGATGAGAAGATAAACATAACTTTGGCATGTAACAAATTTATAGTGTAATTTTTATCATGAAATAAAGGAATCTAATCTAGTATAAACCGTGATATGCTTTGCATGCACTTATTTTTGATTCAAATAATCATCCGTCTTACGAGTAAGTAATTAAAAATAAAAATGAATGTAAAACGTCTGACGTTGCAATTTAACGATTCTTTAATGCATAGAAATAGTCTTTACAGTTTATGACTTATGAAGGTTCAAATAGTAGTAAGTAATTGTCTACTTTTATAACCCACCAAATCTTACAATGTCATTCACCTTCCCCCTGTATTTCGCAAGATCCCCGATGACAGAAAAGTTCCACGTCTCGCCCGCAAGGGGACGCAATCGACCGCCTAATGTTCGGGGGAATCAGTAATCCATTGTAAGAATGGATTTGATGAACGGTAACCTTCCTCTTTGTTGTTTAAACTTTTATCGGCGTGATGGTTCAAATCTTGGTGTAAAAAAACAGAGAACAGAAAAAAAGTGAAGACTGGTAAACAATTTGGAGTAAGAACTGTAATGGAGGTGTTGGTACAATGTGGAAATTAAAGGACAAGAAAGAAAGTAAGAAAATTAATTCACGTCACGCAGTAATGTTAAATGGAAAATGAGTAATTAATCATAATAAAATAGAACACACTAAAATAGTACCTACTTAAAAATACAAGAAGTTGATGTCTAACTAAAGTAAGATGTCAGATTATTTTTCAAGGGCCAATCATTTTGTAATAGCACCTTTTGACGTAGCGAAACTCAGTGTTGTATAAAATCTAATGAGGATTTTGACAACTTCACTCAAAAGGTAATAAGGAAATGAGGCATTTCCGTACGCATCTTTACCTCTATTACTTAAAATAAGCAATCCCCTTAAAGTTGCAAGTCTCTTTTCTGCACCATTGCTCAATCCAGTTATAGGCGGCGGTGAGATTTCATTTAACTTTAGAAAAAGTTGGTTATCTACAAATAGCCTCACTTTTTTAATAGCCTGCACCAATATTTTTTTTGATATATTAATTGGGTACATATATCTAAACTTGTTCTTATACTGGGGACGCTATTGCACAACACCCTGCATTTTATGATTAAGCACTGAGACTTGGCACAGGTTGTTTCTTGGGTGGCCCTGAGTAGATAAAGATCGGGAGGCATTGAGAGCCCCCCTTAATTTAGGAGGGAAGAGGGGGGAAGGCTGGCGCCGCCGCGCTTCCTTTGAAACCATATTTCTCTAAAACTATACAAAATAGGGCATGCATTATATCATTTTCGGATAAATGAAGGACGAGGAATTCATTTTTGGAACAAAAAAAATGTATTTTAGAACAAAAATACAAAATAAAATGGGAAAATCTGAAAACGAGATTTTTTTTTATACATATTATTGCACATTGTATGAAAACTGTAATGGTTTTTTCTAAATAAAAAATATCATTTAATAGCTACATTTATCTAGTTTTAGAAAATGTATAATTTGTTATAGAAATATATTATAGGACGAGTGATAAAAAATAATTTACATCGCCCGATAGGGTGATTTGAATGCTCATTTCAATAAGTTTTGTCAATGATTTCAGGTATAATCACTATTTTTAACACACGAAAGCCGTAATCATTGTAGTTTATGGCTATTTTAGTGATTAATGTACTTAAAATAAAAAAAATACAAAAATTTAAAAAAATATTAAAAATGTGATATTTTTTTTAACATTATCCTATTTTGTTCTTTATACACAATATATATCTAAAAGCAATAAATATCAATAAAAAGCCACATTTATGCAGTTTATAAAAATATATAGTTTGTTATATAAATATATTACGAAACGCGAGATAAAAAATAATGAAAATGAAATGTTTAATGTACGGGTCAGCTTGCATTATTCGATGAGGTGAGGTAAAGGTACTACCCGCTATGCAGTGGAGTTCGTCTAGTAATACAGAAATATACTTATTCTAATAACATTTACTCTCCTAAAGCAGTTCTGCATGCATAGGCTTGATGATTTTTTAGTTTACTAGCAGAATTTAGTTACTTTCTTTGGGCCCCCTTAAATCGGTTTTACCGGTTTTATCGTCATATTTTTCCTTTCAGTATCAATGATAGTTAGTTATTGCGCAATAGTGCCATAAAAAATAAACTAGATTCGTATTAGCATTAAACATTAATGATTTTTGAACTAAGACATTGCTTTTGTACAAAGGAGAACCTCAAAAAATGGTCTGACTAGACGAAAACATGTGTATCGGGGCTAGTACTCAAGGCTCTCAAAAAGTGTAGCTATTTTGAGTTATTCAAATAAAACAACATGAATAGTCTGAATTTAATTATGTATATATCACAACATCCACTGCATAAGCACATCAGCTCCGAACATTTAATTTAAAAAGTCTTTTTTTACGATTGCACCTTACGGGGCACTGTTTTTTACACCTGCATCCGACAATTTCGAGGCATGTTTCTGCAGCAACAGGCAACGTTGCGGGCAAGTAGGCTCCCAAATCCCAATTGTTACAGACTTTCGTCCAGCCACAAGTAGCAAATAATGGCAAATTTTGAATTGGGAACCCTTACAAAAATGGTGCAAGGCAGCTTTTGTCGGTGAAATGCTGTTAATTTGGCGGTCTTTTTTGGTTAATAACTATTTTCGTCACTCGTTAACCAAAGTACAGGACGCAGATCTGGAATAATAAATATGTCAAGTAAGAATTATCCATAAATTATGCAAATCATATAGATAACTACTATTTCTCAAGATGTATTAGGATCAGATGTATATATCTGACCTATCATATCAATCGATCATTTCATGTAATATAAATAGTTATATTCAGACTATATAGGAGTATGTTGTTTAATTTGAAGTACTCTAAATAACTACACTTTTTGAGAGCTTTGAGTACCTTTACCTCACCTCATCGAATCATACAAGCTGACCCGTACCGTACATCAAGATCGCCCTGCCACGTCACTTTCATTATTTTTTATCTCGCGTTTCGTAATATATTTATGTAACAAACTATATATTTTTATAAACTACATAAATGTGGCTTTTCATTCATATTTATTGCTTTTAGATATATATTGTATAGAAAGAACAAAATAGGATAATGTTATAAAATCACACACACATTTAATTCACATTTCACATTCACATTCACATTCATTTCATTTAATTTTCATATCACATTTAATTTTTTTTTAATTTTTGTATTTTTTTTTATTTTAAGTAATCACTAAAATAGCCATAAAATACAATGATTACGGCTTTCGTGTGTTAAAAATAGTGATTATACCTGAAATCATTGACAAAACTTATTGAAATGAGCATTCAAATCACCCTATCGGGCGATGTAAATTATTTTTTATCACTCGTCGTATAATATATTTCTATAACAAATTATACATTTTCTAAAACTAGATTAATGTAGCTATTAAACAATATTTTTTATTTAGAAAAAACCATTACAGTTTTCATAAAATGTGCAATAATATGTATAAAAAAAATCTCGTTTTCAGATTTTCCCATTTTATTTTGTATTTTTGTTCTAAAATACATTTTTTTTGTTTCAAAAATGAACTCCTCGTCCTTCATTTATCCGAAAATGATATATCGCATGCCCTATTTTGTATAGTTTTAGAGAAATATGGTTTCAAAGGAAGCGCGGAGGCGCCAGCATTCCCCCCCTCCTCCTTCCTAAATTAAGGGGGGCTCTCGATGCCTCCCGATCTTTATCTACTCAGGGCCACCCAATGAACAACTGTGCCAAGTCTCAGTGCTTAATCATAAAATGCAGGGTTCCCATACAAGACATAGCAATAGCGTCCCCAGTATTAGGGTTCCGTACTGAAAAGGTACAAAAGGAAAGGAACCCTTATATTAAGAAGCGGCTAACGAAAAACGTCAGTTTTTGCACGTTTTAATCAAACTACACATACATTGCAAAAATAACATTAAACTAATTTACTTAAATATATGTAGTACGTAACTATATTGTCAAAGGCCTTTGCTAACTAAAATTTAGCCCAAACATTAAAGAAGATCGTTGATTTTGTTCAGGTTTTCGGCCCACTTTCGATTCAAGAGTATAAAGGTGAAACACCTGTCAGATAGCCCTCACAATTCCTAGATCACGATAGTGTTAAAATAACCATGAAATAAAATTTTGTTACTCTGTGTCTGTGTTCGATTTTACCTATAGATTTTGCTTGAATATGCTCGTAATATTGTAGTATTACCAAACAATATAAGACCTGCTTTACAAATACACACCCGATTGTATTCAAAGCAATACATGCCCATCAATTCACCCTTTCCGCAGTTTGGCGAACACAATGAATTCTGTATCACCTAGTGTGTCGGTTTCCGTACAGCTCGAAATCTCCGGACGTACATGGACAGTGTACAAAGCTGTACAAGAACGAAGCCAAGTTTACCGCCTTGGAGCAAGATTGCTAACACTTCCCGTGACAGTAACACCAGCTTAAGATGCAAGGTTTCATAGGTCATCTCCTGACCCTTTAGCACAACTTGCCTTCTCGCGCGCGAGTTCATACATCAAGCGCGACTTCAAGTATAATTATAATCGCGCGCGATTAGGCAAGTTGTGTTTTTTTCACATAATAGTGGAAAGTAGTCTACTCGAAAATATACTACCTGAACCCCTTCCATAGTTTAAGGGTGCGTATTAAAGTTATCACCCACTGCAGTGGTTGTGTCAGTTTGCTTTTCGCTTGAAATCTTCGGATGTACACGGACAGTGTACAAAGGTATACAATGAAGGAGCAAGTTTACCGCCTTGGAGCATGTAAATACCCATGAATGAGTCAAGTTTACCACATTGGAGCGTCAAGATTACGAACGCTTACCAAGAAAATAGGATTTGTATGTGATGTTCCTTTTTATATTGGTGTTAGTGTTGATATATAAAAATAGTTCTATAAGGTACAGCGGGCCAAATCTCAACTGGGGGTCAAATGTAACTGGTCCTTTTTTTCATGTTTTACAATGTATGCATTATTAAATAGAGTGTCCACCGGTATATATGGTAGACGTGTTCAGTAGATACATGTAGAACTCAACATCATAGTGTATAATAATGGAAAAAAATGGGTTAGTTACAAAGGCCCCCCAGATGAGATTTGCCCTGCTGTACAGTCAAAAATTAGAACCCCAGGCCACTGTAGAACTATGTCATAGTGACGTTATAAATCAGATTGTAAGAAATCTCTTACTGTTTGTCATTTTGACATGGTTGTAGAGTGGTCTAGGGTTCCAATTGGTTGACTGTACATTAAGGAATAGTACATTACTACAGAGGCCGGGACAAAGGGGGTTGCCGGCCGAAGACGGATAGGTCTGAGGCGGGCAACCCCATTTCCCGCCGAGGTATGTATAGTGCTTTTCTCAAACATGGTATGAAATAAATAAAGTCTACTGAAAATAGTAACTTTGGATGGCTGTATCTCCTAAACGGTGCGTCGTAGCGCAAAAATAATCGAATTTTCGTTCCCCTTTGATACCCCGTATACGCTTATAAAAAAAAAAATCAAAAAAAAACGAAAAAAATTTTTTTTGTATGAAAACGCACCCAAAATCAAATATTGTCTAGGGCCCGTACCAGTTGCAGTCGGCACGTCTATAAAGCCCCTTATAGTTTTTTTTAATTGGCTAAATACCTGGATGTTATGTCACAATTATCTGTGTTTGGAAATTAAAAAAGAGGACTTTGCCGGCCTTGGCCTGCAAGGTTTGTATGAAATTCCATTATCTATCAATCGTCCTAGCCGCACCTGCAACGTCATACTTCGCTGCCAATTATAAGGCACATAACATCAATATTTCATACCATGTTTGAGAAAAAATATTTATATGATGCAGGGCTGACTTTAATTTCACTCTCTATGCCTCTTTTTTTAAGTTATTTACTCAATAACATATCAATCTAGCTCTCTTTCTTTGTTCAGTGATTGCACTGAACTGAATATTACCTAGCTGACTCGATGTGTTGTGAGTTCGAGATCTCCGGAGCGAACAGGGATCGTACAAAGGTATACACAACGAGCCAAGTTTACCGCCTCAGAGCATGCGAGATTGCTAAAGCTTGCCGAGACAACACGCCCGTAAGATGCAAGTTCCGTAGGTCATTCCTCAGAATTTTTGGTGTCCAAATGTTTCGCTAGATGTTGCTGTAACACTTGCACACTCGCGAACGACATTATATGGTTAACTTCATGTAATTAAATTGTAAAGATACAAGATACAAAGTATTTATTTGCCAGAATACAGTGGGTGCATAGATGGTAACATACAATCAGTGGTACAGTTACAGTGTACTCTACTCACAACTGAGCATGCAAAAATTACAAAAATAATCCATTATTTCGTGCAATTAAATTTGAACTACATAAACATACCATATATAGACAATACTACATTAAAACAATAATTAAATAAATTAAATTTTATTGTTGTCATCTTTTTTGCCAAATAAGTCTATGTAGAAATAGTTATTTATGTGACTGGTTGATGAATTACATCTAACTTAATTAAAGATCTCGCCATAAATATGTGGCGTTCCATGTTTAAAGAGTCCACATCCTTTATGTGATATAAGAAATCTTTAGGCATGGAAAGTCACATGAAAAGTTGTCGTAACTTAATAAGAGATGGCGCTGCATTAGAAAATCTTGACTGATAACTCTATACCATACTATGGAGTCTGTGGTTGTGTCAGTCTGCTTTTAGCTCGAAATCTCCGGTCGTACACAAACATTGTACAAAGGTATACAATGAAGGAGCAAGTTTACCGCCTTGGAGCATGCAAGATTGCCCATGCTTACCGAGACAAACCACTAACGTCAATTCAACATTGGTATTTTGGTGCGCGGGTGACGTCATTTAAAACTCAAATGGAATTGGGCGGGGCATGTTGCCAGGCAAAGTGATGGCAGGTGGGCCAAAATGTTGACCGAATGGTGGCCGCTTTCGGATGTGAGAAGCGCCCGTCATCCGTTGGCTCGTTGGGTGGACGACATTCGAAAAACATACACGAAGCCTATGCTATAGTCCTATGCTTAGCAGTGGGCGATTAACGCCTGAAATGATGATTAATTGATTGCGACTGATTTTGGTGCGATATATTCAACTTTATACCTATTTGTTACTTTTCCGTGTGAGAGTTTGGGTTAAACGCGAAAAAAGAGGTAGGTAGACTACCTACCTACTTTTAAGGCGCACATGTGGTTATCACTCATTTTGTAGCCTTAAAAAAATACGAATCAGTTCTGTCTTTTTAAACATTCCTGTAATAACGCAAGTTGAATTTGAACTTCGAGGATTTTCCACGGAGATAGCACACTAATCAAATCACCTTTATCCTGAGGCAAATGTTCTGCAAGCGTTGACAATATCCGCTACGAACCGAAACTAAGACAACACAACCTCTTCAAACAAAAGGGCGTAAGCGCCATGAATTCTGTACTGAATTCTGTCGTTTTTCTCATCACAGATGTCGCTAGGGGCGCAACATGTGAATTGGAAAACTTGGAGACGATACGGTGACTTTGGTGTTTGCGGCAACTCGGAACAAAGGACGTTACTGTTATTGGTTCGTTTATGTCAAAAAAGTGTAGGACTACAGTAAAATAGGTAAGCACTTAGTCTTTTTTAAATACATATTTAAATAACTTGAAAATAGTTTAAGTGAATTGTGTAGTTTCTAGGAAGGAAATTTAGTCCTGAGGCTACACTATCTCTCATTTCATGGATATCGTAATGTTCCACCCGGTATGTCTATTTAATATGTTCATGACTAGTAAAAGAGAGTTCCCGGCAGAATATTTTTTTTAATTTTACAAAATATCCGTAATTTTGTAAATAAATGTCAAATAACAATGTTAATTTAAGAATAGAATAGAAAAACGTTTATTGCAGAAACCATCATACAGCACCACATATCTACATTTGAAAAAAGAAAAAAAGAGATCTTATGAACTAAATCGTACTTAAAACTATATTGCTTGCATGTAACAAAAGGTGCTGATGCTGCAGATAGAGGCCACAAAAAGGACTCCACACAGCAATTTGAATTCTAGTACAACTTAGAACGACAGTAGTGTTAAATCCATACAACAAATTCTCAGGTCAAATTGTATTGCCCCATGAATTACAATCATTGCGCACTCTAATCCGGCTCGAAGGACCAAGTGTCTGAAATTTAATCCGGGAAAAATCCAATCCAGATCTTGACCCGGCATCCCATATCCTCACATGTGTTCGTGTCCGGGGCACACTGGGAGCGAGTTCTCTTTCTCCGGATATTTGTTCTACAGTCATGGATGTTTTGTATGTACAATTAAAGAATGTATTTATTTATATAATATATATGTAGGTTTATCGTCGTCTAGCACCCATAGTACAAGCTTTGCTTAATTTGGGGCTAGGTTGACCTGTGGAAGGTTGCAAGGTGTCTCCACAATTTTATTTTTATTTTTGGAATGTGGGTATTATCTTGTGGACTGCGTAGGCGGCGGTTTTTTATTTCTCTGTTTTTTTGTTTTAAAAAGTATTTCAGGCAAGGCTCTTTTTAATATTATTTACTACATAGTAGGTTGAGATATTCATTGTTTTGTATTTCTAGTTAACAATATTACTGTACGTTTTTATATAAGTACTTTGAACACAAAAAGCTACTGTACTTTCGTTTATTTTTTTCTGTAAATGTATACTTAGTATTAAGTTGTACAGTATTCTTAGTTGTGGTAATAAATATTATTTTATTTATTTATTTTTATTTAAAAACTTTTCTTATTTCAAATTTCCTACTTAAGATAATATCTTAAGTAAGAAAATACTGATACTTACTGATAACATCAGTAAGTATCATCCATGTTAAAATGTTATTATTTGTGACTAGATGGACAAATAAAATGTATTTTTTTTAATGAGAAATAAGTATGTATGTATTTTTTTTTAATTGGACCGGAAACTAATACTTAGATAGGAAAATTTTCCAATGTAACCAACAACACAAACATATCGATACCTCTGGGTTCAATTGGCGTAAAGGACATTTTGGCGAAAATGAGTTATATATACAGTTTTGTTCAGAATTTCAAGCGCTATCGATCTGTGTAGTTAAAATTTCGATATCTCTTAAAAAGTTGCCTTTACGACCAAGATTTTCTACTATGGACTTGCAAAAATAGCTTTTCTGAAGGGGCGTAAATATCAAGTCATTAATTATAAATTATTATTTGTGTCGTAAAGGAAATCTACAAATAAAAATATAGTCGTAAGTCGCCTTGATATATATTGTTGCCCTTTAAGCCCTTACTTTTTAAGGATCACTTTCTATAGTAGTGTGGTAAAGTTGGGCGTAAAGGACAAGTTTTTTGTTCTTCGTCCTTTACGACCAGCACTAAAAATATTTTATCCGCAACTGTAATCGATATCTTTGGGTTCAATTGTCGTAAAGGACATATAATGCAGGTTTCAAGAGAAAGATAAACTCACTTTTTTTGTTTTTTTGACCTATATTTGTGACGTGTATAAGAAAAATATGCAGATTACGAGTATCTTTAACCTAGTGTAGCAACCGTAGTGATAAACTAAACGATTTAGAAGATAGATGGCTGTAAAGGACACGTCAAAATGCTATTACGTTCTTTACACCCATGATTTGATAGGGTCGTAAGTGACGGTCTTAGATGATTTTTATACAAAACCGGGGCTTAATTGTAACCGAAATGGTACAAATGTTGTGCTAAGTTTACAATTAAAAACTGGAAAAATGTGTCAAAACGTACTTAATATGGCATAGAACAGCTACATTAGTTTAATGCAGTGTATTATTAATCTAAGCTATCTTAGCAACAACAAAGAACAAGACTATTTTATATCCAGTTTTGTAATAAAGAAACAATATTTGCTTAAAAACTATCTAATACTTTGGCAACAAACTCAAAGTTATTTTTTAGTACGCATTCAGCCTTTAATTCTAGCAGGGAAACGCTTTCGTAGTATTATTATACTGCGACGAGATGTAGGTAATTAAAAAAAAACACTGTGGTAATCAGGGTACGTACCCAAATGCACAAACACTCACGATAATATCTATTTCGTAGCTATATATCTTTATCGCTCTTGCGTATTGCACCAGACTGCATTTTTGTCGGCGTCTGGCGTCGACGATTGCCATTCAGCTACGCTGGCAGTAAACTTTAACAGTAGACTATACTAACATTTAGTGCGACAATAACAGGTGCGTTTCGCTAGCGAATGAGCGTTAGCGTTTGGTGACTTGGCTATTGTACCCAGGTACTTCAAGCATTGACTATAATATTTCTAGGATTGAACTCATAATTAAGATTATTCTTATTTAACAGGTTAAAGACTAAATAACAATCTTCTGTTTTAAAATTATCAAAAATATGAATCAACATAGTAGGTAGGTAGTCTTGACTACAGTTACTATTATTTATTAGTTGGTCACACTACAGTTTGTATACGCGTCCTAACTTGCGTTTATAAATAGGTACTTAACTCTTAGTTATTCTTAGAACTTCTTTCTACTTTAGACTTAAAATTACTGTCGTATTAATATAGTCTACTGTTCACAGTTGCTGATTAAAGTTTACGTGATTACCATTAGTGTTTTTATATTTACTTAAACTACGAGAGCGTTTCCCTGCTAGAATTAAATACTGAATGCGTAACTTATTGAGACAGCGACGAGTACTAAAATAATAACTTTCCAAAATATTAGATAGTTTTTAAGCAAATGTTGTTTCTTTATTGCAAAACTGGATATAAAATAGTCTTGTTCTTTGTCTTTGCTAAATATTTAGATAAATATACACTGTAACACTATTGTGGCTATTCTATGCCATATTAACTACGTTTTGATACATTTTTCAAGTTTCTCAATTGTAAACTAAGCTAAAAACAGATGCCATTAGTACCATTACGGTTACATTTACGCCTCCGAATTTGTATAAAAATCATCTAAGACCGTCATTTACGACCCTATCAACTCTAATTGTTCAAAAAATCGTGGGTGTAAAGGACGTTCATAGCATTTTGACATGTCCTTTACAACCATCTAACTTCTAAACCGTTTAGTTTATCACTACAGGTGCTACACTAGGTTAAGGATACTAAAAATCTACATATTTTTCTATATACGTCACAAATATAGGTCAAAAAACAAAAAAGATATAAAGATTTTTCTAAAAAAAAAGTTGTTTTTTGCTCTCCTGAAAACCTGATACCTCTGAACCCAAAGGTATCGTCGATATTGGGTTCAATTGGCGTAAAGGACATTTTGGCGAAAATGAGTTATATATACAGTTTTGTTCAGAATTTCAAGCGCTATCGATCTGTGTAGTTAAAATTTCGATATCTCTTAAAAAGTTGCCTTTACGACCAAGATTTTCTACTATGGACTTGCAAAAATAGCTTTTCTGAAGGGGCGTAAATATCAAGTCATTAATTATAAATTATTATTTGTGTCGTAAAGGAAATCTACAAATAAAAATATAGTCGTAAGTCGCCTTGATATATATTGTTGCCCTTTAAGCCCTTACTTTTTAAGGATCACTTTCTATAGTAGTGTGGTAAAGTTGGGCGTAAAGGACAAGTTTTTTGTTCTTCGTCCTTTACGACCAGCACTAAAAATATTTTATCCGCAACTGTATTCGATATCTTTGGGTTCAATTGTCGTAAAGGACATATAATGCAGGTTTCCACGAGAAAGATAAACTCACTTTTTTGTTTTTTTGACCTATATTTGTGACGTGTATAAGAAAAATATGCAGATTACGAGTATCTTTAACCTAGTGTAGCAACCGTAGTGATAAACTAAACGATTTAGAAGATAGATGGCTGTAAAGGACACGTCAAAATGCTATTACGTCCTTTACACCCATGATTTGATAGGGTCGTAAGTGACGGTCTTACATGATTTTTATACAAAACCGGGGCTTAATTGTAACCGAAATGGTACAAATGTTGTGCTAAGTTTACAATTAAAAACTGGAAAAATGTGTCAAAACGTACTTAATATGGCATAGAACAGCTACATTAGTTTAATGCAGTCTATTATCTAAGCTATCTTAGCAACAAAAAAGAACAAGACTATTTTATATCCAGTTTTGTAATAAAGAAACAATATTTGCTTAAAAACTATCTAATACTTTGGCAACAAACTCAAAGTTATTTTTTAGTACGCATTCAGCCTTTAATTCTAGCAGGGAAACGCTTTCGTAGTATTATTATACTGCGACGAGATGTAGGTAATTAAAAAAAAACACTGTGGTAATCAGGGTACGTACCCAAATGCACAAACGCTCACGATAATATCTATTTCGTAGCTATATATCTTTATCGCTCTTGCGTATTGCACCAGACTGCATTTTTGTCGGCGTCTGGCGTCGACGATTGCCATTCAGCTACGCTGGCAGTAAACTTTAACAGTAGACTATACTAACATTTAGTGCGACAATAACAGGTGCGTTTCGCTAGCGAATGAGCGTTAGCGTTTGGTGACTTGGCTATTGTACCCAGGTACTTAAAGCATTGACTATAATATTTCTAGGATTGAACTCATAATTAAGATTATTCTTATTTAACAGGTTAAAGACTAAATAACAATCTTCTGTTTTAAAATTATCAAAAACATGAATCAACATAGTAGGTAGGTAGTCTTGACTACAGTTACTATTATTTATTAGTTGGTCACACTACAGTTTGTATACGCGTCCTAACTTGCGTTTATAAATAGGTACTTAACTCTTAGTTATTCTTAGAACTTCTTTCTACTTTAGACTTAAAATTACTGTCGTATTAATATAGTCTACTGTTCACAGTTGCTGATTAAAGTTTACGTGATTACCATTAGTGTTTTTATATTTACTTAAACTACGAGAGCGTTTCCCTGCTAGAATTAAATACTGAATGCGTAACTTATTGAGACAGCGACGAGTACTAAAATAATAACTTTCCAAAATATAGATAGTTTTTAAGCAAATGTTGTTTCTTTATTGCAAAACTGGATATAAAATAGTCTTGTTCTTTGTCTTTGCTAAATATTTAGATAAATATACACTGTAACACTATTGTGGCTATTCTATGCCATATTAACTACGTTTTGATACATTTTTCAAGTTTCTCAATTGTAAACTAAGCTAAAAACAGATGCCATTAGTACCATTACGGTTACATTTACGCCCCGAATTTGTATAAAAATCATCTAAGACCGTCATTTACGACCCTATCAACTCTAATTGTTCAAAAAAATCGTGGGTGTAAAGGACGTTCATAGCATTTTGACATGTCCTTTACAACCATCTAACTTCTAAACCGTTTAGTTTATCACTACAGGTGCTACACTAGGTTAAGGATACTAAAAATCTACATATTTTTCTATATACGTCACAAATATAGGTCAAAAAACAAAAAAGATATAAAGATTTTTCTAAAAAAAAAGTTGTTTTTTGCTTCTCCTGAAAACCTGCATTTTGTCCTTTACGCCAATTGAACCCAAAGGTATCGAATGCCATGACTGAAATGGTTGGAAGTTATTTATTTTTCATAAATCATAGATTAATACCTAAGTACTTCGTTTGCAGCTCTATATTACCTAATACTTGCCAAATGTACTATTATTAATAACATATTATTGGACTATATTTTAAACAAAACTAAAACAAAACTATTTACTGGCCTAGCAACATTTAATATTATACTTATGGGTCTGAAACTTCTTTAAACAAGAGAATCTACAAAAAAAAACTTCTATTACCTAAAACTAAAAAAAAATTGCTTCTTCCGCCCTGTGTGCTCCCATCTCAAAATGGTCACTACCGTAATAGAAATAAATCGCCTTCGAACCCTTTCGCGGCCGCGTCCCAGGGCAGTAGGGCCGTAGCCTTATACTCCGAGGGCCCACCGCAAAATTCCTTAAGTCGTAGGGTTATCAATTTTGAGGTTGTGTTTGATCGCTTGTGAGGTCCAGCAGTCATCTACCGAGAAAGGCACTTTAACTATAATACGAGGGTCCACCGCACATTTTTAAAGGCTTGTTTTGTGCTCACTTGTGACACAATTTACTATTCTTTACTACTTATGTTAAATATTTTTTGTTAACTACATATAACGCTTCCTAGTAGTAATAATATTATCAATCATAAAATGGGATTCTAACCTAAAGCCAGGTTTAGACGAGCAACTTCTTGCTGCAAGTTTTGAAACAGAAGTATGTGCAAGAAAGAGATGCAGATATTTGCCACTCACTCTTACTTATAGTTGCGTCTCCAAACTTGTAGCAATAACTTGCAGGTCTAAACTAAACTTAACAGTACAGAGTACGTAGCCAAATGCACAAAGGCTGACGATAATATCGTTATCGTAACTAGCTATCTCTATCGCTCTTACGTATTTGCGCGACAGAGCCAGACTGCGTTTCGATCAGCCTCAACGATTGCCAATTCGGCTAGACCATCAGCAAAGTTACCCGTTTGCGTGAAAAGAATTGATTGGAGAAGCCCCAAAAATTGGCCGCGGGCCCTTTTACAATTTACAGTATTGTATCGTGAGGGTCGGAAAATTGCGCACCCTTTTACTGGGAAGTGTTATTGTGGCTACGAATACAGGAATGCTACCGAGAACATTGAGATGAAATTATTAGAGAGATTAGAAAAAAAAATCATCTGTATCTTTCTTTATACTCTGTCTTTGGTAGAAGTGGTATTATATGATATGTGGTAGACCGTAGAAATCAAATGGAGACACGAAATCTATATCAGCATATATTTCAAATATGTTTCAGCTTACTATTTTTAATAAAAAAAAAAAAACTGAGTGGTCGTTTCAACGGCAGGTGCATTAGTTTAGCTTTAGCTCTAGCTGTAGCAATTATTTTACTATCTATCGATCTAACAGATCAAACACACATTTCTATTCATCATAGCATTCATCTCACTCGTTTCATAGGCAATTATTTATAGATATTTTAGGTATATACTTTCATCTCTTTACAATATTTCTTATTCAATCAATTATGTGTTATCTAGCCTGTGTGGTGACGGGTTAAGAATTTCACCACCCCCTTTCTTCCCGTGGGTGTCGTAGAAGGCGACTATGGAATATGGGTTAAATTGTGGCGTAGGCGAGAGGCTGGCAACCTGTCACTGCAATGTCACAGTTTCGTTTTCTTTCAACCCCTTATTTGCCAAGAGTGGCACTGAAGCTTTAGTAGTTTCATGTGTTCTGCCTACCCCTTTATGGGATACAGGCGTGTTTGTATGTATGTTTGTATGTTATTATGTATTCTAATTATTTTTTGTAAATTATTTCTTTTGTGTATTCTGTGTGTATTGTGACAAACAAATAAACGTATATCTAAACGTATATCTAGTATATAATTACTTATACATACATGCATAAACTTATATCTATATTCCCAAAAAGGGTCTACTTTAACAATTTTGTCTAATTTAACAAAAAAAAATCTCTAACTGCGTGCCGAGTTTAACGGAAAAGAAAACACGGTGTATACTTGTTTAAAGAAACGTCACTTTTGACACTGACTCTTATTCACATTGTAGATGTTTTGCTCGAATACGGCAGATAACATTTTAATAAGGTTTATGAATGGTTTGTTATTACACAGCGGTTTGTTACTAACATTCAACAATTTGTATCTCTTATTGCTTTATATCTATAATCAGGCGCTTAATGTATGCACTAAAATGTTATGGTGTTATTCATAAACTCTTTATAAACCTGAATTAGCTGATAGGCGTTTTCCAAATTAAATCTCGAATATCGAATTTCACCAGATCTGGACGTGTTTGGGCTCATTCTTCTCAGAATCACGAGCTGATTCGAGACGATTTAAAAATGTGTCCCAAATTTTACATAAAAAATTCGAGTTTCCAATACGTCACGCACGTAGTAAGTTCTTACTAAAATCGTGACGTAAAAGAAAAAAAAAATTAGGACACATTTTTAATCGTCAGGATCGAATCAGCTCGTGATTCTGAGAAGAATGAGCCCAGACACGTCCAGATCAACCAGGCAAATATGGTCGCGCGATAAATGATAAAACATCTGGCCGTCCCTATCGCACTATTTGTAAGAGCGATAGGGACGTCCAGATGTTTTTATCATTTATCGCGCCACCATGATTGCCTGCCTGGTAAAATTCGATTTTCGAGATTTATTTTGGAAAACGCCCTGATAATCTTTTATCTTTATCCGTCATGTTGACTTATGTATTTGTGAGAAAGGGACAAAACGCTTTTAAACTACTTAATCAGTTCAGTAACTTTTTTATGATGGGGTTAATCCTTAAAATGCATTGAAAGTGGTGATTCAAAATAAAGTTAAAATGTTTCAACAATAAACACAATGTAAGTTGTATTTACATTTCAATATCCCGACGAGCGGTAGTTTTTGCATTTCAAAGAGGTCCCGTCAGTCGAATTTAAATGTAGAATACGAACTTTATCTCGGTGTAAGCCAGTTTATTGCAATAATATAAATAAATAAAGGCTTTTTCACCACGCCAACTGGTAAATACTCTCTTTGCTATTCGAAAACAGATAGCAAAATTGCATTTTATTCACAAGAGTGCAAAGTAATTTCATACAAATTTTAACTCGTTGTCTTAAGCTGGCTGTTGGATTTTACATTTATATATGATGATTTTGAATCATAAATATCGAATAAATTAATGAGTTTGATTTAGTTTGATGTTTTATAGTCAGTATTTGTTCGTTTTGTTGTGGTGAAAAATTTTGTTTTACAAAGTTGTTGTTTAACCGCACGTGCCAAATATTATTGGTTCAAATATTATTTATACAATCGTGATATAATACACAGCTTTTCAGTCGAGTACCATGTTTAGGCCACGAAGCTTGCTGAGTGGGCTAATAGTACGGTGAGAGAGTGAAAAGCTTAATTATATCACTATTGTATACAATACTTTTTCTACGAATCATCATCTTCATCATCAATGGACGGAAATATCATCATTCAAGTTAAAATTAATGTTAATAGCGTCGTTCACCGTTGTATCAATATCGAATTACCTTGCAACCAATTGTTTGTAATAGTCGTCTCTGACTGGCCGATAACGCAACAGATAAAAAAAAATGTGTTTCAGATGCAGAAAAATTGGCCAGGTATCGCAAATTACTATAGAAATTGTATGAAGTTCTATTTTTGAAATTATTACAGTAAAGTCAACTATAATGAGATATGGAACTGCCATAGAGTATCCAACACTGAAAAGTAAGCACTTATAGTTTAGTCTGTGGTGTCCTAATTGACAGATTACAGACGACGAGTAGAAAAGATACTATTTACGATCGGATAAATGGGGTCACATATAAATGTAGTCACGAGCAATAGCAGCGTATGAAGCAACGCATTAAAAGTATCTGAAAGAAGAGCGATAAGGAATTTAATCAGGAGGTTGCGGGTTCAAACACCCGCTCGTACCACTGAGGTTTTCGAAACTATGACACGTCATTTGATATTTTCCAATCGCTTTTCGACGAAGGAAAACATCGCGAGGATACCGGACTATTCCTAATAAAGTCTTTACCTACCTATTTGGGTTGGAAGGTCAGATCTGATGGCAGACACATTCGTAACAACTAGTGCTTATTACGCCACATTTTTGGATTAGTAGGTCAAAGAGGACCAAAAGCCATGAGCCATGGTAAATGCTGGGATAATGCAAAGAGCAAGTACTCAGTTGGTATTTTTAACGAAATTTACTTGATATCTTCTAAATACATAAAAGAAGAAACTGATTGACTGGTCAACTGACTAGTCGAAAGACTGACTGACTGACTGACACATCACCGCACAGCCGCTGGTCAAACCGCTGGTCCTAGAGATTGTTGAGGAGCACTAAGAAAGGATTTTTCAAAATTCGCCTCTTAAGGGGGTAAAATGGAGATCCAAAATTTGCATGGCAAACAAGATTAGGATAGTACGCGTGCGAAGCCGCGGGAAAAGCTAGTTTTACTTTAAATTTCGTATGCACTTCTTCAATATTCGGTAACCTGTCTTTCAGTTTATTGAAATTTAAAATTCTGAATTCAAACGCGAGCTTAAATAAATTCCAAGAAAGATCCAAAAGGTGTATTTATTGCAGAATTCATATTTTAGAACAGTTGTCAGTTTTACATCACAAGTAGAGGATCAAACAAAGTTTCAGTAGTGACCGCTAAACACAAAAAGAGATGTGTCTATACTAGAGATGGGCCGAATATTCGGTAAATATTCGGTATTCGGCATATTCGGCAAGTTTCTCAATGTTCGTATTCGGCCGAATAGTTCGGTTACATTGCCCAATATTTACCGAATAAACAAGTACCTAAACAAAGAGCGTAAATTGTTTCGTAATTCATCGGATAATGACATCCTATTTCAGCATTCTAAGGTCCCTTTGGTAGTTAAAGGGAGTACAAAATGCGTTAAAATATAAATAATAATTTTGTAAAAAAGTAAAAATAACGTAGCGCGTAAACGTAACGTAGAAACAAAAAACAAAATTTTCTTTTGCACTAAATTATAGGAATATTAAGAGCCTTGGTAAGATAAATATACCCATTACCAATTATTGAAAAGTTTTTAAGAGTTTTAAAATATGGCGCAACCGAATATTCGGCCGAATGTTCGGTTCGCCGAATGTTCGGCCGAATATTCGTATTTGGCAAAGTCCGTATTCGGCCCATCTCTAGTCTATACATACATACATACATACATAAATACATACATATTCTCACGCTTATGTTGCTTAAGTTTCAGTGCCACTCTTAGTAATGAAAAGGTTAAAAGAAATAACTAGTTGTTTGTTTTACAATGTGTGTTTATCTTATAATTATCTGATGTTTTATTACGTGCCTGGTATAAATATTACATTACGATACAAGTGCTTAAAAAAGGAAGTTGGAAACGAGTGGCGATAAATAAAAACACGACCGAAGTTTAAATCGACACGAGTTACGAATTTCCTTTTCGCACGTGTATCGTACGACGTTTTTCAGTACAGTTGGCCCTCCGAAGTTTGACGTGCGAAAAGGAAATTCGTAACTCGTGTCGATTTAAAACACTCCCTTCGTGTTTTAATTTATCACCACTCGTTTCGAACTTGCTTTTTTACGCACTAGTATCGTAATGTACTATTATTTCATATAAGTAGTAAGTACCTACCGGTACAAGTTCCCTAACAGAACTCATATCCCAGAGTCAACTACTACGACACCCGCGAAAAAAAAAGGCGTGGTCAAATTATTATTATAATAGATATTAGTAGCGATACGTGTTTTCGCGTGGGTGGACACTGGACACATATATTGTTTTGTAAAAACAAAAGAAGGGCTGGAGAGGACAAAAATAACCACCGGCTGTGGAATTTTTGGTCGTCTTATTATTTCGGGGTAATATTACCTTACATGTAATGTCTAATGAAAAAGAAATATTTCGGTAGACAATATTAGATAAAGAACCATAATTTATAAGCAGAGATTGGACAGATTTGCGACATTCTTAGTGACACGTCATTTAAATGACTTTTAGTATGAGATGACGCACAAAAATCCGATCTCTGTTTATAAGAGAAAGTTTCTGCCTAGCTATATGAACTACAGCTGAGCAAAAAAAGAAAATCCATACTAATATTATCAATGGGAAAGTGTGTGTCTGTTTGTTTGTCCGTCTTTCACGGTAAAACGGAGCGACGAATTGACGTGAATTTTTATGCGGAGATAGTTGAAGGGATGGAGAGTGACATAGGCTACTTTGTCTCTTTCTAACGCGAGCGAAGCCGCGAGAAAAAGCTAGTCAATATAGGTAAGTTATTACAATTCAACATTAAACAGCAGAAATGAAATAAAATGGAACTAAACATTTTCGTTAAAAATTGTTAACATGTTTAAGCAATTCACGTCAACAATGTGACAATTACGTAGAAAACTTGTGCCCTCCCTATTTTCTACTTTCTTTTGGTGCACTTGTACTTTTTTCTTCAGTATTAAAATAAAATAGGTACTTATACAATTTGACGTGTCTTTTTAAAATGTATTTTTTTTTTAATGTTTGATATCATCATTATTTATTTAAGATTTGGACTCTTGTCGGTGGAGCGACTTCCACGTGTGCCGGTCTTCTGCCTTCATTTTGACTTCTTGATACGACACGACGTTGATTATTTCCTTTGCTTGGGGTTTTATACCTTCTCTCTTCTTGGTCCCTTTTGCCTCTTTGCTTATTTTTTTATGTTACTAGTTTTTATGACCTCAAAAAGCCGTCATTGAGAGGGTTGCTAAATGATTAAGAGGGCTTTCGTGTGAAAAACAGTGAAATCGCAACCGAGCGCTTGATCATACCGTATGTGGTATCAAATTAAAGGGCTTTGCGAGTAGTTTACAAATATATATCACATTATAGGACTTTTTCTAATTGGTCTAACAAAATATGAGAAAATGTCCAAAAGTGGTAATAATTGTACCGGTGAAGGCTCGTTTTCAAAAAATTGCCAAAAATAAATAACAGCCATTTATAATCACTAAGGCATAACATCAATTTAAGTAAACGTTGCAGATTAATTAGATACAAAAATTACTTTGATGTGATGTTGATTTTCAAAGAAATTTGTCATTTAATTTTAGGTAATTTCTGAAAACAATTGAATTCGTCTTAGTCTCGTTTATTCTTTTTCAAAACCTTATAATAAAAATGTAGTCTGAGATGATTGTAGTACAGGATATACGCATTATAAATTTACCTGTTTTAGTATTCAAAATTGTCCAAATTGTACAAATAAGATCGACTAATTCAGCTCTATACGTGAGTTTTTCTAAATGTGCATTATAAAAAAAATCATAATTAATTTAGTGAGTTAGTTTTCAAAAATCCAGTTTTATAAAAATCAAGATAAGAAGATGCTCTAACTGAAACTTGAATTAAATAAATCTATTGTATAACGGAAAGTGTAGTATTTCACCGACTAAAACTATCAATTTTACATTCTTTTGACGTTTTTTTTTGAAAGCACCCTTAACACTATTCGTTTTTTTAGTTCCAAAGTTCTGAAAGTTTTTAAGGCTTTTTAATTGTTAACTACTAGTGCGTAACTTGTGTATGTTGTGGGTGTGAATAAGGAACTCATAGAACTGTCTATTTAACATGTTCATACACCTAAATTTGATGCTCCTAACAGTAAATCCTATCAACACATAGTTTAAATCAATTGAACGCTGGCAACATTCCTCGGAGCCCTCAAATCATGTTGATTCGTTCTATTTGCTAATTACTGCAGATAATGGAATCCAAATCATGTACGTTCGTCCAAATATCTGTTAAACTAGGAAACTAATTACATAAACTAAACAATTAAATTTGATGTCGGAATGATGAAATTTTGACTTATTCGCTCGGATGAATTTGAGTTCGGGTAATATTTTTATACAATACATAGTAAGGTAAGTCTTAGGCACTGGTCCCACCTCGAGTTAGTAACGTATAATGTGTATCGGTATAGTGTTCGCACGTGTATCGTACGACGTTTTTGAGCACAGTTCATAAATCTCAGCAATTGCATCCTTACTAAACAAGTTGACGAAAAATATACTCCAAACTTATCATCAAATTTCCAACGACATTTACGAAATCATTTCCGCCGCAGCTTGGAGGTTGTCTGAAATGTACCCACAATCCGTACTCCGTAACTTTATTTCTAGTTTGGTAAGCCACGTGATGAGGGTCCTGTCAGGTGCACGAATTAGACGAGCGGTTTTCGGGATTAAACGTTTGGTTGTGATTTGATATCTGCCATGAAAATGATACCTACTGATAGCACCTATTACATACCACTTAGGCCCACTTGCACCAACCACTTAACTCAGGGTTAGTGGGCTGTCATCTGTCAAAATCCATACAAAATGGAGGGTTAATTAACCCGAGGGTTAACCCTCCATTTTAGTTGGTGCAAGTGGCCCTAAGACATATCTTAGGGTTTTCGAGCTAAAGTAGAGCAATATAAAAAAGGTAAAATTAAATATTAAAATTATATTATTTTTTAAAAGGAGACAACCCTATATCGTCAGAAAAGGTACGTGTTACGCGATAGAAAGAGAGCGCTCTTCTACTTTAATATAATTGTAGGCATTTAGCGTTGCGCGGTCGGAATTTGAACTTAATAGTATCGTGGCATGAGTCGTTATTACTTTAAACAAGTTTTTGGAGAGGGCTTTCTGTACTTGTAGGTACTAATATGTATTCTGTGCTGATAGGCACTGGTCCCACCAAGTGTGTAAGCGATGACTGCGACGAACTATAACTCGCTCGCTCTCTCTTTTATTTACACGGGAGCAACTATCTTTTGTTTCTTTCTACCGCAGATAGCTCACAGCCTAGTCGCTTATGGGACTAGCGCCATAATTTATCTATGTGAACTTGGCGCCCGACCTTGACGAATTTTTTTTATATATTTTTTTTCTGATAGAGGTTCGTTTGTAGTTGATTGTAGTTCAAAAGATTTCATTTGTAGTTGAACCCAAAAAAAGTTACGGGGGTAAGAAAAATCGCAGCACCCCACTTTTGAAATCTTATATTTTTATTGTTGATTGTTGTTAATTATCGTTTGTAGTTGATTGTAGTTCTCGTTTTTTCATTTGTAGTGGCCATTAAACTCGGAAAAATCCAAAATGAAATACGAATAATAACCTTCAGATCCCGTTGATGTCTTTTATATGGAGTGAATTGTGACCGATAAAAAAGATGTAAAATTTGACCAATTTGTTACTTTTACGATTGATTCGTGTGCAGAATGGCTTGGAGGGGTTTGTAGTTCTTTTAGTTTCGTTTGTAGTTGCCAAATAATACCAAAAATTTTCATTTCATCAAAAACTCAATGACACTTCAATATTAAGGAATGTATAGGGGAAATTCGTAACTTTTGTTATTGATTCTTGTTCGGACCGGTCTCTAGAGGTTTGTAGTTCTTTTCATTTCATTTGTGGTTGGAAAATAAGCCCTTAATTTTTTTTAGAAAGCTGCATTTCACAACGATCGGCCGTTGTAGTCTTTTACATGGAGGAGACCAAATAAAAAAAGAGTTCTAAATTTCTTCGTTTTCTTGATTGATTCTGGTGCAGAATCGTTTGTAGTTGTTTGTAGTTCTTTTCATTTCTTTCGTAGCCACCAAATAACCCGGAAAATTTCGTTTTGAAGTTTCAATGAGAGCTTTTTTTTTGAAAGTTCAATAAAAGGTTGAAAATTTGATCAAGTTGTTACTTTTACGATTGATTCGTGTGCAGAATGGCTTAGAAAGGTTTGTAGTTCTTTTCGTTTCGTTTGTAGTTGCAAAATACGATCAAAAATTTTCATTTCACCAAAAATTTAATGACGCTTCAATATTAAGGAATGTATAGGGGAAATTCGTAACTTTTGTTATTGATTCTTGTTCGGACCCGTCTCTAGAGGTTTGTAGTTCTTTTCATTTCATTTGTAGTTAGAAAACAAGCCCTTAATTTTTTTTAGAAAACTACATTTCACAACGATCGGCCGTTGTAGTCTTTTACATGGAGGAGACCAAATAAAAAAAAAATTCTAAATTTCTTCGTTTTCTTGATTGATTCTGGTGCAGAATCGTTTGTAGTTGTTTGTAGTTCTTTTCATTTCTTTCGTAGCCGCCAAATAACCCGGAAAATTTCGTTTTGAAGTTTCGATGAGAGCTTTTTTTTGAAAGTTCAATAAAAGGTTGAAAATTTGATCAAGTTGTTACTTTTACCATTGATTCGTTTGCAGAATGGCTTGAAAAGGTTTATAGTTCTTTTCGTTTCGTTTGTAGTTGCCAAATAAGACCAAAAATTTTCATTTCACCAAAAACTCAATGACACATCAATATTAAATTCGTAACTTTTGTTATTGATTCTTGTTCAGACCCGTCTCTAGAGGTTTGTAGTTCTTTTCATTTCATTTGTAGTTGGAAAACAAGCCCTTAATTTTTTTAGAAAACTGCATTTCACAACGATCGGCCGTTGTAGTCTTTTACATGGAGGAGACCAAATAAAATAAAAGTTCTAAATTTCTTCGTTTTCTTGATTGATTCTGGTGCAGAATCGTTTGTAGTTGTTTGTAGTTCTTTTCATTTCTTTCGTAGCCGCCAAATAACCCGGAAAATTTCGTTTTGAAGTTTCGATTAGAGCTTTTTTTTGAAAGTTCAATAAAAGGTTGAAAATTTGATCAAGTTGTTACTTTTACCATTGATTCGTGTGCAGAATGGCTTGGAAAGGTTTGTAGTTCTTTTCGTTTCGTTTGTAGTTGCCAAATAAGACCAAAAATTTTCATTTCACCAAAAACTCAATGACACTTCAATATTAAGGAATGTATAGGGGAAATTCGTAACTTTTGTTATTGATTCTTGTTCGGACCGGTCTCTAGAGGTTTGTAGTTCTTTTCATTTCATTTGTAGTTGGAAAACAAGCCCTTAATTTTTTTTAGAAAACTGCATTTCACAACGATCGGCCGTTGTAGTCTTTTACATGGAGGAGACCAAATAAAAAAAAAGTTCTAAATTTCTTCGTTTTCTTGATTGATTCTGGTGCAGAATCGTTTGTAGTTGTTTGTAGTTCTTTTCATTTCTTTCGTAGCCGCCAAATAACCCGGAAAATTTCGTTTTGAAGTTTCGATGAGAGCTTTTTTTTGAAAGTTCAATAAAAGGTTGAAAATTTGATCAAGTTGTTACTTTTACCATTGATTCGTTTGCAGAATGGCTTGAAAAGGTTTATAGTTCTTTTCGTTTCGTTTGTAGTTGCCAAATAAGACCAAAAATTTTCATTTCACCAAAAACTCAATGACACATCAATATTAAATTCGTAACTTTTGTTATTGATTCTTGTTCAGACCCGTCTCTAGAGGTTTGTAGTTCTTTTCATTTCATTTGTAGTTGGAAAACAAGCCCTTAATTTTTTTTAGAAAACTGCATTTCACAACGATCGGCCGTTGTAGTCTTTTACATGGAGGAGACCAAATAAAATAAAAGTTCTAAATTTCTTCGTTTTCTTGATTGATTCTGGTGCAGAATCGTTTGTAGTTGTTTGTAGTTCTTTTCATTTCTTTCGTAGCCGCCAAATAACCCGGAAAATTTCGTTTTGAAGTTTCGATTAGAGCTTTTTTTTAAAAGTTCAATAAAAGGTTGAAAATTTGATCAAGTTGTTACTTTTACCATTGATTCGTGTGCAGAATGGCTTGGAAAGGTTTGTAGTTCTTTTCGTTTCGTTTGTAGTTGCCAAATAAGACCAAAAATTTTCATTTCACCAAAAACTCAATGACACTTCAATATTAAGGAATGTATAGGGGAAATTCGTAACTTTTGTTATTGATTCTTGTTCGGACCGGTCTCTAGAGGTTTGTAGTTCTTTTCATTTCATTTGTAGTTGGAAAACAAGCCCTTAATTTTTTTTAGAAAACTGCATTTCACAACGATCAGCCGTTGTAGTCTTTTACATGGAGGAGACCAAATAAAATAAAAGTTCTAAATTTCTTCGTTTTCTTGATTGATTCTGGTGCAGAATCGTTTGTAGTTGTTTGTAGTTCTTTTCATTTCTTTCGTAGCCGCCAAATAACCCGGAAAATTTCGTTTTGAAGTTTCGATGAGAGCTTTTTTTTGAAAGTTCAATAAAAGGTTGAAAATTTGATCAAGTTTTTATTTTTACGATTCATTCGTGTGCAGAATGGCTTGGAGGGGTTTGTAGTTCTTTTCGTTTCGTTTGTAGTTGCCAAATAAGACCAAAAATTTTCATTTCACCAAAAACTCAATGACACTTCAATATTAAGGAATGTATAGGGGAAATTCGTAACTTTTGTTATTGATTCTTGTTCGGACCGGTCTCTAGAGGTTTGTAGTTCTTTTCATTTCATTTGTAGTTGGAAAACAAGCCCTTAATTTTTTTTAGAAAACTGCATTTCACAACGATCGGCCGTTGTAGTCTTTTACATGGAGGAGACCAAATAAAAAAAAAGTTCTAAATTTCTTCGTTTTCTTGATTGATTCTGGTGCAGAATCGTTTGTAGTTGTTTGTAGTTCTTTTCATTTCTTTCGTAGCCGCCAAATAACCCGGAAAATTTCGTTTTGAAGTTTCGATGAGAGCTTTTTTTTGAAAGTTCAATAAAAGGTTGAAAATTTGATCAAGTTGTTACTTTTACCATTGATTCGTGTGCAGAATGGCTTGGAAAGGTTTGTAGTTCTTTTCGTTTCGTTTGTAGTTGCCAAATAAGACCAAAAATTTTCATTTCACCAAAAACTCAATGACACTTCAATATTAAGGAATGTATAGGGGAAATTCGTAACTTTTGTTATTGATTCTTGTTCGGACCCGTCTCTAGAGGTTTTTAGTTCTTTTCATTTCATTTGTAGTTGGAAAACAAGCCCTTAATTTTTTTTTTAGAAAACTGCATTTTACAACGATCGGCCGTTGTAGTCTTTTACATGGAGGAGACCAAATAAAAAAAAAGTTCTAAATTTCTTCGTTTTCTTGATTGATTCTGATGCAGAATCGTTTGTAGTTGTTTGTAGTTCTTTTCATTTCTTTCGTAGCCTCCAAATAACTCGGAAAATTTCGTTTTGAAGTTTCGATGAGAGCTTTTTTTTGAAAGTTCAATAAAAGGTTGAAAATTTGATCAAGTTGTTACTTTTACCATTGATTCGTGTGCAGAATGGCTTGGAAAGGTTTGAAGTTCTTTTCGTTTCGTTTGTAGTTGCCAAATAAGACCAAAAATTTTCATTTCACCAAAAACTCAATGACACTTCAATATTAAGGAATGTATAGGGGAAATTCGTAACTTTTGTTATTGATTCTTGTTCGGGCCGGTCTCTAGAGGTTTGTAGTTCTTTTCATTTCATTTTTAGTTGGAAAAAAAGCCCTTAATTTTTTTTAGAAAACTGCATTTTACAACGATCGGCCGTTGTAGTCTTTTACATGGAGGAGACCAAATAAAAAAAAAGTTCAAAATATCTTCGTTTTCTTGATTGATTCTGGTGCAGAATCGTTTGTAGTTGTTTGTAGTTCTTTTCATTTCTTTCGTAGCCGCCAAATAACCCGGAAAATTTCGTTTTGAAGTTTCGATGAGAGCTTTTTTTTGAAAGTTCAATAAAAGGTTGAAAATTTGATCAAGTTGTTACTTTTACCATTGATTCGTGTGCAGAATGGCTTGGAGGGGTTTGTAGTTCTTTTCGTTTCGTTTGTAGTTGCCAAATAAGACCAAAAATTTTTATTTCACCAAAAACTCAATGACACTTCAATATTAAGGAATGTATAGGGGAAATTCGTAACTTTTGTTATTGATTCTTGTTCGGACCGGTCTCTAGAGGTTTGTAGTTCTTTTCATTTCATTTGTAGTTGGAAAACAAGCCCTTAATTTTTTTTTAGAAAACTGCATTTCACAACGATCGGCCGTTGTAGTCTTTTACATGGAGGAGACCAAATAAAATAAAAGTTCTAAATTTCTTCGTTTTCTTGATTGATTCTGGTGCAGAATCGTTTGTAGTTGTTTGTAGTTCTTTTCATTTCTTTCGTAGCCGCCAAATAACCCGGAAAATTTCGTTTTGAAGTTTCGATTAGAGCTTTTTTTTGAAAGTTCAATAAAAGGTTGAAAATTTGATCAAGTTGTTACTTTTACCATTGATTCGTGTGCAGAATGGCTTGGAAAGGTTTGTAGTTCTTTTCGTTTCGTTTGTAGTTGCCAAATAAGACCAAAAATTTTCATTTCACCAAAAACTCAATGACACTTCAATATTAAGGAATGTATAAGGGAAATTCGTAACTTTTGTTATTGATTCTTGTTCGGACCCGTCTCTAGAGGTTTGTAGTTCTTTTCATTTCATTTGTAGTTGGAAAACAAGCCCTTAATTTTTTTTAGAAAACTGCATTTCACAACGATCGGCCGTTGTAGTCTTTTACATGGAGGAGACCGAATAAAAAAAAGTTCTAAATTTCTTCGGTTTCTTGATTGATTCTGGTGCAGAATCGTTTGTAGTTGTTTGTAGTTCTTTTCATTTCTTTCGTAGCCACCAAATAACCCGGAAAATTTCTTTTTGAATTTTCGATGTGAGCTTTTTTTTTGAAAGTTCAATAAAAGGTTGAAAATTTGATCAAGTTGTTACTTTTACGATTGATTCGTGTGCAGAATGGCTGGGAAAGGTTTGTAGTCCTTTTCGTTTCGTTTGTGGTTGCAAAATACGACCAAAAATTTTCATTTCCACCAAATTTTCAACCTTTTATTGAACGTTCAAAAAAAAGGCTCTCATTGAAAATTCAAAACGAAATTTTCCGGGTTATTTGGAGGCTACGAAAGAAATGAAAAGAACTACACACAACTTCAAACGATTCTGCACCAGAATCAATCAAGAAAACGAAGAAATTTAAAACTTTTTTTTTATAAGGTCTCCTCCATGTAAAAAACTACAACGGCCGATCGTTGTGACTTGCAGTTTTCTAAGAAAAATTAAGGGCTTATTTTCCAACCACAAATGAAATGAAAAGAACTACAAACCTCTAGAGACCGGTCCGAAAAAGAATCAATAACAAAAGTTACGAATTTCCCCTATACATTCCTTAATATTGAAGTGTCATTGAGTTTTTGGTAAAATGAAAATTTTTGGTATTATTTGGCAACTACAAACGAAACTAAAAGAACTAGAAAACCCTCCAAGCCTGGTGTTCCGACTGGATCGGTATATGGCCCGGTCGGGTACATAATGCATGTAAATAGCATAACTAATGTGGTCCGCAACTGTTCAATATATATGTATGCCGACGATACATGCCTTTTGTATGCGGATAAAGACATGGATAAGATTGAACAATGTATACAGGAGGATTTTACAAATATTATTAAATGGTCGCATGATAATGGGATTATATTAAACGTAGCAAAAACTAAGTGCATGATCATAAGTTCTCCCTATTTGAAAGCGAATGTTCAGTCTATTAGTGTAGTTGGACACACCTATGATTGCCTGCATAGAAGAGAAAAAGAGTGCAATTGTAAAAGTTTAGAAGTCGTAGAATCATTTAAATATCTTGGCCTAACTATAGATAAACATTTCAGCTGGAAAAATCATGTAGACACACTTTGTAACAAATTGCGTTCAATATTATGTAAATTTATTAATTTGAAAAACGTAGCTAGTAAGAAAATCCTATGTATGATATATCATGCACTGGCAGACGCAGTTATAGGTTATGGAGCTATAGCTTACGGGCGTACTTTTAATACTTATCTTGACAGAATACTACAGTTACAAACTAGGATATTAAAAACCATATCAGATAAGAAAATATTAGAACAGTGCAACCGAAACTATAAAGTCTTATACCAAAAAATGGAAATCTTGCCGGTGCATGAAAAAATAAAGTACCTAATAGCAACGGACCAATTTAAAAAAACTGATTTTAAAAAGCCTAAATTATATACCCGTAGTTTAAGAGATACGACTATTCAAAAGTATGTTGAACCTTTGGCTAGTAACTATTACGGGAAGAGAACGCGCAGTTACCTGACACCCCGAATTTTTAACAATGTTTTCCTTGAAGAATCATGTAACAATAGTAGTAGTAAAGTAGTCTTTAAAAACAGAGTAAAAAAGTTCCTATTAGATACTCTCATTTAGATCATTTCAGTGTTAGTTTAAAGAACATAGATACATTAATCAATAAGTAGCTTTAGTATACTATGCTCTTGGGAGGCGGCGTAAGATGTAAACAACCTACGTGCATACATACCCAATGTAGATTGTAGCATAGGATATGACTGGATCTGTTGACATGTTACGTGTCCTCCAAATTCAACTGTTAGTGGTTAGTTTTGTATTAACTGATGGTGCATGTTAATGAATAGTTATAAGTATTTAATATAAGAGTGCATAACCTCGCCGTTACACTTTGGTTTGGCGAAATTGTAGCAGTAAGCATCTTTATAGTGTTATTAGAAATAAATTAAAAAAAAAAAAAAAAAAAAGAACTACAAACCTCTAGAGACCGGTCCGAACAAGAATCAATAACAAAAGTTACGAATTTCCCCTATACATTCCTTAATATTGAAGTGTCATTGAGTTTTTGGTGAAATGAAAATTTTTGGTCTTATTTGGCAACTACAAACGAAACGAAAAGAACTACAAACCTTTCCAAGCCATTCTGCACACGAATCAATGGTAAAAGTAACAACTTGATCAAATTTTCAACCTTTTATTGAACTTTCAAAAAAAAGCTCTCATCGAAACTTCAAAACGAAATTTTCCGAGTTATTTGGAGGCTACGAAAGAAATGAAAAGAACTACAAACAACTACAAACGATTCTGCACCAGAATCAATCAAGAAAACGAAGAAATTTAGAACTTTTTTTTTTTTGGGTCTCCTCCATGTAAAAGACTACAACGGCCGATCGTTGTAAAATGCAGTTTTCTAAAAAAAATTAAGGGCCTGTTTTCCAACTACAAATGAAATGAAAAGAACTACAAACCTCTAGAGACCGGTCCGAACAAGAATCAATAACAAAAGTTACGAATTTCCCCTATACATTCCTTAATATTGAAGTGTCATTGAGTTTTTGGTGAAATGAAAATTTTTGGTCTTATTTGGCAACTACAAACGAAACGAAAAGAACTACAAACCCCTCCAAGCCATTCTGCACACGAATCAATGGTAAAAGTAACAACTTGATCAAATTTTCATCCTTTTATTGAACTTTCAAAAAAAAGCTCTAATCGAAACTTCAAAACGAAATTTTCCGGGTTATTTGGCGGCTACGAAAGAAATGAAAAGAACGACAAACAACTACAAACGATTCTGCACCAGAATCAATCAAGAAACCGAAGAAATTTAGAACTTTTTTTTTTATTTGGTCTCCTCCATGTAAAAGACTACAAAGGCCGATCGTTGTGAAATGCAGTTTTCTAAAAAAAATTAAGGGCTTGTTTTCCAACTACAAATGAAATGAAAAGAACTACAAACCTCTAGAGACCGGTCCGAACAAGAATCAATAACAAAAGTTACGAATTTCCCCTATACATTCCTTAATATTGAAGTGTCATTGAGTTTTTGGTGAAATGAAAATTTTTGGTCTTATTTAGCAACTACAAACGAAACAAAAAGAACTACAAACCTTTCCCAGCCATTCTGCACACGAATCAAACGTAAAAGTAACAACTTGATCAAATTTTCAACCTTTTATTGAACTTTCAAAAAAAAGCTCTCATCGAAACTTCAAAACGAAATTTTCCGGGTTATTTGGCAGCTACGAAAGAAATGAAAAGAACTACAAACAACTACAAACGACTCTGCACCAGAATCAATCAAGAAAACGAAGAAATTTAGAACTTTTTTTTTATTTGGTCTCCTCCATGTAAAAGACTACAACGGCCGATCGTTGTGAAATGCAGTTTTCTAAAAAAAATTAAGGGCTTGTTTTCCAACTACAAATGAAATGAAAAGAACTACAAACCTCTAGAGACCGGTCCGAACAAGAATCAATAACAAAAGTTACAAATTTCCCATATACATTCCTTAATATTGAAGTGTCATTGGGTTTTTGGTGAAATGAAAATTTTTGGTCTTATTTGGCAACTACAAACGAAACGAAAAGAACTACAAACCTTTCCAAGCCATTCTGCACACGAATCAATGGTAAAAGTAACAACTTGATCAAATTTTCAACCTTTTATTGAACTTTCAAAAAAAAGCTCTCATCGAAACTTCAAAACGAAATTTTCCGAGTTATTTGGAGGCTACGAAAGAAATGAAAAGAACTACAAACAACTACAAACGATTCTGCACCAGAATCAATCAAGAAAACGAAGATATTTTGAACTTTTTTTTTATTTGGTCTCCTCCATGTAAAAGACTACAAAGGCCGATCGTTGTGAAATGCAGTTTTATAAAAAAAATTAAGGGCTTGTTTTCCAACTACAAATGAAATGAAAAGAACTAAAAAACCTCTAGAGACCGGTCCGAACAAGAATCAATAACAAAAGTTACGAATTTCCCCTATACATTCCTTAATATTGAAGTGTCATTGAGTTTTTGGTGAAATGAAAATTTTTGGTCTTATTTGGCAACTACAAACGAAACGAAAAGAACTACAAACCCCTCCAAGCCATTTTGCACACGAATCAATGGTAAAAGTAACAACTTGATCAAATTTTCAACCTTTTATTGAACTTTCAAAAAAAAGCTCTAATCGAAACTTCAAAACGAAATTTTCCGGGTTATTTGGCGGCTACGAAAGAAATGAAAAGAACGACAAACAACTACAAACGATTCTGCACCAGAATCAATCAAGAAACCGAAGAAATTTAGAACTTTTTTTTATTTGGTCTCCTCCATGTAAAAGACTACAACGGCCGATCGTTGTGAAATGCAGTTTTCTAAAAAAAATTCAGGGCTTGTTTTCCAACTACAAATGAAATGAAAAGAACTACAAACCTCTAGAGACCGGTCCGAACAAGAATCAATAACAAAAGTTACGAATTTCCCCTATACATTCCTTAATATTGAAGTGTCATTGAGTTTTTGGTGAAATGAAAATTTTTGGTCTTATTTGGCAACTACAAACGAAACGAAAAGAACTACAAACCCATCCAAGCCATTCTGCACACGAATCAATCGTAAAAATAAAAACTTGATCAAATTTTCAACCTTTTATTGAACTTTCAAAAAAAAGCTCTCATCGAAACTTCAAAACGAAATTTTCCGGGTTATTTGGCGGCTACGAAAGAAATGAAAAGAACTACAAACAACTACAAACGACTCTGCACCAGAATCAATCAAGAAAACGAAGAAATTTAGAACTTTTTTTTTATTTGGTCTCCTCCATGTAAAAGACTACAACGGCCGATCGTTGTGAAATGCAGTTTTCTAAAAAAAATTAAGGGCTTGTTTTCCAACTACAAATGAAATGAAAAGAACTACAAACCTCTAGAGACCGGTCCGAACAAGAATCAATAACAAAAGTTACGAATTTCCCCTATACATTCCTTAATATTGAAGTGTCATTGGGTTTTTGGTGAAATGAAAATTTTTGGTCTTATTTGGCAACTACAAACGAAACGAAAAGAACTACAAACCTTTCCAAGCCATTCTGCACACGAATCAATGGTAAAAGTAACAACTTGATCAAATTTTCAACCTTTTATTGAACTTTCAAAAAAAAGCTCTAATCGAAACTTCAAAACGAAATTTTCCGGGTTATTTGGCGGCTACGAAAGAAATGAAAAGAACTACAAACAACTACAAACGATTCTGCACCAGAATCAATCAAGAAAACGAAGAAATTTAGAACTTTTATTTTATTTGGTCTCCTCCATGTAAAAGACTACAACGGCCGATCGTTGTGAAATGCAGTTTTCTAAAAAAAAATTAAGGGCTTGTTTTCCAACTACAAATGAAATGAAAAGAACTACAAACCTCTAGAGACCGGTCCGAACAAGAATCAATAACAAAAGTTACGAATTTCCCCTATACATTCCTTAATATTGAAGTGTCATTGAGTTTTTGGTGAAATGAAAATTTTTGGTCTTATTTGGCAACTACAAACGAAACGAAAAGAACTACAAACCCCTCCAAGCCATTCTGCACACGAATCAATGGTAAAAGTAACAACTTGATCAAATTTTCAACCTATTATTGAACTTTCAAAAAAAGCTCTAATCGAAACTTCAAAACGAAATTTTCCGGGTTATTTGGCGGCTACGAAAGAAATGAAAAGAACTACAAACAACTACAAACGATTCTGCACCAGAATCAATCAAGAAAACGAAGAAATTTAGAACTTTTATTTTATTTGGTCTCCTCCATGTAAAAGACTACAACGGCCGATCGTTGTGAAATGCAGTTTTCTAAAAAAAATTAAGGGCTTGTTTTCCAACTACAAATGAAATGAAAAGAACTACAAACCTCTAGAGACCGGTCCGAACAAGAATCACTAAGAAAAGTTACGAATTTCCCCTATACATTCCTTAATATTGAAGTGTCATTGAGTTTTTGGTGAAATGAAAATTTTTGGTCTTATTTGGCAACTACAAACGAAACGAAAAGAACTACAAACCTTTCCAAGCCATTCTGCACACGAATCAATGGTAAAAGTAACAACTTGATCAAATTTTCAACCTTTTATTGAACTTTCAAAAAAAAGCTCTAATCGAAACTTCAAAACGAAATTTTCCGGGTTATTTGGCGGCTACGAAAGAAATGAAAAGAACTACAAACAACTACAAACGATTCTGCACCAGAATCAATCAAGAAACCGAAGAAATTTAGAACTTTTTTTTTATTTGGTCTCCTCCATGTAAAAGACTACAACGGCCGATCGTTGTGAAATGCAGTTTTCTAAAAAAAATTAAGGGCTTGTTTTCCAACTACAAATGAAATGAAAAGAACTACAAACCTCTAGAGACCGGTCCGAACAAGAATCAATAACAAAAGTTACGAATTTCCCCTATACATTCCTTAATATTGAAGTGTCATTGAGTTTTTGGTGAAATGAAAATTTTTGGTCTTATTTGGCAACTACAAACGAAACAAAAAGAACTACAAACCTTTCCCAGCCATTCTGCACACGAATCAAACGTAAAAGTAACAACTTGATCAAATTTTCAACCTTTTATTGAACTTTCAAAAAAAAGCTCTCATCGAAACTTCAAAACGAAATTTTCCGGGTTATTTGGCGGCTACGAAAGAAATGAAAAGAACTACAAACAACTACAAACGACTCTGCACCAGAATCAATCAAGAAAACGAAGAAATTTAGAACTTTTTTTTTTATTTGGTCTCCTCCATGTAAAAGACTACAACGGCCGATCGTTGTGAAATGCAGTTTTCTAAAAAAAATTAAGGGCTTGTTTTCCAACTACAAATGAAATGAAAAGAACTACAAACCTCTAGAGACCGGTCCGAACAAGAATCAATAACAAAAGTTACGAATTTCCCCTATACATTCCTTAATATTGAAGTGTCATTGGGTTTTTGGTGAAATGAAAATTTTTGGTCTTATTTGGCAACTACAAACGAAACGAAAAGAACTACAAACCTTTCCAAGCCATTCTGCACACGAATCAATGGTAAAAGTAACAACTTGATCAAATTTTCAACCTTTTATTGAACTTTCAAAAAAAAGCTCTCATCGAAACTTCAAAACGAAATTTTCCGAGTTATTTGGAGGCTACGAAAGAAATGAAAAGAACTACAAACAACTACAAACGATTCTGCACCAGAATCAATCAAGAAAACGAAGAAATTTAGAACTTTTTTTTTATTTGGTCTCCTCCATGTAAAAGACTACAACGGCCGATCGTTGTAAAATGCAGTTTTCTAAAAAAAATTAAGGGCTTGTTTTCCAACTACAAATGAAATGAAAAGAACTAAAAACCTCTAGAGACGGGTCCGAACAAGAATCAATAACAAAAGTTACGAATTTCCCCTATACATTCCTTAATATTGAAGTGTCATTGAGTTTTTGGTGAAATGAAAATTTTTGGTCTTATTTGGCAACTACAAACGAAACGAAAAGAACTACAAACCTTTCCAAGCCATTCTGCACACGAATCAATGGTAAAAGTAACAACTTGATCAAATTTTCAACCTTTTATTGAACTTTCAAAAAAAAGCTCTCATCGAAACTTCAAAACGAAATTTTCCGGGTTATTTGGCGGCTACGAAAGAAATGAAAAGAACTACAAACAACTACAAACGATTCTGCACCAGAATCAATCAAGAAAACGAAGAAATTTAGAACTTTTTTTTTATTTGGTCTCCTCCATGTAAAAAACTACAACGGCCGATCGTTGTAAATTGCAGTTTTCTAAAAAAAATTAAGGGCTTATTTTCCAACCACAAATGAAATGAAAAGAACTACAAACCTCTAGAGACCGGTCCGAACAAGAATCAACAACAAAAGTTACGAATTTCCCCTATACATTCCTTAATATTGAAGTGTCATTGAGTTTTTGATGAAATGAAAATTTTTGGTATTATTTGGCAACTACAAACGAAACTAAAAGAACTACAAACCCCTCCAAGCCATTCTGCACACGAATCAATCGTAAAAGTAACAAATTGGTCAAATTTTACATCTTTTTTTATCGGTCACAATTCACTCCATATAAAAGACATCAACGGGATCTGAAGGTTATTATTCGTATTTCATTTTGGATTTTTCCGAGTTTAATGGCCACTACAAATGAAAAAACGAGAACTACAATCAACTACAAACGATAATTAACAACAATCAACAATAAAAATATAAGATTTCAAAAGTGGGGTGCTGCGATTTTTCTTACCCCCGTAACTTTTTTTGGGTTCAACTACAAATGAAATCTTTTGAACTACAATCAACTACAAACGAACCTCTATCAGAAAAAAAATATATAAGAAAAATTCGTCAAGGTCGGGCGCCAAGTTCACATAGGTCCATAATTTTGGTATAACATTGGTATATTATAACCTTTGTTTACAACTGCTTTCTATGTCTTGCCAGTATCACCATAGCATAGCAGTACGAGTGAGATGCACAGAAAGTCTAACACACACATTATCGAATAATTCAGTATCAGACAATAGAATCACAAAACAATAGAGGTGGGTTAGGTACTAAAAATAACTTTTAGGGACTATTGTAGTATAAAATTGTCAAATTTAGTTGTTGTATACATTTGAATTTGGCATAACTCCTCGTAAGACATGCAATAAGCATGCATGCTAGTTATAAGTATGCAATGCTAATAAACGTCTTTTCTTTCTTTCTTTTTCTTTCTTTCAATAAAAAAGTTAATATTAAAGACACATTGACGAAAAATTATTATTTTTATTATTATTGACAACATTTTTTTTTATTACGTCGGTGGCAAACAAGCATACGGTCCGCCTGATAAAGCGGTCACCGTAACCTATGGACGCCTGCAACTCGAGGAGTGTGACATGCGCGTTGCCAAGCCATTAGAAACTTGTACACTCCTTTTTGCCGTGTTAAGTACACAGCAAAAAGGAGTGTACAAGTTCCAAAGAGAGTTCGGGTTCCGATGACTCAAAGGATAATAGACGGAACGAATTGGTTCCGTATATCCTTCGGTTACCAGCACACCGCACCCTCGTTGAGCTCTGGCAGCCTTACTCACTGGCAAGAACACAACACTATGAGTAGTAGTATTATTTGTATTTCTCTGTTTTTAACTTTCAAACTTTTACTCATTATTATTTAATAAAACACCCTTTCGAGGTTACAAGTCAAAACTTAATTTATACACAATAAAATTCCGCTTTTGTTTTATCTAGATAAAAAAATCTAATTCCGAATGCCTCCCCCAGCCGTTGTAATGACCACTCACTCACCTTAATCACATTTTTTACCGGCGGCCATTTTCTAAGGTATTTTCGCGCCAATTTGATGAAAACAAAATGGCGGAGTAATTTGAATCATTCGTCATGTTCTTGTTGCACAAACTTTTTTGAATGCTTAACTTTGTGTGTATTCGATATATTTTTTAACTTTTAACTGACGCGTATGCTTACTTTTTAAAGGTAGAACTATTACATAATATTATCTCCACGAAGAATAATGATTATTTAAAAGAGGTATTCTTCATACTTCCCAATGAGTGCAATATAAAGTTAATAAAACTAAACGTTGTATCTGGGCCATTTTTTTTTCAAAGTAGTCTACCCCACTTTTTTTGTAACATGGGTATTTTTTACGCGATTCATACTCAGAATCGCTAGGTCTTACGATCCTGGTAGGAGAAAAAAAATGTCGCGAGATTCCCATACATTTTTCAAACCTTCCATTCCGTTACCACCATACAATTGGTATGAAAAAATGGTAACGGAATGGGAAAAAACTTTGGGACCTTTTTCTCCTATTAGGATTAAAAGAGCTCGCGATTCTGAGTGGAAACCACATAAAAATTTCCAAATCTAAAAAAAGTGGGGTGAATAACTTTGAAAAAAATGGCCCACCTATTTTCTATATGTATGTTTGTTAATTATGTAAATATTTTCTACACGTAGTATTTTATTCCTCCAAAACAATCGAGCGCATTTTCAAAATAACGTCAACTGAAATATCTCCCCACGTTTAAGCAGGCCACATGAGAACCCTTTCCTATTTCCGACGGACGAAAAAATATGAGAGAGCTTTTAAGAGATCCGTTATACGAGTTAACGGATTTTCCATTCTTTTTGTTTGAAAACTCTTTGATAACTTATTTCCGACGATGGGAATGGAATGGAATTCTAAATTTAAAAGTTTGCTGTCATCGCGTTTGCAAGATGGCGGTGATGCATTTTAAGTGTTCCGTTTTCATTTGATTCGTTTTGCGACACGAGTATAGTTTTTTCAGATGCTTAGTATAACGCACAGTGTTATTGATTGCTAGCATTATCTAGATGGAGATAAGTATTACCTAAACACTGACCAGAATTATATGACTACGTGCCATGTTTCAAAATTTAGAAATTCTTCATACCGACTAAATATACTAAACTCTCACCGCACACATCAGAATAACAGCGCTCTTTGGACAACACATTACTCGATGGCGTATGTAAACGGTACCGAAGCCGGGTCGGATTTGACAACTAAAGATAAAAAACCGGCCAAGAGCGTGTCGGGCCACGCTCAGTGTAGGGTTCCGTAGTTTTCCGTATTTTTCTCAAAAACTACTGAACCTATCAAGTTCAAAACAATTTTCCTAGAAAGTCCTTATCAGCAGTTCTCGAAAAGTTTGTACAAAAATTAAGGGAAAAGTTAAATTTGTTTTTATTAATTCCTATTTTGTTACCAAGATTTTGTTAATGAATTGAGATTTTATTAAGTTTTATTTCGTCATTAAGGTTCTCTAGTATCTATATTTTCTTAATTATAACAATTATCCTGTATATATTTTACGAAAGTCGAATTATATTACTAAATGTTGGTAACAAAATAGGATCAATTAAAATTTGATGACGTGGCATTGTACAAAGTTGACGGGAATTGCTGTTATAAAGTTCTACTTTTGTGATTTTTTTCATATTTTTTAAACATATGGTTCAAAAGTTAGAGGGGGGGACGCACTTTTTTTTCTTTTAGGAGCGATTATTTCCGAAAATATTAATATTATCAAAAAACGATTTTAGTAAACCCTTATTCATTTTTAAATACCTATCCAACAATATATCACACGTTGGGGTTGGAATGAAAAAAAATATCAACCCCCACTTTACATGTAGGGGGGGTACCCTAATAAAACATTTTTTTCCATTTTTTATTTTTGCACTTTGTTGACGTGATTGATATACATATTGGTACCAAATTTCAGCTTTCTAGTGCTAACGGTTACTGAGATTATCCGCGGACGGACGGACGGACGGACGGACGGACGGACGGACGGACGGACGGACGGACGGACGGACGGACGGACGGACAGACAGACATGGCGAAACTATAAGGGTTCCTAGTTGACTACGGAACCCTAAAAAAGTGCCACTCTGGATCAAAGTGAATCCACAACCTTCCAGCGTTGAAGTGGAAATATGGCATTTTAATATAAGACTGACAATTTGAAATTGGAAATGGTCCAACGGTCCGCTCACTCCATACTAGGATATTACGTTACGGTATACTGGACTTATTAGTACGTATCCTATTTACTTCAATTGCTTCCATTTTAAACAAACTGTTGGTATGGTATAAAAACCGGCCAAGAGCGTGTCGGGCCACGCTCAGTGTAGGGTTCCGTAGTTTTCCGTATTTTTCTCAAAAACTACTGAACCTATCAAGTTCAAAACAATTTTCCTAGAAAGTATTTATAAAGTTCTACTACTGTGATTTTTTTCATATTTTTTAAACATATGGTTCAAAAGTTAGAGGGGGGACGCACTTTTTTTTCCTTTAGGAGCGATTATTTCCGAAAATATTAATATTATCAAAAAACGATCTTAGTAAACCCTTATTCATTTTTTAATACCTATCCAACAATATATCACACGTTGGGGTTGGAATGAAAAAAAATATCAGCCTCCACTTTACGTGTAGGGGGGGTACCCTAATAAAACATTTTTTTCAATTTTTTATTTTTGCACTTTGTTGGCGTGATTGATATACATATTAGTACCAAATTTCAGCTTTCTAGAGCTAACGGTTCCTGAGATTATCCGCGGACGGACGGACGGACGGACGGACAGACAGACATGGCGAAACTATAAGGGTTCCTAGTTGACTACGGAACCCTAAAAAGCAGGTAATTGACACGGCTTTTTAAGCTATAAATTAAATGCTAGGGTGCATTAGGATAATTTCGGAAGTCGTCTAATTTCGAAAGTCACATAAAATTCACCATTACTTCCATCATATCAAGATTTCACTTTCGAAATTATCCGAGCATTTCTGTGCTTCGAAGTTACCCCCATGCATATGTTGTGAACCACACTTTTATTGCCGACTGTACTTTTTCTCAAGGTCGTCGTACATTAAGTTCTTCTCAGATCTTTTTTATGAGCCAATCCTAACATTTTTTACTTTGTCGACATTTCTCGCTCGCATAATATTGACAGCCACATTCGAAATAAAAAAAAAGTATAAATTAATCATTGATAAAAAATCATATAAATCTTTCTAGTGTAACACAAAGAACGTCTATGAATGAATAGCCCGCATCCAGGCCACTAGTTAAAAAAAAGAATTGTTTAAAATTCGAAAAACGCCTCATCGAATTCGGAATTCGAATTCCAGCAACCGTCGTGAAAATAGAAAAATATCGTTGACAAAAACGAGAAGAACAATGGGGGTCTTGGCGTGAATGGGGAAGGATTTGGACAATACGGGGCGATGAAAGGGGTATCTGGGAATAGGGAAAAGTGGATTTTCATATTGACTGTGTTCTTAGTTCTGAGAACTAAAGATATATTAGTACGGGGTGGCCAGTGGAGCTTTTCTAATAATTTATCATAATTTCATTAATTATATAGGTACAAGCAAATATAATTTAATATATAATTTAAAAAATGGTTGTTTTTAAGTTAAGTATGTTGGAATTTATTCAATACATACATATTTTACTAAATATCAGCCAAGAATAGAACCTTCTATTACTTAGTAGTAGTATTAAGTAAGTTTCAGTCTTTTTTTGAGGAAAGCAGAAAAACAACACTGTTTTTATAATTCTGTTTTTTACATTTACAGATTATTTGAAATTTTATCTAATAATTAGCATCGTGTTTACTTTCGAAATAAATAAATCATATTTTATTAAGTTTTAAGTTGCATTCTTTCACAACGGTCCTCAGCATCATAAACTCATGTTAACCACGAACCATCTTACCGACGGATATTTCATCATTTTAGAGGAAACTACAAGGTTTTCATTCACTATCCAATCAAAACCAGCACTTACTCCCTTTAAAATACGATTGAATTTACAACAACAAGTGTAATGTCAATGTTAGTTTGATCTCATAGTACAAATAAAAATGAGCCTTATTTGTTTTGACAAATGGCTCAAATTTGTAAACAGTCAGTGGGCGTCGCGTGCGACTAATTTGTCAATGATTTGCTCTAGCACTCTTCAATTGCAATAAATAAATAAATGAATAAATGAAGACATGGTATAAAAAATATTGTAATAATTCGGTTCTACTCCAATGGAAGTCAATTATATGAAACTACCAGTGAAATAAAAACTAGCTTTTTCCCGCGGCTTTTCTCCCATTAAGAGGATACGGTAGCGAAAATGCTAAAATGGAAAGGAGCCCCCCTTTCAACTTGGGAATTTTAGTTAAATATAGTGTTATTAACTAGATTTATCGAAAAAAAATTGTCCATTAAGAACAACTCAGCCAAAAGATATTTAAAAAAAAAAAATCTTTAAAATCGAGGTTCCGCTCGCGACTCTTTTTCAAAACTTAATCAATCGAAACGAAATTTGAGAATCTGAATAACAATGAAATTATCTATGTCGGACCGTTTAGCTTTTTTGGTTAATTGTTACCAATCTTGAGTATCACACCTTTTTTTGCGCCACAATGAAAAAGGCCGTTTTTGGAAATTTTTGATTGGCTCTAGAATCTTTAAAAAGCAGAATATCAAAAAAATCAAAACGGTCCGACACAGATAAAAATAATAACAATCTGTGTTGAAAAAATCATTGCTCCATCTTCAAAAACCAGGGAGGAAATAGTCGAGAGCGTTTGTATGGAGAATTTACCCCTACCGTATCGTCTTAAATTTGAAAAAATGGGAAATGCTCCTTACAAACTTCCACCCCACATTTTACGGAAGTGGGGGTTAGAAAGAACAAAATGTAGCCCATGTCACTCTCCATCTCCATCCCTTCTCTCCGTCAATACGTCGCTCCGTTTTGCCGTGAAAGACGGGCAAACAAACTGACACACACTTTTCCATTAATAATATAAGTATGTATAGTATTTTTATAGGGTCCATATTGGCTCATATAAAATTATTTGTTATAAAATTATTGCTTATACCGATTTGTGCTCCGAATGATCATTTCTCATAATTTTACTAATCATAATTTTGTTTCATTATTATCAATAGTACTAATATCACTGTTCATAATAATCATCATTTAGCCGAAAATTGTTAATCATAAATTCTATACAAATATTTAATAACATTCATAATTCTGTGTTTAAGAAAATCATTCATCATAAAATTATTTAAAAAGTTTTGGGGAAGTTCTATGAAAAACTTGTGCCATTTATAGAAGCGCGCTTGGAGCTTTTACAGTGACATATACAATTTACATTAAAAAGTAGTTTCTGGTTTGCTCACGGTCAACCTAACACGCTCCTCCTCGCTACGCTCGTCGTCGCACCTAACTGGACTGTGTCATGTGATTTCTGTTCTGTTAACAATAATATAACGATAAATTATATTACTCGCAATCGTTATGATCAATAAGTATATAAACATTAAATTAGTATAAAATGTATTTATGATGAATGACATTATGAACATAAGTCATTCGAAGTTACGATGGTTATTAACATAAAATTGTTACAAATTATGATCATTATAATGTAAAATTTTATGAGAAACATTTTCGGACTACCAATAATCTATATATACCAATTTTATATGAACTTTGGCGCACCCATTTTTATAATCTGAATCGTCCGCATGATTAATCAGACGGAACGCTTTTTTAAAACTTACTGGTGGCATTGATTGAAACACACATTTATTATGATAATTACAAATGACAAATAAGTTCTTAAATAAGGCAAGATTACATAAATTACATTCTTATTAGAATACCTCTATGCGTACCTACAACGCGGAATTGTTGCGAGGAAAAAATGTTTGTCCTTGTCTTTAAAAGTGATTGTGTGTTGACACGTTAGTGTATTCATTACGTGTAGCTAATTGAGTTATAAAATTTAATATACCTCTTGTAAGTATGAGATAATATCTCATTATGTATTTTTGTTTATATTTAATTCGTTTTTTTTTTTCATTATTAGCCTAAATGGTGTCCCACTGCCGGGCAAAAGCTTCTCCTTCCTTTCTCCACTCCTCAAATTAATTATTAATTAATTATTTTTTATCATATATATCTAAATTAGCTTCAGGAAATATATTTTATGAAAGACAATCGATTCCTTAATTTTCTGTGAGGTGTAAGTGTTTAGTCCTAAAATTCTAAATTAAAAAAATACCTAAAAGGCAAAAAAAAGAAAAAAGAAACCGTTTCAAAAATAAAGAGACCCTTTCGCAGTGGAAGCTGAATTCAAGCAAATGTGTCAGTGAACAATGACTAAGAAATATCAGATAATAATTATGTCTCTGAAGGACGTTGTTTATTAAGGTAATAAAACTTTAATAACATATAAATAATGAGCTAACTCTAACAAAAACTTAAAATTAAATTAAAAAAGACTAAAGGACTTCGTCACATTTAAAATATTTGAAATTAATGTACTTTTTTATTATTTAAATGTAAAAACCACTAATATGCCAAAACCATACGTACACAGACAAGTAAACAGCAAGTCCACTCACAAAAAACGCAGCATTCATGTCACAACCGCTGAACCGCTCAATATCATGACAATTGGAACAATGGTCGCTTGGGACCGGGCACAATGCGCGTTGCTCAATCAATTAATAGTGTTAATATGGCTTAATTAAGGCACCAGTTGCATTTTATCATGTAAATTGATTGAAATACTTTTAATATGCAGCGGACTGAAGAAAGGCGTGATAAAAAAATATAGGTTTCAAATTATTTAAAGATAAGTTGTATAAAATTATTATGTAAAATCAACGCTCATCATTTGATAACAATGATAGTTCTAATTGAAAAACCGATTTCGATTATAAAAGTCTATGCCAAGTCCAAAACTTTTTTTATAATAATAACTAGAGATGGGCCGAATATGGACTTTGCCGAATACGAATATTCGGCCGAACATTCGGTTCAGCTGTTACCGAACCGGCCGGCATTCGACATTCGGCCGAATATTCGGTTCCGCCATATTCCGCCATATTCCAGATCCTGGCTTAGATTTAAAAACTTCTCAATGATTGGTAATGGGTACATGTATCTTACTAAGGCTCTTAATGTTCCTTTAATTTAGTGCATAAGGAAATTTTGGTTTTTGTTTTTTAAGCTATGTTTTTTTTTACAAAATTATTGTATTTATATTTTAACCCCCATCGCATCTTTAACCCCTTTGGTAGTTCCTTAGAATGCTGAAATACGAGTATGTAGGAAGTCATTATCTGATGAATTTCGAAACAACTTAGGCTATTTATTTACTTTGTTTATTCGGTAAATGTTCGGCAATGTAACCGAACTATTCGGCCGAATACGAACATTGAAAAACTTGCCGAATATGCTGAATATCGAATATTTACCGAATATTCGGCCCATCTCTAATAATAACCATTGCCAAAGTACAAAATTAGAATTTTGAAAAAAAAAAAAAAACCGACATAGTGGACCCATTTTCATGAAACACAGCTAATAACACACCTAACTAATTCAGCTTTCCAACAAAAAAAAACTAAATCGAAATCGGTCGGGAGCTACGATGCCACAGACAGACACACACAGACAAACAGACAGACAGCCACGTCAAACTGATAACACCCGGTCGTTTTTGCGTTGGGGGTTAAAAAAAACTTTTAAAATTATTTTGAACCAGCTGATTTGGCTATTGCTCCGACGCCGTAAGCGATTCACGATTGTTATGACACACTTGCCCGTGTGGTGACGGGTTAAGAATTTCACCACCCCTTTCTTCCCGTGGGTGTCATAGAAGGCAACTGTGGGATATGGGTTAAATTGTGGCGTAGGCGAGAGGCTGGCAACCTGTCACTGCTATGTCACAGTTTCGTTTTCTTTCAACCCCTTATTTGCCAAGAGTGGCACTGAAACCTGAGTAGTTTCATGTGCTCTGCCAACCCCTTCATGGGACACAGGCGTGATTGTATGTATGTATGTATGACACACTGATGAATGACTCTGACCATACTTCTTTTTTTTGTGCTTATGAGGTTATACGAGTAAATCCTTCGATGTTTACCTGTAATTTAAACCTTAAAACTACAGTATAAGATTGAATTTTTAAATATTACTAAACTTTGTCGTGCATTTCTGTTCTTTAGCGTTTCAATGTCTGTCTTTAGGGTATTGTTTAAAAATACCTTAATTCGAATTATGTATTAAGAACTATCTTTAAATAGATAGGTTACATTTAACCTTTGGAAGGAAGTATATTATTCTCAAAAAGGTTTTTCCTCAATTAGAAGCTATTATGATTGTGAACCGTTTATTGTTTTGACAGTAACATCGTTAAGATTTTAAACTTTGTTTAGTAATTAGCAGATTGCTGATAGGCTTATTGAACTAAAAGCTAAGGTATAGGTACCTAATAGTCGTTACCTACACACATTAGATTGAGTAAAGGCTTATAAAAAGTGTTACAAAAACAAAAGATGTAGAAAAACATTGAATTACTTGTATTTATACATTTTAATGGTTTAGAGATTTCTTCGTGTTTAAAAATGATATACTTAAATGAGCATTTCTTTTTTTTTTGCATCTTTTATGAAGTGTGATATTTTTGAAAAAAAAAATGCTATTTCTACTCAGAATTACTAGCTTTTTCAATCCTAGTAGTTAAAAAAATTGTCCCATACGATTTTTCCTTATTTTGTTACCATTTTCCGTACATGTTGAATGGAGTAATAAAAGAGGAAAGTAACAAAAATATATGGAAATTCTAGGACACTTTTTGTCTCCCAGTGAGATTGAAAGTACTCATGATTCTGAGTACAATTGACCTAAAATTCCCTACAACAATCAAATTTTTTTTATTGGCAAAACAAAAGAAATGCTCGTAAATGAACAAAATGGAAATGAAAAATAATTTTCATTTTTCATTCATAAAGTTTTAACGGAGGCTATATCACTACATAATATAAATTAGGGAAAATCCCATCTTCTTTTGTTTATTTGGAAGACGATATTGTAAGGTTTAGTACAGAGTTGGAAACATAAATCTATCAAATGTTATCGAAATGTTACGAAAAAAGAAAATCTACATTGGAATGCTAAATATAATAATTATGATAAATCTATATTGGTATTATACCAGCTTGATATTCTGAAATAACAAACCAATTAAAAAAAACGTATTAAAATATATAAATAAATAAATGTATTAGTTTATTCATATTACATAAATTGACCGAGTCCCATGGTAAGCTCGAGACGGTTTGTGTTGTGGGTACTCAGACAACTTATAATATAATTCCCATACATACGAGTATAAAACATCTATGACTCAGGAACAAATATCTGTGCTCATTACACAAATAAATGCCCTTACCGGGATTCGAACGCCGGATAAAACTGAAACAACTACACTACTACTAACTACTAAATGGACTGAATGTGGTTACGCCGCGGCTCCGTTTCACTCTCGATCGAGCTCTATTCCTTTTTGCCCTTTTTTATTGGAAGTGTTTTAGCCGCAACTGCCCCAGTTCCGAACTTAATATGGATGTGATTTTCAATGCGCTGTTCTCCGTTTTTCTAGAAAATAAACACCGAGAAAGGTCTAGATTTTTTTTTTCGGATAAAAAAACACGACATTTGAAACAAACGTTGCGTATAAACAAGCGATTTAGATGTGAAATACGTTTAAAAAAATGTTCTTAACATACAAGTGGCTTAATAAAAGTAATTAATACTTAAACTATAGTCACCTAAATATTATTCGTAAATAATACTCTAAAATTTACTTCAGATTCGATGTGACATAAAAACATTTCAATGAAATTTATATTTATAATTTTATTCGGCCATCCTGTACCTATACTGTGACCTGTCCTAAAATGGGATTAGGAAGACGCTGTTAAAGTTATGTGAGTTCCTCGCGAGCACTCTTTATAGTAAAAGTGTAACAGAAATGTTTTTAGAAACTGTAGTCAACCAGGATAAATAAAATTTGCCTAAAATAAACATAACATTCTACTGGCATAATTTATGACCACACAATTATATGAGGTCAGTATCCTTATGTCATTAGAAATAGTTCTAGTTATAAAACCCCGTTATATCGGATTCTTACCTCATAACGAATTCATTCAGCTATACTGGTTTTACATCTGTTTTAAATTCCGTTGAAGCAAATAAATCTTCGAGTTCAGGCTCATTTAGACGACACGCGAACTCGCATGCGATTTTAAACACATTGCGGACTGTTGGAGTTATACCCAACCATTCGGCCTATCAAATGCCCCATTGTAATGAAACTTGCATTCGGGATCTTGTACCGTTGAAATCTGCTCTTATCCTGATACTAAACTAATATCAACGATTGTCTAGTTTTCATTATTTTTTTTATTTACATGAACATATTTTTTAACAAGTTACTTATTTCCGTAACCTAAAAAACTAAGACTAAACTTACAAGATGGCTAATATCTAAAATAGGCCCTTGAGAACCAGGGATGCTGCCGAAGTTTCTTCGCTGTATCGCGAAGCTACGTTGTGCGAGGAAGTCGCCAGCTCTTCGGTGACCAGTTACCTCAACAAGTTGTCTGTGAAAAATTTGTTCGTGCTGAGACCCCATGGACCTAGAGATTTAATGCCAAAAGGTACAAAATTGTACCTCTTTGCCAAGGTTCTTGTATTTATTATGTTTCAAAATTTTGGCACTTACTGCCGCTCCGCCCGCTTTTATCTAATTAGATATTAAGTTGGGCCCGGTTGTACTATTATATACAGGTTGTTGTCAAGGAACGTAATACAAAACATGTTATTCAAACTCATCTATCTATTGCTAAAACACTATGTTAGGTCGCGTATTGTTAAAGTAATTAATAATCATTGGTATCATTGTTTTCCTAAATTCCGTTATTTTGGTGACAACATGGTTACCCTAAGAGAAAATAGTTCAAACCTAGTTTTGTAATGTAAACTCACCTTTATGTTATGAATAAAATGCATTCTGCCATGTTACCTGTCACAATAATCAACACCTTACCACCAATTAATCAATACCTAACTGATAAGACACCTACAACGGACGTATAGCAAGACATACCATGACGTCACAATGAGTGACCACACATCGAGAATTAGATTTATTTATTTTGTTAGAAAATTAGCAAAATGTAATTACGTAGAATTTTTAGACCATTATATTATCGTGCATTATATTATTCGTCGTTAATAGAGCCGGAATCACTTATTTTGTATTACGTTCATTGAAACACCCTGTATTCTGCATGTCCGGTCCGAATCTAATTTAAATATTCCTTCGTCAAAACGAAGATTTAGATACGATACCTGGCAGTGTCAAAATTAATGACGTTTTTGTTAGATAAATAAATCTATAAGATTAAAATGTCGGTTGTCTGCCGTCTGCCACAGGCTTAAACTCAAAAACTATTGAACGGATTTTCATGCAGTTGTCACCTATAAATAGAGTGATTCTTGAGGAAGGTTTAGACATATAATTTGTTGAGATTTTGTTTGAATTAGTTGAAATATGATGATATTTTGTTTGTCTGTTCGTAAAAGATCAAAGAAAACATCAAAATGTAATATAAAATTGTAATATGTGTTATATCATATTCGTCTTCATAGTTTTCTATCTCTTAATCCATACTAATATTATAAATGGGAAAGTGTGTGTGTCTGTTTGTTTGTCCGTCTTTCACGGCAAAACGGAGCGACGAATAGGCGTGATTTTTTAGGTGGATATAGTTGAAGGGATGGAGAGTGACAAAGGCTACTTTTTGTCTCTTTCTAACGCGAGCGAAGCCGTGGGCAAAAGCTAGTTTCATACATAATTTCACGGGTTAAAATGAAGTTCACACGAACCCTTGCGGTAATGAAGTCTAGTTTTTTGCTACCATCAAATAATTCAATTTAAATGGTATTCAAGCAAGTTAAATTAAGTTGATATTTAATTAAAGTTATATGAATAAAATATTCATTTAAAAAGTTACGACTGGTAAGATGTTTTAAGAGTTTTATTTTTTGCTAATTCATATTCTTTGTGCGTAGTAAAACTACAGTATTTTAAACTTTTAATTTTAACAAGCTCCTAAAAATATTACAATAGTAGAACTCAAGAATCTTAATGAATAAGATTTAGAAATAACAAGGTATATTTATCTTTGCTTTTCGGTTCAGTAAAAATGACCGATATGATTTATTATGACATTCAGTTTTTGCGGTCCCTAGAGTGTAATTTATCTATGTCCCAAAATGTCACCTTGGATCAGTCTAGAATAAAATTGCGCCGTATTTACTTCGCATTAATAAAAAAACTGAAAACGAACAAAAAATTAAAGCAGAGACTCAAACATTGACAAAGCATTTTACGAAGTCGATCTTAAATCTACAAATATAAAAACAAAATACTTAACAACATCAATTTGTACTAAGTTAAGGTTACCTTCCAATTTACGCTGTTGAGTAATGTTTTCTAAAATGTCATAACTCATAAACTCAGTTCTCACCAGGGTACTTAGCCAAATGTATCAACCAATGCTTTCGATAATATCGTTATCGTAGGTATCGTTATCGCTATCTCTATCGTTCTTCCGTATTGGCCCGACAGAGCCAGACTGCGTTTCGATTGGCATCTAAAGTCAACGATTGTCATGTCACCTATTTTTACGAATTCTAGTTTTTTGATATTTTTGACCTTTGTCCTTCAAGCTAATCACATAAAACAGAGAAAAGGGATATTACTCGTAAATTTGCGCTCTCTGTATTTTTGCAAAACTGCAATGCTGTCTAAACCAGAATGAAGCTTTAATAAAACCTGTACCTAGTCGCTTAAGAATAATAAGAAGCAACAAAATAATAGAATAAAAGAAACAAAATAATAATAGTATAAAAATAAACAGTTCAACGCTCGGACGGACACAGGCTTGTCAACTATCATAGAGTTGACCTTAGGATGTGCGTCAAGGGTGAGCGCTGTTTAAGATGAATGTTCATCGAATAAAAGGAAATTAATTATGATTTTTGCAGTCTCGTAAGAAATTCATCGCCAAAGACCTGCTACAATGTACCTAAGGCATGCTGTTATTTTAATATAACATACCTATTAATAAAACCCTAGGCCACTGTAGAACTATGTCATAGTGACGTTATAAATCAGATTGTAAGAAATCTCTTACTGCTTGTCATTTAGACATGGTTGTAGAGTGGCCTAGTGTTCCAATTGGTTGACTGGACTTACTTAACGATAGGTACCTATCTATCTGTTTTACATACATACATACATACAGTCACGCCTGTATCCCATAAAGGGGTAGGCAGAGCACACGAAACTACCAAAGCTTCAGTGCCACTCCTGGCAAATAAGGGGTTGAAAGAAAACGAAACTGTGACATTGCAGTGACAGGTTGCGAGCCTCTCGCCTACGCCACAATTTAACCCATATCCCATAGTCACCTTTTACGACACCCACGGGAAGAAAGGGGGTGGTGATATTCTTAACCTGTCACCACACAGGGCCATCTGTTTCAGGGTGTATATGTTTTTACTTTGCTAAAAATTGTTATAATCGACGTCTTTTGGACCAATCTGAGTTTTTTTATGCAATAGGAGGCAAACGAGTAGACATATTGCCTGATGGTAAGCGATCACTACCGCCCACGGACACGCAATCTTATGCAATCTGTTTCCGATATGATACTGATCTATTAGTCTCTGAGATATGTCTTTTTGAGTATTGTTTTTTACATAAGGCAGTTCCTTACGGGCGTTTCTTTGCTTTATTTTTAACCGACTTCAAAAAAGGAGGAGGTTCTCAATTCGACTGAATGTTTTTTTTTTTTATTTTTTTGTATGTATGTTACTCGATATCTCCGAGAATCGTGGACCGATTTTCAAAATTTTTTTTTTGATCGAACCGGTATAACCCCGAGATGGTCCCATTGGCACCAAGTCAGGGTCTGATGATGGAATCCTGGAGAAATCGAGGGAACTCTTCAAATGTTATAGGCACATGTAATGTTTTTAGTCTATTTTTCAAAGGTACACCAGTATTTACGTCTGATTGTAATAATTTTATGTCGCTGAGCTGATGATGGAAGGTCAACTCCTCAATGGTTAGGAGTTTAAGGATAATTCTTTCACTACTGTACATGTATTCGGACAGATACATATAATATCACTAGGAACCACTAAAAATCAACTGAGCTGATGATGGAAGGTCAACTCCTCAATGGTTAGGAGTTAAAGGATAATTCTTTTACTACTGTACATGTATTCGGACTGATACATATAATAACACTAGGAACCACTAAAAATCAACTGAGCTGATGATGGAAGGTCAACTCCTCAATGGTTAGGAGTTTAAGGATAATTCTTTCACTACTGTACATGTATTCGGACTGATACATATAATATCACTAGGAACCACTAAAAATCAACAAATAAATAAACTTTTTAACAAAAAATAAAACCGCCTTCAAAAATAAGCGCGTTACAAAACACGGAGAAACTAAAAAGCCAAAAATAATAAACCTTTCAATTCAGATTTCTTATCGTATTGCAATAAGCTAAACATCCAAATTATAAACAAATCAATTATTTTTGGAGTCGGTACCAGCCTGTGTATGGTTGGGTGGGGCAAACAGGCAATAGCAAGGCGACGAACAGGTCTGGTACCGACTACAAAAATAATTGATTTGTTTATAATTTGGATGTTTAGCTTATTGCAATACGATAAGAAATCTGAATTGAAAGGTTTATTATTTTTGGCTTTTTAGTTTCTCCGTGTTTTGTAACGCGCTTATTTTTGAAGGCGGTTTTATTTTTTGTTAAAAAGTTTATTTATCGCATGTTGCAGTAAAGAACCCTAAAACAACTTTGTCTGTTCACTAAGGTTATGTACCAACTTGACATTGAAGATACTAAATTAGCAATTCAAATAGTTGATAAAAAGTTCATTTTAACGACAGGGCTAGGGAATACGGGTATAATGATACTAAAAATAGAACAAAGAATCTCACAGAAATATTAATAAGTAAGCGTACATCTATGAAAGTGACTATAAAATGGATTTAAATTGGACCCGCTTAAGAGCGACAGTATCGTAGCGTGACTTAACTGCCAACTGAATTGCTGCTGCAAATGTAAAAAAAACCGGCCAAGAGCGTGTCGGGCCACGCTCAGTGTAGGGTTCCGTAGTTTTTCGTATTTTTCTCAAAAACTACTGAACCTATCAAGTTCAAAACAATTTTCCTAGAAAGTCTTTACAAAGTTCTACTTTGGTGATTTTTTTCATATTTTTCAACATATGGTTCAAAAGTTAGAGGGGGGGGCGCACTTTTTTTTATTTTAAGAGCGATTATTTCCGAAACTATTAATATTATCAAAAAATGATTTTAGTAAACCCTTATTCATTTTTAAATACCTATCCAACAATATATCACACGTTGGGGTTGGAATGAAAAAAAATATCAGCCCCCACTTTGCATGTAGGGGGGGGTACCCTAATAAAAAATTTTTTCCCATTTTTTATTTTTGCACTTTGTTGGCGTGATCGATATACATATTGGTACCAAATTTCAGCTTTCTAGTGCTTATGGTTACTGAGATTATCCGCGGACGGACGGACGGACGGACGGACGGACGGACGGACGGACGGACGGACAGACAGACATGGCGAAACTATAAGGGTTCCTAGTTGACTACGGAACCCTAAAAATCCGACCAGCATATAAAAAAAACAAATAGCAAATGCATAATTAGTCTGAATTTAATATATCCGTACTGACAACTGAATGTACTTGAAATAACACAATGGCGTAATATTCGAAATTTAACGCCACCCGTCCATTTAATTATACGTCACGGAAATTAAAACTAAAAAAACAAACATGCGACCGCAAAATCAATCATTCAAACATTCCTTTTTAGCGTACAAAATTTAATTAACCAACATTAAAAGACCTTTCAGTACTACCAACTTACACGATTTAAGGGCGCATTACACTGGACGATGTGTCGGAAGAAAATCGAGAAGGATTTTCCCCGATTTAAAATACTTATAATTGGTTAACCCGTGAGAACGCGTCATTGGAATTTGAATTGAATGGCCATAGAACAAGCGTCGATTTTCTCACGCGTCACGTAGGGTGACCGCTTCCGCATTTGATGTGCGATTTTTCGTGTTGTGTTCGTCTTTGAGATTGAAGTATCTTTGAAAGGCGTTTATGCAGAATTTAATCACGATTTAATGTTCATTATAGACGGGCCTTCACTTTTATCGAACTTGATATTTATGACATAATGTTACTAATCGAAAAATTAATCAACGAGGGAATATCATACAGTCAAAGTTTTATTAATACTTTCTACCTGTACATGACCGACATGTTCCGGAACTTCTCTCTCTATAAATATTTTTGCAGCTTTTAATGTTACTCATTGGGCAATTTACGGTTATTCCAAATTTGTGGTTACCTACTAAAAAGTTATGATTGGCTAAAATCTTGTAAATATCCTGAATTAATTTATTTTCTTTCTTTTTTTTTAATGTAAATATTTGAATAAATAAATTTATATATATACATTAGATACTTTAAGTATTGTAATGTAAAATATCCATAATTTTCTAGTGTAATGTAAACTACCTACACAGGAACAGGAAGTAAGTTCTAGATCAAACAAAAGGGAACCAGTAGGAATTAAGGTAAAAAATATACAAACTCTAAAGTCCTACAAATAATATTAAATATTTATCGTTCTAAAACCGTCCTATTCAGACTTCCCGGAATCAAAACTAATTAATATCTACGCCCGGTTTTCATGATTAAAATAAAGGGATAACAAATGTAAAATTACTTTATTATTTTACTGAATTAATTGAAACAAAGCCAAAGCCGCCAATTAACGAATATCAAAACCTCTATAATTATTTTGAGTGTAAAATCAAAGCCTGTTAAACGTGTTGTTTTTAACCCCCGACGCAAAAACGAAGGGGCGTTATAAGTCTGACGTGTCTATCTGTCTGTCTATCTGTCTGTCTGTTTGTCTGTCTATGTGTGTCTGTCTGGGGCATCGTAGCTCCCGAACGGATGAACCGATTTAGATTTAGTTTTTTTTGTCTGAAAGCTGAGTTAGTCGGGAGTGTTCTTAGCCATGTATCATGAAAATCGGTCTACTATTCTACGGTTTTTTCAAAATTTTAATTTTGTGGTTAGGTTATCAAGATATTTCGGCTTTACATTTTATTAAAGCAGGATGACAGATATTTAAGGAACTGGAACTACTTACTAATAAGAAAAAGCGACATAACTACTATCGAAAAACTTTAATAAACTAAAGTTTTTGTGAAAAACAAAATCATTTTTTTAAGCCACAATACCGCATTGGGATTAATTAACATAAATTCAATAATCGTTGGTTACACTGAAGCTGTTACACCTTTTAAGTAATTAAATTTTCATCGGATTGAATATGTAATATTTGTGTAATTAACGTTTTACTGATAGTCTAAGGGCCGCCGCGAGCACTCATTGCCTGATGATGAGTCTCCAACTCTCCGTATAACTCGAAACATGTCGCCAATTGTGATATAATATCGTGAGTACATACGTATATTTAAACATTTGTACTACTTACCTACAAACTTACATATAAATCTGACCCTTCCACCCTTTCGTTCCCACAGCTTAGTACAGTGCTAAGCTCGAAACCTAACCTTAAATCTTACTTAATAATGGCCGACCTCGGCCCGCCTATTATACACGTAATACTTGTAATTGTTATTGTCTTCCAAATAGGAGAGCCTATGCACTGCGATATAAACGCACGTCTGTTAAGGTCACAGTGTACGCTTTGAGCAAATTAATGTGTAAATTAGTGGCGATTAATCTTGTGAAATGACGTTTGCTTATGATATGACTGTCCTTTATAAACTTGCTTCATTGATTGAATAGGATTTCTTAAAGAATTAGGCAGGCAAGACTAGCAGCTTTATAATGTCACGCAAAAAAGGGCGCTGGACGTCAAATTGCAGAAAACCACAATACAATATACAATACAAACTTGTACCAATATATGCAGCAGCCCTGCAACTAACTGATATGATTACAAACAGTAAAATATCGTGTTGATACCATCGCATGTTTACATTACCTTAAACATACAACATTTGACACAGGAAGACCTACATTGTTAGCCAGGGACCGAAGAACTGTAATACCTCATAGTTGCAACAAGATCATTCTAAATATTTTATGCTTTACTGTGTTGCCTAAACACACCTCGCCGTTTTAAATCAAGACGATACCTTAACCAAGAGCAAGTAGCACGTGTCAATATGTTGATTAGTTAATTAGTTTGCCGAGCGTGATCCTCAGAGGCCGGCGTGGCCTTTACCGCACGTTTCGGCCCAAGCGAATAGGCTCATGGGAATCCGTAGTAGGTTAGGTCAATATTTTTATAGCCCTTAAAACTATCTTGTAGTATATTTTTCTTTATGATCCACGAATATGGATAGCGTGTGTATCTAATAAACTAATAGTGGTCTGATAGTAGTGTTGAGTTTTTAACGTTTAAGAATACCTTATTATCTGATATCCTACATCACAAAAAATGTAATGTTTGAATCTTGCATTTTTAGTTTCTAATTAATTTATTTGATGCATATTGTGGTACCTTTAAGTAATTGTTACGCTTAGCGATCATAACCAAAATGTTTGTATTTATGTCACAGTGTAAACGATTGTTGGTAAACCAATAAATAAATAAAAAATCTAGTAAGTATTTGGACGCGCTGTTCTGTTTCCTCATACAATGAATTTAATTTTTCGTAACGTTAACGCAATTGCGTAATGTATTCTTAAAACACGAAAAGCTGTCGCCTGTATTCCCAAAAGGCATAAGTGTCCAGTTACGTTTTGAATATTAGATAGATATAAGTAACGTTAATGTCTGCCAAGATTCAAGTAATTTTAGCAAGTCGTTTTAAAATGAGGCCATAACTTCTATTGTAAGGAAACATATTTTTGGCGACAGTTTGGCGTAAGTGCCACATATCTCAATGCAAAGTTAATGTTTCTTTTATCATAAAACTGCCTTAGCAGTTTAATATCACTGCAATGCAGTAATATCTCAATCAGCGGGAAATCGAATATAGAACGTTGTTTTCATCTCTTTCTTACAGGTTTGAGTGACAGAGAAGCATGAGATTGGTTTCAGTAGATACAATGATACGATAAAATAAATAATAGCTCGTAAAGAGGTCGCTTTATTCGACATAATGTTGCTCATTTGATTCCTGATCGTTATTGGAAAACGGATGTGGGATAGTTTACGAGATTTGTTATCCTTGGGAAATACAATGAAAGGAACTAAGATGTGAGAAATCTTCGCTCTAATATTGTTAGTATGGATAAATAATAAAACGTGAACCCGATTCATATCTAAATTATTTAAGTATGTAGGTAGTTAATTCTTGCTCGGTTTTGATACGTTTTTTTACTACCGTCTTGGTCATTTTCTCCATGAATCAGTAAGCACGAGCGATCTTCTAGATCAATACCAAAATAGAAAGTCTTGCTAGTCATATAATGACAATTGTACATCGGAAATTTTTTTTTTTGACAGGACATTAGTCATGTACGAAACAGTACGAAAAATGAAGCAATCACTTCCGTGCATTATTTAAGTTTTGATTAGCGTTTTCTATTAAATATCATTATCTTGGCTAGGCCACCACGCCCGCATAAACAAATCTTGTTATGTGACAAGAATACATGAATAATAATTAGGATTAATAGGATTCTATAATAAACTATCAATTACAGTATTATAATCAAATACCGCTCACAAAATCAATTAACGATTACCCTGGATTAACCATTGATCGAATTACGGATTGAAAGAGCGACCTTTGAACATCAGACATAGTCATCTATATTACATAAGACACAATGGATTTCTCAAAAGACATGTTATTTATTTGGTAGTAAATCATCAATAATCTAACAATAATCTAAAACCTGCATTACGAAACTGTTTTAGATATTGTGCTATATTATGCTGGAACAAGATGCCGCCGCCTATACGAAACTCACATTCAGTTTTATTTTTATTAATCATAGAATCTTATAATCATACTCTACTCACTCCGAATTTGAATTAACCTTTGATCAATATAATGATACTCTATTGTCCCACGGAGCAAACATAGAACCCATTAATGATTGAATGAGCAATATTTGAACAAGTATAGTAGTATATTTGAGCAAGATAAAGTATAGGTACGAGTATACCTTTGTGCGAAACAAGTCAGTTTGTTTGTACAAACTTAAAAATAATCAAAGTGAGAAAACTTCAAAAACAGCGTTACGAATATGACCTACCCCATCAAATCGAAACATTCCGCTTTGAAGTCGATATTGAATAACTCATCGACAGCAATAAATACAGAAATAGGCTTTTAAACCACACTGTACACAATGAATCGTTAACACATCGATTGTTAACCTTACTTCGTAACCTTGAAACGTCTCAGCACAATAAGATCGGAAGCACCGTGCAAATCATAGACATACATACCATTTGTATTTTAGTGGGCGGAGTGTTTTAAAACCAAATGTCATAAGGGCCCCGTTGAGTGTATACACAGTCTTAAGCGCCGTGTATATTACACACAACTGTACGATTTCAATTTTGGTGTGCGGAATGTTACAAACACGAAATGTAGTAAAGGCCGTAGTATTTTTTATAGAAGTGTGTCATTGTAGTTTTAGTGTGTAAATGTGTGTCGAACGCGTCAAAGGCTAAGGCTAACATGTTGTGGCTCATCGATAGCCAATTATGACAGGTTTTGTTAAATACACGAACCTACTTTGTGCATATGACGTCAAGTTATTGGGCGTTTAGTTTACAAGCTCTTACTCTGAGTTATCACAAATATTATAGTTAAAAAGCCAAATAAAAAAATCTTTTTCAACTTGTTTCGTAAAGCTGAAACTACGCCTCATTTTGATTTGCAGTGTTATAGAAATATACGAACTATAACTATGGGGCAACACATTAGTCAAAGAAGTGAAACTCACTGCATACATACATACATACAATCACGCCTGTATCCCATAAAGGGGTAGGCAGAACACATGAAACTACTAAAGCTTCAGTGCCACTCTTAGCAAATAAGGGGTTGAAAGAAAACGAAACTGTGAAATTGCAGTGACAGGTTGCCAGCCTCTCGCCTACGCCACAATTTAACCCATATCCCATAGTCGCCTTCTACGACACCCACGGGAAGAAAGGGGGTGGTGAAATTCTTAACCCGTCACCACACAGGCTATAGGGACTCACTGCATAGTTATCTTTATCGCACAGCTCCCATAAAAAAGTGGTGATTCTAAATAAATATAGATAAATAGATAGATAGAATACTCTTTATTGGCACACCTCAGCAAAAGATACAGTGGAGACAAAACAAATGATTATAAATAGAGGCAGACAACAGGCGGTCTTATCGCTAAAGAGCGATCTCTACCAGACAACCTTTGGGTAGCGGAAATATAGTTCTGTGGTTTCTACAGGGTGTAACAAAAATGGTGGTGATCCGTTTAAGGGCGTATTCAGTATCGTATTCTCATCAGGAAAAAGTAGGATAAAAATTTTTTTTCGCAAAAAATTTTTTTATCTTTGTATGGAGATTCGACCGATTCGCGCGGCCCGGCTCATACAAAAGTGAAAATTTTTTTAGCGAAAAAAAAATTTTCTTCTACTTTTTCCTGATAAGAATACGATACTGAGTACGCCCTTAAACGGATCACCACCATTTTTGTTACACTCTGTATAGAGTTATTTAATTGAAGTCTGTTTCTTTGATTAACAAATCTAAACAGATTACACTTTAATAGCATGTTCGTGACCTCTCAAGGTTTCCACAAATTGAAGATATTTCTCACGGTGCTATTAACTACTTCCATATGTAAGTTCCGTCACTTTCAAGAACGTTATTCTATTGCTTCTTTGTGTTGATATGCAGCGATGTAGTGGCATTTTTTAACCGACTTCAAAAAAAGGAGGAGGTTCATAATTTGGATGTTTAGATTATTGCAATCCGTTAAGAAATCTGAATTCAAAGGTTTATTATTTTTTGCTTTTTAGTTTCTCCGTGTTTTGTAAAGCGCTTATTTTTGAAGGCGGTTTTTTTTTTATTATTATTCTGGTGGTCTAGCGGTAAGAGCGTGCGACTTTCAATCCGGAGGTCGCGGATTCGAACCCCCCGGCTCTTACCAATAAATTTTTCGGAACTTATGTGCGAAATGTCATTTGCTATTTGCCAGTCGCTTTTCGGTGTAGGAAAACATCGTGAGGAAACCTGACTAATTCCAATAAGGCCTAGTTACCCTTTGGGTTGGAAGGTCAGATGGCAGTCGCTTTCGTAAAACTGGTGCCTACGTCAAATCTTGGGATTAGTTATCACAGCGAACCCCAGGCTCTCAACAACCGCGGCAAATGCCGGGATAACGTAAGAAGGATGATGGATATAAAAAAATTGTAACAGTGTACAGTCAACCAATGGGACGCCACTGTAGAACTATGTCATAGTGACGTTATAAATCAGATTGTAAGAAATCTCTTACTGCTTGTCATTTTGACATGGTTGTAGAGTGGCTTAGGGTTCCAATTGGTTGACTGTATGTACATACTCTATTTTGGTCACAATACATCATAACACTTGACCGATAACCACAAGGTTCCGGCCTTGCTCATCTGTCCATTAGATGACACAACTCAACAACATGCCTTATGTGGTGACTTGATGGCACACAGACTATTTCGTTTAGAATATGCAGACTTGATTTAGGCCCCTCACCTGATATAATTTGCAGGTAAAAGGTCAGCTGAGCGACTTTTGCGATGCTGGGAGTAGAGCCGAAATCCATGATACCGTAATTATTTTTGAAATCGAGACTTAATCGCGTATGACTACAACGCGAGTCTCGCAACGCGTGAGTTTCTCCAAGACCACGGGGACAACGCCGTCGCTGAAACGTTGGAGGTCAGTTTAATATGTAGTCATACGCGATTAAGTCCCGATTTTAAAAATAATTATTTGTAATAATCGTGAAAATTTAAATCCATGATACCAATATTCAAGTAAAGGTAGTTAAGCTATAAGATTTATTTTATTTGGACACACATCGATTGATCAATTTGTTAGATTACTACATACATCCATACTAATATTATAAATGGGAAAAAGTATGTGTCTGTTTGTTTGTCCGTCTTTCACGGGCTTTACGGCCAAACGGAGCGACGAATTCACGTGATTATTTTAAGTGGAGATAGTTGAAGGGATGGAGATTGACATAGGCTATTTTTGTCTCTTTCTAACTCGTGCGAAGCCGCGGTCAAAAGCTAGTTATCCCATAAAGGGGTAGGCAGAGCATATGAGTTTAAAAAGGGTTGAAAGAAATCCAATTGTCACATTGCAGTGACAGGTGCCATTACACAGTCGACTTCTATGACACCCATATATATATTTAAAAAAAAATCTTACTTATAGTTTCAAGAGCAACATTGACCTGCACGGGTAGCATGGTCGCGCGATAGACGATAAAATATCAGGCCGTTCCTATCGCACTATTAGTAAGTGCGATAGGGACGGCAAGATATTTTATCATTTATCGCGCGACCATACTTGCCTGCCTGGAGTCCCAGCGAAGACTTGATAGTTGGCCTATAAAAGAACTAAGTATCTCTATCTTTACGTACCTACACTACATATACAGAGTATTGAGATAACATCCTTACTTCATCTAGTATACGAGTGATCTGTGAACGTGTTTCATTCCAACAATGTCAAGTTCACTCAGCGGCCAAATATAGACAAATTCCATATTTAGACTATTTTTAACTCCAACTTCTATTTCCATATATTTAAGAGTGGGTTTTAAATGCATCTTCGTCTAGGTCAGTTTATGGTTGGAAGTACAAATTGGCTTTATTTGGGTAATTTTACGCTTCGCGGTTATTTTGAGATGAATATGAAATGAGTTGTAGGATTATTGTATTTTGGACAGCGGTGGTAATAAGTGACATCAGACATAAAAAATATTGTGTTTTTTATGTCAAATTTTTAAAGGCTTTTTGTCTGTCTATTTAATAATGCAAACATTGCAAGACATGGAAAAAATAGACCAGTCGAAATTGCCTTGCTGTACCTAACGTATACCATTCGGAACGTACCGTATTATATAGCTCGGCAAAAAAAAAGAAATGGAACGTTTTTTTTTATTTTATCATAGCAACACTTACTTTTCCCATACAAAAGTGTCAAAATAGTTGCTACATGCAAAGTGGTTTACATTGACGGTGGCGCCCCTATAATTATTTTCTACTATTTTTTGCGTAGTCTCTTTTCTCTGATTTTTTGGCAAGTGAGGCTGATGATGATGTATTTCGTGGTAAGGCACTGCCCCGTAGCCGAATGGGATTTCTACGACGCGAAACGAAAACGAAACGCCGCGAAAGGTTTTCTGGCTCTGTCGCGCAAATGCGCAATCGATAGAGATAAATATCTACAAGCGTTTCGTTTCATGAGCGTTTCGTGAACGTTTGTGCATTCGGTTACGCACGTTGTTACTTTACACGTGTAATAAAATAATCATACAATACAGAACCGTAAGCAAACAACAGAAACAAGTACCTTTTTTGACACTAACCACATTATTTAAAGGTCCCATACGCGTACGAAAAGTTCATGAATACAATTTCAGTAATCCCACTGGCGTACCTAAAAAGGTTTTACATATTTCTGAGCTAAGCAAACCGTATCTTTCAGAATTCTGCACGGCACTGTGCATAATTTTACGTTTTTCCTTGATTATTTCATGAAATTTGAATTAATAATAAAATTTCGTTCTTCCTACCAGCTGCTTTTTACTTTTTCAACGGTGAATACGACAAAGAAGAAAAAATATAATGAGAATTTTAATATTTCAACGCAGCTAAGAAACTATGTACCTAATATTTACTAAAGGCATCAATTATTAAGGTATATTGATTTAAACTAACACGATTTGCACTCATAAATTAGAACAAAACGGGACTTAATGGCGTAAACACTTACATTCATATTTGGCAAGACGTTTCGAACATCACATTATGTTCGTGGTCACGGGTAGACTGACGAGGAATTGCATCAACATCTTCTAGCCGCGCGAGTATTTCGAACTACCCGCACTTGTTCTTGATTATTCACTTTTGCGCTAGGGTTGCCACTTTGCCTACACACAACACTCACGATATCAGCCGGTGTGTCCCTGGGTATTAAGGTATATTTTTAGTTTGTTTCTTAATACACTTTTTTATCTTAGAGATTTGACATCGTTTGCGAAGTCTTATCTACGAGTAGATATGTTTATAGTTATTTGTTATACAAGGGGGCTAAGTTGTATTTTAACACACGAGAAGTAATAGTTATTTGTTTTACAAGGGGCAAAGTAGTTGTTTAACCGCACGTGCCAATATTGATACCCGAGCAAGCGAAAGATTCCAATATTGAACCGCGAGCGTAGCGAGTGGTTCAAAAAGTGGAATCTTGAGCGTTGCGAGGGTTTCAAGGCACGAAGGTTAAACAAACTTTGCCACCGAGTGAAACACAAAATTTTTCACCACACCAACACGAACAAAATACTGACTATAAAACATCAAAATAAATCAAATTCATCAATTTATTCAATATTTTTGATTCAAAATCATCATTTATAGGGTAAAATCTAGCAGACAAATTAAGACATCGGGTTAAAATTTGCATGAAATTACTTTGCCCCCTTGTGGATAAAATGCAATTTTGCTATCTGTTTTCGAATAGCAAAGAATGCCTTTACCAGTTGGTGTGGTGAAAAATACATTTGCACCCGAGTGTAACACAAAACTTTTCCCCTCACTATAGCGAGGAAACTACAACGCAAAAAATGCGTTTATCACTGCTTCCAGTAGTTCCACAGGTGGTAAATCATCTTTATTACTAGATTCACCTACTTTTATCAATTTTAAAGCAGTTAATTTGACTTTATTCAAGGTCAAATTACTTTACCCACTAGTGGATAAAATGCGTTTTTACCCGCTGGTATTAAAGGACAAAACACGTGTTTCCGAGCTAGTGAGGGGAAAAATAATTTGTTCCTTTTAAGCCACACCCGGTATACTGCATACTGGGACAGCCAAAGTGTCAAATATACCAAAACACATTTCTTTAATTAGCGGAATAAATATTCAAAATTTTTGGAGAGCGTGCTGAGAAACTGTACAACCTTGTTTCTCCGTCCCCATTTCACCATAAGACCACCAGACAATCGGCAATGCGGCATCGCTTGATGGTATTCCAAAAATACGCGCTAATGGTTTCGCTTCAACATTTCTTTTGGATTGGAATTCCCTGCCTGAGTCTGTGTTTCCGCATGAGTACAATCCATCAGGGTGAGTAGCCGAATGACACAAACGCTCACGAAACAAAACGCCCGTAGATATCTATCTCTATCGCTCTTGCGTATAGTCGCGACAGAGCCAGACTACGTTCGTTTTCGTTTCGCGTCGGAGAAATGCCATTCGGCTGCGGCGCCTGGTTTCTTTAAAGCATATTTGAGTAAATAGGTAAGTGTGCTCCAACGTAGACCGCATCATCACTTACCATCAGGTGTGATCTTGGTCAAACGTCTACCTATACAAAATAAAATAAAAAACTAAAATCTAAAACTGATGAGCATGAGATTTACAAACTGCGAACAGGCAGGCAATTACACTACCGTCCTCGACACATTGGCACGCAAATTGTCCCCATTTGTCACGCGAGACATATTGTCACGTGTCATATTGTCGCGTGTCATATTGCCGTGATAAATCTCCACATATTACACGGTAACGATATTCAATTGGGGTCCGGTTAATTTTCGGTGTTTAACTTTGAATAGCCCGAATCAGGGGTGATTTTGGAGTGTTTTGGACAGCGTTTGTTGTATATTTTATTTAGGTTGTGGATTGGACGCATGTGGCGAGCGGGGCGGTGAGCGGGATAGCGTCGTTCAGAACAGGATCATTCAATTCTATACATTTTGTTCTTGCCGCTTGTAACCTGCGGTGGTAAGGCGGTGGTTTATGTGGCTCGGTCAATATGTGTAGAATTGTATGGATATGTTTGCGTTTGTTTAGTTAATTTGTACTTATGCCTGGTTTTCGACGTTATACGATTTTCTTTGTAGGATTAGTAATATACATAAAACAGGAGAAAAATGGAATACTTAAGAACGTCAGCTAATCGTGAAAGTGCAAAATTTTAAAGAGCCACTCTGGTTAACCCTACCTTACTCGGACGTATTCAAAAACCGAAGGAAATAGTCATTTTATATATATGGGATTTTAAACAGCGCCCTAAGGAATTTATACTATTTAGGGGGTTTAAATACACCTTACTTAAACCTTATTATTACACGTCTAACGCGACGGTCAAAATAACAAATAAGGAGCTTATCAAGACCATTCAAAATGGCGTCCCTCGTTAAGTTTAATGTCAGTACTTACAGTGTTCGCCGCACCGGATGAACGGATCTGAAATGGAGAGAAGCTGTTAGTATTTATTGCAACTGTACGAATATTAAACTAAATTAATAACTATAGCCGCTCAACCCGTTTTCGGCAAGAGAAAAGAGCGACAAATTAAAAAAAAAATTGACAATAATTAATAACAATAATAACTAGGTAACCGTAAGAGTTAAGAAGCTAGTTTCTTAGAGAAATTAATTTTATTTGTTTTAAAGAACTTCCCCTTAAACGGATTTCAATAAAAACACGGTGTATATACGCTATATATCTATCTGTGATAAACCTGATGTTTCTTAAAAAACGTTAGTTTTAATCCGACCCATGGCTAGAGCTAAAAGACGTTGGTATCTTAAATTTTGCATTAGGCCGTCTGTCATATTTGCTAGAGTATTGTAAGTTATGCAAAAGGAATTCCTTTTGCATTTCGTTCTTATGATGTTAGTGCGATCAAGATATAAAACCACATAATCCATACTAATATTAGACATGGGAAAGTGTGTGTGTCTGTTTGTTTGTCCGTCTTTCACGGCAAAACAGAGTGACGAATTGACGTGATTTTTTAAGTGGAGATATTTGTGGGGACGGAGAGTGCCATAGGCTACTTGTTGGCTCTTCCTAACGCGAGCGAAGCCAAAAGCAAAAGCTAGTATATAATAGTTCCTACAAATAGAACGTAAGTTACAGATGTTAGCGAATATATCAGTGTCAGGTCATTGTCAAGCTCGAGAGGCTACATTAGTAACATTCTTAAATCAGTATGAATCTCATTTGCACTTCAATATGGCAATGACGTACCCACTTGATGCAAAGGTTACAAAGTGATCTATCAAATACCATATCAAATTACACAAAATAAACCATATAAGAAGGGCATAAGGTATTTAAAGAGGTATGACAGTTTTTATACAAATACGGCGAGAAAAACACTTGGCACGTGTTTCAAAGACGACATTTTCAAGTGATTGCATTTAGCAAACAAAGGAATTGACGGAAATATCTGTCATAGTTACGACAAATGCGTAAAACTTGATGTAGTTTTTATTGTATGATTAATTGTTGTCTTAATATGATATTTTTTCGCATTGATATTAGCTAAAAGAATGCGCGTACAATATCTTCCGCTGAATATGTACAAGGGGTATAGACAAGTTGCCAATCGTCGACGCTCCATAGCGTATTGTAGTTGTCACTCTTTATCGCTCTTCCGTGGAAGTCGTAATCGATTGGCCACTTGTCTAAGCCCCCAGGTATGTTCGAAAAGATATTGTCATCATCATCCTCCTTGCGTCACGGCTCATGGGAGCCTGGGATCCGCTTTGACAACTAATCCCAAGATTTGGCGTAGGCTTTTAAGAAAGCGACTGCCATCTGACCTTTCAACCTGAAGGGTAAACTCGAAAAGATATTGTACCATACATAATATATTATGGAGAATTTCTACTAACCCCGCCAACCCGTTAGGCCAAGGAGGCTAAATGAAAATGACTTGGAAATATACCCAGGCGAATCATCATCATCATTCGCTTGCCTCTTCCATTTCTATCACCCGTCATCTCATTAACTTGTTTTCGTTTCACATCATCCTCACGTCAGTCCATCCACCTTTTCGAATATACCCAGACAAATAAAAAAAAACATTTTTGTACTAGATATTTGCAAATAAACTTATTAAAAATTCCGTAAAACGACACAGGAATATCCAAATAAATACCTTCATCAGTCATTGTCTGCACTGTAGCTATGCAATCAATGCAGTTGGCGAATAAACATTCGTTTTTAATTAAACATGGCGGCCAAATAAAATGTCTGTCAGCTCTGATTGTTAAAAATATTCGGAATTTATTAGTTTTCAATTCGACAAGTGTTTTTTTTTCAGAAGTAGCGACCAACCCCGGCTTCGCACGGGTATTAAGCATACACCGTGTTTTTTTGTTTAACTTTAAATTCGACACGCCGTTAGGTTCATTACCAGAAACAACTCGGTTTCAACGCTGAAAGTGAACGCAGCCGACGCGCGCGAAGGAGGGTAGATCGCGCGCTGTCTATGCAACTTTAACATCCACCCGCCTTCGTCAGTTTTCCGTGATCATGATGCATGCAACTGCGTCGAAATATCGGGAGCTCGACAAAAATCAAAAAGGTAATCACGGTCTATATCCCGGTCAATATAAGTCTAACTCGGTTTCACTTTTAATCAAATTCGGAGAAAAAATCTAAGGTCGCGTTACGGTGCGGTAATGTGTTACCTACTTTATATTTATCAAAGAGGATCGAGTATTATAGAGAGTTACTGTCAAAATAAAATGTGCAATCACAGTGCATAGACTGCCATCTCTCGACACAAGCTTAAAACTTTTGAACCTCAGTTTTGACAATTTGGCCCATATTCTTAGCTTGATATGCGTTAAAATGTCAAATATTAATATTGACGCCATCGAGCGTTCCCCAAAGGCGTAACGAGTTACATATCGTCACTACTTTTAAAAAAACTTGTATTTTCGTCTGTCAATGAAAAGAAAATTGTAGTAAGTATGTATGGAATGCATATAGACTTACTGCGTTTTAACTTTGAGGAACAGCGTGAGATACGAGATTTTTTAAAAGTAGTGACGATATGTCTGATATTTTTTAATTATTGTCTTTGATAGTCGTATCGTGCTGTGTGGCGGTAGATGTCACTAGGTGCAGTCGTAGACTGAAATACATACAGCGCCTTTTTATTATAGCTTAAATCTCAAGTTTTACTCAAGTTAACAATGAAGCGGAACATAAAGACAACTCCGCTAACTTTACACGAGTGTAATATGAAACGAGCTTCATTAAGGAAAATACGAGTAACAAGCAAAATTACTTTAATTAAAACATATGAAGAGTTAAAACAAGGTGAAGTGTAAAAAGTTGAGTTAGTTTCATGTTTGATTGAATAGTCACGTCATGCTCCACGGCAGCGCCACCTTAGCTTTGATGAACATAAACATATGGGAAAATATCTATATAAAGTCTATAAAATTCTAGACTAGTTAAAAAAATATCTATGTTTCTAGTTTCGTCGTGAGCTCTTATACATTGTGGCGCTGCTGTAGAGCATACTCCACAGCAGCGCCACCATAAAATATCAATTACTGCATATGGTACAGGCACGTATATGGCTTCAAATAATTCTATAACAATTCTATATTGACCTAGCTTACAAAATCCCTACTTTTATTTTGCAAGTAGGAAAGTACGATGCCACAAATCTTTTAAAACAAATAATTATCGCAGCGCCTTAATAAAAAATAAAGGCTAGCTAATAAAGGCTAATAAACACTAACAATTTTGCCGAGATTTTCAATAAGGCGCTGCGATAATTATTTCTTACAAAAGGTTTGTGGCATCGTATTTTCCTAAATGGTAAATAAAAGTAGGGATTTCGTAAGCAAGGTCAATATAGAATTGTTATAGAATTATTTGAAGCCATATACGTGCCTGTACCATATGCAGTAATTGATATTTTATGGTGGCGCTGCTGTGGAGTATGCTCTACAGCAGCGCCACAATGTATAAGAGCTCACGACGAAACTAGATACATAGAATTTTTTTTAACTAGTCTAGAATTTTATAGACTTTATATAGATATTTTTCCATATGTTTATGTTCATCAAAGCTAAGGTGGCGCTGCCGTGGAGCATGACGTGAATAGTCGTAGAGTATTCACTTTGGATAGTTTTTATGACATTTCAGTAAAAATCAGAAGAAATAAACTTTGAAACTTTAATAGGAATCAACAGAAAGTCTAAATTAAAGTATTCTTTTCCCCTCACTAGCTTGGAAAGATTTGTGTTTTATACTTTAATGCCAGCGAGTAAAACAGCAGTTCTCGAAAAGTTTGTACAAAAATTAAGGAAAAATTAAATTTGTTTTTATTATTCCTATTTTGTTACCTATTCCTATATTGTGTTTGCTCAGTTAAAGGCCGTCTGGGAGTCAAATGTGCTCACGCGTCGAATCAAGCTTTCCCTCTTCGAATCCATAGTGAAATCTGTGCTACTGTTTGGCTGCGAAACGTGGAGAGTGACAAAGGGCCTAACGAAAAAGCTCCAAGTATTCGTCAACAAGTCCCTGAGGTCGATCCTTCGCGTTTTCTGGCCAAACACTATCCGAAATCAAGACCTGTGGAGTATATGCCAGCAAACACCCATTGACGAGGAAATCGCGACACGAAAATGGAAATGGATTGGACACACTCTTCGGAGAGGGGGAAGAAATAATGCGAGCATTGCTTTCGACTGGAAACCGCAGAATGCAAGCCGTGGCCCCGGGCGCCCTGTTCACTCATGGAAGCGGTCCGTCGAAAATGAGCTACGAGCGGCTGGTCTGAGCTGGAGCGAGGCCACGAGGGTCGCTGAAGATAGAAAGGCGTGGCGCGAGCTTGTGAAGGCCCTTTGCACCTCTGGGGTGCCTTAGGACTACAACACTATTTTGTTACCAAGATTTTTTTGATGAATCGAGATTTTAGTAAGTTTTATTTCGTCATTAAGGTTCTAGTATCTATATTTTCTTAATTATAACAATTATCCTGTATATATCTTACGAAAGTCGACTTATATTACTAAATGTTGGTAACAAAATATGATCAATTAAAATTTGCTGACGTGGCTATGTACAAAGTTGCCGGGAACTGCACAAAAGCGCATTTTATCCACTAGTGGTCTAAGACCACTAGTGGTAGTCCTCGCTATAGTGAGGGAAAAGTTTTGTGTTACAGGGTGCAAATGTATTTTACTTCTCGTGTATTGAAAAACTCGCTAAGTTCAGGATTCTATTCTCGAACCACTCGCTTCGCTCGTGGTTCAACTATAGACTCCTTTCACTTGCTCGTTTTTCAATTCCACACTCGGCGTTAAAATACAACTTTGCTTCCTCGTATAACAATTAACTATTGCCACAGAATATATAATAGTACAAGTACAGAAGGCCCACTGCTTTGATGTTCCCGAAATGCCGCCTTTTTAAATACCTACAATATTCTTACAAAGAAACGAGCCGCACGTGCGCGGCGTCCGGTGATAGGGTTACTAATGGATCCATAGGAATGTTATACTATAATATACATTATTCAAGTCTTGGGTACTTTCTAGGTATATATACTGTATTTATATATTTTTGTAAAAGTTCCAACATCACAAGCCTTATTGGACTTTTCCTTGGGACTTAATCAATAGTAAATCTGTTTAAGAATGTCTTATGGAATTTATTTTATTCAATAATGTCTATTTAACTACGTATTATTACTCATATTAGCCATTCCACACGCGGACATATGTAGCTTAAAAAACCTCGCAACGTAAAATAACAATAGAAAGTGCGAACGTGCATTCCGTGAGAATGCGCGCTACCCCTGAGTAGGCCGCGAACTCGCGGCCGCCAGGATGTACTTGTAGCGCGGCAATAGAATCGCGGAGTGAGCCGCCCCTGCTATTGCATTGGAAAGAGACAACACGATTTCCCGTACCTGTGTCAAACTTTTTGTAGGAAGAGTCCGTTCTATAAATTAATATTATTATTTTATTAAGTGTTCGTAGGGCAACCGGCATTGTATTTGAGCACATTTCCCTACGGATGCTCGCAGATATACGCATACATCGAGAAAGTTCCCTGGTTCTAAAGGATTTATTTTACTAACTAGCTTTAGCCCGCGGCGCCTCGTTTCTTGTGAATGCACTTCCTAGTAATTTCAATAGATACGTAGGGCAAGAAATGAACATCCTTAGGGTGCTATTATATTGAGTCGTTCTAAATGAGTTCGCCAAATAAGAAAATATAAGGTTGCCATAGATATCTATAATACGGGCAACCCTATATTTGTTTGGCTTACGATCGAAAGTTTTAAAAGACATTATTCCGGAGCTGTAAGTTCTTCTTTTTGACCCATGACAGCGTCCACAAAACGTAAACTCGCGCGACTTAATGAAATTTTAAATTGAATCCTGTAATGATAGGTAAAAAAAATCAAGTACTTAAAAACAATATTTCGATTACTTTCAATAACAACACATGTTACATTTTTTGCGGATCTTCGTTTGTGAGTATTTTACGATATTCATTTATAACGCAGCATTTACTTATTATGTTATTTAGGTATCAATCATTTTTATTTTTAAAATAGTGCTGTGGCTGAGTCTGTTTAGAGAGACATTTCAGTAAGTTGATAGAAATCGTATATTTGTTTAATCACTTCCTTGTACATCCTAGGGCCTAATCGATTCAACCAATTCGTAAATAATCGCTAGATTTGGCAAACGATACGTCTTAGCCGCATCGCAACATACTTCAAAACAAATGTGTCAAAAATGTGAACTTAAAGTTCCGGGACAATATTTACGTTAGTTAATGAATAACCGACCAAATAACAGAATATTGTAGGACGATTAATTCTATCCTGGATTACGGAAAGTTTTCAAAACAAAGAAAAAAATTACAGATTTCTCCGCCAACACATCTTTGTACCTATTCCCCAAGTTTACTACATTGTACGCTACAAGTACATCCTGGCGGCCGCGAGTTCGCGGCCTACTCAGGGGTAGCGCGCATTCTCACGGAATGCACGTTCGCACTTTCTATTGTTATTTTACGTTGCGAGGTTTTTTAAGCTACATATGTCCGCGTGTGGAATGGCTAATATGAGTAATAATACGTAGTTAAATAGACATTATTGAATAAAATAAATTCCATAAGACATTCTTAAACAGATTTACTATTGATTAAGTCCCAAGGAAAAGTCCAATAAGGCTTGTGATGTTGGAACTTTTACAAAAATATATAAATACAGTATATATACCTAGAAAGTACCCAAGACTTGAATAATGTATATAATAGTATAACATTCCTATGGATCCATTAGTAACCCTATCACCGGACGCCGCGCACGTGCGGCTCGTTTCTTTGTAAGAATATTGTAGGTATTTAAAAAGGCGGCATTTCGGGAACATCAAAGCAGTGGGCCTTCTGTACTTGTACTATTATATATTCTGTGATAAAACGAAGTCCCAGCGATCATAAAATGGAAATAACATTCCCCTTCAAATACCTTATACCTATGTACTCGTATATAAGGTCCTAATTTATTAGATGCAGATATTTTTATAGCTGATAGTACTCGGTCTCTGGAGTATATTAAACCGTGAAACATTATAGCTTTTACGATGTTTTTTTGAAGAAAACGGAAAAACAAATTTGCTACGTAAAAACACCCTGTTTATGTGATTATTAAATGAAAACTCATTGAACAGATTCTAGTACCTCTTTTACGTACCACTTAACTGTAACTGGCCACTTCACGTCGATAAATTAAATACTTGATTGTCAATGTCATGTTATTTTCCGTTGGATTGTGTCGTTTGAAAATTGTGTATTGATAGAGAGGGTTGCCATTTCCAACAATTTTTGTAATTATTTATGATAATAAATGTTTTCTTTTGTTCATGCTTCTTTTTAAAAATAAATCTATTATTTGACAAGTTTTAACTCGACAGGCCCAATGACATGTGCAGTTTTCCCGCCGAACCTTTACGACATTTATAACAAACAATTGTTGACATGACAGACAGTGTTATTGTGACATGTGATAATGCACATGATGATTTTTTTTAGACGAAATTATAATTAATTTTTTTGTTAGGAAAATGAAATCAAAAAAGTTACATGAAAAGATTTCTTAATTTATATTTAATAGTTATTTGTTATACAAGGGGGCAAAGTTGTATTTTAACGCCGAGTGTGGAACTGAAAAACGAGCAAGTGAAAGGATTATATAGTTGAACCACGAGCGAAGCGAGTGGTTCGAGAATAGAATCCTGAACTTAGCAAGTTTTTTAATACACGAGAAGTAAAATACATTTGCACCCGTGTGTAACACAAAACTTTTCCCCTCACTATAGCGAGGAAACTACAACGCAAAAAAATGCGTTTATCACTGCTTCCAGTACTTCCACAGGTGGTAAATCATCTTCATTACTAAATTCACCTACTTTTATCAATTTTAAAGCAGTTAATTTGACTATATTCAAGGTCAAATTACTTTACCCACTAGTCGATAAATGCGTTTTTACCCGCTGGTATTAAAGGATAAAACACGCGTTTCCGAGCTAGTGAGGGGAAAAGTTAATTATTTTAATGTTAAGTATCATGTGTTAAAATATCTGCAACTAATAAATTAGGACCTTATATAACTTTGCTAAGACACTGCCATGCACGCTTTAACACGTTCACTGCGGAGCCGGATTTTGTGAACTCGCTCTCAGTGCGTTACAACCCATGAGAGTCCTGTATTGAGCTTTCTCTCTGTGCGGTACAAGTCAATTACAGCTTGTAAGGAGGGTTTCATATTTTACCTAAAATACCTTTACCAGATACACATTTGTTAAATTTTATTGAAACAATGTTTAGTCTAATAACTAATCTACATGGATGGTGCTAGCGAAACAGGGGTGTACGGCTAAGTTTGTCAGGCTCATTAGACTTCTGCACGACGGCATGCAGTGCTGTGTCAGCGTAAAGTAGACCAGGAAAAATAGCTTGACCTGGACATAATTCGATAACCGTAATTTTCTTTTTCTGTCGTATAAAGTATCATTAGTGATAGTTAAAATACAAATTATTAATCAAATTAGGGTTCTGATTCAATTTAAAAAAAAATAAAAACGAACTTTGAATACTTTTTGATTTTATAACTAAAGTATTAAATGTAATCCGGAAAAAGTGCTTGTATTATGTTGTGACACCTGCATTTCATATAAAAACATCTAATTTTTATAAATAATTCATACAGAACTATCATTTATAAAGAAGGTTTAGTAAGTTACACATTTTCAGGCGTATTTCACTAGAAAATATTGTTAACCGTAATCCTGCAATTTATTATGAATATAATATTACGTGTGTTGATAAATTATTAAAACTTATACCAATACTTTTGGCGCTTGTTCAAAATCTTAAATATTGATAATTTTAGGAAAGGAAAAATACCTAACTAAATTGAAAGATGGTAAATTTTGCCGTTAATATATTCTTAGTACTATACGAAATCAATTAAACAACAAATATGTAAGATTCATTACTTAATTGATATTTTTCTTACTTGCGCTTTAATATGAACGTTATTACCTGCAGAATAAGGTCGTGCACAGAGTAGGTATAGCTAGTATAGTAGTAGCGGGAACGGGCGGCGAGTCGTCAACACGTGTTTCGCTCGGCGATATCAAGGGCGCCGCGTTTTCAAAACGCTTCGATAACAAATATTTCACTGTCCAGTATAAGAGAGCTCCCTTATTACAAGTAACAAAAGTCATACAAATCAATTAGTCCGATAGGTCACGTTAAACTGGTCAAGTCGTTAGCTCAATAATAGTACCTATCGAGCTTGACGAGATGCTTTGATCACAAGTATCACAACAACGTAATATGTATGAAAGCTTGCGGCGCTTAAGACTGTATTCTTTCGAGTCGTGTGTAACGTATTTTGGCGAGGCAAATTTGAAGCACAGTGCGTGTCTGTCTCACTCACTCTTACGGTAAACCTAATGAACTGTTTCACTTTCAGAGGATTTTTGAAATAATTTGGGTAATGTGACATTGTCGCGGTGAGGTCTTTCCGGTACAAATTTATCGGTGGATCTTTTCGGATTTGTGGACGATGAGCCGATGCGATGTCGCTTCATTTTGAAGTGTCGACTCTCGCGAGGGAGTTCTTAGAGGACCGCGAGGAGCGCGTGTGACTGTTGAGTTTTTGAATGATTTGAAGTTTGTGAATGATTTTATTTTGTGTGTATTTGTGTGGGCATGAGGTGTTTGTGTTGCGAGAGTCAAATCAATAATATGAGTGGTACAAATTTTATTAGGGGGCCTCATGTGTGAGAAACTCAACACTCGAATGCTGCGTAACAATGCGAGCCGAAATCGCCTAATCGGAAGTGTCCGACTTGGTATCGACTAATCTATACACGTTGTAACATGAGAAACCAGAAATCAAAACCTGGTTTCTGGTATCTGGTACCCGGTAACCGGTATCCGGTATCCGGTATCCGGTATCCGGTATCCGGTATCCGGTATCCGGTATCCGGTATCCGGTATCCGGTATCCGGTATCCGGTATCCGGTATCCGGTATCCGGTAACCGGTAACCGGTATCCGGTAACCGGTAACCGGTATCCGGTATCCGGTAACCGGTATCCGGTAACCGGTATCCGGTAACCGGTATCCGGTAACCGGTAACCGGTATCCGGTATCCGGTAACCGTTAACCGGTAACCGGTAACCGGTGACAGGTCTCCGGTATTCGGTGACCGGTAACCGGTAACCAGTAACCAATGACCGTTAACCGGTATCCGGTAAACGGTGACCGGTAACCGGTAGACGGTAACCGGTATCCGGTAAACGGTAGACAGTAACCGGTAACCAGTATCCGATATACGGTATCCGATATCCGGTTTCCCGTGTTCGGTTTCCCGTTTCTGGTTTGGTTTTGGTTTTGGTTTTAGTTTTAGTTCTGTTAGTTTAAACAAAAACAAAACTGAAAACGAAAACGGAAACCGAAACGGGAATGGAAACGAAAACCGAAATCGAAACCGAAACCGACACCGAAACCTACACCAAAACCGACACCGAAACCAAGACCAAAACCGAAACGGAAAAAAATATTTAAGTTCCTAGAAGTAAAGAGTGACAGAGATAGCACTATAATCATTTAAGTTCCTGGTAGTAAAGAGTGACAGAGATAGCACTCATGTTAGTCAAACTCGTGGTATGTGCACTTCCCGCACACAGTAAAGAGTGACAGAGATAGCACTATAATCATTTAAGTTCCTGGTAGTAAAGAGTGACAGAGATAGCACTGTAATAATAAAATTTATGTTCTGGTAGTAAAGAGTGACAGAGATAGCACTATCATAATTAAAGTTCCTGGTAGTAAAGAGTGATAGAGATAGCACTCATGTTAGTCAAACTCGTGGTATGTGCACTTCCCGCACACAGTAAAGAGTGACAGAGATAGCACTATAATAATTTAAGGTCCTGGTAGTAAAGAGTGACAGAGATAGCACTATAACAATTTAAGTTCCTGATAGTAAAGAGTGACAGAGAATAGAGATAGCACTATAATAATTTAAGTTCCTGGTAGTAAAGAGTGACAGAGATAGCATTTTTGTTATTTAAATTTCTGTTAGTAAAGAGTGACAGAGATAGCACTATTGTTATTTAAATTTCTGTTAGTAAAGACGTAAAGAGTGACAGAGATATCACTCACGTTGGTCAAAGACGTGGTTTATGGACTACTATTTGGACCCCCCAATGTCACGCTTTTTTAATCCTTTAACATGGATTGTCACATTTAGTATGACGTAATATATGAATGACGCCTAAAGATTGAGAGAGACAGCAATATTGTTCTTCAAATTCGTGGTAATGAGAACAGGGTGCGTAGCCGAATGGCACAAACGCTCACGAAACGAAACGCTATACTAGTAGATATCTATCTCTATCGCTCTTGCGTATTGGCGCAACAGAGCCAGACTGCGTTTCGTTTTCGTTTCGCGTCGGAGAAATGGCATTCGGCTACGGGGCCTGAACAGAGACAGCACTATGTATCGCGCGGCCGCCGACTACGCAAGTCACCGCGTAATTATAATAACCGTTCGGCTCCTTTTTAGATCGTGTACAGTCAACAACACAGCTGGCAAGACAAAGTGCCAAAAATATGTATAGAGTATTTTATTTCCTGTACAAGTGTTGGTACTTGGTACATTAAGGTGTGTGTATACATATATTTGGCACTTTATCTGTATTCATAGCTGAGTTGCTGACTGTACCAATAACGATCAACTATGAACTTTTGTGGTTTGTTTTAAATAGTTCTATGCAGATATAGACAGGGGCGGCTCACTCCGCGATCCTTTCGCCGCGCTACAAGTACATGCCGGCGGCCGCGAGTTCGCGGCCCATTCAGTGGCGACGACCTTCGCGCGGCGCAATAGAATTCAATGTCGTCTGCACGCGTGCGGTCCGTTTGTTAATGTAGGTAAGAATTTAGAATGGCGGCGTTTTGTGAACATCAAAGGAGTGAGCCTTCTGTACTTGTACTATTATATATTCTGTGATATAGATTAGAATACCTATTCTATCGGTACTTTTTGTATAGGTTATTATAATAACTGGACAAAATAATTATAATCAGTGCCGGCGCACTCCGCGATCACGATTCTTTCGCCGAGCTACAAGGCCTTGATATATAGGATGTATTATTTTATCAGCAACAAAAATATGTGATGATATTGAATTAAGGCAAAACAAGACATATAAACGCTCTCCATTATTTCCTCCCTGGTTTATGAAGCTAGAACAATGATTTTTAACACATACGAAATTCGTACACTGAAATAAAGTGATGATACTATAAATATACTCGACATTCAAAGTCGATAATCTAGTGACGTGAGAAGTTATTGATATAACAGAATTTTGCACAAAATAGGCTCACCCTTTGATGTTGAAAATGCCGCCACTCTATAAAACAAACAGACCGCACACGAGCAGCCGACATTAAATTCTATTGCACGGCGCGAAGGTCGAAAGCCGCGCCCGCACCTGGGCGTAGGTAGCGAGATCGGGTGCACGTGCGCTTACCTTTGAAATCGCCGACACCACAGAATATATAATAGTACAAGTACAGAAGGCTCACTCCTTTGATGTTCACAAAACGCCGCCATTCTAAATTCTTACCTACATTAACAAACGGACCGCACGCGTGCAGACGACATTGAATTCTATTGCGCCGCGCGAAGGTCGTCGCCACTGAATGGGCCGCGAACTCGCGGCCGCCGGCATGTACTTGTAGCGTGGCGAAAGGATCGCGGAGTGAGCCGCCCCTGCCGACACGCAGGTGTCGCCGTTCGCCCTCTCTTTTCATTTATGTTTCTGTTTCAATCGGTTAGCCGTTTGCCGGCCGGCAATAAAGGTTGTTTTTTTAACCGACTTCAAAAAAAGTAGGAGGTTCTCAATTCGACTGAATGTTTTTTAGGGTTCCGTAGTCAACTAGGAATCCTTATAGTTTCCCCCTGTCTGTCTGTCTGTCCGTCCGTCCGCGGATAATCTCAGTAACCGTAAGCACTAGAAAGCTGAAATTTGGTACCAATGTATCAATCACGCCAACAAAGTGCAAAAATAAAAAAATGGAAAAAAATGTTTTATTAGGGTACCCCCCCTACATGTAAAGTGGGGGCTGATTTTCTTTTTCATTCCAACCCCAACGTATGATATATTGTTGGATAGGTATTTGAAAATGAATAAGGGTTTACTTTTACTAAGATCGTTTTTAGGGTTCCGTAGTCAACTAGGAACCCTTATAGTTTCGCCATGTCTGTCTGTCCGTCCGTCCGTCCGCGGATAATCTCAGTAACCGTTAGCACTAGAAAGCTGAAATTTGGTACCAATATGTATATCAATCACGCCAACAAAGTGCAAAAATAAAAAATGAAGAAATATTTTATTAGGGTACCCCCCCTACATGTAAAGTGGGGGCTGATATTTTTTTTCATTCTAACCCCAACATGTGATATATTGTTGGATAGGTATTTAAAAATGAATAAGGGTTTACTAAGATCGTTTTTTGATAATATTAATATTTTCGGAAATAATCGCTCCTAAAGAAAAAAAAGTGCGTCCCCCCTCTAACTTTTGAACCATATGTTTAAAAAATATGAAAAAAATCACAAAAGTAGAACTTTATAAAGACTTTCTAGGAAAATTGTTTTGAACTTGATAGGTTCAGTAGTTTTTGAGAAAAATACTGAAAACTACGGAACCCTACACTGAGCGTGGCCCGACACGCTCTTGGCCGGTTTTTGATCATATTAATATTTTCGGAAATAATCGCTCCTAAAGGAAAAAAAGTGCGTCCCCCCCCCCTCTATATTTTGAACCTTATGTTTAAAAAAATATGAAAAAAGATCAAAAAAGTAGAACTTTATAAAGACTTTCTAGGAAAATTGTTTTGAGAAAAATACGGAAAACTACGGAACCCTACACTGAGCGTGGACCGACACGCTCTTGGCCGGTTTTTTTGTATGTATGTTACTCGATATCTCCGAGAATCGTGGACCGATTTTCAAATTATTTTTTTTAATCGAACGGGTATAACCCCGAGATGGTCCTATTGGCACCAAGTCGGGGTCTGATGATGGGATCTTGGAGAAATCGAGGGAACTCTTCAAATGTTATAGGCACATGTAATGTTTTTAGTGTATTTTTAATAGGTACACCAATATTTACGATTGATGGTAAAAATTTTAATGTCGCTGAGCTGATGATGGAAGGTCAACTCCTCAATGGTTAGGAGTTAAAGGATAATTCTTTCACTACTGTACGTATATAATATCAATAGGAACCACTAAAATCAATAAATAAATAAATTTTTCTTTAATATAAAACCGCCTTCAAAAATAAGCGCGTTACAAAACACGGAGAAACTAAAACGCAAAAAATAATAAACCTTTGAATTCAGATTTCTTATCGTATTGCAATAATCTAAACATCCAAATTATAAACAAATCAATTATTTTTGGAGTCGGGGCCAGCCTGGGTATGGTTGGGTGGGGCAAACAGGCATGAGGGATAAGAAATCTGAATTCAAAGGTTTATTATTTGCATTTTTATTTGACATTTTATAAACTGTACGAAAAAGATCCGGATATTCATGCAACTTTTCCATGGTTTCGAAATATCTGTAATGTTCGGATAATTTTCGCATAGGGTGAACCCAATATCTCCTGTGCCTCTGCATATTGAGAATTTGCAGCAAGGCAAACGCATCTTCATCATCGGACGAGGAAGACGTTTCCGCAACGAAATCAGCCTGTATAATGACGCATCGAGCCGTGTTTCTGCCACGCCGCCGCCACGCCGCCTGGGGCGCGTCTTACGTCCTTCCTATACAAAATGTACTGAGGAGACGATTTTTGAATTACACTCAGGTGGCGTGGCGCGGTCGTCCGTTGCGCGCCCCGAGACACGCGACGCTCTGGTGTGGCCGGTACCTTACGTCCCTAACCTATTAACCGATCCGCCGCGGTGACGCGGCCGGTGCGCGGCGCGCTCTCCCAGGCCCGCGCCCCGCGCGCTCCCCCGCCCCGCGACAGCCGCTCTACGACAACTTTGCACCCTTTTAAATTACTGACATTTACAGTTTCTTAAGCGCGACCTTCACAGTATTAATTTTGATAAAATCATGATTATAGTACACAAAAACCTGGTCTTAAGCAAAAAAATCTCAGTTACAATTTATACCTACTGAGAAATTCATGTTTATTTAAGCGTTAAAAATATATGTTTAAGATCGGTGTTAAATGTCTATATATACTCAATACAATGCAAATTGATATATATATCATGGTCACCATTTTTACCTACCTAGATATTCACATTAAATGAAAACGGTAAAAAAAAGTACACAATCAGATTTATTTTCTGTGTAATATCGCTAATAACTGATCGCATCTGAGTGCACCACAAAGTTAATCTAACAAAGTTTTCAGTTAACTATTTTGCTGTTAGCGAAAAGTGGGATAATGTACTTTATCTCATGATTTTTATAAGATATGAATACGATCGTATTTTTTTTTATCTATGTACATAATTACTATTTGATGCTTAATAATAATACCCAATAAAATATCAAAAAGGACGAGTTATTGAATTATGTCCAGGGTACCTTACTTTTACTCCACTAAAGGGCGAAAATTCTGAGTACTTTGGTGTCACTTGTGGTGTTAAGCAGGGATGTGTTCTGGCGCCAACTCTTTTCGCTCTTTACTTTGCTGTTGTCGTCAGAGATGCCTTACAAACGTTAGCGGATGGCATCCGTATTCGTTTTCGCACTGATGGCAGTGTGTTTAATCTAGCACGACTGAAGGCACGCACGAAAATATCTCAAGCCACTATTACGGAGATAATGTATGCAGACGATCTTTGCTTCGTGGCGGAATCCCCGGAAAGTCTACAAACGCTTATGACGAGTCTCAACGAGTCATGTCAGCGATTCGGCCTTAAAATTAGTGTCAAGAAAACCGAAATCATGGGGTTGGAGTCTTTAGCGCCCGCTGACATCAGGCTCGGCGATGACTCTCTTAAGCAAGTAGACAGATTCAGATACCTGGGGAGCACAATAACATCCAAGTGCCACCTTGACGACGAAATTAACAGCAGAATTGGAGCGGCTGCCGTTGCCTTTGGCAAACTGCGCGTCAAGGTGTTCCGATCACACGATATTAAGCTCCAGACAAAGATCTCTGTATACATGGCAGTAGTTCTGCCCAGTCTCCTGTATGCCTCTGAAACATGGTGTCTTTACCGAAAACACATTCGTACATTGGTTTCACCTTAAATGCCTGCGTGACATTATGAACATCTCTTGGTCCGATCGTGTCAGGAACACCGCAGTACTACGCCGTGCTAATGTCAGCGGCATTGAAGCCTATCTGATGCGACGACAGTTGCGATGGTGTGGTCATGTCTCCCGTATGTCTAATGACAGAGTTGCTAAGCGCATCTTCTACTCAGAGTTGCAAAGTGGCAAGCGGAAACAGGGCGGCCAACTTTTGCGCTACAAAGATGTGCTTAAGCGCCACATGCGGAGATGTGACATTGAACCATCGCACTGGGAGACTTCGGCACAAGATCGGCCGAAATGGAGGCATACAGTGAGAACAAAAGTGCAAACCTTCGAAGAACAGAGACGAGTGGAACTTGACGCCAAGCGCGACGAGATAAAGGCCCGACCACCTGCAGCCATCAACTATAATTTCATCGGAGGGGTGCTGACATGCAGTGAGTGTGGTCGTACATTTACTGCAAAAATAGGCTACGTCAGCCACCTGAGAGCTCACGACCGTCGCTCTCAATAATAAACCAATACCCAGTCGCTGAGGCCGAAACCGGTCGGGACAGGATGAATCTACACAATACTGTCTTCGCCGAAGTTGATGACTGTTCGTTTAGATTTTATAGACGAATTAATTAACAGGTCAAAATTGACTTGTACCGCACAGCCAGAACGGGCACAGGTAAAAATGTCGATGATTTAGTAGTGATGAGGAAAATAAACGAACTAATATATCGATCCAATTCTTACTTTCCTTACCTTTAATGTAACCAGATTTTTATATACAACCAAAACTTTTAACTTTGCTCTTAACATTATTTAAAAAACGATTTTTAGAAATTTTAGTAAATATTTTGCATCAAGCAATTTAAACTTTTTACAATATATTTTTACGTAATAATATTTAGCAAAATTGTAAGCGTTTTGCGTATAGAAGCGTTATATTGTATTTAACGAATTTCATTTAAAACAATCGAAACACATTTTTTCACCACAAAATAACGTGTGGATTGATATATTATCACACTAACGGTAACAACACTAATGCATTCTGCACTTTGCTCCAGTGCTATACAAGGTCGTGCGTAACAGGTCATTATAGGCCCTGTTCCGCACTGAATAACAAAAGTTTAAGACTGGTGCGAACAGGACATATGTGACCTGTTTATTAATTTATATGTTGTCAAATAGAGTGTAAAATGACAAATATAAACATATACTTGACTATATAAAAATAATAAAACATCACAATGATATGGGCTTCGCACTAGGGTAAAGTTGCGCATTTCTGTCGCCGCACCAGGGGCAAGTCCAGAACAGGGTCAGAATGACCTGTTTCGCAGTGAACGTGTTAACTTTGTTAAGACACTGGTGAGATATATGTATGTACCTCTAGTTCATCGCCGAGCGATGGGCTATAAATTGCTCCCTATATCTGCTATTTGCAGCTGTGGCCTGGCCGAAACGTTGAGAAAGAAGAAGAAGAAGAATAAGAAGAATAAGAATAATTTATTTGCTTTAAACAATACCAATTACACAGGTGTTAATGCGATAGGTGATAAGTTTCATGTTTAACCATTAATGGTATGCAAACTATGTACACAAACTATATACAAAAACTTATAAGAATATCATGCAAATTTATACATTATTCAATTTTATACATTTCATTCATTTAAAATATATTGATTATTTTAAATATATTGATTGCCTGTGTGGTGACGGGTTAAGAATTTCACCACCCCCTTTCTTCCCGTGGGTGTCGTAGAAGGCGACTATGGGATATGGGTTAAATAAATTGTGGCGTAAGCGAGAGGCTGGCAACCTGTCACTGTAATGTCACAGTTTCGTTTTCTTTCAACCCCTTATTTGCCAAGAGTGACACTGAAGCTTTAGTAGTTTCATGTGTTCTGCCTACCCCTTTATGGGATACAGGCGTGATTGTATGTATGTTGTATGTATGTAAAATATAAAGTCATACAAGGTTAATTAATTATTCTTCATGTCCAAAAACTCTTTTGTGCTATAAAAATTATTTTTTTAAACCATTCATGCAACTGTCGTTTGAATGCAGTAAAATAATGAAAAAAAGGTAAAATAATGTTAATTAATCGCGTTCGACCTGTATGTGACTTTAAATAAATTTATTTGCTGCTGTTTAAATGGGAGTGACAATCTTTAGTTCGTTTCACCACACGGTGACATATGTATAAGCTAACGGCCAGTCTGACGGTTGGCAACCTACCATACCTAAGTTACATATGTCAAACTTTCATTTACCACACGGTAATAGCATACGTTAGATCTTAGATTAGATCTGAGTTATTTAACATATATTCCAAGCTATGTAAATCGACAAAGATTCTCCATTAAGCATTCTAGTTCAAATCACAATAAATACCTAACGCATGTAATTAAAATACAATCGTTTCTTATTTAGATCGTAGATATTTCAATCTGTTATGGTTAATTGACAATCTGTATGCAAATATGTGTTTAGAAGGAGTAAAATAAACATAGATAGTGAGCTAGTGAGGGGAAAAGATACAGTACATGTGCACATACCCAGGTATATCTACTTGAATACTTGAAGATCGAAAATTACAATTTCCATAATCCGTGCTACAAGCATGTGTATCCGGGGTACGCGCCACAAATCTAACACGTTCAAAAACTTCTTTAGCCTAAATGATGAAGCAGCCCTACCCAATCCTTCCTCCACTTCATAAATTTCCGTGTTTTGTTGATGCTTGATACGTATTTGTAATATTTGTAACTATCTTTTTGTAAATAAATATTTTATATGTATACTTGAATACATCTATGTAAATTACGTAACACATGAGGAACTACATATATTTAAATACTTACCAGATAAAACGTGTGTTCAGGATGCTGAGATGGTTTTGCGGGATTAACATAACTTAATAAAAAAAAACGAACTTAATTAGAAATATTAGAATAACTTTTTAAAGTGTAATCCTCACTGTATGGACTTTGATCTGAAATAAAGATATTTCACTTTATATATTACTTATTTTATAGGTAGGTTAGGTTCGTTAGGGATCTTTAAAAGGCTGAAAGCCAAACTGCACAGAATAGGAGCGTGTGTGGAGCTCCGCCGATATCGCTTTAAAATTAAGATAAAACGGAAAAAATGTGGATATTTTGCGTGATTATGTGTGATTCCAATATAGCATCGAACATTGACTTCCGAATCCATAGCCCACGACAAACAAAGCACTCACGGCCTGTGTAGCTATTGTATAAGATTAAATAACTGTTTAGATACGTCAACCAAGAAATAATTCGTGTCAGATTTCTAAAGCTGAGTTTAGACCAGCAAGTTATTGCTGCAAGTTTTGAGACGCAACTGTAGGTAAGAGTGAGTGGCCAATATCTGCATCTCTTTCTTGCATATACTTCTGTCTCAAAACTTGCAGCAATAACTTGCACGTCTGAACTCAGCTTAAGCGTGCGTCCACTCTATGCAGCGTCTACTCAGGCAGGACACATGTATGAGCTTCAATTGTTTGACATGCACGCCGCACGCCCGCTCCGCTGCGCGTCCAATATGGGCAGGCATCTGAGTGAGAAGGTCTGAACCTTACACCAACAAATAATTTTTCACCACACCAACTGGTAAAGGCTTACTTTGCTATTGGAAAACAGATAGCAAAATTGCATTTTATCCACAAGAGTGCAAAGTAATTTCATACAAATTTTAACTTGATGTGTTGAGCTTTCTGGTAGAATTTACCTATAAATGATGATTTTGAATCATAAATATTGGATAGATTGATGGATTTGATTTAGTTTGATGTTTTATAGTCAGTATTTTGTTCGTGTTGGTGTGGTGAAAAATGTTGTTTCACTCGATAGCAAAGTTTGTTTAACCTTCGTGCCTTGAAACCCTCGCAACGCTCAAGATTCCACTTTTTGAACCACTCGCTACGCTCGCGGTTCAATATTGGAATCTTTCGCTTGCTCGGGTATCAATAGTGGCACGTGCGGTTAAACAACTTTGCCCCCTTGTAAAACTAAAAAATAATAATAAATAAAATAATAAAATAGTTTATTTGCCAAAAAATGTTACAAAAGATTTTACCTTTGACCACCACACTAGGCTAGGCCTGTCTCGTGGAGTCAGTCCAAACATTACCATTTACATATTACATTTACTTTTCCTACGCTGAAGAAACAATTCTAATGACTAAAAAATATTTAAGACTAACTAATAACTATTATTACACCATGCCACTTTGATCGACTCAAATCGAGTTTAAGCTAAAGCGTAATACCCTTTTAGCATTTTTATACCTGTTGTATTCTAAGCTTCAAAGCTAATAACATTTTACTACACAATATATTTTAGGGGATTAAATTATACTAGAATAACTAGAAGACTGAGTAAGTACTGGGAATGAGACGAGCAAAAACTAAACTGAAAATAGATAGCCGATTAGAAGCATAAATAGCTAGCACAAATAGCACAGAAAAATATAAAAACTATCCTAAGTCCAATATTTCATGCAATGTCGTTGTCTAAAATTCCTGGCACAATATCCGTTTGTACTTTTCAAATCCGCTGAGCATAAATCTCTCAGATGCCAAACCGAGAAGTGGAGAAGCCATTGAAAATCGCTGAGAGCTACAGCATGAAAAGCGCTTATTGATTATGCTAACCTAAGTGCGTACTCGGATATTGTTTAAGTAAGGTTTTACATAGTGATAAAAGTAAATACCCTTATTTGTAGATAAGGTAAGATTTGGAAACGTGGTTACAAATTGCTGGTAAAAGAACTTTTGATATTAGAATAGAATAGAATAGAATAGAAATCATTTATTCGTGACAAGTGAAAACAGAATATTCCATCTGCATCGCTATCTATCTTCGATCAATGGAAAAGTCACTTATATAGCTGATAACAATTATATCTTAGAAGGTTAATGCGTCCATTGGATGTAGGCTTGTGCCGTTTCGTTCGTTGATCGGAGCGCTCCGATCTCGTTCAATCGCTCCCACGAACTAGTTCGCTCTTTTAGGTCTTTTGCTCATTTAGTTCAGCCAGACCAGCGACCACTGCGGTCGGAAAGATCAGAACGAATGGGACCGAATAGTGTCAAAATGATACAAATAGTCCACAGATAGTAACATTCCGGGCCCAAAGGTTGTAAGTAACCGAAGTTTAATATGAACACTTGACGTTTTTTTGTTGCTCTGCTAATTAGCTTTCGCTCTCGGTCGGCGCAGTCACACACTCGTTCTCGATCCAAACCGCTCGCGCTCGCCGATCCTATACTGAACTAAATGAGCAAAGACCGAATCTCAGAGCCTGGAAAGATTCAGTTCATTTCGGTCATTGATGGGATTTTATTCCTAACAGTTCATAGTTCGTGAACGACACAAGCCTAATTGGATGCCGCATCTATAATTATTTGTATCTAGCACAACGGATCGAACGTCTAAGTTATTTCGTTGGCATTGAGCAGCATTAGCTCCCTGCATACCGACCGTGTCGAACAGTCTTCGATGGTTCTGCTTCTGAATTATCTATGGATAGCTATCTTAAGGTACAGTGGATATCTACATCTCTCTATAGGTCATATTTTGAAGATAGGATGCATGCTACATATGGGTAGGCATGATTTTTAACCCCCGACGCAAAAACGATGGGGTGTTGTAAGTTTAACGTGTCTGTCTGTGTGTGTGTCTGTCTGTAGCATCGTAGCTCCCGAACGGATGAACGGATTTAGATTTATTTTTTTTTGTCTGAAAGCTGAGTTAGTCGGGAGTGTTCTTAGCCATGTTTTATGAAAATCGGTCTACTATGTTGCGGTCGGGGTTTTTTTCAAAATTTTAATAAAGTTAGGTTGAATGTTTTTGAATTACTTATACTTGTATTGATTTGTAAAATATTTATAAATACTTCGTATTTATTCATTATGTAAATTACCACCACTTCAATTAGTCAATCAACTCAATATCTAGAGAGACATAATTCGATTCAATAAGTCTCCCCGTTAAAAAAAATTATAGGTTGTTGTATCGAAATGGCGATGTTTTCTTTTTAATATGTTTTATTTTGGTTTTATTACATGGTCCTATCAAAGTCCTTCAATCACAAAGTAGTTACCTAGTTCCTATCAATCACTGTTAAGGATTGTAGCTTTAAAAATATATTAAAAATAATTTCGCCTGGCAACATTATGCAAAAAAAGTAAAAAAAAAATATAACCGTCGATTCACTTCCTTCTTTTCCCATGTCGTCTCGAGGAGCATGTCGCGCTAACCTTTTCGAAATTAAAGTAAAATATAATATACTCGTGAAAAATCGTGTGTGAGTTTGTGGAAGGCTGATCGATTGAAGAAGCACGTCGCCTGTTCCATTTTCGGTGTCTGAGCTGGTTAAGGTAACTCGGATTCAAGGTAAGTCTGGACGAGCCGAGATTCGAGGAGCCTGGCCAGCCACCGCCGACTGCTGCATCGTCGCCTACAGCCGAACAAGGTGAGTGCTTCCCACAATTGACCCAGCCTATCTTAAATTCCCTAATTTATTGTCGTGTCGTTCGTGTCGTTAAGCTATAAGGTTAATCGAATACAGTCCACATATATAATTTAAAGATATCGAAGTAAAATAATCCCCTACATTTTTTGTTCCCTCGACCGGATAATTGTAAAGTGACCGTGGTTAATTTTCGATTTAAAACCCTTTCATTATTAGTTAAATTGTTCGTTGTGAAATCATAAAAACATTGGAGGGTAAGATTAGAAACACTTGGCTTGGGCGTTTTTCCATTAGTTAAGAAGGTGCGTGTTCATACTGTGCATAGACTAAAATTTGTTTCGAGTTTCGATTTAGTGAATTTCTGAACGCAACCATAACTGTCATCGCTGTTGTGTCAAAGTGAAAAGTAAACATAACCTCAATTGATTCCTTACATAAATTAAATTTATATTAAATAGTTTACTAGAGTAACATGGCAACGGAAAGTTTTGATAAAAACCGTGTAGGGCGGGATTACGCCTTTGTGCGGATGGAGTTTATTCATAGCAGTTGCGACTTAAAAGGTTATTGTTTGAGTGACGTGATCAGGCTGGAAGAGGAATTTCACGCCTTTCAAGTTGATTTGTTGACGGCGACTGCAGCTGGTGACCGTAAAAGCGAGCTGGAAATATCGGCGCAGTTCGAAAAAATGGTAAAATCTATAAAAATACGTTTATCGGAAACAGGACCCACCGTGTTAAAGACCAATGAAAATACGACTTCAAGTGCTAAATTGCCTAAAATAACTATAGTTCCCTTTGACTCTAAAATTGAAAATTGGGTATCGTTTATTCAGATTTTCGACTCACTAGTTCATAGGAAAAGTATACCTGCAGTTGAAAAGCTTCACTATTTGTTATCAAGTGTGACCGGGTATGCCTTCGACTTGATAAAAAATTACCCATTGTGTGACGAAAATTACATGATCGCGTACAACACACTTAAGGAGCATTTTGATAAAAAAAGAATAATTGCTAGTCTGTTTTATGAAAAAATATTAAACTGTGAGGTGGCAAGATCTAAAAGTCCTTCTGAATTAGTGAGAATTTGTCGAACTTTTAAAGAAAATATTGAAATTTTGTCAAAGTATAAATTACCCGACAGGAATTTTATGCTATTCCATTCATTGTGGTCTAAATTGGACGCTAGTACAAAAGAAGCCTTTGAGCTTCAACTTCATTCAACCACGGAAATTCCTAGTTATGAAGAATTAATGTCGTTTATCGAAAAGCGGAGCCAAGCATTAGAGAACAGTATTGGTAAGTCGTTAACAGTTAGTAGTAAACCGGTGTCGAACAAGCCAGTGCTTAATAAAGTTAAATCTTCATTTCTTGTTCCTCCAGTGAATAATGTGAGTGACTGTGTTATGTGCTCCGCACCAGGGCACACATTTGAGCATTGTCCAAAATTTTTGGAATTGCGGCCAATGGATAGGTTCGCCCAAGTTAAGGAAAAGAAACATTGTATAATGTGTTGTAGGCCATCCCATTCAGTTAAGAATTGCAAGTCCTCGGTGTCTTGTGGCGTTTGTAAACATAGACACCATACATTATTGCACTTTGATAAGGAATTGGAACCGTCCACTCGGCAAACTCAAGTGACATTGACTGTCCATAATGCAAATGCACCAAGCCTGTTCTCGACGGCTATTGTAATGATAAAAAATAAATATAACCATTTAGTACCAATTCGTTTGCTATTGGATAATGCTTCTGCATGTAATTTTATTACATTAGAGTGCGCTCGAAAACTAGGAATACCAATTAAAGTTAACTCACCATCGGTGAACGGTGTCGGTCTAGCGTCAACGGACACTTTTGGAATTGTCGATTGTGAGATAGTCCCGGCAAATGGGGACTCATCTTGCACATTTTCGTTTGAAGCGTATGTGCTTCCTAAGATCTGCCCTGATATGCCACTGGAGCCACTTAATGTGTCGTCCTGGATGCATCTAAAGGATTTAGATCTCGCTGATCCATATTTTCATAAGTCTGGACCAATAGACATGTTGGTTAGTGTCAACCTTTTTGCTGCGGCATTACAGTCTGGTGTTGTCAAGGGCAACCCAGATGAGCCCATAGCCGTCCGCACGGTGTTTGGCTGGTTGGTGATGGGTGAGTGCCCTAGAGACATTAACACTTCTCGTTCTCGTTGTTCTAAGGGGTCCGGAGGTGATACGGAGAGGTGTTTTCTCGTGTCGAGTCTTTCATTAGACAACAGCATCAAACGCTTCTGGGAGTTGGAAGGCTTTGATCTGCCTAAAAATATCGTTTTGTCGAAATCGGAATTGTCGTGTGAAAACCAAATGGAAAATTCATATTGTCGCAGTCCCGAGGGAAGGATGGTAGTACCATTAACTTATGTCGACCCTCAGGACAAACCAAGGTTTTCAAATTCTCGTGAGATAGCTCTCAAGCGTCTCTTAAATTTAGAGAGGAAATTTAAATTAAATCCTCAATTTCGGACAGCTTATGTCAATTTCATGGACGACTACTTAAGTTGTGGTCACATGGAAGAGGTTGGTCCTCCAGTGGCGTCTGAGGGTCAGTTCTATTACATACCTCACCATGGAATTTTGTGGCCAGACTCCGTCACTACGCCTCTGCGTTGCGTTTTTGACGCTAGCGCCCAAGACTCTTCGGGGCAGTCCTTGAATAGTGCGCTGCTGCCAGGCCCAAAATTGCAAAATAATATATTTGATTTGCTGGTTCGTTTTCGATGGCATGCAGTAGTGTTCACCGGGGACATCAAGCAGATGTACCGGCAGTTTCTTGTCGCTTTACAGGACTGCGACTATCAACGCATTTTATGGCGTCCATCATCTGATGAGTCTGTGAAAGATTATCGTTTGCTCACAGTGATCTATGGCGTGTCCTGTGCTCCCTATCAGGCGCTTTGGTGTATATCCAAGCTAGCAAAGGAGTTTTCGTCTCGCTCTCCCCAAGGTGCTGCAGTATTGGCTAGGGATGCATATGTCGATGACATTGTCTCAGGTGCAGACTCTGTTGAGGATGCGTTAGTGCTACGCCAACAGTTGGTGGAAATATTATCGTCTGCGCAACTTCATTTGCGCAAATGGACATCAAGTAACCCCGAGTTTCTAAAAGGTTTACCTGGTTCAGAACTATATTCGGAACAACTTCACAACTTTGAAAACGTTCATGATTTGTCGCTAAAAATTCTCGGCCTGTCATGGCTTCCCAAGGAAGATACCTTCACATTCAAGACCTCCTTGAATGATTGTCGTTGTACAAAGCGATCGATCCTTTCGGATATCGCCCGTATTTTTGACCCTCTGGGCCTATTGTCGCCTGTCGTATTTTTCGCAAAATATTTAATTCAACTCCTATGGGTTTCTGGTGTCGATTGGGACAACGAGGTTCCTACTGACATCGCCCAAGAGTGGCGTAAATTTAAGTCACAATTGGTGAAGATGAATTCGTTATTCATTCCCCGTAGAATGGTTGAATCTTTCGTATCGTTGCAGCTTCACGGGTACTGTGACGCCTCGGAGAAGGGGTACTGTGCTGTCATTTATTGTCGTGTCGTTCAAAATGACGGAACTATTGTCGTGCGCCTTTGTTGCGCTAAAACCAAGGTGGCTCCACTTCGTAAATGTTCCATTCCGAGGTGCGAGCTGCTAGCTGCTGTTTTATTGTCGGATTTAATCGTCTCGTTTACAGACGCTTTAAAGGATGTTCATACTTTCGATGACGTCTATGCTTGGTCAGACTCGACTGTCGCGCTGACTTGGATTCGTTCGTGTTCATCCAAGTGGAAAACCTTTGTAGCTAATAGGGTTGCGCACATACAAGAGAATATTTCTCCTGAAAAGTGGCACCATGTTTCTGGTTTGGATAATCCTGCGGACTGCGGCTCCCGCGGCTTGTTACCTGCTGACTTAATCGAGCATACGCTATGGTGGGCGGGGCCTACCTGGCTTTCCAAACCTCAAGAATCTTGGCCACAATCTGAGATCTTTCCAGATCAAGCCGCTTCGAACGAGCAAAAGATTTATAGTTTGCTCACGGCGTCTAATATGTCTATGATCGATGACATATTAAATCGATTTTCGTCCCTACAACGCATATTGCGCATTCTTGCCTATTGTTTTAGGTTCATGCACAACTTACAAATGTCATCTTCGAGATATACAGATTTAAATCTGTCACCAGAAGAAATTTCTAAGGTTCTTCTTTTTCTAGTAAAGCATGTTCAGGAGCAAGCCTTTGCTTCGGAATTGCGTTGTTTATCGAAAGGTAAAGCCACTCACTCCCTATCGAAACCCATGCGGAAATTGGCGCCGTTTCTGGACGACCGTGAATTGCTAAGGGTGGGCGGTCGCCTTTCTAAAGGAGACCTGTCGTTCGATGTGAAACATCCACTACTATTGCCTCGCGATCATAGGTTGACCACGCTGATCATAGAGGATTATCATCACCGTTTTATGCACCCTGGATTGCAAACATTGCAAAACTTATTAGCCCAAGAATTCTGGGTTCTATCGGCAAAAAGGGCTATAAACTCTGTTGTTTCATCCTGCATGAAATGTTTTCGGGCTCGTCTTACTTTGGAACCGCTCACCATATTACCTGAAAGCAATATGGTTGATGCAAAATTAGGTCCACTTCAGAGATGGAAATTGCTCCAAAAGATCCATCAAGATTTCTGGCGCAAGTGGCACGTCGAATACCTGCACACCTTGCAGCAACGCCACAAGTGGTTCGATGACCAGAAAAACATCATCGTCGGGACGCTCGTGCTCATTGTCAATGAGCAATGTAGCCCCATGAAGTGGAAGATTGGCCGGGTGGTACAACTCCATCCAGGGAGCGATGGGATCTGTCGAGTAGTCACGGTCCGCACAGAATCGGGCGAACTTAAACGTCCAGTAGTTAAACTGTGTCCACTGTCTCTACAAAATTAACTTATCTAATAATTCACTATCGTATCGTATAATCGTAAGCACTAACTTTAGCGTAGATTTAGATTAAACTTAACATTTAAACGTATGTAAACTTAAACTAGGGAAATAACCCAAGCCATATTGTTCCTTTCTTTCTTATCCTTAGCATACAGTACTTGTGGAAAATACGTTGCATTTTGGCGGGCGGAAAATGTTAAGGATTGTAGCTTTAAAAATATATTAAAAATAATTTCGCCTGGCAACATTATGCAAAAAAAGTAAAAAAAAAATATAACCGTCGATTCACTTCCTTCTTTTCCCATGTCGTCTCGAGGAGCATGTCGCGCTAACCTTTTCGAAATTAAAGTAAAATATAATATACTCGTGAAAAATCGTGTGTGAGTTTGTGGAAGGCTGATCGATTGAAGAAGCACGTCGCCTGTTCCATTTTCGGTGTCTGAGCTGGTTAAGGTAACTCGGATTCAAGGTAAGTCTGGACGAGCCGAGATTCGAGGAGCCTGGCCAGCCACCGCCGACTGCTGCATCGTCGCCTACAGCCGAACAAGGTGAGTGCTTCCCACAATTGACCCAGCCTATCTTAAATTCCCTAATTTATTGTCGTGTCGTTCGTGTCGTTAAGCTATAAAGTTAATCGAATACAGTCCACATATATAATTTAAAGATATCGAAGTAAAATAATCCCCTACAATCACAAAGTTTCAAGTAACTACAGAACTGCAAATTTGTCATAAGCATTCAAGCCCAATGCCGCATCTACATGTAGATACATCTAAGGTTGTATGAAGCCAGATGTTTGAGATTAGCTCCAGGCATTCAGATCACGTCGTTATGTCTTAGATGTATCTGCAATATCTAAATGGGTACTATTTAGGTATCGATAGATGTCGCATCTAAGTTTCAATGAGTCTTTAAGGTACCTTTGGTATCGTTTGGATAGAAACTAGAAAAGTATTATAAGAATTAAAACTTTTAACAAGCTAGGGTAAGTACCCTTGTTGTTGTTTAACTCTTATTCAAATAAAATAAACTTCATTTCATTCAAACATTGACGCTGAGATCAGATGTCGCATATGGCATAAATTAGGTTAGTTTCTTTTATTTGAATAAGAGTTCATAACTCGAACTAAGTTGGTACGCTGGGACTTCCTAGGTTATGGTGACGTTTCTGTCTAGAAATACGGTAATCTCGCAATTATGAGGTTCATTAAAGTATACCTAATTGAAACTGAAAGAAACAGTAGCGGTATCTGCAGTTGGCATTAGGACCTAAAATGTACGCAGCAATAACATTGCGACTCAAATGATAATGTCAAAATAATATTTTGCCTACATTATAAGGCATAAACAATTTGACATTTGGAGCATTCCCGTACAAGTGCACTACATTTCGTGTGTTGCGATTTTTTTTCAACGTGTAAAGCAGGCGAACATTTTTCTGTACATGTACATTTGTATACATTACAATGCCTTAGATAAACATCCTTTTACCAGCCAATTTTTAGAAAATTCGCGTTTGCGCTGGACTACGGCAGACTATTTAATTTTCATGGAATGCTTTTGCCTTAAAAAGCAGCAATGTTGTCCTTTTATAAGTTGTCTAAGAATTTAACATATTTTATATGAACAATGGCATGATAGCATTTACAAGCGCCGATGGCATTATTAGATGCAACTGCTGAGTCAGAACACTGGCATGTCGCCAAACAATGCTTTCAATGCCACGACATGTCATACTGGTGTAGGTACTTCCATAAGTACTTAGGCAGCGATCCCACCAAAAGCGTTAAGCGATGAGCTAGATACTATAGGCAATAGAGACGAACAAAAGTCGCTCCCGTGTATAATAGCCTAACCACAAAATTAAAATTTTGAAAAAACCCCCGACCGCGATATAGTAAACCAATTTCCATGAAACATGGCTAAGAACACCCGACTAACTCAACTTTCAGACAAAAAAACGAAATCTAAATCAGTTCATCCGTTCGGGAGCTACGATGCCACAGACAGAAACACAGACAGACAGACAGACAAACAGACAGACAGATAGACTGACAGACAGCCAGACAGACAGACAGGCACGTCAAACTTAGAACATCCCGTCGTTTTTGCGTCGGGGGTAAAAAGGGTGTAACTACTTGTACTATTATTTATTCTGTGGTGTAACTCAAATTGACTCAGTGAAAAAGGGCACAAGTCCCACCTCGGACTTGTGACACACAAATTTATTAGCACGAGAGCGATTTTTTTTTTTTTTTTTCTATCACCGATAGCTAATCGCTTACTCGCTTTTGGTGGGACCAGTGCCTTACGTATATTATATTTTGCTTCCTGGACGCGTAGGCACTGGCCAATCGCTTAAGCTACGTGGCGAATGGTGCACAGTTCCGTACATTTGACACACATAAAATCCCGGCACAAAATCAGAAAGAGTGATTAGCCATGCAATTTTATATGGGCCCCGGCTCTTTGAATCATTTACTATGCAGGTATGGTATGGGTACGATCCTAATGACAAGCAAAATCATAGTTATATGGACAATGAACTAGCTGCCAACCGCAAAATAGAAGAAAAAGTTTATTTCTTTGTATAGCTTATAAATAACATTATGTAATATTGTCTTCGGTTACCGCGATAGTTACTCATGAAATAAAACTATGGAAACGGATTAAATCGCGTATAATGAATTTAAAATTCATCCCGACGTTTCGAAGTCTTTACAGCGTTCGTGATCAACGGGTGACTGAGGAAAAATTACAATGTGCAAAAGCTACCCACATACAAGAAATATTAACGAACCATGACCACAAATAATATAGATCTAAGGCAGATTCACACACTATTAATTCATTTACACGGAATTCTAAATTCATTATACGCGATTTAATCCGTTTCCATAGTTTTATTTCATTATTATATGTATTTAATACTTAAGTTTATTTATTAGTTCCCGTGTGGTGACGGGTTAAGAATTTCATCACCCCCTTTCTTCCCGTGTGCCGGCCGAAGACATATAGACGGCCGAGCGAAGCGAGGCCGGATAGGTCTGAGGCGGGCAACCCCATTCCCCGCCGAGGTATGTATAGTGCTTTTCTCAAACATGGTATGAAATAAATAAAGTCTACTGAAAATAGTAACTTTGGATGGCTGTATCTCCTAAACGGTGCGCCGTAGCGCAAAAATATTCGAATTTTCGTTCCCCTTTGATACCCCGTATACGCTTATAAAAAAACAAAAAGGTAAAAAAAAATTCAAAAAAAAAACGAAAAAAATTTTTTTTGTATGAAAACGCACCCAAAATCAAATATTGTCTAGGGCCCGTACCAGTTGCAGTCGGCCCGTCTATAAAGCCCCTTATAGTTTTTTTTTAATTGGCTAAATACCTGGATGTTATGTCACAATTATCTGTGTTTGGAAATTAAAAAAGAGGGCTTTGCCGGCCTTGGCCTGCAAGGTTTGTATGAAATTCCATTATCTATCAATCGTCCTAGCCGCACCTGCAACGTCATACTTCGCTGCCAATTATAAGGCACATAACATCAATATTTCATACCATGTTTGAGAAAAGTACCTAACTTACCTTTAGGTTTCTTTTTGCTCAGTGTTGCCTAACAGAAATTTTCACCAGCCGCTACTGATAAGTATGTATGTGTTTATTAGTAGGGCTTTAAGGATTGCGTTGTTCTGGTATTTTCGTCGCATAAGTTTTTTTATTATTTACTTTTTTAGGTCATTTACACAGTCAAGTCAATACCTGTGCGCTATTGATCACAAATAATATAAAAAAAATATCAATATGTTCATAACTATTAAAAAAAAATATTCTACTAGCAATATAACGACGGAGAATCCACTTATTATGCATTAGGATGCACTTAGCAGACCGGTTTACAAATATCCATATAAAACTGCTCCGGTCATGTGATTATGATGCAAGTTTCTGTGCATGCGCAGTCAGTTCTTCTGTAGGTACTTGATACATACGTAATGCGCAGTATTTTTTGTTTATTTTCAATCTTTGGAGCTTTTTTATTGTAATAAGCAAATGTCACTCTAAGGTATTTAAAAATTGAGGGAAGGCATGGCAAAATTCCCACGCATTCAGCATGGCATGCCTTCGTGGCTAAGGGCCAGTTGCATCAACCACATTTGACAGACACATCATCGTCACGCAGCAGACGTCTATGGAACTTTCCATACAACAAAATTTAACAAACGCTTTAACGGTGACAGACAGTTTGATACAACCGGCCCTTTATTTATTTATTCATTCGTATGGCGCATAAACTTTCAAACAATATGTAGCTAGAATTATAAGTCCACATTCAGGGTCCCAAGCCACGAGATTTCGTCAGGTGTTAATTTAAACAGGTCTTCCGGAGGGCCTGGGAAAGCATGCAGAGGGCAGCGCTGTATAATGTGCTCAATGGTTTGAGTCTCTTTACCACATTCGCAGAGCGCAGAGTCCCGCCAACCCCATTTATGGCGGAAGTAATTACAGCGCCCGTGACCAGTCCTCAGTCTGTTCACTCGACACCAGAGTTTTCGTGGCAAGTCAAAACCACCTGGTTTCGCTATGGGATCCATGGTTGGCAGTATAATTCCAGCAGGGTTAGCACATGATTGCCTCGAGAGTATGTCGCCGCGAGATAGACTACCCGTCCTTATGTCTTTAATACAGTCAGAAGAAGACGTGTGATCTATCTCGCGGCGACATACTCTCGCGGCCATCATGTGCTAGGCCTACAGCGGCTACAGCAGTAGGTTTACTCTACTCGTATTTCCAACTCTATTCGAGGCCGGCCCTAATTTCACTAAATTGGTCATAGGGACTGCTCCGGCAGAGCACGAGGTTGCAGGTTCCAGTCATGCCGGAGGAGTGAATTTATCAATTTTTCCTTTAATTAAAAAAAAAGCTTTTAGTTCCTACATGTAAGGAACTAGAGGAAGTGCAAACGCAGCGCTCGTTTTTCAAACATTGTTTAAAAAACAAATATACTATTACAACTTGACGATTCATTCACCACATAAACATTTCCAAATAAAAAAAAAAGTGGGGTGGACAACTTTGAAAAATAATGGCCCATCTAAGCCTATTAATATTAAAACCTATTGAAACCAAACTATGTGATAATTTTGGATTTATTTTAGTTTGGATGCATGCAAAAATATAGTAAAAATCATGCGCGAAATGAGCTCCAACCAACGAGCCGGTCAAAGTCCTATCAAAAGCATATACTTAAACAAAACATAACAATTTATATAATCCGAATCGGTCACATTAGAATCAGACTAAAACATCGCCCAAGGCATCGCATTACGCCGAGATTCCAACCAAGTGTTCAATTATGCGTCGATTAATTATGTATACCACTTGGCAGTACACGCGTGACGTCACTTCCTAGGCCAGGTGTTTCCTAGATTGTTTACAATTGAATCCTTTCTACTTGAAATTGTGGATGAGTTATGTATAAGCTCAAAAAAGATGAATCGTCAAGTTGTAATAGTATATTTGTTTTTTAAACTCAGAATCGCGAGCTCTTTCAATTCTAATAGGAGAAAAAAGGTTTTTTCCCATTCCGTTACCATTTTTTCATACATTTTGTATGGCGGTAACGGAATAGAAAGTTCGAAAAAATGTATGGAAATCTTGGGACATTTTTTTTCTCCTATGAGAATCGAAAGACCTCGTGGATCTGAGTATTAAGCGCGTAAAAAATACCCATGTTCCAAAAAAAGTGGGGTGGACAACATTGAAAAGAAAAATGGCCCAGATACATCTTAAAATGATTAATTTGCATGAAAGTTACTTGCAGCGCTGTAGGTATACTTCATTCCGTTTTTTTAAGCAAAACTACTTCTTTAATTGTAGGTATTCTTACTTAGGAAAAATGTTTTTTTTTTGTTAATGTGATAACAGAAAAAAAAACACTTTGTAGTTGATATTTAACTAAAAGAAAAATGGGGTAATTTCGAAGCACACAAATGCTCGTGTACTCTCGAAAGGGAAATCTTGATATACATAATGGAAATAATATTTTTTATGTGACTTTCTAAATTAGACGACTTTCAAAATTACCCCGATGCACCCTACTCGTATCTTCACAATATTATCCTCTGTTTTTGACATACAAACGTTAAGTAAAGTTATAAACCAAATAATTCCGTTTATTTAAAGTACTTTAAGCCCACGTATACTTATATTATTATTATCCCCAAGTGCCTGACGAAACGAAGTTGTCAGTAAAGTTTCTCCCGATACGAAAAACTCGGCTTACAGAGTTTTATTAAGACCCTCACTTTTGACGGTATTTTTATTGGAGGCAGCCCTAAACTGTGACTAAATCATGCACTTTGACAGTCATGAGGAGTTTTTACGACTTTGCTTGCTGAAGTGATCCATCTATGCCTTATCGAAGGATGAGAAGTCATGTGTCTTTTTAGCACAGCTACATTGTTCTTTATTTTGCTTTTCTACTATATACAGTCAACAACACAGTGAACAAGTGTCCAAAATATGTACACACGCCGTAACACAGGCAATAAAGTTCTGTATAAATATTTTTGGCACTTTCTCTGTATTCAAAGCTGTGTTGTTGACTGTACCTAAATATACATGGAATGAAAAAGTAGAAATGTTTGTCTAATGCCCGTTTCTTGCTTCATGAGAAAGAAATTGGAAGTTGTTAGAGATAATTTAAGTAAAAAGGGGGTATATTTTAAAGCAATACTATTTATTTAAAATAGACATTTAACAAACGCACCTAAATTAAAGTTACTCAGGTTCAGGTAAAATTGGTTTGTAAAAAATTTGAAATATAGTAATAGCCTACTAACGATATGATGTTGTTATGGAATGGCCAGAGAATTTTAGAACTTCATAATTTTTCCCCAAATAATTATCAGGCAAAAAAATAATTACCAGTATTATTATTTATTATTTTTTCATTTGACGTCGCGATTTTAGGTCAATTTAACCTATTTCCTTCTTAAAAGAATATAGAAATTATTAAATTATTCGAACATGGAATAACAACGGCGTTTGCGAATTAACTTTTTTCCTGTTTTAATCTTAAATTAAGTACTTTGGTACTACCTATGTACAATTATTGTACAGTCAACCAATAAAATTGAAACCCTAGGCCATTCTACAACCATGTCAAAATGACAAACAGTAAGAGATTTCTTACAATCTGATTTATAATGTCACTGTGACATAGTTCTACAGTGGTCTAGGGTTCCAATTGGTTGACTGTACAGTTAAAATTATCTAAATATATAAAAGAAGAAACTGACTGACTGACCGACATATCAACGCACAGCCGAAAACGCTAATCCTAGAGATTTCAAATTTGGCACGCAGGTTCTTTATAAGGTGTAGAGGAGCACTGAAAAAGAATTTTTCATAATTCACCTCCTAAGGGGGTGAAATGGGGGTCCAAAGTTTGTATGGGAAAACAAGGTTAGATTGGTACACGGACGAAGCCGCGGAAAAAAGCTAAAAAAAAAAATCTAAAATCAAAATAAATTATTCAGCAAATAGGCCACAGGGGCACCCTTACACGTCACATGTAGGTACATAGGTATTTAGAAAATATTTAAAATTGAATTAAAATTACAATTGATACTATTATACTTTAATACTTATACTAATTCTAAGTTCTAACTAAAGTTAACTAGTTATACATATCAATGATGAAGTTTATTTTTGGCTCAGACCAATTTCCTATAAGTAAAGAATGAATTTGTATAACTGTCGCTCATACACATTACACGTGTCAGTCCAACGTTTACCCACATAAAACTTTTACACCGTACTCTAAAATAATATTCGTCTCACAAAATTTCAACCTAACCCTTTCTGACACCTTTCCCAATATTCCTAACATATTTACAAAACCAACATATTCTGGTCTCCCGTTACGTTCACTTGCTATGGATACTTCGATCAGATGTGTGCTAGCTAGGACAAGGGTAGGTAAAGGAGAACACAGGTGAAGGCCGACCTTCGTCAGAAAGTAATCCTGAACCTTTATAAGTGACGTTCCATGTCTAAAGAGTCCTTATGTTTCATATAAAATAAGGTCCATTTTCTATGAATTACATACATACAATCACGCCTGTATTCCATAAAGGGGTAGGCAGAGCACATAAAACTACTCAATTGTCAGTGCCACTTTTGGCAATTAAGAGGTTGAAAGAAAACGAAATTGTGACATTGCAGTGACAGGTTGCCAGACTCTCGCCTACGCCACAATTTAACCCATATTCCACAGTCCTACACCTACGGGATAAAAGACTCACGGGGATTTTTTGAATTTCCGTTGGATATCCGGATGGAAAGGACATTATCACACTAGAATCATACAGGGCATAGACAGCCACAGATATATATGTATAAAAGATCATAACAACAAAGGTTTGGGATAATTATTCAGGTAAGCCAGTAATACCTTCTAAAAGTTTTTCGGGGTTTCCAATATTCTCTTTAGGTTTTGGTCGCCGTCGCGATAGGTTGTGAAGAATGTAAGATATTACGTTTATTTTATTAATTAAACTAATTTACAATTGGCGGCACATAAGTTTAGCGCTGATTGACGCATCCCTTCGCCCCCTGTAATCCCCTGAGATACCTGTTTTTGACTTTTGCGCAATAACACTCAGCGCTAAAGTTGTGCCGCAATTTGAACGTTTACAGTTGAAGCCAAATTTGCAAGTTATGGCTTACAAACACTTAAATCTACAATAATCTTATCACTAAAATCAATTAACAATAATGACGTAAATAAATGTGATAGAATGTTTTATATGTTGAATAAATAATTCATTTAGAAAAAAATAGGTGTCGTAAAATCAAGGTTTTGGGTGAAAAACGAGGTATAAAAATAACAAGTTATTAAAACTATAAGTTCCATACAATGTACTGTTTTCTCTACCCCCAGGACATGATCGTCTCAAAACAAAAACATCGAAGCGTCAAACTTTTAACAACCTAAACGCAAACTAATTAATATTTCCAGTAATTAATTTCGACTCCCTGTCAACTGTCTGACAGTGAGTGACGTCAGTTGATAAAAAGTTTGGAAAAACGTGAGAATCACTGCCAATATGGGATCTTCGTGACAGGCGAAGTATCTAAATTGTTAAAGGAAGCTGGGGTAACTTTAGAAGTGACGAGCGAAGTAAGTTTGAGAGCTGACAAACATACAACGTTTCAGAAGTTTAGTGTCTATTATTAAGTAACCGGTAAACAACGACATATGTGTATATTGTGTATGTTGGAATCGTTGGAGTATATTTAACTAAAATTCTGTGCAGAAAATATACAGGACTAGCATTTGCCCGCGGCTTCGCTCGCGTTAGAAAGAGACAAAAAGTAGCCTATATCACTGTCCATCACTTCAACTATCTCCACTTAAAAAATCACGTCAATTTGCCGCTCCGTTTTGCCGTGAAAGACGGACAAAGAAACAGACACACACACTTTCCCATTTATATTATTAGTATGGATATGGATGATTCATGAGTTGTGAGCAGGCAGGCAATTATGGTCGCGCGATAAATGATAAAACAACAGGCCGTCCCTATCGCACTATTTGTAAGTGCGATAGGGACGGCCCGATGTTTTATCATTTATCGCGCGACCATGATTGCCCTACAGGAGTGAACAGGGTACTGGGGAAGGTCACACAGAGCAACCCCACGCAAGCCCAATGCGGATTGGGGACTCCACGTTTGAAGAATTTCTTCGCAGAAGTTTCTTCACGATATTTTCCTTCACCGAAATTAGGTCTTAGCAAATCAAGGGATTAAAAAGAAACGAAATTTTATCTTTCTCATTTTTGACGGTTTGTAAATGAAGGTATTGTATTTATTTCAGTCTCGCCATAGTTCCAACTAAATGTACATCACATACTGTTGCTAAAAACGTGGACAACCCATTGCCCCCTGAATTTCCTCGGATAAAGTCATAAAGTGACCCCACGGGTATAAAAATACTTTACGGTCCGTGTGAACGCGGCCTTATCTGCTTGTTTACGGCGCTCGAACACTCGATATTTACGAGTATGAATCGTAAAGGTGCGGTCACAGTTTAAAATTACCTTTTTCGAATATTGTTTTTTGGGTTTTATGAGAGGTGCTTAGATTTTGTTGGTGGATTTGATGGAATCTTGTATTAAAATTCGTGATGCTTTGGTACTAGTAATTAATATACCTATTTTTCTTGTAATATCTTTTACAAAATAGCTTTTGTAAAACTGACTAACCGACACGCGAATAGTTATCACCTGAGTTTTTTTTTAGCCTCATTTATCAAGTAGGTACCTCGTCTTTTACTAACAATTGGATTAGGTAATAAGTATTAAGTAATAATTGCCCAAAAATACTCTTTAGCCACTGTTCCTGATATTTGTAGGTAATCAAATAAGTACATCTAACATATTAAGAAGAGCCTTGAGGATTTGAAATGCCCTTTTATAGATATGGACTAAACCGGTTATAATTCACACGAACACCTCTACAAAGATAGTTTTTAGCGTAAACAATATTGAGACAAAGAAAGAGAATGACTCAAACTCGGATGCAAGGACCGGATGACGGTAGGAGTGGGAAAACTAGTCATTTAAGTACATTTTATTATGTTTTATAGCTAAACCCCCTTATTCATAAACGTACTCTAAAGTTATCAAGCCGATAAAGTTCTTTTGTCCCTTTCTATCACACCAATACGTCGGAAAGGGACAAACGAACTTTATCGGCTGGTTAACTTTAGTGTACGTTTATGAATAAGGGGGTTAAACTATTGTGCAATGCCTGATACATTGAGAGTGTAACTACAGAGTGACAATAAATCTTGAGGATGTATCGTCATAGTATAATATCTCACTTTATCCCTTTAAAGAAATGTTTTTCTAAAAAAATATAGTTTGTTACTTCATCGCGATCAATCGGACAACCCCTTACCCACCAAGTGCGAATTTCTCGGCCAATATTTCCCTGTATAGTTCCAAATGGTTACTTAAGAGGCTCTCTGATACACGCCGTCAGACTAGGTCAAGAGTCCTATCCTGGACATAATCGCATTAGGAAATGTTAACTTAACCGAAGAGCGTTCAGGTATTAGGATACATCTCAAGAGATGGACGATTCGAACTTCAATTAGCGTCTGTAACCTCAACTGTCCTAAATAAAAATAAAATCGTACGGGCCGATTTTTGAGTCTCACGCGTTCGAATTCAGAAAATTGTCACTGAAAATAATAAGCAAGTCACAGTTTTCAACCGGTATTTTAGTGACAAAATCCCGTATGCGAGATTCAAAAATCGCCCTCTAAGTTCGAGCGCCCTTAATGGGCTCTTAATTTAACGTAAAAGTTAGGAAAGTCTGAAAAAAAAAATAAGAACAATAAACATCATGAAATAAAACTATGGAAACGGATTAAATCGCGTATCATTGAATTTTTCATTTCATAAGTAACTATCGCAGTAACCGAAGACAATATTAACAACAAATATGTTCAGGGGTAGGAGCTGGGCGAATCGATACATTTCAGGTTGATTTTCCTTTGATGCGTATAAAATTATTTGTCGAATATACAGAGTGGGGCCTGTAACAAAAGCAAAAAATTTAACTGTAAGCTATTCTCCTTATACTGATCAACATTTGTTCAGCGACTTTTAAAAATAACTTGTATTTTGATTTTTATTACCATTGAAAGTTTTTTCTAAGAGGTAATGTATTGCGAATTCTGTTAAGTCTAAAGTGTGACAGACAACGTCAATGACAACAATAATGGCGTACATTGAAGCTAATATTTATTTTGTATGAAAAATAAAAAAATTAAAGACTTCATAATTTTTAAAAGTCACTGAACAAATGTTGGTCAGTTTAAGGACTATAGCCTATAGTTTAATTTTTTGCTTTTGTTACAGGCCCCACCCTGTATACTAGAATCAACTGGCTGTTCTAGTACAGTTTGAAGTGCATCGCAATTATAGTTAAATCCAATGGCGTAGTCTGTTGTAACGATTAACGTCAATGGCTTTGTTGACTTGTCTAACAGTTACAGCCAACGTTTGTTGACTATACTCCAGTCACGTTAGTACCGTTTGCACATATGTATTAGGATTAGGATAATGAAAATAATTCATAATCTTACAGACCCTAGTAGGAGATTTAAAAGCAAGATACGGTTTTAAGGCAAAGACGTATGTATATCACTTTAACAATATTTCAATAAACAACGATATGTAACCATCATCACGGCAACTGCAGACTAAAAAGATATACTTATTATAATTTGGAGTTTATAATATTGAATAGTGACGTAAACTTACGTATATGAGGAGGCATATTGTTCCAGCACTCCGTAGCAGAGTAGCGAAAACTGTCACAAAATGTTGCTGCACTACCGTGTCTCGCGATAATCGAGTGACTTCTTTGGCCGGGTGAAAGGATATCTTTAATTATTAAAGAGAAACAGGTTTTTGATAATAAATCGCACCTAAAAGCAGACACAAAATTACACAATAGGTACATATCAAGGATGATTTACATAGGATTGACAATCTTCATACTAAGAATCGTACCTCATTTTTTTAGCGCCACCTATTAAATACTATCATAACTACACTGACGATGCCTACAAATTTTTGTTCAATGCTTATTCACGTGATATCGTGAAGAAAAATGTTTATTCTAAAAAAAAAACACGCAAAATGTTTGGAGAAAATATGATTTTTACCACTTCCAAGCTGCGAAACAGCGCCATCTAGTTTTATCCCTAGACTGTCAGCCCCGGTATATCGTCCTTGATACATATTAAATTAATACTATTCGAACCCGTATCTTTACTGGTCTATAGTGTAACAGTAACAATACAAGCATTGTATAATGGAGCATGTAATGTTCGCCTGAACATTATTCGTGGCCCATATCATTTTATTGGAGCGTCCACGGTACAGTCAACCAATTCGAACCCTAGGCCACTCTACAAATGACAAGCAGTAAGAGATTTCTTACACACACACACAACACACACACAATCACGCCTGTATCCCATAAAGGGGTAGGCAGAACACATGAAACTACTAAAGCTTCAGTGCCACTCTTGGCAAATAAGGGGTTGAAAGAAAACGAAACTGTGACATTGCAGTGACAGGTTGCCAGCCTCTCGCCTACGCCACAATTTAACCCATATCCCATAGTCGTCTTCTACGACACCCACGGGAAGAAAGGGGGAGGTGAAATTCTTAACCCGTCACCACACAGGCAGGATTTCTTACAATCTGATTTATAACGTCACTATGACATAGTTCTACAGTGGCCTAGGGTTCCAATTGGTTGACTGTACGTAGCCGAACGGCACAAACGCTCTATCGCTCTTGCGTATTGGTGCGACGGAACCAGACTAACTTTCGCGGCGTTTCGTTTTCGTTTCACGTCGCAGAAATGCCATTCGGCTATGGCACCAGGCCCTACCATGAGTTTAGATGCAAAATACGGTTTTACGGCAAATATGCATACTATCGTAATAACATATCGACGACAGTAATCGACGGTACGCAATCAGCACGCCATCTACACACTAAAATATTTACTATAAGTATGAGTTTGTATGTGAATATTGACGTAAAATGGTGGTATGTTGTTCCAGCACTGCGTGGCGGAAAAGCCAAAAGTGCCACGAAATTCTGAAAAAAAAAGAGCAACATCATAGTAATAATAATAATAAATCGTTTATTGCAGACAACATGTGGTCCAATTAAATTAACAGTACAATTAAAATAAATAAATCACAGTTCAAAAAAGATACATAGCAGTTTAAAAAATTAAAATTATATTTGCGAAAATACTGACATTTTTTTCTGTTTATATTATAGCATTTTAAAAGATAAAATCATAAAAAAAAGTATCTCTCTCCTTTCAACTCAATGTATGTATGGACTATGATATCCATGTTGCCTTCTTTATTATTACTATTTTTGCCTGACTATAAATACGAGATGAATACCTTTCTTTTCTGGAAGAAAACTTAAAGAATTTTTGTCATTAATTAACACTCAAATCTCAAAACTTAGTTAAAACGACATTTCAATTGTAAATTACGCGAGCGAAGTCTGTGGTAGCAATTTTTCTGCACGTTTTCTCGCTGAAAACCGTCTCTTTATAACTTCCTTAACTTATATTCGTTTGCATAAAGTATGGAAACTTGCACCAGATAATAAGTGTCGTAGTTGTAAGAAATGCATAGGATGTTTACGAAGAAAGTGTATTAATTAACACAAGATTTTTTCTTTTTCAGTTTTATTTTTACCGACTTATAATTAAAAAAAAAAAACGCCACCGAAACCGCCAAGAGCCATAGAGATAGGTAGCTAAGAAAGAGATAAATATTATCGTGAGCGTTTCGTGAGCGTTTGTGCATTCGGCTACGCACACAGGAGAGCGATAAGGAAAGCTGGCTACGATACGATAACGATACAAGCGATTTTGCAGTTGGCTAAGTACCCTGATCTAGTACTATGTGATTACTGAGTTTATAGACTACAGTTACATAACACAGGTGGCGGATAATAAACAATTGCAATCAAGATAATAACTGTTTCCATATTCATTCAAGACATTTATACTCTCAATTAAAATACATACTCGAACATAAAATAGCTTACTTGTGTTTTTTTACTGTGGTCGTCGTTAAGGAAAACTTAGTACTCATTTGTTTTAATTGTGTTTTCTAACGAGGTACGAAGGTGGCATGGAACCTTTTTATAATTATTAGGAACTTTGTTATATTTTTACGTTTTTAATATTATCTTCCTCGAAATTTTAGATATTAATAGTGTTTTTCCTTGTTGCTTATAGATAATATCTTTTTTAATTATTTTCAAGTACTTGTTTTTTGTTAATTGTTGTTTGTTATAAAAATAATTTTAGCTTTGATGAGACTATTTTATATTTAAAATGCGTTGTTTGAGCTCGTGAACTTACTTTAAGAATAAAATTGGGACGGGATTCAAACACATCGTCTGTGCAGGATCATTTCAGACAGGTTGTTGTGTTGTTTTTTATATCGCGTAACAACAGTAGAGGAACAAGAGTTTCGCGTCATTTGACCACTCGTATGTTTAACTCTATGTACATGACCCATTTAATGTGCGTTTAAACAGGGAAATATAGCAACAGCATACATGGTAGATTAGATTTTAATGTTAAGGTCACGTCGTACTTGCTGTAATACCTCGTACATTACGGTACGAGTGCGCAAAAGACGAAATTTGAAACAAGTGACGATAATCTAAAACGCGATTGAAGGGAGCGCTTTAAATCGACACGAGTTACGAATAGCCTCTTCGCACGTGCATTGTAAAAACGTTTTTCAATACTCATGTAGTATGGCCCTTAGTTTTGATCTGATGAGTAATGTACTAATTGTTTACATATATAGAATTTTGGAAAGCGTTTGATAAAGTAAATCAGTACCTACCTAGATTTTTTTAAGTGATAAACTTAGTCGGTGTTTTCTGGAGAAGAAAAGTACCTACTTAACAAATTTTAATCCACGTCAATTGTAACACAATATTCATAAACTTTTTTCATTGTATAATATCCTTATTTCTCTTTTTATTTTACCTAAGAAATTGGGGTCCCTCAAGGATCCAATTTTCCCCCCTTTATGTTTATTTTGTTTTGTACAAATATTGTTGAGAATTTGTGAAGTCCTTGCCCTGCTCTCACTTTGTATGGGAATCCTTTGAAGACCCAGCGTCAAGAGGGGTTCAAATGTTTTCATTTTTGAATAGAAAACATAAATAAACGAACAGGAAACATTTCAAATACACACAGTAGCTTGCTTGCTTATAATTATTTAGGCACGTATAAGCTTATTATAAATAAAAGCATAAATAAATATAGGCGCTTATTCTTAAAAGGGGTAGCAAGAGTACTTGAGTTCAAGGTTACTGTCAGTCTTAACATTTAACGGGTTGAAAGAAATAACTGTATTTAACACAGCAAAAGGGAATGTACAAGTTTCTAATGGGGTGGCAACGCGCATGTGACACTCTGAGTTGCAGGCGTCCATAGATTACGGTGACCGCTTTCCATCAGGCGGGCCGTACGCTTGTTTGCCACCGACGTAGTATTAGAAAAAAATCGAAGTTTTAAATACATTGAAGATGCTGGAAGGAAAATTAATTAAGATTTGTGACTTTCCTAACTCTTTCAATGTTTTTATTTTATTTCTTCACTAGCGATTGCCCGCGGCTTCGCTCGCGTCAAATTCGAACATTGCGGATTGCTCCATACAAACTTCTAGCCCCATTTTAGGGAAGTGGGGGGTTAGAAAGAGACAAAGAATAGCCTATGTCACCCTACATACCCTCAACATCTCCACTTAAAAAAAATCACGTCAATTCGTCGCTCCGTTTTGCCGTGAAAGATGGACAAACAAACAGACACACATACTTTCCCATTTATAAAAAATGGGAAAAAACCGGCCAAGAGCGTGTCGGGCCACGCTCAGTGTAGGGTTCCGTAGTTTTCCGTATTTTTCTCAAAAACTACTAAACCTATCAAGTTCAAAACAATTTTCGTAGAAAGTCTTTATAAAGTTCTACTTTTGTGATTTTTTTCATAATTTTTAAACATATGGTTCAAAAGTTAGAGGGGGGGGGGGACGCACTTTTTTTCCTTTAGGAGCGATTATTTCCGAAAATATTAATATTATCAAAAAACTATCTTAGTAAACCCTTATTCATTTTTAAATACCTATCCAACAACATAACACACGTTGGGGTTGGAAAGAAAAAAAATATCAGCCCCCACTTTACATGTAGGGGGGGTACCCTAATAAAACATTTTTTTCCATTTTTTTATTTTTGCACTTTGTTGGCGTGATTGATATACATATTGGTACCAAATTTCAGCTTTATAGTGCTAACGGTTACTGAGATTATCCGCGGACGGACGGACGGACGGACGGACGGACGGACGGACGGACGGACGGACGGACAGACAGACATGGCGAAACTATAAGGGTTCCTAGTTGACTACGGAACCCTAAAAAGGGCACAAGTCCCACCTTGGACTTGTGCCCTTTTTCACCGAGTCACTTTGAGTTATGCCTTTATTCACAGGACTATTATATTAGTATAGATATTCTAGGCTAAAAGTATTTCTGCAGTAAAAGTTGTATTCTGTTGGAGACGTAAGTCATTTTATTGGATACGGAATGAAATGTCACGTACGGTACGTTCACGTTTTAGTTCTGAATATATGTCTTATGTTATGTTTAAGTGCAACATTCGCTCCCATTCAAGTACATGTATTTTATTATAGGAAAAAATACATTGATTATTAAGAACTAGGTATCTTAAAATAAACTAACAAATTAAACTAAATATTAAACCTAAATGTATCTTTACTTAAATAAACAGTATAATGAATGTAAGGTGATGGCGTGAAACGGAACGTTGTATGATAGTAGAATGACAGGAGGTATGAAAGGCGATAGGAGAACGGTTTGAACGATGAGCGAGCGAACGTCAAAGAATTTAGTAAAATCTGTTTAATTTCTTATTTGGTGTTTAAATAAAAGTTATTTATTTATTTTATTTATTCTTTATTGCACATAAAAAAATTAGTACAAATGGTGGACATAATGCCTTAAGGCATTCTCTACCAGTCAACCACTGGGTAAAAAAGAAACATTTGATACGTGCAGGCATCGTGACAGAAAACAATAATCAGATATCACTTTCTTGTTTATTCCTGGGTTTTCATTCGAGGCATAACAATATATCCCACAAAATTGGGATTGGCATCCCACCTTCGCTCCCATAAAGGTTTCTCATTGTACATTATTTCAAGTGTTTCCTGGTTTTGGATGTTTGAGTCAGAATTTAAGATAAAATAAATTTAAAACAAATTACATTTTTAAATTTAGTTCGAAACTACGTCTGTATTTAAAGGTGAAATTTCTCTCTCTCTCTCTCTCTCTCTCTCTCTCTCTCTCTCGAGGTGTAAAGACTCGCATGCAAGTTTCATTCAGTCCGGTATTTGATTGGTGTACCGTATTGTATTTGTATGTACTTAACCTCAGAAGCTCGCAATGAAACTCAAATAGCTGATAACTAAAAAGTTCGCGCGGTGTCTAAATAAACCTTCAAATTTTTTTATAGTCAACAAGTAATCCAGGAATTTCTATTATATATTTATTCGCATTCATGAACAAAGATGAAATGTTAAGAATGAAAAAAATGTTTTTAAATAAAACAAGAACCACTCGCTGAACACCCACTCGTGAGGGTTACATCTGAAATATCCTCCAGTTATAAATCTCACAATTTCTTGAACGACGTCTTAAAACGTCTTTATGTTCCGGTCGAGACGTGACGCGACTTAACGTCCAAGCTCTTTCATCTCACAAATGTGCGAAAACTTTAAAATTTGATTTAAATCTTAACTTGAAACGATTGGTCAAATATTATATATTTTCATTGGACAAAATCTTATCATAAGAAGAGAAATCTTAAAGTTAATTTTACCTTGACTGCTTAGATGAATATTTTCATTGCACATGAAGAGTTGCTTCAGCAGTTTTCAATATTACTTTTGGGGGATTCAATAACTAATGAATATTATTATTACCTCTTATATTTTAATATTACAGGAATCGCGGTAATATGCACATATAATAGGTATTTGGAACCTCTATTATATTTTGAAAAGTGATTAAATTTTAATTTTGCCACAAACAGTGTTTTTTTTCCGTTGAAGCTTTTCGGTGAAGGAAAACATCGTGAGGAAGCCGGACTAATCCCTTCGGGTTAGAAGGTCAAATGGCAGTCGCTTCCATAAAACTAGTGACTACGCCAAATCTACAAATTAGCATAACGCCGGGATAACGCAAGGAGGATGATGACACAATATAAAAACTGTATAAGATATTGTTTAAAAACACATCTTTTAACAATGTTTAAAAACACATCTTTTAACAATTACAAAATACGCAAGCGGCCATCTTGTACAAACATCGGTAACACGGTTTAAAGGTTTGTTTTGTAAACATAACCTCAAAGCGTGCTGTCATCGGTTATGCAACGTTTGAGTTTGATTATTTTCCCCTCACTAGCTCGGAAACACGTGTTTTGTCCTTTAATACCAGCGGGTAAAAACGCATTTTATCCACTAGTGGGTAAAGTAATTTGACCTTGAATAAAGTCAAATTAACTGCTTTAAAATGGATAAAAGTAGGTGAATCTAGTAATAAAGATGATTTACCAGCTGTGGAACTACTGGAAGCAGTGATAAACGCATATTTTGCGTAGTAATTTCCTCGCTACAGTGAGGGGAAAAGTTTTGTGTTACACTCGGGTGCAAATGTATTTTACTTCTCGTGTGTTAAAAAACTCGCAAGTTCAGGATTCTATTCTCGAACCACTCGCTTCACTCGTGGTTCAACTATAGAATCCTTTCACTTGCTCGTTTTTCAATTCTACACTCGGCGTTAAAATACAACTTTGCCCCCTTGTATAACAAATAACTATTGTAACAAAGAAATACTGTACGTAGCAGAGAGTAGGTACTATAGGTACTTAATTTTCTCATTACTATACTCTCTAGCAGTAAATGAGGGTTTTAAATGATTCTCGATTAGTTTCATTAGATTTATATTTACCGTTTTGATTTTTGACAAGCTCCCGATTACTGATGTGCCGACGGAAAGTTTCCAAAATTCTGAAATTTTCACATAGGAAAACTTCGGAAACTTTCCATACTTTGTATGGACAATTGTATGGATGGAAACTTTCCATTTCATAAATTTAAATTCCCTTTATTTTTCGTGAAATTTTTTGTGAATTTTTCAAGAAATTTAAGTTTTTTTTGGAAAGTTTCCGCAACTTGCACATCACTACTCCCGATATTTCGCCGCAATTATCATACCAAATTAAGGAAAATAAAAAACAACAACAAACGACGACAAAAATCAAAAAGGTACCTAATCACGATATAATTAAGTCTAATGAAAGTAACCGAAGAACATTAAAAACTATTGGCACAGTATAATAAATAGTACTACACTCCCGCTCCCCGCTGAAACTGCCGCCCACCCCCTCTCGGTTACCTCACAGTTACCGCTAGTCAAAAACGCGGACAGTCGACCTGTCATATTTCACTTATACAAGCATAGTACGCGTTCACCTACACGAGCTTAGAGTGTGTGCTAGGAACGCTCTTTCATATATTTGATCGCCAGTGTCCGAGGTGATATTAGTGCTTTCCTCATTTTGTAGGCTACTTTATATTAACCCTTAACTACCTAGGTCCGGTTACCGTATTTTGACCCCCGTACTAATAAGTTAAACTGTATCCCAAAAAGAAAATAAAATAGATTTTCTTAAAACAGTCTAAACATACGACATTTTTAGGAAGATTCGACCAAACAACGCTTTGAATAATTTCACCAAGTGTACAAACATGAGCATTTATTTCACCATCAAGATATCTGATGTTATCAATATCATAATGGTGAATTGAATACCTATGTTTTTATGCATTTATTATGTATTAGTAAACAGAATGATAATGGCCCTGGCATTACAGGTAAGTACAGGAAGCGAGACAATGGTACATCCACGTCAGATCCAAGGTGACGCGTGATTGGAGGATGGATTAATCGATAAATAATTTATAAAACACTACATATACGATACGTATATATGTGGGTACAAAAAAATCTGCATAATTGTATGTGTTATACATAGTTAGGCTTGGGACTTTTGGATGCTCGCTATGGTTCTGGCATCCGCAGAGTCGCCATTATGTTAAAAAAATTTTTTCGAAGTCAAAGTCAAAGCCTGGAAATAAAGCATGTTAGATGTCGTGACCTATACGTATACATATAACAATATGCAATTAATTTTATCACAAATCTATTACACACACGTGTCGAAGTACACAGTTGACGCGATATGCATAATATATACTATATACGTACCTACGGGTTGTCTATTGTTTGCCCGACAGTCATTTAACATAATATTCATATGCCCGAATCTAACTTGCCTGAATTTCATTTGCCCGAATGATTTGTTTATCATAAACATTGTATGACATACTGGTTGTTTATCCGAACATTACCTTCCATAATCATACAATGCCATACTATTTGTTAGCCATATTATTAAGTGCAATAATATGGTTTAATATAATATCCAAACGCCATAAGCAATTATTGCCATATTAATTGTTACCCATATTATTACCTAACCTACTTTTTGAGAGCAGTTTCATTTTCCAGGGGGTCACAGTTCTAACCTAACCTAACCTACTTTCTGATAGCATTTTAATTTTCCAGGGGGTCACAGTTCTAAACTAACCTAACCTACTTTTCAAGCAGTTTCATTTTCCAGGGGGTCGCAGTTCTAACCTAACCTAACCTACTTTCTGATAGCATTTTCATTTTCCAGCGGGTCACAGTTCTAACCTAACCTAACCTACTTTCTGATAGCAGTTTCATTCTCTAGTAATTCTAGTAGTGTCGCCTCTGTGATAATTACGCATTTCGATGATTCTGCCAAATCACATTATGGAAATGGATTTTTCTGGTCGCTAATTTGTATGACAAATGATGGTATGGAATGTGGTAATTACTGATTTCGATGATTCTGACAAATGACATTATGGAAACTGACTTTATGGGAAACAAAGTTTCTGGCACTTGATTAATATAGTAAACAATGATTATGGCATAAGATGTTATGAAAAACAATATTATGATTGTTGAATAGGATGGCAAATAAAATTATGGCAAATGAAATTCTGGCAAATGGGGGTATCCCGTACCTACGATTTACTTTACTATGCATCCTCTTTGATACTTGTGTTTTGTTTTACAAACTACTGATATCTATTTCAAACAAAAATAAAAACACTTGAGTAATAAGTTGTCAGTTCAGATGAAATATCGTTTACGCAATTTGTAACAAAATTTTAAAATGAATAATTTTACGACTTGCGAAATTAAATCCTGGTTAGAGCCGTATCAGGAATTAAAATATTATGAAGAAAAGTCTAGTATATTTTGCTCTTTATGTGATGTTCATTTCAAAGCCGGAAAAAAAGTATTTATTGCTAACCATATTAAAAATGTATCCCATCAAAAACACTGTGGTCAATAGCTTGTTGTTAGATTGGATAGAGTTGTTAGATATTGTTGTTAGATATTTTATTTCCAGGCTTTGACTTTGACTTCGAAAAAATTTTTTTAACATAATGGCGACTCTGCGGATGCCAGAACCATAGCGAGCATCCAAAAGTCCCAAGCCTATACATAGTACATATTTAAAATACGTTTTTTTACGAGGGTGGTATAAGCACTAAAATTAAAATGATGACCGGTCTGGCCTAGCGTGTAGTGACCCTGCCTGCTAAGCCGCGGTCCCGGGTTCGAATCCCGGTAAGGGCATTTATTTGTGTGATGAGCACAGATATTTGTTCCTGAGTCATGGATGTTTTCTATATATATAAGTTTGTATATTATATATATCGTTGTCTGAGTACCCACAACACAAGCCTTCTTGAGCTTACCGTGGAACTCGGTCAATCTGTGTAAGAACGTCTCTGGAAAGGTCTATGGCACCTACCTTCATCATATTATTATGTTATATAAAAACATGAAAAAATAGGCAGGCAGTGACTCGCCAACTCACTATATGGGTTATTATTATTACCTATTATTATATAATAAATGGGCTTACCTACTCTTGGCCAGCCAAAGACAAAGACGTGGCTAACGATGGAGTGAGCTCGCAGAAGATGTCTGCTCACTCTTGATTTGAAGGTACACTCAGTACAGAAAATCACGCCTGTATTTCCAAAATCAGAGGTTATAAAACTACTCAACTTTTAGAGCCACTCTTGTGGGATATTTCACCACCGTGAATTGACACTTGACATTGACAATTCTCTGCCTAGGTTGATAAGTAATATTATTAGGACACATTTAGACGGTACGAGAACTCGCAGTCGAGTTTTATTACATTGCCGTATTGACGGCTGTGCAAAATTTTATGTAACTTAAACAACCCGCAATGTATGTATGTATGTATGTTTTGACGACCGGTCTGGCGCAGTGATGACCGGTCTGGCGCAGTCAGTAGTGACCCTGCCTGCTGCGCCGCGGTCCCGGGTTCGAATCCCGGTAAGGGCATTTATTTGTGTGATGAGCACAGATATTTGTTCCTGAGTCATGGATGTTTTCTTGTCTGAGTACCCACAACACAAGCCTTCTTGAGCTTACCGTGGGCCTCAGTCAATCTGTGTAAGAATGTCCTATAATATTTATTTATTTATTTAACTAAAATCGCATGCGTGCGAGTTCGCACGCCGTCTCAATCAGGCCTTACTCAGCGTTAATATTTTTCTTGTTGAACATGCAATAAAAGGCGAAGTGTCACTGACGTCACTGTTACTGTCGGCACACTGTCGGGCGACAATTTCACACGTCGGACACTGGCGATCAAATATATGAAAGAGGCGCGTTCCTAGCAAACAGTCTAAGCTCGTGTAGGTGAACGCGTATTATGCTGTGTGAGTGAAATATGACAGGTCGACTGTTCGGCACTTTCAGCGGGTGGCGGGAGTGGCCATACTGTACGATAGTACTTTTTATTATACTGTGACAATATTGTCACTATTGTAGGCCGTGTATATATAGTAGCCGATAGGCCATTGGTCCTATCGCAATACACGCGCATAATTTTCATGCTGTACATAATACGAACGTCTAGCAAGTCGTTTTATGCATAATGACACGACTTGCTAGACGTTCGTATTATGTACAGCATGAAAATTATGCGCGTGTATTGCGATGAGGGTGTTTTTATTCCATAGAGGAAATATTTGATTTTAATATGTCTTAAGTGTTGATTTGTCTGTTTTTGTGTAGTTTTAAGTATATTTTGTTCCTCTTTCTTTTCATGTACTATTTTGTATGTTCAGACACAATGCTATATTGTTCATGAATAAAGTACTATGACTATGACTATGACTATGTATGCGCGTGTATTGCATAAAACGACAACTGTATGAGCTAACTGCGACACGTCTATATGCTCTGGGAGATAAACACACATTTTGCTCAGACTTTTGTACCTATAAAGTAAAGCAAACATTTTTCCGAAAAACCGCCTATTAAAACTCAACGTTTGACTGAACCTAGACAGGCAGCTTTATTTTTAAGCACTAAAAACTCCTCGTTTATGAACAGTTTCCAATTAAAAGATATTTCTGAGACTAATACCAGCCTTTGTGTGCTAAATTAAATCCTACCTTTGGCTGATTTTATATTTCATTAGATTTCGCTTGGAAAATTATTAAGGTGTAAAATTTTAAACTTGAAATATAAATGACTAGTTCTTTATTTGGACAGGCAGTTTTAGAAATCTTGTTTTATTCGAAAGGATTAATTAAAATATAGACAGTAAATATAAATAGAATTTCATTTAGTGGTTTAACGAATTTCTTCAATAGTGGTAAGATTGGTTAAGTAATTTTAGTTATAGGTAACGATTACATATTTATTTTGGTTAAGATTTACGTTAAGTACCTTAATATGGGGTGAGTAGGGTTCGCGAGGGAAGTTGGGCTAGGTTATGGGGAGAGAAGGGACGAATGGGGATGAGATTGCGATATTAAAATTAATTTAAAATGGAGGATGAACTCGCCCCAAATTATGGTAGTTATTAAATTATATCTATGTCTTACCAAAACTTAGGATATAAATTAATTAACCTTATTTAAAAGCCGGATCAAGTCGGATTCAGCTTAAAAAGTACCTGCAACAATAAACAAATGTACTGTTAGATAAAATTACCATGATGTTTAAGTAACAAAATATATCAATATAAAAAGATAAATAAATAAATATTATAGGACAACATATCATATTTCAATGACATTACAGATAAATCCAATGCGTCATGAAACTTAAATAAAAAAAACAGTAAATAAGAACATGAAAAAAAAAACAAACAATAAAAGTTTACAACTAAACAATTGATTTGGGCGATGACGTAACAGCGTGGCTCCGTTGCGTCGTTTGCCCCGGTGTAGGATTCGGCAGGTTGCCCCGGAACCTGCCGAATCCTACCATATTTTTCCTTCAAAAAACATTTTTTTTCCACAACCAAAAAATTATAAAAATTAGTTTAGTACAGTCAACTACAAAGAGATTTTATACAGTTTGAGCTCTTTCTAACGATACCCCACTTGACCTAGTTACTTGAAATTTTCAGTTTGCCCCCCTTTCATTTTGGCCATTTTCTGCAATTAATATTAATAAATTAAAAAAAATAATACTTTCAATTTATAGAGGTAAACAATGTTCATAAGTATTCAAAATTTCAAAGCGATAGCATAAGTAGTTCCTGAGATATTTAATAATGTGACAGACAGACAGACAGACGGACAGAGCGGCGCCATAAGGGTTCCTTTTGTACCTTTTTAGTACAGAACCCTAAAAACGTCGTACGATACACGTGCGAAGAGGAAATTAGTAACTTGTGTCAATTTGAAACACTCCCTTATCGCCACTCGTCTCGAACTTACTCTTTTCCGCACTTGTAGCGTAATGTACTATCAGCTGCAAAAGTGCATGGCGAATTTATCAATTAATTCATTCATAATTTCTCCATGCACTTTCGCTGTTGATAGTACTATTTTGTCAAAAACCTTTTTCAAGGAAGATTATTTCTCATCGATTCGGAAGTGATTGGAACGCGAAAGTGTAACACACTTGTCACGCCACAGGAAATTTTATACGCCAATTAATAATATCAATTATACAGGCGTTACCAACGGCGCGCGCGCAGCGCCCGATTCGGGTTTATTATGAAGTCTGAGGCGCGTTTTGGCGCAGTTTTGATAAAGTTACACTTTAGTACCGTGGGCTTGATTTTCACATTGGACGCCTTATACACCGTGTTTTGTTTTCCGTTAAATTGGACACGTTGTTATGTTCATAATTATCACTTTTCTTAAATTCGAAAAAAAATGTGGTTGTTTCATTCTAATAAATGGTAAGTGTGAGATAAGTACAAATGGTACAAATTGAACTATGATTACAAATACGTACGTACTAGAGAATTACATTGAATGTACCTACTTATACTTATACAGACATAGAAAACCGATAACTTCGGAACAAATATTTATTATGAACAAACAATTCGTTAGACTCTAATTCTATATCAGTGTATAGCTACTTTGCTTATGATTAATATTTTTAGTTAATATTTCTATTAATTTCATTTGTTTAACTTTAATGAATACTCTGTCTATTTGCTGAATAAATGATTTTGTATTTTGTATTTTGACTATATTTACACAACCATCATTTCAAAGAAAATCGACCGACACAATTTCGTAAATAAACAATAAATCAATTGCATGTATTCCACACAAATAGATATTCTATTACTTGAATAAATAAATAAATAAATATTGGGGGACACCTTACACAGATCAAATAACATAACATATTGTACAAACAAAATAATACTGACATGTTGAAAATGACACATAATCAGTTAAAAACATATTTACATACACTTAAGACTAAACCGTAAGGCGTAACATACATAATCATATATACGTAAAATACATATTAAAACTTTTTGAAATTAATTACATATTATTATAACTATTTCTACCTCCTTGCTAACTTGATTACTCATAGTATCAGTATTTAAAGTTGTACCTACCTACTTAGTTAATTTAGATGTATACTTCCATTTCAACTTAGTTCCTACTTAGGATTAAGAAAAATTTTGAAACATGCATGTCGTGTTTGCCTGTAATTGGGTGAATACTCGAGCAAGTTTATCTTAAACCAATTTTAATGTATAAGTATAATTGTATTACACCTGTTGGTAAACCTAAATAAATAAATAAATCAATCTGGCCCCAAACCACAGAATACATATTAGTACAAGCAAACTAAGCAAAGCTAGTACTATGGGTGCCAGGCGATGATATACATACTTATATAGATACCCTTAGTAGTCAGATACTATTTACCTTCGGGTTGGAAGGTCAGATGGCAGTCGTTTTCGTAAAGCTAGTGTCTACACCAGTCTTGGGATTAGTTGTCAAAGCGGACCCCAGGATCCCATGAGCCGTGTCAAATGTCGAGTTAACGCAACCAGGAGGATATTATAAAAGATGAATATATAGAAAACACGCATCACATGACATCAACATGTTGTTAAGAATTTAGACTGTTTCACTAAGAATTCTGATATCCATAATTATAACACTAGAAACAAAATAAGCTTGCCATAAAGAAGTTTCGTGTCCGTAAAGTACAGAAGTCATGTGTTGGGCAATGCATTAATTTTTATAATAAGTAAGTTACCTGACACTGCTTTGAGATTACCCCTCCCAGCTCTTAAGAACTACTTAAAAAAATCATCGATGTTAAAGGCTTATTACAGAGTCGAAGACTATTTGACAGACAAACATGCATGGCCCGAACCAGAAACTACAAAAAACGAATAGCAATTAAATAATTGTATTATGTGTAGAGGACACAGTTCAGATAAGAAAGCACATCAAATATTTTATATTTTATGTTGTGTAAATTACATATTTAATGACATTGAGATTCATATTATCTTTTTCTTCTGTTACAATTTGATATGTTTTCTCTGAAGAAGGACGACGTATTATTAAGCAATAATATAATTTATTGAAATTAATTTCCATAGAGTACCTAGTCTGTTCATATTCTTTGATGAATATTTTTGCATGTTAAATTGTATCTTGTTATTTAATGCATGTTAATTATAAGATGTAATGTTTTGAAAAGAAGTTGCCCGCCGAGTTTCTTGCCGGTCCCATAGTGGATACCCCCCTCCCAACTGAGGGGGGACTGAAATCTTCTCGAGGCTGAGGCGTAGGGTTAGAGCCGGCGTAGCTTTATTTGACGTTCATGTGCGCATTGTAATATGCCTACTTGAAAAATAAATATTTCATTTTCATTTTTTCATTTTCATCACTTGTCAGTTTATCCCGCCATGTAAACGCGCACGCAACCACGAGATAGAATGTCAATTTGTTCAACATTTCGAACGACGTGTCAAACTATGGAGCTTTTCTATCCCGCTCGATCTTATTCTCATTCCGCGTAAGCCTCGAGTGGTGGATAGCCAACATGACGGCTCAATTTGCCATAGACAAGCGATGTCATGTCTAGGGATGGGCGTTGGGAATATTCCCGTGAGCGGGAGAGACGGTAGATTGAATGTGATCTGAGCGTAGTGAGGAATGCGAGTGTTAACGACCAAAATTTAGATACCTTGTTACATATGTTGCTATTCACGTTTGAGAAAATTACCTATTGCTTAAACTAATAAAATACTATGCAAAAATTAAAATAATTGAATCAATTAAATTATACGTACGTAGCCAAATGGCACAAACGCTCACGAAACGAAACGCTCGTAGATATCTATCTCTATGTTTTTTTTTTAAGATTGACTGAGTCCCACGGTAAGCTCAAGAAGGCTTGTGTGGTACTCAGACAACGATATATATATAACATACAAATATTTACATACATAGAAAACTTCCATGACAATATCTGTGCTCATCATACAAATAAATGGCCTTACCGGGATTCGAACCCGGGACCGCGGCTTAGCAGGCAGGGTCACTACACGCTAGGCCAGACCGGTCGTCATAAGCTGCGTTATTACTTAGTGTTCCGAACAGTTCTGAACGAGCATTCGTTCGTTAGTGTATCGATAAAGGTACAGTATGAATTTTCTGAGATGAACTTTTCGCTTTAGCCGTAATCTGTTAAACAAAGGCCTTTGTTTCTATTATTCCCGGCGGCTAGCTCCCGTTTCCACAGCACGATGATAGCAATAAGGTTCAAATTTATTAAACAATTTGCAGTATGCATGTAACTTTTTTTTGAAGATGACAAAACGTGTTATCTCCGAAAGGTCTTTTTATGGATTTGAATCTTATTCCTATCATGATAGTTGCTTTTTAACTACACTGAGACTATAGCACGTGCCGTTTAAACGGGAGCTAGCCGCGGTGAATAATAGAAACAAAGGCCTTTGTTTAACAGATTACGGCTAAAGCGAAAAGTTCATCTCAGAAAATTCACACTATATACTTAGAATTCAAGTGTTTTCATCTGTGCACGAACAAATAAATGCTCGCTCACGGTTGAGAACACTAAGTGAAAATGCAGCTTTAGGTATCCAGGGACTTCGTAAGTCGTTCCATATTAATATTTTCCGGGAATACCTTTTTGTTCCCAGGACACATCACTAGAACGAAAAGATTCAATTTATTCAGAATCGGCGCTCGTCGCTCGCGCGTGAAATATACGTCAATTTACACATTCTCTTATCTCCGTCTGTCTTTCCCGCAAAATTGTATTTTATTTCCACGTAACTAGGTTCTTTAACGAAAGACGTGGATGTCAAGGCGTTATTGGCTATGCTGTACCTAGCCAACGTTACAGTAGCTTACGCTTCCTAAGCTAGCTTTCCCTTCCTATATTGTAATGGCGCGACCACAGACCTATCATTTCGCTTACGCTTAAAGACTACTGAAGTGTGCGAAAAAGCTGTCACGTACGAGTATATGAACATTCCATGAGTGCAATAGAGGTAGACTTCAAATGAAAAACGTGACATTTTTGAGCTCGACAGCGGCCTACTCAATCAACTCAACCTGGCATACTCAAGAGTGAATAGGCATCTTCTGGGCGAGCTCACTCCATCATAGGCCATGACTTTGCCTTTGCCTGTGGCTAAGAGTAAGCCCATTTATAAAAAAAAAGGTTAACGGATTAATCGGATTTTTTAGCCAAAAAGTTATATCTAGAGAATACAGTGGGTGATTTTCGTTTCGGTTAAACCGTGGGTTAAACAGTTAGAAAAGCAAATTATTCACGTTTTCATGTATAATTTCTGAATTTAATATTCCCGATGACACTTGAAATTTGTTTAGTTTTGGTATCACTTTTGATATTTGACAGTTGTTCTTTGTCATCCTACTTCTATGTTGTTGGCCACGTAGCGTCAACGATCATCACTTTGGCTAGGCCGGCAGTTTACGCAATAGCGTGTGAAGTGCAAGTGACAGGATGGTTATGGTTTATGATGAGTTTTTTTAAAGATTAACGAGTGAGTTATTGAACTCGGGTTAGTAAAAGTGTTTTTTGTTTGCTTTTTGTTGGTAATTGGGTAGGATGATTGGTGTAAAATAGAACATTATTTAAAACTTTAATTCATTATGGGTAGTTTATATGTCATAAAATACATAAATAGAGCCGTTTTTGCCCGTAATGTGTTTAGAAGGTATGTTATTTTTCTTATAAATTTTATAGAATAAACATATAGTCTATCCTTGATCCTGGTTGCATTCCCCCTAGTCTCTATTGAGATACTCAACTGGAATTTATTATTATTAAAAATAATATTCTAAATTTTCCAGGTTTCTTGGCAAACGATACACAACTCCCTCCATCGACACAGATATCACTCGCCGCGGATCTTTATCGATTTTTCACAAATGTAACTACCAGCCCAGATTTCAAACAATCATGATCCTTTACCAGCTTCTGTAGTTAAAAAACACTAGTTTATTAATTAAATGATTAGTAGCTAAGTTGTACATCTCCTATCACTTGGGCCACGCGCACGCGCATGTTATGAAGAAAGTGTTTCAAACGGTATGTGCGCACGTGGTTGCAACGCGTTTGACAACGATAGGTAGCGTAATCAAGTGCTTCCAGTCGGCCTGGCAAGTTGACAATCACATAATATAGGAAGGAAGAATATTGGACATGTTGTATTGTAGGAAGGAAGAATATTGGACATGTTGTATTGTAGGAAGGAAGAATATCGGACATGTTGTATTGTAGGAAGGAAGAATATTGGACATGTTGTATTGTAGGAAGGAAGAATATCGGACATGTTGTATTGTAGGAAGGAAGAATATTGGACATGTTGTATTGTAGGAAGGAAGAATATTGGACATGTTGTATTGTAGGAAGGAAGAATATCGGACATGAAGTATTGTAGGAAGGAAGAATATCGGACATGTTGTATTGTAGGAAGGAAGAATATCGGACATGTTGTATTGTAGGAAGGAAGAATATTGGACATGTTGTATTGTAGGAAGAAAGAATATTGGACATGTTGTATTGTAGGAAGGAAGAATATTGGACATGTTGTATTGTAGGAAGGAAGAATATTGGACATGTTGTATTGTAGGAAGGAAGAATATCGGACATGTTGTATTGTAGGAAGGAAGAATATCGGACATGTTGTATTGTAGGAAGAAAGAATATTGGACATGTTGTATTGTAGGAAGGAAGAATATTGGACATGTTGTATTGTAGGAAGGAAGAATATCGGACATGTTGTATTGTAGGAAGAAAGAATATTGGACATGTTGTATTGTAGGAAGGAAGAATATTGGACATGTTGTATTGTAGGAAGGAAGAATATTGGACATGTTGTATTGTAGGAAGGAAGAATATCGGACATGTTGTATTGTAGGAAGGAAGAATATTGGACATGTTGTATTGTAGGAAGGAAGAATATCGGACATGTTGTATTGTAGGAAGGAAGAATATTGGACATGTTGTATTGTAGGAAGGAAGAATATCGGACGTTGTATTGTAGGAAGGAAGAATATTGGACATGTTGTATTGTAGGAAGGAAGAATATCGGACATGTTGTATTGTAGGAAGGAAGAATATTGAACATGTTGTATTGTAGGAAGGAAGAATATCGGACATGTTGTATTGTAGGAAGGAAGAATATCGGACATGTTGTATTGTAGGAAGGAAGAATATCGGACATGTTGTATTGTAGGAAGGAAGAATATTGGACATGTTGTATTGTAGGAAGGAAGAATATTGGATATGTTGTATTGTAGGAAGGAAGAATATTGGACATGTTGCATTGTTGGAAGGAAGAATATCGGACATGTTGTATTGTAGGAAGGAAGAATATTGGACATGTTGTATTGTAGGAAGGAAGAATATCGGACATGTTGTATTGTAGGAAGGAAGAATATCGGACATGTCGATTTGTATTGAATACTCCTGTCGCAAGGTCATGAACCCATACAAAGCACACACTGGGACGCATCATTTCCGTGTCTGTGTACATACATTTGAACGAGCAGCGAGTCGTGTCATAGTCATAACGCACGCACACAACGACAACTGTAGGCTCAATGAGCTTCTAATTATTATATATATTTGACGACCGGTCTGGCGCAGTCGGTAGTGACCCTGCCTGCTACGCCGCGGTCCCGGGTTCGAATCCCGGTAAGGGCATTTATTTGTGTGATGAGCACAGATATTTGTTCCTGAGTCATGGATGTTTTCTATGTATATAAGTATTTATATGTTATATATATCGTTGTCTGAGTACCCACAACACAAGCCTTCTTGAGCTTACCGTGGGCCTCAGTCAATCTGTGTAAGAATGTCCTATAATATTTATTTATTTATTATTTATTTATTTATATATCTTCCGAAGTTTATTATAATGATGCTACGAGCATTTTCAGAATTTGGGTCCCCCAATTAGCAAAAGTTGTTAACAAAAATTAACTCGCTGTCAGTTTTGTGACGACAATTAAGCATAAAATCTTTCTAAAAATTTACATTCTGAATGTAGATTATCGCTTAAAGTTTATCTAATTAACACAAAAACAATATGTTTATTGAAATTTTATGCTTAATTATCGTCACAAAACTGACAGTGAGTTAATTTTTGTTAACAACTTACGCTAATCGGGGGGACCCAAATTCTGAAAATGCCCCTATAAGTAATTCAATGGTTTTACGAGTATACTCAACCACGAAAATAACTGCGTTCTTTGACAAAACAATTGATTTTTCCAATTGGCTGAGTGCGTTTTCACATTATCCGATCCGTTATCGGAATGTCGGAAGGATTTCAAAGCCAAAAATCAAAGATGGCGGCTTACACAGGCGGCTTAAGTGTATAGGATATCAGTCCTAGAGGTACATCCGATATCGGATCGGATAATATACATACATACATACAATCACGCCTGTATCCCATAAAGGGGTATGCAGAACACATGAAACTACTAAAGCTTCAGTGCCACTCTTGGCAAATAAGGGGTTGAAAGAAAACGAAACTGTGACATTGCAGTGACAGGCTGCCAGCCTCTCGCCTACGCCACAATTTAACCCATATCCCATAGTCGCCTTCTACGACACCCACGGGAAGAAAGGGGGTGGTGAAATTCTTAACCCGTCACCACACAGGCAATCGGATAATATATGAAGCACTAACGGTGAAATTTGTCACACGAATAATGTATATGAACTAGTATTTGTTTAGAGCTCAAACTAAATCTAAGGAAAACTCTCTTCAAAATATTAATATAGGCGATTACTCTCTGCCTCATATTAAACGACGGTATAAACGGGGCAAGTAGCTTTTAGCTAAACACGGCAAAGCTTTAAGTGATATCTATCATCCTGCCAGCTCATGAATCATATAATATTATAGTTATAGCATAATATGCTGATATGTAAGCACGTTATACAACAGGCCCCGTAGCCGAATGGCATTTCTCCGACGCCAAACGAAAGCGATACGCCGCTGGCTCTGTCGCGCCAATACGCAAGCGCGATAGAGATAGATATCTACTAGCGCTTCGTTTCGTGAGCGTTTCGTGAGCGTTTGTGCCATTCGGCTAGCCACCCAGGACACGTAGCCAAATGCAAACGCTTTGGATAATATCGTTTTCCCCTCACTAGCTCGGAAACACGTGTTTTGTCCTTTAATACCAGCGGGTAAAAACGCATTTCCACTAGGTCGCAGGTTCGAACCCCGGCTCGCACTAATGAGTTTTTCGGATTTCGGAATTTATGTGCGAATGTCATTTGATATTTGCCAGTCGCTTTTCGGTGAAGGAAAACATCGTGAGGAAACCGGACTAATTCCAATAAGGTCTGGTTTACCCTTCGGATTGGAAGGTCAGATGGGAGTCGCTTTCGTAAAAACTAGTGCCTACGCCAAATCTTGGGATTAGTTGTCAACGCGAACCCCAGGCTCTATGAGTCGTGGCAAATGCTGGGATAACGCAAGGAGGATGATGATTTTTGAACGATCTAACTGACGGACTAAACAGAATGCCATTTTTAGGGTTCCGTAGTCAACTAGGAACCCTTATAGTTTCGCCATGTCTGTCTGTCCGTCCGTCCATCCGCGGATAATCTCAGTAACCGTTAGCACTAGAAAGCTGAAATTTGGTACCAATATGTATATCAATCGCGCCAACAAAGTGCAAAAAAAATAAATGAAAAAAAAAATGTTTTATTAGGGTACCCCCCTACACGTAAAGTGAGGGCTGATATTTTTTTTCATTCCAACCCCTACGTGTGATATAATGTTGGATAGGTATTTAAAAATGAATAAGGGTTTACTAAGATCGTTTTTTGATAATATTAATATATTCGGTCGATAATATTAATAATCGCTCCTAAAGGAAAAAAAAGTGCGTCCCCCCCCCCCCTCTAACTTTTGAACCATATGTTTAAAAAATATGAAAAAAATCACAAAAGTAGAACTTTATAAAGACTATTTAAAAATATTTTAAGCGGGTTACTCACGTATTAAGTCGATATCCTCCTGCGCCTGTCCTCAGCAGCCGCGCGCACCGAGCAAGCGCCCGCAGTATGCGTCGCGCTCTCGACATGTAAAGGCGGGGTGTCGCTACTCTTGAGAAAGGCTCTCGAAATTGAGCCGAAACATGTCGAACGCTATATCGACTTAATACGTGAGTAACCCGCTTAAAATATTTTTAAATATGTATGAGTCTCACGGGAGTTTTATAGTTAAAATTTTATAAAGACTTTCTAGAAAAATTATTTTGAACTTGATAGGTTCAGTAGTTTTTCAGAAAAATACGGAAAACTACGGAACCCTACACTGAGCGTGGCCCGACACGCTCTTGGCCGGTTTTTTTTTATGTAGTCGTCATTCCTATTCAAAACACTTAAAAAATGTATTAAATATGTAGGGTCAAAGGTTTAATTCCCATAGAGAATTTCGCATAATTTTTTTGGTTGACCATCTATATTTGCATAAAAAACTACACATAAAACAGGAGCACTGACGAAAGCCTTAAAAAGTTAGGTATCCGTAGGCGAGATGAAAAAATCACGAAACATGAAATTCTCACTTGTTTTCAATGCAGGGCATAATACAGTTTTTGATAAAAGGCTTCGTAGTATTTTTAAAAATTTCTGTGCTTTTGCAGATATTATGGGAATTCTAACAGAAGTGTATTTTATATCAAAGAGTTTCCACAAAATATGTAACGAGTTTTTCCAGTCACTAAAAATAACCGAACAAAACAACGAAAAATCCATGGCTTGTTTTCTCAACGTCATCTTCCATTAAAAATCTAAAATTCGCCCCCCGTTATAACCCTTCACTTTACAAGCCAACCGAAAATTCGATAATTACATTTTCACACCTCGCAGGATTAAAAAGTATTAAAGCAGGGAAAGCAATTTTCTTGGAACTACCCCCGGCTGGGGTTGTGCGGCGTCACGGCGGACAAAAGGGAAAGGAGAAGCGAGAAATGTCACGGTTGACACCGCAGGATAGTAACAGAGTAAGAACAGTATGATGAGTTGATGACACACTATCTTGAGACAATCCAACAAAAAAACGAATGTCATCGATTAAACGAAAGCCCAAAAAGTTATAGCCATACAGTAACCACAGTATAGATTTTGATGATTCAGTTACCTTAGAATGGGAATGAATGTAGCAGAACGTACCTTCATAGAATGTAAATGCCCTTACCGGGATTCGAACCCAGGACTGCGGCTTAGCAGGCAGGGTCACTACCGACTAAGCCGGACTGGTCGTCATACGTATATTGCCCGTAAATGTTATTATCGGTATACCCCCATTTGCCAGAATTTCATTTGCCATAATTTTATTTGCCACCCTATTCAACAATAATAAAATTGTTTCTCATAACATCTTATGCCATAATCATTGTTTACTATATTAATCAAGTGCCAGAAACTTTGTTTCCCATAAAGTCAGTTTCCATAATGTCACTTGTCAGAATCATCGAAATCAGTAATTACCACATTCCATACCATCATTTGTCATCCAAATTAGTGACCAGAAAAGTCAATTTCCATAATGTGATTTGGCAGAATCATCGAAATGTGTAATAATCACAGAGACTAGCATAACCTACTTTGATAGCAGAGAATGAAACTGCTATCAAAGTAGGTTAGGTTAGGTTAGAACTGTGACCCCCTGGAAAATAAAACTGCTATCAGAAAGTAGGTTAGGTTAGGTTAGAACTGTGACCCCCTGGAAAATAAAACTGCTAGCAGAAAGTAGGTTAGGTTAGGTTAGAACTGTGACCCCCTGGAAAATGAAACTGCTATCAGAAAGTAGGTTAGGTTAGGTTAGAACTGTGACCCCCTGGAAAATGAAACTGCTATCAGAAAGTAGGTTAGGTAATAATATGGGCAACAATTAATATGGCAAGAATTGCTTATGGCGTTTGAATATTATATTAAACCATATTATTGCACTTAATAATATGGCTAACAAATAGTATAGCATTGTATGATTATGGAAGGTAATGTTCGGGTAAACAACCAGTATGTCATACAATTTTTATGGTAAACAAATCATTCGGGCAATGTATTGTTATGTTAGGTCAATATTATGTTAAATGACTGTCGGGCAAACAATAGACAACCGTTATTATCTATTGGGCATTAGAGTGTCAAGCACTTGTACTTCCTCAAATTAAGGAGTGCTTTTTTACTAACTATGGATAAAATTTCCCTAAAAAGCATAAACTCGCACCTCCGTATTCGGAATGCAATATCGAGGGCCATAAAATTCTCGGCGACCTACATGGCTCGCGTGTGTTGGAAACGTGGTTTTACAGCCCGAGGTGAAATGGTTCGTGGTACAGACATATATTATACATAGACAGTGAAAATACCAATAATAATTACACAAGAGAAGGTAAGATACATACAGTTTTATAAAACCAACATCATGACCAGGACTGAAAATTAGTATAGATGGATTAGGATGTAAGCATGGAATCACTATTTGGAACACAAACTGTTGGTATAGTGAATGTTATGATGACAAGGAAACTGAATTTGTTTCCGTTTTCGCTCAACAATCACACTTGATTTTTAGGAAATTCAATCAGCCAAATTTTACCAAATTCAAAATTAATAAAAATTATTAAGAAGTAGGTAATTGAAACATTTTATTCCACCCAATCATTTAGGTAAAATATTCTATACCGAAGAAAAAAATATTATATCGGTTTTAAAGGGCAAAATCACAGATCTATGTATATTCTTATACATACATCATCTTATTGCAGATCGTAAGAACGTATAAATAAGGTTCAAAGACACTGCTGTCGTGAGACGAAGTAGGTACGCAAACGCATGTTAGTTGTAAGTTGCATTGTGGTTTGTGGTAAACAACTTAATTAAGGTAAAATATATTTGAGAGCGCACTATTCACCAACAAACTGGTTCCAGTTTGGCGAAAAGAAAAAATGTAATATAGTCATAAGTTTTTTTGAAATAAAAAAATAAAAAAAAATAAAAATTATTCATAGATATAAATGGAACTGTAGCTTGTACTCGTCAAACTGATCAATATAAGTTCAGCGACTTTTATAAATTACTTTTATTTTAATTATTAACACTTTAAACTTAACTATTAACAATGTACTGCGAGTTTTGTCATGTTAATAGCGTGACCGGTAACGTGAACTAAACCGATGACGGCGTAAATTGATGGTAATATTTAATTTGTATGAGAAAAAAAAAGATCTCAACACTTTTAAAAGTTATTAAATAAAATTTACATCGTTTGCGGAGTATAGTCTATGTTTTAATTATTTTCTCTTATTACAGGCCACACCCTGTATATTATAATACTTATCTGTGGGTAAAAAAATCCAGTTGCTCTACTCAAACATATCTATTGTTTTATAGACATTTACTAACAGAGTCCACCATTACTGCTCATGAGTTAACTGCGATAGAAACCTCTTGATAAGTGGCCATTAAAACTAATAATGGTCTACGTAGCCAATGGAGACAAATGGGAGCTTGGACAATAGGGAATTGTTGTTTACCTGTGATTTAAAATCTGCACGATTATTACTGAACAAAAACAGGTTAGGTATAGGTATCTAGAATCTGCAGGTTTAGCGAAGCGCTAATTCTAAGGATTCTTTTCCGACTATGATGGGGTAAAGAAATAAAACTATGGAAACGGATTAAATCGCGTATAATGAATTGCATGGTGTTGGACATTTGCAGTTTGTTTTTGTCAATTTTGTGTAGATTAATTGGTTCATTATTTTTTAACATAGTAATGGTAAATTTTTTGAATATTGTATAACTATATAGCTTTATTAATAGTGTGTGAACCTGCCTTAAAAATCTATATTATTTGTGGTCATGGTTCGTTAATATTTCTTGTATGTGGGTAGTTTTTTGAACATTGTAATTTTTCCTCAGTCACCCGTTGACCACGAACGCTGTAAAGTGTTCGAAACGTCGGGATGAATTTTAAATTCATTATACGCGATTTAATCCGTTTCCATAGTTTTATTTCATGAGTAACTATCGCGATAACTGAAGACAATATTATGATGGGGTAGGTAGTAAAATTTGACCAAAATAGGGAGTTCGGAGTGTTACATGTTAGAGCTTTAGAGTTCGGCGTCCATAGGCTACGGAGACTACTTACTTGACGTAGTACAAAAAAGAAGCTCTTAGCAAATAGAATAGGCTAGAACAATTTTATTTCGCATATTGACTGTAATCAATCGAAGTAAGAAAGAGATGTGGATTGTGGATCACAAGACAAGTATGTACCTACACTGAGAGAAATTTGCATTGTGAATTTAACAAGTTCGACTTGTTGCGGTTTATCCGTTTGAATCAGCCAAACGTATGTTTAAAACAATATGTGTCAGGTTGTTTTTATAAAATCGACTTGTTGATTCAAGTATATTGCCGATTCAAATGACAGGTAGCTTGTTGTTTGAACCAAAGAGCACGTAGGCGCTATTTTAACCAAAAAACTTGTTGAACGAACATGAAAACTGGTTGTATTTTCTCTCAGTGTAGATAATGGCATAACCACTCACATGCTTCACAGGCACCGTAGCCGAAAAGCACAAACGCTCACGAAACGCTCACGAAACGAAACGCTCGTAGATATCTATCTCTATCGCTCTTGTGTATTGGCGCGACAGAGCCAGACTACCTTTCGCGGCGTTTCGTTTTCGTTTCGCGTCGCAGATATGCCATTCGGCTGCGGCACCAGTAGCCAGAGCTACGAGCTTACACACCTCTAAATTGCTTGCAGTAGCTGGGCAATTTTTTTCAAAGTTGTCCACCCCACTTTTTTTGTAACATGGGTATTTTTTACGCGATTCATACTAGCGTCTTTCGACCCTGATAGGAGAAAAAAAATCCCAAGAATTCCATAGATTTTTTCGAACCTTCCATTCCGTTACCGCCATACAAAATGTATGAAAAAATGGTAACGGAATGGGAAAAAAACCTTAGGATACTTTTTTTCTCCTATTAGAATTGAAAGAGCTCGCGATTCTGAGTGGAAACCACATAAAAAATTCAAAATCTAAAAAAAGGGGGGGTGGACAACTTTGAAAAAAAATGGACCAGCTGTGGCTACGTAGCAGAGTATTGAAATGTTTGATTAAAGTTATGTCGAAGCGCTCCTTTTTTGAAAATCCAAATCACGTGAGTAGATAAGTGGTATCTTACATTGTTCCCGTTTAGTTTATCTTGCCTTTGTTTAGTTATATTACATGGTTCTCAATTACAAGATAGAGACATATATAAAAGAGCATCATCTTATAAAATATTTCTTTCCCTTGTTTAACAAATTCTTAATCGAGGTATGCACTTATTCAACTTTTTTAAATTACTGTTTACATCTGTGTACTGTGGCGACTCCTAATTAAACGAAATTATTCAAGTGTTCATAAACAAATTAAACACGATTTGTTAGATGGCGCTTTTTGGGGACGGAGACGGGAATTCATGACAAATGCTGCCACCACATTACCGCTGAGGGCGCTGAGGCTGGTGGTCTCTTTGCTCAAGATGTTCTTTTTAATAAAATTATAGTCAGAGAGGGAGAGGGTTGTTTCGAAATGGTGTCTGACTTTAATGTACGTGATGGCATATCAGTGTTTTATTAAATATCATTTTTAGGGTTCCGTAGTGAACTAGGAACCCTTATAGTTTCGCCATATCTGTCTGTCCGTCCGTCCGTCCGTCCGTCCATCCGCGGATAATCTCAGTGACCGTTAGCACTAAAAAGCTGGGTACCAATATGTATATCAATCACGCCGACAAAGTAGTAAAATAAAAAGTGAAAAAAAAAAAATGTTTTGTTAGGGTACCCCCCCCCCCCTACATGTAAAGTGGAGACTGATTTTTATTCATTCCAACACCAACGTGTGTTATATTGTTGGATAGGTATTTAAAAATGAATAAGGGTTTACTAAAATTGTTTTTTGATAATATTAATATTTTCGGAAATAATCGGTCCTAAAGGAAAAAAATGTGTGTCCCCCCCCCTCTAACTTTTGAACCATGAGTTTAAAAAATATGAAAAAAATCACAAAATTAGAATTTTATAAAGACTGTCTAGGAAAATTGTTTTGAACTTGATAGGTTCAGTAGTTTTTCAGAATAATACGGAAAACTACGGAACCCTACACTGAGCGTGGCCCGACACGCTATTGGCCGGTTTTATTTTGATAATCCTTATGTTCGTCATTGTATTATGGCTACTAAAATACCGTTAAATTTAATAATCATGTTGTTAATTTAAACAGATTTTATTGTTTTATTTCCTGTGTCTACGCTTTTTGGAATCTATTGAGGTTAGTTTTACTTCTAATTGTTATTTCTTAATTTGACCAGGCCTCACTGAAAATTAGCGCCCCTTAGTGCGTTTTCACATTATCCGATCCGATATCGGATTTAGGACCGATATCCCATATATTTAAGCCGCCATCTTTGACTTGCTCCCTTGAATTCCTTCCTACATCCGATATCGCACTTAGTGTGTCCTAGGATTCACTTCAGATAATCAAGATCTTTTGTTTTTTTATTTTATTTTTTTTTACAAACGAGCCGCTGCGCAGTCTCCTGTGACCCTGATAAAAAAGCACCGTCTGAATAACGCAAGCAAAATGAGGACGATAAATTGATGAAGTCCCTTAAAAAATGAGCAGTTTTACAGCAAGTTACCCAGCGTTGAAACCAGCAAGAGGCCATTCCTTTGATCCTTCTCTGAATAAAATCAAAGGTTCTCGAATAAATGACGAACAATTCTTGTCGCTCCAAATCCCTCGGATCTAAATATTGAAACGGATATTGGATATATGAAGGGTCCTTAATATTAAACTTTTTTTAATTATAAATGGGCTTACACATGGTCACAGACTAGCTGAGACGAAGATATGGGAGCTCGCCCAGAACAAATTATGAGACGCTTCCGCGGACGTGCGTCCACTGCCGCGATCTCGATAATGAATATAACGAATTATGAAAACTATCGGAGGTAAGACGTGGCCTTGAAGGCTGGTTCACACGTATTAAGTTGTCAAGTAATTAACTAAATTTTAACTTAATTTTAAGCGACTTAAAGCGTGTAAACAATCAATTTAGTAATAAGTTACAAGTTAATATTTAGCGTGCACTTAAGCAAGTAAATTAGAATTTTGTCTATTTTTCGGTTAAGTGGGTGGGCGTGAACTACCACTTGATACGTTTGGACAGGCACGATTTAGTTAAATATTAGTTAATTGTATAAGTTTGGCGGAGCGGTTGCGATCGTATGTTCGTGAGTTATCTTTTTTCGAAGTGGTCGGAAGACACTACAGTGAAGTTTATTGAAGAATAATTATGTTAAACAAAGTTGCACTAGCCCCATATTCATTCCTTCTGCTTATCCAGTTTCTCATCCAGTCTCGTGGGTGCTCTCGTTTCCCTGTCTATTTCATCCTTCAGTTCGTCTTAAACCTCGCTGAATACGAATTTAATTAATTACTGAATGAATGACTTGAACGCGCCGTTGATCGTCCATTTCAGGATGACTAAAGAGCTTAGCTGTTTACGACGTGTAAACGCTTACTTAAAATTAAGTCGCTTAAAATTAAGTTAAAATTTAGTTAATTACTTCACTACTTAATACGTGTGAACCGGCCTTCACACGTATTAAGTTGTCAAGTAATTAACTAAATATTAACTTAATTTTAAGCGACTTAACGCGTGTAAACAATCAATTTAGTAATAAGTTACAAGTTAATATTTAGCGTGCACTTAAGCAAGTAGATTAGAATTTTGTCTATTTTTCGGTTAAGTGGGTGGGCGTGAACTACCACTTGACACGTTTGGACAGGCACGATTTAGTTAAATATTAGTTAATTGTATAAGTTTGGCGGAGCGATTGCGATCGTATGTTCGTGAGTTAACTATATTTTTTGAAAAATGTTGTGGTCGGAAGACACTAGAGAGTGAAATTTAATTATTGAAGAATATATTAAACAAAATTGCACTAGCGCCATATTCCTTCCTTCTGCTTATCCAGTTTCTCACCCACAGTCTCGTGGGTGCTCTCGTTTCCCTGTCTATTTCATCCTTGATCCTTCAGTTCGTCTAAGTCCTCGCTGAATACGAATTTAATTACTGAATTTCGGGATGACTAAAGAGCTTAGCTGTTTACGACGTGTAAACGCTTACTTAAAATTAAGTTAAAATTTAGTTACTTACTTGACAACTTAATACGTGTGAACCGGCCTTGAGCGCACTGACGTGCGGACGTCATCTGGCGCGCTGGATATTTTAAGACCGTGCACACTTACGGCTCAGCCACGACATTGGGCTAAGCGCGACAGCGGTGAGCGGCGGCCATACATTGGAGCGAGACACAGCGATGGGACTTTTCATTCGCACGTATGGCTGCCGCTTACCGCTGTCGCGCTTAGACCAATGTCGTGGCTGGGCCGTTAGTCGAGGTTATCAGCGGCGTCCGTGTGACGCGTCTCATAATTTTGTTCCTAGCTTCAATCGTTCACATGATAGACTGTTTGCAGAGAAAATACCTAAATATATGACTGAATTAGTCTGTAATACCGAGTGTAAACCCGACATGAGATCTCTTTGATCCGCCCCTAAATTAAAATCAATGGTTTAATCTTGCGTTAGCTTAATGATGAACATTTCTTGCCGCCATAATTTAAACCATAATACATTTCATACATGTAATTATATCTATGTATTAACCTCATCCTGGGATTTTTTATATGTCAGGTACTTTGAACAGCAAATGTGTGAATTTATGATTTTTCCATGCAATTTTACAGCTCACTGTACTTGTCTGACGTGACATGACATCTGATCATACAGTCATTATGAAGGTTGAAACATTTGACAGAAAGTTCTTATACTATTAAACGAGCAATTCTTGTATACAGAGTGGGGCCTGTAACAAAGGCGAATAATTGAACTGTAGGCTATTCCTCTTATACTGATCAACATTTGTTCAGTGACTTTTAAAAATTATGAAGTCTTTAAATTTTTAATTTTTCATACAAAATAAATATTATCTTCAATGTACGCCATTATTGTTGTCATTGACGTTGTCTGTCACACTTTAGACTTAACAGAATTCGCAATACATTATTACCTCTTAGAAAAAACTTTCAAGGGTGATAAAAATCAAAATACAAGTTATTTTTAAAAGTCGCCGAACAAATGTTGATCAGTATAAGGAGAATAGCCTAGAGTTCAATTATTCGCCTTTGTTACAGGCCCCACCCTGTATTTATTTATTTATATATACCGACGATCTCGGAAACCGCTCTAACGATTTCGCTGAAATTTGTTATGTGGGGGTTTTTGGGGGTGAAAAATCGATCTAGCGTAGCCTTAGATCCCGGAAAACGCGAATTTTCGAGTTTTCATGAGTTTTTCTTTCGCGTGTGTAAACGTAAAATATGGTCCTTAATTTCGCCGCGCGCGCATCGATTCCGCTTAACTCAGTCGTACGAGGTCGGTCTAATGTACGCAGATAGATTCTATCGTAGGTGACAGGGTTTCGAATCCCGGCCAAAAATTAAGTTTTTGTTTTGGCTGGACGCGAAGAGCCGCTGTGGACGCCTCGCCGGCAGGGCGCTCAGCCCGGCGGGACAGGGGCGTTATAGTGACGTTATAAATCAGGTTGTAAGACTATGTTATAGTGACGTTATAAATCAGGTTGTAAGAAATCTCTTACTGCCCGCCATTTTGACAATTGGTTGACTGTACATATATGGGACTCGTTTCGAACTTTCAGAAATTAACTCTATACCTCTAGATGATACGGATCGGATTATTTCAATGTTAGAAAAGTGACGTTTTTGTTTCAAGTAATGTCATTTTTGAGATTGTTTATGTCAATGGAAGGCTATATACGATCCATTTTGTAAAAATGTACACCATGGTCAGTGAAACGTGGCCAAAACGTCCGAGCAAAAGGTAAAATAATGATATTTACTCGAGTTCGATCTGAAAGGGACTTTCAACATGTAGACCACATATCGTAGTTGGTACCTCTAAGAGTTTTTATCCAATGTGACAAGCGTAGTAAACATATAGGGATAATAGAGATATATTCACATGGTAAGAGGCTAAACGACAAATATCAAAAACCTGTATCATAAAACCGTTCAGATGACAACAGGACACGCAATCACGTCCTAATGGCCCATGTCATTAGTGCACGTCGTTAATCTTACTCGTTTGCGGTGTGGCAGGTGACTTTGTACCTGAAAATAGAATAGAATCGTTATTTTGGGGAAGTTCAAGGACACATGCACGAGGTGTAATGTATTCTAAAGTTATCCGTGTATGGTGCTCCTACACTGGCCGTTATGGTGTGACAGGGACAGCGTAACGTCAATGTTATCCCGGGGCTGCGCGCACACAGCTTAAGACGGGCAAAATTTTAAGACGATACAGGAGGGGTTCAATTCTCCATGTTCATATTCATATTCATTTTTATTTGCATTAAGCATACATTGTCACTATACATAATTATACAATTACATACAGGGTGTAACAAAAATGGTGGTGATCCGTTTAAGGGCGTATTCAGTATCGTATTCTCAGGAAAAAGTAGGATAAAAATTTTTTTTCGCAAAAATTTTTTTTATCTTTGTATGGAGATTCGACTGATTCGCGCGGCCCGGCTCATACAAAAGTCAAAATTTTTTTAGCGAAAAAAAAATTTTCTTCTACTTTTTCCTGATAAGAATACGATACTGAGTACGCCCTTAAACGGATCACCACCATTTTTGTTACACTCTGTATACCATCATTATAGCTCATATAATACTAGATTAGAAAATAAAATCCATTAATTATATAGAATATCAAAAAAACGATCAATAATGTAATTTTTTTTTCAGTTAATTTCATTCAGTCAGTCATGAATTCATACAAACGCTCTCCACTATTTCCTCTCTGGTTTTTAAGATAGAGAAATGATTTTTTTCAACACAGATTATTATTATTTTTATGTGTGTCGGACCGTTTTGATTTAAAATATTAATTTTCCAAAAACCAATACCTAAACTTTATCAAAACAATACAAAGTTTTTCTGGAATGACAGCCAAAATACCTACAATTTCGAATAATACTTGTTGTATGGCAACCCTACAACAGATAAACATAAATATGTGCATTTGAAGTGCAACAGATAATGCAATGAACGAGAAGGAAGTGTTTCATTCAAAAATTAAATTTACCCAAAATATTTATTACGACTATCAAAAAATCTGCTACGTTACAATATTTTTATTTTAAAAGATTTTTCGGGACGTTAAAAAATTTCCAAAAAACGGCCTTATTGATTATGGCGTAAAAAAAGTGTGGCATTCAAAATTGGTAACAATTAGCCAAAAAAAACTAAACGGTCCGACACAGATTATTTTATTTCTATTCAAATTCTCAAATTTCGTTACAGTTGATTAAGTTTAGAAGGAGGAAACAGTCGAGAGTGAAACCTCGATTTTAAAGATTTTTCGCAATGTCTTTTAACTGAGTTGTTCTAAATGGTATTTTTTTTCAATAAATCTAGTTTAATAACACTGGTATATTTAACTAAAATTACCAAATTAAAAGGAGGACTTTCCATTCTCGCATTTTTGCTCCTGTAGCGTCTTAAAAGCCATTGTGGTAGCACCAGGTCACATTATCGTTTCACTCACGAAGGCGCGTGCTTTGGCTCAATGGGATTGATAGTCATACAAACATAGCGTCCAATCATGAATACTTTACTAGATAGCGTCAACGTCCCGGTAAATACATACAGTGTGTAAGTTTTATACGGACGCTAAATGAAACCAGACATAATTATAATTCATTCATTATGAGGCGTTTTAGAGTTTTTCATAATTTTTACTCCAAAATTATTTTTTGTAATTTTTTGACACAATGGTTGCGACAGTCAATGACGGTTCTAGTAACCGTTTGGATACGCTGTGCTATCTCCATACAATGAATTTCATTTTAGTAGCATATAATAGTAGAAGCTCAGACTAGTAGTAAATAGTAGTCTTCAATTTAGTAGTGGATCCCCCCTCCAACTGAGGGGGGACTGAAATCTTCTCGAGGCTGAGGCGTAGGGTTAGAGCCGGCGTAGCTTTATTTGACCTTCATATGCGGATTGTAACATATGCCTACTTGAAAAATAAATCTTTCATTTTCATTTCATTTTAATATTGTGTACAAAATATTTAATAAACTGATAAACTCTTCTAATAAACTGAACTCCCAAAATATCGGACCCCAGGCTCCCATGAGCCGTGGCAAATGCCGGGATAACGCAAGGAGGACGACGATTGTGTACAAAATATTTACATAGAATTTACAGGAATAGGTGACCTAACTGATCAGTTTTTCTAAAAGTGCTGGAGCTTCTAAATGTCTATTTAGAGTATTTAGGTTAAAAGTGAACCTAGTTAGACCTCGCTAGAAATGTGTTAACTCACACATTCAATAGACACATTGTTAGACTGCAGTAGATGCACGCCTCTGCACCGTTTACCAAAATTAACACGTCCGCTCGCGAGCCACTTGAGGCCACAATTATACTGAGGTCACGATGCACATTCTTCTAGAAGTTTACGTACATTTTTAAGGGACCATCCACACTCATGAGACGCATGTCTTGCGGCGCGCAACGAACGTCTCCGCCACGCCGCCCGAATGTAATTCAAAAAACGTCTCCTCAGTACATTTTGTATAAGAAGGACGTAAGACGCGCCTCCAGGTGTAGTGGCGCGCGATCCGTTGCGCGCCGCAAGACATGTGTCTCATAAGTGTGGATGGTCCCTAAGGAAACAGCTTTAAGATTTTTATTATTTATTGAAATGGTTTGATTCGAAATGTAATCTTGATGACGTCTAGCGTCAAAAAAATTATTTTCGTGTTTGGCATTGAGATCTAATCGCGCGAACTTATTAATACTATAAATAGGTATTCTTATTAATGTATATTTAAAAAGACCTATGAAATTATATTTATCGAGTGCAATATTATCGAGTTATATATATATATATATATATATATATATATATATATATATATATATATATATATATATATATATAACTCGATAATATTGCAATTGTATTAGTCTGGAGATTTTTTACCATAATTTGTCAAAACTATTGAGTCAAAAATGACAAATGAGGTGTCAAACGGCTCATTTTTATGACGCGGTTGACAGGGTACAATTTTACGGACATTGAACTAGAAGGTAAGAGGGTTTTTGTCGAAAACTTGGATACAAAGTGTTCGAAATACCTATTATGCACGTTTATAATTTGAGCTTAAGAAGCCAATTCCTTGGGTAATTCAATGATTAACATTGCCTGGATAAGGATGCAGATCAAATTTTTTTGTCAGCTTGCTCTTTTTGGATGTTGTTTTCAGCGCTTTCTAACACAAACTAAAATTGGATTTACAAGTTATGACTAAAATTGCATCATAAAAATAATTGGGAAAGTTTTATTTGCAGCTTATAACACAAAAATATGATCCACAATTTTTGACAAAAATTTAATTACTTAGGTATAAAGGAAACGAAATAAATAAAGAAGTAATTCGCTCGCAATTTTCCATGCATATTATAGACTGGCAAAACAGGCCAGTAGTTATTAAAAAAATGTTTGTGTCAATTTAACGCGCTATGCGCTATTCTTCATAATAGATTAGATTAGATTAGATATATTTATTTCACAACATGATTACAGTACAAATTACATTTAAGTCAATTTATAAGAATCTATATTGTGATCGTCAAAAAAATTATAGAACATAGTATCAATATAATTAAAATAAGTTAAATTTACATAATATGAAATGATCACCAAAAATGGACCAATACATTAGGCATATGAAAAAGTGGGGCAACTATCCCACTTTTACCCTAAATAATAATATTTTGACATCAATTCATGTTTGAATCGCCCTCTAGTAAGTAGCGGGCAGGAGTCACTAAAATATTTGAAACATTCTGATACGCATAAAAATCGAAGTAAACGATTTCGTGATACAAATGAGATGTTATCTTAATAGTGGCTCGTTATCATTATCATTACAAACGGCCTTACATTACCTATCTGCGTCGAATCGGCTTTTAATTAACTGCCCGATTCGAAAACAAACTTTATAATATCAGCTACAGCGGGGCAAATGTATTTCTTTGACCTCAACCGGCTCACCAAATCGAAATGGCCTAAACATAATTGACATTTGAAAGGTCATTGACTGGGCCAATGTTATCGGATCAGACTGGTTGTCAAACTCGTCTAGCAACTTGTGCAATAGTGTTGGATATTCTCCCACAGATGTATGATATAATTTCCTGTTTATCGAATTATGATTATGAGTATGTACTTGTGCTTAATTTGGTGTAGGCAATTGATATGAGGTACAGAGGGGCAAATCTCAACTGGGGGACAATAGGCTTGTTTCTTATACTTAAAATAATAGTACATTACGATACAAGTGCATAAAAAAGGAAGTCCGAAACGAGTGGCGATAAATTAAAACACGACCGAAGGGAGTGTTTTAAATCGACACGAGTTACGAATTTCCTTTTCGCACGTGTATCGTACGACGTTTTTCAGTACAGATGAGCCTCCAAAGTTTCGACCTTACGCGCGTTTTTTTACGCACTAGTGCGAGAAGTGGTTCATTATATGCCAGGTCTAACTATTAAATCTAAAATTGAAGAAAAATATGGACAGTAGTTATGTTTAAACATAATTTATATTATTTTATTTTAAGTTTAATTTTAGATTTAATAGTTAGTTTTATTGTAAGATAATTTTATGTCCCTAATGTTTTATTATGTTATATATTAAAGTATTTAAAAAAAATTATATTTAATAAGTCAAAGAGAAAGATATAAAGTAAATGAATTGACCGTGACGTCACTCCTCAGTATTTCATAGTAATTCCGTATTAGCAAATCGTTTTGATAGTTCATAAAAAGAAGCTGATTTGACTACTAAGAAACTAGCCTATTGTAACTAATCCATTTTTTCCATTATTACACTATGATGTTGAGTTCTACATGTATCCACTGAACACGCCTACCATATATATAGCCGGTGGGCACTCTATGTAAAATTAGACGATTTGTTTCATCACTTTAATTTGGCTTTAAATTATCTTCAAACTTATAAAGCTTCCGGAAATTGGATTTAAAATCTAGTTGAGAAAATGCAAGAGAAAATTTAAAACCGTGTGATCTCTTATTATTGATCAAATGTAGGTTTATTACCAACGTTCACGTAACTGATTCGTCGTCGGTGAGAATAAGATCAATATGTGTATCAATAGTGATTTACTAAGTTTAATGTAAACTTAGTAAATCATAGGTAATTTACTTTTTTTTTTCATTTATTTATTTCGGGACTTTTAATCTTAAGATTATGCCAGTCCCATCGTAACTTAAACTAAATTACAGTCATCTACGACCTTACAGTATACTGAATTAAATATTTATAAATAAATAAATATCTCTCCTTTGCCTCTTCTGAGATCGGTATAGCTAAGATACTTTGAAATGCGCCTATATCAAATTTATTTATATTTAGTGACACAATCAACTTTTGTCTGATATTTTCGTTCCGCACACATTCCGCTAATACTCGTACATGCTGAACATCTTCTACAACATTGCAAGCTTCGCAGTTTGGGGATGGCACTTTCTTCATCATAAAAGCGAACTTTTTAAGAGGAATGTGTCCTGAACGAAGTCTTAAACCTATCTTGATTAATGTTCTACTTAACCTAGCATTTGTAAACCAAGGGATATGAGAGGGCCATCCTGCGTATGATTGAGTGGGGCAAACAGGCAATAGCAAGGCGAGGAACAGGGCTGGTACCGACTACAAAAATAATTGATTTGTTTATAATTTGGATGTTTAGATTATTGCAATCCTATAAGAAATCTGAATTCAAAGGTTTATTATTTTTTGCTTTTTAGTTTCTCCGTGTTTTGTGATGCGCTTATTTTTGAAGGCGGTTTTTTGCACTACATCTGTACACAGCTATAATTTTGCATACAACGAAATACGAACAGTTGTACGTAATATCGCTCTGCAGTCTAAACCAGAATGATACCTTTATGCATGACCTGGAACAATTAGATGCGTCACCGGCGCTCAATCGTTGTTGGTGCAACTGCTTTGAGGGGCTCCTAACGAGTTTCACCGCAACCGCACACAGTATAATGACAGCAGAACCAATGCCAGGCTGCGTAAACAACATGCCAAATAGTAGCGAGAAAAGCGTAAACTGTTGCACTAAATATCGAATACCGGTCTGGCGTAGTCGGTAGCCAGCTGAGCGGTCTTGGGTTCGAATCCCGGTAAGGACATTTATGTGTGTGATGAGCACAGATTTTTTTCCTTGAGTCATGGATGTATATAAGTATGTATTTAACTACATAAGTACGTATATAGTCGCCTAGCACCCTTTGCTTGGTTTGGGGGTTGATCTGTGTAAAATATCCCCCAATGTCTTATACCTTTAAACGAGCAATTCTTATATAATTATATATATAAATGTATTTTTTTTTTCAAACAAATATGTTCAATTCCCCAGCTGGGTACTACAGTTTTTTTTTCAAATGTATTAATGCAGTTTTATTTTTTATTAAAATCGATGACATGGTCCCCAAGAACAGATTTAGTATGTCTTATAGTTTCAGTCTTTCCCATACTGACCGATTTGAATGAGCCACCCTGTATAATAGTCATATACCTATAATATATGACCACCATATCCACATCTTTTAACTTTGTTTCAAAATTTCAAAGCAAAGTTAACTAAGACAAACTTTTCTTAATTTACTGCCCCAGTTATTAAAAACTCCACAGAAAAGATAGTTGAGCTGAGCCCTTAAAAATACCAGTTTAGCACAGGGAAAGCAAAGTGAACCAAGTCGTTTAATAATAAAATTCTTCCTTTCAGTGTAAAGTCGTGTTTAATTAGAGGGGGGATCAGGCGACCCCCCTTTAGCGTGGGGGTGGGAATTTTTAATAGCATTCCTTGAGTTTGATATTTACGTTTGATAGATGTTTAAACTGAATTGCAGTAGAGTAACCTACTGTTGTAGATATACCATATCATTATAATTTCTGTAAAAAAATAGCACCACAAGTTTTTTCAAAAATGTCTTGTAAAAATTCTTCTTCTTCCTCTTACCCTTATCCCACGTTATGTGGGGTCGGTACAACATGTCATCCTCCTCCATTCTCTTCTATCTTTCGTCATCTCAACACTCACATCTTTCTTTCTCATATCCTCTTTCAGACAATCCATCCATCGTTGTTACCCCTCCCTCCACAGAACTTTATTTATATAGAAGAAACAAGTTCATCTATTTGTATAGGGGCCGAGCGTGTCAAATTTTGTACTGAAGTTGTTTCTTGCCTGTAATTTTAAATATGTCTCAGGCTCTTGATTGTTCATAATTTTTGTGTTGTTGCAATTGAATATCACGTAACGAGGCATTTTTTATGTTTTGATTGACTTCAACTTACAAAAATTGACGCCCGAAAGCTGCAAGCTGCGATTAAAGACGGACAACTCAGTGGATTTCACTGAGTTCATTTGACACGCTAAGTAGATACGTTTGCTTGATCTATGGTATATATGACATCTGTGCCTCCCTCCATCAACATTCATCTCCAAAATTGTTTTGCCCATATGACATTTTAAAGAATCGTCATAACGAATTTGGATGACTTCCTAATGTGAATTCGACTCGAGTGATGTCACGGTAAACTTATTTAGGTACAGTCAGCTGCAGAGAAAAGTAGACCCCCTGCATACAAATTTGTATGCAAGGGGGTCTACTTTTCTCTGCAGCTGACTGTACTTTATTTATTTCTATCCGACTAATAAACACAAATTGGATTGTAATGTTTTTCTTATAATTAATTATCTGATGCTTTATTGCGTGTTTGGTATAAAATATTTTATTTTAAGTAAATATTTTAGGTAAGTTGCCTATTGTTATTATTATCGGAGTGACATCTTAGACGCGTTATTCGCATTCGGTAGTAACTCTATTATCTATTGAACTATTCGAGCTCTTCGGCAGTTGCACTGAATGTTTTGTACATCTGTTCTGCGGCGCGAGGTCACGTTTCTTGTGGCCGTGCGCAAATTGCCGGAGCCTACTCTCGTTTTTGTCCTTTAGTGACGCAGCTTAGAACAGCGCGGCTTTTCTAATTATCTTACTCTAGAAAATCGCTTCTCTGATGCGCTGTGTCCGGGGAGCACCAAGAGATTTTTATCCTGTGAAGCCCTTTACACCCGAGCTGATATAGGTGAAAAACTTAAAAAAGTCACCTGTTGTATGTGTGAGTGACGTGTTCGAATAGGCGTTTGTTTTGTTTGTGTTACTAATTTTAAATATGTGTTCTCTATTCGAACACGTCACTCACACATACAACAGGTGACTTTCTTAAGTTGTACACTTATACGATCGTGAGGTTGTTAGCGGGTGTTAACATATAATTGTTAATTTTAACTCTTGTCATTAAAATTCAACATTAAGTCAGCAAACCTCCATTTATTTGGTTGGAAAAGGCTAGGGAGGTAATATCAAAACCTCTCTCGTAATTGTTACAAAATGACTTGACACGTTACAATGTGTCTATATTCTAGGCTTAAAATTAAAATAATTTTAACTATAACAGTATTATAAATGCAGTACAGCTTAAAAAATAATTGCAAAAGCAAAAAAAAAATATTAAAAATGGCACACAAAAACCATGTTAAAAATTAGATGCTCTCTTATCGGAGCTAAAATTACCCCATTTAAATTCGAATATTATGTGCAAAAATAATAATAATGTCAAGTCACGTAACACCTATTTAAAAAAATGCGTTGAAAAATAAAAACATTTGAGCGCCGCTTTCTATTCGTGTCATGAATGACAAATTGGTAGCAAGTGCATATTCGTACATACATATACATGATATATTATGTGGTTTATTGTTTCAATGACAATTTCTTTTGTTGGATTGAAACACAATTATTCAGTTTTCTATCATCTGTGGAAAATAAATAATAAGCTTTAAAATATCACTTTAAAAAACGATCTCTCGTGTATTAATAAAAATACATTATATTAATGTCAATTTTGATATGACCGTTATACGCCGGTAAAAAATACTTTTTCACCTCACCAACTAATAAAGGCATTCTTTGCTATTCGAAAACGGATAGCAAAATCGCAATTTATCCACAAGAGTGCAAAGTAATTTTATACAAATTTTAACTTGATGTCTTAAGCGGGCAGGTAAATTTTACCTATAAATGATGATGTTGAATCATAAATATTGGATAAATTTATGGATTTGATTTAGTTTCATGTTTTATAGTCTGTATTTTGTTCGTGTTGGTGTGGTGAAAAATTTTGTGTTTCACTTGGTGGCAAAGTTTGTTTAACCTTCGTGCCTTGTGTAAGAGTAATTATTTATTAATGCCTTATATTTTGATTTATCTTACTGTTATTTATGATGAAAGTATTAAAGAATATCAATTGACTCATACTAGTCACTGGTTTCCGCCATGTTGCATTGTTATAAAAATGGCGGACATACAGTGACGGTGCCGAGTTCGAGTACAGACGAGTTGTAGTAAAGAAGTCTTGAATTATTTATTGTAAATTGGTTGTTAATATGTTTGTTATAAGCGAATAAAGTAAAGTGATGGTACAAGTAATAGTTTTCATCATCAACCCGGTAATGTCCCCAACAGGTCAGAAATGGGACGAAACAAGAATCGGTAAAGATTTTTGCCACGCCACACGAACGTAAGGTTTTCTTTCCTTTGTTTTTTTTTTTTTTGTGGAAGTACCATTATCTTACTTTACGAAACGTGCACTGAAATTGTTATGGTAAGTGAGACATTTATTTTTCTTTCTTTGGCGTTGAAGAACTGGTTTGATAATCTACCGTCATGACTATATTGCAAAATCTGATGGAATAAAATAATTGTGGTAAATTATATCAATAGATCAATAATACGCATAAAACAAAAGTATAATTATTGATAAAACGTGCAGTAGTCAATCACTTCTCATTATTTCTTAACATTATTGTTTTAAAAAAAAAAGAAGGTGTCATCATTACATTTACTTACCCTCAGTACTGTGTATGATTAAAAGTTATAACGATTTCTTATTTTTATGAATCCAAAATGGAACACAACTTGTTCAGAAAATTGCATATTATTTTACACATTAAGCGCTACGATATGCTGCACCGGTCAATTTGTGACAGTATGTCTTTAAGAAATCGTGGAGTTATGAGTAAACTGGCACTTTGTCAATAGGAATAAACTCTTGATTAAACGATTTTTCCTTTGTATTAGCAATGCCTCGAGTTGTTAAAAACGGCTAACAAAATTTTGCTTCAAATTCACATCTCGGTTTTTGAAAAGTGGTGACATTTATTATACCAGTAAGAAAATAATCATGGGTCAAATACTTGTTACTTAATTATGATACATATTCGAACTTATCAGATTATACAGATCTGGACTACAATTTAAAATAAATATTTAATTATATAAGCTGTGTAAAAATATGTAATCATAAAATATTCTAATATTGCAATTTCTTGAGTCACGGGACACAATATTGGTAAAAAAAATATGTATACATATGACATGTTGATTTTAGTTCAAATTGAAAATTATAATACAGGGTTACTTGATATTTGATGCGTTAAGTACGATATTGATCATAGTATTTTTAATGTATACAAAAGTCATTTCCTTCTGACACGTGGCATAATGCCGGACCGTGCCCAAATCCTGGACTAAGTTTTTAAATACTTTGTGTGAATTAGGGTGTGCAAACCGGTTAACCGGTTAACCGAAAAACCGGTTAACCGAGACTTTTTGGCCTCTGTTAAAAACCGGTTTTTATAGTCTCTAACCGGTTAATAACCGAAACCGTATTTATTTCTCAAAATTTGGAAAATTAGGCATTAAAAGGTTCAAAAATACGTATTTATTTAATGTTTTGTAATAATAAAGATTTATTCATTACTTTTCATTGACAACATTATTATCTGTAATTTATTTATTTATCGTATAGCTTTTACACACTGGTTAATAGTTATTTGTTATACAAGGGGGCAAAGTTGTATTTTAACGCCGAGTGTGGAATTGAAAAACGAGCAAGTGAAAGGATTCTATAGTTGAACCACGAGCGAAGCGAGTGGTTCGAGAATAGAATACTGAACTTGCGAGTTTTTTAACACACGAGAAGTAAAATACATTTGCCCCCGAGTGTAACACAAAACTTTTCCCCTCACTATAGCGAGGAAACTACAACGCAAAAAATGCGTTTATCACTGCTTCCACTATTTCCACAGGTGGTAAATCATCTTTATTACTAGATTCACTTACTTTTATAAATTTTAAAGCAGTTAATTTGACTTTATTCAAGGTCAAATTACTTTACCCACTAGTGGATAAAATGCGTTTTTACCCGTTGGTATTAAAGGACAAAACACGTGTTTCCGAGCTAGTCAGGGGAAAAACTTATTATATGTAGTTACATTCTGTAATGATTTTATTTTAAAAATTAGTCCCGAGTCTACTCAATTAACGTTCAACCTCTTACAACGACATAAGCACAGGTATTTATTTGGTTTTCGTATGTGATAGTATGAAAGTACATCCGTTTATTACGACTCCGATTTTAACGACCAGCCGCTTTTTACGACACATTTTACACAGAATCCGTCCGTCAAGTTCGGTTGCAACGACGAGCGACAACGTTTTTAGTTTTACTAGTAAATTGAGGAAACAAAGCTACTTCCACCCGAGCACGGCCCCCTGTCTTGCCTACAACAAGTAGCAAGATTACATTGTTGCCATGTAACTTTTTGAAGTATTGCTTTTAAAATTTTAACAATTTGTTCGCGTCGGGTTCGCGTAAGCTAAATAGAACCCAATTTGTATTTTTCGATTGCGTGTAAACTAGCTTTACTTACAAATGATGAGCAAGCACGCATACTAAAAAGGACTTTTTTAACTAAACAAGTCACAATAAAATAAGGTGTTAATACTATGATAATAATACCCTGTAAATAAACCTATTGATTGAAATGTTTTAGTAATAGAGATGTAGATATTACTTTTAATTAAAAGAAATGAAATTCGTTTTGTACGACATCCGGTTAGTACGACACGACGTAATATCAGCGGTCCCTTGAGCGTCGTTGTAACCGGAGTCTACAATACAATACAATACAGTACAAATACTCTTACCGTATACCGGTCTACCGTATATTTCAAACTATATTTTTTAAAAGAAAGGTAAAATGGAGATCTTGGTTTTCTTACATCAATTGCTTGTATTACTAGGGGCTCTGGGAGCTGTAGACATGCCTAGAAAACGCAAAACTGGCGCATCACATTCAAACCACACAAGCCTATTCTAGCAATATCCCCATTTACCAAATTTCCAAAAACTGGAATTAACTGGATAAAAATGATCTTCATCGTGCAAGTAATACCTGCTACGATATCATCAGCATCAGAATTCTTAAAGGTAATTGTAATTATTGCGTAGTACGGCCATTTACTAAAAATCCTCAAAACCGGTTAATAACCGGTTAACCGGTTTTGAAGGAAAAGTCTCGGTTATTAACCGGTTTTTTAAGTTAACCGGTTTTTGCATACCCTAGTGTGAATCGAATCCATTCCATTAATCGTTAAATCGAAGTTGTGTCACTGTCATTCAATTCTGTCACTGAATTTAAAATTTAATGAAATTAACTTTATTGTATTAAAATGCCGGATTGTATATCCATCTGTTTTAATAATGTGACTTCTTATTGTAAAAAGGAAGTCTTAAGCTTAACCGTAACTAGAAAATTAAAGTTTTGCTATGTTTAATCTGATTGGCAAGAACATGATTGAATGTTACCATATAACGTTTATTTCCAATCAAACTAAGTTCTAAATCTTCATCTGTGAAGCATATGTTGTACGTCAAGTCGTTTTAAAAAACATGTTTATCGTTATAGCAGTGGTATCGTTACAGCAGTTGTCAATCTATAACAACAATCTAATAATATGATCGTTATCATTTTTTTTTTTTTTAAAGTTTGGTCACCTCTGGTTGTTCGTGAAATAATTTTCGGATATACGAGTAGTAACTTGTTATAAAACAAAAATGTTTTTCCTTATATGATCAATCATCATTAGTATAAATCTCAAATATTTTAACTGTGTTATAGATTTTACAAAGTTTAATTCCATGAAAATTGAAGTGCTTGGTCTCCTCTTGCTTGTTGACGGCAGGCAAAAGGTTACATTTATTATTACTATTCTACAATGGCCAGTGATGGCGCAAGTATCTGATCAATGTATATCAAATCATTCTTCGTATATTACCATGATGATCATGGGTATGTATTCGATGGGAAATCGACAACTAATGTATAATGCTGTGAATTTAATCAATGATATCATTGTTTGTTTCTGAAATAACACTAATTCAATATTAATTGCAATGATGATTTATATATTGCAATGGTGATAATTCAGGCAAATGAGATGACATCACTTCACAATTGTAGTCAGATGTCGAGTCAGATGTCGAGTCAGATGTAGAGTCAGATGTAGAGTCAGATGTAGAGTCAGATGTAGAGTCAGATGTAGAGTCAGATGTAGAGTCAGATGTAGAGTCAGATGTAGAGTCAGATGTAGAGTCAGATGTAGAGTCAGATGTAGAGTCAGATGTAGAGTCAGATGTAGAGTCAGATGTAGAGTCAGATGTAGAGTCAGATGTAGAGTCAGATGTAGAGTCAGATGTAGAGTCAGATGTAGAGTCAGATGTAGAGTCAGATGTAGAGTCAGATGTAGAGTCAGATGTAGAGTCAGATGTAGAGTCAGATGTAGAGTCAGTCATTATCAAGAGTTATATTAATAGGTGTATTAATCATGTCGGTCAATATGTAGAGTTGGTCAAAATCATGTAAAAGAACGGTCAATATGTAGAGTTGGTAATACTCATGTAACAGAACGGTCAATATGTCGAGTTGGTCATAATCATGTAACAGAACGGTCAATATGTCGAGTTGGTCATAATCATGTAAAAGAACGGTCAATATGTAAGTTGGTCATAATCATGTAAAAGAACGGTTAATATGTAGAGTTGGTCATGATCATGTAATAAGTAATAACGCGTGAATAATAAAATTCGTCCGTAGTTACAGTACACTTTTTGTACGTTTGACTATTTTGATCACAGTACAAGGTATAATATGTAGATTTGGTCATAACTCATAATCATGTAATAAGTAGTAACGCGTGAATAATAAAATATTTTGATCGTAGTACAAGGTATACAATTAAGGCTACTATGGTACTTATTGGTAGATATCAACAAGGAGGATACCTATGGCACAATGTAACATGTATCTTATGGAATCAATGTTTGATGTACGTGGACGGACGTGTTAGTGTAAAGCACGTGGATGAACGTGCGAGTCTTTTAAGCGCGTGGATGGACGTGCGAGTATTTTAAGCGCGTGGATGAACGTGCGACTTTTGAAGCGCGTAGATGTACGTGCGAAGCTTTTAATTTTAATACACGTTGGTGAACGTGCTAACGTTTAATTTTAATCTTAATAAATAATACATTAAACAATAATATAAGTAGTAGAATTCATACTGATATAAGCAATCGATTCAAAATAATCAACCAAAAATAATATTCTAATATTTCATTACACGCCTTACGTTAACAATCGGGATATGTAGTTGGGAAAGCTTAAATAAAATGTTAGTCAATTACAGATAATTTGAGGCGCAATGCCATGTTCATGAGTGCTTTTATTATTTGAGTTAAAAAATTTACTATGTTCATAAATACCTACAAAAGCATCTTAAAAAAAAATTGTTTTATCAATGACATTATGAGAGTATATGCGTTATGTGATTTTAGTAACACGGAAAACCAACCTATTGTTAGACGGACACGTAATCTCGCTTGCCCGTATTATATAAAAATGATTACCTTAAAATGATATGATAGATCATTTTGTCGACTTCCAATGAAAAAAAGATCTTCGTAAATTCGATATTATTCAAGGCGATATCATGTAATATTTAATTAAAAAAATAAAGGGTAACTATATATAATATTAATTGAACACAAGTACATCGCTATAATGCATGCATAAATTCTGGTCTCATGGCTTATAATATATATGCAGTTCTTGGTTTTTCTTCAGAAAGCTTAAATCGCTCAAACTACATTGCGATGATGTTTCATAAAGCGGTTATTAATTAGTTTTATTCACATTATACCGCGAATATCGCTGCATTAGATAAGTTTTGATTTATTTATTTCATTAATATAAAAGTACACTTCAATCTTTAATAATTTATATTATGATCGACAATGTCAAACATTACAATTATGGCGACTTTTTGATTGGTTAAGTAGTACAGTAATTACATTTTTCTCTTTTGGCTACCCGTATCTAGTTCTTTATGTGTAATATAACCTTGGGTGCTCATTCTCAAAAATAAAGTAACAAAGAACATTATGTTTTAAATTATTATGCTCGAATCAGAAGTAACAATAAATTTGAATAACACACGCAACTTATACTTATTACTTAGCATAATTTGTTGGTGATATATTTGGTACATACTAAAAGTCAAGTACATATACCTCGTATCGGTTATGAAGAGACCTATCCAAGTATCTGTTATGACTCTTTGCAAGACAAATATTCTGCGATATACTTACATTCGTTAAGAATAATATAAAAGGTTCAATGTATAAACCCATTTCATAGATATCAGGAATAAAACTAAAATGTAGAAACCCAACATAATATTCATTGTCTAAATTCGCAATAGCCTTTCATGGAAAATAAAGTTATATTCATATTCATATTTATTTATATTGCACATATACATTACACGTCAGAAACATAAACATTCATTATAACTAAGTAATTCTTATTACTCTAAGAATTAAATTATAAAATTTATAAATGTGTTCTATATAATTTAAATACATTATCGCGCTAAATATTACATTTCAAGGAATTCATTGATGTCATAGAAGGCATTATCAATAAGCCATTTTTTTAATATACTTGATGTATATGTGGATAGACCTCTTGATAATTATATGAAAACCCCACAGCTTGTAAGCAGTACGAATAATGATTATTCATATACCTTATCTATGTCATTGCAGCCACATTGCTTGTGTATATAATATCTAACGGCTGTCGCTATAATAAATAGCAATTCGAATAGCAATAGAAACATGTGACAATCATATTAACTTGTTGACAAAAATGAATCTCAAAAGTTCTTTGACAAAACCTTATTTTTACTATAATCAGAAATACAGATCAATTTAATTCCACTTATATGGGCCTATAACCTAAATAAAATAACTTGGAATTAACTTACATTAATTATATCCCCAATATATAAAGAAGTTTTCTATTTCGACATACTATTGCATCAATCTTAACTAGAACCTAAAAAAAGTAATAATGATAACAGAATAAAAAAAAATAAAGACTTACACCGTGCACCATAGTCGTGTATTTGCGATGGTGCTTAAATAGTTGTTTAATATAATATGTATAATACGTTACAAATGGTAAATAAATAATTAGGCACGATATTTCATTAATGACGGGTTATTTGAGTATTTAAAGATTCTGCAGATGTGCATACTGCATAAATCAGAAAAATCTTAAATATAATTACTCAGTATAGCGATATATTAATAAGTGACGACAATAATTTATTTAATCATAACGACTATCAATACATTGTGACTTATTAAATTGATTACCGAACCATAATAATTTTACCATAATTTCGAAGACAGTCGAAATTTTATGTTTCTAAAGAAAGTGTTGCAAGTTTCAGATCAAGGACCCAGGAGCGTCCAGGTGAAAGGGCCAGGGTCTGGTATTCATTTACCACCCAGGAGTGCCCAGGTGAGAGGGTCGGGGTGTAGATTCACTTCCGACCCAGGAGTGCCCAGGAGAGAGGGTCAGGGTATATTCATATTCATATTCATATTCTTTATTCAGTATTGATTATACATTGTCAGGTTTTACATTCACATATTTATATACAATTTACAAAAATATTTATCTAGTTTAAGTATAATTTAATTTATTGTACATTTTCTCATTGGAATTAAAGATTATAATTATTATTTACAAAAAGTGACATATAATTCTATTTTATTCGTATTATATTATGATAATTTATGATATTAATTGCATAGTAGGTATATAAAGATACCTCTGTTTCGATCGTCGACTGAGTCCTTAAATGCTGGCATGGTATGCGAGCTTGCGTCTGGCGGCGCAATATCCGGCGTCCGTGATGAGCAGCTGCGGCAGCAGGCTGACAGAGCTTGGGTGGCCCATGATGCTATTGCCCCGTAGCGGCACGGGAATTCCGTTCAATCATGGGATGAGGTGGTGATATCATAAAATCGTGTAAATATGTTCTTTTTGCTTATGTTTCGCGAGTGAAGTGTGCAGTGAAGTGTTGCATTGTTTACTGAAATATGTTTATAACTTGTGAATGCCTTCTAATTAATTTAATCATCATAATTTAATTGGATGTAATGAATTCAATTGGATGTAATGAATTTAATTAAATGTAATGAATTTAATTGGATCTCAATAATTTAATTGTATCGAAGTAAATCTTATTCATATATTTATTTTTCACAGGCCTATGTCTGATTAATGCTCTTTCTTTACACTTGATAAGGTTTATAGAAATATTTAAAAATCCATTTTTAGTATACATAAGTTATAGTTTTATTATAATTGAGAATTACTCTTCCATAAATAAATAATATTTTGCTAATATCAGTCTTACAGCATATCGTAATTATGTGGTAAAGGTATCGGTATGAAGTGTTATATGTTTTGTATTTCTATTGTTTAAGAATTATTTCAAATGTCTTGTATTGGCTGGTATTGTCTTTCTTTTGAATTATTTCACATTAAGCTTTGGCGAAGGGTCTCGCCTCGAACAGGATGGCCGAGCTGTAAGAGTAATTATTTATTAATGCCTTATATTTTGATTTATCTTACTGTTATTTATGATGAAAGTATTAAAGAATATCAATTGACTCATACTAGTCACTGGTTTCCGCCATGTTGCATTGTTATAAAAATGGCGGACATACAGTGACGGTGCCGAGTTCGAGTACAGACGAGTTGTAGTAAAGAAGTCTTGAATTATTTATTGTAAATTGGTTGTTAATATGTTTGTTATAAGCGAATAAAGTAAAGTGATGGTACAAGTAATAGTTTTCATCATCAACCCGGTAATGTCCCCAACACTTGATACCCTCACGACGTTCAAGATTGAACCACTCGCTACGCTCGCGGTTCAATATTTATCTTTCGCTTGCTCGGGTATCAATATTGGCACGTGCGGTTAAACAACTACTTTGCCCCCTTGTAAAACAAATAACTATTTTGTAAATAAAAAGGAAACAGAAGTTTTGTAGTCCACATGATCTATTTTTGTTTGCCAAGGCTTAGCCACTTCAAGCCATCGAGGGGTAGCCCTTAAGAGATCTTCTTCAGTACACGTCTTTGAGCACTGGGGACACTGTAGCATATTTATTGTTGTTTGGGGGATCGCAAAATATATCGCCCAGTTATGAAGTCAGTCAGTTTGTTTTAAAAATTTTAGGTACTGCAGTGCTATTTTTTGGGATTTTTGGACAAGACAAAAAATATTTTTATCAACCCTACCCTCTTAATTTTTTCACTTATATTAGTTGATTCGTTTGTAGCGTACACTTGCTGTCCATATGTAAGCTGTGTCAACTGACGTGGGCGACGCGTTATCTAACACCGGGTTAATTTGTCGGAAAGCGAGATAACTATAAGCTATATTAACCACCGATTATAGCCTGACGATCCTACCGCAACTGCGCTTCTGTTTTGTATCACGTTAGTAGTTATTATATTCATCAATTTCATCATCCTCCTTGCGTTAGCTCGCCATTCGCCACGGTTCATGGGAGCCTGGGGTCCGCTGTGACGACTAATCCTAAGATTTTCCGTAGGCACTAATAGCTTTACGAAAGCGACTGCCATCTGACCTAACAACCCAAAGGGTAACTATTGGAATCAGTCCGGATTCCTCACGATGTTTTCTTTCACCAGCAACTGGCAAATATCAAATGATATTTCGGAAGTTCCGAAAAACGGGGTTCGACCCCGCGACCTTCGGAATGAAAGTCACATGCTTTTACCTCTAGGCCACCATCGGTTTTTCAGGAGTTCATAAAATAAATGTTACTTAAAAATGATATAAGTAGTCTTAGCTGGCTGGCAGTCCTCATCTTTTCCAGACTTCCTGCCTCGCACAGCTAAACTATGGAGTGACCTGTCGCCTACGGAATTTCCAGACCGATGCAACCTTCAAACCTTCAAGAAAAGAGCGTGCCTAACCTACTGTGTGTCTTAAAGGGCTGCAACGCACCTCCAACTCTTCTGGTGTTTCCATTAAGGCAGTGATCGCTTACCATCAGGCAACCTGTCAGCTATTTCGTTTTGACAGGAAGAAGCTGATTTGACTTAAAGGAAAATAGCCAATACAAGGACTCTTTATAAGCTGCTTAAGAAGTTGAAGGCACGAGACCTCAGGCACCTCCCCCTTCTAGATGGTGTGTTCAAATTATTGCACCCATGCGATTAAAACTGCACGAGGCCATGCGCTTGGCGAGGAACAGCCTATGGAGAGACCTAGTCTTCAACAGAATGGCATGATGACACGATCCTCAGCATTGAGGGAACGACTTAAAAAGAAGAAGGGGTAAATTTTCGCTAAAAAACTAACTCTTCCTGAACCATTAAGAAGTATACCTACGTAACTCTCCCTAATTGCCTTCAAAATATTTGCAAAACACTCAAAACTCTTAACAAACTGGCTCAAATTTTCTAATATTAGGCACATCAAAGGATGCAAAACAAAAGTATGACGCCCGACAATAGCTTACTGCTAAATTATTCAAAAAGTCTTAAGTCAATACTCAATCAATGGCTTATAAGCCCTTTTTGAATGAAATTCTGATCATTCGATTCAGTTACTCCATAATAATTTCAAAGTTGAACTTAAAAGGAAAGTTCACTCGAATTATTTCAAAATTCGAATGAGCAGTCAATACAAATAACGATTTAATAGCCTACAAAGAAAGTCGAAGTTTGACTAAACAGTTCTTGTCTATACAGGGTTCGTAGCCAAATACACAAACGCTTACGATACTTGTGGCAGAGCCGCGTTTCGTTCGGCGTTTAGCGTCAGCGATTGTCATTTTGGTTAGGCCGGCTGTCTTTTTTTTTCAGATGTGGAGGTTTCTTCATTGGATACTGCCGACACGGTCTTTGACAGCATACCCGACTCGGATAGCCGAGTCTGGAGGTTTCCTCCTAGCCACCTACGGAAAGTACGGACTAAAGCCCTCAACCCTGTGTAGTAGTTTGTTACCAGAAACTCGGCGCTATCGGTATACGCTTTGTTTCTGAGTGTGTGTTTGTGTGATCCGGGAGAGTGATGTGTGTACGTGATGATTTGTCGAGTGTAATGTATGTGTTGAGTGTAACGTCCTAGGTTACAGTGTAAGGAGTGAACATGTGATGTACGAAGAAAAAGTTAGAGAGGTATGGAAGAAACCAGGATATGAGAGAGATGATGTAGCCGAAGTAACAATCGTAGACGTTACGTGGCGAAACGCAGTCTGCCTATTTCTTTTTTTTTGCCATTTTTTTTGTTTTGATTATTTTTAGGGAATTTTAGGTCCATTGTAACTCAGATGATGGCAAAATTCCGTGAAACGAAACGTGAAACAATGTTATTTTGGTCTAACGTTTTCATTGTTAATATTAATAACATTGCCTTATTTTACGTAGACTTAGAATTTGAAAAGTGGAAAATTACTGCCTTGAGTGAGACGTGAACTCACGGCCTCTGGATCGATGCAGCGCTCTGCCAACTGAGCCACCAAGACTTACCAAGCCGGCGAAATTACCCGCCAGTCTAAATTGCCCCCTTATCCTTAAGGACATTGTAAAATAGTCCTTTCGTAACAAACATAATTATTTCATGTCCGTCTTAACCTCTGTCAAATCCAAAAAGACTTATATTACCATTAATTTCAAATCTTATGTAACGTTTTTTGCCCTTTAGAATAACACCGCTCAAAGCTAAAACGCTGTATCTCAAAAATTATTAAATTTGAGAATGAAGTTTACGGGTTCAGATTATAAAGTCTATATTTGAGTTTAATTCCTATTTAAAATACTGCTTTTTATCTGTGTGGAGCAGCAGGATGTGCCTATTGGGACGTCTTTATGCGGCGGACAATCAGCTTTGTTGCGTATGATTGTAGTACGGCACTTTAAGTGACGCTGTATCTTTTAGATAACATGTCAATGGCAACTGCACAACTGCAGTAGAGGTCGCTTCATTCACTAAAACGTGGCTTGGCTCGTCAGGTTATTAAGGATTATATTTGTGAGTGTGCACGGGAAAACGTTCCACTTGTCGATTGCTATAAAGCCGCTTTGTCAGTTTATTCATGTAAAGATGTAAATCTCGCCCTAATGGTAACCGACAAAGTGGGACATTTTACTAAACACAATCACATTTGACAAATACAGGGTGAACTAAAAAGGAACGTTCAAACTTTGCACAGAGATTTTTGAGGTCATAAAAAACAACTTTTTTAGGGTTCCGTAGTCAACTAGGTACCCTTATAGTTTCACCATGTCTGTCTATCCGTCCGTCCGTCCGCGGATAATCTCAGTAACCGTTATCACTAGAAAGCTGAAATTTGGTACCAATATGTGTATAGTGAATGAAAAAGGTATTCATAGCAACTGATTTATTATCATTCTACCCGCCAGTACATAAATGTATATCTTGGTATGAATACCCACACAACATCTTTCCTCTTATAAAAATAAGCCTTAAGTACATGCATTAAGATAAGATATAATATTGCCTATGAGTATTCAAAATAGAAGTAAACTTTACATATGTATAAAGTTAACTCATTAATATTAGAATATTACATAATATTATTTTAATTGCCACACAGGTAATATAGTTACAGTTTTTAGAATGAATAATTGTTATGATGATATTACACCAATCAGCGTTGATGTTACGAATTAGGTATATATTAATAATACAATTGTGGTGCTGTATTACATTAACGTAGTACATTAACGTAACATATAAGAATGACCTTATTAAATATTATGGTATTTTTAAGCACATTTTATCATCTGTTTTTTTTTTTTTTTACATGCATAGAATTTATCAACTGCAGCTGACCACATTATAAGTACTTATAGTTAACTTAAATAGTCTCTAAATTAATACATGACTTCATGACACGTAACTTTATTATTATATAATTTATAATATGTATATTTCCCCTTTTTTTTTTACAGTTATTTTATTTTGATTACCTATACATATCAGTGATTGATAGAAACATCTGGGAAACTTTTTCTTTGGCCCAAGATAACGGAACGGATATTGGAACGTTTCCGAACGGTCGCCGAGCTGTCAAGTTGACTCTGTGACCAGCTGATTTCAAATATTGAAATTTAATTATATTTTTAGCTTTAAAGAGGAGTTCTACTCATTGTTAGTTAATTTAATTAGTAAAGTATTATCAGTGATACAGTTTTGGTGAAATTGACAACGTTACACCGAATATTTATTGGACTTTGAGGCAGGACTACCCAACTGTCAACGAGTGATCGCAGCCGTTGGAATCTGCGTTTGAAACGGGGAGAGTATTCCGTTTTATTTATCATTTATTTCTACACTCAAACAAAGCTCATTGCTGCGGCCGTGAGCAACGTCAAACAAACAACATTGGCACCGTGCAGTTTCCCTTTGCTTGACGAACTAGTGGAAGCACAAGACGAGACAAGACACATTCGCCACAGACACTGCCGACTACTGACACACTGCACACTATTCATTCCTACAGCTCTCATCTCTGTCGTCATCTTGGCAAATCTTTCAATCTCTGTTGAGATAAGTACTCATCCTTTTTTATTACATCTTTCAGAAAGCCAGACGAGTGACAATGGACACCAATATTGCGACCGAAACTCGCAAGGCAACGGCACGACAACTAGAGATGCAGCTAAAAACAACAGCACAGGACCTACAAGAGTCGAGGGCCTTGTCGAAGCAGTTGTTGGAGGAAAGGGAGGAAAGCGAAGTGGAGCTCCAGAAAGTAATCAACAAAAACTCAGAATTGAAAAGGGAGCTGGCGGACAATGATGTGCAGCTGACTGATGCCCGCGGAGAAGTGGACCGTTTGCAAGGCACAATAGACACCTTCAACCAGTGCGCATCGACACATGAAGTGGCCTTGGCCCGCATCACACAGTTAGAAGAAGAACTGGGTGCGGCTAATGAGGAACTTAATTTGTTTAGGAAAGAGCGGGAGCACTATGATGCTTCGCAGTTACAGAATGTGTACCAAGAGTTGGTAAGCGGTGAAACACAATTGAGTAGGGACTCCAAACACATAGTATTCTTTAATAGTAGTAATAAGTTAAAAAAGTACATTAAGATTAATAGGTATATTAGGAGAACCCAAAAGCTGATCAAAGGCCAGGCATGTATTAAAAAATATAGTAAATTAAAACATACATTAACAGTTATGAAAAATAGGGTTCAAGACTGTCATTCAGAGCTGGAAGTCAAGGAATCAAATTTTCTGAAATTAAATGCCGACATTAACAGGCTGAAAGATGAGCTTTTGGCAGTATCCACCATGTATGAGACTACTAAAAAACAAGTTGAGGAGCACATACAGGCTTTTAATAAAATGCTGCTAGAAAATAGAGATTTGGAGGAGCGGTGTAAGGCATTATTAAATGGAAAACATTGTAATTGTGGCCAAATGCCACCAGCAAAGATTATTCAAGCCGATGTGGCCCACGACACAACTAGGCATGCGGCAGTAGTTAAACAGCCCCCTAGAGCAGTCAGTAAGACTGTTGTTTTTTCAGATCAGATTGGGTTAGGAATGGGCCCATTATTGAGCTACCAGTTAGAGCAACAAGTGACAAATTACTGTTATCAAAACATTACTTTGTCTCATTTATGTGACCTTATTTCAAAGGGATGTTATGATAGCAGTACTACATTAGTAATTTTATTAGGAAATAGTCTTAATGTAGATAAGCTTAGCATAGATAAATTAATGTCCACACTAAATGTTATTGAAAAATCTGGTGTGGGGAAAATTATATTATGTGCACTACCTTATGCAGAAAATGTATCATATGACTATAATTGTAAGATAGCTTACTATAATTCTTTAATGTACCATGCCATAGCTGTTAATAAAAAGTACCATTTCTTTGACTTAAATAAATTCATTGAGCGCTTCATGCTAGCTCCACGGAAGGTATTTTTGCCAAAGAAATTATTTGTATATTTAGTGGAGTTATTGGCCTTCAATATTGAGCCAAATAGATGTAATAGTGTTATATATAAGTCTCAGTCAGCTGACAAAGCCAAGGACCCCATGCCTCATTTAAACTAGATTGTAAGACAGCGGAAAAACACCTGAATATGAACGTTGTTCACCAGAATATTCAGGGTTTTTCCAGCAAAGAATTAGAAGTAGGATTATTTTTAGATAGTAATAATGTTGAAGTTATGTGTATTACTGAACATTGGTTGAAGCAAGAACAGTTGATATTTGATTATGTTAATTTTAAATTAGCTAGTTTTTTTGCCAGAAAATCTGCTGCTCATGGTGGCTCCCTTATTATTGTTAAAAATTGTATGAAGTGTAAAGAGCGCAAAGATGTTGTAAAATATTCCATAGAAAGAACTATAGAAATTTCATGTGTTGAATTAGACAGATATATTATTGTATGTGTTTATAGACCACCATCAGCTGACTTCAGCATATTTGAATCTACAATGGAAAATGTTCTGAATTTAGTATGCAAGGGCCAAAAACATGTTATTGTATGTGGAGATTTTAATGTTAACTTGCTCGAGTCATCTAGTAATACTGTTAAAATGTTCTGTTTGTTTAAATCATTTAATTTATTTAATTTATTTCTTGAACCTACCCGGGTAGGTGTGACTAGTGCAACATGCCTAGATAATATTTTTTGTAACTGTGAATGTATAGATAAGAAATTATTTAACTGTTTTCATTCCGATCACAGCGGCCAAAGGGCAGCTTTCTTAAACGTTATTCATGATACTCCGCAAACAATAACATATAGACCCATTACTGGATCTCGCTTGGAATCATTCAAAAATGAAATTCTACATAGTTTGTCTATAATACCATTTTCGCATTATGACTGTAATCATTTGTATCAAGATGTTTTCAATGTAATTCTTAATCAATTTAATAACAATTTCAAAGTGAAATCTATTAGTGGGTCAAAAGTTAAAACAAAGTTTAGTGAATGGGCTACTGTAGGTATTCACAAAAGTAGAAAAAGACTTTATGAACTTTATGGTGAGAGAGAGCTGAACAAGAATTCAGAATTCCTGGACTATGTAAGAAACTACTCAAGAATCTTCAAGAAAGTGTGTTTAACTGCCAAGAAAAACTTTATTAGTTCTAAATTGAAAGTGTCGGACAACAAAGTGAAAACAACTTGGAGTATTATAAATAAAGAAGCTGGTAAATGTAAATCACGCGATTGTCAAGTCAACATTGTATCAGATAATCAACAAATAGTGTCGAACAGCGATGTTGCCTCGGCATTCGAAGATTATTTCTCAAATATAGCCGTTAACACCACAAAATGTTTACATTCTTCTGCGGCTCAAGCCCATTCATTACTTTGTGCTAATGTTAAGAAATGTAATAATTCATTTGAATTTAGTCAAGTAGACTCTGTAAATATTGTTAAAACATTCAAGTCACTCAATTTAAAGAAAACGGAAGACTTATGGGGAACATCAGTTAAAGTAATTAGTCATGTCATAGATATAATAGCACCTTACTTGGCCGTAATATATAATATTTCAATTTCACAAGGCACCTTTCCAGATCTTATGAAATGTAGCAAAGTCATACCGCTTTTTAAATCGGGTGATTCGAGTGATATAACCAATTTCCGTCCCATATCAATACTTCCTGTACTAAGTAAAGTCTTTGAGAAGCTAATGTTAAATGATCTACTGGGACACTTCAACAGACATAGATTACTTACAAGCAAACAGTTCGGTTTCACAAGGGGCCGTTCCACGACCGATGCTGCTTCGGTACTCATTAAACATATATATAATTTTTGGGAAAATTCTTGTGATGCAATTGGCATATTTTGTGATCTTTCAAAAGCCTTTGATTGTGTGGATCATGGAACGCTCATTTTGAAATTAGAACACTATGGTTTGTCTATAAATGCCCTAAACTTTATGTCTTCTTACCTTAGCAATAGAACACAAACAGTAGTTGTTAACAAAACTCGCTCTAGCGGGACTGTAGTCCAATTAGGAGTGCCACAAGGCTCAATTTTAGGTCCATTCCTGTTTTTGGTTTATATAAATGATTTGCCATGTATAGTGAAAAACTTTTGTGAAATAGTACTTTTTGCTGATGATACATCACTGCTTTTTAATGTTGACCGAAAATCTACGGATTACAATGTAATTAATAGCACGTTAGCTGATGTACTGCAGTGGTTTACTGTCAACAATTTACTTCTTAATTCTAAGAAAACCAAATGTATTCGATTTTCTCTGCCGAATGTTAAACCAATCGATACAAAAATACTTTTGAATGATGAATGCTTAGAGATGGTAGATACAACACTGTTTCTTGGTTTAACATTGGACAAAAATCTACAATGGAGTCCTCATATAAAGAAACTAGCAAGCAAATTAAGTTCAGCCGCATACGCCGTTAGGAGAATCAGGCAACTGACTAATGTTGAGACAGCTCGCCTAGTGTATCATAGTTATTTTCACAGTGTAATGTCATACGGTATTCTGGTTTGGGGCAAAGCAGCTGACATACAGACTATCTTTGTATTACAAAAGAGAGCCATTCGTTCTATTTACAACTTAGGAACACGTGAATCAGTAAGAGAACTCTTCAAAGAAATTAATATCTTAACTGTAACTTCCCAATACATTTATGATAGTATAATTTATGTTGTTAAGAATTTAGACTGTTTCACTAAGAATTCTGATATCCATAATTATAACACTAGAAACAAAAATAAGCTTGCCATAAAGAAGTTTCGTGTCCGTAAAGTACAGAAGTCATTTGTTGGGCAATGCATTCATTTTTATAATAAGTTACCTGACACTGCTTTGAGATTACCCTCCCAGCTCTTAAGAACTACTTAAAAAAATCATTGATGTTAAAGGCTTATTACAGAGTCGAGGACTATTTGACAGACAAACATGCATGGCCCGAACCAGAAACTACAAAAAACGAATAGCAATTAAAATAATTGTATTATGTATAGAGGACACAGTTCAGATAAGAAAGCACATCAAATATTTTATATTTTATGTTGTGTAGGTAAATTACATATTTAATGATATTGAGATTCATATTATCTTTTTCTTCTATGACAATTTGATATGTTTTCTCTGAAGAAGAACGACGTATTATTAAGCAATAATATAATTTATTGAAATTGATTTCCATAGAGTACCTAGTCTGTTCATATTCTTTGATGAATACTTTTGCATGTTAAATTGTATGTTGTTATTTAATGCATGTTAATTATAAGATGTAATGTTTTGAAAAGAAGTTGCCCGCCGAGTTTCTTGCCGGTCCCATAGTGGATACCCCCTCCCAACTGAGGGGGACTGAAATCTTCTCGAGGCTGAGGCGTAGGGTTAGAGCCGGCGTAGCTTTATTTGACGTTCATATGCGCATTGTAATATGCCTACTTGAAAAATAAATATTTCATTTTCATTTTCATTTTCATTTTTCATTTTCATAAGTCACAAAATAGGAACGAGGCTGATCAGCTCGCGACTCGACACGGGCTTGCCTCCTGCGCTGCCCGTCCACCACCAGCACTGGGTCGCCCGGCTGGAGCTCCGGCAGTGCTCGTGATCGTTGGTCGTAGTGCTGCTTGCTAGATTGTTGTTTACGTACCATACTCTCATAGTCACGACTGTTATCTCGGCTCGGTCGAAGTTTACTCACGTGGGACGGTAACCTCGTGTTGAGTGTGCGTCCCATTAGTAATTGAGATGGCGAACTTAAGTTGTCGCGGGGTGTAGCTCGGAAATTTAAAAGACCTAAATAAAAGTCGGTGCCTGAATTTATAGATTTTATAAGAATGTCCTTAACCGTACGTACGCTTTTCTCACTTCGACCGTTCGACTGTGAATAGTAGGGAGAGGTCGTTATATGATCAAACTCCCATTCTTTTTTGAAACTCGCGAACTCTTTCGAAGCATATGCGGGTCCGTTATCCGTCACTAATACCCAAGGAATACCGTGTCTAGCAAACTGCTCTTTCATGGCTTCTACGACCGCCCTACTTCCTATATTTTTGATTTGACTCACTTCGATAAAATTAGAAAAATAATCGACTAGTATCAGAAAATATTTTGAGCCATATTGGAAAATGTCGGATCCTACTTTTATCCACGGTAAATCAGGTATATCATGCGGCAACATGGGTTCGCGCTGAGGCCTCGGCGCGCGCGCGGCGCATGCCCCACAGCGGCGGACACGGCGCTCCACATCGCTACTCATTCCCGGCCAGTACATGACGTCACGCGCATGCCGCTTACAGCGATCGATGCCCATGTGTCCGTCGTGAACGCGATTTATCATTTCCGTTCTGAGTTTTTTCGGAATATATACTAAATTGTCCTTGTACCCACACAACAATATGTATATCAGTCACGCCAACAAAGTGCAAAAATAAAAATGGAAAAAAATGTTTTATTAGGGTACCCCCCCTACATGTAAAGTGGAGACTGATATTTTTTTTCATTTTCAACCCCAACGTGTGACATATTGTTGGATAGGTATTTAGAAATGAATGGGTGGGTTTACTAAAATCGTTTTGTGATAATATTAATATTTTCGGAAATAATCGCTCCTAAAGGGAAAAACCGGCCAAGAGCGTGTCGGGCCACGCTCAGTGTAGGGTTCCGTAGTTTTCCGTATTTTTCTCAAAAACTACTGAACCTATCAAGTTCAAAACAATTTTCCTAGAAAGTATTTATAAAGTTCTACTTTTGTGATTTTTTTCATATTTTTTAAACATATGGTTCAAAAGTTAGAGGGGGGGACGCACTTTTTTTTCCTTTAGGAGCGATTATTTCCGAAAATATTAATATTATCAAAAAACGATCTTAGTAAACCCTTATTCATTTTTAAATACCTATCCAACAATATATCAAACGTTGGGGTTGGAATGAAAAAAATATCAGCCCCCACTTTGCATGTAGGGGGGGTACCCTAATAAAACATTTTTTTCCAATTTTTATTTTTGCACTTTGTTGGCGTGATTGATATACATATTGGTACCAAATTTCAGCTTTCTAGTGCTTACGGTTACTGAGATTATCCGCGGACGGACGGACGGACGGACGGACGGACGGACGGACGGACGGACGGACGGACGGACGGACGGACGGACGGACGGACGGACGGACGGACGGACGGACGGACGGACGGACAGACAGACATGGCGAAACTATAAGGGTTCCTAGTTGACTACGGAACCCTAAAAAAGTGTGTCCCTCTAACTTTTGAACCATATGATTAATAAAAAATACGAAAAAAATCACAAAAGTAGAACTTTATAAAGACTTTCTAGGAAAATTGTTTAGAACCTGATAGGTTCAGTAGTTTTTGAGAAAAATACGGAAAACTACCTCTTGGCCGGTTTTTTATTATTATTCCTCTTTATTCATTTTAATTCTTAGGCTAGGTTTTTATTATTATTTCTCTTTATTTCTTTCAAATCTTAGGCTAGGCTATTTATAATACGAATATAAAAGTAAGATACAAAACCACTTACAAAACAATAAAAAAATATAAACATATTATAAAAAACCTAACCTAGGGTGCCGCCAGCAGCGGGGCAGGGCCCAAGCGTATTATTATTATTATTATGTTTGTTCTTTACATATCTCGGGACCATGGGGTCCCGGACCTTTGTAAGGCATACGTGGGGCCGAAGCCAACAGCGCAGAGGCCCTTTAGAACAGTTTAATCTAAATGTAATGTGACACAAACCAGCGATTATCCCTGTCCGCACTATAGTAATGCACCCAAGGACAAGCCCCGGTTATTATTATTATTATAAATGGGCTTACTCTTGACCACAGACTAGCCAAAGGCAAAGACGTGGCCTACGATGGAGTGAGCTCGCCCAGAAGATGCCTGTTCAATCTTGATTTGAAGGTTTACTATCAACTATCAACTTTTATTATGGGACCAATGCTGAAATCGCACACCAACTGGTAAAGGCTTTCTTTGCTATTCGAAAACGGACAGCTAAATTGCATTTTATCCACAAGAGTGCAACGTAATTTCATACAATTTTTTACTTGATGTCCAAGGCTGTAGGAATTCACGTATAAGTGATAATTTCGAATCATAAATTCTTCATTCTTCGTCCGGTGCTTGTTGTGACTTGCTGTGTGTTCAGTGTTCAATAATTACTCATAAAATAAAAATAACCAACTAAGTAAAGTGAACCTTAATTCAACCGTGCTACAACTTAATCTACTTACTCCATTCAAGCGAACTCTTAATATCTGGCGGCCCGCTTATCAGTTGCTGCAAAAAGTGCGGGAGCACAGAGTACGCTATAATGTCAGATGAAAAAGGAAAATTGCAAATTAAGTTATCTGATGACAAATCTCAGTCACATCAAAATATATCAAATACGGCAATCAGGAAGCGTAAACCAAACCCAGAGATGGAAGACTTGATGACCTTCAAACAGGATATTGGTAAACAACTAGACGGTATCAAACTAAACCAGGATGTTCAAACTCAAAAGATACAGGATTCTATCGATGCACTAAATGTACAAAACAAAGAGATCTTGAAGACAAATTCAAACATAGAAAAGATACTCTTAAATACAGAAATTTTATACAAAGACTTAAAACGAAAAGTTAATAAATTGGAAGGTGGACATGGTGAAGTTTTAGTGAAAATTAATGCGCTAGAAGAACAATTAGAGGACATGCAACGAGCCCAGCGTGTATCCACTTTAGAAATACGGAATTTGCCTGAACTTGATAATGAAAACTTGAATGAAATCCTGCAAAACTTACATACAAGTTTAGAAGTCTCAGTCACTTCAGAGCAAATAAAGCAAATTCGACGCATCAAAGCGAGCAAGAATAAAGTAGTTATTGTGGAATATCTTGACAGTCGCGTAAGTTCCTCAGTCTTGAGAGCAATGAAGTCTTACAATAAAACTCACAAAGAAGATAAGTTTAATACTGTGTGCCTCAATCTCCCGGGTAAGAAAACTCCTATATACATAAGCGAATCACTGACGCCGACTGGCCGCAAATTACATTTTCTTGCACGAGAGCTGCGTAAATACCACGGCTACAAACACTGCTGGACTTCAATGGGACGCGTATTTGTTAAGTATGCCGACGGGACACCTCCGATTCAGATTAAGTCTGCTCTGCAAGTCGAAGCTCTGAAGAAACCGGATGATACCGAAGAATCGGCGTTCGATGGTGATCAAGTTCCTGCACCTCGCGACGATTCTTCTGGCGAAGAGGAGGAAGAGGCTTCGAATGCTAGTGAAATGTGACTATTTTTCCTGAATAACATATATCCTAGGTTATTCCCCTTAGCTACTATTCATCTTTTTCTACTAGTATTACTCACACAAAACACAATGTCAAATTCTAAAATCACTAACACTACACACAATACACAACTTCACTCACACACTCTTATCCTTGTTTTGCCATTTACACACTCCTCTTGCATTGTTTTCTGGGCCAAGTCTGCTCCTGCGCCACCAATACTTACTTACATATTACTTGTATATGTACTTTGATCATGTGTGACGTTGAAAAAATTTCTAGCGATATTGACCCAAACAACGATGGATGGATTGTGTGAAAGAGGACATGAGAAAGAAAGATGTGAGTGTTGAGATGACGAAAGATAGGGGAGAATGGAAGAGAAAGACATGTTGTACCGACCCCACATAACGTGGGATAAGGGTAGGAGGAAGAAGAAGATTGACAGTAGTGTCAATATTGGGCAGTCAGTGGCACTGACTGTCCCAGAGCAATGCAAAAGTGTCTTGGGTAATTCTGCCGATTCTTTGAAGATTTTCACATTAAATATAAGAAGCATTAACCGGAATTTTAGTGACCTTCAAGTACTCCTTACTAGGCTAAATATTGACTACGAAGTTATAGTCCTCACAGAATGTTGGCTAAATAATAACACTGTTTTACCAAAATTAAATAACTATCAGTATTTTGCTACTAGTCGAAATTACAATCAAAATGACGGTGTTGTCATATACTTGAGAGATCATATGTTGTTCAAAACTACTGAACCTACTGAAAGTATTGATGCTAATTGCTTAGTAACTACGCTGGGCTTAGAGTATGCAATTATTTCTATTTATAGACCACCTTCTTTTAGAAACTTAGATACTTTTATTAACGGATTAGATGAAATATTGAGTAAACTAAAACAATTTAAAAACATAATCATAACGGGGGACATTAATATCGATATATCTGAAGGGAAACAGGATAATTATGCATCGGATTATTTAGACATGCTTGCAAGTAATGGTATTTTACCGGCCCACACCCTGCCAACTAGGCTTAACACATGCCTCGATCACTGTCTTGTCAAAACTAAACTCCCTATAATAACTATCGTATGTGATACTGCCACTACTGATCACTCATGTGTAATGACCTCTCTGTCAAACCGTCAGCACCAAAATGTCAATAAATCACGTAAAATAAAGAAAATTGATTATGAAACTGCAATAAGTGAACTTGAGTTAACGAACTGGGAGGAATTGTTATATAACAAGAATAGTAATGATGCGACTAACACTTTTATTTCTCATTTAACTAACATTTTAGATAAATATACTCAATATATAACAATTTCTCGAAGAAAACACAATATCAAGCCATGGATTACTCCAGGGCTATTAAGGTGTATGAAAAACAGAGACAATTTACATTTAAAATCAAAAAGAGACCCTGATAATATAATTTTAAAAATAACATATCGTAGGTATCGTAATACATGTAATAACCGTCTTAATAATCTAAAAAGGGCGTATCAAAGGCATCAAATTAAAACAAATTCACGTAACGTTAAAAAACAATGGGAATTGATCAAGAACATTTGCAACATGGATAATAAAGATACAACTACAAACCTCTTAAATCTGAAACCTAGCCCTATTGAGTCGGTAAATTATATCAATCAATATTTTACTAACATTGGTAAAACACTAGCAAATGAGATTCTTGACAAATCACAATTATCCGAACATCAAAGAGCCAATACAATCAACATGCTAAATTCAAATTCAAATTCCATGTTTCTGACACCAACAGAGGATCGAGAAATTGAACGAATCATCTGCACTTTAAATTCGAGTTCAGCTACCGGTTGGGATGGAATTACTACAACCTTCCTAAAAATGAGTGCTTCCATACTAAGCAAGCCATTGGCAGCCATCTTTAATCGCTGCTTTCAAGAAGGAACGTTTCCATACGCTTTGAAGAAATCTGTGGTCATTCCAGTGTTCAAATCTGGGGACAGAGACTGTATAGTCAATTATAGACCAATTTCTTTGTTGCCTACACTTTCTAAAATCTTAGAGAAACTTATTAATAAGAGACTTAGATCATATTTGGACAAAAATAATATACTATCGGCTAATCAGTTTGGTTTCAGAGAACGTAAATCGACTAGTGATACTGTTAAAAGCTTGACTTCACTCATAGTTGACCAACTGGACCAAAGCAAAAAGGTGTTAGGAATATTTCTTGATATAAAAAAAGCCTTTGATACAGTCTCTGTCCCCATCCTCCTCAAGAGGCTCGAGAGCATAGGCGTACGCGGTGTTCCTCTTCAACTCCTCACTGATTACTTATCTAGTAGGACACAGACAGTGAGAGTAGGAGAACATTTTAGGTCTGCAGAAAAGGTTCTCTATGGTGTTCCACAGGGTAGTGTCCTTGGACCTACCCTCTTTTTAATATACATTAATGAGCTCTGTCAACTTTCACTACTAAATGGACAAATTATAACATTTGCTGACGATACAGCCCTCGTATTTCAGGATAACACTTGGTCTAAGTTGGCAGAAACTGCGCAAATAGGTTTTAATCAAGTAATCAAGTGGCTTGACTTCAATCTTCTTACCTTAAATTCTTCTAAAACGAAATACATCACATTTAGCATCCGTAAAAACACTCAGCCTATGCCTGATACGATAACAATCAAAGCTCATTCGTGTTCGCAGGAAATTGCATGCACATGCGGTGTTATCCATAGTGTTGATTCTATAAAATACTTAGGCGTTGAGTTGGATAAAAATTTGAATTGGAAAAAACATATCTCGAATGTAACAAGTAGAGTTCGGAAGCTTATATATATATTTAAGAACCTCCGACATGTTTGTGATGCTAAGTTGCTAACCACTATATACTTTGCACTCTGTCAATCAATTGCAACTTACTGCATCACGGCATGGGGAGGTGCTGCAAAAACTACATTAATTACGCTTGAGCGCGCTCAGCGTGCTGTTCTCAAAGTTATGATGTTTAAACCATTCCGATATCCTACACAATCCATTTATAAAGACACGTCTGTATTAACTGTAAGACAATCATTTATTAAAGGCTTGATCTTGGCTCAACATAAACACCCTCCCGACCATAATGTTACACGACGCAGATCTGACATCGTTTATAATATTCCTCCATCTAAGACGTTTCACTATTTAACTGTTTTATGACCCTGCACCAACACGATCTCTCGGTTTAGCCCATGGTTGACTGGTAGAGAATGCCTGCTAGCATTAAGTCCGCCATTTGTACTTTTTTAATTGTGCAATAAAGTTTAAATAAATAAATAAATAAATAAATAAGACTGCGTTTTCGCGAAAGTTTCCACATAATCTTGGTCCCAAATTATATAACACAATAAGTAAATACATAAACTTACGTAATCTAAATATATATCTGTGTAAAAGACGGTTAGACATATTTTTGAATACCCTTAACTACGTAGATACTGAGAATTTATTAAAATAAATGGCAAAACGAAAAAATACTTATCTATCCATACACATACACACACAAATACACACATACACACATCCCTATACATACTACACCATTTTCAACTTAACTATCTCATATAAACCATTTAATTATAGTTAGCATTTTAGGGCAATATAATATTAAATGCATCTGTATTGTTTGCGTACTCTATGTGTTTACGTTTAAGTTATCTCTTAGTAACCAGGTGTGCATTTGCTTGAAATTACGCAAATATGCCACCACCTGATATTATTTGTTGTATCTTAAAATAATGTACGTAAGGTTCAAATGTTATTGAAGAATTGTTGCTAACTGCGAACAAACATTTTATGCATCTGGTGATATTTTGTTTACGGGTGACGAATCTTACTTCACCGTGATACAGTTTTTAACTAGTACGGGAAGTAATGGACTCATTCTTCGCATTATGTACCTATAACTTGCAACTAATTAGTTTTACTGTTTATGTAAATCGGACAGTTGTTGATACCGATACCTATCTACCAATAATGTAACTGTTAGTTGTGTTATATTTGAATAAAGAATTTTATTATTATTATTATTATTATAAATGTTATATAAATTGATGGATTTGATTAGACGTTTTACAGTTAGTATTTTGTGTGTGTACTTAGAGTCATTCTTGGTTAAAATTTTGTCCCGTGCAAAGTCATGGCGGGTGGTATGTTTATATTTTATTGCAAAGGCAGCAGTACTAACTCTTATTCAGGTAAGCCACAGTTATACATCATATCTATCAACATCTCAATATTTAACTTTTCCACAAAAGCAGTGAAATTTGAGATACGTCATTCTACGCAATAACGTCAGGTGCGACCCAAATCATGGCCGACGAGAGTTTGATACGACGTGATATTACATATTACCCTTAATGTTCGCATCAGTGCGTGTCGCACCGAATAAATTGTTACAAAAATGTGTACGTAGACAAGAATAAAACGTAGACAAAATATGACAGTGGACTAACAGTGACATTGACACTTGACACTGACAATTATGTGCTTATTTCTGGGTTGATAACATTGCTACTTAGTGTCAATATTTCCTTGTGAAATAGGTGAAGGATATTTTGGTACTATTTGGCGTTGAAACTTTTAGGTATTTCAGGCCCCTTCGCGGAACGTAAAGTTTTTCGTATAAATCGGAAATGCGTCTATTTAACGTAACTAGTGAGCAAAGTCTCCTAACAGAAGCTAGGTACCAGCAGGGTTAGCACATGATTGCCGCGGGAGTATGTCGCCGCGAGATAGACTACCCGTCCTTATGTCATTAATACAGTTAGAACAAGACGTGTGATCTGTCTCGCGGCGACATACTCTCTCGGCAGTCATGTGCTAGGCCTACAGTAAACATAAGTACAGTGACATATTTTTTCTATGCAAGTCACAGCTCACTGTACGGTCAGCCAAGAAAGTGGTTTACCACTTTTCGACTCTATTTGAAACACATAAGGTCACCACAACCAAACCACCAAACACATAACCACTTTTTTGGCTGACTGTACCTGTCTCGGCCTAGCCGAAGTGACAATTGTTTAAGCTACGAGGACTTGGGGGTGGAAACGCATTCACATTTTTTGCCACCACACAGCAAAGCCCTGGGAGCTACGCTTGCTACAGCTTCGCTTACACTTAGTGATACAGTGAGCTGTAAAAGTGCATGGCGAATTTATCAATGAATTTATTCATAATTTATCCATGCAACAACAACATGTACATATATTACGTGGTATAATATATGGGTGTTGTAGAAGGCGACTATGGGATATGGGTTAAATTGTGGCGTAGGCGAGAGGCTGGCAACCTGTCACTGGGCGTTTTCCAAATTAAATCCCGAAAATCGAATTTCACCAGATCTGGACGTGTTTGGGCTCATTCTACTCAGAATCGCGAGCTGATTCAATCCCGACGATAAAAAAATGTGTCCCAAATTTTCCATACAAAATTCGAGTTTCCAATACGTCACGCTCGTAGTAAGTTCATACTAAAATCGTGACGTAAAAGGAAAAAAATATTAGGACACTTTTTTTTATCGTCGGGATCGAACAGCTCGTGATTCTGAGAAGAATGAGCCCAGACACGTCCAGATCTGGTGAAATTCGATTTTCGGGATTTAATTTGGAAAACGCCCCACTGCAATGTCACAGTTTCGTTTTCTTTCAACCCCTTATTTGCCAAGAGTGGCACTGAAACTTTAGTAGTTTCATGTGTTCTGCCTACCCCTTTATGGGATACAGGCGTGATTGTATGTATGTATGTATGTATGTATGTATAATATATCAATAATATAAAAGTATTCCTACACTTGGTATTTTTATCTTTTCCATGGTTAAGTAATTAGACAGACTCAGACGAGTGAAATGAAATAAGTATCTCCTAATGACATGTTGAACGAGACACTAGACATACATAATGACTGTTCTCATTAGGGCATCGTTATTGTATCTTAAAATGTTACTTTACAGATTATTTCGTACACGTTTTGTCGGGATAAATTAAGCAAACAACACAAAGTAAAGCCTGAAGGCCTAATTGTAAATGGTATCAGCCTTGTATCAGCTTAATTTTGAACCGCCAAATTATATTTAAACGAAAAACTGTATGTAAGAAATATATTTTTCAGTACAGATGGTGTTTTTTTTACGCACTAGTGCGAGAAGTGGTTCATTATATGCTAGGTCGAAACTTCGCTTCGGAGGCTCATCTGTACTGAAAAACGTCCTACGATACACGTGCGAAAAGGAAATTCGTAACTCGTGTCGATTTAAAAAATTTATCGCCACTCGTTTCGAACTTCCTTTTTTACGCACTTGTATCGTAATGTACTATTATTTTTAAACGATTAAAAAAAAGAAGAACATTCTTAATATTGACACAGATATTGATAAGTGCAATAAGTATTAATGTTTTAGGGTTCCGTACCTCAAAAAGGAAAAACGGAACCCTTATAGGATCACTCGTGTGTCTGTCTGTCCGTCTGTCACAGGCGTCACAGCCAATTTTCTCCGAAACTACCGAACCGATTAACTTGAAATTTGGCGCACATATGTAAACCTGTGACCCAAAGACGGAAATGTAATTTAAATTAAGATAAATCAATTATAGGGGCCACTTTTGGGGGGTAAAAGTGAAAATTAAAAATCAAAGTTTCTAGAACTATATTGTGTTACATATCAAATAAGAGACTAGCTTTTGCCGCGCGTCGCGTTAGAAAGAGACAAAAAGTAGCCTATGTCACTCTCCATCCCTTCAACTATCTCCACTTAAAAAATCACATCAATTCGTCGCTCCGTTTTGCCGTGAAAGACGAACAAACAAACATACATACACACTTTCCCATTTATAATATTATGCCGTGGCTTGCGTGGGCGACGGTCGCGCGATGGTCGCGCGACGGCGATGCGACGCATACGAAATCAAACCTTATCGATATGGAAGTATGAGACGCGACGGCGACGGTCGCGCGACCGTCGCCCACGCAAGACACGGCGTTAGTATGGATAGGTAAAAACAATGACATAAAATAAAAAATAAAACTACGTTTACAAAGAAAAGTTTTTAACAAAATTGTAGCGCAATAGTTACAAAGTTACTGAATAACATGTTCGCAAATTGTAAGCTTTGTACATCATAAACTTTTTACTGTATGCATTAAGGTAAGTTTCGCGTAATAAAAACATAACACGCCCTTAGCTAGCCACAAAAACACCTGGGTATCGTGTACATCACTACATTAGTACTCGTATAAAACAGAGTCGCTTTCTCTGTCCCTATGTCCCAATAAATATAAATATAAATATTATAAGGACATTCTTACACAGATTGACTGAGGCCCACGGTAAGCTCAAGAAGGCTTGTGTTGTGGGTACTCAGACAACGATATAAATAATATATAAATACTTATATACATAGAAAACATCCATGACTCAGGAACAAATATCTGTGCTCATCACACAAATAAATGCCCTTACCGGGATTCGAACCCGGGACCGCGGCGCAGCAGGCAGGGTCACCACCGACTGCGCCAGACCGGTCGTCAATGTATGCTTTTAATCTTTAAAACTACGTAACGGATTTTGATGCGGTTTTTAGGGTTCCGTAGTCAACTAGGAACCCTTATAGTTTCGCCATGTCTGTCTGTCCGTCCGTCCGTCCGTCCGTCCGTCCGTCCGTCCGTCCGTCCGCGGATAATCTCAGTAACCGTTAGCACTAGAAAGCTGAAATTTGGTACCAATATGTATATGAATCACGCCGACAAAGTGCAAAAATAAAAAATGGAAGAAAATGTTTTATTAGTGTACCCCCCCTACATGTAAAGTGGGGGCTGAAATTTTTTTTCATTCTAACCCTAACGTGTGATATATTGTTGGATAGGTATTTAAAAATGAATAAGGGTTTGCTAAGATCGTTTTTTGATAATATTTATATTTTCGGAAATAATCGCTCCTAAAGAAAAAAAAAGTGCGTCCCCCCCCCTCTAACTTTTGAACCCTATGTTTAAAAAATATGAAAAAAATCACAAAAGTAGAACTTTATAAAAACTTTCTAGGAAAATTGTTTTGAACTTGATAGGTTCAGTAGTTTTTGAGAAAAATACGGAAAACTACGGAACCCTACACTGAGCGTGGCCCGACACGCTCTTGGCCGGTTTTTTTAAATAGATAGAGTGATTGTAGAGGAAGGTTTACATTTAGGTATAGTGCCCGTGCGAAGCCGGGGCGGGTCGCTAGTATAATATATGTGACGTTATCTGGGTAAAGGGACCTTATTGTCGATGGCGCTTACGGCGTTATGAGCGATGTTCGTGTACAAATACGACGCCGCGGGGCGTAAGATCCACAAAAAAAAAAAAGTGTTTATTAGAAAAAATGACATAAAATTTTACAACTATATCTGGCCCCGTAGCCGAATGGCATTTCTCCGACGCCAAACGAAAGCGATACGCCGCTGGCTCTGTCGCGCCAATACGCAAGCGCGATAGAGATATATATCTACTAGCGCTTCGTTTCGTGAGCGTTTCCTGAGCGATTGTGCCATTCGGCTAGCCACCCTGTGGTCCCACACTAGGCGAGACTGTGTCGTGGTGACCGTTCTACATAATAAGCTCCACCGAAAATAAGGTCCTTTAACCCAGATAACGGCACATATAAGTATACTATTTTTTTCCCCGCGGCTTCGCTTGCGTTAAATTCGATTCGCACAGCTTAACTGTGGAAGGAATTGTCGCCTGCGGTGTTTCCGGACCGATACGACCTCCAGACCTTCATGAAAAGAGCGTACACCCATCTTAAATGACGGCAACGCACCTCCAACACTTCTGGTGTTTCGGGTGTCCATGGGCGGCAGTGATCGCACGACCTGTCTAACCGATTGGCTCATAAATCATTAAAAAAAAATTGAATGCACTAACATCCACCTCCCATCTTAGTGAATTGGGGGGTAAGAAAGAAACAAAAAGCAGCCTGTCACTTTCTATCGCTTCACTATATCCATTTAAAAAATCACGTCTATTACTCTCCGTTTTGCCGTGAAAGACGGACATAACAGACACACACACACACACATTCTCATTTATAATATTATTATGGATGTAGTAATAGAATAATGAATTTATTTATATCCCAATATCAAAGATATACACCAGTAAAACACTGAATTTCGTATATTATTGGCATATTATCATTCATAGCTTACTGAATAGAAATCAGATGTTCATTCATATTTGAATAGAATCAGACATTATATCCAGCCCAGTCGATTAGAGAATTGGACGATATCATGCAGTACTAACCAATCGCCTAATTCAACCAGCATTAATTGATCTGTCCTTTACTACAATGATAGTGGTCCTAGGGATCAAGTTATAATAGGAGAGGTATTTGATAGATAGGTTTGTGAAGCAGACGGCAAATGGAGCCCGAAATGGGTCCGACGGCAATATGGCATTGAAATTGATACGTTGTCTAAACCTAGGGACATATTACGTAGGAAGGCGGCTAGTACCTAAAACCTAGATTTTTTTGAAACAGGTAAAGCTATCACTTGAATGGAACCATAGATAAAGCAAACCATTAAGGACATTTATTTGAACAATGAGCACAGATATTTGTTCCTGAGTCATGGATGTTTTCTATGTATATAAGTATGTATTTATCTATTTAAGTATGTATATCGTCGCTTAGCACCCATAGTACAAGCTTTGCTTAGTTTGGGGCTAAGTTGATCTGTGTAAGGTGTCCCCAATATATTTATTCTTATCTACTTAGCGTGGCAAATGAACTAAGTAAAATTCGTTGAGATGTCCGTCTTTAATCGCAGCTTGCAGCTTTCGGGCATCAATTTTTGTAAGTTGAAGTCAACAAAAACATTAAAAATGCCTCGTTACGTGATATTTAATTGCAGCAGCACAAAAATAGGTTAATAGACTCATATATCACATTTCTTTTCATCATAGCATTCATCTCACTCGTTTCATAGGCAATTATTTATAGATATTTTAGGTATATAATTTCATCTCTTTACAATATTTCTTATTCAATCAATTATGTGTTATCGTGATCTGATCCGGTTCCGGCAGAATATCAGTGCTGCTGCCTCAGGGCGTAGCGTAATACTGAGCCGTAACCCTTTTGTCTTGTTGCGACGCGCACAGTATCATAGTACGCTATGGTAAAAATCTGTGTTATTTCCTGTTTTCCAATTTGCTTATTATGTATTCTAATTCTTTTTTGTAACTTATTTCTTTTGTGTATTCTGTGTGTATTGTGACAAACAAATAAACGTATATCTATCTATCTATCTATCTATTTATCTATCTATATCTAATTTGGCACAATAAATGATTGTATTATGTAATATTTGACATAGAAAACTAATATTTAATGATTTTGGGTATTAAATGTGTACGATGACTACGTATTTTTAATTCAAAAATGTATTTTTTTTTGGCCACCGAAAACGCTGTCGGCCGTGTAGTGGCGTCATAGAATTCATGTCAAATCAATCACTGACATAATGACCTTTATGCCTCGTACTTAAAGTGTCAGAAAGCATTGTTTTCGCACTAAATGACTTCATTCACAGAAAATCTATAGATGGTGGCTGATGTTGTTTTTGCCTGATTACGTAAAAGTATTCTTTAAAAATATTTGTTGCGGTTTATAAGTCACAATAAAATATAGTTGATATTTTTTTCGGTTAATTGGACAGTAAGTAATAATATAAGACAAACTTTAACAAAGTGTCAAGTAGCCTATTGTCACGTAGCAACACCTAGTGAGTATTTATCTGTGTTACGAACGTGGTATGTATTTTTGTACTATTACGTTTTTATTGGCCAAGAATGTTCGATGATATTCAACATTTTATTAAGGATTGTAAAATTTGTTTTGCTTATAAGCACTCTACCAAAAGGACGATAGGTTTAATGGGAAAACCTAAAGTTTGTAATAGACCTTTTCAGGTGGTTTCGGTTGATTTAGTAGGACCTTTGCCTAGATCTCAATCCGGGTATACGTTTCTACTGGTTGTAACGTGCTGTTTCTTGAAGTTTACACTCTTGTTTCCTTTAAGACGTGCTTACTAGTGCAATTGTGGCAAAGAACTTCAAGAATCATGTCATTCTAGCGCACGGGGTACCAGAAACCGTGATTGTGGATAATGGAACACAATTTACGGGATCTGAGTTTCGGAAGCTGCTAGAACGTTACAATGTTACAAAGCATCATTATACTCCTAAATACACGCCGCAAGTGAATTTGGTGGAAAGATATAACAAAACTATCATGATAGCAGTTGCTTCTTATGTTCAAGATAACCATCGTTCTTGGGATAAGCACTTGCATGAAATACAATTTGCCATAAACAGTGCGGTGAATGAGTCAACTGGTTTTTCACCATTCTTCCTAGTTCACGCAAGAGAACCTGTCATTAATGGAAACTTTTATAAGGATAATCAAGGCAGTTATTCTCTTGATATTCCAAGAGAGGAGTATGCTGGGGAATTTGGGTGACTGAAAGGTGTATTTGAGGAGGTTAGGAATCATTTATTAAATGCTCATGCAAAAAATGCTTCAAATTACAACTTGCGTCGTAGACATGCTACTTTTAAGGTGGGTGATATTGTCTGGAAGGCAAATTATACACAAAGTAATGCACAGCAATTTAAAATGGCGAAGTTAGAATAATAAGAACCACGTTTATAAGCTAAAGAATTTCCCTACTTCTTCTAAGATTGAACTACGGTAACACTTACCGGAAAATACTTCAGCAGACCAGCATTAAAATTATTAGGTCTCGGCACAATCACCGAAACGCCAACGCATATCAGCAACAGCTGTAGTGCCGGTAGTCTGAGGACCTATTGCTCCTGTCCTCGATGTTGGAACTATGCATTTCCAAAACACCAAATTAAAATTTTTCCTTATTATGCATCTACAAACTTCCTCGAGATGCATATGCATTCCATGCCAATAAACATCATTATTATCTTATAAAATTAATTTCTGTACATATTCAGTCAGAAAACGCCTTTTCTTCACGTCCAGAATTTTCCATTTCCATTTATTTGTTCTTTTTCTATCCAAATTCAAATTCCCCACCATAGAGGTAACTAGCCAAAAAGTCCTGAATAAACTAGATGAACAAAACCTTTATGCTGAAACTATCAAATAGACTGAAAGTATAGGAATGTAATTTTATTAATTTAAATAGAACATATTATAGTACAAAATACATACCACGTTAGTAACACAGATACTCACTAGGTGTCGCTACGTGACACTATTATGAACACTCAAGGGCCTGAGACATTTTTAAAAATCACAGGCAAGTAACAACTTCAGTACAAAATCTGGCACGCCGCTATAAAAATATATGAACTTGTTTCTTTTATGGTGCCGATGCTGTCTAGGATGGAGCATGTTTACCCAAAAGATGTCTATGCTAATTGTCTTCGAAGTGTCAAAATGTGCTTAGACCATAAACAGTGGGTAGAAACTTAAACTTGTATATTTTTCTGAAGTACGGAATTGGCTACAGAAATATAGGGTCCTGTTCTAACACTTCTTATGAAGTTATGAATAAATACAAGTTAGGTACCCTTTTGTTTGTTTTCTAAGCTGAAAGCTTGGTTTAAAAAGAGTTAAAACCTATGTTAAAAGTTCTTTTTTTTGGAGTACCTACTCTAATAGATGAAAACCATTTTTACCTTAGTAACCCTTACTTTGTCAATGTTTGTACTAAGTGTAATGACGAACACAACCTTTGACCCTCTTTTAACCAGAAACATTAGGACTGTCCAGGGTCAAGAAGGCTTGGCCTCTTTTGTACCAAATTAATATTTACAACTTTGTAGTCCAACTCTAAGATTACTATAGATTAAGATGACCTTTTGGGCTTAAAATTAATATAACTGGTCACTATAGCCTCACCCACCCGTCAATACTTCATATTGCGCTAAACGTATCATGTAGATTGCAGAGTAATAGCCCTCGATGCGATGTGACTCCTGTCTCTGTTCCAATCACCTAACGAACAGTCGCTCTAAAATTCTGACAGAACCTATTCTCTAGTGACGATTTCTGAAATTATTTTGCTTTTAAAGTAATTTGTTACAAAATACAAAGTTTGGACCTTTATAAACATCAGCATTAATTGTAATTTGCTCTTTCACAGAAATCCATAATATTTGACGCTTTAAAACATGATTCTCTGGTAAAATCTGAAACTTATAGTAGAATTTATATAAGTAATACAATATTTCTACACGGTATTTTGTTTAAATTATATTTTTTTAAAGTTACCCAATTTATAAATAATACTTAATAGGTTGATACGTTGATGGTTCCTTTTCTGTTAATCCATCCAATTTTCTGTCGCCACAAATGTCAGGAATATTAATGTTTACTTAAATTGCAAATAAATAAGTAACACTAAGGCTCACTTGCACCAATCACTTAACTCAGGGTTAGTGGGCTGTCATCTGTCAAATTCCATATAAAATAGTGGGTTAACCCTCGGGTTAGCCCTCCATTTTCGTTGGTGCAAGTGGCCCTAATTGTGCTAACAGAAATTTTCAACCAGTCAACCATTTGGTGAAACAAGCAAGCATTGAACATTTATAATTGAGAATCAGGATTAATAATCCATCCTAATATTATAAATGGGAAAGTGTGTTTGTTTGTTTGTCCGTCCTTCACAACAAAACGGAGCGAAGGATTTGCGTGATCTTTTAAGTGGAGATAGTTGAAGGGATGGAGAGTGACATAGGCTACTTTTTGTCTCTTTATAACACCCCATTTTCCTAAAATGGGGGGTGGAATTTTGTATGGAGCATGCCGAATATTTGGATTTAATGCGAGCGAAGCAGGTTTGCTTATAATTTTAAAATGAATTGTCTTCTTTATTAATTAAAACGATTTCATGAGCGTTCATATCTCACAGTCAATTAAATAAGCAAAGAGAATGTTCCAATGATTCGTGTGATCGATCGTACTCGCATACTAGGTAAAATACTCGCGTACGTATCGAGTAAATTAAAATTAGTGCGTTGAATACTTAATTATGGTATTAGTGAGGTAATTGAGGGCATAATTGACTTTGATTTATTCATGAGTGTCATATAAGTTATATAAGTAGGTGCTTCAGAGATAAATCATTGTTATATGCGAGTAAAAAAATACTCAATATTTATGGTACTATGTTCTGATGTTCCGATTTATCATACAAATGTTATTAATGTTGTGCACAAAAAGTCAGGCGTAGTAATTATTTCTTAATTTAGCCATAAGAGTAGATTCTGATATGCCTATCGGTTTTAACACTTTTAACGAAAGTCATTTTGAAGACACGCCCTGAGCGTTTCTGCTGCATCAAGTTCCGGTCATGCAGTCACTTACATATTTGTTTTAACTTAACAGAAGTGACTTATATCTTCCATAACAGCTGGTTTACTGAACGTACCTGAAATAAAAGAATAAGGAAATTAGCCTTTTTGTAACACGACAATTTTATTAACTGAGGCTACCTACTTCCCGAATTTGCATGAGTACGTAATTTAATTTATCATGAAACAAAAATGCTATGGTATGAAGCTTGCAATCAATAAAAAGTGGTAGCTACAATTTGTTGGAATTAACAAAACTAAATCTATCTTATTCTAACAAGTATGTTGTTGTACTCTCTCTCTCATACATGTAAACTATTGAATAAAAACAACAGCCCATAGTTCCTAATCTTAACTTCGTTTGTAGGTACTTTAGTGGCTTGGTAGTTATTAATAGGAGCATTAGGAGCACACCTTGCCTTACTACATTGCGATAATATATTTCAACTCTTATAAATCGCCATGTGTCTTTTAATTAATTGCCCCAAATCTAATACAATTTTGGATTGACACTTTACAATTATGTAAATTCTGAATGGTCAATACATTTCGCCTTTTCCCCAGATTTTCCAGACGAAATTGCGCGATCGAAATTCAAAAATCGTTCCCTTCATCAGATATACCAGTTCCAATGCAAGTAAAAAATACCAAGTATTTCATCGGCCCAAGATTACGTCCGTTTGCATTAAAGCATGGAATTACATTATATTTTTAAACTATTATCGGTATGAATATTTAAATACGCAGTGCACCCACGTTTCGTGCGTGCTTCATGTATTTAATACTTTTTTAATGATAAAACTGAATTAATGTTGGGAATTAATTGTAGATTGAAACAGGTTTTTAAGTTAATATTGTTTTGACGACCAGTCTGACATAGCGCGTAGTGCCTGCTATGCCGCGGTCCTGAGTTCGAATCCCGGTAAGGGCATTTCTTTGTTTGGTGAACACATTTGTTCCTGAGTCATGGATGTTTTCTATGTACATGTTTTATTTGTATATTATAGGTATATATCGTTGTCTGAGTACCCACAACACAAGTCTTCTTGAGCTTACCGTGGGACTCAGTCAATCTGTGTAAGAATGGCCTATAACATTTATTTATTATTTATTGGTAGGATGGAATGTATCTACGAAGGCAATTAATTAACCGTATGTATTTATTTATTATTGGGAAAATTCCAACTCTTAGAATTGCTCTGGAAATTCAGAAAAACTCAGTTATGGCCGTTTTCCAAGATCACCGAAATATAAACAAGAATTGATCGTTCAAAAGTATAAATAAATATTGGATGATAACCTTTTCAAGTTAATATTGACAGGTGATAAGATAAAATTATGTACTTAGTGTTGATTAAATTCTTTTTAAGTAGATATTTACTTTTTGTTTTTGTATAATTTTGTCTCGGGTTTGTCGATATTCTGCATCTGAAATTCTACAAGCTTGTTTAATAACTGTTTTTAATAACTTTTTTTTCCTGTATAACAAATTTATCTAAGAACGAGGAACAACTTAAAACTGTAGAACAACTTCAAAATCAATCGATAATGACAATATCATAATAAATAAATAAATTGTAGCCTCAAACTAAGCATACCTATCTTAGAATATGGACGACTAATCTAAATGTATATCTCTATACTTAGGTACTCTATACGAGTATATCACTCCAACACATGAAAAACAAAGTTAAATTATATTATTGCTTAATAATACGTCGTTCTTCTTCAGAGAAAACATATCAAATTGTCACAGAAGAAAAAGATAATATGAATCTCAATGTCATTAAATATGTAATTTACACAACATAAAATATAAAATATTTGATGTGCTTTCTTATCTGAACTGTGTCCTCTATACATAATACAATTATTTTAATTGCTGTTCGTTTTTTGTAGTTTCTGGTTGGAATATGACAATATTTTGTTAATTATATCGATAAAAATGACGCCGCTCAAGCTTTTTAATCGAATACGCTGCTCATACCGATTGAAATATAACAAAACAATGTAGTATTGTGGAATTGTACACTTATATAGGTCTACAAAACAGTCCAGCCGGCGTATGATGCTTCTAATTTTGTCACTTATCCACGTGGATAAGACCTCTGTCACGCTTTGGCAAGTATGTCAGTGTGAGAGTGACAGAAGTCTTATCCACGTGAATAAGTGATAAAATTAGAATCATGATACGCCGGCTGAATGGCATATGTATAGCCTGTCAACCAAATTTTGGCAGTAGCAATGTACATCAAACTAAAGTATGGTATCCCTATGAAACGAACAAAAACCAGCAATGTACGTCGAACAGCCACAGATATATTTTTTTTAAGGGGCTCGCTCCTTCCTTACGAATTAGATAATGTATTAAAAAGGGACGGATATGTGCTAGTTATTTCTCTTTTTGGTAGGACGGAGATTTCCACAGATAAGATACAAATGACACGCGAACTTCCACCGATTTTCAAAACTAGTGTTGCTAGCCCGCGATTTTTCAAATTTGTCGCCTTTTTCTAGTGACAAGATTTGGTTGACGGTCTATATATCTCTTATGGATGACTTACTATCACCTCCTAAACTTAAACCGAAAGTTCTATTGCAGCGCAATTTTGGTAAAATGAGTATCGAGAAGCTTCGCGAGGATGCAATGATGGTAGATTGGAGTCCTATCCTGCGGGCTAGTAGTGCAGACGATAAAGTGTCACTTTTTAACTCCGCATTAATTAATCTTTATGATGTCCATGCTCCAATACGCCCAGTGAAGGTTAAGCATGTACCGGCCCCGTGGCTGACTGACGAAATTAGATCTCTGATTACTAAAAAGAACTTAGCAAAATCAAGGTATAAGGGCAACTCAACGGAGAAAAATAAAGCCAAGTACCATGCCCTCCGTAACCGTTGTAGTACAGTTTGCCGTGATGCTCAGAGGCGACATATTCACGGTGCGGTTGAGAATGGTGAGCCAGCCAAGGTCTGGAAGTTTTTGAAAACGTTAGGAGTGGGGAAATCTTCACAAAGGCTCAGCAATAATAACCTTGACCTTAACCAACTGAACCAGCACTTCTCAACCTGTTCTTCGTTTACTGGTCCAACTAAAGCCGATACTCTTTCAAATATATCTAAAATGTCTAATCCCCATTTTCCTCCCTTCTCTCTTGCTCAGTTGACTGAGAATGATGTCAGGAAGACAGTTCTTGCTATCTCTTCCAATGCGGTTGGTGTCGATAGCGTAAGCCGTAAAATGATTATTCCTTTACTTGATATACTTGTTCCTATCATCACTCATATTTTTAACTACTCTATTTCCTCTTGTTCTTTTCCTTCCCTCTGGAAAGATGCAGACGTTATTCCCTTACCCAAAAAATCTAATCCTGCCTCTTTTTCTGACTATCGCCCTATCTCCATCCTCCCATTCCTTTCAAAAGTTCTCGAGCGCCTTGTGCATCACCAACTTACCTCCTTTTTAAACAGACACGAGCTTATGAATCCCCTTCAGTCTGGTTTCCGCTCCGGACACAGCACAGTGACGGCTTTAGTTAAAATTACCGATGATGTTCGTGCCGGTATGGATAACCGTAAGCTCACCGTATTGAGCTTGTTAGATTTCAGCAATGCGTTTAACACTGTTGATTTCGATGTTTTACTTGCGTTAATGTCTGCTGTCAACATATCTCCTGCGACTATTAACTGGTTTCATAGTTATTTAGAATGTCGTCGGCAGAGAGTAAAGGTAGACTCTTCCATTTCTTCTTGGTGTAGCACATTGTCCGGCGTTCCGCAGGGCGGTGTGCTCTCCCCTCTTTTATTTTCTATCTTCATTAATCACATAACTAAGATCTAATAAGATCAAAAATTTCTAGTTTTACCTACGCTTTGAGTGAGATAAAAAAAACCACAAACTTACAGACAGCCCTTACAGTGTACAATGCATATGCAAACTCATGGCTAAGATACGGGATCATCTTATGGGGAAACAGCACTGATGTGCAAATACTTTTCATACAACAGAAGAAGCTAATCCGAATCTTAGCAAATGTTAACCACCCCGACACATGCAAACCTTTATTTCGCCTATTTAAAATACTTACATTGCCATCTATCTACATATTTGAAATGTGTAAATTTGCGAGGCAAAATATACACATATTTAAAAAACGACGCGAATTACCCACAACGCACCTACTGAGACACCAAAACAAATTATTGCTACCGGCCTCTAGAATTAAAAAACATTCCAGTAGCACCTATGTAATGGCCATCAAGATATTTAATAAACTACCAGATGCTATTAAGAATATAGAAAATGATAAAAAAATGTTTAATGTTATTAAATCTCTTTTGATAGACAAGTGCTACTATTCACTCAACGAATATTTAAATGATGAATGATGATAATATAAATGAGAAAGTTTAAATAATGTAAAATGTAAAATAGATATTAATAATTGTATAAACGTCTATAAAAATATAATATAATGTAATGTAATGTAACTAATGTATGTACTTTAGTATGTAAGAAACTTTGCTGTGCCCTATCAGGGTATCATGTACCAACTATATTACTACCTAACACCTGTATAAAATGAACATGATCGCAATAAAGATTTGAATTGAATTGAATTGAACTACTGATATTTCCTCTTCTTACCACCTTTATGCCGATGACCTCCAAATTTACTCCCAGTGCGTGATTAACGATCTGCCACAGTGTATCGGCTCTATAAACCGGGATTTGGAGCACATTTCCAGTTGGAGCAAACGTCATGGGCTGAAAGTCAATCCATCTAAAACGCAAGCTATAATTTTAGGCAGTTCTCAGCTCATTTCTCGAATTGACTTTCCTAATCTACCCTTCATAGTTTGATGGTGTTTCCATTCCATACTCGTACCAGGTAAAGAATCTCGGGATTACATTAGACCGGACACTGTCATGGATACCACAGATAAGTGAGATTGGTAGGAAGATGTTTGCTTCCCTGGGGTCACTACGTAGGCTTCGTAACTTCTTGCCGCTCGCTACCAGAATTGCGCTTGCTCATTCTCTCCTTCTTCCTATATTAGATTATGCGGATATCTGTTACCTTGATCTTTCAGCGGACCAGCTAAATAAACTTGATCGCCTTCAAAATGTCTGCATCAGATTTATATTTGGCTTGCGAAAATATGACCACATTTCTGAATTTCGTACGCAGCTGAAGTGGCTTCCTATTCGCCACCGTCGAAACTCTCACATTCTTGTACTTCTATATAATATTCTTTTTAATCCTTCTTCCCCTCGTTATCTAAAAGAGCGTTTCAACTATCTTTCTTCCATTCGGTGTGCCGAAAAACATCTCCTTGCTCCGCCAACTTTGACGACCGGTCTGGCCTAGCGTGTAGTGACCCTGCCTGCTAAGCCGCGGTCCCGGGTTCGAATCCCGGTAAGGGCATTTATTTGTGTGATGAGCACATATATTTGTTCCTGAGTCATGGATGTTTTCTATGTATATAAGTATATATTTATCTATATAAGTAAGTATATCATCGCCTAGCACCCATAGTACAAGCTTTGCTTAGTTTGGGGCAAGGTTGATCTGTGTAAGGTGTCCCCCAATATTTATAAAAAAAACTTCTTCCTCCAAATTTTACGTGAACTTTCACCTTTCGTGCTGTTCGGTTGTGGAATGCTTTGCCATTAAACATCAGACTTGCTAAATCCCTCCCCGTTTTTAAATCTCTCTTAAAATCTCATTACTTGTCGCTGCCTTAATCTGCCTTTATTTACTTATTAAATGTAATATATTTATGTATATGTACGTATTTAAGTAGGTATATAGTATTTATATATTATACAGGTATTTATTATTATATATCTTTATGTATGTATTTATGTACTATATTATATATAATACTTTATTCATTGTAATTTATATATATCGGCACTACCCGTTTAATGATCTATTTTCATTGTTTCCTGCTACCTAAAGGTTGTCTGGTAGAGATCGCTTCTTAGCGATAAGACCGCCTGTTGTTACCTAGTTATTAAGCGTGATCCATCTTGTGTATTTTTTTTTTCTGTATGGTGCACAATAAAGAATATTATTATTATTATTATGTGTTTCTCCGTTTTTAAAGTCTCGGGTCTTTCGAGCCCGGTCATTTATAAGGCGTGCGTGGGGATATAGATCCAACACGTAGAGGCCGTTTGGAGATATTTGATGTCATGTAGAACGCCTGCTGGAACCCATTCACAGGTACAAGAATAGATACCCGTGAATCGGTTTCAACAGGCATTGGAAACTATTGTAAATAATATGGATAGAATACTGGTCTATGGTTTAAGTTTGGGTGGAAAAAAGATTGGGCTATTGCAGAAAGAAATCGGACACCTGCCATAACATTGTTGGCACAAGTTATCTAGGCAGGCGGTGACTTGCCACTCGGTAGATGGGCACCTGATTCGCCATCGTAGAGACGGCCAGGCGCAACACCGGCATGAGTGGCTCAGGGGTGTCGAGAGGTGGTGCTGCGCTTTCTCCGAAGTTACTCGCGGCGTTATGCCCTTTAACACTTCCACCCCTGGAGCGACAGCTCAGACGTTCCTCTCTGGACGGCCAATGAAGGCAAGCCAGAGCTGAGAGTCCTGCGGGTCCCCTTGGGGTTCCACTCCGGCCGGCGAAGACACGCCGGAGACGGAGACCCTGACCGACTCTCGGGAACACTCGGGTCCGTGGGGTCGTCACTCCCCAACAGCTCGCCACAAGCTGCCCTGCGGGCTTATTATTATTATTATTATCACGATTTTTATGATTTAATCCCCGCGCGTAGCCGCGGCGGGCCGCTAAGTAGTAGAACATACGGTTCTATATATACCTATACTCGTACTATACATATGACTAGCACCTAGGTATACGGTTCGGTTTGAGGTGTCCCAATTCGCCGACAGTATTGACGTAGGCTAAGTCGGGTAGGGCGCCAAGGGCACAAGCTGGGGTGAAGGTCTAGCCATCAATGCTTTAGTTATGTAAGTCTATGTCCACACAAATGTTTTATACGTAGGTATGTCTGTCTGTGTGTGGCATATATGTATTATACTTTTATATCTGGCTGTTTGTTTGTATTAGAGATATCCGTGATAACTTTCCAAAATATATTTGTGCGGCTGGCAAATGCAGTACTAACTGACATCCATACTAATATTATAAATGGGAAAGTGTGTGTCTGTTTGTTTGTCCGTCTTTCACGGCAAAACGGAGCGACGAATTGACTTGATTTTGTAAGTGGAGATAGTTGAAGGGATGGAGAGTGACATAGGATACTTTTTGTCTCTTTCTAACACGAGCGAAGCTGCGGGCAAAAGCTAGTGTTTACATAATTATGTGACATTGTCTAGAAACTGAATTCTGTTCAACCAAAGTTTATTCGTTACGTACCTACACGACTCGATTGGTGCTGCCCTCATTTTGTCGGTATTTCCATTTTTTTTATATACTACGTCGGTGGCAAATAAGCATACGATTCGCCTGATGGAAAGCGGTCACCGTAACCTATGGACGCCTGCAACTCAAGGAGTGTTAAGTACACAGCAAAAAGAAGTGTACAAGTTCCAAAGAGGGTTCGGGTTGCCGACGACTCAAAGGACAATAGACGGAACAAATTAGTAGGCTTGTGTCGTTCACGAACTATGAACTGTTAGGAATAAAATCCCATCAATGACCGAAATGAACTGAATCTTTCCGTGGTCTGTGAATCGGTCTTTGCTCATTTAGTTCAGTATAGGATCGGCGAGCGCGAGCGGTTTGAATTGAGAACGAATGTGTGACTGCGCCGACCGAGAGCGAGAGCTACTTAGCAGAGCAACAAAAAAAGTCAAGTTTTCATATTAAACTTCGGTTACTTACAACCTTTCGGCCCGGAAAGTTTCTATCTGTAGACTATTCGTATCATTTTGACACTATTCGGTCCCATTCGTTCTGATCTTTCTGACCGCAGTGGTCGCTGGTCTGGCTGAACTAAATGAGCAAAAGACCTAAAAGAGCGAACTAGTTCGTGGGAGCGATTGAACGAGATCGGAGCGCTCCGATCAACGAACGAAACGGCACAAGCCTACAAATTAGTTCCTTAGGTCCTTCCGTCATCAACACACCGCACCCTCGTTGAACTCCGGCGGCCTTACTCACCGGCAGGAACACAACACTATGAGTAGGGTCTAGTGCTATTTGGCTGCGGTCTTCTGTAAGGCGGAGGTACTTCCCCAGTGGGGCTCTGCTCTAGATTCGAGCGAGATGGAATCCGCTGTGTTGTGCCCTACCACACAATGTCATTGAATGAATGAATGAGTGAATGAATGAATGAATGAATGAAAGTTTATTCACAAGAACATATGGTGCGTTACAGTAGATGTTATAAAGTAAACTTACATTGGAGATCTTTAATATGCTCTGCCACAGGGCATGTGAAAATTTCCATGTTCACTACATGTCAAAGCTATGTATGTGAATATTAATTGCGTACATGCAATGTCTTCCTTTATTGTGTTGTATGGTGTCACACGTGTTTTTATGTCAATTATATAACGCACATAGATATGTCACCGTCAAAACCAGTAAGTATATCAACTTTGTTACAAGTTTAATTTAATTTATTACGTTAGCTTCAATTCAAATTTACTTCTAGACATAAGCTTACTCCATTATGCATTTAGCTCAAGTCACAAATAATTTAGTCACTCAAGCTTAAAACAATAACTCAATCCATTGTTTGCTATTATATAATTTCAAATACAGTCGCCAAATATATCAGGCTCCGTAGCCGAATGGCATTTCTGCGGCGCGAAACGAAAACGAAACGCCGCAGAAATGTAGTCTGGTGCCGTAGCCGAATGGCATTTCTGCGGCGCGAAACGAAAACGAAACGCAACTGGTTCTGTCGCGCCAATACGCAAGAGCGATAGGGATAGATATCTACGAGTGTTTCGTTTCGTGAGCGTTTGTGCCATTCGGCTAAGTACCCTGGCTCTGTCGCGCCAATGCGCAAGAGCGATAAAGATAGATATATTATCGTGAGCGTTTGTGCATTCGGATACGCACACTGATCTGTCAAAAATATTGAAACACGCACCCTAAAGCCACACCTCGGACACTGGCGATCAAGTATAATGAAAGAGGCGTTCCTAGCTCCTAGCACACATTCTATAGCTCGTGTAGGTGAACGCGTATCATGTTTGTATGAGTGAGATATGACAGGTCGACTGTTCACGTTTTTGACAGGCGGTAACTGTGAGGTAACCGAGAGGGGCTGGGCGGAACTTTCAGCGGGGAGCGGGAGTGGCCATACTGTACGATAGTACTCTTTATTATACTGTGCTAACGCCTTGACATTAGAGGTATGTTGATAGTTGTGAGACTTGTGAGAGCTTTGGCCGCTCAGATATTTCTGACGTCGACTATACAATACTTATCTCTACTCTTAACTTTTATAATTTTTATAAACTTTGTTCCAAAAGTATAAGACTCAACTATAATGTGCCAATTTCTAGTATAGTCAACCAATTGGAACCCGAGGCCACTTTAGAACTATGTCATAGTAACGTTATAAATCAGATTGTAAGAAATCTTACTGCTTGTCATTTTGACATGGTTGTAGAGTGGCATAGGGTTAAAATTGGTTGACTGTACCTAGCGCCTGAGCATCAGTGTCAATGCCAACTGGTCGTCGGTATTTTCTGGCACACATAATACATAATTATAAATAATTATTGGGCTTCGCGTTTGCATCCTAATTGCGTCCTGTTTCGGTGTACCTGGGATTGAGGTTAATGCGAAGAGATCTATTATGTAAAAGATGGACCCTGATTGTGTTTATAGCTGTTGATATTTGCCTACGCTTTTCGCCGATTGGAAGCAAATATTCAGCTCTTTTTAACTCCTCTTCTTTTGAACGCAAAAACGACTGGGTGTTATAAGTTTGACGTCTGTCTAGGGTTGTAAATAGAAAAAAAAAACATTTTTTTTTTCAAAATTGTGAAAAAACCGAGCACCATGATTTTTTTTCTAAATGTGTTTTTTTTTTCAGATGAACAAATAATACGACAATAACGGTTCTTCGTGAGTTGTAACGTATTTCAATAACAATAACGGACATTTTAATTCAATTAACATTCAGTATACATGTAAACGTTTATTGGCGAATCCCCGATGCTGCGTGTAGCGTGGAGACGCGGTGGTGTTGCCAACAGTAAATAGTGATAACTACCAACTACAGATTTCGTAAATGTTACTTTTATAAGACCAGATATTAATAGTTATTTGTTATACAAGGGGGCAAAGTTGTATTTTAACGCCGAGTGTGGAATTGAAAAACGAGCAAGTGAAAGGATCCTATAGTTGAACCACGAGCGAAGCGAGTGGTTCGAGAATAGAATCCTGAACTTGCGAGTTTTTTAACACACGAGAAGTAAAATACATTTGCACCCGAGTGTAACACAAAACTTTTCCCCTCACTACAGCGAGGAAACTACAACGCAAAAAATGCGTTCATCACTGCAACCAGTAGTTCCACAGGTGGTAAATCATCTTTATTACTAGATTCACCTACTTTTATCAATTTTAAAGCAGTTAATTTGACTTTATTCAAGGTCAAATTACTTTACCCACTAGTGGATAAAATGCGTTTTTACCCGCTGGTATTAAAGGACAAAACACGTGTTTCCGAGCTAGTGAGTGGAAAAGTTATTTTATTAAATTCGTCTAATAACTAACATTAAGTCTAAAAAACCGTATAAAAGTATTAACTACTTTGCAAATTTTGAGATTTCGTACTTTAGACAAAAAACATACTCCAGAAAAAAACTGTTTTTTTTCACGGTTTTTTTTCATGTTTTTTTTTTTTTCAAGCCAAAAAAAACCGTTTTTTTGCAACCCTATGTCTGTCTCTCTCTGTGTGTCTACCTATGGCATCGTAGTTTTCGAACGGATGAACCGCTTTAGATTTCGTTTTATTTTGTTTGAAAGTTGAAATCGGGAGTGTTCTTAGCCATGTTTGATGAAAATTGGTCCAGTCTCTGTGTCAGGGGTTTTTTTCAATTTAAATTTCGTATTGTGAATACATGTGAACAAATGAGATGGCGGAACACAGAGAACCTCCTATAGAGTAGCAGTCTTGTATATTTTGTTCGCGATACGAGTCACCAGTGCCAGGGGTGCGAGGAGCGAAGCGCGCTGTGATTGGCCGTTTCAAGGACGGCGGGCAGTCGCGCCAGATGAAAGGGACTGTCCCTTTACTGACGCGTAAGTGGCCAATGTAAGTTGAGCTATGCCGGCTCTGAATAAATTATAAATATGACTTTTATGTGGAATGTAATGACGTCTGTTTTTAAATTTGAGCTTCTTGTTACCTTTCCACACCATTTCACACTACAGGTGGACATCTTTAAGACATCAAAATACCCTTTTTCAATTTTTTTACTGCGAAAAACACGCGCTGCTTTCGGGTCTGTTACTTGGTCGCTACTGATCGGGCACGGCGAGCGCCCGCGCTTATATCAGTGCAAATACTAGGAAGGCTGGCGACCGCGAGTCGTCTTGTAATGGATGTCTATAGGGGTTGGTCTGTGTGGCGGAAAGACCTGGACTCATTTTGTGGCGATTGGCGGGAGCATGCAAAGAGCCGTGACGAGTGGCGGAAAACAGGGGATGCCTTTGCCCAGCAGTAAGAAACAATATAGGCTATAAAAAAAAATTGTGAATACATATAGAAACCGGACACGAATATTATTTTTTACATTTGTGGCAGTCATTTATAGCTGCAGTACTGCTGCCAGAATTTGCAGGAATTTGTATAAAATTCTCGCAGACGATTCCTGCAGTGATATAAACGGCAATATTATGTATCTCACTTATACAGTCTGGTAAATTAATATTTCTAGGTATGTTGCGTTTTGAACGAAGTTCCAAATTAGGAGAATGCAACCATTGAAACAATTGGATAACTAAACTGCTGAACATTTAAGGAAGGAACGCACATATTTACAAATGTTACAATACGAGTGGAACTGGTGGACTAAGTTATATTTCATACTTCCTAACCTCTTCGATAAACTGCGGGCACCTCTTTTTTATTATGAATGAGCTTACTCTTGACTACAGACTAACCAAAGGCAAAGACGTGGCCTACGATGGAGTGAGCTCGTCCAGAAGATGCCTGTTCACCCTTGATTTGCAGGTCGCCGGGTTATATGAGCTCGGAAATATAGCCGCCGGCAAGGAATTCCACTCCTTGGCAGTGCGCATAAGAAAAGAAGAAGCAAAGCGTTTCGTGTGTATTCGCGGAATATCTACCAAGAAAGGATGGAAACCGGCCGTGCGTCTAAGAGTCCGATGGCAGAACTGGAGTCCGATGACGGACCTCTGGATGAGACGAGCCTGGGACCGGGATAAGTGGCGTACACGAAAGGATGCATATGCTTAGCAGAGGGCGATTCACGGCTGAAATGATGATGATGAAACTCTTTGATATTTATTTTTATAAATCCAGTAGAGTCCGGTTATAACGCTCAAGAGACCGCTGATATTACGTCGCACTAACCGGACGTCGTACAAAACGAACTTCATTTCTTTGAATTAAAATTAAAGGTTTATCTACATAAGTATTATTATAATAATACTTCTTTAAGAAAAAAGAACCAAGTTTCCTTCCAGGGCGTTTATCTTTCCACTCTGTATATAATTGAGAAAACAAAATATGTCACATAATAATTTTACATGGTCCCTAAGCTGTCACAACGAAATCCCATTTTAAACCAACAATACGATCCCTTATTACTTTCCCTCTGTATTAAGGATAATATATTTCGGAACATATGAGTAAACTCGCACGCTGGATTCTTCGCAGCATATTCGGGACGCATTACCACATGTATATTTTCGCGTGTACTTAATTAAATATGCATATATCACATATTATGCATGAGTAATTCGGCCTGCGGCGACAACGCAAACATGGGAGGGTTTCTGATTTACGGAAGATGGTTTTGATTTGATAATAACAAGGCAAGAAGAGCTAAATGCGCAAAATTGCCTTCTCTTTATAAACGGAGTGTCAATTTTTACCTCTGTCATGAATATTTTTTTAAATCCCATGATGTGTATATCCTATCAATCATTTTCTTATTATTTTTTTCTTTATTTCAACATTTGTAAATTTTGGTATATTACAATCTATTCCAGGTTTTAATTTGGAAATGGTTAAACATGACATTGTTGTATGGGACGGTTTCTGATTTAAGGAAGATGGTTTTGATTTGATAATAACAAGGCAAGAAGAGCTAAACGCGCAAAATTGCCTTCTCTTTATAAACGGAGTGTCAATTTTTACCTCTGTCATGAATATTTTTTTAATCACATGATGTGTATATCCTATCAATCATTTTCTTATTTTTTTTTCTTTATTTCAACATTTTTATATTTTGGTATATAGTAATCTATTCCAGGATTTAATTTGGAAATGGTTAAACAAGACATTGTTGTTTGTTACTAACGCTTACTTTGATAAAGGAATAAAAAGTTCAAACCAAAGTTGTATACTATAAAATATGAAAAAAAAAGAAGCAAATAGCGCAACGTTTACCGTCTCTGCCATTCAATTAAATGGCCAAACTCTTCACTAATGACTACTGAGTAGGTAGCTACTACCGACACATATCAAATCAGTTACATATTTGTTCCATAAAAATGCCCCAGTTAATGCAAGAGGTAATTTATACCTAACAGAACTGTTATCGTTTCATCCCGCACTTAACGGCTCAGCTGTTACCGAATCCCAAAAAGACGGTTTGGTAAACTCATGTGTAATAGGGATTTCATTATAATTTCATGCCAAATAAAACAACCAATTAGTGTTAACATAGGCCCATTTAAAGTCGTGTGGGATATGGGATGTCCCGTGGGATTTGGGTTAAATTACGGTGTGGGCTAGCGGCTAGCAAGCTGTCACAATAATTATACAATTATTTTTTTTTATGGGATAGGAGGCAAACGAGCAGACAGGTCGCCTGATGGTAAGCGATCGCCGCCGCCCATGGACACCCGAAACACCAGAGGTGAATTAATTTATTATTGTAATATCCCATGAATCTGAATTAATTGTCCGCAGTCAGAAATCGGAGGTGTAATGTGTTTACCACACCCTTACCCACTTATTTAACACTTTCGAAACCGGGCTCTACGCGGCGCTACGACATTTTCGCTACATACGGGGAAACCCATGTAATCGGCTACGCTTCTACGAGCGGTGTGCCCGACAGTCGGGTTCTTGGTAGCGAAAGTGTTAAGATACAATACTTGTCTTATGTACAACAAAGTGTTTACATACATACATACAATAAACGTACATATACTCCAACCGAAGTAGGTCTTATTTACTCTTCACATCACAACATGGCGACCCTGGCAGAATCTTTTCCTGTGGCTATAAAGTCCATCGGCCATAATGTCGTGTAAAATACTGTGACAGTTTGAATAGCCTTGTCGCAAGCTTTACTTAGGTCTCTGAACCATTCCGCTGTTCCTCTTTAATTACAATAATTATATTTAATTCCGGCGCATTGTGTCTTTGTCATTTATTCCATAAATTAGGATAGCTTTCGCATTTTACGATAAATTACTTGGCTCCCCTAATAAGTCCTGTTGACTATTCTTCGGGGGGCTGATTCTGTTTTTAAATGGTTTATGGTTTTAACCTTTATTCTGATACGACTTTGAGTTGTTTCATCACCATTAGCCTAAAATTTTAGCGTCTAACAGCGCTCCCAAACGGTAGACTAGAACTGAACCAAGATAGGGGATTATCCGTGACGCTATCGACTCAAATTATACCAACACGTCAAAACGTGGCACCCACTGAAGGTAGTATCAAAATAACATAAAAATAATCAGTGTTGAGACAGAATCAGCTTTCGGGCGTTCCATTTATCATAAGGGAACAAAGACTGTCGAATTAAATCGTAAAACAAACCGTTGTTTGAGCCCATTGAGATTGGACGAATATTTACGAAACGAAGAAATGGAAAGTGCGTTTACCCTACTTCAGGACCTAACGTAATTATCAGTCTAAAAGATAAAAGTGTAGGATAAGAAAGGCGTATTTACTTAATTCAGTTTGTTCAAAAGAGAGTGAGTAAAATGGGGCCTCATTTTTACTGGTTTCACCACAGTGTCTCCTCAATATTTATTTATTTACGATTTCAATTTTTTTTTAGTATGAATAGGTAGACGTTTGACCACGATCACACCTGATGATAATTGATGATGCGGTCTACGGTGGAGCACGCTTACCTATGAGACCTACGTACTCTTGCTTTAAAGAGACATGGATTGTACTCATGCGGAAACACAGACTCAGGCAGGGCATTCCACTTCTTGGCGGTTCGCAAAAGACGTTAAAACGAAACGCTTTCTTTTATCATCAAAAACAACAATTAAAAGGAGTCATAGCTTCGCATACAATTTTACAAATAATAATCTTTTTCTTTTTGTTTGGCATTGAACACACCTATCATTTCGCTTACGCTTAAAGACTGCTGAAGTGTGCAAAAGAGAAGCTGTCACGTATAATGCTCATCCTATAAGTGGAAAAGAGGTAGAAAAAAAACGTGACCATTTTTGATGACAGGCCGCGGCCTACTCAATTTAAGTTAACGGATTAATCGGACCTTTCAGTGCAAATAGTTGTATTGATTTCCGTTTCGATTAAACAGTTAGAAAAGCAAATTATTCACGTTATCATACATGATTTCTGAATTTAACACTCCTAATGACACTTGACATTGGTCCAGTTTTGGTCTCACTTTTGATATTCTTCTTTGTCATCCTACTTCTATGGCATTGATAATCAGGGAGCGTACTTTTCATGCCGATGACATTAATCTGACGTCACGCTCCATATAGGGTGATCAATTCAATTCAATTCAATATTTATTGATAAAACTATAATTTTACACGTCATAATAAAAACAATACATTACAATAATTATTGGTACATGAGTTACAATTCTTACACATTTACCCCCCAAATAGTTTTATTGTAAATTATTAATCATTAGTCGTCAATCATTTTAATCGTATACAAATTACTTCAAATACAGTAGTCCATTTACATGTGGCATAAATAATACCTACTTGAAATGTGAAACGTGAATAAAATTATTTGATTTGTTTTTATAAATAAATTTAATTAAATAGTATTGTTAACAACACATTACAATAAATACGTAGAAAAGAGAATTTCTCTCTAACCTCTCCTTCTTGCATTCATTACCATGCAAAGAAATTCATAACTTAAAATGATTGATGACTAATGATTAATAATTAACAATAAAACAATTTGTGATCACCCTATATGGAGCGTGACGTCAAATTGATTTCATCGGCACGAAAAGTACGCTCCCTGTTGATAATAATAATTAATCCAAAAAAGCGAATGACATGTGAAATACTAACCCTAAATTTATGTACTTCCACATTTTTATTTCTCATAAGTGAGAAAAACTCGATGAATTAAAAAATAAATCGTGCGAAAGACAAGTGGTTAACAAGCTTAGCCTATGGCCTAAGAAAGCCGATAATTTACAAAGATAAGATTAGTAACTGTACTTAGCTCATTATTGTTAACAATAAACAAAGAATAACACATACGTGACGGGAAGTGAGATGTTACAAGTGTTAAACGGCGGTTGGATACTAAACAAACCGGCCAAGAGCGTGTCGGGCCACGCTCAGTACTAGGGTTCCGTAGATTTCCGTATTTTTCTCAAAAACTACTGAACCTATCAAGTTCAAAACAATTTTCCTAGAAAGTCTTTATAAAGTTCTACATTTGTGATTTTTTCATATTTTTTAAAGTTATGGTTCATAAGTTAGAGGGGGGGGACACATTTTTTTACTTTAGGAGCGATTATTTCAGAAAATATGAGCATTATCAAAAAATTACTTAAGTAAACCCCTATTCAGGTTTAAATACTTATCCAACAATATATCACTCGTTAGGGTTGAAATGAAAAAAAAATCACTAATAAAACATTTTTTTTCCACTTTTTATTTTTTCACTTTGCTATACATATTGGCACCAAATTTCAGCTTTCTAGTGCTAACGGTCACTGAGATATCCGCGGACGGACGGACGGACAGACAGACATGGCTAAACTATTGACTACGGAACCCTAAAAATTGCAGAAAATTTTAAAATGTAGAACTCTTGCTTGCCTTTTTAAACCTTGACGTTAGCGAAATCATCGACGAGCCATAACTGAGAGATTTGGTTGACTGTCTACTGTCTATATCTACAAATGAACTAAAACATAACTTTTTCCTCACTATCTCGGAAACAGGTGTTTTGTCCTTTAATACCAGTGGATAAAAACGCACTTTATCCACTAGTGGATAAAGTAATTTGACCTTGAACATAGTCATTTTTTCTGCTTTAAAATTGATAAAAGAGTGAATCTAGTGATGGCGATGATTTACCACTTGTGGAACTACTGGAAGCAGTGATAAACGCGTTTTTTGCATTGTAGGTACTTTCCTCGCTATAGTGAGCGGAAAAGTTTTGTGTTACACTCGAGTGCAAATGTATTTTACTTCTCGTGTGTTAAAAAACTTGCAAGTGCACTTGCTCGTTTCACTTGCTCGTTTTTTAATTCCACACTCGGTGTTAAAATACAACTTTGCACCCTTGTACAAATAATTATTATACAAGTTTTGGAAAGATACAACAATTTTTATGATCACATCAATTCACCATTTTGAGACATGATTTCCAAAATGATAGATTTACTTCTATATATAAAATTCATAATTATTTTGGTGACAGATCGCTAAAAAAGCGTATTCCATATCTGCTCAATAGCTTACCTGAAGCCATCCGAAGTGAAAAGCACTCAAAGAAGTTTAAAACTATGCTCAAAAAACATTACCTAAATATATTACAATAATGTATTACTTTTATTTAAGAAGTTCAACGACATTTCTTAAAGTTAATTATTAAGTTTATGTAATTGAGAGACTGTTGATCCCACAGACAAACTCGTTCTGTTCCAGAGTTTTGTGGGAATATATGTTAGATATAAGTTTGTCACTGTATTTTAATAACAACAAATAAATAAAAATAAAAAATGACTCATTTAGTACAAGCAGGTACAAGGCAATAGAGGGGGATCAAGCGTCTCTGATCCCCCTCTTTATGCGGGTGCCTTGGCCGGGCAATGCCGGAGGGCGCCGTGGTGAATGATATGATGACAACAATGACAACATCAATCCCAGCGCGCCCTCACGAACAGCAAAGAGGATGGAACGCCGGAGTGGGTTTAGTGGGTAGGGCCAAGTTTCCCCCCTCTCGACAGGGGAGGGGAAAGAAACGGCGAGTCCCACACATCGTGCGTAACAGCATTCCCACTCCGTAAAAAAAAAAAAGGTACAAGGCAATAAATATATCATCATATTTCAAGAAACATCACATACTACTCTGAGGTCCCATTTCAGTTCCTTTACCAAACATCGTACCTACATATTTATGACTCCGAACCCAATTCCTTTCGCATTGGACTTTAAAAGAGAGAAACGAAATTACAGGAAAGCCCATGAGCGGTGAAAGCCGATGGTTTTGGGGTAAAAATGAAAAAGCTTCCCTAATACTTCTAAAAGCACTTCATTATGGGGCAGTCAATTATTATGTTAAGCTTGTCGAGGTAAGGCTGCCTTATTTTTTTAGAGGAGCGATTGGCGTAATGTTCATTAATTTGTATTTACTATAATTCACGAAAGTATTTGTTTTATTAGGTTATGGTAAACAAATTTATTCAATAAATAAATGTTACTAGTATGTACAATCTTAAACAAATAAACTGTAATAATTAAAACTAAAGTACCTTAAAAAAAATTAAATAAAACTAAATTAAAATTTAAAATAATTTGTATTTATACATTTTATGTATGTTTGAGATATTACTACAGTGTATTGAAGAAAGCGCTCTATATCCTTTTCACTTGGTAAGGTTCACTTTGGTTGATTTGGTTCAGTTCATTTGGTTTGGTTTGGTGGTTTGTGTGGTAAACTACCTAAGTAAATCTCAATATTGAATATTTTTCGTCTTAAATAATCATGTTCGCGGTGTCATCATTCGTAGTAAACATTCTTCTTAGGTAGTACTGTCTTTTCCAAAATAAATGCAAGTGGTAATTAGCAAGGCATTGCTTCGTTCTTGGCCTTACACCTAAATTGGCCGCGCAAGTGCACCCATTTATTACCCTGTCTTGTATTGTTTTCCACACAAATTTTAACCAAAATGGAAGGGACAGCAAAAAACAACGGGAGGCCTGCCAGTGAAACACTAAAATAGGTTAGTATTTAAAAAATGCAGATATTGGGGGACACCTTACACAGATAAACCTAGCCCCAAACTAAGCGAAGCTTGTACTATGGGTGCTAGGCGACGATATACATAGGTACTTATATAGATAAATACATACTTATATACATAGAAATCATCCATGACTCAGGAACAAATATCTGTGCTCATCACACAAATAAATGCCTTTACCGGGATTCGAACCCGGGACCGCGTCTTAGCAGGCAGGGTCACTACCAACTACGCCAGACCTGTCGCCGATGAAGCTTCGTCCACGTTTTCTTCAGTTTACAATACGCCACTATCCCTTTAATTATTTTTTTCAGATGCTCCCTAATGACCCTCGCTCCAACCAAGGCGTGTCCTTACGCACCCGAGGTTCACGGCGGTGAACATCCTTCACCTTATCCACAGGCAGGCTTTGTGTAGACGGCTTTCGGCATAAATTTGCAAAATGATCGATTGATGGCGTTTTTGCCGATGCCCAAGGGACGCTAACACGAAAACCCTCTGCGGTAATATTTGTAACCTTATTTTTATGAAGTTAAATCATGGTTTACTTTGTTACTGAAAATTGTCTGGTTTTGGAACAAAAGTGTGATTAATTTGGAAATTTGGAAAGCTTTAAGATTAATTTTTCATTCGGAAATGAGTGCGAATGAATGAAATCAGCCGATTGATTTTTGCGTTGAAATATTATATACCTAACCTACCGTTAAAAACAGTTGTAAAACTGTGAGCTTATAAGGTACGAGTGCTCGGTACGCTAATGTTCAATGGAATAGAATAGAATTCATTTATTTAACGTCACAATATAGTACACACAAAAAGATGACACTCTTCTGTCACATTTATTTGACAATGACAAGATTGAGAGTGACATTTAACTGATACACTGTCGAGCACTGGTACTTTAACCTTATGTTTAGATAAATAAATGGAATATAATTGCAAATTTCCTGTACAAAAGCCGTAACATCAGCATCATCAAATTATATAGGAAAATCCTGTCAATATATAGCCTTGATATTTCACAACCCTTTTCATGTACATAGATGAAATATTTAATAAGGCCCCTTTGGGATTTTTGGGACTACATATTTGAATTACTTTAAGGCTTCGGTATGTCCCAAAATGGAACTCCCTATACCTATCACTGAAATAACTGTCAGAGCGAGTTGTTCCAACAATGTCACAATTTTGTGAATTATGTGAAGACCATGAGAAATTAAATTTGAAACTGGAAATGTTGATATTAGAATTATTTTCTACTCCCGAACTGTTATTCGTCATTTACTGGGTCGTGCATAGATCTTTAAAACCCCACATAAAAGTCTATTCCCCAAAGCTAGCGTGCCACGGCTTTCCGCGCATGCGCGCAGTAACGAAAAAATTGAAAACGCATTGTTTGGCTCTGTAACGATGACAACGCATTGTTATAACGATACTGCGCGCGTGCGCGGGATGACAGTGCAAACCTTTGCGTCAAAATACAGGAAACAGTGTGAATTTCACGAAAGTTATTCTAGAAAACTATTAAAAACTAAGTGCATGGTCGTAGTAAAAGGAAAAGTATTGTACGCAACGGTGTTTAATTGAGTCAAAAATACTTGTGACGTCTTTATTAACAATTTCTGCTTCGCCTTAAATTGTTACCCATGCCACTCGTCTTTTTGACCTCCTTTAAACGCCTTTTGCATAAAAACACTATTTACTACATCCAGTTAGAGAACTTTTAGATTTGTTAAAAAGACTGCACATGTCCAATACAAATGTGTGGGTTCAACAGCTTGCGACAGGCGTATTGAGTGGCATTTCTGCGACACGAAACGCCACCGAAACGCCGCAGAAATGTAGTCTGTCTCTGTCGCGCCAATACGCAAGAGCGATAGAGATAGATAGCTACGAAAGAGATATTCTCATGAGCGTTTCGTGAGCGTTTGTGCATTCGGCTACGCGCACTGTTTACACTCAACCAATCCAATCTTACACCACGAACGTCCCTTAATTTGGACAGTGAGTTTTTCGTCCAAGATCAGCTATTTTCTCCTCCGAGCCGACACGTCGACAAACGAGGTCATAAATCAACCTAAACGTTAAAAAGGACACAAATCCCCACGACAAATTAAAATGAATACGGTTTTTTTCCTTAACTTTGGGAGGAGTCAAGTTATAGGCGGGAGCGATTTGTTTTGACCAGCACGAGACCCAGATATATTATATCGCTGGTGACAGTTCATTTTACAACTTGTTGTGCAATATTTTCTAGAGAAACGCGCAGTTGTGGTCTCCGAGTTATCTAAGCGATGAAGATGAAAATGATGAGTGTTGATATTTGGTAAATATAATCGTAGGCAGGTCTGTACGTTTTGTTTGTTAAAACAGGGACATAAATGACTGTTGTGTGTGCAGTAAAATTCAGGAGTATTTATATCCCTTGTGCCAAATGTACATAGTTCGATTACATCCAGCGTTGTTTCAATTAATTCTTTTGAATGGCATAGTTTTTCAATTCACCATTCAGGAATCAACATTCCGTACGCCGCAAAGATTTCATACCTCGAGCACATAAGATGCGATCATAGGTATGCAATTATAGGCTAGAATCGAGTCATTTGAGGTATACCTCATAAATATAAATTAGTGTACTGTCCTATATATTAGAGGTATCATCTTCCTTGCATTATCTCGGTATTTGCCACGGCTCATGGGAGCCTGGGGTCCGCTTTGACAACTTATCACAAGATTTGGCGTAGGCACTAGTTTTTACGAAAGCGACTGCCATCTGATCTTCCAACCCGAAGGGTAAACTAGACCTTATTGGAATTAGTCCGGTTTCCTCACGATGTTTTCCTTCACCGAAAAGCGACTGGGAAACATCAAATGACATTTCGCACATAAACTCATTAGTTCGAGCCGGGGTTCGAACCCGCGACCTCCGGAACGAAAGTCGCACGTACTTACCGCTAGGATACCAGCGCTTAGATATTAGAGGTAATATTTATCTAAAAACTGGTCAAAAAACGCTTCTTTCTCATAACTTGACCTCTATCTTTAGTCTTACTGTCTACCACAGCTCTAACAATGGCGTTTGTGCAGTAAAATATTACTCAGTCTCAGAGAAGCTACAACTAGAGATAAAGGAGAATAATACTTGACCAAGCAATTGCAGAACTAATTTAAGAAATATAAAAACTTTAAGGTGAAGAGCGGTCGAGAGGATTATGGCAGGAACAGAGTTCGCAACTAAAGTTCTGTTCGTATTCCAACGATAGATTTATAGCAGCAGTATTGCGGTGGGATATTAGTGCTGACTTTTGAGGTCTTAAGAGGATACGGTAGCGAAAATGCTAAAATGGAAAGGAGCCCCCTTTCAACTTGGGAATTTTAGTTAAATATACAAGTGTGATTAACTGGATTTATCGAAAAAAAATTGTCCATTAAAAACAACTTAGTCAAAAGATATTTCAAAAAAAATCTTTAAAATCGAGGTTCCGCTCTCGACTCTTTCCTCTTTCAAAACTTAATCAATCGGAACAAAATTTGAGAATCTGAATAACAATGAAATAATCTATGTCGGACCGTTTAGCTTTTTTGGTTTATTGTTACCAATCTTGAGTATCACACCTTTTTTTTGCGCCACAATGAAAAAGGCCGTTTTTGGAAAATTTTGATTGGCCCTAGAGTCTTTAAAAAGCAGAATATCAAAAAAATCAAAACGGTCCGACACAGATAAAAATAATAACAATCTGTGTTGAAAAAATCATTGCTCAATCTTCAAAATACAGGAAGGAAATAGTCGAGAGCGTTTGTATGGAGAATTGACCCCTACCGTATCGTCTTAATAGCGAAAAAACCAGCCAAGAGCGTGTCGGGCCACGCTCAGTGTAGGGTTCCGTAGTTTTCCGTATTTTTCTCAAAAACTACTGAACCTATCAAGTTCAAAACAATTTTCCTAGAAAGTCTTTATAAAGTTCTACTTTTGTGATTTTTTTTCATATTTTTTAAACATATGGTTCAAAAGTTAGAGGGGGGGGGACGCACTTTTTTTTCCTTTAGGAGCGATTATTTCCGAAAATATTGATATTATCAAAAAACGATTTTAGTAGACCCTTATTCATTTTGAAATACCTATCCAACAATATATCACACGTTGGGGTTGGAATGAAAAAAAAAACCACTTTACATGTAGGGGGGGTACCCTAACAAACCATTTTTTTCCACTTTTTATTTTACCACTTTGTCGGCGTGATTGATATACATATTGGTACCAAATTTCAGCTTTCTAGTGCAAACGGTCACTGAGATTATCCGCGGACGGACGGACGGACGGACGGACGGACGGACGGACGGACGGACAGACAGACATGGCGAAACTATAAGGGTTCCTAGTTGACTACGGAACCCTAATAAAAATCGTCTGTTTCATACATTCCCACTGACGCCATGCCGCTCATTTCTGTGAAACAGCTAAATTTTTTCGTGATTTCAGCATTGTTTCCTTAGTAAAAGTTGTTCATTATGACCTCAACATTATGGCTGGTCATTTTTATTTTGCATTTGCAGCTTCTTCATTTATTGCAGCTTCCAACCAATATCCAAAATCCAACCGGCACTAAAGTAACAATATTTCGTTTTACATATTGACAATATTTATGTAGTCAGCAGTAATGTCTCGCTACAAAACTGCTGCAATAAAAGAAGAATACTAACTTAAGATACTTATAAGAATACTAACCTATGTAGATGATAAGACAATTTGTTGTATTATGTTATGTTATGTTACTAACCATTTATATGAATCTTTGTTATTTGAAATAAATTTATATAATTTATAATTTAATTTATAATAAAGCAGCTTAATACATTCTTGACGTAAATTACAAATTTATTACCAACAAAAAATACCTATCTGATTCAGTGACTGCCCGATTCGAATACAAATAATACAATACATATTTCAATGTCAAAAGTGACATCGACCAAAAAACAATCGTTATAGTACCGTATCCGTGAGATATCTTGTAAACATTGTTCGAATCCCACTAATCAGTATTTGTACTAGAAGAGGGACTAATATAGGTGGGTTTAATCTTTCCCCGTGGGATTTTATTTTTGACACATTTTTTATATGTGCATATTTTTTATATGGTCGAAACCAAGGACAGTCGCATAATAACATTGATAACGTATTACCTACTCGATAGAAACAATTCAGATTTCGATATCAATTTTGCAAAGGAAGTTAATTTTTGACATCCGCGCTACGAGCAAACCCATGTAATTATTACTGGTAATCGTGTATCGTAACACGTTGTGCTCTCTTGCGCAGTTGGTTAGGCACGGCGACCATTAATATTCATCGTTTACGAAAAATAGCTGGCAAGAAATATATATTTGTTGTTGGGTAAGGAATATTTGGTAAGTTCTATTCAAAATTATGATTTAAGAGAGACGAAGCCAGAAAAAATAAGGCAACAAGAAATAGTTATTTGTTATACAAGGGGGCAAAGTTGTATTTTAACGCCGAGTGTGGAATTGAAACACACGAGAAGTAAAATACATTTGCACCCGAGTGTAACACAAAACTTTTCCCCTCACTATAGCGAGGAAACTACAACGCAAAAAACGCATTTATCACTGATTCCAGTAGTTCCACAGGTGGTAAATCATCTTTATTACTAGATTCACCTACTTTTATCAATTTTAAAACAGTTAATTTGACTTTATTTAAGGTCAAATTACTTTACCCACTAGTGGATAAAATGCGTTTTTACCCGCTGGTATTAAAGGACAAAACACGTGTTTCCGAGCTAGTGAGGGGAAAAGGATATAAAACGACAAGTTTGAGTCAACTCCGTCTTAAAATATATTTCTGATTTTTTAAGTAAGTGGTACCTTATGCGGACTATGATCCTTTGCCAAGATTTCAGGAGGATTTGACAACAGGCTAGTTTCCTACTAGTCAAATCAGCTTCTTTTTAAGAACTGTCAAAACGATTTTCTAATATAGAATTACTATGAAATACTAAGGAGTGACGTAACGGTCAATTCATTTACTTTATATCTTTCTCTTTGACTTATTAAATAGAAATTATGTTTAAACATAACTTCTGTCCATGTTTTTCTCTTAATTATATGGTGCTTTATTTCGTGCACTGCATAAAATATTTTATTTTAAGTATAGGAAACTGTCAGTATATTTTAGAAACCTGAACTAATGGTCCTTATGACTGATTTATTAAGTTCTTCACGCCTTGCACGGAATTAGAAGCTAACGAGATATTTCGGTGTGCATCAAATTAGAAGATAACTTTACGATGGACCTACTCCATATGGTGTCATAGGTCACTACTCTTTTATATTGCCACCGTATACTATAAAATGTAGACATCTTTCAGAATCAAGATTTTTAAGACATTGTGTATAAATATTTTTATTGTAACGGTAAATAATCGTCTGATTAGAGAATTGGATTTTTTTCATATGGTGACCTAATTTCCATGCTAGTAATTTCTAAGCCTCTAATATTCTAGCTATCAGTGCAGCTCAGCCTAAAGCCGCCATTTTTTGCAATAATTTGCGAAACCCAGTGTAACGAGGCATACCATCGGGCGTGCAACTTATCGGGTGACCTTCCTTGAGGGTCGCAACTCTGTTCTGTTTACCTACTCTGTTTACATGTTTATAAGAATAAGAATAAGAAAACATTTATTGACACACAAAATAAATAAGAATTGAACATTTACACAAACATATAAAGAAATAAAATAGACACTTAGCATGCATGTCAAAAGGAACGGGCTCAGCATGTTATGCTGCGCAGCCATTTTATTGCAAACTGACTGCGCAGCGCTGATTTTCAGTCCGTCCCCTTTTCTGAACCTCATTAACAACTATGCGGTGTAGGTATGTATTTTACACGAACAGTATTGATTCTGAAATACGTACTTTTACATAATAGGCAATTTTCGCAATTTAGATGGACTCGAAAAGCAGAAAACAAAAAAAAAATGATTTTTATGACAAATTTATTAGTAGGTAAGGTGCATTAGGTTAATTCCGAATGACAGAAATGCTCGGATAATTCCGAAAGGGGAATTTTGATATGATGGAAAGAATGGTGATTTTTATGAGACTTTCGTAATTAGACGACTTTAGGAATTACCCTAATGCACCTTACTGATACTTTGTGTGCTTCGTTTAGGTTAGGTCAGTTGAAACCTTGACCGAATGGCAAGACTGGATGAAGTCACAGAACTACAGAACTTTAAATAAACAAATTTCCATAATACAGAAACTAAGACTGAACATAAAACTTAATGGTTAGCTTACATCTATAATAGGCCCTTGAGGCATTGTATCAAGGGTGCTGGCGACATATCTTCGCTGTATACGTTTAACTTTAAATATATTTATATATCCAAGCTTTGAGTTGTTACCATATCCAATACATCCGTTGTTGAAAATTAATGTATGTATAATATTATAGTTTTTTTATCAACTGGTTTAGGACTTAAAACCACTTTACTTATATTAACCGCGTCCATAACAGTAAAAAAAGAACTTTATGAACAACATCATCGACATTTATCCTTGTACAAGTTGATAGCCAATCAAAGTACCTACATACCAAAAAGCTTTGATGTTTTCGATCAAAACTCGATTTCCCGTCCGATTATCTAAGTCGATTACTAATGTAATAAGTACTACTCATAACCAAACTTTCATTAAGTAAGTACGGGTTAGGTTCATACCTCAAGGGATATGACTTCTATGTTTACAGCTAAGTAACCCCGATCAAGAAAATTCATGTTACAATTGATTCGAAATCAGGATTTAGAAAACTATGGCCTTAAAATTTATCTTTACTTAATTAGGATAATATATGCAAACCTTTGACCCTCTGTTGTATTTTTCCCCCTAAGCCCCTAACAAAATGACATGAACTTTTGAAAATTTTAAGACGATACGGTAGGGGTCAATTCTCCATACAAACGCTCTCGACTATTTCCTCCCTGGTTTTTGAAGATAGAGCAATGATTTTTTCAACACAGATTGTTATTATTTTTATCTGTGTCGGACCGTTTTGATTTTTTGATATTCTGCTTTTTAAAGATTCTAGAGCCAATCAAAAATTTCCAAAAACGGCCTTTTTCATTGTGGCGCAAAAAAAGGTGTGATACTCAAGATTGGTAACAATTAACCAAAAAAGCTAAACGGTCCGACATAGATTATTTCATTGTTATTCAGATTCTCAAATTTCGTTCCGATTGATTAAGTTTTGAAGGAGGAAAGAGTCGAGAGCGGAACCTCGATTTTAAAGATTTTTTTGAAATATCTTTTGACTGAGTTGTTCTTAATGGACATTTTTTTTCGATAAATCTAGTTAATAACACTTGTATATTTAACTAAAATTCCCAAGTTGAAAGGGGGGCTCCTTTCCATTTTAGCATTTTCGCTACCGTATCCTCTTAATGTAAGTATTATGAATTAAATGTAAGTGTTACGGCTTTACGATTTAAAGTATATGTAGTTCAGCATAAGTGACACGAGTCGGAATCATTTTAAATCAATTGTTTGTTTTTATATTCGCATTTCTTAGTTTTTTCTTATAGTGTCACGCTGCTAATATTGGTCTGGTCGACGCCAAGGATTGAAGGTCGTATCGGTTAGTAAATACCGCATGCAAATATTATTTATTAGTCATGCATCTAGAACAGTAGCCATGTCAAAAGTGACCTTTTTGTCAAATATTGATGTTATTGAAACTTGAGCAGTTTCATGTGCGCTGCCTACCCTTTATGGGAATACAAGCGTGAGTATATTTATCTTGGTTTGTAAATGTCACTTTTGCCACCGACATATCAAATACACATATAATTATTCACCAATTCTTTGAATCAGAATACGCCTCAAAGCCAAGAAGCTTTTTGTATCATTAAATAGACCTGGGGGGTTACCATGAAGTGCTAAAGCCGTTCAGTTTAGGTTGAGAGAAAGGGACGAAGCTATAGCAGTTCATAGCTCCGTCCCTCTCTCTCAACCTAAACTGAACTGCTTTAGCACTTCATGGTAACCCCCCCCTTTATACCAGACAGCCTTTTAGTATTTTTTGTAACCTACGTCCCTCCTAATAAGAGACTGGGAGCTAAATTCTCACGTTACGAGTATTTAGGTTAATGAGACTGGAGATGTGTGTGGCAACCTTGCTAGGTACTGGTGTTAGACTTATAGGATGTTGTTTTCAACCATTAGCCGCATACAATATGTATTTTTTTTTATTCTTTATTTTTTGCTTAATTAAGCAAGACAGAATCTAAACTGAAATAGATATCATACACGAAATAAAGAACCTTATCAGAGTACCACGGCGGGCGGGTGGTCTAGTGGTAAGGACGTTAGCCGCGTAAGCTGAAGACCTGGGTTCGATTCCCGGCTCGGCCACTAGTGGGCCTTGTCGTTTTTTCTTTCGTGTATGATATCTATTTCAGTTTATAATTGATATATAGTAGTGTGACTACTTGAAAAACAACAAATCAAAAAATATTTAATAAAATAATTTGATTTGTTCCGTAGTTGCAGGATAGACTCTGTTATTATGAATTTGGCACATGAAAAGTTTTTTATTTACATCGAATGATGACTTTCTTCTGAATGAAATTTTTTTCAATATACTTCCTAGGTCTTGTATTAACCACCGTTAAAACATTCGCCCCTGTTACATTTCCACACTGTAGGCAGAAATGCACTTTTCAAACCACTTCACTCGGGGTTAAATATTGCAATGTATCGCTTACTCGGCTATCAATAATCGCGCGAGCAAAACAAATAACCACAGTATAAGGATAAATCAGTAGTTAATCTCCGGCAGCGGCGACGCGGTCGTTACTACTGCGCAAGGTCACGCAGGGTTGTACCTGTGCTACTGTCCTACTCGTAGTAACTGTGTATGGCGCTATACTAGTACCCTACTCTTTCTACCTTTATATCTAATAAAGATTCAAGTACGTGTTTGTTTCTTAAATACTGACGAAATCGTATTTACATAGAATGTTTGAATAGATGTTTGCACAATATTTAAGTAGGTACCAAACTTTCGAGCTAGATAGATCGCAGCATCTACCTAAATGTCGTTACAGATAAATCCTTATTGATTTTAATGTATCATTCTAGCTTTAAATCTCACTTTTACGCCATTTACGTAAGCAATAATGTACCTAACACTGCAAAAATATAACAACCACTTACTTTTCTGGGTGTCTAGGAATTCTAAAGAACATTCTGACATTTCCGCATTTTGAAAACTGTTCTCCATACACCCATAAACACTACAGTAACGAAAATATGTCTTCGGTGCTGACGTCATTTTCTCCCGAACTCAACACGTCAACACAGCGCGCAAACGCGGCCCCGACTGTCCAGCCCAATACTTACCAGTTTCGCATGTATTCGGTGCATATGGAGAGTAGTTTTCGATACACCGCGCGGAGTGAAGTTTGTTAGAAGAGTTATTACTGCTTTATACTGTGGCATTAACTTTAAATTCGACTATTTCCTTCAGCTTTAAAAACAATAATCCAAATCAAACAAAATATACATTTTGATAAAAACCCCGAAATAGTGGACCGATTTTCATCGAAAATGGCTAAAATCATTCCCGACTAATTCAGCTTTCAAACAAAAAAAACTTAATCTAAATCGGTTCATCTGTTAAAAAAACTCGATTTTACAGACAGATACACACAGACAGACAGACAGATATTATTAAATTAAAACGGGACTTAATCGCGTAAAACTTACGTTTTATATTTAACCCGACGTTTCGGACATGACATTACGTCCGTGGTCACGGGTAGGGCTGGGAGTTGTATCAACATCTTCTAGCTGTACGAGTTTTTCGAACTACCCGCACTTGATTGTCATCAGTCACTTTTACGCTAGGGTTGCCACTCTGCCTACATACAACACTCACGACATCCGATGGTATGGGACGGGAAGTTTTCTCACGTTTACACTTGCTAATCACTGGATTCCACGAAGATGAAATCCCTTGCCCTTCATTTTGATTGAAATTACGATGTTTCCTGATTTCAATCGCTTCACGTACTTTCCTGCTATAGTAAAGACGTTCAGTTGAAAGGACTTTGGGATTATGCAGTTCAATGCAGTGGTTCGGTCCTGACTCTAGCAAATAATATGAGTGAAGATCGTGTTAGTTTAAATCAATAGACAGACAGATAAACAGACAGACACTTATAACACCCCGTCATTTTTGCGTAGGGGGTTAAAAAAATAATCCAAATGAAAATATACTCGCTACTCCGATCAGTGTGTGATTCCCAATTATCCGGGATTATATCAAGTAGGCTTGTGCCGTTTCGTTCGTTGATCGGAGCGCTCCGATCTCGTTCAATCGCTCCCATGAACTAGTTCGCTCTTTTAGGTCTTTTGCTCATTTAGTTCAGCCAGACCAGCGATCACTGCGGTCGGAAAGATCAGAACGAATGGGACCGATAGTGTCAAAATTATACGAATAGTCCACAGATAGTAACATTCCGGGCCGAAAGGTTGTAAGTAACCGAAGTTTAATATGAAAACTTGACTTTTTTTGTTGCTCTGCTAAGTAGCTCTCGCTCTCGGTCGGCGCAGTCACACATTCGTTCTCGATCCAAACCGCTCGCGCTCGCCGATCCTATACTGAACTAAATGAGCAAAGACCGATTCTCAGACCACGGAAAGATTCAGTTCATTTCGGTCATTGATGGGATTTTATTCCTAACAGTTCATAGTTCGTGAACGACACAAGCCTAATATCAAGGGTACGTTCTCCGGTATTAATGGGAATTGGTCAGTTCTCAGGGTAATCCACTTTTGTGTAGACAGGGCTTAGGTGGTTTATTTATGTTAGAAAATGCTTGGAATATAGCTAATATTTGTCTAGTCTTAATGTTTTTCTAGTAGGTATTTTCATTAGAAACGAGTTACTTAATCTTTTTCATTTCTCATGTTCTGTACTTCTTTAGAAAATGTAATGTCACATAAACATTTTGGTAATCTTAATTTTGTAAGTATGATACTTAACACAGCTTATGGGCAATTTCACGAAAAAAGATTCAAAAACTTTTTTTTCAGTACAGATGGTGTTTTTTTTACGCACTAGTGCGAGAAGTGGTTCATTATATGCCAGGTCGAAACTTCGGAGGCTCATCTGTACTGAAAAACGTCGTACGATACACGTGCGAAAAGGAAATTCGTAACTCGTGTCGATTTAAAACACTCCTTTCGGTCGTGTTTTAATTTATCGCCACTCGTTTCGAACTTCCTTTTTTACGCACTTGTATCGTAATGTACTATTTTTTCAAAATGGTAATTTTTTTTCCTACTCAGATCACGAGCCCTTTTAATCCTACTAGGCGGAAAAAGCGTCCCAAATTTAATTTTTCCACTTCATTACTACTTTTTAAACACTTTTTTTGGTCATTCTTCTTGCGAAAATGCCCTTATCTAAGCTATAGATATTTACAATAAGGGCTCCGAAAGTTATCATTGTTTTAAATTACTGGAGTATTTGAATTCAACATCAACGTTGATATCTTGACTTTACAAGAAACATTTTATTTTGAAGTCATAGGTCTAACTTTTTATATTAATAGTGGTCAACCATAAAGAGTACCAAACAGAGATAAACTACTACTGTTGTCGACTTGACACCACCGTAGCCCCCTAGCCAAGACCACTAATAGCTCCTTCAGATGCCTACACTTTCAGAGCTGATCAGTATTACTAAAAATGTACCTACTACCTAATGTCGACTTGACTTAGACCACCATAATAACCACCAACCAAGCCATGATCACCTTTTCCCCTTCGACCACACCAATATACAATTCAGAGCTCATGAGTACTTTATTGTCGATTTGACTGAGACCACCATAACCTAAAGAGGTTATTGGACGAGTGGTATCGATAAGACGTTAATTCACCAGCCGATGGTCGGACGATATCAAAAAGATGGCCGACCTCATAACCTAACCTGATATAGAACTGAAAGGAAACTCATGAAATAGGCATATATTATGTTCTAAAGTCGACGCAAATATTTATCCTAAGAAAAGAGAAAAGAGTGTCGTTTGTTGAGGTGCCAAGTGAGAACGATTGATTTTTTTAAGAGGACAATAGGTCAATTATATATCTGAAATAATAATAAAAACAAAAGAGACCATCGACTTCTAAACACAATCAACTATTGAAGATTGTCTATTGTTTCTATTTCTATTCGCTCAATATTTGTAAACACACTGAGCAAACATTTGATCAAGGTGGTAAACAATGCGTCAATACAGTTTTTCTATGGTTATAAAAAAGGAATTTTTTCTATCGGTCAAAATGAGAATAATTTTATTATTGCCAGCAAGGTGACTTTTGACATTTTTGTACCTATTTGAAATTATGCGACAATACACTTTTTTCTATGTTTATAGAAAAGGGATTTTTTTCCTATCGATCAAAATAAGAACCAACAATTTTATTATTGTCATTGTCAGCAAGATGACTTTTGACATTCCTATACTTTATTGAAATTATGTTTTTCTGAAGAGACTATCTATTTGTTATATTCTTTTTTTGAGGCAAGCAAAGTGCTCGCAAATTCTGTATCAAAACACACCATTATGGTCAATAATTTAAATATTTTTAATATTTTGGCACTTAAAAAGAAAAGTTTGACCAAATCTTCAAAAAACATTGATTTTATAAACAGTATCATTCATAAATCATAGTGAATGATATGCAGCTTGGTTTGATACTAGCATAAGTAGGTATACATACATACATACAATCACGCCTGTATCCCATGAAGGGGTAGGCAGAGCACATGAAACTACTCAAGTTTCAGTGCCACTCTGGGCAAACAAGGGGTTGAAAGAAAACGAAACTGTGACATTGCAGTGACAGGTTGCCAGCCTCTCGCCTACGCCACAATTTAATCCATAAGTAGGTATGTGTATCAGAGATCTAACACTATAATAAGTGCAACCAAACCTCTGATGATAAGTGATGTACAGTCAAGTACAAGGTGAGCCCTTGGATATACAGTGTGTTATCACCTTGCGGGCATTTATTAAGAACCTGATAATTTGATTGCAATTATTTGTGTTAGTCAGTAAATCATAGTTATTTAAATTAACAGCATTTTTTCCGAAATCCGCACATTCAATGTACTGCGTGCACTTCGTAACTGTCATTACTCACATCGCTGGCTAATATTTATGAGGTAGCATTTCCCTTTATTGATAAGTATATATTATGTGCTGTGCATTGCTGGCAAGAATAATTGTAAGGAAGTTTGTAAGGTCACTTTTTTATTTTTAAGTACATTAAAAACTCAACATTATTTAATATGTGGATCATTATTTAATGTGTGCATCTTCTTCAGTTCGCAATTTTCAGTCGATTACATTTTTGAGGAGGTTAGCTGACAAATGAATTTAAGTAAATTTTTACCATGATTATTTCACCATGGCAAAATAAATTGTTTTGAATGGGATGAAAATACAGTGTTGCCATTGTTTAATTTCTAGCAGTTCTTGCTGGACTTTATATATGCATTTTTAATAAATAATAAATACCTATGTAAGGTTCCGCGCTTAACAAAGCCCATTTTCAAATAAACATCAAACACTAAATATCACATTTCTAAGTGACTTACACCTATTTGTTGTTTCTAATTTTTATTTTATTTGAAACGACATAATTTGTACAATAATAATAAAATCACAAACAGTTGTAAAATAAAAATAAAATTAGTTTTTAAAATTAAATAAGTTGGGCATTGTATTCAGGTACCCTGTATACCCAATGACCTTTGAAATTTAATAAATAGGTACATATTTATTATATTTTCTATCCAAATAAAAGTAAGGTCATACTTTTATTTAGTTAAATAAAGCATATATTCCTACCTAATAATTATTCAAAACTTTTTATTTATTTTGGATCCAAAAAAAAGGGGCTATCAAAAACCGGTGAATTTATTATTATAAAGATTAGGTAAGTACGTGGATTAATTTTTATAATAAAAATTGAAAATATAGGTCTAACTTAAGGCCGGCAACAGCCAGTCTTAAAATTCATAATCTTACAAAAATCAGATCGAGTACACGGAGTTCCATACAGTTTCGGGACTGTCCACACACATTCTTATTTTTTAAGATTATGAATTTTAAGACTGTCTGTTGCCGGCCTAAGAGAAGACACTGTGTCAATGTTTTTAGTTTGACCGTTTGTTTCATATCCAAATAAAATAAAATAAAACATCAAACAGTACCTACTCAATATTATGGTAATGGTTTAAATTTAACAACCAAACTAATATTAAGTCAGTAGTGTCACTACTTGTTTACATTTATTTCCCACAAGGAAAAAACTAGACGGCCTCAATCAATTTATATCAATTTTCTCATGGACCAATTCTGTGATGTTAGTTGAAACTAGCTAAGAATTTTGTAACCAATATCTGTTTTAACATTTTTTGTCTCATTTTCATTAAGTGAAAAGGAAAACGAAAGTTATTTTTTATTTTCCCGTTTCCAAAAATAAAATCTAAACGCACGTATTATGACACCTAAAGACAGCACAACAGACAAAAACATCTTTAATTAAAAATTCGACCGAAAGCGTATCATCGAGTTTCCGATAAAAAATACCTATTGTGCTATTACCGTCTAACAATCTTTTCCTCACTTTTACTTACACAATCGACAAGAATTTAGAATAGTAACATTTTTTACGTAAGTATTATGTGCACTGTTCAACCAACCTGTTTTATGTCTGTTTGAGTCAAATCCTGGCACTGCACACAGAAAAAAAAAACAAAAACAAAGATGGCACTTCGATATTTTGAAATTCGAATTGGTGTTACACTCGCGGGTCGAGCGGAGCGGACGTTCGACGTGCGGCCGGCTCAACGCTAAGCCACCGACTGGGGCTCCCTACCGTTTTCCGACTATGCAACCTGAAAACAATGAATCGTTTCGGTTTATACCTCCGTAATTAATACCGAGCTAACTTCAAGCAACTATAACCATTAATTCTTCCTAATTAGGATAGGGTAAGGTCGGAAATTGTGTGGAAACAGTTTACGGTTCGGTAGACAAGGGTTGGTTTGTTTGTAAAAGATGTTTGACAGTTTAATGCAGCTTCAATGCAAGGTCGGACAGGTGAAAATTGGTGACGTCACAAGATGGACCGACATTTGATTGACTTGCGTTTGCGATGACATTTTCGGAGGTGAGCGAAGGTGTGATATCGATACCTCTGGGTTCAATTGGCGTAAAGGACATTTTGGCGAAAATGAGTTATATATACAGTTTTGTTCAGAATTTCAAGCGCTATCGATCTGTGTAGTTAAAATTTCGATATCTCTCAAAAAGTTGCCTTTACGACCAAGATTTTCTACTATGGACTTGCAAAAATAGCTTTTCTGAAGGGGCGTAAATATCAAGTCATTAATTATAAATTATTACTTGTGTCGTAAAGGAAATCTACAAATAAAAATATAGTCGTAAGTCACCTTGTTATATATTGTTGCCCTTTAAGCCCTTACTTTTTAAGGATCACTTTCTATAGTAGTGTGGTAAAGTTGGGCGTAAAGGACAAGTTTTTTTGTTCTTCGTCCTTTACGACCAGCACTAAAAATATTTTATCCTCAACTGTAATCGATATCATTGGGTTCAATTGTCGTAAAGGACATATAATGCAGGTTTCCAAGAGAAAGATAAACCCACTTTTTTGTTTTTTTGACCTATATTTGTGACGTGTATAAGAAAAATATGCAGATTACGAGTATCTTTAACCTAGTGTAACAACCGTAGTGATAAACTAAACGATTTAGAAGATAGATGGTTGTAAAGGACACGTCAAAAGCTATTAACGTCCTTTACACCCATGATTTGATAGGGTCGTAAATGACGGTCTTAGATGATTTTTATACAAAACCCGGGCGTAATTGTAATCGAAATGGTACAAATGTTGTGCTAAGTTTACAATTAAAAACTGGAAAAATGTATCAAAACGTACTTAATATGGCATAGAATAGCTCTACATCAGTTTAATGCAGTGTATTATAAATTATTTAAGCTATCTTAGCAACAAAAAAGAACAAGACTAATATTTTATATCCAGTTTTGTAATAAAGAAACAATATTTGCTTAAAAACTATCTAATACTTTGGCAACAAATTCAAAGTTATTTTTTTAGTATTCGCCGCTGTCTGAATAGTCAGTAGGTTACGCATTCAGTCTTTAATTCTAGCAGAGAAACGCTTTCGTAGTATTATTATACTGCGGCGAGATGTAGGTAATTAAAAAAAAACATTCTGGTAATCAGGGTACGTACCCAAATGCACAAACGCTCACGATAATATCTATTTCGTAGCTATATATCTTTATCGCTCTTGCGTATTGCACCAGACTGCATTTTTGTCGGCGTCTGTCGTCGACGATTGCCGTTCAGCTACACCGGCAGTAAACTTTAACAGTAGACTATACTAACATTTAGTGCGACAATAACAGGTGCGTTTCGCTAGCGAATGAGCGTTAGCGTTTGGTGACTTGGCTATGTACCCAGGTACTTAAAGCATTGACTATAATATTTCTAGGATTGAACTCATAATTAAGATTATTCTTATTTAACAGGTTTACGACTAAATAACAATCTTCTGTTTTAAAATTATCAAAAATATGAATCAACATAGTAGGTAGTCTTGACTACAGTTTGTATACGCGTCCTAACTTGCATTTATAAATAAGTACTTAACTCTTAGTTATTCTTAAAACTTCTTTCTACTTTAGACTTAAAATTACTGTCGTATTAATATAGTCTACTATTCACAGTTGCTGATTAAAGTTTACGTGATTACAATTAGTGTTTTACTTAAACTACGAAAGCGTTTCCCTGCTAGAATTAAATACGGAATGCGTCAACTTATTGAGACAGCCGAGCGGCGAGTACTAAAATAATAACTTTCCAAAATATTAAATAGTTTTTAAGCAAATGTTGTTTCATTTCGTTATTGCAAAACTGGATATAAAATAGTCTTGTTCTTTGTCTCTGCTAAATATTTAGATAAATATACACTGTAACACTATTGTGGCTATTCTATGCCATATTAACTACGTTTTGATACATTTTTCAAGTTTCTCAATTGTAAACTAAGCTAAAAACAGTTGCCATTTGTACCATTCCGGTTACATTTACGCCCCGAATTTGTATAAAAATCATCTAAGACCGTCATTTACGACCCTATCAACTCTAATTGTTCAAAAAAATCGTGGGTGTAAAGGACGTCCATAGCATTTTGACGTGTCCTTTACAACCATCTAACTTCTAAACCGTTTAGTTTATCACTACGGTTGCTACACTAAGTGAAGGATACTAAAAATCTACATATTTTTCTATATACGTCACAAATATAGGTCAAAAAACAAAAAAGATATAAACATTTTTCTAAAAAAAAAGTTGTTTTTTGCTTCTCCTGAAAACCTGCATTTTGTCCTTTACGCCAATTGAACCCAAAGGTATCGATATATTATGTTATGACATTGACATTATTTTGTTTTAGGTCAGACTCGACACGCGTGCGGTTGTTTACTGGGTACATAATACCTTTGACTTATTTATATTTTTCGACTCTTGTAGGGCATCCGCTACATGGCCGGTGCTCGAAGCGGGTAAGGGGATTAGCAAAAAATACGGCCTAATTCAAACTGTCACTAATTAAATCTATAAAGATATGGATCGAATATATTATTTATGTCGGTTTCAGTCGGGCCTCCGTATGGATGCGAGACATGGCCCGTCAAGCAAGAGATAACCTAGACTCCAAGTTTTGTAAACAAGTGTTTGCGGCGAATCGTAGGAGTCTACTGGCCACGGACAATCTCTAATATTAGTCTATGGGAACTGACTGGTCAAAACCCTTTATACAAAGAAATACTACTGCGGAAATGGCGTTGGATAGGTCATGTTTCACGAAGGCCAAACAACCACCTATCCAAGCAACGGCTGACCTGGAAAATTCCCGGAAAAAGAGTGCAAGCTTGCCCACGTACCACCTGGAGAAGAACAGTGGAAAAAGAGGCATCAGTTGGCCTCGGCTGGGCGGAGATGGAGGAGGCCGCGCTTGACCGCGAAGAATAGAAGTCCCTTCTGAGAGCCCTGTGTCCCTGATGAGGGATAACAGGATATCATCATCATCATCATGTCGGTTTCAAGGGTGACATTTTTAGTAGTAGTAGTAACTCTTTATTGTACAAAAACATTAAAAAAACATACATTGAGATGCGAAGTACAAAGGCGAACTTATCCCATAGAGGGATTTCTTCCAGTTAACCTTTGAGTAAATGAGAGGACATTTTTGTATGAAGAAACGAAGTTATTGTCTGTCTAGTGTGGATTTGGGGAATTCTATTCCCAGTTTTAAAAGGTTACTGGAGTACTACTTTTCCTACGGCTATTCCAAATTAGACTAGGTACTCTGCTTTTTGGCTATTATCTTTTTAAATTTTAAGGATCTAATTACTTTAAGTAGCTCGATTCTCAGTAGTCTAATATTGTAAGTTTTCTGGGATGAGGAGTCAACGAAACAAGAGTTTTTTCTCAAACATGCAATGAAATATTGTCTTTACGTTCCTTAAAATGGGCTGGGAAGTATCGCTTTTTGGGCGCAACAACTCGAGAGGACTGTAAAGGGATTCCATATTATTTTTTAGGCCTAGGCCTGCAAAGTAACTTTTTTTTATAAAATATTGTCCTTTAGAGCATTTTTTTTTATTTCATTGTATGTTTGAGAAAAGCACTATACATGCCTCGGCGTGAAAACGGATTCCCGGCCTCGTATCCCTATCCGGCCTCGCTCGCACGCTCGCTCGGCCGTATATACCCACTTGGCCGGAAATCCTCATTTTCCCGGCCTCTGATGTAATGTACTATTAATTTTTACGTTTTTTTATGAATATCGTGAGATCTACAGAGCTATTGAGTTTTAAGAATTAGTACCCTGACTTTTGAGGTTTAAGAATAGGTTACTCAATAACGTAACCGTCACGGAAAATGACATTAATTGTATGGAGAAACTGAACAATGCCCCCAGACGACTACATGCATGCTACATTTTCCGTGAACGTAAAAAAGTACCTGTAGAACAGTGGCCCATTTCACAACAGTGACTAATTGTCGCCCGACACTGACACTTTGCCGTTCATTGCCTGTTCATACATACATACATACATACAATCACGCCTGTATCCCATAAAGGGGTAGGCAGAGCACATGAAACTACTAAAGCTTCAGTGCCACTCTTGGCAAATAAGGGGTTGAAAGAAAACGAAACTGTGACATTGCAGTGACAGGTTCAACAAGGAAATATTGATGCTAAGCTAAGTAACAATGTTACTTATCAACCTAGAAATAGGCACCTGTCAGATTCAAGTGTCAATGTCACTGGTAAAATAGCCCACAGGAGATTTTAGTCCGTTTTCACATTATCCGATCCGATGTCGGATGTTGGAAGGATTTACATACATACAATCACGCCTGTATCCCATAAAGGGGTAGGCAGAACACATGAAACTACTAAAGCTTCAGTGCCACTCTTGGCAAATAAGGGGTTGAAAGAAAACGAAACTGTGACATTGCAGTGACAGGTTGCCAGCCTCTCGCCTACGCCACAATTTAACCCAACCCAAGGATTTCAATAGAAAAAATCCAAGATGGCGCCTGTAATGTATAGAATATCGGTCCGACATCCGATATCGGATCGGATAATGTGAAAACGCACTTAGGTCAGTTTGTCAGACAAGTCGCATCGAAGACAACGCGAATGTTCGTGGATTAAACGCCGCCTATCGCCGCGTGCGCATTGAACCATCGCGGCGCGGGCGCCATGACGATTTCACTCGCTCTGTGTCACTGGAAACCTAGGAGATAGTTTACCACCAATGGATAGGTGTCTAAAGCTAGGAACATACTACGCGGACGTCCGTCGTAAATCGACCGCGGACGGGAATCTGGACAATGAAATTACACATAACCGTGCAAACTATCGGTCGACGGACGTGGACGTGACCTTGAGCGCATGGACATCCGATCGAAATCTGGCTCGCTGGATGTTTTGTTCCGTGCACACTGATCGGTCGCGGTCGCGGTCGATTTACGACGGACGTCCGCGTAGTATGTTCTTAGCTTAAGCCTCGCGGCTGCGTTCGTGTCTCGCAAATGGTCTCTTCGGAAGATCAGCGCTGACCTCCGGGTCGGAATTATGCTGAGACAGGACCATTTCGTGATAAACTTGCCCAATTGACCCATCCCTTGTGCATTTGTAGTTTTTAGTCATACTTTATGCATAATGTGTAGTTTTTAAATTTATTACGAATAAATAATTTGATTATGATTATGACTGTAGATGAATTCTGGGTAGTAAGAACTATTAATTTCACCAGTCCTCTCCTCTAGCAGTCGTAGAAGGCAATGAATTTCCAAGAGTGGCACTATAACTTGAGCAGGCTTCACGTGCGTTGCCTAACCCGTTTGGGTGTGAGTTTATGTATGTTTGTATGAAGATAAATGTTCAATAATAATGACAACAAAATGACATAATGTCACGAACCTTAGAATTGAGGGAATGACTGAAGAAGAAGATGCTTCATATCATGAGCAATGTTTTTTCTCCAACACGAGTTGGAAATCCGGCTAAAAAATACCTTATTACACACCATATTTCATTTAAAACAAACACGGATTTATAACGATATACCAACCTCTGCAATATTTTAACGCTCTTTCAAATTAGCATGTCTGAAATTCATTTACATTTCGGTCCAACCACCGAATGTTAATTTCACTTGCAACCCGAACAATGGAGAGATTTGATTACAGAACCTTTAAGCGAGCGATGTTTATATTGGTAATGAAGATGAAATGTCATCCTTTGTTTCATTAAACCAATTCGGGTTTCGAGATAACTCAATATAAATGTATCATTTGCAATGGGAACGAAAGATTTTTGTCTCTTTGTCATCAATCAAATTAATACAACTAATACCTCGGTGGTTTAGTTAAAAGAACGACTTTTAATTCAGAGGTGGCAAGTTCAAACCCTAAGTGCGTTTCCACATTGTTCGATCCGATATCGGATGTCGGACCGATATCCCATACATCACAGGCGCCATCTAAGATTTTTTCTATTGAAATCCTTCCGACATCCGATATCTGATCGGATAATGGGAAAACGGACTAACTCCTGTACCTACCTATAAACTAAGTATGAGATTTTTTATTGAAGTGAAACTTCTAATACCTACTACTTCCAACTGACAGCGTTAAGCGCGCTTTTGTTTTATGCGGAGATCGCAGCGTCAGACGAATGCGATCAACGGATGCGTCTACCGCGTCTGCGTTCAGTGTTGCCAACTCTAATTTTGAAATACCTCTTCCTATTCATTTTCACATTACGAAGTTTCACTTCTTCCGCGCGAAGGGAGTGCACTATTTTTTTTTGTGAAGAAAAATCTCTAGGTAAACCAGATTAGTCAAAATAAGGTCAAGTTTGTTCTCCAGTTGGAAGGTAAATACGGCCCTCCTGAAACAGTCTCCGTAACTTACCTCCTAATACAAAACCCAATGTGTTATTGTTTTTGAATAAATGATGATGATAATCCAGTCACTCGTTGAGCTCAGCAAACTTACTTCCCGCCACGCCACCAGTACTCATTTTTAGGGTAGTCAACTAGGAACCCTTATAGTTTCGCCATGTCTGTCTGTCCGTCCGTCCGTCCGTCCGTCCGCGGATAATCTCATGTGACCGTTAGCACTAGAAATCTGAAATTTGGTACCAATATGTATATCAATTACGCCGACAAATTGGTAAAATAAAAAGCGGAAAAAATGCTTTGTTAGGGTACCCCCCCTGCATGTAAGGACTGTTTTTTTTTTTTTCATTCCAACCCCAACGTGTGATATATTTTTGGATAGGTATTTAAAAATGAATACGGATTTACTAAAATCGTTTTTCGATAATTTTAATATTTTCGGAAATAATCACTGCTAAAGGAAAAAAAAGTGTGTGTCCCCCCCCCCTCTAACTTTTGAACCATATGTTTGAAAAATATGAAAAAAATCACAAAAGTAGAACTTTATAAACACTTTCTAGGAAAATTGTTTTGAACTTGATAGGTTTACTAGTTTTCGAGAGAAATACGGAAAACTACGGAACCCTACACTGAGCGTGGCCCGACACGCTCTTGGCCGGTTTTATATTGAAAGAAAAGTAGGTACAATCAATCCTCAGCGAATAAAAAATGCGTGTCAAAAATGAAATTTACGACAAAAACTTAATATTTCACTTAACAGACGCTGACCCATATCGTCATATTACAGCCGTAAGTACAAGTGTAATGTATTCCTACCATCGCCGTGGTTTAGATCAAATAAGTAGTAGCTACACATCACACTTACTTCGCTTAACCGACCAGTATATTTTTGACCTTTACTTTTCTTCTTCTAAAATACTTTATTGAGTAATATTGTTTGTTTCACATATTTTTTTCTTTGTAAATGACGATCCTTATTGGGAGACAATTGATTTTCTTATTTAAAATTTATGATGGAAGTTTTGACGATCATGATGAAAAGATAATTTATAATTGACATGTAGCCAACTTATAGTCTGATATTAATCATGAAATAAAGAAATCTGAATCTGAAAATATTTTTTAATATTTTAACTTACTATCTGATATAATAATATCATCTATTCTTCACTTGTATAGGTAAAATGACTGAGCTGTTTTATCGTCCGCGACTTCGTTGGTGAGAATTTTTTTTATGATAGTTTTATTTAACGAAAAATCCCTCAAAATATTTGTTTCGACATAGGCATTAGGCGTCTTTTTCCATACAATTGGCCCGGCACTACGCTCGCGAGACGCTAGATGCGGGGGGCCCTAAGGGTATTGGCTGTTCAAATTTGAAATCTCTCAGTTGAAAATAATTTAAATCTCCTTTTAGCCCCGAAAATCGAATTTTCAAATTCTGCAGAAATATAACGTTCAGGTTACACTGGCCACGGTCCGGCTTCTTATGAATGGATAGACAGGTAATCGCTTTCATTCGCGTCGTATTCGACGCACGTCCCATCGCCAAAATCGCGGGGCCTGGCGGGTTAGGCGAACATTATGGGCGAAGATGTAGCGATAATAAGATTTAGGGCACGATTTGAGAGGTGCTAAAATTGCACTTGCGTTGAATAGATAATAATGTGGAACGCTATAGGTCAGCGTCATAAAAATATGGATGTAAAAAATGCTAAATAAATACGGGCGACTTCCTGACTCCTGTCCTTGTGTGTGGAAGTCCGTATATTTATAAAAATTAAATATGTGGTTTCCCATACCAAAAAAGTGCTTACTGCTTAGGTATACTAAGTGCATTAAGTACGTTTTTACTTAAAAGTTAACAAATATAAATAAATAACAGATGTTACCGTTTTATCCTAAAACAAGCCTAGATATTCATGTATCTCATAATTGGTTGGTATTAATCAGAATCGCCAGTGTTCAAAATATTACTAGCCATCTTGGCCACTAGTGTCACTACGTTATCCTCGTAAGGTCCACCATAGTTAGTTTTCCCATTTTGAATTTGTACCTTATTCTATAAGTAAATTGGTAAGAATTTCGTTTGTTTCAAAAATAAATGTAACAATTGAAATTCAACTTTATTTAGTTCGTGAAAGATTCAAATTAGATTACAACAACTATATACATCTGACGACCGGTCTGTGTAGTCGGTAGTGACCCTGCCTGCTAAGCCGCGGTCCCGGGTTCGAATACCGGTAAGGGCATTTATTTGTGTGATGAGCACAGATATTTGTTCCTGAGTCATGGATGTTTTCTATGTTTATATGTATTTATATATTATATATATCGTTGTCTGAGTACCTGCAACACAAGCCTTCTTGAGCTTACCGTGGGCTTACCGCAGTCAATCTGTGTAAAAATAATGTACATTAGGCCTTACAAGGGTATATCTTTGCAGTCAATTCGACATCACAATCGTTTGGTTGACATACGCTAATTAAGCTTAGTGTCAGAAAGACTGATAGCGAAAATGCAATGTATTCGATATTCGGAAGAAGATCGCTAGCGAAAAGGACCTCCCCGGTTTAGCCCTGCGTTACTCAACGATCATCCTATTATCATTAGCGTTGCGTAACCGGGTAGCTAGTGGAAATGCAGATTAACGGCGGTATGACAACTCGTACATGGAATACAATTTCTGTATTTGCTAGATTACGTCTTACGCAACATGACAATAGAAAATGTTCAAATTTTTGACTGACTAACTGTGATGTCTGCGAGAGATACTACATATTTTTAAACTAAAAGAAAAATTAAAAATAATAACACTTCCGGCAGGACTCAAACCTGCGACCTGTTGCATTGCCGGTACAGTCGCTCTGGCTTTCGTGGCCCAGTTGTTAAGTGCACTCTCAACTAGAGCGACTGTACCAGAAATACAGGAATTGTTTAACTTTGAACTCTGGTCTCGAAAGGAAAAAGCCTTAAATCAAACGCCCAGTTTAATATTAAACCAAAAGTACGTTTAATCGGATAAACTGAATACCACTCAGGTCTTTTTGTCTTCTCTCATCGATACAAAAATAATTTAATTAACTTATATAAACTACGATAACATACCGTTAGCTAGTTGTAAATAGGAAAAGTGACATCTCTCGGGAAATTGAGTAAACATCTAGGTAAGCGTTTTAAACAGGAATTCGCAGGTTCGAGTCCTGCTGGAGGTGTAAATATTTCCTTTCCTTGATTTTCGATCGAACTTTAATATTATTTTACTACCAGTCAAATTAAATATTCACGGCCCTCAATAACTCCAGTTTAGTCATTCTGTCAATAACCAAGCAAGTAAAAACTCCGGTAAAAAACCGCGCGAGGACGCCTAGTTTTTACCTACCCGCGTTCCGGTCAGCGATTTAGTTCGACACTTTCTTGGTTACCACGTGGTGTGATCAGGTTCTGCCTCGGTAATCTAGACAAACTGGCTGTCGGATTACAGAAGGATTGACATAGGTACATGCAAATTCTTAGTGATCTGTTTCGATAAAATTTTGTTTAACGACTCTTCGACATCTATTTCATCAGCTTTCATCAGTCAAAAATGCTGAAAGAAAGAAAGAAAGAAAGAAGAAATTTATTTAGAAAACGCTTAAATTTAGGAATTACATAGACAGTACGACGATCTCTTTTGGTCTTCCGTGGAAACCCTTTCGAGAGAGCGCAACTACATATAATAGTGAAATAAAACTATGGAAACGGATGAAATCGCGTATAATGAATTTAAAATTCATCCCGACGTTTCGAACTCTTTACAGCGTTCGTGGTCAACGGGTGACTGAGGAAAAATTACAATGTGCAAAAGCTACCCACATACAAGAAATATTAACGAACCATGACCACAAATAATATAGATTTCTAAGGCAGGTTCACACACTATTAATAAAGCTATTAATTTTATACATAATAGTGTTTATATATAAGTAAGTGCAAAACCTGAAATGAAATCTGTCTGCGTCGAAAAGGTAAGAGACAACAATAACAATACAAATCGGTACATAGTTACGTGAGCGATTATACTCCGAATCAAGGTCGTTATAGAACTGTCAATTCCAATCACTGATGGATGATGTCCGAAGTTACTGAAATATTTAGCCAGAGAACGCAACAAGCTGTGTAAGAAAGAAAGAAGAAAAAAGTAACAAAATAGCCTCCCTCAAGGAACTTTATATTCGTCAACTGAAATTGTGTTTCTATTAAGTATAAGCCTTTATATAACTTCGTCAACATCACAGCAGCCCTATATCGCCATAGGCCTCTCTTCTAGTGCAGTGAACAACACACTCGCGTTTCAATATTGGAATCTTTCGCTTGCTTGGGTATCAATAATGGCACGTGCGGTTAAACCACTACTTTGCCCCCTTGTAAAACAAATAACTATTTCGATGCGGCCGTTTAGCAGGCATGGAACGTTATAGTCACGTAGTCTGTGACATGAAGAAGATACTACGTGTATAACACTACGTGTTATAGTCATCCTACCATCACTCCATTTTAGTTATAGAACATAGAACAAGTTGGTCGCTGTAAGCAAAACATGGCCAAATGGGGATTGCTCCGCAGCCCTTCGACCCAATGCACCTGCGACACAGCGCCGCAAACCATGGCGCACCTACTGGCTTGCCCCGCGTGCCCGCATCACTGCTCGGAGCTCGACCTGAGAGACGCTACACCCAGGGCTGTTAATGCTGCTGCCTATTGGGCATCTACTGTATAAGAAAGGAACCTCGACACGATAAGAAGAAGAAGAAGTTATAGAACTTTTACATGCCATATTTTTAACTAATTTTGAACAGTAAATAAGTAGGTACAGTCGCCGGCATAAATAAGTGATGAATGATTTCTGTACCTTGTCGCTTTAAAGCGTTTGACAATATCGTATGACATTTCAAACAAGACGTTAATATGACAAGGTTTAGGTGACTGTACCACATTCGTTTTGATCGTGAGATTACCTCTACAATAAGTAACATTAATACACAAACTAGAGGAAAACAACTTGTTTCTTATCCAGCTTTGATATCGACAGATATCCACAATAGACCGCAAAAAAGCTACAAGAACATCACTAACATTTCCTACCGATGGCACCGCCTGGCACATTGTCTTGAAAAAACCGAGTGACGTCACCAACCTTACCTTTGTTCGCTCCTATTCCAAAAAAACAACCTTACTTTTACATCTCTGAAACTATAATCACAACCTTAGTTCTTAAGCCATATAGCATTTGTGGCAGCTTTTGTAGAATTGTTCATTAGACCTAAGTGATAACCTGTCGTGTACAGCCAAGGTAATAAATATAGATGCGAACAAAGTGCCATAATTATGTATACACAACTTTATTCTTTACACGTTAAAGTTGGAGATACATATATTTGGCCACTTTGTCCGCATCTATATTTACTATCTTGATAGTACTTTAAAGAACTTCAGAATCACACTTTGAAACCTAACCTCATAAAAATAAAGAATAATTCTCTTAAATATGACCAGTGACTTCTATTGCGCGGTTACTTAGCGAATCAATTAAAGATTTTCAACCCAATCAATCAGAAATCGACTTAGTTCCAATCATTTAAGGTTGAAATTGGAAAGGATGCTGCATACCTACGTTGGCTGCAGCTCGTCATCTCGATTATGTAAGTGACTGTACTTGACTTCTAACTTAGTTGATGAACGGGTACTGTCGAGCACACACGGTGATAACTTAGTATTTATTTCAACTGGATTTTTCATACTGAAAATGAGTAAAATAGTTGTGTAAGTTCTAGAAAATCTAGTGTATGTATGAATAGGCCACCCTAAATTTGTTTTCACATTATCCAATCCGATATCGGATATAGGACCGATATCCCATACATTGATTTTTGCCGCCATCTTTGATTTTTGCCTTTAAAATCCTTCCGACATCCGATATCGGATCGGACAATGTGAAAACGCACTAAGGCGTTTGGGAGTAGAAAAGGCATGGAAAAATTCTATTCACCGTGGCTAAATTGGTCATAGTGATGGCCGGCTCCGGCAAAGCCGTTGGTCACAGGTTCGAATCCTGCCCGAGGTGTGAATTTTTCAATCTTTCCAATAATTTAAAAATATGCATTTTGGCCATTTTTTTCCACCCCACTTTTTTTGTAACATGGGTATTTTTTACGCGATTCATACTCAGAATCGAGAGCTCTTTCGATCCTATAGGAGAAAAAAAATGTCCCATGATTTCCAAACATTTTTTCGAACCTTCCATTCCGTTACCGCCATACAAAATGTATGAAATTTGGTAACGGAATGGGAAAAAAACCATGAGACACCTTTTTTCTCCTATTAAGATTGAAAGAGTTCGCGATTCTGAGTGGAAAACACATAAAAAATTCCAAATCCAAAAAAAAAGTGGGGTGGACAACTTCGAAAAAAATGGCCCAGGTATTTATGTATAAGATTCCATTAGCATCTAATATTATTTTTATATCAGGTGCACGTTCGACATGTAAGTTCATTATCTGAATTACGCATTATCCGATGATCCCTTATTGTTCAATTGTTTAACAATCCCCGTAGTGATGTGTTTTGTTTAGAGTAGGAAAGAAAACAAGAGATTATAATAATATGGAGTTGTTGTTAGAGATGGGTAAATACCCGGTATTTACCCAAAGTACCCAGTAAAAACCCATAAATACCCGATTGGGTGGGTAAAAACTATTACGAATTAAATTTTAAATAAAATTATATTTCCTTCACTTATCTTTTCCTCACGTTATGTTTTATTATTAAATGGTTATTTTTGATGCGAATGGTGATTACACGAATGATATTTTTATTATAAAAACCATATAGGATGACTTCTATATGATTAGAAACTTAGTTTACACTAATATTATTGTAGTAATAGAAGACTATTCTATTGAAAAATGTACAGAAAAATCATAAAAAGTCGGATATCAAACAAAATACCGCTCATTAGACCACCTGGTATTAAAACAGCACTTATATTGTAACAAAATTCTCTTCATCTTATCAAACAGCTGCGTTGAACCTCATGGTATTTAAAATTGACACCTATTGTTGTTGGATCGTCTACTTCTAGCATACCTAGCAGCCAATCAGAAGGCGGGTAGCTAGGATTCTCTTAACTTGCAAAAAAATCTCTAGGATCCCGCAAGAGAGGTCAGGTCAGTTGCTATTTGTCATCTGACCTGCACTCAACTACTTGCTCCCGTTTTACTTAATGTGTTACATCACGTCGTACTTCGACACTTGTTTTGTTTATGGACTTTGAAGTAGTTTTTCTGTGAATTAAGCTAACGTTATATTTTTTACTGTATGGTTATTTTCGTGATTCTTAATTTCTTGATTAGGTATGTTTCAATTACCTATATCATAAACAATTTCTTTATTTCATAAATGACATTTATTTTGTACTTACCTAATAAATAATCATTTAAACACTATCAACTGTTTGTTTTACTGTTCCTGTTCTATTCTACTTATCCGGCTTGTAGTCTAAGTCTTCTTTATTACACTATCATCTAACTTTGGCCAGCACCTGGAGACTAAATTTCAATTAAGTAAGAATTCAGATAGTATTTTTACTTCATTTGAATCAAAGAATGTTATACGAAGTAAATCAAAGTAAAATAATAACGAAAACCTTAATTCAAATACGTTTTACATTCTAAAAAGTTTTTACCCACTCATTCGGGTCTAAAAGGGTAAATACGGGTGGATTGGGTAAAAACCCGGTAAATACCCGATATTTACCCGCGGGTTTTTACCCACTACCCATCTCTAGTTGTTGTTTAGTCTAGGTCATCAAAACACACATCTGACAAACGACTTCACGATGGATTCAATAAAACCATGTTTTTACTTAAACTTAAACTTGAACCTTAAACTTTCAATTTAAACTTGAATCGTTTAACATAGAGTTCAATATCACATCGGCGATAAATCACTGGCGTATGCAGTAAAGGCACAGAATATATATAACTAGACCTTATTAGAATTAGTCCGGTTTCCTCACGATGTTTTCCTTCACCGAAATGCGACTGGCAAATATCAAATGACATTTCGCACATAAGTTCAGAAAAACTTATTGGTACGAGCCGGGTTCGAACCCGCGACCTCCAGATCGAAAGTCGCACGCTCTTGTTTTCCTTTACCGAAAAGCGACTGTCAAATATCAAGTGAGACGGAAGGACCTTTGGAACTAATTTTGTTCCGTCTATTGTCCTTTGAGTCTTCAGCAACCCGACCCCTCCTTAGAAATTGAACACTCCTTTTTGCTGTATACTTAACATAGCAAAGGAGTGTACAAGTTTTTAATGGGTTGGCAACGCCCACGTCACACTCCTTGACTTTCAGGCGTCCATAGGTTACGGTGACCGCTATCCATCAGGCGGCTCGTATGCTTGTTTGCCACCGACGTAGTATAAAAAAATATTTTGCACTACATCTGTACATACAATATTTCTGTCAAACTTGTAACCTGACCTTACAACTTAGATTAACACTTGTGTCGTCGACAGTACCAGCGGCGTGAGCTAGGGAAGGTCATCAGAAACTATGCAGCTCCAAGCACGATCTCCATACAAATCACTTTCAAAACATCACAACTGCCAATACGTTCTTGGACCATTTTCAATTTTGTTCTCATGAGGTCAAAGTGTAATTTGACTTGTTTTTAAATTGTTTACCAATACAGATAGCGAGATAAAATAATAAATTATTGGTTATTGTTGTAATTGTCGTTTTTTCTGTGAAAATCATTACTGGGGATAATGGTATCATATTTTGGCGTTTTTAATGATTACCACTCACGATGCGTTGCGGATATGGCTATTATAATATGTATTATATTCAGTAAATGCCCTCTGTATTCTTATATCATCTATTTTTAACCCCCGACGCTAAAACGACGGGGTGTTATAAGTTTGACGTGTCTGTCTGTCTGTCTGTATGTCTATCTGTCTGTCTGTTTGTCTGTCTGTGTGTGTGTCTGTCTGTGGCACCGTAGCTCCCGAACGGGCGAACCGATTTCGATTTAGTTTTTTTTTGTTTGAAAGCTGAGTTAGTCGGGAGTGTTCTTAGCCATGTTTCATGAAAATCGGGCACCTATGTCGCGGTCGGGGGTTTTTTCAAAATTTTAATTGTATAGTATAGTCAACCAATTATTGGCACCCTAGGCCACTCTACAACCATGTCAAAACCTAACCACTAAATTAAAGGTACAATGCCTCAAGGGCCTATTTTAGACATTAGCTAACTTTTAAGTTTAGTCTTAGTTTCTTATATAATTATGAAAATATGTTCATGTAAATAAAGAAATATGTATCTATAGGTAGTAAAGTTATAATGTGCATGACGTACCTAAATCGAATTGAACACAAAATTTTCTGACATTTAAGTATGAGGCGTAAAGTTCATTATGTCAGTGATTGACTCGACATGAAGTTAAGTTAGGTTCTGTGACGTCACATATGTCTGACAGCGTTTTTTTTTTTTTTTTTAATTTATTTATTTGGGAAACATACAGCACATAATAATACATTAAGGTAAACAAACATAGTTAACTCATGAGCCAAAACAGTCTCCACTTATAGCTATTACAGAATTCTTTGCTCCGAAAAATAATACAAGTAAAATAAAAATAAAAAGTTGACTTCAACAAGCAGGAATAAATAGTTTTACATGCATGATTAAAGTAAAGTAAAGTATTCAATCACAAATTTAGAATTTGGAAATGAATATGAATATACAAATCTACAATTTAACACAAAACAACTTAACAATTGCAACATAAATTTAACGTTATACAATGGCAACATCAATTTAATTTTAACGTTGAGTATAAAAGGAAGATATAATTTAACTCAATTTGTTAATATTATTATTTTCTTTCTTTTTTTTTTTTAATTTTGTTTAATGGCAGAAACAAATCTATTATAATTATTCTGGAACAAATCAATTTTCGAAAACTTCTTATTGTATGTATTGCAGGCTCTTGATAGATATTTGTTGTTGACATACTTTTTGCGACTGAATGGGACAGATAACAAAGCGGTGGAACGTGTGCGATACGTGGGACATTTAAATGAGACTTTGCTTAATAGTTCTTCTGAGTCAGTTAAATTATTCAATAATTTAAACAAGAAAATTACATCACGTTTTTCTCTTCGCACTTCAAGGGACTCAAAATTCTCGGGTTTAAAAGACTGAAACTTATACTTCATACGTTGAAGAAATTTTTTTTGAATTCTTTCTAATGAATTAATGTGTACTGAAAAATGAGGACTCCAGACTGTAGATGCATATTCCAAATTTGACCTTACATATGCATTATATAATAGAAGTAGCGTCGTAGGGTTTTTGAAATCCTTACTTTGCCTAAAAATGAAACCTAGCATTTTGTAAGCCTTAGTATCTTATCAACGTGTGACACCAACTGAATTTCGCTGTCTAAATATACACCTAAATCTCTAACCTCAGTAACTCTAGTAAGTGGCTGGTTTCCAATGGTATAGTTAAAGATTATAGGATTGCATTTACGTGTAAAAGTAATAATTGAACACTTCTTTATGTTTAAATACAGGTTATTAATTAAACAATAGTTACTTAATCTGTTAAGGTCATTCTGTAAATTGACACAATCAGCCTCGGACTTCACAACAGAAAATATCTTGGTATCGTCAGCATACAATAATACTTTAGAATTTATAAAACAGTTAATTACATCATTGATGTATATGTTAAATAGCAGTGGCCCTAAATGGGAGCCCTGCGGAACCCCTGAAGTAATAGGCACGAAGCTAGAGGTGTACCCTTTAATAGTTACCGCTTGTGTTCTATCCCGCAAATACGACGTGAGCCATCGCAGCAAATCCCCATGTATACCGAACATTTCAAGTTTCCCTATCAAGACCGAATGTGAGATTTTGTCAAAAGCCTTTGAATAGTCGGTATAGATGGCATCAACTTGACAATTCATATCCATTGCGCTTAGAACATAGTCAAGGAGCTCGCACAAATTGGACTCAGTCGACCGTTTGTTAATGAAGCCGTGCTGCTGCATTGTTAACATCGGTCTTATTGTTGGGAAGAGCGTGTCGTAAATTATTTTTTCGAAGAGTTTAGGAAGTACTGATAATTTTGAAATGCCACGGTAGTTTCTGATATTGTGTTTGTCACCACTTTTAAAAATAGGCACAATTATGGACTTTTTCCAAATTTTTGGTAGAGACCCAGATTTAAGTGAGATATTGTAGAGTACACATACTGGCAATGCAAGAGACTTACTGCAGCATTTTAAAAACACAGGATGAATGCCGTCTGGGCCCCTGCCTTTGGATTCATCCAATTTCTTTAAATATTTTTCTACCAGAGGTACATCAATTTGAACGCTATTAATTACACAATTTTGTGAGTTATTGACAATGGACGTGGAAGAATGAACAGGTTCAAATACTGAATGAAAAAAGTCATTAAATAAATTAGCCATGCTGGGGCCATCATTTGCCGTAATTTTCGGTGGCCAAAGTTAAAAAAAATATTACACGCATTTTTAATCGAAAATACGTAGCCACCATACACTTTTAATACCCAAAATCTATAAACATTGTTTTCTTATGTCAAATACTACAAACAATAAGTATGTTATAACAGGATGTGTTTTACATCTAACATAGCATGATAAGGTAGTATTAACTAAATAGATGTAGGCAATTCTCACGTCACCTTTAAACCGTCAAAGAACTTACAACTCTGTACCTATCTATTGTAAACTAGCTTTTGCCCGCGACTTCGCTCGCGTTAAATTCGAAAATTGCGGAATGATCCATACAAAGTTCCACCCCCCATTTTAGGGATGTAGAGGGATTAGAAAGAGACAAAACTAGCCTATGTCACTCTCCATCCCTTCAACTGTCTCCACTTAAAACACCACGTCAATTCATCACTCCGTTTTGCAGTGAAAGACGGACAAACAAACAGACACACACTTTCCTATTTATAATGGATTTCATACGAGCCTCATCTTGTATGGGGTTTTTGATAGCGCACCAAGCGGAAAGTTTCGAAAATACAGCGTATTAGAACAAGAGCCAAAAACCGCCAGATGTTCATAATGTTCTCAAGGCTGAAACTTTGGGATAATGTAGAGTTAGTATCGACATTTATTTATTTAAACTTTATTGCACAGTAAAAAAAATGTACAAAAGGCGAACTTAATGCCAGAAGGCATTCTCTACCAGCTAACCTTTGGGCCAAACAGAGATCTATAAGAGCTTTATAGGTGCAGGAAATGTCGCAATGACGAGAAATGGAATACCTACTAAATAACCATAAATGATTATATATATCATACAGCTTACTATTATATATATTAAAAAAATATACATACTTAAAATAATATAGATACCTACTTACAAATACACATAAATATACATACGTAACATTATATATACATAAATAAATATATATATCTGCCTTAATGTCTGCATGTTAGCTAGTTCGGCCCGATGGCCATTTTTTTGCTACAAGGGTTTTTCGGGAAAATTTGTGATAGAGGACAAAATACTCTTCAGTCCTCTCTCACAAATTTTCCTGAGATTCAGTTGAAAAAAAAACCCCCGACATAGTGGAGCGATTTTCATGAAACATGGCTAAGAACACTCCCGACTAACTCAGCTTTCAAGCAAAAAAAAAAACTAAATCTAATTCGGTTCATCCGTTTGGGAGCTACGATGCCACAGACAGACAGACACGTTAAACTTATAACACCCCTTTCGTTTTTGCGTCAGTTTGAGGGTTAAAAAAGGAACAAGAAATTGGGCTATTGATATGAGATGCTTATGGACTGGTAAACACTTGGCTATGGAAAAGTATTAAGGCACCTGCCTAGCTCATTCAACTTACCAATATTATAAATGGGAAAGTGTGTATGTCTGTTTGTTTGTCCTTCTTTCACGGCAAAACGGATTTAACGGATTTTAACGAAATGATGTGATTTTTTAAGTGGAGATAGTTGAAGGGATGGAGAGTGACATAGACTACTTTTTGTCTCTTTCTAACGCGAGCGAAGCCGCGGGCAAAAGCTAGTGTGTTATACAACATGACAAAATAGGCAGGCGGTGACTCGCCAACTCACTACATTTTTTTAATTATTACAATCACAGGTAACATAATTAATTAAATATACAGTGCTCCACAAAACTACGCAACTCTTGAACCAGGCAACTCTTTCTGTAAAGGAGATCAGTCTGAGCATTATATTGAAACGCATCAATCAACAGGTCACTAAAAACTATTTATCACCCTCGCAATGTAAAAAATATGTAAATAGATGTAAAAAAAGTTAAGTACGGTACAAGAAATTTCATTATTCCCTTGGCAGAACGATTTTTCTATAACTCACGCTCCGCCTGCGTGCAATAGCACATTTAAAGTGCGGGTGAGATGAAAAAACTATGCCAATGTTCGTTTAAATTAGTATAAAATATACAAATGTATGTAAGAATGCAATAAAGTCATGCTTAAGGCCAAAATCATCAAGCAACCTAGTTATTCATCTCGCGTGCTGATCGTAGCGTGTGTATAGCCCTTAAATGTTACACGCATAATTATATAATATTATCATTATATCATACTGGGCCAGTTATGACCTTGTTTTATTTTCAACGAAACAAAAAATCAGCGAATAGAAAATAATAAAAATCACCAGATAAGTAGAACCGATTTAGATAAAATCCATACTAATATTATAAATGGGAAAGTGTGTGTCTGTTTGTTTGTCCATCTTTCACGGCAGAATGGAGCGATGAATTAACGTGATTTTTTAAGTGGAGATAGTTGGGATGGAGTGACATAGGCTACTTTTTGTCTCCTTCCAACGCGAGCGAAGCCGCGGGCAAAAGCTAGTAGAAAATAATAAAAAATCACCAGATAAATAGAACCGGTTTAGATAAAACATTTATCTAAATGTATATCTACAGTAGCGGGAAAAAAATCTATCATACTGGTTATATCGATAAAATTAAAATTTCGAAAAAACCCCCGACCGTGACATAGTAGACCGATTTCCATGAAACATGGCTAAGAACACTATCGACTTACTCAGCTTTCAGACAAAAAAAAATCCAAATCGTTCGGGAGCTACGATGCCACAGACAGACACACACACAGACAGACAGACAGACAAAGAGACAGACAGACAGACACGTCAAACTTATAACACCGTCGTTTTTGCGTCGGGGGTTTAAGTCGAAAATTCTTAAAGTTAGACTTTAATATCAAGTAAACAACTATTGTATCATAATTACAAATATGTATTTGAATACTTACGAGTCTGAGAAGTCCCTGCACGTGGCCCGTGGATAGCCACGAGAGCCTGATGCAGATTACAGACTTTACACACGAATCGTGTACCTATGTCACTAATATTGAACTTCTTATTATAAAAACACAAAATAGCGAATCCTGCTAACAGCATAATACAGATGGATTGATTTATCAATCTCGTCGTTAATGGTATGAAAATAGTACACATTAGGTATTATTTTGCTATTTGAGGCCCACAGGGCTACCCTGCAGAAGTCGGGCATACGAATTAACAAAACATTATTTGAAAATTGTCTAACAACCATGAAAATTAAACATGAAAAGCACGCTTTTCTTGGTATTTCATAAAGTTAAATCGACTCGATAGTTTAACAATCTAGCTGTACCTTTATTAAGTGCCTGCAGTTGGTGCATAACAAGAGGTCAGTTCAGGTCAAATATCACCATGGCAACGGGTCACACAACATAAATAGTCCAAACCAAAAGGGAACATGTGAAAGTCTTATGACTTTGTATATCTTAATAACAGCGCGTATTTTATTATAAGCTCATGCATCTGCCATGCGAAAATCAGGGACGTAGTACCTATAGTTTTTAACTGCCGCCCCAAATCTCAAGGAAGGGGGTTCTCAATTCGTCTGTATTTTTTTTGTTTTTTTTTTTAATGTTTGTTATTCGATATCTCCCTCGTTGATGGACCGATTTTGAATTTTCAGAACGCTGACATTTAGTGCAATGGACCCGCTGATGATGATCAGGACGGAATTCCTCAAATCTGAAAGGCACACTTATAGCGACTTTGGTATTTGTATAAGAACAGCAAGCATTTTCATTCAGAACCGTGACATTTGGACAAGGACATTACAAATTTTGTATTTGATGAAGTGGAACTGCTGGTGATGAACAGAACGGAACTCCCCAGCGACGCATGGCTCATGTTAGGAGATTTCTTCTCTTTAATTATGTTTGTTAAGCATATTGAGTTTTCAAGTCAAATTTTGTCAAGCTCAATTTGTTATAATCGGATTCACGAGGAAACCAAACCTTAGCGGTATAGGTACTTAAATATCGTCACTACTTTAAAAAAATCTCGTATCTCACGCTGCTCCTCAAAGTTAAAACGCAGTAAGTCTATATGCATTCCATACATACTTACTACAATTTTCTTTTCATTGACAGAAGAAGATACAAGTTTTTTTAAAAGTAGTGACGATATGTATATTCATTTGAATTCTCATCAAATAATCAAAGTTTTACATTGAAAATAGTTTAAAAAAATACACATTTCTACATAATCCACCATTCGCAAGTTTCTTTCACAAAACTTTCGCAAGGTTCTTTTTTTCTTAAAAAAAAATATTATATTTAAATTTGTATGAGTTGATATAACATGTATGAGGAACGTTATGAAAGTGCGTGAAGCGAAAGTAGCTTGTCAGGATCAATACTGCCTCTGGGAAGCGGGATTGTATACAGAGTGGGGCCTGTAACAAAGGCGAAGAATTGAACTGTAGGCTATTCTCCTTATACTGACCAACATTTGTTCAGTGACTTTTAAAAATTATGAAGTCTTTAAATTTTTAATTTTTCATACAAAATAAATATTAGCTTCAATGTCCGCCATTATTGTTGTCATTGACGTTGTCTGTCACACTTTAGACTTAACAGAATTCGAAATACATTACCTCTTAGAAAAAACTTTCAAGGGTGATAAAAATCAAAATACAAGTTATTTTTAAAAGTCGCCGAACAAATGTTGATCAGTATAAGGAGAATAGCCTAGAGTTCAATTCTTCGCCTTTGTTACAGGCCCCACTCTGTATATAAATCAACCAGTAAGAACGTTTTCAAAAAGCAATACGTTGAACTAGACAAATGTTTGATAGGACGGATAAATGTTTGTACGAGCCCTTATTAGTTTACCCCCTCCAGCGTCAACAAGGGGGGAGCTAAGGGGCTGTACCTTTTTTTGCAGAATTTACAACAATATAAGTACTTAAGACGTGTGGGTAAAATATTAATAGTATTTTTCAGTACAGATGGTGTTTTTTTACGCACTAGTGCGAGAAGTGGTTCATTATATATGCCAGGTGTCTCGTGTCGATTTAAAACACTCCCTTCGGTCGTGTTTTAATTTATCGCCACTCGTTTCGAACTTCCTTTTTTACGCACATGTATCGTAATGTACTATTATACAATCGTGATATAATACAAAGATTTTCAGTCGAGTACCATATTTAGGCCACGAAGCTTGCTGAGTGGCCTAATAGTACGGTACGAGAGTGAAAAGCTTAATTATATCACTATTGTATACAATACTTTTTCTATAAGTCATCATCTTCATCATCAATGGACGAAAAATATCATCATTCAAGTTAAAATTAATGTTAATAGCGTCGTTCACCGTTGTATCAACATCGAATTACCTGGCAACCAATTGTTTTTAATAACCGTCTCTGATTGGTCGATAACGCGATAGATAAAAAAAATCGTGTTTCAGATGCAGAAAAATTTGCCAGGTATCGCAAATTAGTAAAGAACTTGTGTGAGGTTCTATTATTTAAATTATTACACTTAACTAAAAATGAACTGTAATGAAATATTATAGTTGACTAAGTGTCAAAGACTATCATAACACTGAAAAGTTAGCACTTATAGTTTAGTCTGTGGTGTCCTAATTGACAGGTTAAAGTCGACGAGTAGAAAAAAAGTATTTCAATCTCCATTTATACTAGTAAATAAATCGAGAACTATCACTATCTTCATAACAAGATACATTTTTAAATGGAAAAATTGACACCAGCCTCCGTGGCTATGTTGGTTATAGCGGCTACACCGGCAATGCATAGGGCCGCAAATTCGAGTCCTGGTGGAGGCGTGAATTTTCCATTTTTCCTTTAATTTAAAAAATATATCGCTGAATAAAATATTGACTAATTATGATTAGGCATTTGACACGGATATCACACTGTTTCAGCCTACACGGTTTCAGTATAACCAGGGGCGGCGCACTCCGCGATTCTATCGCCACGCTACAAGTGCATGTCGGCGGCCGCGAGTTCGTGGCCTACTCAGTGGTGACGACCTTCGCGTGGCGCAGTAATATTCAACGTTGGCTGCTCGCGTGCGGTCCGTTTGTTAATGTAGTAGTAAGAATTTAGAATGGTGCCATTTTGTGAACATCAAAGGAGTGAGCCTTCTGTACTTGTACTATTATATATTCTGTGGTATAACTCACCCGCCTTTTGTTTGTTTGCCTGACGTGTCCGCCAGGCGTCGCTACGGATGAAACGGATGGCAATCAATGTTAAGCAGTTATATAGAATTAATAACGCAGATAGGCAACAGCAAGTCTAAAACTCTTCCTTTTATTTCACTGCATAGAAAACAAAATAAATAAGAACAATGTGCTATTATTTACTTATTTTGCACTTTTTTCGTGTAATTAAAGAGAACATACATACATACAATCACGCCTGTATCCCATGAAGGGGTAGGCAGATCACATGAAACTAACACTCTTGGCAAATAAGGGGTTGAAAGAAAACGAAACTGTGACATTGCAGTGACAGGTTGCCAGCCTCTCGCCTACGCCACAATTCAACCCATATCCCATAGTCGCCTTCTACGACAAAAGTACAAGAAGGTTCTTAAAGAGAACAAGTTACTTAAACTAAATTTTAGTTTGCCAATTTTTTGCCTTTTCAAGCTCTCGAAGGGTAGGCGTCAGAAGATTTATGTTTAGCACCTATACATATCGTCACTACTTTTAAAAAATCTCGTATCTCACGCTGTTCCTCACAGTTAAAACGCAGTAAGTCTATATGCATTCCATACATACTTTATTTAATGTTCATACATACTTACTACAATTTTCTTTTCATTGACAGACGAAGATACAAGTTTTTTTAAAAGTAGTGAATCTCGGACAATGGCGATCAAATATATGAAAGAGGCGCGTTCCTAACACATTCTAAGCTCGTGTAGGTGAACGCGTACCATGCTTGTATGAGTGAGATATGACAGGTCGACTGTTCGCGATTTTTGACAGGCGGTAACTCTGATGTAACAGAGAGGGGGTGGGCGGCAGCGTGGGGCGGGAGTGACCATACTGTACGATAGTACTCTTTATTATACTGTGGTACGGGGTACCAAAATTCATTAGTTCGTGAAACTTTTAAGCTTCAGGGTGCTTCAGGTAAACTTACAAGCAAATTCAAACGGATACTGACATCAAAATTATGTCATTCGGATATCATAAATTAAGTAAATAATATTGATATGTTATTATTATATTTACCTAAGCATTCGAAATTATTCAGAGGATGTCTTAAATATTATGCTTCAACATTCAGATTCCATTTTTAGGGTTCCGTAGTCAACTAGGAACCCTTATAGTTTCGCCATGTCTGTCTGTCCGTCCGTCCGTCCGTCCGTCCGTCCGTCCGTCCGTCCGTCCGTCCGTCCGTCCGTCCGTCCGTCCGTCCGCGGATAATCTCAGTAACCGTTAGCACTAGAAAGCTGAAATTTGGTACCAATATGTATATCAATCACGCCAACAAAGTGCAAAAATAAAAAATGGAAAAAAATGTTTTATTAGGGTACCCCCCCTACATGTAAAGTGGGGGCTGATATTTTATTTCATTCCAACCCCAACGTGTGATATATTGTTAGATAGGTATTTGAAAATAAATAAGGGTTTACTAAGATCGTTTTTTGATAATATGAATAGTTTCGGAAATAATGGCTCCTAAAGGAAAAAAAATTGCGTCCCCCCCCCCTCTAACTTTTGAACCATATGTTTAAAAATTATGAAAAAAATCACAAAAGTAGAACTTTATAAAGACTTTCTAGGAAAATTGTTTTGAAGTTGATAGGTTCAGTAGTTTTGGAGAAAAATACGGAAAACTACGGAACCCTACACTGAGCGTGGCCCGACACGCTCTTGGCCGGTTTTAACGTGTATTTTGACGTGTCTGTCTGTTTATCTGTCTGTCAGGTCTGTCTGACTGTGTGTGTCTGTCTGTGTCATCGTAGCTCCCGAACGGATGAACCGATTTAGATTTACTTTTTTTGTCTGAAAGCTGAGTTAGTCGGGAGTGTTCTTAGGCATGTTTCATGAAAATCGGTCTACTATGTCGCAGTCGGGGGTTTTTTCAAAATTTTAATTTTGTGTTTAGGGTTTTCTGTCAGCTCTACCGGACTAGCCAAAGTGACAATCGAAGCGATTTTCTGAAATGCAGCCTGGCCACAGATGTCATATATACCATAGATCAAGCAAACGTATCTACTTAGCGTGTCAAATGAACTCAGTGAAATCCACTGAGTTGTCCGTCTTTAATCGCAGCTTGCAGCTTTCGGGCGTCAATTTTTGTAAGTTGAAGTCAATCAAAACATAAAAAAATGCCTCGTTACGTGATATTAAATTGCAACAACACAAAAATTATGAAATTAATTATGAACAATCAAGAGCCTGAGACATATTTAAAATTACAGGGTGCGTAGCCGAATGGCACAAACGCTCACGAAACGCTCACGAAACGAAACGCTAGTAGATATCTATCTCTATCGCTCTTGCATATTGGCGCGACAGAGCCCGACTAACTGGCGCGGCGTTTCGTTTTCGTTTGGCGTCGGAGAAATGCCATTCGGCTACGGGGCCAGGCAAGAAACAACTTCAGTACAAAATTTGACACGCTCGGCCCCTATACAAATAGATGAACTTGTTTCTTCTATCTAAATATAGTTCTGTGAGCCTGGCTCTGTGCGACTACAGAAGTACAATAGTACGAATCGCTTACTGTTTGTTGTTGAGGTGCCCAGGGTACGTAGCCGAATGGCACAAACGCTCACGAAACGAAACACTCGTAGATATCTATCTCTATCGCTCTTGCGTATTGGCGTGACTGAGCCAGACTACCTTTCGCGGCGTTTCGTTTTCGTTTCGCGTTGCAGAAATGCCATTCGGCTACGGCACCAGTATTTTTTATGGGGAAGGAGGCAAACGAGCAGACAGGTCACCTGATGGTAAGCGATCACTGCCGCCCATGGACACCCAAAACACCAGAAGTGTTGGAGGTGCGTTGCCGGCCTTTAAGATGGGTGTACGCTCTTTTCTTGAAGGTTTGAAGGTCGTATCGGTCCGGAAATACCAGTTCTGTAATATATTTACTAATCTATGACCGAAACTGGAAATTAATTTGGGCACAGCAGAATCGGCACGTACGATCTCGCCGCCACATCAGCGCGTAATCCGTCCGATATTGTACGCGTGTCGGGTGCGTATTCTGTACAGCGTACGGGGCACAACACAAACCTCACCATTTAAATAACCTAACCAAAAAAAAAAACCCCGGCCGCGACATAGTGGACCGATTTTCATGAAACATGGCTAAGAACACTCCCGACTAACTCAGCTTTCAAACAAAAAAAAACTAAATCCAAGTCGGTTCATCCGTTCGGGAGCTACGATGCCACAGACAGACACACACACAGACAGACAGAAAAACAGACAGACAGACACGTCAAACTTATACTCGCCATCAAACGTTACAGTTTGACGAGGATTCCTGTAGGTATACTGTTAATAATAACTTTTTTTTTATGAATAAAAAATAACACCCCGTCGTTTTTGCGTCGGGGGTTAATAAAAAAACGGAACGCCCCACTTTGTCGTCCTTCCGTCTATATGTTTGTCTATCTAGAACCTTTATCAACACTGCATGCCCACTATTTGAGTTATGCTCATGTCTACAGCCCCTTGGAAACATTTTCCCGGTTTTTCAAGTATTTTTCTATATCTTTTTATATTGAATTAAATTATTACCAGATGGCTGATATATTGTTAATCTTTTGTCGAGGTTCCTATTTCTAAAGGTCAAATATCTACTAATATTTAATTTTTCGCCTATTCCTCAATGGAAATAATGTATGTAATAACTAGGCGTGGACAGAAAAAATAGAATGTCGGAGTCAAATATGCAGTTAAGTACAATTAAATAATCACAGTTAAACTAAACGCCTGTTCAAAATATGCGCGCATTGCTTTTCATCAACTATATTGTCATTCGATTGGTGCAGGCACTCAGACAACCTAGCCAACGTCACAATCGTTGTCGTTTCGTGAGCATTTCTTTCTTTTTTTCCATTTTTTTCTAGTTTGATTTTTTTAGGGAATTTAAGGTCAATCGTACTCAGAATCACGATTACTTTCAATTTCACTGGGAGACAAAAAGTTTCCCTGAATTTCCATAAATTTTTGTTACTTTCCTCTTTTACCCCACACAAAATGTATGGATAATGCTAACAAAATAAGAAAAAATCGTATGGGACAATTTTTTAACTTCTAGGATTGAAGAAGCTAGTGATTCTGAGTAGAAATACCATATTTTTTTTCAAAAATATCACATTTCATAAAAGTGGCGAAAAAAAAAAGAAATGCTCAGTTGCGAACCTTCAGTTTGTTAGTTACAGTTTAACTGGTCTGGGACAGATCTGGAACAAGGCGTTTGAGGGGTTAGTAATAGTTCTGCTGATATTTTTCTCTATATGCCACAAGCGTGTGAATATTTAACCAATTTTACGTCTCAACCTCATGTTTACAATGGCTATTGAAGAAAATACCACTCCCTGGGCCTTATTTGAATCCTCGGGCCTTATTTGAATGGGCCTTTACGCCAATCAAGGCACAATGGGCTCACAATGAGCCGCTCATAACTCATGCGAAAAGGTCTGATGCGAAAAAATATACAAGAGAAACTAGTAAAGAGGACTTATTCGACAATATGTAATTTGATACATCAATCCAAAGAAGGCCACTAGCTCCCCTTTCGATATACATACAAACATACATATAATCACGCCAGTATCCCATAAAGGATCGAGATTTTCACACTTTTTAAAATTTTAATACTACCTAAAATTTTAAAAAATGTGAAAATCTCGAAAACCAGGCGACTTTTACTAATCCTTAATGTCGATTTTCTGGACCAGTATAAGGTCTTGGTGGTTAAAAGATTGTCCATTAATTACCGGGCACCCGGTTTATAAATTATAATATAACACACACAAAAAAAAAATTAATAAAATAATTTCATTTGTTCCCTACATCGACTTGAGTTAAATGTTTTGTTAGACTGATATAGATATATTACTTGAAAAAGATGTAATTTTGAAATATAAGAAAATAGTCTTAGATTCGTATCTGCATTGCTATCAAACTATGGTTTCGTAGGACTGCCGTGTCATGACTAGGTATATGCTGTATCTCTACAAACCCAGTTTGTGGTAAATCGATTTTGAAGTTTTGATTCGTTTTTTAGAGTTATATCGGAACCTTATTCATGAATATAAAATACTAGCTTTTGCCCGCGGCTCCGCTCGCGTTAGAAAGAGACAAAAAGTAGCCTATGCCACCGTGAAAGACGGACAAACAAACATACACACACACTTTCCCGTTTATAATATTAGTATGGATTTTACTACAAACATGTAGGCGAATTTATAGAGTTTGTTTTTGAGCCCGTATGTTTTTGTACCGCTTTATTACTATTAACTGATTTATATCGGTTGCAGCAGTTAGTCCTGACAAGTGTTTAATACCATCCGTGTCAAGGCAAACTTTTTCCATACATTTTTTAAAAAGTAACGTAACTGAGGATAGAACGCACAGATTAGACATAACTTGACATAAGGTACCGCGTTTGTTTAATGCACTAGCTAGAGTTTTCAACTATATATAACTATGAGATACAGCAAATAGTCATGACATGAACAGGGAAAATTTTGACAATTGACATTTTTATTTTCTTGAAAACTAAAAGGTTTTTAACATTTTTTTCTTCATGGGTAAAAAAATACGAAATAGCTTTTTTTAGCCTTGCTATCACCAATTGATGTATATCTATAGTTACATCAATTAGTCATGACACGACAGAGGGAGGTTTTTCCTTTAGGTGCACGGGTCGGTGTCAAAAAAGCATACGATCCATCTGGTGGTAAGCAGCCTCAGTAGTCTGTGAGCGTTTGTTTTCTACAGAGTGGGGCCTGTAACAAAGGCGAAGAATTGAACTCTAGGCTATTCTCCTTATACTGATCAACATTTGTTCGGCGACTTTTAAAAATAACTTGTATTTTAATTTTTATCACCCTTGAAAGTTTTTTCTAAGAGGTAATGTATTGCGAATTCTGTTAAGTCTAAAGTGTGACAGACAACGTCAATGACAACAATAATGGCGTACATTGAAGCTAATATTTATTTTGTATGAAAAATTAAAAATTTAAAGACTTCATAATTTTTAAAAGTCACTGAACAAATGTTGATCAGTATAAGGAGAATAGCCTACAGTTCAATTCTTCGCCTTTGTTTCAGGCCCCACTCTGTATAAGTTTGCCGTGCTTTCGAAAGCGTGAAGGGGTAAACAGATATACATAATTCTCTTTTACTTTTATGAACGAAAATCCCCATTTTAGTTAAAATTCAACCCAAATCCGAGTACTTACTCTCTATCTTCCTTACCCAGTTACTTTACGTTTTAACTATCCCGAAATAAAATATTAACTTTAAATAAACGTAGGCCGCGGCTGTAACCGCATGTACTTATATCTAGCAGAAATTATTAGGGTCACCACATGAATTACTACGTCACTCTATTTTAGAAACATCCTATCTACCACAGAAAACCCAATCATATACGACCTTTTTAAAAGAAGATGGTTACCTTTGCTACGACAACTTTGTATTTGCGGACGAAATTACCGCTACGGCAAAATTATGTAAGGTTTTTGTTGGACATGTTGCGTGTTCGAAATTTACGTAGCTGCAAAAATAAGTTTGTATGGGTCTCGTGCTGTGTCTATGAATCTTGTGGTTTATTATTTGATATTTTTGGGACTCGGATATGTAAAGGTTTAGTGAAATCGTGTGAGTGATATACATTTGAATGCTGATTTATTCGCTAGATACGTGTATTAGTGATGCCCTCATTTTGTTGGCTTTACCATGTTAAATGTATCAGGGTGGATAGCCGAATGGCACAATCGCTCACGAAACGCTCACGAAACGAAGCGCTAGTAGATATCTATCTCTATCGCGCTTGCATATTGGCGCGACAGAGCCAGCGGCGTATCGCTTTCGTTTGGCGTCGGAGAAATGCCATTCGGCTACGGGGCCTGGTCTGTTGTAATATTATCAGTTCCAATGGACATTGCTAGATGTTGATAGTTTGTTTAATGATAGAGTATTTTATGTGCATGTTCGAAAAGTGAAGAGTCGTTGAATGTATTGGACCCACAGTATTAGATTTACATAGAAGAAAGTTCATCAATTTGTAATATAGGGGCCGAGCGTGTCAGATTTTGTACTGAAGTTGTTACTTCCCTGTGATTTTAAATATGTCCCAGGCCCTTGAGTGTTCATATTTTTTGTGTTGTTGCAATTAAATATCACGTAACGAGGTATTTTTTATGTTTTTGTTGACTTCAAGTTACAAAAATTGACGCCCGAAAGCTGCAAGCTGCGAATAAAGACGGACAACTCAGTGGAGTTTACTGAGTTCATTTGACACGCTAAGTAGATACGTTTGCTTGATCTATTTATGGTATATATGACATCTGTTATTGGACCCCATACATTTCAGGACTCTTCACTTTCCGAACAGACTCTGTGCCCATAATATGACGTGTATTTGTGACAATCAGTGCCACTATGTCATTGTCATGCACGTTGCCAATACAAGGTGTTTTATCCCTCTGTCATATCTCGGACACTGGCGATCAAATATATGAAAGAGGCGCGTTCCCAGCACACAGTCTAAGCTCGTGTAGGTGAACGCGTAATATGCTTGTATGAGTGAAATATGACAGGTCGACTGTTCGCGTTTTTGACAGGCGGTAACTGTGAGGTAACCGAGAGGGGGTGGGCGGCACTTTCAGCGGGGAGCGGGAGTGGCGATACTGTACGATAGTACTCTTTATTATACTGTGCCTCTGTTGTGCAATATAAAAGTGTAAATCATATGGGCATTTTCAGAAGTTGGGTAAGTGGGGGGTAACTTAGCGTAATTCGTTAACAGAAATTAACTCGCTGTCAGTTTTGTGACGACAATTAAGCATAAAATATGTCTAAAAATTTACCTTTTTCACATTTTGAATGTAGATTATCGCTTAAAGTTTATGTAACAAACACAAAAATAATATATAATTTCATGCTTATATAGTTTTTTTTTTTTTTTTTTTTTTTTTTTTTTTTCTTACACAGATTGACTGAGGCCCACGGTAAGCTCAAGAAGGCTTATATAGTTAATTTAATTTAATTTGATATAAGTACCTAAGTTTTCGTTGTAATATGTGTACCTATGGACTAAAGTTGCCTGAAATAAATGATTTAATTAATTATAGTTATCGTCACAAAACTGACTGAGTTAATTTTTGTTAACAACTTACGCTAATTGGGGGTTCCCAAATCCTGAAAATGCCCTTATCACAGATTAAATAATAGTTTAGATTAAGTACTCGCGTAATCCCGGCACTTGCCACGGCTCATGGGAGCCTGGGATCCGCTTTGACAACTAATCCCAAGATTTGGCGTAAGGCACTAGCTCTACGAAAGCGACTGCCATCTCGCCTTTCAACCCGAAGGGTAACTAACCTTATTGGGAAATAGTCCTGTTTCCTCACGATGTTTTCCTTCACCGAAAAGCGACAGGCAAGTATCAAATGACATTTCGCACATAAGTTCCGGGCATCAAACCGTGAGGACTGGAGAAAGGAAGGGGAGGCCTTTGCCCAGCAGTGGGACACCATATAGGCTATTAAAAAAAAAGTTCCGAAAAACTCATTGGTACGACTCGGGGTTCGAACCCGCGACCTTCAGATTGGAAGTCGCACGCTCTTACCACTAGGCCACCAGCGCTTCCATTACTAAATAATGGTTTTACGAGTATCATATTATTCAAATATAAAATAGTGTAGTTATGTAGAAATTGAACTGTATTTACAGTGCCCCAGATAAGCACTTGGTCAAATTTTACGCAGTAACACAAGGTTTTCCAATTATGATTTAAAGTTGATACTAAAATATCCAATTTATAATGAACTTTAACATCAATATACACCGTGTTTTATTGTTTTCCGTTAAATTCGACACGTTGTTAGGTTTATTATCAGGAACCACTCTGTATATCACTTTTAGCTAAATTCGCAAAAAAAAAACATCGTTTTCATACAGAATAAATCAATTAATCAGTGTGAGAGACCCTTAAGGATAAAATTCAAGTTAGTGTCAAGAGATTGACGGCACATGTCAAAACAAATAACATTAGTAAGTGATAAAGGCTGTCACACACGACGTGTTTAGTAATTATTGTTATTTTTTTGTAATAACTCGGTAACCGTAAGAGATAAGACACTAGTTTCTTAGATAAATTAATTGTAAAACACTGATTTAAATTTTCACGATTATTACACATAATTATTTTTAAAATCGGGACTTAATCGCGTATAACTACATATTAAACTGACCTCCAACGTTTCAAGGACGGCGTCTTCTCCGAGACCACGGGGACAACGCCGTCCTTGAAACGTTGGAGGTCAGTTTAATATGTAGTTATACGCGATTAAGTCCCGATTTTAAAAATAATTAAATTAATTGTATTCGATCTAAAGAACCTTCCCTTAAAGTTAACGGAATTTAATAAAAACACGGTGTATATGAATCTAGTTAGTATATTGGTACTACTTATAAACTACGTAGCTGCCTTCATTCGTTTTAAATGATATCATTCACATTTTTGTTCATAAATAGTCCCAATTTATATTAAGAGGGCAACAGACCGATTTTCTTCATACAATATAGTGAGAATAAAATTTTGATTTTTAACACCCGACGCAAAAACGACGGGGTGTTATAAGTTTGACGTGTCTGTCTGTCTGCCTGTCTGTGTGTGTGTCTGTCTGTGGCATCGTTGCTCCCGAACGGATGAACCGATTTAGATTTATTTATTTTTTGTTTGAAAGCTGAGTTAACCGGGAGCTGAGTTAATCGGTCTCTATGACGGGTGTTTTTTCAAAATTTTAATTTTGTGGCTGGGTTCAATGATGATCACTGGATACAGGCTATACAACAGTTATTCAGAACTACCTATTAATAATAATATTTGGAAATAGGTACCAGAGTATAAGCCAAAAAAGATTTAAGTAACATTATTTGAACATCCTTCAATTTATCAAAATCCCATTATAATCGCTTGTGTCGCTGTTTTTTTTGTAACGTATTATTGTATTTAAGGTGTCTGCAGTACAGAGCATTTATGTTTTAATTAAAAAAACAATTACAAAAAACAAAAACCATGAAAATTAATAACAAATGGAAAAAAAAATACTTTACCAATCAAAGTTTCCACTACCCTCTTAAACTAGACATTGAATTATTAGCTATTACTTTAATGTGCACAATAATACCGGTCAATGCAGTGTGAAATGAACTCACTAAAACATTTATAATATATCTAAGTTACAATCCTATGTCAACTTTATATGGGAAAGGATAGCAATGTGTTCCATAAAACTTTTGGTCATTTTTGAGTGTGTATCGCTTTGTTTAGCAGAGGTAAGTGTGGCAAACCAGAACCTAATTACATAAAATAAAGTTTAGAAACAATATTTTGTCAATTATAAACTGAAATAGATATCATACACGAAAGAAAAAACGACAAGGCCCACTGGTGCCCGAGCCGGGAATCGAACCCGAGTTTTCAGCTTACGCGGCTAACAACATTACCACTAGACCACCCGCCCGCCCGATTCCCGGCTCGGCCACCAGTGGGCCTTGTCGTTTTTTTTTTCTTTCGTGTATGATATCTATTTCAGTTTATAATTTATACATAGTAGTGTGACTACTTGAAAAACAAAAATAATTTGATTTGTTCCATAGTTTTGTAATTTTTTTTTAAGTTTTATCGAATTTCGAAATAAAGTAAGTAACTCGTCCACAATGAGCTGACCGCTGGTGTCTGGTTCAAATCCAGATAAGGGCATTTATTTAATAAGTAAAGATATTAAATTTCTTCCCGCGTCATAAACATACATTTTCTATGTATTTACTTAAGTATTTATACACCGTGTTCTTTTTTGTTTTCCGTTAAATTCGACACGCAGTTAGGTTCATCACCAGGAACCACCTTGTATATTATCGTTTTTTGTTTAATTCGAAAAAAAAATTTGTTTTCGTTTCCACACATGGATGAGAGGACCTTAATCATAACATTAAAGTCATTGTCAAGTGTTTGACGGCACATGTCAAAACAAATATCATTAGGCATGGTAAGGGATGCCACGCACGTGTTCAGTTTTTTTTTTATAATTCGATAACCGTAGGAGTTACGAGGCTAATTTCTTAGAGAAATAGATTGTATTTGATCTAAAGAATCTTCCCTTAAAGTTAACGGAATTCAATAAAAACAGAGTTTATATTCCATACCTAATCCCTTCGATCGATTTTTAATTTATCGCCAGTTGTTTCAATTTTCCTCTATGCCGCACTTACATCGTAATTTATTTAAGAAGATCGCCTTCTTGAGGCCATACTTACGAATACATCGATAAATAAGGGGTTATTTGAATCCTTGTAATGGTTAGCCCCGGAAACCTTCAAATCAAGAGTGAACAGGCACCTTCTGGGCGAGCTCACTCCATCGTAGGCCACGTCTTTGCCTTTGGCTAGTCTGTGGTCAAGAGTAAGCCCATTTAAAAAAAAAAGGAAACCTACAAATGTGATTTGTGAGCTGTCAGTCGCCCCTTAAGTGTAAAGAATGTGGTAGATTATGCCGATCACGAATTGTGTTATTTAGCCATGCGCGGCGCTGTCGCTAGCTGCTGATGCTGCTTAAATCCTAATGATGATGATGATAGGTAGATAGAAAGAAAGAATAATCTTTATGTACACACATCAGCAAAAGATACAGTGGAGCCAAAACAAATGATTATAAATAGAGGCAGACAATATGATCATAATTTATATTTTTCAGTCCTACGCCCTATTAACAGAGAAGCCGATCATAACGTACGCCGACCCATCCGTGGTTCCCTTTGTGAACGTGTCCGCAGCGCGCTATGGCCGGAGCAACGTGATGTACTACACTACAGTCTTCATGGAAGTGGCTGTGCCTTTAGACGACAATTATATTGTAAGTATCGCTTTATACTACACTAGCTTTTACCCTCGGCTTCGCTCGCGTTAGAAAGAGACAAAAAATTGCCTATGTCACTCTTAATCCCCTCCACTCCAATTAAAAAATCACGTCAATTTGTCGCGCCGTTTTGCCGTGAAAGACGGACAAACAAACAGACACACACACTTTCCCATTTATATATAATAATCGCTTTATACTACATATGTCGGTGGATAAGGCTACCCGTCCACTGGAGCGGAGCGAGGCAGCGAAGACAAAAAACCACCAATAGAATATCAGGAGCGGAGATTTTATGATATTCTATTCTATTCTCCGCTGCAGTGGACGGCCAGTCTAGTGGTAAGAATTCACGCAACTCCAAAAGTTTCCGAAACACAGTACCCTCGTTATGTCCTGGCAAGTTCGCTAGCCGGCAAGAAGACAAAGTTTGCTTCAGTCCTTCGCCCTATTGACGGAGAAGCCGATCATAACGTACGCCGACCCGTCCGTGGTTCCCTTTGTGAACGTGTCCGCAGTGCGCTATGGCCGGAGCAACGTGATATACTTCACTACAGTCTTCATGGAAGTGGCTGTACCTTTAGACGACAATTACATTGCAAGTATTTTCTTCTCTTCTTCAACCTAGCGTTTTCCCGGCCTACGCTGAGAGAAATTTGCATTGTGAATTTAACAAGTTCGACTTGTTGCGGTTTATCCGTTTGAAACAGCCAAACGTATGTTTAAAACAATATGTGTCAGGTTGTTTTTATAAAATCGACTTGTTGATTCAAATATATTGCCGATTCAAATGACAAGTAGCTTGTTGTTTGAACCAAAGAGCATGTAGGCGCTATTTTAACCAAAAAACTTGTTGAACGAACATGAAAACTGGTTGTATTTTCTCTCAGTGTAGGGTCCTTTTTCCTGCTCAGTCTCTTCCACTTCACCCGGTCTTCGGCATCCTCAGGTGTGAGATTGTTCTTTTGCATGTCCGCTCTCACGACGTCCAGCCAGCGCTTCTTAGGCCTACCGGGGCCGCATGACTTAGGTCCTTAGACAGTGAAATTAAGGCATTCTACATTGTCTGCAAAAAAAATCGTTTATTCTCAAACTAGGCCCTTTTTGCTACAGTTAATTATTCTTGCAAACTGAAGGACAGTTTGTTGGCAGAGGGGACTCCCTTACATAATATACTTAAGTGCGGAGAACTATTTAAGTGTTATGACACGCTAGGTACATCAGTTTTGATGTAATGTTTACAGTAATTTTAACTTAATTTCTTTATAAATGTAGGTAAGAGAAAGTATTGGCAAGGTGCATGAAAAAGATCTGATGAGCTTTTCTAACTTGGTGCTACCATCGCGCTTTTATCAACGAACCTCCCGCCAAAGAGACAAAATTCATCCTCACTTTCTGGACACGAGGCAAACCAAAAACAAACGTACCTCTCGCTCGTCTTTGCACAGAACGTGCAAGTTGTGTAATGAACTACCTTCTGAGGTGTTTACCTTGCGCTATAAGTTGGGGTTTCTTACGATACACGTGTGAACAGTAAATTCGTAACTCGTGTCTATTTAAAACACTCCCTGCGGTCGAGTTTTAGTTTATCGCCACCCGTTTTGACATGGTATTTTTTCGCACTTGTGTCATATCATCATCCTCCTTGCGTTATTCTGGCATTAGCCACGGCTCATGCAAACCTGGGGTCCGCTTTCCCAATCCCAAAATTTGGCGTAGACACTAGTTATACGAAAGCGACAGCCATCTGACCTTCCAACCCGAAGGGTAACTAGGTCTTATTGGAATTAGTCCGGTTTCCTCACAATGTTTTCCTTCACCGAAAAGCGACTGGCAAATATCAAATGGCATTTCGCACATAAGTTCCGAAAAACTCATTGGTATGAGCCGGGGTTCGAACCTGCGACCTCCGGATTGAAAATCGCACGCTCTTACCGCTAGGCTACCAGCGCTTCTTAATTATATCATAAATCATAATGTACTTTACTTCACAGGTGGAGGTTTTATTCTACGAGAACGTAAACAACCAGTTCAGAAGGAGCTTCATTGAGCTACAGTTCAAATTTTGCACGTTCATATTCAAAGAACCCATCTTTGGAGCCGCTATAAGGAAGCATATAACCAGTGTTGACAGTTGTCCCTTACCAGCGGTACGTATATATAAGAATATAAAATATTATTGGAGGAAAAACGGATTGTGTAAAAAATAATCAAAAGAAATTAAACATTTAATGAATCGACGTTGTAACTACTCACGTTATTACATCGCTACTGCTGCGACATGTTTCAAGCCAATTTCGGAGGCCTCTTTTCAGGCTCCGTAGTCGAAAGGTTTCTGCGCCGCGAAACGCCGGAGAAACGCTGCAAAAATGTAGTCTGGCTCTGTCGCGCCAATACACAAGAGCGATAGAGATAGATAGCTACGAAAGAGATATTATCGTGAGCCTTTCGTGAGCGTTTGTGCATTCAGCTACGCACACAGGCAGCTTTCAGGATAACGATATTTCATCGATATCGAACTCACGTTAATACATAAGTATACATAAAAGAAATAAAACTAGTTAAGTAAGTTTCTCATGGGTTGGCAACGCGCATGTGACACTCCTTGAGTTGCACGCGTCCATAGGTTACTGTGACCGCTTTCCATCAGGCGGATCGTGTGCTTATTTGCCACCGACGTAGTATAAATAAAAAAAAACTATGGAAACGGATTAAATCGCGTATAATGAATTTAAAATTCATCCCGACGTTTTGAACACTTCACAGCATTCGTGGTCAACGGGTGACTGAGGAAAAAATAACAATGTGCAAAAGCTACCCACATACAAGAAATATTAATGAACCATGACCACAAATAATATAGATTTTTAAGGCAGGCTCACCACACTATTAATAAAGCTAGTTATACAATATTTCATGAGTAACTATCGCGGTAACCTAAGACAATATTATATACATAAAAGTTTAACGTCTATACGAGACTAAATTATGAAGGGTGTCTAGTCTTAGGTCCTGGAATTCAAGCCTGCCAACTCCGCCACCATGGCCTTAATATATAAATATCTGTGCTCATCATACAAACATCTACCCTTACCGGGATTCGAACCCAAGATCATCGACTTAGCAGGCAGGTACTATCCACTAGGTCAGATCCACAGAATTAGATTTAGATAGAAGAAACAAGTTCATATAAATTTGTATGTACGGCCGAGCGTGTCAGATTTTGTACTGAAGTTGTTATTTGCCTGTGATTTTAAACTATGTCTCCGGCCTTTGAGTGTTCATAATTTTTGTGTTGTTAACGAGGCATTTTTAATATAAATAATAAATAATAAATATTATAGGACATTCTTACACAGATTGACTGAGGCCCACGGTAAGCTCAAGAAGGCTTGTGTTGTGGGTACTCAGACAACGATGTATATAATATACAAATACTTATATACATAGAAAACATCCATGACTCAGGAATAAATATCTGTGCTCATCACACAAATAAATGCCCTTACCGGGATTCGAACCCGGGACCGCGGCGTAGCCGGCAGGGTCACTACCGACTGCGCCAGACCGGTCGTCATATTTTTGTTGACTTCAACTTACAAAAATTGACGCCCGAAAGCTGCAAGCTTCGAAAAGACGGACAACTCAGTGGATTTTACTGAGTTCATTTGACACGTTAAGTAGATACGGTTGCTTGATCTATCTTATACTTTTAAACGAGCAATTCTTGTATATTTATTTATTTATTTATTTATTTATATATATTTATACTTTTAAACGAGCAATTCTTGTATATTTATTTATTTATTTATTTATATATATATTTATTTACACTGACGATCTTGGAAACCGCTCTAACGATTTCGCAGAAATTTGTTATGTGGGGGTTTTTGGGGGTGAAAAATCGGTCTAACTTATCCTTAGGTCCCGGAAAACGCGAATTTTCGAGTTTTCATGCGTTTTTCTTCGCGCGCCATCTCGTGTGCAGTAGTTGTACTGTTAAGACAGAATTCTTTCGGTCGATGTAAGTACTATTTATTGCAAACACTAGATAGCGACACAGGTCAAGGCTAAAACGAATAGAAAATACACTATTTGAGTTTTTGTGGCGAAATGCGCGCCATCTCGTGTGGAGTAGTTGTGTTGTTAAGGCTGAGAATTCTTTCGCTCGATGTAGGTACTATTCATTTTTGAACTAGATGGCGACACATGTCAAGGATACGAAACAGAACCGAGCGAAGCTCGGTTGCCCAGATATTGGTAATATATATGACATCTGTGGTCAGATCGGTCGTCCAAACATTGTCCTTAAAATTGTCATAATTTTTCCTTTACCATTCCAGGGCTCCTATCACCTGTACAATATGACCGCGGCTGCCGACCATCTGCCAAAGCTGCCATTTTCAAAAGGTCGGATCTACATGTACCTGAAAACAAAGTTGAGATCTGTCCTCAAGGGGTACTGCGATATGGAGCTGAAGAGGAAGAAAATTACAAAACATTAATATTGATCCAATTTTGATTTAAAAAAAATTAAAGTTTAAAAATATATTGTAAAACATTCTTACAGGGAACAAAATGGATACTAGCCCCAATGCAAAAGAGTTCGTCTAGCAATACAGAAATATTTTGTTTATTCCTTATTCTAATAACGTTCACACATGTAGGTATATCACGTCACAGTAATGAGAATTGTAAAAGTACTCTAATATAGTTTAATTTGATTGTAAAATAAAATTGCATGTGACTTATACACCGTGTTTTTATTGTTTTCCGTTAAATTTGACACGCAGTTAGGTTCATCACCAGGAACCACCCTGTATATCGCTTTTCGTTAAATTCTAATTTTTTTTTTCTTTCCATACATAATAAATGAGTTAATTAGTGTGAGAGGACCTTAATCATAACATTGAAGTCAGTGTCAAGTGTCTGACGGCAAATGTCAAAACAAATAGGTAACATAAGGAAGTGGTAAGGGATGCCACATGTACACGTGTTCAGTAATTAAATTATTTTTTTAAATAATTCGATAACCGTAAGAGTCAGGACGCTAGTTTCTTAGAGAAATTAATAGTATTTGAGATAAAAACCTTCCCTTAAAGTTAACGGAATTCAATAAAAACAGGATGTATTGTAAAAAAAAAAATACTTTTAAAAAATGTGTTACTTAATCACGTTCTCCTCTCCTATACCAGTTCTGCAAGCATAGGCTTGAAGATTAGTTTTTAGTTTATTAGCAAAACTTAGTTACTTCCTTTGGGCTCCCTTACATCTGGCATGCAGTGTAATACCCATCCATAAAAGATAAAATAAAGATCCTCATTTTTTTTCCTTTCAGTATCAATGATATTTGGTGGAACTAGATGGCGCTGCCATCACGTGCGTTTCGAGCTCGTGTTTATTGTATATTTAAAAATTGAGTTACGAGTTTCATCGCCATCGGGTTATTTCAATGTGCGTTTTGGTGATTGATAAGCGTCTACGAATGTTGGTGACTGTGTCCGTCGAGGTGGAAGAGACTGATGAGCGCGCGAAGGCTGGCTTTACCGGTTCGATGGAGTGGACCGTAGGAGCGGTTCGCGTTTGGAAGGACGGTCAGTGAGCGCGGGATGTGTGCAATAAAAGTGGTTTTTGGTGGAAATTCCGGTGGTTTAGAGTGTAATTGTTGTGAGCAGTGACATTATTTTAGTGAAGAGGGTATATTGTATCATAAGTTGGAGGTACGTTGTTGTCAGTAATCGGCGGCGACAGCGATAGCCAGGGCTTGTAGTGTGGCCGATTATGGTACACTATTTTCGGCGCGCCGCGCTCCGTTTCGGTGGCCCTGTGGTAGTCGCGGTCGACTAAACTTTATCGCTCCGGGTGGACCAGGTTCGAGCCCCGCTGAACTCTTATTGTGTGTGCTTTTTTTTTTTTTTTGTTAATTTTTTTTTTTTTTTTTTGGTTAGAATAAGTCACTATCTTTTTAATATTAGTATATAGTTTTGACGTAATATGTGTAATTTTTTAGCTGGCGACTGAATAGGTAGTGATTATTTTTGTTGACTTTAATGACAGTTATTTTAGTCTGGGACATTTTATTTTTATTTGTAAAATTTTGTTATTTTTAAGTAATTTAAGTAGTTTTTGTTTATTATTTTTATTGTTTTCTGTGTGAGGAATAATTTTGAGTCTTACCCATAATTTTAGATTGCAGCAAAATTTTTGATTCCTGTTTGGCCTTATGGGTTTTATGACCTTTTTTTTATATGTGACATTTTATTAAGTTTTACAATTCGGTGGTTGTATATAAAAGTTTTTTTTTATTGTTATTTTATTTTTTCATAGCGTTTATTTTTTGTACAATGTGTGTTTTTGAGCAAACATGAGCAACCCCAATCTTCAAGCGTGTCCGTATTGTCCTGGCGGTTCGAAACTGTATGTTGTCCCCAGGGGCCTAAATGTTCATATTACTCGTGCGCATAGGGATGTGGTTGGGTTGCAGGCGCCTTGTGCTGGGGGGGAGCTGGGACCGGGAGTGGGAGATGATGTGGAGTTTTCAAAGCTGGCCGAACTGAAGAAAAACGTTAGGGTTTTGCGGCACGTTCCGAGAGGGGCGAGAAATCAGGCTGCCGGGAAGTTGTGTGCGATAATTCAGGATTGTTTGAGCAATAATGAATTGAAAGATTGGTTTGCTTTGCTCACCTTTTCTTTCACGGCTTTGAGGGTTCCCGAGAATATCAGTCCCAGAACGTTGACTTCAAAGGTTAAAGAGAATATTGACAGCTGTTGTCTGTACTTTCCTGCTGAAATCGGTCTTAAGACAAGTTCGGTTTACCGTACTATAGAGGCGAAAGTGCATGATGGAGATTTAAGAGGGGCAGTCAGACTTCTGTTCTCCGATTCCACTCTCGCGCCGGCTAGTGCAGACACGTTGGAGGCTCTGATTCAGAAGCACCCGTCACCTTCAAGGCAGTTGAATTTCCCCCTGAGCCTAATTTGTCGAGTCCTTTTTTGACAGTGACACAGGAGGAGGTCGTGAGCGCTTTGGGGTCCTTTTACAATGGGTCTGCGTCTGGGCTGGACGGCTTGCGCCCTCAACATTTGAAAGAGCTGACTTCTTTGTCGGCTGGAGATAATGGCAGGAAATTGTTGGAGTCCCTCACAAGGCTTTGTAACTTCCTTTTACGTGGCATGGTTAATCCCCAGGCTTGTCCATATCTGTATGGGGCATCTTTGTGTGCCTTGACGAAGAAAGATGGTGGGATTAGGCCAATTGCTGTTGGGAATACGTTGCGACGCCTTGTTTCCAAACTTTCTTGTCGTGCAGTTAAGGAGGAGATGGCGAAATATCTTCAGCCATGTCAGGTTGGATTCGGAACGCCTTTGGGGTGTGAGGCAGCTATCCATGCAGTGCGGTCATATGCCATGGCTCCGGAGAACGTTTCTAGTGTGATACTGAAAGTGGATATTAGAAACGCGTTCAATTCTGTGGAGAGGGATGTAATTTTGAGGGAAGTTAAGGATAGGGTACCATCGTTATTTCCGTTCCTTCACCAATGTTATTCTTCCACAAGTAATCTCTTTTATGGGACTGATCCGATTGCATCACAGGTAGGTGCTCAGCAGGGCGATCCGTTGGGCCCTCTCCTTTTTTGTTTAGCCATGCAAGGTGTCATCCGTTCGCTAGCCAGTCCTTTAAACGTCTGGTATTTGGATGATGGTACGTTGGGTGGAGCGCCGGATGTCGTGTTGGGGGATGTGAGGAAGCTAGTGCAAGCGTTATCGGCTGTTGGCTTGCAGGTGAATGCTGAGAAGTGCGAGTTGTTTCTTTGTGGTCCGGAAACTAGGGGTTGGTAGCCGATTTTGAAGATGTTTTGCCTGGCTTAAGGTTGGTGGAGAAGTCATCTTTAGTGCTCCTTGGGGCGCCGATTTTTTCGGAGGGGGTTAATCAGGTGGTTCAGGACAAAACCGTGGCGCTTTCAGAGTCTATGAAGCACTTGCAGCATGTCTCGGCGCATGTATCTTTGGTGTTGTTACGTAACTGTTTATCAATCCCACGCGTAACATACACTTTGAGAACGGCGCCGACTTGGATGCATATGCAGGTTGTGATGAGATTCGATGAGGTGCTCCAAAGCGGTCTGGAGTCCATCCTGAATGTCCGGTTTGAGGAATCCCAGTGGTTGCAGGCTACTCTTCCCATTCGGCATGGCGGGTTGGGGTGCGTCGCATGCAGGATGTGGGACTTGTAGCTTTTCTTGCATCTTCACACGCGTCTCAGGGTCTGGTTGCGCGTATTTTGTCAGTTCGTGAGATCGATATGCACATGCCTTTTGTGGGTAGCGCATTGGATGAGTGGGCTGTTCGCTATTCCAGCGGGGCCAGACCGGACAACCTCGGAGCTCAGAGATCGTGGGATGACCTTCTGTGCCGTCAGGCATACGAACAGTTGCTGGAGAGCGCATCGGGGGTTGAGTTGGCTCGGTTAAAGGCGGCAGTAGCGCCCGAGTCGGGGGCCTGGCTACACGCCTTGCCATCATCGCACTTGGGTACGTTGTTGGATAACGACTCCTTGAGGATTGGTGCTGCGTTAAGGCTCGGGTGTACTGTGTGTGAGCCTCATCCATGTGTCTGTGGTGTAACGGTGGAGGCAAATGGGCACCATGGGCTGAGTTGTGCGCGGTGTGCTGGTAGGTTTCCTCGACATCATGCGATTAATGATATCGTTCGCAGGGCGATGGTGTCGGCGAACCTGCCGTGCGTGTTGGAGCCCCAGGGCCTTAGTCGTACGGATGGAAAGAGGCCTGACGGTCTCACTCTCGTTCCGTGGGCTAAAGGTCGTAGTCTGTTGTGGGATGCTACGTGTGTGAGCACGTTTGCTCCATCACATCTGGCACAGACTACGCGTGCGGCGGGCGGGGCGGCGGAGTACGCGGCAAGGCAAAAGCATACCAAGTACTCGAACTTGAAGCCGGTGTACGATTTTGTCCCTGTTGCGGTTGAGTCGGCTGGTCCCTGGTGCGCCGAAGCCAAGGATTTTGTGAAGGCCCTGGGTAGACGCTTGCGGGATAGGGGTTGCGATCCTAGATCGGGTTCGTACCTGGTACAACGTATATCGTTGGCTATACAGCGCGGCAACGCGGCTGGTATTTTGGGGACGTTTGTTCCGGGTACTGACCGGGTTGGGATATAAGGTTTTTATTAAGGGTATTGTGTTTGCCTTTTTTTTTTTGTGTGCTTGAGTTTTGACGATGCGTGTTGCGGATAATGTATGTTATGGTAATGTTTTATTTTGACGAAACCTTAGGTGGATGGACACTTTGTTATATGACGAAGCCTGCGCTGTGGATCTAAACGTATGTATTTTTTAATGATTTCTTTTGTTCAATAAATTACTAAAATGATATTTCTTATATTTAGATTTAGTTATTGTACTTATTGTACAATAGGCTAATAGGGTAATTGTAGACTCATATCTAATTTGGCGCAATAAATGTTTGTCTTCTGTAATATTTGACATAAGAAACCAATATTTAATGATTTTGAGTATTAAATGTGTACGATGACTACGTATTTTTAATTCGAAAATATATGTGAGCAATTTATTTTTTTTTGGCCGCCGAAAACCCTGTCGGCCGTGTAGTGATGTCATAGAATTCATGACAAATTAATCACTGACATAATGACCTTTATGCCTCGTACTTAAAGTGTCAGAAAGTGTTGTTTTCGCACTGAATGACTTCGTTCACAGAAAATCTATAGATGACATGTCTGATGTTGTTTTTGCCTGATTACATAAAAGTATTCTTTAAAAATATTTTTGCGGTTTATAAGTCATAATAAAATATACCTACTTAGTGATATTTTTTTCGGTTAATTGGACAGTAAGTAATAATATAAGACAAACTTTAAAAAAGGGTCAAGTAGCCTATACTACCATAAAAAATGAACTAGATTAGTATTAGTATTAAACATTAATGATTTTTGAACTAAGACATTATTTTTGTACAAACAGGAGAACCTCAAAAAATGGTCTGACTAGACGAAAACATATGCATCGGGGCTAGTACATTGAATCATTAGCGAAACTAAAGATTTTAGAATCCTGAGCGTAGTGAGAAAACGCACAAGGTGCTTAGTAAGTGCTTAGATACTGCTTTGACATCCCCTATGAGGATATTTAATTTTCCAAAAATTAATTAAGTATGTACTACCAGCTGCAAAAGTATATGACGAATTTATTAATGAATTTATTCATAATTTCTCCGTATGCACTTCTGCAGCAGATTGTACAAAAAAAACATTCAGTCGAATTGAGAACCTCCTCCTTTTTTTGAAGTCGGTTAAAAAGAGGGATTAAGGCAAATCGGGCCGGAAATACTGCAGGAGACATATTAAAGAATTAACCTATTATTCATATTTAGGTACGAATAGACATGCCAGTATTTTGACTCTGAAAGGAAATTGTACTTCATTCTGAGATATTAATTTAGTATTAAATTGTAAGTGTTTTTAAGCCCGTTTAAAATTTAAAAAAAATCATTGAAAATATCTACGCAAACACTGTCAACCTTAGCTGCTCAGACATATTACCACCTTAGGGCCAGTTGCATCAACCACATTAGACAGAGACATCATCGTCACGCAGCAGATGTCGATGGAACATCCTATACAATAAAATTTAACGAAACCTTTAACGGTGACAGACGGTTTGATGCAACCGGCCCTAAGTCCTTCATATAATCCCTATTGCAACACCGTCTAAGTATATGACCTATCCTATACCCGCCCTAGGCACTGAATAGATATTCTGAGAGCTGTAACGAGATCCTATTGTATGCCCTAGGGCTCAAATGTAGAGGATACGGGGTGAAAGGAAAGCTTTTGAAAAGTCTCCAATAGCAGTAATGACAAATCAGTGTTTAAACTTATACAAGATATTTTTCAGGTGCTACCGAAAAAGTATGTTTTTTTTATACCACGTTGGTGGCAAACAGGTATACGGCCCGCCTGATGGAAAGCGGTCACCTTAACTTATGTACGCCTGCAACTCAAGGGGTGTCACATGCGCATTGCAGACCCATTAGAAACTTGTAAACTTCTTTTTTGAAGAACTCCATGTTCATCGGGAATACCTCGACATGTAAAGAAATCAAATCACGTATTTGGTTACGTTTGCGTTTCCAATAGGTATGGCTTATAATAGGGTACTTGACTGTAGTTAAAATAAAATATTTTATACCATCAGATAATTATAAAAAACATGGACAGAAGTTATTTTTAAATACAATTTCTATTTAATAAGTCGGGTAGAATATACTATAAAATAAAATATTTTATTTATTTTGCCCTCAGAAATTCGTAGCTAAAATCTTTAGGTTCCCTTCTGTTACACCGTGTATAGGCAAGTTAAACCGTGTATATCAATTAAAAATGGAAAGACAATTAATTAAAGTTTATTTTTCTTAAATTTCTTGAGTTCTAAATCCACGGAGACAGAACCCGCGGGCTCGTTGTTATAGGTCGCGTTGACAAGCATCCGGCCTTTAGTGAACGGGAACGATTCTGGTATGGCGTCGGCGTTGAGTGTCAAATTGTACAGGTGGTATGTGCCCTGGAATAATATAAGTAAATAAATATTGGGAGGCACCTTACACAGATCAACTTAGCCCCAAACTAAGCAAAGCTTGTACTGTAGGTGCGACGATGTACATACTTCTATAGATGAATAGAAAAACATCCATGACAAGAAAACATAGTTGTGTTGTGTTCATCACACAAATAAATGCGCTTACCAGGATTGGAACCCAGAACCATCGGCTTAGTAGGTAGGGTCACTATCGACTACGCAAGACCGTTCGTTATAAAATAAGTTTTAAACAACTATTGTGTTTAGTCTTTAGTCTCTCAGACGCCGCCCTCGAAGAAGTTCGACAGTATATTAGTGCTTAGTGCTGTTTTATATGTCTTTTAAAAGAAAAAATGCGATTATAATTGAAATAAAAAGGACCTATGGAACAGTCAATTATTTTCTCGCGATTTCGGCATTGGTTCCATAATAAAAGTTGTTCATTATGATCTCAAAAGTCACCATGCAAAATTTGAACGGTTCCTTTTATTTCACCTCGTATATTATGGCAATGCTGTACACAGGCCTGCATGAAAGGGTCGGTTGGGGCAACAGTCCCCATGCCAACCCAATGCGAATTGGGAACTTCACATACACCTTTGAATTCCTTCGCAGGTTTCCTCACGATTTCCCTTCACCGAAAAGCTAGTAATATATATATATATATATATATATAATATAAAATAAATAAAACTGTACCTACGATAGGGTTGCAAATAGAAAAAAAACTTTTTTTTTCAGAATTATGAAAAAAAACATGAAAAAATACCAAGCACCATGGTTTTTTTTTCTAATATTTTTTTTTCAGCTGAACAAATACTACGACAATAATGGTTTTTCGTGATTTGTAACGTTTCAATAACAATAACGTACATTTTAATTCGATAAACATTCAGTATACAAAGATTCATTGGGGAATCCCCGATGCAGCGTGAAGCGTGGAGAGGTGGTGGTGTTGCCAACAGTAAATAGCGATAACTACTAACTACAGATTATCTAAATGCTAGTTTTATAAAACCAGAAATTAAAGTTATTAAATTTAATTTGTTTAATAGTTACCATATATTCTAAAACACCGTAAAAAAGTGTTAACAGTTCTGTAAATTTTGATGTTTCGACTTTCTACTCCAGAAAAAACTGTTTTTTTTTTCATGTTTTTTTTTTCAAGCCAGAAAATAACCGTTTTCTTTGCAACCCTAACCTACGACATAAAAATAAGGAGCGGTTGATACTTTTCCATCTACCGATTACTATTAGACTAGCAATTTAAAATAAACTCTACCGCAGGATGTGGGCATTTCAACGGCAAAGTTTTCCTAAGCTCTGTCCCGAAGAACGCGTCGTTCAGGAAGAGGGTGCACCATTTGAAGTGGAACTCCAGGAAGCTCATCCGATACTGATTGTAGACGTACTCGTAGAAGAAAATGTCGAACTGAAAATATGTCGAATACTGAAATCAGTAGTTCTCAAAAAGTTCTTACAGTCAACCAATTGGAACCCTAGGCCACTGTAGAACCACTGTATAATAAAGAGTACTATCGTACAGTATGGCCACTCCCGCTTCCCGCTGAAAGTGCCGCCCACCCCCTCTCGGTTACCTCACAGTTACCGCCCGTCAAAAACGTGAACGACGACGAAACGAGTCGACCTGACATATTTCACTCATACAAGCCTAAGTACGCGTTCACCTACACGAGCTTAGGCTGTGTGCTAAGAACGCGCCTCTTTCGTATATTTGATCGGCAGTGTCCGAGGTGTGGTAGAACTATGTCATAGCAGGGGCGGCTCACTCCGCGATTCTGTCGCCGCGCTACAAGTACATCCTGGCGGCCGCGAGTTCGCGGCCTAATCAGGGGTGGCGCGCGTTCTCACGGAACGCACGTTCGCACTTTCTAATGTTACTTTACGTCGCGAGTTTTTTTAAGGTTCATAATTATGCGATGTCCATATGTGGAATGGCTAATAATGCTTAGTTAAATAGATATCTTGAATAAAATAAATACCATAGGACATTTTTTACACAGATCTACTATTGATTAAGTCTCCCGAAAAGATTCAATAAGGCTTGTGATGTTGGAACTTAAACAAAAATACTTATATAAATACTATATATATACCTAGAAAGTATCCAAGACTTGAATATAATAGTATAACCAAGGTATAACATTTTATATGAGTATTAATTCGTTTTAATTCACAGGCAACCCTATCGCCGGGCGCCGCGCGGCTCGTTTCTTTGTAAGAATTTTGTATGTAGGCATTTAAAAAGGCGGCATGTCGTTAACATCAAAGCAGTGGGCCTTCTGTACTTGTACTATTATATATTCTATGGTCATAATGACGTTATAAATCAGATTGTAAGAAATCTCTTACTGCTTGTCATTTTTACATGGTTGTAGAGTGGCCTAGGGTTCCAATTGGTTGACTGTACATAGCCACGACAGCAAGTTTTAATTGATCCTATTTCGTTACCAACATAAGTCGACTTTCGTAAGATATATACAGGATAATTGTTATAATTAACGAAATATAGATACTAGGAAACCTTAATGACGAAATAAAACTTACTAAAATCAATTCATCAAAAAAAATTTTGGTAACAAAACAGGAACAAAAAATCAAATTTAACTTTTTCCTTAATTTACTATTAAACTTTTTGAGAACTGCTGAAATCATATCAAATTTAATACATACTAGCACGCCCCGGCTACTGTGCCGAAATTTATCCTCCTTGCGTTATCCCGGCATTCGCCACGGCTCATGGGAGCCTGGGGTCCGCTTTGACAACTAATCCCAAGATTTGGCGTAGGCACTAGTTGGAGTGTAGGCAGTAGCGACCTTATTGGAATTAGCCAGGTTTCCTCACGATGGTTTCCTTCACCGAAAAGCGACTGGCAAATATCAAATGACATTTCGCACATAAGTGAAAAACTCATTGGTGCGAGCCGGGGTTCGAACCCGCGACCTCCAGAACGAAAGTCGCACGCACTTACCGCTAGGCTACCAGCGCTTCGACTACGTACCGAAATTAAATCATAAATATATGGTGATTGTAAGTTAAAATATAGAAATATGCCATTGTAGACTTCTTTATAGACCTATAAGAGGTATTAAGAGGCACAATTCAACCGTTATTCATTCTTTTGTCGGTATTTGCGGCATATTTGATTAAAGTCCTTGAGCAGTATTTAAAAAAGAGCAGTATTTAGTATACGTCGTGCGCTCGACATGTAAAGGCGGGGCCGCTACTCTTGAGAAAGATCCTCGGAATGGATCGAAACATGTCAAACGTTATATCGACTAAACACGTGAGTAACCCGCTTAAAATGTTTTTAAATATATTTGAGTCTCACGGGAGTTTTATAGTTAAAATTCCTTGAGCAGTGTCATTTTTACAGACTTGCAGCAGCGACTGGTCCATACAAGCCGATTCCCACCGGCTTGCCTAAAATTGATTACTAGTAAAGTATCTCTTCAGCGGGGAGCGGGAGTGTTCATACTGTACGATAGTACTCTTCATTATACTGTGGCTCTGGCGAATTGTAATTTTATTTTCCCCTCACTAGCTCGGAAACACGTGTTTTATCCTTTAATACCAGCGGGTAAAAACGCATTTTATCCACTAGTGGATAAAGTAATTTGACCTTGAATAAAGGCAAATTTTCTGCTTTAAAATTGATAAAAGTGGGTTAATCTAGTGATGAAGATGTTTTACCACCTGTGGAACTACTGGAAGCAGTGATAAACGCGTTTTTTGCGTTGTACTTTCCTCGCTATAGTGAGGGGAAAAGTTTTGTGTTACACACGAGTGCAAATGTATTTTACTTCTCGTGTGTTGAAAAACTCGCAAGCTCAGGACTCTATTCTCGAACTACTCGCTTCGCTCGTGGTTCAACTATAGAATCCTTTCGCTTGCTCGTTTTTCAATTCCACACTCGGCGTTAAAATACAACTTTGCACTATTTTATAACAAATAACTATTAAATGTACCTAAGTACATGATATTTTTAACACGCTTTTATTAGGTCGTCGTGTATGTAACTAACTATGTAATGGAATCTAAGGAGGCTAATTTAACCATCTTCCAAGGATCGTAGCGTAATGAAAATTGGCAGCTGTATGTAGTTCTGATGACAATACAATAATATGGTACTGTTGAACTGATCTGATGATGGAGCCGGAAGATATGAACTGGAACTACATGATGGAACATCGTATCATAGCTGTTTTTGGGTTTCTTAGAAAAGTCTTGTAATGAACTTTGACTACGATTAGGTTTCAAGGTCTGATGATGGAGCCGGAAGATATGAACTGGAACTACATGATGGAACATCGTATCATAGCTGTTTTTGGGTTTCTTAGAAAAGTCTTGTAATGAACTTTGACTACGATTAGGTTTCAAGGTCTGATGATGGAGCCGGAACATATGAACTGGAACTACATGATGGAACATCGTATCATAGCAGTTTTTGGGTTTCTTAGAAAAGTCTTGAAATGAACTTTGACTACGATAAGGTTTCAAGGTCTGATGATGAAGCCGGAAGATATGAACTGGAACTACATGATGGAACATCGTATCATAGCTGTTTTTGCGTTTCTTAGAAAAGTCTTGTAATGAACTTTGACTACGATTAGGTTTCAATGTCTGATGATGGAGCCGGAAGATATGAACTGTAACTACATGATAGAACATCGCATCATAGTAGTTTTTGGGTTTCTTAGAAAAGTCTTGTAATGAACTTTGACTACGATTAGGTTTCAAGGTCTGATGATGGAGCCGGAAGATATGAACTGGAACTACTAAAAAGATCAACGTAGTATTTAAAATAAGTTGGGATAGGGTTTTTTTGAGACCCTTAAAAGCAAATAAAGGGGGGCTCGGGGGGCGAAGCCCCCGCAAAAAAGAAAGATCAACGTAGTATTTAAAATAAGTTGGGTTCCGGTTTTCTTGTGACCCTTCAGAGCAAATAAAGGGGGGGCTCAGGGGGCGATCGAAGCCCCCCACAAAAAAGACAGATCAACGTAGTATTTAAAATAAGTTGGGTTAGGGTTTTCTTGTGACCGTTCAGAGCGAATAAAGGGGGGGCTCGGGGGGCGAAGCCCCCCGCAAAAAAGAAAGATCAACGTAGTATATAAAATAAGTTGGGAAAGGGTTTTCTTGTGACCCTTAAGAGCAAGTAAAGGGGGGCTCGGGGGGCGAAGCCCCCGCATAAAATAAACATCAACGTAGTATTTAAAATAAGTTGGGTTCCGGTTTTCTTGAGACCCTTAAGAGCAAATAAAGGGGGGCTCGGGGGACGAAGCCCCCCGCAAAAAAAAAGATCAACGTAGTATTTAAAATAAGTTGGGTTAGGGTTTTCTTGCGACCCTTCAGAGCAAATAAAGGGGGGCTCGGGGGGCGAAGCCCCCCGCAAAAAAGAAAGATCAACGTAGTATTTAAAATAAGTTGGGTAAGAGTTTTCTTGTGACCCTGCAGAGGAAATAAAGGGGGGGCTCGGGGGGCGAAGCCCCCGCAAAAAAGAAAGATCAACGTAGTATTTAAAATAAGTTGGGAAAGGGTTTTCTTGTGACCCTTAAGAGCAAGTAAAGGGGGGCTCGGGCCCGCAAAAATAAGGATCAAGTAGTATTTAAAATAAGTTGGCTTAGGGTTTTCTTGTGACCCTGAAAAGTAAGAATAAGGGGGGCTCGGGGGGCGAAGCCCCCGCATAAAATAAACATCAACGTAGTATTTAAAATAAGTTGGGATAGGGTTTACTTGTGACCCTTAAGAGCAAGTAAAGGGAGGCTCGGGGGGCGAAGCCCCCGCATAAAACAAACATCAACGTAGTATTTAAAATAAGTTGGGATAGGGTTTTCTTGATACCGTTAAGAGCAAATAAAGGGGGGGCTCGGGGGGCGAAGCCCCCCGCAAAAAAAAAAAAAAGATCAACGTAGTATTTAAAATAAGTTGGCATAGGGTCTTCTTGAGACCCTTAAGAGGAAATAAAGGGGGCTCGGGGGCAAAGCCCCCGCATAAAATAAACATCAACGTAGTATTTAAAATAAATTGGGATAGGGTTTTCTTGAGACCCTGAAGAGCAAGAAAAGGGGGGTTCGGGGGGCGAAGCCCCCCGCATAAAACAAACATCAACGTAGTATTTAAAATAAGTTGGGATAGGGTTTTCTTGATACCGTTAAGAGCAAATAAAGGGGGGGCTCGGGGGGCGAAGCCCCCCGCAAAAAAAAAGATCAACGTAGTATTTAAAATAAGTTGGCATAGGGTCTTCTTGAGACCCTTAAGAGGAAATAAAGGGGGGCTCGGGGGGCAAAGCCCCCCGCATAAAATAAACATCAACGTAGTATTTAAAATAAATTGGGATAGGGTTTTCTTGAGACCCTTAAGAGCAAATAAAGGGGGCTCGGGGGCGAAGCCCCCGCAAAAAAGAAAGATCAACGTAGTATTTAAAATAAGTTGGGTAAGAGTTTTCTTGTGACCCTGCAGAGGAAATAAAGGGGGGCTCGGGGGCGAAGCCCCGCAAAAAGAAAGATCAACGTAGTATTTAAAATAAGTTGGGAAAGGGTTTTCTTGTGACCCTTAAGAGCAAGTAAAGGGGGCTCGGGCCCGCAAAAATAAGGATCAAGTAGTATTTAAAATAAGTTGGCTTAGGGTTTTCTTGTGACCCTGAAAAGTAAGAATAAGGGGGGCTCGGGGGGCGAAGCCCCCCGCATAAAATAAACATCAACGTAGTATTTAAAATAAGTTGGGATAGGGTTTACTTGTGACCCTTAAGAGCAAGTAAAGGGGGCTCGGGGGCGAAGCCCCCGCATAAAACAAACATCAACGTAGTATTTAAAATAAGTTGGGATAGGGTTTTCTTGATACTGTTAAGAGCAAATAAAGGGGGGCTCGGGGGCGAAGCCCCCGCAAAAAAAAAAGATCAACGTAGTATTTAAAATAAGTTGGCATAGGGTCTTCTTGAGACCCTTAAGAGGAAATAAAGGGGGGCTCGGGGGGCAAAGCCCCCCGCATAAAATAAACATCAACGTAGTATTTAAAATAAATTGGGATAGGGTTTTCTTGAGACCCTGAAGAGCAAGAAAAGGGGGGTTCGGGGGCGAAGCCCCCTCATAAAACAAACATCAACGTAGTATTTAAAATAAGTTGGGATAGGGTTTTCTTGATACCGTTAAGAGCAAATAAAGGGGGGGCTCGGGGGCGAAGCCCCCAAAAAAAAAAGATCAACGTAGTATTTAAAATAAGTTGGCATAGGGTCTTCTTGAGACCCTTAAGAGGAAATAAAGGGGGCTCGGGGGCAAAGCCCCCGCATAAAATAAACATCAACGTAGTATTTAAAATAAATTGGGATAGGGTTTTCTTGAGACCCTTAAGAGCAAATAAAGGGGGGCTCGGGGGGCGAAGCCCCCGCAAAAAAGAAAGATCAACGTAGTATTTAAAATAAGTTGGGTAAGAGTTTTCTTGTGACCCTGCAGAGGAAATAAAGGGGGGCTCGGGGCGAAGCCCCCGCAAAAAAGAAAGATCAACGTAGTATTTAAAATAAGTTGGGAAAGGGTTTTCTTGTGACCCTTAAGAGCAAGTAAAGGGGGCTCGGGCCCGCAAAAATAAGGATCAAGTAGTATTTAAAATAAGTTGGCTTAGGGTTTTCTTGTGACCCTGAAAAGTAAGAATAAGGGGGGCTCGGGGGGCGAAGCCCCCCGCATAAAATAAACATCAACGTAGTATTTAAAATAAGTTGGGATAGGGTTTACTTGTGACCCTTAAGAGCAAGTAAAGGGGGGCTCGGGGGGCGAAGCCCCCCGCATAAAACAAACATCAACGTAGTATTTAAAATAAGTTGGGATAGGGTTTTCTTGATACCGTTAAGAGCAAATAAAGGGGGGCTCGGGGGCGAAGCCCCCGCAAAAAAAAAAAAAAGATCAACGTAGTATTTAAAATAAGTTGGCATAGGGTCTTCTTGAGACCCTTAAGAGGAAATAAAGGGGGCTCGGGGGCAAAGCCCCCCGCATAAAATAAACATCAACGTAGTATTTAAAATAAATTGGGATAGGGTTTTCTTGAGACCCTGAAGAGCAAGAAAAGGGGGTTCGGGGGGCGAAGCCCCCCGCATAAAACAAACATCAACGTAGTATTTAAAATAAGTTGGGATAGGGTTTTCTTGATACCGTTAAGAGCAAATAAAGGGGGGGCTCGGGGGGCGAAGCCCCCCGCAAAAAAAAAGATCAACGTAGTATTTAAAATAAGTTGGCATAGGGTCTTCTTGAGACCCTTAAGAGGAAATAAAGGGGGGCTCGGGGGGCAAAGCCCCCCGCATAAAATAAACATCAACGTAGTATTTAAAATAAATTGGGATAGGGTTTTCTTGAGACCCTTAAGAGCAAATAAAGGGGGGCTCGGGGGGCGAAGCCCCCCGCAAAAAAGAAAGATCAACGTAGTATTTAAAATAAGTTGGGTAAGAGTTTTCTTGTGACCCTGCAGAGGAAATAAAGGGGGGGCTCGGGGGGCGAAGCCCCCCGCAAAAAAGAAAGATCAACGTAGTATTTAAAATAAGTTGGGAAAGGGTTTTCTTGTGACCCTTAAGAGCAAGTAAAGGGGGGCTCGGGCCCGCAAAAATAAGGATCAAGTAGTATTTAAAATAAGTTGGCTTAGGGTTTTCTTGTGACCCTGAAAAGTAATAATACGGGGGGCTCGGGGGGCGAAGCCCCCGCATAAAATAAACATCAACGTAGTATTTAAAATAAGTTGGGATAGGGTTTACTTGTGACCCTTAAGAGCAAGTAAAGGGGGGCTCGGGGGGCGAAGCCCCCCGCATAAAACAAACATCAACGTAGTATTTAAAATAAGTTGGGATAGGGTTTTCTTGATACCGTTAAGAGCAAATAAAGGGGGGGCTCGGGGGGCGAAGCCCCCCGCAAAAAAAAAAAAAAAGATCAACGTAGTATTTAAAATAAGTTGGCATAGGGTCTTCTTGAGACCCTTAAGAGGAAATAAAGGGGGGCTCGGGGGGCAAAGCCCCCCGCATAAAATAAACATCAACGTAGTATTTAAAATAAATTGGGATAGGGTTTTCTTGAGACCCTGAAGAGCAAGAAAAGGGGGGTTCGGGGGCGAAGCCCCCGCATAAAACAAACATCAACGTAGTATTTAAAATAAGTTGGGATAGGGTTTTCTTGATACCGTTAAGAGCAAATAAAGGGGGGCTCGGGGGCGAAGCCCCCGCAAAAAAAAAAAAAAAAGATCAACGTAGTATTTAAAAGAAGTTGGCATAGGGTCTTCTTGAGACCCTTAAGAGGAAATAAAGGGGGCTCGGGGGCAAAGCCCCCGCATAAAATAAACATCAACGTAGTATTTAAAATAAATTGGGATAGGGTTTTCTTGAGACCCTTAAGAGCAAATAAAGGGGGGCTCGGGGGGCGAAGCCCCCCGCAAAAAAGAAAGATAAACGTAGTATTTAAAATAAGTTGGGTTAGGGTTTTCTTGTGACCCTTCAGAGCTGCAAATAAAGGGGGGGCTCGGGGGTGAAGCCCCCCGCAAAAAAGAAATATCAACGTAGTATTTAAAATAAGTTGGGATAGGGTTTTCTTGAGACCCTTAAGAGGAAATAAAGGGGGGCTCGGGGGCGAAGACCCCGAAAAAAAGAAAGATCAACGTAGTATTTAAAATAAGTTGGGATAGGGTTTTCTTGAGACCCTTAAGAGGAAATAAAGGGGGGCTCGGGGGGCCAAGCCTCCCGCAAAAAAGAAAGATCAACGTAGTATTTTAAATAAGTTGGGATAGGGTTTTCTTGAGACCCTTAAGAGGAAATAAAGGGGGGCTCGGGGGACGAAGACCCCGCAAAAAAGAAAAATCAACGTAGTATTTAAAATAAGTTGGGTTAGGGTTTTCTTGAGACCCTTAAGAGGAAATAAAGGGGGGCTAGGGGGGCGAAGCCCCCCGCAAAAAAGAAAGATCAACGTAGTATTTAAAATAAGTTGGGATAGGGTTTTCTTGAGACCCTTAAGAGGAAATAAAGGGGGACTCGGGGGGCGAAGCCCCCCGCAAAAAAGAAAGATCAACGTAGTATTTAAAATAAGTTGGGATAGGGTTTTCTTGAGACCCTTAAGAGGAAATAAAGGGGGGCTCGGGGGACGAAGACCCCGCAAAAAAGAAAGATCAACGTAGTATTTAAAATAAGTTGGGATAGGGTTTTCTTGAGACCCTTAAGAGCAACAATCCTAATCGATCGCACAGGCCGGCACTGGCTCCTAGTGATTTCAAGTTGGGCATCTACCGTAAACAAGATGCAAGGCACTACGCAGTGGTGTACTTATGTAGGGTCCCGTACTTTTGCGGTTGGACAAGCGCATGTGGCCCTGAGTAGTGTAAAATCACTTAGTGCTCTCCAGATAGAAGAGCTAGATTGTTCTAAGCAGACAGGTAAAACACCATGCAATACAGACACACTGGCGGAGATGGAGAGAATGTGGGCTCAATAAAATATAAATTTAAATAAAAATAAAAATTCAATGAATCAATGAATGACTTTATTGCGATAAACTTGGTACCTATAGACATCAGGTGGTATTAATTATTATTAAGTAGCAATACGTATTAAGCCACAAATGGCTTGCGAAATTCGCCTACTTGAAATAAATTTATGTTTAAATTTTAAAGATAAGTATTTCATTATTAACGACTAAAAAGTATAAAATAAATTTATAGTTTAAAAAAACTAGAAAAACACGCTTTTATAAATGCATGTAAAAGCCAAAAATAAATTATGGATCGTTCAAGTTGTCTCTATTTCTGGGATGAAGAGTAAACTATGTGCTTTTAATTATAATATTTGATTGTAAAAGCGTGGGGCGCTGTAACAGGAAAAACTTTTTGTATAACTTGCTGAGAAATCAAGTTAAGCTATGTTACGAGAAGCAGTTTACACAGATTGGCGCGTTAACTGGACTTGCAGCACGACTGAAGCGCCCCACGCTTTTACAATCAAATATTATAATTAAAAGCACATAGTTTACTCTTCATCCCAGAAATAGAGACAACTTGAACGATCCATAATTTATTTTTGGCTTTTACATGCATTTATAAAAGCGTGTTTTTCTAGTTTTTTTAAACTATAAATTTATTTATTGTAATATTGACTCTTAATTCTATAGATGTTAATAATTTTACTACCCATTGTAAATAATGTGATGAATTGATGATACAAAATAATACCTGCTGTTGGCATGTAATATTTTAAGAATATTATGAATAAATGAGTATGAGTATGAGTATTCGTATCAAAACTCACGGTAAGATTATTGTCGGCCACCTCCAACGTAGTGATGTGTATACTCGCGTAGTACAGCGGGTTCCGTCGTCCGCAGCGGAGTGCGGTCACGTTGAAGAAGGACACATATTTCGAGTTCATAAACTTGACGATTGGCCGTTCTGTTACTAGATAATACGTCTGAAATTGTTCGATTAAATATAAGTGTAGTATTAATAATATACATTTGGGTCAATCCGCGGCAAGAGTAACGTGAGTCACGATTTTATGGCATGTTCCATTTATTCACGACGCAAGTTCATGTGATAATCTATCTCTAAATAAGGACTACTTTCCCGATAAATGCATAGATCCTTTAATTTGCAGCTTTAGTTCAAATAAACACACAATGAAGTTGTGAACTTGTGACTCACCTTACTTTTACGTGGATTCACCCATTTACATAGTCCGGCGGTAGGTAACCAAAAGTAATATAATTATTAAAAAATAGAATATTTCAAGTATGTTTTTTTTTTTCAAAAATTAACTACAATTTCTTTACGTATGTGAGGTAGAGACTATGAGAAACTAACTTGGCCAGGGGGAAAACTTTATCGGTCTTATTTTAAAAATGCCAAAATAAAATTATTAATTTTATCAGCAATCCAAGTAAGTAAATAAGAATTTTAATTTTGACACTTTTCTTACGCACGTAATAGTTATTTAATAACAATACTGTACCTACGCCAAGGGTTGCAAAAAAACGTTTTTTTTCTGGCTTGAAAAAAAAAAACATGAAAAAAAACCGTGAAAAAAAAACAGCTTTTTTTTCTGAAGTATGTTTTTTTTCTAAAGTACTAAATCTCAAAATTTGCAAAGTAGTTAATACTTTTATACGGTTTTTCGGACTTTATGTTAACTATTAAACGAATTTCATTTAATAATTTTAATTTTAACAAACTAACATTTACGAAATCTGTAGTTAGCAGTTGTCGCTATTTACTGTTGGCAACACCACGGCCTCTCCACGCTTCACGCTGCATCGGGGATTCCTCAATAAACGTTTGTATACTGAATGTTTATCGAATTAAAATGTACGTTATTGTTATTGAAACGTTACAAATCACGAAAAACCATTATAGTCGTATTATTTGTTCATCTGAAAAAAAACTATATTTAGAAAAAAAACTATGCTGCTCGGTTTTTTTCATGTTTTTTTCACATTTCTGAAAAAAAAAACATTTGGTTTTTTTTTCTATTTGCAACCCTATGTATGGCCATGAGCAAAAACAAGCGTAGGTAGTGTGAACAAGTATTTAAATTGTCATTAAAAGAAAAAAATGCTGCAAAATTACTACCTCTATAAAATATACTTACAGCTGCTTGAAATACATATAAAAACGTATTAAAATATAATAAAAATAACACATATTTCACGTGTACCATGGGTTGAATTGCCGGAAACAAATGAATATAAGTACTCCCAGTAATAAAGGTAAGTAATGCGATTTAGATTTCACGGCGTGATTACTTCTAATTATTAAATTTAGTCCAATTTATGCACGTATCAGTTTATACTGGGTGAAATAAAAACCGGCCAAGAGCGTGTCGGGCCACGCTCAGTGTAGGGTTCCGTAGTTTTCCGTATTTTTCTCAAATACTACTGAACTTATCAAGTTCAAAACAATTTTCCTAGAGTCTTTATAAAGTTCTACTTTTGTGATTTTTTTCATATTTTTTAAACATATGGTTCAAAAGTTAGAGGGGGGGGACACACTTTTTTTTCCTTTAGGAGCGATTATTTCCGAAAATATTAATATTATCAAGAAATGATTTTAGTAGACACTTATTCATTTTTAAATACCTATCCAACAATATATCACACGTTGGGGTTGGAATGAAAAAAAAAAACAGTCCCCACTTTCTCATGTAGGGGGGTACCCTAACAAAACATTTTTTCCACTTTTTATTTTACCACTTTGTCGGCGTGATTGATATACATATTGGTACCAAATTTCAGCTTTCTAGTGCTAACGGTCACTGAGATTATCCGCGGACGGACGGACGGACAGACAGACATGGCAAAACTATAAGGGTTCCTAGTTGACTACGGAACCCTAAAAAGGACCCTTTTACTGTGGGACCAATGCGGAATCTCAGCATTGGTACCATAATAATAATAGGCTACTTTTCTCCTAGTCAAATCAGCTTCTTTTTAAGAACTGTCAAAACGATTTTGAACGACTTGCTAATATGGAATTAATATGAAATCGAATTGAGTGACGTCACGGTCAACTGATTTACTTTATATATTTCTATCTGATTTATGAAATATAAATTAGAGTTAAAATGAAAATGAAATGAAATGAAATGAAAATGAAAATGAAATGAAAATGAAATATTTATTTTTCAAGTAGGCATATTACAATGCGCATATGAACGTCAAATAAAGCTACGCCGGCTCTAACCCTACGCCTCAGCCTCGAGAAGATTTCAGTCCCCCCTCAGTTGGGAGGGGGTATCCACTATGGGACCGGCAAGAAACTCGGCGGGCAACTTCTTTTCAAAACATTACATCTTATAACTAACATGCATTAAATAACAAGATACAATTTAACATGCAAAAGTATTCATCAAAGAATATGAACAGACTAGGTACTCTATGGAAATTAATTTCAATAAATTATATTATTGCTTAATAATACGTCGTTCTTCTTCAGAGAAAACATATCAAATTGTCACAGAAGAAAAAGATAATATGAATCTCAATATCATTAAATATGTAATTTACCTACACAACATAAAATATAAAATATTTGATGTGCTTTCTTATCTGAACTGTGTCCTCTATACATAATACAATTATTTTAATTGCTATTCGTTTTTTGTAGTTTCTTAAATAAAAATAACTTCTGTCCCTGTTTTTCTTATAATTATCTGATACTTTATTTCGTGCATGGTATAATAGTACCTACATTACGATACAAGTGCGTAAAAAAGGAAGTTCGAAACGAGTGGCGATAAATTAAAACACGACCGAAGGGAGTGTTTTAAATCGACACGAGTTACGAATTTACTTTTCGCACGTGTATCGTACGACGTTTTTCAGTACAGATGAGCCTGCGAAGTTTCGACATGGCATATAATGAACCACTTCTCGAACTAGTGCGTCAAAAAATCTACCATCTGTACTGAAAAATATTTTTCAGTACAGATGGTGTTTTTTTTTATACGCATCTTGGCGGTCGTGCGGTCTGTCGTCACGCCGCACTATGTTTACTGTCCATTAGGTACTTTTCTTGGCCCACAGGTCGTTTCATTGTGACCTCAAATGGCACTATGCAAATGCAAAGTGTGGCTGGTCCTTTTTATGTCACCCTGTATAACAACCAGCTTGCTATTAAATTGTAATAATCTACATTCTCGCGTTTTTAACTCATAATTTATCTCCACCCATATCAGAAGTCCTCAACAACCTGTTTTTATTGAATTCCGTTAACTTTAAGGGAAGATTCTTCAGATCAAATACGATTAATTTCTCTAAGAAATTAGCGTCTTAACTCTTACGGTTATCGAGTTATTAAAAAAATAAAGATAATTACTGAACATGTGTGTGACAGCCTTTAACAATTCTTATTGTTATTTGTTTTGACATGTGCCGTCAATCACTTGACACTAATAAATTCATTTATTATGTATGAAAATGATGAAAAAAAATTTTTTGCGAATTTAACTAAAAGTAATATACAGGGTGGTTTCTGATAATGAACCCAGCTACGTGTCGAATTTAACGGAAAACAAAAAAAACACGGTGTATAATTTGCTCAGGAGCAAGCATATGGCTTAAATCTGCTAGGGCATCGTAATTTATTTATTTAATTAATTGTAATTTTAACTTTACGGTATCGACAACCGATACTGTAATTTTACATTTAGAACATTCTGTTCATAGATTAATAAAGAATCAAAGATCATATAATTAACGATGACGGAATTCATCGATCAGTCATTTTGACTTTCGTTTCAAATATCGATCGTTTTAAATGCAAATTGACAGTCAATCACTTCATCATTATGACATGGCAAATTGCATTGTAGGTATGTTTGTTTGCCACCAGCATAAAGTACAAAAAAAACACATACACAGCATTATCTAAAATAATTATTTAAACATGAGCTCTCAATAAAGTCTAACTTTTATAATGCGATGATTTTTTTTACTTTAATTATTTCCGTTACATTTATTTGGTATTGTTAAAATGTAATTTATGTCGTCTCTGCTTTCCGGTAATACAGAATGAGCAAAAATTACTCAATCAGCAATACATCCAATGCATTGAATTTGATGTGATTAGGGCTTGCATTCCGGAATTCCGGAATCTCGAAATTCCGGAATTTCGGACAATTTTTCCGATATTACAGTTCCGGAATTGAAACACATAATCTCGAAAATTCCGGAATTGAAAAAAGATATATTTTTGGACGAAAACGTGTAATATCAGCCTAGTTATTTTACAAAACTACCACCGCGTCTATAAAAGATATGTAAATTCATAAGTTAGACACCGCTCGGATTCAGGTAGTGTCTATTTTATGACCAAAGGGTTGCATCCAGGGTTAGTTAAAACGAGATAGTGTAGTTTTAACCCGCTAATATTATTATACCATTGTCACTTTCTGGTTTTGCTCTCAATTGTGTTAGCTAATAAGTGAAATATATAAATAGTTTAAAGTAAATATTTGTTGTAGAAAGTTGTGTTTTGTGATAATTTAAAATGACTAGCCGGGAGCTGAGTGTTATAAGTATGCTCGAATACTGAAGGACAATTAAATATAAATAAATAACATTAGGTACATAATTATTTTATTAGCGTTATTTATGCTCAATTTATTAGATCGAACTTAAGTTTCAGTAATAATCTAAATTAATCGGTTATAAAGCGGCATAAATTCAAAATTTTACTTCTTTTCTCATAGCACTGAATATTTTAGGCATAAAGTCTTATGTTCAGACGCAAATCGTAGTATTTGGTATTACATTCATTCACAAGCATAACGTCGTAGTTACCTACTTTATACACTTTTCACAAAGACGTGTGCATATTTTACTAAACTCTATCTAAGTCTATTACCACTTACCACAAAATCAAAAGATTTGAGAAGAAAATGATGAATATGAAAATGATTTATTTTTTTACAAAAAATTAAGGTGTACTGTACATGTACCTAGGAATAAATCATAAAATCTGTCTTTTTGGGCTAGCTTGGATATCTTTTATCCCTACTCGAGTCTGATAAAGGTAATTCAATATTTCTTTTATTACAATTATGCGAACAAGACGCTATGCCATTCTTGTAAATTATTACTTTTATATTATTTCGATGGTCAATGGATAAAAAAATAACTTTTCTCAAACATGGTATGAAATATTGATGTTATGTGCCTTATAATTGGCAGCGAAGTATGACGTTGCAGGTGCGGCTAGGACGATTGATAGATAAAGGAATTTCATACAAACCTTGCAGGCCAAGGCAGGCAAAGTCCTCTTTTTAGGGTTCCGTAGCCAAAATGGCAAAAACGGAACCCTTATAGTTTCGTCATGTCCGTCTGTCCGTCTGTCCGTCTGTCCGTCTGTCCGTCTGTCACAGCCGATTTACTCGGAAACTATAAGTACTACAGTGATGAAATTTGATGGGAATATGTGTTGTATGAACCGCTACAAAATTATGACACTAAATAGTAAAAAAAAGAATTGGGGGTGGGGCCCCCCATACATGTAACTGAGGGATGAAAATTTTTTTTTCGATGTACATACCCGTGTGGGGTATCAATGGAAAGGTCTTTTAAAATGATATAAAGTTTTCTAAAAAACATTTTTCTTAAAGTGAACGGTTTTTGAGATATCAGCTCTCAAAGTCGTAAAAAGTATGTCCCCCCCCCTCTATTTTTATAACTACGGGGTATAAAATTCTAAAAAAAATAGAGGTGATGCATGCTAATTAACTCTTTCAACGATTTTTGGTTTGATCAAAGTATCTCTTATAGTTTTTGAGATAGGTTGATTTAACTGTAATTTTGGTTAAGTTATTGGTTTATTATATTTGCTGCTACGGAACCCTTTGTGCGCGAGCCCGACTCGCACTTGGCCGGTTTTTTAATTTCCAAACACAGATAATTGGACGGTGTTAGGGAATAGCGAACTAAGCGCCAAAATCCGAAAAAAAAGTTATGAATGCAGTTCGGATATAAATGTGATAATCTATAGTATTGACTATTTATTTGTTGAAAAATCATGCTTACAGCCTTATTTTAAGGGGTAGAATCAAACGACACGTTAAAATTTGTATGGCCCTGTGTACTAAGTCGTTACGTAAAAACGAATTGAACGCCAAATTTACTTTTACAAATTATAATAAGCGTATATTCTAAATCGCAAAATCGAGTTAAACGCCATAAAAATGTTATTAATTCGTTTTGGTTTAAAATTTTGATGATTTATAAACGCAATATCGATTTAACCGCCCTAATAGTGTCGTTTAATTCGTTGTTACATATTTGAAATTGCAGGATATTTCGCTTAATGAGAACTAAGTATCAAGAGGTTTTGTTATATCATAATATCTTATGTGTGTAATTCTGGCTAGTACTAATGAATTATTATTAGTTACAATGCCAATTTTGCCATATATGCTGATTTTTTTGACATTTATTCAAAAAAGTTGATTGGAGAACAAAACTAAATTGTTAGACGGATTAGTCCTAATCATTGTGGAGGAAAACATTGTTGTTCATTTATTTACAATAGCACTATTTACTCAAATATATGGAATGTTATTTTATTCCAGTATTCACTTTACCTCTAACAATTTGCATTAAAGAATCAAGCGACAAAATATGTCTCATAGTACGCTACGACGAAATAAATTAACCTCATCCCAGTATTAGTTCAATAAAGAATCAAGCGGAAAAACGTTAATAACTTCGAAACTTGAATAGGTATGGTGTTATTTTTTTTATCTATTTAAATTATGAACACTTTTATAGGTTCAATGTCAAAATTAACTTTTTTACTTTATAAATGAACTTACAACAACTGATTCAAATTTCAAATCTTTCTAGCTCATTTTCTCGATTTCAACTAACTGTCGCTTGATCGCTTATTCCATAACACTGTCCAATTGTGACATAACATCCAGGTATTTAGCCAATTAAAAAAAAACTATAAGGGGCTTTATAGACGTGCCGACTGCAACTTGGGTTGCGTTTTCATACAAAAAAATTTTTTTTCGTTTTTTTTTGAATTTTTTTAACTTTTTGTTTTTTATAAGCGTATACGGGGTATTAAAGGGGAACGAAATTTCGATTATTTTTGCGCTACGACGCACCGTTTAGGAGATACAGCCATCCAAAGTTACTATTTTCAGTAGACATTATCTATTTCATAACCATGTTTGAGAAAAGCACTATACATACCTTGGCGGGAAATGGGGTTGCCCGCCTCAGACCTATCCGTCTATATGTCTTCGGCCGGCAACCCCCTTTGTCCCGGCCTCTGTAGTAATGTACTATTAACGTTGACCAGTATCAGAAAACTGGCACTAAAACCTCGTTTGTATCGTTAACTAGTTTGAAATACCTTGCAAGACCGATTTTGACACAAAATGGGCTTTCTGTAAAATTACTAAAATGAAAATTTCTGTGTTATATGACTTTCAGGTACGGAGTTATTCTCTTAAACGTCTATTTATAATGAATTTCAATTTAAAATTGTATTATTTAATCAAAAACCCATCAGAAAACCAAACGAAAAAATTTTTTTCAATTCCGGAACTAGTTCCGGAATTCCGGAATTGAAGTCCAATCTCGAAAACCAGTTCCGGAATTGAATATCGTCCGATATTGCAAGCCCTAGATGTGATGTACCTATTAAAAATCAGATGATCTCAAAGTCAATCACTTACAAACTTAAGAAAAGAAGAAGCTATTAGTTATGAAATAAAACTATGGAAACGGATTAAATCGCGTATAATGAATTTAAAATTCATCCCGACGTTTCGAACACTTTACAGCATTCGTGGTTAACGGGTGACTATTAGTTCTCAGTCAAATTGCCATATTTGACAAATTTCCAGCCCTATCAAACTCTTACGACTAACTAACCAGTACCCATAAGCTTTGTTTGTCTCCAGTGTTCCTGGCTATGTGTTCTAAGAATGCAAGAAGTCTTCGGAGACATGTGGTCGTATATTTATTACTTCATAGGGTATTTTACGTCTCACCCCCTAAATTGTTTTGTGCGCTAAAAAAATGTATAAGTATTTGTATATTTTTTCAGAATTTTCCGTTACATTTTAGGGGTTGCTACCGCACTATGAAAATATTAATACCTCATACATTTTTTTTGTGAGACTATGGTAACATTTTGATTTTTGAGTTCGATAAAATAAGCAACACCTTGATAGTCCGTTGTTATACGAGCTTATGGTTATGACTCGCGGTATGCGCATGAGATTATTGAAGAAATGAACCGTTAGGGCTTGTGTGCTTGACGGATTGAGAGTACATTGGTATAGTTAAATCGTGCCATTCACGAGGACGCGTGGCTGGTTCGCGTTGTTCGTATATTTTCATGTCATGAAAGATTAGATTTGACAAACATTTATGTAATAATAAAGAGTACTATCGTACAGTATGGCCACTCCCGCTCCCCGCTGAAAGTGCTGCGCACACCACCTCTAGATTACCTCAATGTCAAAAACGCGACCAGTCGACATGACAGGTCTCAATCATACAAGCATGGTACGCGTTCACCTACACGAGCTTAGAATGTGTGCTAGGAACGCGCCTCTTTCATATATTTGATCGCCACCAGTGTCCGAGATTTGGTTATGGTTAGTGGTTCCATTTCTCAAAAAATATACTTAATAATCGAATTTGAATTCGATTATATTCGTGATATGTTATTTACACAAAGCTCTAAAAATAATCACCAACTAAACTATAGTTATCAGTTCAATTGCCGTTTAGCCATGTCTATTAACTAGCGAGGACCATAAATTATCGCAACATGGACGCAGGGTGGGTGCGAGATGGGAATTTTAATGTACTGCCGGTACTTAGTGGGACGGACAAGTCAGGAGAGCCAGCGGGTGGTATTAGGACGCTAATTACGAAAAACGTAATTAAACTAAACATTAAAAAACCCCCAACACAAAAACATGTCAAGAACCATCGCTGGAGAACTCTCTTAAAAAAACACATCCAAATTGGTTCACCCAGACAGACACATATAGCGGTTACAACACACTGCCCGTGTGGTGATGGGTTAAGAATTGTACCAGGTTCTTCCCCTTTTCCTCCCGTGGGTGTCGTTCTACTTTAAGTTAACTTTAGGATATGGGTTCGTGTCGCGAGGCTGGCAACAGTAGCAACCTGTTACTGCAATATCACAATGTCGTCTTCTTTCAACCCCTTAATTGCTAACCACGTGCCAGTCGTTACATTGCAGTAACAACTAACCCATCGCCGATACGACTATTGAACCCAATTTCTCAAATTTAGCTTGTACGAAACCCGCAGGAGGCGAATGGGTAGTTATTTTTGTTTCTAATCAAAAGCTAAGCTAACCTACTTTTAAAATTGAGTCATACATACATATAATCACGCCTGTATCCCATAAAGGGGTAGGCAGAGCATATGAACTACTAAGTTTCAGTGCCACTCTTGGCAAAAAAGGGTTGAAAGAAATCCAAATTGTGACATTGCAGTGACAGGTTGCCAGCCTCTCGCCTACGCTACAATTTAACCCATATCCCACAGTCGACTTCTACGACACCCACGGGAAGAAAGGGGGTGGTGAAATTCTTAACCCGTCACCACGTGTTATATTGAATCATATGCATGTTAAAAGATTCACCGGTATTGCATTTACATATATAAACAAGAAATGTAAATTTGCCAGTTATAAACGCTGTCTTCTTATTCCTTGAGCCACACGGAGTTTCAGTTGACACCCATTCGTCATTCTGACGCGGGCAAACAAATGAGGATCGGTATTAAGAACTCCGGCAGACATCGTCGCTTGAGATATTGGGTATGCTTTACTTAAGCTAGGTGCGTTTAGGGTAATTTGCATAGCCAACATACAACTACATATGTGTAGGCATAGGCACTATAGTCTACACTCTACGTGTAAAGACTGTATCGTTAAGTATGAAGACAACTTTGAGTAGCCGTATTTATTTGCTATTATATTTTTTTCTTATAACAAGACATGGGCTTAATAAGGCACATAATAAGGTACCAACGAGCTAACGGATGCCAAGCGCTTCTTACATCTGTGAGCGGCCACCATTCTGTTAACATTTTAGTCCATCTGCCATCACTCTGCCTAGCAACATGTCCCGCCCAACTCCATTTTAGTTTGGTAATGACGAAACCCACGTCTAGCACCTTGGTGCGACGACGGATCTCGGCATTCCTCACCCGATCTTGAATCTTGATATCGGTATCACAGAGAGCCATGGAGCGCGCCATGCTCGGGCATGGCGCGCTCCATGGCTCTCTGTGCAACTCGGATCTTATGCACAGCCTTTTTAGTGAGCGTCCATGTTTCGGCACCGTAGGTCATGGTGGGCAGGACACATTGATTAAAGAGGCGAGTCTTCAGGCATTCTGGAATGTTACCAGGTTTGAGGATGTCCGCCAACTTGTTGAATGCCGCCCAACCCAGCTGGGTTCTCCTAGAGATCTCCTGGTCCTGGTGTGTTTTGTCAAAAGATAGAATATGTCCAAGATACACGTAATGCTTGACAGACTCTAGCTCTTCGTTCCCCACTATAATGGTTGAGACCGAATCACCAGAGATGTTCGTCATTACTTTAGTCTTGGACATATTCATCTTAAGACCTATCTTCAAAGAAGCATGGTCTTTGACCATGCCTTGGAGCTCTTCTAGGATCTCGGCGAACAATACAATATCGTCGGCAAACCTCAGGTGCGACAAGAAGACACCATGGATGTTGATACCAGTTTTGTCCCATTCAAGCGTTTTTATGACGTCTTAGTACCGTCGTAAAAAGCTTGGGTGAAATGGTATCTCCTTGGCGCACCCCCCTACGGATGGATATTGGGTCACTGAGTCTATGAAGCCGGACTTGCATTGTTGCCGAGCTGTATAGCTCCCGGAGCACATCCACATAGCGAGCATCAACTGAGCAGCGATGGAGAGAGTCAAACACGGCCCAATGTTCGACACTGTCGAAAGCCTTTTCGTAATCTACGAATGCCATGCACAAAGGACGGTTGTACTCGTGACTTTTCTCCATAAGCTGCTTTAGTACGTGGATGTGGTCGATCGGCGAAAAACCGCTCCTTTTTATCTATCATACAGTTTTTATATCGATCTGGTTTAGAGACTGTTCAAACACCATGAATGTCTATTAGACTTTGGCCTATGGCAATTTTTTTTATCTGTTTCTCTCATCCTGCTTGCATCAAAAATTTACGGTAATCCGAAACGTTGCTCAAAAATGCGTTTTTTTTTTAATTATATAAATCTTCCGCATTTATTCTGCAAGTGCCCAATTGAACAACCATGAAGAGGACTCGTAAAGAAGCAGCATATTAACCTTTGTTTGTTTGAAATCATACAAAGAGTCATTGGAATATTCTCAAATTAAGCTCGATAGGGGTTGTCCGAAATTTATTTGCTAGACCTTAATGAAAGTACCATAAACTCCCTAAAAAAAAAATATCAGACCTTCTTATATCAAATAGTGCTTACTAATACCTTTAAATCATACTCTCGGAACATAATACTACAAAATTATGCACATGTCAACATTTAGACCAGGTTTTTACACCCCTTAGATTGGTAAATGAGGGATTAATAGTACTAATTTTAGTTTACTATAGTACGCGCGAAAAGTCAAGTAATATTGAGAGATATTGAACAGAACAAGGCAACAAACAAAACAAATGAGGATCGATATTAAGAACTCTGGCAGACATCATGGCTTAAGATATTGGGTATACTTTACGGTATCTCCACACAGTTCATAATTTCCATTTACATGTTCTATTGCCATTTTGGAGTTCTACTTTTTCATTAAGAATGTCATAGCAGTTGGCATGAAAATTTTGCATCTCTCACGTAAAGGGCCAACAATGCTAACATATCTGCAATATTAGATACCTACATCTACAAGTTTGTATTTACAGTGAGTAGGTACTTATACAGTGTTTTTTTTTTGTTTTCCGTTAAATTCGACATGTCGTTAGGTTTGTTATCAGAAACCACCCTGTATAATCACTTTTAGTTAAATTCGCAAAAAAAATTTTTCATCGTTTTCATACATACTTAATAAATGAATTAATTAGTGTGAGAGACCCTTAAGAATAATATTTAAGTTAGTGGCAAGTGGTTGACGGCACATGTCAAAACAAATAACATTGGGAAGTGGTAACATTGGGAAAGGCTGTCACACACGTGTTCAGTTATTATTTTTATTTTTTTAATAACTCGATAACCGTAAGAGTGACGCTAGTTTCTTAGAGAAATTAATATTAGCAATTATTTTATTTACCAAAAAACCAAAAGCCAAAACAATTCAAAATCAGCAAATACATGCAAGCACTTAAAAACTAGATCTAACCTAATTACACACACACAAAAACATACACAGATACATAACTAAACCTAACCTAGCAAGCCCCCCCGTGAGCCTCCCGATGCAAAGGTACCCATAACGCTTGCCGCATTACCGCGTTGAACCGCGATGGATAACCTTTGCATCAGGAAGGTCCCAGAGCGAGGATCCAGACCCCTCTCCCTCAAGCGTCTAATGTAATAAGAAATTAATTGTATTTAGTCTAAAGAACCATCCCTTATTTATGAATAATAGTGAAAAGTACATTAAATCTTATATCACGTGGAACACGGACCACGTGTAAGGACCCAACGTTTGAATTATAAGATGAATAATATATATAAAAGCTTAGGGAAAATAATTATCTATTACATATTTGACAATGGCCAGCCAGTATCAATGGTACAATCGCCAAAGATTTAGTCCCACTCTTAGTAATTAAGGAAACGGAATAGGGAACAAAATGCCAAACTATTTTTATTTGTAATCTTTATTGCTAAAAAATACTTTTATCGTAATTTATTGTAACGTTTATTGCTAAAAAATACTTTTGGAATTTATCGTAACTTAATACTGATATTAAATTTTCAAAAAGCGACTTTTTTAAATTCCCGCACAAATTCTCAAAACGCAACGTGACGTCATGTTACACTTGACGTCTGGGCCCCCCACATATAGCGTCTCGCGAGCATAGCGTCGGGCCAATTGTATGGTATGGCAAAGCCTGACGCCGCGTCGGCGCGACGTCGACGCGGCGTCTTTTCCATACAGTTGGCCCGACGCTACGCTCGCAGGACGCTAGATGTGGGGGAGGGGTGGGGGGTCTAAGTGGGAACGAGAAAGAGTTAGGTATTCTTTTCTCGCTCCCACCCCACTGGTGTGTACGGGCGTACGTGTGACGTCAGATTACAATCGATCGAGGGTGCCAAAATGGCCGCGTTTAAATGCCCGTAAATGATAGTGTTTTTTTTTCTAGTTTATTAATTTTTATTTTGGATGTGTTATATTTAGTTTTAGTAATGTAATAACTAGTAGAATCGTATATTTTTTTTAAATAATGCATATTAAAATAGGACAACCTTGAATAAAATGGACCATAATAACCTTCTTCAGTAAAGAAGTCTTAAAATTATATAAGTACGGGATCAAGAACTGTTATTCTCACTTTTACAGTTCCTGGATTCAATTGAATTTATTTAAAGTTACTATTTCAAGGAGCGTTTTAGCGGATAAAGTTATATTTTTCTTATTGGAAAGGGCATTTGTGCCAATCTCTGGAATATCTCATTTGCATTTAAATACGTTTCTTTTGACAGCGATTTCATAAAAGTTGAGACAAAGTTATTGATCACGCCATTTCGGATATCCGAGGTCTTAGAGTTTGTAAATTAATAAGACGCCCTTTCACTGAATTTAAATTGATATTGAGACTTGAGAGTATTCCTAATTTCTGGAACATTCTACTCGTGGATTTATAATTGCCAAAGATTGTGGATTTATAATTGAAAATACTGTATATAAATTAAATACAATGTCCAAAGAAGCATATAATTTAACTAACTTTTGACTTATTTTTCATTCATTCATTCATTTTGTTCATTGAAGCCTCTGTTGTACTCTCAGTTGCTAGGCAACGGTGGGTGTCTCGCGCTGGCACGCGGTCAAGCGCGAGTCGAGAACATATTGTCAGATTGTAAATTATAACGATTTATCTAAGTTAAATTTACGAAATAAATGCAAAACACACTGAAACAATTGTAAAACATAACTAAAATTCATTTTTCATACCGTAGGTATAATATTTTTTTTTCTACTTGTCGACTGTAATCTGTCAATTAGGGCACCACAGACTAAACTATAAGTGCTAACTTTTCAGTGTTGGATACTCTATAACTGCCATAGAGTATCCAACACGAGACGAGAAGTAATAGTTATTTGTTATACAAGGGGGCAAAGTTGTATTTTAACGCCGAGTGTGGAATTGAAAAACGAGCAAGTGAAAGGATTCTATAGTTGAACCACGAGCGAAGCGAGTGGTTCGAGAATAGAATCCTGAACTTGCGAGTTTTTTAACACACGAGAAGTAAAATACATTTGCACCCGAGTATAACACAAAACTTTTCCCCTCACTATAGCGAGGAAACTACAACGCAAAAAATGCATTTATCACTGCTTCCAGTAGTTCCACAGGTGGTAAATCATCTTTATTACTAGATTCACCTACTTTTATCAATTTTGAAGCAGTTAATTTGACTTTATTCAAGGTCAAATTACTTTACCCACTAGTGGATAAAATGCGTTTTTACCCGCTGGTATTAAAGGACAAAACACGTGTTTCCGAGCTAGTGAGGGGAAAAATACATTTGCACCCGAGTGTAACACAAAACTTTTCCCTCACTATAGCGAGGAAACTACAACGCAAAAAAATGCGTTTATCACTGCTTTCAGTAGTTCCACATGTGGTAAATCATTTTAATTACTAGATTCACCTACTTTTATCAATTTTAAAGCAGTTAATTTGACTTTATTTAAGGTCAAATTACTTTACCCACTAGTGGATAAAATGCGTTTTTACCCGCTGGTATTAAAGGACAAAACACGTGTTTCCGAGCTAGTGAGGGGAAAAAAGTATTGTCACGTACATTTTACATATAGCATTAGCAGCACCCTCATATAATCTAGTGGTCAGTGATTTGTATAACTCAGGTTTTCTGCATTTCGCTCATACTAGTGGCATAATAAAGCTGGCGATTTCCGCGCACAACGTCTTAAGATCAGCGTTATACAGCGAGGAAATTTCGCCAGCATGACAAACATAGACAATATCTGAAGGGCCTAATTAATTTAGATTTAAGCTAGTTAACTTTTAGTCTATGTCTTAGTTTCTATACCCTAATTTATTCATGTACATAAAAAATATTTAAAAAAACCGTCCAAGAGCTTGTCGGGCCACGCTCAGTGTAGGGTTCCGTAGTTTTCCGTATTTTTCTCAAAAACTACTAAACCTATCAAGTTGAAAACAATTTTCCTAGAAATTCTTTATGAAGTTCTACTTTTGTGACTTTTTTCATATTTTTTAAACAATATCTGGGCGACCGAGCTTCGCTCGGTTCTATTTTAATATATCACGTCTTTAGATAAAAAAAAAACTCTTATAAATACAAAAACAAAAAAAAGACAAAAAACAAAAACTTAATTTCTGGCCGGGATTCGAAACCCTACCTCGTACGACTGAGCCACAGTATAATAAAGAGTACTATCGTACAGTATGGCCACTCCCGCTCCCCGCTGAAAGTGCCGCCCACCCCCAATCGGTTACCTCACAGTTACCGCCTGTCAAAAACGCGAACAGTCGACCTGTCATATTTCACTCATACAAGCATAGTACGCGTTTACCTACACGAGCTTAGACTGTGTGCTAGGAACGCGCCTATTTCATATATTTGATCGCCAGGGTCCGAGGTGTGACTGAGCTAAGCGGAATCGATGCGCGCGCGGCGAAATTAACGACCATATTTTACGTTTACTAACGCGAAAGAAAAACTCATGAAAACTCGAAAATTCGCGTTTTCCGGGATCTAAGGCTACGCTAGATCGATTTTTCACTCCCGAAAACCCCCACATAACAAATTTCAGCGAAATCGTTAGAGCGGTTTCCGAGATCGTCGGTATAAATAAATAAATAAATATACAAGAATTGCTCGTTTAAAAGTTTAAGATATGGTTCAAAAGTTAGGGGGGACACACTTTTTTTTGCAAGACCCATTATCAAGGCCCGTAATTTTCATGCCGATGACATCAATTTGACGTCATGCTGCATATAGGATGATTCAAATAGTTTTATTGTAGTAATTAATCATTATTCATTAAAGAATTTAATCGTGTACAAATGACTTCAAAAGTAAGCTATTCATACGTGGAATAATTAATACCTACTTGACACGTGAAATGAATTGGAAACAATTATTTTGATTTAATAATTTATTGAAATATAGTAACAAACATATTTAATAAAATGAATGTAAAAAAATAAACAAATAATTTAATTTACTTTTCACGTATCAAGTAGGTACGAGTATTAATTATTTCACGTATGAATAGATTAGTTTTGAAGTCATGATTAGAATGATTGATGAATAATGATTAATTATTAAATAAAACTCTTGAATCATCCCATATGCAACGTGACGTCAAATTTATGTCATCGGCATGAAAGTTACGGCCCCTGCCCATAATTATACACAGTACCTCTCTTCTAATTTCGTCCCCATGCCCAGAATGAGACCTGATTTAGACGGCGTGCGAACTCGCATGCGATTTTAGTTACATTGCGGGCTGTTGAGGGTACATACAATTTTGCGCAGCCATCAAATACCGCAATGTAATAAAACTCGTATGTAGTACCGTCTAAATGGGCCCTTAATCATTAAGAAAGTAATTAAAAAGAAAATCGTCGTCAGCCTTTAATTTGCCGCCATAAAAACCTTTATATTTTCACAATGAATGGACCGTTTTTAACAATATAAAATTGTTGCCCTTCTGTTTTTAACCCCCCACGCAAAAACGACGGGGTGTTATAAGTTTGACGTGTCTGTCTGTCTGTCTGTTTGTCTGTCTGTCTCTGTGTGTGTGTCTGTGGCATCGTAGCTCCCGAACGGATAAACCGGTTTAGAATATGTTTTTTTTGGTCTGAAAGCTGAGTTAGTCGGAAGTGTTCTTAGCTATATTTCATGAAAATCGGTCTACTATGTCGTGGTCGGGGGTTTTTTCAAAATATTAATTTTGTGGTTAGGTTATGTTCATTTTTGTCGTAATTTGAGTTACCTTTTGCGGATGAAATTAGAAGTAACGGGGATGGTTTATTGTCATTAGTTATGTTACCTATATCATTTGGCGGTAGATATTTAAGAAAGAATTAAAATTCAAAGAACATAAATAACAAGTCTTATTCAAGGTATCATGTTATTATAAATTACTTCGTATATCGTCACTACTTTTAAAAAATCTCGTATCTCACACTGCTCATCAAAGTTAAATAGTAGTAAGTCTATATGCATTCCATATGTGCTTACTACATTTTTCTCTTCATTGACAGAAGCAGATACAAGTTTTTTTAAAAATAGTGACGATATGCACCTGTATTCGTTAGTTACTTTTTTAACTGTTTACTAAACATAACCTAACCACCAAATTAAAATTTTGAAAAAACCCCCGACCGCGACCTGGTGGACCGATTTTCATGAAACATGGCTAAGAACACTCCCGACTAACACAGCTTTCAAATGAAAAAAACTAAATCGAAATCGGTTCATCCGTTCGGGAGCTACGATGCCACAGACAGACACACACACAGACAGACAAACAGACCGACAGACACGTCAAACTTATAACACCCCGTCGTTTTTGCGTCGGGGGTTAAAAATAAGGTTTGCCACATTTGCCAGTATGATATGACAGCTTTACTACTGCAATTTCTGTCCCAGTTAAACTAACTTTTATCATTTGAGACGGAAATTAGCGGAAGGAACGGGTATACCGTCACATGCCATACATCGATAGCGATTACGGGATGCAAATGACACTAATGTCGGCGGGAAGCCGGGATAATGGAGATCAAAGCCCTGACGATGTAGGTCGCTGGATGGGACACGGACACTTAACCACAAAATTAAAATTTTGAAAAAACAACCCGACCGCGACATAGTACTTAGACCGATTTTCATGAAACATGGCTAAGGACACTCCCGACTAACTCAGCTTTCAGACAAAAACAAACTAAATCTAAATCGGTTCATCCGTTTGGAAGCTACAATGCCACAGACAGACACACACACAGACAAACAGACAGACAGACAGACACGTCAAACTTATAACACCCCGTCCCCATACAACCATTTCAGTCGCAAAATCTTCAAATCAGTAACTAACTGTCAAATGTGACATAACGCGTGGTAACGTCGTGCAAACAATGCGACCGTATTGATACAATAACAAAATGTAGTCGTCGTGTGCACTCGTTACGGTAACAAAATGTGTACGAATTTGTGGCTGTCAATGTCACTGTCAGAATGACTTTTAACGACACTTTATTAGTCGACGTTTGCACACAGAACGGTAACAACATGTGGACGAATTTGTGGCTGTCATTGTCACTGTCAGAACGGTTTCTGACAGTGACATTGACAGAATTTGTACACACATGTGTAGGTCTGATTACCGAACTGCTCCTAAACCAAATGTGTCTGTATCCGCAAATGACAATCTGAAATACGAAGGTTTCTCAAACTGTCTTGTGAAGTTGTGGACTGGTTGCTTTGAATCATTTAAATATGAGCGAATTAAATAATAATAAACGACGACGACCATTTAAGCACTCTTTGACATTTTATAGAAATGTGGGAAAGTTAAGAAAAGTGCAGAATGATAATACAAATAGATAAGCACTTTATAGTTACTTAATGTATTAAATATATAATTTTTAATTCTTATTGATAAAAATGAAGTGTAGTGTTGCTTTACACAATAAAAGTAGGAATCAAATGAAATAGAGTATTTACTGTGATATTAATAGAATTTCTGTTGCGCAATGATAGTTTTTTTCAGTACAGATGCTGCTTTTTTTAACGCAGTAGTGCGAGCAAATCAAGCAATGATTCATTTCTTGTCTGGTCGAAACTCTTAGCTTAGATTTAGGTACTGAAAATCGTCGTACGATACACGTGCGAAAAGGACATTCACAACAACTCGTGTCGATTTAAAACACTCCCTTCGTTCGTGTATTAATTTATCGCTACTCGTATCGATTTTCCTCTTTTCCGCACTCGTATCTACAAGTATTTTGTTTGGGTTACAAAAAAAACACATTATTTACTCTACTACGTTTTATTTATGTCTCTTTAACATTACAAATTTGTAGACACTTATCTATACAAAAATCTTGACAAAATAAGTACAGATCGCTGAAATTAATGTTGATAGTAATATTAATGACGACTACTTCAACAAGTGTCAATTGTGAAATGCCGCAAAATACTAGTTGCTCTATAGAAGACCATAATAATATGATCCCCGATCCTTTACAACCCAGCAGCTCGGTACGCACGTTACAATTTTTTTTAAATCTTCTTTAGTGAGGGCAACTGAGTACGACGGCATATTTAATTGTTTATAAAGTTTGAGGATACCTGGAAAAAATTAATACAAGAAGCCATTTTGAAAATATAATAAATATTCACTGCTTTCGGTCACGCGTGTACGCTGCGACCATTTTGCGACCGTTTGTCGACCGTTTGGTGACCGTTTGGCGACTGTTTTTTACATGGAATATTACCGTCTTAATCCATATTTTAACAACTTTATTGGTTTTCTAGGCATTATTTTTATTATTTTAGTATAGTATATGCACCGGAGCACTAAAACTTCACCAATCAATATACATAACACGCAAACACCGAGTAGTCAGTAATATTATTACTGGTTAAACTGAGGTAAATTGATGGCGCGTTGATAAATTTAGACTTATTTTATGAAATCACTCGAGCAATTTAATTGGCCATGGTAATTAGCCCACATTAAGTATATTACAAATGCAAACAATATTTATCTTTAACAAATTCTTACGCCATTACATTTTAATGTCAAATGATTTTATTTCTTTTTTACTTTGACGTCTCTGACAGTCGCCATTTGAAAAGAATGAAATGAACGAATGATTTTGGGAAAGTAGTCGCCAAACTGTAACAATGTGTGCACGCGTAGTGCACACTTCTGTCACTTCTGTGACCATTTGTGCCTGTTACCAATCGTCCCCATTTGGGTCGCCGCGACTAAACGTCGACCGTACTGCGACTAAGCATTGAGACCCGAAGACCTGTGTGTACACAAAATAGGAGGATTTGCGTAGGAACGGCGACCGATTATGGTTATATGGGTCGTTTTTGGGTCGGGGGTTAAAAAGTCACAGACACTACCCTTTTCTTCCCGTGGGTGTCGTAGAAGTCGACTGGTTACGGGTTATATTGTAGTGCAGGCGAGAGGCTGTCAACCTGTCACTTCAATGTCACAATTTCGTTTTCTTTCAACCCCTTAATTGCCAGGTGTAGGCGTGATTGTATGTATGTATGTACACTTGTACAGACACCACCCAAATCATGTAGTATGGGTAGCCAAGTGGACTAGGTAGCAGGGCCATCAAAAAAGAAATCGCCGTCAAAAAGAGGTCGCGCCCCACAGTGACCTTGAAAAAACCTTGAGAGGGTCTCCCCAAACCTGTCAACGCAGAATCAGTTCTAGCCGATCAAAAATCGCTCGTTAGTATGATGACGCTCACGTGTCGTCGATAGTTGGTATTATTAGGGTAAATTTCTTAAGAATCTTAGACTTCTTGTAAAATTAAATAATGATCGGTAGACTGTAGACTTAGTATTTTCGCATCATCAGGATTTAAGGTAAATATATAGTTAAAGAAAAGTATGCATTCATATTTCGAACCACATCCAGTCAAACTGCTCGCATCCTCGTTTTATTATTCCCTCCAAACTTTTCTAATAATATGAACCTCGGCCTTTGTACCGTGTAGCCTCTTAATCGGCGATTAAACTCCGGTTAATCCCGCTTTATATGTGCAACCGGGCTTAGGCTTGTTTACGGGGGTTAGTGTTTCACTTAAGAACTATTCGGCACTTTAGGGTTGCCTCACGTGTTTTAATGTGATGTTCACATCACCTGCTCCGAAAGGAGACTTATTTCCTGTTAGAAGGGCAGCCTGTTAGGAAAATAAATCGATGGACTAAGTACTGGGCTATGGGATGAAAAACCGGACGCTTAATAAAACGGCATTTAACTCATATATACAGGGTGTAAACCTAATACAGGCGAACCTCTTAACGGCGGTGAGTATAGGACATAAGAAATGGAATTAGATAACTTTTACTTAAAATTGAAATATTTTTTTTATCCATACAAATTAATTCGGCCCGCAACGTAATGCAAACACTCGCGTTAAACGCTCGTTGACAGTTGTCATTGATTGTCATCGCAACCACGTTTACAGTACATTGCTGCTGGGAAATTTTTCAAAAATTAATTATGGGCTGAAAGTTAAGAGTAACTCAAAAACACCTCTTAATTGATGATAACAATATTGAATTATATGCCTGGTTTCATTTATCGCCCTTATTAGGTTTACGCGCTGTATAAGATAGCTCAAGTGCAACAGCGGTGTGAATGGCTCGGAGGTGTAGAGAGGCGCACGCCGGTTTCTACCCAGTGGCTTTTAATAGTTACCTAGCCATTGCGCCAAATTGCGCCGCATTTATTAATGATTATTATTTTAATAAGAACATCATGTCTGGTATCATATTACAGTACAATTAATGATAGTATATCTACCATTATTATAATATTATATGAGAATTAATGAGCACATCAATAAACATTAATAATTATACTTATAAACATTTTTGTTCGCGCTCCGGTGATTTTCACAGTTTCAAATTATCGGAGCATTAAGAGGATACGGTAGCAAAAATGCTAAAATGGAAAGGAGCTCCCCTTTCAACTTTTAGTGAAATATGCAAGTGTTATTAACTAGATTTAAGTATCTAAAAAATATTGTCCATTAAGAACAACTCAGTCAAAAGATACTGATTTAAACTTTCACGATTATTACACATAATTATTTTTAAAATCGGGACTTAATCGCGTATAACTACATATTAAACTGACCTCCAACGTTTCAAGGACGGCGTTGTCCCCGTGGTCTCGGAGAAGACAGTCTTCTCCGAGACCACGGGGACATAAAAATAATTCAGTCAAAAGATATTTCAAAAAAATCTTTAAAATCGAGGTTCCGCTCTCGACTCTTTCCTCCTTCAAAACTTAATCAATCGGAACGAAATTTGAGAATCTGAAGAAAAATGAAATAATCTATGTTGGACCGTTTAGCTTTTTTAGTTAATTGTTACCAATCTTGAGTATCACACCTTTTTTTGCGCCACAATGAAAAAGGCCGTTTTTGGAAATTTTTGATTGAGTATTTAAAAAGCAGAATATCAAAAAAGTCAAAACGGTCCGACACAGATAAAAATAATAACAATCTGTGTTAAAAAAATCATTGCTCTTCAACTTTCCCATTTATAATATTAGTACGGATGAACCCCATTTTAAACATGTGCCATAATAAAGGTAATTCAACTACAACATGCCAAAAACAAACATTATACAGTATTTATGCACGCCATATTTCCGGCTGCAACTCTAGAGGGGCCGCGTAAAAATTCGCCAAGTTATAACGAGTTCCCTTTGTTAGGCTCTATTACTTATTCTTTTCAACGGGCAATTAATGTTTAATATAAAACAACGGACTTGGACGGTTTTCTAAATTTAAACGGGGACGATGGCAGGGCTATCTGTGTTGATGGACTTGTCATTGTGTTTAAAAAACCTGAATAATATAGCCAAAATAGCCAAATGCACAAAAGCTTACAATAATATAGCTTATCTTTATCGCTTTTGCGTATTGGAGCCAACGATTGTCATTTTGGCTAGGCCAGCTGACCAGAGATATAAAGGCGAGACGACTTAAAAAAAACTAATTAGTCCGTCAGTTAGATTATCAAAGAATTTTAGACACGTATTTTTTCTTTTTTCTCGTAAACGAAAAATGACGACGGTAGGTACAGTGCGTTGAAGTTTCGCGTGACGTCACGCCTAGGTAAAATTCTAAAATTTTTACTTAGAAGTGACGTCACAAGCCCCCACTCCGGAACTTTGATGCTCTATATCTTTGTATTTTTTCATTAATTTTAAAAAGCGAAAAATATGTGTTCAGTATTTTTGGACGATCTAACTGACGGACTAAACAATGAAGAATGCCATTTTTTTATGTAGTCGTCATTCCTATTGTGATGAGTACGCGCCATGCTGCGGAATTTCAAGAGATTTTTTTATAGTATATTTTTTATAGTATATTTTTTATAGTACCTATATTTTTTTACATAGGGGAGTTTGTGAGATCTTTATTCTTTGAATCTCTGAATGTTTGTTTGGACTAGACAATTTTGTGGACGGGTAGGTAGATGGACATCCAATGAATCTCTACCTATTCTAATTTAACAATATTCGCCCTTTCTAAACTTCTAAACAATTGTTCCGAAAGAGAACAATTAGCTGAGTCGATATTTTGGCCTTTTGTCTGAAGTCGACAACTCTCGTTTGTTTTAAAGGTTCAGTCAAAAGTTTGGATATCTGCTGAGAAAAGGCTTTATTATGTGAGAATCAAGGCCTCGTAGATTCAGGTTGAGCGTGTAACGTAACGGCACAGCCACGACATTGGTCTAAGCGCGTCAGCGGTGAACGGCAGCCATACGTGCGAATGGAAAGTCCCATCGCTGTGACTCGCCACAGTATAATAATGAGTATTACCAGTATGGCTACTCCCGCTCCCCGTTGAAAGTGCCGTCCACCCTCTCTCGGTTACCTCACAGTTACCGCCTGTCAAAAACACGAACAGTCGACCTGTCATATTTCACTCATACAAGCATAGTACGCGTTCACCTACACGTGCTTAGACTGTGTGCTAGGAACGCGCCTCTTTCATATATTTGATCGCCTATGTCCGAGGTGTGTGGTCTCGCTCCAATGTATGGCCGCCGCTCACCGCTGTCGCGCTTAGACCAATGTCGTGGCTGAGCCGTAAGGCCTGAGTAGACGCTCGGAGCGGAGCGTGAATGCACCCTATCCACCCTATGCGAAAAACCGGCCAAGAGCGTGTCGGGCCACGCTCAGTGTAGGGTTCCGTAGTTTTTCGTATATTTCTCAAAAACTACTGAACCTATCAAGTTCAAAACAATTTTCCTAGAAAGTCTTTATAAAGTTCTACTTTTGTGATTTTTTTCATATTTTTTAAACATATGGTTCAAAAGTTAGAGGGGGGGGGACGCACTTTTTTTACCTTTAGGAGCGATTATTTCCGAAAATATTAATATTATCAAAAAACGATCTTAGTAAACCCTTATTCATTTTTAAATACCTATCCAACAATATATCACATGTTGGGGTTGGAATGAAAAAAAAAATATCAGCCCCCACTTTACATGTAGGGGGGGGGGGGGGGGGGTACCCTAATAAAACATTTTTTTCATTTTTTATTTTTGCACTTTGTTGGCGTGATTGATATACATATTGGTACCAAATTTCAGCATTCTAGTGCTAACGGTTACTGAGATTATCCGCGGACGGACGGACGGACGGACAGACAGACAGACAGACAGACAGACAGACAGACATGGCGAAACTATAAGGGTTCCTAGTTAACTACAGAACCCTAAAAAAGATGAAATTAATACAATTTAAATATATGTTATTGAACCATAGAATGCCGTTCGCTAGTTTGCAGGTGGTACAGCGACATCTAACGAAAAATGTGGACATGAAAAAATACTTATACATTTTACGAAAACAAGTCATTGCCCAGTTTGCGGGGGTAACAGTGACATCTAGCGAACGACAGCGAACAACTCTATCGTTGAGTTTCCTAAACATATCCTAAGTACATTGGGTTTCTCAACAATAAATAAATAAATAAAATTTACTTTTTCTTTTGACTGAAAACACCGTGTTGATAACCTCTCTCTCCCTCCCTTTCTTCCCTTGGCTTCTGGCTGGCTTCCTAAACTTTGACGAGCCATAACATAATATTAAAAATGTAGGGGCTAAGTTTTGATTCCCATAGAAAAATTGAATTACGCGCCATTTCCAGTGCCAAGTTTCGATTGATCGTCATAGTTGACAGACGTCAAAAATACAACGTTACCTCTTTAGTTTTCTAACAGATGGCGTTAGTTATACAAAATAGTAAACGATGTTTTCTTACTCCTTAGAGTCCTAACAGATGGCGTTAGTAGTACAACATTGAACACAAAACTGAGATTTGATTTTTTTTTAAATGACAATAAAATAATATTTTTTTACAGATATGAAATCTAGATATGAATATAAATTACTATGTTTAAGCACAACTTCAAAGGCGTGATAGTTTTTTCAAAAAATGTACCACAAGGTTCGGAACTTTGTCGACTATAGGAGGGCTTCGCTACCGCTCGCCCTGATAAGTAGGATACTGAAATCTTCTTTCTTCGTTGAGCCATCACAGCTAACTTTAACTTACAAACGGTCTTAAGCACCTACACTTCTGAAGGCGCTTAAGTCATTTTTGCTAATAAAAAAAAACCACAACGTTCTATGAACATTGGTCAAGTGCGAGTCGGTTTTCGACTTTTCCATACAAAGAACTCATGAGCGCCTGAACGACTATGATGGCAAAGTTAACGTTTCGAACTTTCAAGACTTTACGTATATATCTCGGAAACGATAAGAGATAGAGCAAAATGGACTTCAGATTTGGGCTTTCGGTGGCACAAATTCTATGTTTTCGTCAACAGACACCTTTTTTGGACCGATTTGAATAAAATTTTGCTCAGTCAATTTATAAACGGTCTTAAGCGCCTCCTTTTTAGTAGGAACTTAAGTCATTTTGTACAAATGAAAAAAAAATTGAACAAGTTCTAAAAAGAAAAAGACAGAAATGAATTTCTTTATACCTGTCCAACTCGATTACACAATTTTAAGACGTTTAGTAACTACTTGCAGCGGCAGTGAGTGAAATTCGTAATCTGAGTTTTTTCTCTTAAGTCCGACTTACGCTTGACTGTAGATTTCTAATAGGTTTTCCTGTAATCTACATGGAGAGGGCTATCTCGTGTATTTTTTTTTTTAAATTTTACGCTAAGTAGTTTCGGAGATAAGGGGGGGGGGAATGGTCATTTTTTGATTATTTTCTTAAATTACTTCTAAATTACCAAAACAAAAAATATAAAAAATATATATTTCAGATGCTGATAAAATGCTCTTTCATTTGATATGTAACACAATATAGTTTTAATAACTTTGATTTTTAATTTTCAATTTTACCCCCCAAAAGTGACCCCTGTGATTAAATTTCATTTAATTAAATTACATGTCCGTCTTTGAGCCACAGGTTTACATACGTGTGCCAAATTTCAAGTAAATCGGTCCAGTAGTTTCGGAGAAATCGGCTGTGACAGAGGGACAGACAGACACGCGAGTGATCCTATAAGGGTTCCGTTTTTCCTCTTTGAGGTACGGAACCCTAAAAAAAAGAAAGAAAACCCATCATAAAGGCCGGCAACGCACCTCCAACACCTTTGGTGTTTCGGGTGTCCATGGGCGGCGGTGATCGCTTACCATCAGGCGACCTGTCTGCTCGTTTGCCTCCTATCCCATAAAAAAAAATGCAGTTTCGACTGAGGCCCCGTTGCCGAATGGCATTTCTGCAACGCGAAACGCCGCAGAAAGGTAGTCTGGCCAGGGGCGGCTCACTCCGCGATTCTATCGCCGCGCTACAAGTACATGCCGGCTGCCGAGAATTCGCGGCCCATTCAGTGGTGACGACCTTCGCTCGGCGCAATAAAATTCAATGTCGGCTGCTCGCGTGCGGTCCGTTTGTTAATGTAGGTGAGAATTATGACAGGCGGCATTTTTTGAACATCAAAGGAGTGAGCTTTCTGTACTTGTACTATTATATATTCTGTGGTCTGGCTCTGTCGCGCCAATACGCAAGAGCGACTAAGACAGATAGCTACGAAAGGGGTCCATATTGGCTCATATAAAATTATTTGTTATAAAATTATTGTTTATACCGATTTGTGCTCCGAATGATCATATCTCATAATTTTACTTATCATAATTTTGTTTCATTATTATCAATAGTACTACTATCACTGTTCATAATAATCATTAAGCCGAAAATTTTTAATTATAAATTCTATACAAATATTTAATAACAATCATAATTTAGTGTTTAAGAAAATCATTCATCATAAAATTATTTAAAAAGTTTTGGGGAAGTTCTATGAAAAACTTGTGCCATTTATAGAAGCGCGCTTGGAGCTTTTACAGTGACATGTACAATTTACATTGCAAAATCGTTTCTGGTTTGCTCACGGTCAACCTAACACGCTCCTCCTCGCTACGCTCGTCGTCGCACCTAACTGGACTGTCACCTGTGATTTCTGTTCTGTTAACAATAATATAACGATAAATTATATTACTCGCAATCGTTATGATCAATAAGTATATAAACTTTTAACATTAGTATAAAATATATTTATGACGAATGACAATATGAACATACTCGTAAGTCATTCGAAGTTACGATAGTTATTAGCATGAAATTGTTATAAATACTGATCATTACAATGTAAAATTGTATGAGAAACATTTTCGGACTACCAATAATCTATATACCAATTTTATATGAACTTTGGCGCACCCCTACGAAAGAGATATTATCGTGAGCGTTTCGAGAGCGTTTGTGCATTCGGCTACGCACACAGGACACTTGTATAAGCTTCTATTGTTTTACATGCACGCCGCATGCCCCGCCCCGCTGCGTGCACTCAAGCCCTAAACTAAGCATAAAATCTACTGTTTTTAACCCCCGACGCAAAAACAACGGGGTGTTATAAGTTTCACGTGACTGTCTATCTGTTTATCTGTCTATCTGTGTGTGTGTCTGTTCGTAGCTCCCGAACGGATGAACCAATTTCGATTTAGTTTTTTTTATTTGAAAGCAGAGTTAGTCGGGAGTGTTCTTAGACATGTTTCATGAAAATCGGTCCACTATGTCGCGGTCGGGGGTTTTTTCCAAAATTTTAATTTTGTGGTTAGGTTATTAGATTTAAACAAATCACGAATCACTGTAACGGAAGGTCTACTTAAGTATATTCTTGACACTTTTCATGTCCCCTGAATCCCTGGCTAGACAGACTAAATAAAAGCACTTTATTGCCAATAAAAACGCTTTATTTAACTCAAAAGTCTAGCCAGACAGATTCAGGTCATCAGTCTAGCCCTTTCCGATTTTATATTGGATTCCGAGGAGGGCCGTTTTCTAATAAATGTCGGTGGAGAATTCCGAAGACGGAAAAGGCAAATAATCATGCAGAATGGGATATTGCCGGAAGCATTGAGTTTTTCTGCATATCTTGGAGGACATTAATCATCATTTTCCTGGCGTTGTACCGGTGATATTGGCGCGCTTCGTGCTTCACTTAAAGAGCCTATGGATTCCTTTTGAAAAACTATTTATACGGTTTTTTGCATAACTTTAAAGCTATAGGTAGAGAGGATTATAATTTTTCCCCTCACTAGCTCGGAAACACGTGTTTTGTCCTTTAATACCAGCGGGTAAAAACGCATTTCATCCACTAGTGGGTAAAGTAATTTGTCCTTGAATAAAGTCAAATTAACTGCTTTAAAATTGATAAAAGTATGTGAATCTAGTAATAAAGATGATTTGCCACCTGTGGAACTACTGGAAGCAGTGACAAACGCATTTTTTGCGTTGTATAGTTTCCTCGCTATAGTGAGAGGAAAAGTTTTGTGTTACACTCGGGTGCAAATATATTTTACTTCTCGTGTGTTAAAAACCTCGCAAGTTTAGAATTCTATTCTCGAACCACTCGCTTCGCTCGTGGTTCAACTATAGAATCCTTTCACTTGCTCGTTTTTCAATTCCACACTCGGCGTTAAAATACAACTTTACCCCCTTGTACAACAAATAACTATTATATGCCTGATTGGTTTCTTTTGGAAAGTATATGTAAACATAACATTAGACCCCTCTTTCTTTGTGACGTTTTAAAGTATAAGGTACCACATTACCACATTGTCGTTTACGATGTGAACGAAAATTGCTTGTATCTTCATACAAAGGTTAGTTGCATCCTCGTGTTTAAGCGACACTGTGTGGCTTTATTAAAAGCACCTTTATTAAAGATATGAGGTTCATTAGGGTAATTTCGAATCACAGCAATCCTCGGCTAATTTCGAAAGGGGAATTTTGATATGATGGAAATAATGGTGGGTTTTATACGTCTTTCGATATATTATATCGTGCAAATTTGAGAGAAAAGAAGTACAGATAAGTGCAAAAATATGTATCGAAATAATAGTCTCATAAATATGGTACTACGCTCTTATTACACCGGACTTACATACGCTGTGGGACATATTTTTGAGTAAGATGAGTACACCCATATTTTTACACTTGACTGTACCTATTTAACCTAAGGGGAATATAATCTAAGGGGATCCGCCCTCAGCCACTAAAGTCATACACAAACATCTCTGAGAGGAACTCACAAGTATGTTCACGGCCAGTTTAACCAACGTTAATATTCTTAACGACCCGTTATGCCGCCGTTTCAAAATTTAACTGTTATTGCACTGTACAATAACCGAGTATCATAAACCTGGCAAAAATCGGCGTTGTAACGATGAAAGTAAGGTTCAAATTGTATGTAAGTAGTGACAGTGAAGGGCTGTAATGATTACCACCAGTATAACCACCCCCATGCTAAATATTTTGTCTGCATGCTTAGGAGGGTAATTTAAGATTGTACAATAAGTATAATACGAATTTGATACCAGAAAACTTCGTCTATCCCCTAGGGTGCCTATTTTCGCCTGGTTTTATGTTATTAGTTGAACTTATTGCCTGGTAGGTATTCAGTGCAGGTTCCGTTAAATGCAAGTCCGATAAGGGTTTATTTGTGTGATGACTGAGCACAGATATTTGTTCCTGAGTCATAGATGTTTTCTATGTATATATGTATTTGTATATTATATATATCGTTGTCTGAGTACCCACAACACAAGCCTTCTTGAGCTTACCGTGGGGCTCAGTCAATCTGTGTAAAAAATGTCCTATAATTATTCAAAAAAAAGTACTCCACTGCCCTATCTTAAAACCGTGAAGATAGATATAATAGGCGAAGCGACTGACTTTTGCAATTTGCATGAAATCAAAATAAAGGTCAATGATAAATAGGCATTTTTTAAAGTACACACTGCCTGTCTGTCTGTCTGTGTGTGTGTGTCTGTTTGTGGCATCGTAGCTCCCGACGAACCGATTTCGATTCAGTTTTTTGTTTGAAAACTTTGAAAGCTGAGTTAGTCGGGAGTGTTCTTATCCATGTTTCATAAAAATCGCTCCACTATGTCGGGGGTTTTTACAAAATTTTAATTTTGTGGTTAATTTTTTTTTTGCTCACCTTAATTAAACATTTGGCACAAACTGTCAGCCAGATTGCTCACACGTCGTTTCCCAACATTGTCCATTAGGCTAAACTGCGATTAACTAGCCTAATAGGGGCCGTCCTAACCAAACATTCACGGGGCACCGGATGTATCTACTACTATCTATACCCGTAGGTACCTTTGGTTCAGTTACCTGCTCAAAACCAGGGGCGGCTCACTCCGCGATTCTTTCACCGAGCTACAATGGGACCCCTTTCTTTCCCATAAACTTTTTGGTCAGAATTTCGTTAGTCATAAGTTGTTATTCATATATTTTGTGGTCATAAACATCACTAGTCATAATTTTTGTTACGAATAATGCTTAATGGTACTAACATTAACAACCCATAATATTGGATGCCATAACCTTAAAAGTCATAAAGTTGATGAGTATAAAATTGAAAGGCATAACAATAATTATCCAGAAATATTACTAGGCATATTTTTTGAAGCCCTACTGATTGTTCTGCATACAGTTTTAAGGCATAAACCTCATAAGTCATAATCTTTGTTACGAATAACGTTTAATAGTTCTAACGTTAACAACCCATATTATAGAATACTATAATCTTAGAATCAAGAAAGTTGATGAATATAACATTTAAAACGGATCCCTTTGTTAGCCAGATTATCATTAGTCATAATTCTGAAACGGTTTCATTAGGGTCACCTATAGATAGGTTAGGTTAGGTTTGTTTTATGGCAAAGTTACGCGTTTTTGAGAAAAACCAAATTATGACTAACGAAAATGTGGACAATCGATACATTATACCTTATGACTTTATTGGTAGTCCGCATTTACCTCGCGTCCATTAGAACGGAAATAGGACCCCTGCCCCCCTTCTACTCGTTGACGAAGCCGAATACTACAAAAATCAGCATGCAAAGGAAGAAATGGCGGGAAAATCAGTGAGCTCATTGAGTATTTTAATCCTCATTTCTCAGCTAGGTTCGCTAGTTACCTTGTGTCATTCAGAGCAAAAATAGGAGTCCCGCATAGCGAGGCTCCGTCGAATCGCTGGCGGGGCCTAATATTCTTAAAAGCGACATGAAAAAATTAAACACATAACATGTAAAAGACGAAATGGCGGGAAAATCAGTGAGCCCAACGAGAAAATTTTCATTTCTCGGGTAGGTTCGTTAGTTACCTTGTATTCCTTATAATGAAAAATAATATAGATCCCATTGAATGTTATGATTAAAGTTAATGTGGACAGTAATCATTATTACTTGCGAAAATATACTTTACGACAATTATGACAAACATGTTTATTGCTTTCAACATTATGTCCATAATACAAAATGCAATTTGATTATTATGCCAAACAATGTTTATGACTAACAATAATGATGACTTGCAAAAATCTGACCTCCAATTTCTGACATTCAACTTTATGACTAATGATAATATGACTATTAAAAATTATGACTAACAACGTTATGGATTGTAAAAATCGGACTAAAAAAATTATGGGAACCAATAGAGACCCAGCTACAATACATGCCGGCGATCGCGCATTCGCGCCCCATTCAGATGGTGACATAGAGGAATAAGTAACGGAAGAGTTGTAACTCCATACATCAGTAAATGCGGGTTATTTGTAGCGACATCTAGCGACAATCACGCGTCAAATAGCGTAAATTATCCGTACCACTACTCGATACTAGGTGTCAACAGTGTCTCGTCTGCTAAAAATTTAATATTAAGGTCAGTGTGGGCAAGACCGGCATACTTTATTTGAAATAAAGTTTGAGTGGATAAAACTCGACAATTAAAGTAGTCTGGAGTAATCCGCAATTCCGCATGGTCCTATGGGCTTACAAATATTATATTTTACAAAGCTGTTATAATACTTTGGTGAATTACGGTAAACTTATGTGATAAAAATCACTTTTTTTAAGGCTCGGCGGGTTCACCGTCTCCCCGCGCTGAGTACGTAAAGACCGTCTAGTGCTCGTTGTCGCGTAATTTCATATGGGAATAAGTATCAAACTCATGCTTATTGTTATATTCTGTAACTACAGTGAATAATCTGATAGATATTAGATTCTGTTAGATATAACAAATAACGTTGAATTTTTCAACATATCAGCATTTTTCTATTTTTAAGGCAAGACCATATGTACCTTAGATGGAGTTCATAACCTTCTCTTTTCAGGTCCAGACAAAAGCAAATCCGGAACTTACAACACACCAACAATTAAAATTAACCAACGACACCAGTTTACAGTCGACTTATTTCCCAAAAAGCCCAAAAAATGTGTCTTACTCTCATATGCCGGTCTTTCCGACTAGGCACAATTTCGAAGTAACATATTTCAGAACGTAAAACAATAAATTGAACGCGTTTTAAGAGCATTAACAGTACTAGACAGGAAGAATGATTATTAAATTACTACGTTACATACATAATGAACAAATATTCCGACTACTTTGTATTTTAATTTTTTGCGTAACCATGTTGAACTCGATGTTCGAGTTCGAAACACAAATCAGTTTATTGTTAACTAGTGTTCGTCCTAGAGATATGTATTGAAGACCAATGGATTAAGGATGAAAAACTGGTATACCTTCGGAGGTGTGAGAGGCGTAGATATATAAACACAAAAATTATAGTTAAGTCAGTAGACGGTCTTTCCGGGTAGACGGTCTTCTCCACACTGGCCTTAGAACAGTTTACAACCTTATATTACAAGCAGAAGGAATTGAAAACAGAATTGTAATATTAGCTAAAACTTGGTGAGCATTAAACTCTTCGTTCGTCGCGACATCTATTGACAAGTAGCAGTACTGATAATTTACACTATTTGACGCGTGATTGTCGCTAGATGTCACTACAAATAACCCGCATTTACTGATTATTTCCTCTATGGTGGTGACGACACTGACGACCTTCGCGCGGCGCAATAAAACTCCATGTCGGCTGCATTTTATAAATCTTTTTTGATTTGTTTCTCTTTAAGTAGGTACTATGTATAAATTACGAGCACAGAGAGCCATGCAGCGCCATACTCGGTATCAAGATGCAAGATCGAGTGAGGAATACCGAAATCCGTCGTCGCACTAAGGTGCAAGACGTAGGTTTCATTATTACCAAACTAAAACGGAGTTGGGCAGCACATGTTGCTAGGCAGAGTGATGGCAGGTGGCCTATAGTGATAACGGAATGGTGGCCGCTAACAAATGTAAGAAGTGCCTGGCTCGTTGGGTCGACGACATCCGAAAAACTGCGGGTCACAACTGGATGAGATTATCCCAGGACCGGGAGAAGTGGCGTACTAGAAGAGAGGCCTATGCTCAGCAGTGCGCGGCTGATATGATGATGATGATATATAAAAATAAAAAAATGAAAAATAAAATAAGATATTTTTATTTCAGACCAAAGTCCATACAGTGAGCAAATGTGTATATAAATGACACACTGAAATAGATAGAATACACTAAAGAAAAGGCAATCATGCCCACTGGTGGAGAACTTTTGGCACACTAAACTTGTTCAAACTTAACTATTTAGATCGGCTCACTCTATATTAATTTGGTCAACTTTACCTGTCAATACACAATCAACCAAGTTTCTTACTTAAATATGACGTAGTGAGCGAAGCATTTATTATTTACAGGGCTTTTCTTCCGCATTAATGTCCAATCTGTTTTCCATTAGGCGCTGGTATTGCTTTCCGAAAATTGTTTAAAAATTCAGAGGATCGCCCTCGTTCAAGGAACTTATACAGCCCTTATAATATGAGGTGTTGGAGTGTTTTTCCAGGTATAATGTAACAGTAGCGCCCCCATTTCAGGAAAATGGGGGGTTATAAAGAGACAAAAGGTAGTCTATGTCATTTTTTAACTATCTTTACTTAAAAAATCACGTCAATTCGTCGCTTCGCTTTGCCGTCAAAGACGGACAAACAATCAGCCGCACACACTTTCCCATTTAAAACATTAGTATGGATTAAAGGATAAATGGAAAAATTCATACCTCCGGCAGGACTCGAACCTGCGTCCTTCTGGATGCACGGTCCAGCCGCTCTGACCAACTGAGGGCTGCTGGATGAGTAAACGAATATTTCCATGCCTTCCCTATATTTTACCTTGGGGTGCGCTAGGAATAGGTTTGATAGGAAGAGGCTGGAGGCTTTTGAGATGTGGTGCTGGCGTCGAATAGCAAGGATTAGTTGGACTCAAATGAAAAATAACGAAGAGGTTTTAAATATAATAGGAGAAAAAGAAGTTTGCTGAGAACTATAAATAACAGAAGAGGGAAATGCTTGGGCACCTGATTTGACACGACGAATTCATTAAAAACATACTAGAAGGAAGAATTGAGGTACCAAAGGGGGAGACCAAGGAGAGCGTATATGACCCAAATAAAAGGAAAGAATCAACGTCGTGTCGTATCAAGAAGTCAAAAGCTTTTAACAAAAGTTAACTGAGTGGCTAGCCGAATGGCACAATCGCTCACGAAACGCTCACGAAACGAAGCGCTAGTAGATATCTATCTCTATCGCGCTTGCGTATTGGCGCGACAGAGCCAGCGGCGTATCGGTTTCGTTTGGCGTCGGAGAAATGCCATTCGGCTACGGGGCCTGAGCGGCATCCTATTTGGTATACCGGTTCACTCTATTTGTATTGTGTTGTACCTATACTGTTCTTATACCAAATAAATATTTTTTCTTTCTTTCTTTCTTCTTCTTCATTTTGAAAAAACCGCCGACCGCGACATAGTAGACCGATTTTCATGAAACATGGCTAAGAACACTCCCGACTAACTCAGCTTTCAGACAAAAAAAACTAAATCAAAATCGGTTCATCCGTTCGAGAGCTACGATGCCACAGACAGACACACACACAGACAGACAGACAGACAAACAGACAGACAGACAGATATACACACAGACAGACACGTCAAACTTATAACACCCCTTCGTTTTTGCGTCGGGGGTTAAAAAGTTAACATTTTGAAAAAACCCCCGACCGCGACATAGTAGACCGATTTTCATGAAACATGACTAAGAACACTCCCGACTAACTCAGCTTTTAGACAAAAAAAACTAAATCTAAATCGGTTCATCCGTTCGGGAGCTACGATGCCACAGACAGACACACACACAGACAGACAGACAAACAGACAGACAGACAGACAGACAAACAGACAGACAAACAGACAGACAGACAGACAGACACGTCAAACTTATAACACCCCTTCGTTTTTGCGTCGGGGGTTAATAATGCGGCTCGATGCTTGATATTGAGATGTGACTTCACCTTTAGAATAGACGACTCTAGCCATTAAATAAACTATGTTTTCGGTATCAATATATATTTAAAAATCACTGTAAATATTCCTATAACTAAACCTTCGATACCCGTAGATTACGTTAGTAAAGCCAGGTTTACACTGCCACGGCGCATGTAAAAGGCGGTTGATTGAGGCGCGACGGTTTTTTTTAATTCCACGCGTCACGCGGAAAAATGGCGCGGCGCGGAACAAAATATTTACGAAACTCACTGATCTATGGTCCTAGAAGTGGTTTAAAATTGTCACGTTTTTCTTTTGTTTGTCGTTATAGGGCCGGTTGCACCAAACCATCTGTCACCGTTCAAGCGTTCGTTGAATTTTATTGTATGGGAAATTCCATAGCTACGTCTGCTGCGTGACGACGATATGTCTGTTAAATGTGGTTGATGCAACTGGCCCTTAATCTTGGCTGAGAGTCGTTGTCATTATTGGATAACGACGCAATGGTTGGCGCAACTACTTAGCAAAGTAATTTTCCGTAATGTGGGCTAGTGAGTTTTCAGTTGGATTTTCCATGAGTTCCTTAGAACCAAATATGCCGTAATTGCCGTAGTAAGAGTATGTTTTCCTGGGTATGTGTGTGTGTGTGTGTGTGTACACTACTCACGTAATTATATCACTATTTCTGCGACATGTTTAGGGCCAATTTGGAGGCCCCTCTTCCACGTGGACCCTCCACGCGGCGGCTAAACTCCGTGGACTGAACGCGCCGCTCGCCGCTCCGCGCGCCATCGGTTTAGATGCCCGATGAGGGTCCTCAAAATTGGCTCGAAACATGTCGCAGCAATAGCGATATAATAACGTGAGTAGTGAGTACAAACGTAGATTCATTAATTATTCCAATAAGTATTTGTAAGTGCGTAAGCGATGCATGATGTGACAAGTGACAAAAACACGACCATGATACGGCCACTGGTCCATATTGCCGATGTCAATGCTAGAAGACTCTTCTAGCGATTTATGTCAACAAAACATGGTAGGCTTTCCACAGGATCTGTTTTTACAATTTTGTTAGTTTTAGTTTTTGCTTTGAAAGTGATACCCGGGAGTGAACGCTGAGTGTAAAATCCAATTGTTAGTATGAATAGGTAGATTTTTTAACCCCCGACGCAAAAACGAAGGGGTGTTATAAGCTTGACGTGTCTGTCTGTGTGTATGTTTGTCTGTCTGTCTGTCTGTTTGTCTGTCTGTCTGTCTGTGTGTGTATCTGTCTGTGGCATCGTAGCTCTTGAACGGATGAACCGATTTTGATTTAGTTTTTTTTGTCTGAAAGCTGAGTTAGTCGGGAGCTAACCTAACCTAACCACAAAATTAAAATTTTGAAAAACCCCCGACCGTGACATAGTAGACCGATTTTCATGAAACATGGCTAAGAACACTCCCGACTAACTCAGCTTTTAGACAAAAGAAACGAAATCTAAATCGGTTTTTCCGTTCGGAAGCTACGACGCCACAGACAGACACACACACAGACAGAGAGACAAACAGACAGACAGACAAACAGACGGACAGACAGACATACACGTCAAACTTGTAACACCCCGTCGTTTTTTCGTCGGAGGTTAAAAATATGAAACTTAAATACTTAACTCACCAAAGCCTGCAGGTCTAAGGTTGTCTATCATTTCTCAAAACACGACCATAATACGGCCACTGACCCGATAAAATCGATAACAACATAAAAAACCGGCCAAGAGCGTGTCGGGCCACGCTCAGTGTAGGGTTCCGTAGTTTTTCGTATTTTTCTCAAAAACTACTGAACCTATCAAGTTCAAAACAATTTTCCTAGAAAGTATTTATAAAGTTCTACTTTTGTGATTTTTTTCATATTTTTTAAACATATGGTTCAAAAGTTAGAGGGGGGGGGACGCACTTTTTTTTCCTTTAGGAGCGATTATTTCCGAAAATATTAATATTATCAAAAAACGGTCTTAGTAAACCCTTATTCATTTTTAAATACCTATCCAACAATATATCACACGTTGGGGTTGGAATGAAAAAAAATATCAGCCCCCACTTTACATGTAGGGGGGGTACCCTAATAAAACATTTTTTTCCATTTTTTATTTTTGCACTTTGTTGGCGTGATTGATATACGTATTGGTACCAAATTTCAGCTTTCTAGTGCTTACGGTTACTGAGATTATCCGCGGACGGACGGACGGACGGACGGACGGACAGACAGACATGGCGAAACTATAAGGGTTCCTAGTTGACTACGGAACCCTAAAAACCTCCTCCTCCCTTTCCAATTAATTTAAAAATATGAAGAAAATACACGTTGATCCTTAAAAAACCCTCAAGTTTATTTTTATTTTACAAGCCCTTTATTTCACTCTCAAGCCCAGTGAATTAAATTAATTCAATTAAAATAAAAGCTGAGCCATTATGCCCCATTGGATCATACGTTAGGGGTCCAAATTTATGGCACCCGGTGGGGGATTAAATTAACGCGAATAAGTTAAACCTGCAGGATGTTCCGGTAAATAATAACAAGTACGAGTATTTTACAGGTTTTCCCTGTTACAGACATTTTGGGAACAGGGACAATTTAATGTATTTTAGTAAGATAAGATAACACATACAAGATACGCATTAAGTAAATAAAGGAACTAAAATGAGTTTAAATGCGTCATTTACTATAGTACAACGTATAGTTTATTGTTTCACCCAGATTAAAATGCAACCATGAGTTTTAAGCCTCTGCAAAATTAGGTACTTTTTGGTAGATGATTCCCTGAAGAAAAGAATAATGTTCATTAAATGTAATGAATATATGTTTGTATTTGTAAGGGTGTATATGTTTCGTCAAATTAAACGAAGTTACATGTTAGTGGAATTAAATGGAAAATAGTAGTAAACTCAATTATTTTTAAATAAGAGAAAAAAATCAGGAACTAAACGTTACCTAATAAACAACCCTCAAATTTGACAGGTCCGGTTTGTTTACACATTTTTCAGCAACCAAAAGTACAAACTATAGAAAAACTAAAACAATAAAAAAACATTAAAAAGTATTAAATGAATCATCGTACCATTAGTCCGTTTTCACATTATCCGATCCGATATCGGATGTCGGAAGGATTTCAATGAAAAAAATCCAAGATGGTGCCTGTAATGTATGGAATATTGGTCCGACATCCGATATCGGATCGGATAATGTGAAAACGCACTTAAGCTAACAACTAAATAAGAAGTTTGAAGTCGGTACCAAGTTAAATAGTTACAACATTGGTTCTATATTCTTCTAGAGTCAGCATTTGAGTTGAAGAAGTTGAGATTTGGATTGATTAGCACTTAAACAGGCATTCGATTTATCTTCGGCCTACGCAAATACGACCACATTTCTTCATATCGTCGCCAGTTAAATTGGCTTTCCATTCGTCGTCGTAGGTCTTTTAGAATCCTGAGCATGTTATTCTCCATTTTGTTCGAGCCCTACTCTCCCAGTTATCTGAAATGTAAATTCACTTTCATTACCCCCCGTCCAGGCTGTGAACTACGTTCCTCCCGCTCTCTCAAACTCTCCATTCCTTCTCACCGTTCTGGTTTCGTCTCTAACTCCTTCGCCGTCGAGGCAATCCGCCTTTGGAATTCTCTCCCCCTCTCTATTCGACAAGCCCCAAGCAAACTCGTTTTCAAACGACTGCTCCGCAAGCATCTTCTGGCAGAAGAATTCAAATAATGTTCACCATCATATATATGTAATTATATATATTAGTCTATCTTTATATAAATTTATATAAGTATTAGTATTCAACCTGAGTTTTGTAAATTTATGTTTGATGTCACGATTATATTTGTCTCTGTTAGCTATTATTTCTCCTGCGCCAACATATATGTCTCTGTTTAACCCAATGGTTGACTGGTAGAGAATGCCTTTTGGCATTAAGTCCGCCATTTGTACATGTTTCTTTAGTTGTGCAATAAAGTTTAAATAAAAAAAAAAAAAAAAACAGACTCACGGACTTAAAACTTTTCAGTTGCTAGCACACATGCCTAACTTGTTCGAAATTGGTTATACATTTTTAAATGTAATTTTTATTACCTACCTATTTATTTTCTTCACTAGATTTATTATTCGGTAAGTATATATAGCTTACCTAGTATATTTAAATTTTACTCGAGCTTTATGTCCCATCGCTGTTTACTACCAATTTATTTAGCTTTAAAATGGCGTATCAACCACTCCAACTCATCCAAATTCGACTTTCTCACTCTCTTATCACAGACTATTTCCACATAGACACTGAAGTAGAAAACACGAAAAGCTTTAGTTGTAACTAGAGATGGGTCCAAACGTTCGGCAATCGGCAAACTTTACAATTATTCGTATTCAACCGAATAGTTACCTACAATTATTTAATAAAAAAATGGTAAATGAAAACCATACCTCAAGAAAGAAAAACCAAACTTTTATAACTATACACGCCATGTTGCGGAATTTTATTAAGTAGAACTATTTTCTTCATACTATACACAACTGCTGTCATCGCATACAGAATAACAGCGCCCTCTTGACAAAAGTCATATATTTCTGGTTACCAAACCAAACACTTTTTTTTAATAATTATAAATGGGCTGACTCTTGACCACAGACTAGCCAAAGGCAAAGACGTGGCCTACGATGGAGTGAGCTCGCCCAGAAGATGCCTGTTCACTCTTGATTTGAAGGTTTAATACTTTAAGTTTAATACTCAACATTCACATTATATAACCACAAAATTAAAATATTGAAAAAACCCCCGACCGAAAACACATGAAACATGGCTAAGAACACTCCCGACTAACTCAGCTTTCAGACAAAATAAAACTAAATCGAAATCGGTCCATCCGTTCGGGAGCTACGATGCCACAGACAGACACACACACAGACAGACAAACAGACAGACAAACAGACTGACACGTCAAACTTATCGTTTTTGCGTCGGGGGTTAAAAATATGACGCAACCGAATATTTGAGCTGAACCGAATGTAGGCCGAATAATCGTATTCGGCAAAGTCCGTATCCGGCCCATCTCTAGTTGTAATAAAACCCTAATCCCTAATTTAACCGGAACGAGGAAGCAACAACTATAAAACGCTGTAATTGAATACTTTGAAGTCGCAGGTAGTTTTATGTCTTTATCGTGTACAGTCAACCAATTGGAACCCCTGCACGGGAAGCATGGTCGCGCGATAGACGATAAAATATCAGGCCGTCCTTACCGCACTTACAAATAGTGCGATAGGGACGGCCTGATATTTTATCGTCTATCGCGCGACCATGCTTCCCGTGCAGGCCACTGTAGAACTATGTCACAGTGACGTTATAAATCAGATTGTATCTCTTACTGCTTGTCATTTTGACATGGGTGTAGAGTGGCTTTCAATTGGTTGGAGTTCCAATTGGTTGACTGTACCTACCTATTTTATATAGATATAAACAATATTTGGACATTACGACCATCGACGACCGGTCTGGCCCAGTCGGTAGTGACCCTGCCTGCTAAGCCGCGGTCCTGGGTTCGAATCCCGGTAAGGGCATTTATTTGTGTGATGAGCACAGATATTTGTTCCTGAGTCATGGATGTTTTCTATGTATATTAAGTATGTATTTCTTTATTTAAGTATGTATATCGTCGCTTAGCACCCATAGTACAAGCTTTGCTTAGTTTGGGGCTAAGTTGATCTGTGTAATGTGTCCCCAATATTTATTTATTTATTATTATTTATTTATTACACAACAGTCAGCGTACCTAGAGTGCAGACTGCATTATTTCTTAGAAATATGATGCTTTAGTGGAAGGCATGGGTAGACGCTCGAAGCGTAGCGTGTCGGGCGGACGAGCGCGACCCTGTGCAACGTCGACTCAGGTCAGGACACTTGTATGAGGTACCTTCAATTGTTTGACACGCACGCCGCACGCCACGCCGGTCCGCTGCACGCCCAATATAAGAGCCTGTTCACACTAGCGATTCTTTTCGGCGATTTTTAGGCGATGCGAGATCGCGGCCGCCTCGCCGCGGGTCGTCGCGGCATCGCGGCGATTATTTTATCGCATAGTATATCGCGGCGAGCAAGCTGCGATATCGCCGCGATTGTTTATGAGGTAGACAATCTAATCTACCCACTTTATGCTACCATTCAAGTCAAAGACGCATTTGCATCCCGTTACGCGAAAATGACATCAGGAATTGATAATTTATAGAAGAAATACGCAAGCGTCCAACACAGTCACTCGTCCCGAGATTTGAAAATGTCTCGGGACTCGTGAAGTTATGACATACTTCTCGCACTTATAACGAAATGTACTATTTTGGGTTACATTCAACACGTTTGCGAAAGAGCACAAAATATTATACTTAATCACTTTCTGCCAGGAGGTAGTCCCATGCGGGATCCTCCCAAAATTTACGGTTTGATTTTCGTTTTCGATTTAATCGCCTTCTGAGCAACACAGCTAAAAGTATCTCCTCGTCAGAGTCCATTTTGTGAATAATGGGGCGTAAAAATAACAACAGCGAAATTGCGGCGAGCTTGCCGCGAGTACGCGGCGTTACAATCGCGATAAAAAATTGCTGCGATGCCGCGACGATCAGCGGCGAGCTCGTTGCGTGCTCGCCGCGATCTCGCATCGCCCAAAAATCGCAGAAAAGAATCGCTAGTGTGAACATGCCCTAAGCGTGCACTCAGGCAGGCCTTACACTTACTCGTATCGTATTACACGCAAAACTTTCATTTTAAGGATCAAGGCCGTTGGGAAATCTAAACAGGGGGGTTACCATGACGTGCTAAGCCGTTCAGTTTAGGTTGAGAGAGAGGGACGGAGCTATGTAACTGCTATAGCTGTGTCCCTTTCTCTCAACCTAAACTGAACGTCTTTAGTACGTCATGGTAACCCCCCAGATCAAATATAATTGTACAGTAGCTTGCACTCCCAGTCATTGACATGATTGATCGTGTACGCAGACCACTTACCTATTAGATGATCACGTTTTGACACAGTCGGAAAAAACTGGCTTTTTCTTACACTATCTACATTATAGACGTTAAACTTTCGTGAAACATAATCAAATATTTAATGAATCTACGGTTGTACTCACGTTATTATATCGCTACTGCTGCGACAAGAGTGAACATGCATCTTCTGCACGAGAAGCATGGTCGCGCGATAGACGATAAAATAGCAGGCCGTCCCTATCGCACTATTTGTAAGTGCGATAGAGACGGCCTGATATTTTATCGTCTATCGCGCGACCATGCTTCCCGTGCTGGGCGAGCTCACTCCATCGTAGGCCACGTCTTTGCCTTTGGCTAGTCTGTGGACAAGAGTAAGCCCATTTATAAAAAAATGTTACATGTTGTTATAATAACGTGAGTACAACCGTAACGTAGAATTTTTTTATACCACGTCGGTGGCAAAGAGGTATACGGCCCGCCTGATGGAAAGCGGTCACCGTAACCTATAGATGCATGCAACTCAAGGGGTGTCACATGCGCGTTTCCGACCCATTAGAAACTTGTACCTACACTGCTTTTTTGAAGAACCACATACCGTAGTTCATCGAGAATACCTCGGCAGGGAGCTCATTCCACAGTCGTAGCGTTCGTGGGAAGAAATTCCTCTGATTCATTATAGTCTGTATCTTTATCCATTAAAATAAATTTAAACAAAACCTACCCTTAAAAGGCTTCTTAAACTACTTGAGGGTAAATAAATAAATAAAATAAATATTGAGGTACACCTTACAGCTTACACAAATCAACCTAGTCCCAAAAATGAATATGGAGGTTAAAAATAGATGTCGCCCAGTGAAAGCTTGGTTTTGTATTTGGTTGGTTACCATACCTACCAATCTTACCATCCAACAAATCGTCACTACTTTGAAAAAATCTCGTATCTCACGCTGCTCCTCAAAGTTAAAACGCAGGAAGTCTATATACATTCCATACATACATACTAGAATTTTTTTTTTCATTGACAGACGAAGATACAAGTTTTTTAAAAAGTAGTGACGAAATGTTGTAACTACCCGACATTTCTGTCGCTTATCTTCAAAACTGGTTAAATACATTTTGCTCCAAGGTTGATTATCTTTCAGATCATATTATATTTTTTGCATATAGGTATTCCACCTTAAAACAGAATGGATTTACCCAGGTTTGAAGTTAAGCAACACGCGTTATAGCGTTGCTTATCAAAGAAATAAAAACAAAATAAATTCTCTACAAGATTAGATTTAATATTTGCGGAGTCTACAATGAATGTCTCGGTATTTTCCTTATCTTGGGAAAAATTGTTTCTTTTGTAAATACTTACAACTCTCTATAAGGTACCGTGAGGTTATTCCGATAGATTATTCACCGGAAGCAAATAATGTTTTTGAGATACGAAATTCTAATTAATTATATTTTTACATCTTTCAAATATAATTTGTAGATCAGGATAACAGCTCTTTTCCTGTCAATCCCTAGAGATGTGAATAAATCTTTTTGTTTCGGGATTTCTGGCTTCGATTACTTGGCTGATGGCGCCGTCTAAGCCATCCTTTGGAACAAAACTTCTAAGATATTATGTGCTTATGAAACCGATCTTCCAGTGTTAAAATGTGTTATAAGTACAGGGTGTATTTTGATAGCGGGTCAGTAAGGGCAGCTATGAGATCCCGTAGTCCTACGTAAAAATGGTCTGAAGAGACCATCCATTGATTTCAAATTGATGAAATATGCCATTTACAGATTTTGGAAAAACATAGAGGGAGCAAGTAAAAGGGCATTTTTGACAAACTTTCGTTTTTGACGCCAATCGATTCCATTCCTATCCAGGATCAAAAGCTTGTATAGGACCAAAAAAAATTTCCGGCTAAAAAAGTCAAATAATAAATTTTTCGACATTTTCCCCATAGTAAATTATAACCTTCACGGAATAACCCTAATACTCTTTATCACTATTTATTATTGACTCTTGTCAAAGCCGCGGAGTTGTAGATATCGCACGCAATCCATCTGCGAAGGCTTACGTGATATGGCGATACAGATCGAGTTGTTATTGAAAAGGGTCTCGCCTGTAGGCTATGTCACCACAGTGACATTAACAATTTTGTGCATATTTCTGAGTTGATAAATAACATTCTTACTCAGCGTTAATATGTCTTTGTTGAACAGGCAATGAACGGCGCGGCGAAGTGTCAATTTTGGGTGACAATTGTCATGTATTTTTAGGTTCCGACGTCCGTCCGTGCGTCCGACACCTCGTCACTACTTTTAAAAAATCTCGTATCTCACGCTGTTCCTCAAAGTTAAAACGCAGTAAGTCATTCATTCATTCGCATTCCATACATACTTACTACAATTTTCTTTTCATTGACAGACGAAGATATAAGTTTTTTTAAAAGTAGTGACGACCTGTATTGCTAAAAATAGCAGAATAAATAAATACATTTATATTTACTTAAGTATATAATTGTATTCCAAATGACATTCAAAATTTAGAAAATGATATTTTTTTTCCCTCACTAGCTCGGAAACACGTGTTTTGTCCTTTAATATCAGCGGGTAAAAACGCATTTTATCCACTAGTGGGTAAAGTAATGTGACCTTGAATAAAGTCACATTAATTGCTTTAAAATTGATAAAAGTAGGTGAATCTAGTAATAAAGATGATTTACCACCTGTTGAACTACTGGAAGCAGTGATAAACGCATTTTTGCGTGGTAGTTTCCTCGCTATAGTGAGGGGAAAAGTTTTGTGTTACACTCGGGTGCAAATGTATTTTACTTCTCGTGTCGTTCCACACTCGGCGTTAAAATACAACTTGTATAACAAATAACTATTACAAAGAATTGAAGAAATGGTTAATCAATAGTGCATTTTATGATGTACACGAATTTTGTGACATTTAAATATGAATGTGATTGTTTATCTAATTGTTAATCTTATTATTTTCATAATTTTATTATTTCTCATGATTGTACCTATGTAAACATTGACATCCATTATTCTAAATTTTAAATTTGTATAGGTATATAAATTGTAACTGTTTTCGTGTAATGTATCTGTGCATTTACGAAATAAATGAATATGAATGGGTACAAACGTCCTTTTTTGATGTGTCTGACCTACATATTTGTCGTATATCTTCGAATCGAGCTGATTGTATTGAGTTTTGATTGGCGCTTTGATATCTATGGCGTAGTCTCACGCTCCAGAAGTTTACAACTTGTGAAAATAAAAGCAGATAGGAAGAGATAGATACCAAAAAAGTGAACTCTATTGTTTCTAAGTTAAAATGAATACAAATAATCATAAACAAAACAGATTAACTTGTATCTCTTGCGTTAGAAAACACCGAACGAAATGCAGTCTGGCTCTGACGCGCTAATACGGAAGAGTTGAAATTATATTTTTTATTTAAATTTTATATCTAATGATGTCTTCGGTTACCGCGATAGTTAATCATGAAATGAAACTATGAAAACGGACTATACGTGATATACATAATCCATTTCCATATTTTTATTTTATATCTAATGATTTTTCTACAAAAATGCTTGGTATTATGATTATTTTATCTGACATGATATGACTAAGAGAGCACATATTCCTTTTAGTTCTTGATTGCCTGCTGCTATAGAGGTAGCATCTCCTACCCCTGTTTCAGCTTTAGTTCATTCTTCTACATTAGTAACAGCTGGGATTTATTTATTAATTCGATTTAATAATTTATTATTCGATTTATTTATATTAAAAAAATATTGTTATTATTGTTATTAGCCCGTGTGGTGACGGGTTAAGAATTTCACCACCCCCTTTCTTCCCGTGGGTGTCGTAGAAAGCGACTGTGGGATATGGGTTAAATTGTGGCGTAGGCGAGAGGCTGGCAACCTGTCACTGCAATGTCACAGTTTCGTTTTCTTTCAACCCCTTATTTGCCAAGAGTGGCACTGAAACTTGAGTAGTTTCATGTGCTCTGCCTACCCCTTTATGGGATACAGGCGTGATCGTATATATGTATGTATGTATGTATTGTTATTATCTGGATTAACAATATTTATAGCTACCGGACGACCGGTCTGGCTCAGTGGGTAGTGACCCTGCCTGCTAAGCCGCGGTCCTGGGTTCGAATCCCGGTAAGGGCATTTATTTGTGTGATGAACACAGATATTTGTTCCTGAGTCATGGATGTATAGTATGTATTTATCTATTTAAGTCTGTATATCGTCGCTTAGCGCCCATAGTACAAGCTTTGCTTAGTTTGGGGCTAAGTATATCTGTGTAAGGTGTCCCCAATATTTATTTATTTATTTTATTTATTTATAGCTGGAATTACAGCAATTTAGATACAATAGCGATATTAACGTAGGTAGGCGTTTGTCCTATGTAGATACATTTTCGTCAATTTCAATTTTTCTAAAACATAAAACTCGTGCAGTGCAAAGTTCACAGGTAATCTTGGCCACAAAAATGGCATCTATTTTCCTAACAATAGATTGCCTATTTGCCCCCCTCCCGTTCGGAAATGAGCTTCGCTGGAGGCTTCGTAGGAAATTGTAGGCTTTATTAGGCCTTTGATGTGGCGGTATTCTGTTAGGTTTTGGTTTATCGGTTTGTGTGCAAAATTGCACTGAGAATTGAAAAATTCAAACCGTTTACATGATTTTTACCGTTTAAATATTTCGAACGCGGCATGCGATATAACGAGTAAATGGTCACAAAAAAACTGTTAGTACATATCGTCACTACTTTTAAAAAATCTCGTATCTCACGCTGCTTCTCAAAGTTAAAACGCAGTAAGTCTATATACATTCCATACATACTTACTATAATTTTCTTTTCATTGACAGACGAAGATACAAGTTTTTTTTAAAGTAGTGACGATATAGCATATGCATTTCTTGTCAGGTCGAAACTTCAGAGGGCCATTTGTACTGAAAAACGTCGATACACTTGCGAAAAGGAAATTCGTAACTTGTGTCGATTTAAAAACTCTCCCTTCGGTCGGGTTTTAATTTATTTCCACTCGTTTCGACCTTCCTTTTTTCGCACATGTATCGTAATGTACCTACTATTTCAGCAGGGATTGGTTGGATTGGTTGGAGATGGTATTATGTAAGAGAATCCATTGCATGCGATATTTCCGGACCGATATGACTAACTCATTCACCGCTTAGCTAATACGATCGTAGCCCTACGTGGTAGCAGCATGGATTTCCTCATATGAAGCGAAAATGCGTCGTAGAGGCACAGAATATATAATAGTACAAGTACAGAAGGCCCACTGCTTTCATGTTCACGAAATGCCGCCTGTTTAAATGCCTACAAAATTCTAACAAAGAAACGAGCCGCACGTGCGCAGCGTCGGATGATAGGGTTGCCTATGGATTAAAACGAATTAATTCTCAGATAAAATGTTATACTATATATTCAAGTCTTGGGTACTTTCTAGGTATATATACAGTATTTATATATTTTTGTTTAAGCCTTCAGCATCACAAGCCTTATTGAACTTTTCCGTGGGACTTAATCAATAAGATCTGTGTAAGATTGTCCTATTGTATTCATGATGTCTATTTAATTATGCATTATTAGGCATTCCACATGTGGACATCGCATATGAACCTTAAAAAAAACACGCGACGTAAAGTAACAATAGAAAGTGCGAACGTGCGTTCCGTGGTAACGTGCGCCACCCCTGATTAGGCCGCGAACACGCGGCCGCCAGCATGTACTTGTAGCGCGGCGACACAATCGCGGAGTGAGCCGCCCCTGTAGAGGCAAAACGACGATGTATCGTTATTTAGCACTGAATGGGTTAGAATCTTAATTTTCTGTAAGAGAGAGAGAGAAGAGAGAAAAGAACGTATTCCAATATCAAAGACCGACAACACTCCAACGGCCCGTCAAGTGTTTTGGGTGTCCATGGGCGGCTCTGGTCGTTTACCATCAGGTTGGTCCGCTCAATATCTCATAAAAACCAGCAGTCTCCTTACTTATATTGAAAAATACACAGAAAAATCCCGCCCGGTTCAAGCGTCATGCGCCTATAAGTAAAAAACATAATTTTTAAAAAGTAATTACGTTTCAATTAAAGTTTTATAATATTTTAATTACCAGAATAAGCGACGGTGGTTGCAGCAAAACACAATTTTGGCAATATCAAGCTTAATACCGAGCTGGTGAGCCAATTTACAATTATATTACTATCGGGAATTCAGCACAGTTGCGACACAACCCGGAAACTAGTATTCTACTAAGTAGCTCAATAGACACAAATCAAAATATTTGCTAAAATAATTTGTTTGTTCCCATAGTTGCGTATAGATGGCAGCACCAGTCTCTAGCTATATCGTAAACCTGTAAAGGTTTCGTATAAGAGGTGCAAGCACCTACTGCTTGCCCTTAGAGTTGGTCAAAGACGCCTAGTCTTACAAATATGACATATAGAAGAGAAACTTCGACGGCTTCCGCTGTGACGGGGTAGTCTAGGGGTACATGGCGTTAGCCCGTGCGGATTGCTAAGGACGCCGGTTCGAATCCGGCCTTCGCCACTGGTGGTGTCCGTCATTTTTTCTTTAATCTTATTTAGATTTTTAATTTTTATATAGTAGTTAGACTACTTAAAAAAAAACACAAATCAAAATATTTTTTAATAGTACATTACGATACAAGTGCGTAAAAAAGGAAGTTCGAAACGAGTGGCGATAAATTAAAACACGACCGAAGAGAGTGTTTTTAATCGACACGAGTTACGAATTTCGTTTTCGCACGTGTATCGTACGACGTTTTTCAGTGCAAAAAACTCGAATTTTTATCATCGGGATTGAATCAGCTCGTGATTCTGAGAAGAATGAACCCAAACAAGTCGTTCTGGTGAAATTCGATTTTCAAGATTTATTTTGAAAAACACCCAGTTGCTCGTCGTAGCAAAGCCGAATGGAGCCGAAAATGTCCGAAAGCAGCAGTTTCACACTGTCCCTTCTAGGACAATAGGGCAGTAACTCACAGCCGGCTGGCCGAGCCCGCGATAAAATTGGATGTGTCCATGCCCTTATTTATGGCGCGATCTGTTAACTGCCGAAAGAAAGTATAGCTGCCAACTTACGTTTGCAGTTGGAAAAATTGCTAGTAATCTAACTACAGCATTTTCATTTGAGGTTTTTTACTGTATCCTTTGAATTACGGTGGTGGTTGTGGTGAGGCTCTACAGAAATAGTATTTTATGGAACCGGCGTTTAAAGGAGGTCAAAAAAAACGAGTGGCGTGGGTAACGATTTGAGGCGAAGCCGAAAATTGTTGAATAAAGACGCCACGAGTATTTTTTGACTCAGTTAAACACAGTTGCATACAATACTTTTTCTACGATCTTGCACTTAGTTCTTTATAGTTTTCTAGAATAACTTTCGCGAAAGTCATACTGTTTCCTGTATTTTGACGCAAAGGTTTGCACTACCAGCGCTCGAACCAGCTGCCCAAAGCCACCCCCCGCCGGTTTCCCGCGCATGCGCGCAGTAACGTTATAACAATGTGTTACCATGGTTACAAAGCCAAACAATGCGTTTTTATTTTTTTCTTTAGGCACTGCGCGCCTGCGCAGAAAGCCGACGGGGGCTGGCTTTGGGGAATAGACTTTTATGTGTGCACGACCCTCTAAATGACGAATAACAGTTTGGGAGTAGAAAAATCCATCACACCAATACGTCGGAAGGGGACAAACGAACTTTTCCCCTCACTAGCTCGGAAACACGTGTTTTGTCCTTTAATACCAGTGAGTAAAAACGCATTTTATCCACTAGTCTAGTGGGTAAAGTAATTTGACCTTGAATAAAGTCAAATTAACTGCTTTAAAATTGATAAAAGTAGTTGAATCTAGTAATAAAGATGATTTACCACCTGTGAAACTACTGGCAGCAGTGATAAACGCAGTTCTTGCGTTGTAGTTTCCTCGCTATAGTGAGGGGAAAAGTTTTGTGTTACACTCGGGTGCAAATGTATTTTACTTCTCGTGTGTTAAAAAACTCGCAAGTTCAGGATTCTATTCTCGAACCACTCGCTTCGCTCGTGGTTCAACTATAGAATCCTTTCACTTGCTCGTTTTTCAATTCCACACTCGGCGTTAAAATACAACTTTGCCCCCTTGTATAACAAATAACTATTATCGGCTTGATAACTTTAGTGAACGTTTATGAATACTGATAGTGAATAGTGCGAAAAAGCTATACTATTTTCGGCAGTTTCTTGGTTTGCTTGTCTGGTTTCTAGGAGTGCAAGAGGTAAGTTTGTAACGACGTAATGAAAGGCACTGTTTCACTCGGAATTGACGTTATAGCTTGGATTTATATTGCCGTTTGTAAATGGTCAACTCTTAACAATTGTCAACATGTGGTAATGATGTATTGTAATTTAATAAAGAAAATCTATAATTTAACGTTTTGTTTCTAATAAAAGTACCTACCAGTTTTAGGTTTTACCCCCCGGTCGTGATTTGCTCGCCACTTGTTACCAATGTTCTACTTTTGTGACTCGTATATAAAAGTATATAATAATATTACTGAAAAAAAAAGGATTTGTACTCTTCTACCTTCGATTTATATTATGATATACGTATGATTCGATATATGTATGTACCTATCTTTTTGTGTTAATTATGTGTAAATAAATAATGTATGTTTCGAATAAATGATGTTTTCTATTTCTATTTGTTTTGGTTTCTCTTCCTATGGATTAATAAGGATGAATGCCGGTAAGATTTATTATATCATGGACATTATCATGAGCTTTTTAATAAGTTACTCGACGCAATCAATGAATAATATAATTTCACATTAATTGCTTAGAAAAATTTAAGAACGCACCGAACAGTAGAACTATAAATTATGTTCTGAATTAAAGTTATTACTATTATTATGAGCCTGTTGTGTCCTCGGTTTTGTGCGATAACTGACCAGTCTCTTAAAAAGGAGTCTAAGTTATCCCGCCATATCGCCGAGGTCTGCCGGATCCTCGGTTTGACTCGAGGAGTGGTAGTCTTGGCCGAGAAGTCATTCGGCATGCGGCAGACGTGGCCAGCCCAGCCCCACTTTAACTTGGCCGCTTTCCGAGCTACACATCTGACTTAAGTACAAGAATTATAAGGTAAGACTTTTGAATTTCTCCTAATTAACCGTCAGCAATCGTAAATGTAGACGATACTATTGGTGTTTTATAATAACCCTCTGAACAACTCAAAAACATCAAGTTAATAATGATCAGAATTATTGAAGCGTTGTAAGCGGTAATCTGATATCGGCTCGTCTGATGCCGAATTAATTAACAATTTATTCATTAACAGAGGCCTTTTACCGAAAAGTGTTTACTTTCGTCGCTACGAAAAACAATGAAAATGAAAATGTAGTATTTATTTTTCAAGTAGGCATATTACAATGCGCATATGAACGTCAAATAAAGCTACGCCAGCTCTAACCCTACGCCTCAGCCTCGAGAAGATTCCAGTCCCCCCTCAGGGGGTATCCACTATGGGAGCCGCAAGAAACACGGCGGGCCACTACTTTTCAAAACATTACATCTTATAATTAACATGCATTAAATAACAAGATACAATCTAACTTGCAAAAGTATTCATCAAAAAATATTAACAGATTAGGTACCTACTCTACAGACATTTTACTTCAATACATTATATGGATGGAATTCTTGTTTTCAGGAACTCTACCAAGAGTTTTAAACGAAACTCGATTACGTAAAAGTCACGGAATAGTACCTACATTACGATACAAGTGCGGAAAAGAGGAAGTTCGCAACGAGTGACTGTAATAGTTATTTGTTTTACAAGGCAAAGTTGTTGTTTAACCGCACGTGCCAATATTGATACCCGAACAAGCGAAATATTCCGATATTAAAGCGCGCGCGTAGCGAGTGATTCAAAAAGTGGAATCTTGAGCGTTGTTAGGGTTTCAAAGCACGTATGTTAAACATACTTTGCCACCGAGTGAAACACGAAATTTTTCACCACACCAACACGAACAAAATGTACTATAAAACATCAAACTAAATCAAATCCAGCAATCTATTCAATATTTATGTTTCAAAATACTTATTTATAGGTAAATTCTACCAGCCAGCTTAGCAACAGCAAGGCAACAAGTTAAAATTTTTATGAAATTTCTTTGCACTCTTGTGGATAGAATGCAATTTTGCTATCCGTTTTCGAATAGCAAAATTGATCTTTACCAGTTGGTGTGGTTAAATAGTTATTTGTTATACAAGGGGGCAAAGTTGTATTTTAACGCCGAGTGTGGAATTGAAAAACGAGCAAGTGAAAGGATTCTATAGTTGGACCAAGAGCGAAGCGAGTGGTTCGAGAATAGAATCCTGAACTTGCGAGTTTTTTAACACACGAGAAGTAAAATACATTTGCACCCGAGTGTAACACAAAACTTTTCCCCTCATTATAGCGAGGAAACTACAACGCAAAAAATGCGTTTATCACTGCTTCCAGTAGCTCCACAGGTGGTAAATCATCTTTATTACTAGATTCACCAACTTTTATCAATTTTAAAGCAGTTAATTTGACTTTATTCAAGGTCAAATTACTTTACCCACTAGTGGATAAAATGCGTTTTTACTCGCTGGTATTGAAGGACAAAACACGTATTTCCGAGCTAGTGAGGGGAAAATTATATTAATTTCCTTTTCGGACGTTTATAGTATGTACAACGTTTTTCAGTGCATATGGCCATTTAAATTTTTGACATAGTTGCGTAATGAACTCAGTCATTACACATTACTTTACAAGTGCACCTTGTAGGCACTGTAATAGTACACTACGATACAAGTTAGGAAAAGAGAAAGTTCGAAACGAGTGGCGATATTTAAATTAAAACACGACCAAGGCACACCTCGGACACTGGCGATCAAATGTATGAAAGAAGCGCGTTCCTAGCACACATTCTAAACTCGTGTAAGTGAACGCGTACCATGCTTGTATGAGTGAGACATAACAGGTCGACTGGTCGCGTTGTTGACAGGCGGTAACTGTGAGGTAACCGAGAGCGGGCGGGCGGCACTTTCAGCGGGGAGCGGGAGTGGCCATACTGTACGATGAAAATGAAAATGAAATATTTATTTTTCAAATAGGCATATTACAAGGCGCATATTTACGTCAAATAAAGCTACGCCGGCTCTAACCCTACGCCTCAGCCTCGAGAAGATTTCAGTCCCCCCTCAGTTGGGAGGGGGGTATCCACTATGGGACCGGCAAGAAACTCGGCGGGCAACTTCTTTTCAAAACATTACATCTTGTAATTAACATGCATTAAATAACAAGATACAATTTAACATGCAAAAGTATTCATCAAAGAATATGTTAGTACACTCTTTACTATACTGTAGTAATAGTACACTACGATACAAGTTAGGAAAAGTTCGAAACCAGTGGCGTTTCCTCTTCGCATGTGTACACATGACGTTTTTCAGTACAGATGGCCAAACCACCATCCACAAGTGCGGGCAAAAAGCACCATCTATATCGAAATACTTTTTTAGCTTCATTTGAAAACCGGGAAAGATATGTTACAAATTGAATTAGAATTTTTATTTCTTTACGTTAAATTAATATCGTCTCTTCGGTTTCTTTGAATAATCGAAAACATTTCTAAGGTCAGCTAAATCAATTACCAGCTTACTCCAAATCTCTCACAGTTGATGAAAAGCCTCCAATAATATTTAAATTCGGGCCCAATCGAGACATTTTATATATTTTTAGGGTTCCGTATGTCAAAAGGACCCCTATACGACTACTTTTTTTTTGTCAGTCTATCTGTTTGCCTGTCAAGACCCTTTATCTCGACAACTTATGGAGATATCAACCTGAAATTATGGCCGTATAACCACGTCGACAATATTTAACAATCTACATAACGACCGGTCTGGCCTAGCGTGTAGTGACCCTGCCTGCTACGCCGCGGTCCCGGGTTTGAATCCCGGTAAGGGCATTTATTTGTGTGATGAGCACAGATATTTGTTCCTGAGTCATGGATGTTTTCTATGTATATAAGTATTTGTATATTATAATATATTATATCTTTGTCTGAGTACCACAAGCCTTCTTGAGCTTACCGTGGGACTCAGTCAATCTGTGTAACGCCGTGGCTTGCGTGGGCGACGGTCGCGCGATGGTCGCGCGACGGCGATGCGACGCATACGAAATCAAACCTTATCGATATGGAAGTAGACGATGCGATGGCGACGGTCGCGCGACCGTCGCCCACGCAAGACACGGCGTAAGGCTGTCCTTTAATATTTATTTATTTATTATTTCTCAGTATTTATTTTCCTTCTTAGGCTAGGTATTTTACAATATGTATATAAAAATAAAATATAAAAACATTTACTTATTACATTTACATTTACTTTATTTATTTATTATTTATTATTACATGAACGCAAAATAAATGAAGGGCTTTTCACACCTGTATTCCAAAAAGGGGTAAGCAAAGCACAATGAAACTGCTCAAAGCAATAAGGCAGTCAGAATAAAACGAAATTATGATATTACATTAACAGGTTTGCTAGCACATTGCCCGCACCACAATTTACTTCATATCTCACAGTCCATTTTTTCTACAACACTCACAAGAGGAAAGAAGGTGGTGAAAGAAGGTCACAAAAAAACCATATTTCTTCACTAAGTTGGGAATCAAAACTAGTATTAGTAGTTGAGAATTATCAAATTTGGCGAATAGGCTAGTTTTCTATATTTCAAATAAAATATTTTAGTTCAGGAAATAAAGCACCTCATAATTAGAAGAAAAATATGGACAGTAGTTATTTCTAAACATAATTTATATTAAATAAGTCAAAGAGAATGATATAAAGTAAATGAATTGACCGTGACGTCACTCCTCAGTGTTGCATAGTAATTTCACATTAGCAAATCGTTTTGACAGTTCTTAAAAAAAAGCTGATTTGACTAGTAGGAAACTAGCCTATTATCGCCATACACTATAAACACAGGGAAACAGACGGACCATAAGGGTTCCTTTTGTACCTTTTTGGTACGGAACCCAAAGAACAACTACTCTTCATTTTCACAAAAAAGTCCCGTTAATTTTTTTGTAGAATACCTACTGTGGCTGAATCCAACTCGCACTTGGCCGGTTTTTTAATAGCGGGATTCCTCAAAGACTGCGTCTAATCTGCATTTAAATTATGGATTTAAATAAGACGTAGTGAAATAAAAGAGATGGGACGGATGAATAAAGAGGCTGTAAAATAGTGGGGGGACCGAGTTGACTCGACTTTTGTTAAATTCAACCTCTTCAAATTAAAGCATAATTTATATTTTACAGAACAGAGAAAAACTTCTCTTATTTGTATACCATCCATATTTAAAGTCTCTTACAATAATGTTTTTCTACTCGTCGACTTTAATCTGTCAATTAGGACACAACAGACTAAACTATATAAGTGCTGACTTTTCAGTGTTGGATAGTCTTTGACACTTAGTCAACTGTAATATTTCATTACACTTCACTTTAGTTAACCGAAAAACATTCAAAAATAGAACTTCATACAAGTTCTATACTAATTTGCCATACATGGTAAATTTTTCTGCATCTGAAACACATTTTTTTTATCTATCGCGTTATCGACCAATCAGAGACGGTTATTACAAACAATTGGTTACCAGGTAATTTGATGTTGATACATCGGTGAGCGACGCTATTAACATTAATTAATTTTAACTTGAATGATTGATGATGAGATTAATTATATCACTATTGTATACAATAGTGATATAATTAAGCTTTTCACTCTCGTACCGTTCTATTCTATATATCTCAGCAAGCTTCGTGGCCTAAACATGGTACTCGACTGAAAAGCTTTGTATTATATCACGATTGTATAAAATACTATTATTAATAACGTCTAATATAATTTGCGCTGCTTTTCTTTGATTAAATACATTTGTTTATAACGCTCAGGATAGGATCGTTATAATAGGCAGCTATCTCTATCGCTCTTCTGTAGTGGCGGGACAGAGCTAGACTGCGTTTCGATAGCCATGTCAACGATTGTCACTTCAGCCAGACATGTAGGTACTGACAGACACCGTTTCATTCGAGTGACGCGTCGTCCACTTCGTCACGTTGCGTCGACGACAAAAGGAAAAGGATTAAAGTTTGTCACTCACGTCAAGTGTTACACGGTCGCGTATATCTAGCTACAGAAGGTAACAGTCAGCGCGACGAGCTAAAAGCCAGACCTTCTGTAGCAATAACTTACAATTATGTCGGTATTCCGTGTGGGGACGGGTTAAGAATTTCACCACCCCCTTTCTTCCCGTGGGTGTCGTAGAAGGCGACTGTGGGATATGGGTTAAATTGTGGCGTAATAGGCGAGAGGCTGGCAACCTGTCACTGCAATATCTCATATGCGCATTGTAATATGCCTGCCTACTTGAAAAATAAATATTTCATTTTCATTTTCAATGTCACAATTTCGTTTTCTGTCAACCCCTTATTTGCCAAGAGTGGCACTGAAACTTGAGTAGTTTCATGTGCTCTGCCTACCCCTTCATGGGATACAGGCGTGATTGTATGTATGTATGTATGTCGGAAAATTAGCGTATACATCCATCTTAAAGGCCGGCAACGCACCTCCAACACCTCTGGTGTTTCGGGTGTCCATGGGCGGCGGTGATCGCTTACCATCAGGCGACCTGTCTGCTCGTTTGCCTCCTACCCCATAAAAAAAAAGAGTGCTGACCTGCCGCGAGTGTGGTCGCACATTCCTAGCAATATTGGCTACGTCAGTCACCTGCGAGCACACCGTAAAACACAGGAGCAATAGCCGAAAGCGGCTAGGAGATGATCTCGCTAGATTCTGTTTTTTTTTTATTATTAGGGTTCCGTGCCAAAAAGGTACAACAGGAGATGGTGCGACTCTGTCCGTCTGTCTGTCCGTCTGTCACATTCCTAAATATCTCGAGAACTACTAGGTAATGCTATCAACTTGAAATTTGGAATTGTTGTGAACATTGTGAACCTCTACAAATAGAAGGTATAACTTTTTTAAATTTAATAATTTTAATTGTAGAAAATGGCCAAAATGAAAGGGAGGCAAACTGTAAATTTCAAGTTACGAGGTCAAGTGGGGTATCGTTAGAAAGAGCTCAAATTGAACGTAAATAAACTATTTTTTATAATTTTTTTGTTGTGGAAAAAAAATTTTTTGAAGGAAAATGTAAAAAAAAATACCGTCCCCCCCCCCCCTTATCTCCGAAGTTTACCAACGAAAAATTATGAAAATTTTAGGAAACATTGGTTTTATGCTAAATATTACAGGAAAAATATTATCGTGTTTGTATCTTGAAAACTTTTTTTTTAATTCACAAAAAACTTTTCAGATTTTTACTTTTAATTTACCCACCTTTGCGGATGTATATAGTACTTCAAATTAATACGAGATGTTACGTAAATCATCTTCTTTCCAATAAAGTAAAAATTGTTTAAATCGGTTAACATTATAAAGAATAATCCCTGAAAAACCAACATACTATGGTCGCGCAAATTAGTTAGCGAATTCACCGAGAGATGGCGCTATACACAATAATGCCTATACAATAATACCTATACTTTTGTCTTCTAGTCAAGTCGTTAGAGTTATGTGAAAACATGAGATTATTTTAACTGGGGAGTTTGAAAGTTTGTACGGAACCCTCGGTAGGCGAGTCCGACTCGCACTTGACCGGTTTTTTATAAATGGGCTTACTCTTGGCCACAGACTAGCCAAAGGCAAAGACGTGGCCTACGACAAATTGATAGAGTGCGTCTGAGCTAACTCTGCACAGACTTCAACCTCTTACCGCCCAATGTGCAATGAGATAGATGTACATTCCGGTTCAATGGAATTTTAACTCTTATGTGAATAAATAAAGTAGTATTTCTTTTGTCTCTAAAATTTTTCCAACAAATGAAACTCAACTCGATATAAAACGAAATTAGGATCAAAATTCTCTAGCAATTTTTTTGTATATTTATATTTTACATTACATTCATGTTTGGCTTACAGCGGACCAAACGCCAAAACATGGACAAAAGTCGAAAATGAAAATGAAAATGAAATATTTATTTTTCAAGTAGGCATATTACAATGCGCATATGAACGTCAAATAAAGCTACGCCGGCTCTAACCCTACGCCTCAGCCTCGAGAAGATTTCAGTCCCCCCTCAGTTGGGAGGGGGGTATCCACTATGGGACCGGCAAGAAACTCGGCGGGCAACTTCTTTTCAAAACATTACATCTTATAATTAACATGCATTAAATAACAACATACAATTTAACATGCAAAAGTATTCATCAAAGAATATGAACAGACTAGGTACTCTATGGAAATCAATTTCAATAAATTATATTATTGCTTAATAATACGTCGTTCTTCTTCAGAGAAAACATATCAAATTGTCATAGAAGAAAAAGATAATATGAATCTCAATATCATTAAATATGTAATTTACCTACACAACATAAAATATAAAATATTTGATGTGCTTTCTTATCTGAACTGTGTCCTCTATACATAATACAATTATTTTAATTGCTATTCGTTTTTTGTAGTTTCTGGTTCGGGCCATGCATGTTTGTCTGTCAAATAGTCCTCGACTCTGTAATAAGCCTTTAACATCAATGATTTTTTTAAGTAGTTCTTAAGAGCTGGGAGGGGTAATCTCAAAGCAGTGTCAGGTAACTTATTATAAAAATGAATGCATTGCCCAACAAATGACTTCTGTACTTTACGGACACGAAACTTCTTTATGGCAAGCTTATTTTTGTTTCTAGTGTTATAATTATGGATATCAGAATTCTTAGTGAAACAGTCTAAATTCTTAACAACATAAATTATACTATCATAAATGTATTGGGAAGCTACAGTTAAGATATTAATTTCTTTGAAGAGTTCTCTTACTGATTCACGTGTTCCTAAGTTGTGAATAGAACGAATGGCTCTCTTTTGTAATACAAAGATAGTCTGTATGTCAGCTGCTTTGCCCCAAACCAGAATACCGTATGACATTACACTGTGAAAATAACTGTGATACACTAGGCGAGCTGTCTCAACATTAGTCAGTTGCCTGATTCTCCTAACGGCGTATGCGGCTGAACTTAATTTGCTTGCTAGTTTCTTTATATGAGGACTCCATTGTAGATTTTTGTCCAATGTTAAACCAAGAAACAGTGTTGTATCTACCATCTCTAAGCATTCATCATTCAAAAGTATTTTTGTATCGATTGGTTTAACATTCGGCAGAAAAAATCGAATACATTTGGTTTTCTTAGAATTAAGAAGTAAATTGTTGACAGTAAACCACTGCAGTACATCAGCTAACGTGCTATTAATTACATTGTAATCCGTAGATTTTCGGTCAACATTAAAAAGCAGTGATGTATCATCAGCAAAAAGTACTATTTCACAAAAGTTTTTCACTATACATGGCAAATCATTTATATAAACCAAAAACAGGAATGGACCTAAAATTGAGCCTTGTGGCACTCCTAATTGGACTACAGTCCCGCTAGAGCGAGTTTTGTTAACAACTACTGTTTGTGTTCTATTGCTAAGGTAAGAAGACATAAAGTTTAGGGCATTTATAGACAAACCATAGTGTTCTAATTTCAAAATGAGCGTTCCATGATCCACACAATCAAAGGCTTTTGAAAGATCACAAAATATGCCAATTGCATCACAAGAATTTTCCCAAAAATTATATATATGTTTAATGAGTACCGAAGCAGCATCGGTCGTGGAACGGCCCCTTGTGAAACCGAACTGTTTGCTTGTAAGTAATCTATGTCTGTTGAAGTGTCCCAGTAGATCATTTAACATTAGCTTCTCAAAGACTTTACTTAGTACAGGAAGTATTGATATGGGACGGAAATTGGTTATATCACTCGAATCACCCGATTTAAAAAGCGGTATGACTTTGCTACATTTCATAAGATCTGGAAAGGTGCCTTGTGAAATTGAAATATTATATATTACGGCCAAGTAAGGTGCTACTATATCTATGACATGACTAATTACTTTAACTGATGTTCCCCATAAGTCTTCCGTTTTCTTTAAATTGAGTGACTTGAATGTTTTAACAATATTTACAGAGTCTACTTGACTAAATTCAAATGAATTATTACATTTCTTAACATTAGCACAAAGTAATGAATGGGCTTGAGCCGCAGAAGAATGTAAACATTTTGTGGTGTTAACGGCTATATTTGAGAAATAATCTTCGAATGCCGAGGCAACATCGCTGTTCGACACTATTTGTTGATTATCTGATACAATGTTGACTTGACAATCGCGTGATTTACATTTACCAGCTTCTTTATTTATAATACTCCAAGTTGTTTTCACTTTGTTGTCCGACACTTTCAATTTAGAACTAATAAAGTTTTTCTTGGCAGTTAAACACACTTTCTTGAAGATTCTTGAGTAGTTTCTTACATAGTCCAGGAATTCTGAATTCTTGTTCAGCTCTCTCTCACCATAAAGTTCATAAAGTCTTTTTCTACTTTTGTGAATACCTACAGTAGCCCATTCACTAAACTTTGTTTTAACTTTTGACCCACTAATAGATTTCACTTTGAAATTGTTATTAAATTGATTAAGAATTACATTGAAAACATCTTGATACAAATGATTACAGTCATAATGCGAAAATGGTATTATAGACAAACTATGTAGAATTTCATTTTTGAATGATTCCAAGCGAGATCCAGTAATGGGTCTATATGTTATTGTTTGTGGAGTATCATGAATAACGTTTAAGAAAGCTGCCCTTTGGCCGCTGTGATCGGAATGAAAACAGTTAAATAATTTCTTATCTATACATTCACAGTTACAAAAAATATTATCTAGGCATGTTGCACTAGTCACACCTACCCGGGTAGGTTCAAGAAATAAATTAAATAAATTAAATGATTTAAACAAACAGAACATTTTAACAGTATTACTAGATGACTCGAGCAAGTTAACATTAAAATCTCCACATACAATAACATGTTTTTGGCCCTTGCATACTAAATTCAGAACATTTTCCATTGTAGATTCAAATATGCTGAAGTCAGCTGATGGTGGTCTATAAACACATACAATAATATATCTGTCTAATTCAACACATGAAATTTCTATAGTTCTTTCTATGGAATATTTTACAACATCTTTGCGCTCTTTACACTTCATACAATTTTTAACAATAATAAGGGAGCCACCATGAGCAGCAGATTTTCTGGCAAAAAAACTAGCTAATTTAAAATTAACATAATCAAATATCAACTGTTCTTGTTTCAACCAATGTTCAGTAATACACATAACTTCAACATTATTACTATCTAAAAATAATCCTACTTCTAATTCTTTGCTGGAAAAACCCTGAATATTCTGGTGAACAACGTTCATATTCAGGTGTTTTTCCGCTGTCTTACAATCTAGTTTAAATGAGGCATGGAGTCCTTGGCTTTGTCAGCTGACTGAGACTTATATATAACACTATTACATCTATTTGGCTCAATATTGAAGGCCAATAACTCCACTAAATATACAAATAATTTCTTTGGCAAAAATACCTTCCGTGGAGCTAGCATGAAGCGCTCAATGAATTTATTTAAGTCAAAGAAATGGTACTTTTTATTAACAGCTATGGCATGGTACATTAAAGAATTATAGTAAGCTATCTTACAATTATAGTCATATGATACATTTTCTGCATAAGGTAGTGCACATAATATAATTTTCCCCACACCAGATTTTTCAATAACATTTAGTGTGGACATCAATTTATCTATGCTAAGCTTATCTACATTAAGACTATTTCCTAATAAAATTACTAATGTAGTACTGCTATCATAACATCCCTTTGAAATAAGGTCACATAAATGAGACAAAGTAATGTTTTGATAACAGTAATTTGTCACTTGTTGCTCTAACTGGTAGCTTAATAATGGGCCCATTCCTAACCCAATCTGATCTGAAAAAACAACAGTCTTACTGACTGCTCTAGGGGCTGTTTAACTACTGCCGCATGCCTAGTTGTGTCGTGGGCCACATCGGCTTGAATAATCTTTGCTGGTGGCATTTGGCCACAATTACAATGTTTTCCATTTAATAATGCCTTACACCGCTCCTCCAAATCTCTATTTTCTAGCAGCAATTTATTAAAAGCCTGTATGTGCTCCTCAACTTGTTTTTTAGTAGTCTCATACATGGTGGATACTGCCAAGAGCTCATCTTTCAGCCTGTTAATGTCGGCATTTAATTTCAGAAAATTTGATTCCTTGACTTCCAGCTCTGAATGACAGTCTTGAACCCTATTTTTCATAACTGTTAATGTATGTTTTAATTTACTATATTTTTTAATACATGCCTGGCCTTTGATCAGCTTTTGGGTTCTCCTAATATACCTATTAATCTTAATGTACTTTTTTAACTTATTACTACTATTAAAGAATACTATGTGTTTGGAGTCCCTACTCAATTGTGTTTCACCGCTTACCAACTCTTGGTACACATTCTGTAACTGCGAAGCATCATAGTGCTCCCGCTCTTTCCTAAACAAATTAAGTTCCTCATTAGCCGCACCCAGTTCTTCTTCTAACTGTGTGATGCGGGCCAAGGCCACTTCATGTGTCGAAGCGCACTGGTTGAAGGTGTCTATTGTGCCTTGCAAACGGTCCACTTCTCCGCGGGCATCAGTCAGCTGCACATCATTGTCCGCCAGCTCCCTTCTCAATTCTGAGTTTTTGTTGATTACTTTCTGGAGCTCCACTTCGCTTTCCTCCCTTTCCTCCAACAACTGCTTCGACAAGGCCCTCGACTCGTGTAGGTCCTGTGCTGTTGTTTTAGCTGCATCTCTAGTTGTCGTGCCGTTGCCTTGCGAGTTTCGGTCGCAATTTCGGTGTCCATTTTCACTCGTCTGGCTTTCTGAAAGATGTAATAAAAAAGGATGAGTACTTATCTCAACAGAGATTGAAAGATTTGCCAAGATGACGACAGAGATGAGAGCTGTAGGAATGAATAGTGTGCAGTGTGTCAGTAGTCGGCAGTGTCTGTGGCGAATGTGTCTTGTCTCGTCTTGTGCTTCCACTAGTTCGTCAAGCAAAGGGAAACTGCACGGTGCCAATGTTGTTTGTTTGACGTTGCTCACGGCCGCAGCAATGAGCTTTGTTTGAGTGTAGAAATAAATGATAAATAAAACGGAATACTCTCCCCGTTTCAAACGCAGATTCCAACGGCTGCGATCACTCGTTGACAGTTGGGTAGTCCTGCCTCAAAGTCCAATAAATACTCGGTGTAACGTTGTCAATTTCACCAAAACTGTATCACTGATAATACTTTACTACTTAAATTAACTAACAATGAGTAGAAGTCCTCTTTAAAGCTAAAAATATAATTAAATTTCAATATTTGAAATCAGCTGGTCACAGAGTCAACTTGACAGCTCGGCGACCGTTCGGAAACCACCGTTCGGAAGTCAAAATACAAAGAGACAATACAAAGTATAGTGGGCGTTACGAGGTTTTTTTTTTTTTTTTTTATTCTTTATTTGAGGCTTTTTCGTTTCACGAAGATGTCGCCTATGTCGTACTTAGTTACGAGGTTAAAACAGGAAAGGTGACATTATAAATGTGAAATATCTTATATTAGCAGTATATTCACACACTTCGGTAAGTTAATAAACGATGATGACAAAGCAACAGACGCTTTTAAAGCTCCGTTGACAACTAATCAGGAAGAAAACTTTAAATTACATATATTTCATAACTTGGGAGCCCTTGGAAGGCATTCTAAGCAGACACATCAATAGGATACAGTGGCGGCTGGTGAAAATTGCTACTAGGCAACATTGAGAAAAAATAAACCTACCCTTAACATTGGATACTTTACTAATAATCAATTTTATGCAAGCCGTTTGGGAATCGGCTTGTATGTACCAGCCGCTGCTGATCATCATCCTCCTTGCGTTATCCCGGCATTTTCCATGGCTCATGGGAGCCTGGGATCCGCCTTGACAACGAATCCCAAGATTTGGCGTAGGCAATAGTTTTGCGAAAGCGACTGCCATCTGACCTTCCAACCCGAAGGGTAACTAGGCCTTATTGGAATTAGTACGGTTTCCACACGATGTTGGACCAGCCGCTGCTGATAGGATAAGAAAATAGATCCAAAGTATCGATATCTAACTATCGACACCGTTCCCATCTCTAGTGAGGAAAGCTGAGCTACGACCGAACCGCTTTATGAGGCGGCAATCCGCCTTGCGGCTGTTAAGAAAACTTTCATCAAATCATGTTTGATTTAGACCAAATCCTGTGTCTAACAAATGAGCTTTTGAGTAAAAAAAAGAAGTCGTAAAATTTAAAAACCTTTTTACCTACTAATAAAATTAAAAACCTTTTGAGACTAAACTTATTGAGTAACGGGAAATGGAGGGCTCATGGGGGGTTACCATGAAGTACTATACCAGTTACTCCGTCCCTCTCTCTCAACCTAAACTGAACAGCTTAAGTACTTCACGGTAGAGGGGTACCCTAGGTTATCGGCTGACTGTCCAAGTTGTGCGTGAAAACAGCGGTTGCTCAAAAAAGTAAAAGGTAATCACGGTCTAACAACCCGGTCATTATAAGTCTGGTAAATCATTCAAAACTCTTAAACGTTAAAAATTGTTATTGATATTAAAATATATAGGTGTGTATTGTATATATTTAAATGGCGATATGGAATAAATATAGGTGGGTATTGTATATCGCCACTACTTTAAAAAAAACTTGTATCTTCGTCTGTCAATGAAAAGAAAATTGTAGGAAGTATGTATGGAATGCATATAGACTTACTGCGTTTTAACTTTGAGGAACAGCGTGAGATACAAGATTTTTTTAAAGTATTGACGATATATTTAAACGGATACATATACAAGTAGGAAAGCCTTTAATTCACAATTTGAAGTTATTTTACATTTACGTTAACTCGATGCATCGTGAGTACACATCAATAGGACGTAGTTACGCAATAACGTTCCAATCCATCTGAAATTGTCATTGAAATTAAAGACTTTTGTTTTTCATACAAGGTCTAAAACTTAATGACAATTTCATGTGGATTGGAACGTTAATGCGTAACTACTGTAACGTAGTATATTTTCTTGGTCGTAATTAATATTTTTTTATAAATCTAAAATCGAAATTTCTTTAATTTTATTTTGTTTCAAATCCTCAATTGGTGCAAAAATACTTGCATCCACACATGTAGGGTAAACGCAGCTATTAACGCCCCCCTTAAGGCAATTTTACAATCGGGTCTAATTATTAAGTATACACGTTGTTCAAACATTTTATTTTCCTATTATATGTGATACTATGATAATTAAAAAAGGTAAATATTGTGTTACTTGTACTCAAATTAAACATTATGATATTAAAATCTATTTTTAAATTACTGAGTCGATTGCTACCATTAGCGACCCATAAAAATGCATATGAAGCTATCAACGATTTTTAAGCAGCTATTACCGATTGTGTTATAAGTACGAGTAATTACCTGAACGCCCAGTGAGTACACAGTACAGCGTGCGTAGCCAAATGGCATTTCTGCGACGCCAAACGAAAACGAAACGCCGCGCCACTTAGTCCGGCTCTGTCGCGCCAATACGCACGAGCGATAGAGATAGATATCTACTAGCGTTTCGTTTCGTGAGCATTTCGTGAGCGTTAGTGCCATTCGGCTACGCACCCAGCAACACCTAGTATAGTGGCATAGTCCACAGGTAACGGGTAATTTATTAAAAACATGTTCAGCATTGTCATCGAAGATTCATTTCTATTGTACCTATTCCTACCTACTTTTGTTCCTATTCATATAACATTTTTCACGTCTATCATGCCCACTAAGAAATAAAACAAAATGAAATCACAAATCAAAACAACTCGCTACGCTCATGGATCAATATTGAAGTCTTTAGCTTGCTCGAGTATCATTATTAGATAGTAGGTATCAATATTTGTACGTGCGGGCAAACAACAAATTTGCCCCCTTGTAAAACAAATTTAACTTTTGTCGTGATATTTTTTCCTACAGTGCTGCAAGAGAGGCACAACCCAAGAGGCTGTATTAGGCAACTCTTCTTGGTACCAAAGCCACATTTTTGTTAAAACTTGTATGTTTGTAATAATTGTATGGCTTTAATAATATCCTTAATATTATAACCTACTTATTTAGGAACGATCGGTCATACCTTCTCATGGTTTGTAATAGCGATTTCTATGAGTCGTTGAAAGAATATGTAAGCACTAACGTAAAATGTATGACCGACCCATATTAAACAACATTATTATTGTTATTTTATTATTGTTGTGGCTACTAAACACTTTGCTATTACGTGATATTCAAAATTTTTGACATAAAATCAGTTTTTATGGGTAAAACTCCTTTACAAACAATGTCTTACACAATATCCGTTTTCCAAAAATATTGTTATTTTAGTAAACTTTACAACGTCAAAAGAAGAAAACTAAGTACAAATGTGTATGTCGTTAATAGCTTTTTGAAAAAAACTATTATTTGGGTCTCAAATAATCTATAAACATACTTATGTTTCTAAAGAATAATATTGTAAAAGAAAGAAAAAACTTAACATGACGTTATAGTCATTACCGACCTATGGGTCGTTGATAGCTGCTACTACTAAAACTGATGAAGCTATCACCGCCCAAATTTAATTTCATGTTTTATGTATGTTAATGGATGTTTTTTAACAAATCGTGATAACCAATCTATAATTTATAAATGACTGAATATAATTAACAACAAAAGTAAATGTAAAATAGTCAATTGTTAACATAAACGTCTTAGCCAGATAAGTCAAATCCTTACTTGAAAGTGCAAGCGCCAGTATGGAATGTCCTTCTTCTTCGGTACCCACGACTTGATTGACGTATTATTATGATTTCTCGAACTACCACTCAAACTAATGTAACACTACCCTATACTCAAGAAATAAACGCTTTTAGAAAATAACCTACCTACCCTCACGTTATTAGTGGCAACGGATAAATGCCGAATTACTTATTAGATCGGTAATACCTTCCGATTTTCGATGGAGCGTTAATAGCTGCGTTTACCCTATGCACTTTTCTGCATAATCTGTGCATGGGTTGCCAGATAGCTAAAAATAACGCGTTGTATGAGATTTTTAATTGTTACTCCAGTACATTTTGATAAATGAAATTAATATAATTATATAGAAATAATGCAGAAAATTATCTTAATACATAACAAAATACAGTAATATTAATACTCTAAATAAGAGGCCTGTCTGGAGTGACAATCTTGCTATGTACATCATAGTAAATCTTTCATGACTCTGATGGAGTCTCAAATAAATATAATATATTAATTCGATATATTATGTCTTCCTGGGTTTGTCACCCTATGTCCTTGATTGCTCCATATGCAAATAGGTTAATGATCTTGGGTGGTCCATTTCCTTTTTTGACCCTTTTGGGTGCACACGCACTTTCTCCACAAGACCATACCGCATGGTGGTCAAAACGGTGGAAGCAGAAGGCCTGCAATAATCCTCTAGATTGAGTAAGTATCTGAATTGTTCTGATCAACTCCATAATGGCGTGAAACGTTGTGGGTTTGTTCCTAACCATGTGCTTGGTTATTCACAGGGATGATCTGTCTTCTGCTGTGGGATTGGGAGCGCTCCGCTAGGAAATTTCTTTGACCTTCAGCGGTGAGCTAATTAATCAGATTGTCTTTTATTTTGTCATGCTGGTCTTGAGAGCATTAGACTAATGTATTCTTATGTCGCTTTCAGGAGCCGGAATTTAAATTAAATTTAAATTAAGATATATGATCATTAATTATGATTATTATAATTTGATTTGAAACATTGAATCTTCAAATCTTATACTACTATGGAAGTCCTTCTTTGAAATCCTTGTGACCGGCGCAAGTTTTGGGTCCTGCTCGCTGGAGGATGGCCTGCCTCTGCCGCATTTGCCTCGGTGTCCACGTGGCACGCGTTCCGGGTTGACAAGTCACCGCAGAGCTGCCAACATGCCCGGGAGGTCCTGTGACACGTTCCACAGCTTTCCCGAAGGTTCACCATTTTAGAGGTCGGTCCGATTTATCCTTCTAATGGTCAGGGCAGCTGCGCCGGCTGCAATTTAGTTAAATTCATAGAGTCAACAATTTAGAGCAAGCAAATATTTTTGAGAACTGGTACCTAGGTATTTTAATAGTATAATTTCTAGTTAAAAATTAAGATAACTTGCGTGAAAACTTACTTTGAACACTTTTAAGCGACCTAGCTTCCCGCTGAGCTCTGTACATTTCATTGGTGTCGAACAAGAGAATTATAGGTCAGTTTTCACACAGTTAGCGCAGTAAGTAAGTAAATTAAGAACCAATTTGACAAAACACACTTTGGCAAGAATATTTTCCATATAAATAAATGTTATAAAATATAAACAAATCTTAAATTATTTATCTCCACCATATACTTCCCCTTGCAAGCTTATTTCGACACCGTTTTAATTATTTTCAATTTTAGTATATTTTTTTCTATTATTATCACTTGTGTCCTTAATTTCGTACAGCCGGAGCTTTAAGTTTATTTACCAGAAAGGCACCCGGTGATACTACGTCCAATATGGATATATTCACAGGTTTCCAAAATTCCTCCAATCACTTTTTTGAATGCATTTGCCGTCTGCCATCGTAGATGACCTTATTAATAGGATCTACAAAAGTTGCTATTCGGCTGCAGCCGCACGCGTCACTTGTCATCTTTGGCAGCCAAAGGGTTAAACGCAGTCTGTAATATCCGGCAGCGGTTTAATTGCAGTTGCCGGATATTGTCTAGGTTCGACGCCGGATTGTTCGACAAACGACAGTTTGTATAGCGACAAAGGACATGCCGAAAAGTTTTACTTAACAATGAAAGTTGCATTTTTAAATTAACGCATATTTAACATATACGTACAGCATATTTAACGATTCAATAGACTAGTTTCCTATACTTAAAATAAAATACTTTATGCAGTGCACGAAATAAAGCACCACATAATTAGAAGAAAAATTTGGGCAGTAATTAATTATGTTTAAACATAATTTATATTTAATAAGTCAAATAGAAAGATATAAAGTAAATGAATTGACCGTGACGTCACTCCTCAGTATTTCATAGTAATTCCATATTAGCAAATCGTTTTGACAGTTCTTAAAAAGAAGCTGATTTAACTAGTAGGAAACTAGCCTGTTCCCATAAAATGTTCCCATGTTTCTAGAAGTACGTACTATACGTATACTTATTTAACCACAAATTACGTGTTTCTAGAAACATTGCCCTAGTAGCCTAGTAGTAAATTCGTAGCTGTAAATAAGTACATAGGTACTAACATAGCTCGAAAGTGCATACTAACCATAAAATTATGAGTCATTTTTGTTACTCGAAATAAAAAAAATAAAAAAGAATCCGGTTGTTTCCGCTGTACAGTCAACAACACAGCTGTGTATACAGACAAAGTGCCAAAAATATGTATACACACCTTTATGTACAGGTAATAAAGTTCTGTATACATATTTTTGGCACCTTGTCTGTATACACAGCTGTGCTGTTGACTGTACTTGTACACTAATCGTGTGACTTAAATGAATTAAATTTAATATGGATTGACAAAATTGCTAACCCCCATAGCGTCCCACGCCATAAAAGGCACTGAACTTGTCCTAAATGAATTAATCAATAAGGAAAATTATATTTTCTCCCTTCCTTCTTACCTCCTTTTTGCAGCAAAAGGGAATGTACAAGTTTCTAATGGGGTGGCAACGCGCATGTGACACTGTTTGAGTTGCAGGCGTCCATAGGTTACGGTGACCGCTTTACATCAGGCGGGCCGTATACTTGTTTGCCACCGACGTAGTATTAAAAAAAAAAAAAAAAAAAAAAAATTTAACTTCGGGGCCGGTCTGGCCTAGCGCGTAGTGACCCTGCCTGCTAAGCCACGGCCCCGGGTTCGAATCCTGGTAAGGGCATTTATTTGTGTGATAAGCACAAATATTTGTTCCTGACTCATGTAATATATACTTCCTATGTAAGTATGTATTTATCTACATAAGTAAGTCGCCTAGCACCCATAGTACAAGCCTTGCTTAGTTTGGGGCTAGGTTGATTTGTGTAAGGTTATTTACACAAATCAACCTAATATTGGGGGCCAATATTTATTTGTTTATTTTCTACTTCAGAACTTGTTTATTTTAATGTTCCTATGTAAGAACTAATGACGGTGCCTAACATAATCGGCGAGATCAATAAGCCACACGACTCCGCTGGCTCGGCCACCTGGATAGGATGGGAGAGGATCGTGGTGCTGCTGCTGTGATGTCGTTCGACACCCCTGCTGGGGTGTGAGTGGCCCCTTCCGCGCTGGGCGCTGTGAGGGCTGCACCAGGTCGCGCCCCATCCTTGTGGGTCGTCTACGTCGACGGTTTGGGGACGACTGGGCTGACGACCGGTCTGGCGCAGTCGGTAGTGACCCTGCCTGCTGCGCCGCGGTCCCGGGTTCGAATCTCGGTAAGGGCATTTATTTGTGTGATGAGCACAGATATTTGTTCCTGAGTCATGGATGTTTTCTATGTATATAAGTATTTACATATTATCATTTACAATCATTGCTCAATCATTGCTCAAACTCATTACTGCTGTAGGTACTTTAAATACTGATACATATGTAGTACTAAATCTTGAAATATATTTCAAAATTTTCTGTAATTTTACACGCATGTACTTTGCCCAGTTTCTATCTGTGGAAACTTGTTATTGGCTCATTCTTTTTATGTTATAAGCCTTATTGTAACTTTAGCTGTAAGTTTTCCTAACAAATAAAATAAAAATATAAATAGAAATACGTTGTCTGAGTGCCCACAACACAAGCCTTCTTGAGCTTACCGTGGGCCTCAGTCAATCTGTGTAAGAATGTCTTATAATATTTATTTATTTATTAATTTATTCTGGTGAGTGCTAGCCCTACCGCTATTACCGGCCGTTATCCAACCCCGCGACCCCTAGCCTGGTGATACCGTTTGAGTGGGGCCAGGTTCGGGGCCGCAGTGAAGGCGGGGTCATGGTGTAAGAAGAGCATATGTGGGACACCCGGGTGGAAAACGTCTGCGTGGGCGTCCCAGATGTCGCTGGTGCGAGGAAGCCCTGAAAGACCTGTCCGCACTTGGTGTACCCAATTGGCGTGAAGTGGCGCAGGATAGTGCAGAGTGGCGATCTCTTATGTCGGAAGCCAAGATCCTTTTTGAGTCGCTGAGCCAGTGAAGTGAGTGAGTAAGTAAGTACGTAATATCAGCAGCGGCTGTTCCATACAAGCCGATTCCCACCGGCTTGGCTAAAATTGATTACCAGTAAAGTACCTAATGTTAAGGTAGGTTTCTTTTTGCTCAGTGTTGCCTAGCAGAAATTTTCACCAGCCGCCACTGGTACTTATGTATATTGAGTTTCATCGTATGACTAGCTGATTATCACAAGCGCTCATAAACGATTAGCATTAATAGACTCCAATTGATTGCAATACTGATTAGTAAGTAATTAGTGCAGTGGATATCAATCAAATATCAAGTCCGAATATTTGGGCTAAAAGCTTTAGAGCATTTTAGCACAATAACAGGATTTAATAAGGCACGGGTATTGAAATCGATTCATTGTGTATAGGATCATATGGATTAGAATATCATTTATTTTAGTAGGTATAAATTTATATTCAGTATCAATACCTACCTAATAGAAAACAACGCACCAAACACAGAGTAGAACTAGGTAACCATTATACGTCTAGAGTTCTAGACAATATCTCTAAGATAGAACCTATAATAAATAAAATACATAAGTACAGTCATATTAATATCCTCCTTATTTAAAGGTCGGCAATGCATAAGTGGCTCCCCTGATGTTGCTTACCTATATTATATCCATGGGCGGCAATGAATGCTTCCCAACAGGCGGCTCGTCTGCTCGTTTGCTGCCTATACTTATCATTAAAAAAAAAACAAATTAATACGATTTTACAGCTTTTGTGGCGTTAATCTACTAACTACCAATAAAATCCGTAAAATGCCCGCCCGTGAACTTTCACAATAATAAAACCAAGCTATAAATCAAATCTATCAATAACATCCCTCACGGTGGTCACGGCTTCACGTCCGCAAGTCCGAATAATCACCGCAACGAACCTACCCAACGTCACAACCGCTACATATTTTTAAATTAATAAAAGAAAAACGGAAAAAAATCACGAACCGAAACACTTCTGTGGAGACTCGAACCCATACCACATCTCGGACACTGGCGATCAAATATATGAAAGAGGCGCGTTCCTAGCACACAGTCTAAGCTCGTGTAGATGAACGCGTACTATGCTTGTATGAGTGAAATATGACAGGTCAATTGTTCGCGTTCTTGACAGACGGTAACTGTGAGGTAACCGAGAGGGGGTGGGCGGCACTTTCAGCGGGGAGCGGGAGTGGCCATACTGTACGATAGTACTCTTTATTATACTGTGCCCATACTATTCAATATACTCTATGCTCGAACCTACGACCCATAGAGTATATTGAATAGTATGGTATAGAGTTATCAGTCAAGATTTTCGTATGCAGCGCCGTCTATTATTAAGTTACGACAACTTTTCATGTGACTTTCCATGCCTAAAAGTGCCTTATAGAACATGAAGCGTGTGGACCCTTTAAACATGAAACGCCACATATTTATGGCGGGATTTCTAAATACATAGGTCACTCGATAAATTTTGAGATGCTCGAAATTTTAAAATGGAACGCACCCATATTATATGTTTTTAAAAAGCAAATTTATTTGGAAATAGAACACAAGAAGCCAATTCGGTTCAATTTTAAAAATAAATTTGTTTCTTTTGTTTTACTACAACGGTTCCCGCGTTTTTTCTTTGAAACGATGGAGCTGACCCGCGAGCATTTGCGTGCTATGATATTTTATTATTTTAAATTTGGTTTAACCGAACAACTGAGTTTGCAACGATTACAATCAGCATTAGGAGAGTCTGCTCCATCCCAAGCAACTGTTTTTAGATGGTTTAGTGAATTCAAGAGGGGTAAAACTAACCTCGAAGATGACCACAGAAGTGGTCGCCCGCAAACAGAAGTAATTGCAGAAAACGTATGGACTACTGAAATGTTAGTGCGAGAAGACCCACGAATTTACATACACCGACATCGAGAAAATCCTAGGCGTTAGTTCGCCACAAGTTTTCCAAGCAGTGCGGGAGAGGAGACCAAAGGCTGGGCTTCGGGGAATCATGCTGCATCACGACAACGCCTCTTCCCACACGTCCCTCAGAGCAAAGGCGTTTATTGAAGAAACTGGGATGGAAACCTTGCCTCATCCACCCTACAGCCCTGACTTGGCTCCCTGTGATTTCTTTTTATTCCCGACAGTAAAGGAAAAAATAAAAGGAAAGTTTTTTTCGAGTGCCGAAGAAGCAGTGGCTGCCTATGAAGTAGCAATTTCTGGCCTAACCGATGAAGACTGGCAAAAGTGCTTCCAAAGTTGGTTTAGACGTATGGAACTTTGTATAAAAAATGACGGAGAGTATTTCGAAAAGATGTAAAATAAATAGTGTTAATATCTTCAATAGTTTTTTTGTATCTCAAAACTTTTCGAGTGACCCACGTAGGTCATTCATTAACCAGTCTCATTAATAAATATTCCAACGCTAACTTATTTGCCAAAAAGGTTATATAAGATTTACAATTTAAATTAAAGTATATTTATTTACAAAAAGATAGTTACAAAAATATTACAAATACGTATCAAGCATCAACAAAACAGGGAAATTTATCAAGTGGAGGAAGGATTGGGTAGGGCTGCGCCATCATTTAAGCCAAAGAAGTTTTTGAACGTGTTAAATTTGCATCGCGTACCCCGGATTCATGCTTGTAGCACGGATTATGGAAATTGTAATTTTTGATCTTTACAATTTAAATACATGTAATTAACCATAGAATTTCGTTCGCTAGTTTGCAGGTGGTACAGCGACATCTAACGAAAAATTTGGACATCAAAAAATACTTATACATTTTACGACAACAAGTCATTACCCAGTTTGCGGGGGTAACAGCACAGAATATATATTATAATAGTACAAGTACAGAAGGCCCACTGCTTTGACGTTCACGAAATGCCGCCTTTTTAAATGTCTACAAAATGATTACAAAGAAACGAGCCGCACGTGCGTAGCTTCGGACGATAGGGTTGCCTGTGGATTAAAAAGAATTAATACTCAGATAAAATGTTATGCTATTATATTCATAATTCAAGTCTTGGGTACTTTCTAGGTATAGAGGTATATACAGTATTTATATATTTTTGTTTAAGTCCCAACGTCACAAATCTTATTGAACGTTTTCGTGGGACATAAATGACATAATCAATAGTAGATCTGTGTAAGATTGTCCTATTTTATCCATGATGTTTATTAGCCATTCCACACGTGGATATCATTTATGAACCTTTCAAAAAAACTCGTGAAGTGTAGTAACAATAGAAAGTGCGAACGTGCGTTCCGTGAGAATGCGAGCCACCCCTGATTAGGCCGCGAATTCGCGGCCGCCCGCATGTACTTGTAGCGCGGCGATGGAATCGCGGAGTGAGCCGCCCCTGGTAACAGTGACATTTAGCGAACAACTTGCACCACGGCATATAATTGTTTTTCACGCCCTCTATCGTTCATTTTCCTAAACATATCCAAAGTACATCGGATTTACTATTTCCTTTGACTAAAAACACCGTGCTAAGCAGTAGGTCGTAACCTACTGCTTAGCAGTCGCTTTGACCGACTTAGGCCCACTTGCACCCATCACTTAACCCAGCCGGGTTAGTGGGCTGTCATCTGTCTAATTTCATATAAAATGGAGGGTTAACCCTCGGATTAACCCTCCATTTTCGTTGGTGCAAGTGGCACTTAGCCACAGAAGCCGGCTGGATGCGTGCGAAGTTTTCCATTCCTTCCCTAAACTCCCAAGCGCCTTAGGGAGCCGTATAGCGACATCTACCTATAAGAATGCATCTTAATAGGCACTTGTCTCAATTTACGTTTTCACAATTTAGCCCATATTGTTAACTACCTAGATATATGTTAACCCATTCGCTGACACTACGTCAACAGCCGAACTGCTGCCGAAGAAAGGACATACCCGTACGCGTATTTTCAGTGACAGCACGTCGACAGGCGGAGCTCTGTCAGCGAAAGCGTTAAATTGTCAATTGTATATTAGCGCTATCTATTTAGTTATTCTAGCCCAGAAATAACATTAGGTGTATATACTTAGTCGACCGTACGGTTTTTGATGGTTCCTAGGTATGATTTTTTCTTAGACCTTGTACGGAGTTAAATGTTTTTGGTATGGTAAACAAATCGTAGCTACCTATCCCTATCGCTCTTCTGTAGTGCCACGTATCGTCAAAGCTTTTCACTTCGGCTAGGCCGACAGTTTGACAAAATTTCATAAAACCGGTCACATTCAATAACGAACCTCAATTAATATGAAATATGGTTCATTATCCTTTCCATACTCTAATGAAATTGGTCGAAAAATGACCGCAACGAGCGCTATTGTCCAACTCTGATATTCATTTGTTATGCAGTCCTATAATTAAATTTTCTGAAGGTCGTATATTGGTTTAGCGATTTTGTGAATTACCACCGTGATACTTAGAGTTAGAGTATAGTTTAGAATGATCGTGAGTATAAAATAATCTTCCTAAATAAATTATTGCAACTACGTAGAAAATCTTAACAACACCAAATCAAGTAGCTACTACCTATAATATTTGTTAGCGGATTTATAATAAACTGTTCAACCTTATTTTTGGTTAAGATAAGACATGTTTTCAAATATACACGTTAAACTTCCGTGAGACATATTCAAATAATTAATTGAGATACGGTTGTACTCACGTTATTATATCGCTATTGCTGCGACATCGCCTAGCCGAAGCGGAGTCGGTAGGCGGGGGTTTGCGGAGTCTAGCCGTCGCGTGAACTCCTATACGCCTGAAGAGGGGCCTCCGAATTGGCCCGAAACATGTCGCAGCAATAGCGATATAATAACGTGAGTACAACCGTATCTCAATTAATTATTATGTTTTCAAATGTTTAAAATGCCTTAAATTGTTAAGTTTTGGCCTAATTATAACAAAATGCAATTTTCCACTATTTCACTACTTTTCCTAACTTTCAAGAACAGAAACTACAAACTAGGTTTACGACCTGAAAGTACAACAAACGTTTACAAATAACTGAAATATCAAAACACCCTTTTGCTGTCGTCAGGTAAACCGAAAAAGCCTTTTTTATCTCTAACGACCCATTTAGAATCAGCAGCGAACGATTGCACATTATTATCAAATTTGTGGCCATTAGGTACGGACACGGGAATGATTCCAAACTGCATTCCAAGCTCAGGTGGGTCAAAGGTAGATTGTGTCACAAGGGAGCAAAATGACGCAAAAAGGGCGTTTTCCAAAATAAATCTCGAATATCGAATTTCACCAGATCTGGACGTGTTTGGGCTCATTCTTCTCAGAATTACGAGCTGATTCGATCCTGACGATAAAAAAATGTGTCCTCATTTTTTTTCCTTTACGTCACGATTTTAGTATGAACTTACTACGAGCGTGACGTATTGGGAACTCGAATTTTGTATGGAAAATTTGGGACGCAACACAGAGAACCTCCTATAGAGTGGCAGTCTTGTATATTTGGTTCGCGATACGAGTCACCAGTGTTTGGGGTGCGAGGAGCGGGCGGGGAATGTGTTAAGCGCGCTGTGATTGGCCGTTTCAAGGACGGCGGGCAGTCGCGCCAGATGAAAAGGGACAGAAGTATGACTGTCCCTCTACTGACGCGTAAGTGGCCAATGTAAGTTGACCTATGCCGGCTCTGAATAAATTATAAATATGACTTATTTGTGGAATGTAATGCCGTCTGTTTTTAAATTTGAGCTTCTTGTTACCTTTCCACACCATTTCACACTACAAGTGGACATCTTTAAGGCATCAAAATACCCTTTTCCAATTTTTTTGTGCGAAAAACACGCGCTGTTTTCGGGTCTGTTACTTGGTCGATACTGATCGGGCACGGCGAGCGCCCGCGCTTATATCAGTGCAAATACTAGGAAGGCTGGCGACCGCGAGTCGTCTTGTAATAGATGTCTATAGGGGTTGGTCTGTGGGACGCAATTTTTTATTGTCGGGATCGAATCAGCTCGTGATTCTGAGAAGAATGAGCCCAAACACGTCCAGATCTGGTGAAATTCGATTTTCGAGATTTATTTTGAAAAACACCCAAAAAGGGCGTAAATTGAATTCTGAAAGAAAGCGGAGGATTCTATAATTGAATCCTGAGCGTAGTGAGCTAGTGAGGGACTCAACGCCTAAAATGGAATTCATTTTTCTGTCTACCGGCCGGAACGCGTCAAATTTCAGGCCGCTGCGCTAAACGAAGTTGCCGCTTCCCTATTCCGTCGAAGAAAAAAATAGTAAACACACCTATGATTAAATAAATAAGCCTTAGATCACATTTTTGAGGACCTAGACTCCCTCTCACCTGACAATAACATGTGCTCTGAGACATTTTTAACCCCCGACGCAAAAACGACGGGGTGTTATATGTTTGACGTGTCTGTCTGTCTGTTTGTCTGTCTGTCTGTGTATGTGTCTGTCTGTGGCATCGTAGCTCCCGAAAGGATGAACCGATTTAGATTTAGTTTTTTTTGTTTGAAAGCTGAGGTAGTCAGGAGTGTTCTTAGCCATGTTTCATGAAAATCGGTCCACTAAGTCGGGGTTTTTTTCAAAATTTTAATTTATTATTTATTTATTGGAAAACCAACAGCACATGAAACATGTTAACAGAAACAATAGAAACAGGAGGCCAATTACAGGTTCTCACCGATAGAAATCTTATAGAAATTAACTTCACTAGGTATTAGGTATTACAAGTAGGTATACAAATATGCTTAGACTAGACAAGTACATAAATCTAATGTTAATACAGATGCGAAACAAAAGAAAAAACCGGGAAGATTAAAAGGAAGAAAAGTCATCAAACATACGAAATAGAAGAGAAAACAAAAAAATAAAAATTAAAAGGCAAGCTCACATAAAGAATTTAAGAGTTAAATTACGCCGTATAGCCTGGGTATTTGCATTAAATATATCAATATCATGCTCTCTAGATAGCCTGTTAAGTGTTCTAGCTGCGCGAACGAGGAAACTGTTACGTCTGTAGTTCGAGGACGCAAAGGGAATCGAAATAGGTGGATTGTACCTTTTATTATGTTAGGTTATCTTACTTTCCTGTCCTAGGTATGTTATCTACTGTAATACTATTTTACACTGGTTATGACTAAGTTTACTTACACAAAGCTTTAGCAATAAGCAACCAACCACGAAGCAGGCAACCGCGAAGGAGGTATAGGTACGAGTAATTCTCAATTTTTCACGACTCAGTGCCAACACCAGTATTTATGGCACCATAAAGCTATGGGGCTCGTAAAGTATTTACCTCATTGACTATTACGAAAGAGTAATCTCGACATGAAAATGTGATATAGGTAGGTATGTACCAACAGGGACAGAAACGTATAGAATAGATGTTAGGTAACTTAGGACTTGAGCGAGTCATAAAACCTTGGTCTGCCATTTGTATTTTTTTTGTATCGTGCAATAAAGTTTAAATAAATAAATAAAACTATCTCGTCTCTGTATGAGATCCTCAAATCAAGAATGTCTATCAGACTATCATATTCGCGCTTACTACTAGAACAATTTAATTTTTATTCCATATTAACTTTAAACTCAGTGCTTGAACATATCTAGCAAAGTGTTTATTTACATTGCAACGATATTGTTCAATTTTGTCGCTTTAAAATTAATGTCTCGAGTTCCCTGATTCCATTGATTGTCTCTATTTTTTATCCCATCAAAGTATAAATTTTCTATTTTTAGTGCTTAATGAATGTGAAAAAAGTCCGCATCGAACCCACGAGGTGGGTGTTTCGTTCATTGACCCCACTGAATTACTGGGCTCTATTGTTATCAAAATATTTATTTATGAGTAATTGATATAAGAAAGAAGATTGGTATTGAGCATTATATTCTTATTTATGTATTTTATCAGTATTTTGTATAGAACTTCAGTTGTTTTCGATTAATTCTAATCTTAGTTATTTTTCTCTTTGCACCATTTTTACTTGTCTCTGTTTGGCCCGATGGTTGACTGGTAGAGAATGCCATTAGGCATTAAGTCCGCCATTTGTACTTTTTTTTGCTTATACAGTTTAAATAAATAAATATAATTGAGTAGATACTTATACATAATATAATCCTTCAATACTTTTCTCTGCAAATTATAATTAGAAGAGTATTTAATTCCATCTCACTTAACCACAATCTCCACTCTGAAGTTAGAAGGGCCGTTGCTAAAAAAAGATTTTAACAGATACTCTTTTTAGGAGTTTTTCCTTAATGAATTCACAAGCCCGTATATTTTCGCGTACAAGGAAGGCGTTCCGCTGAGGCATCAGAATCAGAACTTGACGCAGGCCTGCTCCGACCCTCCTTTCCCTTGTGCTTTCGCTATTTACATTTTCCCTTTCTTTGAGATTGTTTGCTAGAATCGTACCTATCTGGCGACAGTTTTATACACCGTGTATTTTTGTTTTCCGTTAAATTCGACACGTTGTTAGGTTCATTATCTCCTGATATCACTCCTGATACCAGCCTGTATATCACTTTTAGTTAAATTCGCAAATTTTTTTCATCGTTTTCATACATTATAAATGAATTAATCAGTGTGACTCTTAAGGATAACATTCAAGTTAGTGTCAAGTTATTGACGGCACATGTCAAAAAAAATAACATTAGGAATTGGTAAAGGCTGTCACACACTTGTTCAGTAATTGTTTTTATTTTTTTAATAACTCGGTAACCGTAAGAGTTAAGACGCCAGTTTCTTAGAGAACTTAATTGTATTTGATCTAAAGAACCTTCCCTTAAAGTTAACGGAATTCAATAAAAAGACGGTGTATTTACAATAGCCATCATACAACATACTTACTATAAGTTAATATAAAGTAAATTTGAGTCCAACGCCACGTCTGTCTGTATCAAATGAAAAACTATGGAACGGATATTCTTGTCTTATTTATTTATTTATCATTAAAGCTGTTTTACTACGTTTTAAAAATAAAATAAAGTCTTCTTTCAGCAAAATATCATATCTATGATATTTTAGGTACTATCCCTCCATGTGGCATAGCCGTGGGACATCCTGTATTCTAAATCGTCAAAATCTTCAAGGAATAGGCTCAGAACTTTCACAGAAGGCCCCCGGGAATTAGAACTGATCTCATAAGATAACTAATCAAAGTGAGATTTGATTGGTTCAGGGATGATTGGTTTCATTACAAGGGATATCGTTTCATATTTTGTGATTAATTTGAAAAAGTTTTAGGTATCGAACGATTATCCTTATGGCTACAATCAAGAGATTATTTACTAGGTGGGTTTAGTGCACACCCATTTCTAGTCGTCGTCCTCCTTGCGATATCCCGGCATTTGCCACTGCTCATGGGAGCCTGGCGTCCGCTTTGACAACTAATCCCACGATTTGGCGTAGGCACTAGTTTTTACGAAAGCGAATGCTATCTGACATTCCAACCCGAAGGGTAAACTAGACCTGGCAACACCGGCCATGTAAACATTATACCAATCGAGGTCTCGCGATTTTATTTATCAAATAATTGTTTACTTACGAAGACGAACACTAGAAGTTTGGGTAAACAATCCTTTCTAACTTGCGCAAGATTGTGTACTGCGAACCTCCAAAATGAAGCACAAAATCACTAGCACGGACCCGGTGAGAACACTTTTTTATCCGTTACAAACTCAAAAATAATATCGAAGTACAAGTTGGTGGACGAAGCTGTTTCCTGATAGGCCAAGCAATGACAGCGTGCGTTGGCTGCCACAGACGCGATCACACTGTCAGTTCCAGAAAAATGTTTACAACGTAGGGTAGTCAACTAATTCGCGACACATTAAGCAGTTTAAAACAGTTCCTACCCGACATTTTGGACGGTTGCTGAGTAACAGATGATGGTGTTATAGCTACTGAGAGACGAAATCCACTACGGGGTGTACATACTTCGAGACTACGAGTTGTGCGAGTTATTGCTGCATCTGCTACGGCTGCACTGCTGGTTTTATTTATCTCGGCGAAATTAGATGGAGTTGTTTATACGGTTTAATGCTAAGTTATGTATTGCTAGTTAATTTAATAGTTATAGTTATAATTAAGCATATTGAATTATTTACACTATTATTTTAAAATGTTTTACAAGTTTATTTTGATTATTTAGTATATTTTTAATTTTTGTCGGCTGTTACTGTGATTATTGATATATTTTTTTTGTTTGTTCAAAATATTTTATTATGTTTTGATATTTACTTAATTAGTTAACATGAGCAGCCCCACCAAAGCAACATGCCCTTACTGTCCGGGATCACCTAAGTTGTACGTGGTGCCTCGGGGACTTCATGTTCACATTACTAAAATGCACCGGGATGTGGTGTAGTGGTAAGACATATATTCATTGTATACTCAACCTTATGTACTCTATATAACCATGCCTTGTACCCAATACAGTTCAGTTAGAGCCTAATGTTTGTTTGATTCACATCCTTCCCAACGTCCTCCGTACATGGCGACCGTGACAGGTTGTCGACCCTCTCGGATCCACGCGTCGTGCCTAATACGGATATGAGACCGTTCTCTATCTATAGGCGGATACATAGATCACTTACGAAGTAACGATGATTCAAATTCAGTTTTGTGATCTTAAAGTGACAGACGTGTGTGTGCATTCGATAAATATACCAGCAAAATGGGAAAGCAGCAATCCAAGTCCGAAGAAACAATAGTGGTGCAGAACGCCGCGGGAGGCAATAACAACGCTTCCGTTGAAGAACTTAAATTTCACATTACAACAACTAACATATTGTTGTCTATAATAGTGTTATCCATAATTTTGGGTCTACTCTACTCCATTATCAAGCTGTATCGGAAGTGCCACGTGGGATGGATAACGCGAGAAATTCATCGCAATACCTTACGGAGATCAGTATTTCGCCGTGCACCAGCGGACCCCGCAGGCAGTGACGGCGTTCAGCCAAAACTATATCCAAGAGTGCCAGGGGTATAATACGGTGATTAATGTGATTCTAAGAAGTGAATAAGAATGTTGGAATCTAAATTTCAAATTTGAAACATTTTACAAGTCTACATCTTTTGATAGGGATGGAGCATTGAACTTGCAATTACGAAAGTAGGTACAGTGCACGCGCCACCGCCGCCATACGACACCACTCGTGCCCGATGTTTGCCGCGCGTCCGTAAATGGTCACCGAATGATTCATTGAGTGCTCAACGTTTGATGAACTTTAATTTGATCCGGGAGTTAAGTGAACTTAATTGCATTCCATTTTCATAAAGTGAAGTGATAGTGCTAAATGGTAAATATGAAAGTGCAACATAGAAACTGTAAGTAGATTAGAAAGTTACTTATAACTCACCCCGATGGGAATATATAGCACTGTAATGTTAAATGTCTTTCAATTAAAGACGTTCGATTGATTAGTATTATATCGATCATATATTTATGGCAAGTATCTTAGAATTACTGTTTAATGAGTTGAGGGACGTAAGGACGTACCTAATTAAAATAGGCCCATCCAGAAGGACAGGTCAAATCTTACAAAAAAAAGTAACGAAGCGCACGCGATATATGAGCGATATACTACGAGTTTATTAGATATTGACGCTCAAATTACTTCAGGGATTATAAGCGGGAAAGATTTACCCGTTTTGGAGAAATTTAACGAGAAAATAATATCATTATATGACGAGATAGTAAATTTATGTAAGGATATTCCAGTGAACGGAGCCAGCGAGATAAATAGTATAACCATGTCGACATTCGATTTAAAGACGGCCTTGAGCCTTCTGCCATGCATGACAGATGAAGAAAATGCTACTAAGCAATTAATAGATAATATTGAATATTATGATTCAATTCTCACTGACTCTGGGTGTAAGAAAAATTTAATAAACTTCGTTTTAAAGAGTAGATTATCGCAGGCTGCCAAACTTAAAATGAAGACTAAATATGACACCGTACAAACTTTGATTTTGGACATGAGGGCAGAATTATTGCCAAAAAAGGCAGCCACGGCTATCCAGAGTAGGATGCAAAAAATTAGACAAAATGATTTATCGGTTTTAGACTACGGGAAGGAGTTGACAAACTTATTTGTTGACCTTACGGTTACGCAAGCCGATGGGAACACGACTTGTTACGATATTTTGAAACCAATTAATGAGAAATATGCAATCAAACAATTTGCCGACGGCTTACGGAACCGTAGATTAAGCACAATAATTTCAGCAAGGAATTATACCTCCCTCAAGGATGCGATTCAAGGCGCTCAGGACGAAGAAATGGGCACAACTGTCACATCGGGAGAAATAATGGGTATGTATAAAAATACCTATTTCTATTCAGACAGAGGTAATAGGAACGGATACAGGGGATTCCGGGGGCGGCCACAGGGTTGCCTCCGGTTCCAGAGGCCGCAGCTACGAATATTCGAATCAAAGTCGCGAATGGCGACGACAGCCACAGCCATCTACGTCACGAGCTCAGAATCTGCAGACCCGCCCAAACAGAGGTACGTATACCCAACGCTATCAAGGAACGCGTCCTCAACATGATCTTAACATTATGACCGAACCGGTGGATGATAACTCAGACGATGCAAACCTCGTACCGGAAGTCCCAAATCAGTTTTTTCGTGACTAAACCAGAACATACAATTTTAGCCACTGACAGCGACTGTTACGTACACCTTTCGTCAGTATCCTATCTAGCAGATTCTGGGGCATCGTTGTCTGCTATCAAATATAGACATGTAGCTAAACACAAAATTCCAATCCACACTGAGAGCATAGTCATAAATGGAGTCGGTGGAAGGGCAGGAACGATAGGATATGTCTACCTTACTCTCAAATTGGGAGACAGGGATGTGCAACATAAGTTCCACGTATTCAGAACATTGCCGGTGGAATCGGACGGCATATTAGGTCGCGACTTTTTAAGGAAGTATAAAGCTAATATAGATTTCGAATATAATAAATTAAGATTAAAAATAAATGCTGAAACATTTATTTCTATACCTATAACGACAGTCTGTAATACAGCAATAAATATTCCCAAAAGGTGCGAATCAGTACACTATGTAGAAACAGAATTTAACGAGGATTGTGTAGTTTGTTCAGACACAATACAAGAAGGCATATACGTAGCAAATTCAATTGCGACACCCGTCAATGGAGTGATACCGATAAGAATATTAAATGTTACTGACACTGATATATCATTGGAAAGCATAACACCCACGATTCATAACCTTAATGGCTACGATTTATGCGCTTTTGGTAACGTAACAAAAAATGCTGATAGAGTTAAACATTTATTTGAAAAACTAAAGCTAAGCCACCTCAATAAAGAAGAACAATTGACAATCGAGAGTATATGTGCAAAATATGCGGATATTTTCCATTTACCTGGAGACTCTCTAACTACCACAGACATATATCAACACTCCATTACTTTGAAACCAAATACCCAGCCAATATTCACAAAGCCTTATAGGTTACCATTTTCTCAAAGGGCAGAAGTTAGGCGTCAATTAGATAAAATGCTTGAAGAAGGTATAATAGAACCCAGTAAAAGCGAATGGTCTAGCCCAATATTATTAGTCCCTAAGAAGTTGGACGAAAACGGCAAAAAACAGTGGCGTCTAGTAGTAGACTATAGAAAACTGAATAATACTATTGAAGATGACAAATTTCCACTGCCGAATATTACTGAAATCTTGGAATCATTATCTGGAAGCATATATTTCACCCATTTAGATTTATATCAGGGTTACTACAATGTTGATCTTGAGAAAAATAGTAGAAAGTTAACAGCATTCGCCTCAGGGGAATATCAAATGACTCGTATGCCACAAGGATTAAAATCGAGCCCCAGTTCCTTCTCGCGTATGATGAATATCGCCTTAGCTGGACTAAATTATGAAAAATGCTTAATTTACCTCGATGACTTAATTATATTTGGTAGAAATTTAGAAAGTCATAACAAAAATTTGCAGAGTGTATTCGAAAGATTGCGGGAGGTTAAATTAAAATTGAATCCAGTAAAATGCGATTTTCTAAAAAAGAAAATACTTTACTTAGGTCACGTCATTTCAAACGAAGGAATATTACCAGATCCAGAAAAAATAAATGTGGTGAAAAATTATCCGCGCCCACAAAATACAGAAGAGGTTAAGAGATTTGTAGCTTTCACTAACTACTACAGGAAATTTGTTTATAATTTTGCAGCCATAGCGCAGCCTTTGAATGCTTTGTGTAAGAAAAATACACCATTTATTTGGGATAACGATTGCCAGAAATCATTTGATTCATTGAAAGAACATATAGTAACTCCACCAGTTCTTGATTATCCAAATTTAACAGAAGAAAATCAGTTTATAGTGCAAACCGATGCGTCTAATAAAGCGATCGGTGCTATATTGTCGAACAAAAATGGACGACCAGTAGCTTTTGCAAGTAGGACTTTAAATCCAGCAGAAAAAAATTATCCGGTTATAGAAAAAGAGCTTTTGGCTATAGTATGGGCAATCAAACACTTCCGTCCATATTTGTACGGACGAGCTTTCAAAATAAAAACAGACCATAAACCGTTAATCTATCTGTTTAATCTAAGAGACCCATCTAGTAGATTAATGAAATTCAGAATGGTTTTAGAAGAATATGACTTCGAAGTTGAATATGTAAAGGGCACAAATAATGCGGCTGCGGACGCGTTGTCTCGTATTACTGTAACATCCGAACAATTAAAAGAATTTCATGACATTCACGTCATGACAAGGGCACAGGCACGTAAGTTGGCAAATATGTGTCCACCGTCAGATATAGTGCACGCTAATGTTAGGTCTGATAGCATGAATCAAAAAGTAGTAAGTACTCATTTTAAGCCAAAACAATCGGTAGAGTTAGTTTTCAGTGACGCTATAGGCATAGAAAATATGAGGAAAAAAGGTATAATTACCAATGAAAGTAAAACATTATGTTATGTTCGCCATAAACAAACCATTTACATAAAGCACTACAACTCATTACCGCTAATAACGCGAGCGGAGTTTGTGAAGGAATTAAATGAAATGTGTATGAAAGAAAACATAAGTCAATTGTGTATAGTTAAAAATAATGACAACGATATTTTTATTAAAAAACTGGCAGAGGAAATGACCAAAACTGAACATAATTCAGGGCTTAGGCTATGTGTTCTAAATAATGTAACAAAGGTATTTGATAAAGATGACCAACGTGTCATTATCAATGACTTCCACCTTTTGCCCAGCAGTGGACACGCGGGTGTAAAGAGAATGATTAATAAGATCAAAAAATATTACTACTGGCCCGGCATTGATAACGACGTAAAAAAATTCGTAGCAAAATGCGATCAATGCCAACGTAATAAGTATTCCTTGCCAGTAAAAGAACCTATGTCACTGACTACTACAGCTGAAACATCTTTTCAAAAGGTTTACCTCGATTTAGTGGGACCGTTAGAAACAGACGATAATAGGTACTCATACATACTAACACTGCAATGTGAACTGACGAAATATATTGAGGCAATTCCATTATACACAAAACAGGCGACAGAAGTTGCAAAAGCCCTAGTTTGTAATTTTATTCTTAGATACGGTGTACCAAAGGAAATAGCCACAGACAGAGGTCAAGAATTCATGTCGACTATATTTCAAGAAACATGTAAGTTGCTAGAGATTAAGAAGTTGTCCTCGACAGCATACCACCACCAGTCAATTGGCGCACTTGAGGTAACACATAAACATTTGAAGTCTTTTCTCCGGATACAAACCGAAAATCACCCAGAAACTTGGAGCCAGTGGCTGCCCTTCTGGTGTTTTGCCTATAATACGGCAGTACACTCTGAAACGAAGTTTACCCCTTACGAATTAGTTTTTGGAAAAATATGCTCACTTCCTAGTAACATTACATCAAACGTTGAGCCCCTTTACAATTTTGACAATTATCCCTGCGAATTAAAATACCGTTTGCAATTGTCACAAAGCGAAGCACGAGAAAATTTACTTTTAAGTAAGAATATAAGAAAGACAAAGTATGATTCATATGATTCAGTAGTAAAAGATATCTCTCCTAATGTTCAAATAACGAAAGATGGAAGACTTGATGTCATACACAAAAATCGTACAAAAATGTACCGTGACCAATTGTAACTAAGAAAGAATACATTAATGTCAAAATAACTTTACTAGGTAATTAAGTAATTAAATCTAAGACTCGTATAAAAAAAAAAAAAAGGAATTGTATTTCTTTTTTTTTTTTTTTCCCTTCCCCATGGGAGGTGTAGTGGTAAGACATATATTCATTGTATACTCAACCTTATGTACTCTATATAACCATGCCTTGTACCCAATACAGTTCAGTTAGAGCCTAATGTTTGTTTGATTCACATCCTTCCCAACGTCCTCCGTACATGGCCAATCCTGATCCGGGAGCTAGTCCGAGCACTCCTAATTCAAACCTTGCTTTGCCACAGCCCGTTCCGACAATAACGGTTACGCCGACGGCTCCGGGACATAGCTTGGAGGTTTTGCCGTCCTTGAAATCGAGCGTACGCGTTTTGAGACATATCCCAAAGGGAGCGCGAAGTCTCGCTGCCGGTAAACTATGTGACGTGATAAACGAGGCGCTGCGTACAAATGAGACCGAAGATTGGTTAGCGTTACTTTCTTTTTCTTTTTCGGCTCTAAGGGTTCCGGAGAGTAGGTCTAACAAATCCCTTACAAGTCTTGTCAAGGAAAATATTGAAAATTCAGAGCTATTCCTGCCCGATGGCTGTGTAGGTCATAAGTCGAGCTCTAAATATCGCGCAATAGAGGCTAAAGTCTATGACGGCGATTTAAGAGGTGCGGTTCGTTTGCTTATGTCGGAATCATCATTGGCGCCTATAAATGAAGACACGTTAGGAGCAATGCGTGAAAAGCATCCGTCCCCTTCTAAACCACCGTCTTTCCCACCAGAGCCGGACCGACATAGTGTTCATTTGTCGGTAGCATCAGCTGAGGTGGCTAAGGCGTTGGGCTCATTCCATAACGGGTCCGCTTCGGGGTTAGATGGTCTGAGCCCGCAGCATCTTAAGGAACTGACGTCCTCATCCGCAGGCAGTAACGGGCCACGTTTGTTGGAATCATTAACCTGCTTGTGCAATTTCCTTCTAAAAGGGATGCTTAATTTACAGGTGACGCCTTATTTGTACGGAGCATCGTTGTGTGCCCTTTCCAAAAAAGATGGGGGTATAAGGCCGATCGCTGTGGGCAGTGTGATTCGGCGTCTTACAGCAAAGCTGGGATGTCAAGCAGTGAGAGACGTTATGTCACAATACTTACAGCCGCACCAGATCGGGTTTGGTACGACAAGGGGTTGCGAGGCGGCTATACATGCTACCAGGACTTTTGTTTTGGAACGCGATAACACGGACAGTGTCCTTGTCAAGGTAGATTTGAGAAACGCCTTTAATTGCCTTAACAGGGACGTTATGTTGCAGCAGGTCTTGGAGCGTGTGCCGTCTCTCTACCCCTTTTTGTATCAATGTTATTCCGCCTCGTCTAACCTTTACCTAAAGGACGAATTGATTAGTTCTCAGGTTGGAGCACAACAAGGTGATCCTCTAGGTCCCCTGATTTTCTGCCTGGCTATACAGCAGACCATTGTTAAGCTCAAGTCTCCGCTTAACGCGTGGTATCTTGACGATGGTACTATCGGGGGTAAGCCGGGTGAAGTCATGGAGGACTTACAGCTATTGATACCAGCCTTGAAAAATGTGGGTTTAGAGGTGAACCCAACAAAGTGCGAGCTTTTCACGTGCGGGCCAGTGTCGAAATTTCATTTGGATAATTTGGAGTCTCTATTGCCTGGGATTAAAATGGTTGACAAGACGGGGTTATCATTATTGGGGGCGCCTATTTTTCTTGAGGGGGTCAGCGCGGCTTTACGGATGAAGAAGGATGCTCTCGTTAATGTTAGGGACCATTTGCTCAATTTGTCATCCCATGTCGCTTTGACGCTGTTACGGAACTGTTTTGCCACGCCTCGGATGACTTACATCCTCAGAACATCCCCAACGTGGAAATTTGTTAACGAGGCTAAGGAAATCGATCGTGAGCTCAGGGTGACTTTGGAGATGGTGTTGAACGTGGAACTGAGCAACACCCAGTGGGTTCAGGCTGCTCTTCCCATAAGATATGGGGGTCTAGGGATACGCGCGGTTGAGGGGTTGGGACTAGTTGCATTTCTTGCATCAGCTCACGGGGCTGCGGATCTTGTCGCTCGCATTTACCCTGAATATGGCGGCAATTTTCCAGTCTCGTACGTTTCTGATGCACTTGCACAGTGGTCGGACACAATCCCCTGCGGTAAGCGGCCTGACAACCCTGTTATCCAAAAACAGTGGGATGACATATTGAGCAAGCGGGTATATGATTCGCTGGTGGGTGGTGCATCGGGCGTTGATCTGGCGCGCCTTAAAGCCCTCGAACGGGCTGAATCTGGGGCGTGGTTACATGCCTTGCCTTCGCCTCAGCTTGGTACGCTGTTAGATAATGATTCGTTACGAATTTCAGCGGCTCTTAGGCTGGGGGCAAGGGTGTGTGCGGCTCACCGTTGCCGCTGTGGAGTGATGGTTGAGGAAGATGGGCACCACGGCCTTAGTTGCCAAAGGTGTGCTGGGCGGTTCCCGAGGCATCACTCAATTAACGAGATCGTGCGTCGCGCGTTGGTCTCTGCCAATGTGCCTTGCGTCTTGGAGCCACCGGGGTTGAGTCGCACAGACGGCAAACGGCCAGACGGACTGACCTTGGTTCCGTGGCGAAGGGGGCGCTGTCTCGTGTGGGATGCAACTTGTGTCAGCACTTACGCTGCATCCCATTTGAGGCAGACTACAAGTTGTGCTGGCTCAGCGGCGGAGTCCGCGGCAAAGTCTAAGCACACAAAGTACTCCGCGTTGGAAACCGCTTATGACTTTGTGCCGGTGGCAATTGAGACAGCGGGGCCTTGGGGTTCAGAGGCTCACTCCTTTTTCAGGGAATTAGGGCGTCGTTTGCGGGAGAGGGCTGCGATCCTCGTTCTGGGTCGTATCTGGTCCAACAGGTCTCCATTGCAGTTCAGCGGGGAAATGCGGCGGGTATAATGGGGACGTTTGAGCCAGGTACGATCCAGGGAGGGTTATTTTAGATTTAGGTGTATGTTGTGTTCCTTTTTATATATATATATGTTAATAACCTACTTGACATGACATAGATACTATATTTGACGAAGCCTGTGCTGTGGATTTTTGTTTGTACTTATTATTTACTGCTTATTTATTCAATAAAAACTAGACCTTATTGGAATAAGTCCGGTTTCCTCACGATGTTCTCCTTCACCGAAAAGCGACTGGCAAATGTCAAATGACATTTCGCACATAAATTCCAAAAAACTCATTGGAGCGAGCCGGGGTTCGAACCCGCGACCTCCGGAACGAAAGTCGTACGTACTTACCGCTAGGCTACCAGCAGTGCACACTTAATAAATATGTAATTATGTACCTATTTTGTAAGGTGGACCGTGTAAATAAAGCATATTGTTAATTTCTAGGGGACAAAAAGTTTTCAAATTGCCTTCTGTTGTCGTCTTATTTCAGCTTTAGTTTGATAAAATTCAAATATTTATACTTAATTGAAATATACTTGTAAATATTAGCTTTGTTTTTTCCGAACAAAATCTTCAAAAACTGGAAGCTAAACCCATTTTGTTCGATAAAAGAACGGCTTAAAAAAAGCTAGTCTGTGGCCAAGAGTAAGCATTTCAATTATAATAGTATTTTATGCAACAGGCGTTTAAAGGAGGTCAAAAAAGACGAGTGGCGTGGGTAACAATTTGAGGCGAAGCCGAAAATTGTTATTAAGACGCCACGAGTATTTTTTGACTCAGTTAAACACCGTTGCATACAATACTTTTTCCCCTCACTAGCTCGGAAACACGTGTTTTGTCCTTTAATACCAGCGGGTAAAAACTCATTTTATCCACTAGTGGGTAAAGTAATTTGACCTTGAATAAAATCAAATTAACTGCTTTAAAATTGATACGAGTAGGTGAATCTAGTAATAAAGATGATTTACCACCTGTGGAACTACTGAAAGCAGTGATAAACGCATTTTCTGCGTTGTAGTTTCCTCGCTATAGTGAGGGGAAAAGTGTTGTGTTACACTCGGGTGCAATAGTACATTACTATAGAGGCCGGGACAAAGGGGGTTGCCGGCCGAAGACATATAGACGGATAGGTCTGAGGCGGGCAACCCCATTTCCCGCCGAGGTATGTATAGTGCTTTTCTCAAACATGGTATGAAATAAATAAAGTCTACTGAAAATAGTAACTTTGGATGGCTGTATCTCCTAAACGGTGCGTCGTAGCGCAAAAATAATCGAATTTTCGTTCCCCTTTGATGCCCCGTATACGCTTATAAAAAAACGAAAAGTTAAAAAAAAATAAAAAAAAAACGAAAAAATTTTTTTTTGTATGAAAACGCACCCAAAATCAAATATTGTCTAGGGCCCGTACCAGTTGCAGTCGGCATGACTATAAAGCCCCTTATAGTTTTTTTTTAATTGGCTAAATACCTGGATGTTATGTCACAATTACCTGTGTTTGGAAATTAAAAAAGAAGACTTTGCCGGCCTTGGCCTGCAAGGTTTGTATGAAATTCCGTTATCTATCAATCGTCCTAGCCGCACCTGCAACGTCATACTTCCCCAATTATAAGGCACATAACATCAATATTTCATACCATGTTTGAGAAAATGTATTTTACTTCTCGTGTGTTAAAAAACTCGCAAGTTCAGGATTCTATTCTCGAACCACTCGCTTCGCTCGTGGTTCAACTATAGATTCCTTTCACTTACTCGTTTTTCAATTCCACACTCGGCGTTAAAATACAACTTTGCCCCCTTGTATAACAAATAACTATTTCTACGACCATTCACTTACTTTTGAATAGTTTTCTAGAATAACTTTCGTGCAATTCAGGGTAGCTTGCTTTCGCTATACTTTCTACGTCCGTACGTAGTTATATCTATATAAATAGCGATGTAATATACCAATTTTCATGTCATACGTTATACTTTTATGTAAAAGTAAGCAATAAAGATATTGATTGATTGATTGATTGAATTCGCACTGTTTCCTATAAGTATTTTGACTTGTCCTCTACAATGTTTCTGCACTCAGCCTGTAGCTCGCACTCCCCCGCGCCGCCGCCCGCCCCCGGCCGGCGCCCCGCGGCCCGCTATATCCCTTAAAGGCTACTAACAATGCTTTAAGAGCTATATCGTATGCGTGGGTGCGCGGGGCGCCGGGCGGGGGCGGGCATCTTTTATGTAGGGTTTTAACGATTTATGCACGACACAGTAAATGACGAATAACAACACGGGAGTAGAAAAATATTTGAATTGCATCAAATTAAAGCTGAAAGAAGACAAAATAAGGCAAATTTAAAACATTTTGCTCCCTGGAAATTAACAATATGATTTATTTTACATAATAGCTCTGTTTACTTTTATAATAATTATTGATTATTATAAAAATTAGAAGCAAATATCTGATTTCACACATTTTTGACCCCCAACGCAAAACGACGGGGTATTATAAGTTTGACGTGTCTGTCTGACTGTCTGTGTGTCTGTCTGTGGTATCGTAGCTCCCGAACAGATGAACCGATTTAGATTTAGTTTTTTTTTTGTCTGAAAGCTGAGTAAGTCGGGAGTGTTCTTAGCCATGTTTTATGAAAATCGGTCTACTATGTCGCGGTCGGGGGTTTTTTCAAAAATTTAATTTTGTGGTTAGGTTATAAATGCTTCACTCATAATAATTGAAAATACGAAAATAATCAAATCAAAATCAAATCAAATCAAAATCAAAATAGTTTATTTAACCCTTAAATTGTTGGTGTCCGTTTTAAATGACGTCCAATAAAGTCTAGGCTAACTCAGATTCCTAGGCACTCTGGCGCAGGTGGCGTGATCCACACGATCTAGCGTCTATCCCTTTTATTTTTACGCACTTTCGCATCGCTTTCGCTTATCAAAATTTAAAAAAAATACTCAGTTTAAAAATTACAACCGTGAGGTCTTTTTGCGCTTGTGACAAATGTCGTTGTTATGTAAGTATTTTAGTAGTTTATGCGTATTTTTCACTCAATTTTATTGAAATAGTAATTAAGTTACTATTTAGTGTCATTATTGTGAATAAATGACAAACATTTCATTATTATTTTTGAAGTTATAATATATGTCACTTCAAAGTGACACTGCCAGTTAGTACTAAATATTGTGTTTTTTCTATTCGTCACTTGTAACGGACATTGCCAACTTTTCTAAACGAATATTTTTTTGTGTATTGTTAACATTAGTTGCATTTTTACAATAATATGGCTGGGCAACGTTTGAGGTCAAAGAGGTTAATAGCTCTGCTACCACCTATAGCTTCTGAAGACTCCGATTTAGAATCAGACAACGAAGAAAAAATGAGAATCTTAGCTAGAGAGTATTTTTAGAGACGACAGCAGCAGTAAATCTTCTTCTCCTAAAAGTGTAGGTACCTGTTTATTTTTGCCTGGACTATATTTTTAAATTATTTATTAGGAAAACTCACAGATAAAGTTACTATAAGGCTTATAACATAGAAACAACGAGCCAATAACAAGTTTCCACAGATAGAAACTGGGCAAAGTACATGCATGCAAAATTACAGAAAATTGTGTAATTTATTTAAAGATTATGTAATAGATATCTATATATGAGTTTAAACAATCATTCAGAGCAAACAATAAAAGAAAGGAAAAAAACAGTAACCTGTTTAGTGTTATTTGAGAGTTAACAGTGGGAGAAGTCTTGGGTCAGTAGTTTGCGTACTGATGTAAAACTGTCACAGATCAGATCGATGGGGTCATGATCAAATCTAATTTGATTGAAATATTTAGTGGTTCTTATAATAAAGGAGTTTTTTCTGAAGTTAGTATTAGCGGCGAGGATATGAAACATTCGTTTAGTGCGAGACGCAAGGCGTGAGGGGACTACGAAGTGGGAACTTCAAGCTTGACAGCAGATCCGGACAGTCAACATAGTTTTGAGCATTTTTCATAACGTAGATTACGTTAGAGATATTGCGGCGGACATAAAGAGGTAGCACGTGAAGTTTCGGACAATGTTGAGTGTAACTTATTAAGTTTACGTTTTATTTTTCTATGTTAGCAATGTGCATGTGTAGTTGGCAATGTCCGTCCAAAGTGACGTCTTTATTTTAAGCAGTAGTTGGCAATGTCATTTATAAGTGACGTTAAAAAAAAACCATTTCCAATTTTTTTTTATTTTTTTTTCACATATTTTTCCCTTAATCTACCCTAACTGACCCCAAAACACCAAGTTTCATTATAAAAATCCTGCGCGGTCATAGAGTGGCAATTTAAGGGTTAACAAACACTTATTACTAGATTTGCGATACATGTCTATCAGACTCCAAACTAGGCTGCGCCTGTGTCTTGGTAGTCTGCGAGTGCGATTTACAGGTTTTGCAATTTATAGTTAGGAACTACTTATCGACTAATTTCGTGTGTGTGTGTGCTTGCACGCGCGTGCGTGTGTATGTTGTGTGTGTGTGTATGTGTGTGTGTGTGTCTGTATGTGTGGGTGGGTGTGTGTGTGTATGTGTGTGTGAGTGTGTGTTCTCATCACACTAATATTTAATATAATTATACTAAGTTTTCGGTCTCAGAGTATGAAATCGTTAGCAACCAGTCGTTCACCACTTTCTTCGCCTTTGCAAGTGATAGATTCTTAATATCCTTTATTCTGCAAATATTGTTGTATGTGAAACCATGACTGTATGCAGGACATCTCCTGGCCATTGTCGAACTAAGTTGAGGTAGAGGTAAAAACATAAGGACATGCTTATAATTAAAATCCATGCAATTGAACATAAATAATACACTTGTGGGTACTCTTCATTTTAATTTACGACATCAAATGGTATCGCGAGCGTCTCTCGTAAATAACTCCACATCAAAGGGCTCGATCGGCCGTCATGAATACAGATTATAGGGCTTATTCTCAATGTATTAATGTTATATTGAAAGTGTATTGACTGAGGATATCGTGGAATTCCTTCTGGCCTATAATATAAATTTTCTGAGATGAACTTTTCGCTTTAGCCGTAATCTGTTAAACAAAGGCCTTTGTGTCTATTATTCACGGCGGCTAGCTCCCGTTTAAACGGCACGTGCTATAGTCTCAGTGTAGTTAAAAAGCAACTATCATGATAGTAATAAGGTTCAAATCCATAAAAAGCCCTTTCGGAGATAACACGTTTTGTCATCTTCAAAAAAAGTTACCTGCATACTGCAAACTGTTTAATAAGAACCTTATTGCTATCATGATAGTTGCTTTTTAACTACACTGAGACTTTAGCACGTGCTGTGGAAACGGGAGCTAGCCGCCGTGAATAATAGAAACAAAGGCCTTTGTTTAACAGATTACGGCTAAAGCGAAACGTTCATCTCAGAAAATTCATACTATAGCCGTAATTAAGGATAATCGTTGACGCCAGATGCCGGTCGAAACGCAGTCGGGCTTTGTCGCCCCATTACGGAAGAGAGCATTTCTTTTTTTTTGCCAATAAAAAAAATTTGATTGTTTTAGGTAATTTTAGGTCAATTGTACTCAGAATCACGAGTACTTTCAATCTCACTGGGAGACAAAAAGTGTCCCAGAATTTCCATACATTTTTGTTACTTTCCTCTTTTGTTACACCATACAACATGTACGGAAAATGGTAACAAAATAAGAAAAAATCGTATGGGACAATTTTTTTAACTACTAGGATTGAAAAAGCTAGTAATTCTGAGTAGAAATAGCATATTTTTTTTCAAAAATATCACACTTCATAAAAGTGGCAAAAAAAAAATGCTCAAGAGCGATAGAAATATAATGATATTATCGTAAGCGTTAGTGCATTTGGCTACGTACATTGAAGAGGATATTCCGAAAGAAGGTCAAGAGTACACTAAACCAACGAGGTTATAATATGAGAATTGAGAGGTGTATTACAGAAAGCAGCAGCAATAATAGCGGATAAAACAACTCACCAAGTATCTAACAGCAAAAGGGAGTGTACAAGTTTCTAGTGGGCTGGCAACGCGCATGTGACACTCCTTGATTTGCAGGCGTCCATAGGTTACGGTGACCGCTTTCCATTAGACGTAGTATAAAAAAAATCTGACCTCCTGAATAAGAGTTCGGGCCTGTTCACACTAGCGATTCTTTTCGGCGATTTTTGGGCGATGCGAGATCGCGGCGAGCACGCAACGAGCTCGCCGCGGGTCGTCGCGGCATCGCAGCAATTTTTTATCGCGATTGTAACGCCGCGTACTCGCGGCAACCTCGCCGCGATTTCGCTGTTGTTATCTTTACGGGCTTTCATTATTCACAAAATGGACTCTGACGAGGAGATACTTTTAGCTGTGTTGCTCAGAAGGCGATTAAATCGAAAACGAAAATCAAACCGTAAATTTTGGGAGGATCCCGCATTGGACTACCGCCTAGCAGAAAGTGATTATAATATTTTGTGCCCTTTCGCAAGAGTGTTGAATGTAACCCAAAATATTGGGTTGGTAAGAAAGTAATGAGCGATCGATTGAATTCCACATAAAATTTTTGAGAGAGTTCTAGAATCTTCTAAGGTCGAAAGTATATAAAGGGCGAGTCGCACAGTTTCTCGTCAGTCATTCACTAGCTGTCGCCGAGCTAATATAAGGAAGAAAATGGACGAATTAAAAGTGCATGGCATTGCTTACTATATGAATTTCAGTCTGGCCATTCAGCCGCCGAAGCAGTGCGTAATATATGTCAGCGTGTTGCTCCTGAAGTTGTGTCTGAGGCCACGGCGAAACGATGGTTCCAGCGGTTTCGTAGTGGCGACTTTTCATTATCAGATCAACCTAAGTCTGGTCGACCGGTGAAGATTGATGTAGCCAAATTAAAAACCTTAATTGAAGGAGATCCGAGGCTAACGAGTCGTACTCTTGCTACCGAGTTAGGCTGCTCTCATGTCACCATAGAAACACATTTACACGAGTTGGGAAAAAACTACAAATACAGTATGAACTGAAATAGATACCATACACTAAAGAAAAAGCGATCAAGCCCACTGGTGGCGAAGCCGGGAATCGAACCCGGGTCTCCAGCTAACGCGGCTGACGTGTTCGACCGCTACACCACCCCGACCGCCGAGGTACCCGTCGAAATTTCTCTAGTGTATGTTATCTCTGAAGGCTAGGCGCCTTTGACCAACTCTAAGGGCGAGCAATTAGTGCTTGCACCTCCTATATGAATCCTTTTGCAGGATTACGATATAGCGAGAGAGATGGTGCTGCCATCTATCGATGTAGGGAACAAATCAAATTATTTTATGAAATATTTTTTGATTTGTTTTTTTAAGTAGTAACACTACTATATATAAATTATGAACTGAAATAGATACCATACACTAAAGAAAAAGCGATCAAGCCCACTGGTGGCGAAGCCGGGAATCGAACCCGGGTCGCCGGGTCGCCGGTTGCTCGCCCTTAGAGTTGGTCAAAGGCGCCTAGCCTTCAGAGATAACATACACTAGAGAAATTTCGACGGGTACCTCGGCGGTCGGGGTGGTGTAGCGGTCGAACACGTCAGCCGCGTTAGCTGGAGACCCGGGTTCGATTCCCGGCTTCGCCACCAGTGGGCTTGATCGCTTTTTCTTTAGTGTATGGTATCTATTTCAGTTCATAATTTATATATAGTAGTGTTACTACTTAAAAAAACAAATCAAAAAATATTTCATAAAATAATTTGATTTGTTCCCTACATCTACAAATACAGTGTTTGGATACCGCACGAACTTGATAGAGATCAACTAAACCGCCGTGCCGATATCTGCATACAACTTCTGTCTTTTCGCCGCACATTCAACTGGTTGGACTATCTTATCACTGGAGATGAAAAATGGGTCTTATATATAAATCACACACGCAAACGTCAGTGGCTAGCTCCAAACGAAAAAGGAATAGAGGCACCAAAAACAGAGCCTCACCCGAAAAAAGTTATGCTGTCCGTTTGGTGGGATATTCATGGTATTATTCACTGGGAACTCCTACCAAGTGGAATGACTGTTACCGCATCAGTATACTGTAATCAGCTTGAAAATTTAAACCAAAAAATCTGTCAGAATCGTCCACAGCATGCTAAAGTTTTTTTCTTACACGACAATGCTCGCCCACACATTGCAAAAGTGACTCGGCTAAAGCTTTTGGAGCTAGGTTGGAAAGTGATACCTCATCCACCGTACTCTCCAGACTTGGCACCTACGGATTACGCATTGTTCAGATCGCTAAGCAATGCCTTGAATGAAAAAAAGTTTGATGATCAAGCCCATCTACGACAGTACGTAGCTGAGTTTTTTTAATCTAAACCTAAGAACTTCTTCGCCGATGCTATTCATTCTTTACCAGAACGATGGAGACAAGTAGTAGATAACGAAGGCCGTTATATTTTTGATAAATGATTAAAATAATAAATTAAATAAAAATTACAATATTGGTTATGATTCGCTCATTATTTTCTTACCAACCCAATAGTACATTTCGTTATAAGTGCGAGAAGTATGTCATTACTTCACGAGTCGCGAGGGACGAGTGACTGTGCTGGACGCTTGCGTATTTCTTCTATAAACAATTAATTATCAATTTCTGATGCCATTTTCGCGTAACGGGATGCAAATGCGTCTTTGACTTGAATGGTAGCATAAAGTGGGTAGATTAGATTGTCTACCTCATAAACAATCGCGGCGATATCGCAGCTTGCTCGCCGCGTGCTCGCGGCGATATTATGCGATAAAATAATCGCCGCGATGCCGCGACGACCCGCGGCGAGCTCGCTGCGTGCACGCCGCGATCTCGCATCGCCTAAAAATCGCCGAAAAGAATCGCTAGTGTGAACAGACTCTAAATGTAGATTAATCTGTACAGTTCGCGGTCAGAAATGTCAAAGTTTATATTCTTTCTAGGTATATAGAGACACACATATCTTTTTGTTTAGCGGTTACAGAACGGTAGTTTCTTCTGAAGCGGTGTTTGATCCACTACGTTTGATGCTGACTGTACACACAAACTACAAATGTTATAAAAGTGAGAGAAGCCTAACGTACAGTCATTGAGCTAATTCATAGCCACAGAAAGATTGTGCTGTCAAATTATATACTTCAAATCTTATGGCTTTACAAGATTCCTGCAAATCTTGTGGCTTTACAAGATCGCTGCAAATCTTGTGGCTTTACAAGATCGCTGCAAATCTTGTGGCTTTACAAGATTCCTACAAATCTTGTGGTTTTATAAGATTCCAGCTGGACTCCAGATGTATTGGTAGTGGTAGCCCAAGAACACCAAGAATATCAAGAAAGGTAACTTTGATATGTTATGTAATTACTTATTTAAGTTTTTTTTTTACTACATAGTTGAAAATTATGAATTGTACCTCTAGGAGGTAGGGTATAGCGAATGATACGCTTTGTGTGGTAGGGCAGAGCACAGCGGATATCATCTCGCTCGAATCTAGAGCAGAACCCAACTGGGGAAGTACCTCCGCCTTACAGAAGACCGCAGCCAAATAGCACTAGACCCTACTCATAGTGTTGTGTTCCTACCGGTGAGTAAGGCTGCTAGAGCTCAACGAGGGTGCAGTGTGCTAGTGACGAAAGGATCTACGGAACTAATTTGTTCCGTCTATTGTCCTTTGAGTCGTCGGCAACCCGAACCCTCCTTAGAACTTGTACACTCCTTTTTGCTGTGTACTTAACACAGCAAAAGGCAGTGTACAAGCTTCTAATGGGATGGCAACGCGCATGTGACACTCCTTGAGTTGCAGGCGAAAACCTATGTTACGGTGACACCTTTCTATCCGGCGGCTTGTTTGCCACCGACGTAGTATTAAAAAATGACATGTATGATTATGAGTAATACAACTTACAGAGACGATCCGATAAGTTTTACGTCTCAATTGCTATGTTAATCGCTTCATTGAAATGGAATTATACTGATGCTGTATTTTTGTTTATGAATGTCCCCTTTATAAGATGCGAAAGCAAATTAGATTTAACGCGTTTGGGGGTTCTTAACTCATTTTTGTGTGTAAATATAAATACGTTTAAGTGAGCGTTGTGGCATCTTAAACTTTCCCAAAACGAGGTTAAATACGTAAATATATTTTTCTCAAACATGCAATGAAATATTGTCTTTACGTTCCTTAAAATGGGCTGGGAAGTATCGCTTTTTGGGCGCAACAACTCGAGAGGACTGTAAAGGGATTTCATATTATTTTTCAGGCCTAGGCCTGCAAAGTAACTTTTTTTTTTATAAAAATTATATTATTTAATAATATTGTCCTTAAGAGCAACTTTTTTTTATTTCATTGTATGTTTGAGAAAAGCACTATACCGTCGCTGCGCGTGCAAATTTCGCTATGTGTTTTTAACCTACTTTACAGGAGACACAAAAAACTGTTTATTTCGGAAATTATTGAACATAAACAAATCAATATTTTTATGGAATAAGTATTTTCACTTTTGCATACATTAAGAAATTACTTGAAATTATATTTTAGTTATTATAAGGTTTAAAAAATATTTTTTCATAAATATGTTACATAGCGATTATAATTTGAGTCGTAAATAACCGGTATGTGTCTTACAATCACATAACTAGATTTTGTTCTTAAGGAACAAAATACAATTTGTGCACTTTATCGTCACATAGTTATTTAATCATATGATTTGAATTAACTATGTTGTTGTGTATTTGTAATTTATCAATTCATTTTCGAATTAATTATTTCAGAAAAACCACGAATTAGAACTATACGCTTAAATTGTGTATTAACTAACCATAATAAAAAACTCGATTAAATTAATATATTACAACTATAATAATATATTTATTCCATTATTTTTTATGAATGGTGGTTATTTCAGTTACAAAGTTGCTCAATGCGGTATTATGTAAACATTTATGTATTGAATAAGTTTTCATTATGCATGTTTAACTTGAAAAAACCGGATAATGCTAGTCTGGCTCGAACACCGAAGGTTACGTGTACATTTTACTATTTTTTTTCTCACAACTATATTAATAATCATGTACTGATGTATGGTGTAATACGATTTATTTTCCAAATTTCATAGTTTAGGTCAACCGGAAGTACCCTATTAATTTTGATTTCCTTGAGAGTGTAGTATTTTTTTCAACTCAATTAACCTATGTTGTATTTACCTACTTAAAAATGAGGCTTTTTTACAGCTTCAAGGAACGGTACAGTACAGTACACTTGAGTATACGGTTTTTCCGAAATAAAGAATATTGACAAATAGATAAACGGATTGACAAGAAAGTACACAATTGTATAAGGGTTCCATTTTTCCCTTTTGATCCGAAAAAGATAAAAAATCTTTGTCATTCAAAACTTTATGTGATTTCTCAAGTCAGCGTTTTTTCATTTATTAAACATTTCATTTTCATTAATTTATTTTAAAATGTTTCCAGAAAGGATATATAGATCTTATCACACAAAATTTCATACAAAACGATGTCTTACCACTTCAAGGCAATGTTAAATAACTTAGGATAAATTTATCTTATTTCAATATTTTGTAATATAAGTACGTTTACACACACTGAACCCTATACGAAATTTGTCAGTATACTCAACACTAATAAATTTCTGACAGTTAATCTTAAAAATCAATTTGAAATGATTTATTTTTAACAAATATTAAAAAATAACTATTCGGTCAGAGTGAGTACTTTCAGACATAGTCTCAATAAAAAGGGAAACTACACTCTCTGTTTCATTTATAGAGGTTATACTTGACGACAAACCCACCTACCATACACCCATTTAATCAAGTTTTAAGAGAGTAGGCTAGATTTTTATAAGAAAAGCCTGCTATGTGACGCAAAACACACGATCTGGAAACATTCACGATTTCTACAAATAGTACAAAATTATCGCTATGTTTGAGATTGTACAAATCGGGCACAAACATCTAACACATCTTTTTATACAATATTTCCGAAAATATAGCTATGTGTCATAATTCACATAGCAGGCGCAATTCCAAAACTGCTGTTATAAGAAGATAATGTAGTTTTGTGATTTATTGCAGTTAGCGATTATAGGAAGAACATTCAATGTATGGGCGTCACATATCTACTTTTGATAAAACCTGTAATACTGAAATGAGCTCGACGCTGTTTTTGGAGCATATGTATTTAGAAATAAGGTTTAAAATGGTATTGAAAACGAAAAATCGCTAAAAATCACATAGCGAATTTTGCACGCGCAGCGACGATACATGCCTCGGCGTGAAAACGGATTCCCGGCCTCGTATCCCTATCCGGCCTCGCTCGCACGCTCGCTCGGCTGTATATACCCACTTGGCCGGAAATCCTCATTTTCCCGGCCTCTGATGTAATGTACTATTACCAGACTGACACGGATGCAAAAAGGACGCTTACGTAAATAGGTACATGTCTACCTATTGAGTTTCCGTGCAATCTGGAAGCAAATCGATTTTGACATTTGCACCTGCAGAAGCGAAACGCAAATAGTGTAGTAGATATTGTTAGGGTGCCTTTCCACCAGAGATGCGCTAAGTGGATATGTTTGATATCCACCAATCAGCTTGGTCGAACCGTTTAGCATAGCGCCTGTGGGAATGGATTCGACTAAGCAGATTAGTGGATCCACGGAAAGACCCTTTCCCGGGATTTTGATACTTGCATCAGAAACCCAACAATTTATAGCTGCATTATTGTCTCAGTATACGTAGTCAGAATCCGATCGGTACCTTTATGTAAGGCAGGCAACAGACAGTCTAAAATTCCATAGCCTTAAAAAATCATAATCTTACAAAATCAGATCGACTGCCTTGCCACACACATTCTTAAAATTCGGATTATTCGCAATCTGTGAGATCAATCTAAAAAAATTCATAATCTTAAAAAATAAGACTGAGTGTGGACAGTTGCGAAATTGAAAATTTATTACCACAGGAAAAAATACATTGATTATTGTGAACTATCTTAAAATAAACTAACTAATTAAACTAATTAAAAAAACTGTATAAGTAAACCTAAATGTATCTAAACTTAAATAAACAGTATAATAACAAATGTAGAGAAAAATAATATAAGAATTAATCCCACTAAGGACTACCCCCCATTGTTCCCTGCCTGGCCCCCAAAAGTCCCAAATATGCCGGCTGCGTTGCCACGCTGAATGGCAAGGGATAATTGTTGGACCAGATAAAATCCAGCCCGGGGGTCACCCCCTCTGTCCCTCAACCGGCGCCCAATCTCAGCAACCAGCTTCTTGGCCTCGGCACACCTTGCGAAATTGTATGGAAATCCGTGCACTCGATCTGATTTCATAAGATTATGATTTTTTAAGATTATGAAATTTAAGATTGTCTGTTGCCGGCCTAACTTTTGAAATGGAAACCCGCTTAAATAAATTATGGGAACCGCACACTGCCTGTATTACGAGTATGTCGACTACACAGTGTCCAAAATACTGGCGAGGTGCAGTCCTTAAACTTTTATTTGATTATCTCGTTACCTTAGTAAGTTTAGCACGTACTAATTATTCTAGGCATACTTTTTTCAAACGTGTATCTAAAAATTACAATGAGTATTTCTATGACATCGATCCATTTATGCATTCACTTCCAGCTTTAAAAGGACTTATTAGATCTAAACTTTTGTTGTTAAAGTAAATTTATCATATGTTTTTCTCCTCGCAAAGACGCATTTGCATGTTTTTGATGTATACCCTACTTTTTAAAACATTTATGAACCTCCAGGTCTTTTATCCCTTATACATGTTTGCTACCTATGTTATTTGATATATGATTGTATGTGTTCTGAACAATAAAAAAAAAGAAAAAATAAAGCACGGTTTATACAAAATAATAGTAAATTACTACAGAGGCCGGGACAAAAGGGGTTGCCGGCTGAAGACATATACACGTAGCGAGCGTAGCGAGGCCGGATAGGTCTGAGGCGGGCAACCCCATTTCCCGCCGAGGTATCTATCGTGCTTTTCTCGAAAATGGTATGAAATAAATACTGAAAATAAAAACTTCGAATTTATCTGGGTGCGTCGTGGAGCAAAAATTATTAAATTTTCGTTCTCAACGTTTCGTTCTGTACAACCTCGCACAGAACAATAAAAATCAGAAAATGAAAAAAAAAACGAAAAACAAAATGTTACAAAACGCACCTAAGATCAAATATTGCCGAGACCTTGTACCAGTTGCAGTCGTAACGTCTGTAAAGCCCCTTATAGTTTTTAAATGGCCAAATACCTAGATGTTACTTGACAAATATCAGTGACTGGGAATTAAAAAAGAGGACTTTGCCGGCCTAGACCTGCAATGTTTGTATGAAATTCCATTATCGACATCTTGTCTTAGCCGCACCTCCTCATCACCATCCTCCTTGTGTTATCCCGGCATTTGCCACGGCTCATGGGAGCCTGGGGTCCGCTTTGACAACTTCGCGGCCAATTATTGTGTTAAAATGTCCTACAATATTAATTTATTATTTATTTATTTATTATGACATCGAAAACTATACTGTACAACAAATAAGCCTTATACCAACATAGCTATACCTTCGAAGCCTTGGCATTTTTAACCACCGACGCAAAAACGACGGGGTGTTATAAGTTTGACGTGTCTGTCTGTCTGTCTGTCTGTTTGTCTGTCTGTGTGTGTGTCTGTCTGTGGCACCGTAGCTCCCGAACGGGTGAACCGATTTCGATTTAGTTTTTTTTTTGTTTGAAAGCTGAGTTAGTCGGGAGAGTTCTTAGCCATGTTTCATGAAAATCGGTCCACTATGTCGCGGTCGGGGGTTTTTTCAGAATTTTAATTATGTGGTTAGGTTATTATGATGAAGTTTATTTATGAAGAAATTGATCCTCAAAACCTAAAGGAACCTTTCAGAAATCATGTCCGCTCACGAACCAAATCACGACACCTTAACTTTTGACGTAGCGATTATTTATCAAAATAAACAAATGGGGAAACAACGACCATCTGTCTCCTCGACAACGTCCGATTTATCGCGCGCACAAATGATAAGTTACCCTTCTTTGGCAACCCTATACTTTACCAACATTAACAACCTTATCCCCTTGTTTCAAAGACGCGATTCGAACGGTACTCTGAGTCGGTTTGACAAGTTTCAGCGATGGCCCCCTAGGGTTGTCTCATTTTTTGCTGGCGTTTAGTTTCCTGCTGTTAGTTTTGATTTTTTTTGCTTGTTTTGTTCGCGCTCTGGGTTGTTTTTGCAAATACTCTTGAATTAGTTTGCGTCACACTCAACGTTGAACTGTGAGTTTATAGGTAAAGCCTGAAAGAGGATTAATAATAACGTACAGTCAACCAATTGGAACCATAGGCCACTGTAGAACTGTGTCATAGTGATGTTATAAATCAGATATAGTAAGAAATCTTTACTGCTTGTCATTTTGACATGGTTGTAGAGTGGCTAGGGTTCCAACTGGTTGACTGTACCTATTCACTATGTGCACGACTGGTGCTGCCCTCATTTCATCGGCTTTTTCACATAAAAAATTAAACTTAGAAGAGATCCCTTAAAGGGATAAGTTCGCCTTTGTACTAGTGATAAGCTCTTTTTCTTGTGTGTTGTATTATTTTCTGGTATTTACAATAACGTGTTTTACTACTACTACTAGTACTACTAAAATTAAAATTTTGAAAAAACCCCCGACCGCGACATAGTAGACCGATTTTCATGAAACATGGCTAAGAACACTCCCGACTAACTCAGCTTTCAGACAAAAAAAAACTAAATCTAAATCGGTTCATCCGTTCGGGAGCTACGATGCCACAGACAGAAACACACACAGACAGATAAACAGACAGACAGACAGACAGACAAGACAGACAGACAGACAGACATACAGACAGACAGACAGACACGTCAAACTTATAACACCCCGTCGTTTTTGCGTCGGGGGTTAAAAATAACTTCATTTGCCAAAACTATACAAAATAAATATTAGCGAGAAAAGTATCTGGTTTCAAGTGGATTAATTTTCTTCGTTAAAGACATTAAAATGACATTGGCTTATAAACATACACCGGTTTCGCGGGGGCAAATCTGTACTGACGTTTAATAGTGCGAGGACACATTAAACTAATTTTATTATTTGATATCGATAAAAATGTCGTACAACCGTTGTGTAATTTCAAGAATTTGAATGAAGAAGAAAACTACAAAATAAACTTTTTGAGGAATTAACTTTCTTTAATATTTAATATAATTTTCATAATATACAATCAAAATTTTTTACACATATTCCACATTTTCGTGACATATGAATTTTACATTTCTTGCCTTTGTTTTGTTTCTTTTAAGTCGTACCTTTATCATCTATATCTGAATGGTCAGGTTTCCAGGAAGATGAATGATATTTTTTCTTGCGTGGCATTTTTAGCCGCCTTAAGAAACAAAAAGGTAGATTTAATTGATCGGAATGCAAAATAATATTGTTATAGGTACTAGATGAATTATTCAACGATTCAATGGTTGTCAAAAGTGACTCGACACAGTCAATGTCAGATATCGGTTGTTTATAGTTGCGATAAGTATAAATGAAAGAGGTTTGCACATAGTTAAACGTATTCAAACTTAGCCATTAGTTTAGTTATGATAATGATGTTTAAAAATTTATTTTTATGGATGTCGATAAACTAAGTCGATATTTAATGAATCACTAGCACTGGTACATTTTTGCCCCCGCGAAACCGGTGTTTGCTTATAAAGGTCACATTCATAGAACCATTTTGTTAATTTTCTGAGAAATTTATTACCGCTGCAGTGCAAGTTATCTATTGGAAAACAGACATTACTGAATTTTCACTGCAGTATAGAGAGTGTAACAAAAATGGTGGTGATCCGTTTAAGGGCGTACTCAGTATCGTATTCTTATCAGGAAAAAGTAGAAGAAAATGAATGAAATGAATGGTATGGTATGAGCCGGGCCGCGCGAATCGGTCGAATCTCCATACAAAGATAAAAAAAATTTTTGCGAAAAAAAATTTTTATCCTACTTTTTCCTGATGAGAATACGATACTGAATACGCCCTTAAACGGATCACCACCATTTTTGTTACACCCTGTATTTAAGCCACTTATTATATTAATTTCACGGAATCCTTAATTGATAGGTACTGCAAAAGTGCATGGCGATTTATCAATGAATTCATTCATAATTTCTCCATGCGCTTTTGCAGCTGATAGTACAGTCACCAGCATAAATAAGTGACGATTTCTGTACCTTGTCATATTAACGTCTTGTTTGAAATGTCGAAATGTCATATGATTCAGTCAAGTTGTGTTCGAATGTATGGGAAATTAAAAAAAAAATCCAGCTAAACTTTAATGTAGTATGGTACCTTAGGGTATAGTGCTTTGCGCACACTAGCGTCCCCTACCGTCCCCCTGACGCAACATCCCCTTTTAGAACGAAATAGGTCCCGGTTTACAGTTTTTCTTCATTTTTGAGAAAAGTATTAGAGTTAGGAAAAATTAAAATTTTGAAAAAACCCCCGACCGCGACCTAGTGGACCGATTTTCATGAAACATGGCTAAGAACACTCCCGACTAACTCAGCTTTCAGAAAAAAAAACTAAATCAAAATCGGTTCATCCGTTTGAGAGCTACGATGCCACAGACAGACACACACACAGACAGACAGACAGACATACACACAGACAGACACGTCAAACTTATAACACCCCTTCGTTTTTGCGTCGGGGGTTACAAAATTGTATAATGTCAAATTAGTTCTAACAGCCGCCGCTAGAGTTATGTTGAACATGCACATAAGATGACGTGTATTTGTGCCGTTATTTGGATAAAAGGACCTTATTGTTGGTGGCGCTTACGTCCCGCGGCGTCGTATTTGTATAGGAATATCGTTCATAACGTCGTAAGCGCCATCGAGCATCAATATGGTCCCTTTACCCAGATCACATTTATGACAATCAACGTCACTATGTCACGCACGTTGCCAATAAATTATATGTAAACTAAACTCATACCTATATTCTGTAAAGAGGTAGGCAGAACACATGAAACTGCTCAAGTTTTTGATTTCATATGTAAGTATAATAATAGTTTAGATATTTACTTACAAATTTTCGGTACAGTGACTATCGCACAACATGGATTCTTTTTGATATAAAGCAGATTTATAACTCTATTCTTAAAATGTCTTGAAAATGTCGAAATCTTTGGTACCTTCTTGGTATCGGGGTATGTTTTGATCCATTATATTCTTAATAAAAACAGGCGCAAATAACTAAGTACTTTTCGTGGAAAATATCTTTATTACAAAATGCTTTCCACGAAAATGGTTGTGATGACACGTTAAGGCGAATTTTCCAAATAACTGCCCTTATTATAACGACGAAATTTCTAGGAAGGTTACATTTAATAATCCATACTAATCCATACTAATATTATAAATGAGAAACTGTGTGTGTCTGTTTGTTTGTCTGTCTTTTACGGCAAAACGGAGCGTCGAATTGACGTAATTTTTAAAGTGGAGATAGTTGAAGAGATGGAGAGTGTCATAGGCTACTTTTTGTCTCTTTCTAACGCGAGCGAAGCCGTGGGCAAAAGCTAGTAAATTATAAATGGGAAAGTGTGCGTGTCTGTATGTTTGTCCGCCTTTCACGGCAAAACGGAGCGACGTATTGACGTTGGAGATAGTTGAAGGGATGGAGATTGACATAGGCTACCTTTTCTCTCTTTCTAAGTGCGTTTTCACATTATCCGATCCGATATCGGATGTCGGAAGGATTTCTATGGAAAAAATCCAAGATGGCGCCTGTAATGTATGAGATGTTGGTCTGACATCCGATATCGGATCGGATAATGTGAAAACGCACTAACGAAAGCGAAGCCGCGGGCAAAAGCTAATAATTACCAAACTCGCATAAAATGTAACTTCAACTAATAGTTGATGCGTATGTGAAAAAATACTAGAAAGTGAACATTAATACATGTATATTTAGTTGAAATTTCGTTCACCAGTAAAGTCTGTTACGCCTTCCAAAAATTGTAGATGTTTGCGTCATATCGGTTACCAATTACAACTGCTATGTTGTGTTGTGGAGCCGCAATTAATGTGAGTTTCAGTTGTTACAACATAATTAAGTTGTGTTGGTGACGGGTTGGGTGTATGGGGCGCTAAAATGTTGCTTTATTTATATGTGTCTACGATTATGCTTTGTTTCCTTTATTTTCCTAATTTAAATATTTTGAATCAAAATATTTCCCGTAGTTTTGAATTAAGAAATAATTTCCTAAATCAAAACTGAACGAACAGGGTACGCAGCCGAATGGCACAAACGCTCACGAAACGAAACGCTCGTAGATATCTATCTCTATTGCTCTTGCGCGACAGAGCCAGACTACCTATCGCGGCGTTTCGTTTTCGTTTCGCGTCGCAGAAATGCCATTCGGCTACTACGGCACCGGGGCACCTCCTGGGCCATTTTAGGCCACGCTTTCGTCTTGGTTAGTCTGTGGCCATGAGTGAGCCCATTTAAAAATATATATACATTTTCAGCGGATTAAAACGGCAGGAACACAACACTATGTAGTATATCTATTGTCTTGGGAAGACAACACTAGTTATATAGTATCTAAGGCACTTAATATGTCAAGAATTATTAGAAGTGATTAAACTTTTTTCTTTAACTCTGTTTGCAAGATGGTGTGAAACGCCAACGCAACCAGAACGAATACCAACCTTATTCCTATACAGATACGAACTTACTCGTGTTTCCCTGAGATGCAAAAAACACCACGTTATTGTACTTAAATAGCATTAAGTTAAATTTTAATTCTCATTTTAAGTGAATAATGTATATTCTTATGAGAATAAATGTCTTAAACCATAACCTTCAGGACAGTCGCTAAGGTGCTATCAAAACCAGCTCAAAAATATAACAAAATTTGAACCCCGAATCAGGCTCAAATAGTAGATATATTTCTGCAGCAACATAGTACCTAATAGTGCACATACTCGAGTGCCGATTGCGAACGAAAACTATCCGCGATCCACGTGGCGGCAGCGATGGCCAACCTTTTCTATAGTCGGTATAACTAAAAACAAAAAAAAAATGCACGTAGACGTACTAATTAGTTATTCACGATACAAATGCCGCAAAGAGGAAATTCTAAATGAGTGACAATAAATTAAACAGATACAAGTTACGAATTTAAACATTAAATAAATGTCATATACAAAGAAAAAGTGACCAAAGCCACGAGCCTTCGGAAATGTCATATACTTAGAAATTTCGACCCTTGCTTTCGTGGACCGATAGCCGAGTGGTTCTGGCATTCGCCCGGTAAGCGGAGTACGCTGGTTCGATTCCAGCTCGGAGCACTGGAGGCTTTGGTCACTTTTTCTTTGTATATGACATTTATTTAATGTTTAGAACATAATAGTAGTGTTACTACTTAAAATAACAAGTTAAAATATTTTCTATGAAAGTAATTTAATTTGTTCTTAGAGTTACGAATTTCCTCTTCGCACATGTATTGTGTGGCATTTTACAGGACATGTCTCTTTGAAGTTTCGACGTGACAAGAAAAAGATACCATATATGCATATGTACTATCTAATGATACTAAACACCATTATCTAGATAAGATTGACTAATATAACAATAACATTTTTTGTAAATAAGTACCTAATTTATTTATTTTAATAACGCAGTTTTAATAATTTCAATAGGTTATACACAGTTAAGAACAATAAAGTAACAGTACTTAACTAACATTTAAAATGTTCAAAATACGAGTATATACTAGGTGAGGATGTGATTTCTATACAAATAAACTTAAATTTCCAGCCAATTGAGCAGCAAACGGAATGCCTGACCGCAGAAACATAATCAACCAACTTCCTTCCCAACAAAGCGAAACTCAATCAGACCTCACATTTATACCATAACTTATGGTTACATAATAAACGCGTTTATACCCGGGGAAGCACAGTTCCGGCGGAAAATCCGGGAGGCACAGTAACACGGATACACCATTAGTCATCTCCTAAAAAGGGTTGACTCACTATCTGTACAAATGTCGTATGTACCTTAGAAAGTTATATGAACTTGTGACGTTTTACAATGATGAAGTAATAGGTTTACCGATAGAGGAGGTGCCAACTTGCCAAGTTACCGTCGGTAAGTTTGAGCAAGAATCAAGTTGCGCGTTACGACAATATGTCATGGATGTGTTGGTTTGAAACTTATACGCTCTCAAATGTCAAACGGGCGGGGCGGATGACGCACGTTAAGTTTCGATTCAATGGCAGAAAAAACTTTTATCATGTTTTAGTGGCAATTATGCATAGTTACATACTTGACTACTTATTAATTTACCAAAATGGGATCTGATCGGATAAAAGTAGATTTTATATGTACCTCCGACGTTTCAATGCAATTTATTTATTTATTTCAGACACCGTGTTTTTTTTTTGTTTTCCGTTAAATTCGACACGTAGATAGGTTCATTATTAGGAACCACCCTGTATGTCACTTTCAGTTAAATTCGCAAAAAAAAATTCATACATAATAAATGAATTTATTAGTGTGAGAGACCCTTAAGAATCATTTGACACTAACTTGAATGTTAAGTTAGTGTCAAGTGATTGACGGCACAAATGTCAAAACAAATAACGTTAGGAATTGGTAAAGGCTGTCACACACGTGTTCAGTAATTATCTTTATTTTTTAAATAATTCTAGTTTCTTAGAGACATTAATTGTATTTGGTCTAAAGAACCTTCCCTTAAAGTTAAAGGAATTCAATAAAAACAGGGTGTATATTATAAGTTCATACTTTTGTTAGTATTACATTACTGTTGTTAGTACATATATACCTCCATTTTTATAAACATTTAAACATCTCTTTATATCACTTCGAGAAACTCTATCGTTTCGAGGAACGTCGTCTTATAAACATTGAAGATACACTACGAAAGTGATGAGCGTCCTGTTCGCACTTTTTGTAAGTATTGACCGACGGGATAGGCCACATCACGCAACCATGCTTGCCCGCCAGATCCTGTTTGCGATTATTATTAATTAAAATTGTAGCTATCAGTGAGTGCATAAATATATTTTTAGTTTTACAAAAAACTTATTTTCACAAAACTGTTGCGAACCTCTGTCCAATGCACGCTCTTCACGCTGCGATGGCTCCAAATAACGAGTAGAAAAGCAGACGCTGCCAAGACAAAGGCTTCGTTGACACGTGCCCTTTACGTGCATTAACATCTACACGAATATGCACCATGCACCGCTGGGGTAAAGATGGGCTATCTTGACACGTGCCTCTAGCAGACCTACCTCATAAATACCTACACGGACATGCACCATAAACCATTGGCATAAGGATGAAGGTGTAGGTTTGACAGGCATGCATATTTTAGAGATTATTGTCCATTATGGTGCATTATTGTTATGAAAATCTTTGTGTAAGAAAGTCTGGGTTTTGCGTCTGGTTTGAAAACTACTGTACATACCTCGTGGGTGGATATTTACACTAAGTACCTATATGTATATATAGGCTTGTGCCATTTCGTTCATTGATCGGAGCGCTCCGATCTCGTTCAATCGCTCCCACGAACTAGTTCGCTCTTTTAGGTCTTTGCTCATTTAGTTCAGTCAGACCAGCGACCACTACGGTAGGAAAGATCAGAACAAATGGGATCGACTAGTGTCAAAATGATACGAATATTCCACAGCATTTCCACAGATAATAACAATTCCGGGCCGGAAGGTTGTAAGTAACCGAATCTTAATATGAAAACTTGACGTTTTTGTGTCGCTTCGCTAAATATCTCGCTCTCGGTCGGCGCAGTCACACACACTCGTTCCCGATCCAAACCGCTCGCGCTCGCCGATCTTATACTGAACTAAATGAGCAAAGACCGATTCACAGAACACGGAAAGATTCAGTTCATTTCGGTCATTGATGGGATTTTATTCCTAACAGTTCATAGTTCGTGAACGATACAAGTCTAATATCGAAGAGACTATTAGATCTTTAATAAAAGAACGTACCGTTTTTAACCCTTTGAAGCCAAGAACCACTAAAGTGGTCGTGTGCCGTCGTGCCCACCAAGCCAGTAACCACTATAAGTGGTTATGGCGGACGCTGTCAAAGCAATTGTCGTGCTATAAGGTTTATATTCGTCATTTACTAGTAGAAGTATTGGAATTTGGCATGTACGCCACATTTTGACCCAAGAGGAAAAGCGTTCAAAAGATTCACTCCTTTTTGCTGTGTTAAGTACACAGTAAAAAGGAGTGTGCAAGTTCCAAGGAGGGTTCGGGTTGCCGACTACTCAAAGGTCAATAAACGAAACAAATTAGTTCCGTAGATCCTTCCGTCACCAGCACACCGCACCCTCGTTGAGCTCTGGCAGCCTTACCCACCGGCAGGAACACAACACTATGAGTAGGGTCCACTGCTATTTGGCTGCGGTCTTCTGTAAGGCGGAGGTACTTCCCCAGTTGGGCTCTGCTCTATATTCGAGCGAGATGATATCCGCTGTGCTGTGCTCTACCACACAAAGCGGAATATCATTCGCTTTGCCTTCACACGAGAAAAGTACGGTAAACATTGCCAGTTTTTCTAGGTAACAATTCTTAAAGCAGACATGAAAAAGCTACAGTCACTACAAAGTAAATAAACACACAAAGTTTTCAAGCAAAATGGATAAAAACTTACACCTACGAACAAAACATTTACATACAATCACAGCCAACCTTATACCAACATTCATACTATTTCATACACCTTTTGCGTTTGGAATAAGGTTGAACTCTGTATACATTTTATGATCATGTACATAGTACATGTTGGTACTTGATATGCCGCGTTTACATCTATCATCTATTCCAGTAGCATTAAAGTCCAGTCGGATCGTTTACACGAATTCCAGTTAGTTATTCAGTGAAATTAGATATTTGTTCTTGAGTCATGGGTGTTTTCTATGTTTTAGTTTTAGTTTAGTTTTATTTCATACATTATAAATTATGCTGTGTTAATAACCTATATGAATTTACATTATGACCGTCAAAATAATTATAATTATTTCACATGCATTCATTCAATTATATAATGTATATAAGTATTTGTGTATTATATATATCGTTGTCTGAGTACCCACAACACAATACAAGCCTTCTTGAGCTTACCGTGGGACAGTTAATCTGTGTAAGAATGTCCTATAATATTAATATTTTTTTTGTATTGTATTCTACAATATCGCCTTTCCGTATTTCAGACAGCATTTCATCGGCATCTAGTCAACGATTGTCATATCGGCTAGACTGGCAGTGCTCCTACTAGAATGGAAAGTAACTGGCACATGCGTGAACAAGGCATAATGTATACTTTCGCGAAGGCGTTTGTGTAGTGGATGTTAATAGATGAGTATGGTAATACGGACTGACTGGAGAAAAGGTTGTTGTTGAAAATTGATAGGTGCGTAGAATAGGTGTGGCGTAACTAAGTATAAGATAAGGTAAAAGACATTCTATTAGGTACATGTAGCCAAAAAAGTGATTATCGACTTATTACGTGAGTTATGTGTTTGAAAATAGAGTCGAAAAGCGGTAAACCACTTTCTTGGCTGACCGTACTTGAAACAAATGCTATAGAGCTCTTCTAGTATTTTTTTTATAATTTATATTAGCCTATACCAGCGCTGGAAGTCGCCAGCAATATGCTGAGATTAAACCATTTCGTGGCACCTTCTCGTTTTTATGTGTTACTATTTGTAGTAATTTTTCTCTTTTGTGTGTTTACGAATAAAATTTATTTTATTCTATTCTATTCTATGCTATTCTATTCTATAGGTATTGTCTCCTGATGCTAGGTAAAGGCCTCTCCTGATTTTCTAGTATAAATACATAACAGTTATACTATATAGTACTTTCTCTTCTTTTTAGTATATCTATGAAATAAAACTATGGAAACGGATTAAATCGCGTATAATGAATTTAAAATACATTCATTACACGCGATTTAATCCGTTTCCATAGTTTTATTTCATGAGTAACTATCGCGGTAACCGAAGACAATATTACCTATTATCTAACTTTTAGTATATTATATTTTTATTTATTATAATTTTTTTTTAAGTTAGTTAGTTCAATTAGTTATATTTTAGTTTTGTATAGTTATTTTTAAGTTTTTGTGGAATACCGTGTAATGTATGTATGTGTAAATTCACTGAAATAAACTCTTTACTTTATAGTAATAGCGCCGTGTGCCTGCTATACGGCCACAACTCAAAATTTTTAATTTTCTGGATTATTGCAGATTCGTATTCAAAATTGTTCAATTTACGACCTTATTTCGAGAGCCATAGCAAAAAAGGTCCTTAAGAGCCTTTTTCTCACAAGTGGCCGTATGGAATTGACCATAAATTGTCAGAATATTCCCTGCAATACGGCCACTTGCCAGTTTGTTCCCATGTAAACCGACGGCCGTTTTGAGTTGTGGCTGTATAGCACACGTTTTAAATGTAAGTTTTGAGTTGCGTCCTAAAAACTTGAGTGATAATTGCGATAAATCCCTTTAAATATTATGTCAAACAGTCAGTATCACACTAATTATTACAAAATTACCAGCCCGACGCCGAAACTACTACACAAAATGATTAAACAAATCTCAACTTTGTTTTCTTACAAGTGCAGTTCAATATGTCTCATTACTAAAGGTCATCATTATTTTTAGCAGTCAGCACACGTTGTTCTCTACTTAAATTATTAAAAAAACTAGACTTAAGATATTCAACGGCATTTGTCGAAAGTGTCTTAGTTGTCAAAGCGGACCCCAGGCTTCCATGAGCCGTGGCAAATGCCGGGATAACACACAGTCAAGGAGGATGATGATTTGTCGAAAGTGTCTTAAGATCTGCCCTTTTTCCGCTAAACTTGGTTATGGGGCACATGAAATTCAGGCTTCTATCCAGGGTGACATCAAGATACGTAAGCTACAAAGTTTTGTTTGTTTCAATTTTAAATAATTAATATTATTTGGTAATGACGTAATATAATGTTGATGATATAAGCTAGTTACACATAATTATTGCTATCGTTACTTTCAAAGTTCGTAAATAAAATTATTTTAACTATTTGGTGTTTTTTCATATATATTTGCATGATACCTTTATTGAATAATATCGTTTAATTTTGGACGCATCTCAAAATCATAAAAAAATGTTTCTGCAATACAGCCATAACTCTAAATACCTGTCTTTCAGGCATTGTATCTTAAAAAAAAGATTTTTTTTGCGAAAAGTGGCGTGATCTTATGGAGGATTATATCATTCCGAGTAAAAATAGCTAAATTTCAAATTCATAGACCTAAAACTCAAGAAGTAAGATCCTATTTAACAGCCTCAACTATACTCTCAAAACTTTGAGACGCGATTTCTCGAAAAAATGGTTTTTTGAATTGTGGCCGTATAGCAGGCACACGGCGATAGGTACTAGTACTATCCTACGTCCCAAAGCTGGGCACAGGGTAAATCAAATGAAATCAAATTTAATATCTTTATTGCTGTAAAATTACCCGTTACATACATACATACAATCACGCCTGTTTCCCAGAGGGGTAGGCAGAGATCACGGATTTCCATTTACTACGATCCTGACAAACCACTTTCGCTTCACACACCCGTTACATAAAGTTAAATAAAGTAGGTAAAACGCACAAACGCTCACAATAATATGTGTTTCGTAGCTAGCTACGAGGTCCTATTTACCTCTATCGCTCTTGCTTAATGACGCGACCTACACTTTAAAGCTTTCTGAACCGTAACCTCAAGGCATATTCACAGATAAGTGGGGGGAGCGTGCTTCTTCTAAGACAGGAATGGCGTCGTACGGTTCACAAAAGTGTTAGCCTTTTTGAGACACAGCGTTTAGAAAACCTTGACGCAAAACGCCCTTCCCGGAAGACCAGACCAAAGCAGTCCTACACTTGCACATATAACACAGCTGTCTAGCTAATATTGTGCTCCATGTAATCGCACGTTTAAAACCAAAACCACAACTCAGACCACATGGACTAACAAGGAGTCGCCATAGCCGGATACAGTTTGGACGACAATTATATATTATGAAATATGAGTAAGACGAGACTATGTCACTGCGATATTAAAACATGTCACTGCGATACAAAATCGACTTAACAGTATGAAAAAAGTTATTACATATTTCAAAATAATCACGCCATGAAAAACGGCGCTTTCAACTTTTTAATCTTTCTGGCCGGACTATAATTTCAGGCTCGCTTCAGTTTGCGCTTGTCAAGTACATTTTTAATAAAGTTATTGTGAAACTATAAAAGCAACCGTTTCAAACGAAGCCGTGCTGAGATCAAATTAAATTTTTACGTTCAGCCATAGACTATTAAAACAAGAAGACTGAGAATTCCTACAAAAGGCTTCAGTGTTTCTAAAATATTCAGCAACGTCCGTAGGAAATACTAGACTTGGTATTTTTTTTTTACTATTTTTGTACTAAGGGGGTGATGAAAGAAGTCTTGAAATGTAAAATTTTCTAATTCAAATTCAGTTGTACTATAAAATGATAACTGTAGAAGAAGCGCTCGGCATCCTTTGGCACTGGTCCCCCAAAAGCAAGTAAGCTATGACTCTATGAGCTACCGGCTATAGCCTCGTAGCGCCCACCATACAAAATTTTTGCTAGGGAGTTTCGATTCTTATTGTACTTGAGATTGAATTCAATTTCATTTGTTCGAAAAATTTTAGAAGAAATTATATTTTATTTATTTACATGAAAGTTAAAATTACATTGAAACCAAATGTAGGCTTCAGAGAGTACATTGGGCGCGGTTTGGTAGTTAATACCTCGTCGAGCTATAACTCGGCCGCGCTATCATTGCGTCTCTTTTATTTACACTATCGGCTCGACTATCTATCAGCGACTATCTTTTGTTCTTTTTATAGCCGATAGCTCATAGCTTACTCGCTTTTGGTGGGACTTAGTGCCTTTGGCTCATTGGTAGACCTTACGTTCCAAAAATGGCGGGTTATACAGAGTGTAACAAAAATGGTGGTGATCCGTTTAAGGGCGTACTCAGTATCGTATTCTTATCAGGAAAAAGTAGAAGAAAATTTTTTTTTCGCTAAAAAATTTTTCACTTTTGTATGAGCCGGGCCGCGCGAATCGGTCGAATCTCCATACAAAGATAAAAAAAAATTTATCCTACTTTTTAGGGTTCCGTAGTCAACTAGGAACCCTTATAGTTTCGCCATGTCTGTCTGTCCGTCCGTCCGTCCGTCCGTCCGTCCGCGGATAATCTCAGTAACCGTTAGCACTAGAAAGTTGAAATTTTGTACCAATATGTATATCAACCACAACAACAAAGTGCAAAAATAAAAAATGGAAAAAAATGTTTTATTAGGGTACCCCCCCTACATGTAAAGTGGGGGCTGATATTTTTTTTCATTCCAACCCCAACATGTGATATATTGTTGGATAGGTATTTAAAAATGAATAAGGGTTTACTAAGATCGTTTTTTGATAATATTAATATTTTCGGAAATAATCGCTCCTAAAGGAAAAAAAAGTGCGTCCCCCCCCCCCCTCTAACTTTTGAACCATATGTTTAAAAAATATGAAAAAAATCACAAAAGTAGAACTTTATAAATACTTTCTAGGAAAATTATTTTGAACTTGATAGGTTCAGTAGTTTTTGAGAAAAATACGGAAAACTACGGAACCCTACACTGAGCGTGGTCCGACACGCTCTTGGCCGGTTTTAATTTTTCCTGATGAGAATACGATACTGAATACGCCCTTAAAAGGATCACCGCCATTTTTGTTACAGCCTGTATTCTGGATGACATTAATTTAGCTTTGGACCGGAAAATATCATTTGTTTACCTTTGATCTGACGTTACAGGTTACTTCTATGTATGTTATTTTGTCGCTTTCAACCCGTGACACTTTTAAAGATAATACTAGCTTTTTCCCGCGGTTTCGCTCGCGTTAGAAGGAGACAAAAAGTAGCCTACATCACTCTCCATCCCTTCAACTATCTTCACTTAAAAAATCACGAAAATTCATCGCTCCGTTTTGCCGTGAAGGACGGACAAACAAACAGACACACACACTTTCCCATTTATAATATTAGTATGGATATTCTATTCTAGCTCTTCTTGTTTTAATAGTCCCTGTTCCGCATTTCAATCCGCACAAAGCTTCACAAATCACGTTCCTCTGTTATGACGAGAACTAAGAGCTACAGGGCCCATTTAGACGGTACGAGAACTCGTATACGAGTTTTATTACATTGCGGTACTTGATGGCTGTGCAAATTGTATGTAACCTCAACTGCCCGCAATGTAACTAAAATCGCATGCGAGTTCGCACGCCGTCTAAATCAGGCCTTATACTCACAATGGGTTTCAACCGCAATTATATCGTCACTACTTTAAAAAAACTTGTATCTTCGTCTGTCAATGAAAAGAAAATTGTAGTTAGTATGTATAGAATGCATATAGACTTACTGCGTTTTAACTTTGAGAAGCAGCGTGAGATACGAGATTTTTTAAAAGTAGTGACGATATTTAGGTTTGTTTAAGGGATGATTCTTAAAATCCGCCATATTTGAAAACCGGTCGAGGACAGTACGGTCAATTGCAATCCTAGGTCACTCTAGAACCCTGTCTTATTGGCACAGTGCTTTATTTGCCATTGAAGTTACTTTGACGTTTACTGTGAAAATGTTCTACATTAGCTAAAGCCGCGTTTTCAATTAGTGTTCTGATCTGAGTGAGCATTTGTTCGTACGTGCGCAGGTGAAAATACTTGACTTCATACTCATTTGTTCATAATATTCTTAAAATATTACATGTCAACACCAGGGAATATATTATTATGTATCATCAATTCATCACATTATTTACAATGGGTAATAAAATTATTAAAAACTATAAAATTAAGAGTCAATATTACAATAAAAAATATCATGTAGGTACATTTAAATAAAATGACAATAAGAATAAAAAAAATTTGAAAATGAAATTAATAACATCTTTATTTAAATGAACATATTTACATAATTATATAAGAAACTAAGACTAAACTTAAAAGCTAGCTAATGTCTAAAATAGGCCCTTGAGGAATGCCTCTCGTGATAGCATATTATCCCAAAACCATTACACATCACATTACCACCTGCCTTATCTAACGATCGACCGACATACTACTTAGAAGGTACGGCCATGTTCCAGAACGTTTTCGGCCCGTCCAATCCATCTATTCTCTACATTATAGCTAATACATGACATTGGCCATGAGAATGACAGTCCTTAGGCCGCAGAACCGTAAAGCCTGTCATCTCTCGCGTCGACATAATGACAACTAGCAATTTTGTTGTCAATGAGCGTGACGCGAGCGATTCAGGGCGTTAGCCTTCCATGAAACGGGAAATACTTGGGTGTTTTACTTTTCCTCTTATTTGAAATGAATAAGCCACTAAATAAATAGTATAGGAAATTAATAGACTAGTTTCTTATACTTAAAATGCAATATTTTACGCAGTGCACGAAATAAAGCACCAGAAGAATAACCTAACCACAAAATTAAAATTTTGAATAAACCCCCGACCGCGACATAGTGGTCAATTTTCATGAAACGCGGCTAAGAACACTCCCGACTAACTCAACTTTCAAACAAAAGAAAAATCTAAATCGGTTCATCCGTTCGGGAGCTACGATGCCACAGACAGACACACACAGAGACAGACAGACAGACACACACACAGACAGACACGTCAAACTTATAACACCCCGTCGTTTTTGCTTCGGGGGTTAAAAATATGGATAGTAGTTATGTTTAAACATAATTTCTATTTAATAAGTCAAAGAGAAAAAGATATAAAATAAAGTAAATAAATTGACCGTGACGTCACTCCTCAGTATTTCATAGTCATCCCATATTAGCAAATCGTTTTGACAGTTCTCAAATGCTGATTTGACTAGTAGGAAACTAGCCTATTGCTAACAAGTAGAAACTTCTGCTAATGAATCTTCATATTTCTGCACGATCTCCAAGCATACAACTGGAGGGACGTCGCTAAGGATCGGGATGATTGGCGTGCACTTGTCCGAGGCCAAGACTCATTTTATTTCATGTTTTTTTTAGTTTTTATAAATTTATGCTTTTATGTTCCTTATGTTTCTTCTTTTGTATGTTACGTTCCGTGATTTTTCTCACCTAATGGTCTCACCAAAAGACCAGCGCTGGAAGTCGCCAGCAATATGCTGAGGTGAGGCCATTTCGTGGCACTTTATTACTATTCTATGTCAGTGTAAAACTATTTATTATCTGTGTGCTTTCGAATAAAAAATATTCTATTCTATTCTATGTATTTTGGGTCGCTGCGCCAATAAGTAGTAGTAGTAGATCGGCGTCTAGCATCAACGATTGGCATTTCGGCTAGGCCGGTAAGAGCGAGCGGGAAAGCTAGCTATGATACGTTCACGAAGCGTAAGCGATTCTGACGTTGGCTAGGTACTTCTTTAAATTATCATAAAAAGGAAGCTCTAAGGATATTTCCACAACAGGAAAACCGAGAAAAACACATTATATTAAATCTGTACAAAACATTTAAGATATAATTCTGAAAATACGCTTCTTATCTCATATGACTGGCACAAAGTAGCAATTAGATGTAATGATACTATTGCGTGGTGCGACAAGGTCGCATATGACAAGGAGTTCTGGTGCAGTTGGAACCTTGTCTGTTGAAACGCTTCGCTTAATGGTGAACATCAGGGTAAGCTGCTTCCGTTAAGGGGAAAAGGGACGTTTTCGTAGAAACGTAGACCTCATTTTCCTCAGTGGATAAATTTAGATATTTTAAGAGTTTTGAATGATTCACGGTTATTTTCATTAGACTTATATTCACGGTCTATATCCCGGTCAATATAAGTCTAAGGGTCATTCTACGAGACAGCGATTTTTGTCTTATTCCTCTGTCCTTTTTTATTTTTGAAATTTGACCAATAAGGACATACTCTTGTGAAAATAGATTTATTTTTAGACATAACTATGGTTTTGGCCCATATTTTTGTGAACTTATTCATAAAATAAATTCATTATAACTTTTTGGTCCAGAGGAATAAGAAATTTAGGCCCCGAGGAATAAGATAAGTCAGGATAGGTTAACAAAAATGTTAAAAAACCGTATATTTATAAATTATATATTGTACTTTTGTTCACAAAACTATCAAAAAAGTATTTTAGAATATTTTTATTAATAACATTCAGACTGTAAATGCACTAGGTGCTAAAAAGATCTAAATTTTTTTTATTAATATTTTTAAAAAGATCTAAGTTTTTTTTTATTAAGGTACTTTTAAATATAGGAAATCACTTGATAACTACTCTTCTTTTTGAAAGTCAGTTAAGGAAAACAAGAAAAATTTAGAAAATTCTTATTCCATTGTCCAAAATCCATAGGAATAAGGGACAGAGGAATAAGAAATTATCAAAAAAAAACCAATGATTCATAATGTGTATAATACAACGCGGCTGTCGTTAATAATATGAATAGATAGTACGTAAAGCAATTAATTAAGCAAAAAAGTACATTTTTAAAAGTTACACAAATCCCAAAAAATCGAACAGAGTAATAAGAATGATACCTGAACCACGGACAGAGGAATAAGATATTTACCTTCGTAATTCCGGAGCCACGTGCAACAGCCGACACTTCCACCTCGTACCACGTTCCGAGCGCGACTGACTATTCCCCGCGGGGGGAAATTTGTCTACAATCTTCAATACGTTTACGATACAGGCGAATAAAACCCGCACCAGAGAAATAAGAATTTTGTCGCGGACATCTCTTATTTCCTAAATTTTAAATACAAAATTATAGATAAAAAAATACTTGTTAAATTTTAGTAATGTAGTAACTAATAATGTATCCATGTACTCAATCAAAATATTCGTTAAGTTGACTGAATTGAAGTTATCATCACATGTTTAGAGAAAAATGGAGAACGGACACGACAGAGTAGTAAGAATAACGGATATATTTTTTTAATATAAAAAATTACAATGACCTGATACTAAAGCTAATCGATGTCCCAGTGGACTAGAGATATAAAGTATCTCTGAAAAAAAAACAGGATTTTAAACTAAAGTTTTCAGTGAAATAAGCCTCCGGACATTGAAAATTAGGGTCTCGGAGAATCACCCCTAATAAATTTAGATATTTTGTTGAAAATATACCTTAACTTTAGCAATGAAGGGGTTCATTCCATTTTGTTGGGACAGGACGCCTTACGTATCAATAAAAAATAAAAAGGAAGAAAAAATCTAAGTGTCAATTGAAGCAAACTGAACATCAAATATTGTTTAGGTTTAGGATGTATAGTCGGCACTAAATACTTAGAAATGATGTCACAAGTACCTGTAACTGGAAATTAAAAACATATTACTTTCCGGTCTCAGGCATGCAAGGAATTTCAATTGTGGCGTATTAGGCGAGAGGCTGGTAACCTGTCACTGCAATGTCACAATTTCGTTTTCATTCAACCCCTTATTTGCCAAGAGTGGCACTGAAACTTGAGTAGTTTTATATGCTCTGCCTACCCCTTCATGGGATACATGCGTGATTGTTTGTATGTATGTTATATTTGTGTGGAAAAGCGACCGTCTTCTTCCTCCTAAAGTGACGTGAAAATAGTAACTGACACTTTCCAAACCTTAATACTAAAGGTATAAAGGTCACAACGAAACATAATATTTTCTCGTAAGTGTAGTGGATTCCTTATAATTATTATTATGGTCATATTATAATATTAACGAGTCCGCGCCTTGTGATTAAAATCTTACGGATATAAACACGGATGTCGCTGAGGAGTCCTCGAAATAAACATAACTATTAGTCTTACATAATAAATTGTTTTAAAAATGTTTTTATATTTTATTTTTATAAATACGTATTGTAGAATGAAAATAAATAAAGAGAAAAACAGTAATAATATGAGTTTTGAATGATTCACGGTTATTTTCATTAGACTTATATTGACCGGGATATAGACCGTGATTACCTTTTTGATTTTTGTCGAGCTCCCGATATTTCGACGCAGTTGCATGCATCATGATCCTTTGAGTAATTATGTTAACTAGAGAGGGCACCTCAACTTGATTTTGTGTAACAACACTTAGAGCCGATCGGCACAACCGCGCTTAGTCTGTGCCGAACGGCTGTGGTAGATTGACGTATCGCATTGAAAAATATTTCGTCTAAATAATGCCGTCATGTGTAGTGAGGTACTGTACAAACAGCTCAGGAAAATCTAACTAAAGCCAAGGAGTGACTTTTCATACGTAGGTTTACTGCATTTTTGTTTAAACACGCTTACTTTTAAAAAAATGTATCAATATAAACTCATGCCGAAGTGCCATGTTGCGGCGGCCATGTTTCGTTGAAACCAAAGAGTAAAAAATGCAACAAAAGCAGACGTGACAATATCGCAAGTTAGTTCAAATTTCCTATCATACATTAAATTATATATATGTATCGACGCAAAAAAGGTTATTTAATTATTATTGTCAGAATTGCACAGTTTTCCGACATGTCGGTCTATAACAGATTCTCAATACGCGTGTCGAATTTCATGTGAGTATGTAAATGTAAGTGCAGTACCTAACCTATCTGAATGAATTTGGGTAGGTAGACGGTCAAGCAAATTATGAGTATAAAAACGCGCGAAATTCAAATTTTGTATGGGACGATAAACCCGCGCCCATACATACATGGATGTAGATAAAGTTATGTATGCGACTATACATAATTAGGCATTAAAACATTCATGTTATCTTATTAACACAACAAAAACAACACTCATGTTTTAATGCCTACCATTATGCAACAGTCACATAAATAACTAATATCAAGTTGCGGCTACGTGTACACATGTATGCTCAGTCCGTATGCAGCTTTCTATGTGGGCATTTAAAAAAATTGGGATTGAGTTGTTAAGAAAAAGTTAAATCGCTGTTAGTTTTGCAACGATAATTAAGCATGGAATTTTAATAAAAACATCGTTTTTGTTTTAATTATGTAAATTATACTAAGCTATAATCTAAATTCAGAACGTGAAAAAAGTTTAGTTTTAAATACAGATTTCAAACTTGATTGTCGTTACAAAACTAACAGCGATTTATGTTTTTTGTTAACAAAAATGCCCATGTAAACCCATGTCACTTCTATACTACGACCTAATCTATGCACTCTATGCAGGACTCATCATCGCGACCGAAACGTCGTAAGCGCCGAGTAAAATCGTAGCGCTTGCGACGTTACGGAAGCAGGCCATTGGTTCACACCCCGCCCCCTCGCACCGCCTTCAGCTTACAGGCTGTGACACGTTCGTTGTTTGCTATAGCTCCTCTATACGAAGTAATAATTACTCAATGTCATGATCACGGAAAACTCATCCGTGATCCGTTTTCCGTGATCATGATGCATGCAACTGCGTCGAAATATCGGGAGCTCGACAAAAATCAAAAAGGTAATCACGGTCTATATCCCGGTCAATATAAGTCTAGTAATAATATGGAAAGGAAACATAGGTACCTACTTAACATTTGAAATGCGAGGAACAATAACATGAAAAAAATTACATATGTGAAAGAAAATCTCTTATGAGAGATACTTTCGACCTGTAGGCCTAGCACATATGGCCGCGGGAGTATGTCGCCGCGAGATAGATGACACGTCTTTGTCTAATTGTATTAATGACATAAGGACAGGTAGTCTATCTCGCGGCGACATACTCTCGCGGCCATCATGTGCTAGGCCTGCTGAGCAACCTGTGACCTGGGTACGTTGCCGAATGGCACAAACGCTCACGAAACGAAACGCTAGTAGATATCTTTCTCTATCGCTCTTACACATTGGCGTGACAGAGCCAGACTACCTATCGCGGCATTTCGTTTTCGTTTCGCGTCGCCGAAATGCCATTCGGCTTCGGCACCTGGATGGCCGAGGGGATACAGGCATCTGCCGCGATTGCAGAGTATGCTGGTTTAGTTACTATCCCGTATCCAGCCTCAGGCACTGGAGGTCTTGCTGGCGTAGCACGGTAGCACACTAAGTTCGATAAACTACATCATCGTAACGGTGCGTCCCTATCGCACTTAGGTACAAAATAAATAACGCGAAAAGGACGGCCTGACGTTATATCATTTATCACGTGACCATGCTTGCCTAGGCGGTCACTTTTTCTTGTTTAAGTTTAAATTTAAATGTGACAACTTTAAAATAGCACAATAAAGAGAAAAACAGTAATAATATGGAAAGGAAACATAGGTACCTACTTAACATTTGAAATGCGAGGAACAATAACATGAAATAATTACATATGTGAAAGAAAATCTCTTATGAGAGATACTTTCGACCTGAGCAACCTGTGACCTGGGTACGTTGCCGAATGGCACAAACGCTCACGAAACGAAACGCTAGTAGATATCTTTCTCTATCGCTCTTACACATTGGCGTGACAGAGCCAGACTACCTATCGCTGCATTTCGTTTTCGTTTCGCGTCGCCGAAATGCCATTTGGCTTCGGCACCTGGATGGCCGAGGGGTTACAGGCATCTGCCGCGATTGCAGAGTACGCTGGTTTAGTTACTATCCCGTATCCAGCCTGAGCACTGGAGGTCTTGCTGGCGTAGCACGGTAGCACACTAAGTTCGATAAACTATATCGAAAATACGTAGCCACCATACACTTTTAATACCCAAAATCTATAAAAATTGGTTTCTTATGTCAAATACTACAGGAAACAATCATTTCTTGTGCCAAATTCGATAAGTCTAGATGCCTATATTATAATTATGATTAAACAAAGACATCATTTGGCAAGAAAACGACGTGTATAAATAAAAGAGATAGTAATTATATTAATTGATTGCAATCATAGAAATGATTTCCTTAATAATTAACAAACAAGTTACACAATGTCGCATTTTTTCGCATTGCCTTATTTTCTTTTTTAAACAAAAGAAAAACGAAATCTAAATCGGTTCATCCGTTCGAGAGCTAAGATGCCATAGACAGATACACAGACAAGCACGTCAAACTTATTAACTTTGCGTCGGGGGTTAAGTAAAACTTTCGCATTAGGTCGTAACTTTTACGTACCACATGCTTGAAAGTCTCTTTAACTTATCTTATTTTCTCAATCTACGGCCGGTGAAAATGTGTGGCAATGATGATTATATCAATTCATAATGGTCCAAGAGCTGGCAAGATTTTGGAGTAGGTCCTTCAGGCAACCTGGGTGGCTAGCCGAATGGCACAATCGCTCACGAAACGCTCACGAAACGAAGCGCTAGTAGATATCTATCTCTATCGCGCTTGCGTATTGGCGCGACAGAGCCAGCGGCGTATCGCTTTCGTTTGGCGTCGGAGAAATGCCATTCGGCTACGGGGCCTGGAAAGGTGCTCAGTTGCTTCTCTGATCATAGCCAACATCGGTACCAACTCTACATTATCCCATAGTTTCATCCTTGAGAAAATTAGGATGGTTTCGCAGCTCTGGCCCCGTAGCCGAATGGCATTTCTCCGACGCCAAACGAAAGCGATACGCCGCTGGCTCTGTCGCGCCAATACGCAAGCGCGATAGAGATAGATATCTACTAGCGCTTCGTTTCGTGAGCGTTTCGTGAGCGATTGTGCCATTCGGCTAGCCACCCAGAGCTCGTTTAGAAGCATACATTACATTATTACATTACAATACAAGTGCGACCGAAGGGAGTGTTTTAAATCGACACGAGTTACATCCGTATTCGCATCCGTAATTCCAACTAAGACACGAGGATAGTTTTTTTGCATCACAAACAAGTCGTGAACATCAATTCTGTGATCCCACATTAAAATCAGATAACGCAACCATGAATAAAATTAGTATTAAATGATGTTATCAATTATCCATACTAAAGTACAGAAATTTGTTCCAGAGTAATGGATTTTTTCTACGTACCTAATATATAATAATAGTAGCTATGTACCTAATATAAGGATGTAAGGTCAATACGGATAAGTGTGTCATAAGGAAAAGTGAGCCTAGCTTTCAAATTTAGCCTATTTAAACCTATGATAAGTGGTTTTTGAGAGTTCATACGCCACCACTAACCGCGAGTAGCAAGTTGCAAAAGCATGAACTCGAAAAAACACATGAGACTATGAGTAAAAAGCAGAAATGTAAAGGCCAGACAAACTTTTCCTAATGACACACTTACCCGTTTTGAAAATAAATAAATAAATATTGGGGGACACCTTACACAGATCAACTTAGCCCCAAACTAAGCAAAGCTTGTACTATGGGTGCTAAGCGACGATATACATACTTAAATAGATAAATACATACTTATATACATAGAAAACATCCATGACTCAGGAACAAATATCTGTGCTCATCACACAAATAAATGCCCTTACCGGGATTCGAACCTGGGACCGCGGCTCAGCAGGCAGGGTCACTACCGACTGAGCCAGACCGGTCGTCGAAAAATGAAATATTTATTTTTCAAGTAGGCATATTACAATGCGCATATGAACGTCAAATAAAGCTACGCCGGCTCTAACCCTACGGCTCAGCCTCGAGAAGATTTCAGTCCCCCCTCAGTTGGGATCCACTATGGGACCGGCAAGAAACTCGGCGGGCCACTTCTTTTTAAAACATTACATCTTATAATTAACATGCATTAACCCCTGGAACGCCGTTGTCAAAAATTTGCTACTGAATTAATAACTTTCAATTTGTTAATTACAGTTTCAATTTCGTGGGACAGATCTAGAATAATGCGGTTTCAGAGGAATTTCCTCCCACGAACGCTCCGGCTGTGGAATGAGCTCCCTGTCGAGGTATTCCCGATGAACTACAGTATGGGGTTCTTCAAAAAAGGAGTGTACAAGTTTCTAAAGGGTCGGCAACGCGCATGTAACACCCCTTGAGTTGCAGGCGTCCATAGGTTGGTGACCGCTTTCCATCAGGCGGGCCGTATACCTGTTTGCCACCGACGTGGTATCAAAAAAAAACAAGGCGCTTGAGGGGTTAAATAACAAGATACAATTTAACATACAAAAGTATTCATCATTGACCTTATTTATTAAGTATGTATATCGTCGCCTAGCACCCATAGTTCAAGCTTTGCTTAGTTTGGGTCTGGGTTCATCTGTAGTGTCCCCCAAAAAAAGTCATGACAATGACAATATTCAGTTATTCACATCGGCGTGCGACTTCATGAATGACATGCTTCTATGCCCTCAAGATCTGCATCTAATCCTTCCTAGAGAACTTCCTGATAGCTGATCATTAGGCACTTAGCTCACTTAGCCACTTAAGACAATGATTACGCGTCGCGAACCTTAATTCTAGCTCGGTCATCGCTGAGGAACAACGTCTGTGAGTATTCTGCAAATATACTGCAATGCAATGCGAACTCCTTTTACATTAAAATTTTGAAAAAAACCTCGACCGCGACATAGTAGACCGATTTTCATGAAACATGGCTAAGAACACTCCCGACTAACTCAGCTTTCAGACAAAAAAAAACTAAATCTATAAATCGGTTCATCCGTTCGGGAGCTACGATGCGACAGACAGACACACACACAGACAAACACACAGACAAACAGACAGACAGACACGTCAAACTTATATCACCCCGTCGTTTTTGCGTCGGGGGTTAATATAATAACTCGCACTGATTTATATGTAGGTGCATTAGGTAATTCCGAATCACAGAAATGCTGGTAATTTCGAAAGTGGAATCTTGATATGATGGAAATAATGGTGGTTTTTATACGATTTTCGAAATTAGACGACTTGCTGTCGTTCGAAATTACCCTAATGCACCTTACCACTAATTTTTGAAAAAACATCGACATAGCGGAACAATTTCCATCAAAAATGGCTAAAGAACACTCCCGACTAATTCAGCTTTCAAACAAAAACCACGAAATCTCTCTCTGTCCAGGAGCTACGATGCCTCAGACAGACACACAGACAGACAGATACGTCAGACTTATAAAACACCGTCGTATTCACAGAACTTAATTTAGATAGAAGAAACAAATTCATATATTTGTATAGGGGCCGAGCGTGTCAAATTTTGTACTGAAGTTGATTCTTGCCTGTAATTTTAAATATGTCTCAGGCTCTTGATTGTTCATAATTTTTGTGTTGTTGCAATTGAATATCACGTAACGAGGCATTTTCTATGTTTTGGTTGACTTCAACTTACAAAAATTGACGCCCGAAAGCTGCAAGCTGCGAGTAAAGACGGACAACTCAGTGGATTTCACTGAGTTCATTTGACACGCTAAGTAGATACGTTTGCTTGATCTATTCTATGGTATATATGACATCTGTGGTCGTATTTATGTATTTCGGATAAAATCCTACAACCTATTGGTAAAAATCATAACCCTCCTTTTGTTTTCTACGGGTAAAAAGGAAAAGGTAACCTAAATAATTGTTCGTGGAACAACGTGAAGATCTCGAGAAGTATTTGCGTTGCATTTTTGATGCGGTCTGCTAAGGAATGGAATGCCTGTTCTGTATTCTGTATTCTCTGACAAATATGTACTGGAACTCTTGAACGGAACATAATATAAAGACATATGTAACTCCGTATAGACAGCTAAAGTCTAAGAAAAAAACGAAAACCATATAAAAAAGGTACGGTGACGTAGATGGCGTTACACCTTTGGGGGACGCTCGGCTAGATGGCGCTCATATTAATATTTGACATTTTAACACATATCAAGATAAGAATATGGGCCAAATTGTCAAAACTGAGGTTCAAAAGTTTTAAGCCTGTGTCGAGAAATGGCAGTCTGTGCACTGTGATTACACATTTTACTTAGACAGTAACTCTCTATAAATATCGATTCTCTTTGATAATATGTAGGTATATTATGTTCCCTTATTAATCCCCGACGCAAAAACGACGGGGTGTTATAAGTTTGATGTTTCTGTCTATCCGTCTGTTTGTCTCTCTGTGTGTGTGAGAATATTTTATCATCCTACACCGGGGCAAACGACGCAACGGAGCCACGCTGTTACGTCATCGCCCAAATCAATTGTTTAGTTGTAAACTTTATTGTTTGTTTTTTTTTTCATGTTCTTATTTACTGTTTTTTTTTTTTAATTTAAGTTTCATGACGCATTGGATTTATCTGTAATGTCATTGAAATATGTTTTTAAATAAATAAATAAATAATAATAATCATCATCAACTTATATACTTAATTAATTTTCCAGTGCCACAATGTACTACACCCTGGCAATCGTCTGCCTGGCGTTCTTCTGCGCATGGGCACTGGCGTGGCTGCGCACGCGCCGGGCGCGCGCCTGTTTCGCCGGCCTGCCGTCCTACCCGGCCCTGCCTATAGTGGGCAACGCGCTACGGCTTGCCACTAGCACTGAGGGTAAGTACGTGTTCACATTATCCGATCCGATATCGGATGTCGGAAGAATTTCAGAGGCAAAAATCAAAGATGGCGGCTTCAGTGTACGGGATATCGGTCCTAAATACATCTGATAACGGCTCGGATAATATGAAAACGGCATAAGGAACTGTATGTCAAAAAGGTCCGAAAATACATATGAATTCATCTCAATTCAGAGATATGCGATGCGCATAATTATGTAAAAAAAAATTAAGTGCCGAAAGAGGAAATTCGGAAAGGAACGATAAACGAGAACGATAAATAATACATGACCAAAGAGAGATGAAGGAGATGTTTTTAACACTTTCGCTACCAAGAACCCGACTGTCGGGCACACCGCTCGTAGAAGCGTAGCCGATTACATGGATTTCCCCGTATGTAGCGAAAATGTCGTAGCGCCGCGTAGAGCCCGGTTTCGAAAGTGTTAAATTGACACTAGTTACGAATTTCCTTTTCGCACATGTATTGTAATTCGTACGACGTTTTCTAGTACATATTGCCCTTTGTAGTTATCGTAATGAACCACTTCTGGCACTAATTAATGCGATAAAATATTGCGGGAGTTATAGAAAAATCGTTTTTCCAAGCGAGTTATGAAATTTCTAGTTACGTACTAAACTTTAAAAACAAGTTTTTAAAAAAGTTTAGTACGGAACTATAAATTTCATAACTCGCTTGAGAGAACGATTTTTATAAAGACTCGTGTTTTCAATATTCTTACGCCCCTAGTTATAACTCGCTCCTCGCTCCAGCAAGCCGTCGCGGTTTAACTTACACTCGTTTGCAATGTTTAACTTTCGCCCCGCATACTATTTTGCAGCCATCTACCGCATGATACTACACTTGTCGGAGAAAAGCGATGTGGAGCAAAAGCCTTTCATCTTTTGGTTCGGGCCTATACCTGTCATAGGTAAGTCAACTAAACATTACGAGTATAATGACCTTATTGAACTTTTCATGCACAGAAGGAAAAGTCAACCAATTGGAACCCTAGGCCACTGTAGAACCATGTCATAGCGACGTTATATGGGCAATTCCACGTAACTGTAATGTAAGTGACCACTTCATTGCGTGTTTTTTTATTTATGGTGCAAGTTGGAGTCTTAATTTATCTCTAGATAAGCCTACTTTTAATCCTTAGATATATTGATATTTAAATTGGCACCATGAATGAAGAAACATGCGAGTAATTGGTCACTTACATTACTCTGTTGCATGGAATTACCCATATAGGGTTCCAATTGGTTGACTGTACATTGTACAAATGTACACAGTATGACATGAGGAAACCGAATAATTTCAACAGAGTATTCCTGGTCACATTTTAATACTAAAATGTCATATGAACTATTCTGGATTTCGCCTAGTTTCAGAGTTATTACCAATTAACAAACATCTTATTGTTACTCAGTACATAGGTAAGGCCTTTCTAACGGCACGCACGTCCACGCCACGCCTTTCTAGAATGTCCAACTGTCCATGGGCGGCAGTGATCGCTTACCATCAGCAGGGCAAGCACATGATTGTCGCGAGAGTATGTCGCCGCCATAGATTTATATTCAGCTAGATTGAGTTGTTAGGCCAAAAAGTGTGTCCACATGAGAGGGTAAAGTTGGGGCTGGTGTATCTCGCACTTATTGCCACTGTCAAAATCATTTGAATGACGTCATCACTGTCATTACCAGTCAATATTCAAAGTTACTACCAAATCTACTAATACCGAATTAAATGTTTTTTTTTTATTGCGTAATTAATCTTTGGTTTTATGTCTTCATAATAATGACTTACCAATTCGTTACAAGGTATTAATATCCTTGCCTCGATATAATACAAAAATAATGTAAAAAGTTTATAAACTTAGTTATCACACAGGTAAAAATACTACTACTATAGTCTATCTCGTGGCGACATACTCTCGCTCGCGACAATCATATGCTAACCCTGCTGGTGACCTGTTTACTGGTTTACCTCCTATCGCATGCGTGACTGTCCGTGATCCCTTAAAGGGATAAGTTCGCCTTTGTACTGAAACTTTTTATTTTAAATATTATGTGCTGTATTATTTTCCTGTACAATAAAGTGTTTACTTACTTACTTACTTACTTACTGTCATCTTTATTTTATTGTAAAATCATGATATCACGTCAATATTGTGTATAAGGATTATTGACAAAAAGTGATGTATGTCCCAAGACCTTGTATCAAAATTAATTAATTAATGTTATTACCTTGCAGTCGTAAGCGACCCCGACTCTGTGAAACAAGTGACCAACACGTTCATTGAGAAGTCGTTCTTCTACAAAATCGGCCGCATATGGATTGGCGATGGACTCGTTACGGCCACTGGTATGTCTACTTAAAGCACCTACATACATACATACATACATACATACAAACATACAATACATACATACAATCACGCCTGTATCCACTAGATCAAGTAAACGTATCTACTTAGCGTGTCAAATGAACTCAGTGAAATCCACTGACTGAGCATTTCTTTTTTTTGCCACTTTTATGAAGTGTGATCTTTAAAAAAAATGCTATTACTACTTAGAATTACTAGCTTTTTCAATGCTAGCTGTTAAAAAAATAGTCCCATACGATTTTTTCTTATTTTGTTACCATTTTCCGTACATGTTGTATGGGGTAACAAAAGAGGAAAGTAACAAAAATGTATGGAAATTCTGGGACACTTTTTGTCTCCCAGTGAAATTGAAAGTACTCGTGATTCTGAGTACAATTGACCTAAACTTCCCTAAAACAATCAAAATTTTTTTATTGGCAAAAATAAAAAGAAATGCTCGACTTGTCCGTCTTTAATCTCAGCGGTTTAGGCCCAGTTCTACAGATTTGTATTACAGATTTCTATCTCTACAGACTCCCAATTCTACATAATTAAAATTTTACAGAATTTTGATTCAACATATTCACAATTCTACAGATTCCCAATTTTACATAATTTAAATTTTACAGAATCTTGATTCTACACATTCACAATTCTACATAATTGGTATTCTACAAAATTTTAATTCAACATATTCGTAATTATACAGACTCCCATTTCCACTAACTCCCAATTCCACAGATTCCCAGTCCAACAGATTTCCAGTCCTACAGATTCCCAATTCTACAGATTATACTATTAGTACGGCCATATTTGAAAATATGTATACTATTTAAAATTTTACTCTAATACATATATTTATACAATATTATTAAATATTATAATAGAACCATAAAAATATGATATGTAAATTTGAGTATGTTGTATCAAATTAGATAAAAACTATTTCTTAGGTAGGTCTTGTTGAGTGATTAAATAATAAGTTTGAATTTTATTCGCACTCGTTTTATTTGTTGTAAACTGAAATTGTACATAGGCAGAACCTCCTATTAGAATTTCAATAAATATGAAGCTCTTTACTGTAACGGTAAAATTGGTCATTTTGAAGGATGCTAATTTGTAGAGTTTAAAAATTTAACCAAAGTTTTTCATCTGACTACAAAGAAAGCGGCTCTGTTTAATAATAGATAATAAATAAACTAAAGAATCTGTGAAGTTAGGAATTTGTATAATTGGGAAACTGTAGAGATAAGAAACTGTGGAATAAAGAATATGTAGAATTGGGAATCTGTGTAATTGGTTATCTGTTAAATTGGGAATCCGTATTATAGAGAATCTGTGGAATTGGGAATCTGTATAATTGGTTATCTCTTAAATTGGGAACATGTGTAATTGGTTATCTGTTGAATTGGGAATCTGTATAATTGGTTATCTCTTAAATTGGGAACATGTGTAATTGGTTATCTGTTGAATTGGGAATCTGTATAATTGGTTATCTGTTAAATTGGGACTCTGTAGATTAGATAATCTGTAGGGTTGGGAATATGTACTCATGGGCCTAAACCGTGCTTCCGCTCCAGTTCTCACTCTCGCTCTAACTGGTTGGGGAACGCGTCAGCTATCGTCGTCATTGTAAAGGCTCTGTAAAATATAAGTTTACGTACACATTGGCTTTACCATTTACTCCTCGGGCACCCCCGCTACAATAATAAATAAATATTATAGGACATTCTTACACAGATTGACAGAGGCCCACGGGATTCGAAGCCATTATTTTATATTTTCCTATATTATTTTAGGATCAGTATGGAAGAAGAACATAAAGAAGCTAGCCGGCACCTTCGTGGGCCCCATAGTGGACGGGTACCAGGACGTGTTCAACGCGCAAGCGCACAAGCTGGTGGGCAGGTTGAAGGCCGAGGCGGGGAAGGGGCCGTTCGACATCATGGAGAAATACCTGGCTTTTGCTACGCTGGAGACTATTTGCCGTAAGTTTTAGAATTTAGGAACTCTGCGCATAGTCGATTTCATAAATGAGCATTTCTTTTTTTTCGCCACTTTTATGAAATGTGATATTTTTGAAAAAAATTATGGTATTACTACTCATAATCACTAGCTTCCTAGCAGAGAAGAAATTGTCACTTTGCTCACTCCTACGCGTAAAGAAGATATAACATTATATTTTTTCCGGGCCACACCAGATTGCAAAAAATTACAAATTTTGATTTGTTTCCTCAATTTTAAAAATAAATAGTACATTACGATACAAGTGCGTAAAAAAGGAAGTTCGAAACGAGTGGCGATAAATTAAAACACGACCGAAGGGAGTGTTTTAAATCGACACGAGTTACGAACTTCCTTTTCGCACGTGTATCGTACGACGTTTTCCAGTACAGATGAGCCTCCGAAGTTTCGACCTGGCATATAATGAACCACTTCACGAACTAGTGCGTAAAAAAACGACCATCTGTACTGAAAAAATCTTTATTTCAGACCGAAGTCCATACAGTGAGGAATACACTTTAAAAACTTATTCTAATTAAGTTAATCTTAAAAAATCTCTCTACTATACCTTATTTGAAGTTGCTTTGTACCTTGTTTTACACTAAACTTTCCCATTTCAGAAACAGCACTCGGTTTCCCAAGCTCCGAACAGCTTGTGACCACAGAGTACTACCAGGCCTTCGGCAGAACTTTGGAACTGCTGATCGCGAGGGGCATCAACCTACTCATGCATCCAGACTGGGTCTATCAGAGGACGCCCATGTATAAGGAACTGGTGAAGTGTGTGGAGATACTGCATAATGTTTCAAACACGGTTAGTAACAAATCGAAAATCGAGAACCTTATAACATTCAGCAGGGCTAAGATAAGAAATAAAAGGCATTTATTGCAACCAAAAAGAAAATATACACCGTATTTTTATTGTTTTCCATTAAATTCGACACGCAGTTCGGTTCATCATCAGGAACCACCCCGTTAAATTCGTAAAAAAAAATTCTTCCTTTCCATACATAATAAATGAATTAATAAGTGTGAGAGAACCTTAATCATAACATTAAAGTCAGTGTCAAATTTAGTGTCTGACGGCAAATGTCAAAACAAATAACTTTGGGAAGTGGTAAAGGCTGTCACACACGTGTTCAGTAATTATTTTTATTTTTTTAATAACTCTATAACCGTAGAGTTAAGACGCTAGTTTCTTAGAGAAATTAATTGTATTTGACCTAAAGAACCTTCCCTTAAAGTTAACGGAATTAAATAAAACCAGGGTGTAGAATTGACACTTACATACTAAACAGTACAAAATTAGTAACAGAGGGTTTGGTTTGTGGTTGCAAAAGGGCACCACTCAGCATGTGCTCTGGCACTGATGGTGCCACAGCGCAGGTCTTCCGTGGAGCCCTGGGTCGGGCGATAGCGCAATACAATAAGCTTGAAAACAATTGTATATAAGTAATTAAATAGTGCTGTCTATCATTTGTTACCGTCTGCACAGAATATATTATAATAGTACAAGTACAGAAGGCTGATGTTCACGAAATGCCGCCTTTTTAAATGCCTACAAAATTCTAACAAAGAAACGAGCCACACGTGCGCAGCGTCGGACGATAGGGTTGCCTATGGTTTAAAACGAATTAATACTCAAATAAAATGTCATACTATTATATTCAAGTCTTGGGTACTTTCTAGGTCTATATACAGGATTTATATATTTTTGTTCAAATCCCAACATCACAAGCCTTATTGAACTTTTCCGTGGGACAATTAATAGTAGATCTGTGTAAAATTGTCCTATTTTATTCATGACGTTTATTTACCTAAGCATTATTAGCCATTCCACAGGCGGACGTCGCATATGAACCTTAAAAAATAAATCGCGACGTAAAGTAACAATAGAAAGTCCGAACGTGCGTTCCGTGAGAACGCGCGTCACCCCTGATTAGGCCGCGAACTCGCGGCCGCCAGCATGTACTTGTAGCGCGGCGATAGAATCGCGGAGTGAGCCGCCCCTGGTAGCACGGTAAATTCAGCGGCAAAAGCATAATCACGGTCTATATCCCTCAATATAAGTCTAAGGCTTGTGATGTTGGAACTTAAACCAAAATGCTGTATATATACCTAGAAAGTACCCAAGACTTAAATATAATAGTATAAAATTTTATCTAATTCGTTTTAATCCATAGGCAACCCTATCATCCGACGCTGCGCACGTGCGGCTGGTTTCTTTGTAAAAATTTTGTAGGCATTTAAAAAGGCGGCATTTCGTGAACATCAAAGCAGTGGGCCTTCTGTACTTGTACTATTATATATTCTGTGGTAACGTTAAAATAAAGTTACTTACCACAGAAGGTTGCAACGTCTGACGGTGACGGTACTATAGTAACCTAGTGAAATAAAAGTTTAAGTCGTGTAACTTACATTTCAAAGCGTCTGTGTGTGCTTCATCCTAGAAGTCTACTCTCTAGGGTGGTTCAACCACTGGAACAGACTGGCAAAATCACAATCACAGTCTTGCTTTCACACAAAGTCACAGCACGCTCAGCTCGTACATATTAAGTACACCACACGTAGGTACAACTTTCCACTCATTTCTTGCTATGAAAAACAAGTAATTTTTTAACACAACAGATCAAGCAAAATTTGCACGGATTTTTCAGTGGGTTTTAAACTGAAACTGACATGACCATGACATATGGTAATAAAAGTAGATTTAGAAAAAATAAACGCCACATCAGAGAGTATTTTATGACATACTTAGAAGTAGGATGACAAAGAAGAAGTGTCAAATACCGAAAGTATAATTCAGAAATTATATACGAAAACGTGAATAATTTGCTTTTCTAACTGTTTAATCGTAAGCGTAATCGATAGGATAGGTCTGATTTATTAAGACAAATACATGAATGAAATATTAAATAATATTTTCCTTTTCAGGTAATAGCCAGGAAAAGGAATGAAATTACAGCCATGAAACAGAACGGAACCTTAAAACAACCAAATATCGGTAAATTAAACGTACATTATACATTATACATACTTAGTAGCTAAAAAGATCTTCTCAATAGTGCTGATTTTTTCATTCAGGGGGCCGATTTTTGAGTCTCACTGTCACTAAAATACCGGTTGAAAACGGTGAATTGCCTATTATTTTCTGAATTCGAACGCCGTGAGTAGGGATTGCAATCCAGCAGTGTTTTCAATCCAGCTGGATTTTTGCTGGATCGGCGCCAATCCAGCTGGATCCAGCGCGGATCCAGCAGGTAGAACAAATGCCAAAAAAAAATTACATTTTGCTCTACTATAGGGCTGTTATTACTAAAATTATTTGAAATAGTGAAGGGAAGGATGAAAACGCGCAATTTTGTAACAAAAAAAAAACTTAAAACGGTTCTCTTATTTATCTCCGAAAATTGTATGACCGAATATCACTTCCCAACGCACGTTTCGCGGAATTTTATTCCGCCGAATGTTCATTTCCCAAATTATCATATTGTTTTTTTTTTAAATTTGCCAATCTTGCATTTACCTACCAACTTAAAGTTTGGCAGTTTTTAGGGTTTTTCAAAAGGCCTTTTTTTTTAAACCGAACTTTCATGTTATCTAATTTTTTACTTGACGGAATATACAACCAGTTGTTTATTGTATATACCAAATGTTTTATTGAACACCGACAATATCTATGGCGTATTTCGAAAAATATGCAATACTGAGTCTCCTATGAACTTCTAAATTTATTGACAGGGGTGCAATTACTTATTTTACTTACATATTTTTTTTAAATAGTTACCTACTTCCTTTTTTGGAAGAATATTGTTTAATTTATTGTTATTACATTTCAAAAGTTTTTTCCGGTTTGCTCACGGTCAACCTAACACGCCCCTCCTCGTTTCGCTCGTCGTCGCCCCTTACTGGACTCTGTCATATATGATTATACTGCCAAGTTGCCAACATAGTCTGTGAACAGAAAACTGCTACTTTGCTCCATCCTAACAGGGAAAAAAGCTTAAAATTTAGTTGTAAAAAGTTGGCATTACTTTTTGTAACCATTTTTATCCTTGTAGCAATCTACAATATCTACATAAAAAAACATGTCATTAAAAGTGTAACAACGATGAAGCGAAGGTACTACAATAAGTAGGTACATAAATACTGCTATCAACCAGAGTAGACACGGCCTGCTTTTTTGGCACAACATTTGGGCATTCACTAGTTCACATTGAAAATTACTAATTTACTTACCAGTACTTAGTTTAACTTACTTAATATTTATGAAAAAATAAACCTCTAAGTAGGTATATTATATAGACAAACATCAATCAATATTCTGATCTAAACATAAGTTGAAACTTAAAAGAAATTTTGCGGTAGGTAACAGTAAATAATTAAATACTATAAATACATTTTGAGATTTCAGTAGTTATACAGTTTCAAGTTTCAAACTACTTACGTTTTTGAAAAAAAAAACACACAATTGTAGCGAAATAGAATTATTTTATGCTAAGCGGCCACGGGCTACGCGCGGGAACGCGGAACCGTTTTAAACATGACGTAAAATAAGTTTACTGAAGTTAATTACGCATTTTATTGAAGATTTTTTTATTTGCGGATCCGCAGCGCTGGATCCAGCGCTGGCTGCTGGATCCAGCAGACCGAAAAATGCGCTGGATCCAGCTGGATTGCTGGATGCTGGATCCAGCAATTGCAATCCCTAGCCGTGAGATTCAAAAATCGGCCCCCAGGTCGTATAAACCTTAGACTAGTACAATACTTGGCTGGCGCGATAACCCAAAATGAGTTTTGTCCTCCAACACAAGAGCACACCACTTTGCTCGGTCTTGAGCGGTATCGCGCCAGCTTTCGCCGACGCCGAGCTCACGGAGGTCTACCTCCACTCTATCCGCCCAACGATATTTTGGGTGACCAGCAAGACGGCGTCCATTCGATCATCCCAAGTAGGCTCTTTTGACTGCCCGATCTTCATTCATCCTTTCAAGGTGACCAAGCCAACGGAGACGATACGCTTTGGTTACGCATATTATACCTATAAGGCCCACTTGCACCAACCACTTAACAGGGTTGGTGGGCTGTCATCTGTCAAATTCCATATAAAATAGTGGGTTAACCCGAGGGTTTTCGTTAGTGCGAGTGGCCCTTACTAGACTAGTAACTAAAATACTTGTATTTCAGAAGACGGCCAAACAAAGTTCCGTTCGTTCCTCGACATTATCCTCGAGCTAAGCGAAGCTGATCCATCCATGACCGACGACTATATCCGTGCTGAGGTGGACACCATTATAGTGGGTGGACAGGAAACTACAGCCACCACACTGATGTATTCGATCCTGATGATTGGTAGGCATCCAAGGGTGCAGGAGAAGCTTTATGCTGAGTAAGACCTTTATTACTTTAAAAATATTATTCATTTGTGCTAAGTACATACTTAGAATAATTACTGGTCAGTCTCTTCGTGACCGAGTCCTAGTACCACTAGGTAAATTTCCTGTATTTCTCATTATCCTTGCAGTGGCATCTTAGGTCTTGGTTCAAAATTTTGTAAAAGTGCACTGACGTATATTAATAGTATTTCGAAAGCAGTGGTTTGCAGTATGTATTTGTGCCTGGTCAAAAGAGAGCAGATAGATAGCCGCATTTTTGCAGGAGATCCGGAATAAAGGACGAGTTGGTAGATTTGTGAGGCAGTTTGTGTAGCACAGGTGTAAAACCGAGAGCAGGTAGGTACTTATAGAGGATAGATTTTTAAATAGCGACTCCTTAGGACACTGTCATCTGAATTATCAAACGCAGCAGCGGAGCTCACGCAACTTAGCCAACAAAACCGCGAACTAACCGAGTGGTTTTTAACAACACAACTAGAGAATGAAGAGTCCGAAGACTCTGGCAAAATCGATCAAGATCTCACTAAAGGTGCTGAGCAACTCCTACAAGCCGATGACTGCATAGAGGATAATGAGTCATCTATCCTTTCACCGAAGCACAAAAAAGTACCAAGGCGCTCAAATTCTAAAAGGGTCAAACGTCGTCGTCACTTGTGGAATCGACGCAATCGCGCTAATGGTCGTCGTAGGCATACAAGTGCGTGTATTGATTTACCGGCCGCTTCATCTCAGGATTCTCCGGTCTGTGAGACATCTGTACGTCGATCCTCACCTACTGAGGAGAATACCACGCTTGGGTTATGCTGCATGGCTGATGCTGGGAGTGCGTCTCGAAGCGGTGAGGCGTCAATACAAGACAAGTCTCAACAGGAAACATCGAAACTGCGTTGCCTTTCTACGTCACGGTCTGAAAGACAAACTATTATTTTCTCTGACAAAATAGGTGTGGGAATTGGGCCTATAATGGCTGAGTGTCTTCAACAAAATGTAGTTAATAGGTGCTATTCAGGGTTATCGTTTAATGATCTCATTGAAAAAATTCGATCATGCGAGTATGATAAATTCACTACCATAGTTGTATTGGCCGGAAACCATACTAATGTAACTAAGAGGTCGCTGGATACTGGCATTAAATCACTGATTGACATTCAAATTAAATCTAAATGTAAGATAATTGTATGTACGTTTCCATACTGTTTTAAGAGCGTTATAACATTTCGGCGTCGGGCGAAATTAGGTATTTTACCCGCCGCGCGAGCCCAATATGCCGACCCTTTCTAGCACGTCTTATCACTCGCTCGCACTACAATAATGGACAAAACAATCTTGATCCTTTCTATGGAATTTTGATAACAACCACAATCTACTATCTCGATATAAACTTTTGATTTCTAATAAACATTATTTTGTACGAAAATACTAGAATGTAGCGCAAAATAATATCAATTATGTTAAAATTTATTTAAAAAATTAATTATAAAAGTAGATCCCATCCCAAATATTTGCTTTTGTTATATGAAAATTACTGTAATGCTGTATTATGATTACCTCTGTAATCTATTCCTTTGGAATCGGTATAATATAGATTCCTGTAATATGGATTCCTCGGTAATCAAGTACTTAAGTAATCTGAATTCCACTTTACTTCGATTCCAGGCTTATTACTTTACTTCTTTATGTCACTCAAATTGTTTTTGGTTTACATGTCATTCTAGCATTTTCACTTTCACATTTCAAGTGCATATACCACGAGTATAGGTTTTCGGGTGTGCTGATTTAAAAATTAATGACCGATTTGGAATCTGACATTGCTGACTGTCACTTTGACACAAAAGTCGCCATGGGTGTCGTAAAATAGGTTTTAGGGGTGCTGATTCCAAAATTAATGACCAATGTGAAATCTGACATTGCTGACTGTCACTTTGACACAAAAGTCGTCATGGGTGTCGTCAAATAGGTTTGCGGGGGTGCTGATTCGAAAATTAATGAACAATGTGGAATCTGACATTGCTGACTGTCACTTTGACACAAAAGTCGTCATGGGTGTCGTAAAATTGGTTTTAGGGGGTGCTGATTCCAAAATTAATGACCAATATGGAATCTAACATTGCCGACTGCCACTTTGACACAAAAGTCATCATGGGTGTCGTAAAATAGGTTTTAGGGAGTGCTGATTCCAAAAATAATGACCAATGTGGAATCTAACATTGCTGACTGTCACTTTGACACAAAAGTCGTCATGGGTGTCGTCAAATAGGTTTCCGGAGGTGCTGATTTGAAAATTAATGACCGATTTGGAATCTTGACATTGCTGACTGTCACTTTGACACAAAAGTCGTCATAGGTGTCGTCAAAAAGGTTTCCAAGGGTGCTGATTCCAAAATTAATAACTATTTTGGAATATCACAGTGCTAATTGTCATTTTGACACAAAAGGAATCATGGGTGTAGTCAAATAGTTTTAGGGGGTACTGATTCCAAAATTAATGAAATGATTTAAAAAGTCATGACCGATTTGGAACCTGACATTGCACAGTACCCCTGGAAACCTATTCGACAACACCCATAACGACTTTTATGTCAAAGTGACAGTCAGCAATATCAGATTCCAAATTGATCATTAATATTGAGATCAGTACCCATGAAAACCTATTTTACGACACCCATGACAACTTTTGTGTCAAAGTGACAGTCAGCAATGTCAGATTCCACATTGGTCATTAATTTTGGAATCAGCACCCCCTAAAACCTATTTTACGACACCCATGACGACTTTTGTGTCAAAGTGACAGTCAGCAATGTCAGATTCCAAATTGGTCATTAATTTTGGAATCAGCACCCCTAAAACCTATTTTACGACACCCATGACGACTTTTGTGTCAGAGTGACAGTCAGCAACGTCAGATTGAACATTGGTCATTAATTTTGGAATCAGCACCCCCTAAAACCTATTTTACGACACCCATGACGACTTTTGTGTCAAAGTGACAGTCAGCAATGTCAGATTGAACATTGGTCATTAATTTTGGAATCAGCACCCCTAAAACCTATTTTACGACACCCATGACGACTTTTGTGTCAAAGTGACAGTCAGCAATGTCAGATTCCACATTGGTCATTAATTTTGGAATCAGCACCCCCTAAAACCTATTTTACGACACCCATGACGACTTTTGTGTCAAAGTGACAGTCAGCAATGTCAGATTCCAAATTGGTCATTAAATTTGGAATCAGCACACCCTAAAACCTATTTTACGACACCCATGACGACTTTTGTGTCAGAGTGACAGTCAGCAACGTCAGATTGAACATTGGTCATTAATTTTGGAATCAGCACCCCCTAAAACCTATTTTACGACACCCATGACGACTTTTGTGTCAAAATGACAGTCAGCAATGTCAGATTCCACATTGGTCATTAATTTTGGAATCAGCACCCCCTAAAACCTATTTTACGACACCCATGATGACTTTTGTGTCAAAGTGACAGTCAGCAATCTGAGGTACTACATATTTGTAATCTGAAAGTAATCAAGTCAATAATTTCAGCTACTTTGAATCGACTATGATTCCGAATTATTGGTAATAGTAATTATTGTATAGATGATTAGTGATTCCTTTACATGTAATGGTAATTTACCGTTTCACTTGATTACATTACAAGTAATCTGACACCCAGTAGTGGATTACAAAGTAAAATCAAGTAATCGTGTAATCCGGAATCGATTACGATTTCCCCATCTCTGGGTTTAGTTATATGGTTCATTGGTACTGGTGACCACCATCTGGCTCCATCATCAGACCCTGAGTACCACCTCTTGTCAAAGGTCTTGTTGAGACGAACCCAACGAGCCTAAACACGAAGTCGTTTACTTACATGGTTCACTGGTACTGGTGACCACCTTCTGGCTCCATCATCAGATCCCGAGTACCATCTTGATGTGTCTTATCATCTTGACCGTATTGTAATTTTTACATATTTATCATCATAACGTTGTAATACTTTAACATTCAAACATAACAAAATATTACAAAAGCAAATATTTACGGATCTAGGATCAAATTCCGACCAACGCTGTTTACACACACACAATGCGAGGATAGCCCGTGTATAAACAAGGCGTCCGACCCACACAACGATAAATATTCTCGACGTTTGCGATCAAAACTCGGAGAGCGAAGTGACATACGTCTCACCTATACGAGCTCCGGCGCGGCACTGAAATCGCAGGCGTCCGTCGCCGGTCAAATAGCGACAGGAAGGCTAGTTTTCAAAAAATTGGCAAAAAATCATTATATAATATTATAACGACAAATGGATAACAGCAATTTAAGCAGATTGTACAGATTATTTATATACTAAAATAACTTCGATAACATGTAGATTTTCGGAGAAATGATCACTTGTTTCAATGTATTTTCAAGACAAAATTGAGTTCGTTTTACTTTCAATTTCTCAATTTTAAAGGATTAAATGATAAATATTGTTTAATGGGCCTTAAGTACAAGATATTTGGAACTTAAATTTACCTCATTTATGAGAGTGAGCTTATCAAATTGTAGATAATAAGAGCTCCGAATTCTGTGCTTCACGCGGTTTTTCCTAAACGAGCTTCAGGAAAACAATCATTACTAATTGAAAAAGCTTTTTTTTCCATATGTTTTTTAATTAACCGACAGTTAATAAGATGTTCTAACTGAAACAAGTACTTTCACTGTCTTTTAGTATGAGTAAAGTGTACAATTTTGTCGATAAATATTGTGCATTTTACAATATATCGCCTTTTTTTGTCATAGCGCTCTTAATATGACTCGAGATTACAACCTGTGTATTCACCGAATGAATTTGTTTATGTATAATGCGACGAGCCAGGTTCGTGAAGCGATCCAGTTATTTGATGTTAATAAATTTATCTATAATTTCAAATTAACAAAATATACAATGTACATGTCGCAAGTAGAGAAACGGTGTTTAGTGAAATTATTGGCATATAACATTTCTGATCCACATGTACTAAATGCAAAACAGTCTATTACCAATGTATTTGGTGACACCAGCAATACAAATACTAAAGTGCCGAAAGAAATTTCTTTGCATAATTTAAACTTACAGTAAAGACAACAGATAAGCAAAAAAGTATTTCACTACTACACCAAAACATAAATCGCTTCTCTGGCAAAATCCTAGATTTAGAGTTGTTTACAGAAAGACAAGATCTCGATGTGGTTTGCTTGACGGAAACTTGGTTGAAAGACGACACAATGAAATTTAATGTAAGTAATTTTGTAGTAGCTAGCGCTTATAACAGAACGACCACGGTAGGGGGTGGCTCTATTGTATTAGTGAAAGATGGCCTAGCATTTAAAGAGCGTAGGGACCTGTCGGCTCTTTCTGTGGATCGAATATGTGAGATCGCCTCTGCAGAGCTGGACCAGTATCTTATAATTTGTATCTATAAGCCACCTTCTAGCAACATGGCTTATTTTATGAATACTGTTGAAGATGTCTTGAATAAAGCGTCCAATTCCAAAAAATCAATAGTCGTATGTGGCGATTTCAATATAGATGTTTTAACTCAATCTATTGATAAAGACCTGTATGTATCTTTGTTTCGGTCATTCAATCTACATTACGTGTTTGAGGAACCTACTCGGGTTACTCCTACTACCGCTACATGCATTGATAACGTTTGGTTAAGCTGTTCTCATCTGGGGTCAAGTGTGGTGAACGGTGTTCGTTCGGACCATAAAGCTCTTATTGTTAGCCTACCGAGTGAAAAGAAAGATACTGGCCGCGTGATCGAAATTAGGCCACTAGGTAAAAACAGACTGGAACAACTTAAGTTTAACTTGGCTGCTAAAATCTCAAATACACAAGTAGAGTCGAATGACCCGAATGAGCTGTTTAACATGCTCCAGAACACAGTGTGCACGGAATTTAATAAAACTTGTGGAAAAAAGCAAATAAGATTAAAAAGTAGAATGTCATTTCGAGAGTGGGCCACGAAGGGTATACGCATAAGTAGAGACAGATTGTATCAGTTATATGAAAGAAGATCTTACACCAACAACGAAAATTTTCACCAATACGTCAGAAACTATTCAAAAGTTTTTAAACTAGTATGCAAAAAAGCAAAAGCAGCTTATCTTAAAGAAAAAATAAAAACCTCTAAAAGTAAATCTAAAGCGGTCTGGAAAATAATAAACACTGAAACTGGTCAAAACAGTAAACGAAATCCTTCAATCACCTTGACAGTCAATGGTAAATTAGAAGCAGATCCCGTTAAAGTAGCAAATGAGTTCAATGCTTTCTTTTCCGAAATACCCAAAGAAACCACTAGATTACTGTCATCGTCAACAGCTGTTGCTGAATCTTTGCTACGTCAAAATGTAGAACTTAAAAATTTAAGTCACTTTAAATTTCAGTGTGTTTCCGCATTAGACATAATGAAGACGTTTAAAATGTTACAAGTAAAGAAAACTGAAGATTTATGGGGTGTTTCGGTCCAGGTACTGAAATCGATTTTGGAGATTGTGGCACCAACTCTGGCATTAATTTTTAACAATTGTATAGATATCGGTGTATTCCCAAGTTTAATGAAATTCAGTAAAGTAGTACCAATTTTCAAATCAGGTGATAGCCATAATCCGACTGACTATCGTCCAGTGTCTATATTGCCTGCATTCAGTAAAATATTTGAAAAGATGATCCTTAATCAATTGATTTCCTATTTCAATCGTAATAAAATTCTACATGAACAACAATTTGGCTTTACCAAAAATAAATCTACTGCTGACGCAGGTATAAGTCTAATCAAATTTATTTTGCAAGCTTGGGAAGAGTCGCAGGACGTGATTGGAGTTTTCTGCGACCTTTCCAAAGCTTTTGATTGCGTAGATCATAAAACGTTAATTTCCAAGCTCTGTTTCTATGGTATTCAAGGACCAGCATTAAATCTCATACAATCGTATCTATCAGAAAGAAGCCAAAGAGTTACTGTAAATGGCGCTTTTTCAACAGATAAAGTGGTAGAGATGGGTGTGCCACAGGGTTCGATTTTAGGCCCTTTTCTGTTTCTGGTATATGTGAATGACCTGCCATATATGGTGAGCCAAAAATCTGGCATTGTCATGTATGCCGATGACACTTCTTTACTTTTTAAGGTGAATAGAAGAGATACCGAATTAGTTGAGGTGAACAACACTCTCTCTGAGGTAGGCCATTGGTTTTCTGTAAATAATTTAATGTTGAACCCAAAGAAAACCAAGTGTATGAAATTCTCCTTATGTACTGGTTCTAATCTAAATTTAGTCTCGAATATCAAGCTTAATGGTCAGCTGCTTGGCTTTGCGCAAACAACGGTGTTTTTAGGAATAACGCTGGACCCAAAATTACAATGGGGATCTCATGTAACTACACTAGCAAATAGATTGAGCTCAGCTGCTTTTGCAGTCAAAAAAATGAAACAGTTAACTAATGTAGAAACGGCACGACTGGTTTACTTCGCCTACTTTAATAGTTTGATGTCGTACGGTCTTGTATTGTGGGGCTCTGCAGCCGATATAGAAACAATATTTATACTACAAAAACGAGCATTAAGAGCAATTTATAATTTAAAGACACGAGATTCACTAAGAGAAATCTTTAAAAATATTAACATTTTAACGTTGCCGTCCCTATATATTTTCGAAGTCATTATGTATGTCAGGAGAAATTTGTACGCTTTTCCAACAAACTCTGAGAAAGCAAAGGTTACCAGAAATTCGGGTAAGCTTAAAGTTTCTTCCTGTAGACTAGTAAAAACGAAAAAGTCCTTCTTGGGAAACTGTACAAAGTTCTACAATAAAATTCCACTAGAAATTTGTAATCTTACAGACGCAAAGTTTAAAGCCGTTGTAAAAGGGGCGCTCATTGCTAGGGCATACTATAAAGTTAAGGACTATATCACAGACCGGGATATATGGAAAATGTACTTAAGTGACAAACCAAAATAATGTATTTTGCTTTATATGCATAATTATTTAATTTAAATTGTATTTTCAGTTAGGATAATTGGTTAATTTATTTATTTATGTTTGTACAAATGTACCCTTGACTTTCATAAGAGCATTATGTTAATGCCTAAATTGAAGAATAAAGAATTTCATTTCATTTCATTTCATTTCATTTCATTTCATTTCATTTCATTTCACTGTGTGATATGATATATGTCAACGCGCGGCCTTTATAGTGTACGAAGTAAACTTGTAGATTTTTTGGTAAATAAAATAAGCACCAAATAGCCTTTTTTATTTCAGACTGCAATCAATATTCGGGGACAGCAAACGGCCAGTTGAGAAGCAAGACTTGGCACGTATGACGTACTGTGAGGCCGTCATCTCAGAAAGTCTACGGCTGCATCCGCCCTTGCCGATGGTGGCACGAGAGGCGACACACGATCTCAAGCTAAGTATGTATTTGACGGTTAAAATTAAAAGGATTTTTAGAAATCGCGAATCTGGTTGCCGTCACTGGTGACTAAAAAGTTGACGACCTACTCGAAAAATGTTCTCAGCATTGCATTTCTACGAGGAAATGTTGCCAACATCCTTAGTATTTATGCCTCAAGGCCTGTTTTGTATAGTTTGCTTCATTTCAGTTGACATATGTAGGATATTTAATCATTTATCTACTCGTATTATATAATAGGCTAGTTTCCTACTAGTCAAATCAGCATCTTTTTATGAACTGTCAAAACGATTTGCTAATATGGAATTACTATGAAATACTGAGGAGTGACGTCACGGTCAATTCATTTACTTTATATTTTTCTCTTTGACTTATTAAATAGAAATTATGTTTAAAAATAACTACTGTCCATATTTTTCTTCTAATTATGTGATGCTTTATTTCGTGCACTGCATAAAATATTTTATTTTATGTATAGGAAACTAGCCTATTGTTGGTCTCAAAAAATTGAGAAGTATACGAACCCACTAGAATATTGGCAACTTCAGACAACTAAACAACATCTCTCATGCCGCCCCTCAATTTAAAGATAGATAAGTCAAATTGCTCAATTAATATTTTTATCACATAAAATATACCTTTCTCCACAGAGCAGTGCACGATCCCAAAAGGCACGTCATGCATTATAAACGCCATCGGCGCCGGCCGCTCCAAAAACAACTGGGGTCCTGATGCTTTGGAGTTCAAACCAGAACGATGGCTCAACGGCTCAGTGATACCTGCTGCAGCTTTTCTGCCATTTAGTTATGGAAAGAGATCGTGTATCGGTACGTAAACACATTTTTGACATTAGCTAAGTCTAGTACCTAAAGGTTTACGCTCCCGACATAACTGGGCATGGCGTTGACGCTGAATGGGATATCTCCCGCGGCCGTTTTCCTGACATTTAGTTATATAAAAAGATATTTACATAGATACCTAAGTACAAGACCCAAGAGGTTTAAAACGTGCTGGGTGCATTGCACATAATTCATAATTCATAATAATTTATTGGTAATTTAAAATTACATGTCAATAGTTACAGTGCGTATTTACATTTATTACATTTAGTTTATTACAATATTTCACATAACTAAATAACTCCTTGTGGTCGTAAAACGTCTGCTCGAGAAGCCATTTTTTAAGTTTTGCCTTAAACAGTGCAGCACTATGCATATTTTTTATTTCGTGTGGTAGCTGATTGTACACCTTACGGCCCATGACGTGGGTAAGTTTTTTAGACTTAGCTAGTCGATGCGGCTCAAGCCGCAGTAATCCTGCGCGCGCGCTACGGGTCTCGTACCTTCGCGGGGGCTCTATGATGGGGTTTGAGCTCACTTCATCACGCACATTTGTTGCCATCTGTAATATTAAGAGTTTTCAACTTCGGTTCATACGAGTTTCTTGGAACTTACGATATTTACCAGTTGCTTGTCAGGCCCCGTAGCCGAATGGCATTTCTGCGACGCGAAACGAAAACGAAACGCCGCCAAAGGTAGTCTGGCTCTGTTGCGCCAATACGCAAGAGCGATAGAGATAGATATCTACGAGCGTTCCGTTTCGTGCCATTCGGCTACGTATCCAGGGAAAAAAGACGTGAGGAAGTCTTAATAGTGATTAGTTTCATAGATTTTCTTATCCACACCAAGGATTTGGAGAAGAAAATTTCTCGGTAAAATATTAGATCAAATATTTAGCTACTCAATGTAGGACCGAATCAAGGTCCTACGTTTGCAGTGTAGGTACATGGAGCGATAGAACTGTCTCGAATTCTTATGAAAATTAGACTACATAACATATTAATAGATACTTACCCACTGTATGACTTTCATTTAAATGTCAGTGCAAAGTCATTTTAGAAAAACTTGAAAATAAGTGAGTGAAAAATGACTAACTTCACCTTTTTCTCTTCCAGGTAAAAGATACGCCATGACCCTCTTAAAAACACTTCTAGCGTATTCTCTTAGAGAGTTAGAATTCGTTTCCGAAGAAGCAGAACTGAAATTTAAAGTGGACATCGCTCTAAGGCCCGCGAGTGGCCATTTTGTAGAAGTGCGACTTAGGAAGTAACGATATGATGAAATTAAATATACCTCTATGACATATAATTTAGAAGGGTCTGGTTGGAGTTACTGCTGGCTTAGCGTCTCTCCAAACCTACCGACGTAGAATCGGCTTTGTCGACCAAAAAATTCAAAAATCGCTCGTTAGTGTAAAATGCGTATGAACGTGCGTATGGATCCATTCATCAGCGACGAGCGGTTTTGAACTTTTGACCGACTAGAGTCGGCTCGGCTCCACGTTGATAGGTTTGGGTAAGGCCATAAATTAAATAATAAGAAGATCATCATACCATCCCTGATCCCATATATTAAAACGCGACCACCTAAGAACGCGCATACACTACACCACAAGATGGCGCCACAAAAAAAATGCCTTGTTGCCATCGATTATTTTTAGATTAGCTTTAAGTGTCATTTTCGAGCCATAAATCTATGTCAAAAGTGATATTTAATAACATCTACAACTATAATCGAAAGCTAAAAGACATTTCTTTTATGGCGCCATCTATGTGTGGTGCCGGTGACTGTGCAATGTCTCAAGGGCCTATATTAGAATTATTAGATTTAAGGTGCTAGTTTTTATTTAAGCAAATATTTAACATGTATTTCAAGAAGACAAACTTTACCTGTAAGTACAAACAAAGTGATAATTATACACTGGTAAACAATTTTACATTATATTTTTAATATAAAATGATAGTTGTTTTATTACAGATTTCTAAAATACTTCAAGGCAATCATAGTTGCGTAATAAGGACACATATTTACGGCGCGGGCGTTTATTGAATCTTGAGCATGATGAGGGATTCAAGTGCTGAGACCCGAGTTGGATATGTATGACTTTGGTACCTACCATATGTACCTAACTTCCGCACCCGCTCACTTATTTACTTACTTACTTGACTAAACATTCTTACAACTAACCATCCTTTAAAAATACCCCGTAGATTTGGCCTTGTGATCGTCTAATGGTAGTAGAAGGACCCCTCGATATGAACCATAGCAACCCAAACTCTTTAATGCGAAGTAGATACGACTATTGGACTCATATGATTAATTATAACTTAACCCACTAATTAAAACTCAGCATAATTTTGTGAAAATTACGTTAACTTGGACGAATAGGCAAAAGACGTGGAGATTATGTTAACGCTAAATAACGCCTGTGAAAAATGTGCGAGCAAAGTAACATACGAACTTGAACAGGAAAAAACCTATAGGCGCCAGACATTTTATTCATAATTTTGGTTTATAAATGGTAAATAATATAAAAAATATTTTAGTAATCATCCACTACGCCCTATTAGTAGTTTCAATTGGGCTCGAAGCTTGCGTTGTGGTTTGAAACTCCTCATCTCAACCAAACTGCTCTGTTGAGAATCCTATGCCAAACCAGAAGGGCTATCTATCTATGAACTAACCCCCCTCTTATTCTGTTTCATTTTCCCTAGCTAAACCCCCCTTTTCCCCAATACTGCTAATAGACCATAACTTCTCGACCCTTTCACTGTTTCAACGATACATCGAGTAAGAAGCTTCCAATTGAAAACCCAAGAAAAGTAAGCTTAATCACTCCTCGGAGTTTTCGGCTTCCCATCAGTGGACGGCGCCCGCATGCCACTGGTCCCTAAACAAACCCCAGCTAACACTCAATGATCGCTGTCACATGAAGAATCAGAAATTGCTACCACAATTACAAATTACACTTAGATGAATTAACCAGTAATAATTCAAAGCTTTTTCACACTTCGATAATAAATATGATATTGAAGTTTCATTATACCAAGAATAAACACACGATATTATTTATAAAATACCTTCTAACACCCAGTAATTTTGTTCACAATGATTTTAGGTCTAGAATTTAATTTACTTTTACATAATTTATTTTTAGTTATTAGATAAGATAGGTTTTTATACAGAACTTTATTTATTTCCCTACCTATCGATGTGTGATTCTACCCTACTAGACAGAAAGTTCCCTAATCTAAAACGATAAAAACTCTGTTCGTACTCACCATGGACCCAGAGTTTTAGAACTTACGCGGTGTATATCTAATCTGACTACGCTAGAGTTCAGCAGACTAGACTGAAGAAAGCAAACCCTATAAGTCTGTGTATTTATCCCCCCCGATGCAGGCGTCCGTGGACAGGGAGGCAATCGGGTAGGATAGTTCCCTATTGTGTATATGATATATACTTATGACAATAAATATACAAGGCCTTCAAATACTGCAACTTCGAGCGAGCTTGGATTACTCCAAATGACACATATAATGTCCTCGTTCTAGGCTAACAGCTGGGCATTGAAGAACCAGGGAGGGAGAGATTTTTCATTTTTCTATGTTGGTAAAGAGAAAAATGCCAATTTAACCCTCTGTATTGGTAAAACTACGGACCTCCTTGCATCAATAGTTTAACAGCCGCTAGGTTAATCGATGCAAGGCTAAACAAACTGTCTGTCTGGGCAGCGATCTGGCTTTATAATTAAATATTCTTCACTTAATTTGAACTGATTAGGTATTATTTACTTTAACCATTAAATTTGATTATCACAATAACAATGAAACTTCTGACAAGAAGAACCGAATCGTTAGCGGTTCACTTCACTCATATAAACTCCAACTCAATAGCACAAGACAATAAACCTGCACCACCGAATCGGAATCTACCATCCAAAATCAGGCTCTGAAAAGAACATATGTTCCACACAAAACCAAACAATAGACGGCATGAATAAAATAAACACTCACTAACTTTCAATACTTCTAGTAAAACATAACTTAAACTTAGCAGAAATCACTACCCATTAGTACCAGAGTTAAACAACTCTAAGCACTTATCCCAAATGCTGACTTTACGAGAATAAAACATAGATTTTATTCACAATAAAATCAAACACTTAGAAATTTGGGCAGAGGTTCCCCGCTATTTAAGAGCGTTATAACATTTCGGCGTCGGGCGAAATTAGGTATTTTACCCGCCGCGCGAGCCCAATATGCCGACCCTTTCTAGCACGTCTTATCACTCGCTCGCACTACAATAATGGACAAAACAATCTTGATCCTTTCTATGGAATTTTGATAACAACCACAATCTACTATCTCGAATATCTCGATATAAACTTTTGGTTTCTAATAAACATTATTTTGTACGAAAATACGAGAATATAGCGCGAAATAATATCAATTATGTTAAAATTTATTTAAAAAATTAAAGTAATAATTATAAAAGTAGATCCCATCCCAAATATTCGCTTTTGTTATATGATAAGTATTAGAGTAAAGTATAATTATATTAATATGATGATAAAATAAGACAAATACAATTCTAATTACTTCAAGGTGGTGCTCAGGGTCTGATGATGGAGCCAGATGGTGGTCACCAATACCAATGAACAATATGACTATACAACTTCGTGGTTTACATGTCATTCTAGCATTTTCACTTTCACGTTTCAAGTGCATATACCACGAGTATAGGTTTTCGGGTGTGCTGATTTAAAAATTAATGACCGATTTGGAATCTGACATTGCTGACTGTCACTTTGACACAAAAGTCGTCATGGGTGTCGTAAAATAGGTTTTAGGGGGTGCTGATTCCAAAATTAATGGCCAATGTGGAATCTGACATTGCTGACTGTCACTTTGACACAAAAGTCGTCATGGGTGTCGTCAAATAGGTTTGCGGGGGTGCTGATTCCAAAATTAATGAACAATGTGGAATCTGACATTGCTGACTGTCACTTTGACACAAAAGTCGTCATGGGTGTCGTAAAATAGGTTTTAGGGGTGCTGATTCCAAAATTAATGACCAATGTGGAATCTGACATTGCTGACTGTCACTTTGACACAAAAGTCGTCATGGGTGTCGTCAAATAGGTTTGCGGGTGCTGATTCCAAAATTAATGAACAATGTGGAATCTGACATTGCTGACTGTCACTTTGACACAAAAGTCGTCATGGGTGTCGTAAAATTGGTTTTAGGGGGTGCTGATTCCAAAATTAATGACCAATGTGGAATCTAACATTGCTGACTGCCACTTTGACACAAAAGTCATCATGGGTGTCGTAAAATAGGTTTTAGGGGGTGCTGATTCCAAAAATAATGATTAATGTGGAATCTAACTTTGCTGACTGTCACTTTGACACAAAAGTCGTCATGGGTGTCGTCAAATAGGTTTCCGGAGGTGCTGATTTGAAAATTAATGACCGATTTGGAATCTTGACATTGCTGACTGTCACTTTGACACAAAAGTCGTCATGGGTGTCTTCAAAAAGGTTTCCGGGGGTGCTGATTCCAAAATTAACGACTATTTTGGAATCTCACAGTGCTAATTGTAATTTTGACACAAAAGGAATCATGGGTGTAGTCAAATAGTTTTTAGGGGGCACTGATTCCAAAATTAATGAAATGATTTAAAAAGTAATGACCGATTTGGAACCTGACATTGCACAGTACCTCTGGAAAGGAAACCTATTTGACGACACCCATAACGACTTTTATGTCAAAGTGACAGTCAGCAATGTCAGATTCCAAATTGATCATTAATATTGAGATCAGTACCCATGAAAACCTATTTGAAGACACCCATGATCACTTTTGTGTCAAAGTGACAGTCAACAGTGTCAGATTCCAAATTGGTCATTAGTTTTCAAACACCTCCGGATACCTATTTGACGACACCCATGACGACTTTTGTGTCAAAGTGACAGTCAGCAATGTCAGATTCCAAATTGGTCACTAATTTTGGAATCAGCACCCCCTAAAACCTATTTTACGACACCCATGACGACTTTTGTGTCAAAGTGAGAGTCAGCAATGTCAGATTGAACATTGGTCATTAATTTTGGAATCAGCACCCCCTAAAACCTATTTTACGACACCCATGACGACTTTTGTGTCAGAGTGACAGTCAGCAATGTCAGATTGAACATTGGTCATTAATTTTGGAATCAGCACCCCCTAAAACCTATTTTACGACACCCATGACGACTTTTGTGTCAGAGTGACAGTCAGCAATGTCAGATTGAACATTGGTCATTAATTTTGGAATCAGCACCCCCTAAAACCTATTTTACGACACCCATGACGACTTTTGTGTCAAAGTGACAGTCAGCAATGTCAGATTCCACATTGGTCATTAATTTTGGAATCAGCACCCCCTAAAACCTATTTTACGACACCCATGACGACTTTTGTGTCAAAGTGACAGTCAGCAATGTCAGATTCCAAATTGGTCATTAATTTTGGAATCAGCACCCCCTAAAACCTATTTTACGACACCCATGACGACTTTTGTGTCAGAGTGACAGTCAGCAATGTCAGATTGAACATTAGTCATTAATTTTGGAATCAGCACCTCCTAAAACCTATTTTACGACACCCATGACGACTTTTGTGTCAAAGTGACAGTCAGCAATGTCAGATTCCACATTGGTCATTAATTTTGGAATCAGCACCCCCTAAAACCTATTTTACGACACCCATGACGACTTTTGTGTCAAAGTGACAGTCAGCAATGTCAGATTCCAAATTGGTCATTCATTTTGGAATCAGCACCCCCTAAAACCTATTTTACGAGACCCATGACGACTTTTGTGTCAGAGTGACAGTCAGCAATGTCAGATTGAACATTAGTCATTAATTTTGGAATCAGCACCTCCTAAAACCTATTTTACGACACCCATGACGACTTTTGTGTCAAAGTGACAGTCAGCAATCTGAGGTACTACAAGTCAATAATTTCAGTTATTTTGAATCGACTATGATTCCGAATTATTGGTAATAGTAATGATTGTATAGATGATTAGTGATTCCTTTACATGTAATGGTAATTTACCGTTTCACTTGATTACATTACAAGTAATCTGACACCCAGTAGTGTCAGATTACAAAGTAAAATCAAGTAATCGTGTAATCCGGAATCGATTACGATTTCCCCATCTCTGAATTTAGTTATATGGTTCATTGGTACTGGTGACCACCATCTGGCTCCATCATCAGACCCTGAGTACCACCTCTTTTCAAAGGTCTTGTTGAGACGAACCCAACGAGCCTAAACACGAAGTCGTTTACTTACATGGTTCACTGGTACTGGTGACCACCTTCTGGCTCCATCATCAGATCCCGAGTACCATCTTGATGTGTCTTATCATCTTGACCGTATTGTAATTTTCACATTTTTATCATCACAACGTTGTAATACCTTAACATTTAAACATAACAAAGTATTACAAAAGCAAATATTTACGGATCTAGGATCAAATTCGTTGGTCGCTGTTTACACACACACAATGCGAGGATAGCCCGTGTAAAAACAAGGCGTCCGACCCACACAACAATAAATATTCTCGACGTTTGCGATGAAAACTCGGAGACCAAAGCGACATACGTCTTACCTCCTCGAGGTCCGGCGCGGCACTGAAATCGCAGGCGTCCGTCGCCGGTAAAATAGCGACAGGAAGGCTAGTTTTCAAAAAATTGGCAAAAAATCATGATAAAATATTATAACGACAAATGGATAACAGCAGTTTAAGCACATTGTGCAGATTATTTATATACTAAAATAACTTCGATAACATGTAGATTTTCGGAGAAATGATCACTTGTTTCGATGTATTTTCAAGACAAAATTGAGTTCGTTTTACTTTCAATTTCTCAATTTCAAAGGATTAAATGATAAATATTGTTTAATGGGCCTTAAGTACAAGATATTTGGAACTTAAATTTACCTCATTTATGAGAGTGATCTTATCAAATTGTACATAATAAGAGCTCCGAATTCTGTGCTTCACGCGGTTTTTCCTAAACGAGCATCAGAAAAACAATCATTACTAATTGAAAAAGCTTTTTTTTTCATATGTTTTTTATTTAACCGACAGTTAATAAGATGTTCTAACTGAAACAAGTACTTTCACTGTCTTTTAGTATGAGTAAAGTGTACAATTTTGTCGATAAATATTGTGCATTTTACAATATATCGCCTTTTTTTGTCATAGCGCTCTTAAAACAATTTACACTTTAGGCCAGAGTCGACTGTCGGTCCCTGATGCTCGAAAAATAATGAATCAAATAACGCTCCCGGAGCTATTTAAAGGCACGGATCTGGACACTTTTCTAGACATTTCTTCTAGGAAATTTTGTCCAGACATTTTATTTGGACATTTCTTCCTGGTAATGGACTCGCCTTGAAGACGCACCTGCAGGCGCTTTTGTTTGATGTATCGGCTCCAAAGAGAAAGATCATAAGTGCTTTGTTTACACCCATACGCTCTACGAATCAAAGTCCACGTTTTCTCAGCAAAAGATGCTTCCTATCACAGGTGTTTCCACACCTGACTTAGAGAGAGACAGATATATCATTGTTTATACCTAATTAAACTACTTATTGCATTGCGCAATAGTTGAAATACTTGAAATACACCGTGTTCCATTCAACACTAAAAATATGAAAACCGCCTATTCAGAATCGAGAGCAGAATCGACTGAACCATATCCCGATGGGAGCAATACTTCTATTCAAATCAACATGATCAATCATCTCTTTACAAGCCTATTCTACTGCACTTGCAACACAACAATGTACATATCGCATCGCTAGAGGTTGTTTACCTTTTTCAATATTTAGGGTTGTTAATACTGGCCGGTTACTTGGGCAACCATTCTTTCCAGCTACGAGCTTGATGTTGTTTGTCATTTTAATTTCAATGTTTATCATAAGTCACTACAAACTAAACTCGCATCTAATCACAACCTTTGTCACTCTTAATATTGGCTCAAACCCGCCTACTACAATTGCGAAATCCACCGTGACAAAACCTCAAAGTGCTTTACAATGATATCTTAGCCGTCTATTGGCAATCCCCATGTCGCCGCAGTAACGCACATAAATAAATAGTTTTATAGTTTATGATGGCAATCAGCAATTATTTTATTAAATGTAGTGTGAGGTTTTGAGTAATGGCAAAAACACGTTGTATAAGATGTTTTGTTGAACAAGCGCCATCTAACGGAGTTGTTTTACAATCGCTCGCCCGTTCAATAACTTCGCTCGCTATTCGCTATTCATGTACGTCTCTCAGTAGTTCTTAATGTTTAGTATTTGCTGAAAGATGGCGCTAATTTCAATAGACGATAACACGCTGATTATTTTTGTGTAACCATTTAGTTCATTCGAATTCTGACATACTTTTATATGAATAAATAGATACAAAGTTACATTTAATCATCAATTTAAACCATTTGTTCTTTTATTATGTTTCTTATTTATAGCTAGATGAAGTTGTTCAGTTACAGTTTCACCCCCGATTCAGTTAATTTATTGGATCACAAACGTTTTCCATGAAATAAACTTAATCTATTCTATAAATCAGCTTATTGTACTCAAAGAACCAATACCATGAATGAAATTGAAAAAGAAAAATAAATACATTATCTCTAGTTTGGTCGAAAATGTTCCCCACATTTCTAAACATGTAGTGTGTTTTCCAATACTACGCGACTGCCAATGACTCAGTTTTAAAATCAGTCTATCAGAATCTCGACAATGAACCCTGAGAACCATGATCCCAGCCACTTCTCTCTGCCAGAGATAACAGGTTGTGAATCTGTTAGGTCCTATTAACCCGTTTTTGCTAGCTCATCCCCTGGTCGCGGCGAATTTTCCTTCCATCCACACTGTTGGACCAGATTTATTACCCTCCTGCTAGTAATTCCAATGAGAATCACAAAAACTTCTCATGCAGATACGAAGAAACCTTTTGATCCTTCCTTGTAAGACCAAAGCCTTCAATTTCCACTGTCGAAACTCAAACCAACTTCTCTACTTAACCACTCCCAGCCACATGTGTTGGCGCATGTCTCATACTTGAATAAGATAAATCGACTTAAGGTTTGTTCGAGTGTGTTTTTTTTTTTTTTTATTATATATAAACAAACCTTAAATGACAAGCACGTACCTCAATATGGTACAATATCACTTTTGCCGATGCTATAGAATTATTGGAACAAATGACAAAATTATTTGATGATACTAAACTTCACATCTTTGAACTCATAACAGATAAACAATTAGTAATAAGAGCCTCGTTCTCACCAGACGATTATGGCTCTTAAATATGTCAGATGTCAAATGTATCCCATTCAAGATAAGGTGTGTGGATTTCGTTATAGTTGTCATACCTTGTGAAGTAGTAGCCAAAAAATACTACCCTTTGAAATGGGTCGAATCCATTGGATTTTAACCTAACCAATAAGAATTTTATGGCTAATGTGTTCCCAGAATTCCCCCCCGTTGTATTGTTCCCCTGCAAGTTCCGACCAACCTAGTTTTGACCACTTTCCAGCCCTGTCTGCCTCTATCAATCCTCTCATACCATAAAAATAAATTGGAGACATCCTTCTTATCTAACATCCATCAAATCTAGCCATTCACAAACACTCATACATCTGTAAACATTCATCATCTCTAACTTATACACATACACACAATCAATCCTCCTCATTCACGCTTTCACACGACTTCTAAAGACAGCCAGAACCTTTAAAAGTAATCAAAATAAATAATAAGATGGAAATAAATTACTACATACTATTTTTAAAAGTTTACCTATCCCATCCTACCCCATTCTACCCTGTCATAAAATAAGAAGAATCTAACTTTATGTGGTCTTCTATTCATTTTTTTTTTTAAATTACTAAACGCAAATTATCCAATTACAAATTTCGAATACCCCGCTGCTGTTATTTCATTAAACGTTTAAGTACTTTGTGCAACGTGGGGCGAAATCAAATATCGCCAACTGGTTTAAGTCAAATCGCAACGGTCCGCCAGAGCAACTAAAATACTCCAGCCCGCAAATCTCTCACGTCCCGATCTACACACATACATATAAAAATAAATATAAAAGATAGAAGTAAAATATGTCACCAAAAACTCTGTTAATCCCCAGGCAGGACGATTCCTCCACATCTTCCCATAGGCCCGTGCGCAACTATACCTACAAATACTGTGGAAATACGATGAAAACTACATAGTTAATTTAATATGCAGGAAAGTTAATGAAAAACTATGAAAAATGTAATCATTATCTTGCCAAGGTGTAAGTACAATCCCAAAGAAAAAGTATGAAATATATGAAGGTCCAACTTGGTTAAATACAAAACCACTAATTGCAAAAATATCAAATAAATATAAGTATTCCAATACACAAAAAAAATAACACAGTTCTCTACCTACTAATATCTAGACTGTTGTCTCTATTTTCCCCTTTTTTTTTTTAAGGCATACAAATGAATATCTAAACAATAATTTAATTTAATGAAGTTGATGTTTAATATCATCATCATTATGATCTTGATTTTACGTGTTTAACATATTGCCAAAGATAAGCAATATGCCTAACTAAATTGTCTCTTATTCGTCAACAAATATCACAAGTCAATACTCGGTCAAATGATATTTAATACACCAAAAGACTGAATTAACATGCATACATACTTAATTATATTTTTTTTTTCCAATAATGTGGAAAAGATTCGAAATACAACATGAAACTATAAACATGACATGAAACTTTTAAGTAAAGATAAGCGGTATGATTCGAAATTTAAGATACGTGAAATATTTGCTATAAATATATTGTGAAGAGGATAAATTTGGGTCAACATACATACATACAATCACACCCGCACGTCACAAAAGGGGGTAGGCCGAGCACACGAAACCAGCCCAGTCCCAGTAGGTATCACTCCCAGCAAACAATGGACCGAATGAAAAAGAAACTAAAAATGGCAGAGATAGGTTATAAAAAACAACAGATTAATTACATATATATATTCATATCCCGTTGGTGGCAAATAGGCAAACGGTCCGCCAGAGGTCGTATGCGCATTGCCCACCCGTTAGGAACAATATCATTCAATTATTTATTAGCATAGGAAAACAATACTACTACCTAACATAAGTACATAAGTACCTACTTATAAATTTCTTCAGATGATATCCATAGCCCAAGAAGTTGTGTAGTCCTTTTCGAAGGTATGCTGTAGAGTTTAATGTTACAACAAGAAATCCAGTCATTTATCTTGAATAGGTACAGCTAGCAGCTAGGAGACCAGCCAAATTATCTTCTTTCGCATTTTTTTTTCCTTCTTACATTCTTGAGTAGATAGTTATGATGATGATGATTAGATCCTGTTAGTCTTCATTAGAGGCATACGGCTCTTAGAAAGAATTTCTAGTGCTCCTGGTTCCAGATAAGTAGGTATTTCAACTTTTTCCTATCTATTCTCTTCTCAGTCGATGTCATAACTCAGGAAAACATGAATCTCTTCTTGAAGACATGCTGCAAACTTGACCACAATTAAAATAACCGCAGAAGATCCAGTCATTTACTCTTGAACACAGCAAGTAACTTGAAACCAATCAATATTTTCTTCATCTCCAAAGTTGACTAGTCCTTATTTATCCAATCAATGGCAAGTTTTTGAGCAATACCTACTTCCAGTTTTCCAAAAATATCTCTCACTTGAATTGTAACTAATGAAATACCACATTAGTGACATTAACTACTCCCTAAAACTTGTTGTGAAAACCACCTTCCTTCAGTTTTTTAACATAATTTACAAAAAAAAATCACTATCTATTTTTTTTTTTTTCAAAACAATAAACAAATCAAAGTCGTAACTATAAAAACAAAATATAGAATAGGATTTCAAAATAAAAATTACAAAAAGTGAAGCAAAAGTAAGATTCGAACACCCACCCTTGCATGAACTGTCCCATACATTAGTCCATCCCTATACTACCTGAGCTACGAACGAGTTATGAAAAGGGTCGAATTTAGCAATCAAATAGAACTAACGGACGAAAGTATTAAATTTCCAATTATGAATTTTTACATTACTGATGTTCACTCAAAACATTTTGTTTTACTTAATTCACGAACATGAAATAATATGTAATGAATACTCATATCACGATTTAAACTTTTCTAAGATACAAAATACATTTGAAACCTAAAATAATCAATATTGTTGAAATTTGAAGTGATTTCAGCGCACTATTTCCATAAAATTGTATGTAATAAGAAGGAATAATATGTAATAAAATGTCATATACAATCAGTTTCTAAAAACCATACCAAATCAATCACTGTTTCGACTAAATACTAGGTAATATTTGTTTGTATTTGTACTCACTTGCTTAGTGCACTTTTCTCGCAGAATTTTAAACACTGAATACCACTAATCACCATTGCACTTCACTGATGCCAAATAATAATTATTTTAAAGACTTCCTTCCCACACATATCTGCATTTTTCTTTTTGAACAATCGTAAACACAATTTTTGGTTGTAAACGGGTCGTCACTTTACACTTTTTACACACACTTTTGCCTCTCGCGACAGGGAAATAACGCTACCAACCATTTGTACAGATAAAATAAACACATATTCACTGAATTTGAACTAAATTACATTACTTTCTTTCACAAAACCGTAATTTATCCAAACTAACCTCAAATTAGCCGGCTTTTGATTGTTTTGAAAACGTCAAACTACACGAACTTATCGACATTTTTCGTGAATACTAACGTCATCCATATTTTACGATCAAAAAAGTCGAAGTAAGTATATAAATTTCCAATTATGAATTTTTACATTACTGATGTTCACTCAAAACATTTTGTTTTACTTAATTCACGAACATGAAATAATATGTAATGAATACTCATATCACGATTTAAACTTTTCTAAGATACAAAATACATTTGAAACCTAAAATAATCAATATTGTTGAAATTTGAAGTGATTTCAGCGCACTATTTCCATAAAATTGTATGTAATAAGAAGGAATAATATGTAATAAAATGTCATATACAATCAGTTTCTAAAAACCATACCAAATCAATCACTGTTTCGACTAAATACTAGGTAATATTTGTTTGTATTTGTACTCACTTGCTTAGTGCACTTTTCTCGCAGAATTTTAAACACTGAATACCACTAATCACCATTGCACTTCACTGATGCCAAATAATAATTATTTTAAAGACTTCCTTCCCACACATATCTGCATTTTTCTTTTTGAACAATCGTAAACACAATTTTTGGTTGTAAACGGGTCGTCACTTTACACTTTTTACACACACTTTTGCCTCTCGCGACAGGGAAATAACGCTACCAACCATTTGTACAGATAAAATAAACACATATTCACTGAATTTGAACTAAATTACATTACTTTCTTTCACAAAACCGTAATTTATCCAAACTAACCTCAAATTAGCCGGCTTTTGATTGTTTTGAAAACGTCAAACTACACGAACTTATCGACATTTTTCGTGAATACTAACGTCATCCATATTTTACGATCAAAAAAGTCGAAGTAAGTATAGTAAAAGTAAGTAAGAATAGTTGTTGCACGCCATCTATGTCAGATACTCGTAGTTAAAAGGTAGTTTCGATTGCGGAAGTTAAAGATTTCAATCGAAAAAGGTAAAATAAGCAAATACTTCTCGAAATTAGGTACTTCTCGTTACGGTATGTCGATTTTAATAAAATTATGACAAAATATGATTTCTAATTTCTACAATGAATAAATATTTAATTTTTCGCCAGATTAATGGGACACAATTTGACTTATGGCAATATCAGATCGGTACTAACTTCCGTTGACTTAAATGTGTCTTAATAATATTTTCTTGGCACGACATTGCTTTTGTTCTTCTTTAAACTCGTCATTAATCGCGTGATCTTCAATTAGAATTACTTAAATAACCGCGTCATTTTTAAATCTGCTTAAACAAATGACAAATCGAAACAGCGCCGACGCCTATCTTCCGCCATTCATACAGCGTATACGCCATTTTGTCATTTTTGCAAGAAAATGCAAGAGTAGACGAAATAAGAAAATGCAAAGAAATCATTGCCCTAGATACTCGTTGCTCTCAAATGATGCTGACGACAAAGTGATTCTGTTTTATCAAACTGAAAATCCGAATTATAATGTAAATTGTGATCTTCGAAATTGAGGTTATGAAATTGACATAACTCTATTTATAAACAAATATCTGGGCGACCGAGCTTCGCTCGGTTCTATTTTAATATATCACGTCTTTAGATAAAAAAAAACTCTTATAAATACAAAAACAAAAAAAAAGACAAAAAACAAAAACTTAATTTCTGGCCGGGATTCGAAACCCTGACACCTACGATCTATCTGCGTACATTAGACCGACCTCGTGCGACTGAGCTAAGCGGAATCGATGCGCGCGCGGCGAAATTAAGGACCATATTTTACGTTTACAAATGCGAAAGAAAAACTCATGAAAACTCGAAAATTCGCGTTTTCCGGGATCTAAGGCTACGCTAGATCGATTTTTCACCCCCGAAAACCCCCACAAAACAAATTTCAGCGAAATCGTTAGAGCGGTTTCCGAGATCGTCGGTATATATAAATAAATATATAAATAAATAAATAAATAAATAAATAAATATACAAGAATTGCTCGTTTAATAGTATAAGATATGAACGACCGCGTTGGAGGATATGAATGCATTGGAACCTTGACATGTGTTTTACTGTGTTTCTCATCACGATAATAGAAAATCTAGTGCTCAAATTCACAATCTAATGAACATACAGCCATACAAAAGATGTCTTAAAGAGGTATGCCTCCACTGACAAAGTGAATTAAGTTGCCTACTCGAAAAGCAACTTTGCAAGGAAGGTAAGATCCCAGACCTACTTGGAACTTATAGTAACAGACTATTATTTGCACTACTTTCCCCTAAGACCGATTATCTATAAAACCTGTTACTTAAACTTACTCTTTATGCTTCTAAAATAATGGATACTAAGTGAACCTACTTTGCTCTGTTTCAATGAATGATATTTACAAGTTTGTTTGTTTTTCAGCAAGTTTACTACCCACTGAAATGTTCTCTTGGTACTTGATGTGATTATGAAATGAAACTGTCATCCATTAAAATGTGATAAAGATATTCCTGATGGCGATGAGTGATGACTAACTTTCAAAGTAAGTTCCTACTTTTATACTGCTAAACTTATGCCTAGACCTGACCTTAATATATCGCAAATCCTTATTTTAACTGTGTATATCTATATAAATTTTACTCATGTTTGCCGCTCAAGACAGACGGATATCTTCCCAAGAATAATATTTTCAGCATTAAATATAGAATTGTAATCCTGTCAGCTAACACTATTCTACTCTAAACCAGTTAAATTAAATCTAGATAACTTATTTATAACCTAATTAAACACCCAGGTATATTTTAGAAGTCAAAGTTACTCAGACAGACTCGGTGAAAAGTTTGGCACATATGGCTTACTCGTATTCCATGAAATTTAATACTTCCTGTGTATTTCTATAAATGTATAGTTGAAATAGTGTTGAAAATGGTGCTAAGATATTCCTTTGAGTGGATACCCAAAACCCAAGTCAATATGTCACATTGACTGATCATCAATAGTTCCTCGGAAACTGCATACTAAAAAATTGAAATTCTTAAAAATCTATAACTACCTAGCCTATTCTTTCTATAATCTAATATCCTACTCTGTTTTGCTTTACAGACTACAAGATGAACCCCTTCCACTTCTAGAATGTGAAGAATGCTGCCATATTACTGGCCCATATGATCATCATGACAACTGTCTACCGTTGTCTACCCCGATATAAGGAAAATTACAAACGTGTTGCTAAGCTTAATATTAGGTACCTACATACTTCCTTAGACTAAAACTACTCTTACTTTAGCTTATTCTAGCCATAGATAAGTACATGTATAGCCTACTGTTAGAGAAATAACATAAAAATTGTATGAAAAGCCCTAAGTCGCAGTATGGCTTACTGTACATGTGTGTATGTACACATCCTATCTTTCTTGTTTGGGCAAAGGTAGAAATGAAGTATTATTGTGAATACTACTTAATAAATGGAACAGGACAAGTTGAAATTATGGAATATTGTCACTTCCTTATTAAATTTCCAAAATAATCTGTCGAATGATAATGGAGATGTTCACCCCCATTCAATTGTTTCCTAACTATGATAAATATGACATTAAGTATTTAAATATGAAATATAATGCCACTAGGACATTACAGCTGTTAATAAGGTAGACTTTCACCCCCATGTCTTTAGACCACTAGACATATCTTGTTTACCGCTGATCTGCTTGTAACCATTTCCTACTTTGGCAAATTGTACTAATGTTTTGAAATGCCTCACCCCCTGCTATTTAAAATAAGGAACTCATGTATGTACATGACTGATTTTTAGGTATATGGCATCCTACAGATATTGCTAACTTATAATTGTACTATTGTAAATATTCTGTGCCTATACCTACTTATATCTATGCATACTTAGATAAAACCACTTAAATTGAAATGTAAAAGGTTCCTACAACCAACTAATGCATATTTATCTCTATTTTCAGATCAGTAGAAGCAGTTAGAAGAATAAAGAATGGTTCCGGAGTTTTACAATGGCCGACTAAGTTTTGATGACTGATGGAGAAGACTATGCCAGCAAAAGACAGACAGCAGATGTACTTCGAATAGCAATATGACTAAAGCACTGCCTTACATTATTAAGACTAGGATATTGAATATATGATAAAATTTAAGTTGTAAAATAATAATGTGGATTTCATATATATGTTTATTTTTAATTAAAGATATGCAAGTGTTCGATTTTCACTTAACCCTCAACTGCATGAATTAGATGATATTTGTCAGAGTTTGCACTTCAAGGCATGTCAATATTTTGTGATTGACTATCTGACAAGTATTTAATAAAGAAGAATTTGGGTCCAATAGTCAAAGTCACTCGCACTCCGCTTCACGATCAACAAAATGTGAGTGTCCTTAGCAAAGCATCCCACAAAGCGACAACGTGAGACGCTCCACCAAACACACACAATTATAACTAAATAAGCTACTGTTTAGTATTATAATGTATATGAAATATATCTCAATGTTATGTAATTAAAAGAAACCCTATGGTAATACCTCACATCCTGGTTACGGCCTATCCAAAATTGTACCTAACTTCCGCACCCGCTCACTTATTGTGTGCGTGTGGATTGAGTGAGCACCTTCCGAAAATAAAAAAAAATATGCTGATCATTTAGTAAAAGTTCTAAAACAATTGTAAAACGAATCTCTGAATTTGTAAAAAGATAAATCAAAAGATACAGCCATTAACATGTGCTCACTCAGTTCTCACAAACTACCAACGAAAACAGTGAATATATTCATTTAACATATAATATTTATATACTAACATTTAGTAAAAAATAGGCCAACCTACCTCTATAAATATTAGATCACCTAGTGACGTATTAAATTTTTTACAAATAGTTTCTTATGCTCACTCAATCCACACACTTTTGAAAAGCCGAATTTTGATGAAAAACATAAGATTTAGACCGCTATTATATGTGTATAGTTTAGTAAAAGTGAAATGGGAATTTGTAAAATACAAAACGAACCACTAACGTGTCAGGTTTTTTTATAATAAATTTTTGTAAGTGCTCACTCAGTCCACACGTTTTGAGAAAGTTAAAAATGTAAATATCTTACGATTTGTAGCACCTAAGACACTCGAAAGTACTTCAACATTTAGTAAAAATTTTTACTAAATATCCACCATCTAATATTTTATATTCGTTGTCTGGTTTTAAAGATATTCAGACATAACTTTTCTCATACAAATGTATCAAGTAGGGTGACCACACTATGTCGGCTCCTGATTTTCCCCACCTTCCCATTGTCATATTGAGATTGGGGAGTTTCGTTCGTTCAATTCTGATAATATTAAACTAATACCATATTAATTCTCCATCTGCAAACTGTTTTTAGGTTATGTTCTTGGCCTAGTGATGATGTGTATTGTGTAATTTTTATCGACGTCAGGATATAATAACCATATCGACATGCAAGCATTAAAAAGGACATGAATAATAATTGGTAAGAAACAAAGAATATAATACTTCACTAGTAAGAAACCAGAACCTGGTAATCTAATCGCGCTAACAGATGAGCGTACCGGATTTGTAAGTGGGAGCGAGAAATAGTTATTCTTTTCTCGCTCCCACTTACAAATCCGGTAAACTATTATCAAAATTGAACGAAACTCCCCAATCTCAATATGACAATGGGAAGGTGGGGAAAATCAGGAGCCGACATAGTGTGGTCACCCTACTTGATACATTTGTATGAGAAAAGTTATGTCTGAATATCTTTAAAACCAGACAACGAATATAAAATATTAGATGGTGGATATTTAGTAAAAATTTTTACTAAATGTTGAAGTACTTTCGAGTGTCTTAGGTGCTACAAATCGTAAGATATTTACATTTTTAACTTTCTCAAAACGTGTGGACTGAGTGAGCACTTACAAAAATTTATTATAAAAAAACCTGACACGTTAGTGGTTCGTTTTGTATTTTACAAATTCCCATTTCACTTTTACTAAACTATACACATATAATAGCGGTCTAAATCTTATGTTTTTCATCAAAATTCGGCTTTTCAAAAGTGTGTGGATTGAGTGAGCATAAGAAACTATTTGTAAAAAATTTAATACGTCACTAGGTGATTTAATATTTATAGAGGTAGGTTGGCCTATTTTTTACTAAATGTTAGTATATAAATATTATATGTTAAATGAATATATTCACTGTTTTCGTTGGTAGTTTGTGAGAACTGAGTGAGCACATGTTAATGGCTGTATCTTTTGATTTATCTTTTTACAAATTCAGAGATTCGTTTTACAATTGTTTTAGAACTTTTACTAAATGATCAGCATATTTTTTTTTATTTTCGGAAGGTGCTCACTCAATCCACACACACACTCACTTATTTACTTACTTACTTGACTAAACATTCTTACAACTAACCATCCTTTAAAAATACCCCGTAGATTTGGCCTTGTGATCGTCTAATGGTAGTAGAAGGACCCCTCGATATGAACCATAGCAACCCAAACTCTTTAATGCGAAGTAGATACGACTATTGGACTCATATGATTAATTATAACTTAACCCACTAATTAAAACTCAGCATAATTTTGTGAAAATTACGTTAACTTGGACGAATAGGCAAAAGACGTGGAGATTATGTTAACGCTAAATAACGCCTGTGAAAAATGTGCGAGCAAAGTAACATACGAACTTGAACAGGAAAAAACCTATAGGCGCCAGACATTTTATTCATAATTTTGGTTTATAAATGGTAAATAATATAAAAAATATTTTAGTAATCATCCACTACGCCCTATTAGTAGTTTCAATTGGGCTCGAAGCTTGCGTTGTGGTTTGAAACTCCTCATCTCAACCAAACTGCTCTGTTGAGAATCCTATGCCAAACCAGAAGGGCTATCTATCTATGAACTAACCCCCCTCTTATTCTGTTTCATTTTCCCTAGCTAAACCCCCCTTTTCCCCAATACTGCTAATAGACCATAACTTCTCGACCCTTTCACTGTTTCAACGATACATCGAGTAAGAAGCTTCCAATTGAAAACCCAAGAAAAGTAAGCTTAATCACTCCTCGGAGTTTTCGGCTTCCCATCAGTGGACGGCGCCCGCATGCCACTGGTCCCTAAACAAACCCCAGCTAACACTCAATGATCGCTGTCACATGAAGAATCAGAAATTGCTACCACAATTACAAATTACACTTAGATGAATTAACCAGTAATAATTCAAAGCTTTTTCACACTTCGATAATAAATATGATATTGAAGTTTCATTATACCAAGAATAAACACACGATATTATTTATAAAATACCTTCTAACACCCAGTAATTTTGTTCACAATGATTTTAGGTCTAGAATTTAATTTACTTTTACATAATTTATTTTTAGTTATTAGATAAGATAGGTTTTTATACAGAACTTTATTTATTTCCCTACCTATCGATGTGTGATTCTACCCTACTAGACAGAAAGTTCCCTAATCTAAAACGATAAAAACTCTGTTCGTACTCACCATGGACCCAGAGTTTTAGAACTTACGCGGTGTATATCTAATCTGACTACGCTAGAGTTCAGCAGACTAGACTGAAGAAAGCAAACCCTATAAGTCTGTGTATTTATCCCCCCCCGATGCAGGCGTCCGTGGACAGGGAGGCAATCGGGTAGGATAGTTCCCTATTGTGTATATGATATATACTTATGACAATAAATATACAAGGCCTTCAAATACTGCAACTTCGAGCGAGCTTGGATTACTCCAAATGACACATATAATGTCCTCGTTCTAGGCTAACAGCTGGGCATTGAAGAACCAGGGAGGGAGAGATTTTTCATTTTTCTATGTTGGTAAAGAGAAAAATGCCAATTTAACCCTCTGTATTGGTAAAACTACGGACCTCCTTGCATCAATAGTTTAACAGCCGCTAGGTTAATCGATGCAAGGCTAAACAAACTGTCTGTCTGGGCAGCGATCTGGCTTTATAATTAAATATTCTTCACTTAATTTGAACTGATTAGGTATTATTTACTTTAACCATTAAATTTGATTATCACAATAACAATGAAACTTCTGACAAGAAGAACCGAATCGTTAGCGGTTCACTTCACTCATATAAACTCCAACTCAATAGCACAAGACAATAAACCTGCACCACCGAATCGGAATCTACCATCCAAAATCAGGCTCTGAAAAGAACATATGTTCCACACAAAACCAAACAATAGACGGCATGAATAAAATAAACACTCACTAACTTTCAATACTTCTAGTAAAACATAACTTAAACTTAGCAGAAATCACTACCCATTAGTACCAGAGTTAAACAACTCTAAGCACTTATCCCAAATGCTGACTTTACGAGAATAAAACATAGATTTTATTCACAATAAAATCAAACACTTAGAAATTTGGGCAGAGGTTCCCCGCTATTTAAAACAATTTACACTTTAGGCCAGAGTCGACTGTCGGTCCCTGATGCTCGAAAAATAATGAATCAAATAACGCTCCCGGAGCTATTTAAAGGCACGGATCTGGACACTTTTCTAGACATTTCTTCTAGGAAATTTTGTCCAGACATTTTATTTGGACATTTCTTCCTGGATGGACTCGCCTTGAAGACGCACCTGCAGGCGCTTTTGTTTGATGTATCGGCTCCAAAGAGAAAGATCATAAGTGCTTTGTTTACACCCATACGCTCTACGAATCAAAGTCCACGTTTTCTCAGCAAAAGATGCTTCCTATCACAGGTGTTTCCACACCTGACTTAGAGAGAGACAGATATATCATTGTTTATACCTAATTAAACTACTTATTGCATTGCGCAATAGTTGAAATACTTGAAATACACCGTGTTCCATTCAACACTAAAAATATGAAAACCGCCTATTCAGAATCGAGAGCAGAATCGACTGAACCATATCCCGATGGGAGCAATACTTCTATTCAAATCAACATGATCAATCATCTCTTTACAAGCCTATTCCACTGCACTTGCAACACAACAATGTACATATCGCATCGCTAGAGGTTGTTTACCTTTTTCAATATTTAGGGTTGTTAATACTGGCCGGTTACTTGGGCAACCATTCTTTCCAGCTACGAGCTTGATGTTGTTTGTCATTTTAATTTCAATGTTTATCATAAGTCACTACAAACTAAACTCGCATCTAATCACAACCTTTGTCACTCTTAATATTGGCTCAAACCCGCCTACTACAATTGCGAAATCCACCGTGACAAAACCTCAAAGTGCTTTACAATGATATCTTAGCCGTCTATTGGCAATCCCCATGTCGCCGCAGTAACGCACATAAATAAATAGTTTTATAGTTTATGATGGCAATCAGCAATTATTTTATTAAATGTAGTGTGAGGTTTTGAGTAATGGCAAAAACACGTTGTATAAGATGTTTTGTTGAACAAGCGCCATCTAACGGAGTTGTTTTACAATCGCTCGCCCGTTCAATAACTTCGCTCGCTATTCGCTATTCATGTACGTCTCTCAGTAGTTCTTAATGTTTAGTATTTGCTGAAAGATGGCGCTAATTTCAATAGACGATAACACGCTGATTATTTTTGTGTAACCATTTAGTTCATTCGAATTCTGACATACTTTTATATGAATAAATAGATACAAAGTTACATTTAATCATCAATTTAAACCATTTGTTCTTTTATTATGTTTCTTATTTATAGCTAGATGAAGTTGTTCAGTTACACATACGATCCTACTACCTAACACATCACATCACCTATGAGTGAAAAAAATATTGTCCTCTTTAGACCTGACTTCCTGAGTTCCTTTAAAAGGGGAAAATAGGCATGTGTAGGACATGTACTAATAGTACAAAAGATACGATTGCATACACTGTACTAGACCGACCTACTCCCAAATGATTCTGCTCTCTAGTACATTTAGTACAATCACACACGCGCAACAGAATGGGAGCGAAAAGAGCCGAGAAGTGAAAATGACAGCAATGCGATCCGTGTGGTAGAACCGACTGACTCGGACCGAGAGCGCGCGAAAACGGCCGATCAGCTCTCGGCTAGTACGAGCGAGCGTTACTGTACGCCATATGCACAATTTGTCTCTCGCTCTCTCGGCGTACTACTGTACTAAATGTCCTAAAAAAACGAACTAGTACACTTCAGAGATCGTACTAGTTGGAAGCGATCGTTTCAGTGAACGAGCAGGCACAACTCTTGGGGAAAAAATCGAATGCTTAAGTTCTTATTCTCTATGGCAGTGACCACACTGGACGGACAATACGAGAATCTTGAAGCTCTTACAGTTTCGATGTAACGAGCTTCGCTAAGCCCCGAGTGTGTAGGGTGACCACGGTCTATGGTGTTCGTGGATTTTCTTATGAATTAAACGATCAGATGAAACGCCTAATGGTAAGTGATTACCGTGTATGAACAAGTTAACCCTTTTTAAGTAGACTCATCAGTAAGATTAGTATTCGATTTACCAATTCCTAGTAAAGTAGTAGTAAAGTAGTAGTAGTAGTAGTAGTACCTAATAGACGTAAAAGACAGTTGCTCGCAGGCATCGCGAGGAGGTGCTGAAAGAGCACGATGATATATATATTTTTTAATAAAAGGAAAAATTGAATGTCACACCTCAACAGATTCGATTCCTGCCGGACATGTGATTCTTTCAATTTTTCCTTTAATTTAAATAAGTTTTGTTTTCATCTTTGGCACAAGCTATTATCGCAGACTGTACTTTCCTTTAACAGTCATCTACTGCTTTCCAAGAAGTTTCTAAAAATATTACCTCGTTGAACAGACAATGAACGCGGCGAAGTGTCACTGTCGAGCGACAATGGTCACTGTTGTGAAAAGGCCACTGACAGTAGATCAGCAACTGGACCATTTTTTTTTTTCAGAGTTGTCCACCTTACTTTTTTGTAACATGGGTATTTTTTATGCTATTCATACACAGAATCGCGAGGTCTTTCGATCCTCGAGAAAAAATATCCCAAGATTTCCATACGTTTTTCAAACCTTCCATTCCGTTACTGCCATACAAAATGTATGAAAGAATGGTAACGGAATGGGAAAAAACCTTGAGACACTTTTTTTTCTCCTATGAGGATTGAAAGAGCTCGCGATTCTGAGTGGAAACCACATAAAAAATTCCAAAACCAAAAAGAGGGCCATTTTTTTCAAAGTTGTCCACCCCACTGGACAACTTTGAAAAAAATGGCTCAACTAAGCATTATAAAACTGTCCGTCCTCTAGCAGAAGCGTGGTCACCGCGTCTAACTAATCTCGCTAATTGGGAGCGCGCATTGTTGTCGCCCTACTTCTGCTCCACACGAGGAAACGGTCCATTTTTATTTTCCGCCATTTCTTTATTATAATAACATAATGCCGTTTTACGATTTACTAAAGCAAGTAATATCTCGGGTTCAGGTTACAAACATGTGGTCAGTGGTCACGGATTAAAAATTTCACCGCCTCCTTTCTTCCCGTAGGTATCCTAGAAGTCGACTGTGCAATATGGGTTAAATTGTGGCGTAGGCTCTCGGCCTAGCATAAGTAGCAACCTGTCACTGCTATGTAACAATTTTTTTTTGATTCCATAATTGCCAAGGCCCAAGAGTCACTGAAACTTGAGTAGTTTCAGTGCTATGCCTACCTCTTTATGGGATACAAGCGTCATTATACAGGGTGTAAACCTAATACGGGCGAACCTCTTAACGGTGGTGAGTATAGGACCTAAAAAATGGAATTAGATAACTTTTACTTAAAATTGAAATATTTTTTTTATCCATACAAATTAATTCGGCCCGCAACGTAATGCAAACACTCGTGTTAAACGCTCGTTAACAGTTGTCATTGATTGTCATCGCAACCACGTTTACAGTACATTGCCGCTGGGAAATTTTTCAAAAATTTATTATGGGCTGAAAATTAAGAGTAACTCAATAACACCTCTTAATTAATGATAACAATATTGAATTATATGCCTGGTTTCATTTATCGCCCTTATTACGTTTACGCACTGTATGTGTATAAGTAATTAATTACCTACCTACTCAACGCGTTCGATTCTCATTTTGCAATTTGTGATGGTATGGGATTGGTTTTGATACGTAGTGCTCTGCCTTGTGGGAAATGGTCGAAGAAATACGAGTAGTTCGGAACCGAAAACCCTTACCTACTAACTTTTAGTAAATATTTGGGCATTATGGCATTAATCTAGCTTAGGCCGTTTTCACACTATCCGATCCGATATCGGATGTCGGAAGGATTTCAATAGAAAAAATCCAAGATGGCGCCTGTAATGTATGTGATATCGGTCCGACATCCGATATCGGATCGGATAATGTGAAAACGCACTTAGTCCAAAGATATATCGTCACTACTTTTAAAAAATCTCGTATCTCACGGTGTTCCTCAAAGTTAAAACGCAGTAAGTCTATATATGCATTCCATACATACTTACTACAATTTTCTTTTCATTGACAGACGAAGATACAAGTTTTTTTTTTAAATGTGACGATATGTAACTCCGTATAACCGGATAAAATCTAAGAAAAAAACGTACCTCAAAGCCCTAGACAAAAAGGTGCGGTGGCCTAGATGGCGTTACACCTTAGGGGATCGCTCGGCTAGATGGCGCTAATATTAATATTTTACATTTTAACACATATCAAGCTAACAATATGAGCCAAATTGTCAAAACTGAGGTTTAAAAGTTTTAAGCTTGTGTCGAGAAATAGCAGTCTATGCACTGTGATTACACATTTCACTTTGACAGTAACTCTCTATAATACTCGATCCTCTTTGCTTAGTCTTAGGTCCGGGGAAACTCGAATTTTTGAGTTTTTGAAATTCGGAGCGAAGCTCGGTCGCCCGTGCTTATATTATACGAGTACCTAGAGACTGTTTCAAGACGTAAGTTGGTAACTCAAACATCGCAACTCCTAATCCTGTTTTAAGGCTTTGTTGGAGTTCTTTTGGCTCCAACTTCGCTTTATTTGAATTTCAATCAAAGTATTAGCTCAATTTTATTCATTGGATGAGTTTTAAATGTCGAAATTATCAAAGAAACGCGGAGGCTACGAATACTACGGTATTTTTCATTTGAAAATAGTACATTACTACAGAGGCCGGGACAAAGGATAGGTCTGAGGCGGGCAACCCCATTTCCCGCCGAGGTATGTATAGTGCTTTTCTCAAACATGGTATGAAATAAATAAAGTCTACTGAAAATAGTAACTTTGGATGGCTGTATCTCCTAAACGGTGCGTCGTAGCGCAAAAATAATCGAATTTTCGTTCCCCTTTGATGCCCCGTATACGCTTATAAAAAAACAAAAAGTTAAAAAAAAATTAAAGAAAAACGAAAACAATGTTTTTTGTATGAAAACGCACCCAAAATCAAATATTGTCTAGGGCCCGTACCAGTTGCAGTTGGCACGTCTATAAAGCCCCTTATAGTTTTTTTTAATTGGCTAAATACCTGGATGTTATGTCACAATTATCTGTGAACTTGGAAATTAAAAAAGAAGACTCTGCCGGCCTTGGCCTGCAAGGTTTGTATGAAATTCCATTATCTATCAATCGTCCTATTTAGCCGCACCCAAATGCATCTTTCAAAATGACCATTTACCAAAATGGTCGATTCTACCAGCTACCTTTGGGTAGGGCTGCCATCCGTCCGGGTTTCCCCGGATTTGTCCTAGTTTGGAGGCCGTCCGGGGGACGTCCGGGCGGGGAGTCAAGAAGTGTCCGGGAAAAACCCGGACACTTTTCACGTAAGGAAGCACCTCATTGAATTTAAGTATTATCAGCGAATTTAAGTTGACCGATTAACTAATATCTGTTTACATAATAAAACCGACCAAGTGAGACTCGGACTCGCCCACCGAGGGTTCCGTATTCGTACAAACTTCCAATGGTTAAAAAAATCTCAGTTCATATATGTAGACATAATGACTTGACTAGAAGTATAGGTACTAATGAGCATTATTGTGTAGGTACGATCTCTCGGTGAATTCGCTTACTTGCGCAACCAGGGGATCGATTTTTGAATTTCGAACGCCCGAATTCAACACGTCAATACAATACAATATATTCGTCGTTTAAAAGTCTGTGGAAAACGCCGTAATTGCTATTTTTGAAAAAGGAAAGCTAGTAATTTTAAAAATAGTGGTAGGTACGAGTAATGACCATTCGTTTTCGATTCTGTTAGTAAAATTGAAATCGCTAGTAGTGGAGATATTATTGAATGAATTTCACGAAATCGAATGGTCGAGATTCACAAATCGGCCCTGCTACAATAGTATGATGGTTTTTGACGTATAATTCTTTATAATGTTAACCAATTTCGACAGTTTTTATTTTACTTTATTTGAAAGACAACGTTTTAGGTAAAATCGCGTATAATTTTGAAATACGATATGGATGTATAATATGTATATGCAAGGGTGGTAAAATTGGAAGTGGAAATGGAATTTTTTTTTATAGTCAATTTAAAAAAAAAGTTTCCAAGATACACAGTCTATTTAATTTTTCCTGCAATATTTATCATAAAGCCAATGTTTCGTAAAATTTTCACAATTTTTCGTTGGTAAACTTTGGAAATAAGGGGGAAGAACGGTATTTTTTTACATTTACCTTCAAAATATTTTTTTTTTCTTCAACTAAAAAATTATAAGAAATAGTTGATATGTGTAATTTGAGCTCTTTCTAACGATACCCCATTTGATCTAGTAACTTAGTAAACTAAAAAGAGACAAATATTTTTTTTATAAGAAAAATTACACATTAAACATTGTGTGAAATTAAAAAAATAAATGGATGAAAATTAAAGGTCATGTTTTTTAAAAATAAATTCTGACTCGTCCGGGGAAAAAACGCGATTTACGTCAAATGTCCGGGTTTTTTGTGTCTTTGTCCGGGTTTGGCGAAATTCGAGATGGCAGCCCTACCTTTGGGCATCAAATACCAGGCGCGCCGAATATTCAAGTCAAGAGTGAATAGAGCTACAACTTCGGCCTTGTCGTCACTTTCCATTAGATGCAACTAAGGTCAATCACTGGCCAGTTTATTACAAAAAAACCGGCCAAGTGCGAGTCGGACTCGCCCACCGAGGGTTCCGTACAAACTTTCTTTCAAACTACCTAGTAAAAATAATCTCATATTTTCATATAACTCTAATGACTTGACTAGAAGACAAAAGTATAGGCACTAATGAGTATTATAGTGTATAGCGCCATCTCCCGGTCAATTTGCTAACTAATTTGCGTGACCTGGTTTTTCAGGGATAATTCTTTATAATGTTAACCGATTTAAACAGTTTTTACTTTATTGGATAGAAGATGGTTTACGTAACATCTCGTATCAATTTGAAGTACGATATACATCCGCAAGGGTGGGTAAATTGAAAGTAAAAATCTGAAAAGTTTTTTGTGAATTAAAAAAAAAGTATTCAAAATACAAACACGATTTTATTTTTCCTGTAATATATAGCATAAAACCAATGTTTACTAAAATTTTCATAATTTTTCGTTGGTAAACTTCGGAGATAAGGGGGGGGAACGGTATTTTTTTTTACATTTTCCTTCAAAATTCTTTTTTTTTCCACAACAAAAAAATTATAAAAAATAGCTTATTTACGTTCAATTTGAGCTCTTTCCAACGATACCCCACTTGACCTAGTAACTTGAAATTTACAGTTTGCCCCCCTTTCATTTTAGCCATTTTCTACAATTAAAATTAATATATTTAAAAAATATATACTTTTTATTTGTAGAGGTTTACAATGTTCACAACTATTCCAAATTTCAAGTTGATAGCATTAGTAGTTCTCGAGATATTTAGGAATGTGACAGACGGACAGACAGACGGACAGAGTCGCACCATAAGGGTTCCTGTTGTACCTTTTTGGTACGGAACCCTAAAAATGTTTTTTTTATGATGAAAAATAAATACTTTGCACTCTTGTGTATAAATTGCAATTTTCTCATCCGTTTCTGAAGGGATCCCTTTCTTTCCCATAACATTATTGTTCATAATTTCGTTAGTCAGAAGTTGTTATTCATATATTTTGTGGTCATAAACATCACTAGTCATAATTTTTGTTATGAATAACGTTTAATGGTTCTAACAATAACAAACCATAATAACCATAACCATAATTAGGTTTTTTATAATGTGTTTATATGTGTTTTATATTGTTTTGTATGTGTTTTTGTATTTTACTTTTATATTCATATTATAAACAGCCTAGCCTAAGAAAGAAAATAAATAAAGAGTATACAAACCATAATATTGCATGGATTGGATATCATAATCTCAAAAGTCATAAAGTTGATGAGTATAAAATTTAAAAGTATAACAATAATTATTCAGAAATATTATTAGGCATATATTTTGAAGCCCTACTGATTGTTCTGCATATAGATTTAATGTCTAAAATTCCTAAAGCACATTATATTTCAGACATACATAATATAATTACACAGAAAAAAATTATAAAAATATTATTTATGACTTCCAAACAAAAAGTAACCCTATTCCTCAGGTAGGTTGTTAGTTTCCTTTGATTCCTTAGAGCGGAAATAGGAGCGCCGAGTAGCGGGGCTCCGTCTACTCATTGGTGGAGCTAAGTAAATTGTTTTAAAAATACCCTTTTCCTCGTTTAGGTTCGTTAGTTTCCTTTTGTCCCTTAGAGCGGAAATAGGAGGCCCGCGTAGCGGGGCTCCGTCGACTTATTGGCGGGACAAAATTGTTTCAAAAAGTAACCATTTGCCTTGTGTAGTTAGTTTCGTTAGTTTCCCTTTGCTAGTTATCTTTTGTCCTTAAAAGCCGATAGCCGAGCCGAGAGGTAGAAGTTGTCGACGTCAGCTCCTTGGCGAGACCAATTGGTTTAATAGGTGCCATGAAAATTTAATAAATACTGAGGAAGTTAGTAAGCCAAATTACAACTTACGAAAATGCAGACGAAAAAACATTGCAACATTTTTTATGGGAAACAATAGAGGTCCCATTGAATGCTATTAGTGAAGAAACACATGGTTAGTAATCATTATGACTTGTGATAAAGTCTTTAGAACAATTATTCCGAATAAGTTTATTTCCTTCAACATAATGGATTTGTACAACTATGGACTTTGATTGTTATGGCTAATAAATTTTATGACTAACAATAATTATGACTTTCAAAAATCGGAACTACAATTTCTTACGTTCAATTTTATGACTAGTGATAATATGACTAAGAAAAATTATGGCGGAAAACGTTATGGATAGTAAAAATCGGACTTCAAAAATTATGGGAACCAATAGAGACCCGTTTCTGAAGTATCAAGAGAGTCTTTAGCAGTTGGTGTGATGAAAAATATATTCATTTCCTTAATCTGTCTTTGCCTTTGTCCAATAGGTAATTGTTAGAGTGTTTCGTCGAAAAGTTATAATTTACTTGTCAAGTTAAATAAAGTACTCTTCTTTACGTTGTTGTTTATTATGATTTGTGATTTTACTTCCAAGAGAAGTTATAAAAAGATACGCTAAGAAAGTATAAATAAGTTAGGTATGTAGGTACCTATCAACTTCAATGCTTTATATGTGAGTGTGCACGGCAAAACGTCCCCGATTGCTATTAAGCCGTTTTGTCAGTGTATTCATATAAAGATACAAGTAAATCTCGCCTTAATGGTAACCGACAAAGTGGGACGTTTTACTAAACACACTCATGTTTAATAGTTGTTATAGTATGATTACAAAACATCAGATATTTTTAAAAGTTATTTACATTTCATTACCTAATATAATTTACGATATTTCGATATATTTATATCTAAGATCACTACAGGATTACGTGATCCAGCCGAAAAGGGACCAAAAAGACAAAGATTTGAACGTTCTAAAAAGACACACTCAGATCGAGATCAAAGATCAAGTTGGGCTGAGATGACTGATTTGCCCCACTTTGAGTAATTTGTGCCCCGAGAGCCCTCGAGACTGCGGTGCCCCCATTACGCGGGGGGTTGCGAGAAGAGCCTACTTACTTCGAGAAAAACGAAGACAAAATGATATAATGAAATATTTATTTTCCAAGTAGGCATATTAGAATGCGCATAAATGCGTCAAATAAAGCCACGCCGGCTCTAACCCTACGCCTCAGCCTCGAGAAGATTTCAGTCCCCCCTCAGTTGGAGGGGGTATCCACTATGGGACCGGCAAGAAACTCGGCGGGCCACTTCTTTTCAAAACATTACATCTTATAATTAACATGCATTAAATAACAAGATAAAATTTAACATGCAAAAGTATTCATCAAAAAAAAATTAACAGACTAGGTACAGTATCTTTTGCTGAGGTGTGCCAATAAAGAAGTATTCTTATTTAAAGTCACACACAGGTCGAACAAAAGTCGAAACAAAAGTTTTGTGTTCTTTACATCTCCGGTGACACTTTGCTGGGACGTCACGTCAGTCTTCCGCAACCACGGCCAGTGCAACCTGGCCGAAACGTTGGGAAAAAAGAAAAAAGGTAAAAATAATGTTAATTAATCGCGTTCGACCTGTGTGTGACTTTAAATATGTGTACAAAGCGCGAGAACTTAAAGTGTTAAGAAGTATTCTATCTATCTATCTATCTATCTACTCTATGGAAATTAATTTCAATAAATTATATTATAGCTTAATAATTGATCGTTCTTCTTCAGAGAAAACATATCAAATTGTTACAGACAATCAGCCGTATTCAAAACCAAAAACATCACTTTTGAGATTGTTATATCGTATCGTAATCATAGTATCGTTGGTCGAATACGGTCATAGGTACAGGAGCCCAAGACAGGACATGAAGGGAAAGTACCAGAACTAATAATGATTACAAACAATACCTTCTAAATATTTTTTGTATTTTTAAGAGGTCGGCAACGCTCATGTGTCCCTTTAGTTTCGGACGTCCAGAAAGCATGCTACCACTAATACTACTATCCACTAGGTATTTGCGGTCCATATGATTTTTTAATAGCACTTGTTGGCAAACAAGCATATGGCCCGCCTGAAGGTAAGGTGTTTGCGGGTTGCCGACCCTTTAGAAATTTGTATACTTACTCCTTTTTTTTAAGAAGTCCATACTGGTTTTCACGACCAAAAAAAACCGTCGCGTTTTTTAAAGTAAATAGACTGGCGATAGCACTGAACTGGGCTCCTTTTAAGCCGTAATTGCACAAAGGCTACCGTAATATTCGCTTTCTGTAACTGATATTTCAGCCTAGGCCCGGCTAAGCTGACGTAGTGAGTGATGTGATACTAAAATACGAGCAATATGATTTGCGGACTATGATGCGTAAGGATTGTTATAATGTTATGCTGCTTCTTGAAATAAGTAAGACTGAGGCACACCTCGGACACTGGCGATTAGAGATAGGCCGAATATTCGGTATTCGGCATATTCGGCAAGTTTTTAATTGTTCGTATTCGGCCGAATTATTCGGTTGCATTGCCGAATATTTACCGAATATACAAAGTAAATAACTAATGAAGATCTTACGTATTCCATTGGATAATAAGCTCCTATTTTAGTAGCTTTTTGAGGAACTGCTAAAAAGAGAGAAACCTATGCGTCAAAATATAAATACAATTGTTTTTTTTTAAGTTGAGAAGAATTCAGAGTTGTTTTAACTAAGTTTTAGTTATTCACTAAATCATAAAAACATAGATGTAGATGGTTGTAGGTTGTAGTAAAATATGTAACAATTATCAATCCGATCCGAATGTTCGGTTCGGTAAGAGCTGAACCGAATGTTCGGCCGAATATTCGTATTCGGCAAAGTTCATATTCGGCCCATCTCTACTGGCGATCAAATATAAGAAAGAAGCGCGTTCCTAGCACACAGTCTGAGCTCGTGTTGTGAACGCGTACTATGCTTGTATGAGTGAAATATGACAGGTCGACTGTTCGCGTTTTTGACAGGCGGTAACTGTGAGGTAACCGAGAGGGGGTGGGCGGCACTTTCAGCGGGGAGCGGTGGCCATACTGTATGATAGTACTCTTTATTATACTGTGACTGAGGAGTAACCCAATAAGTATATAGTTATTTGTTTTACAGGGGGCAAAGTTGTTGTTTAACCGCACGGTGTGCCAATATTGATACCCGAGCAAGCGAAAGATTCCAGTATTGAACCGCGAGCGTAGAGAGTGGTTCAAAAAGTGGAATCTTGACCGTTGCGTTGCGAGGGTATCAAGGCACGAAGGTTAAACAAACTTTGCAACCGATAAACACAATTTTTTTCACCACACCAACATGAACAAAATACTGACTACTAATAAGCTGAAGCAATCTTACAATGTTTTGTTATAAAGAACCTCATACACCCTTCTCTTTCCCAGAGTGACCCTTTAAAATGAGCTGCGTTAGCGAAAAATGACCTTCCATAGACCAACTTATGGAGTTCCGTAGACCGGGCAGAAAATTTAAAAGGTACAAAAAATGTTTTTTTAAACATTAGTGCTTCTTTGGATTACAATACGAATTATCATTCTTGAAATATTTATCGAAGGGCTTCAGCAATTAGTATCCTGAGCTTTCTTAGAACTTTCAATCGGAAACTTTAGGAAAATGCACGAACATAGATCTAATCTCTAATATAAAAAATATACAAAGTAATAAACTAAACATTGACAGACAGACCGACGGACAGAGCGGCACCATAAGGGTTCCTTTTGTACCTTTTTGGTACGGCACCCTAACAATCGGCAATATCATGATTGAGCGGCCGTGTCACACCTCAGACACTGGCGATTAAATACATGAAAGAGGCGCGTTCCTAGCACACTAAGCTCGTGTAGGTGAAAGCGTACTATGCTTGTATGAGTGACATATGACAGGTCGACTGTTCGCGTTTTTGACAGACGGTAACCGTGAGGTAACCGAGAGGGGGTGGGCGGCACTTTCAGCGGGGAGCGGGAGTGGCCATACTGTATGATAATACTCTTTTCACCACACCAACTGGTAAAGGCTTTCTTTGCTATTCGAAAACGGATAGCAAAATTGCATTTTATTCACAAGGGGGCAAAGTAATTTCATACAAATTTTAACTCGATGTCTTAATCTGGCTGCTAGATTTTACCTATAAATGATTATTTTGAATCATAAATATTGAATAAATTGATGGATTTGATTTATTTTGATGTTTTATAATCATTATTTTGTTCGTGTTGGTGTGGTGAAAAATTTTGTGTTTCACTCGGTGGCAAAGTTTGTTTAACCTTCGTGCCTTGATACCCTCGCAACGCTCAAGATTCCACTTTTTGAACCACTCGCTACGCTCGCGGTTCAATATTGGAATCTTTCGCTTGCTCAGGTATCAATATTGGCACGTGCGGTTAAACAACTACTTTGCCCCCTTGTAAAACAAATAACTATTATTATACTGTGGCCGTGTCTGTTCTTTCATAATATTATCCATTTGTTTCCCAATTTTCAGAAGTCCAGGTGCCGTAGCCGAATGCGTTTCTGCGACGCGAAACGAAAACGAAAAGCCGCGAAAGGTAGTCTGGCTCTGTCGCGCCAATACGCAAGAGCGATAGAGATAGACATCTACGAGCGTTTCGTTTCGTGAGCGTTTCGTGACCGTTTTGTGCCATTCGGCTACGTACCCAGATGTACAAATTGTACAATACAGAAATATGCTGAGTATAAAAGTCCTGATTTCACGTCGAGGATGCTTACACCTTGTCCTTTGAGACCTTTTATTAGGGTTTTAGCGCTTATTACATCTACACAGTTGCCGGATGCTTTTTGCAAAGGTAAAGTTATTTTAGTTATATTTTTTTTGTATCAGTTTGTATTTCTTTCAATATGTATATTTTATACATGTACAGTCAACCAATTGGAACCCTAGGCCACTCTACAACCATGTCAAAATGAAAAGCAATAAGAGATTTCTTACAATCTGATTTATAACGTCACTGTGACATAGTTCTACAGTGGCCTAGGGTTCCAATTGGTTGACTATACTTTTACATTTAGAGACGTGGTAGCGCTTTACTTTAGTTGAATTCATATTATTTTTCACAGTATTTTGTTTTTTTTGTTTCACTCGGTGGCAAAGTTTGTTTAACCTTCGTGCCTTGAAACCCTCGCAACGCTACAGATTCCACTTCACGCTCGCGGTTCAGTATTCGCTTCCCGCGCAAGCGAAAGATTCCAATATAATATTGAACCGCAAGCGTAGCGAGTATCAATATTAACATCGGGTAACAACTTTGCTCCCTTGTAAAACAAATAACTATTGTATGTAATGTTGACATGTAAAAGTGCCTCTGTGGCCCACTTGCCGAATAAATGTTTTGACTTTGACTTTTTGTAGTAAGGAAAGTATTTTTTTATTTATATCTCTGAAATTAGCACTTCCAAAGACACTTGAACTTGTTCCAGTTTTTGGTAGGTACTTAGTTCTAGTAGGTTCTAGGTAGTCAGTTCTTCATTGACATCCTACTTCTATGGTTATGACCACTACAGAGCAATATACAGGCTGTATATCGTCACTACTTTAAAAAAAACTTGTATCTTCGTCTGTCAATGAAAAAAAAATGTAGTAAGTATTGTATGGAATGCATATAGACTTACTGCGTTTTAACTTTGAGAAGCAGCGTGAGATACGAGATTTTTTCAAAGTAGTGACGATATATACATAATATTGTGTTGAAAAATGCCATACGAATGTGGACTACCTTTGAGACAGAAACGAGCAGGTATGTGTACATTACCGGTCTAATCTTTGGAATGTTGGGTAGCATTGTACAGGGACGGCTTATTGAGGATGTAGTCGATAAATCAATCATACATTATTAGCACTATTCTATAATTATTATTATTTTATGAATCTTAGTGACATCTAGCGACATAGATTGAAGGTTGCTAACGGGGCGGGGTACGGTATTTAGCAAAGATACTTATATGTAACTTCGCAAAGACCAAGATGGTGTTACAGCTTTGGGCGACGCTCGGCTAGATGGCGTTAATTTGAATATTTGGCATTCTAACACATATCACGCTAATAATATGGGCCAAATTGTCAAAACTGATGTTAAAAAGTTTTAAGCCTGTGTCGAGAGATGGCAGTCTATGCACTGTGATTACACATTTTACTGTGACAGTAACTCTCTATAATACTTGATCCTCTTTGGTATTTAGTATGGAGTTTATCAGTCCTTTGTAATCGTCCTTGCTAATATGTTCAATTGTTCATCAGTACGAGTATCATCTATACGCTCTGACCGTGAGACATGGTTCTAAATTCAAATTACAGTTACAATACGTAATTACTTAACTGTTACCATTCTCCGTCCAAAAGAAGATTGTAACAACTAAGGTTGCTCATCTCATATCACACTTTTAGGTACAGCTTTTTTAGGTACCCTAAGGATTTTTACGGAAGAACGATTTAGATCCTAATCCTCCAACATTTGAAAACTTCACAAATCAAACCTACCCAGCCTTCATACATCTAAGCACGAATCGTGAATGCCCACATTTATTATGAAACCATTGTGGGTTCTATAAATGTGTAATATATAGCGTCCTAAGCTAACAGTCTGAATTAGGCATTAGAGTAGGGATGTGCTGATGACGGTACTTCATTCTGATTTTGAGAACATATTGGTACCGAAAACGAAGGCGAATGTCGGGGACGGTACAAGAACCAAATACAAGATATGGACTTTTTTCGAGGGGAATACAGTTTATTTATAAATTGCACAATGTTTATGATTTACAGAGATGATGTAACTCGTTAAGTAATAAAATTATTGCCTGGCTCGATGCTCGCATCCAACACGTACCGTGTCTTAATTATCTCCCTACAGGCTTTTGCCTAGCATTCGCCACGCAGCATCCACCATTGTGCTCTTACCATTGATGGTAAACATTGCATCGCTCCTGTACCGCTGGCCGGCCTTCAATATACATATGTTCTTGAAGATGTCAAGGTAGTATCGGACCGTAAATTCTATAAGTGAGACTTCATTCCATAAATATATAGAAAGGTACCTATGGTAATTTAATAACTGGGAAATGTAGCCAAATTTTCGGGACATGTCCCTACCTTATGGGTAAGTGCCTACTCTCCCACCTTCGAGTGCCGTCGACGTCCGGACCGTATTTGTGGATTTCAAGCCTATTTTAGGACAACGTTAGGATCCGACATTAATATTAATATTAAAGATTAAAGATCTTTTCCCCTCACTAGCTCGGAAACACGTGTTTTGTCCTTTAATACCAGCGGGTAAAAACGCATTTTATCCACTAGTGGGTAAAGTAATTTGACCTTGAATAAAGTCAAATTGACTGCTTTAAAATGGATAAAAATAGGTTAATCTAGTAATAAAGATGATTTACCACCTGTGGAACTACTGGAAGCAGTGATAAACGCATTTTTTGCGTTGTAGTTTCCTCGCTATAGTGAGGGGAAAAGTTTTGTGTTACACTCGGGTGCAAATGTATTTTACTTCTCGTGTGTTAAAAAACTCGCAAGTTCAGGATTATATTCTCGAACCACTCGCTTCGCTCGTGGTTCAACTATAGAATCCTTTCACTTGCTCGTTTTTCAATTCCACACTCGGCGTTAAAATACAACTTTGCCCCCTTGTATAACAAATAACTATTTTCTCGCTAAATCTAAAATAGGTTTTAAATAATCTTATCTACCTTTTACTTATTATAGAATACCTACATAATTGAAATGAACTATATTTATTCAAAAGACATCGGTAGATGTAAAACTAACTTGAAAATACTAATTAATATAATACTACTCTATTAAAACTAACATTACTATAAAACTAAATTCTATGTTATATGTTATTATATATGTTAATTATGTCGACACTTAACCTCACTTAACATCATATTTTAAAGGGAAAAATATATAGATTAGGTTTATCGACTTTGAACCCTTGAGTACCAAGTATTTACTTTATTAATGTTAAGTTTTTTTTTTACATGGCAACCCCACAAACTCCGAATTAGTCCCTAGAGTCTAAAGGATAACAAGCTTCCCCTTCCAATTATAAATCGACTTAGAACTAAGATAACTTACATATGAGAAACGTAGGCGGTTAATGCCTTTTAGAATGGCAGCTTTCTCGTCTTACCAACAAATTGGTACTGAAACTTGATTTTTACACCAATATAATTAAAATCAGACACCAAGCAGTTTGTGAAGGAGGTTTCACTTTTATCTGGGTGTCTGGTGCCGTAGCCGAATGGCATTTCTACGACGCGAAACGAAACGCCGCGAAAGGTAGTCTGACTCTGTCGCGCTAATACGCAAGAGCGATAGAGATAGATATCTACGAGCGTTTCGTTTCGTGAGCGTTTGTGCCATTCGGCTACGCACCCTGTGCACGGACAATTTTCTTGCACAACGGCTTAGCCAAGCCATAGGTACAGGCGGGGAAACGCGGCAAGTATCCTAGAGACGATGCCCCGGGCAACCCTCGTAATCTCAGAGGAAAAAATCGTAATACATCTACTTACATACTTCTGATGGCGCTACAACTCTTTGTGGGTCTTGGCCTCCTCCACTATCTTTCTCCAGTTGTCGCTATCTCTGGCAACCCTCCTCCAGTTGGTATATTGCCTCATTCTCCTAAGGTCCTCTTCCACGCAGTCAAGCCACCTTTTCCAAGGTTTAGTCCTAGGCAGCAAACACCCATTGACGAGGAAATCGCGACACGAAAATGGAGATGGATTGGACACACTCTTCGGAGAGGGGAAAGAAATAACGCGAGCATTGCTCTCGACTGGAAACCGCAGAATGCAAGTCGTGGCCTCGGGCGCCCTGTCCACTCATGGAAGCGGTCCATCGAAAATGAGCTACGGGCGGCTGGGTTGAGCTGGAGCGAGGCCACAAGGGTCGCTGAAGACAGGAAGGCGTGGCGCGAGCTCGGGAAGACCCTTTGCACCTCTGGGGTGCCTTAGGACTACAACAACAACAACAACAACAGTCCTAGGCCTTCGTCCTGAAACATAATTTTGGGAGCCCTTATATCTGACATTCTTTCAAGGTGACCAGCCCATCTCAGCCGCTGGGATTTGCAGAACCTAACAATAGTCTCAATACATCTAGAACAATTAATTAAGTTGCACAACTGTAAATAATTAGTTACCTCACTAATTTTGTATGATGATGAAGAAAGGAGGTCTTCCTTTCTTCATCATCATACAAAATTAGTTATTTATTTAGAACATTTTTCTAGAAACTTGTACCTAGGTCATTTAAGACGTAGTCGTCGCGCGTCGTTCAATTCATATATATTATGTATTGTTGGACCTGGGGTATCCTGGAGGGTATCCTTAAATAACACAATATCCTGTTAAAGGATTTGTATGTTTAGTATGTTATGAAGTAGTATAATGACCATATATTTCTCCCCAAGAAACGTAAATAAAGCGCTTTGCAGATGGACACACAATTTCACGGGCGACCGGGCGCCGGAGATGGCCACTTACCGAACCATTGTGAGCCGCTAATAGGGTTAAAATGGAGAAGAAACCTGCGACCACTGCTCCTAGCATCTTTGAGGTACCCCACAGAGATTTTTTAGTTTTAAACTAAGCTATGATCGTATAAAATAACCTAGCAACTACCTATAAAGCCCACGGCCACGGCTAATAATAGTCAATGACGACTACATAAAAAGATGGCATTCTGTTTAGTCCGTCAGTTAGATCGTCCAAAACCGTCACGTGACGTCCTAGGCGTGACGTCACGTGAAACTTCAACGCACTGTACGTACCGTCGTCATTTTTCGATTACGAGAAAAAAGAAAAAATACGTGTCTAAAATTATTTGATAATCTAACTGACGGACTAATTAGTTTTTTTTAGTCATCTCGCCTATTAGCCAAATTTATTATATATTACTACACCACTTACCGAACCATTGTGAGCCGCTAATAGGATTCTAATGGGGAAAGAACCACTGTACCAATCCGTATTTAATTTAGGTACATATCCCTCGGCAACTTTACTGTTCTCATACAAAAGTGCCCCAATAGTTGTCACTTGCAAAACGGTTTCTACTTTTTGCCATAATTTACGTTAAGAAAAATTTAACACTGTTTTAGCTGACTATAAGGTAAGAGGTTAGGCAAAATATTTATTTTATTAAAAAGTACTACAATAAGGTAAACTCATAACACACAGCTGCAAATAATTTATTCAGTGGTGTCAATTTATAATTACAGTTGCGGCAGCAGGTGTTACAAAACACCCTTTTGCATAATGAAGTAGTTACGGGATAGTCAGCCTACACATTTTTTGAGTAAATAATAAATAATACTTAATTACGGACTATGAGTAAATAGTACATGTCACAAGCGTCACTTGTTTAATTTTGTAAATTGTTCTCCCTAAGGCCGTTTTCACATTATCCGAGTGTGATGAAAACAGTTTAATATAACTACTTAGCGCAGTATAGTGATGGTCACAATCACAATCTTACCTACTTATTAACCTGCTAACCGATTAAAGATAAATTAAATGAAAAGAAATAACTGCACCCATGAATAATCATTTAAGACGACTATAATAGTTTTGTACTCGTATGAAAAGGCGATTTCGCGCACGCGCGGCCCATCCCCACTATCCCCAGTCGTCTCAAACTTAACCATATCCAGTGCCAATGCGTGCTACGCGCTACGAGCGAAGACCGAAAACATCTGGAATCCCGTAGAGCGTAGCTAGTCGGCGTCTACGAACAGAGCGCCCGCCCAGCGGGATGCTGATTGTAGTGAATGGGATAGGCACCTAAATTACACTAAAAATTGTATTTATTTTTGCAGTGTTTTTTTTACTACGGCCCGCTTGTTGCTAAGCAGTCTCAGTAGCTTACAGACACCGTGCGCGTTGCCGAAATCTCAGTACCCTCCTTCGCTATGGCAACCTTCCTTACCGGCAGGAACACAACACAACATTATATTATAAGCGACTTATATCCAAGCTCGCTCTCAGCTCGCATCTTGTCCACGTCCTCTGGTCAACGCGACAATGGTATAAATGAACAATCACGACTGCAAACCGCGACACAGCGCTAAACAACATCGATCTAATTGGCCTGCCTGTTTCACTGCAGTCTGCAAGCATCCGAGACTATTCGGTGCTCTTGGTAAAATCCCTTTAAATGTCATGTCTGAAATGTGCCAACTCTAAAGAATGTTGACAAAAATTCTGGAAATTTTCATGAGAAAATTCTTGCGATCACTTAAAGATATAAGGTTGGGCAATAAATCTGCAAGAAGAATACTTAGGGCATTTTATGACATTGTTACTTGCCCAGTGGTCTTACGATTGACAGTTTCACAATCCCGCGCAAATATTCAAAAGTTGTCTGGAGTAAATCACTGCTATATTGCGTTACTTCTAAGTAACTATTTGTCTCTAGCCGAGCTGTTGGTCTGTTGGTTGGTACCTACCTACTTCTAAGATGCCACAAGTGCCACAACGTAGTAGGTAGATAAGTTATAATAAAGACGTGGGTTTCGTTATTACCAAACTAAAATGGAGTTGGGTGGGACATGTTGCTAGGCAGAGTGATGGCAGGTGGAGTAAAATATTAACGGAATGGTGGCCGCTTACAAATGTAAGAAACGCCTGGCATCCGTTGACTCGTTGGGTCGACGACATCCGGCAAATAGCGGGTCACAACTGGATGAGACTAGCCCAGGACCGGGAGAAGTGGCGTAGGTACTAGAAGAGAGGTCTATGCTCAGCAGTGGGCGATAAAGGGCTGATATGATGATGATGTTGATGAAGTGGAACAATTTTTGGTCGAGTGATGCCGCACTACGCATCTGACGCACGTTATCAATAATTTGTTTGATCTTGTTTTCTCTGCAGAGGCAGGGGCAGCATGATTGAGACGTTAGACAAGTTCGGACTCGCGCACTGCGACCTGCCGACCATGATGTGGAATGTCGCGGTGATGCTGCGAGTTGTGGCAGTGAAGATCGAGGGAGGCGCCAAATGTAAGATTAGGAGTAGATTACTTAGTTGAGAACTGAAACACCAGCTCGATAATTTGCCACCTTCGTCACCAGGCTTGACATTCTTGTCAGTTGCGGCCGCAACTACCGCTCTGGCATCGGACTTACATTTGCGTTAGAGCCGCAACATAATGAACGAACGCTACGTACTTAATACATAATGATATCAAAGGCTAGAAGATGATGACATTGATTACACTCGCGGCCTTTCTGTCGGTCGAACTCTGTAGATAAGTTCAGCCTAGTACACTGCAACCATGATGATTGATACCGAATATCGCCGTGATGCTGCGAGTGGTAGGTAGTAAGATTCGATTTCTGTAGGTACAGGACATAAGTGCCCTAATATAAGTGTACTTTAACTATCGTGTGTTATTTAACTAGACCTCGCGACCACGGGAAATACACCCATTTACCTAAACGTCAACCCCATTAACAAAATAATTCAAAACGGTTCATCTTGGTATTTATTAGGTAAACGAGTAGTGATTCCCTCGTTTTGTAGGCTTAAATCCAATCCCATGGAGTCAAATTAGAATTAGAGTAGGTATTCATTTGACATGTCCATAAGATGTGTATTTGTTTGTGACAATCACCGCCATTCTCTCACGCATGATATATAGTATGTACGTAGATCTTCCTCTTAGCAATTGGGGTCAAACCGCTAAGACCACGGAATTGACGGAATCCAGCGCGCGTCAGCTGTATATACCAAGAACAACGGCGCTTCTTAGTACAATCACGAATAACCAAAGCTGGGGGCTGGCCAATTCGCTAATTCGCATTGCCATTGCCATCCAACGTGCCTTCTACTGTTTCTTCATCATCCTCCTTGCGTTATCCCGGCATTTGCCACGGCTCATGGGAGCCTGATGTCCGCTTTGACAACTAATCCCAAGATTTGGCGTAGACACTAGTTTTTACGAAAGCGACTGCCATCTGACCTTCCAAACTAGACCTTATTGGAATTAGTCCGGTTTCCTCACGATGTTTTCCTTCACCGAAAAGCGACTGGCAAATATCAAATGACATTTCGCACATAAGTAAATTCCGAAAAACTCATTGGTGCTAGCTGGGGTTCGAACCCGCGACCTCTGGAACGAAAGTCGAACGTACTTACCGCTAGGCTACCAGCGCTTTGACAAGAAACAGTAGAAGGCTGAATTCAGCCTTCTACTGTTTCTTGTCAATAAATATTTACCTTTTAGCAATCTCAGTATTCTTCTACCTGTTCGCGACGGTGAACATAGTGCTATATTTCTTCAACTACTACGCGTCGATGCTGGTGTTCGTGTTGGTGGGGTGCCGCGAGTCGGGGGACATGCTGGCCGGCATCATGGTAATCTCCATCAGCATGAACAGCCTCATCGGCATCAACAAGCTCTTCTACATTTACACACACCAGTGAGTAGCTGCGTAATGGCGCAATTTCATTAGTCGATAACTCGTTCGGTATACAGCATACGGGGAGTCCCCGCAGGCGAGATAACAACCAATGAAAGTGGAGCAATTTAATTGGTCGTTAACTCGTTTGGTATGCAGCATGCGGCGGGGACTCCCCGCAGGCGAGATAACAACCAATGAAAGTGGAGCAATTTAATTGGTCGTTAACTCGTTCGGTATGCAGCATGCGGGGATTCCCCGCAGGCGAGGTAACAAGTATCACCCAATGAAAGTTACTATTACTATTTAATTTCCCCGAATGCGGGCCCTGTGGCATGCATTCTAGAAATCTCTCGCATCCCGAATGCGGACCCTATCGACTAATGAAAACGTTTCCCCAAATGCGGGCCCTGTGGCACGCGTGCCATAAATCTCTCATACCGTAGCCCGCATGCGGGCCCTATCGACTAACGAAATTGCGCCATAGCTCAGTTAGCGACTGTCAGTATTAACACATTCAATTCCAAATGACCATCTCTGAGTACAAATCAATTTTTCAGAGACAAAGTGCAATCATTGGTGGCCGATTACATAGCGTACGACCGCGTGACTGCGTGGCCCGGCACCACGGCCCTAATGGCCGCGCTCATGAGGAATGTCAAGACCAGGCTGATATTATTCTGGGCCGTCACCATGGGCAACGCCTTCATCTTCAATCTGCAGCCACTTGTGATGCCGTCGAGGCTCAATTTGTATGATAAACATGTGGTCTATGGTAAGAAATTGTAATGATTGGTTTAAAAAATTACCATGCTAATTGTTATTCCTAGCTATATAGAAAAACATATTTGTTGTGAGCATCAACAGAAATCTTCAATGGTAACGGATTTTTGGTGACGATTTCGCGATACTCTGAAACTCCTCCTGTTTATTAAAATATGCCCATTTAATTCCAGGTTTGAAATTTATCCTGAATATAACGAACTACCCGTTTGCTGTAGCCAATATAGTTGCCTGTACCTTCTTCATCTGCTACATAACCTCAAGCATCGGCGGCCTTCTCATCGTAACCTGCGGCTATAGTGAAGTAAGACTCCTGACCCTTAGTCAAGAAATGCGAGATCTCTGGAGCGATGCCCATAAGCACTACAGTGAGAATTTTGAAGGAGATAGTCATGACAAACACGCAGCAAAAGAATTGAATAATTACATAAACTATCGCTTGCAAGCCATAGTTAAAAGCCACGCGATTAATATTGATATTGTAAAGAAACTCGAAGGTCTATTCCGAAACGCAATCGCAGTAGAATTTATCCTGCTCACAGCAGGCCTTATTGTTGATCTCCTGGGAGGTCTGGGCGACACTTATATAATCTTGCCTTTCTCCATAATGCAAGTTAGTATGGACTGCTACTTGGGGCAAAAGCTGATGGACGCAAGCAAGGTTTTCGAGAATGCTATCTACGATTGTAAGTGGGAGAATTTCGATGTTAAAAATAGGAAGACGGTGCTGTTAACTCTGATGATGTCTCAGAGAATTCTCTCTCTGTCGGCCGGCGGCGTGGCCACGCTCAGCTTCGAATGTTTAATGGCCATGTATAAAGCTGTGTACTCCGCTTATACAGCTTTACGATCAACAATGGAGTAATGAAAAATAATATAGTTAGAGTCCGACTAAGCTTTATCTCCTCTTCATTAACATTGAAAAAGTGTGCTACCTACATCATAATTATTTACGTGTTATTTACATACACTGACTTATTTTTTAATAATTATGGCCTGGATGCAAGTCCTTTAAGCCAAGTCTTGGTTTTACTATGTTAGGCTGGCCACACACAGTCATTAAAATTCATAATCTGAAAAAATCATAATCTCATAAAAATCTGATCGAGTGCACGGAGTTCCGTACTATTTATTTTAGGTTCTTGTTAAGCGTTATACAAGATACAACAGAGAGTTTTTTACGACGGCATGAATTTTATTAGTCGTGCAATATTTGGGTGTGTATTTGAAAACCATGAACTTATCTAAATGTCACAACTGTCAAAAGTTGACAGACTTGAATGGCAAAAGAAACTTGTAAAATTATAAATATTAGATATTTATATATAATTTTCTGCAGTTCAGTTTAAACAAGATACAATGCGGTGGAGTGAAGCAATCACTCTAGAGTTTGTGAAAATATACATAAAACACGAATGCCTGTGGAACCCCGCGCACACTGGTTATAAACTAAAATATCAACGAGCAGAAGCTTACAGCAGTATTCAATCAGATTTTAAGGCGGCCACGGGCAAATCATTAAGTATTCCCGAGATAAAAATAAAGATAAAGAATTTGAGAACAACCTACTGTCAGCAAGTGCAGAAAATATTACAGAAGTCGAGCCCTGATGCCATATACGAGCCTTCTTTAGTTTGGTTTCATGAGATGGACCAATGTTTGAAACATGTACCAACTAACAGACACTCTACGTCTTATATCAATGTGAGTAATGTTGTTTGTACCTTCTGCATTTACTATGTCATAGAAGTGGAAGCAATTTTTTTTTGCCATTGATAGATACCATTTTCAATTAAGGGGCTTTTTTTTGCCATTGATAGATACCATTTTCAATTAAGGGGCTCCGTATTCATCGATTTTTGACAAGTTTTGAGTTGAAATTCCTAAATTTGTACTACAGATAGAATTATAAGACAAGCAGTTTCTTCAATCTTTTATCTCTATTTGTAAGAACCATTTTAAGAAAAAAATAAATGCTTATTTTTCTATGATTTTTAAACATGGTCTAAAAAAACCCTTTTTTCTAAATTTTATTTTAGTGAAGGATCTTACACACATGAAATTGACAAGTTTGGCGTTACCTTTCACTTTCCTAAAAATTTGTCCAAAAAACCAGTTTCTTGGCTTAAAATTGGTCAGCTTTGAGGCCAAATATCACAGAAACAATGAGCTGTGAAGTAATTATGAGATACTATTTTGTTTAAAGATGATGCTGTTAATATGATAAATAGGCTTTAGAAACTTCCATAATGTCATTGGGTTCAAATCGAAGGTCATTGGCGCAGGCACGGCCCTTAAAACAACAATTCACCTATTTTAGACCGATAGACATAGGACAATTCTTGTTTAATAGTGATACATGTTGACCAAATGGTCAACATGTATTTATAATGTGGAGTCTGACTGTTCATTTTCAGACCCACGAAATGCCAGAAGTGGACTCATCTAGCCAATTATGGGTCGACCAAGATTTACCGAATGTTAATGCTGAAGACTCCAACCCAGACCCACTCGTGCCACATACCGATGATGAGTGTGACTCCAACCAACTTGAAGACTCGGAAAATATAAAACAAGAAATACACACATCAGCACATTTTAAGAAAATTAAGAAGAAAAAACTCAAGCATAGAGCTAAAGATTACTATTCACAGTCTATAGACAGTGTCAATCAGTCAAAATATGAAGATGAATTTGATATATATGGGAAATACATAGCTTCACAATTGAGGAAGATGGATTTAAGAAATTCTTTGAAACTGAAACTGCAGATTCACAGTCTTGTCAGTGAGGCAAGGCTATCTGATTTATCAAGAAACAATATTTAAATTAAAATAAACTTTAAATTTAAGGTCCATACATACATAATTATATCAGACATGACACCCCATTTGTGTCATGTAATATTATGGCTCCAATATTATATGCAGCTAGTGTGCCCTGTATTCATCAGCATAAAATAAATATAATTGGAAATAATGTACAGTAATATAATTGGAAATAATGTAATTGGAACCCTAGGCCACAGTAGAACTATGTCAGTGACATTTTAAATCAGATTGTAAGAAGTCTCTTACTGCTTGTTATTTTGACAAGGTGGTAGCTTGGCCTAGGGTTCCAATTGATTGACTGTACAAGTGTACACATACTCAGAAAGTGTTTGAGAATCATAAGCTCTTATGTTTTTCATACTTAAGTATTATTATTAGAAAGCTATTTTCAGAAAATGTGCAATGAACAGATCTCTTATTCTATTTAATTAGGACATGCATTTTTAAGTGTTCTTTTACTTAATTTATAAGCAGTGATAAAATTATTTATAGTTTGTGTACATTTGAAATGAGTAAAAAGAGACCAAGAAATATTACATACCACATTATTAATTTGGAATGTTGAACCAAAGATAACGTTTATTTGTTTTATAGTGTAAATGTAATAAAACATGATTTATTTATTTGGCTCCTTGTCTATTTTTATTGACAATTACTTATTTACGTACTTACAAAATCATTTTCCATTTCCGTCTGCAACCAAACTAAACACGGTGATCACAGTACAAAAACGTTTCGATTATCACCATCAGCATATTCATGTCGCCCCATGCTCAAGGATTGATCCATTTCAGTATTTTCAGTGTTTATAAGCCATCATACTTTAAAAAATATTTGATATGTTGGGGCCAAGGTTTAATGAAACTGTCAGTTTGAATTTCGCCCCTTTTCTTAGTGCTAGGATTTGGTTTATACGTGGTCTAAACTGACAGGCTACGGAACCCTTTAAAATGCATAATGCTAAACACCCTTCCCACCTCCCCATTAAAAAAAAACGGATCGTTTTGTCATTACACCGGTCACGTTTTCGTAATTTTCTGCTTTCCTGTAAATTATAGTAACATGAACTTTAATACCATGAAACTAAAGTTGCTTTTGGCTTTCTCTAGAAATATACTCTGTAACAAAAAGTGTGATATTCAATTCAATCTGACAGTCATGTCATTGTCAATCAACAAATGCCGTGCTAGGGCAATGTTAATGTGTTAATAAATAAACATTTACAAAACAACAAACAATATAAGCAGAAATGAGATGGAGCGAAAAAGAAACGTGTACTTTTGTCAAATTGTACCTGGAGAATGAAGCACTTTGGAATCCCAGAGTTCCAGAGTACAAATCAAAACCAGAAAGGCACAAAGCCTATACAAAGATTATATCAGATTTTCGAGCTGCTACGGGAATGCCTTTAACGGAACCTGAAGTGAGAACGAAGATTAAGAACTTGAGATCCACCTACATCCAGGAGGTCAATAAAATACGTAAGCGTTCTAGCCCGGACTCCGTTTTCAAGCCTTCGATCAAATGGTTCTATGCTTGGCATAAACATTTTAGCAAGAGGCACAGAATAAATTTGGACGGTTTAGATGATACATTTTTGAATGTAAGTACCTATCTACGGTTTTTCATATAGTTACATTTTTTCTACTAACAATGAGCTAAACACGGAGTGGGAGCCCCACGAGTCAAACCGGGGATCCGGTAGAATAGACCCCGTCAGTGATGGCGGGATAACTTGATTCCTTTTTTATTTATTATTTATTTATTTATTTATAAAGATTAGCCAGATATTGCTTCAAACTGGGATGACTGGAAAAAGAGGGAGAGGCCTTTGCCCAGCAGTGGGACACGCTGGGCTCTAAATAATAATTTTAAAATATTCATAATATATATTACCACACCAAATATGCCTACTAAGGAGAAACATTTTATTGCCACTTAGTTATTGTAAACCTATTACTTACTAATAATATCATTTTTATTGTTTTGCTCAATAAGCACATAACTACACTACACTGACCTACTAACAAGAAATGCCTAAGATACAACATGCATTAAGTTACTTAGTTTAGGTATTTGGCATATATATATATACCGATGCACTTTAGTTGTTTGTCTACCTATCTAATCTATTTTCCTCTCTCAGTTATTCTAAGGTTAGCTGGAAGAGATCCCTTAAAGGGATAAGCTCGCCTTTGTACATAACCGTTATAATTATTCTCTGTACATGTAATTTGTTCTGTACAATAAAGTGTTTACTACTACTACTACTACTACTAAAATAATATTATGTTAAAGCTACTAAAAAATGTTGCATACAAGATTGATTTATTATTTACTAGCTTTTGCACGCGGCTTCGCTCACGTTAAATTCGAAAATTACGGAATGCTCCATACAAACTTCCACCCCCCATTTTAGAGAAGGGAGGGGATAGAAAGAGACAAAACGTAGCCCATGTCACTCTACATCCCTTCAACTACCTTCACTTAAAAATCACGTCAATTCGACGCTCCATTTCGCTATGAAAGGCGGAAAAACAAACAGACACACACACTTTCCCATTTATAATATTGATGTTTGCTTTCCTCATATTGTGTATGTTTATGTATAACATTATAATTTATCTGGAGACAGTCATTGCATAATATTTAACTTAGTTGTGTCTCGAACACAACAACAGCAGCAGATTGTACAACATAATACATAATATTCCGCAATTTTCGAATTTAACGCGAGCAAAGCCGCGGGCAAAAGCTAGTTTAAAATAAAGAATCACTATTTTTCAACCAAGATTTTGTGAAGCAAAAAAAAAAATTTTTAATTTTCACAGCATGACAAAGAAATTGACGAATCATGTCAAAAAATATGGGTCAATCCAGATGAAGTAAATGATAATTCCAACCCTGACCCCTTCGAGTCCGAGCAAGACTTCCTGCTAGTCCTCAAACCAGAACCAGGAGAAGACATAAAACAAGAAGCCTCAAGTTCATGCAAAGTAAAGAAGAAAAAATTCAAACACCGCCACAGTACCGATCAGTCCGACAGGTCATACAGAAACAGCATAGATGAAGCCAAAGAGGACGAATTTGATATTTATGGGAAATTCATAGCGTCACAGTTGAGGAAAATGAATTTGCAGAAAGCGCTGCGGTTACAGCTGGAGATTCAGAGTTTAGTCAGTGAGGCGAGGATTTCAGATATTACGGAACATTGAAATATAGAAATTAATTTTTAAGGTTATTGATTTTGTTGTTTTTGCCCACAATTGTTTCCAAAGACAGGGTAACAAGTGACATTTTAAGTTCATCATTTTGTGGTGGTCCTTGGACAAAAAATGTATTTTTGTTTCATTAAATGATGAAATGTGTAGAAAACTTCTTCAATGTCTGCCAGTTCATATTAAGTAATTTTGCCATTTATTTATTTTGATTATGAAGATAAAAAATTGACAAAATTATTTCTTATATTTTGTATTATTACAGGAAATGAAACTTACAGTTATAAAATACGATACAACATGCCTACGATGGAGTGAGCTCGCCCAAAAGATCACTGTTTGATGATTTCTTTTGCAAAAATATGAATTTATTTTTGTAGTAATTTCACTATCAGTAACTTGCAATGGCACATCAATCTATAGTTTGATAATTTTCACCAAAGGACCAGTTTTCAAGTACAAGAAAAAATAAAATAAAACTCAAAATAACGGAGATGGCTGGTCCAAGAATTTTACAGATAGTGCCAGCATAGGGTTTGTACCTGTCCATCATGCAATACTACTGTTTTCATATTACTTTTATTTTTATATTTCATACCCTGAATGATAGAGACCTCTTAGGATCTCATAGGACATAATTAGATACAGGTAATACCTATATTGCTGGCGCAATCTGCCGAAATTTTCCGACTCCAATGTAAAATGTATACTGTCTTAAAATTATAAGGATAAATAAATATAAGAAAAAGTCATGTAGCAAGTCTGATCTTTTATTGCTGTTACAGCCTCTGTTTATAATATAAACAAACATAGCTTACGTTTCACTAGTGAAAATCCAGATTTCCTGAATGTACCAATTTATTGTACCTACATTCTCACATTTGTCCTAGAAATGTATGACAAAATATACAGATGTCTGCTGCAGATCGGTTTCAGTACGAGAGTCCACGTCAATTATATCTATAACTAAATTAAGTACTTCAATTTTCACAAATTACGAGTTCAGTAAAACAAAACAAATTATGGAAGCCTTACGGCTGAGCATGGTTTAAAAAACTAACCATCTAAAAACTTAAGTTATAAATATTTAACGTTAAAAATCGATTTACACCAACTTTTTCTTGGACAACTTTATAGTGTAGATCGATATTTAACTTAGACTAGAGAAGACCACAATCTTTATTTCAACAATCTCAAAAATAATACTAACAACATTTCATTACAATCCGATTGAGTCCAATGTGCGTTTATCGTAGTAGAAACTTTGGCAATGATTATCGAGTTCAACCCTCGTGTGGAAAGTTGTTGACACTGAATATTCTGGGTGCCACTGCCAATGAAAGGGTGTTTTATCTTAATTATTACCTCTTAATTATTTACTCTTTAATTGTTATTTGCCTGCTTTTGCTCTCCTGGTTTACAGTTAGTAATTAAGCTAGGAACATACTACGCGGACGTCCGCGGTCGCGCGACCGCGACCGATCAGTGTGCACGGTCTTCGAGACGTGGCTTCGGCTGACCAAAATATCCAGTGAGCCAGATTTCGATCGGACGCCCGTGCGCTCAAGGCCACGTCCACGACCGACGACCGATAGTTTGCACGGTTAAGTGTATATTGATTGTCTAGATCCGCGTCCGCGTAATATGTTCCTAGCTTTAGGCGGGGTCCACAGTGTCCACACTGACCGAGCAGCAATGCCTCGCGCGCAAAACGTCCATGCTCGAGCGAACACGTTTGCCTCGCCCGAGCCAATTTGCGCGGGAAGATGGCGGCCCTCAGGCAGCTGTTCAAAATTCAACTTGCTTAAAAAATAAGAACTTTGACGTAACGTTCTTTAAAAACATAATTTAAGTACATTTCAAAGTGTTTCTCAAATGAAAATAGTATTATAATATTTCAAAATGAGCAAAAACAAGCAACCGGGGCAATAAAAAATATTGGCACTTAAGAACAACATTTAAAGTCACACCACTGAGTACCAAACAGTACGCTTAGCCTAACGCCATCATGTCAATATATTGTGTTGTGTGGAAACTACACCAAAATCTTACAGAAATGTGAGCAAGTACCATTTATTAGTCAGTGTCAGTACTTTGTACACTAATATTGTGATGTTTAAAAGTAACCCGATTAGCGTCAGAAAACTTCCAAAATTGACGAAACTTTGTCACTTGTCAAATCAATTGAAGTTTTACATTTCCAATATGAAAGTATTATTTCTCTTCTCAGAAATTTCGATTTTTTCATATTCCAAACTACTAAGTGAAATAACACAGTTTTATAAGTGCTTGAGACATTTCTCCAGAAACTTCCTGCCCCGCACAGCTAAACTGTGGAATGAATTGTCGCCTGCGGTATTTCCGGACCGATACGACCTTCAAATCTTCAAGAAAAGAGCGTACACCCATCTTAAAGGCCGGCAACGCACCTCCAACACCTCTGGTGTTTCGGGTGTCCATGGGCGGCGGTGATCGCTTACCATCAGGCGATCTGTCTGCTCGTTTGCCTCCTATCCCATAAAAAAAAAACATTATTTATTACAGGTCAAAATTGACCGTATAAATAATCTTTCAGGGTACATAGCCAACTGCACAAACGCTTACGATAATATCGTTATGGCGCGACAGAGACAGACTGCGTTTCGATCAGCGTCTAGCTAGCGTCAACTATTGTCATTTCGGCTAGCCCGGCAGAAACCTTTACAGTCATCATCATCCTCCTTGCGTTGTCCCGGCATTTGCGACGGCTCATGGGAGCCTGGGGTCCGCTTTGACAACTAATCCCAAGATTTGGCGTAGGCACTAGTTTTACGAAAGCGACTGCCATCTGACCTTCCAACCCTAGGCCTTATTGGAATTAGTCCGGTTTCCTCACGATGTTTTCACCGAAAAGCGACTGGCAAATATCAAATGACATTTCGCACATAAGTTCCGAAAAACTCATTGGTACGAGCCGGGGTTCAAACCCGCGACCTCCGGATTGAAAGTCGCACGCTCTTACCGCTAGGCCACCAGTGCTTCACAACATATAAACATACACAAACACAACAAAACAAAACATTTACAGTATTTTATTTATTAATATTATTATAACTGTGTTTGTTTCAATAGGCACTGATGTAGTTTCCACACATTCAAACACCGACCAATGTCTGCCGATTTTCCGGAAAATAAAGGCGAAACTTAAATGCATCGTTTGTACATAAAATAGTGGAAGTATCAGGGAAGCAAGTTCGTTCAAAGTTCAATACATCATTACATTGAAATTCAACAATTTTTCATATGCCAACTCACTTTACAAATTTCATCGGCGTGAATAAGGATTTTTCTTCTTTTATAGAAGCGGCGGAAAGACGGACAATGTATAGGCTACTTGACCCCTTTTTTAAAGTCTGTCTTATATTACGAATAAGCACTGTCCAAATAACCGAAATAAAATATTACTATTAGGCTTAGAATAAATTTAAAAGTGGAAAATGTCTGTCTTGGGTGAGACTTGAACTCACGGCCTCTGGATCGATACTCCAGCGCTCTGCCAACTGAGCCACCAAGACTTCAACCAAGCCAGCGAAATTTTCCACTACTAAGGTCAATGGGACCCGTAGCAACATCTACCGTAAGAGTGTTAAACTTCTTAAACGGCAACCGGAGTTCCAAGTCATATTGGAAATTCACCAGTTACGATGCGCTAACCATGTTAAATTTTAACCAGATATTTTCCACTTTTAAATTTATTCTAAGCCTAGTGGCATCGATTGCAGACGTTTCTGCTAATCAGAAGTTAAAAAATATTACTATATTTTATTATGACCTAAAAACAGCAAAAAATTTATTTAAACTATACTTTTATGTAATCAGGCGAAAACAACAGTCATGTTAATCTATACATTATCTGTGCATCCGGTCATTCTATTCGAAATCAACATTTTCTGACTTTTGAGTATGAGGCATAAAGTTTATTATGTCAGTGATTGTTTTGACATGAAGTAAGTTCGAATTCGATGACGTCACTACTTCGCTGACAGCGTTTTCGGTGGCCAAAAAAAAATTACACACATTTTTAATCGAAAATACGTAGTCATCATATTTTTTTAATACCCAAAATCTATAAATATTGGTTTTTATGTCAATTACTACAGAAGACAGTCATTTATTATGCCAAATTTGATATGAGGCTATTCAAGACTTTTGAGGCCCTTATACAAATTTAACGTTCCACTTTTAGACCAGTGGCGGGCAAACTTTTTTTATTTAGGGGCCAAATTTGAAGGAATTTTACAACAAATATGCAATTTTACTACAATGCTGGCCATATCAGTAGGCCTAGCACATGATGGCCGCGGGAGTATGTCGCCGCGAGATAGATGACACGTCTTTGTCTAATTGTATTAATGACATAAGGACAGGTAGTCTATCTCGCGGCGACATACTCCCGCGGCCATCATGTGCTAGGCCTGCAGATATTATTTTGAAGGGCCACATAAAATCCTTTCGCGGGCCCGATATGGCCTGTAGGCCGTACTTTGCCCACCACTGTTTTAGATAGATGTGACTGATGACTGAAAATTACATGGAAGTTACGTTACGTCTTAGGTCCCACACTTTTAGATTTACCAAAGCTATGAAGGTAGTAATGGTCACATTACCTAGTTTACTTTTTCTTTTTTATTTATTAATTCATGGCAGCTTTTATCATCATGATGTTCATAAGAGTGGGACACAAGTATAGGTAAAACCGAACGTTTTACTTTCCCAATTCACGCCTTTTCTGGACTCACTGCGAGTTGACATTCTCAACGACAGTTATCAAACAATGTAAAATATTTGACAGAAAACATCAACAATAAGTTGTACCGTTTTTGAACACTTAAGGAGTAAGGTACATTTAGATGTGTAAATTAAAAATAAAACGATTTCAACTTAAAACAAATTTACGTTAAGCGATGATTTTGTAATGAATTTTACAGATAATTGCTCTAACATGTTCCTTTCTTACGAAAAATATCTAGTACTCGGTAGGAAAATAATCTGTATTTTTTTGTCGAGTTTCTATAATTTAATTTGATTTTAAACCACTTTTTTCATCTCCAAAATCAACTTTGCCGTCCCATTAAAAAAAATGTAATGAAGACAATTTTATAAAAACGATAGATATTATTTTTATGTTTTTCGCATAGCTTGATAAAAATGAAGAATACTCTGAACCTCTATTGGTTGACTTAATAGTGATGTAAAATATTTATGAATCTATTGGATTTAGGCGGTATTTTCTATCAGTCAACCTTGAGGCGATGCAGTTTGTGTGCGTTAATAGTTATTACTTATTAGTTATTCGCGTGACAATGTTAGAGCTGCCATCTATAAAAGTATGATGAAATTGCGGCTCACCGCATAACAGGATCAGTCGTGTCATGGTATATCCTACAACTAAAGTCGAATTCCAACAAGATACGGGACTGTCAGGTGGAAGAAACTCAACTGGACATCATCATATCAGCCCTTTATCGCCCATTGCCGAAAAATACGTCTGTCAAAAGGAATTTGAACAATTTACTAATATGGTATTAATATGAAATCGAATTTTTATATTTCTATCCGACTTATTAAACAGGAATTGGAGGTAAACATAAGTATCTACCGTGCATGTTTCCTTATAATTATGCTTTATTTCGTGCACGGTATAAAATATTTTAAGGGCAAGCAAGTTAGGGGCGTTTTTTCATGAAAAAGGTGGAAAAGGTATGATTATGACCAATAGAGTTTCTTCCCCTCATAATCCCAAAGAGCGTCACAATGTTGCTATTCTAAACGTCAATAAAACTACACAAGAAGGGAGACTCGAATCAGATCTCGTTTTGTACAATTTATCACATAAATTTAAAGAACACTTCCGCAGCAAATACTGTCTGTTAAATTATGCATTTAGAGATCAAAAGTACACCAATAGAGCAATACGGTTCTAAAATTACATTTACGTCGCTCCGGGCGGCAAAAGGTACCATTAAGGCTTCTACAGACGTCGCAACAAAGCATACGACTTTACCTGTGCGACTAAATGCCGCGATGTAATGCAAATCGCATGCGATTATCGGTTGACGTTTGGAGAGGCCAATAAACTGAGAGCTGGTGATCAAAATACAATTCTGTGTTAAGGCTAACGCGATGCAACCCGATGAAAGCGAGTTGCGTCAATAACAATGTGTTTCGGCCTTTATACCATAGATAATAAATACAGTTTAACGCAGATCTGCTTTTCGATCACAAGCACAGCTCCTATGAATCCAAATATGTCATTGATGAAAAAATAAACGCTCTGCTATTATTGTATCGTACACGGTTACAAAACTAACATACTCGTATTTCATCAGATCCGGTAGTACCGATGTTTGTATGGACATTTTCAAATTGAAAACGCTTTTTAAATAACTAATAAATTAAGAAAAAAATATCAAAAGGTTAATTAAATAAGAGAACAAAAAATGAGATCACAAAACGCCCATACAAAAACCAGCGTTTTACAATGCCAGCGTAATGTTGAAAGCTTGGCATCTAGACATGTCAGTGCTATTCCTTTGGTAAACATCGTTTTGATTCACCTCAACCTCATTAATCTATCCAAATAACGTTTTAAGGGTCTCCCCAAACTTATACGCGGAATAGGCTCGTTAGTATGAATGCGTTGGGCTTTCTAAAGTTTTATGAAAATTATGAAACATGTTATTTTTTTATTCAAATTATCATTATTTTATACGACGGGACGACTTTGACACCTTCATGACTAATTGGCCAGAAATAGCACACCAACGGGAGCTGTGGAAATCACGGGGAGAGGCCTTTGCCCAGCAGTGGGACACATAAACGGGCTATTTAAAAAAAAAACACTAAAATATAATTTCGAGCCCGAATTTACGTATTTGTTACCGTAAATTCCTTGATAATTTTAGGATGTAAACAAAGTTATACCGGAATAGCACTGCATTTTTAGATACTTGTTAACAATAGCTCTCCCTTTCCAGAAGGGATTCTAAAGTTACACTACATGCAAGCTATTTTTGACAAAAGTAAAAATATTTGCGTTCAAAAATATTTACGAATTTACTTGTTTTTTTTAAATGCCAGAAAAATGCTTCTATTTTATGGAAATCAGTCTATTGTTTTTTTTTTTTTTTTTTCAAATAAACGACGAACGCAAATATTTCGACCATCGACAATATTAAAGGGCTAAGCAATGAACTTGACAGACGGGTTTAAAAAAAATCGTTTCCGTCTGACAAATTCAGTTTTGAATAGATAATATTAGAGGATTTTAGACACATTTCTTATTATGTTACCATGTTGTGTTGTCTCCTAAGAGAGCTGTGTTAGTGTCAATTATTGATAAGAAATGTCACTGTTGCTCACTAATATTAAATAACAAATCAAGTTAAAAATTAACCCCAGCGTATTAAGCAGTAGTTAAACGAATTACTTTATAAAAATACTAAAATAATACTTGAAGTCTCTCGAGCTGTGTTGAAACCAACCTGTTTCACATGGGGAGCAAGAACCATACCGTTCTACCCTAGGAATGGTCAGAGGGCGCTACGAGTCCTTGTGTAGATTACTCATATGAGAGATAATTTCGACCTCAGTAGCTGTAACCTGGGTGGCCGAGCGGAAACAGGCATCTGCCGCGATTGCAGAGTACGCTTGTTCGATTCCAGCCTCAGGCACAGGAGGCCTTGGTCACTTTTTCTTTCATATGTGTAATTTGTTTCGGTTTTAATACTTAAAGTGTTAAAAGGGTCTTTACGTGTCGGCTTCGGTTCCGCGCACGCCTCCCAAAGGTCCGGAATACCCAAAGGTTTCCGCGATGGGAAAGACCTACTTTAATAACAACATAATAGTTTAACTTGTAACTATTTTGTATACTGTTTGGTTTCCTATAAAATGCTGCCTATAAAACGCTAAGGGTAATTATTTTTCACCTTGACTCATGCTTAGCTCTTTATGTTAATCAATGAGGTCCTTGTTTACAATAATTCTCCCTCAGACTTTGCCAGGACATATATTAAAAAGATCATATCCAGTAATATTTGGACTTTTGGATTTGAGATGGATTTTTCTAATTTATGCCCTTGTTATAATCATGTCGATTGCTGGATGTTGGACCGAAAATACATCAATTTTGAATAATGACTGTATTTTTAACTATAAAAAGATTTTTCTCAAACATGCAATGAAATATTGTCTTTACGTTCCTTAAAATGGGCTGGGAAGTATCGCTTTTTGGGCGCAACAACTCGAGAGGACTGTAAAGGGATTTCATATTATTTTTTAGGCCTAGGCCTGCAAAGTAACTTTTTTTTTTTAATTTCGACAACATTTTTTATTTCATTGTATGTTTGAGAAAAGCACTATACATGCCTCGGCGTGAAAACGGATTCCCTCCGGAGGAACGGAAATCCTCATTTTCCCGGCCTCTGATGTAATGTACTATTTCATTAAAGTAAGCTTCAAAAGACTTTACATTTTTTTAAATATAAGTGGGCATACTCATGGCCACAGACTAGCCGAGGCGAAGACGTGGCCTACGATGGAGCTCGCTCGAAAGTTACCTTTTTAACCCCCGACGCAAAAACGACGGGGTGTTATAAGTTTGACGTGTCTGTCTGTTTGTCTGTCTGTCTGTGTGTGTGTGTGTCTGTCTATTACGAAACTTACAATATCAATATTTTCAGTCAAACTTCCAACAGGCCTACGATGGTTTCAATTTTACCATTTATACATATAGATCATCTGCCACGTTCTGGCAATGTCAGTGTGAGAGTGACAGATTTGTTATCCACGTTGATAAGTGATAAAATTGCAAGTATAATTGCCCTACAGGAGAATCAAACCTCATCCAGTCCTGTTTAAGCGTCCGAGCAGAGTTGTTTCGGCGTGTACACGGAGGCGTTTGGGTCTAGCGGCGAACCGTCGGTTAAACGCAACTTGCTTACGCCGGCGGACGATACGTACTCGGTCGGCATCACGGCCAGCATTTGCGCTTTTAGCTCTTCTATCTCTTTCTCTTGGCGGGATATTAAGCCTGGAAGAAAATGTTGTGATTAGTAAAAGTAGGATGATCCAACAAATATGTCAAATGATCCATAATGTTAGAATCGGTAAGTGTGTCTGTTTGTCCGTCTTTCACGGCAAAACGGAGCGATGAATCGACGTGATTTTTTTAGTGGAGATAGTTGAAAGGATGGAGAGTGGCATAGGCTCTTTGTCTCTTTCTAACCCCCTATTTCCCTAAAGGGGGGGGGTATAGAGCATTCCGCAATTTTCGAATTTAACGCGAGCGAAGCCGCAGGCAAAAGGTAGTCTTATATTTTTAACCCCCGACGCAAAAACGACGGGGTGTTATAAGTTTGACGTGTCTGTCTGTCTGTCTGTTTGTCTGTCTGTCTGTCTGTATGTGTGTCTGTCTGTGGCATCGTAGCTCGTCAACGGATGAACCGATTTAGATTTCGTTTTTTTTGTCTGAAAGCTGAGTTAGTCGGGAGTGTTCTTAGCCATGTTTCATGGAAATCGGTCTACTATGTCGCGGTCGGGGGTTTTTTCAAAATTTTAATTTTGTGGTTAGGTTATTTTTGTCAAATCATGTTGATATTTAATATGGGAAATGTTGCGATATGTTCTGTTATGTTTTGCTAGATATGAATACATAACTTTGTGGTGAATAACAAAAGATAGCGCTTTATTGATATAGGGGAAGTGTGCCAGAATACTGCTTTAGTTTCTGAACAGAATTCAATCTATGTTCCCCATATGACTTAGAAAAGCGAAACGGCATTTCAAAACACTTTTACTATTGGGTTGTGTTTATTAAGCTCCAATTTCACTACGACCCCGAAAGTAATTTTATTGCGAAAGCCGTAGGCCGAGCTCCGCGTACGGCCGAAGGCTCGGAGCGTCCGTGATAGGCTCCCAAGTAGGCGAGGCCGCAGGTCGAGCTGCGGGCAGGCAATGCTCCCACACCTACACAAAATATTATCAAGTGTTTGAGCCGGTGGGCCGAAGGCCCGACGGCGAGTTTCTAAACTTAGCGAAGGCCGAACTTCGCGTAGGGCCGAAAACCCGGCCCTGAGAGGCTCTCTAGTATGCGAGACCACAGGCCGAGCTACGGGCAGGCAATGCCCCATACAAAACATTAGTAAGTACGGCGAGTGGCCGACGGCGAGGTTCTAAACTCAGTGAAGGCTGTAGGCCCGCGGAGTCCCTAAAAGGTTCCGAAGCACGCGAGGATGCAGGGCGAGCTGCGGGCAGGCAATGCTCCCACACAAAACAAAAAAGTGTCCTAAAAGCGAGCCGGCGGGCCGAAGGCTCTCCTACCACTGCTCCACGCTGGCAGACGGGGCAGTAAAAGTGGGTCAGCATAGTGACATACCCTCCTGTATGTGCATGTGCCGCTTGGCGTCGCCCAGCGCCTGCAGCAGGTCCAGCTTGACCCTGGTCTCGGCGCTGAGCGCGCGCTGCAGGTGCGCCGAGCGCTCGGACAGCGCGGCGCAGGCTACAGTCAGTATAGTGACGTACCCTCCTGTATGTGCATGTGCCGCTTGGCGTCGCCCAGCGCCTGCAGCAGGTCCAGCTTGACCCTGGTCTCGGCGCTGAGCGCGCGCTGCAGGTGCGCCGAGCGCTCGGACAGCGCGGCGCAGGCTACAGTCAGTATAGTGACGTACCCTCCTGTATGTGCATGTGCCGCTTGGCGTCGCCCAGCGCCTGCAGCAGGTCCAGCTTGACCCTGGTCTCGGCGCTGAGCGCGCGCTGCAGGTGCGCCGAGCGCTCGGACAGCGCGGCGCAGGCTACAGTCAGTATAGTGACGTACCCTCCTGTATGTGCATGTGCCGCTTGGCGTCGCCCAGCGCCTGCAGCAGGTCCAGCTTGACCCTGGTCTCGGCGCTGAGCGCGCGCTGCAGGTGCGCCGAGCGCTCGGACAGCGCGGCGCAGGCTACAGTCAGTATAGTGACGTACCCTCCTGTATGTGCATGTGCCGCTTGGCGTCGCCCAGCGCCTGCAGCAGGTCCAGCTTGACCCTGGTCTCGGCGCTGAGCGCGCGCTGCAGGTGCGCCGAGCGCTCGGACAGCGCGGCGCAGGCTACAGTCAGTATAGTGACGTACCCTCCTGTATGTGCATGTGCCGCTTGGCGTCGCCCAGCGCCTGCAGCAGGTCCAGCTTGACCCTGGTCTCGGCGCTGAGCGCGCGCTGCAGGTGCGCCGAGCGCTCGGACAGCGCGGCGCAGGCTACAGTCAGTATAGTGACGTACCCTCCTGTATGTGCATGTGCCGCTTGGCGTCGCCCAGCGCCTGCAGCAGGTCCAGCTTGACCCTGGTCTCGGCGCTGAGCGCGCGCTGCAGGTGCGCCGAGCGCTCGGACAGCGCGGCGCAGGCTACAGTCAGTATAGTGACGTACCCTCCTGTATGTGCATGTGCCGCTTGGCGTCGCCCAGCGCCTGCAGCAGGTCCAGCTTGACCCTGGTCTCGGCGCTGAGCGCGCGCTGCAGGTGCGCCGAGCGCTCGGACAGCGCGGCGCAGGCTACAGTCAGTATAGTGACGTACCCTCCTGTATGTGCATGTGCCGCTTGGCGTCGCCCAGCGCCTGCAGCAGGTCCAGCTTGACCCTGGTCTCGGCGCTGAGCGCGCGCTGCAGGTGCGCCGAGCGCTCGGACAGCGCGGCGCAGGCTACAGTCAGTATAGTGACGTACCCTCCTGTATGTGCATGTGCCGCTTGGCGTCGCCCAGCGCCTGCAGCAGGTCCAGCTTGACCCTGGTCTCGGCGCTGAGCGCGCGCTGCAGGTGCGCCGAGCGCTCGGACAGCGCGGCGCAGGCTACAGTCAGTATAGTGACGTACCCTCCTGTATGTGCATGTGCCGCTTGGCGTCGCCCAGCGCCTGCAGCAGGTCCAGCTTGACCCTGGTCTCGGCGCTGAGCGCGCGCTGCAGGTGCGCCGAGCGCTCGGACAGCGCGGCGCAGGCTACAGTCAGTATAGTGACGTACCCTCCTGTATGTGCATGTGCCGCTTGGCGTCGCCCAGCGCCTGCAGCAGGTCCAGCTTGACCCTGGTCTCGGCGCTGAGCGCGCGCTGCAGGTGCGCCGAGCGCTCGGACAGCGCGGCGCAGGCTACAGTCAGTATAGTGACGTACCCTCCTGTATGTGCATGTGCCGCTTGGCGTCGCCCAGCGCCTGCAGCAGGTCCAGCTTGACCCTGGTCTCGGCGCTGAGCGCGCGCTGCAGGTGCGCCGAGCGCTCGGACAGCGCGGCGCAGGCTACAGTCAGTATAGTGACGTACCCTCCTGTATGTGCATGTGCCGCTTGGCGTCGCCCAGCGCCTGCAGCAGGTCCAGCTTGACCCTGGTCTCGGCGCTGAGCGCGCGCTGCAGGTGCGCCGAGCGCTCGGACAGCGCGGCGCAGGCTACAGTCAGTATAGTGACGTACCCTCCTGTATGTGCATGTGCCGCTTGGCGTCGCCCAGCGCCTGCAGCAGGTCCAGCTTGACCCTGGTCTCGGCGCTGAGCGCGCGCTGCAGGTGCGCCGAGCGCTCGGACAGCGCGGCGCAGGCTACAGTCAGTATAGTGACGTACCCTCCTGTATGTGCATGTGCCGCTTGGCGTCGCCCAGCGCCTGCAGCAGGTCCAGCTTGACCCTGGTCTCGGCGCTGAGCGCGCGCTGCAGGTGCGCCGAGCGCTCGGACAGCGCGGCGCAGGCTACAGTCAGTATAGTGACGTACCCTCCTGTATGTGCATGTGCCGCTTGGCGTCGCCCAGCGCCTGCAGCAGGTCCAGCTTGACCCTGGTCTCGGCGCTGAGCGCGCGCTGCAGGTGCGCCGAGCGCTCGGACAGCGCGGCGCAGGCTACAGTCAGTATAGTGACGTACCCTCCTGTATGTGCATGTGCCGCTTGGCGTCGCCCAGCGCCTGCAGCAGGTCCAGCTTGACCCTGGTCTCGGCGCTGAGCGCGCGCTGCAGGTGCGCCGAGCGCTCGGACAGCGCGGCGCAGGCTACAGTCAGTATAGTGACGTACCCTCCTGTATGTGCATGTGCCGCTTGGCGTCGCCCAGCGCCTGCAGCAGGTCCAGCTTGACCCTGGTCTCGGCGCTGAGCGCGCGCTGCAGGTGCGCCGAGCGCTCGGACAGCGCGGCGCAGGCTACAGTCAGTATAGTGACGTACCCTCCTGTATGTGCATGTGCCGCTTGGCGTCGCCCAGCGCCTGCAGCAGGTCCAGCTTGACCCTGGTCTCGGCGCTGAGCGCGCGCTGCAGGTGCGCCGAGCGCTCGGACAGCGCGGCGCAGGCTACAGTCAGTATAGTGACGTACCCTCCTGTATGTGCATGTGCCGCTTGGCGTCGCCCAGCGCCTGCAGCAGGTCCAGCTTGACCCTGGTCTCGGCGCTGAGCGCGCGCTGCAGGTGCGCCGAGCGCTCGGACAGCGCGGCGCAGGCTACAGTCAGTATAGTGACGTACCCTCCTGTATGTGCATGTGCCGCTTGGCGTCGCCCAGCGCCTGCAGCAGGTCCAGCTTGACCCTGGTCTCGGCGCTGAGCGCGCGCTGCAGGTGCGCCGAGCGCTCGGACAGCGCGGCGCAGGCTACAGTCAGTATAGTGACGTACCCTCCTGTATGTGCATGTGCCGCTTGGCGTCGCCCAGCGCCTGCAGCAGGTCCAGCTTGACCCTGGTCTCGGCGCTGAGCGCGCGCTGCAGGTGCGCCGAGCGCTCGGACAGCGCGGCGCAGGCTACAGTCAGTATAGTGACGTACCCTCCTGTATGTGCATGTGCCGCTTGGCGTCGCCCAGCGCCTGCAGCAGGTCCAGCTTGACCCTGGTCTCGGCGCTGAGCGCGCGCTGCAGGTGCGCCGAGCGCTCGGACAGCGCGGCGCAGGCTACAGTCAGTATAGTGACGTACCCTCCTGTATGTGCATGTGCCGCTTGGCGTCGCCCAGCGCCTGCAGCAGGTCCAGCTTGACCCTGGTCTCGGCGCTGAGCGCGCGCTGCAGGTGCGCCGAGCGCTCGGACAGCGCGGCGCAGGCTACAGTCAGTATAGTGACGTACCCTCCTGTATGTGCATGTGCCGCTTGGCGTCGCCCAGCGCCTGCAGCAGGTCCAGCTTGACCCTGGTCTCGGCGCTGAGCGCGCGCTGCAGGTGCGCCGAGCGCTCGGACAGCGCGGCGCAGGCTACAGTCAGTATAGTGACGTACCCTCCTGTATGTGCATGTGCCGCTTGGCGTCGCCCAGCGCCTGCAGCAGGTCCAGCTTGACCCTGGTCTCGGCGCTGAGCGCGCGCTGCAGGTGCGCCGAGCGCTCGGACAGCGCGGCGCAGGCTACAGTCAGTATAGTGACGTACCCTCCTGTATGTGCATGTGCCGCTTGGCGTCGCCCAGCGCCTGCAGCAGGTCCAGCTTGACCCTGGTCTCGGCGCTGAGCGCGCGCTGCAGGTGCGCCGAGCGCTCGGACAGCGCGGCGCAGGCTACAGTCAGTATAGTGACGTACCCTCCTGTATGTGCATGTGCCGCTTGGCGTCGCCCAGCGCCTGCAGCAGGTCCAGCTTGACCCTGGTCTCGGCGCTGAGCGCGCGCTGCAGGTGCGCCGAGCGCTCGGACAGCGCGGCGCAGGCTACAGTCAGTATAGTGACGTACCCTCCTGTATGTGCATGTGCCGCTTGGCGTCGCCCAGCGCCTGCAGCAGGTCCAGCTTGACCCTGGTCTCGGCGCTGAGCGCGCGCTGCAGGTGCGCCGAGCGCTCGGACAGCGCGGCGCAGGCTACAGTCAGTATAGTGACGTACCCTCCTGTATGTGCATGTGCCGCTTGGCGTCGCCCAGCGCCTGCAGCAGGTCCAGCTTGACCCTGGTCTCGGCGCTGAGCGCGCGCTGCAGGTGCGCCGAGCGCTCGGACAGCGCGGCGCAGGCTACAGTCAGTATAGTGACGTACCCTCCTGTATGTGCATGTGCCGCTTGGCGTCGCCCAGCGCCTGCAGCAGGTCCAGCTTGACCCTGGTCTCGGCGCTGAGCGCGCGCTGCAGGTGCGCCGAGCGCTCGGACAGCGCGGCGCAGGCTACAGTCAGTATAGTGACGTACCCTCCTGTATGTGCATGTGCCGCTTGGCGTCGCCCAGCGCCTGCAGCAGGTCCAGCTTGACCCTGGTCTCGGCGCTGAGCGCGCGCTGCAGGTGCGCCGAGCGCTCGGACAGCGCGGCGCAGGCTACAGTCAGTATAGTGACGTACCCTCCTGTATGTGCATGTGCCGCTTGGCGTCGCCCAGCGCCTGCAGCAGGTCCAGCTTGACCCTGGTCTCGGCGCTGAGCGCGCGCTGCAGGTGCGCCGAGCGCTCGGACAGCGCGGCGCAGGCTACAGTCAGTATAGTGACGTACCCTCCTGTATGTGCATGTGCCGCTTGGCGTCGCCCAGCGCCTGCAGCAGGTCCAGCTTGACCCTGGTCTCGGCGCTGAGCGCGCGCTGCAGGTGCGCCGAGCGCTCGGACAGCGCGGCGCAGGCTACAGTCAGTATAGTGACGTACCCTCCTGTATGTGCATGTGCCGCTTGGCGTCGCCCAGCGCCTGCAGCAGGTCCAGCTTGACCCTGGTCTCGGCGCTGAGCGCGCGCTGCAGGTGCGCCGAGCGCTCGGACAGCGCGGCGCAGGCTACAGTCAGTATAGTGACGTACCCTCCTGTATGTGCATGTGCCGCTTGGCGTCGCCCAGCGCCTGCAGCAGGTCCAGCTTGACCCTGGTCTCGGCGCTGAGCGCGCGCTGCAGGTGCGCCGAGCGCTCGGACAGCGCGGCGCAGGCTACAGTCAGTATAGTGACGTACCCTCCTGTATGTGCATGTGCCGCTTGGCGTCGCCCAGCGCCTGCAGCAGGTCCAGCTTGACCCTGGTCTCGGCGCTGAGCGCGCGCTGCAGGTGCGCCGAGCGCTCGGACAGCGCGGCGCAGGCTACAGTCAGTATAGTGACGTACCCTCCTGTATGTGCATGTGCCGCTTGGCGTCGCCCAGCGCCTGCAGCAGGTCCAGCTTGACCCTGGTCTCGGCGCTGAGCGCGCGCTGCAGGTGCGCCGAGCGCTCGGACAGCGCGGCGCAGGCTACAGTCAGTATAGTGACGTACCCTCCTGTATGTGCATGTGCCGCTTGGCGTCGCCCAGCGCCTGCAGCAGGTCCAGCTTGACCCTGGTCTCGGCGCTGAGCGCGCGCTGCAGGTGCGCCGAGCGCTCGGACAGCGCGGCGCAGGCTACAGTCAGTATAGTGACGTACCCTCCTGTATGTGCATGTGCCGCTTGGCGTCGCCCAGCGCCTGCAGCAGGTCCAGCTTGACCCTGGTCTCGGCGCTGAGCGCGCGCTGCAGGTGCGCCGAGCGCTCGGACAGCGCGGCGCAGGCGGCGGCGAGGCGCCCGCCCTCCGCCGCGGGCGCGGTGGGCGCCGCCGCCGCTGACGGGGACGGCGGCGCGGGCGAGCGCGACTCGAGGGCACGCGCCTGGAATAAAAACAAATGCTACAGTCTCCATGACAACCGTAACATGACATATTATTAGATTACGTAATCAAATGGATTCGATTTTAGAATCAACATCGACACCGAGCGATTCACAGGACTGAGGAAATAGAGGCACGCGATGTGCCGACGTAAAGTATCCAAAATTCTGAAATTTTCACATAGGAAAACTACGGAAACTTTCCATACTCTGTATGGATGGAAACATTCCATTTCATAAATTTAAACTCCTTTTATTTTTCGTGAATTTTCCAAGAAATTGATTTTTTTTTGGAAAATTTCCGCAACTTGCACATCACTAGGAGAAACGATTACCTGATCCGTAGCGTGCTGTCTCGGTCGCGCCTCGCTACCTTCAGCCTCTACACAGCGGACTCTCGTCACTCGTTATCGCAACCAGACTGATTATTGATTGATTTCGCAGCCTGACTGGTTGTATACTGTTAGACAGAGAGCGCACCTGGTCCGTGGCGTGCTGTCTCGCTCTCGCGGCCGCCTCAGCTTCGCCGCGCGACACCATTCGTCCTCACTGACTGTATACTGTTAGACAGAGAGCGCACCTGGTCCGTGGCGTGCTGTCTCGCTCTCACGAGCTCGCGGCGGAGCGCGGCCGCCTCAGCTTCGCCGCAGCGAATGGCCGCGCGACACCATTCGTTCTCGCAGCCCGACTGGTTGTTGTTGTTGGTTGTACTGTTACTGCAATAAAGATAAATGTTAAGAGGGAAAACCCGGGATTTTAATAAAATGTAGGTATGTATTTTGTTGCTAGGTAACTATTTCGCTCGCGGGTGGCTATTCTGTACACGTGGGGTATAGAGTTACTGTTGCGGCTGTCGCTTGGCTGCAGCTAGTGGTTCTCGTGTTGCTCTAGTGTCGCTCGCGGGCGGCTATTCTGTGCACGGGGTATAGTTACTGTTGCGGCTGTCGCTTGGCTGCAGCTAGTGGTCCCGGTGTCGCTCGCGGGTGGCTATTCTGTACACGTAGGGTATAGTTACTGTTGCGGTTGTCGCTTGGCTGCAGCTAGTGGTCCCGGTGTCGCTCGCGGGTGGATATTCTGTACACGTGGGGTATAGTTACTGTTGCGGTTGTCGCTTGGCTGCAGCTAGTGGTCTCGGTGTCGCTCGCGGGTGGCTATTCTGTACACGTGGGGTATAGTTACTGTTGAGGTTGTCGCTTGGCGCGCTGCAGCTGGTGCTCGGCGGCGGTGCGCGCACGCCGCTCCTCGCCGAGCCGTCGCTCCAGTGTCGCTCGCTCGTGCGTGCGCCACGTCGCTATTCTGTAAGAAAATATTATGTCAGTATGATTCTTACAGATCCTGAATTATTTGGGGGTTATTCCAACTCGGACCTAGCACATAAAGCTATTTTGATGCTAAAAAATCCCTAAATCTGAGTGTAATTTCTCCAAAAACAGTGAATAAAAAATTTATGACTCCGCGACGTTTAAAAAACTACTAACATAACTTACTTATATTGCAAAACTTGTTGCTTCTTGAGCTGCGCGTGTTCGGCGCGACGTTGCCACTCCTTCCTTAGCAGCGACGGATTATTTTTTCGTTGTTGAGCGACGTTGCCAGCTCGGCTCTTCACTTATGTTGCAACGCTTGATGCTGCTGCTTAAGCTGCGCGTGTTAGGCGCGACGTTGCTGTTCCGCGGCGGCAGCCGCGGCCAGCGCGCCGCTTGCTTTCGCCTTGTTGCTGCGCGACGTCGCCAGCTTGGCATTCACACAAATAATAACTTACTTATGTTGCAACGCTTGATGCTGCTGCTTGAGCTGCGCGTGTTCCGCGCGGCGTTGCCGCTCCGCGGCGGCGGCGGCGGCCAGCGCTCGCCTTGCTTCCGCCTCGTTGCTGCGCGACGTTGCCAGCTCGGCTTTCAGTCGCTTTATTTCTTCGGCGTATTCGCGAGCTTCGCGCTACGAAAGATTAGTAAAAGTAAAAAAATGCAATTTCTTTAGAAAATTGAAACAAGGCTGCGTCAGTAACAAATAATTTACATACTGAACATAATAAACAAGAATACGAGGATTACAATACTTATGTTGTCAAATAAACGTAGCATAACCTAACCACAAAATTAAAATTTTAAAAAAACCCCCCACCGCGACACAGTGGACCGATTTCATGAAACATGGCTAAGAACACTCCCGACTAAATCAGCTTTCAAACAAAAAAAACTAAATCAAAATCGGTTCATCCGTTCGAGAGCTACGATGCCACAGACAGACACACACACAGACAGACAGACAAACAGACAGACACGTCAAACTTATAACACCCAGTCGTTTTTGCGTCGGGGGTTAAAAAGCAATCCGAATAAACGGCCGAGTATAGCGAGGGTGATTAGTGACACAAAACTGGCAATGTTATATTCATATTCGCCAGCTCGTATCGCGAGAACCCGCCTAGCGGGATCTCTGGCATCTGAGCCAGAATCACGAGTGCCCACTAGGCGGGTTCTTGATTGCGAAAGTGTTAATACCATGACAGGATTAAGATCTTTGTAGTCTATTATCATAATTATCATAAATCAGCCCCACTTGCACCACTAACCACAGTATAATAAAGAGTACTATAGTACAGTATGGCCACTCCCGCTCCCCGCTGAAAGTGCCGCCCACCCCCTCTCGGTTACCTCACAGTTACCGCCTGTCAAAAACACGGACAGTCGATCTGTAATATTTCACTCATACAAGCATGGTACGCGTTCACCTACACGAGCTTAGCTACTGTGTGCTAGGAACGGGCCTCTTTCATATATTTGATCGCCAGTGTCCGAGGTGTGACTTAAGGCTGCTTTCAAGAAAAACGTCAAAATAATGTAAAATTTATAGTTTTAGCCGGTGAAATACTACACTTTCCGTTATCTAACAGATATATTTTATTCAAGTTTCAATTAGAGCATCTTATTATCTTGATTCTTATCAGACTGGATTTTTGAAAACTGACTCACTAAATTAATTATGAATTTTTCTCTGATGCACGTTTAGTAAAACCCGCGTATAGCGCTGAATTAGTCGATCTTATTTGTAAAATTTGGACAATTTTGAATACTGAAACTGGTATATTTATAATACGTATATCCTGTACTACAATCTTCTCAGACTACATTGTCTATATTTTTATTATAAGGTTTTGAAAAAGAGTAAACGAGGCTAAGACAAATTAAATTTTTTTCAGAAATTACCTAAAATTAAGTGACAATTTCTTTGAAAATCTACATCACATAGAAGTTATTTTCATACTAAATTTATCTGCCACGTTTACTAAAATTGCTCTTATGCCTTAGTGATTATAAATTTCTTTTATATATTTTTGGCAATTTTTTGAAAACAAGCTTTCACCGTCACAATTATTACCACTTCTGGACATTTTCTTATATTTTGTTAGACCAAGTAGAAAAAGTCCTATTATATGTTATATATTTGTAAACTACTCAAAAAGCCCTTTAATTTGATACCACACACGGTATGATTAAGCGCTCGGTTGCGATTTCACTATTTTTCACATGAAAGCCCTCTTAACTCAGGGTTTTAGTGGGCTGTCATCTGTCAAATTCCATATAAAATGGTGGGTTAACCCTCCTCCAATCTCGTTGGTACAAGTGGTCCCTTATACATATAATTCTTTAAGGACTTACCAATTCGCGTTCTCGCTCCCTCTCCCTCTCGCGTTCCTTGTCCCGCTCCCTCGTTTCTCTCTCCCTTTCCTTTTCTAGTGCCCTCTCTTTCTCTTTGCTATTGCACTCCTTGTTACTTCTCGTCTCTTTTGTACTTTCTACTTCTTTTTCTTTAACTATTTGTTCTTTTACTGGAACAAAGTCATTAGAATTATTTTATGGAAAAAGTTGTGTTATAGGTTCGGAATGAAGAATTTTTGAAGTTGTTAACAAAAATTAACTCACTGTCAGTTTTATAACGATAGTTAAGCATGAAATTTCAATAAAAATATTGTTTTTGTGTTAATTTCATAAATTTTAAGCGATAATCTACATTCAGAGTGTAAAAAAAAATTTTAGACAGATTTTATGCTTAATTGTCGTCACAAAACTGACAGCGAGTTAATTTTTGTTAACAACTTACGCTAATTGGGGGGACCCAAATTCTGAAAATGCCCATACACAGCTGTCACAAAAAAAAATAACTTTAAGCCTGTTTTTAGTCACTTCAGCTATTCAAATCCTGATTTTTCTTTCTTTCGCTACTTGGCAATCTTAATACTACTCGACAGCGAAAAAACATCAACTTGGGTCTAAAACTTACTTTAAATTATTCGTATTTAAAAAAAAATTAAAGCTAAATATTTGAAAATTGCTTCTAATATGATGTAATAACTGTTTAAGCGAACTTGGGGCCTTAAGAGTAGCAAGATCTGATACCCTGAAGATTTTAAATACATAATAATAAACTACTGCATGTAAACTTACTCTGTTCTGTACTCTTATGACTATCGCTGCTATCCTTATCCTTATTTTTACTCTTTTTCTTCTCTTCTTTTACTGTACTGGCCTCTTTCTTTTCACACTTCGACGATTTTGTACCACCTGCGAAAAAGTAATGATTACACTGATCTGCGGCTGAAGCATGGTGCGCGATGAATGATAAAACATCAGGCCGTCCCTATCGCACTTACAAATAGTGCGATAGGGACGCGCGACCATGCTTGCCTGCCTGAAAAGTAATAGAAAGTTCGAAGGTTCCGGAAATCGGCATCATTCGACAGTTTAAGAGACCGTCCCCACTCAAGAGACGAATGTCTTGCGGCGCGCAACGGTCGTCTCCGCCGCGCCGCCCGAATGTAATTCAAAAAACGTCTCCTCAGTACATTTTGTATAGGAAGGACGTAAGATGCGCCTCCAGGCGTCGTGGCGCGCGCCGCGACGCCGCCGCGCCTCCTCCATGCGTCTCATGAGTGTGGATGGTCCCTAATATTATGTATGAGAATGGAAGCTTCTGACGACGGAAGCATACAATTTTTCAAGATGTCAACGAGAAGTAATTGACTAATAGGTGACGTGCATAAATGGAGGGGAGATCTTGAGTACAACCGTATATTTATTACATAATTAGAATTTACTGTTTCATACTTTTTTCCCCTCCCCGATTATTCCCTCGGATTATATTATGGTCAGACATACCTAATAAAAACTTTCTATAGGTACAGTCAACCAATTGGAACCCTAGGCCACTCTACAACCATGTCAAAATGACAAGCAGTAAGAGATTTCTTACAATCTGACTTATAACGTCACTGTGATATAGTTCTACCACAGTATAAGGACGACAGTAGTTACTCTCTGGCAGGCGACGCGAAAGGCACACACTGCTTTCGAAAGCACGTGGTTGAACAAAATTACTGTAAGTCTAAGTGTTACTCGACATCATCCAAAGTAAGATGTTGTTATTTAATACTATTAACTATAAGTATTAGTATTATAATACCACATTATATCAGTCAGAAAACACAAAAATAAACATTACGCATATTATTATTATCCACGTTTGTCCAAATGCTTATGTGCACTCCGCGCGGCGTACATTTGTTAGGAGTAAGGCTCTGTCTGAAAACCAGCGCTGAGCTCTCTGCCCAGCACATGCTGAGACTGAGACCTTATTGCTTCACAATATTATAAGCTTATTATTAGTTAGTTCATAAGTTTAGTTAAGTTTGTGGCAATAAAAAATTTTGAAGTTATAACTGGTTGATACTGTGATTCTACAGTGGCCTTAGGGTTCTAATTGTTTGACAGTACCTACACGCATAAGCATCCAACACCTATATTTTGATAGGGTCAATGGGCTTCGGATAAGGAACATAGAGTAACAAACATTGTTTGGGGAGAACTAGCGTACCTTTACTGTGGTCCTCGTCAACGTGGGCCTGGCCGTTGCTGAGCGCATGCGCGCGACCGTTGGCCGTGGGCTTCTCTACCTTATCTAACTGTACAAACAAATATGCAACATTAGTACAAAATACAGCAGCTGTTATCTGGTTATAAATAACTTATGGGAGACAGTGGACTAAGTAATATGACTGTTGGGGATATCCCTTGATTTTATCATCATACAATACTTGGAGGAAAAAATTTTTTTATAGCAAATCAATCAATTTCACGAACTCGCAGTTTTCTCTTCGATGGGGAAATGTTCAGCCGAGGCTGACACAGACGTATTCACAAAGTCAGGATATGGTCAGGTCTAAATTAGGTAAAGATAACACACTAAATAACACTGAAAATCTAAAATTAAAGTCGCCTTTGTTGCAGCGTTGTGTCGGCGGTCCCGTTCGGCTGTCTGTTCTTGAGTAACCCATCGTAATCCCATGCATCCATAGCTACCGTGAAGGTATTCTGTACCCAAGGTATATAGCGTGGACTCGGCGGTACCATTCGGCTGTCGCTTCTTGAGCAAGCCGTTGATATGCCGCGCGTCCGTCGTTGCCGGCGGGGCGTTTGTGGATGCTTGCGTCGCGCACTCTGCATGAATACTCGTGTGTACAGAATACCTTCCTATCTTGGCATGCAGCGTTATGTCGGCGGTCCGTTCGGCTGTGAAGGTAGGTATTCTGTACCTTGGCATGTAGCGTGGACTCGGCGGTCCCGTTCGGATGTCTCTTCTTGAGCCAGCCGTTGTAATCCCATGCATCCATCGCTGCCTTAGTCTGAATAATTCTGTAAAGGTAGATATTCTGTACCTTGGCATATAGCGTGGACTCGGCGGTCCCGTTCGGCTGTCGCTTCTTGAGCGAGCCGTTAAGGTGCTGCGCGTCCGTCGCTGCCGCCGGGGCGTTTGTGGATGCTTGCGTCGCGCACTCTGCGTGAATACTAGTGTGTACGGAATACCTTCCTACCTTGGCATGCAGCGTTATGTCGGCGGTCCGTTCGGCTGTGAAGGTAGGTATTCTGTACCTTGGCATGTAGCGTGGACTCGGCGGTCCCATTCGGCTGCCGCTTCTTGAGCGAGCCGTTGAGGTGCCGCGCGTCCGTCGCCGCCGCCGGGGCGTTTGTGGACGCTTGCGTCGCGCACTCTGCTGGTGCGCCGTCTTTCGACGGTTGGTTCTGTGGAATAATGTACAATATTAGTTACTAGCTTTTGTCCACGGCTTCGCTCGCGCTAAATTCCAAAATTGCGGAAGTTTCCATACAAACTTCCACTCCCTATTTTAGGAAAGTAAAGTTAGGTTAGAAAGAGATAAGTAGCCTATGTCACTCTACATCCGTTCAACTATCTCCAATTTAAAAATCACGTAAGTTTGTCGCTCCGTTTTGCCATGAAAGACGGACAAACAAACAGACACACACACTTTCCTATTTATAATATTAGTATGGATTGTTTATTTAGGGACACTTTCAGCGTCTAGTTATCGTTGTACATAAAATTGTATAGGTAAACATCGAGCGAGCAACGGCACGGGAAGGTAATATCTTCGAGCGGGCAATTTTCGGTCGAGGCACGTCTACATTAGTCGTTTGCTGAGTGAGGATATTGTCTCGCGATGTTGTTAGCTCTGTGTGGCCTAATGTCAAACAAAATGCTTGAAAATGGGCCATAATGGGCTCCAGTGCGCTCTCAGGGAGCGCGTCCCTCATGAGCTGGCAGCAGAACTCGTTCACTTGGTATGACTATGACTACATGTGTTGCGTACGTACACAGCGCGCACATACACACCGCGCGGCGTACGTTTGTTAGAAGTGTTACTACTGTGTCGCATTGTTACCTGCTCCAGTGCGCTCTCAGGGAGCGCGTCTCTCATGAGCTGGAAGTAGAACTCGTTCACTTGGTATGACTATGACTACATGTCTTGCGTACGTACACAGCGCACACATACGCACCGCGCGGCGTACGTTTGTTAGAAGTGTTACTACTGTGTCGCATTGTTACCTGCTCCAGTGCGCTCTCAGGGAGCGCGTCCCTCATGAGCTGGAAGCAGAACTCGTTCACTTGGTATGACTATGACTGCATGTGTTGCGTACGTGCACAGCGCGCACATACACACCGCGCGGCGCACGTTTGTTTGAAGTGTTACTACTGTGTCGCATTGTTACCTGCTCCAGTGCGCTCTCAGGGAGCGCGTCCCTCATGAGCTGGAAGCAGAACTCGTTCGCTTGGTATGACTATGACTGCATGTGTTACGTACGTGCACAGCGCGCACATACACGCCGCGCGGCGCACGTTTGTTAGAAGTGTTACTACTGTGCTGCATTGTTACCTGCTCCAGTGCGCTCTCAGGGAGCGCGTCCCTCATAAGCTGGAAGCAGAACTCGTTCACTTGGTATGACTATGACTACATGTGTTGCGTACGTACACAGCGCACACATACACACCGCGCGGCGTACGTTTGTTAGAAGTGTTACTACTGTGTCGCATTGTTACCTGCTCCAGTGCGCTCTCAGGGAGCGCGTCCCTCATGAGCTGGAAGCAGAACTCGTTCACTTGGTATGACTATGACTACATGTGTTGCGTACGTACACAGCGCGCACATACACACCGCGCGGCGCACGTTTGTTAGAAGTGTTACTACTGTGTCGCATTGTTACCTGCTCCAGTGCGCTCTCAGGGAGCGCGTCCCTCATGAGCTGGAAGCAGAACTCTTTCACTTGGTATGACTATGACTAGTATGACTACATGTGTTGCGTACGTACACAGCGCGCACATACACACCGCGCGGCGTACGTTTGTTAGAAGTGTTACTACTGTGCTGCGATGTTACCTGCTCCAGTGCGCTCTCAGGGAGCGCGTCCCTCATGAGCTGGAAGCAGTTGGTATGACTATGACTACATGTGTTGCGTACGTACACAGCGCGCACATACACACCGCGCGGCACACGTTTGTTAGAAGTGTTACTACTGTGCTGCATTGTTACCTGCTCCAGTGCGCTCTCAGGGAGCGCGTCCCTCATGAGCTGGAAGCAGAACTCGTTCTCTTGGTATGACTATGACTACATGTGTTGCGTACGAACACAGCGCGCACATACACACCGCGCGGCACACGTTTGTTAGAAGTGTTACTACTGTGCTGCATTGTTACCTGCTCCAGTGCGCTCTCAGGGAGCGCGTCCCTCATGAGCTGGAAGTAGAACTCGTTCACTTGGTATGACTATGACTACATGTGTTGCGTACGAACACAGCGCGCACATACACACCGCGCGGCACACGTTTGTTAGAAGTGTTACTACTGTGCTGCATTGTTACCTGCTCCAGTGCGCTCTCAGGGAGCGCGTCCCTCATGAGCTGGAAGCAGAACTCGTTCTCTTGGTATGACTATGACTACATGTGTTGCGTACGAACACAGCGCGCACATACACACCGCGCGGCGTACGTTTGTTTGAAGTGTTACTATTGTGCTGCATTGTTACCTGCTCCAGTGCGCTCTCAGGGAGAGCGTCCCTCATGAGCTGGAAGTAGAACTCGTTCTCTTGCCGCACCTGCCGCTGCCGCCGAAGCCGCAGCCTTCGCGTTATGTGTGCCTGAAAAAAAATGTAGCTCTTAAATTTTTATTTTCAATTTAACTAACAATCTATTTGTTTTGATATGTTTTTTCTTAAGAAGAACGACGTATTTATTAAGCCATAACATAATTTATTGAAATTAATTTTCACAGAGTACCTACCTAGTCTGTTAACATTTTTTTTTGATGAATACTTATGCATGTTAAATTGTATCTTGTTATTTAATGCATGTTAATTATAAGTTGTAATGTTTTGAAAAGAAGTGGCCCGTCGAGTTTCTTGCCGGTCCCATAGTGCCCCTCCCAACTGAGGGGGGACTGAAATCTTCTCGAGGCTGAGGCGTAGAGTTAGAGCCAGCGTAGCTTTATTTGACGTTCATATGCGCATTGTAATATGCCTACTTGAAAAATAAATATTTCATTTTCATTTTCATTAGATATTAAGTCTATACTAACAAGTTCTATGGATTTTTAATTGGTCCGGAATAAACAATTTTTTAATTTAGCACTAGGAGCGGTCACCACACTAGTCATAGCCAACCTTGACGGCGGCTCCGAGCGTGACGGCGGGGTAGCCCACGCAGTGCGCCGCCAGCGGCCGAGTCAGCTCCATACTGACTGTCCGCTCCGACCGGAGCGCGCCCTCTACATACACTAGGAAACAGCACACCGCTACTGTGGGCAGGCATATTCCTTTTTCTGCAACTGTAACAAAAAGGACAAGTTAATAAAAACTGATTATAAAACCAATGCAGCATATTAGTATTATATTGTAATAATAGCTGTTGATCTCCATAACCTAAAATAAATAAATATCTGCTATATACGGTTAGATACGAAACGCCTACATAGGTTCATTGATATTTCTAATTACATAACCTAACCACAAAATTAAAATTTTGAAAAACCCTCGACCGCCACATAGTGGACCGATTTTCATGAAACATGGCTAAGAACACTCCCGAGGCCGTTTTCATATTATCCGATCCGATATCGGATGTCGGAAGGATGTCAATGGAAAAAATCCAAGATGGCGCCTGTAATGTATGGGATATCGGTCCGACATCCGATATCGTATCGGATAATGTGAAAACGCACTAATTCAGCTTTCAAACAAAAAAACCTAAATCTAAATCGGTTCATCCGTTCGGGAGCTACGATGCCACAGAAAGACACACACACAGACAGACAGACAAACAGACAGACAGACACGTCAAAATTATAATAACCCGTCCTTTTTGGGTATATCTAAGTAACAGACAGAAAATATAACTACCTAAAGATCTTCAGTTAATCTTATTTTTTATTAAAAAAAAACTTTACATTCCTCTGAATTATAATTTCATAATGTTTAACATTTTATCAAAAGAATAATATTGCCTATATTTTTTACTTGTAGTGTATCTAATAACTTATGATTTTTAAAGTAGAATAAGTAGTTCCAGATCGCCAATGATAAGACTAGACATTAGACAAAGAGTGAAGTCTGTATCAGATACAAGTAAAAGTGTAATTAAGTCATTGCGTCCATTCAACAATAGCATATTGTTTCCAATTCCCACAAGTTTGCCCAAAAACCAACACAATGCCAAGTCTTTCACATTTAACACGAAATCTAGAAATAGATACGGGGAAGACGTAAATTTTATTAGTTACAAACTTCATGTAAACAGTTTTGGCTTATGATGTAATGTTTAGCTTTAGCTGTCTTGGGTATTTGTGAGTTGGGCCGCCATTTTTTTCAAAGTTGTCCACTCCACTTTTTTTGTAACGTGGGTATTTTTTACGCGATTAATACTCAGAATCGCGAGCTTTTACGATCCTGATAAGAGAAAAAAAATGTCCCAAGATTTCCATACATTTTTTCGAACCTTCCATTCCGTTACCGCCATACAAAATGTATGAAAAAATGGTAGCGGAATGGGAAAATACCTTGGGACACTTTTTTTCCTATTAGAATTGAAAGAGTGATTCAGAGAGAAAAATTTTAAAAACCAAAAAAAAGTGGGGTGGACAACTTTGAAAAAAAAATGGCCCAGTTAGACAAATAAGGTGGGTATATTGATCTAGAGAATTATATGAATAAAGAAAGAAATAATTGATAGAACAGTTCATAGTAGAAATGGAAGATTGACAGTTGTCATAGTTTGACAACCTGTATTTTATTTCCATGTTTCTGGATTTATAACTCTGCACCACTAACATATTGTGATCACGGAGCAATTTCCTAGCGCGGCAATGAGCCAATCTAGACGTGCAAACGGCAGCGCGCGTATCCTAATGTAACACTTCTTCATTGTTTGTAACATTTTCATGTGATGTTGAATAAAGATTTTCTATGTCTATGTCTATGTTTTCCTTGGCAGACTTGCCTCGGCCGAGGCACATTCTACGTTGGACAGTATTCTCTATCGTCGCTCGAGTATTCTCTATATTATCCCGAGTATTTCTGTTATTACACGCGCACTTGCTCGGCCGAGGCACCTCTACAATGTCCAATATTTATTTCTTCATTTAATCAATTTTCAAACTTCAAAGATGCATCTATTTTCCCGAAAAGAGGTACAGTGAACTAATTGGAACCCTAGGCCACTGTAGAACTATGTCATAGTGACGTTATAAATCAGATTGTAAGAAATCTCTTACTGCTTGTCATTTTGACATGGTTGTAGAGTGGCTTAGGGTTCCAATTGGTTGACTGTACATACTACTAGTTCCTCTAAAATGTTGATATTTCAAGTGTTGTTATATTACCAAATAAATCTATTAGTGCCTAGGCACTTACTATCTAAAATTAAAACGTAAAAAAGCACTTACATGAATACCATACATATTGCACCCACACATATGTGCTGGCCGCAAAGAATATATACTGCAGCGGTATGAAGAAGAAACATATCATGTCGGATGTGAGCGCTATGCAGATGAAGAATACTGAGAATGCCTGAAACAATATATTTTAATTAATGAATTATAAATAAATAATTATTATCCCTCAACCCTAACGCCCCATTTGCACGACGCGCGAAATAGTATGCGATTTTAGTAACATTTTGGACTGAGGATGATGCAATTAAAGCTCATCATTGGGCACAACATCTTTAACAGATGATTTTTGCAGAGACTTTCACGAGGTATGTGCGCCGACAGAAATGGAGGTATGGCAATTCAAGCACACCGATTGAATACCACAAAAAAAAATTTGACTAGGCATGATTTTTATTTGGTCTGACACCAAATATATAATTATACTTTTATGTTTTTTTGAAGGCACTTATTATTTATTATTTTTTTTTATTAAGAAGAGACACATAGTCGGAGGTTTATTAAGCATTGTACTCACAATTCCCTGGTATTTGAATGAGTCATAAACAGATCGGAGCATCATCCAGAACGGCCAGAGGAACTCGAATCTGAACTCCAGCATGTAATCTGCCAGCACAACTGTAGCCCACAGCATCACGAACTTCAGATACAGGAGCGAGCTGAAAACGATTTAATCATTTTAGACATTTTGTTTAGGGGCCATTAAACTTTTTGCAAGGCAGTCCCTGTGCTTTCTAGTATAAAATTATCAACTGGTTTGGCCGAGTGGATAGTGGTCTAGCCTGCGAAGCAGTTGGTTCTGGGTTTCAATTTGGGTGAGGACATTTGTCTAATGAGCACAGATACTTGTTCCCAAGACATGGATGTTTTCTAAGTATTTGTATTGTATTACTCAGTCAATAAGAATGTCCAATTTTTTTTGTTGTCTGCCTGGCCACAACACAAGCCTTATTGAGCTTACTGTGAGACTCGGTCAATATGTCTAAGAATGTCTTATAATATTTAATTAAACAAATCAGACTCAGAGCTGAAGTATTCTGTAGAAACTAACAGATGTAAATGTAGAACTTTGGGTGAGCCTTATATTGCCTGTGTGGTGACGGGTTAAGAATTTCACCACCCCCTTTCTTCCCATGGGTGTTGTACAAGGCGACTATGGGATATGGGTTAAATTGTGGCGTAGGCGAGAGGCTGGCAACTGCAATGTCAGTTTCGTTTTCTTTCAACCCCTTATTTGCCAAGAGTGGCACTGAAGCTTTAGTAGTTTTATGTGCTCTGCCTACCCCTTTATGGGATACAGGCGTGATTGTATGTTATATTGTTTGTAGTGCTGAAAACAGATATCAACATTAAAAGAGCACACATGATAAACAAAAGTAAGAGATGGCCCTTCATGGTAACATTCAAGTCTTTAAGACATGCCACAGGTGCTATATGTCTGTTACAATTAATTACAACTTAATGGACAAATAGTAGTGTCTTATCATCAACATAGTACATACTACCTTACCACCAGAATCATCACCACATAATATATCTATAGATATATTATAGTGAGAGCTGCAACATAAAACAAATGTGGGAAACATGCCGCACATTTGTGCAACCACTTTTGCAGGGTAGAAACCGACAAAAACACCCAAATAAAACTCATTTCTTCCGCTTTTTTGTCGAGTTGACGTTCCCACGGCCCAAGACAGATGGTTCTCTCTACCCACACTAAATTTATATTTCATGCATTCTCACTTGTTTCATCACTGAATATGAAGCTGCTTTGGAGTTATTACCATAAGACATCGTCCTAAAACCCTGAAAAACAACCAGAATCCACATCCACTCACTTTCCGTACATTCCTTCGGTGATTTTTGTGCGCTTTAAAGGGCGCCGCAATTTGCCACTTTCGGCATTCCGCCTCTTCATATTTTTTCCTCCACGGTGTAAATCACTAATACAGGCTCCCGAGACACAACACTTATTTATACAGAATCATTTGAAACAATAATGTTCCTCAAAATAATGCCTTTTGTTGTCAATCTTTTGGCCTATCGAGAATTTACGAGGGAGATGGATGAAATATCGGCAAGCTCTTTCCTGCGTTCACTCAGAATTTATGTTGCCATACTTTGTTGTTGTTAAGCATTAAATTCAACTAAAATTGAATGACAAACCACTTTGTCTGCAAATAACGTCTGCAAATTAAATTGAAAATTTTAAATCACTGTTACATTTTTTCTTTATTTATTTACAAATAAATAATTATAAGTTTATTTTTTCCTTTCTAGTAACACTTTTTGCAAATAAAGGTGCCCATTCAACAATAAAGTTGATTTCATTACTAACGTGTTTATGTTCGACTCAAACAAACTAATTTTTTTAATATTTGACGGAATGTCAATGTCAAATTATTGACTGACACACACGGATTCGTAAATAGAGGGAATACACGAGATATTCTTGTATTTTTATTAGATTTAGAATGAAATAATACATATATTTTTACATAAAATGTCATCAGTGAATTTAGTGAATTCCGTACGAAATTTCTTAGCGTCTAATTTTATGCGTGTTGAAGATGAATGGTTGACCGGGTAAACTCTTCAAAGAACCATACATCATTCTCGTTGTTTATCGTATTTTTTGTCAAAATTCCTGATTGCAATGTTTATTACAGATGTGTTGAATACTTGACTGAGGATAGCAGCAACAGTTACAGCGAGTCGGACATACAGAATCTTGCTAAAGAGCAATGGCTCTTAAACGATCTAAAAGAGATATGTCCGGGGTCTTTACCTGCCAATTTGAGGGGTCAGCAGAAAACTGTGCTAAATGGGAGGTTCGCGTTACAAATCAACGCAGCTGTGGACATAGGTAACGTAATCAGATTATTCATAACAATAATAACCCGTAACTAGATAGGTCAAATCAGACATCAGTAGGGATAAAATTTAATTGTATTGTTCTTACAGGCTGATTTATTTTGTTTGTATTTTTTTTAATGTAGAATAGAGACACCAATACCTGACTGAGAGGGCAACACTTAAAACTACAGAAACTCTGCATGTCAAACAACAACCCACATAGACACTTCTTTGCTAACAGAGTAGTCACGCCTTGGAACAAGCTACCAGAGGAAGTAGTCTCAGCACCCAACATCAACAGTTTTAAGAACAAATTAGACAAACATAATAATATGAGATAAACCTAGAAAAAGATACCAGGATACAGGCCATATCAGTTGTTTTTTCAACTGCCTGCCTGAATTATATAAATAATAATAATACTCAAATTGTGAGCTGACTTAGGTTGTACCATGAAAATGATTATCAAACTTAGACAACCCAACATATTTTTCAGTAAGCACAGAACAGGTTACGGTAAAAAAAAACATCATGTCCGAGGGAGCACAGATGTGCAATAGTTTACCTAGTGAAGTGACAGACAGCAAATCGTTAAAGTTGTTTAAAGCCAAGTTGAAAAAATATATCAGTGATAATGTTAAGAAAACTTTAAATATTAAGAAAATTGTTTATATCTTAAGCTCATTGTAGGTGACCTTTTGTTCTTTATGAGTAACTAGCTTTTGCCTGCGGCTTCGCTCGCGTTAGAAAGAGACAAAAAGTAGCCTATGTCTCTCTCCATCCCTTCAACTATCTACACTTAAAAATCATGTCTATTCATCGCTCCGTTTTGCCGTGAAAGACGGACAAACAAACAGACACACACTTTCCCATTTATAATATTAGTATGGATAAAATCTTTAAACCCAGATGGGTTTAAAGACTTTAACCATACTAATATTATAAACAGTCAAGTTCCTTATTGTAGATATTGTATCTACAATAAGGAACTTGACTGTAGTTAAAATAAAATATTTTATACCATGCACGAAATAAAGCATCAGATAATTGTAAGAAAAACATGGACAGAAGTTATTTTTAAATCCATTTCTATTTAATAAGTCCTAGGCTTGTGCCGTTTCGTTCGTTGATCGGAGCGCTCCGATCTCGTTCAATCGCTCCCACGAACTAGTTCGCTCTTTTAGGTCTTTGCTCATTTACTTCAGTCAGACCAGCGACCACTACGGTCGGAAGTGGGTCGGAAAGATCAGAACGAATAGGACCGACTAGTCTCAAAATAATACGAATAGTCCACAGATAATAACAAGTGTTGCTCGTCTGAATAGCTCGATCCCGGTCGGCGCAGTCACACACTCGTTCTCGTTCCGAACGGCTCGCGCTCGCCGATCCTATACTGAACTAAATGATCAAAGACCGCTTCACAGAGCACGGAAAGATTCAGTTCATTTCGGTCATTGATGGGATTTTATTCCTAACAGTTCATAGTTCGTGAACGACACAAGCCTAATAAGTCCCACAAGCCTAATAAGTCCGGTAGAAATATATAAAGTAACTGAGTTGATGTGATGTCACTCAATTCAATTTCATATAATTTCCATATTAGCAAGTTGTTCCAGTTCATTTTGACAGTTCTTAAAAAGAAGCTAATTTGACTAGGCAAGTATCCTATTCAACCTTTTATAGGGCACTGGCACAAAAAAAAAACCATACTGTATGTTTTTTAGACCCAAAGGGTGATGATGAGGTTTGCATTCACAATTTATTTTTAAAAGAAGAGGAGAATTTTTGGTAACCTAAGTTACCTAAGAAATACTGAGGCTTCCTAAACAGTTGAATAAAATATAACTTTTTGCATATTCAGGCACACCGGCATATCAGCAGTATATGAAACTCCAGAAAGTTAACACGGAAAACTTGGAAGCCACTACTAAGTTTGAAGATAAAGTGCCAAGCCATAGGTCAGTAAAAATTATGGCACTGGCAAAGTATTAAACATATTTCTTAGATCAAATCAAATTACTACTTAAAGAATACAAATTAAAATTAATGAAAATAATTTGATTTGATCTAACGTTCTGCACGGCAGCGCCATCTGTCTTCGCTAGCTCGTAATCACATGTGTTGATTCAGTTAGGAGGTCGAACTAGTTTGGGTACTACCTCAGAGACGGCGGGGGGCGCCATAAGCCTACGGTAACTGTGTCATATATCTGAAAATTTCGACCCTTGCTTTCGTGATCCGATGGCCGAGTGGTTTTACAGGCATCCGTCCGGTTTTGTGACGACAATTAAGCATGACATTTCAATCAAAATGTTAATTACTTTTGTGTTAATTACATAAACTATAAGCAATAATCTACATTTAAATTATAAATAAAGTTGGTTTTAGACAAATTTTATTCAAAACTGACATAGAGTTAATTTTTGTTATACTATAACAACTGTCACTAATTTTGGGTCCCAATTTCTGAAAATGCCCATTATCATAATGTACTGACATTGCCTGAACTAGCATGACACTTTTCACATTACATCTATAGTAGAAATTTTACTTTACTGCAAATGTCTATGTATACTGTTTCAGAATGATAAAGTTGTACCTTACTGATGGTGTGCAAGAAATATCAGCCATAGAGTACAAACCAATGAGGAATCTCAGCTGTGACATCACTCCAGGGTGTAAAGTACTCGTTAAAGGTAATATCAAAGACATATACTCCGTATGGACAGATAAAGTCTAAGAAAAAAACGTACCTCAGTACTATACAGAAAAAGGTATGGTGGCCTAGCTAGATGGCGCTAATATTAATATTTGACATTTTAAAACATATCAAACTAAAGCTGAGTTTAGACGTGCAAGTTCTTGCTGCGAGTTTTGAGACGCAACTATAGGTAAGAGTGAGTGGCAAATATCGGCATCTCTTTCTTGCATATACTTCTGTTTCAAAACTTGCTGCAATAACTTGCTCGCCTAAACTCAGCATAAGAATATGGGGCCAAATTGTCAAAACTGAGGTTCAAAAGTTTTAAGCCTGTGTCGAAAGATAGCAGTCTATGTACTGTGATTACACATTTTACTTCGATAGTAACTCTCTATAATACTCGGTCCCCTTTGGTAATATGAAAACTGTAATGGCATATTAGCCAATTTCTGTGTTTAGCAGTAACACAATAGGAGGTAGGGCATAGCGAATGATATTCCGCTTTGTGTGGTAGGGCACAGCACAGCGGATATTGTCTCGCTCGAATCTAGAGCAGAGCCCAACTGGGGTAGTACCTCCGCCTTACAGAAGACCGCAGCCAAATAGCACTAGACCCTACTCATAGTGTTGTGTTCCTGTCGGTGAGTAAGGCTGCCAGAGCTCAACGAGGGTGCGGTGTGCTGATGACGGGAGGACTTACGGAACTAACTTGTTCCGTTTATTGTCCTTTGAGTCGTCGGCAACCCGAACCCTCCTTAGAACTTGTACACTCCTTTTTACTGTGTACTTACTTAACACAGCAAAAGGGAATGTACAAGTTTCTAATGGGGTGGCAACGCGCATGTGACACTGTTTGAGTTGCAGGCGTCCATAGGTTACGGTGACCGCTTTACATCAGGCGGGCCGTATACTTGTTTGCCACCGACGTAGTATAAAAAAAAAAACACAATAGTTTACTGCGACATAACGCATACTGCTTGGTCAGCGACAACCCAAACATGTATATGTATATAGGGACACCTTTATACAATAAATGGGATTGATTGGAATTCATTACTTTACCTAACTACTCGTGTCAATCATTTGACGACACCTTATCCCGTGACGCTGCCCATCCTCATCCATAATAACATATCTTGTTATTACATGGCGACCCTGCCAGGATCAGTACAAAATTACAAGTTCTGCTTACAACTTCTTTCTTCAAGGCACTGGTTCCACCAGAAGCGAGTAAGCGATGAGCTATCAGCGAAAGAAACTAACAAAATATAGTCGCCCCCGTGTAAAAAAACCGGCCAAGTGCGAGTTGTACTCGCGTTGCAAGGGTTCCGTACACTATAAGAAAGGCTTAAGCGCCTCTTTTTTAGTAGAAAGTTTTGTCATTTTTGCGAATAATCGATATTTTGAACAAAACGAAACAGGAATGAGTTTATATGCAATATTCAAACGCGCTTCAATGGTCATTTTTTTTCCTATTTTCTTAAATTACTTGAAAATTACTTTACTAAAAATTATTAAAAATATATATATTTGAAATACTTGTAAAAAGCTCTTTCATTTGATATGTAACACAATATAGTTCTAAGAAACTTTTAATTTTCACTTTTACCCCCCAAAAGTGGCCCATATAATTGAATTTTCTTAATTTAAATTACGTCCGTCTTTGGGTCACAGGTCTTTGGGTCATATGTGTGCCAAATTTCAAGTTAATCGGTTCGGTAGTTTCGGAGAAAATTGGCTGTGACAGACACACGAGGGTTCCGTTTTTCCTTTTTGAGGTACGGAACCCTAATAAAAGAGACACGATAAAAGTTCGTCACCGAGCTATAATTCGCTCGCTCTCTCTCTTATTTACACGGGGGCGATTATCTTTTGTTTCGTCTGTCGGCGATAGCTCTTCGCTTAGATACTCGCTTTGGCGGAACCAGTGCCTCAGTTTGTGAAGATATGTTTGAGCACTCAACCATGCAACTGTAGGAATCCATTACGTTTCTAGGTCCGATAGAATGCCGTCGTGGAGTCCTGTTGCTCACAGAGAGCTCGATAGACCTGCTCGGAGGAGAAGTCCAGGAGATCGCCGTCTCTAACTCCTTGGCCGGGTTGCTGTCCAGCAAACTTGGCTTGCCAATGACACAAGGTAGTATTTTATCATTTTTATAAGAACAATGATTTCCTAAAATCTGTAAACACCAATCTTCATTCATTTGAAACAGGGTTCGAGGATATATATCAATGGATATATATATAGATATATATCCGATATATATCGGATATATATCCAGCGGGGTTCGACGATATATATCAATGGATATAAATATCCGATATTTATTATTTGTTTATAAATATTGCAATACAAAAATGGTTTAAAAAAATTTAACATTGTCAAAAATATAGTTTTTTGTGTTTGTTATTGTTTTTCTACTAAATGTTCTGTTTCTTAGTACAATTTTCCTTATCTGAATTTGTATTCATAAATAATGCAACAAAATACTGCTATGCCTTCCATACAAAATGGATATATATCCGATATATATCATAAATATCCGATATTTTGATATTTATTATAAATATCGGATATTTTCGAACCCTGATTTCAAATCGAGGGAATGTCTTCTGAGTCCCATTTTACCCTAGCAGCATGGGATCTGGTAACTGTCCTGTATAAACAACATAGCTTACTAATGTGCTGATTTTTAACTTTCAGGCACCGCAGCAGACCTGAACACAACCGTCCCCCGCCACGCAGACATACCCCCACCGCACTGTGACATGCCCCCCGCGCGCAACCCCGCCCCACCAACATTCGACGCTCCCCGCCCCGTTGCCATAGTAACCAGCGTGCAGCAAGCCAACTTCGCCGACGATGACATCGATATAGACCAACTAGCGGCCATAGAAGCGCAACTGACTAACAAACGAGCATCAACTGACGACCGAAGCAAACCTGAAAAGAAACCAAAAATAGACGTTGCAAACAGAATAGACGATTACCCAGACGACAATGATTTATTCGCCGAGGACGAGGACTATTTGAGAGAATTGGAATCCAAATTCGATGCCACCGATCCTATTTCCGTCTCATCTGAACCGTTTACTTATCTAAAACAGATTAACGAGATGAGAGAGATAGAAAAAGCTGGTAGGGTATTCCGAGTGAAAGCGCAGATAATGAAACTGTTGTCTAAATTGTCTGTGGGCAAAGAAGGGTGGAGTTTGAAGTGTACTATTGTCGATGGTACGGGGAGCTTGGACGTGGATTTTACTAATAATGTTTTGTCGAAATTGGTCGGGTATACGCCGCAGGAAATGAATCAGTTGAAGAAACAGATGGCGACCGATCCGCAGCTGAAACAGAAAGCTGTTATGGTTAGTATATTTCATTTTGCATCACAAAGTATTTCGATCATCCAACAGAGCAAAACCCTACTTGCCCAGTGGGTTCTCCGGCATCCGAGCAAAGTTCCCGAGTGCCCAACTGCCCACCAGGGTTCTTAGTTGCGAAATAGTCTAAAATGACGTCATGCTCCCCGGCAGAACCACAGTGTCTTTCGGAAACAAACATATCAGAAAATATCTAAGACATCTATAAAAAAACTAGGACCCCTTGGAAAAATTCTATATACCTAGTTTTTGTGTAAATCTAATTTCAAAGTGGTTCTGCTACAGAGCTTCCTCCCAGCAGAACCACCAAGATGTTCTAACTACACATGCTATTTACACGTATACCACATCAAATAACTCTATATTAATACTATATTTATTTAGTTTACTATATCACTCTTTTTATTCTGAATACACTTTACGACATGTCAAACTTTAAAGAAAACTATTTTTTCTACTCCCGTGTTGTTATTCGTCATTTACCGTGTCGTGCATAGATCGTTAAAACCCTACATAAAAGATGCCCCGCCCCCGCCCGGCGCCCCGCGCACCCACGCATACGATATAGCTCTTACAGCATTGTGACGTAGCCTTTAGGGATATAACGGGCCGGGGGCGGGCGGCGGCGCGGGGGAGTGCGAGCGACAGGGTGAGTGCAGAAACATTGCAGAGGACAAGTCAAAATACTTGTAGGAAACAGTGCGAATTTCACGAAAGTTATTCTAGAAAACTATTCAAAAGTAAGTGCATGGTCGTAGAAAAAGTATTGTATGCAACGGTGTTTAACTGAGTCAAAAAATACTCGTGGCGTCTTAATAACAATTTTCGGCTTTGCCTCAAATTGTTACCCATGCCACTCGTCTTTTTTGACCTCCTTTAAACGCCTGTTGCATAAAATACTATATCAAGCGCCTGCCCAAATCATCGTAGCAAATAATGAGTAATACATATTTGCAAAGCTTTGCATCAAGGCGTTGTTCAGTCTATTTAGTTTGACATATCGTAAATTCGTGTATTCAGAATAAACAGAGTGATTTAGTAAATTAAATAAATATAGATCTATTTGATGTGGAAATAATAAAGGTTTGTTCTATTGATTTTATACTTTTTCCTTGACTAGCTATAATGTTAATATGTTGTCCACAGGCTCTCCAAAAAGCGAAAGAAGCTCTACAAGTGTTATACTGCATAATAGAGTTAACCATGTTGGAAGTACCCAAAATAACGTGCCTTACACCATTCGATGGATCACATCTAGACTTACTGAAGAAAAGGAAGACTAACTTATAGCATACAATGGGGTAGAAATAGATATTAACAAGTTGTATATATACCTATTATATAGATAGTCACGCACTTTAGTCGCCATTTTTGGGAATATTTGTTTTGTGTTTCACAAAAAAGCGAAGCACGTCACGAGGCAATTTCCTTGCTTGGCAAAGGTTGTATGTAGACTTGCCTCGGCCGAGGCGAGTCATTGAAAGATTGCCTCGCAGCGTGCGGAAGTAAACTGACATTACTTCACGCCAAATGGCTGCCAGAAAAGATATATGTGATTCGATAGCCGGCTTGCTCTGTAAATGCTATGAAAGCGATAAAAGGGTCGCAAATTACAAGTTCAATTTGAGAAAAACAGAAAAAAAAAAGTTATCACAAAAGTGCTAATTTTAGATACCATTTTAAGTTTCTACTCCCCTTTTTACTCAAAATTTTAATTTTAAGTGTAATTTGGACAATAAATTTGAATGTATTATTATACTTACTATATTTAAGTCTTCCTTTATTAAATGAATTATCAAATAAAACAACCTCGACGTTTTAAAATCATATTTTATTTTAATACACCAGTTAACGCAATAATATGTTTGGAGTTCAATATACAAAATTTATCAAATAATATATAAATCAACATAGACAACTAACTTCGCGGAAAACCTGGCAAATGCATACTTTAAAGTGGGCTTAGCTTAGCCGGCTGCCCCAAAAAGGAGGGTTATGTGTTATTAGTAACAATTTTAGTAATAAAGTGACTGTAAATAAGATATGTGAGAAAACACTGGCTGGTTAAGCTACCTTTTCAATCCCAAGAGCGAAGCAGCTAGACAAGCTTGGACCGAGGCTAGGTTGCTTCCGAGCAAATAGTGCCTGCTGCCTCGACCGAGGCACGTCTACATCGAACATTAAGACTTCAAATCAGCCTACTATTGCCTTGAATTCGTACTGAAGTCACTATATTACTGAAAACGTACGTTACTATTTTAAAACGAAATTGTCCAGTTTTGAGTCAGGACATTACTTTAGATTCTAAAATAACGTCTTTACAATTCTAGAATCCAATCGACTAGGCCTAGAATCTAACTATAATATCAGTCTGAAACTTTGCAGGAGATCTAGACAGCTAGGGTGTTAGTAGAAATTAAATAGCTGGGTCCACACTGACAGCACCCTCGCTCGCAAAATGTCCGTGCTTGTCCGCGTTTGCCTCGCGCGAGGCAATTTACTCGGCAAGATGGCGTCAGCTGTTCAAAATAGTCCTGCACAAGTGCACATATTTATCGCCGTGAGTAGTGCATGTTTTGCGAGCGTGAATATGCCTCGCGAGGCTGCTCGGTCGGTGTGGACCCGGCTAATGAATGCTTAGATACTCTTGAACAAGTAGTACTAATTAGTTTGGCATTGCACACTGCAAATGGCAAAGACAGTATTATAGTAAGCTTCTTTTAAACTTGCTTATTGGAACACTAATAGATTAAACGGAAAAATATAACACTTCTCATACTTGTTAGTCCTGAATTAGAAGTTAATGTAACTTCATATTTAAGACTAAAACAGTATTTTATAAGTGTTTAAGGGCATATTTAGACGAGAAGTCGCATACGAGTTTTATTACATTGCGGTATTTGATGGCTGTGCAAAATTATATGTAACCTTAACAGCCCGCAATGTAACTAAAATCGCATGCGAGTTCGCACGCCGTCTAAATCAGGCCATAAAGACTCGGACGGCAATTGCAATCCCCGCTACGCTCGGGTTTCTGTCTGTCCTCGCCCTAATTTACTTCCTTGTGACATGATTAATAAAATGCACGATGAGAGCGTCAACAAAACAATCGAATCAAGCAATTATTAAAATAACAGTCGTTCATATTGAAGTCTCATGAAACCACCGCCATAAAAACAGCTCTTACAATTTTAGCTATATTTAATTTATTTCATACAAAAGTTCTACTCCTCTTTGTATAACATTTATTTCGGTGACAGCTCTTCCGAGAGTAAGTCACCGTAGCTTATGGACGCCTTCAACTCCAGAGGTAATACTTGCGCGTTGCCGATTCTAACAACGCATCTTTGTTGAGCCCTGGTAACTTTACTCACCGGCAAACACAACATCTAGTAGTGTTAGTTGTCTGCGATTTTCTAGATGTTATATCACAATTTTATTTTATTTTAACCCTTTAATTGCTAAGAGTAGCACTGAAACTTGAGCAGCTTCATGTGCTCTGCCGACCCCTTTTGGAAACACAGGCGTGAGTATTGCGTGTTAAAATGAGAGCCGAACTGCTTTTGTATGGTAGCAGCTTTAAAGCAGTGGGTTCATAAGATTTTTAACTACATGGTTTAGATTTAATAGTTCTGTCAGTTTCATGAGAACGACTTAGCAGTAAAATGTTAAAACATCTCATTACAATAAATAACTACGCTAATTTCATTATTACGAATGGCATTTAATGATAATGTACCAGATTTATACAGGCTTGACACTTCAGTGGAAGACTATGGAGAACATAGGACACCCTATATACTTATACAGGGTGATTTAGGAGACGTGAACAGGAATAAAATTGTTTACAATATCATGGTCAACTTTTTACTTTAGACACATTACAATATCTAAGGCAGCGTCCCCACTTAGGCGTCGCGTGTCTCGCGGCGCGCGCCACGCCGCCTGGGGCGCGTCTTACGTCCTTCCTATACAAAATGTACTGAGGAGACGTTTTTTGAATTACATTCAGGCGGCGTGGCTGAGACGTCAGTTGCGCGCCGCGAGACACGTGACGCCTAAGTGGGGACGCTGCCTAATTGACAAAACGGTATAATGATGAAATTGTAGTTACGTCTAAAAACATCGATACGTACGGGCGAAAAATAAATGTAAACACAACCTTGTCACTTAGGATACCTACATGAAACATATTTTTTTGCATTGTTCCGTATAGAACCAACAATTATTGGTGTTAATTAGTTTAATCAGCTTCTTTGGTAGATGACCTAGACTCTAGAGGATACACCCATAAACGCATATTTATTAAATTCCATAAAACCAAGGTTTAAATTCATAGTGATCCATATGTAAAACCTTACATCTTGTATTTTGTCAAGCAAGAATGTTTACATCAACTCGAAGTCACCTTTTTGGTCGTCTTTTTTCCTGATCACGTCTACCGAACCACCCTGTAGTCTCACTTCTCAGGGCCACAAAACAACAAATGACAAACATAAATACAGAAAAGAATAAATACGTTAAAAACCGAACGTTAAACATTTAAAACTTAGTGAGAACCGCTATGTAACGTTCACGAATAAAATAACTTTTAAAATGTAAGACGGCTTAATATTACGTCTTATGCGAGTAACTATATATCGCAGTACATCGAACGCACCAAACAGTACCCTAATTCATTGTTATCAATTCCTTAGACAGGTCATTTTATTTACAGTTGGTAAAACTTGCAAACTACACTTCTCAATTTTTTTATGTTATTTGTACTCAATAATGAACTGTTTTGATCGTAATAGGAAAAAAGTGTATATGAATTTTGGAACTTGATTTTTTTTCCAATCCGTTACCGCCATAAATTTATGAAAATTTAATTTTTCCCTTCCGTTACTGTCATCAATATATGAAAAATTCATTCTTCTTTCTGTTTGTTACCATCATAAAATCTAAAAAAAAATGGCTACAGAATGGGAATAAAAATCTCGGGACACTATTTTTCTCATATGATATTCGAAAAAGTACAAGATGTTGAGTAAAAAATAACATTTATAAATAGAAAAGTGTAATTAGTGGTACAACTTTAAACAAAATGGCCCTTATACATCGTTTTTTATCTGCAATGACTAAGACTCGTATTAATAAAATGCAGTCAGATACCACACAAATGTTAACCCATTCAGCGCTATGACGTCATACTGCCTCAGTTTGGCTTTTTAGCTAAGCACTAGCAGTGAACGTGTTGAGAAAAGCTGATGCTCGAAAAACTTCAATTTCGAGAACCTAATACTCGATGGTTGATTCTTTATTTTCTAACTAGTTTCAGACAGGCTAGTGAAAACATTGCTTGTTATCAGTATAGTATAATCTGATTGCCAGCACTGACGGTTATAGAGAGGCCTTTTAAAGCACTAGTTTCGTCTGAACCTATTTATAATAAAGTTTTTCTGTTTAGCTTCTAAATTAGTGACATAAGTGAGAAGTAGGTGAATGAAAAATTATATACATAAGTTCAAATTTATCGAAGCTGTGTAACTGTGTGCGTAGGCGAATGCACAAACGCTCACGATAATATCTCTTTCGTAGATCTATCTTTATCGCTCTTGAGTATTGGTGCGACAGAGCCAGACTATATTCCTAAGGCGTTTCGGTGGCGTTGGCGTCGCAGAAATGCCATTCGGCTACGCCCCCTGGACGTCAAAATCAATGAGAAAAGCAGCTATTTTCTTTATAGCTAGAGCAAGATATCATTTGACGGTTTATTAATACGAGCTGTACATGAGGCGTAGAGCCGTAAAAAATACAAAATATCGTCGCTAGGACAGCGTTTTGGGGCGAGCAACGGTCACCTGTCCTAAGGATAAACGAAACAAGAGTAACACGGAACACCGCGGTAACCATTAACTAGGAAAGGAAAAGCTAACAAGCTATATACAGCACGCTGGTAAATTAGGCTTATAGGATCCTCTCATAGAAGAGGAGGTAGGCCTGCGCTCTTAATACTTTGTCCTCGGAGACTTCTGAGACCATGCTGTCGGAGACATAGTACCATTTGCCAGGCGGGGAGTCGGGCATTGGTGCTCCTTCCCCGGACTCGTATCCAGAGAGTTCGGACTCAGAGTCAGGTTCCGGAGCCTCCGGGGCTTCAGCAGCAGGAGGTGCTACATTAGCACTCTTAGGTAGGAAGCCCCAGCGAGGATGATCACGCCGTAATGGAGCCCTAACTTTCACATATGCGACATAATGCCCACCGTGCATACCTCCGGAGTGCTCAACAACTCCATATAGAGAGTATAAAACTTGTTCCTGTGTTCGGTTGATACCGGGCTGCTTGCGAAGCTTGTCCATAGCACAGAATGGTGCTAAGTCTAAGATGGCCGGGAAGTCTACATGCTTTGACATCTTCCGGAACATGCAGCGAGGTCCGAGCTGGAAACGCTTCAAATGTAGGATCAAGATAGCCGGAGCGCTGGCTACTAAGAAGCGTTTAGTAGCATTCGTGTAGACAGTTTTGCCTCCTTCCTGGCCTTCTCGCTTAGTGCAAGTGTCGCATCCGACTTTGTTGTTCCCAGTGAGCAGTTCCAGAGCTGTGAACTGGCTGAGACAGGACGCGACGCTGCATTCGTCCTCGTCGCATACGTGGCGAGTAGAATTGCGGGAGTAGGACAGGAAATCCATGAGACCTTTATCGTCGGCGCCTCCGAGCGTCGGCCGCGGTAACGGGGCCGGTAAGGCCGGGGCTGGAGGGACTATTAGAGTCTTCTCTTCCATATCTAGTTTGAGCTTATCAAGTTTGTTCGTGACTTCGACGTGATTCGTCAATTCTGTCTCTGCCGGTTTCGCGTCAGGCGGAGATTCGTAACTGCTGTCTCCGCTCTGTTCCAACAACTGCCTGGATCCAGCTACACTGATGCCTCTGGACACGACTTTATTGGTATACTCTGGAGCGAAAGCGATCCTGGAGACTGGTCTTTCTGGTTCCGTGCCTGGACTTGGTTCAGTCAACTCTAAATTGATCTCGCTTGAGAGTGAACTGGGACTGCCAAGCTCCTTGTTATCAGTTGGTGAGTCGACATGGTCAACTGTCTCAGTAGAGTTGTGTTTCGTTGCTTCCGGGCTCGCTACTCCAGAGTCAGGATTGGACAGGTTTTCGAATGGTGCGAGAGGTTTGTATTCGAGGGGGACAGCCATAGTAGATGTGGAGGAGTCGACATACTCTTTGCCATTTTCCTCGGGAGTTTCCTTTTCTGCTAAATGCACGGGGCTGGTCCGGATGGAGTCAGAGCTGATGACTTTCTCGGAGTTGTAGCCGGACTCCATATTGAGGTAATGGGCGAAGTTGGCAGCGGTGTGGGCGATGGCCTGTGTCCCTACGGAGGTGCTGTGGGTGTCTGCTCGTCGCGGGGCATCCTCTAGGTTATCTTCTACGTCGGCATCGGATTGTTCAGAAGAAGACTTACCGTCTTCTTTTTTGGCGTTCGACTCGGGGGTAGATTCTTCCTTTGACGTGGAATTACCTGGAATTAGAGAGGTTGGTTAGAGATGTAGTCATTTAGGTTAGACTTTGATACAAGCTGTGAATGAGTATAAGTAAATTTAAACGATAAAATAATGGAAGGAGGTATAAATGATTATAGAATACTGAAAAGTGAAAAAATAAATATTTATAAATAACAGTAATAATGATAAAAGCCTATAAATCTACAGAGAAATTAGTAAATTTACTATAAGGCAGGCCCACACAGGGCGAGGCAAATCGCGAGACAAAATGGTCGCGCGCGCAATCATCCAACTAGACATGCATCTGTGAAAAGTTGCTTGACCAACGAACTGAGCGCAGTAGCCATTTGCCACGTGAGGACAATGATTCGCGCCGTGCCTCGGTCTATGTGGAGCCGCCTTTTAATAAAATGGCCTCAATAAGTTCCAGAAGATAATAAATGATGATATTGATGATGTAATCGTCTATATCGGTAGATGTCGCTATACGCCACTTCAATGGTTTTTATATCAAAGGAAAGATTTGCGAAGCATGGCGTGGCTGGTTAAGAGCGGCCGCCGAGACTACGGCTGATGCGGGTTCGAGTCCTGCCGGAAGTGTAAATTTTTCATTTTTTTTTCCTTTAATATAAACTTTAAGTATTATTAGCGGATGTTTCCGCTTGTTACAAAATTAAAGAAAATAAATATTAGAATCAGCAATGTAAGCGTCACAAGCCAGCACCTTTGTTCTTCCTGGCCGCTTTCCTTGCCGCGATGCGCTCCTTTTTGAGCTGGTGCTTCGAGGGTTTATTCTCTTCCTGAGTGTTGTACTGATTGTACATCTCCTCTGAAAACACGGGTTTAGTCAGTACACACGAGGCTGCAAGCTGGTGTGGTTAGTACACATAGGGAATCTACATTTTTATTCAGGTTGTTCTTCTTAAAAGCAATATCTGGGGGCCGATTTTTGAGTCTCACGGCGTTCGAATTCAGAAAATTGTCACTGAAAATAATAGGCAATTCACCGTTTTCAACCGGTATTTTAGTGACAATGAGACTCAAAAATCGGCCCCCTGAACCTGAAAATGTAGTGCTAGGGGGCTAATTCCAATTAAGTCAAAGAAATATTAATATTTCTCAAATAAAGTCCATGCTTGACAAGTTTAAGGGACAAAAAATAAGGGTAAAAACCGTGATATAAACTAAGGTACAGCGGGGCAAATCTCGACTGGGGGACAATTGTAACTAATCCATTTTTCCCATTATTACACTATATATGGTTTATTTGTAGGCCCAGTATCGCGAACTGTGTCTCACCGAAAATCCCCTCTTGTTCGCCCTTTGCCCCTCCTGAATGCTCTCTTAGCATCAGCACCTGAGTGCGATTTATTTGCTGGCAGGTGGAGTGCTGTGCGCGATGAATTATTGAGGCTCTGCGAGAGGATGGATGTACGTCTATCAACAGTGTATCATGTATAATAATTTTTGTAATTTTTTTGTACTTGTTTTCAGTTTTTAGTTTTACGGTGATTTAGTATTTAATACTGTCATGCTGTATCACTATTTTTGAAATAAATAAATAAATAAATATATAACCGGTGGACACTCTATCTAATATTGCAAACATTGTAAAACATGGAAGAAATGGACCAGTTACATTTGCCTCCCTAGTTAAGATTTGCCCTGCTGTACCTTAGTGTTTAAACGGCCTCCATCAGATAATATCATCAATCACTCCTGGAGGTCTGCCCCAGAGATGGCCACAATGACCTGTCCTGTGCCACCCGCATGCAGCGAACTCCTGCGGCCTTCACCAGGTCAGTTCACCTTGTGTAATATGTTTCGCAGTATTTTACCTGACTAGATCGTGATACCTTATGATGATGCTCTCAAAATGTTGTGCTAAAATTGGTCTGGTCTTGTCTGGAGTATAAGAAATATCCCGTGTGGTTCGAGTAGTTAACCCTTAAATGCATGGTGATGTATATATGCTGTATATGCATCATATATTTGATGGCCCGTGGCTCGATATGTAGCTATCCAAGATCACATTTATTGCTTAATTATTATTTATTATTATTTAATAAACAATTAAATAAATTAAATAATATAATGATTTACTATTTATTATTTAAGGATTAAGATGGAATGGCGGAAAAGTGTAAAAAAACAGGACGATCCGATCGACACCAATTTCGATATATTTATATAAATACGATTTGGCCTATTTAACTTCTAACAATGATTTAGTATAAAAAACGTTTTTTTTTTATTATTTTTCCCAGAATCAGAAAACCATTGTCTATCACATATATTAATATCTCGTTAAAAGAAAAAATCATGCATTTAAAGGTTAAAGCGCTCCTGTCTAGAGTAACGAAATGGGATAGAGTATAGGAGTAGACATACCATTGGGAGTTTTCCTGCGGACGACCGCGGGCGGCTGCGGGCGGGACGCGGCGACGGGCAGCGACAGGTCGAGGAAGTACTCCGTGCGGTCCGAGTGGTTGAAGCACTCCTGGCACTCCAGTGTCGACACCAGGAAACCGCGGAACACCTGCCAAACGAACATTCTTATGATCTTCCAATCAAACTTGTGCCGTTTAAAAGTGACTATTGCAGAATATGCTGGTTCGTCTCTAAGTCACTTTTTTTACCCCCGACGCAAAAGCGACAGGGTGTTATAAGTTTGACGTGTGTGTATGTCTGTGGCATCATACGGATGAATCGATTTAGATTTAGTTTTTTGGTCGTGAAAGCTGAGTTAGTGCGTTTTCACATTATCCGATCCGATATCGGATGTCGGAAGGATTTCAAAGGTGGCGACTTAAATGTATGGGATATCGGTCCTGCATCCGATATCGGATCGGAAAATGTGAAAATACACTTAGTGGGGAGTGTTCTTAGCCATGTTTCATGAAAATCGGTCTACTATGTCGCGGTCGGGGGTTTTTTCAAAATTTAAATTTTGTGGTTAGGTTATCGTTGTAATCATGTAATTCATGTAATTTATTTTAGCATAGCCGACTTCGAAACTATAGGCATAGGCATCTCGGCACTACTTTGATAAAAACTTGTATCTTCTTCTGTAAATGAAGAGAAAAATGTATTAAGTATGTATGGAATGCATATTGACTTACTACGTTTTGTCTTTGAGGAGCAGTGTGAGATAAGAGATTTTTTCAAAGTAGTGACGATATGTTCCTCGCCAAGCGCATGGCCTCGTGCAGTTTTAATCGCATGTGTGCAGTAATTTGAACACACCATCTAGTAGGGGGAGGGGCCTGAGATCTCGTTCCTTCAACTTATTCCGTCATAATTAATATCTCCAGGCTATCTAACGGGCGATGTGAGATGTGACCGAAATAACTAAGATAATGGTCCTGACAAATTGTTGACAGCCGGCGTTTTATCTGAAGTATAAACAGCCAGCACCACATCTCAAACGTCGACACGCTTTTTCAAATTTGCTCGGTTAGACGTTAGACTACTTGCCTCCTAGTCAAATCAGCTTCTTTTTAAGAACTGTCAAAACGAATTTCAACGTCTCGCTAATATGGAATTAGTATGTAATCGAATTGAGTGACGTCATTGTCAACTCAGTTACTTTATATATTTCTACCTGACTTAATAAATAGAAATTGGATTTAAAAATAACTTCTATCCATGTTTTTCTTACATTTATCTGATGTTTTATTTCGTGCATGGTATAATAGTACATTACGATACAAGTGCGTAAAAAAGGAAGTCCGAAACGAGTGGCGATAAATTAAAACACGACCGAATTTCCTTTTCGCACGTGTATCGTACGTTTTTCAGTACAGATGAGCCTCTGAAGTTTCGACCTGGCATATAATGAACCACTTCTCGCACTAGTGCGTAAAAAAAACACCATCTGTACTGAAATTTTTCAGCCAATGTTTTTTTTTTTCATTTCAAATTTCAATGCCAGGTCGAAACTTCGGAGGCTCATCTGTACTGAAAAACGTCGTACGATACACGTGCGAAAAGGAAATTCGTAACTCGTGTCGATTTAGAACACTCCCTTCGGTCGTGTTTTAATTTATCACCACTCGTTTCGAACTTCCTTTTTTACGCACTTGTATCGTAATGTACTATTATTTTGAGTACAGTCAAGTTATATCGACGGTGAAGTACCATGAACTCCCAACTACGTAGGTTTTCGTACTTACGCCGTGTCTTGCGTGGGCGACTGATGTTTCCGAACCATACATAAAAGTATTATGGAAGCAGCCGAATGAAGGTAGGCGTGTATTTACCTGTTCAGGCCTCAGCATGGTGTCCGAAGCCTGCTGGCCGTAGAACTTGACCTTCTGCTTGACCTCCCCGTCCACCTTGGACGGGTCCACTTTAGAGTTCATGCCCAGGCTGTTGAGAATCACGGCCTGGTAGCGCCTTAGGTCCTCCGATCTGAAAGTTGGTACCATAAATTGAGCATTTCTTTTTTTTTTTGCTAATAAAAAATTTTTGATTGTTTTAGGGAATTTTAGGTCAATTGTACTCAGAATCCCGAGTACTTTCAATCTCACTGGGAGACAAAGTGTCCCAGAATTTCGATACATTTTTGTTACTTTCCTCTTTTGTTACCCCATACAACATGTACGGAAAATGGTAACGAAATAAGAAAAAATCGTATGGGACAATTTTTTTAACTACTAGGATTGAAAAAGCTAGTAGGTAATTCTGAGTAGAAAAGCATATTTTTTTTTCAAAAATATCACACTTCATAAAAGTGGAAAAAAAAAAAGAAATGCTCAGTTGATATTGTGTTCAATAATAATTATTTAAAAGTTTTGTCTTTATTTTAACCTGTAGCGAGACAGAATAACATTACCACGCACGAGCGCGCGGGCTCGAATACTTTCTCGCTCGCACACCATCACCCGTCGCGCTCAGCGGATCGACCGGCCCGAGCGCGCGCGAAGTACTCCGAGCGGCGCAGGCAGCGCAGGCGGCGGGGAAACCGTAATAAAAGGCGCCGCGCGGCCGCCGATCAGTCAGTTGTTAGCTAGTGGTCTAGCTTGGGAGACGGCCTCTGCTATGCCCCAAGTCCAACCAACAAATGAAGCACGGGTCGAGATCGTCTACACGGACCGCCCATAAGCTTCATAATCGGTTGGCCTTTGGTCTTGCAGTGGTCGTCCCTGAGGACCTTCAACTCATGTTTAGCTAGGTACTCCACTTGTATGATGATTATTTGTAATATTGGAAGTTAAACCAATAAACAACTGGTTCCTACTTGGCGTCTTATTCCAACCACCCTACATTCTGGCGCCCGACTTAAAAACAAGTAGGACAATGGAAAAGTCAAGAGGGAACAAAATCACTACAAGAGGCAAAAACTACGCAATTTCTACGAGTATAGTTTTGGTGCAGGGGGAGGGTTCTGGCGAACACCCTCACTAGCAATGCTGCGTCAACGAGAAACTGGAAGACAATTAGCTGTACATGGATCCTGTTATTCCTGGTACTCTTACGGGACGTCACAGAGTACCAGAGGGGGAGAATGCAGCAAGACAAACTAATTCAGTTGTGACCTACCGGTCAAGCATGAGAGACGGCTCATGCTATGCCTCAAGACTAACCACCAAATGATCACGACGGGTCGAGACCGTCTACACGGACCGCCCATAAGCTCATATTCGGTTAGCCGTTAGTCTATCGACAAAGTAAGGGGTGAGAATGCCGATGCGTACCGCCCCCGATCATAACTTTCGCCCAAGTAGGGCCCATGAATGAAATGTACTGTCGGACCTGCGACAATGGAAACTACCCGCACTCGGAAAAAAAAAGTCGCTCTTACCCTACAATAAGGCTGTAAGTGGCGAATTATTTACAAAGGAGGTAGCAACGGAAGAATCTTCAGATACATCAATACAGAGTTGAATTGCACTATGGACACTATCGGACCAGCTTCACTCCAGGGGAGGGTTCCGAAGAAAACCTTATCAAGCAGTTCTGTAACATGACGAAACTGAAGAATTTGTTCTACTCACGTACCAGAGGGAGAGACAACAACTCCTGCTATTCCTGGTACTCTTACGGGACGTTAAAGAGTACCAGAGGGGGAGAATGTAGCGAGACAGAATAACATTACCACGCACGAGCGCGCGGGCTCGAATACTTTCTCGCTCGCACACCATCACCCGTCGCGCTCAGCGGATCGACCGGCCCGAGCGCGCGCGAAGTACTCCGAGCGGCGCAGGCAGCGCAGGCGGCGGGGAAACCGTAATAAAAGGCGCCGCGCGGCCGCCGATCAGTCAGTTGTTAGCTAGTGGTCTAGCTTGGGAGACGGCCTCTGCTATGCCCCAAGTCCAACCAACAAATGAAGCACGGGTCGAGATCGTCTACACGGACCGCCCATAAGCTTCATAATCGGTTGGCCTTTGGTCTTGCAGTGGTCGTCCCTGAGGACCTTCAACTCATGTTTAGCTAGGTACTCCACTTGTATGATGATTATTTGTAATATTGGAAGTTAAACCAATAAACAACTGGTTCCTACTTGGCGTCTTATTCCAACCACCCTACAAACCTAATTTTAGACGTAATACCTCTCGGAGATTTGCCGTACTATCAGCCTAATGATTTTTTTTTTATCGACTCAGGTCAGATGTTTGAGCCGCCAGCAAAAATCCCTGAATCGGACGACTGGGAATGGAGGGCCTAACAATATTTGGGGTGACCAACTATTGATTGGGACTCCCATAACGTTAGGTGGCGATTGTAAACGCAGTTTGGCTCTGTGCTCGACTACAGAATAGAGATAGGGAAAGCTTGCTACGGTATACTTACGAAGCGTTAGCGATTCTGACGCTGGCTAGGTACTCGGGACTCTAATATTATAAACATTGAAGAGTCTTCTTTTTCTTCCCCTAATCCCATCTACTTGGGGTTGGGTCTCCTTGATCTAGTGACAATTCTGTTCTGGGTTGTCGTTTCTTGAAGATTCTGTCCATTCTAGTAACGCCGCCAGCCCATCGAAGCATCTTCATCTCATTAACATGAACACATTGTTCATGAGTTTGCTTTGTGCATAAGCATTGAAGAGTGTTTCATATTTTTCATCCAGTTTTACGACCGGCCTGGCCTAGCGGGTAGTGACCCTGCCTGCTAAGCCATGGTCCCGGGTTGCAATCCCGGTAAGGGCATTTATTTGTGTGATGAGCACAGATATTTGTTCCTGAGTCATGGGTGTTTTCTATGTATATAAGTATTTGTATATCCATACTAGTATTATAAATGGGAAAGTGTGTGTGTTTGTTTGTCCGTCTTTCACGGCAAAGCGGAGCGACGAAATGACGTGATTTTTTAAGTGGAGATAGTTGAAGGGATGGAGACTGACATAGGTTACTTTTTATCTCTTTCTAACGCGAGCGAAGCCGCAGGCAAAAGCTAGTTATATATATATCGTTGTCTGAGTACTCACAACACAAGTTTTCTTGAGCTTACCGTGGGACTCAGTCAATCTGTTTAAGAATGTTCTATAACATTTATTTATTTCATGACTGTGTAGATTTAACATACCTGACTGCCTCTAGAAGGTGCCTCAATAGCTCGTGAGCATCATGCTGGTCGCCGCCCCCGAACTGAGGCAGCTTGTTCACCAGCGCCGAGAGCAGCTTGCGAGGGGTGTACACTCCTCCTTCTCCTGAAATAGAGAGTTTTTATTGTAATGTTACGATTTTACTGAAGAAAAAATATTCGAAATGTAAAATAGATGAGGTATAATCGTCAGCACATTCTTTATTGACAAAAAAATTGTTACGTCTCCCCAATTTTTATATTACTATATTCAAAGACATATTATAACTCCGTATAGACAAAGTCTAAGAAAAAAACGTACCTCAGTACCTTACAGAAAAAGGTACGGTAGCCTAGATGGCATTACACCTTTGGGGTATGCTCAGCTAGATGGCGCTAATATTAATATTTGATATTTTAACACATATCAAGTTAAGAATATGGGCCAAATTGTCAACAATTGTCAACTGAGGTTCAAAAGTTTTAAGCCTGTGTCAAGAGATGGCAGTCTATGCACTGTGATTACACACTTTACTTCGACAGTAACTCTCTATAATACTCAATCCTTTTTGCTATATTAGAATTGACAAAAAAATATGGCCTAATTTCTAGAGATATTGTAGCGAAGTGTACATAAAAAAAGGGTTTTGCCTCAAGATTTAATAAGTTCAAAGATTTTTTTTTATAATGAACTTTAAAACTCTAATTCTGAAAATTTTATGGATATGACTTGTGAAAAAAGTACAGCTACAATTCATGTCAACTATTCTTGAAATTGCCTAGTGTTATGTTCGTTACGGATCTTCGTATACACAGCCTTTCGTCATTAACATCAGTGATAAACAAACTTTGTGACACAGAGTCACATTTGTTCTCAATTTACAATGTTTATGAAAGCGTTATTATGTATTTGCTAGTGGCATTATGAAACGTTTTCAACGAAAAGGATGTCAATCTCAATCACTGGAACACATTGACCCGCTGATGATTATGCTAATAAGAAAAAATCGATTTTCATAAGGTGTTCTTTGGATCTGCAATAATATCTTAATAATTACGGGCGATTAATAGAGGTAGTAACAGGGTCAATGTACGGAAATCCTTGAAGAAAGCGTTTGTTTTTTACTAGATATTATACTGCAAAGAATCGACTTTCACGGCAAAACGGAGCGACGAATTGATATGATTTTTTGTTGAAGAGATGAAGAGTGACATAGGTTACTTTTTGTCTCTTTCTAACGCGACCGAAGCCGCGGGCAAACGGTACTACTATATATGAGTAAAATGTAAAACCATCAGGTGCCACTGTAATTTCAGTGTCCTTATCTGTCATAAGCATAACAATTAGCAATTAGTAACACAAAAAGTTGGAGTGTGTTGCTGTTGTTATCTGTTAAATAACGCATTATTTTATCATTAAGGTCAATGTAATGCCTATATGTAGCATTATCACCTTGTGCGTAATGTCATTGCTATACGGGCTGTATGTGTATGTTTTGCATGGCAAGAATGAAGATAATGGATTCCTATGCCTTTCTTGGTGCAAGTAATTTACTTACTTAAAGTTTGTTTGTCCTCCTAAGGCCCAAGGCGAAATTCGGCCCCTAGTCATTGCGAACCACGGTACTACCAGTAGTACTATTGTTTTATACCCGTTCAGGCCCAAACATTAGGAACACATTTTTTTAATGTTATTGTACTTGTATGCCACCAACAGCTTTGGGGCATATTTATTATCAGTTTATGATGCCTTTTAGGATCATTTGATTTTAATTAAAAAAGTCCTACAGGAAGGACCATGGGCTTATAAAAAAACGTAATTTATATTACGAAATAAAAAAAACTCACTTAAGATTTGTTTCTTTTTCAGTTTTATTGAATGAATACAATAAAATAATAGTCTTATTTAAATAATATAATGCACTAATCACTTTTAATCAGTCTTTAGTGGTTTACTAGACCCAAAAATTAAGATTTTACGCTCTTCTTGGACGAACGTTACTCCACTGCGAGCGTGAGATCGTCCTCTTGTAGGCGCTCCTCGACGACGTCCTGCAGAAGCTGCATGGCGAAATATCGAGTCCTGCCGTGGATAGGCTTTGAAATTAGTTCTGACAGAGAAATATCGACATAGGAACTAGAGGAATCATACCGGGATCTTGTTTGTACAAAATTTGTTTCTATGAGTTTTATGTCGCAAAAGTCTGTTTCTTCATCTTCAGTTTCTATTTCTGATTCCCTAAGAGCGAATTATGTTTCTCTGTCATTTAATCCTACAACAATAAAAGCAATATGTGTCAGTTTTTGCAACCACCACAAACATTATTATTAAATTATGTAGTTGTATAAACCCGAGGTACTACTCATAGGACTTAATATTTTTACATCCCGTATTTCGTAAAATATAAGCAAAATCAATGAAATTATTACTTAACTCCGTAAAATAACTTATAAAAAAGAAGATAATTTAAAAATTAGTAAAAAATTACTCAAGATTACATGAATAAAATTGGATTTACTAACCTCTCCTTCACGGAATACTCATGTCGCCGTCTGTAACTTGTCAGTTTGACACTTTGTTTTTATTTTTCAAGCTTATGAGTGTGTTCACATTCAAACTAAAATACCCCTCTAGAAAATCGTATGACGTCAGTTTAGATTGGTGCGCAATTTGAAATCAAAATGATGGCTTTTATAATAAGTCCTACTGGTAGGACCGTGGTACGCTATGACTATACAGTCGTTGAAGAAGCTGGGTCTGAATGACCAACTTAATTATTACTATAGGAAGGACCTTGGGCCTTAGGAGGACTATAAAACATAAACTAAATCACTTCCAGTCTTACATAGCATGGGGTACCCCCATATTGGTGGTCCAATGTTGGGGACTACATATAAAACTTTAAATTTCTTTGTAGCTATTTGCAGGTTTTCTCGTGATTTTTTTTCTTTCACCAAAATACTTATTGTTAATATTAAAATTATGAAAATCTCATTGATTGTGGAAATAGGATGTAAAATCCTTTTAAGTTGACTGCGGGTGAGAAACAAATATTCAAAATACGTTTCTAATATAATAGCATTACTTCCTATCATAATTCTAATAAAGAGTACCAAGATGGATACTGTTATCAATGCATAATGTCTATGACACGCAACATACGTATATTACATATGTAAAGACGTGTTTAAGACAAAGCATCTGAACTGGGTCATTAGTCAGCTAATTATAATGAGTATCGTATTTCAAACGTTGCCGTGAACTGGGGAATTAGAAATCATGTGGTAATGGCCTTTAGACTGAAGGATGGAATTAAAATACTGTAGTTTGTATGGTTTTGGTCTCAGTGTCTAACAAAACAGTTCTGTTTTTTATTATTTTGCATTAGTCTATGCTAAAATAATTTTAATGCTGATATTCAGTGTCATTCTAACTTTTATGTATTAAATGTATACATGTGTGATGGCACTAAGAAATAGTCCATAGTATATTTATTTATTCAGTGATACAATATAAAAGCAACTTAGTTGATTTAATAATTAATTTCATTCTACTAATTTAGACCTAAATATTGACAACACACTAAAAAAGATAATAAAATGGATTGTTAACTTTGAAAAATTGAGATTTTTCATTGATTCAAATGGGTGTATTAACTTTTTCTTGCCTGTTATTGCAATGGTTACGGTCCCCTGAGTCACGCTGGTTTTATGCAAAATTTTGCAAGCATGCATGTAGTCCATGTTTGTAGGTGCCAAATTAAGGAAAGGGCTTGTTAACACCAGAAAAATGCATGTTTGCATAGTTTAAGTAGCATAATATTGCATAAAACCAGCGTGACTAAGGGGACCGTAACCATGGCAATAACAGGCAAGAAAAAGTTCATTCACCCAAATCCTATGACACACACTACAGACTATTTTTTGTTAAATTCATATTAGCATCTCAAGATGTCTAATATTCTTATATGAAATCCTATTAGAATAATATTATATTCTTTGTAAAAAATAAAGAAGAGCCTTTAATAATCAAAACAAAAATAGAGTCATACCTGATTGCAAGTCCGACAAAGTCTCTGCTAGAGTCCTAGTCAATGGTCCCCACTCTGACAACTGGCCTGTGATAGGGGGCAGCTCAACTTCCTTCTCCTCACCATCCAGCTTCATATTCAACTTGCCCCCTGGCAGCGTAAACTGCTCCCCTGTCGCTGACATCTCTTGTAACACAGGCAGCAGGTACGGTGTTTGCACTAAACACTGCATGACCGAGTTGAAGAAACAAGTATTTCCTAAGTTAGAGAGACCTCTCACTCGCTGCGCGGTGAAACCCATGGCTTTGTCTTTGCCTTTAAAAGTATAATCAGTTTTTATTATTGTCTCTGGCGGTGGCAATTCTATTGGTGGCAAGGATTTTGTACTGCCACCAGACAAAGCCTGTTTTTTAAGGTACTCAATACATTCATGTAGCTTTTTCGAGCTGGTGGCTGTAACCTCATCATTGCAGTTGTAACAGTAGATTGCCCAGGTCGTGGTATTAGCGGTTAACGCGTGGGAGTCCGAGTGCGGGCGGTTGAAGTGGTTCAAAGCGTGCTGGTTACGAGCGCGGCCGCAGAGTTGCGAGCCACATCTTAGACACATCCACAGAGAAAGGTCCTCCACAAAATCTGGGTCAGACACCTCCGTCTTCGTACTCTTCAAACACTCCGCGCACTCCTTCTCGAAGCCTCCGATCTTCAGTGCCTTCTTCAGCCGAGTCAGGTCGACGGCTTTTGCGACATGAGGACATGCGGACTTGACATTTTCGTCGCACGACTCCGTCGATTCGTCCCCGTTCTCCCCTGGGTCGCCTTGTCTCTTTTTCCACTTGATCGTTTTTCCCATAACTAGGTCAGAAGACTGCCTGCAACACGTAACCAGATACGTTTATAGAATATCCGCATGGATACAAAAAGAGAAAAATGACAAATCTGTGTCGATAGCCATTGCACGCGTGACAACGCACTATCTTCCCGAAAGTTAATTTTTAGCAACACTGATGCAAAATATGTATTAATATAAACGTTCAACACTTACAGTTACATGTGAAGAAAGGTTATTAGACTTAATCGTCGAAACTCCAGTTAAGTTCCGATCTTTCTAAATTTTGTCAAAAGAAAAGTAAACCACGACCGTCAGACATCTTAACAATGTCACCAACATAATGCAATTATAAAAAAAGTTTATTTAAGGGGAAGTTAATTATAAATGAAGTGAACTGATCGGATTAGATTTGTGCCTAAAACTTTTTATTATAAAATGTTATACTATTTAGATAAAAAAAATGTTTTAAATAAATATCTAATCAAATTTTTTACTATATCTTAAACAATTTTGAGTCGTACAAAACTCAAAGACTATGGCAAATCGTATACAATCGATTACTTGACTATCGATTAGCTAAAAAACCTAGCATCCATGTCTCAAACGTCATTCTTTTGTTGCGACCTCTAGCGGGCAGTAGTAGCACTAAATTTATGAAACGTCAACATGATCGTGATGGAATTTGTTAATCAAATTGAAATATTCCACTAAATTGTGTATTTTAAATGCTAATAAGTGTTTGTTTGATCAAAAATTACACAAGTGAGTTGTATCAGTACAAGGAGTGCAGTGCAAATATGTAGCTAAGCTAGCGATCGCGCGCAGCAACGTAGTTTTTCTAAGTGTTGATAGTTCTCAGCTGTACTTGAAGTAAGAGGCAGAATGTCGCTCCCTGGAAATGGAATCTTCGTGGTGCAGGGGGAGATGGCGATGCTGGTCACGGCGATGCGGCGGAGCACTCGCTGGGGCTCGCATTCCTTCCCTAATGAGGAGTACGACGTCCTTATGCGTACCTTTCAAGATCTCAAAACTATACTGAACCAAGTGGACGATCTGAGATTGCTGGACCCTCCGACGTATCTAGGTCCGTTTCTGGAAGTAATCAGAAGCAAGGAGACAACGGGACCTGTGACTAGCCTTGCACTGTCTGCTATAAACAAGTTTTTATCATATGGACTGATTGGTAAGGAAATTATTATACTAACTTAATTTCTGCTCCATTTTGTAGCTAAGAGCTCTATATTTCAAAAAGTCTTGGATAATCTTTGTAAATATTTTGAATAATCTAATTAAGGCCAGAAAAAAAATACATAAGATACAATATCCATGGCTACTGATTGATTTTTGCTTCAAAATAACAATTCAAATAGTATTGGCTTGTTATAAAGCATAATGGCCTTCAGTTTATCTTCTTATCTGTTATTACTGTGTACTTCAAAATTCAAGTAGCTAGTATTAGCAAGTAACTGGTAGCTGTTTTAGAGAGTCTTGACTAAGGTAACTCTACCTAGTATGTGGTCTATATCATCTATATGGATACAATTGTGGGCTGCAAGATACAGGCCTAGCCTAGTTTGCAGTCCACCGGATATTACCTGCGTGTAAAACTTTGTCCTTTTATTTAATTAATAAATTTACTTTACTTTACTTACTTTTACAATATTTCAATGAAAAATGTGATGTACATAATGAGTAATAATGACACTCCACTCTTCCATCTAGTCTATTATATGCAAAATTAGCTTACATATGATGGACTCTTATTATGTGGGTAACAACTTCTTATATGCTCAATTAGTTTATTTTGCTGAAATAGGCAGTTACATATCTACTTTTGCAACAAACAAATAAATATCCTAGAAGAATATTTCATATAGCTTTTTTACATTTCATAAACATGCAATACTATTTTACTTATGACCTATTTGTTATTATAAAATATCCTATATTACTATTTTTCCATGATTTTTCCATCAACATCATTTCATATAAAGGATATTTAAAAGATCTTAAATCATACTTGATGTTCTATTACTCTGTATAATATCTGGACAGTTTCAATTTGATATGAACTTTTTACTGTTTAACTTCCTAGTAAATTAATTACAATAGGCTAGTTTCCTACTAGTCAAATCAGCTTCTTTTTATGAACTGTCAAAACAATTTGCTAGTATGCAATTACTATGAAATACTGTCCGCTGGATGCGGGTGGCGCAGGACAGGTCATTGTGGCAATCTTTGGGGGAGGCCTATGTCCAGCAGTGGACGTCTTTCGGCTGATATGATGATGATGATGATGACTGAGGAGTGATGTCACGGTCAAATCATTTACTTTATATCTTTCTTTTTGACTTATTAAATAGAAATTATGTTTAAAAATAACTTCTGTCCATATTTTTCTTCTAATTATGTGGTGCTTTATTTCGTGCACTGCATAAAATATTTTATTTTAGGTATAGGAAACTAGCCTATTAATAATTTTACTGCATGTCTGGATGGTGAGAGTGATGTATTTATAAATACTATATGCAATAAAAATCTAATATTGGTATTGAAATTTCCATCCATTAATTTATTTGGTACACATACACACTATTTTACTGCAAAGTACTGTACATAATATATACATAGTACACATTATTATTATAAGTTTGAATATTTCATCACTCAAAAATTGCTGGACAGGGTTGTTCAAACATGATTAAAAGATAGTTCACACCCTAGAATATGATTATCTTTATCAGAATTCCACACCTCTATGAGGATGCATTTATCATCCATACTAATATTATAAATGGCAAAGTGTGTGTGTCTGTTTGTTTGTCCGTCTTTCACGGCAAAACGGAGCGACGAATTGTCGTGATTTTTTTTAAATGGAGATACTTGAAGGGATGGACAGTGACATAGGCTACTTTTTGTCTCTTTCTAACTCCCCACTTCCCTAAACTGGGGGGTGGAATTTTGTATAGAGCATTCTGCAATTTTCAAATTTAACGTGAGCGCCGCGGGTAAAAGCTAGTATGGAAATAAATCCAGCTTCTTGATATATAACCTAAAAGCCATAAGGGTGGACGTCAGGTCAACATTTTTTCATATTTTTATACAAACTTATGTTGCAGGCAGAGATAGTGTTGAATGAAACTAAACGTAGATATTTTTAAATTTATTTTAAAACATAGCCAGTTAAAATGAAGCCACTGGCTCCATTCATCATCACCTCTGGGTGGGTCCGGTCTGGCAGAACCTGGAAATAAAAACATGTTTTAGACCAAAAATCTTGGAGACCTAGGATATTAAAAGTTTGGCAAAGCTAATGTAAAGTTAATAATCTCACATTAAAAATATTACTTAACACCAAATATTAAGTAAAACTTCTATTTAGTTATTCTAATGAGAACTAAAAAGTTATAAACTATTTTTAACCCCCAACGCAAAAACGACGAGGTGTTATAAGTTTGACGTGTTTATCTGTCTGTCTGTCTGTCTGTGGCATTGTAGCTCCCGAACGGATGAATCAATTTATATTTAGTTTTTTTGTCCGAAAGCTGAGTTAGTCGGGAGTGTTCTTAGCCATGTTTCATAAAAATCGGTCTACATGTCGCAGCCGGGGGTTTTACAAAATTGTAATTTTGTGGTTATTTGAAAAAAAAACACTATCAATAAACTATTTTTAGATAAATTAAACAACACTGCACCTGATAGTTCCTCATCCAATTACAAGTCAGTTTAAGTGCAGCAACATTACTTCTTATCTTTAAATTCATGTACATTTTCTGCAATGGCTCTGCCACAGTATAGTAAATTGCAAATGGCCGCCCGGGCTTCACAAAGTTCACCAGTTCATCAAATAAATTCTGCGGGTCCTCTTTACAAGCAATCACTAGAGAATCCACTTTGCCTTTTAGCAATTCAGCTGCATTAATGTTATCAAAATGCCATTTAGGTTTTTTAAACTCTTTCGGTTTATCATTTTCTTTTACTTCTGAATTATCAACAATTTTTTCCTCTGTATCTGGTTGTGATTTTTCTTCAAGTTTAGGTATTTTACTCTCAATTTCAGCAGGACTCTCCTCAGCCTTTCTCTTCAAGTTGTTATGCTCAGTTTTCTCATTTGTGTCATGTGTGTCACAACCTTGATAATACTGTCTTAACACAGAGTAAATATTCACAGAGATACATCTGCCTAATTGTTCCTCTTTATAATTCATAGCTAACAACGCTTGTTTCTGCGACATGTTGCCTGGATGCATATGTATTAGCTTTCCATCATTAGATTCGCCTATAGCACTTAATAATGCAGCTGCTAGCAATCCGTTTGAGCCTGAATCATATAAGAGATGGACTCCTTCCGATTGTATGTTAACAGCTGTAATAATCTGTGATAGTGTATCAATACGGATATTTTGTATTTTCCCTGGCTCCAACTTGTACATTATCTCTGAAATCATGCGTAGATTCGGCTTAAGGATTTGAATGTACTCAAAATATTTCTTCTCCTTTTTCCTTAAATATTTCTCTTGAGAAAATTCAGTTTTGTTTGAAAAAGTGTTTGAATTTGATATCAAAGTTTCTACAATATCTGATGCCTTTTTAGCGTCGTTTCTCAGTTCCTCAATCTCGGAATAAGATAATTTTTGTGATTGTCCATCATCGAAAATGTTTCTGTTATCCGTGCCTGATGTTTTGACGTTGATTTCGTCTTTTAAATCGCCAGCCTCTTCTGTTAACTGTACAGAGAACTCCTTAGTCCTTTTACCGCCTTTTGGGATAAGTTTAAACACAGAATGGAACCTGCAGCCTTCTATACCAGTTAGATTAACGCTATCGCGGCCAATGTTGATACAGGAGTCCGCTTTATTGAATTTGTGTAGCTTTCTATAATTTTGCTTCTGTATAACTATGTATTCTCCCACACGTATTGTGTTATCGGGCGTCATTTTAATAAATTTAAGATATATTTAATACAGTTAATACTCGTTATAAATACATAAACTATATCGTGTACCAGCAGTCCAATAGCACGTCACTCAATTAACATAACCTCAAAAATCTATACGTCAACGTCACAGCGCTGTGCGGTTTGAGCTACGTTTTAAAACGATCATATTTTTATGTGCACAAATCGGATAAATGAATGAATTTATTTCTTGTGTTATTGTATCAAAAATCTTCTCTTCTTATATCCTATCTTATATTTTGTTCTAAGATCATAGAAAATAAAATTATCATCTTTGTATTTCATCGCAGATGGCGACACTGCTGTTTGTTTTAATAATAGAACACAGTAACGCCCTCGGCAGGTAAACTGTATGTACAATTTTTAAATTCAACTTTTTTTTTAATTTCAGATCCAACACATCCTAGTGTGCCAGCCACAGTGGAGGATATCGCAGATGCGGTTACGCACGCACGTTTCGTCGGCACCGACCATTCGTCGGACGGCGTCGTGCTTATGAAAATTTTACAGGTAACAACTACGTAAATTACCGTCTCATTTTTTTATCGTTAGCGATTATCCATAAATTACGCCATATGTATTCCACAACTTTCTGATTCATCTCTCTTCTTTTCCAAAGTTTGTGACTTTCTCACATTTTATGGAGTTGAATCTTAGGCCTCAAGGCAGACCTGCTAACGCATAATATCTTAGTTCTTACAGGAAGCTAGCTAGTAGAAAATAATACCAGATCATGATAACATTATTTAAAACCGTATTATTACTTTTACAGGTTCTGCGCACACTAATGCTAAGTCCAGAAGGCGCTATGTTGACAGACGACAGTGTATGCGAGATCATGCTGAGCTGTTTCCGCATATGCTTTGAAACTAGACTTACAGGTATACCTGCAGATAACTACAGCTTGGCAAAAAATAATAGAAATGGAACTTTTTTTACCATAGCAACACTTACTTTTCTCATTCAGAAGCGTCAAAATAGTTCCCAAATGCAAAGCCGCCGTTTACACAGACGGTGGCGAACCCTAACGGACCGGCCACGACATTGGTCTAAGCGCGACAGCGGTGAGCGGCGGCCATACATTGGAGCGAGACACAGCGATGGGACTTTTCATTCGCACGTATGGCTGCCGCTCACCGCTGTCGCGCTTAGACCAATGTCGTGGTCAGGCCGTAATATTTTCTACTATTTTTTGCCCGACTGTAAGAATGCATTTGAACTGAATTCAGACTGTCTTCCGTGAAACTAGATGGCGCTAGTGGTATCCATAGCTCAGCGCTTTGTTCTATTTAAATATTGACCTTATCATGTTTACTTATTATATTGAGCGGGGAATAATCATGCTAGCAGCTCTTGTGTTTTTTTAGTAAGATTTTTGTAAAGACACTCCTCAATTATTTGTCCATGCATCGATTGTTCTCTTCTATTTTCTCGAGAGTATACCTTAGGTTTACGTTCCAGAGCTCCTCCGCCGCAACGCCGAGCAATGTCTCCGCGACATGACGCAGCTGATCTTCATGCGTCTGCCGCAGTTCCCCGCCGAGGACAACGCCGCTTTTGCAGCCGCCGCTCTCTCGCTCAATAAGAGAGAGAAGCCTAAGAAGAAGATTACTTCCGCTAATAGTAAGTTTCCGCCATCCTGCTTGATTCTGGGAATCAATAAGTCTTAAGACTCTTAAGAGAGATTTCGTCTCTAGGTGCGTGGCGCCGCCTTTACAGTCTGACTAATTCTGCAAAATATGGCAAAGTTGCTGAGTACCGATACAACCTTCAAGAAAAGAGCTTCTTCATATTAAAGGCTGGCAACGCATTCACAACATGTCTGGTCTGTCTGCCTCCAATCATTAAAAAAAATCGACACCCTACTACGCAGTACGCATCATGATGGTGCGGTGCGGTACAGACAAACCTGTTATAATGTATTTTGCAACTGAGAATATTTATCAAAATTAAACCTAGTTTCCAATTTTTACAATCCAATAACGGAAATCGAACAAAATCCAAGAACCTTAATTTCGAATTAGTCCCAACATTTCCCGCTAGATGTCGCTGTACCCCTTGCTGCCTCACGCTATCGTTAGTCTCCCGTAGCTTGTATAAGACAACTGTCAGCCGGCCGCCATGTTAACAAAAGGGTGTTTGCCGCTTTGATGGCACGTCGGCCGGCGACGGTCGGCGGAGTATGGTTATCAAGACATACTCAACACGTAATTTTTTTAATGGTGAGGCAGTTGGCTACCTCTTATGTACCGGCGCCTCCTCTATATTACTATCATAATTAATTTCCTATATTTATTACTAGTAGGCTTGTGCCGTTTCGTTCATTGATCGGAGCGCTCCGATCTCGTTCAATCACTCCCACGAACTAGTTCGCTCTTTTAGGTCTTTGCGCATTTAGTTCAGTCAGACCAGTGACCACTACGGTAGGAAAGATCAGAACGAATGGGATCGACTAGTGTCAAAATGATACGAATATTGCACAGATAATAACAATTCCGGGCCGAAAGGTTGTAAGTAACCGAATTTTAATATGAAAACTTGACGTTTTTGTGTCGCTTTGCTACATAGCTCGCTCTCGGTCGGCGCATTCACACACTCCTTCTCGATCCAAACCGCTCGCGCTCGCCGATCCTATACTGAACTAAAAGAACAAAGACCGATTCACAGAGCACGGAAAGATTCAGTTCATTTCGGTCATTGATGGGATTTTATTCCTAACAGTTCATAGTTCGTGAACGACACAAGTCTAATTACTAGCTTTTGTCCGCGGATTCACGTTCGTCAAAATTGCGGAATGCTTTCATCTCATTTTAGGGAAGTGGGGGATTAGAAAGACACAAAAAGTATTCTATGTCACTCTCCATCCCTTCAGCTATCTCCACTTAAAAAATCACGTCAATTCGTCGCTGCGTTTTGCCGTGAAGGACGGACAAACAAACAGACACACACACTTTTCCTTTCACAATTTATAATATTAGTATGGATATGATGATGATTGATGGCTATTCATGTAAATTAGCAAGAGCTTACAAAGTTCATACAAACTTGACATTGGTATGAACCATATAGGTCTGATATGGTTCCGATGTATCTATTAATCATTTTTTTTTTATACTACGTCGGTGGCAAACAAGCATACGGTCCGCCTGATGGAAAGCGGTCACCGTAACCTATGGATGCCTGCAACTTAAAGAGTATCACATGCGCGTTGCCACCCCATTAGAAACTTGTACACTCCCCTTTGCTGTGTTAAGTATAAGTACACAGCAAAAAGGAGTGTACAAGTTCAAAGGAGGGTTTGGGTTGCCGACGACTCAAAGGACAATAGACGGAACAAATTAGTTCCGTAAGTCCTCCCGTCGTCAGCACCCCGCACCCTCGTTGAGCTCTGGCAGCCTTACTCACCGGCAGGAAACACAACACTATGAGTAGGGTCTAGTGCTATTTGGCTGCGGTCTTCTGTAACAGCTCAGCCACGACATTGGTCTAAGCGCGACAGCGGTGAGCGGCGGCCATACATTGGAGCGAGACACAGCGATGGGACTTTTCATTCGCACGTATGGCTACCGCTCACCGCTGTCGCGCTTAGACCAATGTCGTGGCTGAGCCGTAAGGCGGAGGTACTTCCCCAGTTGGGCTCTGCTCTAGATTCGACCGAGACGATATTTGCTGTGCTGTGCCCTACCACACAAAGCGGAATATCATTCGCTATGCCCTACCATCCACATACTTTTCATCAACATATTTTTCAATGAAAGAATTGCATCTCACACATTGAATCTATTCATCTGTTATTTAACTTTCTTTTTTGTTTGTTCCCAGGCACCAACTCTCTGGAAAGAAAATCATCAATGACAGAACCTGTCAGCCCGACTGTTGAACCAGAATCAGACACAGAAGCAGCTAAAAAAGACAATCTTCGAAATAGGTACATGTTTTTTTTAATCGCATAGTTGTACATACATACAATCACGCCTGTTTCCCAGAGGGGTGGGCAGAGATCACGGATTTCCGTTCGGAGGCCAAGATTCTTTTTGGAACGCAGAGCCATACTAGTTAGTTAATTAGTTTTATCAAAACCAAGCAAAATGTACGCACATTATAAATTATGTCTACCTATTGTTAACACTACATTTTCGCAAATATTTTTGTGTTTTACCTTTAATATAATAAAATTAATATGATAGTTCTCGTACGGTCTAAATGGGCCCTTATTCTTAATTGCTTTCCATTTTCTCACAGCCAAGACAAGAACCTAATAAACGAAGCGGAAATCACCATAGAGCCAGTAGAGTCAATCAAGAGCCCTAAGAAACATACACGTCACTCGTCTATGGATCTCGCGACCACAGACAACTCGTCCATAGCGCAACTAGTCGAAAAATGCGTCAGCGCCGATGAGACGGAGAGTGAGACACCCGAGGAACCTGCTGAAGGTAAGACAAGGACAACGAATATACTAGAAAGTTATAAATAAAATAAAATAAATAAATACATATTGGGGACACATTACACAGATCAACTTAGCCCCAAACTAAGCAAAGCTTGTACTATGGGTGCTAAGCGACGATATACATACTTAAATAGATAAATACATACTTATATACATAGAAAACATCCTGACTCAGGAACAGTGTCTGTATCTGCGTTTCAAATCATCATTAAATTCCAAAATTATACCAATTTGTAGTGTTTCGGGTGTTCATGGGTGGCAGTGATCGCTTACCATCAGGTAACCTGCTAGTTTGCCTCCTATCGCATAAAAACCTTGTAATTGTACAAGTACAAATTATATTCGGTTTTTGGAGTCTTATAGAAATAAAAGAAAATTCCAAATTTAACGGAGGAAAAATTTCCCTGGATCTAACAAAGATGCATATACCTACCTTTTTTGAAATGCCAGTGCATTTATCCCTTTCTTTAGATCTTTATGCTTTCTGTAGGTCCTTTGGCTACATCGGTTCGTCTTTTAGGCTACTTCCAGCTTAACCCAACTTAGTATAACCTAACCACAAAATTAAAATTTTGAAAAAACCCCCGACCCTGACGTAGACCGATTTTCATGAAACATGGCTAAGAACACTCCCGATTAACTCAGCTTTCAGACAAAAAAAAACTAAATCTAAATCGGTTCATCCGTTCATCTTTTACAGTTCTACCTCCAGAATCAGACCCAGACGGCACAACTCAGAGCAAACCAGCTGATGAGTCAGAAAAGCTGGAAGAATACGTGAACCACCGCGGCATACGGTTCACTCAGCAAGAAGACGCTCAGGATTTACAGCCGTATGGACTAGCGTGCGTTCGAGAAGTTTTTAGGTATGATAAACCTGTTCGTTACCTCTTGAAACCTATTCTTCTATCTATATCACAAATTAATGATGTAAATAACCACGATGCAAAATTAAATTTAAAAAAAAACCCCGACATAGTGAACCGATTTTCATCTAAAATGGCTAAGAACACTCCCAACAAACTCAGCTTTCAAACAAAAAAAAAAGATATCTAAATCGGTTCGTCCGTTCGGGAGCTACGAGCCCATAGACAGACACACACACAGACAGACAGACACGTCAAACGTACCCCGTCGTTTTTGCGTCGAGGTTTAAGAGGCCGTCAATATCAAAAAGTAGAAAATCGTAAAATTGGTAGTTTTCTACGTCCGGTTTTAGTTTCAGTATATACTTATTGATAAGAAAAGCACTTGTTTTAAACAGCGCGTATTCTTATCTACAAAATCAGTAGTTAACATCAAGGAAAAGTTACTCCCTGAATTAATTATGATTTTTTTCCTGACGCTAGTTTAAGAAAACCCGCAAATAGTGCTCACGTCTGAGTGAGCTGAGCTCAATTTTGTATACTTTAGGCTGCTAAAATTGATGCTGTCGCATTACTTATATCCTAAACTAAAAATTCAGTAGTTTACATGTGTGTTATCATGCTACTAAAATACAGTAAATGGAAGTTAAACGACATCAATATTTGTCTAAAAATACTTCGAATCAAATGGCAATTACTTCGAAAACCTTTTAGGCAAACAAAAGGCTTTCTTGAAATTATAAACTTTAAGTATGTGTATGCAAAATAGTGTGTAATACAAATCAGGAAACACTTCCAATTTTAGATACATACTTACTTAAAGTTGTAACTAAAATGCGGTCGGCCCCTGTCGGCATCTTCATAAATTTGAATATGTACGACCGTGTTTTAGTTTTAAAATAATCTTATACTTTTAAACGAGCAATTCTTGTATATTTATTTATTTATTTATTTATTTATATATATATTTATTTACACTGACGATCTCGGAAACCGCTCTAACGATTTCGCAGAAATTTGTTATGTGGGGGTTTTTGGGGGTGAAAAATCGGTCTAACTTATCCTTAGGTCCCGGAAAACGCGAATTTTCGAGTTTTCATGCGTTTTTCTTCGCGCGCCATCTCGTGTGCAGTAGTTGTACTGTTAAGACAGAATTCTTTCGGTCGATGTAAGTACTATTTATTGCAAACACTAGATGGCGACACAGGTCAAGGCTAAAACGTATAGAAAATACACTATTTGAGTTTTTGTGGCGAAATGCGCGCCATCTCGTGTGGAGTAGTTGTGTTGTTAAGGCTGAGAATTCTTTCGCTCGATGTAGGTACTATTCATTTTTGAACTAGATGGCGACACATGTCAAGGATACGAAACAGAACCGAGCGAAGCTCGGTTGCCCAGATATTGTTATTTTATAAGCTAGATAACTGGACTACAGAATTATTACCTTTTCATATTTTTCCTTACAAAGAGAACGAATAAAATCAATGTTGAATATAAACTTTCGTAAATTTTCCATACAAACGTCAAAACTGCGAACAGATTCTATTGAGTCAGACGCCCGATCGGGCTCGTTCGGAGCGGACGTGTCGCCAAATTTGCTCCAATGACATTTGTTTTTGACACTGGAAATCATATACGGATACAAAAAGATTGCCAGTGCTATGAATGTATTCAAAAGTAATAAGGTAAATAAATATCGTCACGTCTAAAAGAGTCTCAGTTTAAAATCGTTTTTTTTTGTGTTGTTTACTACTTATTATTGTTGAGAAATAAAAAAATATATGTAACTTTAATACAATGATAAGAAATATAGGTATTTTTTGTCTTCTAAACTTTATTAAAATGAAAGAGTTTTAAAATTAATTTTAACTCGTTGGACTTTATTTTCATTATACTGGTCACATTATTTAGTGTGTCAGTGTGTGTAAGGCTCCCCACAGACAGTCTTAAAAATTCATAATCTTAAAAAAAACTTGTATGCAATCTGACAGTTCAAACTGACACTGACAAGACACTGACAGATGTGTCAGTGTCAATTGCATACAAATTTTTTAAGATTATGAATTTTTAAGACTGTCTGTGGGGAGCCTAACATTCTCTTTCGCGAAGAGACATTCAGTGTGGCGTATGAAAAAACTAACACAACTAATCATTATAATTATATTCTATAAACGATTATTTACGTAAATGGCGAAATTATTAATTGTAATAATATATTATCACAAAATTGTTCTGTATGACTTACCTTCTTACGTTCAATATAATTTTTAAATGGTGTTTGCACACGGGGCACGTAACCTTAGATTCAGACAACTTTAACTAAATTTTGAAAATTATTATTTTAATGAAGAATTCTATATATGGCAACAATTTTACATGTAAACTGACTGTCAACCTCTGTTCAATACATAACCTCAACCTTTGTCTCAGTGCATTTATAACGGATGTTATAATGGCTAAACCGATCAGGAACAGTGAATTATTTTAATTCATTCGGAAAAGGGTTTAACCATTTATAATTAGAATAAACGAAGCACTGTTTTTTACACCAGAGTTGTTTTGATTTTATATGGTGTTTGCACAAATTTATTTTGAAAAATAATCGGAGTCAATTCGTGTGAGATGGTAACACTAAATTGACACTGTCCGCAATCTAAACACGCGGCAGCGTGTCAAGCCAAGTTCAAGTAACCGAACTGGCAGACTAGAGATGTGCCAAACCGAAAATATCGCAAACCGGGCTGAACGGTTTGATTTTCTACGTAAACCGGTTTCAACCCGGTTTGACCAAACCGAGTTGCTACGACGGTCCTTAGCGTATTAATGTAGCGGTTAAGTTTGGCCCGTGTGAAGCGATTCGTCAAAATTGAACACGAATCAAGTCGGTCGGGTTGAGTCGAGTCAAGTTATGCCCGAAACACATGATATAAACGTGTGTTTTTTTATTTATTTAAAATTAAAGTTGTGTTTGAACGAGCTAAACTGAAACTAAATTAATGCAAATAAATATATTTCATTTCATCAAAATATTCGTAACGGAGACAGAATTCACAGAATATCGGGCGGCAACGGCAGAATAGCGGGAGCATTTAATTACAGTTGTAAACTGTTATATTTCCCCATTTATTATTAGGAAAAAGAGCACCATCTGTTATAATTGATTTCAAACCAAAGCGAGCACGGTCGGGCGGATCGGGAGTGTGTTTCAGATTCTGGCCGTGGCGCCACTTCCGCGCGAAAGTACAGCTATCCTGCTTGCACTCGCTGGCTTGCAGTTCCGATACCGATATTGCCGGTTTCGTTATCAACATTTTCGAGTTGAGTCATGTGGGAGGGGGACCGATCGGTACGTTCGTTCGGCTGCGTTCCGTCTGCTCGTTGGAACCGGTTTGGTGAACTGTCAAACCGAGTCGGGCCGAGTTGAGCCTAACTCGGTTTGAACCGGGTTGGCAAACCGGGTTGACACATCTCTATGGCAGACAACATCGTGTGTAATATTACACGAACTATTTGGAGCCTCTATGGGCGTCCTCACAACAAAAACTATTTCACATAAACGTCTTAAATTTGGCTCTTATATTGATATTTGTGACATACATATTATGTGCCTGTCGTGATTGTTTCACCGGATGGTCTGATCGGAAGATTAGACCATTTCGTTGGATCTCCTTCTTGTTTATGTCTTATTATTTGTAACGTTTATTTTGTGTGTGTGTTAACGAATAAATTAATTATATTCTATTCTATTATATTATAAAAGTTATAAGAAATGATATTTTATGTCATCAATTGTCATAAAAAATTTTGAGGACTGCCATTGAACTTGGCACCCGTTTAGATCTCACTGCTTTTGTCGTTGACGCCAACAACCAAGGCATATATAATATTGAACTTGGCTCATATTTCCCTTTTTTGGTTTTGATGGGATTTTAACGTTACAACTGATCTTCAGTGAAACTATAGACCTGTCTTAAGTTCCTCTCACTTAGGTCACTGACCTCTTCCAGTAAATTGCGGTAGTGTGCGAAAAGTATGATGGTGAGTGTGACGTGCGTTAGTGTGTGTAAATGGGGTAATTTGACAGATACTGAATTTTTACCCATCGTGACGGGCTCTTAAAACATAAAAGTATTTATTTTTGTCGCATCATTAAAATTTTGCGATGAAAGCTAGAAATTCAATATTATCCTAATTCGATTTTTTATGGTACCTACTCTCTAAGACAAACTTTTTTTCTTCCCCAGGTTCATAATATCGCTATGCAACCCCCTAGATACCCAAAATACTTCCGGAATGGTACACCTAGGGCTCTGCTTAGCTGGTACCGCGTTAGAAGTGGGCGCCGATCAGTTGGCACGGTACCCTTCTCTGCTGTATCTAGTGAAGGACCCGCTGTGCAGAAATCTGCTTAGTGTAAGTAATATCTGCACCCTGGGGCCCGTTTCTCGAAAGGTACAAGCCTTGTATTACAAGTGTGTTTCCATGACAACCCATACGATTTGACAGTTCGCGCACTTGTAATACAAGGCTTGTACCTTTCGAGAAACGGGCCCCTGGTCACACACAATACCTCCGGTAAGTGCGTTTTCACATTATCCGATCCGATATCGGATGTAGGACCGATATCCCATACATTACAGGCGCCATCTTGGATTTGTTCTATTGAAATCCTTTCGATTTCGGATCGGATATTGTGAAAACGGACTAAGGTGCGACTCGGCAGAATATAAGGCCAGTAGTAAGCATTTGCCACGGCTCATGAGAGCCTGGGCTCCGCTTTGACAACTTATCCCAAGATTTGGGCGTAGGCACTAGTTTTTACGAAAGCGACTGCCATCTGACCTTCCAACCCGAAGGGTAAACTAGACCTTATTGGAATTAGTACGGTTTCCTGACGATGTTTTCCTTCACCGGAAAGCGAGTCCACTATCATATGTTAATCATAGAAATATGATCATAGACAACATGCCGTCCTTTTTCATTACGTTGAAGAAAAAGGGAGACATACAGATCTATGATCATATTTCTATGATACGAGTAAACATATGATAATGTACTTTCGACCTAACTCATCTGACAAACGTACAGTCAACCACTTGGAACCCTAGGCCACTCTACAACCATGTCAAAATGACGAGCAGAAAGAGATTTCTTACAATCTGATTTGTAAAGTCACTATGACATAGTTCTACAGTGGCCTAGGGTTCCAATTGGTTGACTGTACGCTAGGGTGGAGCGAAAAAACACTTTTCTGGAATTAGCAAACCTAATAGTTATCAATCAATGCCCCTTAGTCTATGAAGCCTTTGTGCAAATTTTCAGCTTTTTAAATCAACATCTTCTGCCTCCGCATTAGGTTTGAAATTTTGAAAATCTCATACAAACCTGAAAATTCAACTTTTAGATAAATTAACAAAAAATAAAACCGCCTTCAAAAATAGGCGCGTTACAAAACACGGAGAAACTAAAAAGCCAAAAATAATAAACCTTTCAATTCAGATTTCTTATCGTATTGCAATAAGCTAAACATCCAAATTATAAACAAATCAATTATTTTTGTAGTCGGTACCAGACCTGTTCGTCGCCTTGCTATTGCCTGTTTGCCCCACCCAACCATACACAGGCTGGTACCGACTCCAAAAATAATTGATTTGTTTATAATTTGGATGTTTAGCTTATTGCAATACGATAAGAAATCTGAATTGAAAGGTTTATTATTTTTGGCTTTTTAGTTTCTCCGTGTTTTGTAACGCGCCTATTTTTGAAGGCGGTTTTATTTTTTGTTAAAAAGTTTATTTATTTGTTGATTTTTAGTGGTTCCTAGTGATATTATATGTATCAGTCCGAATACATGTACAGTAGTGAAAGAATTATCCTTTAACTCCTAACCATTGAGGAGTTGACCTTCCATCATCAGCTCAGTTGATTTTTAGTGGTTCCTAGTGATATTATATGTATCAGTCCGAATATATGTACAGTAGTGAAAGAATTATCCTTAAACTCCTAACCATTGAGGAGTTGACCTTCCATCATCAGCTCAGCCACATAAAATTATTACCATCAGACGTAAATACTGGTGTACCTTTGAAAAATAGACTAAAAACATTACATGTGCCTATAACATTTGAAGAGTTCCCTCGATTTCTCCAGGATCCCATCATCAGACCCTGACTTGGTGCCAATGGGACCATCTCGGGGTTATACCGGTTCGATCAAAAAAAAAATTTTGAAAATCGGTCCACGATTCTCGGAGATATCGAGTAACATACATACAAAAAAAAAATAAAAAAAAAAAAACATTCAGTCGAATTGAGAACCTCCTCCTTTTTTGAAGTCGGTTAAAAATGTTTTTCGGCAGTATTATGTTCAGTATACATTATTGATACATATTACAAGAAACTACCAAAAATTGCGAAAATAGCGTTAAAAATCGCCAATTTTCAGTATTTTAGCGGCTATTTTGGCGAATGTACTGAAACTAGACAAACTTTGGCGATTCTTGACGCTAGTTTCGCAACTTTTTGTAGTTTCTCATAATGATATGTATCAATAACATATACTAAACATAATACTGCCGAAATTTTTTTTTTATCTGAAAGTTGAATTTTTAGGTTTGTATGAGATTTTCAAAATTTCAACCCTAATGCGGAGGCAGAAGATGTTGATTTAAAAAGCTGAAAATTTTCACAAAGGCTTCATAGACTACGGGGCATTGATTGATAACTATTAGGTTTGATAATTCCAGAAAACTGTTTTTTCGCTCCACCCTACTGTACGCCGCGCGGTAAGTATGTGCAAAGACATACGTAACTCCGTATAGACGGATAAGGTCTAAGAAAAACACGTACCTCAAAGCCATAGAGAAAAAGGTACGGTGGCCTAGGTGGCGTTACACCTGAGGTTCAAAAGTTTTAAGCTTATGGCGAGAGATGGCTGTCTATGCACTGTGATTACACATTTTGACCGTAACTCTCTATAATACTCGATCCTCTTTGGTATGTTTGCGCGCTGTGTACACAACACATGTAAGCGAATGAGAATAAACGAGAATGAATCTTTATCATCCGCTTACATGTGTTGAGTCTAAAACAAAACTTTTCTTACATCACGCCATAATATCGTCACTACTTTTAAAAAATCTCGTATCTCACGCTGCGTCTCAAAGTTAAAACGCAGTAAGTCTATATGCATTCCATACATACTTACTACAATTTTCTTTTCATTGACAGACGAAGATATATGTCTTTTAATGAAAAAAAAAATGAACTTTGAACGTTTTTACAAGTTATTCGTAAAAAGATACAGGCAAACCCCCTATGGTCGTGTCGTGTGACAGTGTTTTATTTATTTATTTAAACTTTATTGCAAAAATTTACAATAAAAGAGTACAAATGGCGGACAACGCCTTGAGGCTTTCTCTACCAGTCAGCCATCTGAACTGAAGCAGTTTGGTGGTTATTTTTTGTAGGATATTAAAGTTTTCTTTTTTTACAGTTGCTAAGCACAGAGCGTATATCAATCTTCGCCCTGGACCTGCAAATAACGTTCCTCCTGTTCGAAGCCCTCCGCTTCCACCTTAAGTTCCAGGTGGAAGCGTTCTTCAAGAAGGTCATAGAAATCGTCTCCATGGACGTCTCTAAAGCGAACTACGAGCTCAAGGAAATACAACATCTGACGCTGGAGAGCTTGGCGCAGATATTCAGAATACCAGGTATATAATAATATTTTCATCACACCCGCACTTTAAATGTGCTATTCCACGCAGGCGGAGCGTGAGTTATAGAAAAATCGTTCTCTCAAGGGAATAATGAAATTTCTTGTACCGTACTTAACTTTTTTACATCTATTTACATGTTTTTTACATTGCGAGTGTGATGAAAAACATTGTGTGTAACTCGGGGAGTATGAATATTACTAACTCGAGTCTTTAAATCGCTCCGGCAAGCCGTCGCGATTTAACTTACTCTCGTTAGTAATATTCAACTTCCTCCCCTTGTTGCACAATGTACTATTATTCATATATATTTTCACCACACCAACTGGTAAAAACTCTGTTTATTCTTCGTAAACAGATAGCAAAATCGCATTTTATCCACAAGATTGCAAAGTTTTTTCTAGCAAATTTTAACTTGATGTCTTAGGCCGGCTGGTAGAATTTACATATGTGAGTGTGCACGGGAAAACGTCCCACTTTGTCAATTGCTATAAAGCCGCTTTGTCAGTGTATTCATATAAAGATACAAGCAAATCTCGCGTTAACGGTAACCGAGAAAGTGGGACGTTTTACTAAACACACTTACATAGTGTTATGTATACGGGTTTACTATCTGTGCATTAAACGTCAGTCTATACCGGATCGTCTTGTTTCATTGACGCGCCTACTTACCTATCACTGGCGAACGAGTATTTTAAATTCGATCGACGCGTGTGATTTTTTCCCCTTTTAAAAATGCCTTTTGGACACATTGAGTGTTTTAATATCGGTAGCAGTAATTGGGACGCATATGTTAGACGTGTTGAACAATATATTCAAGTTAATTCAATTGCTACTACATTGAAAGTAGCCACGTTAGTGACGGTTGTCGGGCCAGAATGTTACGAGTTAATGTGTGACTTGTGTGCACCGGCTAATCCAGAAACCAGGACATTTGAGGAACTTGTAAGATTAGTGAAAGAACATCTCGAGCCTCAAAGGTCCGAGATAGCGGAAAGGCATGTGTTTCGACAAAGAACACAGCGGCAAGGTGAAAGTGTGCGTGACTACCTTCAAGCATTAAAACATTTAGCAAAAACATGTAATTTTAGCGGCTGCCTTGAGGTTTGCCTTCGTGATCAGTTTGTTTCGGGGCTGTTCAATGAAGATATGAGGTCCAGGATATTCGCAGAACAGAATGTTGACTACAAACGCGCCGTGGAGTTGGCGTTGGCCCTGGAGGCGGCGGAGCGGCACGCGGCGACCGCGTGCGCGCCGGGCGCCGAGGGCGCCGCGCTCCCGGCGGCGGCGCCCCCGGCTGCACAAGGGGACGACGGCTTGCATCGTTTCGGCTCGGGCGCCGGCGCTGCCGCCGCGCGCGCTAAAACCAACCAGCGCGTCTGCGGCCGCTGCGGCAAGGCGGGGCACGGCGATGGCAGGTGTCGGTTCAAGCATTATACGTGTGACACTTGTGGACAAAAGGGTCACCTAAAGGTAATGTGCAAAGTAAAAAGTGCAGTTAGTAGTGGTAACGGCAAAACAAGAAGACAGCTACATTTTAACTATGACAGCGATAGTGATTATAGCGAAGATAGTGCTTTCTATAATTTAGTAGCTAGCAGTGAGGGGGACGAGCCATATTATGTGTCTTTAAAAGTAGGAAACGTGACATGTAATTTTGAAGTAGACACGGGGAGTAGGATTTCAGCCATTTCCGAACGATTTTATAAAAAGTATTTCTCGGATATACCAATTCAAAATCCCCAATTAACACTTCATTCGTATATTGGTAGCCCCATTAGGCCATCTGGCTATTTGATTGTCGATGTCGTTTCGGGCGATAACGTAGAAAAACTGAAATTGTATGTATTTAAAAACGGGGGACCGCCATTGATGGGTCGAACATGGATCAGAAAGTTAAAATTAATATTTCCTTGTCATAATCTAGCTGATGACGATTCAATGGCGGGGACCTTGAAAGATGAGTTTCCGGAGGTTTTCGCAGATGGGTTGGGAACTTTTAAGTCAGAGTTGCGTTTGCATTTAAAGGATAAAACGCCGGTGTTTGTGAAGGCGCGCGCGCTGCCGATCGCGCTGCGCGAGCCCGTGGAGCGCGAGCTCGAGCGCCTGCAGCGGGAGGGGGTAATCTATAAAGTCGAGCGGTCCGACTATGGCACGCCGATCGTGCCAGTTGTCAAGTCTAATGGTAGCATTAGATTGTGTGGTGATTATAAAATCACTATAAATCCATTATTGAAAGATTACCACTATCCGCTGCCGCGGATCGAGGACTTGTTCGCGGCGCTAAGGGGCGGCGAACAGTTCACAAAACTAGACTTGTCAAATGCGTTTCAACAATGTTTATTGGACGAACAATCTCAGCCGATGACGGCAATAACCACTCATATAGGTACATTTATGTATAAGCGTGTTCCGTTTGGCATTAAATGCATTCCTGAGAATTTTCAGAAAATAATGGAAGAAACGCTTAGTGGTTTACCGTCGACGGCTGTTTTTGCAGACGATATTTGTGTCACTGGCAAAGACAGGCCAACTCATCTAGCGAATTTAAGGGCGGTGCTACAAAGGCTCAAAGATAACGGTTTACGCATAAATTTTGGTAAATGCGAGTTTTTTAAAGACAGCGTTACATATCTTGGCTATAAAATTGACAAATATGGTCTACATACAGACGAAAAAAAAATTGAGGCCATCGTAGCAGCCCCCACTCCAACTAACGTAACGCAATTGAGAAGTTTTATTGGACTGGTTAATTTTTACGCCAAATTTTGTTTAAGCATGAGTGATATATTGAAACCTATGTACGATTTATTAAAGAAAAATGTGAAGTGGGAATGGGGTAACGACTGCGAAAGGGCATTTACAAAAATTAAAAAAGTGTTAAGTAGCGCTCCGGTACTAGCACACTACGATCCGTCGCGGCCACTAATCCTTTCAGTTGACAGCAGCGCGTACGGCCTGGGGGCGGCCCTGACGCAGCGCGGGCCGGACGGCTGCGAGCGGCCGGTGTGCTGCGCTTCGCGCACGCTCAGCGCCGCCGAGCTCAACTACTCCCAGCTAGATAAGGAGGCCCTCGCTATTGTGTTCGGAGTGACTAAACACCACCACTACTTGTACGGTAAGCGTTTTATATTACGTAGCGACCATCACCCGTTAAGTTATATATTTGGTAAACACAAGGGAATACCGGTGACAGCCGCCAGCCGCTTACAACGTTACGCCGTCAAATTAGCGGCATACGATTTTGAGATACAGTTTGTAAGGTCCGCTCAAAATTGTTTCGCAGACGCTCTTTCCCGCCTTCCTCTAGGATCGACCGAGGATCGATCTAGAACGAAGTGTCGTGAAGAACTTAGTTACCTACATTTCATAGAGGACAACTTTCCGCTCAGTTTTAGAGATGTGAAAACTGAGACTTCGAAAGATCCTTTACTATGTAAAATATATGGGTATGTAATGTTTGGTTGGCCATCTAACGGTCTAAATGAAATTGAAAAACAATATTTTTCTCGAAAAGAAAGCTTACACATCGACCAGGGGTGTCTCGTATGGGGATACAGGATTGTGATTCCCAAATCCTTACGTGAAAAGATTTTAAGAGAGATACACGATGGACACCCAGGTATCGTAAAAATGAAGCAAATTTCCCGTAACTACGTGTGGTGGGAAAACTTGGACGCCGACATCGAGCGCGTGGCGCACGAGTGCTTGGCGTGTCGCTCGCAGCGGCCCGTGGCGCCGGTGGCGCCCCTGCACTCGTGGTCGTGGCCCACTCAGGTATGGTCTCGTCTACACATGGACTTTTTAGGACCATTTAATTCTGACTATTATTTAGTAGTTATAGATGCGCACTCGAAGTGGATTGAAGCGGAAAAAGTAAAAACCACTTCAGCGCCAGTCGTAATTGAGCATCTTCGGAAAATGTTTGCTCGATTTGGATTGCCAAAAAGAATAGTCAGTGACAATGGGCCTCCGTTTTCATCTTCGGAATTTGCCACATATTTGTTGCGTAACGGTATCAAGCATACTTTGATACCTCCTTATCATCCGGCCAGCAACGGGGCCGGGGAGAACGCGGTACGCTCAATAAAACGCGTATTAAAAAAGGCACAATTTGAAAACGAAGACCCACATGTCGCACTTAGTAGGTTTCTCTTCACCTATAGGAATGCAGAGCAAACTACAACCGGGCGAGAGCCCGCGGTCCTCATGCTGGGCCGGCGGCTGCGCGGGCGGCTGGACCTGCTGCGCCCGGACACCGCGGAGGCCGTGCGCGCCGCGCAGCTGACGCACGAGAGGCGCGAGGGCGCGCGCGCGCTTCGCGTCGCCGACCCCGGAGATAAGGTATTATTTAGAGACTATTCAAAGGCGGGGCCTAAGTGGCAGGAAGGGGTCGTGACAAAAAGATCAAGTCCTGTTTCATATGAAGTTAAAACCAGCGATGGGCGCATGCATAAGCGTCATGTCGACCAAATTTTAACAAGTAATAAATCAAATAGTCTAAGGAAATCACGCCACTCGCTCAGTCAGGTACTTGACGAGTCACCGATGTCTCCTAATACAACGTCCCCGAGACCTCTGGACGTCTTAGATACAGAGGAGTTTTATGATAGTGAAGCGGCACACTCAGCTGAGCCAGCATCGCCGAGGGCGCCCCCGCGCTCGCCGCAGCAGGTACCGGTACCGTCCGTGTCAGGACCTGATCGTCGTAGTCCTCGTTTAAAGCGCAAAGCTGCTTTGAAATGCCTAGAAAGGTTACAGAACGCTTAGCTGCAGTCGTTGCCCTTATAATCACTTATATCAATACATGTCAGTCATATCAGTTTTCCAAACGTATTCTTACCTAACTAATCTAACAAGTATCGCGTAATAAGGTATAACATAAATAAACCTGTACTGTTTAGATAATTCAACTTAATTTTAAATGGTATTCAATAAATGTACCTAATGCAAAGCAACCGATGTAAACAAACACCTAATACCTACTAAGATAAGAACATCAACAAGAAAATATTAGACCCATAAAATATGTTCCTTCAACTTAGAGTCAGTAGATTTAAGGTTCAATTTTAAATAATTATACGTTGAGTTACTTTAGGAATAACTAATATTCCTTTATTTGTAATATTTATGTTTTGACCTTGTGTCATTAGTAATAAGGCATATACTTAAGTACATGTTCCTTACTCCAATGGTTTTGTGGTCTGTTCCAGTGCATATTGTTTACGACTAGATTTCAACATCTGTTTGTTTTATCTTTTTATTACTGGCACCTACTTAGACGTAATACCTATCGAAAATGTTTTCATAAATGCTACTTACTATTTAAGGTAAGCATTAAACTATGTAAAACCTAAGTTAGTTTTCGTAGTTCTTATCAATATTTTATGTAAACCTTACACTTACCTAATAGTAATACCTACACGTGTACTTTCGTGTTATACATATGTGCCAAATATAAATCTCTAATTTTATTAGTAATATAATTAAAAGGGGGGAAAAGTGTTATGTATACGGGTTTACTATCTGTGCATTAAACGTCAGTCTATACCGGATCGTCTTGTTTCATTGACGCGCCTACTTACCTATCACATATAAATGATGTTTTTGATTCATAAATGTTGAATAAATTGACGGTTTATTTTGAGATTGACGTTTTACAATTAGTATTCTGTTGGTGTTGGTGTGGTAAAACATTTACCTAACCTCCGTGCCTTGAAACACTCGTAGGTGAACTGGAAGAGATTTCCCTCTTCGGGATAAGTTCGCCTTTGTTCAGTCACCGGTAATAACATTTTTTTTTTATACTACGTCGGTGGCAAACAAGTATACGGTCCGCCTGATGTAAAGCGGTCACCGTAACCTATGGACGCCTGCAACTCAAAGAGTGTCACATGCGCGTTGCCACCCCATTAGAAACTTGTACACTCCCTTTTGCTGTGTTAAGTACACAGCAAAAAGGAGTGTACAAAACAAGGCAATATTTTTGCAGCATTCTTTTTGAGCGATGTTATTGCCGATGACTGTTCTACCCGAGGCCCATTTCTCAAAACTGAAAGTTACAAGTTACAAGCGGAAGTTTCTTTCCAACTTGTCATATTAGACATTGACAACCTCTTGTAAATAGGGAACTTGGCTGTAGTAAAAATAAAATATTTTATACCATGCACGAAATAAAGCATCAGATAATTATAAGAAAAACATGGACAGAAGTTATTTTTAAATCCAATTTCTATTTAATACGTCAGGTAGAAATATATAAAGTAACTGAATTGACCGTGACGTCCACAGAACTTAATTTAGATAGAAGAAACAAATTCATATATTTGTATAGGGGCCGAGCGTGTCAAATTTTGTACTGAAGTTGATTCTTGCCTGTAATTTTAAATATGTCTCAGGCTCTTGATTGTTCATAATTTTTGTGTTGTTGCAATTGAATATCACGTAACGAGGCATTTTTTATGTTTTGGTTGACTTCAACTTACAAAAATTGACGCCCGAAAGCAAGCTGCGAGTAAAGACGGACAACTCAGTGGATTTCACTGAGTTCATTTGACACGCTAAGTAGATACGTTTGCTTGATCTATGGTATATATGACATCTGTGGTGACGTCACTAAATTCGATTTCATATAAATTCCATATTAACAAGTCGTTCAAATTCGTTTTGACAATTCTTAAAAAGAAGCTGATTTGACTAGGAGGCAAGTAGCCTGTTGTAACTTGTAGCTTCGAGAAACGGGGCCCAGGCCTACGTCACTCGCTCGCGGTCGCGCGTTAAGTACCTACCCGCTAGCCGTTCATTCGAATGAACAAGTTGCCGAGGGGCGCCACGCGCCCTCCTGTGTACGTAGTCTATTTTTTTTAACCCCCGACGCAAAAACGACGGGGTGTTATAAGTTTGACGTGTCTGTCTGTCTGTCCGTCTGTCTGTCTGTCTGTCTGTCTGTCTGTCTGTCTGTCTGTCTGTCTGTCTGTCTGTCTGTCTGTCTGTCTGTCTGTTTGTCTGTCTGTGTGTGTGTCTGTCTGTGGCATCGTAGCTCCTGAACGGATAAACCGATTTCGATTTAGTTTTTTTTATTTGAAAGCTGTGTTAGTCGGGAGTGTTCTTAGCCATGTTTCATGAAAATCGGTCCACTAGGTCGCGGTCGGGGGTTTTTTCAAAATTTTAATTTTGTGGTTATTTTGCCATTTTTTTATTTTGATTTTTTTAGGGAATTTTAGGTCAATTGTACTCAGAATCACGAGTACTTTCAATTTCACTGGGAGACAAAAAGTGTCCCAGAATTTCCATACATTTTTGTTACTTTCCTCTTTTGTTACCCCACACAACATGTACGGAAAATGGTAACAAAATAAGAAAAAATCGTATGGGACTATTTTTTTTAACTAATAGGATTGAAAAAGCTAGTGATTCTGAGTAGAAATAGCATAATTTTTTTTCAAAAATATTACATTACATAAAAGTGGTGAAAAAAAAAAGAAATGCTCGTATCTACTATTCTTCTGAGTTTTACGTAGTAACTTATTAGTATTATATATAATTGTAACGATAACATGCATGCCTTTCAACATTTATTATATAGCACTAAGCATTCGGTATTCTTAGTCTAATATTTCTTAGTTTGTAAGGAAGACATTGCATGTACGCAATTCATATTCACATACATAGCTTTGACATGTAGTGAACATGGAAATTTTCACATGCCCTGTGGCAGAGCATATTAAGGATCTCCAATGTAAACACTTTATAACATCTACTGTAACGCACCATATGTTCTTGTGAATAAACTTTCATTCAAACTTTCATTCATTCATTCATTCATTCATTCATTCATTAGTTAAATAAAGCGTAGGTATTTGTCTTTGCGGGCAAGTGAAGGATCTGTTACGTTTGTAACTTACTAATAATCTGTGGTACTACTTTGTTGTTTCTTTAATAATGTTTTAGTTTTATTTTTACAATAAACTGTTTACTTACCAGGTATATGCAACGAGTTATACCTAAACTACGACTGCGATATATACTGCATGAACGTCTTCGAAGAGATGACCAAGTTGTTGTCAAAGAACGTGGTCTCAGCGACTGCGTATAATATACACACCTTGTCGCTAGAGGCGCTCATGACGATAATAGAAGCTATTGAGATGAGCAACCCTAAGGAGAGCGAGACGGAAGTCGTGGTTGAGGAGGAGGATAAGGAAAGGTATAGTTTTGTCAGTGTTTTATATAAATAACGAGAGATAGTAAGCTCAAGCTATGTTGGCGGCGATTTTGATAGACTCGACTGTGTCAAGTGTTGAACGTAACAATTTCATAGAACATTAAATAAATGTCATATACAAAGAAAAAATGACCAATGAAGTATAATAGTAGTGAGACTGCTTAAAAAATACAAATTAAAATATTTTCTATGAGAAAATAAGTTAATGTGATCTAAAATTTCATAGAAATTTGATAGTTATAACTTTCGTAACGGCGGGGCTGGACGTTATAGATTACGTCATAACTATGAGATGCCCAGTATAAAATGAGCTAGAAGTGAATCAACAATGAAAATCCGTGATCGTACACTGTTAATACGTTCATACCAGTGGATTTTAATTGATTATTGTTTTTCCTTTCGAACATAAAAACACAATGTGAAAATCCATACTAATATCGGAAAGTGTGTGAGTCTGTTTGTCCGTCTTTCACGACAAAACGGAGCGACAAATTGGTGTGATTTTTTAAGTGGAAATAGTTGAAGGGATGGAGAGTGACATAGGCTACTTTTTGTCTCTTTCTAACGCGAGCGAAGCCGCGGGCAAAAGCTAGTGTTAAATAATATCGAACTTGTAACCCAGTGGACTTGACGAAGAATATACTAATCTTTATACAAGAACAACATAATCGCCTCTGGATATTAATTTAATTTCATTATTTAGCACTAAAATTCCACATGCTGTTGATTTAATTAGGACAGCAGTTCTCGAATAGTTTGTACAAAAATTAAGGAGAAATGAAAATGAAAATGAAAATGAAATATTTATTTTTCAAGTAGGCATATTACAATGCGCATATGAACGTCAAATAAAGCTACGCCGGCTCTAACCCTACGCCTCAGCCTCGAGAAGATTTCAGTCCCCCTCAGTTGGGAGGGGGTATCCACTATGGGACCGGCAAGAAACTCGGCGGGCAACTTCTTTTCAAAACATTACATCTTATAATTAACATGCATTAAATAACAACATACAATTTAACATGCAAAAGTATTCATCAAAGAATATGAACAGACTAGGTACTCTATGGAAATCAATTTCAATAAATTATATTATTGCTTAATAATACGTCGTTCTTCTTCAGAGAAAACATATCAAATTGTCATAGAAGAAAAAGATAATATGAATCTCAATATCATTAAATATGTAATTTACCTACACAACATAAAATATAAAATATTTGATGTGCTTTCTTATCTGAACTGTGTCCTCTATACATAATACAATTATTTTAATTGCTATTCGTTTTTTGTAGTTTCTGGTTCGGGCCATGCATGTTTGTCTGTCAAATAGTCCTCGACTCTGTAATAAGCCTTTAACATCAATGATTTTTTAAGTAGTTCTTAAGAGCTGGGAGGGGTAATCTCAAAGCAGTGTCAGGTAACTTATTATAAAAATGAATGCATTGCCCAACAAATGACTTCTGTACTTTACGGACACGAAACTTCTTTATGGCAAGCTTATTTTTGTTTCTAGTGTTATAATTATGGATATCAGAATTCTTAGTGAAACAGTCTAAATTCTTAACAACATAAATTATACTATCATAAATGTATTGGGAAGCTACAGTTAAGATATTAATTTCTTTGAAGAGTTCTCTTACTGATTCACGTGTTCCTAAGTTGTAAATAGAACGAATGGCTCTCTTTTGTAATACAAAGATAGTCTGTATGTCAGCTGCTTTGCCCCAAACCAGAATACCGTATGACATTACACTGTGAAAATAACTATGATACACTAGGCGAGCTGTCTCAACATTAGTCAGTTGCCTGATTCTCCTAACGGCGTATGCGGCTGAACTTAATTTGCTTGCTAGTTTCTTTATATGAGGACTCCATTGTAGATTTTTGTCCAATGTTAAACCAAGAAACAGTGTTGTATCTACCATCTCTAAGCATTCATCATTCAAAAGTATTTTTGTATCGATTGGTTTAACATTCGGCAGAGAAAATCGAATACATTTGGTTTTCTTAGAATTAAGAAGTAAATTGTTGACAGTAAACCACTGCAGTACATCAGCTAACGTGCTATTAATTACATTGTAATCCGTAGATTTTCGGTCAACATTAAAAAGCAGTGATGTATCATCAGCAAAAAGTACTATTTCACAAAAGTTTTTCACTATACATGGCAAATCATTTATATAAACCAAAAACAGGAATGGACCTAAAATTGAGCCTTGTGGCACTCCTAATTGGACTACAGTCCCGCTAGAGCGAGTTTTGTTAACAACTACTGTTTGTGTTCTATTGCTAAGGTAAGAAGACATAAAGTTTAGGGCATTTATAGACAAACCATAGTGTTCTAATTTCAAAATGAGCGTTCCATGATCCACACAATCAAAGGCTTTTGAAAGATCACAAAATATGCCAATTGCATCACAAGAATTTTCCCAAAAATTATATATATGTTTAATGAGTACCGAAGCAGCATCGGTCGTGGAACGGCCCCTTGTGAAACCGAACTGTTTGCTTGTAAGTAATCTATGTCTGTTGAAGTGTCCCAGTAGATCATTTAACATTAGCTTCTCAAAGACTTTACTTAGTACAGGAAGTATTGATATGGGACGGAAATTGGTTATATCACTCGAATCACCCGATTTAAAAAGCGGTATGACTTTGCTACATTTCATAAGATCTGGAAAGGTGCCTTGTGAAATTGAAATATTATATATTACGGCCAAGTAAGGTGCTATTATATCTATGACATGACTAATTACTTTAACTGATGTTCCCCATAAGTCTTCCGTTTTCTTTAAATTGAGTGACTTGAATGTTTTAACAATATTTACAGAGTCTACTTGACTAAATTCAAATGAATTATTACATTTCTTAACATTAGCACAAAGTAATGAATGGGCTTGAGCCGCAGAAGAATGTAAACATTTTGTGGTGTTAACGGCTATATTTGAGAAATAATCTTCGAATGCCGAGGCAACATCGCTGTTCGACACTATTTGTTGATTATCTGATACAATGTTGACTTGACAATCGCGTGATTTACATTTACCAGCTTCTTTATTTATAATACTCCAAGTTGTTTTCACTTTGTTGTCCGACACTTTCAATTTAGAACTAATAAAGTTTTTCTTGGCAGTTAAACACACTTTCTTGAAGATTCTTGAGTAGTTTCTTACATAGTCCAGGAATTCTGAATTCTTGTTCAGCTCTCTCTCACCATAAAGTTCATAAAGTCTTTTTCTACTTTTGTGAATACCTACAGTAGCCCATTCACTAAACTTTGTTTTAACTTTTGACCCACTAATAGATTTCACTTTGAAATTGTTATTAAATTGATTAAGAATTACATTGAAAACATCTTGATACAAATGATTACAGTCATAATGCGAAAATGGTATTATAGACAAACTATGTAGAATTTCATTTTTGAATGATTCCAAGCGAGATCCAGTAATGGGTCTATATGTTATTGTTTGTGGAGTATCATGAATAACGTTTAAGAAAGCTGCCCTTTGGCCGCTGTGATCGGAATGAAAACAGTTAAATAATTTCTTATCTATACATTCACAGTTACAAAAAATATTATCTAGGCATGTTGCACTAGTCACACCTACCCGGGTAGGTTCAAGAAATAAATTAAATAAATTAAATGATTTAAACAAACAGAACATTTTAACAGTATTACTAGATGACTCGAGCAAGTTAACATTAAAATCTCCACATACAATAACATGTTTTTGGCCCTTGCATACTAAATTCAGAACATTTTCCATTGTAGATTCAAATATGCTGAAGTCAGCTGATGGTGGTCTATAAACACATACAATAATATATCTGTCTAATTCAACACATGAAATTTCTATAGTTCTTTCTATGGAATATTTTACAACATCTTTGCGCTCTTTACACTTCATACAATTTTTAACAATAATAAGGGAGCCACCATGAGCAGCAGATTTTCTGGCAAAAAAACTAGCTAATTTAAAATTAACATAATCAAATATCAACTGTTCTTGTTTCAACCAATGTTCAGTAATACACATAACTTCAACATTATTACTATCTAAAAATAATCCTACTTCTAATTCTTTGCTGGAAAAACCCTGAATATTCTGGTGAACAACGTTCATATTCAGGTGTTTTTCCGCTGTCTTACAATCTAGTTTAAATGAGGCATGGGGTCCTTGGCTTTGTCAGCTGACTGAGACTTATATATAACACTATTACATCTATTTGGCTCAATATTGAAGGCCAATAACTCCACTAAATATACAAATAATTTCTTTGGCAAAAATACCTTCCGTGGAGCTAGCATGAAGCGCTCAATGAATTTATTTAAGTCAAAGAAATGGTACTTTTTATTAACAGCTATGGCATGGTACATTAAAGAATTATAGTAAGCTATCTTACAATTATAGTCATATGATACATTTTCTGCATAAGGTAGTGCACATAATATAATTTTCCCCACACCAGATTTTTCAATAACATTTAGTGTGGACATCAATTTATCTATGCTAAGCTTATCTACATTAAGACTATTTCCTAATAAAATTACTAATGTAGTACTGCTATCATAACATCCCTTTGAAATAAGGTCACATAAATGAGACAAAGTAATGTTTTGATAACAGTAATTTGTCACTTGTTGCTCTAACTGGTAGCTTAATAATGGGCCCATTCCTAACCCAATCTGATCTGAAAAACAACAGTCTTACTGACTGCTCTAGGGGCTGTTTAACTACTGCCGCATGCCTAGTTGTGTCGTGGGCCACATCGGCTTGAATAATCTTTGCTGGTGGCATTTGGCCACAATTACAATGTTTTCCATTTAATAATGCCTTACACCGCTCCTCCAAATCTCTATTTTCTAGCAGCAATTTATTAAAAGCCTGTATGTGCTCCTCAACTTGTTTTTTAGTAGTCTCATACATGGTGGATACTGCCAAAAGCTCATCTTTCAGCCTGTTAATGTCGGCATTTAATTTCAGAAAATTTGATTCCTTGACTTCCAGCTCTGAATGACAGTCTTGAACCCTATTTTTCATAACTGTTAATGTATGTTTTAATTTACTATATTTTTTAATACATGCCTGGCCTTTGATCAGCTTTTGGGTTCTCCTAATATACCTATTAATCTTAATGTACTTTTTTAACTTATTACTACTATTAAAGAATACTATGTGTTTGGAGTCCCTACTCAATTGTGTTTCACCGCTTACCAACTCTTGGTACACATTCTGTAACTGCGAAGCATCATAGTGCTCCCGCTCTTTCCTAAACAAATTAAGTTCCTCATTAGCCGCACCCAGTTCTTCTTCTAACTGTGTGATGCGGGCCAAGGCCACTTCATGTGTCGAAGCGCACTAAGGCTACGCTAGATCGATTTTTCACCCCCGAAACTCCCCACATAACAAATTTTATATATCGACTATCCGTACCGGCTTCCAATTTTTACAACGAATTTCGAGACGTATTTTCCTTACAAATATAAAGGAGCGTGTGCCATTGTAGGTAAGGCATAAAATAATTATGAGAAAAATCAGTGACGCTCATATTACAAAAACGGCCTTAAATATAACTTAATCACGTAATTTTTAGTTGACCTTTTGATATTGATGAAACGAGGTGAACAGGAAATATTTTTAAGGCTCAAATATCTACCACGCCTTGAAAAAGAACAATGTTTTTTTTTTTTAATTTAGCCTCAATAAACCCCATTTCTTCATAACATTCCTAGTACCTCACACCTAACTTTTTTTATCCAGTGGGTGACGCAAGGCACGGAACTCTTCAACCAGAAACCGGAGCGAGGGATTGAGTACTTACAAGAGCACGGAGTCCTAAAAACGCCATTGGATCCCGAAGAAGTTGCGCTTTTCCTACGAGAAAACCCAGATTTGGACAAAAAAATGATTGGTAAGCAAGAAAAACTTTGGCAACATGTAAGATATCGGTTGCAGCCGTCGTAGGACACTAGTTGGATAAAATTTATTGCATCGTAGTCCGTTGCTTCTGGAAAGTTATGTATGAAAATGTTGGCATAATTAATGGAAGATTTTTTTGATTGGGATATGTACATTACAGGCCGAAGTTATTTTTCATCAACTCTCCCCATCCCTCCCCCTCTGCGTCACCCTCTTCCCCCTAGTCTTAAATAGCCGAAAATGCGGTTTTTCGCGATTTCTGACAAAACCGTTGTAGATACAGAAAAAACCGTTGTAGATACAGCGTGTAGGAAAAAAGTAATCCTTGATAAATTTACTACAAATCGTTCATTGACACTTTGGTTCTAGCACTTATAGGTTTCGCGTGATCCATCACGAAAGTTGGTCCTTTGCTGCAATTTTCTTTAGTTAATGTTAAGTTTTCTCCCAAATTGCTTACGAAATCTGTTTGATATTACTAAAATATTATAAACTGAAAATGAATTTCAGGGGGAAAAATCACTACCATGGGTGGGACTTGAACTCACGGCTACTGGATTGATACTCCAGGGCTCTACCAACAGCTACAAAAAGCTCATCCCCAGTCATAGATATACTATATAGATCAATGGTACTCCTAGCGACTACTACCGTGAAAATATTACGTCTTAAATAGTTACTGGAATTCCAAGACATATTGGAAATTCCACCCATGGTAGTGATTTTTCCCCCTTAATTTTATTTTAGTCATGAGTTACAATATTTTAGTTATATCAAACAAATTTCGACGATTTCGTATGCATTTTAGGCGAAAACTTAACATTCACTAAAGAAAATTGCAGCAAAGGACCAACTTTCGTGACGGATCACGCGTAAACTATAAGTGCTAGAACCAAAGTGTTAATGAATGATTTGTAGTAAATTTATTAAGGATTACTTCGTTCCTACGCGCTTTTTCTGTATCTTCAACAGTTTTGTCAGAAATCGAGAAAAACCGCATTTTCGGCACTTTAAGGGAGGGTAGAGGGGTGACGCAGAGGAGGGAGGAGTGGGGAGGGTTGATGAAAAATAACTTCGGTCTATAACGTACATATTTCAATTAAAAAAACCTTCCATTAATTATGCGGTAATTTTAGCTAATTTCCCCTACTAAACTCAACAGCCCGCAATGTAACTAAAATTGCATGCGAGTTCGCACGCCGTCTAAATCAGGCCTTTGTGTCCTCAGCGCTTACCTGGATTCAGATTACTTGGCGAATAGCCGATGATATTCTGAGTGATGGAACGTTTCGGTGGCATGTATTGTCCCAGATTTGTAAGAACCTCTTTTTGACACATGACAGCGACCACAAAACGTAAACTCGCGCAACCTAATGACTAATGCGCAAAAATCAAGTACTTAAAGTACAATTTTTTGACGTGATAACGTCTAATAACTCGTTACTACGGGCAGCATGCACGAAAAAGATGACGTCATTGTCCCGTTCCCCAAGAGAGCGAAAGCGCCATCTATTGGCGCGCGTAGGAACTAAGTAAAGCACCGCAGCTGCGACAGATGGCGCGCCCGTGGTCGTTCGGTGTTGTTCTCGTTACAAAATTAATTATTTTAATTTATACGACTTTTTGACAGAACATATCCCGTCTGAACTCATCATAGATTTAGAATTATTAAACTAGATTGTGTAGTTAGGTCAAAAAGTGTGTCCACGTGTGTTAAGTTCGAAACGAGTGGCGATAAATTAAAACACGACCTACGAATTTCCTTTTCGCACGTGTATCGTACTTCGGAGGGCCATCTGTACTGAAAAACGTCGTTCGATACACGTGCGAAAAGGAAATTCGTAACTCGTGTCGGTTTACCTACATATAGAACACGTTTAAATAAGGATGTTTTGTTATATAAACTTTTTCTTTTCCATTAATATTTACTGAGATATTAGGGTTCTAAGATTAGTAAATGGCACTAGCACTTTAATAAAATTAACGCGTGTCTCGCAAACGGTCTAGGATACAAAATGACAGGTTCGTTAGGTATCTTCAAACGGCCGAAGGCCAAACTGCACAGAATAGGAGCCCCGCGTAAGCGGTGCTCCGTCGATATCGCTTTCTGTCTCTGGCGCCTTAGTAATGCTACGGGAAAATTTTGCAACTTTGCACCACTCTAACTCCTAAATTAGTAGGTTTTTAAAAAAACTTTAATTTATAAAAGATGCTTATTTTAATGCATTCTTTCAAATAAGAACAAAAAAAACGTGAAAAAAGTCCCAGAATCGGGCCCCTTTTGCTATACTCTGACCGCCCCTGTCTATACTACTGTAATGTTTGACGTTATCACGTTAAACTACCGTCCGTAAACCGACTTTACAGACAACCAATTTTTTTATTTATAAGTAGGTTAGGTATTTAGTTTTATCATGTTTTTATTTGTTTGATGTATTTATTAAATAAATATTCATTCAAATGACATCTCAGTAAGTTGACAGAAAAAAAAGTATGAGTATTTTACGATATTAATTTATCACCCAGCCGGCGTATCATGCTGCCAATTTTATCACTTATCCACGTGGATAAGACATCTGTCACTCTCACACTGACATACTTGCTAAAGCGTGACGGATTGGGACCCGTAGCATATTCGTGTCCACGATCTGCATCAAGACATGTTGGAGAAATTGAAACAGCTGAACATAGCGGACCTTGATACCCCGGGTGACGCATACCTCGGCTACGGTCAATTTAACCCTCTGCTCACTAACCATAGAATAGGAGATATCCCCTATATTGTTAACAGGCAGGACCGCAGGAGACCGCTCAGTATAAGATCAGCAGCTCCTAGGCCACATAGATTGTAAGTTAGTTTTAAGTAGTTATTAAGAACACAACAAGGAATTATCAATGCTAGTTGTCCTTATATAAAGTAACTATCATAAATCAGATACACCACACTTGCACTGATCTCACCTAGACTTAAGCAAGCATACACCCCTGAGACTCGATGGGAGCAGGGACATTAATTGTAACCAATATAACTATGAAAATAAACCATTCTGATTCTGATTCTGATTCTGATTCTGCTCTTTCCACGTGGATAAGTGATAAAATTGGCAGCATGATACGCCGGCAGGATTTACTTATTATGTCATTTATCATTCATTTTTATTTTTAAACTAGTGCTGTGGCAGAGTCTGTCTCTTCGATTCAAATGACATTTCATTAAGTTGATAGAAATCGTATATTTGTTTTAGCACCTTGTACATAGGGCCTAATCGATTCAACCAACTCGAAATTAATTGTTACATTTGGCAAACGATACGTCTTAGCCACATCGCAACATACCTACTTCAAAACAAATGTGTCAAAAATGTGAACTTACAAATCTGGGACAATAAGTTGAGGCAATTGGTCGCTAGATGGCGCTGTGCGGGTTGATGAGATTTCTACATCGCGGTATGTCTATGGAGTATCCTTAAGCTATGGGTCGGGTTAGTTTATGACGTGGTAAAATTACTACGTATTTGATGATGGCTGAAGTGTGCAGGGTGGTGGTGGCGGAAAGCTGCACTCTATAGCTTTCCGTTCATGTCACACTTTCCCATGTATTTATTCCCTTGTTTCACTACCCAGACAACAAACGGCGAACCTTTCGCCAACACCGACGCTGCCTTCCGTCTCGCTTACGCCGTGATCATGCTCAACATGGACCAGCACAACCACAACGCCAAGAAACTCAACGTCCCCATGAATGTTGAGGATTTCGTCAAGAACCTGAGAGGGTGTAATGGCACTGGAGATTTTGATCAAGCCATGCTTGAAGCTATCTTCCATTCTATCAAGTAAGTTTACACGTAATTTTGGTAGTAATTAGTAATTCCTGAAAAATTTGTACATTTGGATCACGTCTCCGATTTTGATAAAAATTGTTAGGCTGATAGAATCCATGATGCTGAGCAAGATCCACTAGGTTTCCCAAAATGTCCCAGGTAGTTTGTATGAAACCTTCCTTTTTTTGTTACCAGTTTTCTATACGTTTTCGGTAACAAAAAAGGAAAATTTCTGGAATTGCTGTAATAGTCTTTAGCAGCATGGATATAAACACTGATTTAAACTTTCACGATTATTACACATCATTATTTTTAAAATCGGGACTTAATCGCGTATAACTACATATTAAACTGACCTCCAACGTTTCAAGGACGGCGTTGTTCCCGTGGTCTCGGAGAAGACTGGCTTGAAATGACATCAACACCTTCTGACAGCCGCGCGAGTTTTTCGAACTACCCGCACTTGGTTTTGATTATCAACTTGAACTGTTTGCGCACTAGGGATGTTACTCTGTCGACATACAACACTGACGATATTTGATTTAACGACTGTCGATATTATTTTCGGCTTCCACTTATTAATGACAGGATTCCATGTGGATGAGATCCTAAACCCTTCGTCCCGATTGAAATTGCGATGTTTTTTGATTTCAATGGCTTCACGCACTTTTCTACTGTAGAAATGGCGTTCCGTGGAAAGGACTTTAGGGTCATGTAGTTCGATCCAGTGGTTTGGCCCTGACTCTAACAAATGTTCAGCCACGGCAGACTTGTTGACCTGACGATTTTTCACAGCCGCGATGTGCTCCTTTACCCTTTCTTCTATGGTGCGCTTAGTTTCTCCAATGTAGGAGCTACCACAACTGCAATCAATTTTATAAACGCCAGGTGATTGAAACGGTATAACGTCCTTAGGTGATCTTAGGCTTCCTGCAACTTTGGATAATGGCGTGTACACCGTCTTTATAGAGTACTTTCCAAGTACTGTACCAACCTTATCCGTCACACCTTTAACATACGGCAGAAATGCCGGTTGTCTGGACACCTCAGGACGTTTCCCCCTTGCCTTCCGTCTAGGTTGCCACTTTTTATTCTTGTACCCGTTCCTTCTAAGCACCTCCTGAATATGTGACAACTCATCCTTCAAATATTCAGGGTCACACAGATCATACGCTCTATTCACCAGCGATGAGACAACTGACTGCAGGTGGCGCGGGTGGTGGTGAGAAAGGGCATTCAAATACCTGTCAGTGTGCGTAGGCTTTCTGTAAACAGTGTGAGTTAGGGTTCCGTCCATTCGACCAATCACTTTCACGTCTAAGAATGGCAAACTGCGCTGTGATTCTAATTCGTACGTAAACTTAGTCCTTGGATGAATAGAATTAAGATATTGGAGAAGTTGCTCCACCTCCTGCTTACCACCCTTCATAATACAGAAAACATCATCCACATATCGCTTCCACAACTTCACTGCCCAAGGCTGCAGATCTACACTGGCCTCGATATGCTCCATCCAGATGTTTGCCAGAACCGGTGCCACAGGACAAAATCAACAGGAACAATACACGAATAACATCGACAGACACAGGACAGGAATAATATCGACAGTCGTTAAATCAAATATCGTCAGTGTTGTATGTCGACAGAGTAACATCCCTAGTGCGCAAACAGTTCAAGTTGATAATCAAAACCAAGTGCGGGTAGTTCGAAAAACTCGCACGGCTGTCAGAAGGTGTTGATGTCATTTCAAGCCAGTCTTCTCCGAGACCACGGGGACAACGCCGTCCTTGAAACGTTGGAGGTCAGTTTAATATGTAGTTATACGCGATTAAGTCCCGATTTTAAAAATAATGATGAGCATGGATATAACTTCAATTTCAAGAAGCTCAACGTGCCTATGAATGTTGAGGATTTTGTCAAGAATCTATGCGGTTGCAATTACAATGGAGATTCTGATCAAGCTATGCTTGAAACCATCTTATAATCTATCACGTGAGTTGGTATCGTAATATCATAGTTATAGTCATTGATACAACCAAAATTCCAAGAACCCCATGAACTGCAAAGGATGCAACGGTACTCTTGACGTTTCGAGCAGTCTACGCTTGAGGCAATTTTCATCTTGTTCTCAAATTTTCTTACCTTACTAATATTCTAATTCAATTCTACCAGGAACGAAGAGATGGTGATGCCAGCGGAGCGCGTAGGCCCCGTGCGGGACGCGTACCTGTGGCGCGTGTTGCAGCGGCGCGGCAACACGGCCGCCGGCCGCTACCGCGCCGGACACACTGCCAGGCTGCTGCCCGTCGCCGCTCCGCCACAAGTGAGTGACACAGTATACCAGGAGTGAGATGGTGACGCCAGCGGACGTAGGCCCCGTGCGGGACGCGTACCTGTGGCGCGTGTTGCAGCGGCGCGGCAACACGGCCGCCGGCCGCTACCGCGCCGGACACACTGCCAGGCTGCTGCCCGTCGCCGCTCCGCCACAAGTGAGTGACACAGTATACCAGGAGTGAGATGGTGACGCCAGCGGACGTAGGCCCCGTGCGGGACGCGTACCTGTGGCGCGTGTTGCAGCGGCGCGGCAACACGGCCGCCGGCCGCTACCGCGCCGGACACACTGCCAGGCTGCTGCCCGTCGCCGCTCCGCCACAAGTGAGTGACACAGTATACCAGGAGTGAGATGGTGACGCCAGCGGACGTAGGCCCCGTGCGGGACGCGTACCTGTGGCGCGTGTTGCAGCGGCGCGGCAACACGGCCGCCGGCCGCTACCGCGCCGGACACACTGCCAGGCTGCTGCCCGTCGCCGCTCCGCCACAAGTGAGTGACACAGTATACCAGGAGTGAGATGGTGACGCCAGCGGACGTAGGCCCCGTGCGGGACGCGTACCTGTGGCGCGTGTTGCAGCGGCGCGGCAACACGGCCGCCGGCCGCTACCGCGCCGGACACACTGCCAGGCTGCTGCCCGTCGCCGCTCCGCCACAAGTGAGTGACACAGTATACCAGGAGTGAGATGGTGACGCCAGCGGACGTAGGCCCCGTGCGGGACGCGTACCTGTGGCGCGTGTTGCAGCGGCGCGGCAACACGGCCGCCGGCCGCTACCGCGCCGGACACACTGCCAGGCTGCTGCCCGTCGCCGCTCCGCCACAAGTGAGTGACACAGTATACCAGGAGTGAGATGGTGACGCCAGCGGACGTAGGCCCCGTGCGGGACGCGTACCTGTGGCGCGTGTTGCAGCGGCGCGGCAACACGGCCGCCGGCCGCTACCGCGCCGGACACACTGCCAGGCTGCTGCCCGTCGCCGCTCCGCCACAAGTGAGTGACACAGTATACCAGGAGTGAGATGGTGACGCCAGCGGACGTAGGCCCCGTGCGGGACGCGTACCTGTGGCGCGTGTTGCAGCGGCGCGGCAACACGGCCGCCGGCCGCTACCGCGCCGGACACACTGCCAGGCTGCTGCCCGTCGCCGCTCCGCCACAAGTGAGTGACACAGTATACCAGGAGTGAGATGGTGACGCCAGCGGACGTAGGCCCCGTGCGGGACGCGTACCTGTGGCGCGTGTTGCAGCGGCGCGGCAACACGGCCGCCGGCCGCTACCGCGCCGGACACACCGCCAGGCTGCTGCCCGTCGCCGCTCCGCCACAAGTGAGTGACACAGTATACCAGGAGTGAGATGGTGACGCCAGCGGACGTAGGCCCCGTGCGGGACGCGTACCTGTGGCGCGTGTTGCAGCGGCGCGGCAACACGGCCGCCGGCCGCTACCGCGCCGGACACACTGCCAGGCTGCTGCCCGTCGCCGCTCCGCCACAAGTGAGTGACACAGTATACCAGGAGTGAGATGGTGACGCCAGCGGACGTAGGCCCCGTGCGGGACGCGTACCTGTGGCGCGTGTTGCAGCGGCGCGGCAACACGGCCGCCGGCCGCTACCGCGCCGGACACACTGCCAGGCTGCTGCCCGTCGCCGCTCCGCCACAAGTGAGTGACACAGTATACCAGGAGTGAGATGGTGACGCCAGCGGACGTAGGCCCCGTGCGGGACGCGTACCTGTGGCGCGTGTTGCAGCGGCGCGGCAACACGGCCGCCGGCCGCTACCGCGCCGGACACACTGCCAGGCTGCTGCCCGTCGCCGCTCCGCCACAAGTGAGTGACACAGTATACCAGGAGTGAGATGGTGACGCCAGCGGACGTAGGCCCCGTGCGGGACGCGTACCTGTGGCGCGTGTTGCAGCGGCGCGGCAACACGGCCGCCGGCCGCTACCGCGCCGGACACACTGCCAGGCTGCTGCCCGTCGCCGCTCCGCCACAAGTGAGTGACACAGTATACCAGGAGTGAGATGGTGACGCCAGCGGACGTAGGCCCCGTGCGGGACGCGTACCTGTGGCGCGTGTTGCAGCGGCGCGGCAACACGGCCGCCGGCCGCTACCGCGCCGGACACACTGCCAGGCTGCTGCCCGTCGCCGCTCCGCCACAAGTGAGTGACACAGTATACCAGGAGTGAGATGGTGACGCCAGCGGACGTAGGCCCCGTGCGGGACGCGTACCTGTGGCGCGTGTTGCAGCGGCGCGGCAACACGGCCGCCGGCCGCTACCGCGCCGGACACACTGCCAGGCTGCTGCCCGTCGCCGCTCCGCCACAAGTGAGTGACACAGTATACCAGGAGTGAGATGGTGACGCCAGCGGACGTAGGCCCCGTGCGGGACGCGTACCTGTGGCGCGTGTTGCAGCGGCGCGGCAACACGGCCGCCGGCCGCTACCGCGCCGGACACACTGCCAGGCTGCTGCCCGTCGCCGCTCCGCCACAAGTGAGTGACACAGTATACCAGGAGTGAGATGGTGACGCCAGCGGACGTAGGCCCCGTGCGGGACGCGTACCTGTGGCGCGTGTTGCAGCGGCGCGGCAACACGGCCGCCGGCCGCTACCGCGCCGGACACACTGCCAGGCTGCTGCCCGTCGCCGCTCCGCCACAAGTGAGTGACACAGTATACCAGGAGTGAGATGGTGACGCCAGCGGACGTAGGCCCCGTGCGGGACGCGTACCTGTGGCGCGTGTTGCAGCGGCGCGGCAACACGGCCGCCGGCCGCTACCGCGCCGGACACACTGCCAGGCTGCTGCCCGTCGCCGCTCCGCCACAAGTGAGTGACACAGTATACCAGGAGTGAGATGGTGACGCCAGCGGACGTAGGCCCCGTGCGGGACGCGTACCTGTGGCGCGTGTTGCAGCGGCGCGGCAACACGGCCGCCGGCCGCTACCGCGCCGGACACACTGCCAGGCTGCTGCCCGTCGCCGCTCCGCCACAAGTGAGTGACACAGTATACCAGGAGTGAGATGGTGACGCCAGCGGACGTAGGCCCCGTGCGGGACGCGTACCTGTGGCGCGTGTTGCAGCGGCGCGGCAACACGGCCGCCGGCCGCTACCGCGCCGGACACACTGCCAGGCTGCTGCCCGTCGCCGCTCCGCCACAAGTGAGTGACACAGTATACCAGGAGTGAGATGGTGACGCCAGCGGACGTAGGCCCCGTGCGGGACGCGTACCTGTGGCGCGTGTTGCAGCGGCGCGGCAACACGGCCGCCGGCCGCTACCGCGCCGGACACACTGCCAGGCTGCTGCCCGTCGCCGCTCCGCCACAAGTGAGTGACACAGTATACCAGGAGTGAGATGGTGACGCCAGCGGACGTAGGCCCCGTGCGGGACGCGTACCTGTGGCGCGTGTTGCAGCGGCGCGGCAACACGGCCGCCGGCCGCTACCGCGCCGGACACACTGCCAGGCTGCTGCCCGTCGCCGCTCCGCCACAAGTGAGTGACACAGTATACCAGGAGTGAGATGGTGACGCCAGCGGACGTAGGCCCCGTGCGGGACGCGTACTTGTGGCGCTAGCATTAACGAGTGGCATAACCGCTTTACCGCGACAACGAACTTTTTCTTTTCGCGGATATTTTTGTGATGTTAGATTTGATGGCTCAGGCAAGATTTATTAGTATTACCGACTGCCAGAACGGTTTATTAAAAATATATGTTCTTACCGTCAATTCCTTTCCAGATAACCGCCCTCTCAGCAGCCTTCGAGCGCTCCTCCCCGCCATCTACCGACGACATCCTAACCAACAACCTACAGAACGCCGCCATTTTAGCGCTTTGCGGCATCGAACGCTGCGCGGCGCTACTGTCGCGCTTACCACCGGTCCCGCCCACGTTAACTGTGGACACTTTGTTGCTGACGCTGTGTAAATTCACGGCTTTGCTGCCGCCACAGCCGCACATGCATCATCAAGCTATAGGTATTAAAGTGAGACAGATATAGTAAGGCTGCATCTCTCTCGTTTTGCTTCTGAACGCCTACTCTCAAGCTGGACACTTTCTATGGAATCATGTTTCGTGTGTGTCCTACGGTATTTTTTTTCGTTTTATAAATAGATATACAGGTTGTATTTTGATAATGGGTTAAATAGTGAGGGAGCTACCAGATCCCGTGTTAAAGTGAAAACTCGGTCCTCGATTTCAAATTTATGAACATTGGCGTTTACATATTTTGGAAAAAACGAACAAAGTGTTACAAAAAGTTATTTTTGACGATTTTTTTAGGTACCAATTGCTCCAGAATTTTGTATAGTACTTGTACCTAAAAAACTGGTTAGTAAAGCCACGAATCGAGATATTTTTTTATCACTAGACGGTTTTCTATAAACATTTCCTTTTTTTACAGGAGTAACACTAGGGCAGTCAACCAAAGCGCAACTAGCACTGCGTCGCGCATGCTCCGTGGCCGCGCGACACGCCGACTGCGTCCGCGACGCGTGGCGCCATCTGTTGGAGATCGTGCACACTTTATACCTAGGCAGACTGCTGCCTAAGGTAAATGTATATAGGAACCAGAGCAGGAGTTTTCAAACTGTGGAGTGTGGGGCTAGCAACATTGTAAAGGGGGGCGCGGGACCTTGAGAGACAAGTGCACACATCACACATTACCTAACTAATAGTAAGAAGAGGAAAGGGGGCGTGGACTTTTCATTTTTGACGTGCGTTACTAGAGCTAAACTCCTGAACTTACTTACTTAGGAGCAACAATCAACCAGTGCGTCCGCGACGCGTGGCGACATCTGTTGGAGGTCGTGCACAATTTATACCTTAGCAGACTGCGGCCTAAAGTAAAGTCAGCTAAAGTGATGCTAAGAGCTCATAAACTTGAATAAAGGAGCAAAATTGATATTTTATAACGATAGGTGGCATCACTTAAAGCACCTACTCTCACTGAAATAATTTTTTTCGAAGATTTTGTTGGCTTGACAACACCACTGTACCTACTCCATATCTATAGCGTTGCAGTAGTGACATCAGGGGGGCTACCATGAAGTGCTAAAGCCGTTCAGTTTAGGTTGAGAGAGAGGGACGGAGCTATGGAGCTGCTATAGCTTCGTCCCTTTCTCTCAACCTAAACTGAACGGCTTTAGCACTTCATGGTAACCCCCCTGTTCTATCTTTTAATGTACCTCCTTGTTATAGTCGCAGTATAGTTGTTTAGAAAGTACGTCACACTACATTTCTTACATTAGTTACATATTTTAATAAATATTTAATTGACGTTTTTGTTACAGAGCTTAGTAGAAGCGGAGGATTACCTGTCATCCACTGGGACTGTGTCTTTAATACGTGACGTTAATAGAGGATCAGAAGCAGGCCTGCTCTCTAGTCTATACTCCTACATAGCGTTGGGAGAAACAGGTTAGTTGTGAAAAAAATAGTAAAAAAAAGCTAAAAATATTCAGAAGCCACATGGTGGTGCATTGTGATTTTTAGAGTCCTTTACTCCATAAATAAGATGAGTTTTTTACAAATATGAAATACCGTTTTGTTAATATTTTGTCATATTTCATAATTACATCGGCGAGGAAATCGTCTATTGTTGTTCCTCATTTTCTGAAAATTTGCAGGCATCAGTCTTTCTCTTTCTGGCTTAAAGCACAGTATAATGAAGAGTACTATTGTATCAGGCAGGCAGTATGGCCACTCCCACTCCCTGATGAAAGTGCTGCCCAACCCCTCTCGGTTACCTCACAGTTACCGCCTGTCAAAAACGGCGACCTGTCATATTTCACTCATACAAACATAGTGTGCGTTCACCTACACGAGCTTAGACTGTATGCTAGGAACGCGCCTCTTTCATATATTTGATCACCAGTGTCCGAGGTGTGCTTAAAGTATGAGAATAAAAAACGATAAAATCATCTATAAAACGCAGAAAAAAAATGTACGGAATACAATTTTTTTTAAATTATAAACTGGCCAGTGATTGACCTTAGTCGCACCTGATGGAAAGTGACGACAAGGCCGAGGTTGTAGCTCACTGGTTCAGTAATAGCCTATTCACTCTTGACTTGAATACACCCAGATTGTATTCGCCCGGGAATACAGATGAGGGGAGCATGTTCCATTCCTTAGCAGTTCGCATTAGGAAAGAAGAGGCAAACCTCTTCGTGCGAATGAAAGGTAGTTCGACAATGTTTTGATCACATTACAAGCGCCAAAAGCTTACTGACTGAAGCGCCATCTTTGTTTTAACTTCATTTCCCTATTTTAGGTCAATGCCATGGTACTACCACTTTCCTTGAATTATTTAAAACTAGCTTTTGCCCGCGGCTTCGCTCGAGTTAAATTCGAAAATTGTGGAATGCTTCATACAAACTTCCACCCCACATTTAGAGAAGTGGGGGGGGTTAGAAAGAGACAAAAAGTAGCCTATGCCACTCTCCATCCCTTCAACTATCTTCACTTAAAAAATCACGTCAATACGTCGTTCCGTTTTGCTGTGAAAGAAGGACAAACAAACAGACACACACTTTCCCATTTATAATATTAGTATGGATTAGGGTTTGCAATATCCGCCGATTTTTCGGATCCGGATATTTCGGATCTTAAAATATGACGGATCCGGATATCCGGATTTTTCGGATAAAACGGATCCGAGTTGAAAAGTTAGCTTTTTATAGGGGTTTCGTCAAATCAAAGCTGCTGTTACTGAAATAAAATAATTTTAACTCACAAAACGACATAAATATAGTGTATTATTGTGTCATTAACTTTTTAGACAAACTTTTTTAACATAATTAATGTCACTCTCATTTTACAGCATATAACATTAAACAGTAGGCAAATATTTTTGAATGAATGAATGAATGAATGAATGAAATCGTTTATTCACAATGAACATATGTTTACAAAAGGTCTTGGATTACAATAGTGTGTCCCTTAATATATTCAGTCTAGGTAGACGTGTGAAAACAGAATGTCAGTGATATTATGATCACTCAGTCATAGTCAGTTTTGTTTAACATAAGATAACAGGGTAATTTAGTGTTCACTAATACCTCCATATTTACTGGGACGTCAATCTTCTGTAACCACAGCCAATACATCCATGCAGAAGTAGGAAAAAAAGTTAAAATAATCGTTGGACCAGGGAGTGTCAATATGTAACTACACAAAAAGTATTACACTTGTAAAATATGTCACACATATTTAGTTATCATGTACCAATTTCATGAAATTACGCTTCAATGCCTACTTCCTGAACCTTTAATACTCGTAGCTCATTAAATCCGGCTGTATTAGAACAATCTTCCATTATTATATATATAAAACTAATAGAAATCGGCTGAGTGGTTCCAAAATACTGTGGAATGAATTGTCGCCAGCGGTATTTCCGGAGCAATACGACCTTCAAGAAAAGAGCTTACATCACTCCCAGCTTAAAGGCTGGCAAGGCACCTGCAATCCTTCTGGCGTTTCGGGAGTCCATGGGCGGGAGTGATCGCTTACCATCGGGCTACCTGCCTGTTAGTTAGCCTCCCATCTCATAAAAAAAATGTGGCTTTGGATTCAGCCTATAACATTTTTATAAAAGTAATTAATTTCTCTTTAAGCTTAAAAGCATCCATTTCATTCGTTTCTGCTTATATACAAAATTAATAATTTATCGTTATTCCTGTCGGGACGCATCCAGTTAGTAACGACTAACGACGGCAGTTTTAAAAACGATGGTTTACTGTTCATTTCGTTTACTTAAGAAACATTAAGTACTTAATACATATTAGTTTCATAGATTCTTCGCATAGCGTAATGTACCTAACCTAACAGCTTGATATTTTATAGTATTTGAATGAAATAAAAGTGAATAAACATTTTAAGCTACAAAATACACGAAATAATTCATAAGTTTTATTCGAAAACTCTTTCTGGTGTGGATCGATGGCCATATTTAACGGATCCGTATTATCCGTATTATCCGGATCCTATGAGTCCTCGGATCCGGATCTCAAATTCAACGGATATCCGGATAATTCGGATATCCGGATATCCGGATCTCAAACCCTAGTATGGATAGACAATAGGCTAGTTTCCTATACTTGAAATAAAATATTTTATGCAGTGCACTAAATAAAGCACCACATAATTAGATGAAAAATACGGACAGTAGTTATTTTTAAACATAATTTTTATTTAATAAGTCAAAGAGAAAGATATAAAGTAAATGAATTGATCGTGACGTCACTCCTCAGTATTTCATAGTAATGCCGTACTAACAAATCGTTTTGACAGTTCATAAGAAGAAGCTGATTTGACTAGTAGGAAACTAATCGATGGAATCAGGCGTTACTTTGCGGAAATCCATGTTAATCGTAAACTAGAACTTTCCTTTGCTAATCCGCGAATAGATAGATAACGTGCAAGTCAATCAGTGCTAACCTGTTATAATTACTTGCGTATTTTTTACATGCAATTAATTTTCCCACCCTCCCACCGCAAAAATAAAAATAAATACGCAAATAAATATAACAACCCACCACCAAAAATACAAAACTCGACACGGTGGGAGGGTGGGAAAATTAATTGCATGTAAAAAATACGCAAGTAATTATAACAGGTTAGCACTGATTGACTTGCACGTTATCTATTCGCGGATTAGCAAAGGAAAGTTCTAGTTTACGACTAGTAGGAAACTAGCCTATTCTATGTTCTAAATTGAGTATTTGTCCCAGGTATGCGGACTCCCACGCCACACGAGAAGGCGCTAATCGACACAGCCACGGAGTGCGTGGAGAAATGCAACCTTCCCGGCCTGCTCATCATGGAGACCAAGTTCCTGCAGCTAGAGAGTTTGCAGGTAATCTACGGAGTTTGCAAAGACATATGTAACTCCGTATATACAGATAAAGTCTAAGAAAAAAAACGTACCTCTGAACCATATAGAAAAGGTACGGTGGCCTATAGATGGCGTTACACCTTTAGGGGACGCTCGGCTAGATGGCGCTAATATTAATATATGACATTTTAACACATGTCAAGCTAAGAATATGGGCCAAATTGTCAAAACGGAGGTTCAAAAGTTTTAGGCCTGTGTCGAGAGATGGCAGTCTATGCACTGTGATTACACATTTTACTTTGACAGTAACTCTCTATAATACTCGATCCTCTTTGCTACGTAGTTTGTAATAAGTACTTTAAGGGAAGAGTTGAGACATACATCAGTAAAAGCGGGTTATTTGTATAGGCATAGTTAAGTGACATCTAATCAGTAATCAGTATCTTTATTGCTTCCATAGGTAAATACATGGTGTTATATTTCGTTAGTTCAGCTATGAAACCCTGTAGGGCACTGCAATATGACTTAAATCTAACTTATCTAAATACATAGTGATAGTTATCTATATCTAGCGACAATCATAAACTAAATCGAAATCGGTTCATCTGTTCGGGAGCTACGATGCCACAGACAGACAGACAAACACACACATAGACAGACACGTCAAACTTATAACACCCCGTCGTTTTTGCGTCGGGGGTTAAAAAGGAAGTTCGAAACGAGTGGCGATAAATTAAAACACGACCGAAGGGAGTGTTTTAAATCGACACGAGTTACGAATTTCCTTTTCACACGTGTATCGAACGACGTTTTTCAGAACAGATGGACCTCCAACGTTTCGACCTGACAAGAAGTGAACCATACTAATATTATAAATGGGAAAGTGTGTGTGTTTGTTTGTCCGTCTTTCACGGCAAAATGGAGCGTCGAATTGACGTAAGTTTTTAAGTGGACATAGTTGAAGGGATGGGGAGTAACATAGACTACTTTTTGTTTCTTTCTAACCCTACTTCCCTAAAAGCTAGTTCTCTATATACTCGATCCTCTTTGTCTTGAGGTAAAGATAGTTTTTATATAATGAAATGTTTTTGACAGGAACTGATCCGCGCCATGGTGACAGTGGGCGCCCCGCCGGACGCTGAAGCGTTGCAAGCGAACCCGCAGGCGGAAGATGTCGCTGTATTCTTCCTGGAGTTGTTAGGGCACACCCTTATACAGAACAGGTTAGTAAATCGTATAATGCCGGAAAACACTAGGGGTTTCAATATTATTTTACTGGAATAGGGTATTGTTCAATTGTGTCGCTTAACTTCAAACTTGAGTAAATCCATTCTACTATAAGGTTGATAATCTTTCAGCCATGTTCAACCTTAAAGAAAAAATATCTGGGCGACCGAGCTTCGCTCGGTTTTGTTTCGTATCCTTGGCTGTGTCGCCATCTAGTTCTAAAATAAATAGTACCTACATCGAGCGAAAGAATTCTCAGTCTTAACAACACAACTACTCCACACGAGATGGCGCGCGTTTCGCCACAAAATCTCAAAGAGTGTATTTTTCTATTCGTGTTACCCTTGACCTGTGTCGCCATCTAGTATTTGAAATAAATAATACTTACATCGACCGAAAGAATTCTCTCTTAACAATACAACTACTCTACACGAGATGGCGCGCGCAGAAAAACGCATGAAAACTCGCGTTTTCCGGGACCTAAGGATAAGTTAGATCGATTTTTCACCCCCGAAAACCCCTACATAACAAATTTCAGCGAAATCGTTAGAGCGGTTTCCGAGATCGTCGGTATGTATAAATAAATAAATAAATATACAAGAATTGCTCGTTTAATAGTATAAGATTAGATTTACCCAAGTTTGAAGTTAACCGACACAATTTATACTCAATTGAATTAAATTTGACTTCCACTTGGTTTTTCAAATTAAATCATTTATTTGCTAGAATAATTCTAATCAATTATTGATTATTGCTCATTTATTATTAAAAGAAAGTGTAAAGGAGTGTGTAATCACTGTAATCAGTCTTAAAGTCATGCAAATATTATATAGAAACATTTTAAAACAGAAGTATAACAAAATTTTTGTGACGCATCCGCTCAAATAAAGTTTTGCTTTAAAAAACGTCATGAAAAAAATACTACTGTATAACGAAATAAAGTATATTTACTTAATTACAGCTCTGAGACTTGGGAAAGGTATGGTGACAGTAATATTATATTCTAATTCGAAAATACATCAATATGTATTTCGACTTCGCTATGCTCTTTTGTTATCCTTTCATCTCTGACTTGTTAAAAATATGTATTGAAATTGTAAATCAACATGTCAGCAATTTATCGCCCATTGCTGAGTTTGCCACTTATCCCGATTCTGAGGTAGTCTCATCCAGTTATGACCCGCAATTTTTTTAAAAAGCTGGATATTGATTTTGGTCTTACAACAGTCGAAAGCTGAGTTAATTCCGCATTTTAGCCATTTCCTAACACAATATTAATTTCACAGAGATCGTGCCTTAGAAGTGTGGCCCGAAGCTTCATCCCACTTCACTCGCGTCCTCCTCTGGGCCATGAGTCGCCCCGCCCCCACGCCAACAAGAGTCCTGACCACATTACTGCGCACTTGTGCCCGCCTCATGCGCTCTGAAGTGTGCTGCGCGCGAGCCCTCGCACATCTACACACGCTGTTCCAACTGCCGCATACTGTCTTCACGAGACACGCCGTCGTGGTGAGTTATAGTGTTACAAACAAGAGTCCTGACCACATTACTGCGCACTTGTGCCCGCCTCATGCGCTCTGAAGTGTGCTGTGTGACTACCCTGTCACACGCGCAGAAAGAAGTGTGATAAAGGATCGACATAGTGAATGTGATAAAGACGTATTCTGAATTTGATTTTTCGTCATAATACCTTATTGACATCATTGTTAACTTGTAGTTTATTTCCAGATATCCTGCGGCCTGTACGAGCTAGTAAAGACCTCTGCACAAAACGTTCACACTGCCGAGGAGTGGCAGGTGGTGTTCTCCCTGCTCTGCGCCGCCGGCGCCGGCGCCTGGCCCGCGCACATAGCGCCCTCTGCCAACAACACTGGTAAATACAAATCTTCCTCGGTCCCACATTACTGAAGATCAGTATCACGACCATATTTGACGACCGGTCTGGCTCAGTCGGTAGCAAAGACATATATAACTCCGTATAGACAGATGAAGTCTAAGAAAAAAACGTACCTCAGTACCATACAGAAAAAGGTACGGCGGCCTAGATGACATTACACCTTTGGAGTACGCTCAGCTAGATGGCGCTAATATTAATTTGACATTTTAAAACATATCAAGCTAAGAATATGGGCCAAATTGTCAAAACTGAGGTTCAAAAGTTTTAAACCTGTGTCAAGAGATGGCAGTCTATGCACTGTGATTACACATTTTACTTCGACAGTAACTCTCTATAATACTCGATCCTCTTTGGTCGGTAGTGATCCTGCCTGCTGAGCCGCGGTCCTGGGTTCGAATCCCGGTAAGGGCATTTATTTGTGTGATGAGCACAGATATTTGTTCCTGAGTCATGGATGCTATATATATAAGTATGTATTTATCTATTTAAGTATGTATATCGTCGCTTAACACTCATAGTACAAGTTTTGCTTAGTTTGGGGCAAAGTTGATCTGTGTAAGGTGTCCCCAATATTTATTTATATATGCAGTGGGTCCACAGTTTGCGGTCATGCGCCATGTGTGTTGCGCAACTGTATGAACTAAACTATTTTGATCAACTCATGCCGCTAGAGGCGCTAGTATCGCGTGTTGCCAGCTTTTGCCCCAAGCTGCATGTATTAACTCGTAGAGTTTACATAGTATTTGATGATAGCGCGAGCGAGTTATAGTTCGCCGCTGAGCTATGAACAAATCTCTCGCTCTCTCTCTTTTACTTACACGGAAGCGACTATCTTTTGTTCTTTTCTATCACTATGGTGATTTTTTTCATTTTCCTGTTTATATTGCAGCTTCCAGTCGGTCCGAAGGTTCGGAGGAGGAGGGAGAGAGACGGCCTACATCAGCCTCGTCTGACAGCGAACTGTCTCAATCGCCACGCGCTCATGGGTGGATATTGGTGAATAGATTTGTCTATTTATTAGTATCAAAGACATATCGTCACTACTTTTAAAAAATCTCGTTTCTCACGCTGTTCCTCAAAGTTAAAACGCAGTAAGTCTATATGCATTCCATACATACTACAATTTTCTTTTCATAGACAGGCGAAGATACAAGTTTTTTTAATTAAAAGTAGTGACGATATAACACTCCGTATAGACGGATAAAGTCTAAGAAAAAAACTTACCTCAAAGCCATAGAGAAAAAGGTATGGTGGCCCAGATGGCGTTACACCTTTGGGGAACGCTCGGCTAGATGGCGCTAATATTAATAATATTTGACATTTTAACACATATCAAGCTAAGAATATGGACCAAATTGTCAAAACTGAGGTTCTAAGCTTGTGTCGAGGGATGGCAGTCCATGCAGTGTGATTACACATTTTACTTCGACAGTAACTCTATAATACTCGATCCTCTTTGGTGAACTGTAACATAAGTAGTACCACATTTTCTTATCATCTTTCCTAGACCTAATATGAACGAGGCTAAGAACATAACCAATTTTTGCATAGCGCTTGTAGAATAAGATCAAGATAAGTTTGTGGTTCGAATTAATATCTATATACTTTTTGGTCTAAGTACCTATATAAATATATATTTTATGAGTATTTGTTTATTTATTATTATATATGTATATATTGGTGTATTAATGTAATTGTATATGTATATATTTGTTACCATGTGTATACAAAATTTGCATTTAATTCTTTTAGTGGTTGTACATTTTTGAATTGGTCACTCATCGTTAATTCGCTTCTACTCATTTCCTCAAAGGTTGACTGGAAGAGATCCCATTAAGGGATAAGTCCGCCTACATTGTATATTACTGACTCTGTAACTATGTCTCTTTTGTTTCCTTTATGTACAATAAAGCTTATACATACATACATAAGTTGGGAAAGGTTTTGATAGCCTTGTCTGCACAAGGTTTGACATCGTAAGATAGAGGGCAATTTTTCCGATTTTGAATACGGAATAAATAAATAATTGAATATTTGTTTCACTGTCACAACTGCTAACAGCATGGCTTCAGGAGTTCGTTAGATCATAACCAACACAACTTTTTTCCCAGGTCAAAAATGAGGCCACAACTCCCGACTCAGACTTCGACACGGACCAGCTAACGTTCCTCCCGTACAAACGAGCAGCGTTATCGCGCTGTTGCGAGGCTCTAGCACTAGTGGTGCGCGACGTCGCGCACGTGACGCCGCACAACTGCCGCGCCGCCGTCAGAGCCGTCAGGATATTCGCGCACGCCACTCTCACTAGAGGTAAACAAACTAACGCAAAAAAAAACATGGCTGATGAAATCACATCTATCAGCATCGAGCATTTTGTGTAGGAAAGAGTTGTAACTCCGTACATCAGTAAATGCGGGTTATTTGTATAGGCATAGTTAAGTGACATCTAGCGACAATCACGCGTCAAATAGCGTGAATTATCAGTACCACTACTCGATACTAGGTGGCAACTGTGTCTTAGCTAATATTCATATTCATATTTATTGATATTGCACATATACATTACACGTCAGAAACATAAACATTCATTATAACCAAGTAATTCTTATTACTCTAAGAATTAAATTATAAAATTTATAAATGTATTCTATATAATTTAAATACATTATCGCGCTAAATATTACATTTCAAGGAATTCATTGATGTCATAGAAGGCATTATCAATAAGCCATTTTTTTTATTTATTGTAAAATACATTATCATTGGATATAGCGGTTATTTGTTTGGGGAAACAATTATACATTTACAACTTGTTGAGATAAGGAAGTCCAATGGTATTAATCAGTACTCTGTTTTCAATTCGTCCTGCTTGTTATATAAGTTGTAAACTGTTTTAATATTACATCTCTTTAAAGCGAGAGTAAATAGGTATCTCATAGGTAAGCGTGCTCCACCGTAGACCGCATCATCACTTACCATCAGGTGTGATCGTGGTCAAACGTCTTCCTATTCATACTAAAAAAATAGTTATTTGTTATACAAGGGGGCAAAGTTGTATTTTAACGCCGAGTGTGGAATTGAAAAACGAGCAAGTGAAAGGATTCTATAGTTGAACCACGAGCGAAGCGAGTGGTTCGAGAATAGAATCCTGAACTTGCGAGTTTTTTAACACACGAGAAGTAAAATACATTTGCACCCGAGTGTAACACAAAACTTTTCCCCTCACTATAGCGAGGAAACTACAACGCAAAAAATTCGTTTGTCACTACTTCCAGTAGTTCCACAGGTGGTAAATCATCTTTATTACTAGATTCACCTACTTTTATGAATTTTAAAGCAGTTAATTTAACTTTATTCAAGGTAAAATTACTTTACCCACTAGTGGATAAAATGCGTTTTTACCCGCTGGTATTAAAGGACAAAACACGTGTTTCCGAGCTAGTGAGGGGAAAAAAACATTATATGTATAACTAACCAGAATAATGATTAATTGTTATTAGCTAAACAGAAGAGTAAGACGGAGAGGAGAAAGCGGCCGGGCTCCGCGCGCCGAGGCAGTTACGAAGATAGCAGCGAAGAGGAGGACGACACTCAGGACCAATACCACATGGTCAGTTTGCAGGTACGCTCCGCTTAAACAAATGTCGCTAAACGCTTGTCCTTAATATCCTATTATAATAAATACATGGGTGAATCAACTTTTTCTTGCCTGTTATTGCCATGGTTACGGTCCCCTGAGTCACGCTGGTTTTATGCAAAAGTATGCTACGTAAACTGTGCAAACATGCATTTTTCTGGTGTTAACAAGCCGTTTCTTTAATTTGCCAAACATGGACTACATGCATGCTTGCATAATTTCAGTAGCGTAATTTTGCATAAAACCAACGTGACTCGAGGGACCGTAACCATGGCAATAACAGGCAAGAAAAAGTTGATTCACCCCCTTAATATCCTATTATAATACGTACGTATTATATTACGTGTAGTGACGGGTTAAGAATGTCACCACCCCCTTTCTTCCCGTGGGTGTCGTAGAAGGCGACTGTGGGATATGGGTTAAATTGTGGCGTAGGCGAGAGGCTGGCAACCTGTCACTGCAATGACACAGTTACGTTTTCTTTCAACCCCTTATTTGCCAAGAGTGGCACTGAAACTTGAGTAGTTTCATGTGCTCTGCCTACCCCTTCAAGGGATACAGGCGTGATTGTATGTATGTAGAATATTTGTATAGCAACGCCATCTGCCGTAAGATTTAAACGTTTTTCAGTGTTTGAGTAATACAAACCTGTGATATTGTTTCAGCTCCTAGACCTTATGCACACGCTACACAGCCGGACAGCGCAAATATTCAAGTGGTGGCGAGACGAAGCTGACCAGGAACAAGGTAACAAGCTACTTACCCTCATACCCTAACCCATATTCATAAAAAAAGTTACTGAACTGATCAGTTAAAAGTGATTTGTCCTTTTCTGTCATGTTGACTTATGTATTTGTGAGATAGGGACAAAACACTTTTTTATCTAATCAGTTCAGTACTTTTTTTATGAACAAGTGTGTAATTCTTTATGCGTACAGTTTACACTTTTAAAAATGTATCATATTCTCGAAATTTAAATTGACGTTTAGTACGTATTTAAAAAAAACGTAGTATTTTAAGAAAACGTAAATGAAGAACACGTACGGATATCATAAAATCAGGAATTTTGTAAAATAATTTTTTTAGGTGCTGAGGAATACGACTTATGGGAAGTGGCATGGAAGCCGTTGTTGCAGGGTATCGCCGAATTTTGTACAGACAGAAGGAAACAAGTAAGCATTTTCCTTATCAGTAATTACTAATTCAATGAAACCTGTTCAAAACGTGTGCGACAAAATATGAAGTAAAATAGTAAATCTATCCGTCGCTGGATGGCGTTAGTAGTATTCAGTTTTTGCTACACTAGCGCCATCTTGTATTCATGAATACAACATTTCGAATGTATGTATATGAATATTAAAAATGTATAGTCGAATCCTACTAACTCGGCAGCTATTGTAAATAAGTGTTATTTAAAGTAAATTTTTAGAGGAAAACGTACTTTTTGTAGTACAATTAAATAATCATATGTATTTATTCTAGGTGGCGAACAGTGCCATAGCATACCTCCAACGTGCGCTCTTAGCGCCCGGCCTCCACGCCCTAGGAGGCGCCCGGTGGGAAGCTTGCTTCGCCAAGGTGTTGTTCCCTCTGCTCGACTCAGTGGCCCCCGCGCACGCTAGCCGCGCTAATACTATACTGTGCAAGGTATGCTTTATGGTTTACCAAATATCACGCTAGATGGCGCTGTACAGGAAGCGGCGATTTCTACATCGCGCTAACGGAGATCTTATTGGGATCGTATAAGGTTCGCCAAGGTCTTGTTTTCGCTGTTGGAAGATGGATGTAATAGACATGATGGATGCTGAGTCAACGGGGTATGTCTGAGTTACATTGAGATATTTTATACACATTCGCCTTGTGGTTTAAAATCAGTGAAAAATGTATAAGAATAATTATAAATTAAGAACGACCGCTCTGGCTAGGCTTGTGCCGTTTCGTTCGTTGATCGGAGCGCTCCGATCTCGTTCAATCGGTCCCACGAACTAGTTCGCTCTTTTAGGTCTTTTGCTCATTTAGTTCAGCCAGACCAGCGACCACTGCGGTCGGAAAGATCAGAACGTATGGGACCGAATAGTGTCAAAATGATACGAATAGTCCACAGATAGTAACATTCCGGGCCGAAAGGTTGTAAGTATCCGAAGTTTAATATGAAAACTTGACGTTTTTTGTTGCTCTGCTAAGTAGCTCTCGCTCTCGGTCGGCGCAGTCACACACTCGTTCTCGATCCAAACCGCGCGCGCTCGCCGATCCTATACTGAACTAAATGAGCAAAGACCGATTCTCAGAGCACGGAAAGATTCAGTTCATTTTGGTCATTGATGGGATTTTATTCCTAACAGTACATAGTTCGTGAACGACACAAGCCTAGCTCTGGCGTAGTCGGTAGCGACCCTGCCTGCTAAGCCGCGGTCCTGGGTTTGAATCCCGGTAAGGGCATTTATTTGTGTGATGCTGATGAGCACAGTTATTTTTTTGAGTCATGGATGTTTTCTATACATATATATAAGTATTGTATAGTATATCTTTGAGTACTCACAACACAAGCCTTCTTGAGCTTACCGTGGGACTCAGTCAACCTGTGTAGAATGTCCTATAATTTTTATTTATTTATTTCCAGGTGTTCCTTCACCATCTCTCCGCTTTATCACCTCGACCAACGTTCGGCGCGCTCTGGCTTCGCATAGTGTCAGTGCAGCGGGCCCTCCTCTCGACACCCCTGGACCCACTCACCGAAGCGGCCCTGGAGTCGCTCAAGAACATGATATTGGTCATGCACTCAGTGCGGGTAGGTACACTTTCTGAATGGACCCTTGATGATTGCTCTTTCTGAAGTAAATCCTAACGCAGAGGTAATGAGGGTTTTCTGAATCGTTTTTTCCGCCTGGCGTCAGCGACACTGAGAAGCCAGGGGTCCATTTCTCAAAACTGAAATTTACAAGTTACAAGCGGAAGTCTCTTTCCAACTTGTCATATTAGACATTGACAACCACTTGTAAATTGTAACTTGTAGCTTCGAGAAATGTTTCCATGACAACCCATACGATTTGACAGTTCGCGCACTTGTAATACAAGACTTGTACCTTTCGAGAAACGGGCCCCAGATCTTACTGCCAGCAAACTTAAAAATCAACCACAAATTTTTGAAGCTTGCTCTCAGAAAGACCGCCTCAGTATCGCCGGCTGAAAAGAAAAACGATTCAAAATACCCTCATTCTCTCGCGCGGCAAATAACCAATGTGCCTTGCTCAAGTATTGTTCGGCCGTGTACACGAAATGTTCTATTGGCCCATTGCCGCACCTCGCAATGACGTACCTATGGACCCTATTATGTAATTTTGCTGCTTTGTACAACCTACTATCCTGGCACAGATATTCACAACTGCGGACGGCTACAATGACCTCTGGTACATCACGTGGGAGAAGATCGGAGAGTTCCTGCCTAATCTGAAAGACGAGCTTTTCCCTGAAGGTAATAAAAAGGAGATACAGAGTTCTTTATCCCAGTGCTGTGTTAATTGAAATATTAATCATAATTAAGTAATGAAAACGAAGCAAGCACTTTCTTATGACAATAAATACAAACATTACCTATAGATAGATACAACATAAAGAACAGGCTAAAGTACAATGTGAAATTCATCCTTAAGGCTCCAGTACACAATGGCCTGTGATGGGCCACGCTTTGCAATGCACAATTGTAGGCCACGATCACTTGGTGTTCACACAGTGGCGCATGTCTCATTGCTGGCTGGCAAACCACTTGCGATGGACATAGAAGTAATTACGGCTGCGGCTATTTATTTATAAACTGTTTACAAGTATTACAGGCTCAGATTGATATAAATCAATAAACTTAAAAGTTTCTTCATTGCTCCACGATACTGATATTTTGAGCGATCAAAAATTCTAGTTCTAGCAACAAAAAAGTGCACTATCCCGGTCAGGCGGTCGGTGACAAACTAAACAATGGCCGATTGTGTGAACACCACAGGCCACGCTACGCCACGATTCCTTTGAAGTGTGCCCAAAAAACCGACAACTCCCCGATTGCGCACCACGATTGACAATTGTCCGCCATCATACACCATTACCCCCTGTACACAATGGCGATGGCCTGTAGTGGGCCAGCATGGGCCATTGTGTACTGGAGCCTTTAAGGGGGATTTCTTCTAGTTAACCTATGATACATAATAATATATACATTCTTATGTGCGCAAAATAAATGTTAATTTACGACTTGATTTGTTTGTGCCTTTCTAATATTTGCCAGCTTCTATCGATCGAAAGAAAAGTATTACGTTTTACCTTTATTTATTTATTTTTCAGCAAAAACCACCAAACCCACACAACCTCCTTCTGCCCCTGCGCCCCCCACCATCCCACAGCCGCCACAGATCTCCCCCACACACTCACCAACTCTCCAACCTTCGCCCCCCACCCTACAGCCTGCACTGAATGGCACCCCACAGCTGGTAGCGCCGGTGCCAGTCATGCCAGTCAGTGGCATGGTGCCTATAAGGAACCCACTATACGATCAGACTGGACTGAGTGCTTCAGTGTTGCTACAACCTTTAAATGAGGTATACTTGAACATTTACATTTCTAGTGAAAAATCAAATGGGCTAAATTTCAGTGTCCTGAAACTACTCATCGAAGTCTTCCAGCCCAATTACTTTGTATTTATGTAGATATATATTTTTGTGACGCAGCTCTGTGGCAAAATATTCCATAAACAATTTAGAACAATTTATAATATTTAGGGCCGGTTTTTCAGTCGCCAGATAAATATATCTACCAGATAAAGTTATCACTATCCTTTTCATCACACGTATAAATGACAATGACAGCTAACATTTATCTGACAGATATTATTTATCTGGCGATTGAAAAACCAGCCCTTATTTTAATTAATTCATATTATTAATTCATCTTTCTTTAATTGGCTCAAAAGTTCTATCTTACATAAAATTAACAATTTCTAAAATAAATTTACTTTTTTTCAGATGGTCTCCACACCAATAGGAATATCCCTTCAGTCACAAATACCAACACTCTACCGCGCCCCCGAGCAGATACCTCAACCACAACCGGTACCACAACAGGTACCAGCCCCACAAGTACCACAACAGGTACCAGTCCCACAAATACTACAACAGGTACCAGTTCAAGTACCACAGGTACCAGTTCAACAAGTACCGCAGGCTCCACTTCAGCAAGTACCCCACGTGGTACCACTAACACAAGTCTTATCACACCCAATACCACCAGTACCTCTCCCTCAACCTTCACAAGTATCGGTACCTCAACCGACCAATCCCGTACCTCAAGTACCGACCAATCCGGTACCTCAAGAACCACCAATTCCTCCAAATGACCCAAAGCCATCCATAGTAGATTTAAACTACGACATAATCGAAGTAACTAAATTAAAACAGAGCGAACTCTTCGCCGAATATATGACGAACCCGTACAATGACACCACAATATCTCCCAAAGAGGCAACTCTATACGATCCTGAGGACCCTAAACCCCTCTTAGACAAGAAATCCCTGAGCGCAAACGCGACACCTATGCATATAAAGAAGACACAGTTCGGTTCCACAGACAATGTGACACAGAGCTTTAACTTCACTAGCTACTTCGGTTCGGTCAATGAGTTAGTCACAGGGTCGGACGTATTCGACAGTTTGACCGGCGAAGGATAGCTTGAGTGTGATTTTGGGACTTGGTTGTAAATAGTTACCTAGCCAACGTCACAGTCGATTACGCTTCGTAAACTCTCGCTATGGCTCTTCTGTAGTGGTGGGTATAGGGTTGCAAATAGAAAAAAAAACATGAAAAAAAAAAACAAGCATCATTGATTCTTCTAAAAACGGTTGTTTTTTTTCAGATGAGATAATAATACGCTAATAACGGTTATTTGTCATTTCTAAAGGTTCAATAACAATAACGTAATTTTAATTCGATAAATATTCAGTATACAAACGTTTATTGGGGAATCCCCGATGCGGCGTGGAGCGTGGAGAAACGGTGGTGTTGCCAACAGTAAATGGCGATAACTACTAACTACAGGCAGGCAATTATGTTCGCGCGATAAGTGATAAAATAGCAGGCCGTCCCTATCGCACTATTTGTAAGTGCGATAGGGACGGCCTGATATTTTATCGTCTATCGCGCGACCATGCTTCCCGTGCAGATTTAGTAAATGTTTTAGTTTTATAAATTGTAAATTAAAATTTTTAAATCAAGATTTTGAGATATACGAAAAAAAATATTTTCCAGAAAAAAACTGTTTTTTTTCATGTTTTTTTTTCCAAGCCAGAAAAAAACCGTTTTTTTTTTGCAACCCTAGGTGGGTATCGCCAAGTAGCGTCAACGATTGTCACTTTGGCTAGGCCTACAGAGCTCTTATGCCATTTCTGTTTAGTGACTTCGATGCAGTCGATTATTGTTTGGCGATTTAAATTATTGACTAGTCTGTATTTTGGTTTGTGCAATAAGCGGAAATTATGAACAGTTTTAAACATACCAACTTGACAAATGAAACAATGTAAATTATATTCTTATTTTTTAATAAGTAGGCGAAAGCATCCCGCCAGGTGGCGCCACTACTAGTGCCTGCTGTCACTGTCAAATCATATTTTTTGGCAAGACAAGTTGAGACTCCGTACCTACTAAGGTGGCGACATCTGTCACCTTTTAGTGTGACCAGAAATAGATGACTACGCGTCATGAATGATTTTGTTCAATGAATTTTATTAGAACTATTTTGTTCAACGGGCGTTTTCCAAATTAAATCCCGAATATCGAATTTCACCATTTGTGTTTGGGCTCATTCTTCTCAAAATCACGAGCTGATTCGATCCCGACGATAAAATAATGTGTCCTATTTTTTTTTCTTTTACGTCACGATTTTAGTATGAACTTACTACGAGCGTGACGTATTGGAAAATTTGGAAATCCGCATTTTGTATGGAAAATTTGTAACACATTTGACACATTCGATCCCGACGGTAAAAAAATGTGTCCGATTTTTTTTCTTTTACGTCACGATTTTAGTATGAACTTACTACGAGCGTGACGTATTGGAAAATTTGGAAATCCGAATTTTGGATGGAAAATTTGGGACACATTTTTTTATCGTCGGGATCGAATCAGCTCGTGATTCTGAGAAGAATGAGCCCAAACACGTCCAGATCTGGTGAAATTCGATACTCGGGATTTAATTTGGAAAACGCCATACTTAACTGAAGTGTCACCGCATACATCAGAAAAACACCGCCCTCCTGACAATAGTCTTATATTTCAGGTCAGTCTGTAATCATATTTGGGACCTATATTGTCAAAGCACACACATTCACTACCAGACTAAAAATGGCGCACTACGTCAGAAACCGGTCGTAATTTATAACCGCCTGCTTGTATGGTGAGAACCCGCCCAGCGGGTTCTCCGGCATCCGAGCAAAGTTTACGAGTGCCCACTAGGCGGGTTCCTGGTTGCGAAAGTGTTAAGTCGTAATTTATAATGACTTAAGCCATGTTTTTAATTTAATAAATCAATACTAGAGCTCTGTTATTATTGTTATTAGTTAATGACACTAAAACTTGAGACGTAACTTTTGCAGACCTTAGTTATGAATATCATGATACACAATGTATTTGTAAAAAAAACATCATCTTTATTCGGTTATTTCGACGATAAATTTATATTTTAATTGTTGATTACACTCTGTATGATTATCCACGGTGTAACAGGAGGAAACCGAATAATTTTAACATCGTATTCCTCATCATATTAGAAGAATAAATTTCATATAAACTTTTCTGGATTTCGCCTACTTTCAGAGTTATAAGCATTTAAAAAAAAAACTACTTATTATTTCTCAGAATAAAACACTGTTTTGATGGCGATGATGTCGTTATCGGACATAATCTAACTATCCTCGTTGATAGATGTCAAAAAATAACTAGCAACTCATTGCAAAAAAGTAGTTTTTTAGAAAAAAAAAATATTTTTATTTTAAGTGCCCGTTTTACAAAAAAAAATTTTTTTTTTGGCGAAATTTGTTTGACGTCATATAACGTTTCATCTTTATTCAGCCCACCGAAATGCGTAGTTAAAATATTTCTGTATCCTCATGTTAGACCGTGTATAATGTTTCATTTGTATGACAATATGTAGATAATTGAAGTGTGTCATCTTACCCAAAGGTATAGAGAATAATATTTGTTGAAATATGTTCGCAAAAGTTATGCCTCCTAGCAATATCGTTATTAGAATAGTTGGGTACTTGACACTTCGGCCTAGTATCTGTGTATTTACTTTTATTTATAATATTTACATTCCACGTACTGTTTTTATTTTGTTATATTATTTATTTGAAGCCGTCAGAAGTATAAATATACCTAAAACGATAGCCGTAATGTCATAGTCAAGTTTGTAGACAAAAAAATTGTAACAAATTAACTGGTTGTTTTAAGGTGCATATCCATACTCGACAACAATGGCAGTAGCCTGTACTGGTACCAGATTATAAATATTAATATCTGAGATAATGTGGATTATTCAATCACGAATCAAGATTAACTCAAAACTGTTTTTACAGTTACCTCGAAAATGCTGCTTTGAATTAAACAGCGATAGTACTAAGAGGTTACCATCATTAGAATTTATTTCATATACTTACTTATACCATACAAACCAATAACATCAGCAGACAGCGACATCTGCCGTCGAACATGGAATGCACCTTTATGTTAAATTAGCAGCTGGCGGGCAAGCACGGTAGCGTTATATAGACTGTCATGTTGGCACCGCGATGCGACGCGATAAGCCTTATGACGCTATCGTGCTTGCCCGCCTGGACTGACGCGTCCCAGCTAAAGGAGATTGAACTTTCTGCGCAATACACACATTTCATCAATTGCCAGGGCCACACCGATATCTGACATTGTAATATGAACTTTAACTACCATCAAATGGGGCTAATAGGGATGGCGAGGTGAATAGGGGCTAGGCTTAATATGATTTGCCGTCTAATTTCTTAAAAAAAATAAAAATACTACAGACATTGTATCATTCAATTGTTATGATACACTTTGTGTAAATTTTAACTTCTGATTAGCAGAAACGTCTGCAATCGATGCCACTAGGCTTAGAATAAATTTAAAAGTGGAAAATGTCTGCCCTTTAAGAAGCCTTGGCGTTTAAGAAGTTTAACACTCTTACGGTAGATGTCGCTACGGGTCCCATTGACCTTAGTAGTGGAAAATTTCGCTGGCTTGGTTGAAGTATTGGTGGCTCAGTTGGCAGAGCGTTGGAGTATCGATCCAAAGGCCGTGAGTTCAAGTCTCACCCAGGGCAGACATTTTCCACTTTTAAATTTACACTTTGTGTAAGTAGACATTTAGTAAATGTCCGGTAAATTACATTTTAAGTCTCGTTCCTATTCACCCCGGCATCCCTATTGACCCCTTGACTGCACAGAAACTCATATTATTCCATTAGCTTTAAATGCGCCCCTATTCCTATTCGTCTTTTGATGTAAATACATAGTACAGTTTCCATCAGATACGTCAAGAGTGATTTTAAGCCTCTTTTGTCAAAGTGTGCGGCCCTCGTGGATTCATATTAGCCGTGCAGCGGGGTGGGGCATGCGGCGTGCATGTTAAACAATTGAAGCTCATACCTATAAGTGTCCTGCCGGCGTATTATGATTCCAATTTTATCATTTATCCACGTGGATAAAGCATCCGTCACGCTTTGGCAAGTATGTCAGTGTGAGAGTGACAGTTGTCTTATCCACGTGGACAAGTGATAAAATTGGAAGCATGATACGCCGGCTGAGTCGACACTGCATAGCTTGCACTAGGACCACACCCCGCCCGCTGCACGCCGAGTCGGCCAAGACCACTCAGGCTTTAGTAGGTACTAAGAATGCGTGTTTAGGCATTTTTTTTCTTTCTAGAATGCCTCAGCCGTTCAAATACATCTGAGGTTCGTAGCCGAATGGCACAAACGCTCACGAAACGAAACGCTCGTAGATATCTATCTCTATCGCTCTTGCGTAAGGGCACGACAGAGCCAGACTACCTTTCGTTGCGTTTCGTATTCGTTTCGCGTCGCAGAAATGCCATTCGGCTACGGCACCTGTACAGTTGATTGGATAGCTCCATTATGAAAATATTAGTCAACTTCTATAGAATTTATAGTATTAATGATTTACTGACTTCAGTACCAGGGTTTTTTCAGGATGTAAATTGTAATTAATCGTTTCGTTTTGTATAGAGAGATATATAACCCTATCGATGTAATATATATGTTTAACAATTTATTAATAAAAGTGTTTAACAATTTTATTGTTGTGTTTTGATAGATAACCCTCCGCGTCGATCCTTTACGTATAGCCACAGAATATATAATAGTACAAGTACAGAAGGCTCACTCCTTTGATATTCACAAAATGCCGCCATTCTAAATTCGTTACTACAATAACAAACGGACCGCACGCGAGCAGCCGACGTTGAATTCTATTGCGCCGCGCGAAGGTCGTCACCAGTGAATAGGCCGCGAACTCGCGGCCGCCAGCATGTACTTCTTTTACGTCACGATTTTAGTATGAACTTACTACGAGCGTGACGTATTGGAAAATTTGGAAATCCGAATTTTGGATGGAAAATTTGGGACACATTTTTTTATCGTCGGGATCGAATCAGCTCGTGATTCTGAGAAGAATGAGCCCAAACACGTCCAGATCTGGTGTAATTCGATACTCGGGATTTAATTTGGAAAACGCCATACTTTACTGAAGTGTCACCGCATACATCAGAAAAACAGCGCCCTCCTGACAATAGTCATTTATTATTACTGGTCAGTCTTTAATCATATATGTCAAAGCACACATATTCACTACCAGACTAAAAATGGCGCACTACGTCAGAAACCGGTCGTAATCTATAACCGCCTGCTTGTATGGTGAGAACCCGCCCAGCGGGTTCTCCGGCATCTGAGCAAAGTTTACGAGTGCCCACTAGGCGGGTTCTTGGTTGCGAAAGTGTTGTCGTAATTTATAATGACTTAAGCCATGTTTTTAATTTAATAAATCAATACTAGAGCTCTGTTATTATTGTTATTAGTTAATGACACTAAAACTTGAGACGTAACTTTTGCAGACCTTAGTTATGAATATCATGATACACAATGTATTTGTAAAAAAACATCATCTTTATTCGGTTATTTCGACAATAAATTTATATTTTAATTGTTGATTACACTCTGTATGATTATCCACGGTGTAACAGGAGGAAACCGAATAATTTTAAAAGCGCATTCCTCATCATATTAGAAGATTAAAATGTCATATAAACTTTTCTGGATTTCGCCTACTTTCAGAGTTATAAGCAACAACAACAACAACATACAATCACGCCTGTATCCCATAAAGGGGTAGGCAGAACACATGAAACTACTAAAGCTACAGTGCCACTCTTGGCAAATAAGGGGTTGAAAGAAAACGAAACTGTGACATTGCAGTGACAGGTTGCCAGCTTCTCGCCTGCGCCACAATTTAACCCATATCCCACAGTCGCCTTCTACGACACCCACGGGAAGAAAGGGGGGTGGTGAAATTCTTAACCCGTCACCACACGGGCACGGGAGTTATAAGCATTTTAAAAATAACAATTATTTATTATTTCTCAGAATAAAACGCTATTTTGATGGCGATGAGGCCGTTATCGTACATAATCGAACTATCCTCGTTGATAGATATCAAAAAATAACTAGTAACTCATTGCAAAGAAGTAGATTTTTAGAAAAAAAAAATTAAGTGCCGGTTTTACAAAAAAAAAATTTTTTGGGCGAAATTTGCTTGACGTTATATAAAGTTTTATCTTTATTTAGCCCTCCGAAATGCGTAGTTAAAATATTTCTGTATCCTCATGTTAGACCGTGTATAATGTTTCATTTGTATGACAATATGTAGATAATTGAAGTGTTTTCCATCTTACCCAAAGGTATAGAGAATAATATTTGTTGAAATATGTTCGCAAAAGTTAGGCCTCCTAGCAATATCGTTATTAGAATAGTTGGGTACTTGTCACTTCGGCCTAGTATCTGTGTATTTACTTTTATTTATAATATTTACATTCCACGTACTGTTTTTATTTTGTTATATTATTTATTTGAAGCCGTCAGAAGTATAAATATACCTAAAACGATAGCCGTAATGTCATAGTCAAGTTTGTTGACAAAAAAATTGTAACAAATTAACTGGTTGTTTTAAGGTGCATATCCATACTCGACAACAATGGCAGTAGCCTGTACTGGTACCAGATTATAAATATTAATATCTGAGATAATGTGGAGTATTCAATCACGAATCAAGATTAACTCAAACTGTTTTTACAGTTACCTCGAAAATGCTGCTTTGAATTAAAAAGCGATAGTACTAAGAGGTTACCATCATTAGAATTTATTTCATATACTTACTTATACTATACAAACCAATAACATCAGCAGACAGCGACATCTGCCGTCGAACATGGAATGCACCTTTATGTTAAATTAGCAGCTGGCGGGCAAGCACAGTAGCGTTATATAGACTGTCATGTTGGCACCGCGATGCGACGCGATAAGCCTTATGACGCTATCGTGCTTGCCCGCCTGGACTGGCGCGTCCCAGCTAAAGGAGATTGAACTTTCTGTGCAATACAACATACATTTCATCAATTGCCAGGGCCACACCGATATCTGACATTGTAATATGAACCTTAACTACCATCAAATGGGGCTAATAGGGATGCCGAGGTGAATAGGGGCTAGGCTTAATATGTGATTTGCCGTCTAATTTCTTTAAAAAATAAAAATACTAAGACATTGTATCATTCAATTGTTATGATACACTTTGTGTAAGTAGACATTTAGTAAATGTCCGGTAAATTACATTTTAAGTCTCGTTCCTATTCACCCCGGCATCCCTATTCACCCCGTTACTGCACAGAAACTCATATTATTCCTTTAGCTTTAAATGCGCCCCTATTCCTATTCGTCTTTTGATGTAAATACATAGTACAGTTTCCATCAGATACGTCAAGAGTGATTTTAAGCCTCTTTTGTCAAAGTGTGCGGCCCTCGTGGATTCATATTAGCCGTGCAGAGGGGCAGGGCATGCGGCGTGCATGTTAAACAATTGAAGCTCATACCTATAAGTGTCCTGCCGGCGTATTATGATTCCAATTTTATCATTTATCCACGTGGATAAAGCATCCGTCACGCTTTGGCAAGTATGTCAGTGTGAGAGTGACAGTTGTCTTATCCACGTGGACAAGTGATAAAATTGGAAGCATGATACGCCGGCTGCCGGCGTATTATGATTCCAATTTTATCACTTATCCACGTGGATAAAGCATCCGTCACGCTTTGGCAAGTATGTCAGTGTGAGAGTGACAGTTGTCTTATCCACGTGGACAAGTGATAAAATTGGAAGCATGATACGCCGGCTGAGTCGACACTGCATAGCTTACACTAGGGCCACCCCGCCCGCTGCACGCCGAGTCGGCCAAGACCACTCAGGCTTTAGTAGGTACTAAGAATGCGTGTTTAGGCATTTTTTTTTCTAGAATGCCTCAGCCGTTCAAATACATCTGAGGTTCGTAGCCGAATGGCACAAACGCTCACGAAACGAAACGCTCGTAGATATCTATCTCTATCGCTCTTGCGTAAGGGCACGACAGAGCCAGACTACCTTTCGTTGCGTTTCGTATTCGTTTCGCGTCGCAGAAATGCCATTCGGCTACGGCACCTGTACAGTTGATTGGATATTCCATTCCATTATGAAAATATTAGTCAACTTCTATAGAATTTATAGTATTAATGATTTACTGACTTCAGTACCAGGGTCTTTTCAGGATGTAAATTGTAATTAATCGTTTCGTTTTGTATAGAGAGCTATATATACCTATCGATGTAATATATGTTTAACAGTTTATTAATAAAAGTGTTTAACAATTTTATTCTGTTGTTTTGATAGATAACCCCCCGCGTCGATCCTTTACGTATTGCGCGTAGGTTAATATTGGGTTGCAGCAAGTTGCCAAGGCAAAACAAGGTAGAGATGGATTTTTTTTATCATAGCAACACTTTTCTGATACAGAAGTGTCAAAATAGTTGCCACATGCAATGCTATTTACATAGATGGTGGGGTTATTTTTTTTATGCCAGGCCCCAGGCCGTACAGAGGATTACGAAAATATCTACCTATAAGAAATATTAGTGCTTTATATAGTTAATACTTCGCAAGATGCACCAATGAATTCAGCCGGTGGTGTAAAGGAATTCTACTGCGTGCTTTTACTATTTTAATATGTTTTAAGGAGTTAGGTCAGTGAAATAAGAATTCTTTGGTGCATGTTAACCGAAGTTTCTGAGAAAGGGGATAAAGAAAACATGGCATTTATATCAAAAATCAACAGTATAATATATATTTACATTATTTACAGTTTTACAATCGAGAGCGCCTTCACAGAAGGCATAAATTAGGCACTTAACAGTCTTTCACACAGATTCACACACGGGACACGTGCAGCGGTCTCTTATAGTAGGGGGGGTGAGTTCTAAGTAAGGGTGGGGAGTAGCTCGGGGCTTTGCGAGGGGGGCAAAGCGCTTTCCTCCAGACAACAGCTGATTTCCGCGACCACGCCCAGGCGCCAGCCGCTATGCCGCAAGCGAGCCACAGGCAGATTGAAAGCCCATTCGATCCGACCGTTTCTTCCTGATTCCCGGCCTCTAGAGCTGCCAGTAACGCCAGGCCGGACTGCGTTTCTCTCAGGCGAGATTCGTAAACTCTCACCGCTGTACCCGCGGCGGCTAATATTAAATATAGAAGTCCGCAGACGGCCGCTCGGGCGGCGAGCCTTCCGACGCGCTTTGCGCCTCGTGAGTCTAAAGCTCTTCGCACTCTCATGATGCCTGGACACGCGCCGAATGCTAGCGCGATAGATGTCACGAGCAATGCACCTCTTGGCACGCCTATCAAAGCCGCAGCGGCCGCGTCTGATACGACACACGTCCCTGTCAGCTCGTCTGCTGTCACTCTTCTCAAAGCCAAAGCTGCCGCTGTCCAAGCGCCGGCCCAGCCCCAGGCTACTGCATGTAAATACGCTGCCGCTCTCTCTAGAACTTCCGTCGACCATTCGCTAGCAGCTGTTAGGTACCACGCGACGCACGCGTTCGCGAACCAAGCATCAGCGGCCAGTGTAAAGTAGTAAGTTATAGAGAAGAACGCTACGCATGTAGTGGATGCTAGCCCGTCGACGGCGAGCGTAGTTCCCGAGCAGGAGACTATCTTAGCTCCGAGCCAGCCGCGCGCGACGTACGCTAAGGCTATGATGGCGTGGCACGCCGCCATCCACACTACCGGCCTCTCCGGGTAGCGGTATCTCGACGGCTCCGCGCAAAACGTAAGCAACGCGAAGGTGGTCGATAGTAGGGAGAACCAGGCGAGGGTAGTCATGAGGATCTCAGCTGTGCGCTTGTCGCCTTGCGTGTACTGGGCTGGTTGTCCGCACGCGGGCCAGCACTCTCCTGTGGGGGCTCTAGTGTGCGCCGGTGGGCAGCCGTGTTCGCGTAGATCTTGTTCGTGGAACGGCCACCTTGGTGGTGGGGGTGGTTCTGGTTCGGATTCGCTGGCGTTGGGCGGGCGCATGCAGAGTCTCCTGTCTGCTCTGAGCGGGAAGGCGGTGCAGTCTAGGGTGAGTTCGTGGAGTTGTTGCTTGCAGTCGTCGGCGACGGTCTCGCAGAGCGCGCGGCAGGCGCTGACGGAGCCGGAGACCTCGCGGGTGCAGAGGGGCACGAAGGCGGAGCACAGCAGGAAGCGCGCGTGCGGCGAGCACCCGCTCGACAGGATGCCGGCGAACGCACCCATCTGGAATAACGAGAAATACATATTTAGCACTTGAGTCTCTAAATACATCTAACAACTTTTGAATTAGGTTTTCAAACATTTTAAGCCTCCGCCACACGTAAAGCGTTTTGATAGCGTAGCGTTAGCGGTGCGCCGGCGGAACGCTGGCGTTCCGCTCGCAATCCGCGTTCGTTAGTTCCCGCCGGCGTCCGTTGGGCGCAACGCCAGCGTTCATCCGGCGCACTGCTATCGTTGCGCTTCGCTAACGCTCCGCTAACTCTCCGCTACCGCTCCGCCTACGCTATCAAAACGCGCATGTGTGGCCGAGCTTTAAGAAGACTGATGAGTACATTAGAAATCGACGTTACGAGTACATTAGGTAGGTATCGATACGTTTAAAAATAATGCTAAGGCCGAACAAAAAATCTTAACCACGACTTCACGCCTCATCACACCTTTTTTGCCACAAAAGGCAAATGGTCAAGGATTTTTTTGCCGCATCTACTCGTACAAATGCATCTGTAGAACTAATTATCGACAATGATCTATCTACAAATGTACTACAAATGTACATATGTAGGTACGCCATTAATACCTATAATTAAGTAAAGGTAATGTTCTATTAGCCTCCCTTCTAATCGCACTAATCAAATCAGTAACAGGAAACTGCCAACCCGTTCCTCTGTTCCCATGCCAATTCTGGCAAAAACAACAAAGTGAACAAAGGCAAGGTCGCGTTTTTGCGGATGTCAGAATGAAGGGACTCCGACTGACGAGGCAGCTTTTTGTAAAGGGTCGCGGTGACTTGTGTGACGGGTTTAGGGCGGTGAAGTTTGTCTTGTGCTTAATTACTGATTTACTGACGACGAATTAAGGAATAGTGCGATAATAAGGTAGGGCTTCAGAGAGGCTAACATGTGTTTATGTTTGTAGGTAGGTAATGTAATGATGATGTCATGTATTGGCGCAACATTATTTGTGGAAGTTATTACTTTTTAACCCTCAAAAACCGACGGGGTGTTATAAGTTTGACGTGTCTGTCTGTCTGTCTGTGTGTATATCTATCTGTGGCATCGTAGCTCTCGAACGGATGAACCGATTTAGATTTCGTTTTTTTTTTGTCTGAAAGTTGAGTTAGTCGGGAGTGTTCTTAGCCATGGTTCATGAAAATCGGTCTACTACGTCGCGGTCGGGGTATTTTTTTAAACTTTAATTTTGTGGTTAGGTTATTACATTGTACAGCTGTTTATTGTTGACATAAACTAATTCGGCATTATGTCAGTATGCTATGGACATGCCATGTAAAAAATCGACGTGTAAAAAAAATTTGAAGAGGTATGAGTAATACAGATTTACTTTGCCTTTGAAAATGTAAGGCAAGGCTTATTTTAAACAAGTTTCTAAGCAAAAACACACATTGCATGCCTGCAGCGGCTGCGGACTTTAACGGTTCGCCAGGCATTGTTAATGTGGAGCAAAAACGGAACCTTGGTCCTCGGCCGCGAATGCCGCAATTAGGGATGCTTCTGTGGGAATGCACGCTTCGACGGACCTGATATTTCGGGCATGCAACTGCATTTAGACTAAGTTTGATGACGTGAACGTTTGTTTGATTTATTTCAATGTTAAGGCATGATTTTAACTGCTTAGAAGATATGGTTTTATCTTCTAAGATCGGCCAGCGGCTGGCTTACTGTTAATATATCTTTATAGGACTCATTTTACACTCTTATTAAGTAGTTTGTATTTATACACAATCTTTCGTATTGCATATTTTGTTTAATGTTTAAGACAAAATATTAATACTTATGTAGTTTATTGTTATTGAATAGCTAGAAGACATCTATCTAGCGTGCAATATGAGGCATAGAAAAAAACTTCAAAATCAATTTTAATAAATTTAGCAATGCCGTAATAATAAACATACCGTACGGTAGCTACGAGAACCATTCATACTTCGATCAAAGAGATCACTGATATGGTACCAAATTCATTCATATTTGCCTTCTAAAAAAATATCTATTCAAGTTACAACAAACTTCCTACTTCCAAAATTGCGATAACAATCTACAAATGTCTCTGTCAACACGGAAGCTCCGATGCAATCTAAGTTAAGATCTTATCTATTGAATATCCAATTCAAGTCCCTAAAAAGTATCAAATCCCGTCTAATATTACGTGAACCTTTTAAAGGTTTTTTCTAAACTATCTTTTCTTATACTTTTGAAGACTTTTTACTTAGATAACCCGCCGATACCCGGCGTGTAATTCTATTAGGTGCGCGAGCGCAGGAAAATTTAGTTCACAAGAACCTATTATGAAACATGTGTCGTGATAGTATTTTTAAGTCTACCTACTTCTATAATTATAACTAGGTTCTTCAAATTTGAATAGTCTTAACTTTGTCATGGCAAAGGCCAAACAAATTGTATGTTGTTCTCTCATCTTCGATGCAATTGCGGATAGTCAGGTGGTGATGGTGAGTGTTGTATAACAACAGCGACAAAACTTTGATTTCGTGTTGTTGGCGCGAAAGGGTCAATGGGTAATAAGTGTTTAACCTAACAATCAATCTCTATTATTTACGCTACCTGAGATTCTATACCGCGAAAAACAAAAATCTAAATGTCTTCATCTGGCTATTCGAGCACCGTTTTGCAGTGGAAGCTCTGTTAGTTCGTCTGAGGCCTCGAATTCTGTGCATTGGCTGTTCTGTAAGCCATTGCAACAACACCGCTATTCATCCTATTACCGCGGCTCGCCGGTTTAGTTTTTACAAACACGGGACAAAGACGGGCAAACAAACTGTTTGCGAGCCGAAGAGCCTTCTGATGTCCACGTCGTAAGGTAAGATGCTTTGGTTAAGGGGCAGCTATAACTTTAACTTCATCGTATCGTACCTATTAAATATCGTACTGACGTCAAAAGTTTATTTTCATATGAAAATTCGCATGAATTTTTCACTTTTTAAACGTTGTTTGGAAGATTATTATTTTAAAAGTTGTACGTTTTGGACGCGAGAGTAAGGTTACGAATAAAAAATTAAGCGATATTTTTTTTCGTTTCCTACGTTCATAAAAAAATAAGTAAGGTATTTTTATTACAGAGAAACCACAAAAGACAGATGGAAAGACATTCTTTACCACAGACCACAAGAAACATCGTACTGATCGAAATAAATTACTCCATTGACGCAATGCTAGGTTCAATTATAGGTAACAATTAAATGTAGTTGCGTCACCAACAAGTGTATTTTAATTACTTAGGTATTTACGAGGCAGCCGTTTTTGAAACACAAGATCTTTTGTAATGTACCGCTGAAGGCAGGCTGTAACCGGACACATGAAATAACAAACATGCGATATTTAATAACATACATTCGTGGAAGTGGACTTCGGTGCGAAATACCTAAAGATTTAATTTAACGTTTGGAATGTTCTCACGTAGTTTAATGTAGGTAACTACAGTACCTCCAGGTACCTAACACTAGTTATTAATAACATTTAGCTGTGCGCATGGGCTTTACCTAACAGAAATTTAGAATATTGATAATTTTGCGATGGAAGACAAACCAGCCAGATTCTAGGTTGAATGACAGCGACTCAACTCCGCAGCTGTCGTTTAAATCCCAGCTGATTTCAAGTCAATATAAACGAATAAAGGCATTTGTTTTGAGTGGATAATGGAACATTAGACCACCATGAAACTGTGACAACGTCAATGTCCTCGATATTACCTTAGAAAGAAAATCGTAAGGAATCTCATACCATTTGTCAATTTGTCATGGTTTCTCGGTGACATCACGGACATCGCTCCACTTCACTCGTTGACAGCACGTATCATCTGTCTACTGTCTACCCCTTAACAAAAGTTAGATCAAACATTCCCCCAAGTACTTTCGGATGTTTTCGATCGCTTTCAAGGGTCTATTGATACGTACACCAACTACTTACTTCATACATTTAGTCGAAAATAGACCTTGTTCGTATAAACAGTCAGTTTAATTGAACTTTGTATTAAGTATGATCTTAATACTTCACAGAGTTTGTTTACATTTATCTAATCCATTGAGGTTTAGAACCGTATTTATTTGGTCGAATAAACATCTTGAGTGCCGAATCGTTGAAATGACGGGGCTAAAGAACTCTTTTATAACAAGCTACCATTTCAGGGTTCCATACAAAAAGTTATCCTTTTCCGAGAACATATCTGATGTTCAGTTAACCGTATAGGTATTTAAAACATTTAATAATTGATGTGTTATGCTCTGTAACTCAAGTATTTAAAGACGTGTGGCAAGTATTGTGCAGTTACAGAGACTTGAAATACCTTTCTGGTATATTTTAGTTAGGTACTTAACACACATTTTCGGATGACTTAGAAATTCAAATATTTAGGTAGATTTCTGAAATGAATGCCTCGATTTGTCGTAAGTAGCCAGACAGTGCCGTTAGATGGACATTTAAAAGAAGTAGAACTGACAATTTTCCCGCATAGCAAATTATTGCCATGATTTTCTCAGATATAAATCGTCGCTTAGAAACTACTGCCTTTTAAGATGGAATGAGTTATAATTATAACAGATATACTAGTACTCTTTAGATAGTCCAAACAGGTGGACAACCAGCCGGGATCCATTTTGGTCGCACATCAAAGCTATTTAGTTTCAGCCACTCACAGTAAAACAGACGTTAAGTTAAAGTTTGGTATAAACATTCATCAACCCAGCGTCAGCGCACAAAGCAACGTGTGACAAAAAAATAATTACCGGCGCGGCCGAAAATAGCCTGCGCCGGCGCTTTGATGTCAGCCAGCGCGTATCGTAGGGCTGGCGACTAATAAGTTTTAGAAATACTGTAATAGGTGGATGATTAGAGGGTTGGTTGCATTTTAGGAGGACAATCTAAATGAGGTCTCCACGAGCACCTTTGAGACCGTCATTACTTTTTAGAATGCGATTCGGAACCGTGCGGTGCGTATGCGTACTAATACGCACAGTAGGTACTAGTACCTAATCAGTGCGCAAGTTTTGAGAAAAACAAAAAGACAAGACAATAAAAACAGGTACCATGAGGTGGATAAAAAAATATAAATAAACTACGACTAGTTATCATAGTAGGTAGTCGACCAGTCAGTTTTATATAAGAGTAAGCCCATTAAAAAAAAATACGCACTGAGAACTCTACTTGGTACTAGCCTTTATCAATTTCCTATCGGCATAGTTGACTTGGATTACGAATTACGATCTCCAAGTAGATTAAAGAAAGTTCATTAACACTTCCGGTATCGACAACAGTGCCAACCCTATCCGTCTTTGATGTTAAGGCCAGTTGGTGCCGACCGATGCACCGGGGTCGGACCGACATGCTTTAATATCACATGCGTGTCGTATCGCCGTCGCGTGTCGTGTCGACACGGCTTTATTGCCTTTTAGATGTTATGAAACTACTGAATGAATAGAAAATGGGCTACATTTTGAACCACTTGTGAAGTGGTTATTTTAATATTTTTAATCGATTATGGTTCTACACAATTATTTTAATAAATTAAATTTACCTATTTTACACAGTAATTGAGTTGTCTGGAAAAGATCGCTTTATAGACATAAAATCGTCTGTTGTTTTACCTCTTCTAAGTTGCTGTGTATAGTTTCCTGTATTGAGGTGTACAATAAAGAGTATTTGCAATGTATTTTAATAAAAGTACAATGTACTTAATATAACGAATACTAGAAAGCTGGTATGTTTATTGACTGTGTCACTACATCTCATAGGTACAAGAGGAGATATGTAAAAGAAAACTCCGTGCACGCGCCCCGTTACCGTAGAGAATAATCCATACTTAATATTATTAATGGTAAAGTGTGTGTGTCTGTTTGTTTGTCCGTCTTTCACGGCAAAACGGAGTGACGAATTGACGTAATATTTTAAGTGGAGATAGTTGAAGGGATGGAGAGTGACATAGGCTACTTTTTGTCTCTTTCCAACCCCCCGACTTCCTTAAAAGAGGTTTTGTATGGAGCACTCCGCAATTTCCGAATTTAACGCGAGCGAAGCCGCAGGAAAAAGCTTAAATTAAAAAAAAAGTTATAAATCGCTTCATTTTCATTCCATTTACTATCTACTTAATCAGTTTCTAATCACAATTAATAATTATAGAGCGCACGTTTTTGTAAAAGTTCGTGAGAACAATCCGAAGTTTTACACGATTGTATTGTTTATAAAGATCTCGCGTGACAGCACTACCTACGGGTCGCATTACGGATGTTGTTATAAACATATTGCCACTTAATAGCTCCGTACAATGGGGTGTTGAGTTTCTTGAAAACTCAAGGTGAGATCAATATTAAACATCTGTAGGCACGAGTAAATGTTTGAATAAACTACATGATGAAATGACATTTTTTATTTACATGCCAAGTCAGTACGGGTACGTAGTCAAATTGCACAACGCTCACGAAACGAAACGCTCGTAGATATCTATCTCTATCACTCTTGCGTATTGGCGCGACAGAGCCAGACTACGTTTTGCGGCGTTTCGTTTTCGTTTCGCGTCGCAGAAATGCCATTCGGCTACGGGGCCTGTCAGTAGCGGTACCGTGAGTGCGTTTTCACATCAGATATCAGATGTAGGAAGGATTTCAAAGGCAAAAATCAAAGACGGCGGCTTACATATATGAGATATCGGTCCTCCTTCCGATATCGGATCGGATAATGTGAAAACGCACTTAGGGTGCATTCCACACATTTTGGTCGCACTATATACTATATACATAATATCTCATCATATTCTTAACGCTTTCGCTGACAGTGCTCCGCCTGTCACTGAAAATACATATACGGGTTTTTCTGCGACAGTGGTTCGGCATAGTGTCAGCGAATGGGTGAAGAACCTTCAAATCAAGAGTGAACAGGCATCTTCTGGGCGAGCTCACTCCATCGTATTAAACCCAATTTAGACGGCGTGCGAACTCGCATGCGATTTTAGTTACATTGCGGGCTATTGAGGGTACATACAATTTTGCACAGCCATCAAATACCGCAATGTAATAAAACTCGTATGCGAATTCTCGTACCGTCTAAATGGGCCCTTAGGCTTTTGGCTAGTCTGGACTAGTCTATGACTAGACTCTTGTCTATGGAGTAGATAATCGCCACGGAATGCCATTTTTCTTTCTGCTTTTAAGCTCCTGAAACTTTACTACATTTAATTTTTTCTTTAACTTGGCTCAAAAGTTTTCTTCCCTTGCTTCTGTTTTTTCTATTACTGCTAACGTAAATGTCATATGACAACTCGTGGTAACCGTACCTCAGATCACGGAACTTGTCATTAATAATCAAACAACTGACAGACACCACTTAATTTCCATCAAAGACAACGTTTTTAACATTATATCCATGAGTCATAGACAAAAGATTAATCACGACTTCAAAGACAACTGCTTTATTTTCAAGGCGTTAAATTAGTTTACTTTGTGCATTCCCCGTCAAATATATCGGACATGCCGGGGTGCTCAAAAATATCGGAACACACTCTTAATGCCTTGGAAACAGACACACGGGAGCCCATTTATGAATGTCGACCATTCGATTTCGTGAATTTCGTTCAATAATATCCCCACTACTAGCGATTTAAAATGTTGTTACCGAGTGGTTAGCCGTCCTTTTACAAAAATAGCATTTTGTCGTTTTCCAGTGTTTCTACGCAATAATTTCAAACGGCGAATTCGTGCATTCGAAATTCAAAAATCTGTCTCCTGTGTGCGTAACCGAAAGCCCAAACGCTTCACGATTCGTGAGCGTTTCGTGAAGCGTTTTGTGCCATTCGGCTATGCACCCTGGTCAGATATTTGTGCGCGCCTTGTCAGCTCTGAGCACAGAACCTCTGATATATTTGATAGCGACTTTAAAAGTGTATAATATGTACATGTGTTAAATCTATTTACACATACTTCAATGTTTCGCATTCTCCCTGTTCTATTTATTTATAGTGCACTTATAGTAACATTGCTACTAGCTAAGCTAAAGCACTCTTTAATTCTTTATACTTTAGAGTTGAAAATGCAATGTGTGTAGATGGATTTGAGCGCACGTGTTAAACGACACGGCACTTCAAACGTACCGATATAGCGGATCAAAGTGACTGTCGGTTAATAATTAACTTTGAAGATAAAAAAAGAATTGTATGATGTAGAACCGTCTGGGGTAGTCTTTATTAAAAAATTGGCTCTTTGTTAAAAATGGATAAGCTAATTATGATACAGTATACACTTAATTAAGCTCCTATAATGGCCATAATATTTCCGAAGGAGTAACAAAATCTTCAAAGGGGTTTTCCAATTAGATTATTTTTTAAATTGCATTCAAAACGAATTGAAGAACTACCATAGAGTTTATACTGTGTGTGTAGTGTTTTAAATACGGGGTAGGAACAACTCTCTTAGTTTGAGTATGAATACACTTTTATGACATCGTTTTAGTGATAAGAGGATGCAACAGACCGACAAACAGATGTCCGGAAGCGAAAGTGACCTTTTTAAGGTTTCCTTAATTTCCTTTTTACCTAATTGAACTCTACAACAAATCATAGTTACCTACTTATAATAATTTTCGTTATTTTTGATGTTTAAACATAATTAATTCACTAAAACAAGACGTGTCAAAATTGTTTATCTTTTTTCTGATGCAAAAAGAAGTGGGTATAATTCATAAACATATATTTCAGGCCAATAGTCTGAAAAATGAACTCTCCCGTTTATTTCGGCCTTGTGCTATTTTAGCTGCGGTAAACAAATCTAGCCACATTTCTGTATACACTCGTGGCGTATACAAACAACGTATACTGTATATTGTATACAACGGGAAGTCTTCATTGGAGCGGGAGCCCTTTGATGTATAAATTGAATTAGGGCTGTCAAAAACATAGGCTTTATTTTTAATTTTGGAAAGGAAAAATCTTAAGGGAGACAACACTTTAGTACAGTATTTAAATTATTTTAATAACACTTACATAAAAAACCCATACAATAAATATCATAAACTAGGCAATTAAAAAAAAACGAAAAATCTAAGTCTAAAGAGAGCCCCTGCCTGAGGCATAGTGCCCAAGATTCTGGCAGCATTTCCTCGCTGAATCGAAATATTTATACGTTGAGCGAGGAAGCTGCCAGCTCTTTTGTCCCCCGTAGTATCAGTACAGTATTTAGTAGCAACTGGTGAGGTGTAGATAATGGTGTAAATTACTGTAGAAATGTATACTTCATTACTTTAATGCTCTGTCATGATATACACGCATTTTGTTATGGTAGGTAAATAAACTAAGATAATCTAAATTAAGGTACTTTTATCTTACGATATCATTCTCTAAAGATATGTAGGTACCCACGAAACAGATAAACATCAGCTCGTTATCAGATTTCTAGATTACCTATGTGTGCTACTGACTTTAGTGTGCGTGGGGGATTATCAGCATTATACTTTGTACTATCTAATTGATAGTTTTGCGGCGCCGGGCGATTCACAATTTTGCAAAAGGACTGTTCACATCGGGTTTATCATACGATGTTTTTCAGTACAGACGGTTTGAACTCTGAAGTTTCGACTTGACAGGAAATGCACCACTCTGCGTTTTAGTGTGGGTAATAAGTTTTTGCAAAAAAATCATTTTTGGTACAAGCTTTTATCGCCGACTGTACCTTTGATTGTGATTTACATATGTGTTCAAAATTTCAACTCAATCGGACACGGGAAGTGGGTCAAATTAGCTTCTACGTTTTGACGCACACACTAACATATTAACAAGGCAAGTTGAAATAAAAGCTTGTAAAAAGCACCACCTGGGGCCCGTTTCTCGAAAGGTACAAGCCTTGTATTACAAGTGTGTTTCCATGACAACCCATACGATTTGACAGTTCGCGCACTTGTAATACAACGCTTGTACCTTTCGAGAAACGGGCCCCTGCAGGGCAATTATGGTCTGTCATTAAATACAATCTATCGTCTACCGAAAGTGGAATTATATTGTAGCTCAAAGCATACTAATGTTATAAATCGGGGTTTAATAAAACGAACGCCTGATTGCTAAAATGGCTACACCGACCATCAGACTTCAGAAATCAACCCCGACAGGCAAAATAGCATGATTGGTATGTGACAACAGAATTTAAAATACATATTCAAGCTATTATCTGATTCATCAAAGGTGTAGGTAATACCAACGTAGCCATTTGTATAATTTAGTACACAAGTACACATGTAACCTTTAAAATACATGACTGGCGACAGTCAAGCACGAGATAGCCATCTTGATAGCCATCGCGAGCATCTGCCTATTAGCAGCCCTGCTCAAAGACGCCGCTAATGAAAACAGGCCGAGTTGCAATTGAATGCGGTGGGCGGTTATTCGCAAAACCAGTGGGGAGTGACCTACAGCATCATATGAAAATGAAAATGAAATATTTATTTTTCAAGTAGGCATATTACAATGCGCATATGAACGCCAAATAAAGCTACGCCGGCTCTAACCCTACGCCTCAGCCTCGAGAAGATTTCAGTCCCCCCTCAGTTGGGAGGGGGGTATCCACTATGGGACCGGCAAGAAACTCGGCGGGCAACTTCTTTTCAAAACATTACATCTTATAATTAACATGCATTAAATAACAAGATACAATTTAACATGCAAAAGTATTCATCAAAGAATATGAACAGACTAGGATATATAGATATTCAATAACGTTCTTTAATACTAGAGAGATAGATAGTACCTAAAATCTCTGCGGTTACTTTCGGACTGTTGGGTAAGGCAGAGCCCATAAACCGGATGGATTCCGCCAGATATTGATTAACTTTAGTCACTTCAGTGGGTTAAACTGTTCCAAAACTTCCATTTATTAACAATACTAGCTTTTGCCCGCGGCTTCGCTCGCATTAGAAGGAGACAAAAAGTAGCCTATGTCACTCTCCATCCCTTCAACTACCTCCACTTAAAAAAACACGTCAATTCATCGCTCCGTTTTTCCGTGACGGACAAACAGACACACACACTTTCCCATTTATAATACATATTAGTATGGATAATATTTTTACACATTTTCAAGGTATCTACAATCTTGGTTGGCTTAATATGTGAAAAGACTATTGACGGAATAAACGAAAAAATATTTCGTAATTTTTGCATACGTTCAAAAACGATTTTTCTTCTCTGAAGTTAAAGCCAATGGTTTACCATACACCAACACATATGAAAGATTAACATGCTATTATTTAGGTAGGTATATAATATACTCTGTTGCAATTGGAATTACACACAGAAGTTGCGCGGGCGCGGGTTATTTTGCTATGGGTCTGTTTATTTTGCTAGCCAACGTTACATTACATCCCGCAGAGCAAATATCTAGATTCCCAAGACGGTCACTTACCCGGTTCTAAATTAGGTGAATGATTTGATCTAGTCTATTCCGAGTTAATGTATGTACGCGTACGCTTTGAAGTCATGTAAAACTAGCTGTTTATAAGAATGTATTAAATTTAATTAACTTATTTTTTTTGCCTAACAGATAGGATAGGACAGAGGTATATGCACACTTGCACAGTCCCATAAGAGAGTATATCTTCTGTTTTTTTGTGTCTTGTTGCTTTAAAGTTTCACTTTTCGGGTAAAATTGTCAACTACACTTCCTAATCAAATAAAACTATGGAAACGGATTATATCGCGTATAATGAATTTACAATTCATCCCGACGTTTCGAACACTTTACAGCATTCGTGGTCGACGGTTGACTGAGGAAAAATTACAATGTGCAAAAGCTACCCACATACAAGAAATATTTATGAACCACCACAAATAATATAGATTTTTAAGGCAGGTTCACACACTGTTAATAAAGATAGTTATAACTATCTTTATTAACAGTGTGTGAACCTGTTTTTATATTTATAGATTTTTAAGGCAGGTTCACACACCCTGCCTTAAAAATCTATAAATATAAAAACCTGCCTTAAAAATCTATAAAAATATAAATATTATACAATATTAAAAAAAAAATACAATTCTTTCAATCCCTTATTTGCCAAGAGTGGCACTGTATCTTTAGCAGTTTCATGTGCTCTGTCTACCACTTTATGGGAAACAGACGTAATTGTATGTATGTGTATGTTAAAAAACAAATAATTAATTAATCTACACAAAATTGACAAAAACAAACTGCAAATGTCCAACACCATACAACACAAATGCCTCACAGTCTTCGTCGTGCTTGTTCCATTATCAGATGTACTACTGGATCCCAAGCTTCCACACTTCCTAATTTACCAAATGTACTTCAAATAGGTACATTTAAAATAACTAAGACTTCTAAATACGAGTATGTTTACTCAACTCTTGCGAAGTCTGTCAATATGTGAGGACCATCAAACAAGTTAAGGTCGGCAAACAGTCATGTTCGCGCAATTTCGTGTGTTGACTTAGCTTAGGCAAATTTACCTTTCAATATTAGAGCCAAGAGTGTGTGAAGATAATAAAATAATATGTTTGTTTGTCACGTTCGATGTTTAAATAGATGTGGGACAAATGTGCAGTTTTATGTCGAACCAGACAGCACTAAAATTAAAATAGGTCATATCTTATAATGTAGTAGCATTTAAATTATATTTTGTATATTATCAGCACGGGAAGCATGGTCGCGCGATAGACGATAAAATAGCAGGCCGCCCCTATCGCACTATTTGTAAGTGCGATAGGGACGGCCTGATATTTTATCGTCTATCGCGCGACCATGCTTCCCGTGCTGATAGGTAAAAGACAGCTCGACTGCCCTATCTTCGACATAAATAATCTGCCAAATGAGACTGTCTTCGAAATAAAATAAGACGAACAGCGGGCGTAACACACTAGCTGGATAAACTTTAAAACATCGATCGGTGTGACCCTGTCGCACTTACAAATAGTGCGAAAAGGATGGCCTGACGTTATATGTCGTTTATCACGCCACCATTCTTGCCTGCCAGGCAGGTAATTATGGTCGCGCGATAAATGATAAAATAGCAGGCCGTCCCTATCGCACTATTTCTAAGTGCGATAGGGACGGCCCGATATGTTTTATCATCTATCGCGCGACCATGATTGCCCTACTGGAGACTATCCAGCAGTGACAGAAAAAAAAATGTCTTTCAACCTGTGGCGTCCAAAATAAATGTGTTATTATTTTTGTATCTATTGTAGTAAGACCTCGGCCGCGAACCTTGACGACTGACGACCCAATGTTTCATGATACAAGGTCAGCACTCAATAACGAACCTAAATGCGACTGCATATCACCACATCCATTATTGTCATCCAGTTCCGACCAGAATAAACGAAAAAAAACCGATTCGCTTTATACACTGCCCACGTGAGGCACATTCAGATCTTGAAAACACGACACTCATTTAAATGTTCCTCTTTAATTGGTTGAGTATTGGTATTAATGTTGTTGAAATCTGAATAAGCTTCGTCGACCAGACATGTTGACAGAACAATTCGAGTTACAGTTTCAGTGGGTTTTGAGAAATATTTTTGTTTACATTCTTCGCGGGAGCGTTATGGTTAGTGAGATGTAGTTTAAATGAGCCACATAATGCCACATATTCGTTGAATAAAATTGTTTACATTGCGAAACGAGGTTGATGTGGTTACATTCAATATTACTATGTACTATGTACTAAGTATTTTGCAAACTAAAAGAATCGTATACTTGTGTACCTACATCAAAAGACCTAACAGAAATAAAGGTCAGCCAGGGCATTAGGGCCTAGGTGGGTGAAAAAAATACTCTCACTGGATAGAAAATGTTAAGATAAACAGTCAGCATACATTCTGTATTAGAACAGCCAATTTTTCACGATTTCTGGGTTGGTCTTACAGTAAAAGTTGCTTAATAAATTATCACAGATCATGAGATCACAGTGCACTATATAAACGCCCTGTATGTACACAGTTTTGCCATTTTAAAGTACATCACGACAGTCAAAAAGCCTTAACCTTGCAATCGAAGTAAACTCATGCCTCTAAAGGCTCGCGAGTAATTGACAACTGAACGGGGCGGCTGTCGCGTCAGGCATAAACAGTTTTTAATGGTTATTTATGTGCACGAAGCCACAGTATAAATAATACCAGTAATAAGTGTAATAACTCTTCTAACAAATGTACGCCGCGCGGTGTGCACACAAGCGCATCGTGTACGTACGCAACACATGCAAGCGGATTAACGTGGATAAGAATAATATGTATAATATTTTTTGCGTTTTCTGACTAATATGATGTGGTATTGTTATACTAATAAATCAAAACGAACTATTTTGCCTCAATGATCTAAAGTGAATCTTGGCTTCCGAAATGAGAGATCGCCACCTGTCCCGATCCTGCGCAGCCTCTTGCCAGTCACTGACTTGAAGCTGACGCAGACGCTGCCACACTGTCCTCCCAGCGATACCTGGGTCTGGTTTTTGTTATACTAATACTTATAGTTAATAGTATTAGATAACAGCATCTTCCTTTGGAGGAAGTCGAGTAACATACATAGTAATTTTGTTTAACGCAGTAGGTACCTTTCGCCACTGCCGGAGAGTAACTACTGAGTCGTCCTTATACTGTGACAAGCGAATTAATCGCAATAACTCTTTAAAGGGCATAAGTGAGTGTGATGGGACGACGCATGCGACTTTTTGAAAGGAAAAATGCGTTTAAATGCGTACGTGCGTCGAGGCGGCGCGTTTGGTGTAGGCTGTATTCATATGGAAACTATGTACCAATGCTATTACACGTAGTACGTCTGTAGTCTAGAGTAGTAAGGAAATGTTGTACTATAGTTCCATGGACTAGTCCGTTTTTGTGGATAATGATAGTAAAATTTATTTATCAGAAGAATAGAAATAGCATACGTGTAGGTAATAATACGCTGTGTCTAGTGTTGTGCAAGTTGCGTGAACTTTCCAAAAAAATCTTAAATTTCATGAAAAATTCACGAAAAATAAAAAAGGGAATTTAAATTTATGAAATGGAAAATTTCCACCCATACAATTGTCCATACAAAATACCGGAAGTTTCCGAAGTTTTCCTATGTGAAAATTTCAGAATTTTGGAAACTTTCCGTCGGCACATCAGTACCGGCTGTGTTAAGCTCTTTAGTAACCACTAAGAGTACACTAAATAATACCTAATTATGTATATTCGTTCATTTATTGTTGCTTTTCCGTGGTATTACAATGAATTCCTTAGCTAAATTCCTTATCATCCATTAAGGCATTATCTGCATGGACTTATGTTGTCTTAACTGCTTAGTTGCTTACTCTACGCATCATGGAGAAACTGTCTGCCTATGATATTATAATTCAGTTTTCCTTGCTTACTATCAAATTAATTCAATTTACAAATTTTATACATAAAACGGAAATTTCCCAATGTAAACACATTTCAGTCAAAGCTTATTAAAAAGCGCGTTTAATAAGCCGTTAGCAGCATCCTGTTTAATTAGCATTAATTCGGTGCACACTTAACATTCCTCGGCTTATCAGGCCGATAAGGAGGCGCCGGGCTCCGCTGTGGGACACGGGGTTTATGTGAAGAGATGTATATGAAGAGGCCGTTATGTTCGTCTGATTTGGGAAAACATTGTAGGTTTTTAATAAGGTATTTTAGGTTGCCCCGTGTGGAGACGGGTTAAGAATTTCATAACCCCTTTTCTTCCCGTGGGTTTCGTAGAAGTCGACCGTGGGATATGGGTTAAATTGTGGCGTAGGCGAGAGGCTGGCAACCTGCCACTGCAATGTCACAATTTGGATTTCTTTCAACCCCTTTTTGCCAAGAGTGGCACTGAAACTTAGTAGTTCATGTGCTCTGCCTACCTCTTTATGGGATACAGGCGTGATTATATGTTTTAATAAGGTCAGACGGGGTGCTGAGCTGAGGTGAGATAAACAATTTTGCCCGGAATAAAAATAACTTCATCACAGTGACATTGACACTTGACACTGACAATTGTGTGCCTATTTCTGGGTTGATAAGTAACATTGTTACTCAGCGTCAATATTTCCTTGTTGGACAGGCGATGAACGGCGAAATGTCACTGCCGGACGTTAGTAACTTATTAATCTTATTATTAATCTGTGCTGCCCGCCGACAATTGTCACTGTTGTAAAATAAGCCACTGTATGAGGAATCCCTACAATACAAATGTTAAAATTTAAATGTTGTCCTAGTGTTTTTCTCATCCGCGAGAAGTCTGATAAGTTACTTCTGCATTCTCAGTACCGAATTGGCAAGCTCTGTAACGACAAATCGCGCCAATGATCATAACATTCATAACTTCACAATATTTTCAAAAATCATATTTTTCCTGACATTCATACACTATATTGCTTGCCAAGTGGGTACAAAGTTTAGACAACTCATTGTAGATACTTTATATTGGTTTGGCAAAACATCAGTGCTGACAGTCTTTTACACAAATGGTGGACTTAATGCCAAAAGGCATTCTCTACCATTGGAATAATTAGAAAAGAACATATCCCGTCAGTTCCCGTTCAAAACAATCTGAATCTGCTATATAATTATATTAAGCTAATTTTACTTTTCGTCATGCTATCAGAGTATAGTAAGATACTTTGACCAAAATTCTATTCCTCCTTTAGATGTTAACCCTAGTTTAAAGACGGAACACCGTATAAATGTACCGCTACATATATTTCTCTCAGCGCTTGCGCAACACCAGCTGCGTCATTTCCCTCAACCGATTTCGCGAACGATTGCCGGCGAACAACCCACATTTTTCAAAACAATTCAACCTATCACAGTATTCTACCCTTCTATTTTAAAGCTTATACCTACAGTTTCAAATACAATTTAGAATACAAGTTTTCTAAAGTTACGTCGTTTTTGTGCGCGCGCGCTTTTACGATAGCGTTTATAGATCACTAATCAAGAGTCTGGGCGGATTGGGCAGTTTTATTGTCAATCAGACGGCTGTCTGTCTGAAATGTTCCTACTGGCGAATGGAGATATCCATCAATGTGGAAGAAATGCAGATCACATTAAAGTTTGTAATTTATTTCATGTTTTAAAGACACTTAATTAGGATTGCACTCTAATTTAGATTTTGTTTTAGGGATCTAATGGTTACATAATCACTAAGTCGATCATTACACACTTCTTTACAAATTATCTTATGCTGAAGTAGGTGCCAGAAAAACTACGTTTTCGTTCTCATTTTAACATATTTATCATCAATCAACCTGTCGAAATATGAACACCAATGTACCCATTTAACCAACGATTGCTATGATACTGCAACACCGAATCATAGCGCTATACAATTTCTTACTTCCATATCTAATTACAGCGAGATAGTCTTACGAAACCTTTCAAAGCGTTTCCGTGCCCAGGTATTAATGCCTCGATTATTATTATAAATTAAATGCGCTACAATCAGTCCCTTTGCCGTGCCGCTGCGTCCAATCGCATCATTGCACCAACATAACCGTATAAATTTCAAAGAAAACCCGCCTGTATTATAAAGAGGCTATTACTCTTTAAACTGCAAGATTATCTTGGCTTTTAACTCCGAATCCCATCATTCTACAAAGATAAACTTGCGTGAAACAATCGAAAAACAACCTTAAAACTACCAGTCAGAATTCTCTTCTGTAGAATGTATAAGCTGTGAGCTTCTATCAGAGATCGGTCACGAGAGTCCGATTATTATCAATTAGGTTCGGTCTCCGCCGCGACCGGTTCGGGAGATCTACAGAAGATAGGGCTGAATATTACCAACATAATGGCAACACCGATTTGTCACGGTGAGGTTTTTGTGAGACGGCTGACAGCGCGGCCGTGGCCAATCCACGAACACTCAATGACAGCCTGGGATAGGATATCATATCATATATTTTGTGATGATGACGTCGCAAGCAATTCTTTTTTTGTATTCAGAATGTTCAGATCTTTTATGCAGAATTACATTTTGCGAATGACATCTTCATTCAGCAGATCAGCACAGATGTCTAGTATCTTTGGCATTTACCGATTTTGGGATGGAAAGCACGAATATACCTCAATTGAAGCAGGCAAGCCGGCAAATCAAGAATCAAGATGACAATCAGTGATAATAGAAAACGATGATCAAACTTAAATACTGCATGGAAATAGACACATGACTCTTCGTACCATCGGTCAACGTCATCTTATTTTTCTTTACGTTTGATGTTTACTGTCGATGCTATCTTAGTATATGCCCTCTGGAATACTCTTGCCAGGACTGATCTGATTATCTAAAGGTGACAGAAACCTTAACAAGGGAGTTAAACAAATGTCTATGCTCGCTGAATATCAAGTATCTGACTTAAATTGAATGGACGCTATCTGCGGCTGAATGCTCGCCTCGATCTAAAGAGCCAAACCGTTAGGCAACACCAAGAGGCCGGAACATCTCTAATGCCTGTTCTTTAGCACTCAGTGCGTCTAAGTTGGAAGTTGGAACACTCGAGGAACTAGTTTCGCTGGGCCTTATAAGGAGTTCGCCGGCAAACGCGAAATTTTGAGAAACCACGTTAAATGGACAAACTAAACGGTACTTTAGAAATTGTCACATGTTTGTCAAGAAACTTGTGAAGTGTTCAAAAACTTAAACAATAAGTGTCTTTGAAGAATTTCCGACTCCTAGAAATATTTTGTTTAGCTTTAGTTTACCTTTCTGTTTAGGTACTGCCACCTGAACCATAGCTTTACAAATTTTGAAATAATTGATGGACTAGAAATTGACGGAAGATAGACAAGAAGATAGTAGATAGACCTACTTCCCAAATCGAAAAGCAAAATGCAGAATTGTAATTCTGTGAAAATACTTTTTAATTCAAGTTGTCGATAGTACCTATGTCTCAAAAAGTAAGTAGTAGAAAATTATAATGTATGACAATACTACAGCTCGGAAAATGCAAAACTTTTGACTGAAATTCAAATGAGTCCTGACTCCTGACTAGAACCAGAAACTTCTGAGTCTTACAGAATATGCAGTAAAGTAAAGATATACGTAATCTTCATAAAAATTTAGTTACTTTTAATGCTCCTTAATCTCATAACGGTAACAGCATAACTCGAGTTTTCGTAATTCCACATTTGGGCTATAAAATGATTTACCGCCGTGCGTGTCGGATCGGGAATCGAACCCGTCTAATTGGGCTGCATTCCTCACCTCCCAGCCTTCACTTTTAAAACACAACTTGAGGTACTTCTGCAATTAAATTTGAACTTAGTGATTATAATGATAAAGTTTAAAGTGGTGAAGTGTCAATGAGTGAGATATGTCCGTTTGGAGTTAGAGTGTACAAGGGTATTCCAATCTCTTAGCGCGGGTAAGTATAAGATATAGGGTACTAGACCAGTATACGAGGATTTTTATTTTCATAAATCCATAGACCACATTATTCGACACATTAGCGCTTGCTCACTAAGCTCACAGACGACGCACGAACTCGCATGCGATTTTAATACATTGCATGATTGCAGGACAATGAAACTCGCATACGAGATCGTAACTCGGCCATAATCAAGCTTGAGTATTGAGGAGAGTAGAGAGTATGAAGGTTTTAAGTCCATTTTCACATTATCCGATGCGATATGGGATGTCAGAAGGATTTTAATAGAAAAAATCCTAGATGGCGCCTGTAATGTATGGGGTTATCGGTCCTAACTGTCCTAAGTCCTAACGCACTAAGAATGTAGGTATGCCAGGCAGTATAATGCATGCGAAAAAGTAGTGACTACGAATTTTCGGAAATCGTTTGAATTTTGAAGATCTTCCGCTACAACGATGTACAGTGAGCTGCAAAAGTGCATGGCGAATTCATCAACGAGTTTGTTCATATTTTTTCCTTCCGATTTCGACTGGTAATTTTGACAACAAAACATTAGTTAAATCACAACTTTGTTTATCAAGATTTAAATCATTATTCTACGTTCGATCTTTACATTAGAGCTTGACGCAAAAGCTCTGTAATCTATAGGAATAAGTATCAAGAATTCTTAGGACGGGATGACCATGCCATTTCGTTTATAATAGAGGCAGTACGGGGAACGAGAGTGGAGATGTGCTAGATTTGCCGGAGAATAGGCTCTGTTCTATCAAGGATCAAGTTATTGTGTTTAAATGTTCTATTCTATTCATGCCTGCTTGTTATCAAGCTATAGTTTAGCTGTAGGTAAGTAGCCTATGAAAATTGTATAGTGGATAGGCATAACTGTTCTTGTGTCTTCGTATACATTGCAACGTAAAGAGAATTTAAAGGTAATACCTATGATATTAGATGTTTAATATAATATCATGTGTTTTTACTAGTTTAGGTCTCTTCGCGTATTTATATGCAAATATGTATTTACATTACATACAACCACGATATTTATCAACAATAGTCTTATTATGGATGGCTGTCTTCAAACGTTTATTAATCATTATCATTAAGGAAAATGACATCATTGACATCATAAAAACAAAAACAGATCACCAAACATGATCCCACAATCGATTAAAACAAAACATAATAATTAATATTCGCTCGATTATCCGATTCACAATTAAAAATGCAAATGCTAACTACAAGTATCAAAACGTATTATTCTCCTATTGATATTAAGACAATTTAAATCTTAATACAGTTCATTTAAGTCTAAATTATAAGTTACATGTCATTAGGGAATGCGAACCACTTCAAATGAACACATGGGTCAAGCGAAAATGGTGTTTATGTGGATGTATTAAGATGTTATCGGGTAGATGTAGATAAGTTGGTGATCGCAATCGCATCGATGCATCGGGTCGACGTACGCGCATGGCAATAAAACAAAATGTTGTCGCAGTACACAGACTTAAGATGTTCACAATTTTGTCCTTTCAGTTGTCCGTTGGTGTGATTGAACCGCTTGGCAGAGAATAAAAGCTCAGCCACACATGCGCGTTTTGAGAGCATTAGCGGAGCGCAATGATAGCGGTGCGCTGGACGAACGCTGGCGTTGCGCCCAGCCAGCGGACGCCGGCGAGAACGAGCGCAGATTGCGAGCGGAATTACAGAAAATAAGAAATCAATTAATTACAGTTAAACAGACCTATGCTTCTTGTCTCGTCTGCTCTGAAGTAATTAAAGGCAAACAAATTTATTTATACTAATTATTGTTAAAGGTTGGTTTTAAATTACTTCAGTCCAATTAATTCATTCCATTGATTGAACATAGGTATAACTTATGCTATACACCATAAACAAATGTTGAATGAATGATGATTCATTTTCAAAATAACACGCCGCATTTTTGCACACTCATACTGTTCGCAAAATACCACTGCGACCGCACAAGCGCAGGCGCATCGTGCGGTAATCGCGCCGCTTTGATCTCGCCGCCACCCCCTCCCTCGCCCCCCCTTCCCCACTTTATGGCATCTAATTGTGGCAGTTAACGGCGCAATTACAATGCAATTAGAGACCCGCTCGCATACTGCGGCGTCCGTATGATACATACTTGAACGTGCATAGTAAAAACTTGCACTTCTTTTGTTTAATTAGTGTAATTAATTGAAAAAGCTCTCAAGGCTGACGTATGAACTGTTTAATGCGCTTTAAAGGCAGCTGGTACTGTCGCGATCAAAATTGTCTTGACGTAAATATTTTTATTTTGTTAGCATACGTTGGTGTCCCAATGTTGGGTAAAGGACTCTATTCGATTTCGCCAGTCAACATTTAATTTAGTGACCTTTATTATGTTAAAGTTAAAATTTACATAGAACATTATTTTTAAACACCTTGATATTTTGTCCCCGAGATCATACGAAATCCACCAAAATTACGTGTACTTACGTCTATTAAATGCCTACAATTTAGGCGTGACTTGTCATAAAGAAGAAAGAAGCTTTTTCATGGCTCGATACCTGCCGACCGCATAAGATTATTAAAGTTTAAAAGTCGGTTTGAAAGATGGCGCGGGCGCCGCGGGCGAACCGGCGGAACTCACAAATTGCCCCTCCTAATTACCCCAGGTAGGCGGTCGCACAAAGTCGAACGTTTTTTATTCCGAGTGCTAAGTTATTCAAAGATGTGGCTATAAATTTATAGCGATGGTCCGTAAATCTAGAATTATGAACTTTTGTGATGTATAAAATTATGACATTTATGAGACAAGAAAATAATTAATAAAGAATGGGCGAGTACTATTCTGCAGTGTATCAATAATTTGAATGTTTCTTTGTTGAAAGTGATGTATCAGTTTTGTTAATCGATGTAAAAACTAGGATCCTCAGAAGAACTTACGCGTATCGAATCGACAATGCCATGACAATTTCATTTAGTTCACCAACATCGTTCAACAATGCAACGCGCCGGCCCTCGGAACAAATCAACATTTCCGTGATGAAAATTACCGTAAAACTGCTGCAACCCAACAATAGGACAGAGATTACCCTCCACGATGACTTCAAGCATGACTTAACAAAGCTGAAAACTTTCATCCGAAACACCGGGCCCTATTATGGCCGCCGTATAATCCCCGTACCTGCGCTAATGATAGGGTGCTTCAAAGAATACGGACTTCTCAATAACACCTCAGATGTACCCCGACCCAAAAAAGCCGGGCAATTTTGACACAATGCTCAAAGACGCCGACAATTGGGGAAATGGGTTATCAAGTCTTATCTAGTTACGTTGGAGTTTATTATTTTATGCCCAAGTTTATGACGGACGTGATAAGTCTAGAATACTTTTTTGAAACATTCAATAAAGGTCAGGGATAATTGCAGCAACGACGGGGAATGAGGTAAAACAAGGTGTTGCCGTGGAATTCTTTCTTAACGCCGACTTTACACTCGATGCAATCGCCTAAGGAAACGGAAAGATAGGCCGCTTATTTGACCGGTTTTTATGACTAAATAACTCACATTCTGACACTTTAGCGCTGGGTTATTCTCGAACAGCCGAGTTCTGTTAGCCAATTTGTAGAGTGGTGCTAATGGCGCTCAGGTGTGGGTGTCCTGGCACTTGCCACCACCTCTAAGAGGAGCTAAAAGCCGGCTTTTGTTGGCCTTACTTCGTATTTGCTCGGGATTTAGATCATGTCTCGCAATATCCGGAAAGTTCAAGCAGTTTTGTATTTGGTCGTAAACATTTAAGTGGCTACTTACAGCTAAAGTATCCTTAATACTTTGGAACTGTGATGGTTCCCGAAAATCATTGAACTCGTTAAGTTATTCTGAACAGTAAAGTTAAATTTATAGCTTGTGTAATAAAACACAAATTAAACCAGTGTAAGCGCAATGAAAGTCTAAAAGCTATAAAAAAGGAAATGTACTTTTAAATGTCAAGTAAAAGAGCGGTGTCCACGCTAGACTTTAATTAAGAAATACCATTACGAGCGATACAGAAAATTTATCTGTCCATGAATTGGGTTCGATTGCCCAATCTAGAGGTGAACGCCCGCGCAGTGACGATGCAGCAAAATCAGATGAAACTTTTCGTGAATGGACCATCCCACTAGAACAAATGGACCCGATTGTACGCCCGATAAGGCCCGTTTGGAGGACTGGACCACTTTTATTCTTCTCTAATTCTACAACATTGAACCAACAGCAGGTTGCAGTTCAGTCTACTTTGAACTGACAAGATCAAGATATATTTTTACTGTTGTAAATCGTGAAGATGAAAATATGATTTAAAAACGTGCGTCAGATTAAGTTTTATTGTAAAAATATGACCTCGTTTATAAAGTAGACGGAGACTATCACAATAGTCATCACACGTAATTAGATGGAGCGATAATGAATAACTTCATTAACTAATTAGAAACATATCAGCAAACGTCACTGCGGAACGAATCGATGTTTACATGTACAGCGAAATTCATATAAGTGAAGTAATCGGAGATACGCGTAAAAGCGATGCCGACGATAGAGCGGCATTAACCGATATACATCGGCACTTAAGGCAAGATAGCCGCGATTCGATAAGGGATATAAATAAACGCCTGCTCCGCGTTATTGGGCTGTAAAGATACCGCTATCGCGATAGTTGTATCAAAACGTCCGCGTGTTTATTGATTTAATGCAGCTCAGAATAATCCAAATGAATTTGCAACATGAGCGTTTTAATGGATTTTGCTTGTTACAGAAGCCATTAATCACACTGAAAGCGGCCGTAAGTGCTGATCATGTTCTCGATCTATTTCTTTAGTAATCGGTGCTTTTAACAGTGCATTTATACAAACTGTGTAATGTTTTAAGACGATACGGTAGGGGTCAATTCTCCATACAAACGCTCTCGACTATTTCCTCCCTGGTTTTTGAAGATAGAGCAATAATTTTTTCAACACAGATTGCTATTATTTTTATCTGTGTCGGACCGTTTTGATTTTTTTGATATTCTGCTTTTTAAAGACTCTAGAGCTAATTAAAAATTTCCAAAAACGGCCTTTTTCATTGTGGCGCAAAAAAGGTGTGATACTCAAGATTGGTAACAATTAACCAAAAAAGCTAAACGGTCCGACATAGATTATTTCATTGTTATTCAGATTCTCAAATTTCGTTCCGATTGATTAAGTTTTGAAGGAGGAAAGAGTAGAGAGCGGAACCTCGATTTTAAAGATTTTTTTGAAATATCTTTTGACTGAGTTGTTCTTAATGGACAATTTTTTTTCGATAAATCTAGTTAATAACACTTGTATATTTAACAAAAATTCCCAAGGTGAAAGGGGGGATCCTTTCCATTTTAGCATTTTCGCTACCGTATCCTCTTAAGCAAATACAATTTGTGAATGGAACGATAAACAACTATCATGTAATCCGCAGACTCTGTAAAAGAACTTTAGTGCCTTTAGTGGGTACCTTCAAGGATTTACTAAACAATAGACACTAAAACAGATAAACATCTACAATTTTCCATATGCACGGTTGCATTTAAATAGTCATTTACAAGTAAAAATGTTGAGTTCCTTTCCGTTGAAACATCGCTTATTGGCATTAGGTATCTCGATCAAGTCGCTTAGCAAATATGAGCAGTACAAAAAGGCCTCGATCGGCGCGTTTGATGTGAGATACGTTATCAGCTATCACACGTCGCGGTGCCTCGGTTATTGTCACGTGAAAGTTTTTTTAAACTCGCTTTATTAGCCTTTTACGGGTAAGTCGAGTTGGGTAAACAGAACGAGTTGGTTCTAAAACTCTAATCTACATTTGTAACGGGCAAGTTTTCGTTAGTTGTTTTTATTAAACTTTTTTTTCCTCCAAACTTTACTGATGTATTTTTTTATTTAGCGAAAAAAAATAAAGCAGTTTTACAAGGACTTTTGCTGTAGGTACTTGATAAAAAAACCTGATGTAATCCAATAAGAAAGCCCAAAAACTTCCATATGACTACGACAGGTGAGGTGACCCACATCGCTCTATCACAAAACAACAGAACGAAACAGAAGCCAATGTCAACAGACTCCCCTCGTTTACGCTATCTTTATACTCGTGCTAATAAAAATATCTAATCATTGTTTAGTTTTGGTAAACATCACTCTACGGTATTTTGGTTTGTACACCTACACAGCTAAAGTAATGTTTTTGTTTTCAGTTGTATGTTTTACGGAATTTCATAGAAATAGTCTACTACTACGTCCACTACCTATGTCATGTCATAACGAGCGCCTACTTAGATATATCTAGTATGTCTAACTACTTACACGTACTTGGCGGATCGTAAAAGACAAAAAAAAGCCGTAAAAAAAAGTGCCACCACGAATGAAACACATTTCTTCTGATAACTAGTAAAGTATAATAACAATTCTTTAGTTTTTGCCCTTCCCTATTCCCTTTTAACTTTTACAATGTGTTCACAAGAGATTCATTACATACAGACCATAAAATCTATTCCATAATCAACTATAAATCAAATCCCCCTTGTTAAAAGGGCAAGAGTAACATAATACGCTTGTCATGTTACCCCTGCTTATTAAAAGTATGTTTTGAAATGGTTGTGTATGGTAAGCTTATTTAAAGTACGACCGAAAACGAAATAATGAAAATCATACCTACCCATTTCATTTTAAAGTTTGACATAAACTAAAAACCTATCCATTTCATTTAAAAGTTTGACATAACACACTAAAAACTTGTGCGCTTGATTGTACCTGTGGAAACGTCAGTTGTTGACGTTATTTCATTACCTACACAAATTTTAATTAAAACTGAGCATGTTTCTTATTGCCATGCCATTTCGTTTTATAATTTAGTGATATATAATATTGCATTGAATGTTTCTTCGATTCTCAAATAAATTTAAATAGAAGTAAGTACCTAACCAAAAACAGGAATATAGAAATTTTTAGATATATGTCAATTTTATGCCACAAAGACTATTTTTGTGGTTTAACGCTAAAATATGTAAGTATTCTGTCAATTTTAAAACTACAATATAAATATCCAATGACTGTGTTCATCAGTGGCGTAGCGAGGGGGGGGCCGGGGGGGCCATGGCCCCGGGCGGCACATGACAAGGGGCGGCAAAATCGGCAATTAAAAATTATAACACACAGACAGAGTCGCACCATAAGTGTTCCTTTGTACCTTTTTGTTACGGAACCCTACTAATAAATAAAATTTTATTATGAGACCAACATTTTTCAAATCGCGCTGAGAAACGCGCCAATTCTCTGTTTTGTGCTGGCGCCGAATGCACCACGGCTGCGAGGGACGCGGGGCGGGGGCGCGAGCGGCCGCGCGCACGTACTATAGGCGAATGTTCGTAAAACTATGGCGAAAGAGCTTAAGCGGAACCTATATTACACGATAAAATACCTTATCTTCATACTGTTAAGCACTTTGTAATGAATGGAGTTTTATATTTTTATGTACTTACGACAGATGATTACTTGAGTTGAGCAAACAAAATTCGTCATTTTGTTCCGAAGTTTAGTGCTAAGTTTAAATTATAATAGGAAAATATTAATTACATTTGATTTTTGGATTGATATTCATTTTTCAATCCACTTATTTTCAAATTGTGTAAGTGTCTATTTAAGTATTTTTGAATTTGAATTGAATGTTGAATTAGTTTTGTTCCAAGTTTGAAATATTTCTCGTATGTTATGTGAGTAAGTAAACAATAATACTTTAGCTTAGTGCTAAGGCCACCGAGTAATATTAGACGGTCAACCAAATTTTAGCACTAAAAAAACCGGCCAAGTGCGAGTCGAACTCGCCCACCGAGGGTTCCGTACAAACTTTCAATAGGTGAATCATCAAATGTTATTCATATAACTCTACAAACTTGACTAAATCTCTCAAGACTCAATTCCCACATAAGTAATATTTTAATATACAATTTTATTGTTAGACAACGTCCAAAGAAAATCAAGACTCGACTTCAATAGTTTACGACATGTAAGGACACTCCTGAAGCGACCTCATTATATCAGGAAAAACGCGATGTAGGAAATGAGCGTTCAACGTACAGTGATATTTTTCGGCAAATTAAGTAAACTAATGTGTGCGAGCTAGTATGGAGGATGATTTTTATTGGATAATTGTTTATTGTGTGAACCGATCTGAACCATTTCTCCTCTCTTTGAAAGCAAAAACTTTTATTCTGTAAAAAATACAGGTACAAGAAACACCCGCAAGAGTGTTCAAATTGAAAATGTAAATCTAGAAGGATTTTTCATAAAGTAAAAAAGTTCAAATTTTTTCCAAAAACATTTTTTTTCCACAACAAAAAAATTATGAAAAAAATAGTTTTGATAATATGTATAATTTGAGTTCTTTCTAACGATACCCCAATTGCCCTAGTAAATTTGAAATTTATAGTTTTCCCCCTTTCATTTTGGCCATTTTCTGTTATTAATATTAATATATTTAAAAAAATATAATTATGCTTTCAATTTGTAGAGATTAACGATGTTCATAAGTATTGCAAATTTCAAATAAGGATGATAATAAGCGGTAAGTGCGTGCGACTTTCGTTCCGGAGGTCGCGGGTTCGAACCCCGGCTCGCACCAATGAGTTTTTCGGAACTTATGTGCGGAATGTCATTTGATATTTTCCAGTCGCTTTTCAGTGAAGGAAAACATCGTGAGGAAACCGGACTAATTCCAATAAGGTCTAGTTACTCTTCGGGTTGGAAGGTCAGGTGGCAATCGCTTTCGTAAAACTAGTGCCTACGCCAAATCTTGGGATTAGTTGTCAAAGCGGACCCCAGGCTCCCATGAGCCGTGGCAAATACCGGGATAACGCAAGGAGGATGATGATGATGAGCATAATAGTTCTCGAGATATTAAATAATGTGACAGACAGACAGACAGACGGACAGAGTCGCACCATAAGGCCAATTTATTTGTACCTTTTTGGTAAGGAACCCTAAAAAGGCGCGAAATTTACATTTTCTATGGGAATTTAACCTTTGCCCCTATATTTTCAATAGTTTTTTGAAGTGTCAGGATATGGTTCGTCGATGATTCCGCCAACGTCAAAGCACGCGTTTCAAGAAATTAGCTAGCCGCTGAGCCCTCTATTTTTCAAATTTGCCGTTTTTTTAGTACCAAGGTTTGGTTGACCGTCTTCTTTAGTAGGAACAAAAGACACAAGCTATTGGTTTGGATTACCTCAAAAAGGAAAAACGGATCCCTATAGGATCACTCGTGCGTCTGTCTGTCCGCCTGTCACAGCCAATTTTCTCCAAAACTACTGCACCGATTACCTTGAAATTTGGCACACATAATGTCCTGTGACCCAAAGACGGACAAGCAATTTAAATTAAGAAAATTTAATTGTAGGGGTCACTTTTGTTTAATAAAAATGAAAAGTAAAAATTGAAGTTTCTTAAACTATATTGTGTTACATATCAAATGAAAGAGCTTTTTATAAGTATTTCAAAAATATTTTCTTAAATTATTTTTAGTCAAGTAATTTAAGAAAATGGGTAAAAAATTCACAGAAAAAATACACGAGATAGCCTTTAATCTATGGATTACATAGGAAAGCCTATTATTAATCTACAGTCAAGCGTAAGTCGGACTTAAAAGAAAAAAAACTCAAATTTCACTCTCTGCCGCTGAAAGGAGTTACCAAATCTCTTGAAATCTACCTAAATTAATTTCCGTTTCGTTTTTCTAGAAATTGTTCAGAATATCGATTATTCTCAAAAATAATTTAAGTGTCTTCAAAAAACGAGGCGCTTAAGCTCTTCTTGTGGTGTACGGAGCACTTACAACGATAGCACAACTCGCACTTATAATGACCAAATAATCTAGATATAGTAGATATGTTGATCATAAGAGGGGCGGCATATCGGCAAAATTGGTGATCGGCCCCGGGCGGCAATCACAGACGCTACGCGGCTGAGTGTTCATGACTGTGTTCATTTGTATGTAGAAACTTTCATGAAAAGATTCTCATACAAGTTTCCTCTTACAGAAAAAGTTTGAATGTAAATCCTTACCGCTTCTTCAGCTTCCTTCTGATCCCGATGGCCCATGAGGTTGGGCATGGCTGTCCAGTTGTACCCCAGGTCCTGGCACAGAGGCAGCCTGATCCTCTCGCATCTACCGCCTTCCTCCTCCTGGGCCGCCACCGCGGCCAAAAACAACACAATAATAATCCGAGACATGTTCAACACACTTAATAATCACAACACAACAACAATAGTCATATTAAAACAGTTTAAAACTTTGTTTATACTCAAACTTCACTCGTAAACATTTTATTTTATTTTACAATACGCGGACACTAGCGCGCTCCACAACGGCTTGCACCGGACTGATTTGAAATTCGTAATTCGAACTCGGCGCCGCGGCGTTCAATCAAAGGCAAAGGAACGAAACCGGTCTGCCGCTACGTTCAGAAACATGCATATGTTCCGATAAAGGCCTGTCTGAAGTGAACGCATGAACAGGGCATTAAGAAAAGAAAAAAAAAACTAATTCGTGTACGGCTCACTGCAATCGGTGGTAGTAATTTACGCTATCTCTTTCGCTCTTACGACTTTGAGTAGAATGGAAGGATAATGTGGAATTAAGTGTATCTGCCCATGGGGTTCAATTTTTAGGGTTCCGTACCTCAAAAGGAAAAAACGGAACCCTTATAGGATCACTTTGTTGTCCGTCTGTCCGTCCGTCCGTCTGTCAAGACCCTTTTTCTCAGGAACGCGTGGAGGTATGAAGCTGAAATTTATATCAATTACTCAGGTCTACTGTCCCTTGAAGCTGTGAAAAAATCAAACTTCTAAGCCAACGCAATCAAAAGATACAGCCGTTTATGCCGCAAATTTTCGACACTTGCAAGGGAATCAAAACCTACAGGGTGCTTCCCGTGAACTCAGAATCTTGAAATTTGGTACGAAGCAACGTCTTATAGCATAGATAAAGGAAAAATTACGAAAACCATACATTTTTAGTTACATCACATAATATATTTTTTTTAAATAATTTTAACCTTACTACCCATTTCCTCATAAGGTTTGTACGGAACCCTCGGTGCGCGAGTCCGACTCGCACTTGGCTGGTTTTATTTTATGAAATTGCTGCAATAAAAGTGTAGTAATTGAGAGGTTTAAAGCTTTTATTACATGAATTTCTGCTGTATTACAGTATGAGCTAAGCTAGCTAGATGTTAACGATTAATAGTTTCATCTTGAGCTAGATGTTAACGCTTAATAGGTATATGATAAGTATACTCTTAATAGTCTTTTAGAAGAATATATACTTAATACTACTTACGCGTTCCAATACCCGACTTTTAATTGTATGTCTCATGTTAATGACCAGTGTTTATAGTTTAGCTTCAAGAACATTTCAAGACGCTACTTTTATCTTTCAGTTCGACATCCCAAGTAGAATACACAATTAGGGCCCTTCATTACATCACTCCAATAACACCTTTAATACATCACTACCCGCATCCAATTTCTCACTTTCTTAGTATTATTTAAGACTTAAAATCCGTTGTAGAAGTTTCATATCTTTAAAAGTTATCAGGGCCAATATAGGAAGAGCTTTGAGTGCAATGGAGTATGTTTGATATTGAAAGGCGTCGGCGGGTCGCGTTAGAGTGGGAGGGGGGTATGAATAGGGCGCTGTGCGAGCGGGACGGGCACAAAGGCGCCGCTGCGCGCGCGCCGGACGCCGCCGGAATGCCTAATTAAGGGCGCATGCGTGGTGGGGTGAGGGGTGCGGGCCAGTGGAGGCGGAAAGCGCGGAAAATAACTATCAAAACTTCATATGCCATTAAAGGTCATGGATGTCCGAGAAAGTCCTTCAAAAACTCAAGTTCGTTTCGGGGCATCTAATTTTGCCATTTCCATTTGAAAGGAAAATGTATGATCTGAGTAAATGTAGGTTTGGTAAAAAAGGACACGTTTACAAATCAGAAAAAAAACAAATACCATGCCCATTAAAAGATAGCCAATGTCTACTAATGACCACAGAACAATCGTTCCTTTGTCGGAAAACACCACTGATTATGAAGTTCCGCTCACAAAATACATCATCCTTATCAGTCTAACCTTATCAGCTCTGCGGAAACCACTTTCCTTTAACCTCATTTTTAATGATAATTACATCCCTTTGTATAAATTTTTTTGAACTTTGTGTTTACAGAGCAATACTTAGGGCGTTGCATTCTGTATAATTTTAAGAATAGATAAGTATGATGAGTGGTTCTTTAATGTTTATGCTGTGGTAATTTTGCTGTGCTGCTGTGGTTCTATCAAAAAGTATATTTGGAATGGAACCTCGAATTTATAATAACTTACCAGATAACATACGAAGACTACAGGACGTGAATATATTCAAAAAAGATCTTTTTAATTTTCTTGTTAATAAGGCTTATTATTCCATAAAAGAATATCTAGATGATTGTGACATACAAAATATCAATTAGAAAGTAATGTATAATGACTATTTTTTGTATTTAATTGTAAATCTTTATTTAATTTTAATTGTGTCTATTTATTTGAATTGTAATTTTAATTCTGACTAATTGTAATTTATTAATTTTATATTATTCATTTGCTCTCGTGCCTCTCGTCCTTTTTGACATTTGTATGCCAACCGGCAAAACATAGTTTGTTCAGACCATTCATAGACCTAAGACCTAATTATGTACCTATGTTTTACAAATAAAGCATTCTGTAAATTCGGGCTTGATGTCTGAAAGCGTCAAGCTGTTACATTACTCAAGCAATATAAGTAAGTAAGTAAACACTTTATTGTACAGGAAAATAATACAGCACATAATATTTAAAATAAAAAGTTTCAGTACAAAGGCGAACTTATCCCTTTAAGGGATCTCTTCCAGTTAACCTTAATATAATAGTTGCTTTATCATCCAGAGTACGGCAGGGGCAGGGCTGACCAGTGTGCGTAGCCGAATGCACAGACGCTCACGAAACGCTCACGATAATATCTCTTTCGTAGCTACCTATCTCTATCGCTATTGCGTATTGGAGCGACAGAGCCAGACAACCTTTCGCGACGTTACGTTTTCGTTTCGCGTCGCAGAAATGCCATTCGTCTACGGGGCCTGGCATGACTAAGCATAAAACAACTGCAGTATATAAGAACAGAATGGAAATCCATGAAAGAGGCTTCTTTACTGTTCAGCAATGAACACAAATAAGCTGAAAAGAAATAGAGAAGAAAGATATGACTTGTGAGTTGCCCGCAACTTTGATGTAATAGTGCATGAGAGTGGGATGATGCTGACTGAATTTACTTAATGACTCTAAATCTGAATTTACTCAGGTTTTGAAACAAAGGTATGGTATATACAAGAAAGAAATGCAGTATTTGTCATATTTGCCACAACATCTTACCCATATTTGAGTCTCAAAAATTGCAGCAATAACTTGCATGTGTAAATGCTTAAAATCCCATACAGTTTGTGGTCTCTATAAACCGCACACCGCTCGCACTGGGGCCCTACAGCTCTCCGGAATCGTAATTAAAACGTCAGATATGGCGGCGCGCGCGCAAAGCGATCGACACATGCAAATACACAACCAACACGCTATTGTGTCCGTCTGTCTGCTGTTCAGCAAGGTTAGATACCTACACCAAAGGTTCTTACAAACCGTCTCTTAAGTTCGAATCCTGACCCACGCAAAAGAGTTACAACACGCTCAACATGCTGTTGTGTCCATCTGTCTGTAGCTCAGCAAGGTTACTGAAAACTTCAGCTTTTCCAAACCCTCGATTAGGTTTGAATTTTGACATTCCTGATGGTCGTTTCTTCAAGGAGTTCATCTCATAATGGTATACATACAGCATATGCCCGATGCCGGCTGCACAGTTTTCAAGATGCCAGTCTCATTCGCGTGGTCTCGTGGTCTCAACTTCGCACTAAATGATTTTGATCCACAACTCATTCGGTAGACAAATAAGCATAGCTGGGCATTAACTCGTTAATCCGTTAATCGTTAATTAACGAAGTTAACATTTCGATTAACGGATTAACTTTTAAGTTAACTTTAACAAATGTTAACGGATTCGTTAACTTCCGTTAAATTTATCCTAGTCCGTTAATCGTTAATCTAGCATGGCAGGCGCCAGCGGCGCAGCGAAAAACACGTTGTGAACGCTAGGTACTGAAAAAACCCGATGTCGATCGTTAAAAATACGAAATTATATATAAGCTAGTATTGTTCTCTTTCAATTTTTATCACGTGTTAACGAATTATCGATTAACTTTAACTTCCGTTAAGTTTGTCGAAATGTATCGCTTTAACGATTAACGAAGTTAACTTTTTTAGTTGCCCAGCTATGCAGATAAGACATGGTACCAGCCCACTTGATCGTTTAGCTTATGCACTGAGGGTCAGCGTAAGTGTCCGTAGTCCGTTGCAGCTTGATCAAAAACGCTCTTCTTTATTGTTAAGTTTATTTATACTTGCAAGGTCTTCCCACTAGTTAAGACAATTTGTCACCTTCTCAAGCCTTAAATTCTTAAGCCTGGCCTGTTTTTCTCGGTGTTTTTGCTTGCATTCGCATTTATAACAGACACGTATGGACACATACAAAGTCACAGGCGCAACATAGTTCACAATAAATTCGCACTATGTATTTTATAAGGTCCGACCGAGATCTCGGTCTCGGTCTCGGTCTCGGCATTCTCGGCCGAAAATCGGGCCGAGATCTCGGTCTCGGTTCTCGGCCAAAATGGGCCGAGATTCTCGGCAAAACCGAGACTGCGGTTTTTAGCTTTCAGTTTGTTACATCGCCCGTTTGGTATCCCGATTTTAGTGATTTTGGTAGGGTCTTTATCGATATTTTAAGCCAAAAACAAACAAATACCGAGGTATAATTCATAAAAGAGTGTAAAATATTTACGACAACTTGATGTGTGTGGAAGACAACGACGGCGCGAAAAATCGAAGCAGCAGGTTAGAACAATACCTACTTACATGATAGAAATGGCGAATTACGGAATATCGGACGAAATTTTGAGCTTTGTGGATGCTTTTTTTAGTTTTTTTAGTAAGTATGGGTTTTCCAAAGTCATGTTTTTGATATACATACATACAATTTTGGAAATATCAATTATAAATATCAATAATTTTGGAAATATACAATTTTGGAAATACAAATTTGGAAATATCGCTATCAAAAAAAATAGTTCGTGTCCCTTAACTTTGAATCATGTGCGTAAAAATACGTCAAAATCAAAGTAAAGCTTAGTACCTAAAGACTTTCAAGGAAAACTTGGAAAACTACCCGTAGAAAACACGATTCGGCAACCTGTTTTATGATTTCTTGCAAAAAGTCACAAAAAATCAGGGTATTAAACGCGCGTGTAAAACCTCTGAAATTGCATGCCTCTATAGGCTATGGCGACTGCTTACCACCGGGCGAGCCGTATAGTTGTTTTTGTCACTGACGTAGTCTATTTTGCTACGGTAGATAGGTAAGGTGTGCGGGTAGGTTTGGGTAGTTACGGAACACGGGACCAAACACTAAGCAGGACCCAACATACTCTTGGTTTCCTGGTTAATAGGCGAATTTTGTTTATGAAAACATTTTTTTGTAAAAATGGCATATTTTTTTACTGTTTTACAAATTCTCGGTCTCGGTCTCGGTCTCGGCCGAGAATCAAATTGAATCTCGGTCTCGGTCTCGTTCTCGGCCGAGACAAAAATATCGTTCTCGGTCGGACCTTAGTATTTTACAATATAAAACCGTCTACTAAACGAACCAAAGAATTTTCAACTTAAACAACAGGATGAAAAGTTTACTATGGACTGTAGTTCTTTTTAGGATAAGTCTTTTTGGTTGTAGATGGTATTTTATGAAGGAAGTGCTATTGAAACAATAGAACAGTCATTTTGGCGTGTCCAGATATGGGTATGGAATGTATGGGAAGAATAATAATGGGCGGGACGGCTTTAGATCTTTGTGCTGTTCCGATTGCTATAATACAGTTCTGTTAGCTACAATGTCTGCAAACTGCTGACGAGGCAACGCGACCACCCGACGGGACCCCTTCCTCAGCCTGCGAGGACCGAAACTCTGCCTATTTGGCCATAGACGCTCGCTCGATTAACATCTTACAAACTTAAATACTAGCTCTCAGATTTTTAATCATAAATTTAATTCAAATATTGAAAATGTACTTGTATTCGTATTTTCTTCAATTAAATTGTATTTAATTTTGGTTTCATATTTCATTTTACTGAATAACCGACTAATTTTATTAAAAGTTCCTCCCTAAGAACTAATAGTTCTATATGTGAGTGTGTTTAGTAAAATGTCCCACTTTGTCGGTTACCATTAACGCGAGATTTGCTTGTATCTTTATATGAATAAACTGACAAAGCGGCTTTATAGCAATCGACAAAGTGGGACGTTTTCACGTGCACACTCACATATGATGAGTTCTATATGTGCCTGTGTGGTGACGGGTTAAGAATTTCACCACCTCCTTTCTCCCCGTGGGTGTCGTAGAAGGCGACTGTGGGATATGGGTTAAATCGTGGCGTAGACGAGAGGCTGGCAACCTGTCACTGCAATGTCACAATGTCGTTTTCTTTCAACCCCTTATTTGCCAAGAGTGGCACTGAAACTTGTGTAGTTTCATGTGCTTTGCCTACCCCTTTAATGGGACACAGGCGTGATTGTATGTATGTATGTATGTACCTATATGATGACGTTATACCTATACAACAGTGATGTTTGGTTTGACTTGTTAACCTTTACACTTACAACAACAACACAACACAACAATCACATTTTTGCCATACTAATTGAACCTTATCATTGAGCTGGAAAGGCGTTCGTATCAGAATAATTCATAATTACCTACCTATTTATGTTTTCTTAGTCCAATATGTTTTATCATGTAAATAAATCAATTTGTGAACTTTACACTTTGATGTATACTTATACCTACTTCTTTTATTTCATAAATAAATAAATATTATATTATAGGACATTCTTACACAGATCGACTGAGTCCCACGGTAAGCTTAAGAAGGCTTGTATTGTCGTTACTCAGACAACGATATATTTAATATACAAATACTTATATACATAGAAAACATCCATGACTCAGGAACAAAAATCTGTGCTCATCACACAAATAAATGCCCTTACCGGGATTCGAACCCGGGTCCGCGGCTTAGCCGCTAGGCCAGACCGGTCGTCAAAATTTCGAATTGTTTTGTTTTTCTGTGTGACAATAAATTCTTCTTCTTCTTAGAGCTTTCTGTTTAATCGGATATCTATTTTAATCTATTAAATGATAATTACTAGAGTGACAGAGCCCATGACATTATGCCCACAATTGGCAAACTTCGATCTTGGCTATGGGGAATCTGATATGGTTATGGGATGATATTGATATTGAATGTAAAGGTGGAAATTCAAGGGGCATGTTGCATTGCACTACTTAAGCTATGTCTACAGAAAATATGTGAATGAATCACGAATAAATACACCCATTTGGCTACCCGCCTACGTTCAAGGCAGCTTAGTTTTGTCATTTTTAGGGTTCCGTAGTCAACTAGGAACCCTTATAGTTTCGCCATGTCTGTCTGTCCGTCCGTCCGTCCGTCCATCCGTCCGTCCGTCCGTCCGTCCATCCGTCCGTCCGTCCGTCCGTCCGTCCTTCCGCGGATAATCTCAGTAACCGTAAGCACTAGAAAGCTGAAATTTGGTACCAATATGTATATCAATCACGCCAACAAAGTGCAAAAATAAAAAATGGAAAATAATGTTTTATTAGGGTACCCCCGGTACACGTAAAGTGTGGGCTGATTTTTTTTTCATTCCAACCCCAACATGTGATATATTGTTGGATAGGTATTTAAAAATGAATAAGGGTTTACTAAGATCATTTTTTGATAATATTAATATTTTCGGAAATAATCGCTCTTAAAAGAAAAAAAGTGCGTCCCCCCTCCTCTAACTTTTGAACCATATGTTTAAAAAATATGAAAAAAATCACAAAAATAGAACTTTATAAAAACTTTCTAGGAAAATTGTTTTGAACTTGATAGGTTCAGTAGTTTTTGAGAAAAATACGGAAAACTACGGAACCCTACACTGAGCGTGGCCCGACACGCTCTTGGCCGGTTTTTTAATATACTGTATAAGACTTCAACGCGCGTGTCTTCAAAAGCCTTAAGTAGGCACTTAGGCAGTTCCCATCTCCAATCCACCTTTATGCTTAAGGTATAAATGTTACGTAATGACCTCCAGAGTGGTAAATGTAATTATTTAATGTTGTATTATACAGCAGGAAATCATGTCCCAAATATGGATTTCCTGTACAAGTAGATAGGTGCTTAGGTTCTTATAGGTATTACAAATTAGTCAAATTACAATCATAATATTTATAGTCATCAAGTCATATGTCACTCTTGTTTTGGACAGTAAGTAGTTAGCTAAAAATACAAAGATCGAAACCTTATTAATATTTATTTCTAAGCAGGTCTGTTTAGTGTGACGAAATTATTTTAATAAACAAACAAAAAACTTTCTTAAAATGGAGGAGCAGAGAACCATGGCAGTTTTTGTAAAATATACTTTGGAGGGCGTCAAATTTTGGAATTTCTTTTATAAGAATTGTAAATTATACTGACGTACAATTCTTATACATATAGGAATATTCATTCATTATTTTTATTCACATATTCACGTAACAACAACTAATCCCCACAAAACGCATTAATGGCGGCCGACAAAAACAATCCTCCAAGGTATTTCACCTCCATTAAACTAAAAACCAAAAAGCTAATTGCGCCGTCGGCTGAAGTCCAGGGAGGGGGGGACAATTAAATGAATTTGCCAGGAGGGACAAAAACGAATCCGTCACTGGGAGGTTGGGGTGACCATGAGGTCCTTGGACTGAGGAGTACAACGCTCTTTTTCTCGCGTAGTGCAATCACTTTTAAACTAACGGGCGTAGCACACTTAGGGTTTCTGCTCGAGAGTCTCGAACTCGAGACTTCTCGAGAATTTCGGCTTCATTCGAGACGAGAAAAAAATGACAGGTACTCGAGACGTCTCGAGTCCCGAATGTAAAGTACGACCTGAAGTGAAATGCAACTTTTTACCTTCTGCCCGGTCTCATCGCGAGGCGGTGGAGACGGTGTCGAACGGCGGCCATAAATTATAACGAGATAAAGCGACCTAACCTCTCATTCCAACGTAAGCTGGCAGCGACTTTGGCTAGTTTTGACAGCCTCGTGTTATTTAAAAGCAATTCGTCATTACGAAAAAGTCAGCGCGTTTATGTATCTTGGGTCATTGATAACCTGCGAAGAGTGCTATGGCTAACTTCGACAAGATTTGGAAGAACAGAGGAATCCGACGTCAAAATAAAGTGCGATTATTTCGATTTCTTGTCTTCTCGATAATCTCGATATTTATGTATGGTGCCGAAACTTGGACCCTGAAAAGTTTTGGTGTGGCTAAGATTGACGCTATTGAGATGTGGTGCTGGCGAAGACTGCTACGAGTATAACTTGAAAAGCTAGAAGAACTAACAAACATCTCTATTCTGCAAGAACTGAATATCACCACACGGCTCTCCAAAATATGCCAAGAGCGACCCTCAGATTTTTCGGACACATTATGAGAGCACCAATGCATAATATGGCGAATTAATGGTAAACATTCTTGGGGTGGGGCTCGTAATAGATGGTCTGACTGTGTGAAGAAATCGTGTGGCGATAGCGTATACTGTGCAGTCCACATGGCTTATGACCGCGTTCAATGGAGACACGCTACTTGTGGTCGCGATCCTCGGCAATGAGGAAACGAGGAAGAAGAAGAAGTTATTTTAAACGTTTAATTTCAATGACATTATGATTTAATACATGACATTTTAATTTACTTAACCCGTGCACAGGCGGGGAAGTTAAAGGATTAGGTATTATTTTCAAGACTATAATTGTAGTTTTCTTGTTAAAATTTGATTTATGTTTATTTCAAAGAAGATTTTTATTGCTGTTACGCATTTTTTATAATAGTGTGGTGCAATAAAAACTACTAATCATATTGTTGTTTATTATTTTATCAAAATTTTACCATTTATAAAAAAAGACTCGAGACTCGAGAAGACTCGAGACTTTGGGCTCGAGATTTCTCGAAACTCGAGACTTCTAATAGGTCGAGAAATCAGAAACTCTAAGCACACTAGATTGATAAACTTTATCGCATAGGTGCGTCCCTATCGCACTTACAAATAGTGCAATAAAGACGGCCTCACGTTATATCGTTTATCACGCGACCATGCTTGCTTGCCAGGAATAAAACTCCTATGATGCAATGCTGCGAATTACTGACGATACGTCAAGCGATTTCGTCAAGCATCACACCGATCACACGCCTTAGTGCGTTTTCACATTATCCGATCCGATAATTCCGATATCGAATGTCGGACCGATATCCCATATCATATGTTTATTTAATTATCTTTGTTTTTTTTCCTTTGAAATCCTTCCTACTTCCGATATCGCATCGTATAATGTGAAAACGCACGTATTTATGTCGTACCAGTGTGTTCACAGTACGGATTTGCATTTACATATTTTAATATGACCACTTTTGGGAATTGGCGAAAAACATTTCGTACTGCTCTTAGATTAATTTTGCCTTTGATACGAACGACTTCGACACGTTTTATTTGTTTTATTTTTACTTTTGTGAAGTTGTAAGGTCAGGCAATGGTCCTGCAAGTTTCCTTGCAAGTGGTCACCCCACTCACTATAATTTGAGCGGAATGCCGGCGCGGGCGCACGCAAAAACTATGACGTGCGCAGCTGAACTGGCTTCATATGTACTTAACTAACTCTGTAGACTTTGTGACGTTGTAATAAGGTTGAGTATTTAATGGTCATACAAATCGAAATTTTGATATTTGCCTCTCTATCACTCCTGTATATCGAGCTACAGTGATAGAGAGATAGCAAAGCGATTTTTGATATTCGCGGTAGCCTCTGACCATTCCTTCCGATGCGCAAGGACGGCTGAGTTGATTTTTTGTATGGACTATTTCATTAACTTAACTGTTTCAAGCGTAGTACCTCGGTACCATTTTAAAGCTGGCTACCTTGTATTGAGGCGCTGCCCCTCTGGTATTGCAGTCATCCATGTGGGTAAAAGTGATTTCATACTGTCAGGTTACTTGCTCGTTTGCCTTAGCTATATTTAGAATAGAATAGAAGAATAAAATAGAATAACATTTATTCGTGAACACAGGCAAGACAAAATACACATTAATAACAATAATAAGAAAATAATGAAGTGCCACGAAATGGCCTCATCTCAGCGTGTTGCTGGGGACTTCCAGCGCTGATCTTCCGATGAGACCATCAAGTGAGAAAGATTCACGGAGGGTAACAGACAGAAGAAATGCAAAACACATACAAGAAAAGTGGTCAAACAGTTAAAAAGAATAAAAGTGAAAACGTTACAAGAAAAATAACAACAGACTGTGATCTATATAAAAAAAAAGAATAATAACGAACAGAACGGTTTACTGACGATTCGCCAAAAAACGTTTCCCAAAGTTTCACATCCCAAACTATTATTCCCAAATTATCATTTCCCAAATAAACGTTTGGCAAAACAACTTATCGCAAATTGACATTTAGCAAAACTTTTTTTGGCAAGTATTTGTTTCCCAAAATATTTACTTGGTCAAATATCATTTTACCAAATATTATTTAGTCAAAGGTATTGTTAGGCAAAATTTCCATTTCCCAATATATTGTAATTAAATGGCGCACTAGAAATTTGTTTGTTGATTTTATACTTTGTGTCCAAGATTTGTGTGAAATAATGTGTATGTCGTACTTTTTTCCTCCTGCTGCAAATGTCAAGGATGACATTTTCACTTACTTGTCCGGATACATTTTATTAAAAAGAAACCTTATGTTTTCAAGACCATTATGTTCTATTAATTTTTAATTACTTTAAAAAGCTAACACGTCAACCTAACAACCTAACACGCTCCTCCTCGCTTCGCTCGTCGTCGCACCTAAACTGACCCTGTCGCTGAAATTATCATTTGACAATTTTAAGTTAAATTTGGCAAACAAATCTTCGGTAAATTAAATTAATCCCGTAGAAATGAAAATGCAAATGCCTAAATATTTTCGAAATTTGCGATGTGAAATTTTGACCAAACATGTTTTTGGGATATAAGTTTTGACATTAAAAACGTTTGCGAAATAAAGTTTTGTCTAAATAAAATTTGACTAAGTAAAATTGTGCCAAATGATAATTTGACCAAACAAATTCATTGCGAAACATACCTTTGCCAAACAATACTTTGGGAAATGAAACTATTGCGATATGATTATTGGGAAATGAAATTTGACGAAACGTTTTTTGGCGAAACGGCAGGACACCGAACAGAACACACTAAATTTAATTAAAAGGAAAAAAGGAAAAGGGTCGTACACCAGATTGCACACGCAGCGTTCCATTCCATCGTTTGGTCGATTTAAAAAAAGACACATTTCTTCAGCAAGTAGGGTAAACTCGCCTCATTCGGTGACACGCCTAATTCGGTGATACAAGCTTTGAAGCACTATTCCGAAAGACGATTTTTAGTTGTTTCACCGAATTAGGCGTGTCACCGAATGAGGCGAGTTTACCCTATACTAGGCCTCAGGGGCACTTTTACATGTCAACATTAGGTACAATAAATCATCACAATTCAACTAAAGTAAAAAGCTACTACAATTAATAAGATGTAATTATGTATTTGAATACACAGAGTATCATAATGGCACAATCGGAATAGGAAAACCTCTATCTTTTGGTTTTAGATATTTTTGATTCTGAAATGTTGCTCTCTTGGAAAATGAAACATCGTAAAGAAATCTACTTAATCTATGAAAATATGATGTGACGCAAAACTTGTAAAAATAAATTATACTCATCGCAATAAAGTCTTAAGGCCCTTACGGTAGCACTGCGACCAATCGACAATTAGTCAGGATTTTTTTTTCTCACATCTTTTTTACTCATCAAAAACGTGCTGCCAACATCATATCAACAAGTACAGAGACAACTATGACTTTATAAGAGTTTTTACTTTAATCGTTTATCTCGCTGTTTTCGCCATTAAACTAATTGTGCTTATTATAATAATTGCTGTTGTCAAGCGGCCGGGAAATTGCCCTGTTTTTACTCTAATTAAGAGCTTGGTATTTGATGAGCTATTTTGAGGGTAGCCGACAGATAATGAAGGGAGATACCTTTATAAGTGTCCGCTCTAAATTTCGACATAATTCGTAATTGGCTAAAGCTACACTCTAAAAAAAATTTGGTTACACCTACCAATATTTTGATAGTCGTAGTCAAGCATCTTGATTCCATACGAGCCTGATAAGATCTTAGACATATCAAATAAGGTAATTTTGATTGCTCTTACTTTGGCAACGTAACTGAACCGATTAAGATCTTGTTCAATAATTCCATGAAAAATATATTATGCTAACTAAATTAACTTAGTAAGTTCAACTAAGGATTGAATCCACCTATGTTATATACATAGTTATGCCTAACAAGTTATTAATTGATTCAAGGTGTACAATGGTTAGGAATAACAAAACACCTAAGTTATTAGTTCAACCATACATTCCCTTGTTGTTTTTAGTAATCAGATTTATTTGAATTATATAAGATCGTAATTGTAGTGATTAACTTAACGTCAACTAAGAGAAAACTGCTCTTAGTTGGTCTTCATTTTTTAGAGTGTAGACGTGTGCTTGCTCACCTAATTTAAGTACGTGATTCTCGAAATCAATCTGCTTACTGTAAAACTTAGCAAGATTCGTAACTAATCAATTGACCATTATGTTTTTGCAAATAATGGAGTTAGACAAGTGGCCGGCATCGGCAGGTGATGGCAGCTAGGCGATCCAAACAATTACTGCAATGAACAAACTTCAGCTTTCAAAATTACAGGATATTTTCTGGGGGTTAGATGCAGTCTATGCTTACGCTGTGGCTTGCGTGGGCGACGGTCGCGCGATGGTCGCGCGACGGCGATGCGACGCATACGAAATCAAACCTTATCGATATGGAAGTATGAGACGCGACGGCGACGGTCGCGCGACCGTCGCCCACGCAAGACACGGCGTTAGTGAACAATAATGAATGATGATGATGATACTGAGAGCGACGATAAAAAGCACGTAAAAAGCGTTGTTGCTGTTGGCATTCTTTGCTCAAAGTTGTCTATACTTCACTATAAAATGTCAAACCATATACAACCAAGCGATTACTCAATAATTGAATTACTACAATTACAGGTTCAGCTACAGAATACCTAATGTCGTGTAATTGCAGTGGACGATTAAGATGGGTTAATGTCTTATTGTTCGGTGACACACATTACTTTCCTGCCGCCATATTGGTAGTAATTCGAAGGAGCTGTAGCAACCTGCAACATTGTTGCTATGTTAAAATCATTCAAGTACGGCTGGACCGATTCGTACAAAATTCTGTTTCGTCGCGTCGGTCACAGTGCCAAGTTGTCCGCATACGATTGCTAAATTGTCACCTGTCAAACTCGTCCGTTCTCATTTTTAACCCCCGACGCAAAAACGACGGGGTATTATAAGTTTGACGTGTCTGTCTGTCTGTGGCATCGTAGCTCCCGAACGGATGAACTGATTTAGATTTAGTTTTTTCTTGTCTGAAAGCTGAGTTAGTCGGGAGTGTTCTTAGCCATGTTTCATGAAAATCGGTCTACTATGTCGCGGTCTGGTGTTTTTTCAAAATTTAAATTTTTGAATATTTTGATCACAGTCCAAGATCGTCTCCAATACTGTTTTTACCACAGTGCCTTAACCTACAACACTTTTCATTTACCTAATTTAGATTTTTTTTCCAGTACCAAGACTCTGGTCACTGCGGACAATATTCATGAATCAATAACCTAACAACAGTGGACCGATTTTCATAAAACATGTCTAAGAACACTCCTGACTAACTCAGTTTTCAAACAAAAAAAAACGAAATCTAAATCGGTGCATCCGTTCGGGAGCTACGATGCCACAGTCAGACACAGACACAGACAGACAGACACGTCAAACTTATAACACCCCGACGTTTTTGCGTCGGGGGTTAAAAATATGTGAGGCTTTGCTAAAATAGTTACATCTTAGGAACACAAACATAAAATTGCCAAAGGAAATATTTTATTCAAACAACATCGATCCGAAGAATGACGAAAATAAATCAGATGACAGAGATCGGATCTAGTGCGTCATTTACCATAGAAATAGTTCCACGGTTACTTTACTACGGACTAGAGATGGGCCGAATATGGAATTTGCCGAATACGAATATTCGGCCGAACATTCGGTTCAGCTCTTACCGAACCGAACATTCGGTTACGCCATATTTAAAAAGCGGATGTTAAGATTAAAACTATTAAATGATTACATATTAGTTACTAGAACTACATATGTTTACGATTTAGTGAATTTAAGTTAAAACAACTCTGAACTCTTCTCAACTCTTAAACTACGGTTTTTTCAACTTTGTATTTGTGTCTCTTAACTTCAATGTCCATTCAGCTTTAAGGTTGAATATATAAAAAAATATAATACTATCTGAAAGATAATCAACCTTATAAAAGAATGGATTTACCCAGTTTTGAAGTTAAGCTACACATTTATATTAGTAGTTCCTTAGAAAGCTACTAAAATAGGAGCTTATTATCCTATGGAATACGTAAGATCTTCATTATATATTTACTTTGTTTATTCGGTAAATATTCGGCAATGGTACCGAAATATTCGGCCGAATACGAACATTGAAAAACTTGCCGAATATGCCGAATACCGAATATTTACCGAATATTCGGCCCATCTCTACTACGGACCATATGTATTTTGTGAGTGTGCACGGGAAAACGTCCCATGTCGATTGCTATAAAGCCGCTTTGTCAGTTTATTCATGTGAAGATACAAGTAAATCTCGCCTTAATGGTGGTTTACTAAACACACTCACATTATACTGGGTTCGGATCGGGTTTGAATCGGACGTACTTCGTGCGAAACCGCTCTTAACGTTTTTATGCCATGCATTAAAAAGTTGACGAAACAGAATGATGGACGAAACGGTGTCTTAAGACGTTAATTGATTTAAATTGTGTGTCCATTTCTTCAGTAGCATTATCCCATAAACCTAAAGTAGAAGGCTCTCTTTTGAGCCTTAATTGGAGGTATAATGGGACCGATTGGTCAATGAATAACATTTCCATAAGGAAATGGGAAATAGCTAATAATATATCAGGAATAGTAAAGGTATTGGCTAATAATAACGGTAAAGCTGTTCAATTTTGTTTATTTTCTTTAATGAAAGCAATGTCTAATGAAATATCTCTCATTGTAGGTCGTTTATGTAGCTTCCAATCTCTCTTTCTCTGTCCCTGGTCCCAGCTCGCTAGTTGGGGTCGGGCCTCCTTATGGCTCGGCGCCAGGACGCTCTGTCCCGGGTTGTCGTGGTTGGTGACAGTTGCTTGAGGTCTCTCTGGACATTGGACCACCACGAGGCGGGCGGTCTTCCTCTTCCTCTGGATGGATTGGTGATATCGAGCACCTTGCGGACGGTGTGGGTGTCTTCTCGTCGCATGACGTGGCCAAACCATCGCAATCTGCCCTCCTTCAGCTTGTCGGTAATAGAAGCGGTCTTAAATGTGCCCCGTATGTAGTCGTTCCGGACCTTATCCAACCGCGTGACACCACCGGCCCACCTCAGCATTTTCATTTCATTTACATGCAATCGGTTTTCGTGTACCTTATTAGTGGTCCAGCATTCGGTGCCATACAGCATGGCTGGTCTGACTACGGACTTGTATATTTTACCCTTCGTCTTGATGGGCATTTTGGGGTCACATAGTACGCCAGTAAGCGATCTCCACTTCAGCCAAGCCGTATTAATGCGGTGTGTGACGTCTTCATCGACAGTTGCATCATTGGAGATTATGATTATGTAGCTTCCAATACCATAGTTAAACTATGCAGCGCATTTATTATTTCCGTTATTTTCATACAAAACTTGCATTTGCTTTACTCTGTTCTGAAGAGTCGTGGAATGAATATGACTCTTCTCTTTTCGCACGGAATAGTTGGTAATATATAAACTATAACGCTGCTAACATGCAAAAATATACCTCATATATCATTATAAGTATATGTGCAAAGTTTCATTACAATCCATCGTTAGCTATAAAATAAGAACGAATCTCCATTTGTAAGTAGTATGGTAAGGTAAATCCGGCTCAGCTTTCTACAGACCCTTTTAATATCGTTAAGCATAAATACCTACTTTTCTCCCTGCGGGATACATCATGGACTGCAATAACATCAATAAACGGACCTACAACCGCAATTTCCAACAACTATATAAAAATTACACGCACATTAACAGTTACAATCAAAAATGCATCGGTATTTTTACATCACTACAAACCTATTTTCGACCTTGCATAGTACGCTGAGTTCAAAAACATCTTTACAAATGCTGAATAGTTGAATACCAAATGTATGTTTTCAGGACTCTATTGTCAGTGTCTTAAAGACGTGTAGATATATTTTTGGCATGTTGGCTTGTAAAGATCTTTGTGAACTCGGCCGTTTTTAAGATTGAGAGTTCATTGTAAGTTTCTGCGGCGTAGCCGAATCGTCGACGCCAGACGCCGACAGAAATGCAGTCTGGCTCTGTCGCGCCAATACGCAAGAGCGATAGAGATAGGTAGCTACGAAACAGATATTATACTTCCTATCCAAATCCGAGACAACAAATATTATTTACTATGCAGCACACGGAATCGTACCGTCCAAAGTCACACATTTCAGAGATATAAAATTTAAAAAACAAGTTCTCGCCATGCATACCTACTACCTTCAACATAGCCCAGCGCCCTGCGGCGTAAACCCATCATTACATGTTTTTGTGTCGTCCGAGTCACACGTAATTTCGTCAAAATAAGTGTTCCTCTAAAAGTGTAAATGTTGTGAATTTATGAAGTTCGGTAAGTGATTTAATACCTACTTATGTACCTATAGTGCGCTAAATGGTGATTATAGAATTCAAACCATATTTGAACAACTGCCGACCGCCGTATAGTACCGGCGAGTTTAGTCTAGTTATCGGCGAGTGTATAATGGTTTCGTTTTTCATTCGATCGTAGCTACAAGCTAATGTGATTTTACACATTAACACACAATTGTACTATCATTTAAGTAGCTTGCCTCACTTGCCTATTGATAACTAGAACTAAGAAGTTAACGAAATACTAAACTTATTTGCGGTCATATTTGGTCATACGATAGGATTTTCTACGACTACCTTCTTTTTCAAACAAAAGGCTTTCGGTATGAATACTTAAGTTGCAGTAGGAAAGTAATACGATGTAGTGTTACCTTATTACTAGTATATGTGTTTAAGTAATACGTAAATCACAGATTACTTACAGTAATATGTAACTATTAAACTACCTACTGACAATCGATGTGATCTCTGACTTCCATATTTACGAATATGATTTTACTCGTATATATCGTAGGCGTATAGAACAGTATATTATACGTTAACAACATGTCTGATCTATAAACATATTTTTTCTGGTTGGTAATAAAGCGCCTTTTATAAAAAGTTTAAAAGAAAAACGCATCGTTATGTAAATTGTAACAACATTCAACAATATTTATAAGTCAAACGAACAATAGTTGTAGCAATATTTACAATTACTGGAACCAATAATTAAACTATATTTTTTCTGTTGATTCATTCAATAATGTATTAATAAATATAATGACCGACTGCACATTGCCAGTAACTGATGCATTTAAACAGGACGCGCTTGCACGATCTTACCTAAGGCGCCTTAACTAATACCGAATCCATGGCACAAACAGCAACACCTTTAACTGACTATCGTTAGACTTTATGCCGTGGTAATAGGGATCACAAATGTGTTGACAGTGTTGCCTGTTGCTTGCTGTTGTATATAGTACGGGCCGTACTTCGATGCCGACGAAAGGATTTATGCGTACATTACGGGTTTCTAGCTCGGCATCATGATCACATCAAAATTTTTTCTATCAGTTTTTTGTGAAGACAAGTACCCTATGTGAGCAAGTCTCTTTTTGTAATTACCTACTATTTGGATGACATGTGTCTATGTCCAGCAATGAAATCATAAAGAAATAAAAATAAAGACATTAGAACATTAGATATTGTTTGACATTGTTAAGACATTAGAGATTATAATTATAAGTGCTTATTGTAAATAAAGATTTACTTGTGTCAATAATAAATATTGTACTCCGATAGTATAATAGTGTCAAGGATGATTGGTTGAGTATCGATCCTGATGAGTGATGAAAATTGAGATTACAATGTTGGGTACCCCACAAGTCGAGTTAACTATATGTACCAAATTTTAATAGTGGCGTGGCTATTTTTTCTCCACAAATAGTGTCGCGGGCTCCGCTAAATGCGTTGTAGCCATTTGTGAATGAATTGAATGAATTACTTTATTGCGATAAACATGGTATACATTAGTTGGTACATTACTATTTTTGACTAGCAATACATGAAATAAAACACATAGCAATACATGTTTAGCCAAAAATGGCATGCAAAATTATATCTGAACCTACAGTAAAATGCCCTTCTTTATTAGTAGCGTGACTATTTTTTCTCCACGAATTGTGTCGAGGGCTCCGCTAAATGCGTTGTAGCCATATGTGCCCCACTTTAATAGTGGCGTGGCTATTTTTTCTCCACAAATTGTGTCGAGTGCTCCGCTAAATGCGTTGTAGCTATATGTGCCCCACTTTAACAGTGTCGTGGCTATTTTTCTCCACAAATTGTGTCGAGGGCTCCGCTAAATGCGTTGTAGCTATAATATGTGCCCCACTTTAACAGTGTCGTGGCTATTTTTTTTTTCATGAATTGTGTCGAGGGCTCCGCTAAATGCGTTGTAGCTATTATATGTGCCCTACTTTAACAGTAATGTTGCTATCTTTGTTCACAAGTTGTATCGAAGGCTCCGCTTAAGGCGTAGTAGCTGTTTGTGGCACATTTTAACAGTGATAGGCTATCCATTCAACTCAATTCAAAACCTTTAATGGCATAAACAAAACATGTCAAAAACACAAAAATAATAATACAATAAATAAGGAATTAAAATAATCTTAAACAACTTAGTCAAAAAATAATAATAAATTTAAATACTAACCATAATTATATATATAAAACACAAGAAATTAAAACAAAATGTTATCATTTTAAATTAAACTTACTATGTAATTCTCCACGAATGAAGTCAAGATCTCCGCTCTCTGACTGTTGAAACTTTGTGGGTTCCACTTTATTAGGAAATAAATAAAATAAACATTAATAGTGTGATCTTTGCTTCAAAACTGTATCGATGGCTCCACTTTTATAGATACATTTTATAGAGAACATTGTATTTATTGCGTTCTAGCTATATGCACATCAAGTCAACCTTAAAATGACTATATTTTCTCCACAAATTGTCTCAGGAGCTCTTCTTTCGTTCAAACTATATTGAGAATTCCGGTCTCACAGTGTATTGTCCACTGTGTTTTTTCAATCGGTTTACGCTTCGGTGGATTCACGCTTCTGTCGCTACGTTCATCGGTCACTTCGCTCTTCGCTCGCAACTCCAACGTTCTTCGATTGCTTCTCTCCTCGCTGTATTCAATCTGTTTATTCTTCGGCCGCTCCGCTCCTTGGTCTCTCACAAATTAAAGATAGTAACATTACTCCGCTTTAAAAGTGTTAATGTTAATGAGATTTACATTATCTCGAGACTTGTTAACAGGGACCGGACAACCCCTTCCGCGCTACAAGCCTTTCATTGGGAATCCCTAACGTAAGGACGACCCAAACGAGAGACTCTCCCTTTCCAACTGCAAGCCCATTCATTTGACTAGCCCTTACAAAAAACTCAGCAAAACAATAAAGCTAGCCCTGTGCATTGGCTTACCGCTATCCGATACGGCTTGCAAGCCTTTAATAAGGGTTACCCTTATTTTAAGCGCTATTTATAAGGCTTTCCCTTTTGTTAAAGCGTAGTCGAGCCTTGCGTGAAAGAGACAGGATTATGAATCTAAGCTAGTGTAAGAACAGGAAGGAAAATGCGCTGTTGCCACTCCGCACTATGCGCCCCATTTTTAATTTTGCAACGAAACATGTTTTCGTTGGATAAAAGTAGAACACGGCTAGAAATTATTTTTAATGAACTGGGATACAAGGGACTGATGGATCGCCTGATGATGGTAAATGATCATCGTCGCCCATAGATCAGTATGTATGTTCGTACGTATGAATGTATGTAGGTATGTATGAATGTATGTAGGTATGTATGTATGAATATAATTATGTAAATATATATGTATGCATGTAAATATACAGTGTTGGCCGAAAATCAATACAATTAATCATTAATATTACACATTGAAAACGTTAATTGCCAACATAAAAACAAGCCGTTTTCGTCATCTAACTCGCCTTGATGAGTTAATTGGGTGAGCAGTTCCTAAGATGGAGCTGATGCTGAACCCTGGCTTTTCCCAGGGGAACGCGGGTTTGGTTTAACATAGGCAAGCGCTGTTTTCGTCATCGGACTTGTTTTGATGAGTACTTGAGTGAGCAGTAACCAAGGTAGAGCTGATGCTGAACCCTGGCTATTCCTAGGGGAACTCGGGTTTCGTGCAACATAGGCAAACGCTGTTTTCGTCATCGGACTTGTGTTAATGAGTACTTGAGTGAGCAGTAACCAAGGTAGAGCTGATGCTGAACCCTGGCTTTTCCCAGGGGAACGCCGGTTTGGAGTAACATAGGCAAGCGCTGTTTTCGTCATCGGACTTGTCTTGATGAGTACTTGTGTGAGCAGTAACCAAGGTAGAGCTGATGCTGAACCCTGGCTATTCCTAAGGGAACTCGGGTTTCGTGCAACATAGGCAAACGCTGTTTTCGTCATCGGACTTGTATTGATGAGTACTTGAGTGAGCAGTAACCAAGGTAGAGCTGATGCTGAACCCTGGCTTTTCCCCAGGGGAACGCAGGTTTGGAGTAACATAGGCAAGCGCTGTTTTCGTCATCGGACTTGTCTTGATGAGTATTTGTGTGAGCAGTAACCAAGATAGAGCTGATGCTGAACCCTGGCTATTCATAGGGGAACTCGGGTTTCGTGCAACATACGCAAACGCTGTTTTCGTCAATGTCTTGATGAGTACTTGAGTGAGCAGTAACCAATATAGAGCTGATGCTGAACCCTGGCTATTCCTAAGGGAACTCGGGTTTCGTGCAACATAGTTAAACGCTGTTTTCGTCATCGGACTTGTCTTAATGAGTACTTGAGTGAGCAGTACCCAAGGTAGAGCTGATGCTGAACCCTGGCTATTCCTAGGGGAACTCGGGTTTTGTGCAACATAGGCAAACGCTGTTTTCGTCATCGGACTTGTATTGATGAGTACTTGAGTGAGCAGTAACCAAGGTAGAGCTGATGCTGAACCCTGGCTTTTCCCAGGGGAACGCGGGTTTAGGGTAACATAGGCAAGCGCTGTTTTCGTCATCGGACTTGTCTTGATGAGTATTTGTGTGAGCAGTAACCAAGATAGAGCTGATGCTGAACCCTGGCTATTCATAGGGGAACTCGGGTTTCGTGCAACATACGCAAACGCTGTTTTCGTCATCGGACTTGTCTTGATGAGTACTTGAGTGAGCAGTAACCAATATAGAGCTGATGCTGAACCCTGGCTATTCCTAAGGGAACTCGGGTTTCGTGCAACATAGTCAAACGCTGTTTTCGTCATCGGACTTGTCTTGATGAGTACTTGAGTGAGCAGTAACCAAGGTAGAGCTGATGCTGAACCCTGGCTTTTCCCAGGGGAACGCGGGTTTGGAGTAACATAGGCAAGCGCTGTTTTCGTCATCGGACTTGTTTTGATGAGTACTTATGTGAGCAGTAACCAAGGTAGAGCTGATGCTGAACCCTGGCTATTCCTAAGGGAACTAGGGTTTCGTGCAACATAGGCAAACGCTGTTTTCGTTATCGGACTTGTATTGATGAGTACTGGTGTGAGCAGTAACAAAGGTAGATCTGATGCTGAACCCTGGCTATTCCTAGGGGAACTAAGGTTTTGTGCAACATAGGCAAACGCTGTTTTCGTCATCGGACTTGTATTGATGAGTACTTGTGTGAGCAGTAACCAAGGTAGAGCTAATGCTGAACCCTGGCTTTTCCCAGGGGAACGCGTGTTTGGAGTAACATAGGCAAGCGCTGTTTTCGTCATCGGACTTGTCTTGATGAGTACTTGTGTGAGCAGTAACCAAGGTAGAGCTGATGCTGAACCCTGACTATTCCTAGGGGAACTCGGGTTTCGTGCAACATACGCAAACGCTGTTTTCGTCATCGGACTTGTCTTGATGAGTACTTGAGTGAGCAGTAACCAAGGTAGAGCTGATGCCGAACCCTGGCTATTCCTAAGGGAACTCGGGTTTCGTGCAACATAGGCAAACGCTGTTTTCGTAATCGGACTTGTCTTGATGAGTACTGGTAAAGCTGATGTTGAACCCTTGCTGTACCTAGGCGAACATAGGTTTGGTGCAACATAGACACACCCGGTTTTCCTTATAGGCCCTGCCTTAATGGGGACTTGGGTGCGCAGTACCCAAGCCAGCGCTGTAGCTGAGACCTGGTGGTACCTAGGGGAACTCAGGTTCGGTGCAATATAAATAAACGCTGTTTTCTGTTCATAGTATTTTTCGTGTGATATATCTTAGACTTGTCTTTATGACTGGTACTTGGTTGAGTTGAGTAGTACCATAGAATCTGTCAAACTATTTCTGTTGATTGTTGTGAATTCTATAAAGATCGTTTGAAACAGAAATACTCGTACTTTTCTAGTGGCAATCAAGCATACAGCCCGTCTGATAGTAAGTAGTTACCGCAGTCTATGGACGCTAGGAACTCCAGTATTCTCTTTATTCCCTGTGTTACTATTAGTGAAATCGACTGTACTTAATTTTTAATATTCAAATGGATATACATACGTATTTTTTTTATACATTAATAAAGTGTTTCATGTATGGCAAATTAATAAATTTGTTCTAACTACTTGATGTTAATATTCACTTCTGGTAGGATTTTTGTTTAGTTAATATTATGTTTTTATGCCTAACTTGACATTGCAAGAAATATTTCTATATTATAATACACTGAAACCAGAGTTGCCCTAGGTACCGCCAGGGCTCAGCTACAGCGCTGTCTTGGCTACTGCGCACCCAAGTCCTCGTCAAGACAAGTCCGATGACGGAAACAGCGTTTGCCTGGGTTACACTAAACCTGAGTTCCCCTAGATGCAGCCAGGGTTCAGCATCAGCTGGACTTCGGGTACTGCTCAATCGAGTACTCATCTAGACAAGTCCGATGACGAAAACAGCGTTTGCCTGTGTTACACTAAACCCGAGTTCCCCTAGGTGCAGCCAGGGTTCAGCATCAGCTGGACTTTGGGTACTGCTCACTCGAGTACTCATCAAAAAAAGTCCGATGACGAAAACAGCGTTTGCCTGGGTTACACTAAACCCGAGTTCCCCTAGGTGCAGCCAGGGTTCAGCATCAGCTGGAATTCGGGTACTGCTCACTCGAGTACTCATCAAAACAAGTCCGATGACGAAAACAGCGTTTGCCTGTGTTACACTAAACCCGAGTTCCCCTAGGTGCAGCCAGGGTTCAGCATCAACTGGACTTCGGGTACTGCTCACTCGAGTACTCATCAAGACAAGTCCGATGACGAAAACAGCGTTTGCCTGTGTTACACTAAACCAAGTTCCCCTAGGTGCAGCCAGGGTTCAGCATCAGCTGGACTTTGGGTACTACTCACTCGAGTACTCATCAAGAGAAGTCCGATGACGAAAACAGCGTTTGCCTGGGTTACACTAAACCCGAGTTCCCCTAGGTGCAGCCAGGGTTCAGCATCAGCTGGAATTCGGGTACTGCTCACTCGAGTACTCATCAAAACAAGTCCGATGACGAAAACAGCGTTTGCCTGTGTTACACTAAACCCGAGTTCCCCTAGGTGCAGCCAGGGTTCAGCATCAACTGGACTTCGGGTACTGCTTACTCGAGTACTCATCAAGACAAGTCCGATGACGAAAATAGCGTTTGCCTGTGTTACACTAAACCCGAGTTCCCCTAGGTGCAGCCAGGGTTCAGCATTAGCTGGACTTTGGGTACTGCTCACTCGAGTACTCATCAAGACAAGTCCGATGACGAAAACAACGTTTGCCTGTGTTACACTAAACCCGAGTTCCCCTAGGTGCAGCCAGGGTTCAGCATTAGCTGGACTTCGGGTACTGCTCACTCGAGTACTCATCAAGACAAGTCCGATAACGAAAACAGCGTTTGCCTGTGTTACACTAAACCCGAGTTCCCCTAGGTGCAGCCAGGGTTGAGCATCAACTGGACTTCGGGTACGCTCACTCGAGTACTCATCAAGACAAGTCCGATGACGAAAACAGCGTTTGCCTGTGTAACACTAAACCCGAGTTCCCCTAGGTGCAGCCAGGGTTCAGCATCAGCTGGACTTTGGGTACTGCTCACTCGAGTACTCATCAAAAAAAGTCCGATGACGAAAACAGCGTTTGCCTGGGTTACACTAAACCCGAGTTCCCCTAGGTGCAGCCAGGGTTCAGCATCAGCTGGACTTTGGGTACTGCTCACTCGAGTACTCATCAAGACAAGTCCGATGACGAAAACAGCGTTTGCCTGTGTTACACTAAACCAGAGTTCCCCTAGGTGCAGCCAGGGTTCAGCATCAGCTGGACTTTGGGTACTGCTCACTCGAGTACTCATCAAGAGAAGTCCGATGACGAAAACAGCGTTTGCCTGGGTTACACTAAACCCGAGTTCCCCTAGGTGCAGCCAGGGTTCAGCATCAGCTGGAATTCGGGTACTGCTCACTCGAGTACTCATCAAGACAAGTCCGATGACGAAAACAGCGTTTGCCTGTGTTACACTAAACCCGAGTTCCCCTAGGTGCAGCCAGGGTTCAGCATTAGCTGGACTTTGGGTACTGCTCTCTCGAGTACTCATCAAGACAAGTCCGATGACGAAAACAGCGTTTGCCTGGGTTACACTAAACCCGAGTTCCCCTAGGTGCAGCCAGGGTTCAGCATCAGTTGGACTTTGGGTACTGCTCACTCGAGTACTCATCAAGACAAGTCCGATGACGAAAACAGCGTTTGCCTGTGTTACACTAAACCAGAGTTCCCCTAGGTGCAGCCAGGGTTCAGCATCAGCTGGACTTTGGGTACTGCTCACTCGAGTACTCATCAAGAGAAGTCCGATGACGAAAACAGCGTTTGCCTGGGTTACACTAAACCCGAGTTCCCCTAGGTGCAGCCAGGGTTCAGCATCAGCTGGAATTCGGGTACTGCTCACTCGAGTACTCATCAAGACAAGTCCGATGACGAAAACAGCGTTTGCCTGTGTTGCACTAAACCCGAGTTCCCCTAGGTGCAGCCAGGGTTCAGCATCAACTGGACTTCGGGTACTGCTTACTCGAGTACTCATCAAGACAAGTCCGATGACGAAAACAGCGTTTGCCTGTGTTACACTAAACCCGAGTTCCCATAGGTGCAGCCAGGGTTCAGCATCAGCTGGACTTTGGGTACTGCTCACTCGAGTACTCATCAATAAAAGTCCGATGACGAAAACAGCGTTTGCCTGTGTTACACTAAACCCGAGTTCCCTTAGGTGCAGCCAGGGTTCAGCATCAGCTGGACTTCGGGTACTGCTCACTCGAGTACTCATCAAGACAAGTCCGATGACGAAAATAGCGTTTGCCTGTATTACACTAAACCCGAGTTCCCCTAGGTGCAGCCAGGGTTCAGCATCAGCTAGACTTCGGGTACTCATCAAGACAAGTCCGATAAAAAAAAAGCAGCGTTTGCCTGTGTTACACCTGAGCAAGCAGGAGCCTATCATAACTATAAGTATTTAGTTTGGTATTTATTTGGTATTGAAAATTGAACCTTATTTTATCTACAGCCGTTTCCATCAAACAGAAACGCGCAAATATCACACACAGTGCCGCCGTAGGTAATGATCGTATGTTATTTCGTTCGGAGTAATGTGTGCTTTATGAGCGAGGTACATGATTTAAACTCGCACGATATGCTCTATAAGGGAAAGCAAATAAAACCCAATATAAGGCTTACCCTTATGGCGTTAGGCTGAGCCGATGATAAGGGTTTTGAAAGGGTATTGGGCTATTTTAGGTAAGCGCTTTCGTTAGGGCTTTAAAAGCAAAATGAAAGGGTATCGCGTCAAAAGGGTAGGGTAAGTTAAGCCTAACGAAATACCCATACAAAACCCCGTATAAGGGATAGCGGGCCGGTCCCTGAATACACACAATATAGTTGTGCAGTTATGCAGAGTTATTGCAGCCGTGAACAGCTAGATTAATAAATCCAATTAGAAAATAAAGTTTCCAATGAAATTAATATTTAAATTTGAAATCCCTAATTGACATACTGTCTCGCTTAATAACTAGAAAGTTTAAATAGTTATGATAGTTTATTGTATAACACAACTACCTATTTTCTTTCTTGTTAATTGTAGTTTTGTATCACAATACATAGTACAGCTTTACTGTAACGTTATTTTATTTTATTAGTATGTATGTTTGTTGTTTGTTACTCCCTCAATTAATTAATAAAGGAAACTGTGGCAAGTGTGGAATAAGCAGAACTGTCTTCTGAAGGATTACCGGACAAACACACCTTTAAAAAACTTCTAATGCTTCAGGTTTTTGGTGTTCATGGGTGACAGCGATCTGTCTGCTCATTTGCCTTCTTTACAACTTTACAATCAGATGTTAAAATTGAATGTTGTATAGTTTGTCCTCAAAACATCGGCAATAATTACATAATACTTGTTTAAGTATTAAACTAGTAACTAGCTAAGTTTACTTCTTCCTTTTTAAGTATAGGAGCCTTTTTTGTTGGCATCTATATAAATTAATATAATACTTACCAGGTTACTTATGTTATATGAACAAAGTGATATGACGTTTTAAAACAATATTTAGAAAGTAGTATACTAAGGCATTGTATGGACTTACTTTTTAATTGCATAGTAATTGAATTTGACTTTTAATTCGCCTTAGAATATAAATAAAACATTGTAACTGCGTATGCTTATTGCTTGCATTGCCAATGCACAAAAGGGAATTTGTTGCTACGCATAATTTTACATGAGATTTCTTGTACATCAGAAAAACCTTAAATGAAAACTGATGAAACTATAATGACCTTGACTTTAAAACGTAATTAATACTAATTTAAAAACATTTCATTAAAATCCAAAAAGCGCCGTTCTAAGACCTTAGAAGTTGCAAACTAAGTAATCAGTGTTACCATAACCAGGGAATATCAAAAACATTCATAAGTTAAAGCTTAATATAATTATAACATTTTCAATAGGTTATATATAAAATAATAGGAATAACTTAACTTTAAATAATAGGAATAACTTTTAGTTTGCTTGATGATGTCATCATAACGTCACATCATCAGATACTTAATACCATTAAGTAGGTACTCATACGAAACTTAACACTATATCATATTTTGATGTCCATACTTTATTTTATTTTCGCATTCAGTATTTGTATTGACATGCAAGGCTCTGAACATCTGCATAGTAAATAATATTTGTTGTCTCGGATTTGGATAGGAAGTATAATTAATAATCAAACGAACTTACCTGTGAAGTTTGATTACAATTATACGAGTATCCAAATCCGAGACAACAAAGTCCCGCCCCCATCCCCGAAAATAACAATAAAATGGTTTCACGACACAAAAAGATCTACTCTAAAATAATGATGGGTTTACGCCGCAGGGCGCTGGGCTATGTTGAAGGTAGTAGGTATGCATGGCGAGAACTTGTTTTTTAAATTTTATATCTCTGAAATGTGTGACTTTGGACGGTACGATTCCGTGTGCTGCATAGTAAATAATATTTGTTGTCTCGGATTTGGATACTCGTATAATTGTAATCAAACTTCACAGGTAAGTTCGTTTGATTATTAATTATCATGAGCGTTTGTGCATTTGACTGTGTACCCTGAAGCGATAGTGGTGGACTCACGCTGTGAGAATAGGTGTTAATGCGGGCCCCCGCTGCGCTGGGACATCACTACCGTGGGTATGTTTTTGTTCTGCGCCGTATCTGTACGCGATCTACGGGGAAAAAAGTGTTGTTTTTGACAAGTGTGCAGCCTTACATTAAAGTTTCTTTGGGGTATACTGAATGGATGTGAAAGGTCTTAGTGGAATGTGGGTTGCACTTTTTTTGTAGGCATATTGAAGAATAAAATATAATAAGGAAGCGCTGGTAGCCTAGCGGTAAGTACGTGCGACTTTCGTTCCGGAGGTCGCAGGTTCGAAACCCAGCTCGCACCAATGAGTTTTTCGGAATTTATGTGCGAAATGACATTTGATATTTGCCAGTCGCTTTTCGGTGAAGGAAAACATCGTGAGGAAACCGGACTAATTCCAATAAGGTCTAGTTTACCCTTGGGGTTGGAAGGTCAGATGGCAGTCGCTTTCGTAAAAACTAGTGCCTACGCCAAATCTTGGAATTAGTTGTCAAAGCAAACCTCAGGCTCCCATGAGCCGTGGCAAGTGCCGGGATAACGCAAGGAGGATGATGATGATGATATTGAAGAATAAAATATGTTTTTTTTCAAACATGCATGACGTGGAAATTTGTAGATGTTCCAATCAGGAAGCCAGCAATTCATTTTATACAGATTACTTAGATACAAATTTATAGGTAGATAAAAGTATCAAGTGCCCAAAAGTACGGAAATTGCAAGAACCCTATCTAATATTTAAACAACTTCTACTTGGGGTGACCTGGAAGTCCTAAAATACATTCTCAAGGACAAGATACTGTGTACCTTGTGGCAGTGGTGTGGCATCTCATTTTCTCCAAATGCAAAAGCCTTTTAATAAGCTCATTAAAGAATGCCCCGTCCCGTCAACCAACCGCCGCCGCCGTGTGTGTCAAATGCGCCGCACAATGGGGCCCATAGCAAGTACGTCGGCGAGTGACAACTAGCATATCAATTCTAAAGTCCGGAACACACTAGTTGCATAATATGCATATCGTCACTACTTTAAAAAAACTTGTATCTTCGTCTGTCAATGAAAAGAAAATTGTAGTAAGTATATATGGAATGCATATAGACTTAGGTACTGCGTTTTAACTTTGAGGAACAGCGTGACATACGAAATTTTTTTTAAGTATTGACGATATGTTTTCTAGTTTTTCATTATACTTTACAATTTTACAACCCTCTTTGATTGGCACTTCTGTAATATTCTTGGAAATTCTAAACCCCTAAACACACTAGACGCATAAACTTCCTGCATTTCCGTTGTCACAGGAATATTCAGATTATTGAATTACTGAAGAGATTTGGTTGAGAGAGAGTAAGTTGCGGTTTCCCGCGCCTATTTTGCATGACATGGGAGTTGGCTAGTCCCTGCCAATCCAGGTCCTCGAGGAATCTTATCAGTCCTTTATTGTTGAGCGGGATCTCGGGAGGAGATATTATAATGACATATAAATCATTTGGGGCACTAAAAGTGCCGACATTTTACCAAGTCAATAGCGGCTGTTAAAATTCCTACTGAATCTAATGTAACCCAACCTTTAAAACGGCGCAGAGAGAGCGTGAAGTAGGTAAGTATATTCATTCATTGGCATTTCATGCAGGTATACTTACAGCACCATCACGACTGTTCCTAGGGTACCTACTACTACGCCATCATATCGGCCTATCAACTTTCATTTGAATCGCTTCCCGACTGAATGGCTCGCGATCTTTAATTTTGGTGATTAAACTAATATAATAGCGATCGACAGCCCGCCTATATCCGGCCAGGCGTCCCTACACTACATCTACATTTACAAGTATATTATAATTTATTTATTAACACACAAGAATTTACATTTTCCTTTAGATAAATGTCTCACAAAATAGTTTTCACGGTTTGACTGTGAAATCGTGCAGTCTCTACTCTCTTATTATGAATATATAATCTATATCTATAAGTAATAATACTATGCTGATATGCTAGGCTTATGTATACTAGTTATGGCTAACCAGAAACAGATTTATTTATTTTATTACCTTAGCTCTAGTTACCTATACCTAGTACCGTCAGATCTATCCATACTAATATTATAAATGGGAAAGTGTGTGTCTGTTTGTTTGTCCGTCTTTCACGGCAAAACTGAGCGACGAATCGAAGTGATTTTTTAGGTGGAGATAGTTGAAGGGATGAAGAGTGACATAGGCTACTTTATGTCTCTTTCTAACAAGAGCGAAGCCGCGGGCAAAAGCTAGTTTTCTATAAACTATTCTTAACGTTATTTGGTGTTTGATATGAATGATGTTGATGTGTCAGTTTCAGTAGGTGTATCACTACCATAATGGTTGTTATGATAGTTGTTCTTGTAAGCTGTCGTCGCCTCCACACAACACTCGGTGACCTCAGGGTCCTTACGGGTCGAACGGAACAATGGTTATGGAGATCACTACCTACGGCTACTCTACATCGTCACTACTTTTTAAAAAACTTGTATCTTCGTCTGTCAATGAAAAGAAAATTGTAGTAAGTATGTATGGAATGCATATAGACTTTCTGCGTTTTAACTTTGAGGAACAGCGTGAGATACGAGATTTTTTAAAAGTATATAGTGTCGATATATTATACTAGTCTAGCTACTTAAACATGATATGTAAGTAGAAATGACTGACGATTGTTTGGTACGACAAGGTCTTCCTGGCTGTACAAATAAAGGTGTGTACGTATTTATGAATGAAGTTTAGGTTTTGGTTTCAATTTCTAAGATTCGGTTTTGAACTTTTGATTGATCCGTTTGATCGCATGTGTTCAAAATAGTATCTATATAAAACAATAGGTACGGATAAGTGTGTCATAAGGGTAAGTGTGTAAATGAAAAACAAAGGTCTACATTGCAAGTTGCAACGCTAGTGTTAAATAACAGTGTTAAAATATTTCTCAATATTGTCTCACGTTCGTGTTAAGTCGCTTATGAGGAGGCATCTAACACTTGTAGGGTGACCACATATCCCACAGGATATGTTCCTTAGCTTAGGCCCCAATCGTTTAACTCAGGGTTAGTGGGCTGTCATCTGTCAAATTCCATATAAAATGGTGGGTTAACCCTCCATTTTCGTTGGTGCAAGTGGCCCTTAGTATACTTACTAGTCTTACAACGAAACTATGCTATGATCTCTAGCTATTGTACTTAGTTAATTTCCTTACAATTAAGTTAGCGCAACCATAAAACACAATTTTTTACTGCAAACCGTTATGAAATCTACAATTCAAATATGTATTATCATTTTTCTAATTTCCTTTCAACAAAGGATTTTAGGGTTAACTTGTTAAAATAGCGCAATAAAGTCATACCGTCAGTTGCTTTTGTAAATTATATTCTAGCTATTCTGCACCTTTTCTTTATAGATTTAAGGCTTAAACTACATTAGTGTATAAAACATATAGTATTTTAGTAAAGGTATACAATATTGAGTTTTAAGCGTATACAAATAAAGTGTAAGAAAGGATTGCAGAGTAATAATGGTTTAAAGCCCATTGTTTCAAACTGCAGGTACAACAAGAGCTTTGTTAGAACAATACTTATTCTGTGGGGTAGTCGTTATCACACAACAGCTGGTGTTCGATTATTGCGTTGTTCAATTGTTTTAGAAGTTCGGGTTGCGTGGATGAATTGAAACGATTGTAAACATGTTGCAGAAGTTTACAGTTGCGTTTTTAGAAACACGTGGATATTTTCATCCGTTAGGCTGGCAACAGACAGTCTTAAAAATTCATAATTTTAAAAAAAATGTGTATGCAAACTGACAGTTCAAACTGACACTGATCAGTGTCAGTTTGAACTGTCAGTGTCAGTTTGCCATACAATTTTTTTTAAGATTATGAATTTTTAAGACTGTCTGTTGCCGGCCTTAGTCAGAAGTGTGCTAATTTATTAAGATAAACTTATAAATTGAAAATTGAAATGGATATCATACACGAAAGAAAAAACGGCAAGGCCCACTGGTGGCCGAGCCGAGAATCGAACCTGGGTCTTCAGCTTACGCGGCTAACGTCTTTACCACTAGACCACACGCCCGCCAAAAAGTGGTAAAGACGTTAGCCGCGCGCGTAAGCTGAAGACCCGGGTTCGATTCCCGGCTCGGCCACCAGTGGGCCTTGCCGTTTTTTCTTTCGTGTATGATATTTATTTCAATTTATAATTTATATATAGTAGTGTGACTACTTGAAAAAAGAAACAAATCAAAAATATTTAATAAAATAATTTTCACTACACCAACTGATAAATATCAATTTTGCTATTCGAAAACGGATAGCAAAATTGCATTTTATCCACAAGAGTGCAAAGTAATTTCATACAAAATTTAACTTGATGCGTTGAGCGGGCTGGTAGAATTTACCTAAAAATAATTATTTTGAATCATAAATATTGAATAGATTGCTGGATTTGATTTAGTTTGATGTTTTATAGTCAGTATTTTGTGGTGGTGTGTGGTGAAAATATTTGTGTTTCACTCGGTGGCAAAGTTTGTTTAACCTACGTCACAGTATAAGGATATATCAGTAGTTAATCTCCGGCAGCGGCGGCGCGGTCGTTACTACTGCGCAAGGTCACGCAGGGTTGTACATGTACAACGTTACTATAATCGACTTCGTACAATGTAAGTTGTTGTAAATCTAATAGGTACTATTAACTGTAAGTAGGTTTTAGTATAACAATACCACGTCATGACACCACATTAGTCAGTATTGAAGACACAAAAAATCATTATAAATATATTACTCTCATACGCGCAATAGTAGATTGTGTAACAATAATTGCAAAAGCGTTATTTTAAGTGTTCATTTTATATGTTTTCTCTAGAATACATCCAATCCATCACAATAAAAAAAAGATTCGTTTGAACTAGAAACGTAGGTACCTACTGTCCTACTCGTATTAGTAACTGTGTATGGCGCTATGCTAGTACCAACGCTCTTTCTACCTTTTTATCTAATAAAGATTCAAGTACGTATTTGTTTCTTAAATACTGACGAAATCATATTTACATAAAATGTTTGAATAGATGTTTGCACAATATTTAAGTAGGTACCAAACTTTCGAGCTAGATAGATCGCAGCATCTACCTAAATGTCGTTACAGATAAATCCTTATTGATTTTAATGTGTCATTCTAGCTTTAAATCTCACTTTTACGCCATTTACGTAAGCAATAATGTACCTAACACTGCAAATATATAACAACCACTTACTTTTCTGGGTGTCTAGGAATTCTAAAGAATGACATTTCCGCATTTTGAGAACTTTCCATACACCCATAAACACTACAGTAACGAAAATATGTCTTCGGTGCTGACGTCATTTTCTCCCGAACTCAACACGTCAACACAGCGCGCAAACGCGGCCCCGACTGTCCAGCCCAATAATCACCAGTTTCGCATGTTTTCGCCGCATGCGAGGGGAGGGAGGGGGACACACCGCGCGGCGTGAAGTTTGTAAGAAGAGTTATTACTGGTTTTATACTGTGCCTACGTGCCTTGAAACCCTCGCAATGCTCAAGATTCCACTTATTTTTTTCAAAAATTGGAATCTTTCGCTTGCTCGGGCATCAATATTGGCACGTGCGGTTAAATAACAACTTTGCCCCCTTGTAAAACAAATAACTATTTATTTATTTAATTGATTTGTTCCCTAGTTGTAAGATAAACTTCTATAATTACATGTACTTTACTTTGTTGATACGTATTTTAAATCCCAGTCGTGCCGCGTATGTGTATGTTTAACGATAAACTCAAAAACTACTGAACGGATTTTCATACGGTTTTAAATGTTTTAATTTGCCTACCTCTAGAGAAAATCTAGTATATAATATAATAAGTAATCTAGTATAATAAATTAAATTAATTATACAGGGTGTAAACCTAATACGGGCGAACCTCTTAACGGTGGTGAGTATAGGACATAAGAAATGTAATTAGATAACTTTTACTTAAAATTGAGATAAATATTTTATCCATACAAAATAATTCGGCCCGCAACGTAATGCAAACACACTCGCGTTTAACGCTCGATGACAGTTGTCATTGATTGTCTTCGCAACCACGTTTACAGTACATTGCTGCTGGGAAATTTTTCAAAAATTCATTATGGGGTGAAAACTAAGAGTAACTCAAAAACACCTCTTAATTAATGATAACAATATTGAATTATATGCCTGGTTTCATTTATCGCCCTTATTAGGTTTACACGCTGTATGAAAATGAGAACGCCATGAAATACAGGCACTTTCCCTTCCATAGATATAAAATTGTATTTATAAGAAATAGTGGAAATAGTAACATACAAAACAACAGCTGAAACAAGGAACTTTACAATTTCTTACAACAAATAATGAAAATTATGTAATAAAAGTGTTTTATTGTATTATTATATATCCCACTCATATAGTCGTAGATTACCTACAAAGAATTTAACCCCATTAATTTACCACCCGTTATTTAATTATAACCTAAATAAATTACATCACAAATAACAATGATATATAGTAAGAGAGCGCTTTATACAGGGTGTAAAGCTATTACCGGTCTGGCTCAGACGGTTAGTGACCCTGCCTGCTAAGCCGCAGTCCTGGGTTTGAATTCCGGTAAGGGCATTTATTTGTGTGATGAGCACAGAATTTGTTCCTGAGTCATGGATGTTTTCTATGTATGTATATAAGTATGTATTTATCTAGTTAAGTATGTATGTCGTCGTTTGGCACCCATAGTACAGTCAGCCAAGAAAGTAGTTTACCACTTACCACACACTAGCGGCAACAAGATGGCGCTCGCCGCTGCGTTTAGTTTTATCTTTGCGCTGCGTTCACTGTGTCACAGGTCCGCGTCGTACAGCTGCGTTCGTGACCAACAAAATGGTCCCGACGGAAGACCAGCGCTGACCCGCGGGTTAGCATTTTATGCTGAGTCGGGACCATTTCGTGGTAACTTATATGTTTAATTTCTTTTATTTGCTGTTTCTGTTTTCTTACTTGTGTATTTTGTAGTTATCACGAATAAATAATTGATTGATTGACTGATTGACTTTTCGACCTTATATGTTTCAAATAGAGTCGAAAAGTGGTAAACTACTTTCTTGGCCGACTTGACTTTACAAGCTTTGCTTAGTTTGTTGTGTTGATCTGTGTAAGGTGTCTCCAATATTTATTTATTTAATCACTTTTCGGTGGTTAGTACCTATAGGACATAAGGAATGTAAACATTGTGATAACTTTTACAATTAAAATAAAATAAATATCCATACAAATAGTTCAGCCCCCAATGTACTGCAAACACAATCGCTAGTAGTACAGCAACATTTTCAAAAAATCATTATGGGTTGGAAATTCAGAGTAACTTAAAAACACCTCTCAATTAATGATAACATTGATAACACGTGGGTGCTGCCTCTGCGTGCGTCTCATGTCATGGGCAAGGTCAGCATCCATTCGGTGTACCCCTTACATATCATTAAAGTGTCAAATGTCTCTACATGTTGGCTTCGGCTCCACGCACGCCTCCCAATGTTCCGGAATATCCTATGGTTTCCGCGATGAAAAAGACGTATGAATTCTATGTCTGGTTTAATTTATCGCCGGTATAAGGAGCCACACGCCGTATAGCTCGAACGCTTTATATTTTGACACCTGCCTTAGGACCTGTTCGGCCGGCCATATATCTTGTTTTTGATTTAGAACATGGCCGAGAGGAGATTGAATTATTAACATACACATACGAGTATGCTATATTATAATATGTATATCGATTATTGGGTGTGTCTGTCGAGTTGAGACTTGTTTGATAGCTATGTTAGTAACTTATTATTTATTATTTATTCGTATGGCATGCACTGAGTCGCTTATGATAATATCATTGATTACAATACTATATCTAAGTGTTTCACCCATTGGGCAGCGTTAGCATCAGGTGAGTGAAGGTCTAGGGCCTCCCCAACAAATTTTCTTTTTGGACACTCGTGCATGATGTGGTGTATAGTCTGCACCGGTGCCCCGCAGTCGCATGCTGGTGAGTCTCTCCATCCACACTTAAACAGATAGTCCGCACAACGTCCAAGCTCGGTACGCAGTCTGTTAAGTTGGCACCATTCCCTCCTAGTTGTAGTAGAAAATCCGTAGGGCTTCTGTGTAGGGTCGTAGGGTCCTAGGTTCATACTAGGCAGATTGGATTGCCATTCCTCCACTTATTATTAATCTGCTATGTTAAGTGTAATATTTACCTATAAGCTCCTGCCTATAGGTACGCCTTATCTATTTAAAAGCTATTAGGTATTTAATATTTTTCGGAACTTATGTACGAAATATCATTTAATATTTACAACTAGCTTTACGGTGGTGTGAGCCTGTGAGGAAACCTGCATAGTTGCATACATCAGCGAAGGAATTCAACGGTGTACCTGTGTGAAGTAGGTACGCAATCCGCTTTGGGCTAGCGTGGAGACTATTATTTAGCTCAAGCCCTCTCATGTATGAGAGGGGGATGTATAGGTACTGGCTGATTATTATTATTATTTTACACATAAAAAATGAGGATTATTGGTAACCATTTAGGAATACAGGACATCATATCATCATCTTCATCATCATCTTTTACTAGCCTTCTGTTACGCCGTGGCTTGCGTGGGCGACGGTCGCGCGATGGTCGCGCGACGGCGATGCGACGCATACGAAATCAAACCTTATCGATATGGAAGTATGAGACGCGACGGCGACGGTCGTGCGACCGTCGCCCACGCAACACACGACGTTATTCTTTTTTGCACCACCCGTCAATTTTATTCCGATCGCCACTCGACTATCTGAAGGTTGTTTGTAAGAGACCGCTGTTTTAGCGATAAGACCGCCTGTTGTTACCTACCACGTTGTATCTATTCTGAATGATGTATTTTTTCTGTAGTGTGCAAAAAAGTATTTTTTTTATTATCATCATATAACACAAAATGACGGTTCGCAATTAATACAATTCCATAAGTTTTTTTTTAAATATAAATGGGCTTACGCCGTGGCTTGCGTGGGCGTCACGGCGATGCGACGCATACGAAATCAAATCTTATCGATATGGAAGTATGAGACGCGACGGCGACGGTCGCGCGACCGTCGCCCACGCAAGACACGGCGTTACTCTTACCCACAGACTAGCCAAAGGCAAAGACGTGGCCTACGATGGAGTGAGCTTGCCCAGAAGATGCCTGTTCACTCTTGATTTGAAGGTTAAGGATAAGTTACAAAAACATCAGATGAGTCCAGAAGTGCATTGAAGTTTTGCTACTTTAATCAATAATACCTAAAATTGCACTTCTCTAAAGATTTACTAGTTACGAGATTTGCGGTTTTATTTTATCCGACCATAACTCATACTGCACCAACACGACATGATCAAGCATTAATTTACCGACATCTCAATTAAAAACAAAAAGCTGCGCGCACGCAATACGAACGGAGCCGGACGAAGTTACCATTAAAATAAAACTAGACCTGCTGTACTTTATTACACTATAACTAATAAATACTAGTAAGTACCTACACGTAAATATTATTTCTCCGATATCTGAAGTTTAACTTCTTGAAAAAACAAAAAGTTATGGAAATAGCTAAAATTGAGTTTTCGGCCGAAAAATTATTATTAAATTTAGAAACCTAAACGTTACTTTGGCATTGCTTGACTGTACCGACCTACTTTTTTATTGCGGCGAGTTCTTTCAATAACCTAATAAAATTAAACACATTGAAACTTGATCTAAAAAGCTTTTGTCTTCGATATCTTTGTGCCCTTAATCGAATTCCACTGAACAGTCTTTATCTACCCATTAGCGACCATTCGAAATCCCACGCAGGCTTTAATTGAGACCAATTAAACGACTGGTATACCGGCGGCGAGTCAGAAATGTTAGAATCGGGTTTTTTAATGCGCTCTGTGGTAAACTAATGTGCCTACACAGGCCTTGAAATTTGAAATATTTAAATCATTTAGCTCTCTTGTGGGCGAATCAACTTTTTGACCGACAGTTTTGAGTGTCTTTGATATTACTCAAAACGTTTCTTGATCGAGTTACCAAAACATACACACGACAAACACACACACACTTATTGGCGCAGCGACCCAAAATGAGTCTTGGCCGCCGACAGGAGTGTACGCCAATTATCTCGATCCTTACGCCGTGTCTTGCGTGGGCGAAGGTCGCGCGACCGTCGCCGTCGCGTCTCATACTTCCATATCGATAAGGTTTGATTTTGTATGCGTCGCATCGCCGTCGCGCGACCATCGCGCGATCGTCGCCCACGCAAGCCACGGCGTTAGCGACGTCCCTCCAGTTGTGTGCTTGGAGATCGTGCAGATCCGCTTCAACGCATCACACCAACGATATCTAGGTCGTCCACTTAGCCTCCGTCCTACTGAGAGACCTAGGTATGCCCTTTTCGCGCCACGATTAAAACGTGGCCGAGCCGACGGAGACGATGGGCTTTAGCCTATCAAAACATACAAAGGTTAAATTTTATAACGAAGTTTAGAAGTTGTGGACAGATTTGAGGCGCTCAAAGAGTTGGTTCGCCCTTGTAAATGTTTGAACTATATGTCGATGATTGTTACCTACATACGTATACATACCGTCCTGTATTTCCAAAAGGACAGGCCGAACACATGAAACTGTTCAAGTTTCCGTGCTACATTTAGCATTAAGGGTTGAAATTGAAAGAAAGCGGAATTGTGATATGTATTGCAGTTGCTGGGCCATCGCCTAATAAATAACAATAGATTTCATAACCCATATCGTACCTATTTAGAGCTAATTTTTGACGTTTGTTAAGGTTCGAATCGTTAGAAAGTCGGATCGGAAGATAGAAAAGATATGGCATACCAAACTATTTTTTTTATTAAAAAGTTAGTTATGTGCATGTGTAAGTTTAGGTATCGATATAAAATTTTCAATATTTTGGATATTTCTTGATAAAAAAATAATCCATACTATCTTTCTAATTGTAACTCCACTTAGCTTTAATCGGATCAATACAAACCGACGTTCGACTTGATCCAGAAACCAAGTCTCTTTCTACTTTTTTGCGACCTAACCATCCGCTATAAATCTCCCACCTTTAATTGACGCGGCATCGATCTAGACGATCGATCAAAACCTCTCGATCCACGAGTCCGTTTAATTACCCCCCCACCTTTCCACCCCTCCCTGCGCGCACGCCGCGTGCGTGACAAATTGCGTCCTACGAGAAAAACCTTTAATGATAGCTTAATTGTACGTAATTGTAAGAGCAGGCCGCTGCCATTGTATCAAGACCTCGCGGCTAACCCACTGATGTTGCAGCTCCGCGTAACCAACATGCCAATCGTTTAAACAATTATAAATATTGGGGACACCTTACACAGATCAACTTAGCCCCAAACCAAACTAAGCAAAGCTTGTACTATGAGTGCTAAGCGACGATATAGATACTTAAATTCTTCGCATCGCCATTTTGATTAATCTTCTGGTACTTCACTGAGCCCCCACGTCACAGGCTTGACCTAGTGTGAGGGCTATTGCTAACCATACTGTATTTTATCTCTGAATGTAACTATACCTACTGTTTAATCCTATATTTTATCTATGTCTGGTAATGAAATAAACTTTTGTATTTGTATTTGTAAATAGATAAATACATACTTATATACATAAAAAACATCCATGACTCAGGAACAAATATCTGTGCTCATCACATAAATAAATGCCCTTACCGGGATTCGAACCCAGGACCGCGGCTTAGCAGGCAGGGTCACTACCGACTGAGCCAGACCGGTTGACGTGTGTTGTGACCAAAGTATTTAAGATAAAAACCACCAAACCTGAATTTCACCTTTTTCTGAATGTTTTGACCCCAAGGGCCCATTTCTCGAAGCTACAAGTTACAATTTACAAGTGGTTGTCAATGTCTAATATGACAAGTTGGAAAGAGACTTCCGCTTGTGACTTTCAGTATTGAGAAATGAATCGGAACACTTTGTTTGATATAATGATTGAAAGTCCAGATTATGATTACTTGATTAGTCATCATTCGGAAACGGTTGACTTTTCAGGGTTTTCGTTAAGGTCATCTATTAAGTAGATAGGTTAGGTTACGTTTATTTTATGGCAATTCTTTAAAGTTACGCGTTTCTAGAGACCCCTTTCGAATACATAGATGTGAAGCCACCAACAGCGACTACCTAATTTATTAACACCCAAGTTCCGTTGCCAAAGCTATTTCAAGCCCAAAGATCCGGGAACTCGCTTTATTAACGCAATTAAACGTCTTCTCACGTTTCAATCTCCGTTTCTTTAACGCCTTTCCTGTCAAAAACGACCAAAGGGTGCTAATCTAAAGAGTACCTTTATCCAAAAAGTTAGTCTATTCTTGAATGTTAAAGTTGATTGTTGTGTGTATAAACGTTGGTAATAAACTTTTAACATGACAACACGAAATTAAAGAGTATTAAAACAACACGCTCGGGACAATGGCGGGGCGGCGCATCAAAGGCGGCGGCGGCTTTGATGTTTGTCGGCCCGCGCGGCGCGTTGCATGCTAGGGCGTTGCAATGCATTGTTGTGGAAAACTAGTGAATGGGCCGGGAAATAATGGTGTTGGGATTTTTGTGCAATTTGCGGGGTGTTATAATTAGATGTCATTAAGACGAAAACCCGAAATCATGTCAATTATTTGTCAATTCAATAAGTTCCGCTTAATTTTCAAAATATGTTTATCTTAGTTCATTTTCAACCAATATTTTTTTAAATTACATATACATACCTACTTAAAAAAGCATATTATTAATCTCAGCATTTATTTTCTTTCTTAGGCTAGGTATTTTTATAATATGATTATAAAAGTAAAATACAAATATTATTAATATTATTATGGACTAAATATTTACCTAGGTGTTTTCAATTTAAACCCTTTTGCTTAAGTCCGTTTTCACATTATCCAATCCGATATCGGATGTCGGAAGGATTTCAATATTTTCAACGGAAAAATTCAAGATGGCGCCTGTAATGTATGGGATATTGGTCCTACATCCGATGTCGGATCGGATAATGTGAAAACGCACTAATAGGAATCAAATTGCGAGCTTTTAGTTAGGTATAGGTAAGGTATTGACTCAATAGTCGGACAGCTATTTAGATAGGCACGAATATTTACCCATCTCATCGACTTTCACTATCTTAACAGCTTATGACATAATTGCAATAGAAACATATGTAATAGTTGCAACACTGGTTAAAATAAGTGTTGTAGCAGTTACCTGTCTAGTTAGTTGGATAACGATATTTATTGCAGTGAAAGTGAATCTGAATGGCGTGTTGGCAGGCGATATTGCTGTAAAACTGTTCAATGGGTTTGAACTAAGTTTCCGGTAGTACCATTTATTACGTCATTAAATAGAGGTCTGTAATAGTACATTACTATACAAGTGCGTAAAAAAGGAAGTTCGAAACGAGTGGCGATAAATTAAAACACGACCGAAGGGAGTGTTTTAAATTGACACGAGTTACAAATTTCCTTTTCGCACGTGTATCGTACGACGTTTTTCAGTACAGATGAGCCTCCGAAGTTTCGACCTGACATATAATGAACCACTTCTCGCACTAGTGCGTAAAAAAAACACCATCTGTACTGAAAATTTATTTACACACATCATTAACCCTCTATACAGGGTATTTTATTTTTATGTCAGCTAGGGCAGCTACAAGTACGCGAAAACTTTCTTAATTTTTTTCTCGATTGTAAAGTAATAATGATTGGCGTTTTTCCAATTTTTGGTACCTAAAATATACAGGGTACGAAGAAGGGCTATTAAAAAAAATGTTTAATGCTAATCGATCCATTTCTATCCAAAATTATTTTACTACAGAAAAAATTCTGGCTAGAAAAGTGCTGGCAACAATTTATATGAGTATGAACTATTTTATTTTAAACGTAGAAAAAATAGATTTTTCCAAATGGATTCCATTCCTATATGTTTTGTGTGATTAAAGATACAATGTTGGGTTTTTGCCGAATTTGGACGGAGACAATATTATTATCTACACCGAAATTCTGTATTACAAAAGGAGGATGGGCATTTTGGGCCACGACCGAACAGAGATGACACCTATAAATAGTAAAGTGTAGATATTATCAAGTTAATATGCATGCCGCTTTTTTTAATTGTCCTTCAAAATCACTCTTTGACTTAGTTATGATACGATTAAATAGTACCATAAAATCTGCTTGCAAATGTGAAGTTTCTTGACGTTTTCTAAATAGATCATCATCCTCCTTGCGTTATCCCGGCATTTGCCACGGCTCATGGGAGCCTGGGGTCCACTTTGACAACTAATCCCAAGATTTTGCGTAGGCACTAGTTTTACGAAAGCGACTGCCATCTGACTTTCCAACCCGAAGGGTAACTAGACCTTTTTGGAATTAGTCCGGTTTTCTTACGATGTTTTCCTTCACCGAAAAGCGACTGGCAAATATCAAATGAAATTTCGCACATAAGTTCCGAAAAACTCACTTCACGTTTTCTAAATAGTTACTAAATGAAATTGATAATATCCTCTGAACTTGTTTCTAGAACAGGGAATATATTGTCATGCTTAGTAGACGGAGTGGAAATGTTTTGGTGAAAGTTGGCATATCCCAAAAACCAGATGAGGGTCGTAAGTAATATGGGCACAGAAGAAGTTTCCCTAGGTATAACTGTTTTCTCTCTAAAAGATCGATTTTTCTAAGCTCTGGCATATCCTTGTTTGCCACGAAGAATCCTAATCATGTACATAACTTTCATTAGTGTTCGCTCATGGCCCAAATATCCATATAAAATGCACATGGTCCTTTCCAATTCCACGATAGAGCTTTCCACATAACCTGATCGAACCACAATTTAATTACCGCCTTCGGAATTTTCATTAACTTTATAATCTTTATACGTCATAAAACCGCCATAATGCCTTCCTCAATCAAACCGCAAACATCAAAGACAATAATAAAATAACCTACACTCCCCGATTTGTTCGACCCGAGTGAGCACTATTTTTTATTGCTCGTAAAGCAGCCATCTCCTTCACTCGCACAGATTATTTATAGGTTAGAAAGAGAGGGATGGTTAGCGCGAAGTTAGGTTAGAATCAATTCGACATGGCCCGATGCTCGACGAAAGCAAATCAAGGAACACTGGCTTACCCGTATTTTGTGCAATTACTCATTTTACATCCAAATCTAACGTAAAATGAACTTTACAGTTCAACAAATACAGTTCACGAAGTTAAAATACGAGTTATAAAATAAAAAACAAGTGTCCTTGAAATTGAACTTTCCATATAAGTGATAGAGTGCTATTTTGTTGTGTGGGAGTGATCAGAGCTTTCGGAAATTATGTTCTCGTGAAATTACTCCTTAGATCTTGGAAAAAAAATATATTCCTGTAAATAAAGTATGTCTTAAGAAACAAATACGTTTTGCGAGTGTAGTCTTGTAGGATATAAACGAAAAAAATCAGGAGCTAAAAAAAAGATGTGACACTTTATGCGCTGGTACCGTAATATCATTCAACTGACTAGATACCTTTCAATTTTGTGTAGATTAATTGGTTAATTATTTTTTAACAGAGTAATGGTAAAATTTTTTGAATATTGTATAACTAGCTTTATTAGTAGTGTGTGAACCTGCCTTAGAAATCTATATTATTTGTGGTCATGGTTCGTTAATATTTCTTGTAAGTGGGTAGCTTTTGCACATTTTAATTTTTCCTCAGTCACCCGTTGACCACGAACGCTGTAAAGAGTTCGAAACGTCGGGATGTATTTTAAATTCATTATACGCGATTTAATCCGTTTCCATAGTTTTATTTCATGTAGATACCTTTGCCTAAATTGAAGTTTTATAGTCATTATACATCTTGTCAGTTTTTTTTATTTTTAGTATGTCTTTGTGCCATCCTGTATACTCATTATATAGAGCAAAAGACATCAACGTATCCTGCAGGCCTAACAGGCCTGCACTTCGTTTTTGTGTTGAACTGTTGACGAACAAAAACATCTAAACAATAAATAAAATAAAAATAAAATAAAATCTACAAACTTAACCAAACATAGATTCACACGAGTGTTATCATGTCTAATAATTCATACCTTAAAAACATGTTCCTAACTATCAAAATATTTAGAGAAATAAAAGTAGGTATAAGTAGGTACCGTTCGTTATTAACCAGAAGTTGTAGGTACTTTTTCATATTCAAATCGATTAGACAAATTAAAAGCAAAATGCCAACTTTTGCCCTCGTAAACATTTTAATGAGTACCGAAATGGCACTGCCAAAGATAATTTAAATCGAAGGCTCTGAAGGAGATAAGAGGCACTTTTATTCGCCGCGGCGATAAAGTACGCGCTTTATCGACGGTCACAATGTTTTGAATATTAAGTTTAGCGCGGGCTCGTAAAGTATGAAGAAGTTATGCAAAGGAGGAATATGGTATAAATTCGTTTAGGTATTTATAATTACCGACTTGTCACCAAAATAAAAATAAAAAAAACGTCATCGTAGGGAAAAACTTGGGGACCGGCAAGAAAAGAAACCCATCGAGTTCGTCACTAATAGTTTCAGAAAAATAGGTTTTTTTAGGTCATAATAAGCAGTTTGTCCTTATAAGCGAAGGCATATCTATAACCCGACATTGTTACAAAGATATGTAGGTATATGAAAACAAAACTTCGCTCAGTAATTACCAGAGATCGGATTTTTGTGCGTCAAGAATGTCGCAAATCCGTCCGATCTCTGGTAATTACCTACGTAATATTAAGGGCCACTTGCACCACCCGCTTAACTCAAGGCTAGTGGGCTCTATAAACTGTCAAATTCCATATTAAAATGGTGGGTTAACCTCGGGTTAATCCCCAATTTTCGGTGGTGCAAATGACGCGGTTGGTCAGTATAAAGTATAAACGGAAGCTACGCAGGATCGGGATAGGTGGTGTCGTGCTCTCGTTTTAACCGACTTCACAAAAAGGGGTTTCTCAATTCGACTGAATGTTTTTTTTAGAGGCCAAGATTATCTTTGGATCGCAGAGTCATTTTAGTTAGTTCAGTATAAGAGGAGTCATAAAAAACGGATTCTACTCCATTCTATCATTAAACATCAAAAATTCGTGGCAAAAGATATTCATTGACCTTACATTACACGACTACACTAGACCGACCTATAAAATCGTGAGCCTTCATCTCACGAGCATCAACTGAATACGATAATAATAATCTTTTTTTTATCATTAATTAATAGCGTTCCATATAGCGATGTCTATCGAGTAATTACAGGACGAAACAAAACTATTAGGAGCGAACCTGAGCTTTCAATGACGACTAATGAATGTTGGACTTTTATTCGTTTTGGTATTCAACGCGTGGATATAATGTGCTGGATACGCCAAGTATTTGGGCATTTTCCTAAATAATTTCTTCTCAGAATCAATATTGTTTGTTGTTTATGTGTCCCAATATTTCCATACAAAATTCGGGTTTCCAATAACGCACGTAGTAAGCTCATACTAAAATCGTGACGTAAAGGAAAAAAAAATAGGACACATTTTTTTATCGTCAGGATTGAATCAGTTCGTGAATCGTGATTCTGAGAAGAATAAGCCAAGACACGTCCAGATCTGGTGAAATTCGATATTTACTTTTATTTTTAAAGACGCTAGAGTCAATCAAAAATTTCCAAAAACGGCCTTTTTCATTATGGCGCAAAAAAAGGTGTGATACTCATGATTGGTAACAATTAGCCAAAAATACTTAACGGTCCGACACAGATTATTTCACTGTTGTTCAGATTCTCAAATTTCGTTACGATTGATTAAGTTTTGAAGGAGGAAACAGTCGAGAGCGGAACCTCGATCTAAAGATGTTTCGTATTATCTTTTAACTGAGTTGTTCTTAATGGACAATTTTTTTCTAAATTTTAACTAAAATTCCCAAATCGAAAGGGGGACTCCTTTCCATTTTAGCATTTTCGCTCCTGTAGCGTCTTAACATTTTGCTTGTGTATGTATCGACAACGCATACGAAATGGTTGAGACAAGGTTGATATTTGAGAACTATCACTAAGTACTTGTAGCTACGTTTTTCCTCGAAAACTATGTACACGAAACTTATATTCAATTTAAAATGTGTCGATACTGGAAACACTTGGAGGCAAGGTACGTTTTTCTAAGCGAGGTTTTACCTGTAGGCAACTGCAACTAGTCCCTATGGTCACCCTTTTCAGTTATCATAGTTATACCTTTTAATGAAATACAAAATATAAGTAAATAATACCTACCAAAAAATGGTTACATTAATACATAACTACATACCACTTTTTTCAACTGCGTAGGTGAGGTGGCATGAGTTTTCTTAGGTTTCTTTTAAGGTAGCTTTCGCATAAGGCAGCCATTCTCAAAGTGTGCTCCGCGGACCCCTAGGGCTCCGCAAAGCCTCTCTGGGGGCTCCGTGTGAATTTTGGGTACGTGATATGCAACTTCAACTCTCTTCCATAAAACCAAATATTCACCAATTGTTAAAAAATAAAAAACAGTTTCATGTAATACCTCACATTAGAATCTAGTGATTAGATTTTACTATCATGATTGCTTATTAAAATAAAGATTGCAATAAAAAAAAAATTAAGGGTTCCGTCAGATGTTTTACTTTCTAAAAGGGTTCCATGGGAAAATAAGTTTGAGAACCGCTGGCATAAGGTAAAGGGGACAATTTCTACTGTGGGGCAAATACACAAGTTTACAATGTTTACATTATTAAATATAGAGTATCCACTGGTTATATATGGCACGATTGACACGCGTGTTCAGTGGATGTGCATGTGGAACTAAACTTAATAGTATAATAATGAAAAAAATGGATTAGTAAACCCCCCCCCCCCTTTCGGGATTTGCCCCGCTGTACTTTACATTAAATAAACCATCCCTTCCAGTATTTCTACATCCGCGGACCAAATCCAATCGTGCGCCGGAACAATGACGTCAGCATTTTTTATCCAATAAAACCTCTCCGAGCTTTAATATCGATATCGTTGAAATATTCCGAGCTTATAAAACTTTTTGTTGCACTTTAATAGAAACCTGTGATGAAATAACAATCAATGCTTTGTGAGTACTTGAGGTCATAAGGTTTTGATTTGAGATGTTTCTGATATATTTTTTGTGGCCAATAATAACCGCGAGACATAGTTCGATGTATCTTTTGGTCTTCCAAGGAACTTACTGTAATTTTGGTGTCTAAAAGTCGAAAGTCACAACTAGGTACATGTTATTTTACATACAAATATGACTATTTCTAGAAATTTAGGTATAAACTAAGAAGGCTTGAAGGATTACTTGTGGAGTAATGCATATTTTGAGATTCCTTCCTAATATGTGATGTGAAAAGCAGTTATCCATGGTCACATGGTAGCGAAATTATTCCCACTTTGGGCGTTAATAGTGTCAATACAATACATAAATCCTTCACTACACTCGGGATTCTATATATTTTACAATCCTCCGATTCATTCAGGAATTAATTTAATCCCTCGCTGTAAATATGTAATCTTGCCCCTGTAACACAATCTACTACATATTTAATATTTACATTACTTAAATGTAATTATACGTGATAGCCAGTAGAACGTTTCAGTACCTAACACCTTACGCCAGAAGACACAAGTCTGACAGACGCTTGACCTAATAGGATAATGGGGGTAACATTAAACCGTGCCACACGAAACGGGGCAAATTGTAGATTTATTCGACGCCTGAGTTACGAGCCTAATGCCCGCCGCAATCAACCGACCACCGTAATCAAATGTGCCACAAAAAATATCAAAATCATCGGGTAATGCTGGGACGGGGCATCGCTAGCTGCGTTCCACTTGTGACCTTCATTGTAAAATGTATTCTAAAGTCAGTGTGTAAATTCAATATGGCCGATTTTAAAATGGGCGCCAGTAACTAAACTTCTGTAGCATATCTGTCAAATGTAAATTCAATACATCCGAATGTTTAAAACTTGGTTAGACCCGAGATGTATCAAGTTGGTGGATGTTGATGTATCTCGATCTGGATCTTAGACTATCCATTTAACCCTTGATGATTATATAGTACGCGCATGGTATCAATATGTTGGAAACTGTATGGTTGGAAGAGACCATCGTGGCGTGGCTTCGTGGAAATTTTTATAATGAAATTATATCGTTCGTTTATTGCTAAATCATGACAAAATAACAATGACTAATGATTGGCAAAGTGCTGTTGGCGTCCATAGGCTTAACGATACTATAAGGCGGGGCATATAATTATTTGCCACCAAAGTGGTACAAACAAGTTAGTCAAAATTTCAAGTAAGGTACAACCCGTACAACTATAATTTTATCTACCTCACCCACCAAAAACTATAAGCACAAACTGGAACGCACCTCCGCCACAAACTAAAAAAAAATAAAAAACAAAATGGAGGCATCGAGCTTTGTGCCGGCCGCCATCTTTGCGTCCATTACCTCGCTCGTAATTACCCGTCATTAGGGCTCCCGTAGGATATTAATGCCGCTGCAAGAGATATTGCCTTTTAATATCGCTGCATTGGCATTCGGGATGCGGAGTAACGTCTTGATGTGCGTTGTAACGGGTTTTCTCGGTTGTGGGATTGGGAGATTAATATGAAGGGTGGGGAACAATCTTACATCATCGATCTACCCCAAATATGCAAAGACTGACTATGGGGCGAGTGGATGTAGAACTGACTTTCTTTGACTTTAAAACTTAATGCCAGGTTTTTACACGCTTTATTTGCGATATATAACTGATGGGAGGAACTGGCTTAGTCAGCCGGCGTAGCCGAATGACAATCGTCGACGCCAGACGCCGACAGAAATGCAGTCTGGCTCTGTCGCGCCAATACGCAAGAGCGATAGAGACAGATATTATCGTGAGCGTTTGTGCATTTGGCTACGTACCCAGGAAAAAAAATGAGAAATAGCTAGGTAGGTAACTAACCTACCTACTCACTTCGAACTAATACCGCTGCAAGAGATGTTGCGTTTTAATATCGCTGCATTGGCATTCGGGATGCGGAGTAACGTCTTGATACTTATGCGTTGTATGTAAATTATGTAATGTGTTTTCTCGGTTTTGGGATTGGGGATTATCATGAATGTTTGAGAATAAATCTAGCCTGAGAGTAGCGCAACTGACACAGAAGGTGAGAGGATGTAGATTAGCATGGTATGGGCGGTGTCCTGCCGTTTCGCCAAAAAACGTTTCGTCAAATTTCATTTCCCAATAATCATTTCATTTCGCAATAGTTTCATTTCCCAAAGTATTGTTTGGCAAAGGTATGTTTCGCAATGAATTTGTTTGGTCAAATTATCATTTGGCACAATTTTACTTAGTCAAATTTTATTTAGACAAAACTTTATTTCGCAAACGTTTTTAATGGCAAAACTTATATCCCAAAAACATGTTTGGTCAAAATTTCACATCGCAAATTTCGAAATTATTTAGGCATTTGCATTTTCATTTCTACGGGATTAATTTAATTTACCGAAGATTTTTTTGCCAAATTTAACTTAAAATTGTCAAATGATAATTTCAGTTTTATTCCCAAGGCTTCAGTTGGACAAGAAAAGTTTGCTCAACTTTATTTTTGTCAAATTAATTACTGGACAAAATTATTTTGTCAACCACTTTTTTGTCAAAAAATGTTTCTACAAATTACACCATGCAAAACCACGTTTGACAATAAATATTACAAGGCATAAATGTAATGTAATCATTTTATTAGTATTGTAACAGAAAACTCGTGTGCGACAGGGTCAGTTTAGGTGCGACGACGAGCGAAGCGAGGAGGAGCGTGTTAGGTTGACAGTGAGCAAACTGGAAATGGCTTTTTAAAGTACTTAAAAATTAATAGAACATAATGGTCTTGAAAACATAAATTAAGGTTTCTTTTTAATAAAATGTATCCGGAGATGTAAGTGAAAATGTCATCCTTGACATTTGCAGCAGGAGGAAAAAAGTACGACATACACATTATTTCACACAAATCTTGGACACAAAGTATAAAATCAACAAACAATTTTCTAGTGCGCCATTTAATTACAATATATTGGGAAATGGAAATTTTGCCTAACAATACCTTTGACTAAATAATATTTGGTAAAATGAAATTTGGCCAAGTAAATATTTTGGGAAACAAATACTTGCCAAAAAAAGTTTTGCTAAATGTCAATTTGCGATAAGTTGTTTTGCCAAACGTTTATTTGGAAAATGATAGTTTGGGATGTGAAACTTTGGGAAACGTTTTTTGGCGAATCGTCAGTAAACCGGTATGGGCATATTGGGCATGTAATGCGGAGAGATGAAAACAATCTTACAAAACGAGTGGTAAATATGAAGATGGATGTATACAAGGGTAGTGGAAGGCCTAAGAAAAGTTGACGGACTGTGTGAAGAATGATATGAGAGTGAAAGATATAGAAATGACGGCTGGTAGAGAGGAATGGAAGAAGAAAATGGGAAAAGGGCATGATTATGATGATGTTTGGGGATACGTCTTATATAGATCGATTATGTATCTCTAATAAGCAAAGGCTGCCTATTACGCGATTAGACGTAGGACTGAATGTATTTGACTAAAGCTTAACTCCAGGTCTTCACACGCCTTATCTCCAATCGGCGGTAACTGACGGAAGGAACTGGCTTTGACGGGAGGAACTGGCTTAATCACGAAAGAAAATGAGAATTGACTACTCACTTCATGTCTAATTGTAGTTTTTAACTTCAGAAGCTCAAATTATAGGGCGCAATATGTACAATTAAACAACCAGTTATTGAGTTATGGAATTTAGTAATCTTTGAAGAAACAGGGTAATAAAATTATACTACTTTTGCAATAATAATGGAGGTGACTTTAGTGCGAGCTTTATAGTCTTTAAATAACTATGCGGTATGAATTGATATAATTGCTACTACAATAATAATCTCTTTTATGGAATGCTAACGTCGTAGGCACATAATTTTCATCTATCCGGTTTTTTTTCATGTTTTACACTATCAACTTGAGCTCCACTGAAAACGCGAGCTACGTATGACCAGTGGACACTATTTACTAATGCAAAAATCGAGTAATTAATGTTCTCCAGTCGTAATTGCCCAGCTGTACCTTGTTTTTATAGGTCGGCCATATGAAAATGAAAATGAAATGAAAATGAAATATTTATTTTTCAAGTAGGCATATTACAATGCGCATATGAACGTCAAATAAAGCTACGCCGGCTCTAACCCTACGCCTCAGCCTCGAGAAGATTTCAGTCCCCCCTCAGTTGGGAGGGGGGGTATCCACTATGGGACCGGCAAGAAACTCGGCGGGCAACTTAACTAACATGCATTAAATAACAAGATACAATTTAACATGCAAAAGTATTCATCAAAGAATATGAACAGACTAGGTACTCTATGGAAATTAATTTCAATAAATTATATTATTGCTTAATAATACGTCGTTCTTCTTCAGAGAAAACATATCAAATTGTCACAGAAGAAAAAGATAATATGAATCTCAATATCATTAAATATGTAATTTACCTACACAACATAAAATATAAAATATTTGATGTGCTTTCTTATCTGAACTGTGTCCTCTATACATAATACAATTATTTTAATTGCTATTCGTTTTTTGTAGTTTCTGGTTCGGGCCATGCATGTTTGTCTGTCAAATAGTCCTCGACTCTGTAATAAGCCTTTAACATCAATGATTTTTTTAAGTAGTTCTTAAGAGCTGGGAGGGGTAATCTCAAAGCAGTGTCAGGTAACTTATTATAAAAATGAATGCATTGCCCAACAAATGACTTCTGTACTTTACGGACACGAAACTTCTTTATGGCAAGCTTATTTTTGTTTCTAGTGTTATAATTATGGATATCAGAATTCTTAGTGAAACAGTCTAAATTCTTAACAACATAAATTATACTATCATAAATGTATTGGGAAGCTACAGTTAAGATATTAATTTCTTTGAAGAGTTCTCTTACTGATTCACGTGTTCCTAAGTTGTAAATAGAACGAATGGCTCTCTTTTGTAATACAAAGATAGTCTGTATGTCAGCTGCTTTGCCCCAAACCAGAATACCGTATGACATTACACTGTGAAAATAACTATGATACACTAGGCGAGCTGTCTCAACATTAGTCAGTTGCCTGATTCTCCTAACGGCGTATGCGGCTGAACTTAATTTGCTTGCTAGTTTCCTTATATGAGGACTCCATTGTAGATTTTTGTCCAATGTTAAGCCAAGGAACAGTGTTGTATCTACCATCTCTAAGCATTCATCATTCAAAAGTATTTTTGTATCGATTGGTTTAACATTCGGCAGAGAGAATCGAATACATTTGGTTTTCTTAGATTTAAGAAGTAAATTGTTGACAGTAAACCACTGCAGTACATCAGCTAACGTGCTATTAATTACATTGTAATCCGTAGATTTTCGGTCAACATTAAAAAGCAGTGATGTATCATCAGCAAAAAGTACTATTTCACAAAAGTTTTTTACTATACATGGCAAATCATTTATATAAACCAAAAACAGGAATGGACCTAAAATTGAGCCTTGTGGCACTCCTAATTGGACAACAGTCCCGCTAGAGCGAGTTTTGTTAACAACTACTGTTTGTGTTCTATTGCTAAGGTAAGAAGACATAAAGTTTAGGGCATTTATAGACAAACCATAGTGTTCTAATTTCAAAATGAGCGTTCCATGATCCACACAATCAAAGGCTTTTGAAAGATCACAAAATATGCCAATTGCATCACAAGAATTTTCCCAAATATTATATATATGTTTAATGAGTACCGAAGCAGCATCGGTCGTGGAACGGCCCCTTGTGAAACCGAACTGTTTCCTTGTAAGTAATCTATGTCTGTTGAAGTGTCCCAGTAGATCATTTAACATTAGCTTCTCAAAGACTTTACTTAGAACAGGAAGTATTGATATGGGACGGAAATTGGTTATATCACTCGAATCACCCGATTTAAAAAGCGGTATGACTTTGCTACATTTCATAAGATCTGGAAAGGTGCCTTGTGAAATTGAAATATTATATATTACGGCCAAGTAAGGTGCTATTATATTTATGACATGACTAATTACTTTAACTGATGTTCCCCATAAGTCTTCCGTTTTCTTTAAATTGAGTGACTTGAATGTTTTAACAATATTTACAGAGTCTACTTGACTAAATTCAAATGAATTATTACATTTCTTAACATTAGCACAAAGTAATGAATGGGCTTGAGCCGCAGAAGAATGTAAACATTTTGTGGTGTTAACGGCTATGTTTGAGAAATAATCTTCGAATGCCGAGGCAACATCGCTGTTCGACACTATTTGTTGATTATCTGATACAATGTTGACTTGACAATCGCGTGATTTACATTTACCAGCTTCTTTATTTATAATACTCCAAATTGTTTTCACTTTGTTGTCCGACACTTTCAATTTAGAACTAATAAAGTTTTTCTTGGCAGTTAAACACACTTTCTTGAAGATTCTTGAGTAGTTTCTTACATAGTCCAGGAATTCTGAATTCTTGTTCAGCTCTCTCTCACCATAAAGTTCATAAAGTCTTTTCTACTTTTGTGAATACCTACAGTAGCCCATTCACTAAACTTTGTTTTAACTTTTGACCCACTAATAGATTTCACTTTGAAATTGTTATTAAATTGATTCAGAATTACATTGAAAACTTCTTGATACAAATGATTACAGTCATAATGCGAAAATGGTATTATAGACAAACTATGTTGAATTTCATTTTTGAATGATTCCAAGCGAGATCCAGTAATGGGTCTATATGTTATTGTTTGTGGAGTATCATGAATAACGTTTAAGAAAGCTGCCCTTTGGCCGCTGTGATCGGAATGAAAACAGTTAAATAATTTCTTATCTATACATTCACAGTCACAAAAAATATTATCTAGGCATGTTGCACTAGTCACACCTACCCGGGTAGGTTCAAGAAATAAATTAAATAAATTAAATGATTTAAACAAACAGAGCATTTTAACAGTATTACTAGATGACTCGAGCAAGTTAACATTAAAATCTCCACATACAATAACATGTTTTTGGCCCTTGCACACTAACTTCAGAACATTTTCCATTGTAGATTCAAATATGCTGAAGTCAGCTGATGGTGGTCTATAAACACATACAATAATATATCTGTCTAATTCAACACATGAAATTTCTATAGTTCTTTCTATGGAATATTTTACAACATGTTTGCGCTCTTTACACTTCATACAATTTTTAACAATAATAAGGGAGCCACCATGAACAGCAGATTTTCTGGCAAAAAAACTAGCTAATTTAAAAATAACATAGGTTGTTTCGTTCTAATTGAGAGAAGTATGATGCTGATTTCACAACTTGTTTTAGTTTTGATACAATTTTGAAACGATCTTGAAGATCACTCAGAAGAAGTCGTTAGTCGTTCGTACGATGCGCCAGAACAGATGTAGTGCAATTTGTTTTTTTTTTTTCGTATTTTCACAGAAACCCGCGAAAGTGTCATGCCATTTCAATCAGTCTCAGTAGAAGTAGAAGTACTACCGTTATCCGAACTACAACGACAAATACGAACGTTTCCGAGAAAACACGATGGACATCCTGACTAGCTGTTGAATGTCCATATAAATACTGATTATAAGCATAACTACTAAGAATCTGACACACGCAAGGGCATTTGAGAAGGTATTCAAATAATAGCTGAATATCGGCCATCTTGTGTTTATCACATCCTTCGGTCCCACGGCTGGTTCTGTCATCAGAGGTTTGGCGTCACTAAAAAATAATTAGCCCTTTAGTCGGCCGACGAGGATGGTTTTAGTCGGCGACTACTTCACGACACGATTTTAGGAAACAGTTTTCATAACAAATGAAGTCAAGAACGGCGACGCGCAAATTAGTCAAATCTAACATTTAATGAATGTTTAACCTTTATGAGTGTACTAATTTTTGACCGCGGCTTCGCTCGTGTTCATTTTGAAAATTGTGGAATGCTCCATACAAACTTCCACCACTCATTTTAGGGAAGTGGGGGGGTTAAAAAGAGACAAAAAGTAGCCTATGTCACTCTCCATCCCTTGAACTATCTCCACTTAAAAAATCACGTCAATTCGTCGCTCTGTTTTGCCGTGAAAGATGGACAAACAAACAGACACAATACTTTCCCATTTATAATATTCAGGGAGCGTACTTTTCATGCCGATGACATCAATCTGACGTCACGCTCCATATAGGGTGGTCCCAAATACTTTTATTGTAAATTATTAATCATTAGTCGTCAATCATTTTAATCGTCTACGAATTACTTCAAATACAGTAGTCCATTTACATGTGGCATAAAAAATACCTACTTGAAATGTGAAACGTGAATAAAATTATTTGATTCGTTTTTATACATTAATTTAATTAAATAGTATTGTTAACAACACATTACAATAAATACGTAGAAAAGAGAATTCCTCTTTAACGTAAAGCACGCCATCCTTCTTGCTTTCATTGCCATGCAAAGAAATTCATAACTTAAAATGATTGATGACTAATGATTAATAATTTACAATAAAACAATTTGTGATCACCCTATATGGAGCGTGACGTCAAATTGATGTCATCGGCACGAAAAGTACGCTCCCTGATAATATTAAAGTATGGATAATACGAAGTACGAGTAAGAGACCCGTACTTCTTGGATCACACGACACGATCGACATGTTTAAAAGTGCTTATTGTAAGCCTATTTGAATAAAGAATATTTTGTGTTTAAATCATGTTTTTATTAAGAGCACAATGCGTTGACCATTACACGTAAGAAACACTAATTGTTAGAAATTATTGTGGAAGTCAGCCACACTTATCCGTAGTAGGTACCTATCCGTAATCCGTACCCACCTTGGGGTAGGTACAAGTTTTTCATGTCCATAGTGCCAAGAAAGCTCTGAATCTGGCACGAAATAATACAGTTACACTTATAAACTTCTGCAAAACTCTAGATTTCCTAAATCTTGAATCGTGACATGGAAATAACCTTCTCTTCTTCTTCAACCTAGCGTTTTCCCGGCCTAGCCCTAGGGTCCGCTTTCCTGCTCAATCTTCTCCACCTTGCCCGATCTTCGGCATCCTGAGGTGTGTGAATGTTCTCTTGCATATCCGCTTCTAATCTCCATTAAATTGTTACTCCAATAAGATAATGGAAATATTTGGTGATATGCATGATAGACGATCACGAATATCACGACACGACATCAGCAAAATCGTAGCCGTATCGTATGGTCTACCTACACAGCCCCTCAGCGTAATTTTGTCCCGGCGTTTTTGTCCGCTGACATTGTCATTCCCCGGCGGTTCCACTAAATAGAGCACGGTACCTTTGTTCGCTAGATGACATTTTTGACGACCTATAATGACCATTAATTGTGGACTCTCGGCCATTTTCAGAATTATAGAGATGCTGTTGCGTTTTTTGGGTTGAGAATTAAATAATAATATGGGTAGGACTTGCCTTAAATAATGAGATAAGCCTACACACTCTACACAGCCTGTACATATAATATACACCAGTTATTTCATTATTGCTTTGACGACTGGTCTGGCGCATTCGGTAGTGGCCCTGCCTGCTGCGCCACGGTCCCGGGTTCGAATCCCGGTAAGGGCATTTATTTGTGTGATGAGCACAGATATTTGTTCCTGTGTCATGGATGTTTTCTATGTATATAAGTATTTATATATTATATATATCGTTGTCTGAGTACCCACAACACATCAAGCTCTCTTGAGCTTACCGTGGGCCTCAGTCAATCTGTGTAAAAATTTCCTATAATATTTATTATTATTTATTATCGTTTTGTTCCTTTCTGGATATTTACATATAGAAAATATTTTTATTTGTCCGTCCTTCACGGCAAAACGGAGCGACGGATTGTCGTGGTTTTTAGGGTTCCGTACCTCAAAAGGAAAAAACGGAACCCTTATAGGATCACTTTGTTGTCCGTCTGTCCGTCCGTCCGTCTGTCAAGACCCTTTTTCTCAGGAACGCGTGGAGGTATGAAGCTGAAATTTATATCAATTACTCAGGTCTACTGTCCCTTGAAGCTGTGAAAAAATCAAACTTCTAAGCCAACGCAATCAAAAGATACAGCCGTTTATGCCGCAAATTTTCGACACTTGCAAGGGAATCAAAACCTACAGGGTGCTTCCCGTGAACTCAGAATCTTGAAATTTGGTACGAAGCAACGTCTTATAGCATAGATAAAGGAAAAATTACGAAAACCATAAATTTTTAGTTACATCACATAATATATTTTTTTTAAATAATTTTAACCTTACTACCCATTTCCTCATAAGGTTTGTACGGAACCCTCGGTGCGCGAGTCCGACTCGCACTTTGCCGGTTTTTTTAAGTGGAGATAGTTGAAGGGATGGAGAATGACATAGACTACTTTGTCTTTTTCTAACGCGAGCGAAGCCGCGGGCAAAAGCTAGTAAGTAATAAGATTAAACGCACAGGAATGCATTCGTATCATTGCATTTATTTATTATCTAGAATGAATCGGTGGAGGCTCGAGCAAAACGAGTTGCGCAAGACGGACAGGACAAAGTCAGACGGAGCGGCTAGCCTCACGAGAATACTAGGGTTGCACATGCTGTTATGCTTTTTAATATAGTTTTTGAGTACAAGCATCTCGGACACTGGCGATCAAATATTGAAAGAGGCGCGTTCCTAGCACACATTCTAAGCTCGTGTGGGTGAACGCGTACCATGCTTGTATGAGTGAGATATGACAGGTTGACTGGTCGCGTTTTTGACAGGCGGTAACTGTGAGGTAACCGAGAAGGGTGGGCGGCACTTTCAGCGGGGAGCGGGAGTGGCCATACATCTTTATTATACTGTGGTACGAGTAAGTCCTAAGGAAAGTTTTAGCACTAGAAGGGGTCTGGAACTGAATGGAGATGTGATAAGTAGGCTATATGCAGATGATCTAGCGCTAGTTGCAGGCTCTAGGCCTAATTAAAATATGATAAATATTTTTTTGTTTTCCTAATCAGAACCAGTGCTCTTTCGATCTAAATAGAAAGTGTGCCAAAATATCCTTAAATTTTTCGCTCCGATTCTGACCACTTCATCATACAAAAAATTATAAACCGGAATGGTTATAAAAATCTAGAGACAGCTTCCACTAGTTCCACTACCAGTTCTATGTACGTAATAAACAACTAAACTTACGCGATATTTAATTAATAAAATCGCAATTGCCTTCTTTTCTCTAAGTACTTAAAAAAACTTCCAAGTCAATTGATTTAATCTCATAGTTATTATTTTTAGCGTAAAACTAAAAATTAATTGACGGCAACCCTACCACTGCACACAGTAAAATTGAATGTACAAAACGTTCATCATCCGGACAATTTGAGCTCGGTGCGGCGTGGCAATTGGCGCGACAACCAAGCCAAGACTTTCGTACCGAAGCCAGATATACACTCTGTTATATGACGAAGCCTGCGTAAAATCTAAACGTATGTATTTTTTAATGATTTCTTTTGTTCAATAAATAGCCAGATATACATTTTAAAAGTTTAACAGGGATTGGCGTAGCACATGATTAACGCGACAATATTACGCCGAGACATAATGTAAGTATATCACATTTTAAAATAAATAAATATTATAGGACATTCTTACAAAGATTGACTGAGCCCCACGGTAAGCTTAAAAAGGCTTGTATTGTGGGTACTCAGACAACGATATACATATTTTAGGAATCAGGGTAAGAAAATACGAAAAACGATCAACAACAATTAAATTTAATGAAATCAACGTTATAAGAATATGATTAGCCTAAACCTAGGTAACCTAAGTGCGTAAGTACGAATCCGCGAAATCCGATATCGACCGATCCCTATCAAGCGCGCCGCGAAAGTGAAGCTGCCTCGTGTTCCGGCGTGCCCGCCACCGCCCTCGCGATCGCGCGGCCGGCGTGGTGGCGCGATGTGACGTCAGCGTGGCGAGCAGGACAGGTGACTTCCCTCTCGTTCTTGGGCGTCTGGGGAAGTTTCTGGTAATACGGCCGTCCCTGACAGCGTGACGCCCTCGTCCGCTCGATCTTCTTCATCACTTGCTTGCTCGTCAGCTGAAATCAAGACAAAAACAAAACTTATAACCAGCCATTTAGCCAACAGTCCAATTTCAATCGTTCAGTCAAAATTCTTGCGTGATGACAGCTCGTGCGCACTAGACTGTCATGACGCAAGATAACCTTTCTCACAGGTTCTTACATCCAGCATCACAGAGTTTTATTATGAAAATACCTCAAATCCATTCGCACATTCATTCATTTCAAACTCGCACATATATTCATACTAGTCATGACTTAGTACCATGGTCTGCCACGACATCATGTCGCACTGCTACCCCGTAAAGAGTACAGTCTGCCACGACATCACGTCGCACTGCTACCCCGTAAAGAGTACAGTCTGCCACGACATCACGTCGCACTGCTACCCCGTAAAGAGCACAGTCTGCCAGCCAAAACAAAAGAACGTACGTACAATAGAATGTGACTACACTGTCAACCAACATATTCGGCCAGGGTCAAACTTACACTGCCACCCATGTCACATAGGTGCAGTCTGCCAGGACCACAAGTAGTCCACCACGACCCAGTAAAAAGTTGATATCAAAGGACCAAACATTTGGTACTCACTTTCAAAAAATGTTGCGCAAGTATCAGGAGTCCACTCTCCGAGCCACGGGACCATATATTCCGCAGCGGCTCGTGTTTTCTTTCCATATGCGCCTGATAGCAATTCTAACTCGTATCGATCATGAGGTAAGACCGATGTTACTTTGTATGGACCCCTCATACCGGAATCTAATTTTCCAGTAGATTGCGCTCTTTTGATGACGAAAGCAAAGTCTCCAACTTTGTAGGCACGTGGTTGCTTACGACCTTCGTTAACTATGGCGTCTTGCTGCCTCTGCCTTGCAGCAAGTCGTTCGCTCACGCGCTGCCTCCTAATTACCGTCAGTGCCTCCCGATTCCCATTGACGTTATCGAGAGCAACATCACGTACTAAAGAGCGCAATATAGGAGTAGTAGCATCTATTCCCACGAGCAATTTGAGAGGCGATACATTTGTGGCCGCATTTTTAGTTAAATTGAGAATTAATTGGATTCGCCATAGAACATCGGACCACTCGGCGCCTTTGTTATTTGCTTCTACCCTAATTAAATTCTGCACTGTACGACAGTAACGCTCTGCTTGACCATTTTCATGGTGCATTTCAGGGGTAATGAAATGTGTTTTACACCCTAACCCCAATATCCAATTTTGAAAACTGTTACTTTCAAACATACGCCCTCTGTCATTAACTATAAGTGAGGGTGTACCAAACAACGAAATAGCATTTGAAAATGCACGTTTTAACTCGTCCGCGTCTTGTCGGTACAAAGCATACAAAAGACAATATTTAGAGAATGCGTCTACGACTACCAGGACATACTTAAAGCCTTTGGAATCTGGCAAGGGGCCTAATACGTCCATATGAACGGTTGAAAATGGGACATCCGGCTTGGTAAATGATTCTATGGGCTGATGAGCAGATCGAGGGATTCTTTTACAAGTTAAACAAACAAGGCAATGTCCTATATACTTGCGCACAAATGCTCTAAGCCCAGGAAACCAAAAATGCCCAAGAATAAGCTCCGTCGTCTTGTCAACTCCAATATGATCATGCTCATCATGAAAAATTCTGAGTAAGCTGAGCCTGTGACCTTTTGGAATAAAACAAAGCAGACGGGCGTCCTCTCCAGTAGGAGTAAACTTGTAGCATAACAAATTGTTATGTACCTCGTACCGAGTCGAATCTAAGCGTCCCTCCTTCAAGCTATCAATAAGATTCTGCGTCTCAGAATCAGCCATTTGTGCCTGTTGAGCCCAGTTAGTTGGTTTACGAATATGCAGAACTTCCACAGGGTTTCTACTTAAATAGTCAGCATGAGGCAACAACACACCCTTTCGATACTCGATGGTAAACTGGAAGTCCTGCATGTAAACCCACCAACGAGCTACCCGAGGAATAAGGTCCTTCTTCTTTTCCGTCAATTTTAAAGAGTTACAATCTGTAACTATCTTAAAAGAAATGCCTACAAGGAATTGCCGAAAATGTTGTAGAGCCTTTACAATAGCCAGCGTCTCTAATTCGTAACTATGATACCTTGACTCTGCCCCCTGCGTGGCCTTGCTAAAATACGCAACTACCCTTTTTTGTCGTCCTTCGTGTTCTTGCAATAAAATAGCTCCGTACCCCAGTGCACTAGCATCTGTATGGAGCTCGGTAGGAAGATTTGGGTCAAATATAGAAAGAACCGGCTCGTCTGTAAGGCATTTAACTATATAGGCACGAGCATCTTCTTGCTCTGTTCCCCAGTCAAAAGGTACACCTCGTCTAGTCAACTTAGCAATACACAGCGTCTTTTGTGAATAACCCGCAATATACCGGCGAAAATAACCAGCAAGGCCTAAGAACTGACGCACTTGCTTAACATTTGATGGACGGGGTGCGTCAAGAAGAGCTTGGACTTTTTTTGGGCTCGGCCGTACCTGACCTTCACGTATAAGCCGTCCTAAATACTCTATTTCGGTTGTAAGAAAGTTACATTTTTTCAGGTTGATCGAAAATCCAGCCGTTGTTAAAGTGTTTAGGACCTGGCGCAGTAAGGCTAGGCCCTCGTCTACAGATTCGGACAGAATTAATACGTCATCTATGTAAACGAGAACCTTTCCGCTCTCGATAAATGACTTCAGGGTTTCTGTAATGATCCTTTGATAAACTACGGGAGCATTTGCCAGGCCATAGGGCATCTTTAAATACTCATATTGGCCTTCAGGCGTGACAAATGCTGTCTTAGGAACAGAATCTGGGTCCATCTGTATTTGATGAAACCCAGTAGCCATATCGAGACTCGAAAAATACTTGGCTTTACCTAGGCGGTCAATATGATCGTCAATAAGAGGCAACGGGAATCTATCTTTGACCGTTATCGCATTTAAAGCTCGATAATCGACGCACATGCGATCTGTGCCGTCTTTTTTCTTGACAAGAATGATAGGACTCGCGAAGTCTGAGTTAGATTCCCGTATGATATTTTTCTCTTTCAGGTCCTTAACTATATCACGAACGCGCAATTTCTCATCATGTGAAAGCTTATACGGCCGATAATTAACTGGTTGGTCGCTGTTTAATTTTATCGCCATAGTTCCAGTTGAAACAGTCGATGATGCAGTACCACTGATAAATGATTGAGAAAACTCATTAATAAGCGCATGTAATTTGAGTTTATCGTCGCCATCTAATGGTGTATTAACATCTAATTCTGTTTCACGAACATGTTGCACATAATCAGAATCTTCATCGCGTATTAGACGTTGCAATTTATTACTTTTTCTTATATAAGTTATGCCTTTATTTAGAATGTCTGTCCCTATTAATAGTGATGTGCTTATGCAAGACTCATTCACGACTAAGAATTCTGCTTCAATGGATATTTCAGGAAACTCCACTACTAAGTTAACTTTCGAAGTAACTTCAATTTCTTGAGGTCCGGCGCCTCTAAAGACTCGATATGTAGGTACCCTATTGCAATTGATGTGTTTCAACACGGCTTTTGATATTAACGAAAGACCTGAACCGCTATCCATGAGAACGTCTAAAGCAACACCTTCTATAACACCCGTTATTATATCTTGGTTGGTTGAAGAATCCTGATCGCGACACAAATTGACATTATTAGAGCGAGTCTCTGAGCGTTGCTTCGCAAAACAACGATCAGCGTTATGGCCGGTCTTGTGACAGTACGAACAAGTAATGAGAGACCTAGCATTTGATGTTTGCGTCCGAGAAGGTGGCGCACCAGCATGACTCGCATCTGAACTAGTCGCGGTCGCGGGAGCACTGCGGTTGGCATTGGTACCACCAAGAGAAGTATCTTCGAGCTTCGGCTTTTTAAAATGGCAGTTATAACGCTTATGACCTACGCCACCGCAACCGAAACATTTGATAGTATTGTCCGACCTGCTACTATACTCGCGCTTGCGTGGATTAAGACTTGAAGGTTTACGGGTAGGATCGTGGGACGAGACACGCGACGCAGATTTAGGCTTTGTAAACACCGATAAGAAATCAACAATTTGCTTTGGTTGAAGCTTTGCGTTAGTAGCAGCGGCTTTAATCTGTGAATCCGAAATGCCTCTGATAACTATAGCTGTTTTGAGGTCATCTGACAAACCGGTAACAATGTTCAAACGCATTAAAGCACGACGCGCATATTCTGCGTACGTAGGAAAATCCTTAGAATCGGTACACATGACATTGTAAAGAACAGTTGCGACATCTATATTTTGTGGGCAGAGGGAGCGAAATTCAATTTTAAAATTACTCCAAGAGCGGTCGTTTGTTACCCAATCATTGAGCCATAAACGTGCGTCTCCTTTTAAACAATTGGCAATACGCGACAAACACTCATTATCAGACCAACGATTTTTATCGCGAGCACTGTCTACCTCTGCACACCAAACACTGAAGTCGTGAATTTGGGGGTCGAAATTGGAAACGTAATAATGGTTCGGCCTTACTTGCAAGAGCGACGACAGCGTTCCCACGATCCTCTCCGTTACCTCGTCGACGGGAGGACTTGCGACAGAGATCGGAGGCTTTTCAATCTCTGCTGCTGGACCCTCCATAACTGTCGGAAGTGCCATCAGCGTAGCAGCACCTGGGGCCGGCAGTGGTGGTGTCGTTGCTCGCTGTGAATCATAAGCAGAAACAGAAAAGCCATTTGAAACCGGCGAAGGCGGGCGCGGCGTTGTCGACGTGGACCCTATTTTATCCTCAAGTTTCCTTATTTTACGTAATATCGTATTTAGTACCGAATCATCGTCGTCATTTCTATTCCGACTACGCTTACGTTTACGATTGGATGATTTCTCCGACATTTCGAACAGTAGAAAATAAATCAACTCAAATACGAACTCGGTAACGGTAGAAGCATATTTAAGTAAAGTCTTTAGCAATTCGGTTTTAAATTAATACGTAATTAACTACCTGCACACTTGTACAACATAAACAAAAGCAAACTATTAGCTATAGCGTAGCTATGTACACGCATAAATATCCTTAAACTATGTGCATAGATTAGTTAATAAAACAAAGCAAGCAAAACTACATTTAAAAACAACACGATTGCAAAACGATTACTAGCTACGAATGTAAATTATAAGAAGCACCACAATAAGCCAATTATTAAGCTATCACAAGCAAAGACGCAGGTATAACTTCGAATAGATTTAGAACAACGGAATAACTACACGAACTATCGCGCAACAAGCTAACGGAATTCGATTTTTAAATATTTAACGATAAAACGAGCTGCCTGGATGCCACTAGCGTAAGTTATCTAATCCCGCTATCTGATTTTAGGAATCAGGGTAAGAAAATACGAAAAACGATCAACAACAATTAAATTTAATGAAATCAACGTTATTAGAATATGATTAGCCTAAAGCTAGGTAACCTAAGTGCGTAAGTACGAATCCGCGAAATCCGATATCGACCGATCCCTATCAAGCGCGCCGCGAAAGTGAAGCTGCCTCGTGTTCCGGCGTGCCCGCCACCGCCCTCGCGATCGCGCGGCCGGCGTGGTGGCGCGATGTGACGTCAGCGTGGCGAGCAGGACAGGTGACTTCCCTCTCGTTCTTGGGCGTCTGGGGAAGTTTCTGGTAATACATAATATACAAATACTTATATACAAAGCAAACATCCATGACTCAGGAACAAATATCTGTGTCTGTGCTCGTCACACATATATAAACCTTACCGGGATTCGAACCCAGGACCGCGGCTCAGCAGGCAGTGTCACTATCGACTGAGCCAAACCGGTCGTCACTTTTTTTTAACCGCCTTCCAAATCTCAAGGGAAGGGGTTCTCAATTCGTCTGTATTTAACCGTCGCCTCATATCTCAAGAAGGACGGTTATCAAGTCGTCTGTATGTTTTTTTTTTATTTTTTATGTTTGTTCCTCGATATCTCCGTCGTAACTGGACCGATTTTGAATTTTTTTTTGATTGAATGTATATGCATACAGATTGGTCCCATTTTTCTCAGAACCCAGTTCTGATGATGGGATCCTGGAGAAATCGAGGGAACTCCTCAAATCTGAAAGGCATACATATGGTGATTTTTGTGTTTTTAAAGGAACATCATGCATTTAGGTATGGAACAGTGACATTTGGTGCAGTGGAACTGCTGATGATGGCCAGAACGGAACTCTTCAAATCTGAACGGCACGCTTATATTAGTGACTTTGGTATTTTTATACGAACAGCATGCACTTTCGTCCAGAACAGTGACATTTGGTGCAATGAAACTGCTGATGATGGCCAGAACCAAACTCCTCAAATCTGAACGGCACGCTTATAGTGACTTTGGTATTTTTGTAAGAAAAGCATGCATTTAAGTTCAGAACAGTGACATTTATTTAGTTATGTTTGTTAAGGATATTGAATTTTGAAGTCAAAGTTTGTCAAGCTTCGATTTCTTATAATATAATCGGATTCATGAGGAATTGAGGAAACTCCTCAAACCTTAACGTTATACGTATATTCATTTGTGTTGCCATCTAATAATTAAAGCATTAAATGCAGTTTTAAAAAATACTTTCACATTTCTACATAATCCAACATTCGCAAGTAGCTTTCACCAGAACCCGAAAGGCGACGGTTTTTTTTTCTTAAAAAATATTTTTTTAATGTTTGTTCCTCGATATCTCCGTCGTTACTGGACCGATTTTGAAAAAAATTTTTTGATTGAATGTATGTATACAGATTGGTCCCATTTTTCTCAGAACCCAGTTTTGGTGGGGGGTCCTGGAGAAATCGAGGGAACTTCTCAAATCTGAAAGGCATGCAATGCATATAGGTGATTTTTGTGTTTTTAAAGGAACAGCATGCATTTACGTACGGAACAGTGACATTTGGTGCAGTGGAACTCCTGACGATGGTCAGAATGGAACTCCTCAAATCTGAACGGCACACTTATAGTGACTTTGATATTTTTATAAGAACAGCATGCACTTACGTCCAGAACAGTGACATTTGGTTCATTGGAACTGCTGATGAAGAGTGAGCCGCCCCTGGTTAGAGTTCCGTTCTGATAATCATTCTCATCTGTAAGTACTTCAGAATCATCCAAATTTCAAAATTGGTTCAGAAATGACGGAGATATCGAATAACAAACATTAAAACCGGCCAAGAGCGTGTCGGGCCACGCTCAGTGTAGGGTTCCGTAGTTTTCCGTATTTTTCTCAAAAACTACTGAACCTATCAAGTTAAAAACAATTTTCCTAGAAAGTCTTTATAAAGTTCTATTTTTGTGATTTTTTTCATATTTTTTAAACATATGGTTCAAAAGTTAGAGGGGGGGGACGCACTTTTTTTTTTAGGAGCGATTATTTCCGAAAATATTAATATTATCAAAAAACGATCTTAGCAAACCCTTATTCATTTTTAAATACCTATCCAACAATATATCACACGTTGGGGTTGGAATGAAAAAAAATATCAGCCCCCACTTTACATGTAGGGGGTACCCTAATAAAACATTTTTTTCCATTTTTTATTTTTGCACTTTGTTGGCGTGATTGATGTACATATTGGTACCAAATTTCAGCTTTCTAGTGCTAACGGTTACTGAGATTATCCGCGGACGGACGGACGGACGGACGGACAGACAGACATGGCGAAACTATAAGGGTTCCTAGTTGACTACGGAACCCTAAAAAATATACAGACGAATTGATAACATAATCCAACATTTGAAAGTATTTTTCTTAAAAATTATTTTATTGTATTAATGACGTAACGACGGGTATAATCTCTGTCGCGTGCGACATAATTTCGGGTCAATCATGTGCTGCTGGTAAGTTTTTGGTCCTGTTTTGATACGGCCTATAAAATTGTCCATGCAGATAGCTGCATGTGGAAGTGAAGTTTCTGAAAGACGCGCCAGCGCCAATCACCTAGCCGATTGTTCTAGTCGTGTCATAACCAGTTAAAAACCGCAAAAATATCTTAAATCTGATTCAGGGGATCGATTTTTGAATTCGAATGTCTGTGGAAAACGACGGAATGCTATTTTTGAAAAAGGACGAATGCGCGGTGGCCGGCACGTAGGTGCTAGGTACTTGTAGCTCGGCGAAATAATGCGGAGTGAGCCTTACACACAATGTGCTATCAACGTGGCATATGAAAATACACATTTTATGCAAAAGTTGCCGACATGTTTATAATTTATGAATGTACCAGCAGAAGCCGCAACCTTTTAGCCTCAAGTTTATCAAATAATTAGCATAATTTATAGCTCGTGAGGAAGCTAAAAGCTTAATTAATGTGGGCAGCGTAACCTTTCGGTCCATTAGCGAGCTGATATGGGGATTAGACAAAAAATTATAAAGACATCGGCGTCGGCGGCATCGTGCACACAAGTATATACATATACTAGCTTTTACCCGCGGCTTCGCCCGCGTAATAAAAGTATTCATTAAGATTTTCATTTGGATCCTTAGGTTTCTCTGGTATATTTATCTGCGATTATTTCGATTGCACATAATACTTTTGCTTGCAATGATTGTAGAAATATTACACATCGACCACAGCGTAGGTAATTCTATATACGCTGGGGAAACCTTTATAAACATCCCACATAGCCCGTATTTCGACACTATATGATCGGTGGGTAAAAAGTACTTTTTTCTATTATCCCTTACAATTTTTTACTTTTTGCTTATACTTATCGCAAACGTAATCTTCAAGCAAGCAAACAACGATCGTCTTAGAGCACTTTGATTGTAAGAGACCGCCGACCGATTATCCGTATCCCTCTAACGATACCCATATTATCCGTATCCGTATCCGTATCCGTTTCCGTATCCGTATCCCTATCGTTATCGCTATCGCTGACGCTATGGCTATCGCTATCCCTATCGCTATCCCTATCGCTATCCCTATCCCTTATCAAGATAACACTAAGTTCTCGCGCTTTGTACACATATTTAAAGTCACATACAGGTCGAAAGCGATTAATTAACATTATTTTTACCTTTTTTCCCAACGTTTCGGCCAGGTTGCACTGGCCGTGGTCGCGGAAGACTGACGTCCCAGCAAAATGTCACCGGAGATGTAAACAACACAAAACTACCCGATATTAATTTATATAAATGTTCGGGGTATACAAATAAATATAATCTACCCGCATGTAATTATTTACGACATCACATTAGAAACCTCAAAAATAACAGTACTTCTCCACTATTTAATGGATGTTATTATACATATAAATCTTCCTCTTGAATCACTCTATCTATAAAAAAAACCGCATCAAAATCCGTTGCGTAGTTTCAAAGATTTAAGCATACAAAGGGACATAGGGACAGAGAAAGCGACTTTGTTTTATACTATGTAGTGATATCGCTATCCCTATCGCTATCCCTATCGCTATCCCTATCGCTATCCCTATCGCTATCCCTATCCCTTATCAAGATAACACTAAGTTCTCGCGCTTTGTACACATATTTAAAGTCACATACAGGTCGAATGCGATTAATTAACATTATTTTTACTTTTTTTCCCAACGTTTCGGCCAGGTTGCACTGGCCGTGGTCGCGGAAGACTGACGTCCCAGCAAAATGTCACCGGAGATGTAAACAACACAAAACTACCCGATATTAATTTATATAAATGTTCGGGGTAGACAAATAAATATAATCTACCCGCATGTAATTATTTACGACATCACATTACAAACCTCAAAAATAACAGTACTTCTCCACTATTTTATGGATGTTATTATACATATAAACCTTCCTCTTGAATCACTCTATCTATTAAAAAAAACCGCATCAAAATCCGTTGCGTAGTTTCAAAGATTTAAGCATACAAAGGGACATAGGGACATAGGGACAGAAAAAGTGACTTTGTTTTATACTATGTAGTGATTATGTATATGTAGGTCTTGGTATTATTATATGTATAAGTATGTATATCACATTATAAAACACGTATGTCGTATAATGTCCCGGTCTGTCACTGATTCGGCCTTAAGTTTATAATGTTTATTCAATTCAGAACAACAAAAATCAAGCGTTAGTGCAGGTGTAGGACCGATACCTCATATTATATGTAATATTTAAGTCGCCATCTTTGATTTTTGCCTTTGAAAATCTTACACCCGATATCGGATCGGATAATGTGAAAATGCACTTATGCTAATTAACTAAGTTGTAAGATTTTCCATCCCGATTTTCATTTTTTCAATTATATTGGAAGAGATAGAAAGGAATCGTCTAATATTAAGCGATTAGAGTAGCCTATATAGGTGCATTAGATACCTGTTTAGCGTAACAGGGTTTCTAGACTTTCAAGTTGCTTTCAAGGTAATAACCAGAGCGCGGAATTTTCGTAGTATTTCTGAGCTGTCAGTACGTCAGTAGGGATTTTTTTTTATTGTAGACTGATTGGCGATTGACCTAATTCAGGTGGAAAACTATAATAGTACTTCTGAAACCTTACTTGATCCGCTACGTTCGATTCTAACTGTACTATGCGCATATGCTAATTCTCCAACATTCATATTTTTTAGGCGTTTATTTTAGTTCCTCATAATTAAGGAAATGTAACGAAGCTTTCTTTAGCTTATCGTCGGCAAAACTTAACTGAAAGGTATCAGCGGTCGTTAAAGCCGAGCTTGCTCGATAACATTCACTCCAATATGTAAACGTATGTTTGATACCGGGTCCACACCTACCACTACTAACAGGTTTGTATTAACTAAAAAAAATTTTGATAAGCGGGGTTCAATTCGTTATCAATAAATACCTTCATAATACCCTAAATATGTACGGTGTTAGATCTACTTGCCTTGTCAACTGCCATTAAGCGTTCACTGTTGAGAGAGATTATTTTTATTTACACCGTTTCAATATTTCATCTATTCGTCGCTAAAAGATCCTTTAACTTTTACTTAAATAATTAATGAATCTACGGCCGTACTCACGTTACTATATCGCTATTTCTGCGACATGTTTCGGGCCAATTCGGAGGCCCCTCTTCAGGCATGTAGGAGTTCACGCGACGCAGCAATAGCGATATAATAACGTGAGTACAAACGTAGATTTATTATTTGAATATGTCTCACGAAAGTTTAACATGTATAAGTTTATATTCTTTTAAAATATTAGTTAACCATCCCGTTCGATAACTAAAAACGGTTCCAAAAATTTTATAAAAATTAAAAAGACCGTATTTACTTACCTGTCTGGTTGTACCGTACCCGAGCGATACCATAGCGGCATATTATAATTAAATTACGATAAATGTCAGCGAGATAAAGCCAGAATTTATTGGGGCTGAGGCATCCGGACGATATGGTCCAATGATTCATTATTTTAACTACTTTTTCGGATTATTTTAAAAACTAAATTATATCCTGCTGTCCCTCATCAGGGGCATAGGGCTCTTAAGAAGGATTTCCACTGTTCCCGGTCCTCGGCGGCCTCCTCCAGGCGCACCCAGCCGAGGCCCACTGAGCCAGCCTCCTTTTCCACCGTGCGCCTCCAGATAGTTCGCGGGCGACCTCTCCCCCTTGATCCAGGAATATTCCAAGTCAACCCTTGCTTGGACAGGTGGTTGTTTGGCCTTCGTAAGACATGTCCTATCCAGCGCCATTTCCGCAGGACCTAGTATGTACTATGTTGCTGTGAGTTACTGGTGTGAATGACAGTTTAACCACTGAAACACAAATATCACTTGAGTAGCCGCAGCAAAATGCACTCTAGCTGGGTCGACTCGTCGGTGGCAAATGAGCATACGGCCCGCTTGATAATAAGCAGGTGAGTGGCTGCCAGGGCTCAACGAGGGTGTGGTGTGCTGGTGACGGCAGGACCCACGTACGGAACTAATTTGTTCCCTTTATTATCCTTTGAGTCGTCGGCAACCCGAACCCTCCAGAACTCGTACACTCCTTTTTACTCAAAAGGGAGTGTACAAGTTTCTAATGGGTTGGCAACGCGCATGTGACACTCCTTGAGTTGCAGGCGTCCATAGGTTACGGTGACCGCTTTCCATCAGGCGGACAGTATTCTTGTTTGCCACCGACGTAGTTTTAAAAAAAAGCAGTCTCCGTTGCATATGGCCGCCTACAACTCTATTACGAGGTATTCCATTTGATGAAAAATGTTGTGTTTCAGTACTTCACTTTACACGGAGGTAAAATTTGTTTAATTCTCATGCCAGGAAAACCGTCTCCAGTTTCCGCTTATTTTAATATTTCACTTGCTAAGGTATCAATATTAACACGAGCAAGTAGGTAAGCAAAAACGTAGCCCCATCATAAACCACTTATTTCATATGAGCGATTATTTAGATTAAATTCGTCGCTCTGTTTTGCCGTGAAAGATGGACAAACAAAAACAGCCACTTTACCATTTATAATATTAGTATGGATTTCATAATTTATCAATACCTAATTATTGACGACAGCAACCTTGTTAATATTAATACACTCTGTTTTAAGTCAACAACCCAGCGGGGTCTCGTTCTTACGATGCAAAATCTAGGCATTATGGACCCCACGTAGGGTAGCCTTTTATTTATGCCAATAGGGTTATTAAAATACTGTAAACCAGTTTTTTTTGTGTCTATTAAAACGGGGAATTTACCATATACCTATTTATGGTGTATTTACTGTGTATCGATTAAAACTGCACGAGGCCATGCGCTTGGCGAGGAACAGACGCTTATGGAGCCTACATGGAGGGACCTACTCTTCAACAGAATGACATGACGTCACGATCCTCAGCATTGAGGGAACGACTTAAGAAGAAGAAAGCTTGTAATCCTAGATTAAGATGCTACAGGAGCGAAAATGCTAAAATAGAAAGGAATTCTAGTTAAATATACTAGTGTTATTACTCAAAACAATTGACAGTTGCATACCATGTTTCAGAGACCTAAGAATTTTGACGATGCCCTCGCTTTTCATTTTTGAAGTGATTATGTTTGTCAAAAGCAATCCAAGTTTGTTTACAAAACATGTTGACGTTTCTCAGAGAAATCTAAGACAGAGGCATGTTCACAATATATGCCCTATTCCAGCAAAAACATCACTGTTGAGAAAGAGTGTGTATTGCTTAGCCAGCAAAATATATAATAAATTACCAAATAACTTGAAGTCATTAACTATATTAGAATTAAAAAACAAACTAACAACATTATTGGTTCATAAATGCTACTATTCTATTGAAGCTTATTTAAACGATGACCTGGAATGATAATTATGCATAATTACTTTGCTCTCTTTTTTTTTTCAAAATTATAAGTGACATAAATAATATCTATTGATTTTAATTAATACAAATTTATATTTTAAAATGATAATGTTAATTCAAATTTTAATTTAGTAATTTTGTGATTTCAATTTTATATTTTATTATCTGTCATATAGAATAAGTATTTAAGTACCTGATATTCATTATTGAATTGCCATAGCTGTAAGATTGTGTTAATACTTGTACAGGAGCATGATAGTCTAATTTCTAGTATTAAGTTTAATGTTTTTGTACGCCAACTGGTAAAATATAGTGAAACTGTACCATATATAATAACTGACCACCACTGTAACCTATATTTACAAATAAAGCACTTACTTACTTACTTACTTTATTAACTAGATTTATCGAAAAAAAATTGTCCATTAAGATTATTAAGAATAATTCAGTTAAAAGGTATTGTGAAAAAATCTTTACAATCGAGGTTCCGCTCTCGACTTTCCTCCTTCAAAACTTAATCAATCGGAACAAAATTTGAGAATCTGAATAACAATGAAATAATCTGTGTCGGACAGTTTAGTTTTTTTGGCTCATTGTTACCACAATTTAGAGTACCATCACACCTTTTTTTGCGCCATAATGAAAAAGGCATTTTTGGAATTTTTTGACACGGGCTCTAGCGTCTTTAAAAATAAGAATGCGAAGGTCATCACCACTGAATGGGCCGCGAACTCGCGGCCACCGACATGTACTTGTAGCGCGGAGATTAGAATCGCGGAGTGAGTCGCCCCTGTCAGAGTCGTAGAACTATTTGTATGGTATACTTTACGCCCTATATCCGATCTCCGTCATCCGATATCTGTCCGCCATTCTTCGGATCTTCGCCTTCTGTACATATTTTGTGCAATAAAGTTTAAATAAATAAATACTCTAGATATCTATTATTTTACAGAATATAATTAATTACTTAGAATGCTTGCGCCTGGGCAAGCGCGGATCCAGCTTCGTGCCCAGGGGGGGTCACGTGGTCTATTTGTATGGCCAGCCTAGGCTCCAGGGGGGGTCATGACCCCCATGACCCCCCCCCCCCTGGATCCGTGCATGCCCAGGCTCCCATGAGCCGTGGCAAAATGCCGGGATAACGCAAGGAGGGTGATGAATGATGAATTAAAATGCGTTGTCTACGAGAAATGCCTTTAAATTTTTTAGAAATTTATTATCATGCGTCGCGTTGGGCAGGACTATATCATGACTCATATTACCTATATGTATAAATTAGTTCTAGCCCTTTAACAACAAGGAAAACATCACCCGTCCCCTTCTAATGAGACCTCCCAAGTCAGAATCCGTCATCCCGTCACAATACTAGGAAATGATTACGCCGTTGCATCACAGTTCCCAGAATGGGTTCAAACTTTCAATGGGTTAATATTTAACCGCCTTCAAGCCTAGGTATAGGTTACGTAGATATATAAGTGTGTACCATACCTCTGAAGCAGTCGGCGTGTTGGAATCCTAACAAGAACATTGGTGCTTGTCACAGGTATTTTAACCCCCGACGCAAAAACGACGGGGTGTTATAAGTTTGACGTGTCTGTCTGTCTGTCTGTCTGTCTGTGGTCGGGAGCTACTGTTTGTGGCACGCTAGCTCCCGAACGGATGAACCGATTTAGATTTATTTTTTTTTAGTCGGGAGTGTTCTTAGCCATGTTTCATGAAAATCGGTCCACTAGGTCGCAGTATTTTAATTTTGTGGTTACGTAAGTCTTTTTTTGTTATAAGTTATAAATATTTCGCAAACTGAACATAAGCTTAAACGAGCTACCTAACTGTGGAACTAGGAGAACTTGGGCTACACACCGAGGGGGTCTACTGTCTAGTCTAGTCAATGTAACTCTAATGCTAGGTTTACACGGGCTTAGTATTTGTCATTAGTATTAGCCATTAGGGACTTATTAGCATAGTGACGAGTGGTAAGTACCTAGTCGTCTACACATGGGCGTCAGTGAATAGTATGAGTCTTAGATATTGCCATGGTAACAAAGTAAACTAATCACTGGAGTACCTAATAGTTGAACTTCACTTGTCAGTAATGTTTACACCACTTGTAAAGTGGCATGTATTATCATTTATTGCCGGCGATAGATACTTGTCACTTAGTAGAACCTATTCACTTGCGCTAATACTAAGCACTTGTACAATGTGTTTACACACATGTGACAAGTATTGGTGACACGCACTAAACATTAGCTACTAAGCCCGTGTAATCCCGGGATTACGCTATATAACGAAACACTTTGTGACTCGTCTCTATCAGTTTTCCATATAGCGGAACCGTGATATAGGCCTAGAGCTAGACGCCGCGCCGTTTCTGACAGATCAAGAGTTTCAGACTGCGTAGACAAGAGGCCAAATCGTTAACGTTCCGCATCGTTCGTGGTTATCTGTTCCTGTAGCACTAATATGAAAGAGCGATAGAGAGATATAACTACGATACGATAATGAATGATTGGCCACTTTTTTACGCAGTCAGCCGGCGTACCATGCTTCCAATTTTATCACTTATCCACGTGGATAAGACATCTGTCACTCTCACACTGACATACTTGCCAAAGCGTGACAGAAGTCTTATCCACGTGGATAAGTAATAAAATTAGAAGCATGATACGCCGGCTGAACTCTGACCCGTCAGAAATCAAATATAAAAGCTACTTCGGCGTCGCAACAGTCCTTTGATTTTTGCCATCGGAATTCGGATTCCCACGGAACCACTTACAAACCACACCCCTCGGCCTTTGGTTAAAAATCCGAGCTCTTAATGGTCATGGCGATTGGTTAGGTTAGTAGGTATGACTCGAAACTCTAGTCTGCCCTTAAATGAGTTCATGGTCTATTCTAAACAAACATAGCCGTGCGCCCCACAGTACCACCTTTATTCGCAAGCAACATAGAATTTTTAAAACCGGGGTGCCATTTATAAATTGGTCGCCGTAAACCTTATAATTTGTGAGCTCACCCAATAGGCACGGATCTACTTCCTGTGAGAAATAGGTTTATATTTAGAAATAAAAAAACCATATCCGTATGAGGCAGAGGGAGTCTATAAACCATTATGGGTTTTAGGAACAAATTACTAAAATATTTATATGAAATATAGGATGATCCAAGAGAAATGCATGTAGACAAGTCCTCGAAGTAGGTTTTAGATAAGATTCTTTTTTTTTTAATTTGAATACCTTCATGTCCTTCATGTTGAAATGAAATGTTTTATTAATGCATGTTGTTACACTTCTTTTGAATAAGTTAATGTGCTGTAGGTGAAATAATTTTAAACATCTCAAGTGACTTACACACTTTGTGGATCACACTTCAAATAGCTTTTTACTTCATTGTCATTTTAGGGCAATAAGTCTCTAAGGTTTATGAAACTTAACGGTCTTATCTTATTTAGGTATTTTGTTAGTTATTATTAATCTGAGGGTGTGAAAATGGTGAACTAAATATAATTACATTTTTTTTTTATTATTATAAATGGGTTTACTCTTGGCCACAGACTAGCCAAAGGCAAAGTCGTGACCTACGATGTAGTGAGACGCCCAGAAGATGCCTGTTCACTCTTGATTGGAAAACAAACAATACTTTTTTTTTAAATGAATTACAATTTTAAAAAAAAATACAAATGGCGGATCTCTCTACCCCCTCTATATATTGTGGTACAGGATCACGTATCGTAAACCACCCTGTAGTCTCACAGCACTGCGTACTGTTACTGCCATAAAAGTTTACGAGGGACCACCTCTAAAGCCTTGGAGGTTTTGGGCGAGACATGCAAAACATGGCCGAAGACCAATTACGGTTGTGGTTAGACAAAAAAACTAGCATGAAATTACTTATGAGGCTACCACAGAGCTTGTAAATACCTAAGTACAATATACCTAATGATGAAGCTAAATAATAAAAGTCATGTTTTATTAAAGAGTTTTTCAAAGATTAGAAAATATGTTAAAAATATAATGTCGTCAAAGAAATACTTTTGACTATGCTTCCGTGTTAGTTGGATTCCATCACGGGTCCAAACAACAAGAACCTCTCTATAACGGCGATCTCGGAAACAGCTCTAACAATTTCGCAAAAAAACAAAACTTTATGTGGGGGTAATCGGGGTGAAAAGTCGATCTAGCTTAGTCTTAGTGCGTTTTCTCATTATCCGATCCGATATCGAATGTCGGACCGATATCCCATACATTACAGGCGCCATCATGGATTTTTTCTATTGAAATCCTTCCGACATCTGATATCGGATCGGATAATGTGAAAACGGCCTTAGGTCCCGGGAAACGTGAATTTTCGAATTTTCTTTTTCTTTTGAGTAAAGTAAAATCTCGTCCCAAACACACCTACTTATTAATTTTTAAGCCGAAACCTATCGAACCTGAAACATCAAATAGACTATTACTTTCTAATACCATTCGTCCACAGTCATAGAGGTACTACATGCCTGTAGTCTGTAGGCTAAATCGGCCCCCAGACATCGTTGACATCAATTCTAAAACGATTATTGCAATACAAATGTTCAAATTAAGCGCCTCAAAGACCACCTGACTTGATCGTTATCTACGCAATCGATTTCACGTTATTATTCCGATACTAAGTATAATCGATAGCTAATTAATTGGCTATTACAAACTTTTTCTTTAATTAAATTGAATGTTGGATGGTTGTTAGGTAATCTAATAAACTTTCTTCTTACAAGCCACCATTTTTTCCATTATTAACACTACGATGTTGAGTTCTACATGTATTCACTGAACACGCCTACCATAGTATAACCGGTGGACACTCTATTTAATAATGCAAACGTTGTAAAACATGGAAAAATGAACCAGTTACACTTGGCCCTGAGTCGAGATTTGCCCCGCTGTCCCTTACCAATAAAATATAGACGGATAACCAAATTTTGGCACCAAATAAAGAAAGAAAGAAAAACATTTTATTTGCAAACACACATCAACATAAACAATCCTAACAAACAATAAAATAAAGAACAGACCAGTGCGTGTGTGTGTGTGTCAGTAAAAAGGCTCACGCTCAGCATCGTGCTCCAGCGCTGATTTTCAGCTTGCTCCTTGTTGGTGATAAGTTGACAACGGACTACATTCACACAGCACACAACGGCAGCGAAGGCGGCGAATTTGAAAAATGTAGGGCTCATAAAAAGCGTGCCTTCCTAAACCTTGTCGTTGGCGGAATCATAGATGATCCAGCCATAACACTCAAAAATTTCTTGATGATGTAGGGGCAAAGTTTTAATTTCCATAGATTCCATAGACCCATATGTCACCAAACGAGGTAATGGCGATTTGTACCTAATGGTTACTTTAAAAGCGCAAGTATTAACGATCATGGTTCCTCAGAAGCAAGAATTGATGGTTTCTCAGAATCTCAAGAATTAAAGATTAGAGCAGTATTAAGGCAGGTTAAAAGACACATCAGCCGGAGTCTGCGCGGGCGCAATTACGGGACATTGTAGCGCGGTTTCATGCTTTCGGGGAACAATAATAATCGACGCGCACTGAATGGGATATAAATTACTCACGACGCCGTAGGGGTGGGAAAAGTTGGGCAAATGGGCAGATATCGATATCGAGAATATCTAGATAGTAAAGAAGGTTTTTAAAGAACGGTGGAGGTCGAGTTGATATATCAGACTTTCATCCGAAAGGTCGTGAGTTCAAATGCCGACTTTGTACTTAGCAATTTCCGGAATTTTTATATGGAATAAGTATCAACCGAAATTTAGATGTCCCTAACTTTTTATCGAAGTAAAACTTTGTGACAATCCAGTATTAGGCACTATTAAGTACCTATATACCTCTACATATAGATAATTAATATTTGTATAATTGCATATTGCGTATTATAATGTGTAAATATGAAGACCCCGATCCGCTTTGGCTTTGGGCCCACGGGGACAGTATAGCCCAAGCTTTATCACATAAGAATGTATAGGCCCATGCCTATCACTGGAAGTACACCAAGCGAATTCTGGAATTGACCTTGTCATGAGATGGGACGCATCCAGAGGTAGCAGCCACCAGTGTACATTTATTCATGGACACAAGGTTTCGACAACCTGATATCGTCCGTATCCCGTCCCTACCGCGCCAGCGGCAGCGCTGCGCGAGCGCTCGAAATTTGCCGCGCCGGCGCCGCTCGCTTATTAAATCCTTCCGCGCCACCCTAATGCCCTTATCATAAAGTTACTGTCAATCTATTGAACTACGTACTTTCAAGTAATCAAACAAATTAATCCTTAAAAGTGGTACGGACTTTGTTTATTCCTCAAAACGACGGATACCTCAAAACGGGCTATCGATAAGTCTGCTATCGACAATGTAGCGCCCCTATCTGCGCCTGCGGCGCTGCGCGGGCGCTCGCAATTTGCCGCGCCGCTCGCTTATTAAATCCTTCCGCCCCGCCCTAATACCCCCATTACCAGCCGTATAATAAACGCACTGTCCTGTGCGCCGCGATTTATGTTCCCGGTTTAATTGATATCTTCAGGTTCTTGTCCCTGACATAAAACATACTTGTAGTTCTTTTTTTTACCATTTTCATTCGTGTGGTAGCGCGCTAAGAATTTCACCATCCCTTTTCCCTCAGTAGGTGTTGTTTGTCTAAAAGTACATTGAAAGTCGAAACTCACTTTCTAAGGTACTGGCAGAATACTCGATGTGGCTTGCCACATCACAACGCTGAGCCAACGCCTTTTGTACCACGACACATGTTTCTTTATAACTTTGTTTCTTTTTTCTTTGGTTAGTTAGTTAAGCGGTGTAAGTACTCACATTTCTTTTTTCATGTTTATTGTAAGCCTTTACATGTTATGCTCTATGCTGTAGATACAAATAAAGTTATTTATCTATCTATCTAAGATCACTTACCTACCTGTCAACTTATTGCTGGCGTAGAGTTCAAAATATTTAGAAACACTGCTCCGCTAACACATTTTTCTTATTAAATATTTGGAACACAAAACCATTATTATTCTATGCACAAAACACAATACTAAATAACAGGCAAAACCTCTTGACATGTGCAATAATGTGCATCATATGCAAGTGACATATGTCAATCAATGGAGTATCTAATCGACCTCTTTGTTTTCTTTTATTTAGGGATTATTGCGGCAATGTTCTGCCGCTAGTGCAAAGTTGTATGTTGTAAACCATAGCCCATAGGCCCCATATAGCCGTTCTTAATGTGCAAGTGGCACCCTTTGAGCTAAGTTTTGATATACAATACTATAGACTATACTTTAGACACATCGCACTTACAAATAGTGCGATAGGGACGGCCTGCTATTTTATCGTCTATCGCGCGACCATGCTTCCCGTGCTGAAGAATATCATCTCTCACAATCACACAAGAGACGTTTTGTCATTGTTATGAATAGTTTGCGGTCCCAATTTATTTCGCTAATTTTAATCAAAATTAGTTACAGTCAGCGAGGATTATTTATATAGGATTTACAGTCTCCATACTAAGAATCCTCGAAATTAGTTATTCAGAAACTAAATACAACGTATTATATTTTATATTATAACCTTTCAAGACCTCCCAGCACCGAGCCTAGAATACAGCACATATTATATAATTATACTATGTCGAAGAACCTCGGGTATGAAGACATAGCTCGGAGTTATAGCGAGAGCTTACGGCTGTTTTATGATGGCGGCGAATCTTTGATGCTAGGGTGAGCGCTTAGTGGCAAATTCGCAAAATTAGTTATTTATTAAATATGAGGACGCCGAAGGCGCCCAGCTTAGGACCGCGTGCGTTAAATAAAATAGTAAATTAAATAAAAAGCTGTATCGCAGCACCTAGTTAACTCTCTGGCCCATCAGATTTAGAAGCGACACAAGCGCTGAGTGCTGCGACTGCAGATATCTGGCCTGCTCGTGGATCCATGAGGAATCTAGTAGACAGATAGAAAATACAGAGCGTAGATAAGCACACGCACTATTTCGAAATAGCGACAGAGATAGGTACTTACCTGATTACGAAATTAAGATATACTCACCCCAGCCAGGCCACACACGCGCCCGTATATCTTATGGCAAATACCGTCGCGCCACCTTAGAGCTATATTTACTCCCTGTGCTACAGCTACAACAAAAATGTCTGCTCCAACAGAAATCGCGAATCGCTCCGCTCAACACAATGCCATACGCCCCGCGATGAGTTATCACGATTGCTTGCGATTGTAATAACAGGCTGTATGACCCGCGCTTGCAAGGCTTGCATACAGAACCGTTGTAACTGATACTACCGATAACTACACGCTTTAATATCTGCTCTGCATATACAGCGATATTAGAGACGTTAAAATCGCAATCCGCTCAGCTCATTACCGCAGCACGGTAACCGCAAAGTCGTGCTTCGCAAGGCATTGATCGTAAAATTGCGAATCGCTCCGCTTATCACTACGCGAACCGCTCCGCTCATCACCATGCCATACGCCCCGCGATGAGTTATCACGATTGCTTGCGATCGTAATAACAGGCTGTATGAAACGCGCTTGCAAGGCTTGCATACAGAACCGTTGTAACTGATACTATCCCTATAACCACATGCAATTAAAACTGTACGATTACCTTGGCGATGAATAAAAGCCCATGATGAAAGAAAAGAACCAGGGGCCGATTTTTGAGTCTCACGGCGTTCGAATTCAGAAAATTGTCACTGAAAATAATAGGCAATTCACCGTTTTCAACCGGTATTTTAGTGACAATGAGACTCAAAAATCGGCCCCCTGATCTTCAACAGATGATGTCACCATTGTCAGTACTCATTGAAGGACTGAGGAAGAAAGATTGTAAAATGAACATCATGGTCATCCTTAGTCCGTTTTCACATTATCCGATCCGATATCGGATGTCGGAAGGATTTCAATGGAAAAAATCCAAGATGGCGCCTGTCATGTATGAGATTTCGGTCCGACATCCGATATCGGATCGGATAATGTGAAAACGCACTTAGGGTTGCAAAAAAATCATTTTTTTTTCTTCAGAATTATGAAAAAAACCAAGCACCATGGTTTTTCTAAATATTTTTTTTAGATGAACAAATAATACGACAATAACGGTTTTTCGTGATTTGTAACGTTTCAATACTTAACAATAATGTACATTTTAATTCAATAGATATTTAGTATGCAAACGTTTATTGGGGAATCCCCGATGCGGCGTGCAGCGTGGAGAAGCGGTGGTGTGGCCAACAGTAAATAGCGACAACTACTAACTACAGATTGTGTAAATGTTAATTTTATAAAACCAGAAATTAAAGTTATTAAATTTAATTCGTTTAATAGTTAACATAAAGTCTAAAAAACCGTATTGACTGTTTTGCAAATTTTGAGATTTCGTCCTTTAGAAAAAAAAACTGTTTTTTTTCACGGTTTTTTTTTCATGTTTTTTTCAGGCCCGAAAGAAAGTTTTTTATTTGCAACCGCAGTCATTCTACACATTTTTGGAGCTGTTCGTGGATGAAACAATTTGAACTATTCATCAAACTTAAACCGCAAACCTATACTTACATTTTGTTAAAATACAAAGTTAAGCACATAACTTAGAAGTCTTAGAACTACATATTTCGGAATCGTAAGCCAAAATCATAGAGGACTATTAAATAATCAGTAAGTCTAACATATATTAAACCTTAAATCAATAGCGAAATGGCTGAATTTGATTCAGCTTCGTTGTCAGTTAAAGGAATGATGGGTTTTATGGTCCTTTTTATAGTTTCTCAGAGTTACGTCAAATTGTACAGTCAAGGTAGGTATAAATATAGATGCATATAAAGTATCAAAAGTATGTATACACTACTTTAGTGCTTCTTCGTTAAGGTTGCGGATATATATTTTTGGCACTCTGTCCGCAACTATGTTGAATAGATTTGTACATGCCTTATAATTATGTGGGTTAATCATATGTTGCAGGTCTTGGTGGAATTTACTTTTCTTTGAACCTATCCATAAAATGTACCTACTCTGTAATTATTTCTTAAACCTTACTTAAAACTATACTTCCATGAAAATTTCGTAAATTATAAAATAGTGTTTTAAGTTGATAATCATGGGTGGGTTATGTTATGGGATTTCGAGACATGAAATGTAAAATTTTAAGTTGTATTCCACGCACTATGAAAACTGAAGACATTTAGATATTAAAATAGTCTATAGAAAGATCCTCGAAAATTGGATCGAAACATGTCGAACGCTATACCTATCGACTTAATACGTGAGTAACCCGCTTAAAATATTTTTAAATATGTACGAGTCTCACGGGAGCTGCGTAAGAGATCACACTACGCCAAAAGCGGTATAAGAAGCCACTTGTGACTTTTTAAAACGCTGACTTTTTAAGATAGCACATGTGGACCATTAAAAAGCCAAAAGAGGTATAATAGAGAAAATGTGGCGTATAATACTGCTTAGAGTTGAACATTTATACGGGAGTTTTATAGTTAAAATTAGTCTATAGAATTCGAATAAAATTTTTACAGTAGGTACAGTCGACTACAAAGAGATGTATCCACTTTTTCACCTTATTGCATTGTAATACGGTGAAAAAATGGATACATCTCTTTGTAGTCGACTGTACTTGACTGTACCTACAAAAATTATGGTGCTTCACTTTTCACATTAATCCGCAAAGGAATCTTGTCATATCGAAACTTTAAGGACTTGAAAGGAAACCATGTGTTGTAAAACGTCGTATGATACATACACGTGCGAAGAGGAAATTCGTAACTATTGTCGATTTAAAACACTTCCTTCGGTCGTGTTGTAATTTATCGCCACTCGTTTAGATCTTCCTCGTTTCCGCACTTGTATTTTAATATTAAAACCACTGTGAGAGAAAAGAACTGTACGATATTATTTAAACTAGATATGCAACGAATAGTTGTATGGCCGGATACCGGATACCGAATATTCGGCCCAACCATCGGCCGAATGTTCGGTATCCGGCCAGCAGAATTTTACCTACAATACAATTTAAGAGCGGTCGTGTCGTGCAGGTTTTGACTTGTTTCGTAGTGAACTTCGCGCGGAGTCCGGTTTTGTTTTAAATGTTTATTTTTTTAATAATAAAGGGCTATGATTATAAGTATTATAACCGTAACTGTTTTTTTTTTACATTTAAGTTGTTTACCCCAAAATCATTTAATCAAAAATAGCACATCCGGTATCCGGACTCCGCGCCGGACATAACATCCGGCCGAATATTAAAATAAGGGCCGAATAGGCCGGATACCGAATAGTAACCGAATATTCGGTGCATCTCTAATTTAAACCATCAGGTGATGGATAAAGAAATAAAAATCAAACATGTAATAAATAATTTTATTTCACCTGTATCGATAGTTACAGTAATACCTAATAGTATTTCATTATCAATAATACAGTAAAGTGTTTAAAGTAAGTACATATATATACTTATTGGTGTTGGTTATGTTGATGTCAATATGTTGTACGCCTTATATATTTGTACAACCAATCTGAATCCTAGGCCACTGTAGAACCCTTTCATAGTAAAAGCATAGAGGAATATAAAGTAAGGGAAGAGTTCACATCAGTAAATGCGAGTTATTTGAAAAGGCACAGTTAAGTGACATCTAGCGACAATCATGCGTCAATCACGCGTCAACTAGCGTAAATTATCAGTACTGCTACTTGTCAATAGATGTCGCGACGAACGAAGAATCTAATGCTCACCAATTTTTAGCTAATATTACAATAGTATTAATCAGTATTCTGTTTTCAATTCCATCTGCTTGTAATATAAGTTGTAAACTGTTCTAATATTAAATATTTGGCCGACGAGCCACTGTTGCCACCTAGTATCGAGTAGTGGTACTGATAATTCACGCTATTTGACGCGTGATTGTCGCTAGATGTCACTTAACTATGCCTATACAAATAACCCGCATTTACTGATGTATGGAGTTACTACTCTTCCCTACTTATTCCTCCATGGTAAAAGTCAAACTCACGTAAAATTGTCGAAGGTCGTTCGACATGTTTCTCTCCGTAACGAGGAGCATTTTCATTGAGTTACTCGATTTTACATGTTTAATATGTCAGTGTCTCACGGTAGTTTTATTATTAAAAGTCAAACTAACTGCTATAGCAACTAAAGCACGGTGTCAATACGACAGGGTTCTAGAGTAGCCTAGGATTCTAATTGATCGACCGTACATGATACATGATCCTATAGTTACACTGTTCAATGTATGTACATATAAAACTAAGTACGCTTTGTACAATAGGTAAATTAAATGTCTTCAAAGCGTATGCCACTTTCGATAAAAATACTTCACTATGTATATTTCTATTATATTGAATTACAATTTAGTATTCTTAAATTGGTCTGAATTTAGGCTCGTTAGAGTGTTTATTCAATACTTATTTGTTTTACAAGGGGGCAAAGTTGTTGTTTAACGACCGCACTTGCCAATATTAATACCCGAGCAAGCGAAAGATTCCAATGTTGAACCGCGAGCGTAGCGAGTTGGTTAGGAGATTTGTTCTCTGTTAACAAACTTGCTTTGCTTACATATTGAGTTTTCAAGTCAAATTTTGTCAAGCTCAATTTCTTATAATCGGATATCGGATTCATGAGGAATTGAGGAAACTCCTCAAACCATAACGGTATACGTATATTCATTTGTGCTTCCATTAAATAATCAAAGATTTTCATTAAAAGCAGTTTTAACAAATACCTACACATTTCTACATAATCCAACATTCGCAAGTATGTACCTTTCACCAGAACCCCAAAAGCGGCGGTTTTTTTTCTTAAAAATTATGCTATCTGTTTTCGATTAGCAAAGTAAGCCTTTACCAGTTGGTGTGGTAAAAAAATATTTTTCTCAAACATGCAATGAAATTTACGTTACGTTCCTTAAAATGGGCTGGGAAGTATCGCTTTTTGGGCGCAACAACTCGAGAGGACTGTAAAAGGATTTCATATTATTTTTTAGGCCTAGGCCTGCAAAGTAACTTTTTTTTATAAAATATTCCTAGTCCTGTAGAGCATTTTTTTTTTATTTCATTGTATGTTTGAGAAAAGCACTATACATGCCTCGGCGTGAAAACGGATTCCCGGCCTCGTATCCCTATCCGGCCGGAAATCCTCATTTTCCCGGCCTCTGATGTAATGTACTATTTAATTCAGATTTTAAGCACAGTATTTACCGTTTCTCTGCCGCTCGACAGAACAAGGATGAAAACAGAATAACGTTCCTAATTTCGATTCTCACAGTAGGCTCAACTCAGTAAATAGTGATGGTCGCGATGGAGCGTTGCGACTTCTTGCCCCTCATAGCGGGGCTCCGTCGCTGATTACAAAAGCATATTACACCCTACTATTCATAGTTTAAAAGACCCAATTACGAACCTGCGACCAACTGGATTACCGGCCCAGCCGTTCTAACCAAGTAAACCACGTAGGCGATTTTTTTAAATTTTCTTTTGTACATCTTACTTGCAGCAATTAACTCGTAATTACCAATACTTCGTATAAGATCTTTCGGCGTGTTAATAATCAATAGGAAAAAGTTTTGAAAACGCATTTTAAATATTTAAAAAAAAGTTACATTTATCGAAAGTGACATATCATGCTACCTTGTAACCAGGTAGGCAATCATGGTCGCGCGATAAATGATATAACATCAGCCCCTTTAGCACAACTTGCCTTGTCGCGCGCGAGTCCATACATCAAGCGCGACTTCCCGTCCCGTTTATCGCGCAACCATGCTATCGGTACTGAACAGACCTAAAACTGTTATGAGGGCATCATGCCCTGACTGCGTTTCCACTGTGAGCCCTGTCTTCTAGAATGGTTGCCGCGCGAGCCTTTGTGCTTCTCCTTGCGATCTCGGTTGGCGAGTACTTCTTTGTCTTGCCCTTGGCCGCGGGGCTTGCCCACCACGTCCCTGCAAATAAATAAATATTTGGAGACACCATACACATATCAACCTAACCCCAAACTAAGCAAAGCTTGTACTATGGGTGCTGCGACGATATACATATCATATTTATATAGAACACATTGTTCATTACACAAATAAATGCCCTTATCGGGATTCGAACCCAAGACCATCGGCTTAAGCGGCAGTGTGACTACCGACTAGGCCAGACAGATCGTCAAAATTAAGTTACATTTAGCCATTCGTATAATTCTTCAAATAATAATGAAATGCATTTTACACGGACAAAACTATCGCTCATGGGCACACCAACGGACCAGCATAACTTGCGTTGGTTAACTGATGTTTGGATAGAAAGGGTCTACAAAAACTCTATTAACCTCTAGGAGTTGAATGTCCTAATATGTACTAGAAAAAATAGCCAAATAAAATTTTACTTCTGAAATGGGGACAGAGTTTCTTTCACTTTGATTGGTCGATTTAAAACAAATGCGTTGAAGTTTAGTAAAACGTCATACTTTGTAGCTTGTTAAAGACGAGATTTGCTTGTATTGCAAGCGACAAAGTGAGACGTTTTACTAAAATTCAACACAAATAAACTCTGTTTTCTGATACCATTGATTTTATGTCATTGATTGAACGATGATCGGCAATATTTCGATTGCCAATTTGCCTTGTTGATAGCTAGTAAAGGTCAAATGACTAACTTGTTAGACGGTGGTGGGGGTCGATGGCCTCCACGGCCTCTCGCCTCGCGCGGATCTCAGGGTTCTGACAGATGCCCATTCGTTTCCGCTTGTTGAAGATAGATGGCGCTAGAGTTATAAAAGAGTTTACTAACTTGTTAGACGGTGGTGGGGGTCGATGACCTCCGCGGCCTCTCCTAGCCTGGTAGTTGGCCTCTCGCCTCGCGCGGATCTCTTCAGGGTTCTGACAGAAGTCCATTCGGTTACGGTTGTTGTGGGTAGATGGCGCTGGCGTCGGTTCTGGTTCGTCTTCGGATGAACTCTGTAGATTGTAAGATAAAAAATGTTCAGTTTGAGAGCTGATTATGAATTGTATGGCTAAGTTAATAGGGTCGAAATCGAAATAACCGATAGTACTTTATGCTCTAACCTCTTGAGTGGACTCAAACTGAAACCTAGATGCAATTCTTTTGTTTTTGAATTTAGAACTCTTTTATGGGCATTTTCATTTTGTTAACAAAAAAACCGGCCAAGAGCGTGTCGGGCCACGCTCAGTGTAGGGCTCCGTAGTTTTCCGTATTTTTCTCAAAAACTACTGAACCTATCAAGTTCAAAACAATTTTCCTAGAAAGTCTTTATAAAGTTCTACTTTTGCGATTTTTTCCATATTTTTTAAACATATGGTTCAAAAGTTAGAGGGGGGGGGGACGCACTTTTTTTTCCTTTAGGAGCGATTATTTCCGAAAATATTAATATTATCAAAAAACGATCTTAGTAAACCCTTATTCATTTTTAAATACCTGACCAACAATATATCACACGTTGGGTTTGAAATGAAAAAATATATCAGCCCCCACTTTCATGTAGGGGGGGTACCCTAATAAATTTTTTTTTTCCATTTTTTATTTTTGCACTTTGTTGGCGTGATTGATATACATATTGGTACCAAATTTCAGCTTTCTAGTGCTTACGGTTACTGAGATTATCCGCGGACGGACGGACGGACGGACGGACGGACGGACGGACAGACAGACATGGCGAAACTATAAGGGTTCCTAGTTGACTACGGAACCCTAATTAACTCAGTTAGTTTTGTAACGATAACTAAACATGAAATTTCTATAAAAATATTGTTTTTGTGTTAATTAACTTTAGGCGATAATCTACATTCAGAATGTGAAAAAAGAAAATTTTTAGACAGATTTTATGCTTAACTGTCGTCACAAAACTGACAGCGAGTTAATTTTTGTTAACAATTTACGCTAATTGGGGTCCCAAATTCTGTAAATGCCCTTATGACACTCATCCTCTTTGCGTTATGACAGCATTTTCTACGGCTCATGGGAGCCTGGAGTCCGCTTTGACACTATAAAAGTTTAATATACCTAATATGTTTCGGAACATGTACATAAATTGGTACACAGGGTCTTTGGAGGCTAGAACATAGGAAAGTATAAAGTTATTTTAGTTATCTTTTATTTGTATCAGTTCGTTTTTTTTTCTAGTAGCTTTGTACTTTATATAATTTCTTGAAATTAATTTCCATAAAGTGTAATTTTTTAATGAATATTTTTGCTTATTAAATTGTACTTTGTTTAATGCATGTTAATTATAAGATGTAATGTTTTGAAAAGAAGTGGCCCGCCGAGTTTCTTGCCGGTCCCATAGTGGATACCCCCCTCCAACTAAGGGGGGACTGAAATCTTCTCGAGGCTGAGGCGTAGGGTTAGAGCCGGCGTAGTTTTATTTGACGTTCATAAGCGCATTGTAATATGCCTACTTGGAAAATAAATATTTAAAGATAAAGATAAAAGACATTTATTCATGACGCTCACAAACACGTACGTACATGTACACACAAGAATAGGACAAAAAACAGAGAACATTTCATTTCCTTTCGAAACTTTACGTCTCTTCCACAGCTTTATCTTTGAAGTCAATTATCAAATCAAGAGAAATGATAATAACTATTGTAGCAATCATAGGGGAATGAGTAAGGGAAGATTTGTAAGTCCATGTCCATACATCAGTAAATGCGGGTTATTTGCATAGGCATAGTTAAGTGACATCTAGCGACAATCACGCGTCAAACAGCGTGAATTATCAGTATCACTACTCGATACTACGTGGCAGCTGTGTCTCGTCTGCCAAAAATTTAATATTAGAAGATTAGAACAGTTTACAACTTATATTACAAGCAGAAAGAATTGAAAACAGAATACTGATTAATACTATTGTAATATTAGCTAAATATTGGTGAGCATTAGACTTTTCGTTCGTTGCGACATCTATTGACAAGTAGCAGTACTGATAATTTACGCTAGTTGACGCGTGATTGTCGCTGGATGTCACTTAACTATGCCTATACAAATAACGGAGATGTATGGAGTTACAACTTCCCTTACTTTTCATTTATAAATGGGCTTACTCTTGGCCACAGACTAGCCAAAGGCAAAGACGTGGCCTACGATGGAGTGAGCTCGCCCAGAAGATGCCTGTTCACTCTTGATTTGAAGGTTGCCGGGTTATATGAGCTCGGAAATATAGCCGCCGGCAAGGAATTCCACTCCTACTATATATCCTATATTACTCTATTGTAGCAATGCAGTTACCTCTTCTAGTTCATTTCGCTGTGTCTGTAGAGCCCTCGGTGTGACAAACGGTCGACGTTCATCGGTAGGGTCGGCTGGGGCGGGGGTAACTCCTTCTGAATCGTATGTGTCGTCGTACTCATCGCTATACATGGCTTGCTCGTCGCAAACCAGACTGAAAATAAAATAAATACTTTTAGCTTATAAAATAAAAAACTATTTTTCATCACACCCGCACTTTAAATGTGCTATTGCACTCAGGCGGAGCATGAGTTATAGAAAAATCGTTCTCCCAAGGGAATAATGAAATTTCTTGTACCGTACTTAACTTTTTTACATCTATTCACATATTTTTTACATTGCGAGTGTGATGAAAAACATGTGTAACTCGGGGAGTATGAATATTACAAACTCGAGTCTTTAAATCGCTCCGGCAATCCGTCGCGATTAAACTTACTCTCGTTAGTAATATTCAACTTTTTCCCCTTATTGCACAATGTACTATTATTTCAGGCAAGCGGCTTGAACGGTGGGCGAAAGAAAGTACCATAAAGTATTGGACTCGTCAAAATGACGATGATGATATTGGACTCGTCGTTTTTTGTAGCAGGTAGCGCACAGCGGAATGATATTCCGCTTTGTGTAGTAGGGCACAGCACAGCGGATATCATCTCGCTCGAATCTAGAGCAGAGTCCAACTGGGGAAGTACCTCTGCCGTACAGAAGACCGCAGCCAAATAGCACTAGACCCTACTCATAGTGTTGTGTTCCTGCCGGTGAGTAAGGCTGCCAGAGCCCAACGAGGGTGCGGTGTGTCTGGCGACGGAAGGACTTACGGAACTACTTACTTTGTTCCGGCTATTGTCCTTTGAGTCGTCGGCAACCCGAGTCCTCCTTAGAACTTGTACGCTCCTTTTTGCTGTGTACTTAACACAGCAAAAGGGAGTGACCGCTTTCCGTCAGGCGGACCGTATGCTTGTTTGCGACCCACGTAGTATTAAAAAAAAGATTAAATTAGCCCAACTCAAGTTTGACAGTTTCATTGGAAGCTGATAACCACAAACTGAGGTTCAAAAGTCGTGTATCGCGAGATGGCAGCAACTATATGCGCAATGCACTGTGACTGCACATTTACTTTGACAGTAAAAAGTCGAACTCTCTTAGGTCTTTAGCGGTAAGACCGCGTGTTTTTTACCTATGTGCTGTTAGTTTCCTCTGTATTGTTTTTAATTGAGTTGTGCAATAAAGAGTATTTGTATTTTATTGTACTCACTTGTATTTGCTATAGATATCCACCCTCTGTCGAACATCGCTCTTATCATCCAGCAGTTGCTGTATATTTCTATGTTTATCCTTCTTTTTCCCCACGTGTATCTTAGTGAGGTCGACGTCGTCTCGCGTCATAATGTCGAACTGGTCTCCGTCGAACACGTTGAGCCGTTGCACGCCTGTTTCTAGGAACTTCTCGTCGAGAGGGTCTTTTGGGATTATTGGGAGGGATTGGTCTAGGCCTGGAAACATTAAAGACGTGAAGTTTTATATGGATTCAGTGGTGCAGCACAAAATTGTTCTTAAACTTTTAACAGTTGTATCATTAGAAACTGAAAAAAGATGTCATACAGAAGAGCTGGGGATCGACAAACAGAAAAAAAATTAATAAAATAATTCGATTTGTTATAAACTGAAATAGATACCATACACTAAAGAAAAAGCGATCAAGCCCACTGGTGGCTAAGCCGGGAAACGAACCCGGGTCTCCAGCTATCGCGGCTGACGTGCTCAAACCATTATACCACCCCGACCGCCGAGGTACCCGTCGAAATTTCTCTAGTGTATGTTATCTCTGAAGGCTAGGCGCCTTTGACCAACTCTAAGGGCGAACAATGTCTGCTTGCACCTCTTATATGAATCCTTTTGCAGGATTACGATATAGCGAGAGAGATGGTGCTGCCATCTAACGACGTAGGGAACAAATCAAATTATTTTATTAAATATTTTTTTGATTTGTTTTTTTTTTTAGTAGTAACACTACTATATATTTAAATTATAAACTGAAATAGATACCATATATACACTAAAGAAAAAGTGATCAAGGTTACTGGTGGCGAAGCCGGGAGGCCGGGGGGCGGGGGTTCCCGTAATTTGATTTGTTCCCTAGTTGTATCATTGCTATTGTGTAATTCATCAATGAACAACGTAAAATAAACAAATTTCGACTCATTTTATTAGACATTTAAATATCAAACGTCACTCAGTCATGCACACTAATATGTTATACTATATTTTTGTCAACGTACGGGCCATTTATAGAAACCTTTTATTTAGCGTCTCTTTCGATTGAGAAACTGTTTTGACAGACTATAAATGGTATAAATGTACCGATCTCAAGCAAATAGTACCCACTCTGTCTCTTTTTTGACAGACTATAAATGGTATAAATGTACCGAACTCAAGCATATAGTGCCACTTTGTGTCTTAAGCATAAGGCCGCTCAAACAAAAAATTCGTATCAAAATACTACCTAATTTCTTCCTTAATAATTAGTATAAAGCGATAATGTGGTAACTTTTCGATGACAAAGTCTCAAATATTCTAAACTCACCTCTTAACGAAGCATCCAGCGTGTCTTCCAATATACTATTGATCACCCTCTCTGAATTGAACCCATAATACTCCAAACATTTCAATATGAACCCATCGCCCAAATGAGGCAGAATATCCCTTACTTCACTGATAAGAGACTCCTGTCTTATATCTATGGGTATTTCATCTGTAGTCAGTGGGGGGTTAGACCCTGTTGAGGGGGGGTTTAGGGGGTCAGAGTGGCCGTTAGTGAGGGGTTCGGGGATTGGCTCGTCGAGATTGGAGTATATTGCTTGGAGGATGAAGTCCGTTTTCACTGGGTCGCTGTGTTGGTATAGGAAATTTTGTGGCAAAAATATTTGATGATTTCTAAAATTAAACTAAAAATAGTGACAACGCTGTATGTTCTAAATGCAGTTTTTGTTTGTGAATCTGTCAATTAAATAGATGTATAATTTTGTAGAACATTTTGTTTTATTTATAGTATCCAAACCAAGTATGACACTAAGCGTTTGTTCCTGGATAGGAATAGAAATTGGAAACTATTGATAAGTCTTTTAAAAATACACACTGTATTTGTTTGCAAGGGCTACCACCGTCGAATGAAGAATACAAGTCTAAACACTATAACAATTTGTTACAAAACATGCTTCGAGAAGAGACGTAAGAAAATTGGCAAGTTATCATTTTCCAAACATTATACTTTCTTTTGAAATCAGTTAAAAAAGGATACATATCAGGGTAAGCCACCTTCAGCATCTCCAGATCCTCATTAACAGGGTAGCAAGCGTGATAGTCGCTTATAAGTAACCTCTCCGAAAGCCCATCCATCATCACAGCCAAGTAATCTTCTACGTGGGCGCTCACACTGCCTCTGAAAATAGAAGTGCCAAACTGATCATAGATGGCGCTGTTCAATGTGACAAAAATCGTACATCGCGCTATTAAGATTTTTCTTGGGATAATAACCTCGGGCTCTAACATTTTACTTTAGTTACAACATTGATCGCTAGATGGCGCTGTCTCGAGCAGCAAAAATTATACATCGCGCTATCAAAATTTTTCTTTGGCTAATGACCCCGGGCTCTAACATTTTAGTTTAGTTACTACATTGATCGCTAGATGGCGCTGTATCGAGCAGCAAATATCCTACATCGCGCTGTCAAAATTTTTCTTTGGAATGACACCGGGCTCTTACAAATCTTAGTTACAACATTGATCACTAGATGGCGCTGTCTCGAGCAGTAAAAAATCCTTTATCACGCTATCAAGATTTTTCTTAGGATAATGACCCCGGACCCTTACAAATCTTAATTTAGTTACAACATTGATCGCTAGATGGCGCTGTCTCGAGCAGCAAAAATCCTACATCGCGCTATCAATTTTTTTCTTTGGCTAATGACCGCGGGTTCTAACATTTTAGTTTAGTTATTACATTGATCGCTAGATGGCGCTGTCTCGAGCAGCAAGAATCCTACATCGCGCTATCAAAATTTTTCTTGGAACAATGACCCCGGGCTTTTACAAATCTTAGTTTAATTACAACATTGATCGCTAGATGGCCCTGTCTCGGGCAGCAAAAATCCTACATCGCGCTATCAAAATTTTAAATATTTACTCACTCTCCATTCAATATAGCGTTCTTATACACCGCCAGCATCTCTCTGAATATGTCTATGAGCTCCGCTCTCGCCGTGTCTATGTATCCTTCGACCTCTGTACACGCGACGCTGGTTTCGTCGCCCACTTCTTTTAGCTTTTCATACAGGTTCGGTATGCCGTATTCGTAGAGTTGCACTATACTGAAAAATATACGATTACGATACAGAACTTTTGATAATAAGCATAAAAATATTTCTATAAAGACACAAACAAATTTCGTCTTTATGGTAAGCAAAAATGTGCTACATTTTACTTGAGAACGCTAAGAATGAGTATTTCAAGAGTAACAGTTTGTTTTTGTGCGATAGGAGGCACATGGGCAAACAGATCGCCTAATGATAAGCGATCACTGCCGCCCATCGTAAATTAAAGTTTCCTTTTCGAGCCATTTGTGTGATAAGTCAAAGACGTTTCCCTCCGTTAGTTACAATTTTGACCACGCGCTGCGATCGTTTTACTTACCCCCTCCATGCACTTCGCACGAATCCAATATCTATTATTATATGAGTTTAAGTACTTTAAGCGGTAAGGCCGAATATACAGAGATTTAGTCACATATCGTCACTACTTTTAAAAAAAACTTGTGTCTTCGTCTGTCAATGAAAAGAAAATTGTAGTAAGTATGTATGGAATGCATATAGACTTACTGCGTTTTAACTTTGAGAAACAGCGTGAGATACGAGTTTTTTTCAAAGTAGTGACGATATGCTTAAACAAATTTTTATTCAACTCACCTATTTACAAAATTGGTTTTCCTAAATATCTTAACTCCCTTAGGGTACGCTTCCAAAAATATCCTTAGCGTCATCGACATATCTAGCAAGTGTATAACTAAATCCTGAAACAAAATATTTGATTAGATAAACTGTAAACACACAACACACGACTTCACGCCAAAGTAAGTATTGACATGTACTATCCCATGCAAAGTGCATGGCGAAATTATGAATGAATTCATTCGTAATTTCTCCATACACTTTTGCAGCCGATAGTACCTACGTTTTGTTATGCTTGTAGGCTCTGTCCATTTATTACGCATTCGATTGGAAGCTTAAAGTTTGCATATCGCGCCAATAAAAGGGGGCTCCTGCCCCCCTACAGTTTATGCATGTTCCCTATCTCGTCAAGTGTTTTTTTTTTGTTTTGTTTTTTATAATACAGACATTTTGGCGGCGGCGGCATCAGCGGAAATTATATTTTATGTTGCTATAAATAAATTTCAGGATGGACCATTGAACTTGGCACCCATTTAGATTTCACTTCTTTTATCGTTGAAGTCAACAACCAAGGCATATAGGTGTCATACTATTGGACTTGGCTCTCATTTCACATTTATGTTTTTGATGGGATAAATATACTTCTCCTGGCAGTCTTACCTTACGTTTCTCGCGCGCGAATCCATACATCTAGAGAGTGACTTCAAGTATGGACTCGAGCGAGAGAGTGTAATTTGTGCTTAACCGCCTGATGGCCAGACTAAATGGCAATGAATATAGTAACTAGCTCTTTAAACAGATCGTGCAACCTTACCTTCAATAAACTAAATGTAAGCGGTCCCTGTTCCTTACTGTTCGGCGGTCGCTTGATCTCACCAAAACCTTCGAAGGTCTTGGGCAAGTTCGGTGGTTCTACAGCATCATAGTCTTTGTTTACTTGTAGTATTATGTATTTAAAAGCCTGTTGAAAATCATTTTGTTAAGGTAGACCATAGAGGAAATAAGGGAGGAGTTGTAACTCTATACGCCAGTAAATGCGGGTTATTTGTAGTGACATCTAGCGACAATCACGCGTCAAATAGCGTAAATTATCAGTACCACTACTCGATACTAGGCGTTAATATTAGAACAGTTTACAACTTATATTACAATCAGAAGGAATTGAAAGCAGAATAAGGTACAGCGGGGCAAATCTCGACTGGGGGCAACTGTAACTGATTAATTTTTTCCATTATTACACTATGATGTTGAGTTCTACATGTATCCACTGAACACGCCTACCATAATGAAAGCATCAAACCATCGCGGAGCAATGAAAACATCAAACCTATTTAAAAATTCCGCCATAATCCCGCCATAAATATGTGGCGTTCTATGTCTAAAGGGTCCAAATGTTTTATGTGCTTTAAGGAACGTTTAGGCATGGAAAGTTACATAAAAAGTAGTCGTCGTACTTAATAATAGATGGCACTACATTCGAAAATCTTGACTGATAACTCTATACCATACTATTCAATATACTCTATGGTCTCAGTCTCACCTCGTTGACAAAAGCGACAGCGGCCGCCGCGTCGCCCTCGTACCGCGGCTGAAGCGTGAACACGCTCTCCAGCACTTTTGACACGTGTCTAGAAAATAATCAAGCATTGCGTGAGTTTGCGGCAAAGACTCTTAATAAAATTGTTAAATCAAATTTTAATATTTATGTTTATATCAAGCAGTAAGGCTCTGCAAAGCCTCAGTTTTTTTAAAATTATGTATATCCTCAAGTTAATAAAAAGGCTTGTTTCGATCTTAACTACGTCACTAACCAAGAAAGATATGTTTGGAATATATGTAAAAATAATGCGTTTATTCGTCGCAAATTAAAAGAAATAGAACAAATAAAATAATTATTGGGTAGATGGATAGGAAGTCAGTTCCAAAATGTATCCTCTTTTAGAAGTTTTTTTTTATATAAAGTTAGTGACAGTTTAAACCAGTACTTAATTATGAGTCTAAGTATAGGTCAGCAATTCCCGTCAACTTTGTACAAAAATTAAGGGAAAAGTTAAATTTGTTTTTATTAATTCCTATTTTGTTACCAAGATTTTGTTGATGAATTGAGTTTTTATTAAGTTTTATTTCGTCATTAAGGTTCTCTAGTATCTATATTTTCTTAATTATAACAATTATCCTGTATATATCTTACGAAAGTCGAATTATATTACTAAATGTTGGTAACAAAATAGGATCAATTAAAATTTGCTGACGTGGCATTGTACAAAGTTGACGGGAATTGCTGAGGTACTAAAATCAGGAAAATATTAATATAGTTTCCTTCTGTCTGTCTATCCATAAATTCTTAGAACTTTACATCTACTTTCATCTATTTTGATGCGGTTTTGTTTAATAGAGTGATTTAAGAGGCAGGTGTATATTTATAATACCCATGCGAGGTCGGGGCGCGTCGCTAGGCTACTATTGACATAAACTAGAATTAGAGTTACCTAGTGTTGTCCACGCCGTACACTAGACACGTGTCCCACAGTATAGGTATCGTGAACACGAAGTTGTCGTATATTAGATCAGCCATGTATTCTTTGCTTATCCACTGGGACTGAAAAAGGATTATTTATTTTATATTACAAATAAATAATAAATAAATAAATATTATAGGACATTCTTACACAGATTGACTGAGGCCCACGGTAAGCTCAAGAAGGCTTGTGTTGTGGGTACTCAGACAACGATATATATAATATATGAATACTTATATACATAGAAAACATCCATGACTCGGAAACAAATATCTGTGCTCATCACACAAATAAATGCCCTTACCGGGATTCGAACCCAGGACCGCGGCGCAGCAGGCAGGGTCACTACCGACTGCGCCAGACCGGTCGTCAAATATAAGTTAAATATAAATTAACATGCTTAAGCATGCATTAAGTTAGTTTTAATAAGCCTGTGTCGAGAGATGGCACTTTATGCACTGTGATTACACATTTTACATAACTCTCTATAACGCTCGATCCTCTTTGGTATCACTAATTACATTTGGTTAGTCAATCCTCCAACTGTCATTGTCTCTTAACAGGTCCCAGAATCTTAACAGTTCTATGTATACAAATAATTCAATAAATAAAATAAATAAATATTGGGGACACCTTACACAGATCAACTTAGCAGGTGCTAATGCTAAGCGACGATACATGTACATACTTAAATAGATAAACACATACTTAAATACATAGAAAACATCCATGACTCAGGAACAAATATCTGTGCTCATCACACAAATAAATGCCCTTACCGGGATTCGAACCCAGGACCGCAACTTAGCAGGCAGGATCACTACCGACTGAGCCAGACCGGTCGACAAAAAAAGTAACAAACATTCCTCACCTTACTCTCCTTATTAGTAATAAGCCTGCTAAACACAACCAGTATCAGCCTACGTATCTCCCCGAACAGTTTCTGCACGTCTCTGCTTTCGTGCGGCGGCATATACGGTGGACTCGCCTCTTGTAGGAATGACACTAATGAGTCCATGCACTGGGGGTGGTAGAGCACTGTGCTCCAAAACCTGCAAAAAATTTTTTTATTTTTATTTATTTATTACATACACATAAACAATGACACAATGAAAATAAATGAGTTTTACAATGACTCCTTCACGTTTCGAGCGGTTCGACTGTGGAACGGCCTGCCGTTAGAGATTAGGTGTGCTAAATCACTTGAAAGCTTCAAAACTTTACTAAAGAATCATTACCTATCTCTGCCTTAATTTGCTGCCGTGTATGTTATGTTATGTATGTATGTATGTATGTATGTATGTGTGTATGCATTTGTGTATGTATTAATACTTATATGTGTATGTTTGTGTACATGATATTTTATTTTTATTTATTTATTTTTATATTTTATTTTTAATATTGGTGTATATAATTATTTGCCCGTGTGGTGACGGGTTAAGAATTTCACCACCCCCTTTCTTCCCGTGGGTGTCGTAGAAGGCGACTATGGGATATGGGTTAAATTGTGGCGTAGGCGAGAGGCTGGCAACCTGTCACTGCAATGTCACAGTTTCGTTTTCTTTCAACCCCTTATTTGCCAAGAGTGGCACTGAAACTTTAGTAGTTTCATGTGTTCTGCCTACCCCTATATGGGATACAGGCGTGATTGTATGTATGTATGTTGTATGTATGTATAATTATTTAACTTAGTGTATGTGTAATTTTCCTATTCCTTTAATTATTTCTTGCACTACCATTTTCAAAATGTCTATTCTTTATTTCCTGCTACCCTAAGGTTGTCTGGTAGAGATCGCTTACAGCGATAAGACCGCCTGTTGCTACCTATGTTTAATGTCTGCTATTTGTAATCTGTTATCCTTGTGGTGCAATAAAGAATATTTACTTACTTACTTACTTATAAACTATCAATAACAGGGCATCCTAATACGATAGTATGGAAATTTACACAACATTTTATACATTGCCGTAGCACAAAACATATAGCGTAGCCTTTGTGAATTCGTTCAGAGAATAAGAGAATATATCTAACTCGATCGCTACTCGATTGATGGTCCGGAGAGCGCGCGTGAAAGGGGCCTGGCGAAGGAGTTGCGTTCGAGCGCGCGGCTCGGCCAGCAGGGTCGGCCGCCGCCGCCGCCACACATACCGATCAGGTACGTTTAAACGCACCTCTGCCAGGACTCCAGGATTGCACAACTTGCTTCGTACCAACTTAAATATATACAAAGACAGTCCCAGTTCCCGTCTAACTTCTAGTTTATTGTATCCTACCATGCCTAATACAAACAATGTAAGATAGTTTAACGGGTAAAAAGGGTATACTCCATATATTATTCTATTATATTAGGGCTTAGTCAAACTCAAGACAATGTGTTTTAAATGTAAAAATGTCTTAATGCCGACATGTAGGGTTTTTCTACATATGTATAGTGTAGAGAAATAAAACATTGAGTACAGTTTATGGCATCGAAACTTCAAAGGAACATAATGTTTTCCTCACTTGTATTGTAAAGTACTAAAATGATGTGACTTTGGGTAAAAACCGTAATAGCGCGATTCAAGATTTTGGGTAGACGGAATAGTGCCATCTATCAAAAAGAGATTTTAAAGGGAAACTATGGCCTGAAACTGAAGAAAATTATAATGGACTCCTGCATCCTACCCAGCCTCACTTACGCCAGCCAAACATGGGTGTACACCAAGAGGGTAAAGAGCAAAATTCTCGCATGTCAACATGCAATGGAAAGGAGCATCTTGAAGTTAAGGAGGATCCAGAAAACTAGAAATGAAGAAATAAGGAAGAAAACTAAGCTGACAGATGCTCTTCAACATGCACTATCGCAAAAATGGAAATGGGCTGGACATTTGGCGAGATACCAAGATAAGAGATGGACTTTACATGCAACCAGATGGCCAGGCCCCACTGGTAAGAGGAAGGATGGGAAACCACGCAAAAGATGGGCTGATGACATTGTAAAGGTAGCAGGAAGGAACTGGATGGACACCGCTCAGAATAGAGAAAAATGGCAAAGCTTGGAGGAGGCCTTTACCCTATCAGGGACCACAAATAACTAAAAGACAAATTAAATGAAAAGTAAAAAGACAAAAATGTGGAAAGAAGGCTAAATAAAAAAAAAAATATTCTATTATATTAGGGCTTAGTCAAACTCAAGACAATGTGTTTTAAATGTAAAAATGTCTTAATGCCGACATGTAGGGTTTTTCTACATATGTATAGTGTAGAGAAATAAAACATTGAGTACAGTTTATGGCATCGAAACTTCAAAGGAACATAATGTTTTCCTCACTTGTATTGTAAAGTACTAAAATGATGTGACTTTGGGTAAAAACCGTAATAGCGCGATTCAAGATTTTGGGTAGACGGAATAGTGCCATCTAGCGTAAAATTTGCCAACTAAACCGGATATGTGGGAGGCGTCATTATAAAAAAAAAACTTTATAGCTTGATTTCAGACTGTTGTGTACTCTTTTTGCAAATTCAAGCAAAACTTAAGATTTAAGATTATGTCTAATCAACATATCCAGTATCATCAAAACCAAATGTGGTAAGAATTTATTGCAAATAAAATATTAAATATATATGAACTAAATCACCTGTGATGTTCTAAACTGAGAAGCCACTTCAGATCTTCCAAGTACCCCTCCATCCGAGCTTTCCACGCATCAACAGCACCAAGAACTAGCCCGCTGCCCGACGGAGGGCTCTCATACACTATCATCTCTCTTGATTCCACCCAATATGGGTCCTAAAAAAATTAAGTAATTTTTTATTATAGGTGGCCAAATGAAAAAACAAAAAAATATTTTTAGTTTTTCTTTCTATGTAGACTTAATTCTCTGGACATGTACTAACTTTTTTAATTTTATACATATGGCTGTGTATAAACTTAATTATAATATTTCATTGCTCTTACAATTTATAACTGGATATAGTATGTTATGATACAAGTGTGAAATAAAAGACATTCGAAACAACTGGTGATAAATTAAAACACAACCAAAGGGAACGTTTTTAGTGAGTTACAAATTCCCTCTTTGCACAAGAAGTATCATATGACATTTTTACAGAACATGAGTATGTATTTCCCTTATGTGTGAATTTAATTTTAGCAATAATTCCATAGTCTCATCATCCTCTTGCCACGGCTCATGAGAGCCTGGGGTCCGCTTTGACACCTAATCCCAAGATTTGGCGTTGGCACTAGTTTTACGAAAGCCTATACTGCCATCTGACCTTCCAACCCGAAGGGTAAGTAGGCCTTTTTGGAATAATTCCATAGTGTACAGACATATATATTATTATACAGGTACTCTGTTACATTAACGCCGCATAGCAACAGCGCGTTTATACAGTTTATAAACGCCACTTGAGCGCGTTCATATTGCACAACCTTGTACAGAAATCAAAACAATGTCTCACCAACGCTTTGATTTGTCGCATAACGCCCGAATCCGACACCGACAGTGATAGCCTCTCGGCTGGCAGGTTCTCTTGGTTCTGAAAACGATAAAAGTTTACAATATACGAATTTAATTAACTTGATAAAAAGTTATGCAGTTAGTAATAATTTCTTACCGAAAATTCAACATTTCTGTTACTCATCATACGTATATGCTGTTAAATAATTCTAGGTACTAGTTTCTAAATTACAGTATAAAATTTTATTTTAAAATACACTTAATTGGCTTGAGTAATTTATTTAGCAGATTCCGTTCTTCACGTACAAAACCGCGATTGCAATATTCCATCTGTCATTCTGTCAATGTTGACAGATTTGAGTTGTCTTGATGTTTCAGTGAATCCCCTTGACGTCGGGTAATTTCAGAACGTGATTGTCTCTGGTCGATATTTTTTGTATTTCTTGGAACCGAACGCAACCATAACGAAATGTCAACTCAAACAAACAAAACATTCAAAACAAGACTGTTGCAAATTACGGATTTAAATGATAATCTTGAAACATTAGCTGATAAATTGTTTTGTATTTGCAATGAAAAGGTGTGGTGTTGATCCAAAAGTAAAGAAAACACTTGTCAGGAACGCGGAACATAAGGTTAAGCCTGCCGCGCGTGTGAAAGTGCTACACAACGTCGAGAATACACCATCCACAGATGAACCTTCTACAGTACAAATTACAAAGGAATTGGATCAACCAACGCTATGTTCGAGTGAATTATTAGCTAATTATCTATCTGGAGTTAAACATTCTCTTCCACCACCCTTGTCTTCAAAAGATTTCAGTGAAAGTAAAACAGAAATATGTACCAAGGTAAGTGTACCCAATTATCAATGGTTGGATTGTTGTAATGCCTCTAATGTCCAGAGAGATTTTAACATCTTGTTCTGTTCCAGATGACAAAAAAGCTGAACTTCCACATAAATGATAGAATGTACAAGGATCTTATAGAACTAAATGCCAGTATAGATGACCAAAAGACAAGGAGAGATGTGCGGCCCTCAAGCAGTACTAGTTCTGTTAAACGGGATGCAGAACCAAATATTGAAGACTTCTTTGAAGAAGAGACTGACATAGATACACCGCCTAAAATACCTGTATTAAAGCCTAAATTCAAACCGATTCGGAAAGTGGATGATGGAGAACTTCATAAATTAGTTGGAACTTTTGAATGCTTATGACATGCATATTAAAGCCTATGCGCTTTCTCAATCTATTTCAATTATTAAAATTTGTAATAAACTGTTTGTCACAAATTTATTGTTTGTACCAGGCAACCCAGGACAGCTCTCATTATGATCTTTAAAATCTGACATTGTAGATGGGATACGCTTTTATTTGCTTGTATTCTGTGTATTGTCAAGCGCGGATCCAGCTTCGTGCCCAGGGGGGGGTCACGTGGTAAAGGTCCGGTGCCCCAGGGGGTCACGTGGTCTATTTGTATGGCCAACTTAAGCTCCAGGGGGGGTCATGACCCCCATGACCCCCCCCCCTCCTGGATCCGCGCATGTGTACTGTGTAGTTTCATAACCCGTGAGGAATATGTATAGAGAATTTTCAGGCTTCTGTTTTGAAGATGGGCTTAAAACGTAGTGATTCAATGCTCTTTGGATGGGCTGGGCTGCTGATTGGAATTTGAAATTTCACAACCTATTCGAGATATCAAAAACGCCAAAACTAATATGTACATTTGTTAATTATATAATATACAATTAACCGCAAGTTAACTAATTTTGTGGCAATTTGATTTTTTTCTCTTAGTTATTGTAATTAATGTTAATTTTCATGATTACATTTTTCTTCAAAGCGTTTTAAAAAATAGCTTAACTTTACTTTCTTATCAAACCTACCATAGACTAGGCTATATAAAGAAGAGAAGCATCTATTTGTCGCTATTCCGAACGCACCCGCGCCGTGCGCCGACTCGCTCGTTCTGTAGAAAGAGAAGTTCGTGCTCCGTCTCCTCTTTCACCTGCATTTTGCCAATAATTTTGTTTCGTTCAGTCAGTCAACTTCCGACATTTCTTCTTTGTGGTTGTGCCCGAAGTCGTCTTTCAAAACTCAGTGGGAATAAAATTCTCTATTTATCAATCAAAAATAAAGGGAATAATCTGTCGCTATGGCTGAAAAGGAAATAATATCAAGTAACCAAATTAATAATGATCAATTCTTTGAAGGTGTTGAAAAGCTAATAGAAATTTGGTTTACACCGGCTAAAAATGCAGATTTGAGAAAAATTACACGGTAAGTTTCACTTAGCAATAAAAAGGGAAATGATAAAATAAAACTTTTGTTAACTTTATCGCAATGTTTAAATGGTTCGTATAGGTTACCGGCATTTTGTTACTTGTGCTTAGTCGATTCAATAGCTGAATCGTAACAGTAACTTGGATGTTAATTTACGAGGGAAGTTTTTAGATTACATTGTATTTTTTGATATATTCTGCCACTAAATGAGTGTGTTTATAAAAAAATGTAGTGGAACGTTCTGGAATCAGCTGTTGTCGGACGCGGCAGTTGGTCGCTCCGCTGGCCAATGGCCACCAGCGCCGATGCCGCGATGTTCAAAAATATTTTCCCCTGATTAGAACCCCAACAGATGCTTTCTCGTTATTTATAAACAAGCTGTATGTTGCATTTAGATTAGCGGAATTCGATTTATAATGAGACTTAGTTTTGGATGCATGTTTTCTAGCATGCTTGATTTATCGGTAGTAACAAAGCAGACTTAACCTATACATACATACATGTTGATAACATCAGGTAGAGGGTCACTTTGAATTTTTAATTCACAGCAAATCTGTAAAAAGGAATTTGTAATAAGATTAGTAACTGTTATTTTCATTACTTATCTTACTACTGTAACAGTAGTTCATATTGTGTTATATTTTGTATGTGATTTTAAGATAATAAATTCTAAGTTAATTTATTTGATTACAGCATTAGAATCTAAACATGTAATTTATCTATGGTATTTTCCCTGCAGCCAACAATGGGAGAATGTGCTCAAGATTGTACGGTGCGAGATCATCTCTTTCACACAGAGCGAGCAAGTCGACGCCTATGTCCTCAGGTTAGTGTTATTGTAGTTCTGCTTCTCAATTTATCTCTACAGACTAAGAACTTTTGTTAAGTAAGGGAAATGTTTAACATGTATGTATTATCGGGTGTTTCATATAATTTTACAGAATTAAACTCACATGCTTCAGGCTTTTCTAAGTTTTTTTCTTAATTAAATTACAAATTTATTTGATAATTAGTTGATAATTCTGGTAGTTTACTACTAGCAGAATATGTTTTTTCAACATTTACTATGGATTTACCCAAGTTTGAAGTTAAGCCACACATATTTTAATTGATTTATTTTTATTTTGGAAGAACTTAATATCACCACACGCCTCTCCAAAATATGCCAGGAGCGAACCCTTAGATTTTTCGGTCACATCATGAGATCACCAATGCATAATATGGAGAAGTGTATCTTGGGGCAAATGAATGGTAAACGCGCTTGGGGTGGGGCTCGTAAGAGATGGTCTGACTGTGTGAGGAAGTCGACTGGCGGCAGCCTATACCGTGCAGTCCACATGGCTTATGACCGCGTTCAATGGAGACACGCTACATGTGGTCGCGATCCTCAGCATTGAGGGAACGAGGAAGAAGGAAGGATTTTAATTGATAATTCTAGTTTTTGCTGGTTTAGCATACCAGTTATCTCTATTGATCTAAATGTATTACCATGAGTAAAACACGAGTACCAACAAGATAAGCATTATGAAAGTTCCACTCAAAAGGATCTGCTTATCTCGTTTATATCACTACTAGCTTTTGCCCGCAGCTTCGCTCGTGTTAAATTCGAAAATTGCGGAATTATCCATACAAACTTCCCCCCCCCCCATTTTAGGGAAGTGGGGGGTAAGAAAGACACAATAAGTAGCCTATGTCACTCTCCATCCCTTCAACTATCTCCACTTTAAAAAACGCGTCAATTCGTCGCTCCGTTTTGCCGTGAAAGACGGACAAACAAACAGACACACACAGTTTCCCATTTATAATATTAGTATGGATGAATAAAATTGTTTTTCTAACTGTTAAGTGGTCAGGTCAGATACCCCTCTTCAGATATCTCCAATAAATCTACACAAAATAAGTTGTAATAAAATAATTAATTGTTATGGAGTTAAACCTAATAAATATTTTATTTTTTTATTTATTTTTTATTTTTTATTTATTTCTTGATGAAAATTACATGTTATTTTAACTTAAAAATAGCACCAATTCACAAAAAGATCGTCACAACATAATAATAAGAAAATAATTGATACAAACAATAATAATCATCAAATTAAAAAGTAAACCAATAATAATATGTCATAATAAAGCAATAAAATAAAAAAAAAAATAAAAAAAAAATAATAATCTTGTTTTAATTTAACTCAATTTTTTGTTGACTTGTCAAGTACCTAAAGTATATCATAATTAGTTATCATTGGATGGCAGTGGCAGTTCGCAACAATAAATTGGTATGATAACAATGAAGCAATGCCCAATTATAATATTAATATTAAGCTAAAAAATACTTTAAATCAACATTTTTAAGGCACCAATTAAAGACTAATTAGTATTTTATTACATATTCTATCTGAAAAAAACGGTTAAGTTTCCATAGTACTCCTGTATTGCAATAGGAAACTCTTACTTCACTCAAATGTTAATATTATCCTATGAATTAATTAAAGTAAATGAACTTAAATGTTCATAAAGATAAGCTATCGATTATAACGATGTTTACTAATAGGCACGCGTCAACATTAGATAATATAAACTATCACGAACTTTGTATGTGAACTGTTAAAAGGAATAACGCCTTAACTGAGTACATGTACATGTAACTGAGTACAAAACTGTATTTATAAAAAAAAATGTCCTATTTGCCTTGAGAAGATATTTATGACACAACTGTAGCATGAAGTAAAACGCACTAAGGATGAAGGTATTTGAGCTCATACATACAGCCTCTCAAAATATAGACTCTCTCAAACAAGTCTGTCAGTAAATAAGGACAAAGAAAACTATAGGTATCCTTTTCTCTAGCACCCTAAAGAAAAGGATGCATATAGTTTTCTTTATTCTTATTTACTGACAGACTTGTTTGACAGAGTATAGAAGAAATTATTAAGTGGCAACATAGTAGTATCATCCCATTTTCTTAAATACTTATATTGATTTGAAAGGAAAGACACTACAATATAGCAACTTTTTAATTTCTTCTTTATTTTGCTAGGCTGTAGTCAATTTATGTATATTCTATGTGACTGAAATTACCTACGTCAGAGTTACCTATTATGTATAGTATTAACAACGTACCTACGTAAAGATAAGCATACTGGCTTGACCCTTATGTTATCTAACTATTCAACTATTCTGCCAATGGAATAGTTTTAGGAACTGGCAAAATCGCACTACGTAAGTCGTGCCTACTTGTTTTCCACGCGGCAAATATTACATATATGGAAATACGTAGGTGCTTCGTGGAAACTTTTCCCCCTTTAAGTGACTCGTTTTAATTGCCTTTGCGTGTATCTTGGTGATAAAATATGGAGGATCTGTTTGATGTTTTTTTATTGTTTATCTATTTGAATAAAATATTAGTGCGTTTAATTTAACAAGAAATTTTTCATAGATAACCTATCGACGTCTTCATGTCAACGCTTTTTAATTGGTTAAAAGGAGCATAAAATATAACTAAATAAAAAACCATAATGCGATTCTTGTATGATTGGTTTAATATTTGTCTAAGTACTTAATAATCAGTTCAGCTTTACTGGTTACAGTGGTTATGTAACAAAAACATGCTGTAAAATATTTAGTTCAAGGATAACTTTTTGTGCTAGATAAGTGAAGATCCGCTTATTCAGTCACTGGCCGAAATAAAACAAAACTTATCGTTGATTTGTGATTAAATTTTAGCTTTTGACGCTACTCGACACTCTACCAAGTTACAAGGTATCGTTAGATAGTACCTACTACAAAACGTAGGTACCTACATTTGCAATATACCTAAACTAACTTCTATGTCAACAAATGCAAAGGCCGGATAGCAACAGCAAACGCAAAAACAAATATCTAACTAGAATTTATTAGCATGTCCATAACAATATCTGCCATTCTCAACCAAAAGGTACCACATTGTAGCTTGAGCATAAGAACGCTCCAATATCCTATAAAGATACTAGCAAATTTCGTTCTTGTGGTAAGCGACAGTGGTACCTTTAACTTAAAAACGTCACGTATATAACAGTAACTTTCCGGCTGTCAGTCGTATTCTTTTTTTTTAACCGCCAATTTATCCATTAAACCAGCATTATATTTATATAACCGGCAATTGAGACGTATTAAGGACAAGACAGACGTTCCGACTTTACGTGTCAGATGTAATAAAGCTGTAAACATTGGCACTTGTAACAAAATTGGTTAAACGGATCACAATCTGTGAAGACAACCTTGCTCGATGTCCTTGCAAATTGATTACATGTTAGCTAGCAAATGTAAAAATGTAATGTATGGTCAGAGGTAACTAAACCTCGTTGTATGTATATAGTTTTTTAGGGTATCAATCAACTATCCGCAGCGATTGTTTCAGCTTAATTTCTAATGTGTCGTGCAGACCTTTAAGTCAAATTCCTTATGTTTTAATGTGTGAACATTAAAATGAACTACAACTCGTATAAACCTACCAAGATTTCTATATGTCTGTCTAACCAAAATAAAGAGTTAGGTGATTTGGCCCCTTAGAGATTATGTCTGTCTCAATCGACTGATTTATCAATCAAGTGACCCCGACAATTGCCTCTCGACCTTCTTGTACGAAGCCATTTGAAAGTTACAAAAGTAATAAAATAAATTGTCCAAGGGTAGAATTGCTCGAAATTGCCTTCTGGCAAAGTAGCTTGCCTTTAGAGGTTAGCAATTTTGTACATATATACACATGCCCCCGCATTCCAGTGAATGACATATTAAAGTCCTTGATGTAAACATTAGCTGTTCTTCTGTATTTTCGAAGGTAGGTACAATTTAAGTAGGTACGATATTCCACTTTTAAACACATAATTTCGATAAGTCTTGAGCTCAGCGTTTTCGCTATGTTACACAGATGACACATAGGTATTCTCATGACTACACGGTTACATTTTTCCATAGCTAAAACGACATAGTTAACGCTATCCAATTAAGTCATTCTTGACACGCGCATCCCCGTCTGTGCCTCCAAGGCTATCGTAAACTATAGGTTATCGCCAATAGTAAACTACGCATGGCAATGATGTGATGTCACTCATTAATCGACTAATATCTGTTGCCATGCAGCGGCAAGCGGGGCAGGGTCATCGATAAACATTATCATCTTCCTAAATTGCCAAATGGTGATAAAAATCACGCGTCGCAATAACCACTAGATCACCAAGGACATCTTAAGGTTTAACGGAATTCTATTCTAGAAGTTTTTGTCAGATTATTAATGATAACTGTTGTTTTTTATGGATCATATTAAAAAAAAAATAGACGCGATGCCAAGTAACGCAAATCTTGATTTAAAAATACTCGAATAGTGTTTTTGGTCCCGGCGTCGTTGCCACATAAATATTAGACAAGTTTACGTATACAGTAGGACGTAACTAATGTTATGCTTAACTTTAGGTCATTTAAGGAAGGTTTAATTTTTGTCATAACTGAAATATCGTCAATGTGTATTATGAATGTAACTTAGCAAATGAGTTATGGCAAAATACTTTGGGGAAATGCGGCACTTAGATAAAGATATAATTATTGGCGTCTAAAGTTGTAAAAGCGTCTAAACGCGTTTCAAAAATAGCACTAGACAAGCTTCAGGAAATGCCAAAATACTGTAAATAGCCACCTGCTACTCATAGTAGGTATATCCCTTTGGCACCGGCTGATTCCTACATGTCCCCAGTCACCTGTTTACGTAATTTGCACGTAATTTGCTACGTAGAGTACGGCGGTAGACGCATTCGGTGACGTTGCTGGCAGGATGCCAAGAGTGAAAGCCGTATGCGGTATATCTGCGAAACTTCACGTCTGAAATGTACTATTGAATGTTGACATTGTAATAAGTAGTTATTTATATTGACAATAGAGTTGCTGATGGTCTTAAGATCTCGCCAAGTTCATATGAGGCTGAATCGTTGATCCCAGCGGTTTCACGTGAAGTTAAAGTGATTAATTTGTGCTTTAAGATAATTCTTATTGTGAATTTTAAGTACCTACGTTTTTGCTCAGACTTTTCGCCTTATAATTTTACTAGAGGTAACTGTTATATTATGGGATTTTTCTGGGTAGGGTCAGAATGGGTCAGATGAAGCATTTGCTATGACACGGAAATGTCATCATTAATGTCAAATATTAAATGACGATGTTCCTCTCAGTGAAAAGTTTCTGACCTAAACTCTTGAAGTTTATGTATGAGAGTGTTTATTTTCTCCTGTTTAACATATTATATCCATGTATATTAAAGTAAACTGGTGATTCATGATAATTATCATTCAGGGAAGTTAATACTTGTGCGATTGTTTTTTGATAACGTTTTATTTGTACACTCACGCAATAACTTACATTATCATTATTCATAATATCAATGTTTAAAAATAGGCTTCCTCTTTCATTGTTTATTTACATCCGAAAAACATCGTTTAAAATTTCAGTGGCATTGCACTCTGTACATAAAATGTTGATGATATTTTTTAACACATTTCCATCGATACAATGTGTCATAGTCATATGTATATGTTACCTAGCTTCACAGCCCGACTGTCATCCTTTTTGTAAATACATCTTTTCGCCGATTTCTAATTTATTTTATTAAGAAGAGTTTTGACGCAAATCCACATCCAAGGCCTTTCCATCAAGACGTTGTTTATTCGAAATTATGACGCAGTAAGTGTTCAAATATACTGAAGACTAGATTTTGAATACACCAGTCGATAGAATATAAAACAAAAATATTGCAAAATGACAGCCTATGAATTCTGTCAGTATTTTCAGGAGCCGAATTTTATTGAACTTGTAGGACTAGAAAAAACAACTCCTTTAGGTAATGACCAGCATATTTATGAATATTTTTTTTCGTTAACACAGACAAGACAAATTACACATTTTAACAGAAACAAAAAAATGAGAAATGGTTTCATCTCAGCATGTTGCTCTTAGATACTTCAGATTTTAGATATATATAAAATGGACTCATTTTCATTTGCTTGCTTCTGTAAAATTACGTCAAGTTACGTCATGCGTCATGCAAGATAAGGTATGTGATGGATGTCGTGTAGATAATGATAAAGAGCGGTGAAGAATGTTCCTTCACCGCTCTTTATCATTATCTCCACGTTCTGTTTGTTGGTTTAACTACACCGTTTCCATGCGGTATTTGTCCTAAACAACAACACCAGTATGAAGGAATTTCCCACTTCAAATGAAACTTTTCCTGCAAAACTATATACTTTTGGGTCGTCTCGTTCCTAAATTTGTCCGATTCTGCATTCGTCAGCCATTCTTTATTCGTCACGATCGTCGATGGTCTTTTGTGACTGTTTTTCGTGTTTTTTCGTAGTCCCGGACCAAATACGAAATGACGAAAAACGATTGAGTCGAAATAAGAAAAGGGCCAACAACTCATTATGGTCAACGACGATAATGACTGCAAAGCAGACTTAGTTGACGAATGAGGAATGGCCGACGAAAGCAGAATCGGAAAAATTTATTAGGATCATGACGAAAAACGAACGAGTCGACCCAAGAGTATACCAAAACATTGTTTGGCAAACTAGTGCAAAAGTGATTTTTTTCTAGGAAAAGACACATTTGAAGTAGAGTACTCAGACGTTTCTACTTGAGACGACGTGAAAATTCAAGAATTTTCATAACCTAACTTGCATAAAAATGAGCGGTGCCAAGGGCATTGAACCCTTTTCTTCCAACCAGACTTACTAGACAGACTTTTTGTCGTAAGTATATAATTTTTTTATAAAACGAAACACTATACATTTTCCTGATCACGACTTTTACTAACAAATCGCTTAGTTACAAGTGGCGTTTTCAAGCAAAAAGGTAGGCATTATATACATAATAAAGATTCGAGAAAATTTTGTCCCTGCTGACAATGTCGTAACTTTTACTTGTATACATTCATTCATTCATTTATTTATTCTTCAAACAATACAATCATTGTGTCAGAAATTCCATTATATACAACATAAATAAATAACAATACAGTAAACCATTTGAATTAATACTAAATAACAATCACAATTTTATCGACTTATATCCTATCAAATATCAAATATTTCTTCAACACTATAGCAGCATCTAGTCAATAAGAATGATTTTAGATTGCGCTTAAATGTAAGCCAATCCGTAATGACTTTTAGACTAGGAGGAAGCCTATTAAATAAAATCACTTGCTGATGTCTTGCACAATGCTTTATAACCTGAAGTTTGGGAAAGAAGTTGGGCCTAATGTTCTTCGTCCTTGTAGCTAGGCGAGACTCTAGTTCTTCAGCTGTACAATTGTTATAATTATTTTTAACAAACTGTGTAAGAAGTATAAGAACATACAGACTGGGAGCCGTGAGAATACCCATGTTCTTAAAATGCTCTCTACATGAGCTAAGAAACGGAAGATGCACCATTGCTCTAATAGCTTTTTTCTGTGCAACTAAGGCTCCGTTGATATTATATAAATAACTATTGCCCCAAAACCTAATGCTATAGCGCAATCTGGACTCAACTAGAGCATAATACACTAATTTAAGTTGATCCAAACCTAAAACATCTCTAAGGCTCCTAAGAGCGTAACACGCAGAATGGATAGAATTGACTATAGCCTCCAGTTCTCGCTTCCAGCTTAAGTCAGAATCTATGAAAACTCCCAGAAATTTTACGGTCTCTACAATTTTCAAGCAAACCCGGTCCATGGTAACAACAAGTTTATCAGCTTTTTTGGCATTTTGTTTGAACAGCATAAGGTGGGTTTTGTCTGAGTTCAGGCGTAAGTTGTTACTTGAAAACCAATGTGTAAAGGCTGCAATAGTACTATTGGTTATGCTATTTAGCTCCTCTATGTTATCCGCAGATATAATCGCATTTGTATCATCCGCAAATACAATCAAGGAGCAACAAGGTACTACAGTAGACATATAGTTGACTAGGTCATTTATAAATATTAGGAAAAGTATTGGGCCCAAAATGGAACCTTGCGGTACCCCTCTGTTTACCCTTACCAGCTTTGATTTAACCGGAGTATCAACTCTACAACCACCACTTATTTCAAAATTACTAATTTCTACATATTGGTACCTGTTTTTAAGATAGCTGGCTAAGAGATGATATGCATTTCCCCTAATTCCATAAAACTTAAGCTTTTCCAAAAGAATTACATGATCGACCGTATCAAATGCAGAGCTCAAATCTAGGAAAAGACCTACAACTCTTCTACCAACGTGTAATTTAGTAATCACGTCATCTATTAGGGCATCTACGGCATCGGATGTTCCCTTATTCTTCTGGAAACCGAATTGTCGCGGGTCTATTACATTACTATCCTGGAGGTGTCTCAAAAGTCGTGTTTTGATTAACTTTTCAAAAATCTTTGAGAGCACTGGCAAGAGTGCAATAGGCCGGTAGTTCTTTGGATCATCCTTTTTGCCTTTCTTGTAAACGGGGAGAACTTTAGCTACCTTTAGTTGGTCAGGAAAGACAGCGAGATCATAGCAATTATTAAAAAAACATGCGAGTGGCTTAGCCAATATCTCTATGCAATTTTTAACTACTGAGATTGGCATTTCGTCATGCCCGCACGATTTTTTATTTTTCATGTGCTGTACTGTCTTTGTTATCTCCGATGGGGTAAACGGTTTCCAAGAGATATCATTGTAGTTCCCATTATTTTTATTATTTAAATACAGGCACCGAACTGCAGCATTCAAATCACCCGTACTCGGAGATTTCGCATGATCAAACTGCGATGAAAAAGCATCAACCACATCTTTAGGATTTGTTATAGTACTATTATTGATGTTTAGGGACAATTGTTTTTTACTGTTAAGGCTTAATTTATTTCTATACTTATTTACTACATCCCATATGCCTTTAGAACAGTGCTTGTTCTTAGAAATTTCAGATTGAACCGCGATCCTTTTAGAATACCTCAAAACCTTCCTATAAATGTTAATGTACTTGGCTCTATATTCCAGAATCGAATTATCGCAAGTAGCTTTATTAACATTAGTGAGTACTCTTTTCATTTTACTTGAAGTCTTTATTCCTCTGGTCACCCATTTAATGGAATGCGATTTGTCGAGCCTAATCCTAATTTTCTTTTTCCTAAATGATTGACGAAACTGTGTACTGAGAGTCTTAAGAAATACATTGATCCCCATTTGACGCCAGTTAATTTTCTTTATATTATGTCTAAAGTTTTGGAAGTTTTTTACGGTAAATTTCCTTTTTTCTGTCACTAACACTGGAATATCTCGCTTTTTACTTTTATTTGCATTTTCCACATTAAGGCTACAGAAAATCGCAGCATGTCCATCAGCTAACCCATTATGATCTATTTCAGTACCACTGATCAACTCTGCAGGAATATTTGTCAAGTAATTGTCAAGACAAGACTGAGAATCGTTCCGCTTGAACGTGACCCCGTCAAGAAGATGTCGAAAGTTGTAACATTTCAATAAATTCAAAAAGTCATTACGATGTCTAGTATCAGCCAAAATGTCAATGTTGAAATCGCCACAAATTATGGCCTTCTTATTGAAAAGGTACTCTAAAAGTCGTTCACAGTGTTTCATAAACAGTTCGAAGTTATTATCGTACGGACTTCTATAACAACAAAAAATATTAATATTAGTAGCAATATCTCTCACTCCACACAACTCAAAACCGTCGGACAAATATAATTTTTTACAAATTTCTATTTCATCAGTTTCTCTACCAACTTTACTCATGATAAGGGTGCCTCCCCTTTTTTTAATAGGTCGTAAGTTGAAAGAGGCTAAACTATAATTGTTCAGGCTAAGAGAGGAGATTGAGTTTTTATTTAAGAAATGTTCGCTTAAGCATACAAATTGTACATCACTTTGTTGCTCTTCAAGGTAAAGTTCAAACTCAGTATTTTTATTTAATATTCCACACACATTCTGATGTAGCAGAGTTACGCTGGCTCTAGATATCTGATTAACAATTACATTGCTATTCGATCGAACATTGTCACTTATTTGATCTGATAAATTGCAATTTGTGAATTTTGTACTAGTATTACATTCATTACATTTGTTATGGACGAAAAAATGTCTCTGGGTTCGGTGATGCTACTGTAGCTTGCTTACTATTTTTACTACTTCTACTTTTACTACTTCCACTTTTCGAGTCAATATCCTCAGTTTCTTGTATAAGATTGTACTCCTGAGTTTTTGACAGGGACCAAAGGTTCCCCAAATTAACATGTTTTTCAATGGATTCAAAAATGCGTTCAATACCTCTTCGGTTAATTTGATTAGTTGTATGGCTATAAAGCGAGTAATAATTACGATCTAGCGACAAACACATGTTCGAATCCAAGATAATTGCATACTTATTGTCTAGATTGTCATGATACAGTTTATAATTAAAATCATCTATGCGAGTATTAAACAAACACACTTGGTTTGTGCACTTAAAAGTCGGTAAGCAAAGTATAATGTTCGTGTGTTGTACCTTTTTGAGCGTGGTTTTTATAAAGTTTACTAGTTTGGCGTAATCCTTGGTCGATTCAAAGTCCGTATTTCCTATAAATAGAATTGCAAAGTCTAATAGTGTGAAGTTTTGTAATTTGTTCTCAATGTTTTCCATCAGTTGGGTAATGCCGCCATTTGGGATCTTATAGTGGCAAAAATAAGCATTCTGTAGATGTCGCTTTGCAATTTCTAGAATACCATTTGTGGAACTACTGATAAGGCACACTTTTGGGCGGTGCATGTCAGAAGTCGAAGATAGATTTTCCGGAACTTCGTATACTTTCTTTCTGATATTTCCTTGAGTCCTCGAGGATTCCCAAATTTTAAGTTCCGTTGTTAGAGCCTCTATTTTATATTGCGCTTCAGTTAAAGTCGATTGGAGTAAGCTTATTTCCTCCGTGAGGGCGTATATCTTTTCTTCATACAGAAGCAGGGTGGCGTGATCTGGATTTGGAATATCTGGTTCGGGATTGGATTCGTTGAGAGTCTCGTCTTGCGTAGTCTGTGTGATATTGAGTTGTGGTACCATCCTGGCTATTTTGAGACACTTCTTTGTAGAGTTTCTTATAGATTTATTACTGCCCGGTGCGGAGGTACATACTTTTAGAAGAGTGCTAATTTTTCTTTTGTATTTGTCTATTTTGCGTTTAAGTTCATAATTTTCTGATACTTGTATTGCAATTTCATTTTCAGCTATATCTAATTTTTCCTGGAGAATCACATTATTTTCTTTTGCTTTTTCAAGCTCGTCGTAAACTTGCATATTATGGATACTAGTACTCAAATCCGGGAGACTTCTGTTTGGATGGACATTTGAAGCTAAAGTTCTTGGATTCATCATATCTGTCGAGGATTCCGACTCTCTAAGCGTATCATCCTGCGAAAAAGATGACGAAAGGGACGATGAAATTGACGAGTCGCATGGACTTTGCAGGGACAATCCTATAGGTTGTTTATCAACTCCTTTTGGTGTACTGGTGTCAGTTTCTATTAATAATGACAACGACGTGTTAAGTTGACTTAGTATGGGCAATTCTGTTGACTGCTGCTCCTTTTCTTCTAGGCTTATAATATTGTTCAATATTGTTGGTAATGGGGACCTGGTGTTTGGTGAGCCAGAAAAGTCAATGAGTTGTGTTTGATTTTCTGTTGGTGTACTTGTTATGTTCTCTATACTAGTCATGTTGTCATTTTTATCCTCCTGTAAATTAGTTGCAGGATTCTGTTCTTGTATGCAATCTGACTTGGCAGGGATAGTAATTTCTGTGCAGTCAGTGTTTTGCAAAGAACTTGTTTCAGATGCCTCATTTTCAAAGGTTTCTCTTGCTTTACTCAAAATGGCATTCCGTAGACCTCTATATGCCACATATGTACACATAACAACTGTTTTATGTGTAGTAAACGTGTCAAGTGAACCACGAAGGGGACGGTTCGACGCCGCGCGGGTAATATGCCTAAATATTATGTATTATACGTCGGGTTGCCACGCCGTATATACCACAGGCGTCGCGTTCAATCGATCTTAGTGACCGGCCACACCAGAGCGTCGCGTGTCTCGGGGCCCGCAACGGGCGTCCGCGCCACGCCGCTTCAGTGTAATTCAAAAAACGCCTCCTCAGTACATTTTGTATAGGAAAGACGTAAGACGCGCCCCAGGTGGCGTGGCGGCGGCGGGGCGCGCGCCGCGCCGCTTGGCGGCGCGCCTTACGTCCTTCCTATACAAAATGTACTGAGGAGACGCTTTTTGAATTACACTCAGGTGGCGTGGCGCGGACGCCCTTTGCGCGCCCCGAGACACGCGACGCATAAGTGGGAACGCTGCCTTACCTGACGTAGAGTTTAGTACATAGGCTGGCTTCAAGCAATAGCACGTTGTAATGTATGTGGATTTGATCCGATTTTAAGTTACATTTCGGATTGTATTGTTGATTTTATATACATACTAGCTTTTGTCTGCGGCTTCGCTCGCGTTATAAAGAGACAAAAAGTAGCCTATGTCACTCTCCATCCCTTCAAGTATCTTAAAAATCACGACAATTCGCCGCTCCGTTTTGCCGTGAACGACGGACAAACAAAGAGACACACACTTTCCCATTTATAATATTATACATAGTATGGATGTTTTAGCACTCGAATCAACTCGCATCACTCGCATGCAAGTTTCCGCATCGTGTAAATGAGCCCTTAAGAGCAGTTTCGCAGTCGCACTACTTCCGATCCAAACCCGTGAAAATGTGGTCCGTGGTAGCCGTAGAACTATTTATATGGTAATTTACGCACTATCCGAAGATCCGAAGAATGCAGGAAAGAAATCTGATTTGGAACGGTCATAGTGCAAAACCGCTCTTACGCCGACTTTTTAGGGTTCCGTAGTCAACTAGGAACCCTTATAGTTTCGCCATGTCTGTCTGTCCGTCCGTCCGTCCGTCCGTCCGTCCGTCCGTCCGTCCGTCCGTCCGTCCGTCCGTCCGTCCGCGGATAATCTCAGTAACCGTTAGCACTAGAAAGCTGAAATTTGGTACCAATATGTATATCAATCACGCCAACAAAGTGCAAAAATAAAAAATGGAAAAAAATGTTTTATTAGGGTACCCCCCCTACATGTAAAGTGGGGGCTGATATTTTATTTCATTCCAACCCCAACGTGTGATATATTGTTAGATAGGTATTTGAAAATGAATAAGGGTTTACTAAGATCGTTTTTTGATAATATGAATAGTTTCGGAAATAATGGCTCCTAAAGGAAAAAAAGTGCGTCCCCCCCCCCTCTAACTTTTGAACCATATGTTTAAAAATTATGAAAAAAATCACAAAAGTAGAACTTTATAAAGACTTTCTAGGAAAATTATTTTGAAGTTGATAGGTTCAGTAGTTTTGGAGAAAAATACGGAAAACTACGGAACCCTACACTGAGCGTGGCCCGACACGCTCTTGGCCGGTTTTTTATTATGACTAAGTACAGTAGGTACATAAACGCGACCACCAGATTTATTGCACAATCGAACAATATATAGGGCAATGTAAATCCAGAAGCTTCTATACGCGGTACTTCCTCAAGATTTGCTGTTATCAGCCACTCTCTCCAATGGCCGCCCGGGTGAGGGTGACTGACTTTACATGACTCGGTTCAATGCTACACGTCTAATCGGACACCGATAGCTGAATTGCGTTGGAAGTGTTTCGCAATCGATTATTGTGAAGACGTAAAACAATGTGTATAAAGTCGAGATAAATTATTTTAGAATTATTAAGTTGTATTGTACATCCAAGGAAGCCAAAATAAGACATAATCATCTTTCAACTTCTTGTACCTACTACGATTTAGTTTAGATACTACGTTATCCATACTGGAAAAAGCTTCCATTTCATTAGGTTGGAAGTCCCAGCTTGGGACAATAACTTTTTACTCAAAACACATTCGTGCCGTTCCTTAAGGATCCTTACCTTATGCTCCACATGCAATAAATTAAATGTATAACATCCACCTGAAATTATAGCTAATAATTATTCATTTAAAACTGTCAGTTTCTACTGATTTCGGCCCAAGGATTAGTTAGCCCGAAATAGATCAAAACCTAACCTGGTAAAATCTGGTTTCGGACTGCCACTATATCTGTACTTTTGGGTACTTAATATATAGGTACCTAACAAATAATTTGTACATTTTCACAACATTTTTTATCGGTTAACCAAATACACAACCAAGTGGATCGGTCACTGAGCGACCTGTCTTTAACCTACTTATTTGGTCGTGTAATATTTTCATTTACCCTCAAGTTGCTTAGGAGCCTTTTGAGGGACGATTTCGTTTACATTTATTCAAACACCTAAAGGTACAGAGTGGGATAAGGATCGATAGCTAATAGCTAGTAAACAAACGCTTCCTACGGCGTGAGTCATGACTCATGTCACTCGTCTATTTCTGCACGGGCCGATCACGCCGCGAGCGCACCACCGCAATCTCTGATAAATGCAAGAGGAAACAGGTCACTTTGATTATAGGTTACGTTCACTGCTACTCATGTAAAGCTTTTTTTTACTATATGCGTAAGTGTGCAGACAATGATGTGGCCTACGATGGAGCTCGCTCAGAAGGTGCAATCAAAGGTGAACGTCTTTTGATTTGAAGATTTCTGGATTATATGAGTAAGAGCTAGAAAGTATAAACCTACTAGCTGATTTCGTTATATCTTTGAGGGGCGAATATGTAAGTCATATCTCATACAGACAGTGGACAACTTACTATGAAGCCACGAGAATCATCTCTGAATAGTCGTTGTTATAGTTAAATTCAAACTACTTCTTATCAATTATAAAAGGTAATTGATCGCAGATACCCTCATACGATTTCGTAATCGAAAGAGTAACACAGCATCAAAACAATAATATCAACATTCCCCGTCTATTTTTGCCGAAGCTCGTATCACGAAACAAACACCATGAACACAACCGTTAAAAAACCATGAAACCGACTGTTATTTTCCAGTCTGTATATTGGGAAAAGTCTGAAATAGTCTGTGATATCTAAAAATACGTTGTCAAAACGTACCTATTTAGTTTTGGAGGCTAAATGGTTCAGGTATGGTTAAAAATCGAACCACTTGAGTCGGGTTTTCAGGCTAAAATGATTATGTGGAAACTCAACATCTTTTCGACTTGTTTTGTTACGTACCCGATTCTAGTTTTTTGTAGAGAGGAGAGGAGCAACCCGGCAAATTAGTTCCCTGTCTCTGGATAAGATTGTCCAGTCTCCATCAGAAATATCTGAACATTCTCAATAAACGCTTTGTTCTCATCCTTGAGACGCTCCTGTCCAAAAATTCTATATAAACATCAACTCTGAGTGTTTCCACACATTAATTGACATCGGTTTTAGTAAACTATCGGGCAGAAACTGTTATCAGACCATTGTCCGTACCTAGGCTTATCAGCCGTAATGACTCGGCCAATGACCTGGTTACCTACTTTCTGAGCCTATTAATAAAGCACGTGATCAGTTTGTCATCTAGCCTTTACCTACTTCATTTCTGGTATTCTGGTTAAAATTTAATCGAATGTGCAGTTTAGTTCATTTAATACTTATTAAGGGCAACACAATCCTATATCCACCTAGTCGTAGGCATGTTAATGCTTAGACACTTCTACGAAATTTAATTGCCAAAGTTTTTACTTTCTATTTGAAAAACTTCAGCTCTTAAGGTTATTATTTATAGAAATATCTTAGATTTATATTTAGAATGAAGAAACTCTTCCAAGTTTCCTCATAAGAACCCGCATCACGTCCAAGATATAAATATTTGACCAAATAACCTTAGTCTAAATTAAGGCTTATTTCGTCCTATCAAGGTTGGCTATTGGCTAATTGTGTTAACGGTTCAAATGTTTGATCAAACGTTCGAAGAACTCGACATTCGTCCTTGCCCACGTTCCATCGATTTCCTGGTTAAAAATATAACAAAGAAATGAGTGGGCCGAAGCCTATTTTAAGGATCGCAAAATAGAAAGGGAGAAGTTTGTTTTAAGAACTTTACTTATGGGATCATTTCTTCATTTAGATACTAAGAAATACTATACTTTGTATTTTAAATTCTGACAGCAATTTTAAAAAGCCGTTTTGTTTGATATACATATAGCTTCTAGACGCAACTCATAACAATATTATAAAATTCTTACAGTAATGGAAGATTCCTGGGCCGCTCTTGAAATTTACCCAGTAGAACCCTTTTAACAATAAATACTTACACTCGTCAAAGCTACTTTGACTAAAAAGTCATACATAATGTAACGGTGACATATTCGTGTTGCACATAGTTGTCAACGCAAATAGTATTTCAGCGGCAACTAGAACGTTTTACTCGGCATATGAAAGTCTGTCGCCATACAAAGTATCAAATAATTTATAGTTTGACCTCACTAAGGGAATTCGGAATAACGCCGCTTTCGCTTTCAGATGTTTTCATTTATTATTTAAGGCTCTGAAATTTATTTTGGGCACAACTGGCACAAGTTAGTGGGTATTTTGGGCGAATAAAGTACAGACCATAATTAATTCCCAAGGGTGCTTAGTAACTTAAACTTAAAAAAACAAATTCTTCTTCAGTACGAAATCTTTATCGAAGTTTTGTAAAAAAGCTCAACGCTTGTCCTGCTGTAGTATAGTATATTTTTCTTATAACCGTATAAATAATGATGTAGTCGGAATCTTCACGATTATAATTGTACTGAAGTTTGGCACCATTGAATCTGCCATCAGATCAAGATAACAGCATCGCACCGGAATTAATTCTTGCCAAGACAGAAAAATAAAAATATTATGAAATAGTATAGCGTCATAAATAGAAAATGCAAACAATACATATAGTTATAAATCTCTCCCCGATGTTAAATCACAGTATACATAATAATACAAGTACAGAAGGCTCACTCCCTTTGATATTCACACAGCAATGCTGCCATTCTAAATTTCATACCTATTGCGCCGCGCGAACGTCGTCAACACTGAATCGGCCGCGAACTCGCGGCCCCCGGCATGTACTTTTAGCGCGGCGATAGAATCGCGGAGTGAGCGACCCTACATACATAAAATCACGCCTGTATCCCATCCCATAAAGGGGTAGGCAAAGCACATGAAACTAAAATTTCAGTGTCACTCATGGCAAATAAGGGGTTGAAAGAAAACGAAAATGTGACAGATAAAATATTTGCACACAATTTGCCGCATCAACAGCATACATGGAAGTTTCACATCACAGCCACTATTCACCCTACCTGTAAGGTCAAGGCCGGCGCGCCTGCGCGCTGCACCGCTGCAAGTGCATACAGGTAGATGATGGGTATTGATTGCTGGGCACTTCTGTCACATTTCATAACTCACCACGCTACTTGAGCGATCACATATTTAAAGCTCATCAATTAATATCTTAGGGTTATGAGGACATTTCTTACATCCCACCAGCAGGCCTAGCACATGATGGCCGCGAGAGTATGTCGCCGCGAGATAGACTACCTGTCCTTATGTCATTAATACAATTAGACAAAGACGTGTCATCTATCTCGCGGCGACATACTCCCGCGGCCATCATGTGCTAGGCCTACTGGGTCTATATGAGATACCACCTCCCATTGTAGTTACATACTTTACATAGTATGGTTTGCAATAAAATAAAGAGCTCCTTATTCAAATTTAAATACACCCAAATATCTTAATATTTCGGGGTTCCGTTCAAAACTTAAGCCAATGCTATTTTATTTTATAGGTACTCCACTATGTGTCCATTTGTTTGTTTGTCACTGTCAGTGAGCTTTTCTTAACTGGAGTGATTAAGCACAATCACATTAAATTGTAACTGATCCATTTTTTCCATTATTACACTATGATGTTGAGTAATAGTATAGAGATATAATATAGGTAACCGGTGGACACTCTATTTAATAATGAAAACATTGTAAAACATGAAAAAAATGGACCAGTTACATTTGGCTCAAGACGAGATTTGCCCAGCGGTACCTTACTAATTTTCTTTACACAAATAAAACATGTTATGGTTTAACATAAGATCGGCTCAGATGTTATGAAGAAGAAAAAAAACACTACTAGTATAAAAATATACAATAATACCTAAGGTTTCTTTATACCGTAGTGAATTCCTATTTTTAAACATAAGTAATCTAATCTTGTAGAAGATATACCATGTACGAGACGAACAAATGACGTCACTGTCCGCTGCAATCTTGAACTTCGCACCTTTTACCTAAAGTAAACAAAACGTCCTACGTTTGCGTGAAACTGTTGGAGGACTTGGAGCCAAGCACGCATAATTTCACGCGAGCGGGGTGCCTCCTTTCATGAGAATCTGAATACTACAACGTCTACAACCAACGGACATCGTTTTATTATTAACCTCCAGATGCCTTAAGGCTGCTTTCAAAAAAAAACGTCAAAATATTGTAAAATTGATAGTTTTAGTCGGTGAAATACTACACTTTCCGTTATCCAATAGATTTATTTAATTCAAATTTCAGTTAGAGCATCTTATTATCTTGATTTTTATAAGACTGGATTTTTGAAAACCAAGTCACTAAATTAATTATGATTTTTTCTCTAATGCACGTTTAGAAAAACTCACTTATAGAGCTGAATTAGTCGATCTTATTTGTAAAATTTGGACGATTTTGATTATTAAAACAGGTAAATTTATAATTCGTATACCCTGTACTACAAACTTCGCAGACTACATTTTGATTATAAGGTTTTAAAAAGAGTAAACGAGGCTAAGACGAATTCAATTTTTTTCAGAAATTACCTAAAATTAAGTGACAATTTCTTTGAAAATCTACATCACATCGAAATAATTTTTGTACTTATTTAATCTGCAAAATTTACTTAAATTGCTGGTATGTCTTAGTGATTATAAATTGCTATTATTTATTTTTGGCAATTTTTTGAAAACGAGCCTTCACCGGTACAATTGTTACCACTTTTGGACATTTTCTCATATTTTGTTAGACCAAGTAGAAAAAGTCCAATAATGTGATATATATTTGTAAACTACTCGCAAAGCCCTTTAATTTGATACCACACACGGTATGATCAAGCGCTCGGTTGCGATTTCACTGTTTTTCACACGAAAGTCCTCTTAATCTACGGCTTATAGTCTGTGCAAAAGGAGAAGAGTCCCAGAATGTATTGAATTCCATACATTTCACGACTCCTCTTTCCACACAGAGTCTACTAACAAACAATACAATCACTTTTGTTTTCCTCGCTTAACGTGCAGTTGCAGTAATTCTCGCTACACGTGTTACACACGTCTGATCAAAACGCAGTTAACGGCTAACAAATCTTCACTTTAGACCAGGGGCCCATTTCTCGAAGCTACAAGTTACAATTTATTGTAACTTCGAGAACTGGGACCCTGTTGTAGGTATTAGAATAAGTTCCTTCAAAAATCATCAGTATCATCTCACTCATAGTATCATATCATGTAGGCACAGCAACGGAACTATCTCATTGCATAATACTAAACAAGTTTGAAGCACTAAATACCAGTCGCGACGAGCTGTCCATTAGCCTATTGAAGTCTAGGCATAGAGGGATCTAGACCAATTCAGCACTTATCCTAACATGATATAATCAATCTTTATGATGCCTATCTATCATCCCAGGGTCGCTGTCTAGGCGTATTTGAGCCACCCTGTTCTACTAATGTGTCCGCAACATGAGTAGGTACATAACACTTATGCGATGCGACATTTACCACTTTTCATCATGTGTTGTTGTGTCTGTTGACTTTGCCCAAAATGTTATAAGCACGGGGTTATCTTTCCAACTATTTTGGAAAATGAATCTCGAAGGGAACATGGTAAAGAAAACCAACCCCAAATGCTCTTGATAATTGGTTATTTTTATACACAGTTAAAAAACAAATTGGGAACTGCGGACCCGCCAATGGTAAGCAATTACCATGGACAATTGGACACCTGCAACAGTTGCAAGTGCTTCTGCGTCTGAATCTGAAATCTTTTCGGTGGAGTATATTCCATGATGCGAATAACTTGCAAAAAACCGTCGCGGCCGCCCGGACGATAATCGTCGTACAATTGACAGTAAAGGCCTTTGTCCGTGATTTATTACTCCTTGTTGCCATGCCAAGTGACAATAATCGACAATGCGGAAAGACATTGTAAGGGGCTTAAGAATAAAGCGCTTAAACATGATAAGCCTTGGATTAAAGAAATGCACTGTCCCATATAAAATATCACAACCTCGACAAACTCCGAAAAAAAGTAAGTTTTTCAGATTGTTACATAAGGTCTCAGTTGCGGTATAATTGCATCAAGTCAACCCCTTATTGGGCCACGGTTTCATACAATACATACTACCAGCTCTCATAAATTACATTATAATTGATCACACACTTGATCACAATTCATAATAACACAGTAGCAAAAAGCATAGCTGCTAGTGCTGAGCTGTTCCCCTCCGAACTTGACCCAAATTGCCCAAATGGGCTGACCCCTTTATCGAAAATAAAACTCAAGAAGGCTTGTAAGCTTGTAACACGTCTATGAGACGAGTGGCTCAGATTTTAAATGGTCTAGAGTCGAACCAGCTCAGCAGTGCAAATTTTATGAATCACCAAAAAACTGGTTTAACCATCGTCCTGAAAAACGATCAAAAATTTCGACATTGACTTGTTCCAAATTCAAGGCCAAAAAGTTATGAATACTAATGAACGTGTGTAACCGTTAGTTTTACATAACTCTAAGTTAGTTTAACTAAAGGAAAATTAGGTACTAGAAAAGAGTGACTCTTTAGCGATGGCTAATTTTATACTAGTTATTCAAGCTACTCAACAATACATACAATTATTCACTTGTTTATTGTTTCACGGCCATCAGAGATAACTGGTGCTATCAATTCTCGGTATGTTCTGCACCGAAACTGCAATAACAAGCCACAGGAAAACCGTTAACAATTTCTATGAAACCGAACTTGCGAACCTGCTTCCAACCTGTTGTTTAAATTGCATCCCGGCAGAGGCTAATAGTAGATCATTTTGGAGTACTGCGCCATTTCTCACCGGAGAATGCTTTCTGAAGTTTGAAAGCTGATATATTTATACTTAAGTACTACGTATGCGTAATCTAAGTAATGCCTAAATCTAAATATGTTTATTTAATTAGGTTAGTACATTCAAGTTTGATGGGGAGTGAGGATTCCTAAGGATTTTTCATTAGTCCTTCGTACATCGTCCATGGGGCACTATGAGATCATAAATCGGTCTTACAATTTGTTAAATGCATTTTTGTCGAAATCGTTTGACGTAAACTGCCGATATTTTTGAAATTGTTATACTTAAGCATTCACCACTATACTAACACTGAAAAAGTCGTTCGTTTTACATATACTCGTATCGTAGGTGACTATCGTATCAAAGACATTTAAATAAAATAAATGTTATGAACAAAAGGTGTCTTCCAAAGTGTTTGCATCAAAAATCATCCTTAAAACTACCTTTTTGGGATCCTTACATAGTGGACGTCATAAATCCTTTACCTTTGCATCATAGCATATGCAGAGGATCGATAGTTTCTGGAAGGGCCGTTTGACGAATGCGCCTGCCCGCCACTGAATGGCGCCTCAGCCTGTCTATTGATCGGCGCCTGCGCGCAGCTCACAGCACTACCATTCACCAAGACTCACCACTCACCTGCAACTCCAGTGTGATACTAGCCTTAGGCAGTCGCAAGTCAACTTGTAGTAGACGAAGTAGTAACAAGTCTTGGTGAATGTGGTTGTGACGCAGTTCGCTGCAGCCACGAGGGTTTGATGACAAATAACCTCAACAGGACTTATGCTTTCCGGAGGCTCCTTTCCCTTTCCGTGGGTATTGTTCGCTTTACCGAAAGTTGGATTAAGCATTAACATAAACATATTTGACAAACCATTGGTTTGCTGCGTTTTGATAATACTTCGCGTATTGTGACCTTAGTATTATGAAAGTCAAGCTGAAGCGCACAACAATAACAATAAAATAGCGAAGTTTGTTCTAAGTGTGTTGTAAGATTGGCATTGGTAATCCTTTAAGGGACACTTGCACCAACGAAAGTGGAGGGTTAACCCGAGAGTTAACCCACCATTTTATATGGAATGAGACAGATGACAGCCCACTAACCCTGAGTTAAGTTGTTGGTGCAAGTGGGGCTAATTGGTCTACAGCAATGGTTTAATTTACATAGTTTGACCGGCTTATTTAAGAAAAAGGGATTTGAAATTTATTGGTTAGTAGAAATCGAAGCTAAAACTTTGGTTGTTTCTGCAGTTATGGCCGGTTGATGCTGAACTCTTAATGTAAAAAATATCACAAGTCATGGTGTAAAAAGTATCAGTATCCAGTTGTTTTTCCAAGAGGAAAGTAACGCGACATAAATAGTGCCTGGAGGCCTTTTCGTCTATGTCTATAAGCCCCGAAACGTCTCAGAGGGTTTATATACATAAGTGGTACCCTGGTAGGTTAGGTAAACCGACACCGGGCGCGCTCGATAAGGTAACACGACTTTTGTACACGTGTCATTTTCTTGCCACAATTGGGTTACTTCTGTTAGGTACCTAGTTACCTACTATTACTTTTAGAAACATTTTTAGCTACATCCTGTATGATGCAACTACACACGTACAGATGTACCGCGAAAAGGTTTTCCTTCGTATTTTTTCGGAAACGTTCGTATTTTGTCATGTTAGTTCAAACAGTGTTAGTACGTCTTGTACTGAGACTGACTGAAATATCATGACATGTTCGTACGTTTCCGTAGGAATACGAAGTAAAATCTTTTCGCACTATATCTGTAGTGATAAGCACAAGATTGCAACAAACAATTCTATTTATGGATTTCTACTTGTAATTAACATTTTTAACTAAAGTTTAGTTTGCCGAAATCGGTCAGACTAAGCTCTTTCTCCATTATAGTACAAATGAAAGGCAACATATTTTAAAACTAAACAAGATATGAACAAAACCCCTGGTCACTCACACCATCGCAATGGCAAGGTCGCTCGCGTTCCTCAAGCGTATTGGCTTTACGTCAGATTAGCTGACGCTGGGGCTAGTCACAGCTAATATTTGTTTTAATCTTACAGGAATAAACACACGGGCAAGGTTGTGTTATGTGTGTTTAACATATGGTTCCTTTTCCTAGTTATGGAAATCTTTATACTATTGCGTTGATATAGCCGTTGAATAGAGTACGTATTGAACATGATATGCTGAGTGTCTAACTCCATTGACAGAAGTTGTACGGTCTATAGTAAAAGCTATCAGAAAAAGACTAGTCGTAATAGAACTTAGAAGTTCTACTGAAATATAATTTGTAGAACGGGGAATGGCTATTTGACGTCTGACGAAGTTTTGCGGTCAAATAAATTTGCCACGATCGCAAACATAGGAACTTCGTTCCCACTATGGTGGCTAAAGAATGTAGGTCAACTAGTCCCATAAACTGAACACAGTGGCGAGTTTTATCTGCCTCCATTATTTAATTGTTGCGAGGTCATGAACCAATAGTAGAACAGTACCTATGTTTGAACATTAATCTAATGTTTGTGTGCAGATGATTGTTCTGTTTGTTCAGTTTGTTGTGTTTAGTGGTGGATGTCTCAACAAATTGTAAAATACTACCGTGGAACCATAATTAAATTATATAGGTCAATAAAGCACATAGTACAGGAGACCCTCATACTTAGACTTCCTGTGTTAGGCGTGTTGGTACCTGATATTGCAATATCATTAAGATATTTCTTGACTAATCAGAATGCTCCCATAATTGCCTTGCTGCTACTTGACCGTGGGCCATTTTTTTTCAAAGTTGTCTACCCCACTTTTTTTTTGGATTTGGAAATTTTTATGTGGTTTCCACTCAGAATCGTGAGCTCTTTCAATTTGAATAGGAGGAAAAAAGTGTCCCGAAGTTTTTTTCCCATTCCGTTACCATTTTTTCCTACGTTTTGTATGGCGGTAACGGAATGGAAGGTTCGAAAAAATGTATGGAAATCTTGGGACATTTTTTTCCCGTATCAGGATCGAAAGAGCTCGCGATTCTGAGTAATAATCGCGTAAAAAATACCCATGTTACAAAAAAAGTGGAGTAGCCAACTTTGAAAAAAAATGGCCCTGGTGCTCCTAACTTACCTTTTGGTACATTAAGTTTTCCTTTTGTGCAATGAAGATGAAATGAATAAACGGTGCCTCATTATTATCAATCGGTTATTTACCAAGTATTTATTCGCATATATTAAGTAGGTTCATAGACAGACGGACACTGTGAGAAACTGTTTAGACGTCTGATTACAATAGGGCCTAAATATAGCTATTTCTATTTGTCCGCACAGCGATAAGTAGGCTATGTGTGTTGTGCTAACACGCTATGATTTTGTTCTACGGATCGTTCAGGTTTGAACATTGCTCAAAAAGTTTTTACATTTAGATCACGTCCTCCATATTGATAAAATTGGTACATGATGCTGAGCAGGATCTACCAGATTTCCCAAAATGTCCCAGGATGTTTGTATGAAACTTAACGTTTCAGAAACCCTATTCAACAGACACCCATTCTACAACATTGTAGTTAATATTAATATGGTATCCTTGGCAATCAGTTTTATATCTACCGCGTAAAAGCACCATTATTTATATAAATTGTCATTACATAACACAAAAGAAACACAAGACTTGAATGAAATGTGGTGAAGCGATCGAAACGCGAGCCGCATGCCGCATCAAGACGATCGACCCTGACCGTGCAACATGACTCACAGTCCCTTATGTAACAAGTAAACAGTACGGTAAACGCTAATATACCTACTTCGAATACGGTTATGAGACCTTTTGGATTTGGATCTGTCTTATGTAACTTTAGTTAATGCACCCTGCACTTAATATGATGCGTTCAAAGCCAAATACGATTACCAAGTAAGTAAAGTACCGATGTTTCTGCGATGCTTGCATAATTGCAGTAGCATAATTTTGTATAAAACCAGCGTGGCTCAGGGGACCGTAACCATGGCAATAACAGGCAAGAAAGAGTTGATTCACCTGTATCACCTGTATAGTCAGTTTTCTGTGCATAATTCTGCACATTACCTCAGAAAAAGACCCTTTTACCCCAGCCACAGACCAACCCCTATAGACATCTATTACAAGACGACTCGCGGTGGCCAGCCTTCCTAGTATTTGCACTGATATAAGCGCGGGCGCTCGCCGTGCCCGATCAGTATCGACCAAGTAACAGACCCGAAAGCAGCGCGTGTTTTTCGCACAAAAAAATTGGAAAAGGGTATTTTGATGCCTTAAAGATGTCCACCTGTAGTGTGAAATGGTGTGGAAAGGTAACAAGAAGCTCAAATTTAAAAACAGACGGCATTACATTCCACAAATAAGTCATATTTATAATTTATTCAGAGCCGGCATAGGTCAACTTACATTGGCCACTTACGCGTCAGTAGAGGGACAGTCATACTTCTGTCCCTTTTCATCTGGCGCGACTGCCCGCCGTCCTTGAAACGGCCAATCACAGCGCGCTTAACACATTCCCCGCCCGCTCCTCGCACCCCAAACACTGGTGACTCGTATCGCGAACCAAATATACAAGACTGCCACTCTATAGGAGGTTCTCTGTGACCCCAGCCAATTTTGAGAAAATTCGCGTTTGTACGGGGCTTTGGTAGACTTTTTCATGGAATGCTCCTATATAGCCTGTCAGCTATTAGCCACATCTTTTACGATTAACTGACAGACTGATATTGATATCACACGATGAACTGGTAATCTATTGGGCCTCTACTCTGTGATAGACTATACTAAATAAATAAATAAAATAAATATTGGGGACACCTTACACAGGTCGACTTAGCCCCAAACTAAGCAAAGCTTGTACTATGGGTGTTAAGCGACGATATACATACCTAAATAGATAAATACATACTTATATACATAGAAAACATCCATGACTCAGGAACAAATATCTGTGCTCATCACACAAATAAATGCCCTTACCGGGATTCGAACCCATGAACCGCGACTTAGCAGGCAGGGTCACTACCGACTGAGCCAGACCGGTCATCAAATACTACGTCAATACTAGTTTTTGTAACAATTTTCGAACAAATTCGTGTAAGACTGGCTAATGTCTCAGTTACAGGGTTTTGTTTTGTAAATTTTGTCATCCTTTGAGTCAAGTTGAAGTTTTAGAAAAGCAAAAGTATTGTTTTATTTGACCTCTAATCTGACATAATTGTAACTTGTAGGTAATATGGGGTAAATTATACAACAACCGAGTTTACAAAATAACAAACGAACTCTGTTCAGTGCATAGATAAACAGAAGATTGGCGCATGCGCGGTATCGGCGACATGTGTCGATCTCCTCGTGTCACTACTACGCCGTACGTGTAGGGCTATGATTGTTATTAATTCATTACAGGGCGTGGATGTTTGTTTCTATTACTATCGGACAGCCCTATTAATATCTCCTACACGTCTATAAGTACACGTAGGAATAGCATTGCTGCGGCTTCAGTGTTTATTGACCAATACGAAACGGTTCTAATTTTGAATCCTTGCTTTCCGTTACGACATACCTTTTAGCACACCTCGGACACTGGCGATCAAATATAACAAAGAGGCGCGTTCCTAGCACACAGAGCACAGTGTAAGCTCGTGTAGGTGAACGCGTAGATACCTACTATGCTTGTATAAGTGAAATATGACAGGTCGACTGTTCGCGTTTTTGACAGGCGGTAACTGTGAGGTAACCGAGAGGGAGTGGGCGGCACTTTCAGCGGGAAGCGGGAGTGGCCATACTGTACGATAGTACCTACTCTTTATTATACTGTGCTTTTAGTTTGCCAATATATGAGATCCTTAGCTTAGTTTTACCTATATACATATAGTCATATACATTTGTGTAACCTCGAAGTAAGTTTAAAGCTAAATTTAGCTTCTTCTCTGGCGACTAAAACTTCCATTCTTGTTACTTTTTTCATTCCTCAAGCTAAATTTAGCCTGTAGCAACCTTAAGTTACGACATAACATAACTTGAATCGTTTATCGCCAACATAGTATTATTTTCTGCCATAAAAGCGCAATAAGCAGTAAAAATAAAAGTAGGTACCGTCACTTCCTCCATAAAAGTATCATTTCTCTTTAATACAATGTTCCATTTAATTGGAATTTAAACACTGTTATGATCGCTTACACGACATAACATCATGTCGGCCTAATTACGATAATAAGCCATATCAAATATACACGACGTTGTATTTTGTTATTAAGTCTGTACGTGTTAATCTAAGCAGATAGAGATGTATCTCAATGGTACCGATTAATTATAGATGATCAAAATAATTGCTTGAAAGGATGCACTTATAAATTATCTCTGTTCCAAGTTCCAATTAGGGCCACTTGCACCAACAAAAATGGAAGGTTAACCCAAGGGTTAACCCACCATTTTATATGGAATTTGACAGGAATTTGACTAACCCTGAGTTAAGTGGTTGGTGCAAGTGGGCCTTAGTGTTACTTATCAAACTTTCTTCATTCATAATTTATTGAAATTAATTTCCATAGAGTAGCTATAAAATAAAATAAAAATTATACCTAGTCTGTTAATATTTTTTTTGTGTGTCTGTTAATAGTATCTTGTTTTTTAATGCATGTTAATTATAAGATGTAATGTTTTGAAAAGAAGTGGCCCGCCGAGTTTCTTGCCGGTCCCATAGTGGATACCCCCCTCCAACTGAGGGGGGACTGAAATCTTCTCGAGCCTGAGGCGTAGGGTTAGAGCCGGCGTAGCTTTATTTGACGTTCATATGCGCATTGTGATATGCCTACTTGGAAAATAAATATTTCGTTTCATTTCGCTCGCATCAACGGAGTGCAAGGTGTTTCTAGCCTCTTTTAGTGTCCCACTGCTGGGCAAAAGCCTCCCCTCGTTTTTCCACTCACTCTGTCATCAGCTTTTTCCCACCATTTCGGGTAGAATGCGTGCAAGGTCTTAGTAGGTACATTCAGTAAATATCTCATCAGATATCATAAAATATAATTATTCATCAAGGAATATTAATATATATAAAAAAAAAAAATTCTCTGCAGTTTTACGAGTGTGATCATCCCCTTCCAGCGAATGGAACCTTGCACTATTTATACCTATTTTGAACATTTACCATTAAAAATAGATTTACAATGTAACCACAACTACTTTAAACTCATTCAGTGATTCTTTGTCCGTCGCGGATGTCTTTATCTCAGTTCGTTAAGTTTTTATTGAACTCGTGTCGTATAATAATTACTACGATAAGCTTTACGTACGACCTTTGGTCTTGTGATTTTCGCTATCGTCAATTTTATTCTGGAATGAACTTTTGTCAAGACGTTGGTGTACTTTTATCATACTATTTAATCAAATTATTTATTGAACAAAAGAAATCATTAAAAAATACATACGTTTAGATCCACAGCGCAGGCTTCGTCATATAACAGAGTGTCCATCCACCTAAGGTTTCGTCAAAATAAAACATTACCATAACATACACTATCCGCAACACGCATCGTCAAAACTCAAGCACACAAAAAAAAAAGGCAGGCTTTTATCATTGTTAAGTACGTAATAACTTATCAACTAAATAAAATGTGTTCTCCAGTGCGCGGGGTCGGTCTGAAATCCGGTAGCTAGAGTAAATCAGATAAAACTAATGTGGTAGCCGCTTAACAGAAAACTGTTACATTATTCTAAATATCTCCTCTTATTTATTTCATTCATAATTATGTAGGAACAGTATAGCTATGTCAGCTCATATTCAAGTACGTGCGCACCGCGATATGAGCTGACTAGCCAAAAGCAATATCCTTTCAATGTGAGAACGAGACGCCAGTCTCACTCCGACCATTGTAACGTTAACTGGTTATTTTAATATACGGAGTTAATTATAAAGTGCTTATTATTCCACACCAATATATCACCTCTTATAATATAGAAGTGCGGACAAATAACTTCTAAAGTGGTGACCTCCCGACGTGAATCAGTGGACGATCAGTGAATAATAAAAACAGTTAAAGTGATTAAAAATGAGTCCGGATCCCAATAAATTAACTTCGGGCAGTGAGACTCAACCGGGCGCGGACAATGTACCAGCAGCAGAAACGACCGATGTGGTAGCCATTTCAGTGTCGAGCCGGATACCAGATTTCTGGGTGGACCAGCCCAGAGTTTGGTTCATCCGGACGGAAGCAGTATTAACACCACAGCGGATAGGGGACGACGCCAAATTCGACATGGTGGTGTCGAAGCTGCCAAAGGACGTAATACTGCGGCTGGCGGATTTTCTAACAAACCCGCCCGCCACCAACCGATATCAGGAGCTTAAGGCGAAGCTCTTGAAGATGTTGGAAGATTCCAAAAACAGGCAAGTAGAGAAGGTCCTCGGGGAAATGGACCTGGGCGATCAAAAACCATCCCAGCTATTGGCCAAGATGCGCAACCTGGCTAAGGATAGCTTCCCCGATGCCACACTGAGAATAATGTGGCAGAATCACCTACCTACGGCAGTGCGCGCGGTTTTGGTAGCATCCAGGGAGAGTGATCTTGACACACTGGCCAACATCGCCGATGACGTATCGGAAGCCACTAGAATCCCTAACGTGGCAGCAGCGGCAGTACCACAGAGTCAGGCGCACAGAGCCGCAGCGAACACCTCAGGAACCGCAGATACAGCAGTGATACTCGCTGAGATTGCCAAGTTAAGCGTCAGAATGATGGACTTGGAACGGGCAAGGCCAAGAGGTCGTAGTTACGGAAGGAGAGGACGCGGAGGTCGTTCAGCGTCCAGACCAAGGAGTACGTCACGCCACCGGAACCAAGCCGAGAGGAGACCAGATTGGCTTTGTTACTACCATTTCCGATTCGGTCCTGCCGCCACCAAATGTCGCCAACCCTGCGCATGGGTACTCAACCAACAGGGAAACTAGCGGAGATAGTACAGAGTGCGACTAGGACGGAGATCTGTACTATCAAACCAAGCCGTCGTTTATGCGTAACAGACTTAAACACTGGACTGCATTTTTTAGTGGACACAGGTGCTGACATTTCCTTATTACCAGTGCAGAACAAACAACGTGCGGGTGAGTGCTCTGATCTAAAACTGTTTGCAGCAAATGGCTCAGAAATCAAAACATACGGTGTTAAAGTTTTAACGTTAGATTTAAGGTTACGTAGACCGTACAAATGGGAATTTGTTATAGCCGACGTTAAACAGCCAATACTGGGAGCCGATTTTTTGAGTCATCACAAGTTAGTAGTAAATTTAACTGATCGCAAATTGCATGATCTGGTGACTTTTCTTAATATAACCGCACCGACCGTACGTAGCAACCAACCAACTATTAATACTGTCAATGGTAACCACCCGTATCATGATTTGTTATTGCAGTTTCCTAGCATAACAAAGCCACCGACATACAAGGAAACACCCACACACAATGTGGTACACCATATCGAAACGACGGGTGCACCAACATTCGCGCGGGCTAGACCATTACCACCTGACAGGTATAAAAAAGTTAAGGAGGAATTTCGTCGTATGCAGGAATTAGGCATTTGTAGGCCTAGCAAAAGTCAATGGGCCAGTCATTTAACGGTTGTAACAAAAAAGAACGGCGAAATTCGCCCTTGCGGTGATTATCGTGCCTTAAATGCACAAACTAAGCCTGATAGATACCCAATACCGAGATTACATGATTTTACGTTCATATTGGCAGGTAAAAAGTAAGGTCCGACCGAGATCTCGGTCTCGGTCTCGGTCTCGGCATTCTCGGCCGAAAATCGGGCCGAGATCTCGGTCTCGGTTCTCGGCCAAAATGGGCCGAGATTCTCGGCAAAACCGAGACTGCGATTTTGAATTTATTGCGCACTCGCGTCCGGTTTTTAGCTTTCAGTTTGTTACATCGCCCGTTTGGTATCCCGATTTTAGTGATTTTGGTAGGGTCTTTATCGATATTTTAAGCCAAAAACAAACAAATACCTAGGTATAATTCATAAAAGAGTGTAAAATATTTACGACAACTTGATGTGTTTGGAAGACAGCAGGGTAGAATAATACCTGCCTTACATGATAGAAATGGCGAATTACGGAATATCAGACGAAATTTTGAGCTGTGGATGCTGTTTTGAGTTTTTTAGTAAGTATGGGTTTTTTATAGTCATGTTTTTGATAGATACCTATACATACAATTTTGGAAATAATCGCTATCAAAAAAAATCGTGTCCCTTAACTTTGAATCATGTGCCTAAAATACGTCAAAAGCAAAGTAAAGCTTAAAGGCTTTCAAGGAAAACCTGGAAAACTACCCGTAGAAAACACGATCCGACAACCTGTTTTATGATTTCTTGCAAAAAGTCACAAAAAATCAGGGTATTAAACGCTCGTGTAAAACCTCTGAAATTGCATGCCTCTATAGGCTATGGCGACTGCTTACCACCGGGCGAGCCGTATAATTGTTTTTGTCACTGACGTAGTCTATTTTGCTACGGTAGATAGGTAAGGAGTGCGGGTATGTTTGGGTAGTTACGGAACCAAACACTAAGCAGGACCCAACATACCTACTCTTGGTTTCCTGGTTAAAAGGTGAATTTCGATTATGAAAACATTTTTTTGTAAAAATGGCAAATTTTTTTACCGTTTTACAAATTCTCGGTCTCGGTCTCGGTCTCGGCCGAGAATCAAATTGAATCTCGGTCTCGGTCTCGTTCTCGGCCGAGACAAAAATATCGTTCTCGGTCGGACCTTAGTAAAAAGATATTTTCCAAGTTAGACATAAATAGGGCGTATCATTGCATTCCAGTAGCTAAACAGGATGTTGAAAAAACCGCCATAATTACCCCTTTTGGGTTATTTGAATTTCCAGTAATGTCATTCGGGCTTCGGTGTGCTGCTCAAACGTTTCAGCGTTTCATGAACAGTTCAGTTCTGGAAGGTCTCGACTTCTTGTTCAATTACTTAGATGATGTTCTTATCGCGAGCGATAATGAGGCGCAGCATAGGGACCATCTTAGACTGATTTTCGAGCGTTTCGACAAGTACGGCATAACGATCAATTTAGCCAAGTGTAGCTTTGGACAATCGAAGCTGGAGTTCCTAGGACATGAGGTAACTACCACGGGCATTAGGCCGTTAGAGGAGAAAGTGCAAGCCATAGTCGACTACCCAAAACCACAGAACGTAGAACAATTACGTAGATTTTTAGGAATGCTAAACTTTTATCGTCTCACGTCCCTGGAGCAGCGAACATGCAGGCTAAACTCGACCGATATTTAGTTAACGCGAAAAAGCGAGACAAGACCCCTATAATTTGGACGAGCGAGACCGAAGAGGCGTTCGAGCAATGTAAAATGGGCCTTAAAAAAGCCGTTACGTTGTCCCACCCTCGGTCCGACGCAGTCTTAGCCTTAATGTCTGACGCGTCAACTACGTCAGTAGGATCAGCTTTGAATCAATTGATTGACGGGAAATGGGAACCCTTAGGTTTCTTTTCAAAAAAATTGACTAAAGCTCAAAAAAGTTATTCTGCATATGATCTCGAACTATCAGCTATTTACATGTCACTGAAACATTTTCGTAAATCATTCGAAGGTAGGCCGCTGATAATTTACACGGACCATAAACCCTTATGTAGAGCATTCGAAAATATAGGCAAGAATAATAACGAAACACCAAGACGAACAAGGCAACTATTGTTCATTAGCGAATTCAGCACTGACATCCGGCACATAAGTGGGAAAGAGAACGTTGTTGCTGACACACTCTCTCGCATAGAGACCATTGTTTGCCCCACATCACTTGATTACGCAGAACTCGCCGACGAGCAAGCAAAAGATGAATGGTTAAAAAACATGACGCAATCGGATCAGCACGACGGAAATAGCAATATAAAATTAAAACTAATAGCGATACCTACATGTAGTAAATCTGTCTATTGTGAAATTTCTTTAGAAGAAGCAAGACCGTATTTACCACAAAAGTTTAGACGTACAGCATTCGAAAGTGTGCACAACTTAAGTCATCCTGGAACGCGTGTTACTCGTAAGCTAGTTACAAAGAAATTCTTTTGGCCTAGCATGAACAAAGACGTAGTTAATTGGGCAAGATGTTGCATCGCTTGTCAGAAATCAAAAATTAATCGTCACACGATGTCTAAATTAGGAACGTTTGAAGATGCCGACCGTATGACACATATCCATGTAGACCTAGTCGGACCCCTTCCGACATCTCCACATGGAAACCGTTACCTAGTTACAATAATAGATAGGCGTACATGTTGGCCGGAAGCATTTCCCATACAGGATATGACAGCAGAGGTTGTAGCCAAAACTATATTCGACGGTTGGATCGCACGTTACGGTTGTCCGACCAGACTTACGACAGACCAAGGACGCCAGTTTGAAAGTAACTTGTTCCGCGAGCTTATGAAACTGTTAGGCATAGATAGAATTAGGACCACACCGTTCCATCCCCAGAGCAATGCTAAGGTGGAAAGATTCCATCGCACCCTTAAAGCAGCCCTTATGGCTAGAATGGACAACGGCTCTTGGGAAAACGAATTGTCTACTGTGATGCTTGGCCTGCGTGCCGCAGGACGTAGCGATAACGGCGTAAGCGCCGCAGAAATGATGTTCGGACGGGCACTACGGTTGCCCGGAGACTTTTTCAGCACACAGTCAAACGAACCTAGCGATCCTTGTAGTTTAGTTGACAACATTCGCGATACAATAGCTCAATACAAACCGATAACTATTGGTTCTCGCAATAACCGTACTCTATTTGTTCACAAAGAGTTGCAAACTTGTGAATACGTTTTCGTACGAGACGATACCGTGAGGAAATCTTTACAACCACCGTATATGGGACCATTTAAAGTTTTAGAAAGAGACGATAAAGTATTTCTCATCCAATTTCAAAATAGGCAAGCTCGCATTTCAATTGATAGGTTGAAGCCAGCTCACGTTTGGAATGATGACGTCAACGATAGCGTGAACCTACGTAAGGTAAGCGACTCCACTACAACGCAGAGCGAAAGCGAAGCTAACTCGAAACCGCGGACCACTAAAAGTGGTAGGGTTATAAATAAACCTGTAAGGTTTTTAATCGATGAATAAGAGAACGTGACATTCGGGTCCGCTACTGTGTTTAATTTAGCATCTCCTGGATGGAGCCTGGACCCCGGGAGCAGGAAGTTTTTTCCTGTTTTCCGAAAAGTAGCATCGGTAGTTTATCTCTCGAGAGGGAAGACTACGTTCAAACTCATTACACCGGTATAATCAGCTTCAAGTCGGACTCTGCAACATGATGTTCCGCACCCTGGTTAGGAAATCAGATACTTTAAGTTTTAAGTTGAACTTTACGTCAGTAACGGGACTTATATTACATACGAACGGTCAAAACAGACATTATCCGTCTTATTTATCATAGTAAGGCAATGATGTGATGTTGTTTTATAGCAAAGCATAGCGGTTACAGTACTGGCTGGGTAGCGTTAGTCATGATGTCGTAAGTGTTTACGTTATGTATAACAGCATAAAATGCTGAAGAGATTGTATTGTGAAAGTATGAACTTTGATCACAGAATTATTTTTGTACTAATTTAAATGAATTTTGCAATGTATGTGTTACTAATATATTGTCTTATAAATATGTATTTGTGTCAACTATAAGCAATTGTCGTAAGATATTGGTACTAACAACACACAACGTGTGTCATATATTTATCGTGAAATAAAAGTAAATTTTGAATATAATTAAAATGGGCTATGCACAGAGCAAAGAGGATGGTTCACATAACAGTATTGCAATTGCTGAAGTCCATAGTGTTACTGGACAAGTAGACACGAAATTGAATTATTTTGGAATAATCCTCATAATTATCTCAGTAATATTGGCACTGTTTCTCTTGTATTTCATACAGTCCAAATGCAGACAATGTATAAGAAGTTGGTTACTAAAAGCAGTAGCTAGAGTTCAGCCAACAGCAGTCGTAGTGCACAGGGAACCAGCCCAACCCCAACCGAAACAACAACCTGTGATTTACTAAGTGAAGTGTTATAAATAAAACAAATAATTCAGTGCTATCAAAATGATCAAGTGTATTCAGTATATAAATGAACATGTTTAAAAAAAAAAAAAAAAAAAAATCAAACATTTTTGTAATAAACTTAGTTCTAATATCTAATTATAGTTGTGTAACGTAATCATATAATACAACCTCCATTGTGTAACATTGTACTCATATCGCACAGCTGCGCGTCACGCTATGTCAGCGAAACGCGCACCTGTCCGATAGCGGAATAGCCACAACATACGAAACATACAGGGTGTAACAAATATCAGATACTATTCAATTGTATGTAATTTTTTATGTAATTTTTTTTTTCTTCCCTAAGGGGGAAGTAATGTAGGAACAGTATAGCTATGTCAGCTCATATTCAAGTACGTGCGCACCGCGATATGAGCTGACTAGCCAAAAGCAATATCCTTTCAATGTGAGAACGAGACGCCAGTCTCACTCCGACCATTGTAACGTTAACTGGTTATTTTAATATACGGAGTTAATTATAAAGTGCTTATTATTCCACACCAATATATCACCTCTTATAATATAGAAGTGCGGACAAATAACTTCTAAAATTAAATAAAGATTAACTAAACAGTTTTCCTATTAGGCCAATCTTAAATCTAGGCACAATTTCTTATCTTTTCTCTCAAATTAGGTGACGCTAATCGTAACCCGGTTAATTTATTAAACATTATTAATATATATAAAAAATGTCTGAATTTTTGTGTGAACGTCGAAGGTACCTAGAGCCTTTGCTCAACCTCAACAACGTATGACGGTGCCTTCACCTTCCACGAGGGCTAATCGGACACACAGCCCCGCGGAATATTAAGCATGTGCTCTGTTTAAAGTTTAAACCATGTTGCCTCTGGGCTAGTTTTTCTCTCAAGTGTCTCAACTTTTCTCTGAATCAACAATTATTAATAAAAACTATTTCCTTGTCAACAGCGAGAGCAGCATGTTCGTGTCCCGCCGCCGCTGGATCCTGAAGACCTGCGGCACCACCACGCCGCTGCGCTGCCTGCGCGCCGTGCTAGCCCTCGCGCGCGACGTGGCAGGCCACGCCCGCGTCGACAACGTGTTCTACTCGCGGCGCGAGTTCGCGCGCCCGCTGGCGCAGCTGCGGCCGCACGACAACTTCGACAGCGAGGTGAGTGTAGTACAGCTGGGGTCTACAGACCTGCGTCACCATTAGCTAGTGGTAGGCTAGGTGCTAGGCCTGGCGCGGGATGTAATACCTATGTCACGCCCGCGTCGACAACTGCGGCTGCGAGGTAAATGGAGCCAGTGGTAGTCTATGAAACGGACAATGCCGTGCGTTCCGTGGCCCTTATAGGGAACGCCTGGTCTCATGGCCTGCCTGTCAAGCCTTGTTGGTAACTCCTACAGTGATGCGCTGGATCAAGGGAGATTTAATAAGCATTGTAAATAATAGTGGTATCTTTCATGCGACGCAACAAAGTTTGCTTATGGCTATCAAAGCGTCAGTGAGGAATGAAAGAGTTGTTACCATTTGCATTTTTGTGTAGAAATCGAATGACACAAATGCAAGAATCCTTTGCTTCTTTAACGCCGTGCTTATTGATGAAAACTGTATTTTGATTACATAATTACCTTGGCACGAGGTTTGTTATTTGTTGGTATACCGTTGAATAACCGCCAAAACATCTACTTTCATTGTACTCTCATAACTATATCAATATTTCGACCTGTCATTGCGTTTGTTATGGTTATCGAACCAGTAAACGCGCGTTACTCACTGCAAAATATCTATCATACATTGTCTGCCTGATCACTCGTTTCCAAGAACAGATAATTCAGTGAACGGCAAATAGGTCCTGAACTCTGATAACGGTTTACCAGACGTTTTTAATTGTGAGAATTATATCTCGATTAGGTACAACTTGCGTCACATTATGCCTATGATATGAGTAATTTGTAATAGTTTTCCTTTCAGCTGGAAAATTTCCCATAAGCAATATTATTATCAGAAACAACAGTTCTGGTTTCCAATTAGAATGTGTTTTTGTTTGTTTAAATCGTATAACTTCCACTTCTAACTCGGTTATAGATTCAACAACAAATTTTAAGCTAAATAATATAACTGTTAATTTGTGATATTTTAATACAAGGGCCTTATGTTCCATATGTATAAGGGTCCTTGTATTATTAATGGATCCATTTTTCTGACCTGACCTTGTAACCCTTATAACATATCATGTAGATCATAGATATCAAAATATCCATTGCAAACATTACATAATTGATCAGGAGAATTGAATGCATAACGGAAAAGAAGTTGTCATTTTCCACACCGGACGTGGCGTAACTTTTGCAACGTTACTGTATGAATACTTTGAATACGTTTGTCTCAAGTGACATGCCGCTTGTAATCGCTTCTCGGAAATAAAACTCGTGCAATATATGCTTGTATACGCTCTGCTATTGTATTTACTTGCTGCGCTGTATGCAAGACGAGTACTTCCCTAAACGAGCATTCTTTAGACCGTGGGTAGACTGCAGCGAAGCGATGAGCAGACGATGTATCTACAAACTACTGCCCTCTGGCGTTCAGACCACGGCCCTAAATACCTATAAGTGACACGAGAATCGTTTGGTCCCCATAAAGTCTAAAGTCATAAAGTCATAGTCCTCAATTTGGTTATTCTGAGAAATGCGCAACTTTTAAGGGTTGCCATAAAACAAATCTAACCGAAAAACCCTGAAAAGATAGCAGGTTCAGAATCATGACTAATCATTACTTTATGAATTTCAATCATTATGTCAAACAAAGGAATCCGGTGACACGAAGCAGTCTTCGAAATGTATAATCGGATCAGAATGAGTGAAACTAATGATTTTTTCTTCTGTTCTCAGGTGGAACTGCTAGATTCATTCTTCGGCGACGGGCGCGCCTACATCATGGGTCCGGAGAAGGACTGCTGGTATCTCTACACACTGCTGCCACTTGAAGGTAATCCTCTCATAGTTTTCATACTATCAGTATAGTAAACGTCTGGTCCTCAAATTAATCTAATGTTTAAGAGATTTTTCTCCCAATATTTGGACGGTTTTCTCAGACAGTAGTCTGACTCAACATCTAGTCAGCTAACCGTAAAAAAAAATATGTATTTATGGCCGCATTTTATGTATGAGAAATCGCAGTATGAAGACGCTTACCCATCGGAAATCTGAAAGGATTCGTATCCATATTCATACTAACGAGCGGTGTCTCATACATAAAATGCGGGTCGATGCTGTGACTTCACCCTAATACGATACTACGACCGATCGGTCTATCTCAGCTTTACCAATTGTATTTACCCGACGCGGCTAATAGGTTAGTCTCCATTTTGTCACTTTTTGTTAGATGGGTCGGAGCTCATTCAACTGTAGGAACCGCTATCCCAGAAGAGTATTTGAGTTTGTATGTAATTTCCTACAGGGACAGTAGATGCACTGGAGAAGGAAGAGCGTAGCGGCCGCGAGGCGGCGAGCGTGCCCTACGAACCAGATCAGACTCTCGAGATACTCATGTCCGACCTGGACCCAGAAGTCATGGACATCTTCACACGCGCTGCCTCAGCAGACGCTAAACAAGCCACCAAGGTACCTTTCTACTCAGTCTATAACCTAACCACAAAATTTTAATTATGAAAAAGCTTTCGACATAGTGGAACGATTTTTAAACCTAAATCGGTTCATCCGTTCGAAAGCTACGGTGCCACAGACATACACACACACACAGACAGGCAGACAATCACGTCAAACTTATAACACTCCGTCTTTTTTGCGTCGGGGTTAAAAACTAATATCGTGTGTAAGAACAACAACATACAATCACGCCTGTATCCCATAAAGGGGTAGGCAGAGCACATGAAACTACTAAAGCTTCAGTGCCACTCTTGCATAGCTGGGCACCGTTAATCAAATAGTTAACTTCGTTAATCGCTAATCCGTTACTAAAAAAGTTAACTTCGTTAATCGTTAAAGCGATACATTTCGACAAATTTAACGTAAGTTAAAGTTAATCGTTAATCCGTTAACACGTGAAAAAAAGAACTTTTCTTTAAATATTTAGTTGCATCAGTATCCACTATAACGTATTATATTTCTGTAAAAGGCCGAAGTACAGCTAGCCTATTGAACTCTAGGCTGCACGTGGATGGCAGTGATCGCCTGAGCTACTGCCAAGAGCTGTGTCAGGAGAGATGCTGGCGGTGACGGGACTATTGTGCCACTTTGGGCGGTAGAGGCTAGGGAAGCGAATGTGGTCGTAAATAGGGCTCGAATTTGCTGCCCTACTGCTCCACTACAACAGTCGCCATGGTAAAGCTTAGGATTCACCGAATCAAAGTTAGTAAAAGCAAATGCACGTGAAGAATACTTTTTTAGGTAATATTTCGGACTTTTAGCAATCGACATCGGTAAAACCTAGGATTTACCGGCAAATCATAGGATTTTCCGTACTTCGGGCTTTTATAGTAGCGTTCAGAACGTGTTTTTCGCAGCGCAGATGGCGCCTGTGCCCTACTAGATTAACGATTAACGGACTCGGAGAAATTTAACGGAAGTTAACGAGTCCGTTAACATTTTTTCAAGTTAACTTAAAAGTTAATCCGTTAATCGAAATGTTAACTTCGTTAATTAACGATTAACGGATTAACGAGTTAATGCCCAGCTATGCACTCTTGGCAAATAAGGGGTTGAAAGAAAACGAAACTGTGACATTGCAGTGACAGGTTGCCAGCCTCTCGCCTACGCCACAATTTAACCCATATCCCACAGTCGCCTTCTACGACACCCACGGGAAGAAAGGGGGTGATGAAATTCTTAACCCATATAGCTTTTCCATATTTTGATTCATATTAATCCTGTTGTACATGTAAAGCACCACTCTCTCTACTACTTTTTCACTTTAGGAAAATTATTAATTACATGAATTAGACTTATATTGACCGGGATATAGACCGTGATTACCTTTTTGATTTTTGTCGATCTCCCGATATTTCGACGCAGTTGCATGCATCATGATCACGGAAAACCCCGGTCAATATAAGTCTAATGAAAATAACCGTGAATCATTCAAAACTCTTATTACATGAATTATTAACTCCAAATATAAATACTTAACCTTCTTTTACAGGTATCGGGTATAGACAAAATCATTCCAGGCATGGTGATCGATGATTTCCTCTTCGATCCCTGCGGGTACTCCATGAACGGGCTCGATAAAGATGTAAGTTTTCATTTAAATTAGCTTTTATGGATGAACACAGAATTTGGGGGACTGATTGCTGCACTCTTGGTCACTTATCTGTAAAGAGTTTTAAACCACAAATATTAACATTGTTTCCCTTAGTGATTTCATTCGTGATTCCTAATAGCCAAAGGCAAAGACGTGGCTTACGATGGAGTGAGCTCGCCCAGAAGATGCCTGTTCACCCTAGATTTGAAGGTTGCCGGGTTATATAAGGGTTATGGGCGGGTTGATGGGATGTATATTTTCTCCAAATAAACGTTTTCTATTATATTCTATGTCAATTTTTAAAATGATTTTTTTGTTTCAGGGTTGCTACATGACTATCCACATCACCCCGGAGCGTTCCTGCTCGTACGTGTCATTCGAGTCCAACTGTCCCGTGTCCAGCTACGATGACGTCATAGCTCGCGTGCTGCAGGCCTTCCGCCCGCAGCGCTTCGTGCTCACCGTCTTCGCTACTCCGGTTTGTATTTTATAAAATACTCAGGTGTGTTGTGGGGACAGCTACCGAGGCTGGAGACACAGCTTATATGTGAGTGTGCACGAGAAATGTCCCACTTTGTCGATTGCTCTAAAGCCGCTTTGCCAGTTTATTCATAGATACAAGTAAATCTTGCCTTAATGGTAACCGACGAAGTGGGACCTTTTACTAAACACACTCACATATCATGCCAAAGACACGCGATCTGCCGCGTCTTTTTGGAAGTAATATTGGGCAATAGGCTAGTTTCCTACTAGTCAAATCAGCTTCTTTTTAAGAACTGTCAAAACGATTTGCTAATATGGAATTACTATGAAATACTGAGGACTGACGTCACGGTCAATTCATTTACTTTATATCTTTCTCTTTGACTTATAAAATAGAAATTATGTTTAAAAATAACTGCTGTCCATATTTTTCATCTAATTATGTGGTGCTTTATTTCGTGCACTGCATAAAATATATTATTTTAAGTATAGGAAACTAGCCTATCGCAGAGCGTCAGCTCATCACAGATGCAGCGCAGTGTTGGCGATGCACTGTATTGAAATACAAACAGTGAAGGAAACTTAGGGCCAACTTTGCATCAACTACAGTTAAGACTCATCAACGTCACGAAATTCAAAATATTTAGCGAAAACCACTCGTAAATTCGCTGGCAACATTGAAAACAGATGCAACCGTAACCAACCCTTGCGCTAGACTGCTTTTCATCGTTTGATTTTATTTATTATGTTATACTCTTAAGTTTTATATCCTTTATTCTTACACTGAATGATTTCAAAAATATTTTAAGCGGGTTATTAAGTCGATGTAGCGTTCGACATGTTTCGATCCATTTTCGAGGATCTTTCTCAAGAGTAGCGACCCCGCCTTTCCCGCGTCTAGAGCGCGACGCATACGTGCATGCGCTTAAAATATTTTTTTCCCCTCACTAGCTCGGAAACACGTGTTTTGTCCTTTAATAACAGCGGGTAAAAACGCATTTTATCCACTAGTGGGTAAAGAAATTTGACCTTGAATAAAGTCAAATTAACTACTTTAAAATTGATAAAAGTAGGTGAATCTAGTAATAAAGATGATTTTCCTCCTGTGGAACTACTGGAAGCAGTGATAAACGCATTTTTTTGCGTTGTAGTTTCCTCGCTATAGTTAGGGAAAAAGTTTTGTGTTACACACGGGTGCAAATGTATTTTACTTCTCGTGTGTTAAAAAACTCGCAAGTTCAGGATTCTATTCTCGAACCACTTGCTTCGCTCCTGGTTCAACTATAGAATCCTTTCACTTGCTCGTTTTTCAATTCCACACTGTGTTAAAATACAACTTTGCTCCCTTGTATAACAAATAACTATTAAAAATATGTTTGAGTCTCACGGGAGTTTTATAGTTGATACTGAATGATTTTACTCACAGGAGCCGACAGCCACCGAGCCGCGCTCGCTGAAGCGCTTCTCGTCGCTGAGCGAGTACTCGACGACGGACGCGCACTACTGCCGCTTCGCCAACTACGAGCTGCAGTACGCGCTCTTCGCCAAGTTCCCGAGCTGAGGCCCGCCGACTCCGGCGCGCGAGCTCCACACCCGCACTAGGCACAACTACAGGTGACTACGTTTATTCATAAAATCACTACATTTGAAGAGTGTCTTTTCAAAAGGGCTTATTTCCATTTTTTCTTTTTTTTTAAACTATGAATGCAGTTTTTTTTTAGTATAGAAAATTACGTGTTGTTTTGAAATTAAAGCTCAAAAAGTCTCGCCTTGATCTTTAATAACCTAACCTAACCACAAAATCAAAATTTTGAAAAAACCCCCGACTGCGACACAGTAGACCGATTTTCATTAAACATGGCTAGGAACACTCTCGACAAACTCAGCTTTCAGACAAAAAAACTAAACCTAAATCGGTTCATCCGTTCGGGAGTTACGATGCCACAGACAGACACACACACAGACAGACAGACAAACAGACAGACATACAGACAGACAGACACGTCAAACTTCACCCCGTCGTTTTTGCTTCGGGGATTAAAAAAGAGAGTAACATCAAAGTTTAGAACACATTTTGAAGAATGTGTAATGATTATTTATGTGGATAAACCAATTTATATGTAGTACAACAACATTGATATCAACTAACTTAATACAAATTCCCAAAAGTTCGCATCAAAAGTGCTTAATTTTCAAAAACATATGGTAATTAAATTTTTATTTAGGTACACAATTACACATGTTACGTTTGATGTAATCATAGCATTAACGTCAACTTACAATATTACATCGATCAGACGTTTTGCCAACTTCTTGAAGCACGAGTGTGCTTGCTTTTGATCCGGGGTCTTCACCCCAAACGTGCAATCCCAGAGTCTATGGTCGAATATTTGCGGTGTTTGAGGCGTTCATTTTAGAGGAAATGTATTTTGTGCAATGGTTCGTCGACCACATTACTGTATGTAACAGACGTAGACGTGTGAGAAGATAAAAATCGTAATTAATCTGGGAATGAAAAAAATGAAGGAGCGTTTTTTGTTGGCGGGGGAATATTATTCCAGCATTAGGTAGCATACCGGATGCTACTGCACCATCGGTCGGAGAATGTCGCTCCAGCATCAAGTAGCATATCGGAGGCTGCCGCTTATCGACGGGGGAGTATTGTTCCAGGGTCTAGTAGCATACCGGAAGCTGCCACTTATCGGTGGGGGAATGTTATTCTAGCATCGCGTAGCAGTATACCGGAAGCTGCCACGAAAGCTAGCCGGTACTGTCGCGAACTGACGAAGCATTTGAGAAAATGTAAGCATTCGAGGGATTTATGCTTCGTCTGTCAGTCGGTTTGTGACGTCGGTTCGATTCTAGCGATCGGCGTCGAGAGAGTCGGTCTGGAGGTCGAGGTGTACAATGATAATTTTAATCGTATTATTACTTGTCGGCAGGGACATCAACAGCATACTCGCCGTAGCGCCGGACCACTGGGCGGCGGCCTGCAAGCCGCCCCCGCTGCTCGCCCGCCTCGCGCGCGCGCCGGCCGAGCTGCTCCGCGCCGCCTGCGCCGTCGCGCGCGCCTGCCAGCAGCGCGCGTGACCACACAAACCACAAGCGGGGACTCTGCGTCGCAAATACCAGTGCGAACACTAGTCATAAACGTAACCGGCGAGAGCGGGGGTCTTCAAACTGCAACCCGTTTGATGATCCCCGGCGTGGCGGGGTCACATTTGCCGCCGGACGCCGAAGCGTCACGTTTCGTCGAATGTGACCTCTAGAGGAGCGGAGCCCGCCTCGTACGCGGCGTGTGACGGCACGTACGCGACGGCCTCGTGACGTTTCGAAGCCTCGCGCCACCTCAGCTTCGTGTTAGCTCACCCGTAGTGAGCCCCTAGGAGCTTCCCCCGTACGAAATAGGGACCCGCCGGTCCTTTAATCCGATTGTAAATATTAGCATAGGGCGCCGAAGTGACGTATGTTCCGAAGTGATTCCCGGGTGATATTATCGTTAGCGGCCCGGGCGGCCGAGTGTCGATGTATTTTTTGAATCGAATCTTCCGTTAGCGGGCACTCGGGCGCGTTTTCATGTAGACGTGTAACATATCAGTAGCCCCCTAGTGGCGTGTGTAGTGAGCGGCGACGGTGGCGGCCGGAGGACTTTCCAATCAAATAAACGATTTTATCTCACTCATGTTTCATTTTACTCCTGTTCCTGTAAGATGCCTAGGGGTTACTTGCACCACCGGAAATGGAAGGTTAACCGTGGGTTAACCCACCATTTTATATAGAATTTGACAGTTGACAGCCCACTAACTAACCTTGAATTAAGCGGGTGGTGCAAGTGGCCCTAAATAAATTAAACAAATATTTTGATAAGAAAAGATACCATTATTATTATTACTTATTTTAGGTAATTACAAACAAAAATCTCTGTGTGCGTGTGGATTGAGTGAGCACCTTCCGAAAATAAAAAAAAATATGCTGATCATTTAGTAAAAGTTCTAAAACAATTGTAAAACGAATCTCTGAATTTGTAAAAAGATAAATCAAAAGATACAGTCATTAACATGTGCTCACTCAGTTCTCACAAACTACCAACGAAAACAGTGAATGTATTCATTTAACATATAATATTTATATACTAACATTTAGTAAAAAATATGCCAACTTACCTCTATAAATTTTAGATCACCTAGTGACGTAAGTATTTAATTTTTTACAAATAGTTTCTTATGCTCTATCTAGGAGCCGACATAGTGTGGTCACCCTACATGATACATTTGTATGAGAAAAGTTATATCTGAATATCTTTAAAACCAGACAACGAATATAAAATATTAGATGGTGGATATTTAGTAAAAAATTTTACTAAATGTTGAAGTACTTTCGAGTATCTGTGGTGCTACAAATCTTAAGATATTTACATTTTTAACTTTCTCAAAACGTGTGGACTGAGTGAGCACTTACAAAAATTTATTATAAAAAAAACCTGACACGTTAGTGGTTCGTTTTGTATTTTACAAATTCCCATTTCACTTTTACTAAACTATACACATATAATAGCGGTCTAAATCTTATGTTTTTCATCAAAATTCGGCTTTTCAAAAGTGTGAGGATTGAGTGAGCATAAGAAACTATTTGTAAAATATTAAATACGTCACTATGTGAACTAAAATTTATAGAGCAGCCATTCTCAAAGTGTGCTCCGCGGACCCCTAGGGCTCCGCAAAGCCTCTCTGGGGGCTCCGTGTGAATTTTGGGTACCTGATATGCAATTTCAACTCTCTTCCATAAAACCAAATATTCACCAATTGTTAAAAAATAAAAAATAAACTGCTTCATGTAATACCTCACATTATAGAATCTAATGATTAGATTTTACTAACATTATTGCTTATTAAAATAAAGATATCAATCATTGCAATAATAATAAAAAATATAACGGCTCCGTCAGATGTTTTACTTTCTAAAAGGGTTCCATGGGAAAATAAGTTTGAGAACCGCTGTTATAGAGGTAAGTTGGCATATTGTTTTACTAAATGTTAGTATATAAATATTATATGTTAAATGAATACATTCACTGTTTTCGTTGGTAGTTTGTGAGAACTGAGTGAGCACATGTTATAATGACTGTATCTTTTGATTTATCTTTTTACAAATTCAGAGATTCGTTTTACAATTGTTTTAGAACTTTTACTAAATGATCAGCATATTTTTTTTTTATTTTCGGAAGGTGCTCACTCAATCCACACGCACACAAAATCTCTAAATAATTAATTACACAGTATCGTTAAACCAATAAGGTTTGTCTCGTCTCCATATAAAACATAGTTGTAAATAAAAAAAATGTAATAGCCTAGCTTATCATGGTTTAATAAACCTAAATTAATACGATTTTTACGCCAATATGCACACGTTTTCATGATTCATTAAGATTCATGAAAATAGTTTACATTCACATGTTATCGCACTTTCTTATAATTTCATAGAGAAAATGTTAAATGTAATGTGATTATTGCATAACATGTAATACTCGTATCCTTCCATAAGATTAATTACATCGAATAGGTCTGAAACGGAGAATGAAATAACACCGAATTCTTAGGCCCGATTGGCAGGGTGCAAAGCGGGTGGAGGGGGTAGCTAAAACGATCACAGCGCTCACTACGGCCAAAATTGACATCTTAGTCGCTGACTTGCGCTGTCAAATCCATATTGCAGTAAACATTTTCATGTCGTTTTTGAGATAAATTTAATACGGGCCCAGTAAAATTTGTTATGGCGAATTGTAATAACTCCAAGAAAAGTAGCGACTAAATTCTAGCTATTTCCAAGACCGTGGTGGAAACGAAACCACCGTTTAAGTGAATAGTTGCCGTAAGAAGAAAAGTGTCGTCCAATCTCTGAAGTTTTACTTAAAGTGCGTAATCATTTGATACAAGTATTGAATTGAATTTACGGTGAATTTATAGTGCAAATTTTATTGGAGGTAGAAAAGCCGACGTGGAAGCCAATCCCAGTTATGTTCGGAAATAATTTTATTTGTTTCCTCATCTGTGCTCCTGTTTACAAATCGAAACGGATTGATGAAAATGCGTAAATATCGAGGTTTCAATGGGAAGAAGGAGCACGAGAACAATAGAAGCAGAAGCAGTCCATCCACTGAAGGCTTATCACATTTTAAATAAAATTCCTGAGAACTTATTTCATCGCATTCATGATTGTATTTGATGTGATATCTGGTAAACCTCCAATATTTTAAGTAAATGAAACAAGTTTATGTAATGTATATTATAATTAAACGTTATTATAGCTAGTTTGTTTTTATTTTACAATAAACCCTGTACCCTGCAATGATACTTATAATACCTATAGTTAGCCTATGAAAATGACAGGATAGCAGTGAACTGATCAACTATTTCAAAAGCCAATGATTTATTTATACTTTATTGCACATAGGTACAAATGGTGTAAAAAAGTCTTCAATCTCTAGAAAATGCCCAGCTAGCACCAATTTCTTGTCTTTATTCATCGTCTTAGGTTGGAAAATGATTTCGTGAGCGATGGCACGAAACCCCGTTTTAGTCACCAGTTTGTTAATTTCTCACTGAAAACAACAATTTTAATGTTATTGGCGATAATGTTGTAACCACCGTCGTCCAAAATTGTCTAATATAGTAAAATAACACAAGATTTCATTAATTTTTTCACAATTTTTACTTACTTCTCGCTTAACAGCGGCGACAATATTGTCCATAATGGTCACCTGTCACGTGGCGTGTCGTCGCGCACGGTCCCAATACAGACTGTCTGTAGTTTTTATGGAAATTACAATGTCGATCGACGTCCAGTTTCAATGCGGAGGCACACTGACATTTTATCCCGCCAGGTGGAGCCTGTGCAAGTGTCATTCATATGTGTGAGAGAGAAAAATCATATCTGTGCAATGGACTAATAGGGTGGCGCCATCTGGCATAACCTTTGAGTGTGCCTGCTCTTTGGTTTGCATCCCATCTGTATATCAGCCTTAATTTAGAAATTCTATTTCGATTTTTTGTATTTTCTAAGGCTGCTAGCGTTTTAGCATTTCTCATTAGATTTAGGTAATGGGAAGGTTCAGAAAATAAACTCTAATCGGTATAAAAATATGTTTTATTAAATGAATAAATAGAAAAATACATACATTTATACTTGCACCAACCCATAAAAATCACATTAAAATATCAGTCTACAAATATCAACAATATTCAGTGCTAAACATTAAAACAACTTAATAAAAACTTAAACCACTTTAAATGCATTAAGGTATGTACTTCTTCTTAAAAACATAGTTTTATAATAATTAATGCATATTTTGTGGAATAAGATCAGCCTAGACGAGCAACTTATTCAAAATCTAATTAAATTTGATTTATGTTAATACTTAAAATAGAGATGCAAAAAATATATCCAAGAATTCTCCAATAAAGCCAGTCTCGCTATTAAATCATGTTTGTACTTATAGACTTCAAACGAGATCGACAATCTAATTGCCAACTTAGTTTATGATCAAATCGTAATCGGATCGACCCGTCCAGGCTGGACTAGCTATAACATTGGGGCAACAACATATCGGGGCAGTCTGTCAGCTTAGTTTGGAACCCTGCAGGGAGGCTTGTAGCCCCCGAAGAGCTCCTGCAGGTGCTGCGCTACGGACAAGCATAGTCCTTCCTGGCGCGGCGCTGCCACTACTTGGATGCCGAGCGGGATGCCGTCTGGGTTTAGACCCAGTGGTACCTGGAATAAAATGTAATATGACTTGTTAGATAGTGTCCTCAATCAGATACATATATAGTCCGCAATGAGTAACTGCACTTGCGATTATTGCGGACTATATAGATAAGTACTATCACGCGGTATAAGCGCTGACGAGAATAAACATGTCAGAGTCAGCTGGCACTGTCTAATATTGAGTAAATTTAAATAAAAAATGTTGATTAGCTCTAGTCACAACCATTGATGAGCCTACCTACCTATTTGCAATAATCATTACATACTGATAACGCACCTGAGCAGCGGGGAACTTGATGGCGTTGAGCACGCCCCAGTACGCGAAGTTGAAGGGCCGGAGTAGTAGGGAATAGTGGTACGGTGCCACCATGGGCGCTGACGGGAATAGGAGAACGCCGGAATCACCCAGGACCGTCTGGAAACAAGCAAAATCATCAATCAAGAACTAAAATTGTGTCGCTTACGGCTTATTTTCAAACCTGGGTAAATCCATTTTGCTTTAAGGTTGAATATATAAAAAATATAATATGGTCTAAAAGATAATCAACCTTATAGCAAAATGGATTTACCCAGTTTTGAAGTTAAGCGACAAAATTATGGGTAATGAAATATCGATAGTTATTTGTTAGATTTACTCCTGTAGTGGGGGATAACACACGACACGAACAGTCGAACATATACAATTTAGTTTTAACTACGCGCCTAATTCCCGGAGGCAGACACTGCGGATTTCCACTGGGTGCGATCCTGACATACATATTCTTTTTCTTTCACTTTTTTTAACTTGTTCAACTTGGTTCAAGTTTGAGTTCAACTACAAATAAGTAGGTATATATATATATATATATATATATATATATATATATATATATATATATATATATATATATATATATATATATATATATATATATATATATATATACAATATATATATATATATATATATATATATATATATATATATATGTATTGTTGACCGTGAGATCTTCGACCATCTTGACAGCGAGCGGGATGCCAGCAGTTTTGTTGATTCAACTACAAGATAGTGCCCCTGTGTAAATACATGTGGAGTTCCATATATAAATGGTTCTTATGCTTTATATTTATGTTGGATTTAAAACTAAAAAGCATAATAAAAGGTCCCTTTGGAAAGTTACATACGTCAACTATTTGTTTACCGTTAAATCTTCAATCATTTTGGCAGTGAGCGCCTCGGCCCACTCAGCATTAACCGACGGTAGCACTTGTTCGTCCAACAACTTCAAGATGGCGGCGAGAGTGTACGGTGACGTTCCGATCAGCTGTAACAATTTAAGATACATTACATTAGTTACACGATTTTCTTCAAATAATTTTTAAGATAAGTAGTATGAGTTTTTATTTGTAAGATTTTTAGTTTAAGTGTTTATTTGTAAGTTAGACTTATATTGACCGGGATATAGACCGTGATTACCTTTTTGATTTTTGTCGAGCTCCCGATATTTCGACGCAGTTGCATGCATCATGATCACGGAAAACTGTTTAGTTTGATATAAGTCTAATGAAAATAACCGTGAATCATTCAAAACTCTTATTTGTAAGTTTTTGCTATGTTGTTGTTTGTTAAGATAAATAATTGTATTCTTATAATTTTTCGTATAGATACTCATCAGATGGTATTTCGCGCAGTTGTAACTTTAAAACTGCTTAAGATATAGCCTGGTCAGATTCTTTATAGTGGAGTAGTAGATGGAAAATGTAATCATTTGATGGATAAAGTTTTGAACAGACGATTCAAGTAGGATGTAGTGTGTGGAAGCCACGATATTCACACGGGTCACATACGTATTTATTACTATAGAAACAAAAATTGTTACCTTCTTCCCTAATTCAGTCTGTCCCCAATGATGGACAAAACCCTCCTTTCCACCTATCCCGGTCTTAACCCATGTACCACCAGTTCCTATCAAAGGCAAGAATCATCTTGTCAACTCCGTCTAGGTTTCCCGAGACATTACCTTCTTCCCCAATTCTGTGAGTCCGTGAGCTTCTCCCTTATTATTAGTGAGCATGCGAGGAAAACTCTATTTCCACAGTAATCCCATAGTGAGAACATATGGTCAAACCATCTGTGGTAGTAGGGCTGTGGTGAGACGTGTCACAAACAGCTTGGTTTACTATATACATATATCATCATTCTCCTTGCGTTATCCCGGAATTTGCCACGGCTTATGGGAGCCTGGGGTCTGCTGTGACAACTAATTCCAAGATTTAGCATAGGCACTAGTTTTACGAAAGCGACTGCCATCTGACCTTCCAACCCGAAGGGTAACTAGGCCTTATTGGAATTAGTCCGGTTTCCTCACGATATTTTCCTTCACCGAAAAGCGACTGGCAAATATCAAATGACATTTCGCACATAAGTTCTGAAAAACTCATTGTTACGAGCCGGGGTTCGAACCCGCGACCTCCGGATCGAAAATCGCACGCTACTACCGCTAGGCCACCAGCGCTTACTATAAATAGAGAGATATAAATTACCTTCTTCCCTACTTCTGTGATTTCTGTGAGTATTAGTAGTTTTATTGAAACGTACCTTCTTCCCAAGTTCAGTGAGTCCATGAGCTTCTCCCTTATTATTAGTGAGCATGCGAGGAGCTCTCAGTTTCCTCTGTGGTAGTAGGGCTGTGGTGAGACGTGTCGCGAACAGCTTGGTTTACTATACTTCTGTGATTTCTGTGAGTATTAGTAGTGCTTTATTGAAACGTACCTTCTTCCCTAGTTCAGCTAGTCCATGAGCTTCTCCCTTATTATTAGTGAGCATGCGGGGGAAGCTCTCAGTTTCCTTGCTCATGCCGTGTTTCCACAGCGCGAACATGTGGTCGAAACCTCTGTGGTAGTAGGGCTGTGGGGATGACGCAGTGAGGCGGGTCACGTCGGACAGCTTAGCTACTACTCTGGAAGTGAAATTAATCGTTTTTAACCTCCGACGCAAAAACGACGTGGTGTTATAAGTTTGACGTGTCTGTCTATCTGTCTGTCTGTCCGTCTGTCTGTTTGTCTGTCTGTTTGTCTGTCTGTCTGTGTGTGTGTCTGTCTGTGGCATCGTAGCTCCCGAACGGATGAACCGATTTCGATTAAGTTTTTTTTTGTTTGAAAGCTGAGTTAGTCGGGAGTGTTCATAGCCATGTTTAATGAAAATCGGTCTACTATGTCGCGGTCGGGGGTTTTAACAAAATTTGAATTTTGTAGTTAGGTTAAAGAAGAGGCAATTAATGTTTTGGAGCATAGAGCATAACGGCCCAGCCACCATAGCCGGGCACCGTTAATCAAATATTTAACTTCGATAATCGTTAATCCGTTACTAAAAAAGTTAACTTCGTTAATCGTTAATGCGATACATTTCAACAAATTTAACGTAAGTTAAAGTTAATCGATAATCCGTTAACGCGTGACAAAAAAATATTTTTACTGTAGGTATATATTTAGTTGTATCAGTAATCCACTATAATGTATTATATTACTGTAAAAGCCCGAATTACAGCAAGCCTATTGAACTCTAGGCTACATGTGGAAGGCAGCCCAACTAACAAAAATTAGTCTTATAGTGGCTTATAATGCCAAAAATAGTACTCTTATAATAACCTTGTAAACCCTTTACAAGAGGGCATTTGGGCACACCTTATAAGGCCAAAAACCTTATATCCCCCTTGTAGTTGCTATATTATTAGCTTTCTTATCTTGTATGTGCTTTATTATGGCATGCAATAAGAAAGTTAACCTTATAATGGCAAGAAAAGTGCTTTTAAAAGGCTAATGTACTAATAAGAATCATATTTAAAGCTTTAATAAAGGCAATTATACTTATAAGAATCATATTCAAAGCTTTAATAAGGGCAATAGCTCTTGTACACGTTTTGTGATCATCAGATATAAGGGAGTAAAACTCATAACGGCGAAACAGGATGCTGTTTTAAAAGTTTATTGTGCTTTTCGTAGTGATTTATGTGTACATCATCATCAAGTCATCCATTTTGCAAGTTAGTAAACGGTAAGTTAACTTTTACATATTACAATTATTTGCTTATTTATTATGAAAACTGTGTGGGAATCCAATTTCATGGTGAAATGTGATATAAAATGTGTTGTATTATTAATGCGCCCTTGTATTTCAACGGTTTTGTACTAAAAATGCGGTTAATTAATTTTGACATGTCTTGAGCAAGGCTGTTATAAGAGTAAAAGCAGTAAGCACATCATTTACAAATACTCTATAAGAGTAAAAACTTTATAATAGCCACCGGTGTTACTTATGATTCGCCATTTTATATATCTTTAGGGTTCCTTCTCACAATTAGTGAAATCCCGAACCTTACCATCTACTTAGTTAAATATTTGTAACGGATACCAGTTAAAAATTCATAACGTTATCGTTAGAGAGCAGATTTCAGGTAGCGATTTAAATATTAATATGAATATGACTCGCATACAATATTTATTATTTTTTCTACACACGAAAAAATGTATGGGAACATAAAAGTAAAACCCTTTTTGGATGCTTTTGTGAATATTGGGCAAAAATTATAATGATAATAAATAAAAATTAAAAAAATATTTATTTATACTTATTTCTTTAATATTTCTTCTGCGCATTGCACAGTAAAAACTTCTATTATGGCTCAAAGAATATAAAAATGAAAATAATTCGCTTCTTATATACCTATATTTAAATTGAAAGTCCATTATTTAGAATAAAATACTTTTTTTTAAATTTAGTTTGTTGAAAAAATAACATTAATTTTATCTAATTATTCAGTGAAGTTTGTGGTGTGCGATGTAGGTAATAATAATAGATTATAAACCACATGACATGTATTTAAAAAATTGCACTAGTCGTACTTGGCGCAAAACTTTGAAATTGCATTTTTGTTCGAAAGACCGTTCTTTTTAAACCGGTATTTTGGGGAGCGCTTTGATAAAGGTTTGGTTCGATTAACCGGCATAGAACAAAATAAAACCATGTAGTCCGCAGCATGTCACTCATGTCAGGTAATACTGATATTTTCAATATTTCATTAGGAAGTTATACCTAGAATTTTCAATTTAAAACAAACTTGTGCTTCGGAATATTTAATCTTCTGGTGCCTTATTTTATTACTTCCTATTGATTTATTGTAAATTCTGAGTCAAATACTCTATTTGATATTTATTATTATGGTTATTGTTACAGAATCTGTGGATGAGATACATAGTCAGCCGTTTTTAGTGACGTGAAGATGACAACTCTTCTCCTCCTCTTAGTAAGTAAGTGCTATTGAAAACCACAGACGATTTCAGTACCGCCATCATGATGGACTTTGTGACGATAACTATAAACAGCCTAGCCTAAGACTTCAAATAAATATTTTATTTTTATTACAGATGAACTACAAAACGGCACATATTCTGATGGAGAAAATCAGTCACAATCATTACTTACACCCAAAAATAAACCCGGAGTGGTGGATCAAAAAACATGCAAAATGGAAGAGGACGCAGGAAATAGTTTAGGTTGTAAAAAAATCACACCAAGCAAAGATGGCGCTGATAATTCAAAACAAGAAAACGAAAAACAATATATCTTTTGTGAATTTGATGAAGACCTCGATAAAAGAAACTACTTATTATTTTGGAAATTTACTGATAGGTTAATTACAATTTCTACCACCGTGTAGGCGCTCTGAAGAATATATTAATATTTTGAAGTATGTAGACTCATTGAAACAGCAACATCGTGAGCAATAGAACTGAAAATATTAATCTTATAAAGTTACTTGTATCGGTTTGGTTTCGTTGCACATAAATAAATATCTTAAAAACAGTGAGTTTGTCTTTATTTGTCCTCAATTTTAATCTGTCTTAGTCCCAAAAGGACTACATATACAATCGGTTTCTTCTTAAAATAGCCGAACATTGTATTCACTTATTCAGATCGTCCACATTCACAATGATAATCCGCAATAAAAGATTTTTTTTATTTCAGACCAAAGTCCATAAAGTAAGGAATACACTTTTGGAACTTATTCTAATAAAGTTAATCTTAAAAATTAATATTAGTAGGTACTGATGGATAAAAAAACTGAGTGCCTTGGTAATCTCTTGGTAGTCTCTTATACGCTCAGTTATGTATAATTGGCCACCTCCGAGTGCATGCTAGTCTGGTATAACCGGTGGACACTCTATTTAATAATGTAAACATTGTAAAACATGGAAACAATGGACCAGTTACATTTGCCCTCCAGTCGAGATCTGCCCCGCGGCCCCGCTGTATATACCTTAACATTTTTCACCGCAGAGCTACAGACACCTTAAATAAGAACAAAAAATATAATTATTAAGCTAAATCCAAACTCAATTCATCGTTTAACGATATACCTGTATTACTGTCACTGCTGCTTGCCTGCATATTCTTATAATTATTCCATAATGGCATCCTCTACGGAACCACTAATCGATAAGTTGGGATCAGATTGTTCACATTCGCTGGATTTTCAAAATGACGAATCAAGTTTTATAAAAACTTTTAATACGACACTTTCAAGAATAATGCCTTTATAATTATTGTATAAGAGAAAATGTATTGCTTTAATTCTTTTAAACACTTTATAAAATGCTATAATTTGTTTGCTGGATAGACGTTTTATAATATGCTCCTATGAGGCATAAAGCATCATAGTTATCTTATGCATTACTTTTATAAGAATAATTGGCCATAACAAAAGCTTTTATAGTGCTTTGAATATTATACAGCGAAAAGGCATTTTAAATGGCTTCTATAAGAATACATATTTTTAAACCCTTATTGCAGTCATATAAATTGGACTTATTAACGTGTACATGGCCAAGTTATAAGAGTAAATGTACTATTGGCCAAATCCTCTTATAATGAGCTACTATAAGAGTAAATATTTTTAAACCCTTATTGCAGTCATATAAATTGGACTTATTAACGTGTACATGGCCAAGTTATAAGAGTAAATGTACTATTGGCCAAATCCTCTTATAATGAGCTACTATAAGAGTAAATATTTTAAAACCCTTATTGCAGTCATATAAATTTGACTTATTAACGTGTACATGGCCAAATTATAAGAGTAAATGTACTATTAGGCCAAATTCTCTTATAATGAGCCGCTATAAGGAACTCTGGCATAATGAATGCTATTTTAAAACTACTATGAGTGTTTAGCCCTTATAGATTGATTTTATAAGGATATTTTGTTTGTTGGGAGTGATTGCCTGAGCTACTGCCAAGAACTGTGTCAGGAGAGCTGCAAGATCACAGCAGGCGGAAGCCGGGTAGAAGCTAGGGAAGAGAATGTGGTCTTAAATTGGGCTCGAATTTGCTGCCCTGTCACTAGAACCACAGTATAATATTTATATTATATTATATTTATATTATATTTATATTTTATATTTTATATTTATTTATTTGGAGATCCAACAGCTATGACATAAGTATATAAAACACAGTAGACACAGGAAGCCAATTACAGGAACTCACTGGTAGTGACAATTTGTATAAAATAGGTACTAAAGTTGCGCACTATCGCAACCACAAGTGAACAAAACTGACGTACATATCAAATTATACACTAGTCAACATAATAAAGTATTGAACTATAAAATGAGATCAAACTGTCGTACATATTAACTTATACACTAACTTAAACACATTACACAAGTTATACAATACTAAAATGAGATCACAAAATCAAGTATTAACTATGCAGTAGGAAGGCAACGGCACACTCACTCAAAGGTCACAAAATATTTCTGCACTAATTTACGCCTCACGTTTGGGATTTTACAGTTGAATACATCGATATCAAAATCTTTAGATGTTTCATTTAGTTTGCGGCTTGCACGTGGTAAGAAACTATTTTGCCTGTATTTGGAAGATGCATTTTTTATCTGAATTGGAGGATGATATCTTTTCGAACGAGTGGGGGCATTAAAGTATAGTTTACTTAGCAAGTCAGGACAATCAATTACGCCACTAGTAATACTTAGAAGATATGTGGTATCGGCTATATCTCGACGTTTTTGTAAAGAAATAAGATGGTGATGCTTACATATTTTAAGATAATTGGAGGAACTGTAGGGATATTTTAACTTATAGCAAAGGTGTTTGATAAATTTTTGCTGAATGCGTTCAATTCTGTCAATGTATGTATTGTAGCAAGGGTTCCAGACCTGAGATGCGTATTCCAACTTACTTCTAACAAAGGAACAATAAAGTATTTTGAGCGTCTTGGCTTGAGTAAAATTAATAGAATTACGCATTATAAAACCTAGTGCTTTATAAGCGCCACTAATTATGTTGTTAATATGACTATCAAAAATAAGTTTAGTATCGTGTATAACTCCTAGGTCTCTCATAGATGGTACTTTCTTAAGAACAGTTGCCATGGTAAAACTTAGGATTCATCGAATCAACGTTGGTAAAAGCGAACCCATGTGAACAACAATTCTTTAGGTAATATTTGGGCTTTTGGCGATCAAAATCGGTAAAAGCTGGGATTTACCGGTTAAATTCTAGGATTTTCCGTACTTCGGACTTTTACAGTAGCGTGTTTTTCGCGGCGCTGCCCTGCTAAATTAACGATTAACGGACTCGGAGAAATTTAACGGAAGTTAACGAGTCCGTTAACATTTTTTAGAGTTAACTTAAAAGTTAATCCGTTAATCGAAATGTTAACTTCGTTAATTAACGATTAACGGATTAACGAGTTAATGCCCAGCTATGCCAGCCACGACATTGGTCTAAGCGCGACAGCGGTGTGCGACAGCCATACGTGCGAATGAAAAGTCCCATCGCTGTGTCTCGCTTAAATATATGGCCGCCGCTCACCGCTATCGCGCTTAGCCCAGTCGTGGCAGCGCCGTAAGGCTGCCTAGCGATTTGCGAGTGAGTTGAAAGTGAGATTGAACTCACCTCGTGTTCAACAGTGTGATAGGGTTCTATCACACAGTTATCTGTTAGGATAAATCCTGACTTCATTGATCAAGCAAAAAATTTACAAACTGAACCAGGTTTTGATTCACAAACTGCCTTTAGTGGTTCGAAAACTAGAATCTTAAGCGTTGAGAGATTACTAGGCACTGGGCGACACAAGTTTATCAATGGCCACCAATGCGATGTTGATAATACTACCTACTCGTGAAATAACCTAACCACAAAATCAAATTTTTGAATAAACCCCCGACTGCGACATAGCAAACCGATTTTCATGAGACATGGCTAAGAACACTCCCGACTAACTCAGCTTTCAGACAAAAAACTAACTCTAAATCGGTTCATCCGTTCGGGAGCTACGATGCCACAGACAGACAAACAGATAGACAGACAGACACGTCAAACTTATAACACCCCTTCGTTTTTGCGTCGGGGGTTAAAAATATAAATCTAACCAAAATGTATAATATGTAATGTATCATTCAAAATTATCATAGGAGAAAAGCCAATGATTTTTTTATCATAGCAACACTTACTTTTCTCCTGCAGAAGTGTCACAATAGTTGCCACATGCAAAATGGGTTAAATAAGCGGTGCCACTGTTATTAGGGTTCCGTACCTCAAAAGGAAAAAACGGAACCCTTATAGGATCACTTTGTTGTCCGTCTGTCCGTCCGTCCGTCCGTCTGTCAAGACCCTTTTTCTCAGGAACGCGTGGAGGTATGAAGCTGAAATTTATATCAATTACTCAAGTCTACTGTCCCTTGAAGCTGTGAAAAAATCAAACTTCTAAGCCAACGCAATCAAAAGATACAGCCGTTTATGCCGCAAATTTTCGACACTTGCAAGGGAATCAAAACCTACAGGGTGCTTCCCGTGAACTCAGAATCTTGAAATTTGGTACGAAGCAACGTCTTATAGCATAGATAAAGGAAAAATTACGAAAACCATAAATTTTTAGTTACATCACATAATATATGTAAACCTTGCAGGTTTGTACGGAACCCTCGGTGCGCGAGTCCGACTCGCACTTGGCCGGTTTTTTTTTTTTCTATTCCTTTAATTTTTGCCAAGTATAATTTGAAGGATGAAGACAGTTTTTAACCCCCGACGCAAAAACGACGGGGTGTTATAAGTTTGACGTGTCTGTCCGTGTGTATGTCTGTCTGTGTGTCTGTCTGTGGCATTGTAGCTCTCGAACGGAGGAAACGATTTTGATTAAGTTTTTTTTGTTTTATGAAAATCGGTGCAATATGTCGCGGCCGGGGGTTTTTTGTAAAATTTTAATTTTGTGGTTAGGTTCATATTCTTACGTAAAAAATGTATGGTCAGGTCAGGTCAGGTCAATTATAAACCGAGTGGTCACTCACTGGTTCATGGCGTCTCGTAACTCGGCGCTGATGGGGCTCACGCGCAGGTCCTGCGCCGTGTCCACGTAGTACACCTTCACGTTCTGACAATACAGTTTCAGTTCAGTTTTATTCAACCAAATATTATATCGTCGTCACACAAAATAGGCGCAAAATTATAAATAAATAATAAATAAATATTGGGGACACCTTACACAGGCCAACTTAGCCCCAAACTAAGCAAAGCTTGTACTATGGGTGCTAAGCGACGATATACATACTTAAATAGATAAATACATACTTACATACATAGAAAACATCCATGACTCAGGAACAAATATTTATGCTCATCACACAAATAAATGCCCTTACCGGGATTCGAACCCAGGACCGCGGCTTAGCAGGCAGGGTCACTACCGACTGAGCCAGACCGGTCGTCAAGTCGATTATGATGTCGAGTTGCGGCAACCAAGCCCGCGTATACCTATAACCACCTCTGTGTCTATGTCTGTCTGTCTGTCTGTCTGTGTGTGTGTCTGTCTGTGGCATCGTAGTTTTCGAACGGTTGAACCGATTTTGATTTAGTTTCTTTTGTCTGAAAGCTGAGTTAGTCGGGAGTGTTCTTAGCCATTGTTTATATTTTTAACCCCCGATGCAAAAACGTTATAAGTTTGACGTGTCTGTCTGTCTGTCTGTCTGTCTGCGGCATCGGCATCGTAGCTCCCGAATGGATGAACCGATTTAGAGTTAGTTTCTTTTGTCTGAAAGCTGAGTTAGTTGGGAGTGTTCTTAGCCATGTTTCATGAAAATCAGTCTACTATGTCGCGGACGGGGTTATTTTCAAAATTTTAATTTTATAAATAATGGGCTTACTCTTGGCTACAGACTAGCCAAAGGCAAAGACGTGGCCTACGATGAAGTGAGCTCGCCTAGAAGATGCCTGTTCAGTGTTCACCCTTGATTTGAAGGTTGCCGGGTTATATGAGCTCGAAAATATAGCCGCTGGCAATAATAATTCTTAGCGTAATAATGAGATATTGAGTATTATACTGCGAAAATAAACTGAAAATGTAACCAAAGAAGGGGATAAATAAGATGTTTTAGTTGTCTACGAGACCCACAGAAAAGGGAGTGGCCAAATTATTTTAGGGCAATGTATTACTGCGAATGAACTGTAGGTACAAATGGACACCGCCATATGAAGGTGCATCGAGTATGGTGTTCTTATGGTATATCTTATAACGTAAGATTAAATAACAAGTGAATTACCTTCATATTTACTTCTCTGTCCAAGCCAAGTTCTTTAGCCTTGTCGCCGGCGACTATTTTCGTCAACGGCGCGAGGTCCTCGACGTGTTTGCTGATGAACCCGATGGAAGCCATAGTCGGGTCTAACCCGGTGCGCAGAGCAGAGCCTGGGTAAGAGGTCACCTTAGTGCTTGTTTCCTTTTCAATGTAGCCCACATAAACATAGTAACATTAGTTATAGAAAAATCGAGCTCTGAAGTTGACGCAGAAATATGGTTATTTGTTATACAAGGGTGCAAAGACTGCAAAGTCGAGTAAGTGAAAGGATTCTATAGTTAACCACGAGCAAAGCGAGTGATTCGAGAATAGATCCTGAACTTGGCGAGTTTTTCAACACACGAGAAGTAAATAGTTTAATTGTTTGTTTTACAAGGCGGCAAAATTGTTTTACCGCACATGCCAATATTGATACCGGAGCAAGCGAAAGATTCCAATATAAAGATTCCAAAAAGTAGAATCTTGAGCGTTTCGAGGGTTTCAAGACACGAAGGTGAAACAAACATTTCCACCGAGTGAAACAAAATTTTTCACCACACCAACAAACAAAATACTAAATGTAAAATATCAAACGAAATCAAATCCATCAATCAATTAAACATTTATGATTCCAAATCATCATCATCATCAGCTTAAGACATTAAAGTAATTTTTTTTATGAAATATTGCTATCCATTTTCTAATAAGTAATCAGGAAAGCCTTTACTAGTTGGTGTGGTGAAAAAGTTTTTATTGGACTTTAGCCGCGCGCGTTAGTCGATGTTTTTGGCAGTCAAATGATAAAACTGTTTTTTATTTTCTACTAGCTTTTGCCCGCGGCTTCGCTCGCGTTAGAAAGAGACAAAAAGTAGCCTATGTCACTCTCCATCCCTTCAACTATCGGCACTTAAAAAATCACGTCAATTCGTCGCTCCGTTTTGCCGTGAAGGACGGACAAACAAACAGGCACACACACTTTCCCATTTATAATATTAGTATAATATAATATAGGGATGTGTCAAATTAAAGTAGGTTACCTTTAAGGCTGGTGTATCCAGCGGTGGGGTTAAGCGCGAACAGACCGCAGTAGAAGGCAGGCATCCGAGTCGATCCACCGATGTCGGAACCTAAAACATGTGGTATAGTTTAGTTTTTACACATACAGTACACGTTCCTATACAAATCAATATCAACTGGGTGGTTCACTCGTCGTCATTGAGCTTCATATAGACAGCTCAAGATTTTGCATTTGATTTTCGGAACATTGCAATATTTGGCCGATCTGCTGAATTCATGCTGCGACCCGTACAGTGTTGTTGGTTTGATCAATGATCACACTAAGTATTATGGGCATCTTAGAGACGATGCAATAAGAATATCGGTAGCGAGTCTCGTCTTTGGTGAGTTCTGCGGGTCTCTTGCAGACGACTGGGGGTGTATTATGTAGGTACAACTAACTTACACAGTGATATCGGAGAGGCGAGCGCGGAATGGAGAGCTGCTTCTCCGCCGCTTGAACCGCCGACGGTGCGACCCGTATGGTACGGGTTGCGGGTCTGCCCTATTACCATGTTGCGGGTCTCCTGCCTGCAAAACATTGGTTATGATATTTATAGAGTTCACAAACTCATTCAACAGTTAATAAGTGCATGAAAAACGAGGAAGAAATAAGAGTTGCGCATGTTTGAATCAGGTCTTTACGATACTTAGGCCATACGTTACTGATGGCCACAGAGATGGCGACAGAGCCTTTTACCAGGCGGACGTATTCCGCTCTATGGCCTAGTATATCATACTCAGTACTATCACACCTCGGACACTGGCGATCAAATACATGAAAGAGGCGCGTTCCTAGCACACAGTCTAAGCTCGTGTCGGTGATCGCGTACTATGCTTGTATGAGTGAAATATGACTGGTCGACTGTTCGCGTTTTTGACAGGCGGTAACTGTGAGGTAACCGAGAGGGGGTGTGCGGCACTTTCAGCGGGAAGCGGGAGTGGCCATACTGTACGATAGTACTCTGTGTGTCATGCTCAGTATGTATCTTACCACTTGTTAATCTCTGGCACGTTAGTAACCGCCACGGCAATGGCGCCAGCGTTTTTCAGCAAGCGGACACATACCGCGTCTTCTGAGGCCCGCACATTAGCTCGGTGTGTGATGCCAAGTGGGTGTAGTAGGCCGGCTACTGCATGACTCTCTTTGGCCGTGAATGGGACACCTTAAAACAAAACAATACTATAGGAAGTAGGGCACAGCGGATATCATCTCGCTCGAATCTAAAGCAGAGCCCAACTGGGGTAGTATACCTCCGCCTTTCAGAAGACCGCAGCCAAGTATCACTAGACCCTACTCAAAGTGTTGTATTCCTGCCGGTGAGTAAAGCTGCCAGAGCTCAACGAGGGTGCGGTGTGCTGGTGACGGAAGGACCTACGTACGGAACTAATTTGTTCCGTCTATTGTCCTTGTAACTTGTACACTCCTTTTTACTTGTATAAGTTGTGTAAATACTTAACATCAAAAAGGAGCGTACATGTTTCTAATGAGTTGGCAACGCGCATGTGACACTCCTTGAGTTGCGGGCGTCCATAGGTTACGGTGACCGCTTTCCATCAGGCAGACCGTATGCTTGATTGCCAGTATTGCCACCGACGTAGTATTAAAAAAAAACACATCTTAGTCGATAACACGTCCCTGCGACATCTATACCACTTGTTCGGTCCGGTCATACAAAAAGTCTAGAAAACAAACGTAAGGCGACAAGTTGTTCAAATTTCCTGTTTAAAGGCATTTTATATTTCGCGCCTTGTTCGTATTTCGTATCTGACTAGAAAGTGGGAACTTAGAATATAGTCTGTTTATTACTTGGTGAAAGAAGCAGCGGAACGGTTAGAATTAAATTGCGGAGAAAGTGAAAGGTGCAGGTACTGCAACAGATTGGAGCACGTACATACTCGATATACTGAGAATTTTATGACATTAACTTAAGACGCTACAGGAGGGGTCAATTCTCCATACAAACGCGCTCGACTATTTCCTCCCTGGTTTTTGAAGATAGAGCAATTATTTTTTAAACATACTTTTTTTTTTGTGTCGGACCGTTTTGATTTTTTTGCTATTTTTATGAGAGTTCGGTACGCTCGTGTATCGTAAAAACTGTCTATATGAACATTACTTTAGGTTACGTAAATATGTAATTATTTTTTACTATACTACGCTACACCGCACTAAGTTTCTTTACGATAATATGTTTTTGAGCCCCACGAAACAGGCTAAGCCTAGTGTGGGGTTCACCGTTTTTGATCTTTGTTGGTATGCCATTCTGTTAAACAAATTTATTGATTGATATTGATTGATAACTTTAAAGTATTTTTATATATTTCAAAAAGAGTCCCCAACCATTTGATATTTCCTGGTGCGATTTTTGTATGAGAATTTGATATTTCAATATGAATCTCACGCCATGCCAGCTCTCCTAAAAGTATTACATGCGTCTCACATTTTGCTTGACGAGAGAGTGAGACACAATGCACACCTTTTTTAAGGTAGTAAATGTCTTGAAAGTGATGTCTTACCTAAGAAAGGTTTCTGTTCAAAATACTGATCCGGGAGTCCATTTTCTATCTGCTTGTCTATTTCTCTTGCCTCTTTAATTGCTTCGTCGAACCTCTGGTCCACTACTGCATTTAACACTGGATTTACCTAAAATCATTGAAAGAATATAAAAAAGTCTGCTTACTATATACTAACTGCGGGACCTTGGGCTCTGGAGGCGAAGGAGTTTATAAGGGATTTGGGCCGGCGGCTGAGGGACAAGGGATGTGACCCTCGGTCCGGATCGTACCTGGTCCAACAGATCTCATTGGCTATTCAGCGTGGTAACGCTGCCGGTGTGATGGGGACATTTGAACCGGGTACGATTCGGGACGGTTTCATTTAGCTTAAAGTTATTATTTTATATATGACGAAGCCTGTTGCGGATATCATCATTGGTTTGTTTGACGAAGCATGTTGTTGATTTGGATTTGTGGCCAGATGACGAAGCCTGCGTTGCGGATGAATTTTCGCATGGGAGTAGTGTTAAGTACTGTTTTATTTTAAGGTTGGAAATTATACTAAGTACAAAAAGTTGATGTAAGACGCGCTTGGCATCCGTTGGCTCGTTGGATGGACGACATCTGGAAAATTGCGGGTCACAATTGGATGAGACTAGCTCAGGACCGGGAGAAGTGGCGTACTAGAAGATAGGACTACGTTCGGCAGTGGGCGATAAAAGGGCTGATATTCTGATGATGATGATGATAATAAAGTACAAAAAGTAAACTAACTGCCTTGAAGCAACAATGTTATATTGATTTTTAACAAATAATCGGAGTAAATTACTCTATTCTATTAAGGTTCTATTGCTGCGTTCTAGCAGAACATTGCATTAACGGTTCTTTGAGCAGGAACACAGTAACTGTAGTTTATTTTATAAGTATTTCATACTAAATAGGTACTAGTTATACAAAACAAACAACATGTTTAGGTACTAAGTTGAACTTTGGACCTGCTTGTAGTATTTTTGCATACTGTTTAATATTCAATCACAAACTGCAATGACTACTTGATTAAACTTACAATCAATATCATTAAGTATGTTACACAGAACACTACATTCTGTACAAGTGTATAGTACACAACAGAAGGAGGTAGGCAAAAGAGAGATTAAAAATAAATTCAACATCAAGTAACAGACATTGCCTTACCAAAATATTTGTGTGTTCCTGCCGGTGAGTAAGGCTGCCAAAGCTCAACGAGGGTGCGGTGTCCTGGCGACGGAAGGACCTATGGAACTAATTTGTTCCTCCTTGGAACTTGTACACTCCTTTTTGCTGTGTACTTAACACAGCAAAAGGGAATGTACAAGTTTGTAATGAGTTGGCAACGCGCACGTGACACTCCTTGAGTTGCAGGCGTCCATAGGTGTCGGTGACTGCTTTCCATCAGGCGGACTGTATGCTTGTTTGCCACCGACGTAGTATAAAAAAAAATCTTAAAATGTCCAGACTTACAGCTTGTATCCTCTCCACACAAGCCCGCACCAACTCCTCAGACTTCAACGTCTTATTCCTGATCCTCTTAGCCAACTCCACCGCACTCTCCGCCAGCATCGCGTGCCTCGCTTCCAAGTCAGGTACAGCCTGGCGTTCTCCATCCCAAATGAATGCGAATACCAAGTCAATGACTAGGTCCAAGTAGTAACGGAAGAAGAGGAATGCATGCTTCAACATGTTGAAAGCCATGCCTTTAAGTATTTTACTTGTTTTGTTGGGTCTCTGAAAGGAATACAGAATGAGATGTCCATTTGTACTGAGTCAACTATGTATGGTAGGCAAGTAAATACAGCACCTATAATCATCATAAGACAGAAAATAATGAAAATCAAGTCATAGAGCAGTAGGAAGCTAGACAGTATGGAATACGTAGGTACTTAACTACTTGACTAAATCAAAGAAAAAGTACCATCATTAAATATTCAGAAAATAAATATGAGTAAGTAAAATCAATGTTAATTAGGCATTTTCCTTTAACACGTTCGACGCCGGTGACACAGCGTCTGTGATCAAAAAATCCTTACTCCTATGCCAGTGACACATATGTGTGTTTTAATTTATGAGCCTTTTTGTTGCCAAATTTCAAATTAAATAAAAAATGATTGAACATACAGTTATGTTATTCAAAATTAAATCTAAATACGCTTTGGTTTCAAAATTTGTAAGTTTTTGATATTGCACAAGATTACCTTTATACAGTGCCGGGTGGCACAAATATGTGTCATTTTTAAGACAGATTTCAGCGGTTCTCAAAATTTTCATTGGAACTTACTATAGATTGCACAGCCAATATGAAATAAGTTAACAATTTAGTACTAATTTTGTATTAATAGTATTTCGTACGATATTAATAGTATTTCGTACGATTGTAACATAATTAAGATTTTAATAAACCGTGTTTAGGCCAGTTTTACTGACTAAACTTATGGAACTTTTTTATCACAATTAATTTCCAATTTAGGTAATAACTTTTCTTAGTACTTGGATAGGGTTTGAGTTCCGGATATCCGAATTATCCGGATATCCGTTGAATTTGAGATCAGGATCCGAGGTCTCATCGGATCCGGATAAAACGGATAATACGGATCCGTTAAACATGGGCATCGATCCACACCAGAAAGAATTTTCGAATGAAATTTATGAATTAATCCCTGTATTTTGTCGCGTAAAATGTTTATTCACATTTGTTTAATTCAAATACTACAGAATATCAAGCTAGGTTAGGTTCGGTACATTACGCCATGCAATTAATCCATAAAACTATATGTATTAATGTTAACAAACTAAATAAAATGAACAGTAAAGTAAACCATAGTTTTTAAAACTGTTTTCGTTACTAACTGGATGTATCCCCCAGGAATAACGATAAATTATTAATTTTCTATAAAGCAGAAACGGTTGCCATGATGTTCTTTAGCTTAGTGATTAATTAAAGATCATGGAGGTAATTATGTAATTACATACGTAATCATTTTATTAGCTCATTTCAAATCCAATATTTTTTTTGTATTTAATGAGATGGGAGGCAAACTAGCACACCCAAACCACCAGAATAGGGTTGCAAAAAAAGGTTTTTTTTCTGGCTTGAAAAAAACATGAAAAAAAACAGTTTTTTTTCTGAGGTATGTTTTTTTTCTAAAGTACGAAATCTCAAAATTTGCAAAATAGTTAATACTTTTATACGGTTTTTTAGACTTAATGTTAACTATTAAACGAATTTAATCAAATCCTTTAATTTCTGGTCTTCCATGGTGCTCGATTTTTTTTCATGTTTTTTTTTCATAATTCTGAAAAAAAAAACATTTGGTTTTTTTTCTATTTACAACCCTACACCAGAAGGATTGGAGTGCACCTCCATAATACTTTTTGTGTAGATAGTTAGATACATACATATTGACACTCCCGGGTCCAACGCAATAAAATTATATTATTTTAACTTTTTTTCCTACATCTGCAATTTTGCATGGATATCATTATAGGCTGTGGTTACGGATTTGACGCCCCAGGAAAACGGAGGTACTAGAACAGGTTCACTAGAACAACACTAAATTACCCTGCATTAGCTTATGTATGTTAAACAAAAAATATTGGCCTACTGTTTAATGTTATATGCTGTAGAATGGGAGTGACATTCATTGTGAATTTGTAACTTCAAACTCTAGTAAATCCATTCTGCTTTTTTTTGTAATCATCCTTAAAACCGAATCGATTTATCCGAGTTGAAGTTAAGCGACACAATTGTGTTAAAAGTCCGTATATTTATTATGTCGTTTTGTGAGTTTAAATCATTTTATTTCAGTAACAGCAGCTTAGATTTGACGAAACCCCTATAAAAAGTGACCATTTCAACACGGATCCATTTTATCCTAAATATCCGAATATCCGGATCCGGCAAATTTTAAGATCCGAAATATCCGGATCCGAAAAATCGGCGGATATTGCAAACCCTATACTTGGGGTACTGAACTTGTCTAAAAGGCAGTAAATATGAGAAATTTTGACAAATGTTAATAAGAGTTTTGAATGATTCACGGTTATTTTCATTAGACTTATATTGACCGGGATATAGACCGTGATTACCTTTTTGATTTTGTTTTTGAATGTTAATAACTTAAATTATAATAGCAGTATTATTCCCTATTATAGATAAAAATAATCGATATATCAGTCACAATTTTTAAATGGACATTTTCGGCCGCCTCCTAAGTATCTATGTGTATAATAATCTATGTTGAGTTCATTAGTGCTAAAGTTTGAGAAACACTGAGTGATAAAGTAATTACTTACGGTTTTCTTCCATTTTGTGAGTTTTAAACTATTTTTCCGTCTTTTTCGAGCATTAGCACCATCCCACAGCACGTCAGAGAGATGACTGACGCCGCGAAATCAAAATAATCGCATTTTAGTAATTTACCTCTGAACTATGCCAGTTGACACATACCTTGTGACCATGTTATTCCTATGCCAGTAACACAAATATGTGACTACGATAATTACGCCCGGCATAGCTAAAGGGCTTAGTGAAACGCTGCCGGCGTCGAACGTGTTAATTTTTATCAAAATAACCTGTTGAGATTTATTCATTTATTCAACATAACTACAATATAAATTTACAGCCGGAGCCAAAGCATTTATACTGGAAACATTATTACAATTGAATATACAAATCATATAGGAACGTAACGTACAAGAGATGACTCAACTATACCTTGATGATCATTATTATCAAATTATCATTAATATATGACTTGATTTCTAATTTTAATACAAAAGCTATAGAGCATATTGTCACTACTTTGAAAATATCTCGTATCTCATGCTTCTCCTCAAAGTTAAAACGCAGTAAGTCTATATGCATTCCATACATACTACAATTTTCTTTTCATTGACAGACGAAGATACAAGTTTTTTCAAAGTAGTGACAATATTGTGGGCATCAATTAGAATACAATATGAAATTACAGTCGTCAATTATTTGTAGCAATACAGAATTTGAGAATAAGAATCACCAAACTACCAAGCCACTAAATCAACCTACCAAATCCCATGAACCATTCAGAAAGTCAGTCGTTTCAAAAACGTGCGGGTCAAACAAACTTACCTTCTTTTAACGAATACATCCAACTCATTAAAATTTTGCGTCGTGAATAATCAAATGCAACACTTGTGATTCCAGTATGCATATGCATCAGGCAAGGCTAAAACTGGTAAATAAAAATGAAAATCCGGCTTCGTATATATATTATACTTACTTTTTCTTTGATCCCTTTGTCAATCTTGTTAGTGCACATTTTGCTTTTAATCACAAAAGATAATAACTAAATAGATAAATGATAGGATCTTTCTAAAGTAGCATTAAAATTAAATTAGAGTTAGAGACATTAAAATGAAAGTCCGTAAGTACTTTTGCTTTTGCACACTTTGCACTTTGTTTGACAGCTGAAATGACAGTGACAACGCAACTTTGATTTGGTCCGTATTGTAATGCGATGTCCATATTGTAATGCTAAAATTAGAAAAAAATCTTCATTTCGATGTTCGTTTTGCTTTGTTTTCATGCTAACGGTACTTACTTCTTACATTCGGTTTTTATTTCGCGCGATAGTCAAGGAGACAATATGATTATCACGCCTTTGCTATACTATGACTATGCTACTAGTGACAAAGCTAATGAACCGTCTACATTACTGTAGAACCGGCTACTTTCTTTGATAAGCGGTTGACCTAGTTAAAATAGTAATTTAAGTAAATATAGCAGGTCCAACAAATTTGTAACCCGAAAAAGGTGCCAAATTCAAATTATCTAAGGGTAATAAATATTTACCGCTTTTTCCTAGTGGACTATAGGTGTCGTGACCAACGCGAAACTATAGAGCCCCAAGAATATTCCCCTGCGGCAACACTGGCGGCGCCCTCTGGGTGGAGCCATAGTAAGTATCTCAAAGTTGTCAAACTACGTGCCACGTAGACATTCCACGAGGCGCGAGAAACGCGCCAGTACTTAAAAGTGTAACACACAGTGAAGTGATCCACGTGCTATCCAGATATTGCAGAGACGACTAAAGCTAAGTATTTATTTATACTTGGTGGCTCACAGTGGTGTAATGGTATCTCTTACAATTGTTTCCATATCTAACTAAAGGCTATTACCTCGATTATCTTAGTAACAGACAAGGCGCACTAAAGGTGCCACTAGGTGCCGAGTTGTCTATCTAAATAGTAAGTATGGTACTCAATCCTGGAAGACTAGTTCTCCAGAGGCGCAAGCAGACAAGGCACGCAAAAGGTGCCGGTAAGTGACAGGTAGACACACTTAGAATAAGCATGCATGCTCAATCATGGTGAGACCGCGGCGTGCTCGGCTCAGCCCGGGGGTCGAGGTCGCCGGGGGTCGAGGGGCACGTCGGCGGCGTACCTGGCTCAGCCCGGGGGTCGAGGTCGCCGGGGGTCGAGAGGTACGTCGACGGCTCACTGTTCTCAATCCTGGTAAGACTAGATCGCCAGAGGGTGAGGTGCAAGTCCACGGCGTGCTCGGCTCAGCCCGGGGTCGAGGTCGCCGGGGGTCGAGGGGCACGTCGGCGGCGTACCTGGCTCAGCCCGGGGGTCGAGGTCGCCGGGGGTCGAGAGGTACGCCGACGGCCCTCACTGTTATCAATCCTGGAAGACGAGTTCTCCAGAAGAGTCGGTATGATAGGTACGAGGGTGTTGACAGTTCAGCACGTCCTCACACCCGCCGAGCTCCAGATAGACGTGCCGTAGTGTGGCGGTACGTCTCGACTATCCACTTGGGCGTGTAGGCGTCCGAGGAAGATGTATTTGGTGTACCCTGTCTGGTTGAATAAGATCAATCCTTAGTATGAGTAGTATGACGATGATGTATGTTCTAAGGGACGGTTGTTAGGAGAATACCATATTCATGAGCACTTAAAACCCACAGATCACGGAGTGACAATCAGCCGCCGTAACATAAAAGCAAGCGAAGCAGATCAGAGGCTCACCTGGCCCCGAGAAGGTTGGGACAGCGTGAGCGTGGATGAGGAATCATCTATAGAAATGTCAGGTATGTATACCATGCATTCTGTTTGGTGGTCAGTATATATATTGACCACACACACACAAATAAGTTGCCATCCTTCTCCTTTACGGACTCGTAAATGTACCGTAGGCGGCTAGGAGAGGGGTGGCGACAATTGGTGGTTAGTGCTGGGATTGAACAGATATAGAATCAAGGCATAACCTAAAATGAATGCAAGGTATACTATCCTAACATTAAACGTATTATTCTAAGAAAAATAACATGTGTGTGTCAATAGTAACAAAAATTGCAAGATTTGTACTTTAAGTACACGTGCGGAATCATATAATTACAGGGTCTGGTTCAACATCAATTTTGGCTCATTTAGTTATGAAAGTTACTTCAAGAGCTCAATAAGTGAAGACTTTTAAGAATAAAGTAATTTCATTGACTGTGTAATACGGCAGGATATGAGAAAATACATCATGGCGTACTCTCTCGGCTAAAGGATGGTTTACTTACTTATAAGATACATTTTATTCCCCGTATAAGAAAAAAGGCTCAATTGTTATAAATAATGTTTAAAAAATAAAAGTATGAAGATTTCAGTATTCGTCCGAATTTATGAAATTAAAAATTCATTATTCAAAAATAAAAGGTCATGTTTTTGAACAAAGTTGCTTCAGTTGCTTCCGGGATACGTCACGAATACGTCTCTGATTGGCCAAAAGCGAAACATGGCGGCCATCGCGCCATCGCGGCGGCCATAGCACGAAGTAGTGTTGCTACAGTTACAGTAAGAAGATTACCCGAAATGTCGGGAGAAAATTACGACTCGAAAGGATTAACCGGATAACTTCAGTGAAGAGAAGAAATTATTTTACAAACGGATTCGACTTGGAAGGCAGTAATGAGAATTTTCTTATAAGATGAATGTGTAATTAAGTCAAACGGTCATACTGAACTGTGTATAGGTATAAGTCGGTAAGAATTTTGTCTTTGTGTTCGTAATTATATTGGATTGATTAGTATATAAGCTAGAAGATCTTTTCAGGGATAAGAAGAGAAGCACTAGCCTATGGTATACTGCAGGTATATCTTATAAGTCTTATAAGACAAGCGTAAAATAAGAAGGGGCAGAGGAATTTTCCGCTTTGAATTTTACTTGATACATGTGTGTTAAACTTAATTAGAATTAAGATTTTAGTATTAAGTATTTGTATAAAAGTAATAACGATGCATCTAAAAGGACCGAAGAAGAAACAAGTTACGGTTAGTTTATTCGTTAAATATGTCAGAAATCAGGGAGTTCTGACTAAGGCTGGCAACACTAATTCCCGTAGAGAATACGCTTTACTTTGAAACTTTGTTTACGGAGAAGCTGCAACAGCGCTGGTTCCCAAGAAGTTTGCATCCAGTTTATAGGTAAGATGCAGTTGTTTTGTACAATTTCAAGTGCTTTATAGAAGAATTAAATTGGTGAATGAGTACGATTATTGAAAATATGTGTATTTTACGTCATAAGAAGACAAAAACACGAACCGGCCTCCGTGAACCATCACGGACTCGACACATACCACCGAATTAGACGAGAAAAGAGAAAAGAAATTCCTCGGTAAGTTTTTAAATAACTACTTCGTCATCACATGAAGTTTGTTCAAAGAAAAACCAATCGTCAGCTAATTTGCCGTAAAGTTAGCGAAAACGACCTCGTGGTTTTTGCAAAGAAACATGGCGTGTTTAAAGTTCTAAAGTAGAAATAATATTACAGTCAATATTCAAGTTTTAACATCCGTATTACGTTTTATTAGAGATATCTTGAATATTTTGACATTGTACTTGTTATTGGCGAAGATTAACTTGGATGAAGAAATGTATTTGCAGCGAAGTCAAAATGGCGAATTCTAGTATTCTTTAAAAGTTTAGAGAAGCTTTTAACATCGTGAGATATTATGTTATGTATATCTCGCATATTTTTCCTGAACTCACAATGTTGTTTACTTATTCCTTAAAGAACTTTGAGAAAGTTTTTTTTTATGTTGATTGTGTGTATATGTGAATTAACATCTTCTTTACAGGTTTAGTATAAGAAGTGAATTTGTGTCAATAGTGTTCGTTAAAATACGTCATACAAATTAAATACAAAAATAAAACAAATGAGTAAGCTGAATGAGTGAAAGTGACAGTGCAAAGTTATATTATAGTTACCTGCGTGTAAACGTCAACGTTACTGACAAGCACTGATAAGAAGTGATAAGTCTTAACATAAATTTGAGTTCAATAACATGTCTGTGTGTATGTTATGTTTACAGATATTCCAATTTTCTTTAGTGATATTCAATTTAAAGTGAAATAATTTAAATTTGGAAATAAAAGAACTCATTAATTAAATTAATCTTAAAGTGAAAGTATTAAAGTTTCAAATAAGAGTCCTCATAAATTAAATTAAATTTTAATCTTTTGTTACTTTTAACTATTGAGTGTTGTTTTCCATAATAAGAATAGATTAATAAAAAATAAACAATTCCTCATTTCTAGTAGCATTCTAAAATAATTAAAGAAAATGTCAAAAACCTATCCTTGTGAAGGATAATTAAATAGACTTTTCCCAATAAGAGTGTTAATAAAAGATACTAGTTTATAGTATATATTTCTGTACCTTCCAGGACAAGATGGATGAGATTCTCTTAATCAGACTTCGAATCACCAGTGAAAAAATTGGTGCTGAATTGGAAACAATACCCAGTACGGTTCGGTCAGAAAACATAGGACAGGCTCAGGTCGTCTATAACAGACTGCAAGCTGCAGTGAATAGGCTCAACGCTAATTTATCAGAATACTTTCGTTTAGCTACAACTCCTGCATCAGATGAAATTTTCTTGATTAGTGGCCAGCAGCTTTTAGCAGAAGAGACTTTAGCAGAACTCAAGGCGAAGATCGACCAAGTCACCGTATCCCGTGAGACCCAGGAAAAGCCGCCTGAAGTGAATTCCTCTTGTCGACTACCGAAACTCCAACTACAGGTTTATAACGGGGATGTGCTTTCCTGGTGCGAATTTTGGGATAGTTTTAGCAGCAATATCGACTCAAGAAACTTACCTGATGTAGACAAGCTGTCTTATCTTAAAACTTCAGTGACGGGTGATGCTAAGAAAGCTATTGATGGCCTGCCTACCACTAACGGAAACTATAAGATAGCGGTCACTCTACTAAAGGAACGTTTTGGCAAGAAAGCTCATCTGATTGATGCCCACTATGCTACATTATACAAAATCGAAGCGGCAAAAAGCAGCGCAGAAGATTGTAGAAGAACTTTCAACGAGGTGGAGCGCAATCTTAAAATCCTAGAGTCTCTTGGCGAAAACACCAACCACAACCATCTTCGTTTCATGATTTTGGAGAAATTTCCTTCGGATTTAATATACGAAATAAAGTTGAAAATTCAGAATGAGTCCACACAAGAACTCCGGGAACAATTGAATAAAATTATCACTGCAAAGGAAGATGCAGAGAGAATTGCTGGAAGGAAACGATCACATGAGGTAGATGACAGCACTGTCGGTACCCTGCATGTGAACGCAAAGCGTGCGAAGAGAATGCATCATTTCCAACAGGGAAATAATACCTCAAATACTCAACATTATCAAGGAAGTACTAATAGAAAAGGACTAAATAGAAAAGGAAAATTTCAAAGGGCCAATGAACCCAAAAAAGGAAGCAAACCGAGCGTATCTAATGTTGCAACATCTGCTAACAGATCTGCAACTGTTAACCCAAAGGAAAAAGGGAAAATCTTAGGTTGTATATTCTGCAAAGGCAAACACCGCAATTATACGTGCCAGGACGCTTCTACTTTAGAGGAAAGAAAGAAGCGGTTGACCGGAAGATGCTTTATATGCTTTAGGAAGAATCATCTTGTAAAGGACTGTAAGGAAAACTGGACTTGTAGACTTTGCCCAGGAAAGGAAAGGCACAACATGGCCTTATGCCCTTCAAATTTTCCAAAGGATCCCAAAACAAAGAAACAGTCTTGACTATTTCAGAAAGAGGAATCACCACTCTACAGACAGCTGTTGTTTATGCTAACCCCTTAGGTGATAAGAATAATGTATTGTGTAAATACCGTTTAATTTTAGACCCAGGGTCTCAACGTTCTTATGTCACATTTCAAGCGGCCAAGGAGTTGAAGCTTCCAGTCGAAGAAGAAAGTCTCTTGACAATTTTCACCTTCGGTGAAGATCCTCCGAAGGAAATACATAGTCCTATAGTGATTCTACAGTTAGTAACTAGAACAAATAAGAAGATAGTTATACAAGCTAACTGTGTCCAACGCATTTCAAGAGGATTCATCCCAAATGTCAAGTTACGGGGCGTACCCGAGTCTTATGTACTGGCGGATGATGGTTCTGTAAGCGGACAGGTGCAGATTCTAATCGGAAACGACTACTACTTTAACATTATTTATGAAACTAAGATACAACTAGATAGTAACTTGTTTCTAGTGGATTCTGCCCTTGGATGGATAGTCAGTGGCAAGACGGAACCACAGCTTGAAGAGGAATCATATGTAGTGACTTATGCTCAAACTTGCATTGAAACGAAGCTTCATCAACCAGATTCACCTCTTTGTGATGGAGACATTAAAAACCTTTGGGAATTGGAATGTATAGGAATTTGTGATTCACCTAAAGCAACAAGAAAAGAAGAAGCTATTAAAAATTTTAATGAAACTACAGTAAAAATTAACAATAGATACACGGTAAGCTGGCCATGGATAACTTATCCGCCTGACTTACCTAATAACTTTGGAATCGCCTTTGGGCGTCTGTCAAGTTTACTGAAGCGCATGGACCAAGAAACCTTAATGTCATACGACGATACATTTAAACAACAATTAGCTAAGGGTATAATAGAAGTCGTACCCACATCAGGAACGTCAACTGGTAACGCTATTCACTACCTACCCTTCCATGGAGTACGTCATCGAGGAAAACCTATGCGAATCGTGTATGATGCTAGTTCCAAGAGTAACAAGAACACCAAGAGTCTGAACGAGTGCTTATACAGAGGACCACTCATGCTTGAAGACCTTACAGGGTTACTCATCAAATTCAGGACACATCACATAGGATTGACGTCCGACATAGAAAAGGCGTTTTTACAGATGGCATTACACGAGAAGGATCGTGACGTTACCAGATTCTTATGGCTTAAAGATACCTCTAAACCAGTATCTCAGGATAACCTACTTTACCTAAGATTCTGCAGAGTTCCATTCGGCGTGATATCTTCACCGTTTCTACTGAATGCGACTATTAAAGAACATTTAAATAATGCAGAAGATCAGCATGTCAGGCAGAAAGCGAATGACATATACGTAGACAACTTTGTTTCAGGCTGTAGTACTACAGCTGAAGCAATAGAGCTTTACAAAAGTTTAAAAGGATCTTTTCAAGATATTTCAATGTCACTCAGGGATTGGAGTTCTAACTCCGAAGAATTCATGAAGATGGTCCCTGATACATGTAAAGAAAACAAGATAAAAGTACTTGGCTTAGAGTGGGACATAAAAAAGGACACCCTCCAGCTGAAGCCCAACCTCCAAGAGGAAGCAGTCACAAAAAGAGGAATACTGAAGACTATCGCATCAATTTATGACCCGTGCGGTTACGCGGCACCTCATACATTATCAGCTAAACTTTTTCTGCAAGTACTTTGGAAGGCCGGAGTATCTTGGGACTCACCATTATCAAGCGAGCTAACAGAAGAGTGGAACATCATCCGACAGAACCTAGAAGTCATAGGAAAGGTATCGGTGGATAGATGTTACATGAAGACACCAACGGAAGCGAATTACCAACTGCACTGCTTCACAGATGCTTCACTACAAGCCTACGCAGCATCGGTGTTTCTAGTCTGTGGCTCGAAGAAAATCTTTATCATGGGTAAATCCCGTCTGATACCAACCAAGGATCAAGATAACCTCAAGATACCCCGTCTAGAACTTCTGGGAGTACTGATAGGCTGTAGACTGATGAAGTTCGTCCTTAAGTTTCTGCAACAGAAAATAGTAAGACAAGTCTTATGGACCGATAGTCAGATTGTCATCGAATGGTGTAAGTCTAACAAACTACTTCCTCCCTTCGTTGCCAGACGAGTAGAAGAAATCAAGACAAACAAAGACCTGGAGATAAGATATCTACCATCAAGCTTGAACCCAGCAGATGTAGGCACAAGACCCCTTCGTGCAGAGGAGGATAAGGAGAAATGGCTGAATGGTCCGCAGTTTATAACAGAAGATCCACAGAAATGGCCAACCACATCCGGCAGTGAGCCAACCAGTTCTCTTCTGACAGGGGAGGGTCTTGGGTTCCAAGAAGACATAGAGATGGTCGATAAAGAAGATCCAGTTGTTAATGTCAACCCGATGAAAACGGAGGAAATTATAACACCAAATGAAGTGATAGGAAATAATCAGTCAACAGACGACAAGCTTCATAAATTAAAAGAAATTCAAGCTAAATATTTTCCTCTAGAGGTAGAAGGAAAAGAAACCAATCTAAGTCGAAACTTAGGAGTATTCAAGGACATTGATGACCTATTGAGATGCAAAGGTCGTATGAAAAACGCAAACTGGTCGTTCGACAAACGATACCCTATACTCATACCAAAAGAGTCAGATTTCACGAAGAATAGGATCAATTGGAAAGTTGGGAAAATAGTATCTTTAAAGGAAGGCGCCGATGGTTTATGTAGAGTAGCCACGGTCCAAGTAGAAGATACAATATATACAAGATCTATCGCGCATCTCTACCCGTTAGAGATCGAAGATGGAGAGGAACAGTGTAAACAAACGTCACATGAAGAAAGCGTAGAAGAATCTGTACAGGTTCCTGACGTCCCACATCCAACAAGAAGGGACGACGTGATGAAAGAATCCACTAACGACGTTCTTAAGACTTCTGAGCAGAAATCTTATCAATTAACAGAATTAAACGAGTCAGAAGAAATACCGTCTGATTCAGTCTTATTAGAGCCTGCATCTAGTCAGTTACACGAGCCTGAGCCTAAGTCCATACCCGAACCAGACCCACTCGCAGTCAAAGACATGACGTTCTGCGAGAACACTGATCCTGAAACGCACCACCTAGAGAACATCGCGTCGGCTGAACATCACGACGAGTCCAGACCTAAGAGAGCAGCGGCGCTTCGTGCTCTTGAGAAGATTAAGGAGTGGACCAGCAACTTAGTCGCAGTTTTGCTGCCTGTAGTGGGGAGTGTCGCGACCAACGCGAAACTATAGAGCCCCAAGAATATTCCCCTGCGGCAACACTGGCGGCGCCCTCTGGGTGGAGCCATAGTAAGTATCTCAAAGTTGTCAAACTACGTGCCACGTAGACATTCCACGAGGCGCGAGAAACGCGCCAGTACTTAAAAGTGTAACACACAGTGAAGTGATCCACGTGCTATCCAGATATTGCAGAGACGACTAAAGCTAAGTATTTATTTATACTTGGTGGCTCACAGTGGTGTAATGGTATCTCTTACAATTGTTTCCATATCTAACTAAAGGCTATTACCTCGATTATCTTAGTAACAGACAAGGCGCACTAAAGGTGCCACTAGGTGCCGAGTTGTCTATCTAAATAGTAAGTATGGTACTCAATCCTGGAAGACTAGTTCTCCAGAGGCGCAAGCAGACAAGGCACGCAAAAGGTGCCGGTAAGTGACAGGTAGACACACTTAGAATAAGCATGCATGCTCAATCATGGTGAGACCGCGGCGTGCTCGGCTCAGCCCGGGGGTCGAGGTCGCCGGGGGTCGAGGGCACGTCGGCGGCGTACCTGGCTCAGCCCGGGGGTCGAGGTCGCCGGGGGTCGAGAGGTACGTCGACGGCTCACTGTTCTCAATCCTGGTAAGACTAGATCGCCAGAGGGTGAGGTGCAAGTCCACGGCGTGCTCGGCTCAGCCCGGGGGTCGAGGTCGCCGGGGGTCGAGGGGCACGTCGGCGGCGTACCTGGCTCAGCCCGGGGGTCGAGGTCGCCGGGGGTCGAGAGGTACGCCGACGGCCCTCACTGTTATCAATCCTGGAAGACGAGTTCTCCAGAAGAGTCGGTATGATAGGTACGAGGGTGTTGACAGTTCAGCACGTCCTCACACCCGCCGAGCTCCAGATAGACGTGCCGTAGTGTGGCGGTACGTCTCGACTATCCACTTGGGCGTGTAGGCGTCCGAGGAAGATGTATTTGGTGTACCCTGTCTGGTTGAATAAGATCAATCCTTAGTATGAGTAGTATGACGATGATGTATGTTCTAAGGGACGGTTGTTAGGAGAATACCATATTCATGAGCACTTAAAACCCACAGATCACGGAGTGACAATCAGCCGCCGTAACATAAAAGCAAGCGAAGCAGATCAGAGGCTCACCTGGCCCCGAGAAGGTTGGGACAGCGTGAGCGTGGATGAGGAATCATCTATAGAAATGTCAGGTATGTATACCATGCATTCTGTTTGGTGGTCAGTATATATATTGACCACACACACACAAATAAGTTGCCATCCTTCTCCTTTACGGACTCGTAAATGTACCGTAGGCGGCTAGGAGAGGGGTGGCGACAATAGGTATTCAAATGAAACAAAACTTTCATAAAAAGTTGTAATCAAATATTTAATAAAAATATAAATCTTTATACATAATTATCAAACGTAAATAAAATACAAATTAATTAGAACTTAGCACCGGTAATGAGATTCAGACATATTACGACTAATTATTAATATAAAAAAATCCCTACCAGTAACTACAAAACTTTCATATTTTTCATTTCACCCAGCTACCCTACCTACCCAAACAAACATTATCAATTTATCACATTATTCATTCCCCTATACACATAATACGGCGACTTACAACTAAGGCGACTAAGGCATCGGTAGGTACCTACATAAAAGAAGTAATGCATAATTGCATACTGCGAAAGCGTTTTTCTTCTTTCATTTTTCATTTCAACAACAGCAGGCATCTCATAGAAGACTGTTATTTTAGAGACCCCAAACTTAGATTAGCGTCCAGCCCTAAAAAAAAATGGTTCCGCTTCGCATTTGAGCGCAAACCTTGTTTCAACGCTCGAGAGATACTACCAGCAGCCTACCACTAGTACCTAAGGGGTCTCTCTCATTTTAATGTAATCTATAACTGTTCTGAACCTACTAACTAACGCACTGGGTACTGTGTTACACACACATAATAACTACAACTTATTGAGTTTTGCAAGGCATGACGGCGCCGCCGAACTCCTTCTCCAAAAACTTGGCGACGGACAGACAAAGCGCGTCGTTGTACGGAGCTGCCACCACTTGGATACCGATGGGGAGACCTTGGCTGTTCACGCCTAGAGGAACCTGTGGACAAGTTGATAGAAATGTCAGTCGTGGGAGGTTTTATAAATGACTGAATTGACACAGAAGGACTGTGAGCGATCAGCTACCATCTGCCACCCCTTAGTTTTACGTTAGGGAAATGCTTTTACGCATGTCGCCCGGTCCGGGGAACCAGGGGCAAGCGCGGATCCAGCTTCGTGCCCAGGGGGGGGTCACGTGGTAAAGGCCCGGGGCCATAGCTGGGCATTAACTCGTTAATCCGTTAATCGTTAATTAACGAAGTTAACATTTCGATTAACGGATTAACTTTTAAGTTAACTTGAAAAAATGTTAACGGACTCGTTAACTTCCGTTAAATTTCTCCGAGTCCGTTAATCGTTAATCTAGTAGGGCACAGGCGCCATCTGCGCTGCGAAAAACACGTTCTGAACGCTACTATAAAAGCCCGAAGTACGACAAATCCTATGATTTGCCGGTAAATCCTAGGTTTTACCGATGTCGATTGCTAAAAGTCCGAAATATTACCTAAAAAAGTATTCTTCACGTGGATTTGCTTTTACTAACTTTGATTCGGTGAATCCTAAGCTTTACCATGGCGACTGTTGTCGAGCAAATTCGAGCCCTATTTACGACCACATTCGCTTCCCTAGCCTCTACCGCCCAAAGTGCCACAACAGTCCCGTCACCGCCAGCATCTCTCCTGACACAGCTCTTGGCAGTAGCTCAGGCGATCACTGCAGCCTAGAGTTCAATAGGCTAGCTGTACTTCGGCCTTTTACAGAAATATAATACGTTATATTGGATACTGATGCAACTAAATATTTAAAGAAAAGTTATTTTTTTTTTTCACGTGTTAACGGATTAACGATTAACTTTAACTTACGTTAAATTTGTCGAAATGTATCGCTTTAACGATTAACGAAGTTAACTTTTTTAGTAACGGATTAGCGATTAACGAAGTTAACTATTTGATTAACGGTGCCCAGCTATGCCCGGGGCCCTAGGGGGGTCACGTGGTCTATTTGTATGGCCAACTTACATGCATCCGCGCATGACCAGGGGCGATGACGGACTAACCAGCCTAGGACTACCGTCAAAAACCACCAACGAATTCCATTTCCGCCTTGGGTAGAGTGTCACAAGGCAAGAGTCACTATAAGGTCTATAAGTATTCGACCACGTACAAAGTTTTGCCTATCTACTCCACTATCTAATCCACTAACTACCATCTTCCGATTGCCCCCGCAGTGATGGACGTTAATTCGCAATAGTACATGCTAAAGACTTCTTTACCTGAGTAGCAGGACACCTGAGGACGTTGATAGCGGCCCAGTAGGAGAAGTTGTAGGGCCGCAGGAAGCAAGAGTAATGGTGGGGGGCCGCATGAGGAGCGCTCGGCATTAGTAGGACTCCATTGTCACCAAGTTTTGCCTGTTGAAAGTATAAAAGGATGGTGAATAAATAGGACTTGTTAAAATTTTGCAAGTATTTTGGCGCCACCTGTTTATGGTAATATGATGGCACTATGATGGTAATATAAAGCGGTTCTGATAGACCAAAACGACAGCTAAGGATCGAATCTATCATGGTCTCATCATCATCATTATTTTACATACATTATTATGCACCCACTACCGAGCATAGGCATCAAAGTCTCAGTATGACCCCCTCCCCCCTCCCCCTTACGCTGTGACGTAATGGGTGACTTTTTAATACAACAATTTAACACATGTAAAAAAATGTATGTTTAAATGTACTACTTAGTACGTCAATTATTCAATCGAAAAAAACTCATGAAACACCTAAAAAGTAAAAAGATTTTCAATTCTAAACTTACCAAAAGATCCTCCTTCCATTGTTTGGTCAGGTTTTCAGCCCAGTTGGGATACAGCGGCATAACCTGCGTTTCTAGCAACCGGATGACCGCTGACAAACCGTGCTTGCTCAGGCAAAACATCTGAAACAACATGTAATTTTTAAATCATACAGTGATTCTTAAAAAGCGGGTATTTACTTAAATCAAGTACCTTATGACCATCTAAATCCAAAACATCAGCCAGACTTCACTATTAGTGGGGTTTTATTAAGATCCTTTCAGGGTCAATCACGTGACCGACGGCAAGTGAAAATAAATCATATCACAAAAACATAAATCCTGGTCACGACACCAAATTGTAACGAACTAAAAAACCTTTCCCCAAAATCGCAAAAAAGACAATTGCTGTTAAGTATCTAAGATTAACTTCAGTTAAGCGATATCAAATCTCACCCTAAGGAACTCCACAAAGCCGTTGGCTCTTGTTATTGTTGAAGAGGTTGGCGCAGTTGTGGGGCTCCTTGCTCACATCTCTTACATATGAACCATTGAGATTATTGGAACCTCATCACTCACCCATCTAAGGAACTCCACGAAGCCGTTAGCTTCGCTCTTGTTATTGTTGAACAGACTGGCGAAGTTATGGGGCTCCTTGCTCATCCAATAAGACCATAACTGGTACATGTGGTCGAAGCCCTCGTGGTGGTACGGCTGCGGACTGTTCTCTGGGGACACTTCCTTGCTGATCTTTGTTACTGCACTGTGGAAGAGTAGGTAGGGGTTGCAGGTAATAAGTATTTGTAACATCTAATGTTTGACTGACTTTATTGGTATTAGTTTAATATATGAGGCGTTCCATATCATGTGCAATAAAAGCTTTTTTTGCACAAGTATCCATATTCAAGTCAAGCCATATTTTTTATGACTCACGTGTTTAAATATGAAATAATTTAACATACAGGGTGTTTCAATGAACGTAATACATGTTTTTCAAACGTCTTCCTATTGCTAAAACACTGTTAGGTTACGTCATACGTGTTGTTTAACTAGTTAATAATAATTAATATCATTGCTTTCCTAAATCCTGTTATTTTAGCCACAACATGGTTACCCTACCTAGGATGTTAAGAGAAAATAGTTTAAACCTAGTTTTGTAGTATAAACTCACCTTTTTGTTTATCTAGACTGACATTTTATGAATAAAATGCATTCTGACATGTTACTTGTCACAATAATCAACACCGTGATAACTGATAAGACACCTACAACTGACGTCATGCCATGACGTCACATTGAGTGACCACACTTCAAGAATTGGATTTATTTATTTTGTTTGAAAATTATCAAAATTTAATTACGTAGAATTTTAAGACCTGGATACGTGCATAGAGCCGGAATCACGTATTTTGTATTACGTTAATTGAAACACCCTGTATGTCCTTTATTTTAGGTACTTACTTAGTCATAGCGTCCCTAAGTTCCGGCCTTATTGAGCTTACTCGGCAGTCATTAGATGTTTCCATGTAGTAAAACTTAATGTCCTGAAAAAATGCATTTGTCTATTACCTCTATTAATAGTTAATGATACACTCTATGCTATGGTATTAAAATACATGCCCCGACAAACAAAAGATGAATTGATAAGATCGAAAATCACTTATATTCTTAGCAAGCGTGTACAGATTTTTATAATGAGGACTATTAGGAAGGTATGTTGTTTTTATAATATTTGTACTTACCTTGATATCAATATTACGATCTAACTTTAGAAGAGGGGCTTTATCTCCCGCGATGACTTTGGTCAAAGGAGCCAGGTCCTCGACATGCTTGGTGATAAAACCGAGACTGAACATGGATTCCTCATCGCCTTTATGGAACATTACTCCTGGAAAGCAATTAATAAAGTCAATGAACACATGGGATTAACTTAATTATTATTATGCTATTATATACACCGTGTTTCACTTAACACTAAAAACCTGAAAACAGTTTGTTCAGAATCGAGAGTAGAATCGAATGAGATATATCTTGATGGGGGTAATATTTTTATTTAAATTTGTATTATTAGTTATTTTTTACGTGCCTATTCTATTGTACTCGTAAGACAACATTGTGTATATCGCATTGCTAGAGGTTGTTTACCTTTTTCAGTATTTAGGGGTATTAATACTGGCTGGTTACTTGGACGATTATTTTTTCCGCTACGAGTTTGACGTTGTTTGTCAGTTTAATCTTAATGTTTATCATAAGTCACAACAAATTGAACTCGTACCTAATTACAACCTTGTCATTTTGGATATTGGGTTTAAATTTGCTTACTGCTACAAAGCTTTCAAGTGTTTTACAGTGACAGCTTAGCTGTCTATTGGTAAGCCTTATGTCGTTGCAGTAACGTACACAAATAAATAGTTTTATGGTTTATGGTGGAAGTTAGCAATTATTTTATTGAGTGTAGAGCTAAAAGTCAAGTAGAACTGTACAGAAAATTAAAAATTCAATTAAAAAAAAAGTAACCATCAGATTAAAAGATGAATACTCTAGATGAGTTTAAAAAAATAAAAATCAGTTGGGGTGTCTGAGGTTTTGAGTGTTACCGGAAACACGGTGTATAATAGGTAGCGAGTTATGTTGTTGGGAATTAGAAATTAGTTTCCTAAGAAAGATTATGGGTAGGTATTTACATTTGGTGCCGTGACCAGGATTAAAATAAACTTCTAAAGATCCAAGAACCTTTGAATAAAGGTCGAATATATAATCGTCTAAATGTCTATTTAGTACATTCTGTTACAATGAGGAGGCACACTGACATTTTATCCCGCCAGGCGGCGCCTGTGCAAGTGTCTAGGCAATCTAGGCATGTCACTGTCATTCATATGTGTGAGAGAGAAAAAAATATCTTCTCACTCGCACGTATGAAATTATCTGTGCAATGGACTAATCTTTGAGTGTGCCTCCTCATTTTGAAGGTACCTCTGATATTTGTGGTTCCAGCAGTAGTGTGGTGTCCGAACAAGCCACAGTAGAAAGCCGGCATGCGGGTGGATCCTCCCAAGTCAGAGCCTAAGAAAATACGATAATTACAGTGGGAAATGTGACTTTGTATTACTTTTCTAGGTGGAGAAAAGGGTACCTAATCGAAGAAGAGACATCATCATCATCCTCCTTGCGTTATCCTAGTATTCGCCAGGGCTCATGGGAGCCTGGGGACCGCTTTGCCAGTTAATCTCAATATTTGCCGTAGGTACTAGTTTTACGAAAGCGACTAGCTGTCATCTGACCTTCCAACCCAAAGTGTAACTACTTAGGCTTTATTAGTCCGGTTTCCTCATGATGTTTTCCTACGTCGAAAAGTGACTGGCAAATATCAAATGACTTTTCGGAAATAAGTTCCGAGAAACTCATTGGTACGAGCCGGGGTTCCAACCCGCGACCTCCAGATTGAAAGTCGCACGCTCTTAGCGCTAGGCCACAGCCCTTTGATCTAAGCAGAAACTATAAAGTATACAAATTGCTTACACAAACTGATGGGCGTCGCGTAGCTGGCAGTGAGGGCTGCCTCAGCACCGCTTGAACCACCGGGCGTTCGACCAGTGTGATGGGGGTTGTTCGTCATCCCGTACACCGGGTTACGGGTTTCACTCCTGTTGATGAAAATGAAAAACACATGTTGATGAAAATAATATATTAGGGTTTTAAAGAGCTGGCACCGTATTAGTGGCCACTGGCCAGTGTCTTCAGGCTAGAAGGGTTAGGTCACACGTCACAATTTATAAAACCTCACTTTCTGAGAGTTTAAAGGACATCACTTTCTGAGAATTTAGAGCACATCATTTTTTAGGGTCTGAGCTCAGATTGTTGCTTTTACGATAACAAGTTTTTTTTTATCTTTTAGCTTTTAGGCATAGGTACAAGGGTTTTCCTAAAGTGAACTAAAGAACTAATATGGCTCTGCGATCCAAAGAGGATCAAGTCCTCCAAAACGAGAGCAAGCCACTTATCCCGATCCTGCGCAGATTCCGGCCAATTACCGGCTGGTAGCTGACACAAATCCGCCATCACACTGTCTCCCCAGCGGTATCTGGGCCGACACGCTGGGTCTTCCCAGATACGCCCTCTTAGCCCGATCCTCTACCATTCTTAGTAGGTGGCCGAACCAACCAAATAAAGTGGACACATTGAGAAAAAAAAACTTTAAATACCTCTAAGGTACTTACCAAATCAGTAACTCTGGCAGATTAGTAAGTGCAACTGGTATAGCCCCAGCGGCCTTCAGCAGCACTACAGCTTCGCTGTCCTCATCAGCTCGGAGCTCGCGCCGCGACCAAAGCCCCAGGGTGTAGCGGAAGCCTTTCATGGCCTGACTCTCCTTGGCTGTGAAAGGAACTCCTGGGGAAATACAATTTTATGAGAGAGAGGACAAGAGAAAAATCGTTATCATGACCTACCATGACTCAGTTCATTTCATATTAGGAATATTTTAATCATGAAACCACTAAAAAGTTATAGGTAGTGATGATTCAAGGTATCAAAATGTGATGGCAATAGGAAAGACCAGAGGAGAAGAATAGTTAGGAAACTTGTCAAAGTTGCAGATCTTACCTTTTGCTAGTTAGATACGTTTAGGCGAAGTTAGTGATTGTTCCTTTTCGATCATAAGGTACCTAGCTGATGTAATGCCAAGCCATGTAATGTAATACCCTCCAAAAAGTAAGGAGAAAGACGGGTCCTGAAGTCCATTTCACAAATTAATTGATGGCGGATTTTTGTACAAACCTAGGAAAGGTTTCTTAGCTGCTATCTCCTCAGAAATTCCAGCTGCTATGAGGTTGTCGACTTCCCTAGCTTCTGCTAATGCGGCTTCGAAGCGGTCTTCCGTTATTGCGTTTATTATAGGATTCACCTAAAACAGAAAAACGAATTTGACTGAACAGCTGGTGACGTCCTCGCACAACGTATTGTCAACATTGCGTTGCGATATAGCGAGGGAATGCCGCCAGCATCTTTGGTACAATGCCTTGAGCGCCTATTATGAATTAGGTAGCTAAAGTTGTAGGTATGCTCAGTCTTAAGTTTCTAAGTATATGTAACTTATGTCTTTAGACCGAAATGATTGACAAACTTAGGCATATAAAATTATTCATAACTACCTCCCGAGGAAACAACGTAAAATATGTTATGAAATGAAAAACATACAATAAATAATTCGTGACAAGCAGAAATCTGACAACACAATAGCGATATCGTCATATATCTACTAATATACAGACAGTTCAGGCAAAAACTTTTCCGAATTAATTGGCATGGGAAAGATTAGGTGCACATACGAAGTTTCAGTACCTACCAAGATTTCAAATACAAATAAAACGAAACAAAACAGTTCTCTTTCACATACCAACATATACCTAGGTAGATACGTGTACCTAATATATACCCTGATGAAAACTTAACCTGCGCGCGCGTCTATCGGCTACGTTGCTCCCTTAGCATCAAATGATTCGTAGATACACGATGATTTGTTGGGTACCTATTGACTGGGACGTGTATAAAAAATCTTTCACTCAGAAACTATAGAGCATTCATTAAGAAATGAGATTCTGCTTTTTATATTGCACCCATTCAGGCCCAATAACGTCTGTCTTAGGTGCTCCCAGACAGGTTATAATAAATGTTATATGACATTGTTGAACAGTATTAGCCAGTATTCTAGTCAGTGTGGGAGCACCCTAACCGAGTGAAAAGCGAAGATTTTTTTTTTCATAAGGTACAGGAGGAGAGTTAATTGTGCTTGTGCTCCATGTGCATATTATAAGGATATAAGGATCCTTAATAGAAAACCAATAAAATAGTAAGTATTACCTCTTTTATCCTTTCAATAACAGCCTTTACCAAATCTTCAGACTTCAACTCTTTTTCTCTAATTTTCCGAGCCAAGGTCACCGTGCTTTCAGCCAGGAACGCGTGTTTCTTGCTCAGGTCCGGAATGGACTGTTTCTTGCCGTCCCAGTACAGGCCGAAGAAAAAGTCGATCATCTTGTCTATGAACACTCGGACGCAGGTGAGGAACGACTTCAATGTTGTGCAAGGCATTTTGGGGTCGCGATTCTGTAAAAAAAACAGTTTTGATTTGTAATTTAGACTTAAGACACACTGCTGGGGGCGATTCTATAAATATGTATAATTTAAATGCTGCCAGCGTCTTCGGTACTATGCCACAGGGGCCGTTTTTAGATTTACTTTAGTTTAACTTTAGTTTTATTTAGGTTAATTTAATTTTTATTTTATTTCATTTAAATGGTTATTTATGTTAAATATTATGCCTTTGTATTTAAATGTCTACATACATATAATCACACCTGTATCTCATAAAGGGGTAGGCAGAGCACACGAACTACTAAGTTTCAATGCCACTCTTGGCAAAAAGGGGTTGAAAGAAATCCAAATGGTGGCATTTAAATGTCTAGTACTTAGTGGAGATATAATAACAAAAAGTAGTTACGATAGTCACGATATCGAGCGATCTATATCATCCCATTGGGGGTCTACCATGAAAACCAAAATTTCTCTAATTGAGGGTTCTCTTCTCGTAACACAAAATCAGATCTTTATCTCACCCTCAATAGAGGTACCTCTTTCGAATGACGCAGTTATTCTAAGCGCCTTTGTCGCATATTTAATACAGCCATTCGGAGGTCAAGGTGCAGGCAGCGTTTGTCAGTCAGCAGTTCAACAGACTTTGACCGCAACCACAAACAACCACAAAAGTAAGAATGAGCCACAGACAATTACAGGTTGCAAGCCTGTTATTATTATTATGCTACTAGGAGTTCACACAACTACATTCTTAGACAATTTTAAATTATACCTACAGAAAGTATTCAAAGCAAGCATTATGCAATATGCTAAATAACACACTCGTTTCGCGGCATTTTTATAATGTTACTTTAGATCGAGACAAGATAAATTAAAGACTGATTGCGATTTGCAAAAAACATCTGATCATTAATTTTTTGTTAATAAATAATGATTATAAGAAAAATTGTTTATTTCAAATGAATATTTGCATGGGTACTGTTTTTGCTGACCTCCTAACTCCAATGCAATGCCTGTTATGTGGAGGAAATAATAATGATTGTCATGGTGTCATGTTTGACATCTGAAGACGCCTTACGCCTAACCCAAGCCTTAAACGGCATAGTATGCGGGAAAGCCGGGAAATTTCGATGTCATTTTAGTGGGTAGAGTCATCCCTTCCCCCATTTTAGGCCCACCACAGCCCCGTGGGAACGATGCATTCCCACAACAATCGATCTATTGGGAAACGTCCGGTCGGAAGGCCCAGGGTGGCTAGCCGAATGGCATAATCGCTCACGAAACGCTCACGAAACGAAGCGCTAGTAGATATCTATCTCTATCGCGCTTGCGTATTGGCGCGACAGAGCCAGCGGCGTATCGCTTTCGTTTGGCGTCGGAGAAATGCCATTCGGCTACGGGGCCAGGTACTAATGGATCGACGAGGTCCAGAAATACCTGTGTGACCTTCAAGCGACTGAATGCGTTCAGATCGCACAGGACAGGAGCGAATGGCGAAGTCTAGTGTCGGACGCCAATATCCATTTCGGGTCACTGAGTCAGCACTTACTGCGTAAAGTATTCAGTAAGTATAAGCTCAGAATATACATATGTACAATAATAAAACTAGTACAAGTATAAGGTCAACTTTGTTGTGATGGCTAATCATCAAATTAACGGTAATTATTATTCACTAGTCTTTCTGACATACATTTAAGGGTGCGCAAACGCAACCCACATAAGTCATCGACCTCTTACGACAGCAGACGTAAACGTTAATCGTTACGTTACGTAACCGTTACGCACGGTGTAACGGAACGTGAAATAGCGGGTTTGGACTTAATTTGGTTATTCGAAAATTATGCGACCGACGAAAAAGGTGCAGAAATACTGCCAGTTGGGTCATAGTCAAGTTTTTTTGTTACCTACCTGCAAAAGTTACTGGCAGTGATTTCTTACAGTTTTTTTTAAACCACATCGTCGCATGATCTTAAGCCCAAGTAGCCTATGGACACCTGCAACTCATAAGGTGTGGGTAATAGAACTCGTAGACCCTCGGAAAAAACTTGAGACCTCGGATCGTGGGATGATTTTGAAAGTTGCTAATATTTGCTACTTATACCAGAAATTATGAACATGTGACCCCATGAACACTCGTGACTGCACCAATAACAACATCTGTAAACGATGCTATATGACATGTAGTCTTCACCAAACCCAGTACTTTTTGCTACTTTTAAATTTACCCTACCATACAGCCACATAAAATAAACTCCATGCTCCCTTTTGCTAAAGCTCTTCTATTGTAGGTAAGAGTAGTAGATCTTTGCAATTTTCTAAATTACCCCGAGACCCCTAGTTCCCCTACATGGCTCCTTCCTGGTTTCCGTTTAGACCGTCAGGTAAAATATATAGATAACTAATGCTGGATAAGAAAGACGTACTAATATTTCTAAAATCCCACATTTTTGAGGTAACCTTTCTATGTTTTTAGGCGGTTACAGGTAGGTCAACGGAGTCAAGGTTTTTGACTGACACACGCCGCAAAAAATATAAGAGAAAAATAGGTAATGTAAAGTAATTACCTACTTCATTTGTATCATAAACTTACACCGTTGGAACCATGTAAAATGTACAGTAGTTACAGTACCTATCGGCATAAAAAAAAACAAATATATCTGGACATTAGACGTACTATTGTATGGGTGATTCTAAGTTAAGAGGTAATACGTTGTATGGAGAGACGGCGCGAACTTTTTTGTTGTTTTTTACCTATTTGTTTATTTGTATTAGTTAAAACTGCCAATTTGAAGTGTTTACAAAGAGGACCAGTCAATTTATTTGTTTTATCGTGTTTTATCAGCGACCAGGGGAAATACTCAGTCCAGGGGAGATACTGTTGCACAGGGGAGGATACTTTGTGACCAGGGAAGAGACAGTTGTATGAAAAATTTAGTTTTATTTTTTAAGAATTAACTCTATTTATTGTTTTTATTATAATTATTGATTATTTATACTCAAACTTTACATTTCATAACATTCTTACAGCAAGAAAAGTGATAATTCCTTAATGAGTTGTCTTATTTTTCACTTCTCCATATTATCCATTAAAACAAAAATAATTTGATTGTACAATCAATAGGCAACAAGTAAACAAAAACCTATCATATTAATATCAGTATTAAACCTTTTTAGGGTTCCGTAGTCAACTAGGAACCCTTATAGTTTCGCCATGTCTGTCTGTCCGTCCGTCCGTCCGTCCGTCCGTCCGTCCGTCCGTCCGCGGATAATCTCAGTAACCGTTAGCACTAGAAAGTTGAAATTTGGTACCAATATGTATATCAATTACGCCAACAAAGTGCAAAAATAAAAAATGGAAAAAAATGTTTTATTAGGGTACCCCCCCTACATGTAAAGTGGGGGCTGATATTTTTTTTAATTCCAACCCCAACGTGTGATATATTGTTGGATAGGTATTTAAAAATGAATAAGGGTTTACTCAGATCGTTTTTTGATAATATTAATATTTTCGGAAATAATCGCTCCTAAAGGAAAAAAAAGTGCGTCCCCCCCCTCTAACTTTTGAACCATATATTTAAAAAATATGAAAAAAATCACAAATGTAGATATTTATAAAGACTTTCAAGGAAAATTGTTTTGAACTTGATATGTTCAGTAGTTTTTGAGAAAAATACGGAAAACTACGGAACCCTACACTGAGCGTGGCCCGACACGCTCTTGGCCGGTTTTTTATTAAACAGCTTCACGAAAATTTCATATGAAGTTGAATGTGAATGTGTCCTCTTTTTTAGGGTTCCGTAGTCAACTAGGAACCCTTATAGTTTCGCCATGTCTGTCTGTCCGTCCGTCCGTCCGTCCGTCCGTCCGTCCGTCCGTCCGTCCGTCCGTCCGCGGATAATCTCAGTAACCGTTAGCACTAGAAATCTGAAATTTAGTACCAATATGTATTTCAATCACGCCGACAAAGTGCAAAAATAAAAAATGGAAAAAAATGTTTTATTAGGGTACCCCCCCTACATGTAAAGTGGGGGCTGATATTTTTTTTCACTCCAACCCCAACGTGTGATATATTGTTGGATAGGTATTTAAAAATGAATAAGGGTTTACTAAGATGGTTTTTTGATAATATTAGTATTTTCGGAAATAATCGCTCCTAAAGGAAAAAAAGTGCGTCCCCCCTCTAACTTTTGAACCGTATGTTTAAAAAATATGAAAAAAATCACAAAAGTAGAACTTTATAAATACTTTCTAGGAAAATTGTTTTGAACTTGATAGGTTCAGTAGTTTTTGAGAAAAATACGGAAAACTACGGAACCCTACACTGAGCGTGGCCCGACACGCTCTTGGCCGGTTTTTCTTAATAGTTGCGTTTTTCTGGAAAGAAAACCTTCTATCGTAAAGCTAAAATAAAAATAGGCACAAAGCTAAACAAAGGTTAAGAGAAAACGGAAATAAAAATAATCAAAACTAGTACAAAAGTATCTCCCCTGGCTTTTTTGATACGCCAGGGGAGATACATTTTCGATGAAAATCAAAAATAGCTGTAAAAGTGTTTCTCGTACGCAATTCATAAATAAACGTAACAATATATTCAACATTTACAGTGGATATTGTTATATATATTAGTATTTAAACAAATGATTGTGAAATAAAAGTGACCAGAGGAAAGACTGCATTCACTCAACATTTCTGTACCCAGCGAGTGCCGTGGCCGAAATAATCAACAAAACGGATGCATAGTTGCCTTACGCGCCTCTTGACGGTAACTTCACATAACACCCTGTGTATTAGAGGACAGAACCTCCACAGATTAACAAATTAAACCGACTTTTGAACGAAAACTAAAAAGCCAGGGGACGAGACACGAAACACGTAGGACAAAGTTTGGAGTTCATAATTGTTGTTAAATACAGTAATATAAGAAATTCCACTCATAAAATACTGTTCCTTAGTTATTTGTGTTTGTAAAATTAAGGCTATTAAAATAATAAGTGAATTTTAACTTCTGATTAGCAGAAACGTCTGCAATCGATGCCGTTAGGCTTAGAATAAATTTAAAAGTGGAAAATGTCTGCCTTGGGTGAGACTTGAACTCACGGCCTCTGGATCAAGGCAGACATTTTCCACTTTTAAATTTATAATAAGTGAATTTTAACAAAGTCATAATTACTTGTTGACAAATAAATTCGGTTGGGGGACAGGCCAGGGGAGAGACATTTTTCCTACATTAGAGCTGATTGTGACTAATTTACATGAATTTCTGTAATAATTTTGAGTGCCCAGGTCACAGAACACCCTACTAGAAGCCTAATGCAAGCGATATTGTTCGAGACGCAAATCACCAATCCTTGCGGGGTGAGGCGGGCGCGCACGGTGCTGCCATTGGTCGTTTCAAATAATGGCGCGCCTTTACGATTAGCAGTAGGGATGGGAATGGGACATGTCTATTATAGACAATGGTACCGGTACCAGTACTGTGGTGAATGTGTTTTGCAACAAATTATAATATTATAATTAAATTATAATAAGGCCTAGTTACCCTTCGGGTTGGAAGGTCAGATGGCAGTCGCTTTCATAAAACTAGTGCCTACGCCAAATCTTGGGATTAGTTTCCAAAGCGGACCCCAGGCTCCCATGAGCCGTGGCGAATGCCGATGCCGGGATAACGCAAGGAGGATGATGATTGTAATAGACCTCAATAAAAATCATTCTAGTAACTAATAACTAAACTGTGCATTTTGTACTTACGTTTACTAAGTTAAATTACCGACTAAATATTCTAAACTAATCAATCAACTAAATAACACTACAGTCTCTACAGATTCTAGATAATTATTCACAATTACAAATCTGCTTTCTTTTATATTTCATAAAATGGTACCACATGGTACGAACGGCAGTACGAAGTTCCCGCAACAGACATAAACTAACATGGCCCCATCCCTAGTCGTTTACGTGAAAGGGATAGCATATCGCATTGTTAACTAGGCAAAAAGGGATGGACGCGCCTCGGCGCCGCTCAGTACAACCATATTGACCAGTATAAATGAACTCCGCGGATAATAAACAATATTCAACAAAATAATTAATTTGACTTAACTGTGGAATGTTATTCCATCTTTTTTATATGTAGAAGTGTTAGAAGACTTGCCACACCACTTTATGCTGCAAGAGACCATTGTTTGCAACCAAATTTGATTATTTAAGATTTTTTCCCGAGCGGACACGAACACTGTTAGCGGGTCGTATACTTGGGCGCTACTGATCGGTGTCGCACGCGTTCAAACTTTTATAAACCTGATTTGTCGTATGCTTGGTGACCGCGAGTCGCCCTGTAAGGGCCGTCTTGTTGTATTGGTCTGTGGCCCAGGTAGAAAACATTTAGTTTTATAAAATAAATATGTTATTATGAAGTATTATCTTGAAAAATAGTTATTTGTTATACAAGAGTGCAAAGTTGTATTTTAACGCCGAGTGTGGAATTGAAAAACGAGCAAGCGAAAGGATTCTATAGTTGAACCACGAGCGAAGCGAGTGGTTCGAGAATAGAATCCTGTGCTTGCGAGTTTTTCAATACACGAGAAGTAAAATACATTTGCACTCGTGTGTAACACAAAACTTTTCCCCTCACTATAGCGAGGAAAGTACAACGCAAAAAACGCGTTTATCACTGCTTCCAGTAGTTCCACAGGTGGTAAAACATCTTCATCACTAGATTAACCTACTTTTATCTATTTTAAAGCAAAAAATTTGCCTCTATTCAAGGTCAAATTACTTTATCCACTAGTGGATAAAATGCGTTTTTACCCGCTGGTATTAAAGGACAAAACACGTGTTTCCGAGCTAGTGAGGGGAAAATATTTTTTTTTTTCAGTGCCGTCGAAAGTACCTCTTAACTTAGAATCACCCGTATACCTAATGATTATTTATTTATGAATCCCTTTAATTTACATTTTATACATACTTAAAACAAGGAAGTTAATGTAACTTTGGTCAACTAATAACACCAAATTTTGTTCAAGGAATCTATCAACATACATAGGTATATTTAGATAGCTAAACAATTCCCATATATCATCCTTAATAACATAGGTATCATCACATAATTCTATATTTCCACAATTTCTATTTTCATAACAAATAACAACCATAAAAAACCTACCTACAGTTTTAAAAACAAAATCTCACCTCACGCGAATCGTTTCACCGCCAAATTTATTCAAAGACCATTCACTTTAACTTTTTAAAAACTGGCACAGGCGTTCACTTTCAATGTTTGCTTTGGACTGCAAAACTGCACAACGCGACTGAGTACGCGTGACGTTATGTCGTCTCTTTCTGTAACTGTTGCAGATCAAGTTTTACGAGTATCGGCGAGTGAGAAAGTGTTAATGTGTATAAGTTGTATAACAAGTTTTATGGGATGTAAATTGTAATCGACTGGGAGTGATGTTCAACTTGTTTATTTATAAGGTGAGGTCGTTATTTATTAAGACGTTAGCGCCTCCACCATGTAAGAGAGACGGCCTATTGGTGAAGGGCATCCATACATTTAAACCACACTTTGACTCAATATCTTTTTTTATTTTTTTTCAGGAGCTAAATAACAAGCAACCACTCTCAATCGCTGCTTCTATCTGAATGCCCCGTCAAGTGTTCGTTCTCCTTGACGTTTATCTATTATTCCAAATTCAAATCGGGGGACTGCCAGTCAGCGAACATCAAAATGCTGTAAAAGGTTTCATTCCGTATATGAAACCTCTTACAGTACCCTATAATTTTTTTTCATACTTAAAGCTAGGAACATACTACGCGGACGTCCGTCGTAAAACGACCGCGACCGCGACCTATCAGTATGCACGGAACAAAACATCCAGAGAGCCAGATTTCGATCGGACGTCCGTGCGCTCAAGGCCACGTCCGCGTCCGTCGACCGATAGTTTGCACGGTTGTGTGTATTTCCATTGTCCAGATTGCCGTCCGCGGTCGATTCACGACGGACGTCCGCGTAGTGTGTTCCTAGCTTGAAACTTATTTTCTGGGTTTATAATGTAAGCTTAGCTTAAAATCATGCCACAAGAACTACTTAGCTATCACTTAGCTATGTCACGAGTCGCCATATGTTAATGCCGAATTTAGTCCAAAAATGTGTCTATTTATTTCATTTTTTTTATTTTAAACCTTATTACATAGCATTAAGATTTAATAAGCCTTGCGTCATATCCAACTCAAAAAGCTGTGGTAGAGGTAGCTATCTACTTTGAAGTTTAAAGTACTTATTCAGGTTATTGAAAAACTGCCAAATAATAAATATACTAAATTATTATATGCAATGTACAATTAACTGATAAGAGGTGAATGAGAGTAATACTTTTTATAAGTATTATATGTAATATTTTATTTATAATATTTGATCAGGCATTTACGGATTAGCTAACTTCGTAAACGCAACAGTCAATACCAATGACCTTGAATTTGACAGTCACAGACAAGTCGAGAAGGTCGTGAGGTTTTTCAACAAACTCCTATCTTATATTGCATCACTTTTGTTACTTTAAAATAATACTACAAAATGGGAAGCGCTAACGCGAAAGCCGTGGATGCCAAGATGCCAGCGGCGCCGGCACCAGCCGCCACGGAGAAGAAGTTGAAGCCGTGCTGCGCCTGCCCGGAAACGAAGAAAGTCCGAGATGCCTGGTAAGGTTATGTTCCTTATTTACCTCGAGTTATATTATGCAATCACGTTAAATTGATATACTTTGTTATTCGGAAATAATTTACTTTCATTAATACCTGTAGCCTTAAAATTTGGTTCATACTTATTCGCCAAACATGGTCATGGTTGTTTTGCGTAGTATAGTTTGTGCTAGATTTCCTCTAAGTCTACATTTAGTACACCTACTTACAAGGTTAAATTTATTATTCTCCACTACCTAGGTTGTCTGGAAGAGATCGCTCTTTAGCGATAAGACCGCCTCTTGTTTTACCTCTTAAGTTGTTGTTTATACTTGCTATGTTGTTTCGTGTATTGAGGTGTGCAATAAAGAGTATTTGTATTGTATTGTATTGTATTGTCATCTTTTCAACGCACTTCCTTATTGCTATCTAGTTTCTTAACTGTTGTCAGGATAAATGAAAAGTCCTTTATTCACAACATGCGCCAATTCTTCAGATTTGAACAAGTTTAATTTTTAATTTAATTATAATTTTATTTTATTTATTTAGGATTACCAACAGATAATACATCTTGTATGCTCTTAAATCTAGTTACAAAAGTCTTAACTGATGCTTATCTAATTACAGGTAACCACAACTTACATAGGTGTCTTTTACCAGTGAACTACAACTAAACATGCAATACCTAAACTTATTATTACCTAATAAATACATAATTCAATTTTAATTCAACATGTTATTTTTATGTTGGCTCATCTCCCCTTATAACATAGAACACTCTAACCCTTTAACTTGTTAAGTCTCAGAATGTGCTAGAATACTTAAAGAAATAGAATTGTAGATTAATTTAAATATGGTACTGTGAAATTGTAACTGCAAAATTAGGACATTAATTGCCCTCCAATCAACACATCATTTATAAGTCATAAAGCGCTGCCAGGTTGACTTTGGTCATTAACATGCCTTTGCATATTAATTAAACTTAAAATTAAAATGAATATTTATTATTTCCAGCATAATGGAGAAGGGCGAGGAAAACTGCGGCCATCTCATAGAAGCGCACAAAGCCTGCATGAGATACCTGGGTTTCAACATCTAAAAACAATATTATTTTAAGACGGTATTTCCATTGGTAATATTTGACTAATAACCTTATACAACTCTGACAGGACACATATATATGGCAAATATAGTCAGTTGAAGTACCCAAATGTCCAATTTTGGATGATACAGTAAGGGTGAAGTCACATTATCAGCAATCAAGCCACATTTTGTGTATGAGAAATTGTTAGTATGAAAATTCGCATGCATGCTTTTGAGCTTTCGGATGCATAAGCGTCTTCATACTAACAAGCATTTTCTCATACACAAGATGTGGCTTGGTGCTGATAGATGTGACTTCACCCTCAGTGCGTTTTCACATTATCCGATCCGATATCGGATGTCGGACCGATATCCCATACATTACAGGCGCCATCTTGGATTTTTTCTATTGAAATCCTTCCGACATCCGATATCGGATCGGATAATGTGAAAATGCACTAAGGATCAGACCAGTAACTAATTTTTCTCTACTTTACTACGGGCTTCAAAGATTAATCCTAGTTCCAGTCTTACAATATTAGTAAGTAACAATCTAAACTTGATAATAATAAGCTGTTTGTGTTTGCACAAGTTTATTTAAGTTCACAGAGAAATTACTATTGTATCTGTTTTTTTTTTTTGTGGAAAGCTCTGACTAAAAGTGGGATTAAATTGCAACAGGTTTGAATATTTGATTTTAACTTTGTCCTGTACTGCCCTACAAAAATTATCAGTCAGTATACAATTGCATTTTATTAATTAACTTTATTTGTAGTACTTAAATATTATGATTGAAAACCAAATAATACAAACAAAATTAAGGACTTAGTATAAAAGTGAGTGATTATCTAGTATTTTAGCTATACCTAGTTTAGTATTTTAAAATCTCATTTATGTAGGTTATATACTAGAATGTCAGACAAAATTCTTTGAGCTTTATGAAAAAGTAGTTTTGGTCTAAGATGTAGTTTTTTTTTCTGGTCAATTAGATTTCATGTTATGTTCACATTGAAAAAATTGTGTGACAACTTTTTGCATAATCTTCGCAAATGCAGACACTGTTTATTTCCATTTTATTACTAAGTCTGCATTAGGAACGTATTTATTTTCATTAATGTAAATAAAATAAATAATTGTTTGTTATATTCGGACAGTATTATTTGGAACTCCCCGGTATTTTCCTTGCAAGGTCTAGTTCCGCCATATTCAACCTTCTGTATGAGGACCAAAGACGATTTTGCAGCTTTGGGTAGCAAAGTGAATTTGCAAATGACATCCTGTAAAATAAGGTTGAGTACTGCTGAGTTAAGTATCACTACTTACCTTTATCACTTCATTGAGATGTTACATCAGACCGTCCCTTTCGCACTATTTATATAAGTGCGATAGGGAAGGCCTGCTGTTTAATCGTCTATCGCGCGACCATGATTGCCTGCCAAGTATTCAAATTAGTTGCACACATTGAATATCCCTTGAGCACATACTTGGAGGAGACAAGTACAGTCACCGGCATAAATGAGTGATGATTTCTAAACCTTGTTATATTAACGTCTTGTGTTTATTGTCATACGAATTTATCAAATTTTTTAAAGCGACAAGGTACAGAAGTCATTACTTCTTTATGATGGTGACTGTACCTATCAAATCAAACAAAATAAGAAAGCTATTAAATGTTTCTATTTTGTTTTAAAAGAGGTGGGCAAGGCGACATCTCTCTCAACAGATAATATATAAAAAATCATCTCCTACACCCAACAATTTCAACAGTTATTTAATACTTATTTTATAGGTCATTGACCTCTCAGATTCGCATTCCCACCCTCAACACAAGTAAAAGGTCTTAACTCCTACACAATTACTACCAGACTATACTATATTCTTCTAAACAAACAATAGATAAATGAGAAGTTTTACATTGTATTATCAGTGCCTCGTTGACCGCGGGCCGGCACACGTGATGGTCAAAATCAACGCGCGCAGAAACGTGAGACATGACTCGCGGAGCTCAGGGAATTCGACTTCTGACGACCACTACCACTATGAGTGAGTTTTTGTTATATTTCTGGCCAGGGACCATGGCACTTGATAGGGCCGGATACTGTGTACCTTTAAGTGACGATTCGTGTGAGTTTTATCCCGTTTTACATCATGCTCGCGCTGGTAAATACCTAACTATAAATTTATTTGTATAAAAAAAACATGTAAGTTATTACCTACTTAATAAAATTGTCAAAATATAGTCTACTAGGAAAGCTATATGTATTTATTATATCATGAACATACTTCTAACAGCCTGACCCAAGCCCAAACAGAACGACTTATTAGGGTTCCGTAGCCAAAATGGCAAAAACGGAACCCTTATAGTTTCGTCATGTCCGTCTGTCCGTCTGTCCGTCTGTCCGTCTGTCCGTCTGTCACAGCCGATTTACTCGGAAACTATAAGTACTACAGTGATGAAATTTGATGGGAATATGTGTTGTATGAACCGCTACAAAATTATGACACTAAATAGTAAAAAAAAGAATTGGGGGTGGGGCCCCCCATACATGTAACTGAGGGGTGAAAATTTTTTTTTCGATCTACATACCCGTGTGGGGTATCAATGGAAAGGTCTTTTAAAATGATATAAAGTTTTCTAAAAAACATTTTTCTTAAAGTGAACGGTTTTTGAGATATCAGCTCTCAAAGTCGTAAAAAGTATGTCCCCCCCCCTCTATTTTTATAACTACGGGGTATAAAATTCTAAAAAAAATAGAGGTGATGCATGCTAATTAACTCTTTCAACGATTTTTGGTTTGATCAAAGTATCTCTTATAGTTTTTGAGATAGGTTGATTTAACTGTAATTTTTTTTAAAATAGGAAATCGTTATACCTACTTGTTGGTTATAGGCAAAGACATATGTAACTCCGTACAGACGGATAAAGTCTAAGAAAAAAACGTAGGTACCTCAAAACCCTAGAGAAAAAGTTACGGTGGCCTAGATGGCGTTACACCTTTGGGCACCTTTGGGGAACGCTCGGTTAGATGGCCCTAATAATTAATATTTGACATTTTAACACATTTTACTTTGACAGTAACTCTCTATAATACTCGATCCTCTTTGGTTATAGGTAAAAATGCTATACATATATGTGCCTACCTACGTGTAAAACATAGTGTAAACGATTATGAGATTAAAGTCCTGTGCATGTCAGACAGCGCAAAAGGAGGATGTTATCAATTCGTTTATATGTTTTTCCCCTCACTAGCTCGGAAACACGTGTTTTGTCCTTTAATACCAGCGGGTAAAAACGCATTTTATCCACTAGTGGGTAAAGTAATTTGACCTTGAATAAAGTCAAATTAACTGCTTTAAAATTGATACGAGTAGGTGAATCTAGTAATAAAGATGATTTACCACCTGTGGAACTACTGAAAGCAGTGATAAACGCATTTTTTGCGTTGTAGTTTCCTCGCTATAGTGAGGGGAAAAGTTTTGTGTTACACTCGGGTGCAAATGTATTTTACTTCTCGTGTGTTAAAAAACTCGCAAGTTCAGGATTCTATTCTCGAACCACTCGCTTCGCTCGTGGTTCAACTATAGAATCCTTTCACTTGCTCGTTTTTCAATTCCACACTCGGCGTTAAAATACAACTTTGCCCCCTTGTATAACAAATAACTATTGTTTTCTGGAGAAGTTGTTTTTCTTGTCAATTTCCCAATAATCATCATCAATATCATCATCCATCATCTACTCTAGGGCGTCATCCATATATTACGTCACAGTGTAAGGGGGGGGGGGGGGGGTCATACTTAATGTGACGATCCCTGTTAAAGGGATACAAAAAAGTGTGACATAGGGGGGGGGAGGGGTCCAAAACCTGAAATTTGGTGTGACGTAATATGTGGATGATCCCTAGATAGTCTAGATGGGCCTTTTAAAATATTAAGAAAAACCGGACAAGTGCGAGTCGGACTCGCCCACTTCAATAGTTAAAATTATTTTATGTTACTCATATAACTCTTAAGTACCTAGAAGTAAAGACGTATAGCGCCAAGGAGTTTATAGGTACTCCTGTACATCGAATATATTTAGCCAGACACTAGGTAAATAGTTAACTTATATAAGCAAATTACATAGATTTAACTCCATCTATAAATACAGTAAACATTTAGGATGACGAAATATCGATTAGAGTTTCGTCATCATATCATATGTCGCAGTTTACGTGTCAATTAATAAATCAATAGAAAGTGCAGCGATAATTCATGCATACAGATAAAGGATCACGTCAAAATGGAGGAAAACCGACTGTCTGTCGGCAGTTTCTAAGGACCCATACGAGTACCTACACGAATAAGTTAAATAATGATCTCGTACAAAAATGAGGGAATTCCCTATGTTCTCGAGAAAAATGCAGCCTGCATGGTATCGTTCGATAGGACTTTCGAAGTTGTTAATAGGTAATAAGTACTAATAAAGGCTCGCTCCTTTTTCAGAGAATTAAGTAGGGCGTCGTTTGCAAGACAGGGGCTGCTATCCTCGTTCTGGGTCGTATCTGGTCCAACAGGTCTCCATTGCAGTTCAGCGGGGAAACGCAGCGGGAATAATGGGGACTTTTGAGCCAGGTACGATCCAGGGGGGGGGGCTATTTTAGGTTTGGTTGTGTTTTGTATTAATTATTTATTTTTATTATATTGTATTAATGACCCACTTGACATTTGTATACTATGACGAAGCCTGCGCTGTTTATTTTGTATGTAAGTTCATATGTGATTAATTACCTAAATAACTTTGAATTAAATTTTTTTTTATGGGAAGTACTAATTATAGCTATACATTACACATATTAAAAATTATAAGCCATATTTGCTTATATATAAGTAGGCAGGGATTAATTAAAACCAAAGAGGATCAAGTAATATTATAGAGAGTTATTGTCAAAGTAAAATATGTAATCTACAGTGCATAATAGACTGCCATCTCTCGACACAAGCTTAAAACTTTTGAACCTCAGGCACAGTATAATAAAGAGTACTATCGTACAGTATGGCCACTCCCGCTCCCCGCTGAAACCGCCGCCCACCCCCTCTCGGTTACCTCACAGTTACCGCCTGTCAAAAACGCGAACAGTCAACTTGTCATATCTCACTCATACAAGGATAGTACGCGTTCACCTACACGAGATTAGAATGTGTGCTAGTAACGAGCCTCTTTCATATATTTGATCGCCAGTGTCCGAGATGTGCCTCAGGTTTGAAAATTTGGCCCATATTCTTAGCTTGATATGTGTTAAAATGTCAAATATTAATATTAGCGCCATCTAGCCGAGCGTCCCCCAAAGGTGTAACGCCATCTAGGCCACCGTACCTTTTTCTATATGGTTCTGAGGTAAGTTTTTTTCTTAGACTGTAATTGTCTATACAGAGTTTACATATGTCTTTGATTAAAACCTATATATATTACTTGTAGACTACCTACCTACTTGTAGATTGTAATGTGTAAACCCTCGATAAGATTTTCGACTAAAGGACTATATAACTGGCCGAAATAATTAATTACTCTTGTAATGAATTTATTGGTTCATATTTGAGCATACCTAATCTGGCACGTGCGATACAGCACAGCCCGATAAATAGAACAGACTGCCAATGTTGTTAGAATTTATTGTGTAGTGTGTACCGAAATCATCCAATTCCTCATTTCTTCTTTAAAAAAAATATAAATGGGCTTACTCTTGGTCACAGACTGGCCAAAGGCAAAGACGTGGCCTACGATCGAGTGAGCTCACCCAGAAGATGCCAGTTCACCCTAGATTTGAAGGTTGCCAGAGCTTTCATTGTCTATAAGTATCTTTAGGAGTTGCTAATAATGGAGGGTTACTAATATAATCCTGTAAACTGTGACAGAATGAACATGCCCGGAATTTGGGGCCTTTTAAGCACTTCGAATAGATAGGCCCCTTTCTCACTGTTTTAAACCCACGTACCCCACCACAAATATATTTTAGGTATTTAATACTCCATCCTAGACTGCATAGGCACCGGAACTTAGGTACCATTAGGTGAGATTTAGGTATCTACCTAACTACCTTCTAAAAGGATATCTTCATATGTAGGTATCCTCTAATACCTACTTGACGAGGCGACGTCTAATATAAGTAATAAGATTTTGCAAAATTTCATTTATGGCACAAGCTTTTATCGCCGACTGTACCTTTCTTTCAACAGTCATCTACTGCTCTCCGAGACGTTTCTAAAAACCCCTTACTCGATGGGGATACGACGTTTCATAACAGGGTTCCTATGACCACCTTTCTGCATTCTGCTCCATCATCAGATCAGCTCCATTATACCATAACATTGCATTGTCACGTGATTTACATATGTGTGCAAAATTTCAGCTCAATCGGAAACCGGGAAGTGGGTCAAATTTAGCTTTACATTTTAGCGCACACTAACATACTAACTAGGCAAGTTGAATAAAAGCTTGTAAAAATGTCTTGCCTTTGTTACTACTTGTCTTTGTTCACTGATAAGAAGTAGAAACTAGGCTTCATCTGATTGCAAATTATTTATACACCAAATTACAATTAATAATATTGTTGTTAATCGTCTTGCAAATAGATTCACGATCATATATTGGAGCTCTATATATGATTGTAATATGCTATTCTTGGCTTTATCGGAATATATACCTACGTACATATTTAACATAACCTAAGATACAAAGAATATTGTAAAATTCGGTCATGTAAACAGAAACCACAGAATATATATAGTGCAAGTATAGAAGGCTCACTCCTTTGATGTTCACAAAATGCCGCCTTTCATAATTCGTACCTACATTATCAAACGGACCGCACGCGAGCAGCCGCAGCCGTTGAGTTCTATTGCGCCGCGCGAAGGTCGTCACCACTAAATGGGCCGCGAATTCGCGGCCGCCGACATGTACTAGACTTGTAGTAGCTCGTCGAAAGAATCGCGGAGTGAGCCGCCCCTGCCGAAACGAATTAATTATAGTGACCACGTATTCTTACTATCTTACTGTTAGCGGAGAGTAGCATCAAATAGAGGTTTTCACATTATCCGATCCGATATTGGATGTAGGACCGATATCCTATATATATATGTATATTATTTGACATCCTTCCTACCTCCGATATCGGATTGGATAATGTGAAAACGCTCTAACGATCTTGGCATTGGATGTCAATTGGGGCTGAACACAACGGGGCTGCATGCGTCTTTAAGACACTTTTCGACACAGTGATAATTAACAATCGCTGGTGATAATCAATAGAAGAAGGATAATGTATGACGTGTATAATGTGACGTGTGTGTGTGTGTGTGTGTGTGTGTGTGTGTGTGTGTGTGTGTGTGTGTGTGTGTGTGTGTGTGTGTGTGTGTGATGTGTGACGTGACTTATGACAGGATCGTATTGAAAATGAACCCAGAGTCAGGAGTCAAGGCAGGTGGCGGAGATGTCTCCAGTCGGCCCTTGAGTCATTTGTCTTTATCGGTCAATTTGTGCGTCGTTTGACCCTTGATGTAGTTGCAGCCGCCTTGCACCTGACTCTTGGTACTGATAATAAAGTAGTAAGGTGTTTAAGGCACTGTCCTTATACGGTACGACCTCTAGAGCTAAGTATTATGTAATACCACGTACCTAATACCCTTAATCTAGCCGTTTATTAAAGGTGCAAAGTGAGACCTCGCTTCTGCAGCTTTAATGTTAATAGTTACATACGTTATTTGACGATTATACTAGTGGTAACACACCTCATAACGGAGAACAATAATAGCATATATAAGTTCGAATAGGGTTCGAATCCCGATAAGATATTTGTTCCTGAGTCATGGATGTTTTCTATGTATATAAGTATTTATATATTATATATATCGTTGTCTGACAAGCCTTCTTGAACTTACCGTGGGCCTCAGTCAATCTGTGTAAGAATGTTCTATAATATTTATTTATTTATTGATATATAGGTATATCATATTATTGATCATGCATAGGCAAAATTTTACATCACTGTCTCACCAAAAACATTTACTTACGGTGGTCTCACACGGGGTGTTATAACATTTATGACATCTATTACAACACTGTTAAAACTCCACTTGTTTTAATCAAAACATTGACCCATTTCTGCGCAATAAACCAGCGTTGGCCTATAAACTATAAATCTCACAGATTAGCTTCTTGTGTAGCTATAGCAACTTGACTGTTTATAAACATGCATCTCAATACATAAACATTATACATATATAATGCTGACGAGCTTCGTCTCTGCACATTCGATCGACCGATCTGGGAAAGACCACGCTGAAACTATTTTTTAAATGGAATTTAAATTATCGACTTAGACTTAGAATAATCGACTAAGACTGAGCATAAAACTTAACAGTTATATTAATATTTTTTTGGAAATTTATAATATAAATTAATATATTTCTTATATAAATAGTGAGGCATACCATTAGGTACTGTGTAATGAGTTTTAAAATTGTTTGGAATCATATCTGACGTATTTTCGGTACGTATTTTTATCTTTATCCGATACCACCTTCAAGAAAAGACTGTACACCCATTTTAAAGGCCGGCAACGCACTTTCAACACTTCTGGTGTTTAGGGTGTTATGGGCGGCAGTGATCGCTGCCCATCAGGCGACCTGTCTGCTCGTTTACCTCCTACCCCATAAAAAAAGAATACTGTAAAGTCATTTGGAAATGGTCACTTTTATAGGTAACATACTCGGTAACATAGTAATAACAAGTATACTTTAACATATATTTTTTTGCTTTTTTAGAATATTTGGCAGTGGAGAATCAGATCTATCTGAAGACGAACATTTCTTTGACGACAGGCAACATCAACTGTCCTACACATATGCGTAAGTAATTTCTTACTTAATTTTATTAATAGCTACCTATTTGCACAGATTAAGAAATAGTTACCTATTTGTTTATTATATTCTGAGAACTGTTAAAATTGTAAGCATGGAAACAATTAAAATAAATGCAGGTACCTAGGTGAAAAAGAAACATGAAAAAGATCGTAATGAAAATTAAATAATACCTAATTGTGAGTATATACTTAGTTTACTCGTACCTAAGTTTTAGGCCACTCTTTAAAAACTACACTCTCGTCATTTGTTGTAAGTAAATAATAATTTAATAAATTGTCATTGTATAACGTATGCAACCCAAGGTTTCGAAATACTTACCTTAACATTGGGTCAACAAAATAAAGCTTTATCTCCGACGATCCACACATTAATACGTAAACACATACTTATCTAAATAGCCGTATAAGTAGGTACACAAATGTGTATATGTAATCGAATATTTGCGTATATTAGTGTAGTATTTATAGTAACTTCGTCGTAGTAAAGAAGAGGGTAGATTCTAGTAGAAACTAAGTGAGTTTTGTCAATAAGTTATACTTATGATTTTGGTAAAAAGTTAAACTTGTTTCAAAAACCGGCCAAGAGCGTGTCGGGCCATGCTCAGTGTAGGGTTCCGTAGTTTTCCGTATTTTTCTCAAAAACTACTGAACCTATCAAGTTCAAAACAATTTTCCTAGAAAGTTTTTATAAAGATCTACTATTGTAATTTTTTTCATATTTTTTGAACATAGGGTTCAAAAGTCAGAGGGGGGGGGGACGCAATTTTTTTTCCTTTAGAAGCGATTATTTCCGAAAATATTGATATTATCAAAAAACGATCTTAGTAAACCCTTCTTCATTTTTAAATACCTATCCAACAATATATCACACGTTGGGGTTGGAATGAAAAAAAATATCCGCCCCCACTTTACATGTAGGGGGGGTACCCTAATAAAACAGTTTTTTCCATTTTTTATTTTTGCTTTTTGTTGGCGTGATTGATATACATATTGGTACCAAATTTCAGCTTTCTAGTGCTTACAGTTACTGAGATTATCCGCGGACGGACGGACGGACGGACGGACGGACGGATGGACGGACGGACGGACGGACGGACAGACAGACATGGCGAAACTATAAGGGTTCCTAGTTGACTACGGAACCCTAAAAATTAGACGAAGTGAATGTGGTTACGCCACCGCATTATCAATGGTAAATATATTACAAACATTATAGTATGTATTTTATTAATGTAGGTATCTTTTATTTCAGTAAATATATCCTCTTATCTTCTTAATGTAAAAAAAATGTTATCATTCTGGTGTCCGCTGGTTTATTCTATGTAATTCTAGATTTGAATTGTAGTTTGTTCTAACCTACATCATATCAGCTAGGTACCCTGATACACTGCTCTGCTCACAACAAAAAAACTCTCATACTATGCGTTACCACATTATCCGATCCGATATCGGATGTAGGACCGATATCCCATATATTTAAGCCGCAATATTTGATGTTTGCCATAGAAATATACTTCCTACATCCGATATGTGAAAACGCACTAACAGTACAAGTACCTAATAACTTAGATATTAAGTACTAGTATATCTACAAGTAGGTGCAAGTAGTTGCTTAACGGCACAGAAATGTACTGAACATTGTTCATCGTCATCCTCTTGCCCTTATCCCAGCCACTTGGGGTCGGCGGTCGGCGCAGCGTGTCTTCCTCTTCCATATATCTCTATCTCTATCACCCGTCATCTCATTAGTGAACATTGTTATAATACTCACGTAACAAATATACTTAAAGCTGCTTTTTACTTAAAGCTGGAGAATAGTTATTTGTTTTACAAGGGGGCAAAGTTGTTGTTTAACCGCACGTGCCAATATTGAACCGCGAGCGTAGCGAGTGGTTTAAAAAAGTGGAATCTTGAGCGTTGAGAGGGTTTCAAGGCACGAAGGTTAAACAAACTTTGCCACCGGGTGAAACACAAATTTTTCACCACACCAACACTAACAAAATACTAACTATATGAAACATCAAATTAAATCAAATCCATCATGAAATTACTTTGCACTCTTGTGGATAAAATGCAATTTTGCTATCTGTTTTCGAATAGCAAAGTAAGCCTAAACAGTTGGTGTGGTGAAAATAAAGTTATCAACTTTAATTTACAGATCAGGGAGTAGCGTGAGCGTCGAGACAGTTAACTTCAGGGAAAGTATGGCGCGGGTGGAGGCGGCGCCCTTGCTGGGGTCGGCCCAGCCGCCCTACAAGACTATCACACATAATCCGGTTAGTTCAAAACCAAGGATGATTTATATGTATAGGATTTAAAATTTTCATGCTAAGAATCGTACCTACCTCGATTTTTTAGCGCCACCCTATTAAATACTATCATAACTACCCCGAGTGCGTTTTCACATTAATATACATACATACATACATACAATCACGCCTGTATCCCATAAAGGGGTAGGCAGAGCACATGAAACTACTAAAGCTTCAGTGCCACTCTTGGCAAATAAGGGGTTGAAAGAAAACGAAACTGTGACATTGCAGTGACAGGTTGCCAGCCTCTCGCCCACGCCACAATTTAACCCAATCCCACAGTCGCCTTAACACAGTCACATTAATATCATTATCATTTTATAGTAAAAATATTTGGGGAAAATATTATTTTTGCCACTTCTAGGCTGCGAAACAGCGCCATCTAATTTAAGCCTAAAAGGCCCATAGATTTCAGGGGTACGCTTTTTTGTATGGGTTTTGTCTGTCCCGCGGTATTAAATCGTCCTTGATGTATAGTTATGTTTACTGTGTACTGGAAACGTGTATGAAGGAGTGGCGCTGGTTGTCAGAAATATACGCCAACTTAAAATGGGCAAGTGTTATATGAATGCTAGCGGCGACCGTTGGAACTACTGACACCATACTATTTAACTTGGAAGAGCCAACGAAATGAGGGCATCATGTCGTGAACTTAGTGAATAACTTATTAAGTATTTAGTATGAATGTTTAGTTACCATAGCTTTTTTTTTTATTTCCAGGACCCGACAAACACAATTTATGAATATAAGAAGAATATAGACAATTCAATCAAAGTAGACTCTAAAAAACAAAGTTCTCTAGTTACAATGTAAGTATAAATAAATCATAAATTTGTATATGACCCAAAATAAATAATATAAGTTTAATATTTACCCATAGATTTATCGCACTAATTCAAATAGCCTAAATTATCAGTATTGCTACTTGTCAATAGATGTCGCGAGTCGCGACGAATGAAAAGTCTAATGCTCAACAATTTTTAGCTAATATTACAATAGTATTAGTATTAATCAGTATTCTGTTTTCAATCCCTTCTGCTTGTTAATATTGTATAAGTTGTAATAATATTTTTTTGGCAGAAGAGACACTTGTTGACACCTAGTGTCGAGTAGTGGTACTTTTACGCTATTTGACGCGTGATTGATAACTCGCATTTACTGCTGTATGGAGTTACAACACTTTCCTTACTTATTCTCTATGATAATACCTACGTATATGTATATACCTATTATTACCTATATAGGGTGTTACCAAAGTCGTCAAATACCATTTTTGAAATGCCTCTAAAATGTATTTCTTCTTCAGTTTTTCAGTATGGAACACAGTGATGGGTTCCTCCCTGCTGACCATGGCTTGGGGCGTGGAGCGCGCTGGTTTGCCCGCAGCACTGGTACTGGTCGCTTTTATGTCCGCTTTGTGTTTATACACGGCGTATGTGCTGCTCAGAGTTAATAAACATCATGGTAAGTATATCGGAAGCAATCTTTGAACTTGTGTTGGGGAAAGTTTTGAGGGGGATCTTCAACCTAGATTTGGAATTCGACAAGCGAAATAGAGACAATTGGTGCTGAAGCAGTGACTATGTTCAACAGTAACACCCTTAACTAACCGTCGTTAGACTTTATGCCCTTGTAATAAGGATTACAAATGTACAGCTAACAGTGTTGCCGATGGAAGAAAGACTAATGAAGAAGAGCGGTCAATCCTATGAACTATCAACTTTGAACATTGGGCGGGGTGACATCTAGTTTGTTTGTAAAGCATTTGCGACCTACATAATTAGGCCAAATGTAGCATGCAAGTCAAGGGAGTGGGCGCGCTATTTGTCTTCTGACAGTTTCTCAATCAGAAGTCCCAGTGTAAAGTCTAACAACGTACTAAACTTCTACGCTTAAGATCAGAACGCTTCTATATATATATTTCGACAGGCACAGTGACGTGTGAGGTCCCAGCTCTATGCCTGTCCCTCCTCGGGCCGTGGGCGGCGCGCGTGGCGCACGGTTTCAGCTTACTGGTACTTCTGGGCGCCAACGTAGTGTATTGGATACTGATCACTAACTTCCTCTACTTCACCGTCAATTACTTAGCAGGTGAGTCATTAAACTATCAATTCTTACTCGTACTCTGGCATAACAAACTTGTTAAACAAAAATGGAGGTAAATTAAAAAAATGCGCGCGCAGTGTTGATTACCAATGGAATATTTGAATGTCGCGTCGTGCCTACTGACAAATTGGGTCTTTTATTGAGGTATCCACTAAATTATCCCACTTTTTGCCTTTGCAAATTAGTTTTATTTTCATGATTGCTCGCTATTTACTTAATCAGACAGAGATTATGAGAGATTGGACCATTGAACGTCATTATATTGTTAGATATGACGCCAACGGTAATCACTATTAGTGCCTACTTAGAAAGAAACGTATTTATTATAACACCTATATCAGATTTTATATTTATATTTATATATTTATATTCCACAGATCTTTCCAGTCCAAACGCGACCTACCCAACAGCGCTGCTCTGTCCAAAGCAAGCGGGCATCAACGGGTCGCTCCTCATACCCGAGCCACACGATTCCAGCTACTGGGGACTCCACACCACGGTGCCTTTTTATGTGGCACTACTCGTTTTCCCGTTGCTCAATTTTAGCAATGTGTCTTTCTTCACCAAGTTTAATTCACTAGGTAAGTCATATCCATAAAACTACTTTCTTGTAGTACTACTAATCTGTCGATAGATAGCGATACTAGGTTTCTCAAAGACATCGTTAGAGAGACTTCCTTATTTACTTGCATATCAGTGCCTTTTTATGTGGCACTACTTGTTTTCCCGCTCCTCAATTTTAGCAACGTGTCCTTTTTAACCAAGTTTAATTCTTTGACAATGTTTTTTCTTGTAGTACTTCTATCCGTCACTAGATGGCGCTACTAGGTTTTTCGAAGACATCCGTTAAAGAGGCTTCCTTACTTCCTGAGCAACTACGTTACAGTGCCTTTTAATGCGGAACTACATACTTGTCTTTTGATGTTCCTTTGGATGCTTTAAAAGCAGTGGCAGCAAAATGACTATGCATTGGCTTTGAAACTTAAATCCTTCAGGATTTTTTTTAAATTCTTTGCTTTATTCATTAAACATATGTCAATTGGCTCCCTTGTGTTGTGACACAATTATTCCTTCGCAGGAACCCTCTCCGTGGTCTACCTACTGATATTCGTGATAGTAAAAGGCTGGGGCTGGGGCGTCAACGTAGCCCCGACGCCAGGGGAGGTCCCTGCGAGCACGGACGCGGCTGTTTTGAGCGGGATGCTGGCGCTTTCGTTCTATATACACAATATCATCATCACTATTATGAGTAATAACGAACGGCAGGAGAAAAACGTGAGTACATTACATATATGTGTCACTAGATGGCGTTAGTAGCTGAACGATTAGACGTATTAATGTGGAGCAGAGCAGGTTTGAGCGGCATGCTCAGCACTCTTTCGTTCGTACATACACAATATTCTTCTACAGTCTAATACGGACATCTATTGTCAGTACTCGCCGCTAGATGTCGACTGTATTCCACAGTTAGCACTGTTTTCTTTACTTATTTCTTTATGACCATGCAGTAGTTTATTTGAACTCAGTTTTTTTATATTTTTTCAGGGGCGGGATTTGACGATAGCCTTTGTGCTAGTAACCATGACGTATCTCTTAGTGGGCGCAGTGTTTTACATATGCTTCCCTCTTGCCAAGTCCTGTATTGAAGACGTAAGTGACGTAACCTGTTTTTAGTCATTTCCTTTTGCAGAATACTAAAATCATAACTAATAAATGCGACATCTATTGGGCATTATCATCTTTTCAATCTTAAGTCAATGTGATACGTGACAAGGGGCGCCCTCTGTCGGTCATTAGTGTGTCGATCACTTGGTACCTTACCTAGTGTTTGTATTTTGTTCTTGATACTTGTACTAATATGTATTCTGTGTCTCGATCGTATTTTTGTTTACAGAATATATTGAATAACTTCGAAATGCATGACACTATGACTGCAGTGGCGCGGGCGCTTCTGCTATTTCAAGTAAGTTTAAATAATTATTATAAAGGAATGGACATGTCCTAGTTTAAAATAGAAAGCAAAATTCTGAATTTGTGTCAAATTGTTTTAATATTTCATGTTCTCATAGATCTTGTATCATAACATAAATTGTTATACTAAAAGGTGTGCATTAAAAGATTCTTTAAAAAAACACGACAGAATTTTATTCGTAAGTACTTAGTAATATTTTCTGTTTCTACTCTGTCGCTATCCCAAGTTTTTACCGTACCGTGTACCTATTTCCGAAAATGTGTTTATATTTCAGGTTATAACTGTGTACCCGCTGGTTGCCTATATGCTTCGTTCCGAAGCGCTGCTTCTCCTGCCGATCAGCAACGCGAATAAAGCACGCATGAAATTCACTATCGGCATAAATATTGTCATCGTGGCTATGTGTGTCACTGTGGCCTGTCTATGTCCTAATATAGGGACTATTATTAGGTGAGATATATATTTCAGGCTATAACCAATATATGAATAACACGAGACTCCAGTCTCCTTCATGAGGGGACCGATTTTTGAATCTCAAACGCACGATTTCGCCATTCGGAAAAAGATGAAAAGCTATTTTTGAAAAAAAAGAAAACCAGCGCTTGTATTTTGGAATCTAGTAACAATTACTACTCGTTTTTAATCCTATTAGTAGAATTTCTCTACTAATAGAACTGCTCTACGGTTAACTGGAAGAAATCCCTTAATGGGATAAGTTCATCTTTGTACAAATGATGTGTGCGTTATTTTTATTTTTGTACAATAAAGTGTATTACTACTACTAATACTAATACTAGTAGTGGAGATATTCATGAACGAAATGCACAAAAGCGAATAATCGAATTTAAAAAACCGGGCCTCAGGGGGACGATTTCTGAATCTCGAACGCGAGATTTTGTCACTTGAATGCCAGTTGAAAACGTAATGAGGAGGCACACTGACATTTTCTCCCGCCAGGCGGCGCCTGTGCAAGTGCCCAGGCATGTCACTGTCATTCATATGTGTAAGAGAAAAAAAAAATAACTTCTCGCTCTTATGAAATTTTTTATCTGTGCAATGGACTAATAGGGTGGCGCCATCTGTCATAACCTTTGAGTGCGCCTCCTCATTCCATAGCAGGTTATATTATTATCGTAGTCGACATCTATCGGCAAGTAGCAAAATTAACAATTGTCAACCATTAAGCTAGGAACACATTAGTGCGTTTTCACATTATCCGATCCGATATCGGATGTCGGACCGATATCCCATACATTACAGGCGCCATCTTGGATTTTTTCTATTGAAATCCTTCCGACATCCGATATCGGTTCGGATAATGTGAAAACGCACTTAGGCGGACGCGGCTGATAAGTGTGCACAGTCATAAAATATCCAGCTCGCCAGATGACGTCCGGACGTTCGTGCGCTAAAGGCCACGTCCACGGCTTACGACTTTTTGCACAATTGGACGCTCGTCCATGGACGCGACCCATAATTTGTTCCTAGCTTTATCCTGCTGTCCCACACCTATCTCCACAAATTCTAAATTCACCACTAGCGACACCTATCATATTGTAATCTGTTTCAGATACACAGGAGCGGTGAGCGGTCTAGTACACGTCTTCGCGCTTCCCTCCATCCTGCAAGTCAGGTCTCTGCAGCTTCGTGGAAAACTGACCTATTGGAAACTGTTGTTATACTTCCTTATTGTCGCGTTCGGCGTCGTCAATTTGGTCATGCAGTTTTTTATAAAGGAGTGACGCTTAGTGTAAAGTGAGGACGCTATAACAAATTGTATCTAGCTAGGCTTACAACTAATAGGGATGACGACTACATAAAAAATGGCATTCTGTTTAGTCCGTCAGTAAGATCGTCCAAAAATACTGAACACACAATTTTCGCTTTTTCTAATTAATGAAAAAATACAAAGATATAGAGCATCAAAGTTCCGGAGGGCGGCTTGGGTCGTCACTTCTAAGTGACAATTGTACCTAGGCGTGACGTCACGCGAAACTTCAACGCACTGTACCGTCGTTATTTTTCGTTTACGAGAAAAAAGAAAAAAATACGTGTCTAAAATTCTTTTACAATCTAACTGACGGACTAATTAGTTTTTTTTAGTCGTCTCGCCTATTTAAAAGTGGACAAGTCAGCACATTTAGATCATTAGTAATGCTTTGCCATTTGTTTTAGCTATATCTTTACCTAAAGTCTGCAAATATTCACACCATTTCGGCCTATTAGAGTTACTCCAGCGACATCTAACGATAGTGTCAGACTCTAACTCAATTTCAAGTGACTTTTGTATTGACTGTTTTCTGACCAATATCTAAATAAATAAGGTCAGAGCGCGTACACACTTCATTAATATTTTCTTAAGTGTTCTGAAAATTATTCCACATTAGACTTTTCGTTCGTCGCGACATCTATTGACAAGAAGTACAGTACTTAGAAAATGAAGTGAAGGCGTCTAGGAAAGTACTAAGCGCATTTGTAAGAAAACTGGTGTATGGATGTTTACTTATTTTTAGATGGCCAAGAGAACTTTGCATGTCATTTGTGACGAATTAACGATTTCAAATGTACAATGAATTGCAAAAGTGCATGGCGAATTTATCAATGAATTCATTCATAATTTGTCCATGCAATTTCGCAGCTCACTGTATGTATTTGAAAACATGCATGATGTTTATGAATTTTGTTAGTTATTTCAATTAAAATCGGTGCAAAATTAGATTACACAAATTATAGTAACTATGATTGAATTAATTGTGATTCATTTGTGAAGTAAATTTCGTGTAAAACTATTATTTAGTTAGATATTAATTTAAAATAAATTATATATTAAGTACAATGACTTATTTTCACACCTTCGTGTCTTAATAACAAATATTATGATATCTAAAAATAGAAAGAAACTTGGAAACTATCCCGTCTAGTCATATTTTATAACACTAAAGGATGAGATTTGTATTGAAAAATAAAGAAAAATAAATAAACATGTGTACTTATTTTATTTTATAAAATAACATTCAAAACAATATAATTCCTTTGGTAACATGGATTTTATTTAATATTGCAATTTTTGTGCCTTAATGTTACACATTTTAAAACATTAAATCACCCAAAACACTGTACAAGTAATTAATTAGCGTATTTCATTCACATCAATAAAATCTTTCAAAACAAATATTTAATATGTGATAAAATCTGTTATAACACTTATAACATACATACAATCACGCCTGTTTCCCCTAAAGGGGTAGGCAGAGCACATGAAACTACTAAAGCTTCAGTGCCACTCTTGGCAAATAAGGTTGAAAGAAAACGAAACTGTGACATTGCAGTGACAGGTTGCCAGGCTCTCGCCTACGCCACAATTTAACCCATATCCCACAGTCGCCTTCTACGACACCCACAGGAAGAAAGGGGGTGGTGAAATTCTTAACCCGTCACCACACAATCTGTTATAAATAGTGTAAATATTACATAAAAACCTTTCCGATTTCAGAAACTTTTTTTTAAAATTATAAATGGGCTTACTCATGGCCACAGACTAGCCGAGGCGAAGACGTGTCATACGATAGAGCGAGATTGCCCAGAAGATGCCTGTTCACCCTTCATTTGAAGGTTGTTATGCGAGTTAAATACTTAACAAGGTCCTCAGCAATAATGTCAGTTCTTTGTATTTGAAAATAGAAAATAAAAGTGGTTAAATTTTCACTTCCTCTTAGAACCACTTTAGACTCATTTAGGAACTCACATGCGATTCTACATTGCGTAATTGTCATCATGACACTTAAATGCGCAGGCGCAAGATGGCGCTGATTGTCACCAACGACAATGGACGCGTTCAGGTTATCATTGTTAAGGCTGTGTTGAACATTTTGCGTTTGTGGCCCACAAATGGTCTCACCAGAAGACCCGCGGTTATGGCTATGACGGGACCATTTCGTGGTAAACTGTTATTGATAGGGTACAGGGGGGTTATTTCAACTGGGGGGCAATTACAACTGATCCATTTTTTCCACGATTTACAATGTTTGCATTATTAAATAGAGTGTCCACCGGTTATATATGGCACACGTGTTTAGTGGATACATGTGGAACTCAACTTAATAGTGTAATAATGGAAAAAATGGATCAGTTACAATAGGCTAGTTTCCTACTAGTCAAATCAGCTTCTTTTTAAGAACTGTCAAAACGATTTGCTAATATGAAATTACTATGAAAACCTGAGGAGTGACGTCACGGTCAATTCATTTACTTTATATCTTCCTCTTTGACTTATTAAATAGAAATTATGTTTGAACATAACTACTGTCCATATTTTTCTTCTAATTATGTGGTGCTTTTCTTCGTGCACTGCATAAAATATTTTATTTTAATTATAGGAAACTAGCCTTGGGATTTGACCCGCTGTACCTTACTATGTTTTGTTATGTTTAATCAAGCCCGCAATGTAACTCGCTTGCGAGTTGTCCCACCGTGTGCAATCAGTGGTTTATGTGATGACGGTGGGCGCGTCGCGACCAGTGTATTTCTGCAGCTGCGAGATTTGCAGCGCGACGTCGATGAGCGGCCGCAGCATTACTTGCGCGTCGCCTAGCACGTCCGACGCTTCGTACGAGTCGATGTACAGTCTGAAATAAAATATATGAGGATTTTAGAGGGGCAGTCATGCGTTTTAACCAAAGACATATGTAACTCCGTATAGACAGTCTAAGAAAAAAACGTACCTCAAAGCACTAGAGAAAAAGGCACGGTGGCCTAGATGGCGTTACACCTTTGGGGAACGCTCAGCTAGATGGCGCTAATATTAATATTTGACATTTTAACACATAATCAAGCTAACAAACAATATGGGCCAAATTGTCAAACCTGAGGATCAGAAGTTTTAAACTTGTGTCGAGAGATGGCAGTCTATGCACTGTGATTACACATTTTACTTTGACAGTAACTCTCTATAATACTCGATCCTCGAACGCAAGGAGGATGATGATGATGACTGTACGACATTTCTAAGTTAGTATGTGTCAACACTTCATCAGACGTGAAAATAAGTATAAATAATGTTTACCTGACGGTAGCTCCAGAACTGCCGGTTCCACTCAGGCGCAGCACGATCCGAGAGCCATCTTCGAAGATAATCCTCAGACCCTGATGAATAAATGGAATATATTAATGTATTAATTAATATTAATTTCTATGTGCATTGGTCAATTATTGGTAAGCGCTCTAACGGTAAGAGCGTGCGACTGACGATCCAGAGGTCGCGGGTTAATAATTATACCTAACCTCTTTACACGGCGACCCAGCCAAGGCACCTATAAGACACATTTACATGGCGACCCAGCCAAGCCATCTATAAGAAACATTTACATGGCGATCCCGCCAAAATGCTTACCTGTTTCATAGCGACGCTGCGGTCAATAGGGTCCATGTAGGAGAAGTTGTCGGCCACTTTGACGACATAGGTCTTGGAGCCCGACGTGTGCGGGGAGCCGACGAAGCCGGGCGCGGTCATGCGTTGCTCGAGGGCGGTCATCATTTCGTTGCACGGGTCACTGGCGCATTCTTCGTAGTCGTATCTAGAAAATTGATTGTAAGTTAAAACCTTATTTTGATAAAAACAGCGGGATTGGATTGGACACACAGGAAAGCGGATTATCAAAATGGCAGACTCTCAAAGATCCTTATAGGATTGTCTTCTTTTACAATGAATATTATGTTATTAGGGGGAGTATTTAGTTCGTTGTGTTATACCGGGTGCCCGGTAATTAACGGACAACCTTTTAACCACCAAGAGGGCACCTTATACTGGTCCAGAACATCGACACTAAAGTTTAGTAAAAGTCGCCTGGTTTTCGAGGTTTTCACACTTTTAAAAATTTTAGGTAGTATTAAAAATTTAAAAAGTGTGAAAATCTCGAAAACCAGGCGACTTTTACTAAACCTTAAAGTCGATTTTCTGGACCAGTATAAGGTCTTGGTAGTTAATAGGTTGTCCATTAATTACCGGGCAGCCTGTATAATATATAATTTACATTCTCGAAGTATTCTTAAGGGATTTAAAACTGACTGACAGACTGAAGTAGTTTCCTCCACAGATTTGTCGGTGCCATCGATGACAGAGAGATAAACTATCGCCTATAGTCCATCCTTTTTTTACACATTCTACCCGATTCTCTCTTTCTCACAGTCTTATTAAGGCCTTACTTTAACACTCACCTAGTGAAATAGTTCCTTCCATACTTCGCCCAGTGTTCCTTCAGTATCTCCTCTACAGACTTGTCGGTGCCCGCGATGACAGAGAGCCAAGCGAGAGCGGCCCACAGGCCGTCCTTTTCTCGCACGTGGTCGGAGCCGGTGCCGAAACTTTCTTCTCCGCAGAGGGAGAGGCGACCAGCGTCCATTAGGTTGCCGAAGTACTTCCAACCTTGAGGAAGGAACATGAGGTTAATATAGTATTAGGTTAAAGTGCCTAAATGAGTTCATTTTGTATCATTGGACGTGTGAGCGCTAACATACTCAGTTTTACATCTACATCGCATTTTGCAACTGATTTTTGAGTAATTTTGTGAACGGGTTTTATAGTTAGAGTCACAAAGTTCACAGTACACACAAAATTGAATAAATATTACATAAAGCCTGACAAAAAAGTGTCATCATCCTCCTTGCTTTATCCCGGCATTTGCCACGGAGCTTGGGGACCGCTTTGACAAAAGAGTGTAAATATTAAAAAATTAAAAATTACGGTGTGACCCTTTCAAATCAAATATTATGTAAGAAAACGGGACTTCACTACAATATGGCCTCTTTTATGACAGACTATAGGTGTAAGTACTAAGTAGGTATGTACATAGAAGGGAGTCTTCATACCAGTAGGCACTTCGAAGATCTCCTTCCCCAAATCTTTAGCGACGCGATCCACAGCGGCCGCGGTAGGCATGGAGCGAGCGAAGCCCTGTAAAACAAAGAATCATTCCAATTTATACTGACATCTGAACCAGTTTTAATAGGATTATTTTACCTGATAACTTCTGGTTTCTATACATATATTGTAGCGGACAACTACGTACTCGTACCGGAAGGTAAGATTAATTTCGGATCAGCACATGCGCGTATACATCACAAACAAGGCCGTCGTATCGTCCGTATCGTCACTACTTTTTAAAAAACTTGTATCTTCGTCTGTCAATGAAAAGAAAATTGTAGTAAGTATGTATGGAATACATATAGACTTACTGCGTTTTAACTTTGAGGAACAGCGTGAGATACGAGATTTTTTCAAAGTAGTGACGATATATTCTCACATGATTCGCTTAAACAATGATTACGTTATGACGTATTGTAGTGAGTGGCTTTAGCACTCGCGGCTAGGGATCAATTTATGAAAAAGTGTTTTCCGACGAGATAAACCTTGTACCTATTGTAAAAATAAGTCGCAAGGTAGGCGTTTAAAAAGTTAACTAACTAACTATTTTGGCTCAGTGATCCAAAGTGTATCTTGGCCTCCGAAACGAGAGATCGCCACCTGTCCCGATCCTGCGCAGCCTCTTGCCAGTCACTGACTTGAAGCCGACGCAGATCCGCCACCACACTGTCCTCCCAGCGATACCTGGGTCGACCCGCCACCAGGCCACCAGCCACCAGACCCAAGAACGGATTCTTGACAGCCCGATCGTTTCCCATTCTAAGTAAGTGACCGAACCAGCGAAGTCTGCTTTCGTTTCGCCGATGATATTGGGTTCGGCCATCTAGGTGCTATCGTCTAGGTCCCAGGATCTTGCGAAAAATCTTTCTCCTCGCTGCCAGGAGCTGACTTTCTTAGATTAATTGAGATAATAAACAATAAAATAAATAAATAAATACCTTGACTCCGTTACGTTGGAAGTAAGGGATGAGAGCGGCGTGAGCAGCCAATACAGCCAAGGAGTCAGATGGAGTCACGAAAAGTGCGTCACGCCCTATTATCATGTTGCGGTCGCCTGAAAAAAAACCACAACTTTGGAAATAATTCATATTATTTTATCAAATAATTCAGTTTATTTATATTTTTTTTTATCAAAAATGTCCGGAAATAGGTAGTTATGCTGGTCATATTGGCTGCGGTGAGAAGAAAACCTAGATATCTCGACATGAATATGACAAAAGATAATGATATTTCACGGCGTTTATTACAAATATGAGTACAATGTACTGTGTTCAAACAAATGCCCAAACAGCTTTAGCGAAATGAATTTCCATGTTTTATATTTGGTATCGCCATCAAAAGCAGCCCTCAAATCATAATCCCGAGACATTTGACCGCTAGGAGCAAATCAGCAACATAAGTCAGGTTCTGGTCAGGAGGCGTGCCTCTAAAATCTTCTAGCGGGGTTGCTTAATGCAGTCTATTTAAACTCCAATTTTATTGGCAAAGGGGATAAGGATATCTGTTTTCTAATACAGAGACAATATAGACAGTTTAATTTATCATCGCCATCAAAAGCCGCCCCCAAATCAAAGTCCCTCCTTTGACCGCCACGACCAAATCAGCGGCATAAGTCAGGTTGGAATCAGGATGAGCTCCTCCCCTACAAAGTCGTCCAGTGGAGACACTCTACACACCTTATTACAGATGCATCCGGCTTATTGGCGAAGAGTCAAGATGTCAACAACTTAGGGCCACTTGCACCAACGAAAATGTTAACCCTCGGGTTAACCCACCATTTTATATGGAATTTGACAGATGGCAGCCTTGAGTTAAGTGGTTGGTGCAAGTGGGCCTTAGACACTTAGTTTAGGTTTACATACCATCGCCATCAAAAGCGGCTCCCAAGTCATAGTCCCCTCCTTTGACCGCCTCGGCCAAATCAGCGGCATAAGTCAGGGTGGGCGCCTCCGAAGTCTTCCAATGGAGTCACTCAACTCAACATACTTTGATTACATTCAAAGTTCATTGACTAAGAGAATCAGGATGCCAGTCCTATTTCTATACATAGACAATACAGACAGCGACTTACCATCACCATCAAAAGCGGCTCCCAAATCATAGTCTCCTCCTTTGACCGCGGCTACCAAATCAGCGGCATAAGTCAGGTTGGGGTCAGGGTGGGCGCCTCCGAAATCTTCCAGTGGGGTGACTCGGCGGACGTTGTTGACTGACGCTCCTAGTTCGTCCACGAAAATGGCTTGCACGTAGGGGCCAGTTACTGAAAAGAAAAAAATACTGTTTTCAAAAGCTCCAAGCTCACAGCAATTCTTATTCCTACGGCGGAAAAAGAGCATTTAAGATGACAAGAACATTTAAGGTGTGCAATTTTCAAAATGGATAATGACTTTGCTACTTAGAGATCAAGGATTATTTATATAGGATTTACACAATTCATACTAAGAATCGAACCTCGATTTTTTAGCGCTACCTATTAAATACAATTTTTTTTTGTTAAATTGACGTATTGACGTGACATCATGATTTTAAAATAAAAAAATATGTCCTTTGTTCTTATAAAAAACAAAAACAAGCAAAAATATTAGGGGAAAATATGATTTTGGCCACTTCCAGAGTCCAGACTGCGAACAGCGCCATCTAGTTTTAAGCTTAAAAGGCCCATACATTTCAGGGGTACGCTTTTTTGCATGGGCTTTAGTACATTTCGATACAAGTGCGAAAAAGAGGAAGTTCGAAACGAGTGGCGATAAATTAAAACACGACCGAAGGGAGTGTTTTAAATCGACACGAGTTACGAATTTCCTCTTCGCACGTGTATCGAACGACGTTTTTCAGTACAGATGGACCTCCGAAGTACCTGCCATATAATGAACCACTTCTCGCACTAGTGCGTAAAAAAAACACCATCTGTACTGAAAAATTAATATAATATTTATTTGTAATGAATGAAAGTGACGTCAAAACAAATGTTACCTCCACTCATAGAATCAATGAGAACGTTGAATGGTTTCCTCTTTTCCGAGCCCTGAATGAACACCTTTATCTTCGGGAAGTCAAATATCTCCTTCATGTAACTCACGTAGTCTTGCACGGAGTCAATGACCTCTACCACAAAGGGTCTGCTGTCCACCTATAACAAAATAGTACATTGTGCAACAAGGGGAGGAAGTTGAATATTACTAACGAGAGTAAGTTACATTTAAAGACTCGAGTTAGTAATATTCATACTCCCCGAGTTACACACAATGTTTTTCATCACACTCGCAATGTAAAAAATATGTAAATAGATGTAAAAAAGTTAAGTACGGTACAAAAAATGTCATTATTCCCTTGGGAGAACGATTTTTCTATAACTCACGCTCCGCCTGCGTGCAATAGCACATTTAAAGTGCGGGTGTGATGAAATAGTACATTGTGCAACAAGGGGAGGAAGTTGAATACTACTAACAAGAGTTAGTTAAATCGCGACGGCTTGCCGGAGCGATTAAAAGACTCGAGTTAGTAATATTCATACTCCCCGAGTTACACAGTGTTTTTCATCAAACTCGCAATGTAAAAAATATGTAAATAGATGTAAAAAAGTTAAGTACGGTACAAGAAAGTTCATTATTCCCATGGGTGAACGATTTTTCTATAACTCACGCTCCGCCTGCGTGCAATAGCACATTTAAAGTGCGGGTGTGATGAAAATCAGCGCTTCGGCATGCCGTGGCAATATGCTGAGTGGGCTCCCAGTTTAACATCTAGATTGTGTTGTATTTATCTTTGTTATATTTGTCCAAACTGATGTTAAATAAAAAAATATTCTATTCTAAATAAATATAAATTTTTATTTTACAATTCAGTGACTTCCTGCAATGATAGTCTACCTGTCCTTCTACAGAGTGGGGCCTGTAACAAAGGCGAAGAATTGAACTGTAGGCTATTCTCCTTATACTGATCAACATTTGTTCAGTGACTTTTAAAAATTATGAAGTCTTTAAATTTTTAATTTTTCATACAAAATAAATATTAAATAAATAAATAAATATTATAGGACATTCTTACACAGATTGACTGAGCCCCACGGTAAGCTCAAGAAGGCTTGTGTTGTGGGTACTCAGACAACGATATATATAATATAAAAATACTTATATACATAGAAAACATCCATGACTCAGGAACAAATATCTGTGCTCGTCACACAAATAAATGCCCTTACCGGGATTCGAACCCGGGACCGCGGATATTAGCTTCAATGTACGCCATTATTGTTGTCATTGACGTTGTCTGTCACACTTTAGACTTAACAGAATTCGCAATACATTACCTCTTAGAAAAAACTTTCAAGGGTGATAAAAATCAAAATACATGTTATTTTTAAAAGTCGCCGAACAAATGTTGATCAGTTTAAGGAGAATAGCCTAGAGTTCAATTCTTCGCCTTTGTTACAGGCCCCACTCTGTATAATGAATACATTTTAATAGTATAGGAGAGAAAGTAAGCGATTACTGGACGGGGCTAATGGACAACTGAAGTGCGATGCCGGCCTTTAAGATGGGAGTACGCTCTTTCCTTTCATAATTAGAAAAAGACTGGTAATAGGTATATTACGTAAACAATAATGACAAATATTTCAATTTGGACATTTCAAGATGGAAAAGTAAAATGGATGGTTTTTTTTATTTTAAGATATAAGTTGGTATAAGTAATCTTTATTTACATGAACATATTTACATACTTATAATTATATAAGAAACTAAGTCTAAACTTAAAAGCTAAATGGATGGTTGTAATGTGGACTATGACTGTCTGAATAAGGTAAAAAAGTGTAAGGTACAGCGGGACAAATCTCGACTGGGGGCAAATGTAACTGGTTCATTTTTTCCATGTTTTACAATGTTTGCATTATTAAATAGTGTTTCGGTCATATATGGTAGGCGTATTCAGTGGATACATGTAGAACTCAACATCATAGTGTAACAATTGAAAAAATGGATCAGTTACAATTGCCCCCCAGTCGAGATTTGTCCCACTGTACCTTATACAAAAACTATAATTATGGTCCATGCCGTCCATGGGGCCCCAGCGCGAACAAGTTGTTCACAGAAATCGCGAAGCGTCTGGTTGAGGTAATTGGTGACCGAAGAGCTGGCGACTTCCTCGCACAACGTATCAGCATTGCGATACAGTGAGGAAATGTCGCCAGTATCCTTGGTAAAATGCCTCAAGGGCCTATTTTAGACATTAGCTAGCTTTTAAGTTTAGTCTTAGTTTCTTATATAATTATTTAAATATGTTCATGTAAATAAAGAGATGAATAATTATGTCGAATGCAAGCTACTGCGTAACCAAAACATTATATACATAATCCATGTCTCAAAACAACATTAAGCACCACTTTATGTTTCTTATCTGATGGTTAATAATATTGTAAAATTCGTAAAACAATAGAATCGATTTGCCATACCAATATAATAGCTGTTGGAAATTATTGTATAGTTGATGGCCTTTGACAGCATTCTAACCTAGTTTAGAGATATTAGTGCGACGTATAAATCATAAGCAAAAAAAAAAATTAATGATTAAATAAACATTGTGGATACTTATTATCCATGATGAAACTTTGCGATACCATACTTACAATATGACCTATACACAGTGTAACGCAATGAAATCAAAAGATACTGATAGAGGAAAGAAATCTTGATTAAATTTAAATACTAATTAGTATAATTATTGTTGCCGAAATTGACATACTTAAACTTATATCACATTTTATTCTTCTCTTGGCCTTAACAAATTAATTAGGCTTCATAATGTTACACTGTGTATACTAAGAACAGCTGCAGACCATCTTAGTGCGTTTTCACATTATCCGATCCGATATCGGATGTATACAGGCGTCATCTTGGATTTTTTTCCATTGAAATCCTTCCGACATCCGATATCGGATCGGATAATGTAAAAACGGACTTAGACGTACATATATCGCAAACTATTTAACGCTAATCGCTATAAGGTAAAAAATAAAAACCAAGGTTTCTGCATAGTCATGTATCCAAACTTCTAACATTGATTAGATGATGATTTACCACGATAACAAACATATGAGTTATCAGATAATTATCATCATGACAATCCAAAATAGACCGGAACTATTTGGAAAAGAGTACCCTCTATTCTATGTTCTATGCCAAATACTATAAAAAAAAAACTATATCTCTCTAGCTATATCGTAAACCTGTAAAGGTTTCGTATAGGAGGTGCAAGCACCTACTGCTTGCCCTTGGAGTTGGTCAAAGACGCCTAGTCTTACAAAGATGACATATAGAAGAGAAATTTCGACGGCTTCTGCTGTGGCGAGGTGGCCTAGGGGTTCATGGCGTTAGCCCGGATTGCTAAAGACGCTTGTCCGAATCTGGCCTTCACCGCTGGTGGTGCTCGTCATTTTTTCTTTAATATATGACATCTTATTTCGATTTAAAAAAAATACTAGTTAAGAAATGTAAGTTTTAAACTTCTTAAGAAGCTTAATCTCGTACTAATTACCTTTAATTTTGTCTGACAAATTAAACCGACGAAAGATAGAAAGAAAGGTACAGCAGGGCAAATCCCGACTGGAGGGCAATTGTAACTGATCCATTTTTTCCATTATTACACTATTAACTTGAGTTCCACATGTATCCATACATGTGTCCACTGAACACGCGTGCCATATGCTATGCCACATAATTATAACAAGTGGATTCTCTAATTAATAATGCAAACATTTTAAACCGTGAAAAAAAATTGATCAATTGCATTTGTCCCCCAGACGAAATTGTCCCGCTGTACCTTACTACACCAACTTAGGCAGAAAGTCATTCGTGCTGTCCCTTCGTAACATATTTAAAGCTCCATTTGTCATACATTTAGTATTTGTTTTGACGACCGGTCTGGCCTAGCGCGTAGTATTAGTACTGACAGTAAAGTCAAAGACACCAATTTTGTCCACAGGGCATATACTTACATACTGGGCTAACATACTTGATACTCACGGTAAAGTTAAAAACGCCAATCTTGTCCACAGGGCAGTTGAGCTCCGGGACAGTCTTGTACTCCTTAATGGTGGTAGTAAGCGCGTAGATCTCATTTGTGGTGTTATCAGGGGCTGGGCCTCCGTTGCTGCAGTTGAACTTAATGCCGAAGTCATTGTTGATGCCACCGGGGTTGTGGGACGCGGTTAGGACTATGCCTCCTGAAAGATAGGTTGTAGATAAATAATCATCATCCTCCTTGCGTTATCCTGGCATTTGCCACGGCTCATGGTAGTCTGGGGTCCGCTCTGAGAACTAATCCCAAGATTTGGCGTAGACACTAGTTTTACGAAAGCGACTGCCATCTGACCTTCCAACCCGAAGGGTAACTAGGCCTTATTGGAATTAGTCCAGTTTCCTCACGATGTTTTCCTTCACCGAAAAGCGACTGGCAAATATCAAATGACATTTCGCACATATGTTCCGAAAAACTCATTGGTACGAGCCGGGGTTCGCGACCTCCGGATCGAAAGTCGCACGCTCTAGGCTACCAGTGCTTGTAGATAAATAATATGTCTCTAAAGTGACATCTGCAACACCAGAAGATTTGGAAGTGTATTGCCAGACTTTAAGATGGAAGTTTTTTTATTATTATCACATACCTGTTGCTTGATGTTATGGGCATTTGAGTGACAAAAATAGGTATACTTAAACAGAATAGTATTTTATGCAACAGGCGTTTAAAGGAGGTCAAAAAAGACGAGTGGCGTGGGTAACAATTTGAGGCGAAGCCGAAAATTGTTATTGAGACGCCACGAGTATTTTTTGACTCAGTTAAACACCGTTGCATACAATACTTTTTCTATGACCATGCACTAATTTTTAATAGTTTTCTTGCATAACTTTCGTGAAATTCACACTGTTTTACTCTATTTTGACTCAAAGGTTTGCACTGTCAGCTTGGCTGCCCAAAGCCTTCCCGCGCACGCCCGCAGTATCGTTATAAGGCGTTGCCATGGTTACAGAGCCAAACAATGCGTTTTCAGTTTTTTCGATACTGCGCGCATGCGCGGAAAGCCGGCGGACGCTGGCTTTGGGGAATAGACCTTTATGTAGGGTTTTAAAGATCTGTGCATGATCCTGTAAATGACGAATAACAGTTCGGGAGTAGAAAAACTATTTTAACCTTCAGAGGATTTTTTGCTGATTATCAATGGTGATTGCATATAAAATAATTTGATACACATTTATATAACTATTACGATAATTAAGGACAAAATTAGGCACTGATTTTCAGATTCCATTGAGTACTTCTGAATTTGCATATTTACATATAATAAATCATCAATTATCATATTATAAAATATAGTTTATAAGCCAGCCAAGCCATAAAAGCCACATATATTTTAAAGTTTAGTTGCAGATGTAAAAAGTAGTTGAAGACCGAAATTTGATGTTTTCAAATGAAAAAGTTTCCATAATTTACTTTTAGAAACTTTTCACAATTTTTGAAACTTTAGTTTGTGTTATCATATTACAAAGTTAGAGGTAGATCTTAGAAGTCTAATATTATTGATTACCATGTACATGTAAAGTCACAAGACTATGATAATTGTTGTGCAAGAACTAATAGATATAGATATAGATATAGATGTTTATTGGTAAAATATTCACATTTACACGTCAATTATTTACATACAATGATTATTTAGAAAAAAAAAATCACATTTCACATTTGGTATTCTAAGTAATGCAGACACACATATTACATTAGTAGGTACACGATCCAGTCAATGACCCGTAGGTATCAAGGAACTCATCCAAAGTATAGCAAGCCATTTCGAGTAGGATGGATTTTAGATTTAGATTTTATAATTTGATTAGATATGTTAAATTCCAAAACATTTGCACTGTCATTGCTTGTCTGGATTACCCAGTGATCACAAATGTCTGTAAAGGGTTTTCATCTGTTTCCATAGCTTTACATATTTCATAATTTAATGAATTAGTGAAGCCGTCTTTGGAAAATGTATTTTTTTTAAATGTCCTGTAAGGTTTATGTTGTGGGTACTTAAATAACTCACTATCCACTAGGTCGAACCAGTTGTCAAGTCAAACTATATTCCAATTAACAGTGGATTGAAAACAGTAAATTAAAACTATGAAAGAGCAGTCTGTTTTTTTTTGGTTAGTCTTACCAAGGGTATTGTATTTCCTGATGATGCAAGACACTGCTGGTGTGGAAAGGATGCCGTTCTGGCCCACTAATAGTTTTCCAACCTAAAACATCAAACTTTTTTTTAACATGTTTAAGTTCACATAGCATCTCAATTCAGCGCGGCAATGCTACCAGCTTTCTGGGCGCGGAGCTAGCTCCTGACTTCTTGTTATAAAATATGTTGTGTGTTAGGTTTAGATTAGTTATGTTTTGATACAGATGTATTGATTTTAGTGTGATTTTATGAATAAATATTGAAAGGTAACAACTTGTCAATATAATAAAATATTGAAACTCGTTTTTATAATTTGTTATGAATAGCCCCAGAAGTTCCTTGTTCAATCTTTCATGTCAATAAAAAAACAGACTTATAAAAATGCGTGTGCATTCAGTTACAATTTTATGTTTTTATGATAAAAACAGAGATAATTTCATTACTCAATTATAAGAGCAAAACATTCAAATGACGGGAATGCAATAATATTGTTATTGCTAGGAACAACTTTAATAGGTTATTAATACGGTTTTATAGCGAGAACATAATTAATATTTATTTACGTACCCCGTTTCCAGCGCTGATCTTTATAATTTTATCCACGACTTCTTTAACAAGGTATCTTCCATCTCCGCCCACCACGAGTGTGGAACCCACGATACTATCTTTGTTAGCATCCAAAATACTCTGGATAAAGTTTTCCGTGTAGTTTTCTTGCAGAAAAACTTTTACTTTTTTACGTAAACCACTTGTACCCGGCTTTTGCCCCTCGAAAGGGGTGGTGTTAACAGTTACAACGCTAGGCATTTTCACTGAACAGTAGATATGTCTGGGCCGCAACTTTTGAGCGAGTTATCTCGCTGAAGAACTGTTAAAAAATAACTTTATTTATCTCGGTTCGTAAGGTCAACGAGAACGACCGCCGATCAAATGCGAAGCTGTCAAACGCAATGTCAACCAAGGTCAACAAATGGCTGCGTTCAGAAATAGTTGGACTTGATATGGGTTTAAGATTATTTACGGTGCATGAAATACACTTTACTCATTTTATTCTTGCTAATAAAAACTTCGGAATTTTTTGTGACTAATTAATGCTATCAAATGTTAAAATTATGAATGCTATCATCTATTACGCTGCCATTCATATCAAAGTTCGTAACGTTGAACGCAGACGAAGCAGCCATGAAGAAAATTGAACTTTAAAACCATGACATAAGATCTAAAGTCAGCTTAGCAATATCAGTTTAGCCTAAATGGCGCGATAAGCGATTAGTTTCAAACATTTTTTGCCAACAATGCCAATATTCAGGGCTTTAGATAATTAAAACAAATGCTTTTCATTTTATTTATTATTATTTATTATTATCGAGTATGGGCACCTAAAATGGAGAACAGGATGTGTGTGAAAATAAATAAAATACTGAATTCTTATAAAAATTAACCTTCAACCTTTAATCGGACAAGCAAAACTTAAAAACGATCGTGCAAACTTCAGAAAATATAAACAAACAAAAATGTATCTCCTAACCCATCACTTATCTTAATAATACATATCAAATGAATAGTAGCTTCCAGATAGTACTTAATAAACACTTAAAGTTAATCTTAAACATATCATAATCATACTTTAAAACTATTGATCAAATCACAAGTTCATGATTAAAATTACATCAGATCTTAAAAGAAACAAAATATAAAAAGTAAAAGAATCGATACATAATTCCATGGTTCATTTTGTTGATACAATTAAAAAATAAATGGCACTAGATCATGAACATTATGTACCAACACTTCACAATTCCCACTAACATAAATATATGAAAATACATCATTAAAAGCATTCACAATAAATTAGCATGTTAATATGGTTAAAATAAAAATGCACATGTAAAAACGTAGTAAAAAACCTAAATTCACAATCATAAACATAACGATTACTGATAAATATTAAAATGTTATCTGATTAAAATATTTTGTGACTGTCGATTGGAAATTGTCACAACCTTTTTGCCGCCAGTCTGATAGAGTCAGGACATGGCATCATTTAGACATTGCTAGTTACTGGCATGCAAGCGCTGACAAGTCCAGTACTATCCAAAAATTCTTCCTGATAGTCTCTTGCTCCAGTCCTTGGCGACGAAAAGGTTAAAAGTATGTGAGCATTTGTTCTGTTTACTTAAATGAGTCCTTTTTAAAATCAAGTCAAATTGGGCGATTCGAAATATTCCGATATTTGATTATTCTTAGTCAGAAACCAATACAGAATGCTTCCTTTAGATTCATATTCTTCAGAATATGTTTGAAAAAGGAGTAACGATTGGTATTATCCTGATTTTCGATAGTTGAAATAAAAGAAACCGTCGCTATATTCCCAATAGTGAAATAATCAAATATTAAAAGCATAGAAAATGTAATAACGAAAATAATTTATATTTAGTCGAGACATAATGCTAAAAATGGATGGTTAAAATCAAGAAATAAAACATGCTTCCTCTAAAGCTATTGATTACGATCTAAAGGTTATTATAATTAATCTTAATACTATTTTATTGGCGCTAGGCCCGTTTACTTCAACAATAGTCTTTCAAAAATTGTCGTATCGCTTTTAGCTATCATAAAAATCTTTAAAAAGGAAACCACTTAATACTAGATATTTTATAAAATCTCATAACAATCAACGGGCGATCTACGCGAGGAATGACATTCCATAAAATCTAAATCTATAGGAACATCAAGTAATACTTTATTAAATAGATAATTGTACCTTTTTTGAGCAATCGAGTATTTTTCAATTCTACGCGGCCAAGCACATAAATTCATCACCTTGGCAAGAATTAAATATGGCATATACATCGCGTCGATCCACAGTAAACAACATTTCATTATATCTAAATTTTAAAAATGCATTTTGAGTTTCGTTTGCCGTTGTTTGCAGTGGCTCGCAAGCGATGTAAACGCAGCATAAGGCACTTAAACAAGTCTTCATTGAAATTACTGATTCCGAGTAAATTTATCAGCGTAAATATTTATATTTTATTTACTCCAGTCATTAATCAGTCTTACAAATCAAACATTTGGTCACGATTGAGGCATTAAAAAAAAGTATAATCAACAAATGAAAATATGACCGTTAGTCAAGTTTGCACGTCGTTTATTTGAATCTTTAAATTTATCATTGATTTAAAACAAGGGTCATTATATTCATTTGTGATATACAATCGTTCAGTCTATATTGCCTCTTTAAAAATTCTCAGTTCAGATTGTAAACAAAAAAGCCCAGCGGATTTCTTTTCTTAAAAACGTCTAAAAATACAGAAAATTTTGAAGTAATAAATGACTTAAAAGGTACTAAAGTACTGAATTTTTTTTAAAACATTTTTGGACGTTTTCTTCTGAAATACGCACAGCTTTAATATACCCATATGACGACAATTTATGTGAACTATTTCATTTTAGATATCCGTAGACGTCTTTTGAAGCATTTTATACAATAGAAGACAATGCAATCAATATTCATCAATAAAATGCTTTTTAAATTACGTCCTTTACAGATGCGTACTTCGGTCCTATTATTAGCCTGCTATATACAAAAATATGCCTGTAATTTGCACATCTGGCTTGCGAGCCACGTACAAAATACTTAAATACCAGTAATTTTGTACGCGGCTGGCATGCCAGTTGTGCACTTTACAGGCGTATGTATCGCAAAACCTTTGTCTGGCCTGCCACTCTGACACGGTCTAACGTAGGAAATGTCTGTGAGACACCGTCTGATGACCCCAGGCAGTTTGGGGTTAGGTCTTGTCAGTTTGTACAAAGTTTTCTAAACTTAACGTCCAGCGTCAGTTTATATCCAATGTCTAGTGACATTTAAAAGGTTGGTCATACTCACCGAAGTTGAGGGCTATTTTCCTTTGTGAATAAAAACTGAAAGACTTTTATAATTGAATACCTAAAAAATCTAACATACATATCTATTGCATCGGGAGACTAAAAGTGACGAAAATTAATGATAAATTTGAACAGCAGTTTCTAACTACTGTAAGATAAAAAAAGTAATATGAAAGTTTTGTAGAGGGACATTAAATATTATAATTTGTCGTCTTTCGAGGAAAATACATTTGACCATTAATAGAGCTTATATTATCACAATAAGTTCTACTAATGGTCTATTGTTACAAGACCATTTACCAAGACAGAGTCATACATAATAATATCAAGCCGACAGCTCGGCGTCGCCGATGCAAGTCAAACGTCTGCAATTAAGGCACTGGTCCCACCAAACACGAATAAGCGGTGAACTGTCGGCGGTAAACACGAACGACAGTCGCTCTCGTGTAAATAAAAGAGAGCGAGCGATTTCGTTTCTATCTCCGATAGCTCATCGCTCACTTGCTTCTGGTGGAACCAGTGCCTAAGCTAGCTATGAAAGAAAGTACTAATCAAGACATTTTTACTGCCAAGTGAACTATCTCGATTACTGGCCCCGTGTAAACGGGCTATAACAGTTTAGTAGTGAATTGTATCAGCAACTGACATCGTGTGAACAGTGTGAAATAACAATTTGGGGTCTTCTTAAACATATCGACGCGGAATTGGCTTCCGCCGATCAAAAAGCGACGATCACGCGGCGTCTTCATTCCTACTAATGAGCGATTGGTGGTAGAGCTGATCCGTGTCGATAAGTTTGGGGAAACCTTTGGTGTAAGTGTGCAAGTGGACTGTCTCGGTAACTGGCCTCGTGTAAACGAGGCATAATGGCATGTGGAGTGTCTTGGTAACTGGTCTCGTGTGTGTCCTTAACTGGGCTACCACTTGTCCTGAGTAATAGCGTTGGTGTTGTAGGGCGGGGAGTTGATGAGTTTGCGCTCGGCGCCCGGCGCGGCAGAGCCTTTGAACACGCTCGCTTGTTGTTGCAGCTCTGATGAATAAAAAATATTGTAATTCGATAGTGAGTCAGAGTAGGTGATTATTGGGAGTTTCAAATCAAAGATTTGAAAACTCCCAATATCACTTCATATTTAGGACTCGTACTCAGGTTTATTGGTGATTTAAAACTCCCAATAGGTTTTCAGATGATTTAAAACTCCTAATCGGCTTTCTCATGATTTGAAACTCTCAATAGGTTTTCAGATGATTTAAAACTCCTAATCGGCTTTCTCATGATTTGAAACTCTCAATAGGTTTTCTGATGATTTAAAACTCCTAATCGGCTTTCTCATGATTTGAAACTCTCAATAGGTTTTCTGATGGTTTAAAAAGCACACAAGGTTTACGATTGCATATTTAGAATTAGAACTTGTGAACTGTAAAAGCGCAATCAGATTTTTAACTTAACATTTCGGATTCGTTCATTTGATTGAAACAGATGAAGTATGGTGTTCGTTGTTAAATGGTCCATTTCGAAAATGTAAGCCGTAAAGTTAAGTTAGGTATGATATTAAATAGCAAAAGCTTAACGCAACACACTCTCCGAGGTGGCCAATCTCAGATGTGGTCTCTCTCAAGCGTTTGCTCGATTGACAGTGGCGTTTACACACAACGTGTCTGATCAGCTCGTCAGCGTCGCAGAACACGAATGGACCCCCAAAGTGTGAACTCTGGTGTAGTCGCGTTTTACATGCATCGATTGAGTTTGACCCCCTCCGGGTATGGGATTCCATATCTATCGACCGCGTAAATACAGAGATCCCCAAGTCTCGAATTCAACACTACATGCCTCGGTTGGCCAAGCCAAGGAATGGTTTACGTGTTGAGGTTGTCGGTCGTCACAACCCGACATACTACACATCACCATTTTTATTTATATGAAACATTGTAAAAACTTTATAAGTGTGATGTAGACCCAGTTATGCTATTGGCTGTTTCGGATTACGTACTCCCACGTCATATCTACTACGAATTTTGTAATATATGGTTTAAAATAACGTATATAAAATATGATCTTCTTTGACACCCATAACAAAGAGTTCAGTATAAATTAAAGGCTAGCGTATGTCATATACTGCACTTTGCAAAGCAGAACTTTTCATAAAGATATAAGGTTCAAATTTTGATTATATTAAAATCATGACATACATTGAACAGTATGCGAAATTGCAATCACTCATTTAGTTGTAATTTGAGTCAGTTTACCTGGTTGCTCACTCGCTATGTTTATCTTATAAAATGATCACGATTTACATGAATTATAAATGGTTTTGATATAAAATAGATCTCAGTATACATATTTCAACTATATTGTGAGTGGTAAAACTCTAAAAATAATATCGTATTTATTCTCTATGTTTTAGTATGTTAAAAATAAAACAATTAATTTATCATGAAACCATTTTATTTAAGTAATGAGATATATTACAAGCACGACGACTAACTAAAAAGTAAAGTACATTTTATAACATAAAATTTTCTAATAATTACTCACTTCACTCAACTTTTTTACAATTTTTTCTACCAGACCTTCAGTTGCATTTAATAACTCATCATAGTCATCTTGAACAACATATTGTACTGTAACCCCATTAGATTCGATATTTGATTGCTCCAAATCGGATATACTGATTTTAATCAGACGCTTTCCTTTTGTAACCTTTCTGATGACATGGGAATTTAAACCCATTTCTTTTATTTTCCTCTTTCCTTTCTTAGCGATTTTCTTCTGACTTTTTGCTGGTGTACCTGATAATGGAATTTCTAAAGATGGATTCAGGAGCAAATCCTGGTATTTCAGGTACGCATCCATGTCTTGAGAATAATTGAGCGGATCATTCGGTTTTTCACAAACTTGCGAATAAAATGGTGTGGTTTCAGTCATTTCAGCAGCGTGGTTAATAGGTTGCGAGCCCTGTAAAAAAATATCAAGTTAAATATATTTCAACACCAAATAAAAGTACTCAAAGATACCAGAATATAATAAAAGTAAAATACATACCATTCTGATTTTGAAACTGATAATGCACCCGGCTTGAAATCTCGAACTGTTGTAATTTTAATTTGTTAAATGCTCTATTTATAACTTCGTAGTAACAAAATATAGTATAGCTATTAGCTATTATAGCTTGCACATTGAACGCGGTCTTAACGCGGCGACATTCGTTCTTGTTTCCGACAAAAGAAATATTACACTTTTGTTTTTCAATAATTAGCTGAGTTGAATATTATATTACAGTGATGATCAACCTTTGTATTATATTGGTTTCTTACTGTATTTTTGCAAATGTTGTAGTTTATGTTAGTTATAATTTGCTTTTAGGTTGTTAACTCATGACTTTACGTCAGTTTCGTTTTATTAATAAAACCCCTGGCTTATTCATTTCCTCTACTATTTTCTAACAAGTGCAAGTGTTACAGTGCGAGTTTTACGTACACGGAGAAATTCACCTTGAAACAATGTTCGTAAGTTTGTAATATTTTATTTAGCTATAAACTATTCTGAATATGGTGTTGAGTGATGTTTGTTCTCGATTAAATTTACCGATAAGTATCCTTCTAAGTAGCAGTTTTATGCGAGTTAAGTGCGTATTGGTATTAACTTTAACTTAAAATTTATAACCCTCGCTGGAGAGAGGTACAAGTACAACTGTGAAATCTCGTTCGACTGAACATAACAGAATTTTATTTTTTATTTTCAGGTCTGACTTTGAGTACCATGTAATCCAGTCTAAGAAAGACCTCGACTCTGAGGATGAATCTGGATCATTAAAGTATGTATTTTAATTAAATTTAAGATTTTATTGACTTATTATTAATTTTTGTTATTATTAATGATCTGATGGATAATCACTATGTATTGTAGGACTCAGAAGAAAACAACCAAAAGGAAAAACGCTTCTCAGATCCCGAAACGTGACGCGGGCTGGTCGCTGGACAGAAACGTCGTCGAAGAATGTGCTAGTAAAAGGTAATTAATTAAAACTGTGTTTGAAAACTTGTCTACAAATGCGAACTTTTTATTTATTTCTCTTTATTTATGAGAACTGGAAGTAATATAAAGTTTTTAATATTACAGCAAGAAGATCAAACCAAAGAAAACTGTGAAAAAGCACGCATCGTCCGTGTTAATAACTGATACGTTGCAGGACAGTGACACTGACCTTGATGAAGAAGACAAAACTAAAAGGTAATTAATTCAATTCAGTTATTTTATATGTAATACATATATTTACTTAACTAATTGTAATTAGCCTTTGAATCTAAACATTTTAAACCATAGTATTTAAATTCTTAAATGTTAAGTACTTACCTAATTAACTAATTATATTTTGTTGTATTCGATAATATAAATAAGTTTTTAATATTCCAGTACGACAACCAAGTCGAAGAAAGAGACACCTGATTGTAAGCCAGGCTGGTTTTCAAACTGGGGTGACGAAGGACATGTTGAAGCCCAGCGTCGAGCATCCGCTGCCAACTCTCTGTCGTCCGTGCTGATACGTCGCGTCCCAGGCGGCTACGTGCGTCGCACAGCTTCGTTAACCGGTGATCTTTTTATTGATCTTAAACTGTATAACGTAGTAGATATTCAAAACGTTCCATCTGAAGCCCGTTGGGAGAAAGCGCTGGTTAATTTTAAATATCGTGTGGATTCCGTTTCGGATATAGTAGATGGAATAAATAAGATTCTAAAGCGTTGTAAGGACGACTTTACAGATGAAGGAACCTTTTTCCCAGATAAAAAAAGCCAATAATCTTTAATCTTTTTTACGTCTAATTTAGTCTATTCCTATGTCAATAGGCAAAATGCCTCATAATAGCTCCATATTTTGTTCAGTGTGTGACATAAGTATTCCAAGTAAAGCCTTTTCTGCTCACTTGCGCACTAACTTGCATAAAAATAATAACTCTGTTCAATTAACTCCTGATATTGAAAAAATAAGCAGCGCTTTCCGTAGTAGAATAGCATCATACAGAGTGCGTGGACCAGAGAGTAGCCTCCATGACTCACCGGTAAAGTTTCTGTGCGCTCTTCGTAGACATATTAAACATATTCTCGAAGCGAGAAGGCTTGCTTTTGGATCTATAAAGGTTAACTTTGAACTGTTTGCTGAATTTGGTTTGCCGAAAAATGAAGCATGTGAAATTAAATCATTCGCTACGCAAAATATCATTTTACATCAGAGTTACGAATTTAAAGAAATATTTTCAACCATTTTGAACACATTGAGCACGAAAATTGATGAATTTCAAGAACGGGACAGTGGCTGGAGCTTTCTACGAAACTTATATCTCGAGATAAACATAAACAAATATAATCCTCTTAGAGCGTCTAGATTTATAGAATTACCAAAGTTAATAAAACATCGAAGAGCTTGTGTAAATATTAAAAACAATGAAAGTAGCACTATCTTCGAATGATGATAAACGAGTAATATTAAAAGACAATATTCACACACTTGCGTGGGGACATGCTTCATTTTTCTAAATATAGTTATATAGTGATATTTTAAAGGAAACTTTGAACTAATTTGTAAACACCTACTTTACTTTTTAAGTTAGCTATGCCAGTATGTATATTATTATTAAATAAACTTAAAAAAAAAAAATTGTTTTTCTTTTTTAAACCCACCATATTTATGTACAATGTTTAAATCAACTCAGGATACTTATGTTATGATCGTATACCTGTATCACGAGTACAATATCGTATCATGAGTTGATTTAAACATTGTTTTCAGGAGTATAATTTACAGGTTAATAAAATGCGTTTTATTTAGCACATTCATTTATTCAAAGAGGAACGTGATTTTCTAAATACCATTTTTTCATACATATTACATTTTTTAATGCACAAGTTTTTTTATGGTACACACAATTAAAAATACAATCATTAATACAATATTTTTTATACAGTTCTTGTAAATTCGGTGCACCCTTTTCACTTAAATCTATAACAGTACAGTTTGAATATAATTCTTTAATCCATTTAATTTTTTCCATACCTTTAACGAATATTATCTTATCTTTAATATGATTATAAATAAGTCTTCTAAATTCTCTATAATCAACATAACCTTCGTGCCACAAAATACCTAAATGTTTTTCAATCCATTTTGTCTGCCTCTCTTCACTTTCCGTCAATTTAGAAAATCGAAAAGGGGTTTTATTAAGAAAACTTGAGTGTATTCTAGCGTGCTGTATGCAAATTCTTTGATAATAAATTCGTTTTCTTTTGTTTTAAACCCTTGAAGGTCTACAAATATATGCTGCATTACGATACTTTTTTCGTAATATTACTTAAAGGCTTATATTCAAATACACTATCATTTAAAATCAGACAGTAAGCTGCAGTGTTCTTTGGTATATCAGATTCACAATCCAATTCAACTCTCACATCTACTGAACCGGTTTTTAAGGTTTCGTTTTGACGAGAACAGTTGATAACAAATAAAGGAGCTTTATCTTTAAAATCTTTAGGGCTAAGCAACGGCGCTTGTAGACGATTATAATAAGACTGTTGAAATTTCGCATACTGTTCGTATAATATAGCAAACTTTTCACCCGAAAAACTAACATCAAAACTTTCGTACGGAAAGTAAACTGAATTCAAGAAAACTTTAACATCTCTCAAATTACAGTGATCAAAGTGTGATATGTCTTTATTAGCTTCATTTTTTCGTCCCGTTTTCAATCCAATTATAATATAACGCGGCTTTTCAATTTGCGATGAAGTTTTGATAGACCAAGAATGTTTTGACGTCTCAGGCAAGAGCGGATATTCATACAAATCCCAAGTCCTAAATGCTATCTGAACGGCACGATCTCTTTCTAAACATTTGAGTAAATTTAATCTTTCACGATCAGACACTTTAACATGAGGCATGCGCCATACTATTTTAGATATAGTAATATTGTCTATATATTCATTCGCATTTAATTTAACACTATTCAAATTAGTATTGGATCTTAAAAGAATAAGTTCATGCTTGCAATTAATTATGATTTTGCTGTAATCCTCAGCAAACCCGAGAATCTTGTTTAAAGGTACAGACACAGAAAATGTACCTTCCGTGTTTTTTATACCATTGACATCAAATCCCCATAACTTAGACATGGATGCTTCCAGTCCATTCATAGATACAAGAGATTTCATAGTTGTTGTAACTCCTGCGTTTTTAATTTTGTCAATTTCGATTCCATTTAATTCATATCGAATATCTTGAAATAGATGAAGTATGGGGTTGTTTGTAAGAAGAATACTTTTTACCTCGGCTTTTGTTTCTCTATTGAATGCGGTTATAGTACCTTCTATGTATAAAGAACTTGCTGATGGTAGTACGTAAAGATCTTGTTGGTTTATAGGTATACGTATTTCATCGTTGAAATTGAAACTTGTGACGTACGGTTTATATGAATGATATTCAAAGCTCTCGATAGAATTATCAAAGACAAAAGGTTCTGTTAAGTTTAATATACTCATTTTAATAGGCGTAAGCTTTGGAGGAATTGCTTATTTTGTTTTGTGAGTTTTACTTTAGGTCTTCTTTTCGTGATTGCAGGATGAGTACTGGTAATGTTTTTAAGAGAGACTGAAGTTTTATTGAAGTCTATCATTTTTTTCTTAAATGTAAATATAACTGAATTTCTTCACCCCGTAAATTAACTAGATTATTGTTAACGTCTAAAATTCTTATCGTTATTGTGTTTAAGCTATTTTGGGTTACAGGGAAATAAATAACGTTTTTTGGTGTTTCTATAATCCGATAACCAGGTGGCACGTTTGGTACAAACTCGTGAATTATATGACTAGGTTTTCCGTTAACGAATGAACCGCTCACTATGTCACATTCGATGCGGACTATGGTTGTTGAGAGAATGGAGACAGGATAAGGGGATTCAGTTAATATATTAGCTTGAATAGATTCTGAACCGAAGCCAAGTATATTACCGATGGAGCCTTCTTTGTCGAAATGAATATTTTCAGAGCATAAAATAGATGTTTTTAAGGTATTATTATTGCATGTTAAGGCTGCCACACACCGCAAAGCGGGACGGGAGCGGGACGGGCGCGGGGCGCGAGCGCCGCGCTGTATAACACTGAATCAAATACGGTGCCACACACCGACGCTCCGCGCACGCCCCTCTCTGACGCCGCGCCCGTCCCAATGCGCTAACCCGCCCAATCACAACAGGTCGTGAGCGGAGCGGGACGTGCGCGGGGCGGGACATCGCGCCGACATTCGGGCATTGTCAGTGTGTGCCTCACCGCGCAGCCAGCGCGCGTGTCACGCGCGCCTACCGCGGCGCTAGCGACCCGCGCCCGTCCCGCTCCCGTCCCGCTTTGCGGTGTGTGGCAGCCTTTGTGCAAAAGAGCATCCTTCAATATGTTCTTTAAGGTAATCGTCAATATCTTGAAATTCATATGATCCTTCAGGAATTTTAATTACTTTGTTTTTACCATAATAGAACTTATTATTTCTGTCGTCTATGTTGGGTATAGAATTAAAAGTTGACATATACAATAGCCCACACTCATATTCACCATCCAGGTGAAAAGCTGGTGAATAGTTTGTTAACAGAGTGGAAGATGTTCCAGTTATAGACAAAGTGAAAGACATTGTGAGAATGATAAACTGATTATTGTGCGATGATATTTAAACGGTTATACCAATATTGTTTTAAATACTTTAGGCATAAGTGTCCACAATTGACAGTGTTAAACTTTTGATATGTGTCATAATTATAGTAAATATCATATTTTTTTAAATACCTCTTTAATTCTAGCGGAGGTGAAAGGTCACCATAACTATTAAAATATTCACAATAATTGTTATCTTTTACGTAGGCTACCCAGTGTGTACCATTGTTTTTAAAACTGTCTAAATTAACAATTCCACATTCTACTTTTTTAGGAGTCTTTGGTAAACTGTCTCTCATATAAACTCCTCGAAAATATGGAATATCAGATGAGTGTTTTAAAATGTCAATATTTGAAAGAGCGCGCCTGGGTAACCTCTCAGTTAGTTTTTTGAAAGTTTCAAACATAATCCTTTGCCATTTTTATATGGTTTAATGTGTAAGCCTTTTCCTAATGCAATAGATTCCATCATCTTGTTATGTCGCTCCGATTCCGCTAAATTTTTTCTGGCGGCTTTGTAATCACCTACAGCTTTAGCAATTCCGGCAGCTCCTCCTGCTAATGACCCTAGCGCAGACAGACCAGCAAAAATAGGTATCAGCGGTAAGAAGCCTCCAGTTTTTGGAATTGGTATAAGACGAGGTACCCGTACCTTGGAATTGGTTTTAAAAATTTTCGTCGCAGCAATAAGTGCCCGCTCAATTATATTACTACCTTTTGTTTTTGGTTTCTTTTTTAATTCACTGCGTATCTTGGTCACAAAACGTTTAAATGGTTTTATACCCGCACCTGCCTTTATTTTAGATTTCATCACTTTGCTAACTAACCACGAAGCAATTTTTTCTCCTCTCCCTGCATCTTTCGATTTTCTTCTTTGTTTCGCCATTTCGTATAGTTCTAAATCAGCACGATGTCTATCAGCTAAATCCGAATAACTATCATATGCTATGTCGTGTTTCATACACGCATTATCTAGCGCATTAATTCCTTTATCGCCTCTCTGCAACCTTTTGCGCAATTTTGTTCCCGGACCACAATAGTTATAACCAGGTAAGTGTAATTCAAAGGGTAAATTATTAATAGCGCTGTTTAACAGTCCTTTCCCTTTCATATCTCGTGAGATAATAACACTATCATTAAAAGGAAATTATATAAATATCTTTAAACAACCGCACTTTTATCAATCCAACTGTTTTCGCTATTATTAAGGCCCAACCATTTAACATACAACTTTCTACCCTTTCTTTTAATAACCTTTTCTACAAGGTAAACGTTTGGATGGTTGGTTTTCAGAAGTTCTTCCTCGTAAAATGTACCGAGTATAGTGTTTTTATGCTGGTCTTGAATGTGATATGTAACAGGTTGAGTGCGATTCACGTGAGTAATAGTGAAAAGTTCTGTTGACCAATTAGGTGTGTAACCTTTGTGAAAGGCATTTTTATACTTGCTAATGCGTACACAATCTCCTATATTGAATTTGTTCGATTTATAAGACAAATTGGATAGTGATTTTTTAATATTTTTTAATACTTGCATTTCATTATCAAAATTTACATCAATAGGTTTTATTTTTGTTGTGCGATGCACAGTCTGATTATATGATTTTACTACATCGTCTAATGGCTTACCAACCCATTTATAGTTACCAACTAATGCAAAATGTTTGTAGAGCTTAGACTTAAGTGTCTTTATCAGCCTTTCAACAATAGATGCCTTCTTAATTGAATAAGTTGAGTAATGATTAACTTTTAATAATTTTAAGTAGAAATCGAATTCTTGATTGTAGAATTCTTTTCCTAGGTCAGTTTGTAAGTTTTTGGGTCTTCGTTTAGATGTTTTTATTATTAGTTCAAATGCATCTTTGACTTCTGTTTTAGTTTTAGACTTAATAGGTGTACACCATGCATACTTTGAAAATGTGTCAATAACGGTTAAAATATATTTATATCCTCTGTTAACAGTATGAAGCTTTTGTAAATCTATCAAATCGGCTTGCCATAAATCATCAATTCCTTGTAGTACAACCGATCGTCGCTTAAAATTTCTTCGCGCTGACCTGTGGATCTCGTTCACTATTTGTTGTTTTATCATTATTATATTTTTTTAAAATATCGTCTATCTCCTTCTTCGTATAAAAGTTCAGTTTTAACTGAGTTACGAGTTGGTGAATTTGATTATTTATTGTGTTAAACAAAGAGTCTATATACTTCTTTTCGTACATGTTTTGAATGTGTTCATCAACGTACTGCTTGTTAACTGCATCATCGGAAGATAATGGTTTAACAACCCCTTTTAATCTTATAGTTTTTAGATCAAAATTTCCTGCTTCTGTTCGAAGCAAAGCCTTGTACTTGAGCTCAGAGATTTCATCAGTACGCAAACGTTTATGAACATGGTGACCGAATTTGTCTATATTCATTTTTTACTTGAAAGTCAAACTTCAACTGATGGGAAAGGTAAGAGTATATACATTTATATATTATTTATTAAGCCTGCTTCACGTAATTCTTCAATTATGGATATTATCTCGTTATCTAACCCTGTATTTCCAGCGTCACGCGATGCTATAAGCAGTTTTAATCTGTCAACTAATTCGTTTGGATCATCCCAATATACATATGAAATATCTCTTTTTACTTTTTTCATTGATGGTAAACCTTTACCGGATATATATTCTTCACTTACTGTGCGCTGTTTGGATAATTTGAAAAGAGGTTTTATAAGGTTTAAATATTTCATACCCTTGTTGCTTTTTATGGGTTTCTTTGGATCAAAGTCGCGTCTATGTGCATTCGTTTTCATTAACAATGTTTTATATAATCGTTTATCATCTTCAGTTACTAGTTTTAAGTCAGGTACTTTCTTAAACAACAAATCATGTAAGCCTTGTGTTAAAAAATAACTTTCTCCACCTATCACGAGTTTATCATCATTAACAGAAATTGGGTAAGATCCAAGCATTAGCTTTCCACGCTCATTTCGTACACCAAATGGAATGTTCATGATAAAATATTGTTTCTGCCAAGCGGGATCATCGCGAGGAGAAGGAAACGAGTCTGACGTTCTAAATGAAATATTATTTGTTGTATCAGAATCACTTTGGTTCACACTTTCTTGAGATGAAGAATCACTATCATTTAATTCATTTTCACTATAATTTGGTTCAGATTCAAATGACTTTCTCAACAAAGTTTTATTATCCAAACTTTCTTTCATCCCATCTTCTGAAGGACTATATTTCAATGTTTTTACTGGCTTGTTCCATTTAAACCTATCGTTATCAAAATCTGAGTCACTAATGATTAGATTGTTATCATTACTACTATGTTTTTTTACCATTTCACCAAGTGGGTCTGTGATTGGTTTTAACATTGCTTCCAACATCATATTATCGTTTGATTTAACATCACGAATGCGTTTAACTTTTTTCTTACTGCTTCAGCAGATTTGAGTACTTTTTGTTTAAATAATTTTTCTTCATTAATTTTATGTTCCATGTCTGAACTAGATGGTTTCATTTTAAGCAATAAGTGTTTAATCTAATACTATGCTTTATATATCAAGTCAATCTAGAATTATAAATGTATCAAATCCTTTTCTATAACAGCCTGAATTTCTATTACAATCTTTATTTATGACTAAGTAATCAAACGGGATCTTCCATACTTGTGCACACATTTCACGAAATTGAGACCATGACATATCACTTCCTACATGTTCATCATAAACATGCTTTAAATTAATATCATCCTGTTTAAAAAGAATAATTAAGTTAGCATTATCTCTTATTAATTGTTTAGGTATTTTACTATACGTCTGATTTAGATAAAAGCTATCTATATTTTTATGCCTTCCCATTGCAAAGTAATCTCGTATATTATTTTGATTTTCACACGCAACATCATCAAATATTATAATGGAATTCATGTTTGCTGTATGAGGACTTAAGATTTCATCATTTGCGTTATATTTTTGAAATGATACTGAAGGAACTAGCTTTAAAACTTGCTCTAGAAATTGATACATTGGTTGAAATAAGGTTTTAGAATATACATAAACATTTTGAAAGCGTAGACCATGTTCATGTAGCAGCAAACCGACAATTAAATTTGTTTTTCCACAGTTGGATGGGCCACATATTATACAGCGAATGGTGTTGGGTAAAAGCGAGCCATGTCGAAAATAACGTTTATTGGACAAAGAACAAACAGCATCCAACTGCAATTTCTGAGACTGTTTTACGAACTTCATTTTGTCAATAGGCACGTGCAACTAACTTGAAAGGTGTTTTATCATTAACGGAGTTTTATAAACTTTTGTCTATATATTCGTCACGAGCGTTTTAAATCATCAGAAAACCTATTGAGAGTTTCAAATCATGAGAAAGCCGATTAGGAGTTTTAAATCATCTGAAAACCTATTGGGAGTTTTAAATCACCAATAAACCTGAGTACGAGTCCTAAATATGAAGTGATATTGGGAGTTTTCAAATCTTTGATTTGAAACTCCCAATAATCACCTACTAGTCAGTTATTATATCTACCGATTCCGTACAGCTTTGCAAAAAAAGGTTAGAAATGGAACTATTTTTTTAAACATACCAACCTGTTCTCAGCTCTCACAGAAATTGTGAAGTGTCTCAATATATAAATTAGTTGCCACATGGGAAGCGGTTTACATAGGTGGCGCCCCTATTATTTTCTATTTTTTTTTTTGCTAGGCTGTAATTCTACGCGAAAACGGTCTTAGCAGAGACTTTCCTTGGACTTAAAAATAATGAAGATTGGCGATAACAGATTTTGAAAAATGAAAACGGAGCGATCCGCGCGACCAATTTGTATTGGAGTTGATGTTGTTGTGCGCGGACCAGCGCCCTACTCTAAAACGCTCCCCGAAATTAACACATATTAGTACAGTCGAGTTCATTAATATGTGTACATTTCTTAACCTTAACTCTATGTAATAAGGTGAATAAATATACAATATCTGCACGGGAAGCATGGATATCGCACTATTTGTAAGTGCGATAGATTAGGGACGGCCTGATATTTTATCATCTATCGCGCGACCATGCTTCCCGTGCTGGGCGACCGAGCTTCGCTCGGTTTTATTTTATTATATCACGCGTCTTTAGGTAAAAAAAAAACTTAATTTCAGGGATTCGAAACCCCACCATGCGATTCTGTCTGCGAACATTAGACCGACCTGAGCTATGTGGAACCGCCGCGCGGGCGGCGAAATTAACGACCATATTTTACGTTTACTAACGCGTAAGAAAAATGCATGAAAACTCGAAAATTCGCGTTTTCCGGGATCTAAGGCTACGCTAGATCGATTTTTCACCCCCGGAAACCCCCACATAACAAATTTCAGCGAAATCGTTAGAGCGGTTTCCGAGATCGTCGGTATATATACATATATATAAATAAATAAATAAATATACAAGAATTGCTTGTTTAAAGATATATATTGGCCGCTGTACACACATGGCCAACAGTTCCACCAACCCCCTTGGCCATGTGTGTAGAGGGCTACTTGGCCGTAAGTTGGCAGTTGGCGCTTGCGCTTGCCGGCCAACCGATTCGTGTCGGTTTTTTGTCCACACATCAAAGGATCTTGGCGCCAATGGCCAACTGCGTTTACACGTTGGCGCTTCATTCAGTTGGTCGTCAGCCGTCAGAGAGGACAGTAGTGATATATTTACGAAAATAATAAGTTTATCTATGCCAATAATAGTGTAGATTTTAGGAAATAAAATAACCTTGCAAATGTTTAATGTATTTCCTAAAAAAGATAAATGTTCTTATCAGAATATTCAAAAAATTGTTAATATTGCAAATAATTTAATTTTACTACGGGGTTATTATTTTTTAATATTTTTTTTCTGACAACGTCTATGACCAAGAATTTCCTAGATTTTTTCATTCCACGTCCATCTTTCATGAAGAGCCAATGCCAAGTGATTGGTTCGCCAATGTGTAAACAGCGGCTCTTATCTTGGCCAAGGGGTTTCACAAAGGGCTGGTGGAACCGTTGGCCATGTGTGTACAGGGGCCATAAGACATAACTCGACGGCACAGTGCGGATCGCTCCGCGTAGGCGATCCGCGTGACACTAAAACTAGCTTTATAGACTTCCTATACTTCCCAGTGATGTTCAGAAGCTCATAAGGAAGACGTACCTGCGATGATTAGCAGCATCTTCCTGCGAGCTCCAAAGGCGGTGACGCCAATCTCAGTCAGGTCTGCCTCGTTGAGAGACGCGAATGTAGACATGTCTAACTCGTGCTTTTTGAACAAATCTGTGGAACAATATACAACTAAGTACCTACATACCCTTTGCCCTTTAGTATGAAACATATACAGGGTGCCCGGTAATTATAATGGACAACCTTTTATCCACCAAGAGGGCACCTTATACTGGTCCAGAAAATCGACGTTAAGGTTTAGTAAAAGTCGCCTGGTTTTCGAGATATTGACACATTTTAAAATGTTAATACTATCTAAAATTTTAAAAAGTGTGAAAATCTCGAAAACCAGGCGACTTTTACTAAACCTTAATGTCGATTTTCTGGACCAGTATAAGGTGCCCTCTTGGTAGTTGTCCTGTAAAGGTTGTGCTTTAATTACCGGGCACCCGGTATGAAGGCGGTAAATAAGGTACTTGTGGCGCACAACCTCCTAGCTCAGAGTTTTTCTACCGTGAAACTGAATCGCACAAATACTAAGCTCCGAGTACGTAGCCAAATGCACAAACGCTCACGATAATATTGTTATCGTAGCTACTTCTATTTACTGCGTTTCGATCGGCGTCTAGCGTCAGCGATTGTCATTCGGCTAGGCCGGCAGAGACCGGATTTAGACAGCACTTACCGATGTGTATTTGTGCAATCCTATCTCTCGAAGCAGCCCATACAACTGCTGGTAGCGGCAGGGTTTCCCCGCAGTCTGTGCAGCTTGCGGCGGCGACGGCTTTCTCATCATGTTGCGAGTTTGCGACATTCAAAACACTTCCTTCTTATCTCTACTATATTACTACAGTTGGGTATTGACAGTGAACACCCATCCCATATGCAGCGGCTGTTTAAAAGGCACATACGAAAGAGAGACACCAACATATCCCGAAGCAGCTCGCAGAATTGGTGGTAACGATAAGGCCCTCTGTGCACTTTAGGGTGGTGTTTATCTACGCATATGATGTGGCCTTCAAGACCTGTTATCTATGCTAGTAGGGGTTCACTATGGACACCCAACTATTTAGTACGAAGAAGGCATCATATACGAAGCAAGAGACTTACCGATGTATTTGTGCAGTCCTATCTCTCGAAGCAGCTCATACAACTGCTGGTAGCGGCAGGGTTTCCCCGAAGTCTGTGCAGCTTGCGGCGGCGACGGCTTTTCAATGATGTTGGGGCGCACGAGCTCAGACCTGTTCCAGCCTTTTTCCGGCTGAAGACACACAAGAATCAAATCAGCAGTTCCCGAAAAGTTTGTACATTTTGATCACGGAGGACCTAGGACATTTTGGGAAACCTAGTGGATCTTGCTCAGCATCATGGACTCTATGAGCCTACCAATTTTTATCAAAATCGGAGACGTGATCCAAATGTACAAACTTTTCCGGAATTGCTCAAGTAATTCGATCAAAAATTGGCTCAATATTTGGTGATAATCTACTACTAGTACTTATTTAGCGCATTTTTAATAGCTATTTACTTACAACAATTTTACAGGTGGGCCACATTTACACCAAAAATCCATTTTTACTACAGTGCGAGGTGCGAGCCATATCACACACTATTTTGGAGGACCGATGGCGGGCCGAACTTTGCCCACCACTGCTTAAAAGGGTTGCATCCGGCGACTAAACAGCCGCATGCTGTTTTCATGCCGTGGAGAGGTGCAGGTATTATATTATACTAGTAGCAAGAACGATATAATACTAAACTGACAAAGCCCATACGAAAAAGCGTACCCCTGAAATGTATGGGCTTTATAGACTTAAAACTAGATAGCGCTGTTTCGCAGCCTGGAAGTGGCCAAAATCATATTTTCCCTAAATTTTTTTGCGTGTTTTTATTTTTTATAAGAACAGATAACATATTTCTTTATTTTAATATCATGATATTCATGATAAGTATCACGTCAATACACATTTAGAAAAAGATAAATTTGTATTAGGCATCATCAGTGTAGTTATGATAGTATTTAATAGGTGGCGCTAAAACATGGAGGTGCGATTCTTAGTATGAAGACTGTAAATCCTATAATTATTAATTATGTAAATAATCCTTGCTAGTAGCACCTAGTAGTAAGTACTTACAGTAGTGGGCATCTCTTCCTTAACGTTGATGGGTCCAGGCGAAGTGTGGCTGAAGTAGTACCCCGACCAGCGAGGTGTCGGCATGCGGTAGTTACTCCCAACTTTCTCTTGCATTGCCTATACAAAAATAAAAATATCTAAGTCCTAATCCTAAGGCACCCCATAGGCACATCTCGGACACTGGCGATCAAATATATGAAAGAGGCGTGTTCCTAGCACACATTCTAAGCTCGAGTAGATGAACGCGTACCGTGCTTGTATGAGTGAGATATGACAGGTTGACTGTTCGCGTTTTTGACAGGCGGTAACTGTGTAACCGAGAGGGGGTGTGCGGCGCTTTTAGCGGGGAGCAGGAGTGTACATAGTGTACGATAATACTCTTTATTATACTGTGCCATAGGTGCATAGGGCCTCCTCAAGATCCTTCCACGCCTTTCTATCTTGAGCCACCGCCTTGGCATTGTTCCAGCTCAATCCATATTCCCTCAGCTCGTTCTCAACGCTCCGCCTCCAGGTGTGTATCAGAAGATCATAATCATCCTTAAGTACTACTGGTGTACATCCACAGATACTAATATTATAAATGGGAAATTGTGTGTGTCTGTTTATTTGTCCGTCTTTCACGGCAAAACGGAGCGACGAATAGACGTGATTTTTTTAAGTGGAGATAGTTGAAGGGATGGAGAGTGACATAGGCTACTTTTTGTCTCTTTCATGATGCGAGCGCAGCCGCGGGCAAAAGCTAGTCGTAAATATTCTCGAGATCTATCCAGACTTTTGTATGGGAATAGCTAGGTCAACAAAGAGCGAGGCACGTCGCGAGGAAATTTCCTGGCGCGGCAAACCTGCTGCGTAGGGTGCCTCGGCCGAAGCATGTCTACATTGATCGTTAGCTAGCCACGCGAGCATATTGCCTCGCGACAGTCGCGACCAGGGGACCCATTTTTGAATCTTGAACGCATGAATTCGCCGTTCGAAAGTCAGTGGAAAACGACGTAATGCTACGACTTTCGAACGGCGAACATGCGTTCGAGATTCAAAAATCGGTCCCCTGCCTCGCTCTGTCTGGACTGGACTTGACTAATCCTCTGGATCCACATTCCACACTTATGGGATAGGTATAGACCATGAATGCCAGGTTATTGGTAATCACGGTCTATATTCCGGTCAATATAAGCCTAGTGAAGGTAAGCCTGAATCATTAAAAACTTAAATTTTACCTTGCTAGCTTCAGCTTTCATCTTGCGGTATTCTGCAGTGAGAGGCGACAGTTTGCCGAGAGTCTCGAGGGTCTTCTTTTCGCAGCCCGGAGCGCGCCGCTCCGATAGAGGCAGGTCGGAGATGATGCTCGCTATTTCTGAAAATACAGTGTTAAGGGGATACCCCCATTTGCCAGAATTTCATTTGCCATAATTTTATTTCCCATCCTATTCAACAATCATAATATTCTAATGAACACAAGTTAAATCATAATCTATTGAAAATATTTCAACTTGTGCTGTCTTAAAGTAGTCACACTACTATGTATTTAAATTAAAACCGAAATAAATTACACATATGAAAGAAAAAGTGACCAAGTACGCTGGTTCGATTCCAGCCTCAGGCACCAGAGGACTTGGTCACTTTTTCTTTCATATGTGTAATTTATTTCGGTTTTAATCATAATATTGTTTCTCATAACATCTTATGCCATAATCATTGTTTACTATATTAATCTAGTGCCAGAAACTTTGTTTCCCATAAAGTCAGTTTCCATAATGTCATTTGTCAGAATCATCGAAATCCGTAATTACCACATTCCATACCATCATTTGTCATACAAATTAGCGTCCAGAAAAATCAATTTCCATAATGTGCTTTGGCAGAATCGAAAACTACTATAATAGGTACTAGAAGGACTAGAGAATGAAACTGCTATCAGAAAGTAGGTTAGGTTAGGTTAGAACTGTGACCCCCTGGAAAATGAAACTGCTATCAGAAAGTAGGTTAGGTTAGGTTAGAACTGTGACCCCCCGGAAAATGAAAATACTATTAGACAGTAGGTTAGGTTAGGTTAGAACTGCGACCCCCTGGAAAATGAAACTACTATCAGAAAGTAGGTTAGGTTAGGTTAGAACTGTGACCCCCTGGAGAATGAAACTGCTGGAAAAGTAGGTTAGGTTAGGTTAGGTTAGAACTGTGACCCCTCCATAGCTCTCAGGGTGGCCCGAGCGTACCGCACCAATTCACACTCAGCAGCCTGTCTGCTAGCCGGGAGCCCGCCATGGGACCTAGAGGCTGCGGTTCAGTCCAGCGTCTATTGGCGGGTGCAACGAGCAAGAGCAGCTGAAAACTGGCCAGCCCCCCAGGAAGTACGCAAATGGCGGGAAGAGGCACAAGAGGTCCTCTACGGGCAATGGGCGGAGCGTCTAGAGATCCCGGGAGCTAGCCGGGACTTGGTGGCAGCTGTACGACCGGTTCTACAAGAATGGGTCCAGCGTAAACATGGCACAATCACCTTCCATCTCGCACAGGTCCTAACAGGACACGGCTGTTTCGGGAAGTACCTGTGCGAGATACTGGGACGGGAGCCATCACCGGCGTGTCACCACTGCGGAGGACAAGCCGTGGACACGGCCAAGCATACGCGCGAGGAGTGCCCTGCGTGGGCGGAGCCTCGCGCTGCCCTGTCCGCGGCAATTGGAGGAGACCTCTCACTGCCGGCATTAATCCGCTGCATGGTCGGCAGTGAAGAGGCATGGGCTGCTGTGACCTCCTTCTGTGTCACAGTCATGACGCAGAAGGAGGCCGCAGAAAGAATGCGCGAGGATGACGCGGATAGCCTTCCTCAGCGTCGCAGAAGGCTGGGCAGGCGGCGTAGAGCCTATGAAATGAAAATGAAAATGAAAAAATGAAAATGAAATATTTATATTTATATATTTATGAAGCAGTACGGAAGACGGGCCCGCAAGGGCAACGCTGGGGGGGTATTGGTGCCTTACAACCATGTTCCCGAAACCCCCTCTCAAAAGCGCGCGGAGGAACACCCCAGGGGGTTTAGTCGGTGAGAGTCCGACATACCCACTGGCTTTCTCCCGGGCCAGTGGGATCCATAACGGATTCCCCCTGGGTCAACAAAAAAAAAAAAAAAAAAAAAAAAAAAAAAAGAACTGTGACCCCTGGAAAATGAAACTGCTATCAGAAAGTAGGTTAGGTTAGGTAATAATATGGGCAACAATTAATATGGCAATAATTGCTTATGGCGTTTGAATATTCTATGAAACCATATTATTGCACTTAATAATATGGCTAACAAATAGTATGGCATTGTATGATTATGGAAGGTAATATTCGGATTAGGGTTGTAAATAGAAAAAAAAACCAAATGTTTTTTTTCAGAATTGTGAAAAAAAACATGAAAAAAAACCGAGCACCTTGGTTTTTTTTCTAAATATGGTTTTTTTTCAGATGAACAAATAATACGACAATAACGGTTTTTCGTAAATTGTAACGTGTTTCAATAACAATAACGTACCTAAATTGCTAGATTTTGTTACCCTCTTTAACTCTTTCCTCTCATTTACTCAAAGGTTAACTGGAAGAAATCCCTCTATGGGATAAGTTCGCCTTTGTACTTCGCATCTCAATGTATGTTATTTTTAATGTGTTTTTGTACAATAAAGAGTTACTACTACTACTACTACTACTACTAAATTTTAATTCAATTAACATTCAGTATACAAACGTTTATTGCTGCGCTGCGTGTAGCGTGGAGAGGCGGTGGTGTTGCCAACAGTAAAAAGTGATAACTACCAACTACAGATTTCGTAAATGTTACTTTTATAAGACCAGAAATTAAAGTTATTTGATTAAATTCGTTTAATAGTTAACATTAAGTCTAAAAAACCGTATAAAATTATTAACTACTTTCAAATTTTGAGATTTCGTACTTTAGAAAAAAAACATACTCCAGAAAAAAAACTGTTTTTTTTCACGGTTTTTTTTCATGTTTTTTTTCAAGCCAGAAAAAAAACCGTTTTTTTGCAACCCTAATTCGGATAAACAACGAGTATGTCATATGATTTTTATGGTAAACAAATCATTCGGGCAAATGAAATTGCATGTTAGATTAATATTTAGATGTAGTACATTCAGACACAATTGTTATTGTTCATGAATAAATAAATAATAATAAATAATAATAATAATTCAGGCAAGTTAGATTCGGGCAAATGAATATTATGTTAAATGACTGTCGGGCAAACAATAGACAACCAGTGTTAAGTAGTATAAAATTATTACCATGAGTTACAAACGACGATACTCGCTAGGGTAAACGTTTCCTCGACAGCAATATATATCTCGCTTACAGCAGCTTGTTAGTTGCTAGTTCGAGCGAGGTATACCTACTGCTATCGAGCTACGCTACCAAGTATCGTCCTGGGCAAGTCATGGTAATCGTATAGTACCTATCTTAAGTAAAGAAAGAAAAAGTAAATCAGAAAGCGTTATCCGTTTCATAGATTTGTTGTTGATATTGCTTGCACAAGTACAACAGGCGCTTTGTTCGAGTGCATGAAAAACAAAAATGTTCTAATACTGTCTTCGGTTACCGCGATAGTTACTCATGAAATAAAAGATAGTAATTGTAATTTTCTTGAATATTGTATAACTAGTTTTATTAACAGTGTGCGAACCTGCCTATAAGAATCTATATTATTTTGGTCATGGCTCATTAATATTTCTTGTACATGGGTAGCTTTTGCACATTGTTAATTTTTCCTCAGTCACCCGTTGACTATGAATGCTGTAAAGTGTTCGAAACGTCGGGATGAATTGAAAATTCATTATACGCGATATATTGTGCGAAATGTCATTTGATATTTGCCAGTCGCTTTTCAGTGAAGGAAAACATCGTGAGGAAACCGGACTGTGGGATAATTCGGTGCTCTTCAATGATGGATAGACAGTTTGTACAGTATAGTTGTTTAATCAGTTTCCACAAATGCAGATATAGGTACAGAATTCGGTATGTAAAAATAGTAAGTAAGATGCGCTTGATCGGAGCGTCGACAGATCGGTAATGAATGTGAGGTAATTAGATGTAAAAGGTCATATGTGCTCCTCCCGCGCGCCTGACCCCTCGATCGTCCATTAGCAGGTAAGGGTGAGTGTAGACATCTTCCCCCCCTCGGAAACTGTGGGTTTTCGAGTAGCTTCTTCGCACTCATCGTTAGGTAGGGGGCATAGATTTGTAACAGCGCGGCGAATGAGGCCCTTGGACGTGTTCACATCGGCGACGCGTGCGATGCCGTCGGCTCCTGGATACAGTCGATGGATGCGGCCCATGCGCCATTTGAGTGGTGGTAAGTTGGCCTCCTTGAGTACCACCATATCGCCTTCAGCGAGTTTTCCTTGAGTGATGCGCCACTTCGATCGTTGTTGCAGCTCGTTCAAGTATTCGGTGCGCCATCTCTCCCAGAATTGTTGACGAATCTGCTCAATTTGCTCATATTTTCTGAGACGGTTTGGATTGAGTTCGGTGAGCGCCGGAGATGGCAATGAAGTGAGCGGTTTACCGATCAGGAAGTGCCCGGGACACAAGGGATAAAGATCAGTAGGATCGGCTGATAGGGGAGTTATAGGTCGAGAGTTTAAAATTGCCTCGACTTGTGCGAACAAAGACGATAATTGCTCAAAAGTCAGGTTCGTGTTCCCTACCATTCGAGTTATATGATGCTTAGCAGCCTTCACACCGGCTTCACTAAGACCGTTAAAATGCGGTGAGTAAGCAGGTGAGAACTTAAACGTTATGAATTCACCGGCAGCGTAAGACGAGATGGATTCACCGCAAGATTGTAAGAATCTTTTAAATTCATTATTTGCGCCCACAAAATTTCGACCATTGTCACAATGAATTACGCTGGGCTTTCCTCTGCGAGAGATAAAACGGTTCAAACACATGATGAATGCCTCTGCACTCAAGTCTGATGCAATTTCCAAATGAATTGCTTTGGTTGCAAAACAGACGAATATACATAGGTAGCTCTTAATAATTTTGCAACCGCGTCCCTTTCGATCACGAGTTGGAAACGGACCAGCGAAGTCGATGCCGGTAACCTCGAAAGCGAAGCTGGGAGTGACTCGAGCGGAGGGTAAGTTTCCCATTATTGGTATGACAGATTTAGCTTTAAGTATTCTACAGATTCTACAATTGTTTACAGTAGATTTCGCTAATCTTCTTCCAGCCACAGGCCAGTACAGTTGCCTGACATTAGTCAGTAATAGCTGTGGACCTCCGTGGCATAGTTTTTTATGTTCGTGAATGAACAGTAGCTTGGTAAAAATATTTTTTGAATCTAATATAATCGGATGCATTTTACTAAATATTTCAGATGAATTTTGAATGCGTCCACCTACTCGGAGGATGCTTTTCTCATCAACGAAAGGTCTGAGAGACAGGATTCGCGATTTTGAAGGTAAGCATTTTTTGTTATTTAATAGATGTAGTTCATGCTCGAAACATTCCTCTTGGTGTTGTCTAACAAGATGATGCAATGATAACTGTAGTTCGTCTGTAGTTAGATGACCGGTAGTTTTATTATTTGAGTGTCGTATGTTGTGGATAAAACGCAGTGCATAGGCCAAGCTGCGTAATAATATTGTAAATTTAGAGAAATTTTCGATGTTTATTAATTTGTCACAAGTTGTAGATGTAGGTACTGTTGTAGTGCATATTATAGGTATAGTAGTTTTAGGTTTAGAATTAGTTTTAATTTCAGGTATGTTGGCACTAGGTTTAATAACCTCTGGCCAGGCCGATGGTCCTTCTAATAGGAAGCAGGGACCGTGCCACCATAGGTCAGCATCAGCTACTTGTGCTGGACTGACACCACGGGTTGCTAAGTCCGCGGGATTTTGAACACCCGGGACGTGTCTCCAGGATCCATTAGCTGTTAGCTGCTGAATCTCTGCGACACGATTTGATACAAACGTTTTAAGGGTTTGTGAAGGTGAACAGATCCATCCTAGAACTACAGATGAGTCTGTCCAATAATAGATATTTGTGACTGTAAGTCGCAAAGCTTCGATAACCTTTGAGCTCAGACGTGCAGCTAATAAAGCTCCACACAATTCTAGACGCGGGATGGTCTGAGCTTTCACGGAACTTACTTTCGTTTTAGCGCATAACAGGTTAACTGACACGTTACCTGAGCTACTAATTGAACGTAAGTAGACGCATGCTGCATACGCATCTTGAGATGCATCACAGAATGCATGCAATTCGACGATTGCATCGGGATCGTCAGTAAGGACAAATCTGGGTATTTGAAAGTTGGTCAGGCTCTTAAGGCCTTGAACGAAATTAAACCATGCTTTCGACAGTTCTGTGGGAATAGGATCATCCCAGTCTAGCTTGGTTAGCCATAGATTTTTTAGAATGATTTTGGGTACAATAGTACATAAGCTTAACAATCCTAGAGGATCGAACAACCTAGCAGAGTTCGATAAGATTGATCGCTTGGTGGCTACTGACGATTGTTTTATATCGACAGGAAAGTTGAATGTGTCAGTGCTAGGGTCCCATTTAAGTCCTAGCGCGCTTGATTGTGAACTGAAATCTAGATCTTTCGGTATCAATGAATTAGAGTTGTCTTGGAGGACGGAACCGATGTTAGAACGGAATTTACGCAATGGCAGGTGCGCTGAATGAAGAACTTCCGTTATTGAATTTATTATGTAGCACAAGTCCTCCTTTGAACTGCTCCCTGTGATAACGTCATCTACATAGAAGTCGTGTTTGATTACATCAGCAACTCGTGCATCACTGCACTCATTCGCGAGCTGCACAAGGCACCGCGTACTTAGAAATGGTGCAGAAGAGGTACCGTAGGTAACAGTGTTAAGTTGATATATTTTAATTGGCTGATCAAATTGCTCACGCCATAAAATCATTTGGAGATGACGTTGTTCGGGCTTTACTAATATTTGGCGATACATCTTCTCCACATCGGCTGTTACTACATATTTGTGTTGCCTAAAACGAAGCAATATGGAGAAGAGATCGTCCTGGACTACAGGTCCGACATGTTGTATTTCGTTGAATGACACGCCAGATGACGTTTTTGCTGACGCGTCATAGACAACTCTCAGGCGCGTAGTTTCGCTAGATTCGCGAATTACAGAGTGGTGTGGCAAATAGCACCCACGCTCGGGTTTAGGTACTTCACTCATATGTCCTAGGCGCTCGTACTCTTGCATAAATTTAGTATACTCTTGTTTCAATTCAGGTTTTTGTTTCATTTTACGTTCCATTTGATGAAGTCGCCTTTCGGCTATTTTAAAAGAGTCGCCTAAGACATCTGGTGAATCACGAAGAGGTATTTGTACACAAAATCTGCCACCTTCGTCACGCTGCGTAGTTTCTTGAAAAAGAGCTTCGCAGTATTGGTCGCTATTTGACGTAGGCTTGTCTTTAGGAACTTCTTCTAGTTCCCAAAACTTTGTAAGTTGTTGTTGTATATCCTGACTGAAATAGCAATAAGACTTACTAGGACGCTTTGCAATTTTCCAGCTATTGCGGCCACCAAGGATCCATCCAAACTCAGTCTCGTGGAGGACTGGTTTATTTGGTCCGAGCTTTATTTGAGAAGTGCCCAGAACGTCCCAGAAGATATCTAAACCTAGAAGTATATCGACATCTCCAGGGAGATGGAAGTCAGGATCAGCTAATTGGATGTGACCAGGGATGTCTAATTCCTCAACTCGTATCTTGTTTTGAGGAACAATCCCGGTTACGACTGGCAAAATATAACATTTGACATTCGTAGTGTATGAGGTATACGTAGACCTAATTTTTATGTTGCAATGTTCGACAATATTTACTGATGCATTTTTAAGACCGTACACGCATTCGTGTTCTTTAATTATAGGGCATCCTAACTTAGCTCGTGCCGCCTCCGTTATAAAAGAAGACTGCGCGCCGTTGTCAAGAAGAGCGCGCAGTTTGACAATGTTGCCATTGTTTGACACCTCAACTATGGCCGTGGAGTGAACACCCAGGCCTGAAGAGCCAGCAGACAGTGTAATTGCCGGACGCGGACAAGAAGATGCGTTGTCAGTGTTGTTGGTAGGTATTTCAACATTAGACACTGAACTGGTAGGCATAGATGTAGACGTAGACGCTTCTACGTTATTTTGTGCATCTTGTCGAAATGATGATGATGATGATTGTGTTTGATGCGGTTGAGAACCACTGGGTAGGTTGTTTACTTTGTGAAGTAAAGTGTTGTGCCTTCTTTTACAAATGCGGCAACCAGCGAGGCGGCAATGGTATGTCTGGTGGTCACTACGTAAACAATTGCTACATAATTTCCATTGATAAACCTTTGCAATACGTTCTTCCACAGACATTGATTTAAATTTGTTACACTCATATAATTTATGATCTTGTTTACAAGCTAAACAACAACCACGGGGGTGTGAATCGAGCGAAGAAGAAATGAAGGATTTAGACCTATTTAAGGTTTGACGATTTTCAACCTTATTATTATGAGTTTGAGTATTTGAGGTTTTGGCGGCGTAGACTGTTTCTAATACAGTTGCCCTTTTACGAAGAAAGTCGAAAAAATCGTCTAAATTATTAGTCTCTAATTTGCTTCGATGTTCCTCCCAATTTCTCGCGGTTACCGAGTCTAACTTCGATGAGCCTATATAAATAATAAGCGTGCCCCAACTGTCAGTCGGTTCGCCTAATAACTTCAAAGCACTTAAATTTTTTGAAATTGCATCAACTAAGTTGCGTAGGCCCCGGTCGGACTCTTTAGATAGCGCCTCAATTGAAAATAGACATTTAATATGTTCGTTAATTAATAGGCGCTTATTGTTGTACCTGTCGCAGAGCAACGACCAAGCAATTTGATAATTATCACTAGAAACGCTGACCGAATTAATAACCGCCAGAGCGGAACCCTCCAAGTATGATTTTAAATAATGAAATTTGCTTATGTTATCTAAATTGTCATTATTATGAATGAGAGATATGTACATGTCTCGAAACTGAAGCCATTTATTTGTATCACCACTGAAGGGAGGAATTTTCAGGGGTGGCAGTTTAACGTGATTCGTAACTGATGTGGAACTGCCACGACATGAAACCTCGTCACTTTGTTTAATTTTGCTATTGGTAAACGCATCTAAATATTCTTGAGCCGTGCCAATCAGCTGGAAGAACTGGTTTTCTGTTTGCTCCCTTTCTTCCATCTGTTTTGACGTATCACTATCTAAAGCCTCAATTTTAGTCTGAATTTCATCGAAAGTGTAACTCAGCTCTTGGAATTTAGACAATCTTAAACTTAATTCGTTGTTTATTAATTTATTACGCTCAGTTACACTATCGAGACTCATTAATGGCGTTAAATATTTTTCAAATAATGTTACGCGGCCTCTAACTGTGGCCCTTTGCTTTAAAAGATCCTTTAATTCGGTCATTTTGTAGGCGAAAATAACGAAGATGTTAGTTATAAATAATTAAATTGAATCCAACCTCGTAAAACGATGAGTAGGTCAGCTTATCGCCGACAACAGCTGTGCACAATAGGTACCGGCCGGGCAATGCAACTCGACACGGTGTGACTCGGCTCCGCTGATGGAAACCGCCGCTGCCAAAATCACTAGTTCTCACCAGCCTATATCCCGATTTTCTCCTGAAATAGTCGGCAATTATGTTTAACTACCTATAAGTACTTGTTTTTATAGCGGGATTAATGTATTTAAGGAAAACTAGTAACTTTAAAGATGGAAGTTGGACACGGTGTTACACTGTGTTAACACACGACTTTTAAGTTGAAATTTATGGAAGATTTAATTAATTTACGGTACCAACACGTATGTAATATTTACTTTAGAAGTATAAAGAAGCTATTTAAATGCTATTTATCGATAAGGAATAGGTAATTATGAAGTTAATTTTATAAATTTGCAAACGGTGGTACCTACTTAGACTTAACTCACAAACCGCACTAATTTGCACTAGAATTATCGCACTTTAAATTAACACAAATCGAAAACAATTATTTTTATAGGAAAGATGAACAATAATAGGAACGGGCGTACTTCCTTCGGATCCAGTAGGTATTCACTCATTCCGGGATATCTTCGCCTTCCAGTTGCATCATCCACATCACGTCGGGGTCACCATCAATTGTGGGATAATTCGGTGCTCTTCAATGATGGATAGACAGTTTGTACAGTATAGTTGTTTAATCAGTTTCCACAAATGCAGATATAGGTACAGAATTCGGTATGTAAAAATAGTAAGTAAGATGCGCTTGATCGGAGCGTCGACAGATCGGTAATGAATGTGAGGTAATTAGATGTAAAAGGTCATATGTGCTCCTCCCGCGCGCCTGACCCCTCGATCGTCCATTAGCAGGTAAGGGTGAGTGTAGACAGGACTAATTCCAACAAAGCCTAGACCTAGTTACCCTCCGGGTTGGAAGGTCAGATGGCAGTCGCATTCGTAAAACTATAGCGTCTACGCCAAATATTGGGATTAGTTGTCCAAGAGGACCCCAGGCTCCCATGAGCCGTGCCAAATGCCGGGATAACACAAGGAGGATGATGATATACGCGATATAATCCGTTTCCATAGTTTTATTTCAAAAGTGTTCTACTTTATTTTTATACGCACTCGTAATTTATCTAGGGGAAAAGATCAAAGGTAGTTTTACAGACAACCTATATGAAATATAATATATGCTATAATGTACCTTGTTGAGAGCGATCCGTATCCGATGAAGGCGCAGGGCTGTGTCCCTTGCTGATGGGAGACATGGAAGGAGACGCTATGTTGCTGCCATCACCGCCTGTCGCCAAAAATAACGGCTTTATTAAAAACATGTTTGTATATACAGGAACAGAGGAACCGCATTGCTGCGGAACTCCCTATACAGGATGATTCATGAGTCGTGAGCAGGAGTGAACAGGGTACTGGGGAGGGTCACACTGAGCAACTTTCATAATGCGGCAACACTAAATTGTGATTTTTTTTTCTTAACTATGACTTAATTGATAGTTAATCATCAATTAAGTCATAATTAGAACGAAATTGATAATTAGCTATCAATTAAGTACTTAAATATCAATTAAGTCATAGTTAAGAAAAATAATCACAATTTAGTGTTGCCCCATTATGAAAGTTGCTCAGCGCCCCAGTACCCTGTTCACTCCTGCTCACGACTCATGAATCATCCTGTATAAATATTATACACAGTGCATGTGTGTAGCCGAATTCATGTATATCTCTTTCGTAGCTATCTATCTCTATCGCCCTTGCGTATTGGCGCGACAGAGTCAGACTACATTTCTGCGGCGTTTCGTTTTCGTTTGGTGTCGCAGAAATGCCATTCGGCTTCGGGGCTACTTATATTATAAGCAGGCCTAAGGGCGCGAGAACGATAGTTTTTTTTCAGTACAGATGGTCGTTTTTTAACGCACTAGTTCGAGAAGTTGTTCATTATAGGTAGGGCTGCCATCCGTCCGGGTTTCCCCGGATTTGTCCTAGTTTGGAGGCCGTCCGGGGGCCGTCCGGGCGGGGTGTCAAGAAGTGTCCGGGGAAAACCCGGACACTTTTCATGTAAGGAAGCACCTTGTCGAATTTAAGTATTTATCAGTGAATTTAAGTTGACTGACTAATATCTGTTTACATAATAAAAAACCGGTCAAGTGCGACTCGGACTCGCAAACCGAGGGTACCGTATTCGTACAAACTTTTAATAGTTTCAATAGTTAAAAAAATCTCATCTTATATAACTCTAATGACTTGACTAGAAGTATAGGTACTAATGAGCATTATTGTGTAATAGTATAGCTCCATCTCTCGGTGAATTCTCTAACGAATTTGAGCGACCTGTATAGTATGATGGTTTTTCAGGGATAATTCGTTATAATGTTAACCGATTTCGACAGTTTTCACTTTGAAAGATAATTTTTAGATAGAATCTCTTATAATTTTGAAATACGATATGATGGATGCATAATTTGCAAGGGTGGTAAGATTGAAAGTTGAAATAAAAAATGTTTTTTGTCAATTTAAAAAAGTTTCCAAGATACATACTCGATTTTATTTTTCCTGTAATATTTAGCATAAAACCAATGTTCGTAAAATTTTCACAATTTTTAGTTGGTAAACTTCGGTGATAAGGGGGCGGGGGAGAACGGTATTTTTTTTTAACACAATTCTTTTTAAAAAATTATAAGAAATAGTTTTGATTTGCACAATTTGAACTCTTTCTAACGATACCCGACTTGACCTAGTAACTTGAAATTTACAGTTTTAGTTTGGCCATTTTCTATAATTAATATTGATAAATAAAATAAAATAATACTTTCAATTTATAGCGGTTAACAATGTTCATAACTATTCCAAATTTCAAATCGATAGCATAAGTAGTTCTCGAGATATTTAGTAATGTGACAGACGGACAGAGTCGCACCATGAACTCCTTTTTTACCTTTGTAGTCGTAATGTACTATTTTATCACATTTGCTGTTTAAAGGTCTAACTGCGTCTACGTGTACTGAAGAATAATGTATTATTTTATTCCCAAAGGAGTAATGGATTTAGTTTTAAAAAATAATACAATCCGTACAATACTTTAGGCAAAGGATGTTTCAATCAGCCAAGGATGTTCTTGCACAACTAAAATTTGACTATTAAGCTATAATAGTTATTTGTTATACAAGGGGGCAAAGTTGTATTTTAACGCCGAGTGTGGAATTGAAAAACGAGCAAGTGAAAGGATTCTATAGTTGAACCACGAGCGAAGCGAGTGGTTCGATAATAGAATCCTGAACTTGCGAGTTTTTTTAACACACGAGAAGTAAAATACATTTGCACCCGAGTGTAACACAAAACTTTTCCCCTCACTACAGCGAGGAAACTACAACGCAAAAAATGCGTTTATCCCTGCTTCCAGTAGTTCCACAGGTGGTAAATCATCTTTATTACTAGATTTACCTACTTTTATCAATTTTAAAGCAGTAAATTTGACTTTATTCCAGGTCAAATTACTTTACCCACTAGTGGATAAACTGCGTTTTTACCCGCTGGTATTGAATGACAAAACACGTGTTTCCGAGCTAGTGAGGGGAAAAAAATATGCGGTATTCATTGACGGTTTTGCCTTATGACTTTTTTTCCTCTGTGTTTTCCTCTCAAATGTGATGAAAAATATTGTGTGTACCTCAGAGGTAAGGATTTTGTAAACTCGGGTCTATATATATATAACTCTCTCCACCCTGCGGCTGTCGCGAATTATTAACACTCGTTGACAAAATCCCCCTTACCTCCTTTGTTGTACAATATACTATTCTTCACTAAGTCTGCAAGTTATCCAGTTGATGTCACCTGAAATGTTTTGAGTGTCCAGCGAGACAGAACTGCCTGTGAAGTTGCTCTGGTACCCGCTGCTCGCCTGCGAGCTCGAGTTCAGGAGCTGGCTCAGCGTGGTCTGTGGATCAATCAGTCGGTTAAACTACTTATCGGTATATATATTATTTCGCAGTTAGTGTATAAAAAAACCCTTATAACTAAAATATGGCCGACGGTTTAAACTAGGTATTTAATATCAAAGTATATGCAGAAATCGATACGAACTCCACATTATGCCAAAGTTTTATCATTGAGAAAATTAGGAATATTGGGTTTATATTTATGGTTGTTTATATTTAACCAAAATAAATATAAACAACCGGTTTTGCCATTTAATGTCATGATTAATCCCGATTCAAATATGGACATACTAAGCTCAATTATTTAGCAGTCTATATTGAATTGGTAACCTAAAACACGACGGCCAAATGTAATTTACAATTGAATTGAATTTGATTACCAAGATGTCTTCTGATTTGAGCTGTGCCATGCAACAACATTGAATATCAACTTTGTATACCTAAAGAACTTAAAACTTACATGGCGACCCTCGGGCATTTGTTGATATGTGGGCTGCAACATCATTGGTGGCTGCATGCTGCCCATGTCTGGACCGTTTGACATAGCTGAGAACAAAATTGTAAATTAAGCTTCAGGGACAGTATAGATATCACCTAACTAAAGGAACTCTGATCACAACCATAAATTAAATATAACAAGATCATACCATCCCATACATTAAAATGCGATCGCCTACGAAGGCGCTTACACTCCACCACACATAGATGGCGCCACAGAAAATGCCTTGTTGCCATGTCAAAAGTGACACTTAACGCCATCTACAAGTATAATCGAAAGCTACAAGACATTTTTTTTGTGGCGCCATCTATGTGTGGTGGAGTGTAAGCGCGGTCTTAGGCGGTCGCATTTATAGTATGGGATGGTATGATCTTGTTATATTTAATTTATGTCACAACTGAATTAAAACTTCGAGATCTGAATTGTTGGCGGTCCCGAAGGTACAAGGTACGGAATGTTCCAAGGAGCTGATGTATACATTGAATTGATTGCATTGCATGTATCCCATATTTTTACGCAAATTTGATCATAAATTCTGGGGCCTCCCAGCGTCACTGGAGTGACAGTGAAGATTAAAGAGACAAGAATGAGAGTTTGTACTCACGGTTCCAAGAGTTCTTGTACATGTTGACCATGCTCGGGTAGTGGAACTGACCAGCTCGGGGTTGTGGAGACGGGATCAGCCAAGTATTCGGGTACACTGGCGGTGTGATGGCTACTGGCGATAATGGGCTGGGGTAGCCTGCTAGGAAGATTTAAAATTTAAGATTACACAAGAGGGAAGGAAATTGTAAATCAGCGGGCCGATTTTTGAGTCCCGCGCGTTCGAATTCAGAAAATTGTCACTGAAAATAATAGGCAAGTCACCGTTTTCAACCGGTATTTTAGTGACAAAATCCCGTATGCGAGATTCAAAAATCGCCCTCCTGCACGGGAAGCATGGTCGCGCGATAGACGATAAAATATCAGGCCGTCCCTATCGCACTTACAAATAGTGCGATAGAGACGGCCTGCTATTTTATCATCTATCGCGCGATCATCATGCTTCCCGTGCTGGAGATAATTCGGTAAATACTAGTACTAAAACATAAAATGTCTGAAGGAATTCTACGCTACAAAACCGCACTAAGTAGTTGTAATTGAATATTGTTATATTGAACAATTTTAATGCGCTCTCCCTTAGGAATCTCAGGATACAGCCTAACTTACTAATAAGTCAACTTCATGAACCGACAAGCTGATGGAGCGGTAACCCATTTCTCAAAGCTTTCAGCTTACAAGTTACAAGTCTCTTTTCAACTTGTCATATTAGACATTTTTTGCCCCTGACCCCTGGTGCCGTAGCCAAATGCCATTTCTGCGACGCGAAACGAAAACGAAACGCCGCGAAAGGTAGTCCGACTCTGTCGCGCCAATACCCAAGAGCAATAGAGATAGGTATCTACGAGCGTTTCGTTTCGTGAGCGTTAGTGCCACTCGGCTACGCACACTGGTCATCTTGAAGCTGTCAGGTGTGACGTTCTGATAAGAGATAAGAGTTGGTGTAGATGGCCTGAAACCCCGCTTGTTTTCCCTGATGAAATGAAAATGAAAATGAAATATTTATTTTTCAAGTAGGCATATTACAATGCGCATATGAACGTCAAATAAAGCTACGCCGGCTCTAACCCTACGCCTCAGCCTCGAGAAGATTTCAGTCCCCCCTCAGTTGGGAGGGGGGTATCCACTATGGGACCGGCAAGAAACTCGGCGGGCAACTTCTTTTCAAAACATTACATCTTATAATTAACATGCATTAAATAACAACATACAATTTAACATGCAAAAGTATTCATCAAAGAATATGAACAGACTAGGTACTCTATGGAAATCAATTTCAATAAATTATATTATTGCTTAATAATACGTCGTTCTTCTTCAGAGAAAACATATCAAATTGTCATAGAAGAAAAAGATAATATGAATCTCAATATCATTAAATATGTAATTTACCTACACAACATAAAATATAAAATATTTGATGTGCTTTCTTATCTGAACTGTGTCCTCTATACATAATACAATTATTTTAATTGCTATTCGTTTTTTGTAGTTTCTGGTTCGGGCCATGCATGTTTGTCTGTCAAATAGTCCTCGACTCTGTAATAAGCCTTTAACATCAATGATTTTTTTAAGTAGTTCTTAAGAGCTGGGAGGGGTAATCTCAAAGCAGTGTCAGGTAACTTATTATAAAAATGAATGCATTGCCCAACAAATGACTTCTGTACTTTACGGACACGAAACTTCTTTATGGCAAGCTTATTTTTGTTTCTAGTGTTATAATTATGGATATCAGAATTCTTAGTGAAACAGTCTAAATTCTTAACAACATAAATTATACTATCATAAATGTATTGGGAAGCTACAGTTAAGATATTAATTTCTTTGAAGAGTTCTCTTACTGATTCACGTGTTCCTAAGTTGTAAATAGAACGAATGGCTCTCTTTTGTAATACAAAGATAGTCTGTATGTCAGCTGCTTTGCCCCAAACCAGAATACCGTATGACATTACACTGTGAAAATAACTATGATACACTAGGCGAGCTGTCTCAACATTAGTCAGTTGCCTGATTCTCCTAACGGCGTATGCGGCTGAACTTAATTTGCTTGCTAGTTTCTTTATATGAGGACTCCATTGTAGATTTTTGTCCAATGTTAAACCAAGAAACAGTGTTGTATCTACCATCTCTAAGCATTCATCATTCAAAAGTATTTTTGTATCGATTGGTTTAACATTCGGCAGAGAAAATCGAATACATTTGGTTTTCTTAGAATTAAGAAGTAAGTTGTTGACAGTAAACCACTGCAGTACATCAGCTAACGTGCTATTAATTACATTGTAATCCGTAGATTTTCGGTCAACATTAAAAAGCAGTGATGTATCATCAGCAAAAAGTACTATTTCACAAAAGTTTTTCACTATACATGGCAAATCATTTATATAAACCAAAAACAGGAATGGACCTAAAATTGAGCCTTGTGGCACTCCTAATTGGACTACAGTCCCGCTAGAGCGAGTTTTGTTAACAACTACTGTTTGTGTTCTATTGCTAAGGTAAGAAGACATAAAGTTTAGGGCATTTATAGACAAACCATAGTGTTCTAATTTCAAAATGAGCGTTCCATGATCCACACAATCAAAGGCTTTTGAAAGATCACAAAATATGCCAATTGCATCACAAGAATTTTCCCAAAAATTATATATATGTTTAATGAGTACCGAAGCAGCATCGGTCGTGGAACGGCCCCTTGTGAAACCGAACTGTTTGCTTGTAAGTAATCTATGTCTGTTGAAGTGTCCCAGTAGATCATTTAACATTAGCTTCTCAAAGACTTTACTTAGTACAGGAAGTATTGATATGGGACGGAAATTGGTTATATCACTCGAATCACCCGATTTAAAAAGCGGTATGACTTTGCTACATTTCATAAGATCTGGAAAGGTGCCTTGTGAAATTGAAATATTATATATTACGGCCAAGTAAGGTGCTATTATATCTATGACATGACTAATTACTTTAACTGATGTTCCCCATAAGTCTTCCGTTTTCTTTAAATTGAGTGACTTGAATGTTTTAACAATATTTACAGAGTCTACTTGACTAAATTCAAATGAATTATTACATTTCTTAACATTAGCACAAAGTAATGAATGGGCTTGAGCCGCAGAAGAATGTAAACATTTTGTGGTGTTAACGGCTATATTTGAGAAATAATCTTCGAATGCCGAGGCAACATCGCTGTTCGACACTATTTGTTGATTATCTGATACAATGTTGACTTGACAATCGCGTGATTTACATTTACCAGCTTCTTTATTTATAATACTCCAAGTTGTTTTCACTTTGTTGTCCGACACTTTCAATTTAGAACTAATAAAGTTTTTCTTGGCAGTTAAACACACTTTCTTGAAGATTCTTGAGTAGTTTCTTACATAGTCCAGGAATTCTGAATTCTTGTTCAGCTCTCTCTCACCATAAAGTTCATAAAGTCTTTTTCTACTTTTGTGAATACCTACAGTAGCCCATTCACTAAACTTTGTTTTAACTTTTGACCCACTAATAGATTTCACTTTGAAATTGTTATTAAATTGATTAAGAATTACATTGAAAACATCTTGATACAAATGATTACAGTCATAATGCGAAAATGGTATTATAGACAAACTATGTAGAATTTCATTTTTGAATGATTCCAAGCGAGATCCAGTAATGGGTCTATATGTTATTGTTTGTGGAGTATCATGAATAACGTTTAAGAAAGCTGCCCTTTGGCCGCTGTGATCGGAATGAAAACAGTTAAATAATTTCTTATCTATACATTCACAGTTACAAAAAATATTATCTAGGCATGTTGCACTAGTCACACCTACCCGGGTAGGTTCAAGAAATAAATTAAATAAATTAAATGATTTAAACAAACAGAACATTTTAACAGTATTACTAGATGACTCGAGCAAGTTAACATTAAAATCTCCACATACAATAACATGTTTTTGGCCCTTGCATACTAAATTCAGAACATTTTCCATTGTAGATTCAAATATGCTGAAGTCAGCTGATGGTGGTCTATAAACACATACAATAATATATCTGTCTAATTCAACACATGAAATTTCTATAGTTCTTTCTATGGAATATTTTACAACATCTTTGCGCTCTTTACACTTCATACAATTTTTAACAATAATAAGGGAGCCACCATGAGCAGCAGATTTTCTGGCAAAAAAACTAGCTAATTTAAAATTAACATAATCAAATATCAACTGTTCTTGTTTCAATCTCTGATCTATTCTAAAGCTTCATCATGCCTGCGGGCAGTGGTTTGTAGGTCCCTGTGATTTATAAATTCTTAACTTACCTGGGGTGGGAGTATGGAGCATGGGATGGGACTATCGTAATTCGACATCTCGGACCTCTGCAGGTTGTACGGGGAGCACGGAGAGTTGATGACGGTTAGTGAGAACGAGACAAACTATCTCTGTCTCTTTCTTAACTGGAGTAGGTGTCTGGAACATGGGGCTCGCGTAATTGGACATCTCGGACAACTGTATGTTGTGTGGCGAGGACGAGTTGGCGGTTGGTGAGAACGAGACAAACTCTCTCTGTCTCTCTTACCTGGGGTAGGTGTCTGGAACATGGTGCTCGCATAATTGGACATCTCGGACAACTGCATGTTGTACGGGGCGGACGAGTTGGCGGTTGGTGAGAACGAGACAAACTCTCTCTGTCTCTCTTACTTGGGGTAGGTGTCTGGAACATGGGGCTCGCGTAATTGGACATCTCGGACAGCTGCATGTTGTGTGGCGAGGACGAGTTGGTGGTTGGTGAGAACGAGACAAACTCTCTCTCTGTCTCTCTTACCTGGGGTAGGTGTCTGGAACATGGGGCTCGCGTAATTGGACATCTCGGACAGCTGCATGTTGTGTGGCGAGGACGAGTTGGTGGTTGGTGAGAACGAGAAAAACTCTCTCTCTGTCTCTCTTAACCTGGAGTAGGTGTCTGGAACATGGGGCTAGCGTAATTGGACATCTCGGACAGTTGCATGTTGTGTGGCGAGGACGAGTTGGTGGTTGGTCAGAACGAGACAAACTCTCTCGCTGTCTCTCTTACCAGGGGTAGGTGTCTGGAACATGGGGCTCGCGTAATTGGACATCTCGGACAGCTGCATGTTGTACGGGGAACACGGAGAGTTGGTGACGGTTAGTGAGAACGAGACAAACTATCTCTCTGTCTCTCTTACCTGGGGTAGGTGTCTGGAACATGGGGCTCGCGTAATTGGACATCTCGGACAGCTGCATGTTGTGTGGCCAGGACGAGTTGGTGGTTGATGAGAACGAGACAAACTCTCTCTCTGTCTCTCTTACCTGGAGTAGGTGTCTGGAACATGGAGCTAGCGTAATTGGACATCTCGGACAGTTGCATGTTGTACGGGGAACACGGAGAGTTGGTGACGGTTAGTCAGAACGAGACAAACTCTCTCTCTGTCTCTTACCTGGAGTAGGTGTTTGAAACATGGGGCTAGCGTAATTGGACATCTCGGACAGCTGCATGTTGTACGGGGAACACGGAGAGTTGGTGACGGTCGGGTGAGACGGCGAGAATGACGTGTATACGAACGGCATGGATGAGAGGGCCGGAATGCTGTAATAATAAATCGTATTAGGGCCATTTTTAGAAATTGGGCCCCAAAATTAGTAGTAGTAGTAGTAGTAGTAGTAGTAGTAAAACACTTTATTGTACCAGAAAATAATACAACACACAAAAAAAGAGCTTATCACTAGTACCTACAAGGCGAACTTATCCCTTTAAGAGATCTCTTCCAGTTAACCTTTGAGCAATTAGCAATTGAAGGAGAATTGGAGATGGTAGGCATAACATAGATGCATAGACGGTAGGTTTAGTGACAGTTGTTAACAAAAATTAACTCAATGTCAGTTTTGTGACGACAATTAAGCATAACATGACATTACGTCTGTGGTCATGGGTGTGACGTAATGTCATGTCCGAAACGTCGGGTTAAATATAAACATAAGTTTTACGCGATTAAGTCCCGTTTTAATTTAATAATATGGGTGAAGATCGTGTTAGTTTAAATCAATATGTACGACAATTAAGAATGAAATTTCAATAAAAATAATTTTGTGTTAATTACATAATACACTATAAGCAATAATCTACATTTAGAAAATGAAATAACTAGGTTTTTATACAAATTTTATTCTCTACTTATTAATCGTCACAAAACTGGTCGAGTTCGAGTTGGTCTTGTTAACAACTGTCACTAATTTTGGGTACCAATTTCTGAAAATGCCTATTAGGTCCAAATAATCGTGAACTTTAAAATCACGGAATAAAGTTCCAGAAAGGTACTTGATAGGTGTCTGCTATGAAAAAAATACCTGTAAGATTCCGGGATCTCTGCCGTGATGACGGGCTCCTTACCGCCGAGGAGTTCTCTGCGTGCTTCGTACAGGTCACCTGTTAGTAATGAAAATATTGTCAAAAGAGCGTATCATAATAAGTATAGAGCGGTGAACGCCAAAGTATTTTTTTTAAATATACTTATTCTTCAATGATGAAATTATCAGCACATCTTTCAACGCCCTTTATGACCACAGAAGCAATGCCCTCCTTCAGTTGTTAATGTACACTATGTACAGTCAACCAATTGGAACCCTAGGCCACTCTACAACCATGTCAAAATGATAAGCAGTAAGAGATTTCTTACAATCTGATTTATAACGCCACTATGACATAGTTCTACAGAGGCCTAAGGTTCCAATTGGTTGACTATACACCTACACGTTGTATTTGTGCATCAGTTTTACGGCAGCGTCGCAAGCTTCTGTTTTTATGTTCAAACCTGGTTCACAGATATTAAAAATGCCCCCGATTTGTCCCAAAGGCACAGAATACATATTAGTACAACCACGGTGCAAACGGCCATGATATTCTTCACAATCTTGCGCCACGTTTCCTATCTTCAGAAATGCCTCTAGTCTCTTCTAGAATACTTAATAGACTAGCCCCCTTATTCATAAACGTTCACTAAAGTTACCAAGCCGATAAAATTCGTTTGTCCCTTACTATCACACCAATACGTCGGAAAGGGACAAACGAACTTTATCGGCTTGATAACTTTAGTGATCGTTTATGAATAAGGGGGTAGGAGTATTACCTGCACATTTTTCAATGCCATTGATGACGACAGAAGCAATGCCCTGCTTCGGTTTGCGACGGATGTTAATGTACACGTTGTGTTTGTGCATCAGTTTGACGGTAGCGTCAGATTTTTGCGACACTCATTTGTTAATGCTCTCTTTAATAAGATCAAGGGATAGCATGCTAGTCTTGTAAGTGCCGTCTCATCAGTGCCATGGAAAATGGTTTCGTAGTTGCGTCAAGATTGGGTCGAGCACCAACGCTAGAGTTGAATAGACGGCCACGCTCGGGAGACACTATATTAGTATATATATGGGGTATGAGATAAAAATAAATAAAATAAATATTATAGGACATTCTTACACAGATTGACTGAGGCCCACGGTAAGCTCAAGAAGGCTTGTGTTGTGGGTACTCAGGCAACGATATATATAATATATAAATACTTATATACATAGAAAACATCCATGACTCAGGAACAAATATCAGTGCTCATCACACAAATAAATGCCCTTACCGGGATTCGAACCCGGGACCGCGGCGTAGCAGGCAGGGTCACTACCGACTGCGCCAGACCGGTCGTCAAAGATGAGATGGTCCTTTTTTTTCCGGAGTGGTAAAATGCATTACGCATACCCCCCTGCCTGGGAAGCCATTGGGGGGATATGTGGGACTCCCTCCCACTTACCACCTCTCCAGGGAGAGGAGGTATACCCACTAAAAACCACTCCTACGTCGCCCTCTACCTGTTATGAAGGAGCCATGGGATGCCGGGGATTCTACCATGACTCCTTCCAGTGGCCCTGGTCTAATGCCAGAGTACCTACACCGATGACAATGAGTGCCAGAAGCTCGTGATCCTCTCCTAGCGTGCAAAGTGTAAAGGCTCCAAGTCTTACCTGCACATCTCTCAATGCCCTTGATGACGACAGAAGCGATGCCCTCAGTTTGACGGTAGCGTCGAATTTTAACGATACTCTCTTCTTCCTCGGTTCCTCATGGCTGAGGGTCGCGACCACATGAGGTCGTGGTTTTGCGCACCAAACCTCTCCATTGGTGACGGTTTTCTGCAGTCCTGTGTCAATCCCTGGCAGGCCTTCTGCCAGGGATTGACACAGGCTTCAACGCTGTCCACCCAGCGGGATGATGCTGTAGTGCCATGGAAATTGGTTGCGTAGTGGCGTCAAGATTGCGTCGAGCACCAACCCTAGAGTTGACTAGACGGCCACGCTCGGGAGTATATGGTGAATGGGATGGCAATAAGTATTACCTGCACATCTCTCAATGCCCTTAATGACGACAGAAGCGATGCCCTGCTTCGGTTTGCGACGGATGTTGATGTAAACGTTGTATTTGTGCATCAGTTTGACGGCAGATTCCGGGTCCAAGCGGCACGCTTCTTCGGGAACATCGAAGATCACTACTAGGGGGAGGCTTCCCTGTTAACAGATTAGAAGATATAACTAGATTATAGAAAAAGTGGGAGAGAATGTATCTAATATCAAAGAGGATCGAGTATTATAGAGAGTTACTGTCAAAGTAAAATGTGTAATCACAATGCATAGACTGCCATCTCTCGACACAGGCTTAAAACTTTTGAACCTCATTTTTGACAATTTGGCCCATATTCTTAGCTTGATATGTTTTAAAATGTCAAAAATATATTAGCGCCATCTAGCTGAGCGTACCCCAAAGGTGTAATGCCATCTAGGCCACCGTACCTTTTTCTGTATGGTACTGAGGTACGTTTTTTTCTTAGACTTTATCTGTCTATACAGAGTTATATATGTCTTTGCTAATATCTTTTTGTCAAAATGTATTGGTTCTTGGTTCCAAGAATTGAATATGTCTGATTCATACAGCACGAAAAATTTTACAAGAACATGATGAAGAAATCACAAAATTTGAGCGTTGAGCTTAAGGATTTGGTCTAGTGTTATTTGGCTGCTATTTACTGTAAGGTGGACCTCCACCTTTATGGAGAAATAACTAATTCTCCATACAGAAAGCAAATCTTCCTAAAGGTCGACAACGCACCACCAACCCTTCCGGTATTTGGTATGTTACTGACGCCATATAGACATGATCAATGTATTCATGTCTATCATGATGACCTTGATCTTCAAATTTTACTTACCACAAGTTGCTGCCTCGCAGTGAAAACATCCTTAATCTGTCCAGTGATCGTCACACAACTCTTCGTGATCACAGGTATATTAGGGTCATCAGCATCAGCATCAGTGAATATGATCTGGCGTTAGTGCCCTTCATGATGACCTTGACTTTTACAATAACCTTTACTCACCACAAGTTGCTGCCTCGCCGTATAAACATCCTTAATCTGTCCAGTGATCGTCACACAACTCTTCTTGATCACGGGAATGTTCGGGTCGTCAGCGTCAGGGAACATGATCTGAGTGTTGGTTCCCTTCATGATGACCTTGAGTTGTTCTGCTCCGCGGCCTACGACCACGCTGTGGTGGATTGGAGAGATTTCGAGAGACATTTGCACGTGGGTTTGGCTCTGAAAATAAAATATGGATATTAGATACTGTCACCTCGGACACTAACGATCAAATATATGAAAGAGGCTCGTTCCTAGCACACATTCTAAGCTCGTGTAGGTAAACGCGTACCATGCTTGTATGAGTGAAATATGACAGGTTGACTGTTCGCCTTTTTGACAGGCGGTAACTGTGAGGTAACCGAGAGGGGGTGGGCGGCGCTTTCAGCGGGGAGCAGGAGTGGCCATACTGTACGATAGTACTCTTTATTATACTGTGATACTGTGTAACATCTTCTCTCGATCTCAACGACTAACGGATTGCTTATCACAACTTCACGACTATTAACCACTACTGCATGGGCAGTAAACAAATAAAATGCCGAAACTCACATACTAATAATAGCAAAGGTGTATTGGTCCATTTTTTTCAAAGCTGTTCACCCCACTTTTTTTTATATTTGGAATTTTTTATGTCACCATTTTTTCATACCGTTACCATTTTTTCATATATTTTGTATGGCGGTAACGGAATGGAAGGTTCAAAAAAATGTATGGAAATCTTGGAACATTTTTTTCTCCTATCAGGATCAAAAGACCTCGATTCTGAGTATTCATCGCGTAAAAAATACCCATGTTTCAGAAAAAGACTGGGGTGGACAACTTTGAAAAAATGGCCCATTTTTCAATTCGTCAGCATTATATTTCGCAAGCTGGACACACGTAGACTAAAATTACTTATAGTAGGTATAATAAGATAAAGTATCGACTGAAACCTGGTGCTCTTTTAACTCCTGCTGTAATCCAGTCCCAAGGTCTTCAAACCGTGGATCACCGGATCTGGCATTTATATATGTTCCTCTTGAATCAAAATGCACGCATTGCAGTGCTAAAATCCGTTTAAAGTTAGACTTACCGCGAGTTGTCCGCACATATAGTTCATAAGGAGCCCTGTAGCTTCCATGGTAGCTTGCACCTCCCACTGGACTCCTTTCACCACCAGCAGATTTGCGTGGAGCTTGGGCCGATTGCGGAGCATGACCTGTGCGATATTTTTAGGGTTTATCAAACAAAATCTACAATATTACTTTACTAGTTAATGCGGGAATAAGTAACATAATAACATACATACACACAATCACGCCTGTATCCCATAAAGGGGTAGGCAGAGCATACGAAACTACCAAAGCTTCAGTGCCACTCCTGGCAAATAAGGGGTTGAAAGAAAACGAAACTGTGACATTGCAGTCATAGGTTGCCAGCCTCTCGCCTACGCCACAATTTAACCCATTTCCCATATAGTCGCCTTCTACGACACCCACGGGAAGAAAAGGGGTGGTGAAATTCTTAACCCGTCACCACACAGGCCACATATCACAGGGCTCAGGTAACATAATAAATAAAATAAAAATCTATTAAATTTTTATATGGATATCGTAGCCCACATAGAAAATATTATTATAATGCAGCCGGCCTAGTAAGTGTTGTTAGTGTTGATCGTTCGAGCTCCGTAGCGTTTCGTAGTTCTCTCTCTTTCTCTCTATCGATATCGCTTTTCAGTATTGGTGCGACAGAGCCACTTGCGTTTCGTTTGCGACGGAGCGTGAAAAATTGTCACTTTGACCAGACTGGCAGGCTTGCATCCGACAAACAAAACAAGATCTTATCTTAGGTAGTTCTAATTAATAATAATAAATAATTTATTATTTCTCTTTATTCACTTTAGCTCTTAGGCTAGGCTATTTTATAATATGATTATAAAAGTATAATACAAAACCACTTACAAAACAATACAAAATATATAAACACAATATATAAATAATGTATTATTATTAATGAGAACTGATTATTATAATTAAATATAACTTGCCATAACCAACCATAACCTAAATATAATGAATCCTCAACTCCTCAACCTCAACTTTCATCCTCTTTTTATATTTGACAACTTGTCAATAGTGTAAACAATGTATTAACAATGAAATAATCAATAATAGTTTTATTGAGTTTTATCTTAGGTTTTGCTATGTTACGAATAATTGATTATGTTCAATACGGTATCATTAAAATAAAGTATCGTACCTTAACCACACCTTAACCTAAAAACTTTGCGTGATTTGTTACTTTTGTGAAGTGAGAACCAGACGTAGACGCGCGCCACGCGCGGGTTACAATTTTAATTTTTCATGACTTTCATGTCATATTTTTGTCATATTTTTCATGTTTTTGACGGAAATGGAAGCTGGCCACACAGGTACGATATCCATACTAATGCATACTAATATTATAAATGGGAAAGTGTGTGTGTGTCTGTTTGTTTGTCCGTCTTTCACGGCGAAACGGAGCGACGAATTGGCGTGATGTTTTAAGTGGAGATAATTGAAGGGATGGAGAGTGACATAGGCTATTTGTCTCTTTGTAACGCGAGCGAAGCCGCGGGCAAAAGCTAGTCATTTTTATAAATAGCTAATTGCTGCTGAATTCCCCGGGGAAAATCTGAAGTCAAATATGTACCATAAATTCAGTTTAGCTTCAAATGTAGAAGAAAACAGACTCACACATAGGACGACTTTTGCTGAAAGCTGAAATAGAGGCAATTTACCTAACAGACTTACTTAATACATAGATGTCTTACCTGCACATTATATTGTTCCTGTATCTGCTGCACATAGGGAGAGTTGATGTCGGGCAGCGGCTGAGAGGGCGCCACTATCGGCAGCTCGAAGCAAAACACCAGCGGAGTTAGCGCCTGATGAAAAAAAATCTAAGGTAAGTACAATTGCGATAAGCTTTTTTGTAGGTGCGAAAGTAATATTACTGCAGGCATAACTTAAAGTTATATTAACTACGTTATGTAGAAGAACGCTTGAAGAGCTCAAATTGTATAAATTCGAATTAACTACGTAGGGTAATCTAGAAGACTTTTTTGTCATTTAAGATTTGCGAGCGCAACTTGAGGCCAATTTTTAATAGTTATTTGTTATACAAGGGGGCAAAGTTGTATTTTAACGCCGAGTGTGGAATTGAAAAACGAGCAAGTGAAAGGATCCTATAGTTGAACCACGAGCGAAGCGAGTGGTTCGAGAATAGAATCCTGAACTTGCGAGTTTTTTAACACACGAGAAGTAAAATACATTTGCACCCGAGTGTAACACAAAACTTTTCCCCTCACTATAGCGAGGAAACTACAACGCAAAAAATGCGTTTATCACTGCTTCCAGTAGTTCCACAGGTGGTAAATCTTCTTTATTACTAGATTCACCTACTTTTATCAATTTTAAAGCAGTTAATTTGACTTTATTCAAGGTCAAATTACTTTACCCACTAGTGGATAAAATGCGTTTTTACCCGCTGGTATTAAAGGACAAAACACGTGTTTCCGAGCTAGTGAGGGGAAAAAACATATCCTCACTTCAAATTTCAAAACTAGCTAGTTTCCTATACTTAAAATAAAATATTTTATGCAAGGCACGAAATAAAGCACCACATAATTAATTAGAAGAAAAATATGGACAGTAGTTATTTTTAAACATAATTTTTATTTAATAAGTCAAAGAGAAAGATATAAAGTAAATGAATTGACCGTGACGTCACTCCTCAGTATTTCATAGTAATTCCATATTAGCAAATCGTTTTGACAGTTCTTAACAAGAAGTTGATTTGACTAGTAGGAAACTAGCCTATTGCATTAAAAAATTCAAGCTAAGCGGGACAACCTGGACGCATTCTACCCAAAATGATGGGAAAACGCCGACGACAGGGTCGAGTGGAAAACACCACAACGGTTCCTTTTGTACATTTTGGTACGGAACCCTAAAAACGAGTAGAGGCCTTTGCCCTGCAGTGGGACACTAAGAAAAGGATTAGGTACTTTATTATAAAATAGTCATTTGATTGCATTTCTCGATGCCGCTGATGACGATGATGTAAAAAGTCACGGATGTGGATATGATAACCAATCATCTTGATAACTAAAGCTTTAGGACTTACTCTCCACTATGTTGAATGCTAAATCCTTCCAATTTTTTACTTACCCGAACACGAGCCCTGGCCCTCTCAACGCGTTCCATATCGCCAGCGATGGAAACCTGGTTGCTTTTCTCGATGGCGCTGGTCCGGTTCGAATCCGGGAAGTGGATGTGGCATCCGGTCTCCTCCATAACGCGCTTTATTGTTAGCCCACCCTAGAAATTATTATGAAATGAATATCTACTTATCACTTATCAAGTTATCATCATACAATAACGAATCCAAAAAAAAATTAAAACCGAATTGCTTAAAAAAAGTAAATATATGAGAACTAAGTAGATTTACTTGATGAGTGCTGCTTTTCAATCTTTTTCTTCATTGAGATTTGGCTAAAAGGGCTGGCATCCAAGGCATACAATGCATACAGTGAGGCATACAATGAGATCGAACGCAAACGGGCAGACAGGTCGCGAGCGCAACCACTGCTGCCTATGGACACTCGAAACGCCAGGTGCCGTAGCCGAATGGCACTTCTGCAACGCGAAACGAAAACGAAACGCCGCGAAAGGTAGTCTGGCTCTGTCGCGCCAATACGCACGAGCGATAGAGATAGATCTACGAGCGTTTCGTTTCATGAGCGTTTGTGCCATTCGGCTACGTACCCAGTAGGCCTAGCACATGATAGCCGCGAGAGTATGTCGCCGCGAGATAGACTACCCGTCCTTATGTCATTAATACAGTTAGAAAAAGACGTGTCATGTATCTCGCGGCGACATACTCTCGCGGCCATCATGTGCTAGGCCTACAGATGAGGTACACGATAGAGTTGCGTAATGCGTTGCGGTACGGGCCTCTAGGCCGCGCGCTTATGAGGCGGGCCTATGAGGGCACGCCGCACTAACTTTTCTTGAAGGTTTGATGGCACTTTGATGGTCATATCAGTCCGGAAAATAAACATTACCTTTCCGATGATATGCGAGTGGTCGGTGTAGCTGACGTCGATCTTCATTGTGACACGGTTGCTCTGCCAACAAAGGTCAAAATTATAAAATAAATAAATAAATATTATAGGACATTCTTACACAGATTGACTGAGTCCCACGGTAAGCTCAAGAAGGCTTGTGTTGTGGGTACTCAGACAACGATATATATAATATATAAATACTTATATACATAGAAAACATCCATGACTTCAGGAACAAATATTTGTGCTCATCACACAAATAAATGCCCTTACCAGGATTCGAACCCGGGACCGCGGCTTAGCAGGCAGGGTCACTACCGACTAGGCCAGACCGGTCAATTATAGGTCATTTCACATATGATGACGCGCTAATTTGTCAAATAACGCCTTTGATGGCATTATAACACGATCCAAGGCATGTGGCACCGTGAATGGCACTCTACTACTTACAGACCGGACAAATAGAAAATACAACATTGATATAGGCAGTTAGGTAAATCCTTGACGGGCTAAGGATGGAGAGTAGGTACCTAACGAAACTAACGAACCACCATTCTTATGTTCATCTTATCAATTCTTAAAATGAATTTAAAGAATTTTTAATTTAATTTTTATTTAACCTTTTGTTAAGACGATACAGGAGGGGTCAATTCTCCATACAAACGCTCTCGACTATTTCCTCCCTAGTTTTTGAAAATAGAGCAACGATTTTTTTTTCAACGCACATTATCATTATTTTTATCTGTGTCGGACCGCTTTGATTTTTTTTGATATTCTTATTTTTAAAGACGCTAGATCCCACCAAAAACGACCTTATTGATTATGGCGCTAAAAAGGTGTGGTATTGAAAATTGGTGACAATTAGCCAAAAAAAACTAAACGGTCCAAACAGATTATTTCACTGTTATTCAGATTCTCAAATTTCGTTACGATTGATTAAGTTTTCAAGGAGGAAACAGTCGAGAGCGGAACCTCGATTTGAGAGATTTTTTCGCAATATCTTTTAACTGAGTTGTTTAGGCCCCGGGTGGCTAGCCGAATGGCACAATCGCTCACGAAACGAAGCGCTAGTACATATCTATCTCTATCGCGCTTGCGTATTGGCGCGACAGAGCCAGCGGCGTATCGCTTTCGTTTGGCGTCGGAGAAATGCCATTCGGCTACGGGGCCTGGTGCCGTAGCCGAATGGCATTTCTCCGACGCGAAACGAAAACGAAACGCCGCGAAAGCTAGTCTGGCTCTGTCACGCCAATACGCAAGAGCGATAGAGATAGATTAGCGTTAAAATTGTATGAAATGAAGTCTCGGCCGAAATTCAGTTCATACAATTTTTTCGCTGCCGAGAATCACGGTCGGACCTTATTTCGCGGCGTTTCGTTTTCGTTTCGTGTCGCAGAAATGCCATTCGGCTACGGCACCAGGCCCCGTAGCCGAATGGCATTTCTCCGACGCCAAACGAAAGCGATACGCCGCTGGCTCTGTCGCGCCAATACGCAAGCGCGATAGAGATAGATATGTACTAGCGCTTCGTTTCGTGAGCGATTGTGCCATTCGGCTAGCCACCCTGGGCACTTGTTTGAGCTTCAATTGTTTGACAAGCACGTTACGCCGTCCAATATGAGCGTGCACTTAGGCCTAAAGCGAATGTTAAGATTAAAACTATGAAATGATTGATAATGTTTATATATACTACAACTATGTTCTTATGATTTAGTGGATAACTAAAACTTAGTTAAAACAACTCTGAACTCTTCTCAACTCTTAAACTTCGGTGTTTTTAACTTTTTTACAAAACAATTGTGTTTATATTTTGACGCATTTTTAGTCGTTCCTTAGAAACCTACTAAAATAGGAGCTTATTATCTAATGGAGTAATACGTAAGATCTTCATTAGTTATTTAATTTGTTTATTCGGTAAATATTCGGCAATGCAACCGAACTATTCGGCCGAATACGAACATTGAAAAAGTTGCCGAATATGCCGAATACCGAATCATCATCATCATCCCCCTTGTGTTATCCCGGCATTTGCCACGGCTCATGGGAGCCTTAATCCCAAGATTAGGCGTAGGCACTAGTTTTTACGAAAGCGACTGCCATCTGACCTTCCAACCCGAAGGGTAACTAGGCCTTATTGGAATTAGTCCGGTTATGAATTATGCCGAATACCGAATATTTACCGAATATTCGGGCCCATCTCTAATTGTAACTAATCCATTTTTTGTAACTAATCCATTTTTAGGGTTCCGTAGTCAACTAGGAACCCTTATAGTTTCGCCATGTCTGTCTGTCCGTCCGTCCGTCCGTCCGCGGATAATCTCAGTAACCGTTAGCACTAGAAAGCTGAAATTTGGTAACAATATGTATATCAATCACGCCAATAAAGTGCAAAAATAAAAAAAACCGGCCAAGTGCGAGTCGGACTCGCGCACCGAGGGTTCCGTACAAAATTAAAAATTTATGGTTTTCGTAATTTTTCCTTTATCTATGCTATAAGACGTTGCTTCGTACCAAATTTCAAGATTCTGAGTTCACGGGAAGCACCCTGTAGGTTTTGATTCCCTTGCAAGTGTCGAAAATTTGCGGCATAAACGGCTGTATCTTTTGATTGCGTTGGCTTAGAAGTTTGATTTTTTCACAGCTTCAAGGGACAGTAGACCTGAGTAATTGATATAAATTTCAGCTTCATACCTCCACGCGTTCCTGAGAAAAAGGGACGGACGGACGGACAGACGGACAACAAAGTGATCCTATAAGGGTTCCGTTTTTTCCTTTTGAGGTACGGAACCCTAAAAATGGAAAAAAATGTTTTATTAGGGTACCTACCCCCCTTACATGTAAAGTGGGGGCTGATATTTTTTTTCATTCCAACCCCAACGTGTGATATATTATTGGATAGGTATTTAAAAATGAATAAGGGTTTACTAAGATCGTTTTTTCATAATATTAATATTTTCGGAAATAATCGCTCCTAAAGGAAAAAAAAGTGCGTCCCCCCCCCCTCTAACTTTTGAACCACATGTTTAAAAAATATGAAAAAATTCACAAGAGTAGAACTTTATAAAGACTTTCTAGGAAAATTGTTTTGAACTTGATAGGTTCAGTAGTTTTTGAGAAAAATACGGCCGGCTCTTGGCCGGTTTTTTTTTCCATTTTTACACTATGATGTTGAGTTCTACATGTATCTACGCCGACCATATATAACCGGTGGACAATCTATTTAAAAATGCCAACATTGTAAAACATGGACCAACTTACATTTGCCTCCAGTCGAGATTTGCCCCGCTGTACCTTATTTTGGGCTCTAATTAAATTGGGTATCTTATCTTATCTATCTTATTATAGGACATTCTTACACAGATTGACTGAGGCCCATGGGGTAAGCTCAAGAAGGCTTGTGTTGTGGGTACTCAGACAACGATATACGTAATATATATAAATACTTGTATACATAAATAGAAAACATCCATGACTCAGGAACAAATCTGTGCTCATCACACAAATAAATGCCCTTACCGGTATTCGAACCCGGGACCGCGGCACAGCAGGCAGGGTCACTACCGACTGCGCCAGACCGGTCGTCAGTTTATGCATATATTGATTTTGCTTAAAAAGCATCATTAAATGAATAAAACTGTAAACCACGTTATTTGACTATAGCGGTTCTTTCTGTGAGCCTCCGCTCTGTGAGATCTAAATATCAAACCTACCTACAAAATTTCATGACAATCAGTTAAAAAATGCAATGCGACCTGAAGAAAACATTCTGACATTCAAAACACACACACACACTTCTCCCATCTCCCATGCTAAAGCGGTGACTTTCGCTATCGCTCGGTCAATAAATAAATAAAACACTTAGGCCCTCTTGCACCAACCACTTAACTCAGGGTTAGTGGGCTGCCATATGTCAAATTCCATATAAAATGGTGGGTTAATCCACCATTAGTGAGTGGGCTAGAACCTAGAGTTAAGTGGTTGGTGCAAGGTGGGCCTTAGTGGATGTTTTAACTCCGCTAGTTTTTTATGGCCTTGAAGTTCCTAACGCCGTGGCTTGCGTGGGCGACGCGATGGTCGCGCGACGGCGATGCGACGCATACGAAATCAAACCTTATCGATATGGAAGTAGACGATGCGATGAGACGCGACGGCGACGGTCGCGCGACCGTCGCCCACGCAAGACACGGCGTAAGACGCGTCCTTTGTCAACACGTTCATAGACGCAAAACAGTTTGCTATGTCCCTATCTATAATAAATCAATAAAAATTCCATTTGCAATTGATCTGTTTACAATTCGCATAGCTTAATAATACCTACTATAATTATTAAAGTAGTTGCCAGTAATTTACTTCATCAGCCCAGGCTTGTATTAAGCAAGGTACTAACTATTTAATATTATTATCACAATTATTTACCTACAACTAAAGTTAAAACGGCAATAACTTTATCAGATAAAATATGTGACAGAACCTTTCGCAGGCAGTTAAATACTTTAACTAAATGCCTCATTTGCCGCTTAGCATACTAGATTATTACCAATTATACCAAACTAGGAACTGCATTGCAAGAATATTATTCGTTAAAATTAAAATAACATACCCGAGTATCCAGCAACTGCATAATCTTTTCTCTCGCTAGTTTCACATCATCGACCCTGCCAGCCACTCTCACGTGAGGATCTAAACCATAAAAAATATATCACCATCAAGACAAATATTAATTTTAAGGTTAAAACTAGACAATAATTATTACCAAAAAATTCACAAAAATTATTATCACGAATTTTTCTAATAAGATTATAAAGTAATTCATCGTTTTTCTCTGTAGACACCATGATAACTTCATTTAAATACGTAATAAATAAAAAATTGATTGATAATTTTGGATTTATGTAACGGACGCGTTAATATTTTCAAACTTAATGCAAAGTGAGCCAATCTGGCGCCGTTGCGTCTAGACTTTTGGGCGCCGGCGCGCGCGCCAAATTTTGAGCCCGCTGATAGGCTAGCCGAAATTTTGAGTTTTAGGCTGCGTTCAAAAATAGGACAAATACTTTCACTTTCCCCCGTTAAGTTGCCGTTCTGATTTTTATTAAGGGAAATTGTGACTAACCTTTTTTTGAGCGGGCTCCGATTTTTAAACGTGTTGGCCAGTTGATCAATGTGTTAGTGTCATTCATTACCTGAAAAAATAAAAACGTTTTTAAATTGCGGCGTTAACTTTGTTTAATTAATTGGATCGTAAAAATAATTACCCGGTGGAAGAAAGCTTGTGCCGTTTGAGATTCGTCCAAATTATCTGGAATGCAAAGGAGAAAGTAAAAACCTTGGCTGGAAGAAAAATAAAAAGTTTGTAAAAGTTTTTTTTGTAAAATCTTACCAGCCAGCATTGTCTCCAACCGGCGCCTGTCAACACGGAATCGTTCTTGGTAAACATCTTCGACGCTATTCAATCCGAGAATCACAGCGAGTTTTTGGAGGTCTTCAGCTGACGTAGAGTTGCTCGTGCCACTTTCTGACGCCTGTAACAATAAGAAAATTAGATGACATCATACACGTATGAATAACTAATGGGGGAAGGGGTTGTTAGTGTTATTACAAAATGATGAATGTAAACAAGCCATTGGTCCGCCTGACGGAAAGCGGTTACTGTAGCTTGTAGAAGTTGTAGACCCATCAGACCCATGTAATCTGGGTGTCATAAGGGTACAGATTGTTTGGCAAAAATGTGTATAGATACTACTTTTTATTAGTAATACAACAGCCTGAATATAATAAAATAATTATTGCTTAGTTTTTAGGTTTAAATGGATCCATCTAATGCCATTAACTTTGCCTTACAAGAAAATTTCCCCTCTGAAGCTGAACGCAAATATTTTCAACATTTTTGCTATTCAAGTTTAAACTTTGTAAAATGGAAAGTAACCTTATTTTTGGTAAGAGAAGAATTATTCTAAGATATTTTTTCATGCTTTTTATCTTATATATTTTAGCTTTATATTATATTTGATGATTGATGCTTAAATATTGTGTAAAATAAAAACGTATGTTCCGCTGCGAGCTGTGAGTCATACATCTTAAAATGGCGGACGGTTATAGGAGTTCCAGTGAAAAAAATATTCACTTTAAATAAAAATAAAAGACTGTAAACCTAACACTTACCTCGCTTATTGTATCCTTGTCCGAGTTATTTTTAAACTCCGATAAATGAGTTTTAACCGTTAAAAAATTACCTGAGGCCATGATTATAAAAAAATAATTTATATTCTTGAATTTTATTAATAGCCGTCAAACAATAACAAACATATATTATTCCCTATAAATTATTTTGAATAAATACATTATTAAAATAAATTATTTCTTGATTACAATTTAGATATACATATAAGAACGACTGCACGTATTGCTTTGCTGGACCTAACTACTTCTAAAAAATAGATCAAGATGGCTGTAATGAGATTTCATTTGAAAAATGAGGGTAGATTTATATTTTATTCAGTTGTTGCTCCATTTCAAATTCAAAAAAATTAAGTAACGTTTTTAAAGATGTGACATATGACTCATCATAATTACGTACTATTATACTCTCATCACCTTTTGCAATATTTATTTTTTTCGTTTTGCCTGAAATCAAAAAGTATGCAATTTTTTTATGTATATGTAAATGTTTTTCGAATGTAGTACCTATATAAGCATGGACTAAGTAACTCCTTTTTTGTAGCGCAGCGCAGTAATGAGGTTCGCAAACATAGATCTTGTCTGTGGAGGCCTGGCTTTGCTCAGCCAATCACAGCGCGTCCCGCCACAGGATGTAGCCATCGCGATGGCGCCAAGATGATTACGAATAAACGAAGACGAGAACTTTTCTACTAAAGTATCTTTTCTACTAAGCCTAAATCAAAATTCATTGAAATGAACATAAGTACTTTATTCTAAACGAAACCTGTTCAACGTATGTACTTAATTGTCAAATACCAAATTACCGTTCGGGAAGTACGATTTTTTAAACGCAGTTGACTTGCAATTTATTTAAAAAACAGCGTACAAGTTGAGTTGTAAATATAATTAATAAAAAGTAGAAATTAATTTATTATAGCTATATCGAATTCGGATTATCTGAAAATGTGGCATAAAACCTTTATCGAAGTCATTGAAACAGAACGCAGCGCTCCCACCTTTTGGCCGCTGTACACACATGGCCAACAGTTCCACCAACCCCCTTGGCCATGTGTGTAGAGGGCTACTTGGCCGTAAGTTTGCAGTTGGCGCTTGCGCTTGCCGGCCAACCGATTCGTGTCGGTTTTTTGTCCACACATCAAAGGATCTTGGCGCCAATGGCCAACTGCGTTTACACGTTGGCGCTTCATTCAGTTGGTCGTCAGCCGTCAGAGAGGACAGTAGTGATATATTTACGAAAATAATAAGTTTATCTATGCCAATAATAGTGTAGATTTTAGGAAATAAAATAACCTTGCAAATGTTTAATGTATTTCCTAAAAAAGATAAATGTTTTTATCAGAATATTCAAAAAATTGTTAATATTGCAAATAATTTAATTTTACTACGGGGTTATTATTTTTTAATATTTTTTTTCTGACAACGTCTATGACCAAGAATTTCCTAGATTTTTTCATTACACGTCCATCTTTCATGAAGAGCCAATGCCGAGTGATTGGTTCGCCAATGTGTAAACAGCGGCTCTTATCTTGGCCAAGGGGTTTCACAAAGGGCTGGTGGAACCGTTGGCCATGTGTGTACAGGGGCCATTTGAATTGAAAATAAACTATCTAGTAATCGCCGATCGCCACATGAGGTCGCGTTAGTCGGGTTTCTGCGCTTGTCGGTGAAGGGTGTGCGTGCTTCTCGGCTCTAGAATTTTCGTATTTCGTTTTAAAGTTAAGATTTAAGTTATATTCGCTATATTAAAGTTTATTTGAGTGATCGCTTTTAAGTGTTGTAAAGTTAAGTGTGTTAATTCATCGTAGTGTTTTTTAAAGGTAAGTTGATCGGAAAGTTAATTTTGGTTACTGTCAAATATGTCGGCGTCTCTTAAAAGTTTCAAATTATTTTTATGTGGGTAATCAAAGTGGGATTTGATCAATGTCGTAAGATATTAATAAAATAGTGCGTGTGGAAGCAAAACAGCTGTTGGTTTAGGTTGCTAAAGCGGCCGATTGGTAGCCGCAGCCGCGTATTGTTACAAAATTACCTGCCGATGGGAATATGTCGGCAATGCAATGCGAGAACGATGTTAAATTTCGTCCAGTATTTTTTAAAGAACACGGTGTTCATACAGGACGATATAGCTTTTTATATTATTTAGTTTCCATGTAGTACCTGTTAAGCTAACAATTAGGTCCTAATCCTAATAAGCTGTCGAAAGTGCAGCTTATTTAAACTGAGTTGTCCGACTTGCATTGCGTTTCGTATATTTAGAAAAGCCCATTTTTGCTCAATACGATTAATTAGATTTACAAGTCTGAATTTGTAATTTCTTGAATTTTAATCAGTGTAGCTACTAATTTTATTAAATATTAGATCTATGCTCTTCGTTTATCTCTGTCGGTCGGTCGTTTATTAATTAGTTAACTGAAGAAACTAATCAATCGTAAAAAGGTAGTACCTACTAATGTGTAATGCATCTTCATCAATAATTAGTATAATTACTGACTTGAAAATTAGATTTCATTGATAATCTACCTTGTTTAGAAAATAACATAACGCGACATCTTGATCCTTGTAATATTTTTTTCATAGAAAAATACTTTTTTTTTAAAGTCATTCATATATAATCTCGTATACTGAATACTTAGGTTGGTATTTTAAGTTCATGACATGTGAAGCTATCCGGAAGACCTGAAGTAATTTAAATGCAACTGATTTGCATACGTTACGTACATTATGCAAATCAATTACATTATCTACGTAATCGTTATTGTTCTGTGTGATAATAATAAAATACATAGGTGCTTAAAAATGTAGGTGTACAAATTGGATTTAGTCATTTAGGTAATTAAATTAAACCAGTGTCTTGTATTTTTAGCTAAATCATCTGTAGTGATTCATAGTTCATACACATGTATATTGTATATTTAGATTGAGTTAAAACACATTTTATAAATTAATGGTAGTCATAGTATTCGATTGTACATAAAATAGAAGTCACATAAATGTCATTTATTGTAAAAAACCTCAAAATTTATAATAGGTTTGCCCACACACATTGCGGTAAAATTAAATATGTAGGTACATACACATAGATAGACAGACCTACGTACATAATAGTTACGTCGTCTTCTCCCCGATTAGGAGAGCTCATAGTGACACTTTACAGTTCAAGTGCACAAATTTAATTTTTACTTTTCTGCAACTATTTTTTGATTATTTACTTTAGCTATGCTCGGCGTTATCCTTCGCTACGTTCAGGATTCAATACATGCACTCGTCGTAAATTTGCCATTTTGCTGCCTTGTGGCACAAATGACACAATCTGCTTATTTTCATAATGTTAACCATAAATATTATTACAATATTACGAGTTGATGAATCATTGTTATTATTTAATTATTTTGTTGGTCTGGGCCGCGTGAGACGCGGAAAAGCTTAAAAGTTCGCCGCAAGGAAGTGCGGAAGTTCTCAAGGAAGGCTGTTTTGTTTTTGCTGTGACACGTATTTTGAGAACGCTTTGTACTATTATATATTCTGTGTCTGTGATGCTACTAACAGAGTGGGACTGGCCTAACCACGTCTGCCACATGCCGAATGACTTATGGGCTAAAGCCCAAAACAACCACCCAGTGGGAGCCCCTGGAGTCAAACCGAGGATCCGGCAGACCTCGTCGGCGTTGGCGGGATAACTTAGACTCCTTTTTGAGAGACTGGCCAGTTGTCGCACAAATCCGAGAAGAATGGAAGGAGAAGGGCTCATAATAATACCAATAACAGTAATTCGTAATGAATGCAAACTGATGTATTGGTTTATTGAAATGCCAATAATCCAGTGTTGCGTGAGTAGCGTGTTTAATCTCAGGCGTCTCAGGCATTTGAGGAATGTTATAATATTGTTTGTGAGCGTCTTGCTACCGATTAAGTTTTCACAGCATTGTATGAAAATCTGCAAATTAATTATGCAATTAAAAACAACATTATTTTATGGTCTCAGTTCAATAATATATTTTGTCGTATTATTGACAAAAAATATTGCCGCTAAGAGTTGTGGAAAATTGTCGTACACGAAGTGTCAATGCGAAAATCGTGTTTGATCGATTATTTGATGGGCTTGACGTAAGATCTAACCTTGGCATATATATATGACTGAAATAGATGATGAATCTGCTACGAGCTTTAATTACAGTTAAGTCCAGCAATGACTAAGTAAAGACATTTTCCCTAAAATAATAAAATAGATTATGCCTAAATAAAACAAGTCTATCTTTACCATAGATTCATTTCATTATGTCGTATTACCGTCAAATGTGTAAGTAACCAAAACTTTATTACGAATAGGTATCATCTTCACAAAAGTATTTTATCATGAATGTAACTATTAATACTATTATACAGGTAATGAAAGCAAAAACTCGGTTTGTTCGCTTTTAGGCAGATTCGGTTCCAACGTCCCTTTTAGCAATCAAACTACAGCTGGCCAGCATTTATGTCAGTAAACATGACAAGAGTAAACAGGCATCTTCTAGGCGAGCTCACTCCATCGTAGGCCACGTCTTTGCCTTTGGCTAGTCTGTGGCCAAGAGTAAGCCCATTTTTAATAATAAAAAAAAAAACAAGGTACAAATCGCACATCGACTTATCGTTCTACTTAATTAATATAAATGTACATTACACTACACCTTACTATGAAACATAAAAACCGGCACGAAAAAAAGGACTTTTCCTGCTCTTAACCTCATTGTCGGTCAATTCACTGACAGCATTTATTCATTTCCGTTGCAACGTTTTATTTTTTTGCAATGAACCGTAAAAGGAGGATCCGTTACCGGCGCCAATCGATGTCTCCGTTTAACGGTGTATTGTGTAATACAAATAGGACAATCAACATTTGAAAATTTACGTAATACCTACGTATTAAATACTTAAGTAGGTGTATCTTCACGTAGTGACAATGTAAATTTCGAATGCCCAAATCAAATCGATTTTGGTTCCCCTCCGAACGTGGCCCCCTTCGTGCGCGCCCTATCCCAATATCATTATAATACCTACCTATCTACCTGTTTCTGTAACTATAGTAAGTCATGCCAGAGTTGAAAGAAACCCGAAATTCCGTGCTTTCTAGCCTAGATTTTTGCAAGAGTTTTTTTTTCATTCACGCTTCAATAGCGTCAGTAAATAGGACATGCAAATTGCTCATTCGGCCTCACACCCGCATGCTACATTCATGGTCTCTACAGATATTCAAATGATTGCTTTGTAACAAATGAAATAAGGCTCAAAAATGGACACTGATTTATGACTGTGACTGTAATTATCGCGATATTCGCCTAAGCTGTCACATTCAAACTTTCTCGTCACATTTACAAGTACCGAATTTTAAGTGTCAAATAACTAGACGAATATATTTGAACATCTTGAAGCATTTAGACAGCCAGGTTAATTTGTGTTTACTCGTTAAGCTGATGAGTAGGTCGAATTGTCAAATCGTTAATGAGTAAATAACTGTCGCATTGAGGTTACTGCAAGGGAAAGTGAACGCATTTTTTGCGATACATGTCGGTGAATGTGAATTATAATTTTAGCCGATCGTTATCGTCCATCTCTCCTGTATACATTTATAGAATACGTTCAAGCCCAGTTCGAAACTTAATGCTTAACCATTTAATGAGTTTATCAACTACATTATTTTCGTTTCTTTTTTCACATTTATGTTAATTTAGTATTTCGTTCTTTACAGATCCTAAACTCATTCCAAAGACAGCATGTCTAAAACAGAGAAGTCATTTCCGAGAAACTTCACAGGTAAGTGATTTATCTACTATAAATTACTTAAACCACCAATAACTTGTCAGAAGTAAATGGTAAATAGTTATTAGGAAATAAGTAATGTTATAAATAATAACCAACGGCCAGACTTACCAGTGACGGTTGGGTATAGTGACGTATGGCAGACATGTTGGCATTCGGCCACGTGCGTGGTTAAAAATAGCGTGCGAATCTGCTCGTAATCGCACTTCCGGCGCTGTTATCCGTTAGAAAATCGCAAATTTATGTCCTGTGATGTAATTTTATAACTTTTTGAGAGTTATGCTTTATTTCGTTTAAGAAATGATTTGCAAGCTATATGTATTATGTACTGTTATACATGCTGTGGCTATATCGCGTTTCTTCACCCAATATATAAACTGAATGTTTGTATGCCGATTAAGTAATTTATCAAAACATTTTCAATTCACATTTTTACGCATATCGTGCTCAATAGTATTGCCATTGCCAGCGAATTATTAAGTAAGTAAATTACAATTATTATTTTATTTGTTATAGGTATGTACAGTTATAATTATAACTAAAACGCATTCATGCATGATAATTTAAAAATGTATAATCGATTATTTACAGTTAATTTGCAATTGCCTGGCATAATTAGTTACGTTCATAATTACTGTCTAATTTAATTACCGCTAGTCAAATTGTTTTTTTTTTCGTCAATATTTTATTATAAAAATATTAAAAATTCAAATAATATATAATCACGTGTTTCTGGTAATTCAGTTATTATCTATTATATATTCAAGATTATTATTGATTATTATTATATTCAAGATATTATCTTGCTTAGTATAAAATAAACAAAAATATTATAGGTACATATACTATCGAGTATAAGTAAATTAGGAGTACGAGTAGTCAATTATAAATCAATACAAGATATACGGGCGATATAGACATATAGGTGGATTAGGGATTTAAATTAAACACCTTTAAATGTATTCGCAAATGTATGCAGGTTTTCTCACGATGTTTTCTTATAACATAGATAAAAATAACTGCAAGTATCAAAACGTTTCAGCGTCCATTAGAATAGATGACAGTTAGACAGCGAAAAACATGTCACTTTTTCCTTTGACATCCGGTCAATGGCTAAAGAAAGTGGCTAAACCAGACGTCAAATCCTTACGCTTATACGCTAAGTAAAATTAAAACATGCCGGTTTTTTTTGCATCGAATGAGGTTATTACAGTTTACACGCTTCATTCGGTGGCAGATTGTTTATCGCTGCAAAAAAACCAGTCTGGTTGGTAATTAGTCAAAATATTCTTTATTCAAGCAGGCATAAGCACTTTTAATTAGAAAATCGATCTCCTTACGAACCTTAGCAAACGTTTACAAACTTCTGTTTTGATAAAGCCAATGATCCCAAAAGTAATGCTAGACCCGTTCATAGGTATAACGCTAAACGGTCGAAATACGATTGATGAGATGAGAGACAATTTACTGTGCACTGAAATAATCCAAACCAGATCTAGATCTGCAGATTATATTCAGCTCTTTGGTGGATTTATTTTGACTACTGTACACTCGTCAAATCAATTTAGCCAATAGTTAGGCTAAGCATAGAAATGTTATGACTGCCTATGACAGTAGCTTTCCGCGATACCTGTCGTTCTTTAATGAATACTTAGTTGAATATATTTTTAAAAGATTGGCAGCGTGATTAGTCTATCGCATCGCAGCCGCAGCTTGTCTATGCTAAGTTTACAGGTTATTACTAATTGTAGTAATTGTCCATCTCAGCTCAATTACATTTAAACAGCTATTCCAAAACGGTGTGTATTTATTTCCCAATTAAATGCCCAGTGAAGCCCACGCAACCTGACAGCTTGTCTCATTATTTCACCATAAAGCCTGGAGAAAGTTCTCCACAATTGCAACTCAGATTTCTATGCAATCGACCGACTGTGTAGATATTGCTTAAGTTCATTGAATATTTTCGGGCAATATTGGTAAAATAGAATGTCTCATTATTACAACACGAATATTTTGTCTATAAATTTAGCTTCATTACTGGTCAAAATTTTAAATATCCAGTAGCCTTACCATGACTTTTTTGAGTTAAAAAATACGTTACGTTTTCAGTGAGAGTTACGGAAAATGTATGGAAAAACTGAACAGCGCTCCAAGCGGAAACGCTCACGTACTAAAATTTTCATCGGTACCATAAGTTATTAACGTGTTTACTCCGAATTTTCAATACGTTCCTAACTTTACAGCTAAGGCGCTCTCTTTCTGATTGTATGAAGTCAATAGAACCAGAACTATTTGACAGTCTCTAGTGAAAACTCAATACTTTACGTGAGTAATCATTGACAGTCACTAGCGTAAAAGTAAACCACCAATTCACTGTGATGTGTCATTACTGTCAAATTATATAACAATCCCGCAACATTTTCTCGATTATATTTGCAATTTTAAATACAATTATGACTAATATGTATTAATTTATAATATTACGTGAAATTCAAGAACAGCTTAAATGTAGCAGTTAGTCAGTAGTTCGATAAAAAGATAAACCAGTGATGAAACGAGTGTTTGATACTTTTACAAAGGTAATGAGTTATATTTATTCATCATTTTGTACTGTTTAGCTACAGTTGAGATGATTATATTGGTTGCTTTCAGAAAAAGAAGATATTATTGAAAACAATATTTCCATGCCAGCCGTATGGTATTCAGCAAACCCAACGTAGAAGATTGTTCAAATTGATAATGATTGAGGCAGTTAAGACCCCTTACTCCTTAGAGCGCTCATCAATTTCACGAAACGGCCATCGATAGATGGCGTTGGCGCTCGGTACGCGAGCACCGGCAACTCAACGCGCGTTTCAACGCAGACACGAATAATCTTGATAGTTTTGAATTAAATTGCTAATAACATAATTTTCAATTTTATATGGGGACTCTTTATTTAATTTCATATTCATGGTATGGTAGTAGTAAATAAGGTATATGAATGTAGTAAAAGTATAGTATTAGTCTACATGTACATATATAAATTCAGGTTTCCTAATTGATTGATTCAACAACCAACACCGCTGAGCCGAAACTACGAAAGCTAGAAAGTCGAAATTTGTATAGATTGCATTAACAAAATTTCGAAGAGATAAGGATCGATTATGAAAATTTACACCCCTAGTAGAGGGAAAAAGGGGGTGAAAGTTTGTAGCGGGATCAATTTGTTTTTTTTTTATTAGGAAAATTTTAGTTAGGAACTTGAAATTAGAGAATAGTTTAATAGTGATTTCTGTTTTTTAGGGTTCCGTAGTCAACTAGGAACTCTTATAGTTTCGCCATGTCTGTCTGTCCATCCGTCCGTCCGTCCGTCCGTCCGTCCGTCCGTCCGTCCGTCCGTCCGTCCGTCCGCGGATAATCTCAGTAACCGTAAGCACTAGAAAGCTGAAATTTAGTAACAATATGTATATCAATCACGTCAACAAAGTGCAAAAATGGAAAAAAATGTTTTATTAGTGTAAAGTGTAAAGTGGGGGCTGATTTTTTTTTTCATTCCAACCCCAACGTGTGATATATTTTTGGATAGGTATTTAAAAATGAATAAGGGTTTACTAAGATCGTTTTTTGATAATATTAATATTTTCGGAAATTATCACAGTTATAGTGACTTTCATATTTTTATAAGAACAGCAAGCACTTACGTCCAGAACAGTGACATTTGGTGCATTGGAACTGCTCATGATGTGTCACTTTTTAACCGTCGCCTCAAATCTGAGAGATTTGAGGCGAGGTTCTCAATTCGTCTGTATGTTTATTTATTTTTTTCATTTTTTTATGTTTGTTCCTCGATATCTCCGTTGTTACTGGACCGATTAAAAAAAAAATATTGAATGTATATGAATACAGATTGGTCCCATTTTTCTCAGAACCCAGTTCTGATGATGGGATCCTGGAGTAATCGAGGGAACTCCTCGAATCTGAAAGGCATACGTATGGTGATTTTTGTGTTTTTAAAGGAACAGCATGCATTTAGGTACGGAACAGTGACATTTGGTGCAGTGGAACTGCTGATGATGGCCAGAACGGAACTTCTCAAATCTGAACGGCACGCTTATAGTGGACTTTGGTATTTTTATAAGAACAGCATGCACTTCCGTCCAGAACAGTGACATTTGGTGCAGTGGAACTGCTGATGATGGTCAGATCAGAACCGATCTTCTCAAATCTGAACGGAACACTTATAGTGACTTTGGTATTCTTATAAGAACATCATGCACTTACGTCCAGTCCAGAACAGTGATATTTGGTGCAGTGGAACTGCTGATGATGGTCAGAACACTCAGAACCAAACTCTTCAAATCTGAACGGCACGCTTATAGTGACTTTGGTATTTTTATAAGAACAGCATGCACTTACGTCCGGAACAGTGACATTTGGTGCAGTGGAACTGCTGATGATGGTCAGAACCGAACTCCTCAAATCTGAACGTCACACTCATAGTGACTTTGGTATTTTTGTAAGAAAAGCATGCATTTAAGTTCAGAACAGTGACATTTATTTAGTTATGTTTGTTAAGCATAATTATTGAGTTTTCAAGTCAAAGTTTGTCAAGCTTCGATTTCTTATAATCGGATTCATGAGGAATTGAGAAACTCTCAAACCTTAGCGTTATACGTATATTGATTTGTGTTGCCATCAAATAATTAAAGCATTAAAAGCAGTTTTAAAAAATACCTACACATTTCTACATAATCCAACATTCGCAAGTACCTTTCACCACAACCCGAAAGGCGGCGGTTTTTTTTTTCTTAAAAAATATTAAACGTTTTTTTATGGGATAGGAGGCAAACGAGCAGATAGGCTGCCTGATGGTAAGCGATCACTGCCGCCCATGGACACCAGAAGCACCAGAAGTGTTGGAGGTGCGTTGCCGGCCTTTAAGATGGATGTACGCTCTTTTCTTGAAGGTTTGATGGTCGCATTGGTCCGGAAATACCGCTGGCGACAATTCATTCCACAGTTTAACTGTGCATGACGTGACCAAATTTGCAAAACGTTGCGTCTTAGAAACATTTTAAAGGGTGAAAATCAAAATATGTACACCGTGTCCAATAAGTTTGAATACAGCACAAATAGCCAATAAAACAAAATGAACACATAGTTACTACATTATTATTATATTTTATGAATGGCACTCTTATTTACTACATTCACAACAAATGTTTTGGAATAACTCCAGCATTAACTTGTTTACCAGCCTCAAACGCTTCTCAAACGGATCACACGCGGCACGCACCGTTTTCTTCACATTTCATCCCAAATACTCTCAATAATCTTTTTGAAATGATCTAGGTTTATGATTTTATAAAAATTTAGTCTTCAAAGCATGTATGACCATACAAAGTAGTCTAATACGCCTAAACCTGGAGGCCTGGGTGGCCACTCATGTTTCGGATAAAAAACTGCCAATTTAGTCTGAAACTACGCTAGAATACCACTTGCCGAATGTGCTGGAGGTGCGTCTTGTTGGGACACATGATACTCATTCCCAAGCATCCTTTTTAACTTTAAGGCATTTTTTTCTCCAAAACCTTGGTTTTAAAGAAAAAAACGTTGATTTTAACGCTTTTATCTGTAAGTACTGAAGTATCCTCGGTACCCATAATAGTTTATTTTGGACACGTGGCGTCTGTTTTATCACATACAGATTCTGCTTATAAAAAATAACTCGTCACCTGCGTGCCGAGCAAGTATTTTGTTGGCACTTTACCTCTTTGTTTTTCTTAGTCACTTCGGAAATTTCATGAACTTTGTGCTTGTATTTTATTACTTAAAAGGAATATACTCTTCAGTTTAAATAAGAATTTGATGGCCTGTGATCCCTATATCTTTAGAACTGAGGTAAAATGTGAGTATTCGGACTTATTGGACACGGTGTACATGTTCGTTCTAAAAGTAGCTGATCAAGCATCGTCGGTTTGGAAAGCCTGCGGTAAAATTTTTGCTCATTACTATACATATTCGATTTAAAGGGTTTTGAGATTTAGGAAATAAAACAACGCTTCATTAGATTTAATTTAATAGCATTATGTAATTATAATCTCCATGTAAGTGCAAGCAGTCTTATTTACAATAAACTTAAAAGCGGAAACAAATATATGCAGAAAGAAAAAAAAGAAGCTGTCAATACTGAATCCCCTAGGGTGGCTATGTATGAATAGCACAGAAAAGTATTAAAATAAAATAAAAACCGGCCAAAAGCGTGTCGGGCCACGCTCAGTGTAGGGTTCCGTAGTTTTCCGTATTTTTCTCAAAAACTAACCTATAAAGTTCAAAACAAATTTTCAAAGAAAGTCTTTGTAAAGTTCTACTTTTGTGATTTTTTTCATATTTTTAAACATATGGTTCAAAAGTTATAGCGATTATTTCCGAAAATATGAAAATTATCAAAAATCGATCTTAGTAAAACCTAATTCATTTTTAAATACCTATCTAACAATATATCACACGTTGGGGTTGAAATGAAAAAAAAATATCTGCCCCCTCTTTACATGTAGGGGTACCCTAATAAAACATTTATTATTATTAACGACCTTCCACATATTTATAATGAGCCCAAACATGATGGGGTTATGATGAGGAGAATAGCAGTTCTGTTGACCACCTCCTGACTCCATCATGAGAACTTGGACTTCGTCTAGTTCGATGGTGCTCGTCAGCCCAAATCTAATGAGCCCGAACATGATGGGATTATGATGAGGAGAATAGCAGTTCTGTTGGCCACCTCCTGACTCCATCATGAGACCCTGGACCTAATCTAGTTCGATGGTGCTCGTCAGCCCAAATCTAATGAGCCCAAACATGACGGGGTTATGATGAGGAGAATAGCAGTTCTGTTGACCACCTCCTGACTCCATCATGAGACCTTGGACCTCATCTAGTTCGATGGTGCTCGTCAGCCCAAATCTAATGAGCCCGAACATGATGGGGTTATGATGAGGAGAATAGCAGTTCTGTTGGCCACCTCCTGACCCCGTCATAAGACCTTGGACCTCATCTAGTTCGGTGGTGCTCGTCAGCCCAAATCTAATGAGCCCAAACATGATGGGGTTATGATGAGGAGAATAGCAGTTCTGTTGACCACCTCCTGACTCCATCATGAGACCCTGGACCTCATCTAGTTCGATGGTGCTCGTCAGCCCAAATCTAATGAGCCCAAACATGATGGGGTTATGATGAGGAGAATAGCAGTTCTGTTGACCACCTCCTGACTCCATCATGAGACCTTGGACCTCATCTAGTTCGATGGTGCTCGTCAGCCCAAATCTAATGAGCCCGAACATGATGGGGTTATGATGAGGAGAATAGCAGTTCTGTTGGCCACCTCCTGACCCCGTCATGAGACCTTGGACCTCATCTAGTTCGATGGTGCTCGTCAGCCCAAATCTAATGAGCCCAAACATGATGGGGTTATGATGAGGAGAATAGCAGTTCTGTTGACCACCTCCTGACTCCATCATGAGACCTTGGACCTCATCTAGATCGATGGTGCTCATCAGCCCAAATCTAATGAGCCCAAACATGGTGGAGTTATGATAAGTAGAATAGCAGTTCTGTTGAACATCTCCTGCCTGACTCCATCATCATGAGAACCAGAACCTCATCCTGGTCCCAAAATATAATAATAATTCAAACTCTCAACAAACTTCACGTATAACTTAAAATCCAAAATCATATGAAAAGCATGTCGAATGCTAAAATTGCATAAGGTGTAAAAAGGATCAAGATTTGTTTAGTCGCAGTTTACGGCACTTCTCGGAACTATCGAGCTGCTTACGAAAGCTAGGTGCGCCGGACGATCAAACGCAGGTCCGTTGTCTTCGAGCGCTCGGCGCAGACTGAGCGGGCTCGCGTTAGCACAGTGTCTTTTATTCGAATTTTAGGTGTTTTAAAAACATATCTATCGACAGAAAGGTATGTCTTATATGTATGATTTTTTTCTTATAGGTCAATAAGAAGTTCTAGTTTAGGATAATATTATTTAAGAGTTACAAAAAATGCAGGAATCGCAGGAAAAATACATAATGTAAACCTCTTTTTTATCGAAAAAATGGGGAGGATACGGAAGGTTATTTATCCACCATTTCAAGTAAATCTTAAAATGTCAAAGTATTAGCTAACTCGTACAGGATATAACAAATAGGATTGTGATCATTTATTACCCCAAATAACATTTTTAACAGCACAATCACGATTCTAAACGAGCTATCCCACTATGAAAATTGAAAACGTCTTCCGAAAAAACTGATTTTTCGGAAGTATAAAAAGACATATTTTAAAGTAGTACCAATTGACTTTCTAGCTTAAGATATGTACTTTTAGGAACATTATCATTTTTTTAATAATCATTTATAGTTTCTTTATAATTTTGAATGAAAAAGGTTCTATTTTGCAAAAAACGCTCGTCTTTAGGAATAAGGCCTCTTAAGAATCAACTGATTACCTACAGCAGCAGGCAGTACCAATTCATGGGCATGTTAGTTCCTCAATGCACAATACTTGTACCTATAGTCACCATAACACCATATCTCGTGGGTATATATTAGAAGTGAACCAAAGGAAAAAACTTCAAAAAAATTATCCTATTACTGAAATAAAGTATCTCATTCTAGTCAGGGACCAAACGACCTCTTTTACAAAAAGTCGTCGACATCTCTTCTAAATACCTAAAACAGGTATGGATGTGTTCCTCGTTATCTCCAGATTACGAATTGACCTGTTTTAGTTTAAGGAGGGGGGGACGGGTTGAGAAAAAGGGGGGAGAAAGATGGCGGCCGACCATCATAGATATTTATTCACATCTCGAGTCCTATGGCACCAATCTGTTCGTGCAAGGTGTCGTTTGAAAGCTTATTAAACCTACTTTAATTGTTTATAAATAACTATACTCATAAAAGTAACCGTTTACGAAATATTTAAAAATATGTGTTTTTTTATCGCGCATGAATTGCACAAGTACTAGAAAAAATGCGTCTAACTCAATAAACAATAACTTTACCGCAATTGATGTTATTATAAAATTTTCGCGTCTATTTATGCTCTTTCTAAAAATATAAGTTTCATTGGTATATAATAATATATAACCATGTAATTACGAATTTGGTTTAGCAGAAGTCACTCTGCCCGGTCGCAGAAATGGGCGCTGACCGTAGTAAAGTATTCAATATTTTTGAGGTCCTATTTTACGGATCCATATGCGAGAGGTATCGTTTCAAAGCTAATTAAACCTACTATATTTTTTTATAAATAACTATAATCATAAAGGTAGCTGTTTAGAAAATATTTGAAAATATGTGTTTTATAGACCATGAGTCGCACAAGTACCTACTGGTAAAAAATGCTTCTTAATCAATAAACAACAAACTTTTCCGGAATTGATGTTAGTAAGTACGAGTATAAGATTTACGCGGAATTTCGTGCGCTTTCTAATAACATAAGTTTTATTGGTGTATAATATTATATAACCAAGTAATTACAAATATGGTTAAGTAGGGGCCACAGCGCCCGGCCACGTATGGATGCTGACCGTCGCCAAATTTTCTATATTTTTCAGATCCTATTTTATTTTACAGGAATCTTTTGAAAGCATATTATGCGTACTATCATTAGTTCTCAATAATTTTAGTTGTAACTGTAGTAGCTAACAAAATATTTGAAAATATGCATTGGAACTGATGTGAGTAAAACATGCTTCTAGCTCAATGAATTATATTTTTTCCGCAATTGATATAATAACAAAATAAACGGCGAAATGTATGACCTTTTCAAATAATAAGTTTTGTCAGTAGGTATTGCATGAACAATTAATGTTAATTTATCCATCATACTCACTGCGCACCGTCATATACATGGATGACCATTTTTGTTGCCGTTTTCATAATTTTTAAGATTGTATCTTGGTGCATGACCAATAAACAATAACTTTACCGCAAATAATGTTATGATAAGATTTACAGGACATTTCATATGCTTTCTAAAAATATAAGTTTTATTGATGTATGATATTATACAACCAAGTAATTACGAATTTGGTTTAGCAGGTGTCACTGCACCCCCGTGACGTAAATAGGTGCTAACCGTCGCCTAATTTTATGTATTTCTCAGATCCTATTTTAGCGATCAATTTGTGAGAGGTATCATTTGAAAGCATATTATGCGTACTATCGTTACTTTTTAATAATTTTAGTCGTAATTGTAGAAGTTTACAAAATGTTTGACAATATGTGAATTTTTACTGTATATGAATAGCATTCGCGCTGATACGAGTGAAACATGCTTCTATCTCAATAGATTATATTTTTCCGCAATTGATATAATAACGAAATGAACCGCAAAATGTATGGCCTTTACAAAAAATGAGTTTTGTTAGTTTTGCTTAAACAATTAATGTTAATTTGTCCACCATACCCACTGCGCACGGTCAATCGTCATTCGTCATATAAACGGATGTCCACCGCCGTTGCCTTAATTTTTTCATCATTTTACAGATTTTATTTTACTGATCAATTAAGTATATAAGTAAATTCGATACGTGATAGATTATATTTATTATGAATATACGATTAGTGAAATAAAATCTGAAAAATCATGAAAAAAGGCAACGACGGTGGACATCCATTTATATGATGGTGCGCAGTAGGTGAGCTGAACAAATTCAAATTAATGGTTTATGCAATACAAACCAAACTTATTTTTTGTGTAAGTCATACAATTTCCGTTTATTTTGTTATTATTTCAATTGCGGAAAACTATAATTTATTGAGCTAGAAGCGTGTCTTATCAATGCCAATGCTATTCATGCACAGTAAAATACACATATTACTAATCAAATATTTTGTAAACTTCTACAGTTTTGACTTGAAATATTAGAAATAAAGATAGTACGTATAATATGCTTTCAAATGATACCTCTCACAAATTTATCAGTAAAATAGGATCTGAGTAACGTAGAAAATTTGGCGACGGTCAGTCAGCACCCAATATCGTGACAGGGCGCAGTGACCCCTGCTAAACCAAATTCGTAATTACTTGGTCATATATTATCATACTCCAATAAAACTTATATTTTTAGAAAGCGCGTGAAATTTCAAGTAAATTTTATAATAACATTAATTGCGGTAAAGTTATGGTTTATTAAGTTAGAAGCATTTTTTATCTGTATATGTGCAACTCGTGCTCGAAAAAAAACTCATGTTTTCAAATATTTTGTAAACAGCTACCTTTATAACTATAGTTATTCAAAAATAATTATAGTAGATTTAATTTGCTTTCAAATGATACCTCTTACATATGGATCCGTAAAATAAGAACTTAAAAATATTGAATACTTTACTACGGTCAGCGCTCATTTTTATGCGACCGGCGGAGTGACCACTACGAAACAAAATTCGTAATTTAATGGTTATATTATCACTTACCAATAAAACTTATATTTTTAGAAAGCTCATGAATAGTCGCGTAAATTTTATAATAACATCAATTGCGGTAACGTTATTGTTTATTGACTTAGAAGCATTTTTTACCAGTACTTGTGCGATTCATGCTCGATAAAAAACACATATTTTCAAATATTATGTAAACAGCTACCTTTAATATTATAGTTATGTATAAACAATTATAGTAGGTTTAATTATCTTTCAAACGATACCTCTCACATATGGATCCGTAAAATAAGACCTCAAAAATATTGAATACTTTACTACGGTCAGCGCCCGTTTATGCGACCTGGAGGATAACCCCTGCCAAACAAGATTCTTAATTACATGGTTATATATTATCCTATACCAATGAAACTTATATTTTTAGAAAGAGCATGAATAGACGCAAAAATTTTATAATAACATCAATTGCGGTAAAGTTATTGTTTATTGAGTTAGACGCATTTTTTACTAGTACTTGTGCAATTCATGCGCGATAAAAAAACACATATTTTCAAATATTTCCTAAACGGTTACTTTTATGAGCATAGTTATTTGAAAACAATTAAAGTAGGTTTAATAAGCTTTCAAATGACACCTCGCACGAACAGATTGGTGCCATAGGACTCGAGATGTGAATAAATATCTATGATGGTCGGTCGCCATCTTTCCCCCCTTTTTCTCGACCCGTCCCCCCCTCCTTAAACTAAAACAGGTCAATTCGTAATCTGGAGAGAACGAGGAACATATTCATACCTGTTTTAGGTATTTAGAAGAGATGTCGACGAAAATCGTGAAGGAGACGACTTGTGGCCAAATTGGCTCTAGACTATTCTGTGACTTTGTTTATTTTGTAATATTCTTGAGTAACAGGCTAAGTATTTAATTAATTGATGTGAAACGAAAACTAAAAACCTAAAATTCAGCGTTTTCGTACATATCAAACATCAATTACAACGACATCGACATAGATAACGACAAAGTCTAAGGTAAGGTATAGAACTTTTGAAGGCGATAAGCCATTATGGGGTGTATATGAAGATTATAATTTGATACAAAAGTGAGTAGAAAAAGCATTTTGAAACAAGTAAAAATTGTATATCAAATTTTTTGGCAGGGCACGTAGCCAAATGCACAAACGATTATGATTAACATCGTTATCGTAGCTTAGCTATCTCTATCACTTTTCCGTGAGCGTCAGAATGGCGGGTGTACATCAAGCAATCCTGGTGTGGTATACGTCAGGAGTTAGTGCTAGCAATGTGCCAAATGTGCGCCAAAATTCGAGCAATGTGCTCTTTGAACTCCAGAGATATTTAAGAAATTAATGACACCCGCCATTCTGACGTCAGGTTGGCGGGTGTACTTTCAGTTCTAGCTAATGGCTGCCTACTCAAGAGTGAAAGTACTGCCTGAGGTTAGTGCTCGCAATGTGCTTCCACATGTATGAAACACAAACTAATTCAGAGAACCGTTGAAGAGTAATATGGGATTGAATAAATATGTCTATGAGTATCACTTTTTTGTGAAAAGCGCCTGCATGTTAATGCTGCATTGCAGGCAATGAACATTGCTATTTTATTTCAGCAGGCGTTATAGATATATTTATTCAATCCCATATTACTCTTCAACGGCTCTCTGAATTAGTGTGTGTTTCATACATGTGGAAGCACATTGCGAGCACTAACCTTAGGCAGTACTTTCACCCTCGAGTAAGCAGCCATTAGCTAGAACTGGAAGTACACCCGCCAACCTGACGTCAGAATGGCGGGTGTCATTAATTTCTTAAATATCTCTGGAGTTCAAAGAGCACATTGCTCGAATTTTGGCGCACATTTGGCACATTGCTAGCACTAACTCCTGACGTATACCACACCAGGATTGCTTGATGTACACCCGCCATTCTGACGCTCACACTTTTCCGTATTGACATGACAGAGCTAGACTGAATTTCGATCGGCGTTTAGCGCATAGATTGAAAGTCCATGGTTCAGCGTCAACGATTGACATTTCAGCTAAGTCCTAGTGTCAAAGTTGACAAAGCTAATTTTTTTTTTTTAATTTATTGGGAGCATTGGCAACTTGGCAATCAGCACAAACATACAATATTTAATACAACATACAGCAGAAGAAACAATTGCAGGAATAACAATTACTTTGTTAATCATAAAAGTAATATTGCACATATTGAAATGCTAAACTTATGACTATTTAGTAACTACACAATACAATGTTTTATGAATGAAAAGAAGTATTTTTGAACAATTACAAATTATTTACAAAGCGCCAATAGTGTGGTGTGCATAATAAATTCATAAATTATAGGGTTTATGCCTACATCCTTCAAGTTCATTTCCCGGTTCTTTGCTTGGCGGAAAATCCCAACAAACCCTAATAGGGATAGGGGTAGGGTTAGGGATAGGGATAGGGGTAATCGGTCGGCAATCTGTAATTGTAAGCAATAATGCGAGAAAGTACTTTTTACCTACCGACAATAGTGCCCAGATACGGAGCTATGTGAGTTCTGTTGTACAATATGTAATTTCCTCAGTGTATATAGAATACATACCTACTCGTACCTACTACCTACGCTGTGGTTGCTGTGTAACATTTGTATAACCACTGTAAGCATTTCTTTTTTAAAAACAATAGTAATATGAGTAATTGAAAAAAACGCAGACAAACGTCTGCATAGAAACCTACGGATCCAAATGAAAATTTTATTATTTGTATATGTTTGAATAAGAATTCTTTTAGTACGCGAGCGAAACCGCGGGCAAAAGCTAATTCTATATAAGATGCTATGTACCCTTTTTCTGTAAAAAATATTTCTATTTCTTTACTACTCAAGAACATCACAAATAAACAAAGTCAATTAATGAAATACTTTATTTTAGTAACAGGATTATTTTTTGGAGGTTTTTTCCTTTATTGGAGCACTTCTATACATATACCTGTGATGATCATGGCCAATAATACCATTAAGTGCATCGCGGAACAAAAACACCTATAAATTGGTACTGCTCCCCTCTGCTGCCCTAAGGTTTTGAGTAGCGTAACTGCCAGAGTGCCACAGTATTAATATCAATTGAACCATCTTCCATGTTGACTGAATACCATACGGGTTTGTTCGGAAATATTGATTTCAATCATAGCTTCCCTCATCTTTCTGAAACCAAAAACTGCTTTGAGCATTATAATCATCTCAGTTGTAAATAGTACAATATGATGGCCAAAAATAACTCATTACCTTATTTGATTTGTTCACTGGTTTATCTTTTTATTAAATTTTAGCTAATCTTGAATTTCACGTAATATTATAAATTAATGCAATATGTTAGTCATAATTTTATTTAAAACTGCAAATATAATTGTGAAAATTCCGTGTGATTTTTGTATAACTTGACAGAAATGTCACGTCAGAATGACTTTGCCTATGGTTTGAGGCCTACTACCGAATACCGAAGTTATCGACATGTGGACATGAGTCTCTTTTACTCTTATCAGTATAAAGTGAAAGAGGAAGAATCCCTCAGTGCGTATGTTTCGAAATTTGCAGTAGACCCTATATTGACAGATTTCGATAGGTAAATTACATTTACTTATGATTTTAGTTCCATCGCGTAAACACCAGAGGCGTAGCATTCGCCTATAGTTCTTTCTCCGTTTATTGATAAACTTAGAAAGGGATAGAAGCAGCTTCTTTGGCGTGAAGTTAGGCACAATATATTGTAAACAAACGTAAACTCACTTACTTTCTGAGTAAAGTAATACGGGTCTCACTTGGGCAGCCCATGGTAACGGTACAGTTACTAAAACGCGTAGAATCCTCGACGTACGAGGTTTTTATCGCTTCGGCATTGCACGGAGTTTTCTATTCAAGAAGTGGTTAATCAGAGTTTTCAAGGGTCGACAAAGCATAAGTGGCTCTTAGGATCCTGGATGTTGCTTAACGTCCATGAGAGATGAGCATCGCTGACATATTTCCAATTTCCAAGGACTCATTTTTGGCGGTGTGAATTATTTTTATACCACAACTACCACAAGATAACAACACGAAGAGTTACTTTACTTACTGGATTGTGAACTCGTAGGTACCACCCGGAAAGCTAAGCACGTACAAAATTAAAAGCAAGATCTCTTAAAAAGATCCCAGCTTCGTGAATAACGTAAATTCTCTGATAGTGCCAACAGTTAAGTACCAATTAAATTTAGCGAACAATGCCAAGAATCTTTCCGGCCTTTCCGCGCAATAGGATATAATTTACTGCGCACACGTTGAACTATTCTTCCGGTTCATGAACACGAGTGTATTGGTTTTTACTACTGTAATCTAATCTGATCCTGGTATTCTATACTAGACTTAGAATACTTTAGATGTACGTTTATCATGAGTACACCGTACACACTTTAAGTTTACATCAGAGACTGCGTGCACGGTTATAAATAACTTTGTTAAACAATCTCATAATAATTTGTCCAAAGATTTTGTTCAGATAAATTGCAATTATTGTCATGTTTAAAAGGTCACATTTTTATTGCAAAAGTCACATTTTTGTCTTTCCATTACAAAACAAATAGAAAGTGCGGCCAAAACATAAGTCACACATTGTCGCGTATATTTTGTACAGATGAGAGCCAAAAGCCACGAATAATAAAATCCTAATACCGCATATAACATTCAGATAATTAATTTGTTTGAATTTGGACTCAAATGGCTGTCAGTTCAGTTCTAGTAGAATTTATAACGGCCATATGTGTCGCTTAACTTCAAACTTGGGTAAATCCATTCTTCTGTAAGGTTTATTATCTTTCAGATCAATATTATATTTTTTATGTATTTAACCATTATTTAACTTTAAAGCAGAATGGATTTACTCAAGTCTGAAACTAAGCGACACATATATGGAACAATATGCCTAAAGGGGTGTCTTGTGATTGTGACAACCTGTGGAAAAATATTTCATGTAGTTTGTAATATTTGAAGTATTGATAGAACCTTATTTAATCACATGACACTCCAAATTCACCACCTTTATTAGTATTCAACGCAAGTATCAAGACTGTTTATTCCGCGATTTCCGCGTCAACCGTCAAATAATCCGATTAGAATTTAGCAAATCAAATGTCAATTTCATGAGGTTACAGGAAAATAATCAGCCTTGTCCTCGGTACGTGTCGTTTACATACATAATACTTTGTATGTTTCACACATATGTGTATGAGTGTGTATGAGTCACTCGTTGAGGCGTGTGTAAGGAAATGGTTAATAAATCCCTGGCATGTCATTTATGCATTGATGCAATAGTTCCATGACCCGTGCTCTCAGTTTATTTCCATTGTAAATGCAGGTACCTACATAGTAGTGCACTGAGGATAAAAGGTGTTCTATTTAGGTTTGTTGAGTAACATATATGCCTGAATATCTTCAAATCATCCTTTGGACTTACTTAAACCTTATTCTTTTTAGTTTGCACAAGTTCCAGAATTTGCAACGGCTAAGTCGTGTTAACTGAAGTCACTGAAGAGCAGATTCGATTCAGGACAATCAGGCCTTGTTCACTAGACTGAGCTTGAGTACTAGTTTCTTTTGAACATGTCCTCGATTTCAATGTAAAATCACGAATGAATTTATTCAGCCATCCAGACACGGCACTTAAGTAGAAAAACAATTTTAAAAAATTGGCGCGAAGGGTTATTTATTATTCCTTTTTTATTGTACTAGAAAACTTGTTCGACAGACTGTATCTAATTCAATGCAAACTTTACACAAGGAAATAGCCAATACAATTATATACTATGTTGTAGAGATAGGCCGAATATGGACTTTGCCGAATACGAATATTCGGCCGAACATTCGGTTCAGCTCTTACCGAACCGAACATTCGGCCGAATATTCGGTTACGCCATATTGAGAAAGCGGATGTTAAGATTAAAACTATTATATGATTGATAATGGTTACATATGTTACTAGAACTACATATGTTATTACGATTTAGTGGATTTGACTAAAACTTAGTTAAAACAACTCTAAACTCTTCTCAACTCTTAAACTACGATTTTTTCAACCTTGTATTTGTATTTTGACGCATAGGCAATTATCTCTTTTTAGTAGTTCCCAAAAAAGCTACTAAAATAGGAGCTGTTATCCAAAGGAATACATAAGATCTTCATTATTTTTTTTACTTTGTTTATTCGGTAAATATTCGGCAAAGCAACCGAATTATTCGGCCGAATACGAATATTGAAAAACTTGCCGAATATGCCGAATACCGAATATTTACCGAATATTCGGCCCATCTCTACTATGTTGTAATGCAACTACACATATACAATCATCTCATCTTCCACGATTCTTGTACAGGGCTAGCACATGACCAACGTGACAGTATCTCGCCGCGACATATCGTCACTACTTTTAAAAAACTTGTATCTTCGTCTGTCAATGATAAGAATTGTAGTAAGTATGTATGGAATGTATATAGACTTACTGCGTTTTAACTTTGAGGAACAGCGTGAGATACGAGATTTTTTAAAAGTAGTGACGATATATTTTATGTCGCGGCTACATAATCTTGGTGCTTGCTCACAATCATGTGCTTAGCCCTGCTGTAATCCATCTTTATTGAACCAATTTGCCTGTCGTAAGCGGATGCTCTGACTGTTAATCTTAGCAATTTATCAAATGGTTTGTTGCATTATGATACATACTACCAACACCAACACAAAAGTAGACGTCATCATGTTTGAAACGTCATAACCCATAGGCCATAAATATTAACGTACCTAATAGTGGCAGTACAAACCAAAAAGTACTTAGTTCAAAAGCCCAGCTTTTCTCAAGTATCAAGATTTTCAATCAGATGCAGCCATGCAGACTCATTTGAGGATTTCTCACTCACACTGTTGCTATTTTGCTGTCGGCCAATTAATACGTCTATGACTCACTTTAATAATATAATCTGTTCTTTACGTTATCTATGGATTAGCATGCGGTCTACACATCTCATAGCTAACGGTAGAGCCGGTTCTACAAGTTGCTGGATGGTCTATGGTTTTCTAAAAATAGGTATCATATGTTTTTCAAGCGGTCTGTGACGTCACTTCAGTCGATTAGGAAATTCTGTTCTATTATTAATCATTATGACTGTCTACTACTGGAAAGCGATTTCTACAGTGCAACGTAATTAAGTATAGGAAGCGCATTTAATAATTTGTATAGATTAATTTTCTAGTGTCTACAATTTGGCCATGGGTGTAACGTAACTCAAGTTAACTCAACCAATTGGAACCCTAGGCTACCAGACAAGCAGTAAGAGATTTCTTACAATCTGATTTATAACGTCACTGTGACATAGTTCTACAGTGGCCTAGGGTTCCAATAGGTTGACTGTACCTTACAATTTGATTATACTCGTAAAATTGTAAAACATAAAGCAAAATTTGTCAAAGTAGACCCCATGCAGGCATGAGCCATGCTGAGATAACTTAATGAGGATGGCGATGAAAGAGAAGAGTGAATTTCCTCGTAACATTGCCATACGAAATTGTTGCCATATATAACAATTTCGTATGACATTGTTTGAGTTTTTTTTTATTTAAGTTCTACAATTTTATCTCTGTAAGCGCGTTGCTGTTTGTCCATAACTTATCTGTAGAGACTGCACCTACGCACAGTTAATTGCGAAGAGGGTAACGGTCTTGTGCTAACTCATATTCCCTTTGTCGGCAGTTTTACTGCTTTAGTGGTTATGAACGCGCAAGATTTTCAGTTTCTATACCTTTGCATTTCAATAACATTTTACGAGTATATCTTATACATGTATACGTTTGCAGGCCGGTTTTCTGTTTGATGTAAAATTGTTAGAAGATTCAATAAATGCATAAGATTAGGATAGTGGCCAAGAGTAAGCCCATTTATAATTGAAAAATAACCTAACCACAAAATTAAAATTTTGAAAAAAACCCCGATCGCGACATAGTAGACCGATTTTCATGAAAGGTGGCTAAGAGCACTCCCGACTTACTCGGCTTTCAGACAAAAAAAACTAAATCCAAATCGGTTCATCCTTTCGGGAGCTACGATGCCACAGACAGACACACACACATACAGACAGACATACATACAGACACACACAGCCAGACACGTCAAACTTATAACATCCCGTCGTTTTTGCGTCGGGGGCTCGGGGGTTAAAAATAGTTATTATGATAAGACGATACTCGAAGTCTCGAATTTCCTCCCGAAGTCGAAGGTGGTTATCGGCAACACCAAAATGTCCGAAACCGTCATCCAAAGCCACTCCCATTCAATCAACTGCGCCAACTGGCGCCAAGTCCATTATTGTGTACTCGCAAGAGTAAAGCCTGCGTGCGTAGCCGAATGCACAAACGCTCACGAAAAGAAACGCTCGTAGATATCTATCTCTATCGCTCTTGCGTATTGACGCAACAGAGCCAGACTACCTTTCGCGGCGTTTCTATTTAGTTTTACGTCGTAGAAAATTTAAAAATACCATTGGGCTACGGGGCCAGACCAGAAATATATGACTAGTTATTCTCAAAAGGGCGCTGTTATTCTGATGTATGCGGTGTCACTTCAGTATAGTATGAAGAAATTACTTGTAATGAAATTCCGCAACATGGCGCATAGTCATATATTTCTGGTCAGGCTTTATTTGATTCTCTATTCAATTCATTATTTTTTTTTAAATTATAAATAGGCTTACTCTTGGCCACAGACTAGCCAAAGGCAAAGACGTGGCCTACGATATAAGCCCGCGTTGGGATACCCCCATTTGCCAGAATTTCATTTGCCATAATTTTATTTGCCATCCTATTCAATAATCATAATATTGTTTCTCATAACATCTTATGCCATAATCATTGTTTACTATATTAATCTAGTGCCAGAAACTTTGTTTCCCATAAAGTCAGTTTCCATAATGTCATTTGTCAGAATCATCGAAATCCGTAATTACCACATTCCATACCATCATTTGTCATACAAATTAGCGTCCAGAAAAGTCAATTTCCATAATGTGCTTTGGCAGAATCGAAAACTACTATAATAGGTACTAGAAAGACTAGAGAATGAAACTGCTATCAGAAAGTAGGTTAGATTAGGATAGAACTGTGACCCCCTGGAAAATGAAACTGCTATCAGAAAGTAGGTTAGGTTAGGTTAGAACTGTGAACCTCTGGAAAAGGAAACTGCTTGAAAAGTAGGTTAGGTTAGGTTAGAACTGTGACCCCCCGGAAAATGAAAATACTATCAGACAGTTAAGTAGGTTAGGTTAGGTTAGAACTGCGACCCCCTGGAAAATGAAACTGCTATCAGAAAGTAGGTTAGGTTAGGTTAGAACTGTGACCCCCTGGAGAATGAAACTGCTGGAAAAGTAGGTTAGGTTAGGTTAGAACTGTGACCCCTGGAAAATGAAACTGTTATCAGAAAGTAGGTTAGGTTAGGTAATAATATGGGCAACAATTAATATGGCAATAATTGCTTATGGCGTTTGAATATTTTATGAAACCATATTATTGCACTTAATAATATGGCTAACAAATAGTATGGCATTGTATGATTATGGAAGGCAATATTCGGATAAACAACGAGTATGTCATATGATTTTTATGGTAAACAAATCATTCGGGCAAATGAAATTCAGGCAAGTTAGATTCGGGCAAATGAATATTATGTTAAATGACTGTCGGGCAAACAATAGACAACCGCCAGCGTTCCCACTTAAGCGTCGCGTGTCTCGGGGCGCGCAACGGACGTCCGCGCCACGCCACCTGAGTGTAATTCAAAAAACGTCTCCTCAGTACATTTTGTATACGAAGGACGTAAGACGCGCCCCAGGTGGCGTGGCGGCGGCGTGGCGCGCGCCGCGCCGCTTGGCGGCGCGTCTTACGTCCTTCCTATACAAAATGTACTGAGGAGACGTTTTTTGAATTACACTCAGGTGGCGTGGCGCGGACGTCCGTTGCGCGCCCCGAGACACGCGACGCTCTGATGTGGCCGGTCCCTAAGGTAGTCTCTTTATCAGCAGGCATTACGATGGACGAAATATCCCACGTGACATCCAGCGTCACGCGTAATTTTGTCATTTATCACGCTGCTACGTCGATAAGCCCAACACTTGTTCTATTGCGCACTAGACTTATCGTAAGTTTCAAAACTGGAACTCTCCTATTGATAATCCTACATTTCCTGGTGATCAGTTATTTTCCAACCTATTTTAGAACCGTTAGGCTTAGAATAAATTTAAAAGTGGAAAATGTCTGCCCTGGGTGAGACTTGAACTCACGGCCTCTGGATCGATACTCCAGCGCTCTGCCAACTGAGCCACCAAGACTTCAACCAAGCCAGCGAAATAAAAAAATTAAATTTATTCTAAGCCTAACGGCATCGATTGCAGACGTTTCTGCTAATCAGAAGTTAAAATTTAGCATGGTTAGCGCATCGTAACTGGTGAATTTCCAATATGACTTGGAACTCCGGTTGCCGTTTAAGAAGTTTAACACTCTTACGGTAGATGTCGCTACGGGTCCCATTGACCTTAGTAGTGGAAAACTTCGCTGGCTTGGTTGAAGTCTTGGTGGCTCAGTTGGCAGAGCGCTGGAGTATCGATCCAGAGGCCGTGAGTTCAAGTCTCACCCAGGGCAGACATTTTCCACTTTTAAATTTATTCTAAGCCTAACGGCATCGATTGCAGACGTTTCTGCTAATCAGAAGTTAAAATTTAGCATGGTTAGCGCATCGTAACTGGTGAATTTCCAATATGACTTGGAACTCCGGTTGCCGTTTAAGAAGTTTAACACTCTTACGGTAGATGTCGCTACGGGTCCCATTGACCTTAGTAGTGGAAAACTTCGCTGGCTTGGTTGAAGTCTTGGTGGCTCAGTTGGCAGAGCGCTGGAGTATCGATCCAGAGGCCGTGAGTTCAAGTCTCACCCAGGGCAGACATTTTCCACTTTTAAATTTATTCTAAGCCTAACGGCATCGATTGCAGACGTTTCTGCTAATCAGAAGTTAAAATTTAGCATGGTTAGCGCATCGTAACTGGTGAATTTCCAATATGACTTGGAACTCCGGTTGCCGTTTAAGAAGTTTAACACTCTTACGGTAGATGTCGCTACGGGTCCCATTGACCTTAGTAGTGGAAAACTTCGCTGGCTTGGTTGAAGTCTTGGTGGCTCAGTTGGCAGAGCGCTGGAGTATCGATCCAGAGGCCGTGAGTTCAAGTCTCACCCAGGGCAGACATTTTCCACTTTTAAATTTATTCTAAGCCTAACGGCATCGATTGCAGACGTTTCTGCTAATCAGAAGTTAAAATCTATTTTAGAACGTTGACAGACGCGTCATGTATTACGTATTGTTGACTCGATCACTTTAATCACTTATCGTCATATCGCCGCCATATACTTCTGTCTCAAAACTTGCAGCAATAACTTGCTCGTCTAAACTCAGCTTTACAGTCGCGTTTAGTTATATCTTCTTCTTCTTCTTTAGTCGTTCCCTCAATGCTGAGGATCGTGACATCATGTCATTCTTATATATCGTTATATCTACCTACACTCTTATGCAGTTATAAATATCTGAACACTACTCTAATATTAGGGATGTAAAAGCATGTTCGGTATTTTTGATAATAAAACTACCGTGAGACACTGACATATTAAACATGTAAAATCGGGTAACTCACGTAAAATTGTCGAAGATCGTTCGACATGTTTCGCTCCGTAACGATAGAGCGATCTTCGACAAGTTTAATTGAGATACCCGATTTTACATGTTTAATATGTTCGGTATTTTTGCTTGAGTGTGTGCGTAACTGAACGCGGTTGTACAGGAGTCTTCAAAGTTCAAATATCGGAGCTGCCAAAGCTAAATATTGGAATGTCTATTGTCAAGACGTCAGAGCGCGTGTTCCGATATTTATGAGAGCTTTAGCAGCTCCGATGTTTCTGATAGCGACTGTACATCTTAAGTACGTTCCGATGTGATGTGTCGTTTGTGAGTAATAAGTTCCACTATGTCGCTTGCCATAAAGACACTTTGACAGGTTTGTGCTTATAAAGAATTAAATACAAGCGATCTCATCCTAATGTAACTTAAGTACTTTAAGCGAAGATTCTTCCTCTTAGTTGTTTTGGTTCGTACACGCGTCATCCTATCTATTTATCTAGTCTAGTATTCTTCAGTAGTATTTTTAGTTTATTACGCTTTTTGTTGATTCGGTTCTTGCCAACTTTTTCGCAAACTTTTGTATAGGTAGACTACAAAAGTTAGAGACGTAGGTTTTCGAGACCTTGACGATAAAAATATATACCAGAGCAAAACTACGGACTTTTTTTTAATGAACACATGTGATAAATTAATACGCCGACTTGGGCGAGATTCGAACTCGTGGCCTGTCAGTTTGCCCGTTCTGCCAAATTATTTCTAAAATGTATTTAAACTCTCCTTACGCTTGACATTTACATACATACTGCACTGACTCGTCCTTGTGTCACATATTCAAATTAGTCTCCAGACATATATCTAAACAGACCCACAAAGCGCCAACCCACGCGCGAATACCAATATTATATATAATATCTGGGCAACCGAGCTTCGCTCGGTTCTGTTTCGTATCCTTGACATGTGTCGCCATCTAGTTCAAAAATGAATAGTACCTACATCGAGCGAAAGAATTCTCAGCCTTAACAACACAACTACTCCACACGAGATGGCGCGCATTTCGCCACAAAAACTCAAATAGTGTATTTTCTATTCGTTTTAGCCTTGACCTGTGTCGCCATCTAGTGTTTGCAATAAATAGTACTTACATCGACCGAAAGAATTCTGTCTTAACAGTACAACTACTGCACACGAGATGGCGCGCGAAGAAAAACGCATGAAAACTCGAAAATTCGCGTTTTCCGGGACCTAAGGATAAGTTAGACCGATTTTTCACCCCCAAAAACCCCCACATAACAAATTTCTGCGAAATCGTTAGAGCGGTTTCCGAGATCGTCAGTGTAAATAAATATATATATAAATAAATAAATAAATAAATATACAAGAATTGCTCGTTTAAAAGTATAAGATACGCTCTGCAGATCTCCTTACAAACATTTTTTATAGAGCTTAATCTAACGTTATGTGGCGTTCGCTCAATGTTTTGTTTCGTCTTTTTTTTACTGGCTTTTTAGCCTATTCGATTAACTCTGCCTAAGAAGCATGTCCGGGGTTGATCCTTGTTGCGGGCATGTATTTATCCCACATATTTTTCTCATTCCTTTCTCAAACCGTACCTAAGGCTCCTGGGGATACTCGGGTTCCTCCTTACAACTGTAGCTAATGTTTGTCACAAGAGTCACTTATGACAAAATTACGCCGGAATCGCCGGATTCCTGCAAAACGTTCCTGGCATCCTGCATAATTGCATTTGTATCGTTTTTATTGCTTGTTGCTGTCACAAATTCGTAGGGCACGATACACAGTACTACAGGTAGCCGAAACCGAGCTTTGTTTTGCGTCCGTTATGATTTGGACCTCAGTAGGCCTAGCACATGATGGCCGCGGGAGTATGTCGCCGCGAGATAGACTACCCGTCCTTATGTCATTAATACAGTTAGAAGAAGACGTGGCATCTATCTCGCGGCGACATACTCCCGCGGCCATCATGTGCTAGGCCTACAGGAACGATAAGCGCACTTGCGGTATCTACATTTAAACATGTCTGTGGCCATCACCCTTATCTTACTTGTAACCGGTATCTTGCATAATTCACACGTATTATCCAAAACCTGTTCCAAACACTGTATAACTGTTCCCACGATTATTTAGTCAACATTTATTAATTGTTTCATAATGGCTAGATGAAAGCAGTTCGGGCTGGATGTTTACATAATATCTAACTTATGTCACGTAGGTTTCAGTCGTTAGGCATTGCATTGTATTATTTGTATCAGCTATTTTATTACTGTCTTGAACATTGTAAACATTAATTGATTGCTGATTAAATCTACTTAACATATATAAACTCATTCATTTTCATTTTCATTTCATTTTTCATTCATAGCAATCTAATTTTTATTTCCATTCTTACCTTTCATTCTTTCCATACTTCACAATACAAGTGCTGAAAAGATTTAATTCGGAAAGAGTGACCATGACCTACGGTAATCGTCACGATCTACTAGTTCCCTTTTCAATGCAATAAGGTGAAAAAGTGGATACATCTCTTTGTAGTCGACTGTACGATGTTTTTCAGTAGAGTCCATATGGTTCAGAAAAACATCATATGTACTGAAAAGAGTGAAAAAGAAAATTACAGAATTTCGTACGGATCTCATAACACTTAAAGTCTAAGGACCCTTAACGCATAGAAAATCACATTTATCTCCTTCTATCAAAGCTAATAAGTTAATATCTGTAATAGAAAATTGGTGAGTCAGTGCGATGTTGCAAAATACATGTCAACCTCAAACCTCAACGCTTGTAGTTTGTAGTAAATTGCGACCTCAAGGTAATTTAGGAGCGCGTTTATACAAAGTTTATGGTCTGTACTTATGACAAAATACTGTTTAAAGTTTTGCACGGAATTGAGAAACCACCGCATAAATAATGATTCCGTAATGGGAGTCCCAAAATCTCCGTAGAAATGAAACCTCTCTCCATGAAACAAAAAATCTCGGCTGCTTATCAGAACAATGAAGGTAAGGTAAACATGAAAATATATGGCCATATTTCACCCCTCACTTTCTCACTCTCTCTCTCTCTGTTTTTGTGCAGGATTTCAGAAATTCCAGCCCTGCAGGGCTAACTAGCACATGACAGGCGCGAGATTATGTTCCCGCGAGATAAACTATCCGTTCTTATTTTTGTTTTTTTTTATCATGCAGAAACGTCTGCGAGCGATGGCTTTGTCTGCCAGGCCTCCGTGCGCCGTTGTGGGAGCGCGATGGCGGCAAAGCCAAGGCTTCCATTTTTCCTTTAATTTAGAAATATTTAGTATCCGTTCTTATGTCATTAATACAATTAGAAAAAGACATATGATCTATCTATGTCGCGGTGATATTATTGCCTAGCATCAATTATGTGCTAGCCTGTGATGGATGATGAGATTGATGAGTGGATGCTGCTTACCAGCGCATTCACAAACTAAAGAATGAAGTTTTTACCTAAGTCTAAACAGCAACAAAGGAACTTCCGTTGTAAACATCCAAATAGCATGTTAATTTCCGACATCACCATACCAAGCCATTGCAAACCTTATTACTGAAGACACGAAGCTTACAAACACAAATTTGTCGTCTAATCGACGCGGTCAGTTAGACAGGCCAGGCGACAAAGTGGGCGATCGATTGCAATACTGACAATGGTTTGACGTAACATGCCCATGCAAGCGAAGCTAAATTTCTGTTGCTAAGCAACTTGCGTCTTGCTTTAACTTAACGGGAGGGAACGTGACGACTGTCGCTTTATGATTCACGGGATCATTTGTTAGCATGTCACGTTCTAACAAGTAAGTAAGTGCGAAAGTAATCACAAGGATGATGTGACAAGTGACAAAAACCCGATCATCATATAGCCACTGGTTTTGTTGGCTGGACAATTTGTCTAGCGCATAGTTGCTTTACGGTGTTCTCCCATTGTTTAAATTAAAGCGTCCGTAAAAACAGTGTCCGTACAATGTGTCTGTCAGATGTCTGACTGATGTGTTTAATGCTTCTATACAGACATAGCAAATTGGTAACAAATGGCATAAGATTTTAAATACTTGCCGGCTGAGAAGGAGCAACAAATTCAGTCGGTTTGTCAAATGTCATAAATTGCAAATAAATCGGGGACCATTTCAAGTTCTTATCATATTCTCACAGGGACCAGTAGTCCACAGAAGATCTTACAAAACATAAAATAGAGTACAAATCTGTCATTATGTTTGACTGGAATTAGACACAGATGTGTCAACATCAACGATCAGATCTCCAATTCTCCAATACTCACATCTGTGCCTACTTCCCGTCCATTTATGTGTCATAAATCCCACGTGAACCCTTTTCCTAGAATTAGTAATATAAATTGTTGGTAAAGAAAAAAATACCTTACTGTTAGGGAGCATAATATGCTTTGTAACACCAAACACAGAAATTCTGGCTCTAGAAAATTACTAATTATTTGATTCATACTCTTATTGTAATTGCCATTTGACAAGCGATTAGATAATTTGACTGGTACAGCATAGGCTAAGCATTGAACTTGATCTCTGTGGGAATTGCTATTTTTAAAACAAACGTTTCCCACGTCGATCGTTTGCGAGGAAGCTGGTGGTTACGTGGCGAAGGTGGCGATGCCAATATTTTATTTCTTACTTATTGACCCGTTATATTTAAAATGCCGTCTTTTGGCACCAACCCTTTATGCACCTTGGCCTTAACAATAGGAAACGCTATTATGCGCAAATTTCATCTTATTCCTAGGACTGATATATTTTAGGAGTTCGTTAAACAGTCGTATCTGGAACGACAACGGCGTCCTGCGTCGGACATTTTCAAACTCCTTACATGCCTCATTGGGTGCCACATATGATCTTCTTGAACCTCTCCACTCAGTGCACTTCATCATTATGATAAATTTGTGAAGTCCGAATACTTATGCTCTGATGTGACCAATTCGGTCATGTTTCATATTTGCACATATTTAAGCGCAAAATTTGACGTAGCAGGAAGACTGAATAGTGTGGTAGAACTTTAAGATCGGCTGACTGCTTGATTATAGGCTCTTGAAAGTCCACAATCTAGGGACACAGAGTCAGGTCAGGCCTGATAGTCTTAGTAATAAGTGCCTAACTAATATCCTATCCAGTTTTGTGTTACCGATTCTAAACTAATTCTCCCTTGTCCCCAGGATGTCTAACATGCGTTCAAGTGTTAAACATTATGGTGCTCCTCGGCTTCATGCTGAACTACGCGCTACGAGTGAACCTGACCATCGCCATCGTCGAAATGATCTTACCGACCGCCAACGCTACCAATGTGACCGACACGGCCAATGTTACAGACATGTTCAATGTCACTGAGGTAAGTTTCAACGAATTTGATCTTATTGTTGAAGTGATGCCTCACCTCACGGTTCCAAAGAAAACCGGCCAATAGCGTGTCGGGCCAAGCTCAGTGTAGGGTTCCGTAGTTTTCCGTATTTTTCTCAAAAACTACTGAACCTATCAAGTTCAAAACAATTGTCCTAGAAAGTCTTTATAAAGTTCTACATTTGTGATTTTTTTTTTCATATTTTTTAAACATATGGTTCATATTCTTCATAAGTTAGAGGGGGGGGGACACTTTTTTTTCCTTTAGGAGTGATTATTTCTGAAAATATTAATATTATCAAAAACGATTTTAGTAAACCCTTATTCATTTTAAATACCTATCCAACAATATATCACACGTTGGGGTTGGAATGAAAAACCCCTACCCTAACAAAACATTTTTTTCCACTTTTTATTTTACCCCTTTGTCGGCGTGATTGATATACATATGGTACCTCAGCTTTCTAGTGCTAACGGTCACTGAGATTATCCGCGGACGGAAGGACGGACGGACGGACGGACAGACAGACATGGCGAAACTATAAGGGTTCCTAGTTGACTACGGAAGCCTAAAAACATGCATGCTAAGGGTTTCCCCAAACTTACCGACGCGGCATCGGCTCTAGCCGACCAAAAATCGCTCGTTTGTATGAAGACACTTGCCTTACGCGTCGAATCGTGGATATGTTTGGGGAGACCCGAACTTGATAAGAGATTCCCTAAAACATAGACGAGAGCGACTTGCTTTAACAAAGGACATTTTCAGGCAACATAAACAAACTATGACTAATTCTGAAGGGGCACTTGAAAAGAAGATTACAATGTATTAGGCTGTAAAGAGTGACATCATGTCTTGTATAATTTCTAGGAAACGATCATAAAACACAATGATGTGATTTACCTATTTATCAGGCTATTTCTTAGTAAGACTTAAGTTGTTCTTTAATTACCCGTCATTACTTAAATGTGTTTGTTTGTTAATATTTGACACTAAATGTTGTGGTTGATCAGTCCTGATAGAAGAGTCCTTAAACTTGAACTGAAGCATGCACCAATTTCTCCCTTCTGTGAAGAAGAGCCGCATATTTTATGTGGGGAATAATTTGCCGAAGTTGCGAGTCCAACTCGTAAAAAGTCGAGTTTCGTACAACTAACCCTTTAATTTAAAACAAGGCAGTCGTGTTGGCTAAGCTACATTTGAGTTAATTTTGACCTTCGCCAAAATGTTATTTTTAAATCTACGAAACTAGAAAAATAGATAGGTATATTGAAAACATTTAGGCTACTGAAATGTTTATAAATGAGTTTTGCAGGCTGTTAGATTTTTAAGATTTTATTCCGCTTTCGAAAATTACCTGTGCCAAGCAGATGTTCCTAACGGAGATCTGTCTGCAAAAATATTTGTCTTCTTTGCCATGCTTGACATTTTGTCTACTAAACATACGTACAAGATTTACCGTTATGTATTGTATTTAATCTTTGTTGTTTACATTTGTAAACTCGCAATCGACTCTTTTGTCTCAGTTAGCAACAGTTGATTCACATCTCAACTAGGTTAACAGCTCCATGACTCAGCCTTGACTAATATAAATTCACACGAGAGACATTTAATAAGCTGTGGGTGCATTGTTCATTCAAGGATAAATATACCTCACTAGCTTTTGCCCGCGGCTTCGCTGGAGTTATATTCGAAAATTGCGGAGTGCTCCACACAAAATTCCACCCCCCGTTTTAGGGCAGTGTTTGAATAGAAAGAGACAAAAATTTGCCAATGTCATTTTCCATCCCTTCAACTATCTCCACTTAAAAATCACTTCAATTCGTTGCTTCGTTTTGCCTTGAAATGAAAGTGGGATAAACAGACACACACACATTCTCATTTATATATGTATAAAGTATGGATTAATATACAATAAGATACAGATTTCTAATATAGTGAGATTGAGACCTGTATAATGAGATTTTGCAGGTCACCTAACCTTTGTTTACAATGGGAGGATCTAAAACGGAAATATCAAGGAAAACTTGTTTAGGATATTCATACCTTGAACTAGCTTTTGATGGACAGCCTTGATTCTAGAATCAACTGGACGTCTTTACTGATCGAGCTTAATTTCTAGAGAGTAAATTAGTGGCACAGCAGAAGAGAAAATAATTATGTGGCCTCAAGGGTCTTTCTGGCTTTTAAGTCACACTTTAGTGCGAAACCACAGCATTCATGGTCTTGTCAGTGAAAAATATTCTAAGACCCCCAGTCTCAGATCTAGGTAGTATACAATACAATACAATACTCTTTATTGCACACCTCACATAGTTTACAAGTAATACACAAGAAACAAAACAAATTAAACAGAGGTAACAACAGGCGGTCTTATCGCTTAAGAGCGATCTCTTCCAGACAACCTAAAGAGAGTATGTAAATATGTAAATTATATCTACTTAAGTACTTACTTATTTAAAAATCTTTTACAGTTCAAGACAGATTTATTAATTAAATTAGCGAACTTTTTTGCTAGTCCTCTTTCTGCAACGGGTTTTTAAGACTATGTTTTTCTTGCAGCATCCACACAGAGAGCAGACCCGTTACCAATGGGACACGACGCAGAAGAACATGCTGCTCGGTTGCTTCTTCTGGGGCTACGTGCTGACAGAACTACCAGGAGGGCGGCTTGCTGAAATCATTGGGGCAAGGTGAGCATACTAACTACTAACCTTTACTGGGTAACCAAGACTGTGAAGCAGGACTAGCAGGAGTGAGCATATGTACAAACACGAATACCATGAAATACCAAATAGAAGAACATGCTGCTAGGCTGTTTTTTCCAGGGTTATGTGCTGAGAAAACTCATAAGGTGCATACTGAAAACATCAAGACATGGTGACGTGCTGACGTGACACATGCAGGCGGTGACTTCCTTTCAGGTTTCCAGTGAGGAGATAGGAAACGTGCCATTTCAATTCTCTTCATCCGCTGAATTATAACCTGTAGCTATTGGTTGATTGTAACATCTCCGCCTATGTACTCACCAGCAGATATAGTCCGCAATACGTTTTTGCTTGCCAGGTGGTCTCACTCGCAACCGAGTTTAATCTACCGATGATCTCTTGATAGAGGCCGTATTTTGCTGTTTTGCTCTGTGCATATTTTTCCTCTCCTGTTTTCGAAGAATAATTTGCCTGAAATGTCCGCACTTTGTCCTATTAATATTAGGTATTAATAATATTAATATGTATTAAATATGAGTAAAAAATCGTTGTTTGACCTGCTTGACTTCTGTTGACTGCATCCTTAGTAATTTTGCGGTTTCTGTTTGTCATATTCGTTACCTAAAGGCGTCGGCTCGGCACATACCAAATTGATCAGTCGCTTATTTAGGTTAAGTAAAACTAGTAAGTTGGAGTAAACAAGTAACTTTCCTACCGTTTTAGGTCTGGTTTCCGTTCGGAATATTTTCAAATCATCGTCTCTGTACTCCATTGTTTATTGACACGGTCCGATTGTTAGATCACCCAAATGCATATGATAATTACGTCAAGGAATAAATTAGTGATAATCGATTCGATTCGGGATTTCGAACTAGGTTCTGCTGGCCTTAGCGGGGTGACAATCGTTTGCTATTACGGCTAGAACATCGAGTCGTGAACAACGAAACGTTTTGTGTTTCTCTGTCACTCTTTTCAAGTTGGCTACGCGATTGAGAAATGTGTAATTAACGTGTGTACCTACACTGTACAGTGAGCTACAAAAGCGCTTGGCGAATTTATCAATGAATTCATTCATAATTTCTCCATCCAATTTCGCAGCTCACTGTACATCCTGAGACTCCTGAGATATTACCTTTGCGCTATAACATGGGGTTCTAAGAAGTGGGTATTTAGGATTTCAGATTTTGTAGGCAGTTACTTTAAGTTTGCTCAATAAGAAGTCGAATGGAAGTTTTCAAAACAAGCGACTTTATTGAATGACAAGCGACTTAAGTCTTGTTTCATTTTTGTTAAGCAAAAACCGTGGTTTCCCACCTTAATTAACTTTTTCTCTACCCAGACAGTTAAGCAAAAAATGCATTTAAATTAGGGCTCTGGATATTCGTTACTACCCGCCGATCCGTGCGCCCGGCCCCTTAGCCCCGGCGGTGCTAAGCGTCCGAACTACCCGAACCCGCCGAAGTCCGTTCCCGTGTAGTGCCGTTCGCGCGTGTAGTGCCGAATCGGCGTTCGGGGCCGGACGGCCGGACGCACGGACTTCGGCACCGTTCGGGTATTGAACACACAAGGCGGCCGGCGGCGGACCGATCGACTTATTGCCGTGCCGGTTTGTATTTAACAAATAGGTGAATTTTAAAATTTATATTAATTTAGCGAATGAATACGAATTGGTTTTATACATACTCGTTTTATTTTGATCAATAACGTGTTAACTATATTTTTTGTACTTGTTCCCGTTACGTTGTAGGCTACTCGTACAGATTAGATAATATGGTGATATTCAATATAAATATTACAAACGTATTCCTATAGGTCCATAATTCGCCAGGCACACTAGTCTACTGGTTTTTTTTTCAATAAAGTTGCTTAAGACAATTGCGAAAAGTAGAGTTTAATGGACTTTATTTGTCTCTAGGTTAACTAATAGAAGTCTAACCAGGGTATTGGTTTGTGTGAAAAATACTATATTAGTTCTATTACTTGATTGTTTTATAATGTTCATGGTGCCTTACTATAGGGACCATACCACCTATAGTATAGTTATATCTATGTCTCATAGTTGTAAAATAAATATTGGGGACATTACACAGATCGACTTAGCCCCAAACTAAGCAAAGCTTGTACTATGGGTGCTAAGCGACGATATACATACTTAAATAGATAAATACATAACTATGGAAACGGATTATATCACGTATCCTGAATTTACTATTCATCCCGACGTTTCGAACACTTTACAGCGTCCTTGGTCAACGGGTGACACTCAGTTTCCACAGTTTTATTTCATAAATATCTTTCAAATTGATTAAGGAAATGTATTTGAACTATCGAGTTATTAGTTTTTATGTAAGAAGTTAGTAGAATTAACGTCGCATGAGAAGACAAAGGTAATAATAATGACTTGTGGGCGGCACAAAAACCAATAACCGTGGTGATTTTTACTGATAATAATGACACTCAAACCTCACACTCGGCTTCCCTTTGACATGGACAAACCTTTTGTTTGAAAAGTTCTAGATGTAGCCGCGCTGTTTTACAAATACCTAGTTAAGAATGGTATTTTTTTTGTTATTTTGGAGGGAACCACTTTGAAGTGAATATGTATCCATAGTCCTGGTTCTTAACTTGAGCTAGTCGGATAGGGTGTGACAAAAAGCATAAGACTTGACATGTATATAGATAACTTACAAACACTTAACAAAAAAAATAAAAGTACGCAGACGCCGAAGTGTCAATGTTTCCCCTCTTTTCCCTCATTTTTATATCATTATCTTCAGTTTTTTTATATTGTCATGAAAACCGTGAACGTTATTTAGGAAAAACGATATTTAGGAAAAGTATATTCTCCATAAAAAATTTCTACAATACTGTCTTTTAAGGTATATAGCTTTAACTCATCATTTTCAAATTATGCTTAAGTCCCCCGCATAATATTTGTGTTTAACTACTAGTGGGATGAGTAGGGGTAGCACTACCGACTGTTAGTAATATACTTAAAATGGAAATATTGTAGAGAATTTCATGGTACTTCTCCTAGACATATTTCTGGTAAGTACCTACTCGTAATATTTACTTATCAAAACCTTTAATTAATAGTTTTCGTGAAAATTTTAAAACGCTAAAAATGGGATATAATAGTGGGGGGAAGAGATTGACTCCTCGGCGTGTTTCTACTTCTATTTATTCTTATGAACGTCAAAGCTATGTGCATACCAAGTTTCATGCTTTCTGACATCATAATAATTTAGGCCACTGAAAACGCGTGCCCTATATAATAATACCTAAAATGTAAAACATGGAAAAAAATCGAGTAGTTAAAATTTGTCCCCCAGTCACAATTGCTCCGCTGTCCCTTTCTCGTTTTAGTTATTAAGGTTTTATCATTTTTGGTTCTTTAAACTGATTTTCATATTCGCTTGAACCAAGAACGCGAACGATCATCAAGCATCACTATACGTCGAGAACGGATCGGACCCGCGGGTTTTTAGAGTCCGTCGATCCGGACACACGGACTACACGGGTACCCGGACCTTAATTACACGGTCCCTAATTACCCGTTCCAAACGGGCCAGAAATCCGGATTCGTGTAACACGGGAACGGATACCCGGCAACGGGTACACGAAACACGGACGCGACCGGGAGCCCTAATTTAAATACCTAATTCATAACTTTTAACAACAATTCAAAACTTTACCATAAAATCAACCTTACTTAGTCCTCTTGAGTCTTTTGAAGAATGAAATGGTGTGCAAAACGAAGTTAACCCTTGAAATGTGAATTATGGCGCCGCCGGTTTCGTGGAAGCCGGGCCATTGACATTATCAGTGCAATTATCGTCGATTACCGAGGGCTGTCAGTCATGACGGTTTAGTCACAGTCACAGGGGCTGTTCACCGGTTTGGATTCGCGAGGTACAGTCAACCAATTTGAATCCTAGGCCACTATAGAACCCTGTCCTATTGACGCCGTGCTTTATTTTTGATTTGCCTTAGAAGTCACTTTGACTTGTGCTGTGATAAAGTTTTACAGTCTCCTAGGATCCATATTGGTTGACTGTATCACAGGTTGACGGCCCACACTGCCCACAGATTACAGATGTTAGTGCGAAAAGGGTTTCCTTCGGAAATGTTCGTATTTGTCATGCTAGTTCAGTCAATGTCAGTACATCTTGTATTGAAATTGACTGAAATAGCATGACACGTTCGTACGTTTCCGTAACAATTCGAAGGCAAAACTTTTCGCACTACATCTGTAGTAGTTCATTAGCCTGATGTCTGTTTTTCCACCACTGTTTTTTTTTACCTGACAGGCTGATAACGTCCTGCAACTCAGATAAATTAGTAATCTGAGGGCCTCTTTAGAACCCTGACAATTTACTGAACAGTTGAAGGCGAGAGTGAGTATGAAGGCGAGTGTGCCGTGGGCGTGCAACGATTGTGCAGCACGCGACAGTAACATACCTATTCGCATTCAGATATTTCACACTCCCGCAGTATGCTAGCGTGATTAAGGCTCTTTGAGGTATTTTAGGATAATTCTGACTTCGTTTCATGAGCTCACCGGAATCAGTGAGATAAATGTCTCCAAAGTGAAAGTATATATAGAAAACATCAATTAACTTTTTAGGACCCTCAAATCAAATAGTAGATGCTACTTTTTTGACCGTTGCTAAAAGCTACCTAATACTTTTGTAGACGTCATGCCAAATTCTGTAAATGACTTCATATGATTTCATGAGCAGCTCTCCATTAATAAACCTTGCAACGAAGTTAAACAGTTGAAGGTTTGAAAGTGCTATCAATGAGAAATGATTATGTCCATCATTTATCAACATATTTAGGTCATACCCTACATTCAGACTTGGCAAGCTTCATTCATATGAATCTACGCCGAACTTTCTAGAACCAATGGAAGGGTCAGAAAGTCAACGAGCTTATTTCTATCATATGTACTTGTAATTGATTCCAATGAGATAAAGATACTTGATGCGCACAATGCTTCGTTTGTGGTCGTTGATTTAATTGACTTGATTTATGTTGCCATGTTGACAGTCATTTAGGTCATATTATGTTCATTGCTAACGTCATACGAGTCAATTGAAAGGTCTGTAATAATATGTTTATGATCTTACGCTGTGGGGCTCGTCTTCTCTTATCGACGTATTTGCTCTAGGCATGTATATCGAACATGTGGAAAACCCCCCTTTTCTTAACCTTTTGCCTACCATAGAAATCAATCGTCGTGTAGGTACGGTTTCTGTCCAATGTCAACATTGTCAACCTTCGTGCATTCCCATAAGGTTCCCGATGACGTGCGTAGTTTAAATTACTTGTATAATTTTATTATTCCTCATCATCGGCAACCGTATCACAATTACTTGGGGTCGGCGCAACATGTCTTTTGATGGTCGAGAAGCTCCTGAATAGCTGAAGGATCTTAGGATTGTAGGGGGTAATTACACAAAAGATCCCGATGGGTCGAAGTGTATCCGTAAGGGCCCCCGCAGATTTAAGATAAGATAAGATAAGATAACATGTCTTTTTCTTCCATATCTCTATCGGACGTCATCTCATCATTAACTATTATTATTTATTTCTCTAGCTGCCTATATATAACTTCTCGTCACAGATTTCGATGACGGCAACCTCAGCAATTATGGATTACGTTTATTATGGGTACACCCATTATTCCTGTAGCATGGTAACAGACGGACAGCCAGTTTTTCGCCATCTTTAGCATGTCCCGGAAACTTTTTGTCCAATTAGCAAAGTCTTGCAAATTGTGTCTGACTAACGGTACTTTTAGTTAGACTATTGTCAGTAATGTAACAATAGCGTCTCCGTTAAAGATTCAAATTAGTAACAATTACGACACAGCTAATACTGAAAATACCAGTTCATAGTTATGATCACTATTTCATAAACATCATGGCATCAACATAAAAAGCATTGCAAAAAAGAAAAAAATGTGGTACCTAGGAAGAATTCGTCGTAACTTCTCATATAATTAATATGTAATAGCTCTCTGAGCCAAGTGGTGTATTGTATATATGATTTCGTATTTATAATCGATAATGCTACTGCAAACCCGTCGAAAAATTACGATCAGCCTAAAAGACATACAAAACTTTATTGCAAAACCTATACTATACCTATTATATTTTTTCACTTATTCGCGATAACTACCCATTTAGTTAACCACGTGCTGTGTGATTCAGTCCCATTGATAAAGCTACTGAAAACCCGTCGAACATTCCAGCGGCCCGCATCGCTTATCGCGTTGTGTCACTTGTGTGTCACTGCGAATCGTAGCGTGGTTTTTACGAAAGCGATGTGGGTGGTTACTGGAGGGCGATTTTTGAATCTCGCATACGGGATTTTGTCACTAAAATACCGGTTGAAAACGGTGAATTGCTTATTATTTTCAGTGACAATTTTCTGTATTCGAACGCGTGAGACTCAGAAATCGTCCCGCTGGTCACACATTTGGCGTTGCTCAGTTGCTATGACATTCTTTTTGGGTGCAGCCGAAAGCCGGAGGGGTGTAATTTTTTTGAGCAGTGAGTTCAGTTCTATATAGTACTTTTAGGTGTTTAAAAAAACCTATTAAATTCATAATTTCTAAACTTTTCGGTAGTTACAACATTCGTTAGTTAACCAACCAAAATCCAAATACAAAACCAAGCGCATTTGTCACTGAGCGACCTTTGAACTCTTTATTAGGTCATGACATGTATCTTTTGATTTATCTTCAACTGATGGTTTAAGTTTTTGAAGGTAGATACATATAATATATATTGTTTACATTTTTTTTTGTATGTATGTATGTATGTATTTGTTTACATTTATACAAATACCTAAAGATATAGATTATAGAAATGCTAATGCATATTGCAGAGTTCTGGTGTGAACCAAACAGGCATTTTGCGTGAATAAAGTGCAGCATAATTGTCTTATTTTGACTACCCATCTAACCGAACAGAATTCACAATCCACTGGGTCGAAGTGCAACCGGAAAAGGTCCTCATTAAATAAGATAACAAATTCACTCATACCGGCGGACTTATCTTTTATTTGTGTTTGTTTGCCCGAGAGGAAATCACAGTATCGGAAGTCAAAACCTTTCCACTTAGGTGAAGATAAGAGGAATCAACAATTGTATCGAAACGGAGAAGACGTTGAGTTCATCTAACCAGTGTGTTAAGGCGTACCTATGTCCGTGTGATGCTGATGACTTGATGAGTGTCCAAACACGTCAACTTTAAACTTAGGTCACTGAAGAGACAGAAGAAAGTATTGAAGAGTCATTGCCAATCACGGTGATACCTAGGGAGTATCACTGGGTCGATTTCGATTCTTAGTGTTACCCTTAAAATTAGACCACTAGAAAGAGTAGAAAGTTTACCTTAGTCGAACTGTCCTGTGTGTCTCTGCCGAAAAGGTTGTCTGGTAGAGATCGCTCTTAAGCGATAAGACCGCCTGTTGTCTGCGTCTATTTATAATAATTTGTTTTGTCTCCACTGTATCTTTTTTCTGTACTTTTGCTGAGGTGTGCCCATAAAGAGTATTCTATCTATCTGTCCCAAAAACTGACTCAATAATTTGTTTCCAGACGAGTGTTCGGCTACAGCACCCTACTAGCCAGCATCCTCACTCTCCTGAGCCCTGGCGCTGCTGCTGCAGGCTTCGGATGGATTGTTGCCCTTCGAGTACTCCTGGGCTTTTTACTGGGAGCTACATGGCCCGCCATCCTGCCTATGGTTTCGAAGTGGATCCCGCCAATGGACAGATCCAAGTTTATGTCTAATATGATGGGTAAGTCATAATTCTTCAACATTCTTATTAGGCTACTATTATCACTCGTAAGCTATGGAACTTCCGCAGCTGCATTTGAGTCTTTTGGGATTCCTAACTACTGGCTGCTAAGCCTATCCCACCAATGGACGAATCCAAATTTAAGACTACGTATAAGTTAATATTTTTCAGTAATGTACATCGCCTTAAGCCAGCTGGTGTAGACTTCCAATTCACTTTGAATATCTCTTACTTGTAGCTCTTTTGTTGAAGTTTTCTGTTGCACACCGCCAGATGCAAATTTCGTCGATATTCTGGAATACATTCTCCAAAACGTTTTGCAAAATGTTTGCGGAATAAAATAATGAGAAATCTTGACGTCTTTATCCTTAGGTGTTGCTACATCATTAATTATAGAGCTAGCATAAAATATAATTGGTATTAATAGCTGCGGTTTCTCAGCATATAAATAGCGAAGACCCAGTATTATATTTAATGATTCAATCCCAACTAATCAAACTACGTTGCAAGATGAGTAGCAACAGTGGTTTTGCGGTTTCCTCTCATTGTTTGATAAAGTTAAATGTGGGCGCAACTGATAGATATTAATTTAACAGGCCGCTAATTCCAAGAAAATTGACACGTCATTAAACTGTTTAATTTATAATAAAAGTAGTGTGGTTCATGAAACTGAAACTAATAGATTTATGTTCGCGGCTTCTACGCTCCGAATCAATGTAGAACTGATAATAAACATGTGGAAAATGCAAATATCGGTAATAACAAAAAACACATTTGTATTGTTCTGTGGCTTGTGGATCTTTCTATTGTTGTTGCTTTTGTTTCCGTTAAAACAAATAACTTTGATGATTCATACTTCATTAGTTGCTTAATGTTTGTACGACAAATTTTGCGTATTCAATGGCAGGGAGTCAAACGATGAAGGATCAATTAAGATGATGAACGATCAATTAACAGGATGACGTGAATTATTCCATTGCGAAATGAAAACAAGACAATTTAAGTCGCCAATTGATAATTAGTTCGCAATTTTAATAATTTTTGCCTTGACCGCGGGTCTTTATCCAAATAACAATCGGTCTACGTCATCTGGTGTGGTTCCAATCATTTTGTTGAAGGCTAGCGAGCATTTGCCTCAGCCAATCTTGTAAACACCTACGTTATAATTATAGAGATGCTGTTGTTGACATGAACCCAACGAATTGATAGTCGCACAAGAAAGTTTTGGATCTTTCAGTTCAATTTTCTTTAGCCCAAAACTTTGCCCCGAGATTCCTGAGAACAGCTGTCAATGTCCACGTAGGTTTTGTAAACCTTTGCTTCCTGGCACATTTGAGACGTTATCTGCGTAAAGGGACCTTATTGTCGATGGCGCTTACGTCTCGCGGCGTCGTATTTTGTATACGAACATCGCTCGTAAAGCCGTAAGCGCCATCGACAATAAGGTCTCTTTACCCAGATAACGTCACATTTAAGTTTCAGAAATAAGCATCATCTTACAATTTAAGGAGATGAGCTCTGAAACGTGTACCGATTAAATCTAGGCCATGATAATTCTTCAAGAGGGTCCAGGTTTTTTGATGCCTTGGTAACTTTAATTTGACTAGCCCACCCAAAACCAAGAAGTTCAAAAATCTGGAGACCACACGCACACTGGCTCACCAGAGGCAAAGTTACTCCAAGCTTCATGAATAACGGTCTAATTGCGCTTGCGTTTGAATTGTTATCTCGTTCGAAAGTGGCATGGCGGCGCGGAGGCGCGCGCAGGCGTGGTCGCTGACGTCACGGCGTTCGCGCGCGCTGATTGGCCGGCTATAGTTGACCGCCGATTTAACCCTGCAACAGTTGCTAAGCGGTGTTCCGAGAACTGCGAGCTATTTTAACCGCACGTGGTTACATTACAAGGTTACGGATTTTGTTCCCAGTGTGGGTCGAAAACCGATCTGTCGTTGATGTTCTTTTTTTGTAGATCGTGCGATATCCGTTGTCAGGTTCGCAGAAAACTTGCATGTGTAGGGAGGATTGTCTATCTGTATTCTGTACCTATTCGCATCATGCTAGTTAACTTAAGACCCCCCTTGTTTTTGATTGAGCAAAATTTCACATGAAAAAGGGGGTACCTATCTACCTACTAGATGATGATGTACACAGGAGGTGGCCATAACAATTGAGTTAAAACAACGCAAAAAATCGTCTTTGAGTTTGCTTTTTTGACTTCATGAATATTCGGTGTCTGTTTAGACAAGTAGATACCTACAACCAGCGACAAAACAATTTTTTGTCAAAAAACTTTTTTCTTGTTTTCATTTACAAGTTGTATTAGGTTAGGTATGTATGTAAATATTACAATACGGCATACTGTGAAATTCTTAAGCATGTGTAACGTCAGCAGAACACGTAGTGTGACGGATAAAATTGACATAACAAACTACTTAATTGATTTTATTATAGCTTAAAATTGTTTTATGTCTGAGAAGTTCTGTAGTTTCAGTACTTATACATAGACAAGACATACACTGTACTGTATTCGAGTATTAGATTTTAGCGAAAGACTGTGATCCTCGAAAGTTGATAGAATGACGTTTATTTCACAATCGCAAGCGCAAGGTCATTAGAGATTAGTTAAGGTGATCAACTTCTGAAAAAAATCTTGGGCACCTACCATGACACGACGAAGCAATCGAAAACAGCACACTAGTAGAAGGAAAAATTGAAGCAGAGAACGAAAGGAAATCCAAGAAGTCAAATAAAACAAAATACTCTCCGTCGTGCGTCGTCAAAGTGAAGTTCTTATCTACCTACTTAGTCATCAGTCATCATCAGTTTTCTACCTACTTAGATACATGATGACGACGATCATGATGAAAATGACGAAAGCGATGATGATAATGATGATGAAACTTCTGAACGTGTAACTTCAGTAAGGACATTGACCGTTCCGATGTATCATTGAGACTAAGAAATCGCCACGGATAAGAGAAATTTTGCAAACGGATAGCAAGTGATTCAGCGAAGAAATGTCACCAGTATATTTGATAAATTGATATCATACCAGTTACCCATGTAAAGAATAAGATTATATAATTAAGTCTTCACGTTACCACGTAGCAAATGTAGCAATGTAACTAGTTTCTCCTACGACTCCTACGTAAAGTGTTAAAAGTCTTACCGACGATTTTTATGTCTATAGCAACAGCTGTCGGGACGCCTGTCTAAGCATTTTACGACCAATCTGACTTTCAAATGACCCCACACACCATTACAATGACATACATCTCGTGACAATAGTCCTTTGCATAGTAATTACCGATAGATAAGGTACCTAGTCAAAGAACATTCTTGAAGCAACGGATACACAACTTCCTTATGGCAATGAAGTTTTTGCGAATGTGAATAACAATAGCTTATAAGTAAATATTTGTTTGTCCGATGAGAGTTACATGCTAAAAGGGTATGCTAAATTGCATGCTAAATTTAGACGGTTCCAGAACTCGCATACGAGTTTTATTACATTGCGGTATTTGAGGGCTGTGCAAAATTCAACCTCAACATATCTACAACCGCAATATAACTAAAATCGCATGCAAGTTCGCACGCCGTCTTTAAACTCTAAATCAGGCTTAATTGTTTAGGAAAAATACGGGGATAGAACTAAGTATAACGCCGTGTCTTGCGTGGGCGACGGTCGCGCGACCGTCGCCGTCGCGTCTCATACTTCCATATCGATAAGGTTTGATTTCGTATGCGTCGCATCGCCGTCGCGCGACCATCGCGCGACCGTCGCCCACGCAAGCCACGGCGTAACAATCAAAATAATAATGTACATATGTATATGACCGAAAGTAAAGTGGTACCTATACAAAAATGGTTGATCGTAATAATTAGTAATAAAATAACACAGTTTCGAATTTCTTTTATATCTGTAAATAGATTCTCCACATATCATTTTGATTTTAGTCCTGTAAAAGTCTCCTTAATTACTGTATGTTCTGCTTCTGAACCTGAATTGAAATTAATATAATGCACTTATATACTTATATATTGACTGTCCTCTTTCGACAAAGAAGCTCAGATGCATACTCTGATGCAATGGAATGGAGGCAAGATAATAATGACGAGTGGTGCTTACAGATTTGTAACGGAAAAGTACAAAGCAAATGTTTCTTAAGTAAGTGTAAATTCGGCATATCGGCGACTTCAGAATCTAATATTTCAATGTAAACCCATTATTCATTAATAATTGTTATAAATTTAAACCGAACTAAATAACTTAAATATATATATCTTCTTAAGAAAGGTCCCCAAGGGGATTTCTATCTCAATATTATTTGTAAACTGACTCATTTATTAATATTATTTACAATCAATTTTCTTACTGACAATAGTATGTTGTCACTACTCACTAGTACTCACTCGTGGACATAGCATATGAAATCGTAATAGTAAAGATATTATTGCCATGTCACAATAATGCCTTTTGTGAGTCGTAATATGTAAATAAAATAATTAAGTTATAAGATTATGTCAGTGCCAAGTGACGTGCTTAGAAATTTCACAACGTTATAGACACGACGTCAATCGATAAATTAAAATTAGACGTGAATCTCTAGAACCGTGTCGTACGTATAAATGTTAGACTTTTAATCCTTAGACCACTTATACCGAAAAAGCCGATCGATTCGCTGGAAAACGTTATCAGGTAGAAATTCAAAAACCTATTGGTGGAATCGGCGCCGCTTTTCAATCTAAAGCTTTGGTTTCCTTAGTAAAACGGTGCCGACATACAATAGCGACATACTAGCACGGTTTGAGTACTAGGTACATATATTACGGGACCACTTTCCTAGGAGAACCTAGCTTAAGAGGATACGATACCGAAGCACGAATTCAAATTTGAGATTTTTAGGTCTTTATCGCCGTCGCGCTGACGGGGGCGGAACCCACAGAGAGGCCCTGTGTGCGTGCGCGTGGCGCACGCACACAACCGCGTCCACAGCCGGCACAAGTACTTACTCGCGCTCAAGCGCTCTCTATATTTGTCTAGTTTCGGACTTCTGATGCATAATGTTTTGGACTCCGTGAAGATATTAAGTGTACTGATTTGACTAAAATGCAAATTTGTAATGTTTTAAGGAATGGTAGAAACAATTCCTTATCTTATACATAATGTGATTATCTTAAAAGATGATTTCTTTTAAGAGTCACATTGTTAGCGAAATAAAGTTATTCGGTATGTAAAAAGCTAAAACCTTTTCGATTTCAAAGAGAAGCCATATTATAGGAGTAGGTACGTACAATCAACCAATTAATCTGAATCCTAGGTCATTGGCCAATCTAGACCCTTTCACAGTAAAAGTAAAACTGACTTCTGTAGCAAATAAATGACGGTGTCAATACGACAGGGTTCTAGAGTGGCCTAGGATTCTACATAATTGGTTGATAGTATCTACCTACCAAAAATGTATGTGAATCTTATTCTTTTTTTTGCACATGTTTGACAGAAGTGACAGCGTAGGAAAATTTAACTAGGTAACAATTTGGTACCTATTATATTACCAGACACCGGATTATGTTCCAAGGTAATTAGAACTTTTTAGCAGAATTCTAACAAAAAATCTGCCAAACAAAATCTTATTGCATATGAAGCATAAGGACCTTTTTCAGATGGAAAGCTACATATGCATCTTATATTTCTAATTTTCTAGGGTTGTGTATACATATTACCTACCTAGCATTAGAAATACAAGGCTTAGCACAGAACAAGACCAACCATAAAAATGCTTAACTAATTTGCCAGCTAAATTTAAACCTAGGTATCGGTACTTAAACGTATAGATACTTTTGATATTTTTATTATTTAAAACTTATTTATACTTACATATCAGCATTTCTGTTACCATAGAATTAAAACGTATATAACACTCATTTCATCTACCAACTAAGGGCATCTGTAATCTACATACAAATAAGGCCCGGTTAAAAGTCTCGAAATGTTATGTACATTTTATAATTAGATAAGTGTAAATGGGTCAAAAAATTGGGTCCATGTGCAATTGTGCATTAAGTAGGTGCACTTTTCCCAAATTGCTGCATGTATGAAATAAGGCCCATCAGTAACTTAACAAAAAATAAGGTATTTCTTACATACCGAATTAAGCGTAATTGTGTCGCTTAACTTCAAACCTGGATATATCCATTCTGCTACAAGGTTAATATATATTTTTAATATATTCAATCTTAAAGCAGAATGGATTTAAGTACCCAAGTTTGAAACTAAGCGACACAATTGATAGTATGTATCTAGGAGATATTTTCTTTACAAAATCGTATTATTCAAGAGCGCTATGATAAACGCACGTCGAAATAAAGTAAAATTGACAATATTTACCGATGAGATTGTGCTCTATGTGTAATGGTAAACATTAATAATATGAAAAGTAATTGTTTCAGTCAGAGCATCTTCACTCGTCAATTTCGTCTTACTCTTTAGTTGTGAAACATGGGTGACAAAGGACGGTCGCCAGAAGGAAAAGAATAAAAATATATGGATACCTATATATATTATAATATTTTCAGTACAGATGGTGTTTTTTTACGCACTAGTGCGAGAAGTGGTTCATTATATGGCAGGTCGAAACTTCGGAGGCTCATCTGTACTGAAAACGTCGTACGATACACGTGCGAAAAGGAAATTCGTAACTCGTATCGATTTAAAACACTCCCTTCGGTCGTGTTTTAATTTATCGCCACTCGTTTCGAACTTCCTTTTTTACGCACTTGTATCGTAATGTACTATTATCCCGTAGGACAGCAGGTTACTTCAAAGTACTTTAATTAACTACCTAATTTTAATGTTGTCTTCGATTCCCGTCGTCGTTCGTCGTTCGTCGAATCCCGGTAAGGGTATTTATTTGTGTAATGAGCACAGATATTTGTTCTTGAGTCATGGATGTTTTCTATGTATATAAGTATGTATTTATCTATTTAAGTATGGTTTTGTATTTATCTATGGGATATGGGTTAAATTGTGGCGTAGGCGAGAGGCTGGCAACCTGTCACTGCAATGTCACAGTTTCGTTTTCTTTCAACCCCTTATTTGCCAAGAGTGGCACTGAAGCTTTAGTAGTTTCATGTGTTCTGCCTACCCCGTTATGGGATACAGGCGTGATTGTATGTATGTATGTTATCTATTTAAGTATGTATTATTTATTTATTTATTAGTAAAAACATGTTTACATGACATTACAGTAAAACCAATGCGTCACGAAACTTAGATAACAAAAATGTAAAAAAAAACAGTAAGTAAGAACATGAAAAAAAAAAACAATAAAGTTTAAAACTAAACAATTTATTTGGGCGATTACGTAACAGCGTGGCTCCGTTGCATCGTTTGCCCGTTGTAGGCTTCGGCAAGTTGCCCCGGAATCGCCGAAAAACCACACCTTTCGGCCAGAAGTCTGCGCTTGCGATGGTGTCCTGCGCTATATCGTCGCCTAGCACCCATAGTACAAGCTTTGCTTAGTTTGGGGCTAAGTTGATCTGTGTAAGGTGTCCCCAATATTTATATACATAATTATTTAATTACTTACCATAATCATAATGTAATAAAGTGTGCATTTTTTCGTGGTTACCAACATGCATACCAACCATATAAATGCTTAACTAATTTTCCAGCTATATTTAAACCTAGGCTATTTAAACGTATACTTGTACTTTATATACTTTTATTATTTAGATCTTATTTATACTTTTCGGCAAAGCATTTTTGTTACCGCAGAATTAAAACGTTGGTAATACTCATTTCATCTACCTACTAAGGGCATATGTAATATCAATGCAAACAAGGCCCGGCTATTAAGTTTGGAAATGTTATGTACATTTTATAACTTGATAAGTGTAAATGGTTCAAAAATTTCGTGCAGTAAGTAAAAAAGTAAAAAGTAAGTATTATTAAACAGAAAAAACTATGGGTCTTATTTGATGCAGGTATGAAATAAGGCCCATTCCGCCCATGTGTCCACATGTTCACAACCTTCGATACCCAAGAAGTAGCGCTGCGGAAATAGAGATGGATCGGATATAATCTTCAAAGATGAGCTATCAACAGCGCCAGTATTTGAGTGGTGGCCTCAGAGTGGAAGGCGACCCCGCAAACGCCCAGTACTTATGATACACAATACACATAAACACAATACATTATAATATTTATTGCCCCGTAGGACAGCAGGCTACCCCACACTACTTTAATTAAGTACCTAATTTTGTCCCTTTAAACTTAATATGAAATAAGGTCTGCCTATCTTGACCACATTGACCTTGACGCACTGCTTGTTAAGACTTGAACCTCTCTAATTTAGAGTGCCATATCCTAAATGCATAGTCCTGAATAAATGTGTTTTAGACGACAGACCGTAGTATAAATACTTATCACAAAAATTGATGATTGAATTCATGAACACAATGTTTACACAAAGTTATAAAACTTAAGAAGCGAGCGATGGGCCTTATTTAGAGAAGTAACTATTTAGGGCATTTTTTGATTCTATATCTGCGAAGAAAATATACAAAACGGCATGATTGATAAAACTTAGAAGAAATATAAGCACTGGGCCTTATTAAGGGCAGGTACTGGTACCAACCTGAACAAACTATGTATTACTAAATAAGGCCCATCGTTTTTTTAAATATTTTAAAACATGACTTAAATTATTAATATTATGTCTGTTTTTATTGTGTGTAAATAAGTACATATAATATGACTAATATAACTACTTACCTAATTGGTGTTCGGCAGAATAGTAATAAATAAACAATGATGACCGAATACCAAATAGTTGCCTAATATTCGTGGAATCTATCGTAAAATACAGCATAACTTTATAATTGTTACTAGTAAACCAATGACGAGAAAAGTTATGCATGTATAAAATAAACCTATTACCTGTATGCAATTGTTACGTACCTATACTTATAAAAATATGGACTTAGTATTTCCACAGAATATAATTATAATACAGATTCAAACTTTCACGATTTTTACACATATTTAAAATTGCAAACGGGACTTAATCGCGTATTTACGACGGCATTGTCCCCGTGGTCTCGGAGCAGACTGGTCTTCTTTGGACCACCAATTTTAAATATGAACATATAATAGTACGTATTTCTAACTAAAAAGTTCGTCAAACACGGTATGTCGATATTTCGACGTAGTATATCGATAACTTTTCACATCACTAGATTATCGACATTAGATGTCGAGTATTTCCCATCACTTTATTTCAGTGTACGTATATAAAAACTTAGCCCCGCCCCTAAATTTGGTGCGATAGGGACAACTGCAGCTCAGGCGCGAAATCCCGCGTAAAAACTGCAAAAATCGAGGTTCCGCTCTCGACTGTTTCCTCCTCCAAAACTTAACCAATCGTTACAAAATTTGGAAATCAGAATGACAAGGAAATTATCTGTGTCGGACCGTTTCGTTTTTTTGGATAATTGATCTCAGTTTTGAATACCACGCCTTTCTTTCTGGCAAATTCAATTAAGCCGTTTTGGCCAACTTTGAGAGGCTCTAATTCCTTTTAAAACAAAAATATCAAAAAAAGCAAAACGGTCCGACACAGATATTGATAATAAAAGTCTGTGTTGAAAAAACCATTGATCTAGCTTCAAAAACCAGAGAGAAAACAGGCGAGAGCGTTTGTATGGAGAAATGAGGGGTATCGTAGCGTCTTAAAAACATCGAGTTTCTTGAAGCCAAAGAACTACACGGATCAGAAGTCAAACTGCGGTCTACCCTCAGCCTACCAATCAAGCACGTATATATAGAAAGTCTAAGGGGGGGGGGGGGTCCGGGTCATGAACTCAACCGGATAAAAAGAGGTCTCGAACATTTAATTAATAATGATGCAAAATAAAAGACACTACTTCGTTATAAAACTATATTTAATCGTTTTCTTCTTAAAATTAGTTGATTGACAATATCATTAGCGTCTATTACGGCAGCTATTTCCCTATGGATGACATACTCGTAAGGGCTAGCCCCGTGAGGCGCTCTTGTCCCGTCCTATTACGCAAAAATCTTTTTAACCTTTTTAAGGTTGAAAAACTTCTTTCAGCAGTTGCTGTTGATACTGGCAAAGTGGCCAGTATAAATAGCAACTTTCTGATCGAAGGAAAGAAATTTGGATCACACTGGTCGATGGCCCCAATAGCAGGTCTAGGTTTTTTTCAGGCTCCAGGGTTGACCAATGACTCGGATCTAACTCGGATATCAAATGTTCCAAGAAAGGATAATATACGTTTCGCCGGTAGTATATCTCCGCAGTTTCCCCTGGAACATTATTGCGATGGGTTTGGCGACCAGGCAGGCAATTATGGTTGCGCGATAAATGATAAAACATCTGGCCGTCCCTATCGCACTTACTATAATAGTGCGATAGGGACGGCCTGATATTTTATCGTCTATCGCGCGACCATGCTACCCGTGCAGTTGTACGAGGTGCCACTAGTTCAGCGCCAGGGCATACATTTTTGGCGCCATTTTTGGGAAGAAGATTCACTACGTAGGAAAATAAATCGCGAGCGTAGCGAGCGCGAAATTTTTTTCATAGTAATGCCGTAATTTGAAGATTAACGCAATACAAAATTTATGGATTTCATCAGACAGAGTGCGAAAGGGACAAATGGTTGAACTTTCGTAGTCGCACCCTAGTATAGTTACGTGTGGCTGAACGTGAATATCATGTACACAAAATAACAAACAAAATGGGGCACTATAGTGGCCAAGTCAGGAAAGCAGATTCGGAATTTGTCCTAACTAAAAGAGCAGATAATTATAAATAGTAAGCGCGATTTTTTGTCCCATTGACTCGATTAATTAAGACAACCCGCCAGCGGGGAATCCGCGAACTTTCAAGCTTTTATCGTCTGCACTGCAGAGCTGCGGTCTTTGACATATTTTGGGGTATTTTGACTTCACAGGGCGCCTATGTTCCCGACTTTTAGGCCTTATATTTCGCCATCACTATTATTTTTATAATAATGCTTAAGAGTTATTAATTGCGACTCACAAAATTGCGCCTCCCTGAGACGTTTTGCGTCTTTGGCTTTATGAGGAACTCCGCTTTGGACTATCGGGTAGACTCATATTTTTGCATTTGGATAGCGACGTAACTAGTAGTAGTAGTAGTAACTCTTTATTGTACAAAAACACATTAAAAAAAAATAGCATACATTGAGGTGTGTAACTTTGCCGTTCGCCGCACAATGTGGTTCGTCAAGGGCTAGAATCCTCCTTTTACGGCGCTCTAGCAACAGCGCCCTTATGAATGGCAATATGGTGCAACTTTCCACTTAATCTGAATTACAAATCTAGATTTTCAATAGATGGTTTAATTTCCGAATCCTCTCGCCATTTTGTGATATGAGCGCACCCACGCAACGTATAATTTTTTGTATGGATTTTTCCACATTCTCGATTTTGGCGCCCCCTTACCATGTGGCGCCTAGACGAGCGGCCGCTCCACTCGCTCTACCCTTAATCCGGCCCTGCCTAAGGGGGGGGGGTTTGAACCCCCTGACCCCCCCCCTTATATACGTCCTTGCTACCAATTATGCATACGACACAGTTCTCTAGTGATCCACCGTACGTCATCTATTGTGCTACAATAGGACACAGCAAATCTGTCCATAAAATCCCCGGCCTTGTCACCAAAGTAGGTCTAGGCATGTTTAAGGAAGATTCGCAAGCATTATCTTTCCATCTTCGGCGTGCGTGCGAATTAGTTTGATAAGGAAACGGCCTTCGTATCGAGCGAAATTTAGCCGGTTCCTTGAGTTACCGCCAAATGCTTGCTACTTTGTATGTTGGGCTGTTGGTGGTGAAGGTCTTCAGAATAACTGAAGATACCTCCTATAAAGACAAGAAAAAGTGGAAGGGATTGTGTGAAAGATAATATGAAACGAAAGCAAGGGAATGATAAGATGAACGGGCGATAGAGCGGTATGGAAGATTAAGATGATGCTTTACTGACCCCAGATGAATTGGATTAGAGCAAGCGAGTGATGAAAGTCTAAGGTAAGAAGGTAACATACATTTTTAAATGGTGTAATTGGTCTATATTAAAAAAATACAAACTAAATCGACACCAACCATAAGAAATGCCCTGGTAGGTTTCCTTTTAAAAAGTCTATCTGTCTGAGTAAATTAATTTTTTCGAGATTATTTTCGTAAACAGATTCCCTACATTCATTTCAAGCTATACAAAAATAAGTTTTAGTTACCTACTAATAAAATAAAATCATGTTATTAATATGCGCGGAAACACGTTAATTTACCGCAAAAATCAACATTTCCCGTTTATTAAAGATCGTGCATTCTAAATGGATTTTTAATTACTCAATTATATAGAACATTGAAGGCCTAGACAGTTACATCCTTTTGTTTACTTACAAGAATGTAGTGTAAGTAGTATATATTAACAATTAAAGGAACTAAGTAATGTAAGGGACCATCCACACTCACGAGTTGCGGCGGAGTTGCGGCGCGCGCCACGTCTCCGCAACGCCGCCTGAATGTAATTCAAAGTGCATCTGCAACTGCATGGCGAATTTATCAATGAATTCATTCATAATTTATCCATGCACTTTTGCCTCTGATAGTACATTTAGTTCCTTTAATTTTAGTAATAAAATAAAATCATATTATTAATATACATATACTAAGTTAGTCAAAGTTATCTAATTACAAGTAACAACAGTATAAATCTAAAATATGTAAGCAAGCATTCAAAATGAAGCGAAAGATGTCTAATCTTCCAAGTCTAAGGTAACTGTACACTATTCCGGGATAGTAAAATGTCGTACATTATTCCGGGATACTTTGGTTTTTGTCGCAAAATAAGGAAACTATCAGTAAAATCTTAATTTAATGCAGTATTTCATTAACTATAGATCAAATAGAACCGAAAAAGTCGATTTTCGAATATGTATCATATCTTTTGAAGCCGTGAGGTACTTCCAAACGCGTCAGTCGCAACCACGCAGGGGTTTCTATGGGCGTGTTTGACGGTAAGCTTGAACTTCTTAAGGGTTTAATGTGATGCGGGTAAGTTTATTTATATGAAATTTGTATCATAATTGTGTTATAGTTATTAAAAGACATTTATATCATCGTTTCAAATTAATTTGAAGCATATTTTAATTAAAATACCCGCTCCCGGAATAATGTACACCATTTTGACGCGGTGTACATAATTGCGAGAGTATCACGGAATAACGGAAACACAGTCCGTAATGTTTTTATGTTTTATTACTATTGGTGGTGAACTATATTTATATATTTGATGTAAATATATTGAGTAAAGATTACAGATTATAGTGACATAATTACGGTATATATATTTTTTAGAATTTAATCTCATAATTGAGTACGAAATGTACCTATACTCGTTGTAATACGTGCGAAATATTGGAGTGTGGCATCGACATTAAATTTGTTTTATTTCATAAAATTAAAGCACAAAGGTTATTTCTTTCGATGTTTTGAGTATAATTGTTATATAATCTTCCAATGTACTAAGAAAAAAATCTTGTTTGTTTTAATATAGCCTTTGTGTTGACTGCCGTAATTAAGTACACGACTTTATATGAGTGTATCTTATTCCGGCATGCCTATATAAAGTATATTAAGATATAAAAACACATAAAATAAGGTATAGAGACCCGGCTATTATGTTTTTAAAGTTCCTTAGTTAGCTAAAAATCTTTATATCGCATATTGGTTTGTCCGTCAGTCAGTCTGTCCGTCTACGATTTAGCTCAATCATTATTAGTACTAAAAAGCTAAAATTTACATAATAATAATACATAATAGTCCTTACACCCTGGCGGGTGTTGCCGCTGCGTGTGTCCCATGATACGGGCAAGGGCAACATCCGCTCGGTGTACCCCTTACATTTCATTAAAGTGTCGAAAGGGCCTCTACGTGTTGGCTTCGGCCCCGCGCACGCCTCCCAAAGGTCCGGAATACCATTGTTACGTGATGGGAAAGACATACATAATAGGATAGACATATGTAAATATAAAATAGTACAAATTCGTTGGACAGTCAATCAGTGTAAGAACGGCCTATAATATTTATTTATTGAGTACTATTTATTTGTATATACATATCTTGAATAACGTATCACCCCATAATGTATACGGTGTAGCTCAGTGATCACCAGTACCAAAAAACTGAAATTTTCATGAGTACCATGCAATTTTTATAACCGGCAATAGCTTCTAGATTGAAATTAAATTTTGAAAAAACCCCCGATATTGTTAACCGATTTTCATCAAACATGGCTAAAAACACTCTCGACTAATTCAGTTTTCAAACGAAAAAAAACTAATCTAAATCGGTTCATCCATTCGAAAGCGATGCTTTAGACAGACAGACAGTAAAACTTATAACACCCTGTCATTATATCATACAATCGTCATACCGTAAAATATCATATTTCCCATGCCACCCCAACCCATCAAAACATTGCCAATTATAAAAAATACACTCTGTATAAGCATCTATCAAAACGATATGTGCAATTGTGCATTATATATTTATGTAAACAATATTTTTGATTCGTTTTTTACATTATGCTTCAACAACGTGGACTTTAAAGGTATCCCGTAATTACGTACAACGACTCCCGGAATTGAAGCCATACCAAAATTGTATCCCGGAATAATGGGCAAACTAAGGGTTAAGTAAAACAATGGTAATTTCTATAAATTGGAAGTTACGATGCAAAATAGTGTCTTAAATCGATCGTAGAAGACTTATCCTTAAAATAAAATAGTTAACACGACTAGAAACTTCGCATTTTTTTTACAATCCTCACTCAAAGTAGGAAACGTCTTAAGTTCCCGTAATATGGTACAGTTACCTTACATCATAAAAATGTTACGGTTTGACTTTTCACCCGTCGCGTCGCCTATAATTTGATTCGGCTAAGAATATATATTTTCGTCGTTGACCTGAATCTAGTTTTATGTTTTCACTAATACTTAGTGAAATGTAGGACACACTCTACAGGTACCAAATATATTGCAACATTTGCAATAAATGTCTTAATCGAGACGTTTGAATGCTATTTCAAATGTTTCTAATTATTTTATTTACTTCCAAGGCATTTGGATGGCATCGAATATCTGAAGACTTTGTCAAATCAGTATGAAATTCTCCTATTGCTAGATTTTTAATTTATAATTTATCAAATTATCACTAGTTATTGATACTCGTATTTTTACAACGTGGTGGCCAAGTAATAGTACATTACTACAGAGGCCGGGACAAAGGGGGTTGCCGGCCGAAGACATATAGACTTTTTTTTTTGTATGAAAACGCACCCAAAATCAAATATTGTCTAGGGCCCGTACCAGTTGCAGTCGGCACGTCTATAAAGCCCCTTATAGTTTTTTTTTAATTGGCTAAATACCTGGATGTTATGTCACAATTATCTGTGTTTGGAAATTAAAAAAGAAGACTTTGCCGGCCTTGGCCTGCAAGGTTTGTATGAAATTCCATTATCTATCAATCGTCCTAGCCGCACCTGCAACGTCATACTTCGCTGCCAATTATAAGGCACATAACATCAATATTTCATACCATGTTTGAGAAAAACAATAAAAGCTCGAGCGTCACAGCTACGCCGGCCGTAAACAAACAGTGCGCAGCAAAGCAATATCTTTGCCAAACGCGTATATATTTGGCAATATTATATCTCCATGACAACAAGTGGAACAAAACATTTGTTTGGCTTGTTTGACATTGACCGATACCGATCGGCATTTGTTTTGGTCATGAACTTGGCAAACGTGTCTAAATACACTCGGTATGAATAAAAACGGGTTATTGAAAATTTTGGGAACACGCATTTTAACGCCTTGGTACAGTGGGCCAAGAAAGTGGTCTACCAGTTTTGACAAAAGCAGGCCTACGTCACGTCACTCGCTCGCGGTCGCGCGTTAAGTACCTACACTAGCCGTAACTTATTAGTATTAGTTAAATAAAGCGTAGGTATTTGTCGTTTTGCGGTCAAGTGAAGGATCTGTTATGTTAGTAATTTATTCATAATCTGTGACAAAAGTTTCTGTGAGCTCTAACAATCGCTGAGGTTGACTTGACACATGGGCATGATGTAAATATCAAATATAGAGAAATGAAATGAAAATTATTTATTTGAAACAGCAGCATACTTTGTACAATTATTGCAGTTATGACATTTAATAAATTGTTCCAAAAAGGATTCCACAGCATGTGTCGGAGCACTTAGTGCCACTAGAGAGAGCAATTGTCACTGACATAATATTATTGCAAGGGGAAATCGACCTTGTTGTCTCATTACGTTTAAACGAATCTCAACCTTGGGGTGGTAAACCACAGTTTTGGTCGACTGTACCTACTCTTAACAGAGGCGTATTCTGATATTTGTGAGCAGTCCTCCCGCTCCATTATATCCGATAGCGACTGTAGGTACAATCCAATCCATTGAATGATTTTAAGTATGCTATTATTTATCAAGTATTTACAAGTGCCATTAGTGCCACTCGCGCCTTTACAATTCGCTACGGAAGTAAATGTAACAATGTGATTTTATGCGTAATTTGCGCTTGTAATCTATTGAACTGAATGGTTTTCGGGCGGTGCTTTATGTTATGATGAATACGCATTTGAATAGAAAAGAATACACATTTACTCGTGAACACAGGCAAAACAAAATACACACAATAACAACAAGACAGAAAGTAATGAAGTGCCACGAAATGGCCTCATCTCAGCGTGTTGCTGGTGATTTGGTATGTGGAAAACCAGAAATGCGTACCGTACATATTTTTTTCGTTATTTTAAACAATAGGCAACTTGACTGTAGGTACTTAAAATAAAAAATACCATTCAGGAAATAAAGCATCAGATAATTATAAGAAAAACAGGGACAGAAGTTATTTTTAACTCCAACTTATATTTTATAAATCAGATAGAAATATATAAAGTAAATCAGTTGACCGTGACGTCAGTCAACTCGATTTCATATTAATTCCATATTAGCAAAGTCGATCAAAATCGTTTTGAAAGTTCTTAAAAAGAAGCTGCTTTGACTAGGAGAAAAGTAGCTTATTTCAGTAAAGTAATAGTGATTTTAAAAAACACGGTTTTCGATTATTATTTGAATATAAAGGAAGGTGATAAAATACCTGAATTTTGATTAATTATATTAAAAATTATTTCCAAAAGTCACTGGACCTCCATTTCTTGAAGTAACTGCTGTAGCTAGTAGGCTACACAATATTTAGTAAAAATACAACTCCAAATCATTAATTAACTTCTAGTTGTTAGTTCAGGTTTATAAAAAAATCTGACATGATATTCTCGAAGTCCCGGCACAACCCTGTATAAGAACGAAAAATCCCTTTGATGTGTGAATGATTCATGCATTAAGGAACCAATCATTTTTGGATACGTACAACAATATCAATAAACCTATTTTTTTTTCTACAGCGTCGTCTTTGGGTGCTGCCATGACTATGCCGATTTGCGGGTTTCTCATCGCTCATCTTGGGTGGGAATCTTCCTTCTATTTCACTGGTAAGCCACTTTCGCATTTACATATTTAGCGTATTGTTTACAGTTGGTGTCTTGGTTCTTTCGCCTTGGGCGGGAAAAGGCTGCAGGTTTACTGTTTTCTTTCTTACGGATAACAGAATTTATTAGTAAATCAGAACTTTCCAACATATTTTTTTATATTATCAAATCGGATCCAGGCTCCCATGAGCCGTGGCAAATTCCGGGATAACGCAAGAAGGATGACGATATAATGGAAAACCTTTTGTGACTTGTAAAACTAAGGAACACATCCTCAGGATTTTTTTACTGACGAATAATACAGAACTACTTCTTTGTCTTATTACACCATCTGTGGTGACTGAGTTCATTTTGAACAATTTTACTTAGTGTCACTCTATCAAGACAATATAATAATAATTCGTTTAATAATTCTCCCACAATTTCCAGGGATAATCGGGCTGATGTGGTCTCTGGCGTGGTTCGCTGTTGTATACGACTCTCCCGCCGAACATCCCCGCATCTCAGACACTGAGAGAAACTACCTCTTGAAGGTTCTTCCTCAAGACGACAATGCGAAGAAAGGAGTAAGTATACAATAAAATATTATTCGCTTGCATTTGCTGGTTCGCTTTTGTAGGCTACTCTCCTGCCGAGCATTTAATACCTCTGCCACATACTCGACGAGCGGCGTGCGAAGTTGCAAGGGAAGTAGGTAGAGGCATAGTGTGGCCGCGCTACTCCTCATGCCGCTCGTCATGCTCCTCGTCATGCCCACCGCTCCTTATGTTGTCGGTTTTTTGACACGAGTCAAAGGGCCGGCAACAACCTAGTGTGATAATCGCGCGAGTAGGGCAGTGTGTGGCCGGAGAGGGCAACATTGCGGCAGCGCGAGGAGCATAGTGTGGAAGAGCTATAAGACTCATTGAGGAAGACCTCAAGTAGATACTTAATGCGAAGAAATAAAGAAAATTACGATAGAATATGAAACACATTAAGATAGACGTCAATATGACAACGCAAAGAAAGGAATATTACGATATTTACGATAGTGTCCTATTTTTGGATTATGCCATACATCTGTAAAATTTATAGTGTACCGTATTTTACCGAATTAAAAAAAAACCTGCTAAACGTCCTTGTCTGCATAGAACATCCAATTATGTACTCTTGCACACTGAACATAACTAAGTAAACGTGTAAACTACATTGAGAGATGAGTCAAGTTTAAAGACAATACTAAGTTATATTGTACCGTCATTATGATGAATGGATACTAAACGAAAATTTAAATATGTAGGTAAATAGCTGCTAGCCTTGTTAACTTTATTATAACCGTGTAAAATTAATGTGCATTGTTACGTTTTTGCGCGTCAGGGTATGTCCAATTGTGCAAATAATAAACTTGTAGTATAAGATAGATTCACTAAAGCTGGCACGAATGGATTGAATGAGTGAATGATAATATTTATATGTGCGTCACAAAATGATTACATACAGGTTGATACAAAAATTGATTATTGAAAACGTATTTGTAGATAAATTATACCGTATGACAGCCCAAATTCATCAGTATAAAGAATACTACAAAAACTGAGTACCTACTGTCAAGGAAATTGATTTGTATACCATTTCGTACCTTGTCACAGAGACAATCAATACCGGTAGATGTTATACGGTAAGACTTTAGGCAAGCTATGGAGTCGACATTTGCCATAAATCTAAAACCTTATTCATATTCATACTCATTTGTTGATTTTATGTTAAAATGCCTTTATAGCGATAGAGTATGATAATAGTACATTACTACAGAGGCCGGGACAAATGGGGTTTATACAACTAGAGTAAAAATGTTACTCGGACACTTCTTCACTTGAACTGGATGTTGAAGATTCTTCATCCTCGCTGGCATTTATATTAATAATAAAACCATCAGTAAGATCGTCTATCTGGTACTCCATATTTTCATACGAACACTCTGTTTCTCGGACTTTTCTCCAATATCTTCAAATATTTCTTTTTTTACGGCATCAACCTCCTCGATGAATAGTTTTTGAACGTCGTTCATATTAAAAGTTACGTTCCTCGTCCCTACTTTACCTTTTATTATCCCCCACAACATCTCAATCGGGTTGAATTCCGGGTGGTAAGGTGGTAGGCGTAACACAGAATGACCGTGTTCTTGGAGTATTTGATCTAATACGTAAGTTTTTCTTGTATCTTTATGTTTTTTTATTATTATGTACAGAACAGTTTTCGTATTTTTTTTTGGTATGGTATATTAATTTATCTAACCAAGCCAACATTTCTTTTTTAATCGTTTTTTTAACTGGAGCCCGATCCACTTGAACGTTATGATATGATAAGAAGCATTATCTACAACAAGGACGCTTCTGGGTTTTAAGTTTAAGTTTAAGTAACAAATATTCGTTCACCCATTTCCGATAATTTGCAGCATTCATGTTACTATGGTAATCTCCGGACTTCTGGCTGGATTTGAATGTCAGCAAAGCATTTTTTACGAAACCTTCCTCTGTACATGCGTGAACCGCTATCAGCCTTTGACCTTTTGATATAGGAACTCTAACACCGCTATTGCTGTTGTCGGTCCATACGTTTGGTGTGATGTGAGTGCTATGGACGTACGTCTCATCAGTATAAATCATCAATGGGCCGGTTTTCGTTTCTATATTCCTGTAATTTTTGTAAATATATAAAACTTTTGTAACGAATATCGTCTTTTTCAATTAGCCGCATCCTGTTGTTCTGAATCTTCTTCCACCTAAATCCCATTTTATGTACGAGACGAAGTAAAGAAGTTTTACTACCAGGAAAACCTATCGATTCCTTTAAAACGTTGTGTATTTTTTTAATAGTTGGCAACGTTTTGTGTACCGATTGAAAATTATAAATACACCTTCTAATAACATTTAAATCGAAATTGTCCACATCTGATTTTGGTGACAAACGTGGTCGTTTTTTACCGGGTGTTACAAACACATTTGAAGCCGATGCCGCTGTCGCATTTTTGCAGAAGCTATTCTTGATCCGCTGAACACTCCGTATTGATGTACCAGTTGCCGCAGAAGTCATTTCATACAACTTTTCAATGTTCAGAAAACCACCTTCAGGGTTTTTATTATTTAGTTTTAAATAATTAAATACATTAAAAATTATTTCTCGAGACTGTCCCGATAATGTTATTCCTGGTCCAAGATTAGACGAAGTCATTTTGAAAACGAGATCTAAAACATTACGGTATCAGTAATGTTTGCCGATCAATTGACATGAAGATTACGTGAAGTGTCATTCTAATAAGAAGGTTATCAATTAATATGGTATCTATGAATTATCTTAGGTACTTCACCTAACCCAACCTGTATTGTATGTTTTATACATAACAAAACTAGGTATTTAAATGACAGTGTTCGCATGCACGATGACGCCGTGAATAGCAAAGCAGCATTTATGACCGATCTGGCTCAGTCGGTATAGTGGCGCTGCCTGCTAAGCCACGGTCCTGGGTTCGAATCCCGGTAAGGTAATTTATTTGTGTGATGAGCACAGATATTTGTTCCTGAGTCATGGATGTTTTCTATGTATATAAGTAGGGATGTACCGACTAGTGATTTGGCCGACTAGGCCGACTACCGACTAGTCGGCGCTTGGGTGGCCGATTAGTCGGCCGACTAGTCGGCTAGTCGGCCAAAACATAATTTTCGACTAATTTAGCAAAATTTTTGAATGACATTGGTCCTTTGTTGGCGCTTTTCATTATTATTTATAGGGTTCAAAGGTCAATGAGAATATTGATATACAATTTCCATTTTTAACAAACGATTTGGCTTAGTGGGTTAGGAATCCTGCCTATGAAACCGATAGTCCTAGGTAGGACATTTTCTTACCGTGATGATCACAGTTGTTCTTTTGACTAACAAAGGCATAACAAATAGGTTCATAATACAACAATATCAGCTGTTAATTTATGTTTGTGTTTTTCTATCACTTATAATGTGCCGACTAATCGGCCCTTTTTGCCGACTAGTCGCCGACTAATCGCCGACTACAAATGTGGCCTGATAGTCGGCTTTCCCGACTAGTCGCCGACTAGTCGGTATGTATTTATCTATTTTAGTATGTATATCGTCGCTTAGCACTCATAGTACAAGCTTTGCTTAGTTTGGGGCTAAGTTGATCTGTGTAAGGTGTCCCCAATATTTACATACATACATACATACAATCACGCCTGTATCCCATGAATGGGTAGGCAGAGCACATGAAACTACTAAAGTATCAGTGCCACTCTTGGCAAATAGGCACTGGTCCCACCGCGAGCTAGTAAGCTATGAGCTATCGGCTATAAAAACGAACAAAAGATAGTCGCTTTCGTGCAAATAAAAGAGACACGGCGATGTTTATAGTTACTCGCCCAGCGGTGAGCTATCAAAATCGCCGTGTCTCTTTTATTCGCACGGGAGTGCTTATCTTTTGTTCGTTTTTATAGCCGATAGCTCATAGCTTACTAACTCGCGGTGGGACCAGTGCCATAAGGGGTTGACAGAAAACGAAACTGTGACATTGCAGTGACAGGTTGCCAGCCTCTCGCCTACGCCACAATTTAACCCATATCCCACAGTCGCCTTCTACGACACCCACGGGAAGAAAGGGGGTGGTGAAATTCTTAACCCGTCACCACACGGGCGCCCCCCAATATTTATTTATTTATTTTTCAGTTGACGTACCTGCAACCTCAATTCATCATTTAACATAATCACGATACAAATCGTCTCTAACCCCTCAGTCCTCGTTTACTTTATGTACCTAACCTACATATTCCAATATATTATTCTAAGCGATTATTGACTAACAAAAGGTTCCAAATTCAAAAACTCAGGATGCTAAATACGAAGCATTATCGGAAAGTAAATGGTTACCTTACGCTTCACCGCCGTACGAAGTAACACTACCATTTAATTTGACAAGGAAATTATTTTTTCACCACACCAACTGGTAAAGGCTTTCTTTGCTATTCGAAAACAGATAGCAAAATTGCATTTTATCCACAAGGGGGCAAAGTAATTTCATACGAATTTTAACTCGATGTCTTAATCTGGCTGTTAGATTTTACCTATAAATGATGATTTTGAATCATAAATATTGAATAAATTGATGGATTTAATTTATTTTGATGTTTTATAGTCAGTATTTTGTTCGAGTTGGTGTGGTGAAAAATTTTGTGTTTCACTCGGTGGCAAAGTTTGTTTAACCTTCGTGTCTTGATACCCTCGCAACGCTTAAGATTCCACTTTTTGAACCACTCGCTACGCTCGCGGTTCAATTTTGGAATCTTTCGCTTGCTCGGGTATCAATATTGGCACGTGCGGTTAAACAACTACTTTGCCCCCTTGTAAAACAAATAACTATTATCCCACTGTATATACCTAATGGAGATATCTTTAAACCTTGTGAACGAATCAAGACTTGATGCAATCGACATGCGATTGATTTTGAAATGACTTCGACATTTTTAGGCGGTCCCTGTATTTTTCGATAAGTAAAATTTCGCGACGTTTCTTCAACCTTCGCGAAAACATCGTAAATATTTTTCACACAATCTATTTTCACGACATCAAAGCTTGGCTCATCCTTGGGCCGATGACGTCAGTGCGCCACGCCTTCGAAATGCTTGCCAATGCATCGCATGCAACTGAATAATATTTCCAATTCGCCAGTGTACAGCTTGGCTTGTTTACATTTGGCTAGAACGTTGTTTATTTTTATTAGGAATAGATTGAGAGATGATCTTGAGTGGGAGGGGTAAACTCAAACGGAAGGATCGTGTGAAAGAGGATTTGGGAAAGAAAGAAGTGAGTGCTGAGATGACGAAAGATAGAGACGAATGGAAGAGGAAGACGAGTTGTACCGACCCCCTATAACGTGGGATAAGGGTAGGAAGAAGAAGAAGATTGAGATTATATAAACTGGCTCTTCACGTTTATCTCATCGTCACAATTACGTTTGTAACAAGTGACCACAGAATCCTAGGCAAAAAAGAACTCTCAATGCTTAGGGAGTCCAGATCCTTTAGCATAACTTGCCTTTTAGTGCGTGAGTCCATACAAATAGCGGGACTTCAAGTATGGACTCGCGCGCGACAAGGCAAGTTGTGATAGTATGTATTTGATAGAGTATACTCGTAGTAAATAGGATAATCTTTATTGGTACATTTTAATAAAGGACAAATTGTAGCGGACATTCAATTTAAGTACAAATATATATATGAAAAAAAAAATCTTATTCTCTCGATGATGTGTTTCGGTATCCTTATCCAACTATCCTGAATGAGTACCATTGTACAGGAGGTTTTCCTGGTTACGTACTTTCCTTCTACGTGTTTCTTTAGGACTATACATATATAGGTACTAGTCAGCGTCTAAATATTTCACACGATTTCTGGTGCAATGTCCGAGAAACATCGCTTTTGGTTGCTAAACAGACCTTATGCGCGAGCGACATATACTTTGCCACATAGCCTGACATTTAGGACTAATCCTTCTTATATAACACCAACCACTTCTTTCCCACAGCACCAGCCCGTCCCCTGGTGCCAGATGCTGACCTCCCCTCCCGTCTGGGCCATCATCATCACCCACGGCTGCTCGGTCTTCGGATACTTCACCGTCGTCAACCAACTACCCACTTACATCGAGAGCATTCTGCACTACAGCATCAAACACGTACGTATATATTTATTATCTTATGTACGCGGTACAAAGTGCCTAATAAAGGCGCCCTCATACTTCGGCGCCCTCCTAAATAAGAGTCGGGCGAAAGACGCATGCGGTTCAGAGTCAGGCGGTTTCGACGCCCTCATAGCTAAAGAATCGGGCGAAGCCCAATGCACGTGGTTCAAGGCCAGGCGCCTTCGGCGCCCTCATACCTGCTTAAACAGCCGTGCGAAGCCCGATGCATTTCGTTAAAAACTCGTTTTCAGCGCCCTCATAGTCAGAGTCCAGCGAAGCACACACACACGCGTTTCAAAGCCGGGCGCCTAAGGCACACTCATACTTAAAGAGTCGGGTTTATCGACCCAGAAATAGGCACAGAATTTGTCAGTGTCAATGTCACTGTGGTGAAATAGGCCAAATGTAGAGGGTCTGGGCACTGGGCAGGCTATGTAGAACGACGCATGCACGATGAATATTGAACGGAATAAAACTAAGCGGTCCTTTTAATGAGCTATTTATGACAACAATAACGATTAATTTTGCTATTAAAACGCAACGAAACAGGAAATATATTAGTAATAAAAGTCCCGTTAAACTATTAGCAATTATGACACACTACATGTAACTCATAAAACCGGAAACCAATATTATGCACGACTACTTTACAGTTTCCGTAATATCAATAAAAACTAATCTATATCCGATTTAACCTACGCATTCCAATTTAAGTCGCACTTCTTAGATATCTAAGTCTAAATTTAAATAGAGCAAAAATATTTATAGTAAAATCTATAAATACACTATTTTAAAATCAATCCTATAAGATTATAATTTAAGTTGTTTTCGCGATGTCTGAGGTAATTCAGGCGTGACGTCACTAGCCCGCCCGCAAGGCAATAGAGTGACCATGTGAACACCAAGCGAAAGGACAGGACCTGTTCCAACATGTCACTTGCGTTCCCATTCTCGACATTTTCATGGCGCGTTTACAACTACCGTAATAACATGTTTTATTACTCATTTATTAAGTCATATTTGATTGCATTTTACAGATAGGTCACGTTTATTTTGATATGAGTCGTTACAAACCTATTAACTATGCGGGTCAATTATAAAGTAACCAAAGAAATGCAATTATATTTGCATCTGGTAACTAGGTCTATGTAATTAAATATATAAATAAGTACGTGCATATATTCGCTGACTTAAACAGTAATTTCGTTATAATGACTTTGCGGTCACTATGTCGCATTGGTATATTAGGCTGGTTTTAGCGTAGATCGACTGCGCGGAGCGCTCCGCGCAACCACTTTATATGAAGTTGATGTCGTCCGCGCGAACCCGTCCGCTTTACTGTAAATCGCTCCTGAAGTTAATACATATTAGTCCGGTGCGGATCGCTCCGAGCGGCCCGTCCGCGTGACACTAAAAGTTGTGGAAGATTTAGATTTTAGGCTAACGAAATAGTACTGACTACACTATAAATAAAAGCGCTTATTTCTTTCAAAGGGACATCTAGATTTAACCAATGCGTCGTCATATGTCTGTGCCTTATATACTGTGAGCGTATTAACGCAATGTATGAGCGCAATTTACAGCGGACTAGCAAGCGTACTCGCGGTGCATTCTTAGATCTGGACACACCTTAAAATCCTTGGTTACATATGGAAAAATAACTATCTGTTGCGTCAATTGCAGATCGGGTTTCAGTAGCGCACAGTAATTTTCCAAAGTTCAATTCGACTTAATTGAATTGACATTTTGTAAAACAGACATTGAAAGTATAAAATATATTTTTTTCTTAACATTTATACTATACAAAGGGATTCAGATCAAGTGTACATTTTATTTCAAATTTCAAACCTAACTCAATTTGGAATAAAGTTGAAAATGCAATCATTGAGCATCTGAGCGATTCCTGTGCCCTCACAACACTTCTATATATACCTACAAACATAGTAAGTAACGGTTACATGTTTACTTTGCCTCCACGTGTCCCGCCTTACTTATATAAAAGGGCTTATGTACCCTACGTCATGCACTTAAGATTTTAGAACGGTTGCACCAACGCGTCTGTCACCGAAATTAGCGTTCGCTAACTTTTTATATGGGAATTTCTATAGACTGCTGCTGCGTGACGTTATGTGTCTGTTAACTGTGGTTGGTCCAATTGGCCCTAAGAAGTCTTAAGATTTAGTTCGCTTACTTTCGATTTTTCCCTTACTTTGGCTAGTTTAATGAGTTAGCAATGAAATTGTACAGTTATAGTTGGCTGATGATTGATTTATGAGCTATTGTGAGAAAACTTCGTGTAGATCCCTAGCTTATTAAAACTTTTTACAATTATAACTGCTATGTACCTTGCGGTAATTTCCCTATGATTGAAAATTAATTGTGTTGAATTCCTTGATGACAATAAGCTATAACATGTGTAATAAATAGAAAATAGGTTGTCATTTTGTTCTTTTATGTTCTTTATTACCTACATTTTTCATAATTTGACCAATAGCTTTATTTCAAAGAGGAATTTACATTGTGCCATTACATCACCACTCATTTAAGTACTCATTCACTTAGGCAAATTTCTGCAAGAATGCAGATTAAAACTTGTTATCTGTTAAGATCTCTACAGAAATACTTTAAAACCTGCCTTAAGTTTCAATATTTCTAAACTTAAATACTGTATAATCAGCAAGTTTTGATTCAAAGTAAACTTTTTAAAATTTAAACCTTTTGATCATACACAAACGATTCTGAATGGCTCGAAGACCCCTGCATGCAGCAAAGATTGTAAACAAGCATAACGCAAGCCACCCACCCTATTGCATCAGCCAAAAGTGGTCCACCTCAGCTTTTATAGCCAGCAGGTTTCCACACCTCGCTGGCCAGTGAAATCGATCTAAATTTACTGCCAGTTTTTTTGACAGCCTATTAAGGCCAAAATCATGAAATTTGCTGCCATTATTTATCATATTGACCTTAAAATGGAATATTATTTTGCAAATTTGAATGCTAAGGTATCGTCATTAGTGTTAATGATTTTACATTTTAATCTACTCGAAATGATGACATGCTAAGTTAATGTGTTAAATAATTAACTATATTCCAAGGCCATATTTAGTTAGGAAAATTCTAAGTACCTATTTACTGATACGTCTTAAGGATTAAAATATTCCAGTCACAAGAGGAACTAAGGTTGATGTTGAAATAAAAATGATATTTGTATAAGTAGAAACCGTGTTGGTAAAAATACTAAAAATCCTATCTAAAAATATTACACCAGTATAATTGGCTTCAAACTCAACTATCAAGGTATACTTATTGCAATAACTGTATCAGGTCAAGACAGCGTGCAGCGCTTAATTTATCAATAGCTTAGAAAACGTTTAGTACAGCATGCCATAAGTATCGATTAAGAGTTACAAGAGGCAGGAACTACGCCCAGTAGCTGGTTATGAAAGCCCTGTAGATTAGTGTAGATACATACTATAAGATACCAGTTGCAGTGAAAAATTACGCTTTAACTAGCTGTGATTTACCTACAGGAATGATGATTATTAATTCCCAGATTTTTTATGTTATAGGTTTATGGATTTAAATAGTAAAGACTTACATTTTGGAGACCTCAAAATGTTTAGTTGTAGAGTCTAGATAACAGATACCTATTTATGTAGTCCCTAGGTACTCAACATTGGGTTATTGATCGCACCAGTACATCGCACCAATGTATAATAAAAAAAAAAAAACTTGGTAGACATGGTTGGATTCGCATATTCTGTGACAGACTGACGAACAGCATGCAAAAAGATATCCATTTATATCAACAAAGGAATAATAGGAATGATTTCAATTGGTAAAATAAGCACTTAAGTCGATATCGGGTCGGATAATGTTAAAACTCCATTATCCGATCCGACATCGTATGAAGGACCGACATTCTATATATTAAAGGCGCCATCTTTGATGTCCTTCCTACATCCGAGGATAATTTGAAAACGCTCTGTCGCAAATACATATTAAGATAATCTGTGATCTGGCGCGTGAATGGCAAAATTCCAATTCGATGCCCAGTGACATTCTTATCGGATCGAATCAGATGAGTCACCTGATTGAACTGAAACCAGATGCCTGCACAAAAATAAGCTTCAAAAACCACATTAGGTACATAACCTTAAAATTGCATGTATAGTGAATCTGTTTGATTTCTTGCCTTGTTTGTATGATGTAGAATTACTTCATATGAGAGTAAACATGTCGTCAGTAACTAAATAATCTCTAATATCTTTCTTCAACAAGTGTTAAGTCAAATATTTGACACTCCATAAATATCACGCCTGATTTGGGACAGTCTCCTTATTATGACATCCACATAGTCACATTAGCGGCTATATTAAAGCGCCCGAGTTTGCCGCCAATCATGTGTCAATTAGCCAGTGCCTTATTTGTCACTGATTATATACATTTATTTATTTTACACGTTTACTTTACTCTATTACATAATATATATAGGCATTACTAAAACGGCGGTATCTGAAATGGTTTAAACATGTAGGTAGACTTTTCAGTGATGCTGGGAATGATCTCATCGAACTATAAAATTGTGGTCACTGTCGTAGGAGTCTATAGACCTATCTTCATACCAATTTTCATCTAAATCAGTTATATAAAAATAGGAATATTTATTAACTTAAAAACACATAATAATATACAGTGGGGAAACAAGCCTTTGGGTTCTGAGCTAGGATATCCTGTGTTACAGAGCCCATTGGTGGACTTATGGATAAGGCATGTAGTTCCTGTCTCATCCATAATATTAATTTAAAAAAAAACAATTAAGTTCACTAATTATAAAGTTACAAAATTGTGTACATTACTAGTATAGTGAAAAGACAGATGTAGTAACTATGTAAGGGGGTGTATACAGTGTTTCAACTTTGAGTGTAAGATATGAGAATTTTTAGGGTTCCGTAGTCAACTAGGAACCCTTATAGTTTCGCCATGTCTGTCTGTCCGTCCGTCCGTCCGTCCGTCCGCGGATAATCTCAGTAACCGTTAGCACTAGAAAGCTGAAATTTGGTACCAATATGTATATCCATCACGCCAACAAAGTGCAAAAATAAAAAATGGAAAAAAATGTTTTATTAGGGTACCCCCCCTACATGTAAAGTGGGGGCTGATATTTTTTTTCATTCCAACCCCAACGTGTGATATATTATTGGATAGGTATTTAAAAATGATTAAGGGTTTGCTAAGATTGTTTTTATTTTCGGAAATAATCACTCCTAAAGGAAAAAAAAGTGCGTCCCCCCCCCCTCTAACTTTTGAACCATATGTTTAAAAAATATGAAAAAAATCACAAAAGTAGAACTTTATAAAGACTTTCTAGGAAAATTGTTTTGAACTTGATAGGTTCAGTAGTTTTTGAGAAAAATACGGAAAACTACGGAACCCTACACTGAGCGTGGCCCGACACGCTCTTGGCCGGTTTTTTTAAAAGTAGTGACGATATCTTTATTTGTTTACAATCAAGATTTTTCTATATTGTAGTCGTCTATATTTCTTAAGAAATAGTATTGCCACTTGTTAATCACATTAAAGCACTTATATGATCGTTTGACGCTTATATTATCTCTGTGGAAGTTAATAACATTTTATTATCCCATAAAATAAGACCTAGACCGTAGACGTCTAGACGCTTAAACCTAAATAACCTTTCTCAACCTCTCGGCCATTAATGTTCACGTCAGTGATCATTTGCATTTTTAGGGCCGGAATATTAATAATTTAGTAATAATAAAAATAGTGAGGGCGAGTCACTGCCTCCTGGATATAAAATAACAACTTTGATTAGACAGGTGTCCGGTTCTCTTCATCCCTTAGCATTCACGCAATAGTCCAGTTCATAAATTCCATTAAGTCTCAAATAGTCCTTACACCATGACCTGTACTGTCTTTGCGTCCATGACACGGGCAAAGGCAGCATCAGCGCGGTGTACCCCTTACATTTCATTGTCAAAAGAGCCTCTACGTCTTGGCTTCGACTCCGGGAAGTAATCCTACTAAAACTTTGATTGCATCGAAAACCACAGAGTTTTACTATTTCGGATAGGTGGACTAGCTTAGCCACCAAGTGGATTCCGAAGATCAAATGTAAGCCTTCCTGAATAAAACTGGTCGGAAGAAGCGGAGAATCGAGACGAGAGTTATGGAGAAACCTCCAATAGGCTAAAAAAATAAAAGTATATGTCAGTGTTTAATCAGTGATTTGCGGTGTCGTGATATAAGGTGATTCAGTAATTACCGGGCGTATAGTATACATATAAAGTTAACATGATAAATATCAGGTTCTTAGCCCTTAGGTACCCGACACGGAAAGTCGTTATGTGTGTCTGGATATGTAAGGAATTTATTGACGTCAAAGGTTCCATTCCAAACATAATTATCAAGATGTTTGTGCTCTATGTTTCTGTCTTAAAGTCTGTATTATTTGTAAAAGTTATTTTCATATTAAGAATTGACATGTAATATGCCGGCAGTCGTTAAGTACATTGATTTAATTTAAAATTGAATTCCGCATTTTTCTAAAGAATGCCAATAAAAATTATGCAACATCATAAGAAAAAATTGCATCAAGAATGCAATAAAGTTAGGAATGCAATAATCTCACTGAAGTATTGCAAACCGCATAACTGACCTGCCTAACATGGCAAACGTTCATTTTGCTTCCATTTTAAGTGCAAATTTTGCACGAAGTTATTATCATGAAATTATAACAGTTGTGTTGATTGTGTAATAATGAGTCATAGCTATAGGCTACTTGACCCTTTTTTAAAGTTGGTCTTATATTATGGCTTACTGTCCAATTAACCGAAAAAAATATCACTATATTTTATTATGATTTATAAACAGCAAAAAATATTTTTAAAGAATACTTTTACGTAATCAAGCAAAAACAACATCAGCCAACTCATCTATAGATTTTCTGTAAATGAAGTCATTCAGTGCGAAAACAACACTTTCTGACACTTTAAGTACGAGGCATGCATTCTATGACGTCACTACAAGGCCGACAGCGTTTTCGGTGGCCAAAATAAAATAAAAAATACCCACATTTTTGAATTAAAAATACGTAGTCATCGTACACATTTAATACCCAAAATCATTAAATATTGGTTTCTTATGTCAAATATTACAGAAGACAATCATTTATTGTGCCAAATTAGATATGAGTCTAGTAGCCTATTGGCTTTCCTCTTTAAATGTTAACCCTTATAAAATGTAAATGTGGCAGTTAAATACGTCTAAGTGTAAGGCCTGAGTCACACCTCGGACACTGGCGATCAAATATATGAAAGAGGCGCGTTCCTGGGCCATTTTTTTCAAAGTTGTCCACCCCACTTTTTTTGTAACATGGGTATTTTTTACGCGATTCATACTCAGAATCGAGAGCACTTCCGATCCTGATAGGAGAAAAAAAACGTCCCAAGATTTCCATACATTTTTTCGAACCTTCCATTCCGTTACCGCCATACAAAATGTATGAAAAAATGGTAACGGAATGGGAAAAAAACCTTGGGACACTTTTTTTCTCCTATTAGGATTGAAAGAGCTCGCGATTCTGAGTGGAAAACACATAAAAATTTCCAAATCCAAAAAAAGAGTGGAGTGGACAACTTTGAAAAAAATGGCCCTCCTAGCACACATTCTATGCTCGTGTAGGTGAACGCGTACCATGCTTGTATGAGTGAGATATGACAGGTCGATTGTTCGCGTTTTTGACAGGCGGTAACTGTCAGGTAACTGAGAGGGGGTGGGCGGCACTTTCAGCGGGGAGCGGGAGTGGCCATACTGTACGATAGTACTCTTTATTATACTGTGCCTGAGTGCACGCTTGAGCGTGCAGCGGGGCGGGGCGTGCGGCGTGCATGTCAAACAATTGAAGCTCATACAAGTGTCCTGACTGAGACGACGCTGCATAGAGGTACGCACGCTCGCTCACCCCGCTCCGAGCGTGCACTATAATACTTTCCAAAAATACCAAATCTAATTGCCATGATTACCTAACGGCTCAGCCACGACATTGGTCTAAGCGCGACAGCGGTGAGCGGCATCCATACATTGGAGCGAGACACAGCGATGGGACTTTTCATTCGCACGTATGGCTGCCGCTCTCCGCTATCGCGCTTAGACCAATGTCGTGGCTGGGCTGTGAAGCTATACCTACAGATTGTGTCTTAGAAAAACCATTCTAATTTTGAAAAATTTCATCTTTTTTGTGCCTGTCTAATATTTCCAATAATGTCCAGTAACATGGTCACCGTACGAACGGGAAGGTACCGCGTACCGATAACCGTTCACTTACAAACGGGTTTCATTGACCATAAGTTACGTTAACTAGATTATAATATAACAGGCCGGTTGTACATTTATATTAGTAGGAGTGCGATTTTCAAGATTTGTATGATTTTAAGTTAGTAGGCCGTGACAGATTGCTACCTATATAAAATAGCTAACTGAAATAGGTACTTATTATAATGATGCAGTTTTCTACTTTGTCTACTCAGTTTCCCTATCAATGTATCGCTGATAGTCCGATATCTATTCTTAGGCTCTGACAACGATTGTTTTTATCAAAATTGCCCGTGACAATGTACCTACAGTCACCGGCATAAATAAGTGATGATTTCTGTACCTTGTCGCATTAAATTGTTTGACAATTTCGCATGACATTTCAAACAAGACGTTAATGTGACAAGGTATAGAAATCATCACTTATTTATGCCGGTTTCTATACCTATCTATTCTTATCCCATAACATATGTACGTACATACATACAATCACGCCTGTATCCCATAAAGGGGTAGGCAGAGCACACGAAACTACCAAAGCTTCAGTGCCACTCCTGGCAAATAAGGGGTTGAAAGAAAACGGAACTGTGACATTGCAGTGACAGGTTGCCAGCCTCTCGCCTACGCCACAATTTCACCCATATCCCATAGTCGCCTTCTACGACACCCACGGGAAGAAAGGGGGTGGTGAAATTCTTAACCCGTCACCACACAGGCCCATAAGATTTCAATAATTCAATGAAAATGAATTATAGCCTATAATTTATACGAAATAGCGGACTCTTACTGGTGTTACCCATTGGCGACTCATTAGATTATATTATATACTCTCAAGAGATTCTTCTGTCGGTGCCATCATACAAAGAACTCTCGACGAAGAACTTTGCATAAAAACAGAGCGTGATCGGTGTTTTGGCACCATAGTAATAGTCACGTGTCACAATGCAAATTGACCATTTTGGAATTCCTTTAACCTAAATTCAAATTAGCACTCGTTGTTGAAGGTTACAGTAAGCCGTAAATGCGAGGTTATGTCCTGTCGCCCGCATTCTAATCTATGATGGCCTTTCCTCCCATAGACTTTATTATTCAAAGTTGGTGGTTTTCTCATGGAAAAGATCGACGATCGATGATCCAATCCTTCCGCGGACACAGCGGCTGCGGAATAAACTCCCTGCCAAGGTATTCCCGATGAACTACAGTAAGAGGTTCTTCAAAAAAGGAGTGTACAAGTTTCTAATGGATCGGCAACGGGCATGCGACACCCCTTGAATTAACGTATGCCTGTTTGCCACCGACGTGGTATAAAAAAATCGGCCAAATAGGTATATGATAAAGCCAATTTTTTTTCTCGAGTTCGGGCCCAAAATAGGATAATTGTCGAGTCTAATGAATTTATTCATAATTTATCCATGCAAGTTCGCAGCCCACTGTAGGTACTTAACTATCACTTAACTATATACCATTTCTACAAATCTAAACCTGATAGTATTTTTCCTTACAAACGAGAAATAAGATAAATAAACACGCATTATATGAAATATCTGTGAGATAAGTCATTGTTTCTAGTATAAAGGAAGGCATAACGATCGATGTAAAATTGTAAGGAAGTAATTTTCTTAGTAATAAAATGATACGTTCTAGATCACGACTTATAAAGCCACTCCTATAAAAAAGTTTTTTCCGTTACGAAATAAATAATTCTAGGAAACTTTACACGACCTTACATTACAATTCTTACTTATAATAATTATGTTTATATGTTATCTCTTTATACAACCTACATGTACAAGTACATAAACTCACGCCTATACACCGTGTTTCACTTAACACTAAAAACCTGAAAACAGTTTGTTCGGAATCGAGAGTAGAATCGATTGAGCTATATCTTGATGGGGGTAATATTTTTATTTAAATTAGTATTATTAGTTATTTTTTAGGTGCCCATTCTATTGTACTCGTAATACAACATTGTGTATATCGCATTGCTAGAGGTTGTTTACCTTTTTTCAGTATTTAGGGGTATTAATACTGGCTGGTTACATGGACGATTATTTTTTCCGCTACTAGTTTGACGTTGTTTGTCAGTTCAATCTTAATGTTTATCATAAGTCATAACAAATTGAACTCGTACCTAATTACAACCTTGTCATTTTGAATATTGAGTTTATTTGCTTACTGCGATTACCTGTCCAATTTGAAGTTTACTGTGACAAAGCTTTAAAGTGTTTTACAGTGACATCTTAGCTGTCTATTGGTAAACCTTATGTCGTTGCAGTAACGTACACAAATAAATAGTCTTATGGTTTATGATGGTAGTTAGCAACTATTTTATTGAGTGTAGAGCTAAAAGTCAAGTAGAGCTGTACAGAAAATTAAAAATTCAATTAAAAAAAAAGTAACGATCAGATTAAAAGATGAATACTCTAGATGAGTTTAAAAAAATAAAAATCAGTTGGGGTGTCTGAGGTTTTGAGTGATACCGGAAACACCGTGTATACACTGTACAAGCGTATACTCGAATTAGAGCCCATTTAGACGGTACGAGAACTCGCATACGAGTTTTATTACATTGCCGTATTTGATGGCTGTGCCAAATTGTATGTACCCTCAACAGTCCGCAATGTAACTAAAATCGCATGCGAGTTGTGTCTCCGTTAATTTATTTAACCCATACCCACCCCAAACCCCAATTGAACCCATATCCCAAAGTACGACACCCACGGGAGGAAAGGGGATGGAGAATTTCTTAGCCTGTCGCGTACGACACAAGCACAGCACGCCTCGAAGCCAAGCAAGCTTCGTAAGGCACAAATTTTCTCCATATCAAACTCATAACTTTTAACCAGGGGGGGGGGCCGGGAGAGCCAAGTGGGTATGGCCGACTCCCATGGCACGGACTGACCCCCAAAGTTTCTGTAACACGGTTGTAAACCTACGTTGCAAGGTGGGTGGAATTGGAATAAGTAGGTACTTACAAATTTTCCACAGATAGTCACGAGCAGAATCTACTCGTAGTAACAACATTATTACCTGCACAATCACAGCGATTAATTTTTATCTCGTAATAATCGAAAACATATAAATTATCGTCATTATCTTCATGGTGTGTTGCTGAGCCTCGTTATAGTTACATGGACATAAGTGGACGGTCAAGTGTTTATCACGAATGCTAATACATTGACGTCATGAAGTAACTATTGCTGAAAAACACTTTATGCCTATTTTGTAGGCAGGCATACTCGTTTGGCTTGTACAGTGACAGACCATAACGGTAGCACACACACTACTTGAATAAACTTTTTCTACTCCCGTACTGTTATTCGTGAGGGACAAGGTCGTGCATAGAACTTTAAAACCCTACATAAAAGATGTCAGGACAAGTCTATCTAGTCTATACCCTGAAAACATTTCGTAGCAGTAGCACGATATAGCTGTTACAGTTCAGTAAATACATTGCTACCAACTTAACAAACCAATTCGCAGAGTCGAGACTCCTTCGTTTTCTGCTGCGTTCATTGGCGACGCGACGAATCGCATTCAAATGTATGAGAACTCGATTCAACTCGGCTCGATTCGTCTTAGTGGCCAGGCTTCAAAGAACCATACCATAGACAGTTTTATTTTCATGTTTGCACTCGAACTGCATATTCAAAATGGTAGGCGGTCCACTAGATAACTAAGATGACTGAAAGTAGGTATTTGTTGATTTATAATTTTCTTTCAAAATAAGTGCTTGGTCGTAGAAAAAGTATTGTATGCAACGGTGTTTAACTGAGTCAAAAAATGCTCGTGGCGTTTTTATTAACAATTTTCGGCTTCGCCTCAAATTGTTACCCACGCCACTCACCTTTTTTGACCTCTTTTAACCACCAGTTGCATAAAATACTATTATCGCATCGGTGCGTCCCAATCGCACTTACATTACAAATAGTGCGAAAATGACGGCCTGACGTTAAAATATCGTTTATCACGCGACCGTGATTGTCTGCCAAGACCGTCTATACCTAATAATATTACCTACCAGTGGCGGCTGGTGAAAATTTCTGCTAGGCAACACTGAGCAAAAAGAAACCTACCTTAACAATACTTAGGTACTTTACTAGTAATCAATTTTAGGTAAGCCGGTGCATGGGAGTCGGCTTGTATGGACCAGCCGCTGCTGCTACTTACTTATGTAATCTGTCTCTCAGAGTTGTAACGCACCGAGAATATCTTAAAACGAATGTAAGGCTCCGCCTTTATACTGACCTGGCAAAAAAAACTGAGAGACTGCGTCAACCTAACAGGAATGCGTGATTATTGTGGACATAGCGCTTACCAAGGTCCCCGATGGAATACTAATGGTTCACACAAAGAAGGTGAACGGACAATGGTACAGGCGAGAAGTCAAGTCCAAAGTCCTATGTTTTAATTTTTCTTGGCTATCAAACATGGCTAAGAACACTCCCGACTAATTCAGCTTTTAAACAAAAAAAAAACTAAATCGGTCCATCCGATGCCACATACACACACACACACACAGATAGACAGACAGACAGACAGAGACACGTCAAAGTTTTAATACCCCGTCGTTTTTTCTAAATAAATTAAATCCGAGTAGGTACGCTTTATACATACAGTGAAACCTCTAAATTCCCAAGGGGCTAGTCCATCTGGTGTCAATAAATCAGGTCTTTCATACAAGATTGTTAACAAATTATCAAATTAACAATAAATAGTAATAAGTACTATCCTGTTTTAAAGTACCCGTGTACCTACAAAAAAACGTACATATGTATTCGAAAAAATGTACATATGTAAAAAAAACTATTAAAAAATCGATTCCAGTTGCATCAACCACATTTGACAGACACATCATCGTCACGCAGCAGACGTCTATGGAACTTCCCATACAATAAAATTTAACGAACGCTTTAACTGTGACAGATGGTTTGATGCAACTAGTCCTTAGAGTAATCAAAAGTTCACAGTCTATTGTAAAAGATCCTCGAATCAATAAGTTCCAAGAACCAAGCTCATTAAAGCCATTAGTGCAATGATCCCGTCGTTAGCGCAAATTGCACGTCATTTACGGGTCCTTAATTACAGGCTTAGGATTATACAACTATTCAGGAATAGCCGCCGCTGCAGAGTAAATAACTAGTATAACTTCACCCCTAGCCTAGACTCCTTAGAGACGTACCTAATTCAAATTTGAACAGTTCAGTTTAAAGTCAGTAGAGTCTACTGAGTCATGAATCAAGTCCTATTTGGCAGTGCGCGTGGCAAATCAAGACTTTTCTAGAATATTTAGGTATTGACTTGAATAATTTTCATGTGACTCAATTCCAATGTCCTATCTACAAGAAAAATTGGAGTAACTATATGCTAGACGTTTCTAGAATATGTTTGAGCCCTTGCGTTGTTCTGGCATTTGCTACGGCTCCTGGATACCTGGAATCCGCTTTGTTAACAAAATAGTATCAAAATAAAATAGTATCACTTTCAGATGTTTCAAGTCAAGTGAACCTGTGTCAATATATGAAAGAGGCGCGTTCCTATTCAGCACACATTCTAAGCTCGTGTAGGTGAACGCGTACCATGCTTGTATGAGTGAGATATTACAGGTCGACTGTAACTGTGAGGTAACCGAGAGGGGGTGGGCGGCACTTTCAGCGGGGAGCGGAAGTGACCGTACTGTACGATAGTACTCTTTATTATACGGTGCCATGGTAGTGGCTCAGTTTCAAAGTTCATATTCCACTGGACCACTCTACATATACCAACCATAAATAATCTCTTTAATGAATTCTCCATTTGGCTTGGCGCCGGCAAACTGGATTTCAGTTTTACGGTCTAGGCTGAGATTATCCAAGAAAGTTAATACAAGCTGCTTATTTGTATATAATTAGTCTTCCGTTTTAATAAAAATAATGTGGACAGATAGATACAGAAGTGTTTGAAATATACTCTGCTACCGCTGCATCCTTCATTGGTTGTGTAACTCAGTTACTCACTTTCACTGATGGTGATGAGTTCTTTGGCAGTCAGTTTGTTAGTGTTACAAAGTTCTAGGGTTCATTTGTGCCCCTATTTGTATACCCGATAAACTCATGATATTATTTTTTGCGTAATTTACATACAGGGTGGCATAAAAGGGCCAGTCATACGAAACTTTGCATAGCACTTTATCAAATCCTAATGTAACACTTCTTCATTGTTTGTAACATTTTCATGTGATGTTGAATAAATATTTTCTATGTCTATGTCTATGTCTAGTGACTTTTACCGCGATTTCAGCATTGGTACCTCATCATAAAAGTTGCTCATTATTACCTCAAAAGCCACTATGCAAACTATGGCTGGTCCTTTTTATTTCATCCTGTATATTAGATATATACATATATGCAAATACCCTATTAGACTGACTACGTTAAAATGGCCACCTAGTATGTAGAATTTGCGATGAAAACTTTAATGTGCATGATTGTACCCGTCATTAGTCAGCTCAATTTGCGCAGACGCAGACTCTTGGCGCCGGCGCCGCGGATCCATCGATCAGCAGGCGAAAGTAACCCGTTAATAAAATTACATACATACGTTATTTATTTATTTCAAATACGTTACACAGAGCTTCAGTAAAAACTAAAAATACTTACGGAATAAAAATACAAAAGTAAGAAAAGAAAGAAACACAACCATAGTTGAAATAGTCTAGGTCGTTAAAAAAATATATGACGATTCAAGCATACCGTACTACAACAAATTGACACCTATAGGCTACTTGACCCTTTTTTAAAGTCTGTCTTATGATGGTCTTATGATTAAGTACTGTCCAATTAACCTAAATAAAATATTACCATATTTTATTATGACCTAAAAACAGCAAAAATATTTTTAAGTATACTTTTACGTAATCTGACGAAAACAACACAGTCATGTTAATCTGTAGATCATCTGTGCATTAGGTCATTCTATTCGAAAACATTTTCTCACTTTTGAATATGAGGCATAAAGTTCATTATGTCAGTGATTGTTTTGTCATGAAGTAAGTTCGAATTCGATGTCGTCACTACATCGCTGACAGCGTTTTCGGTGGCCAAAATAAATAAAAAATTGCACACATTTTTAATTGAAAATACGTAGTTAACGTAGTCATCATACACTTTTAATACCCAAAATCTATAAATATTGTTTTTTTTTTTGTGACAAATACTACAGAAGACAGTCATTTATTGTGCTAAATTCGATATGAGTCTAGCAGCAGCGGCTGATCCATACAAGCCGGTTCCCACAGGCTTGCCTAAAATTGATTAGGTACTAGTAAAGTACCTAACATACATTTAGGTTTCTTGCAATGTGTTGCCTAGCAGAAATTTTCACCAGCCGCCACTGGAGTCTAGTAGCTTCTTTTCCTATTGCTTGAAACAATTGAAAGCTAATAATACAAGGTACACATTACAAGGGCAATACGGTTAAGATTTTAAGGAAAATGCTGTTCACATAACTTTCCTCATAATCCCATTTATTATTACACGCATATTTTTATTATCGGTTCCCTGAACTGCGGTTTTCCTCAAACACTGGTTGGTGACTAACAGAGGTGTGTTCGTGTGACCTCTAGGGCTGCCAGGGTCCTGACTATCGATACCCATACTTGAATTATTTAAAAAAATACTAAAGTGTCAATAAAAAACCACTAAACGTAAGGTAATATCATCTCGACAGATAATAATAAAACGATGAATAGGTACCTATTTAATAGTGGGCTATATTATCTGGCAAGTATGCGTTTACGCATGGGACTGCTATTCTAGTTAATAAAATTTCAAATATTAAACGACATAAAATCTAATATGATTATCGATTGACAAATGAAATTTTATTGTAGATGTGAATTTGCAGACAGCGTTAGTGTAGAATATTACTTATGTGCGGCATGCGATTATACTGGGCTTATAACATATACCTTCGAGAAAAAAAATAGTTGGGACTCTTCTTGGTATGAGCCAAGGTCCTTTTTTATTTAAAGGGCTTCCAAGAAGGCTTCGATGAGTTACAAGGACTTTGGCATACCGAATGTTGATTAGAATTTCAAAATGATTACTTATGTGTTTATTTGTGTCGCAGGGTCACATAAAAACATCTTCGCCATTCTTCACGCACGCAAATGAACTTCTACCTGAAATGACTCATTGCATTCATGAATATGTAATTTAAATTCATGTCGGTAATTCATAAAAAATAGACAGTGAAAAAGTACGTCACTAAACTTTAAAATGAACGGTAAAAAATAAAAAATCTGCCGTGTCATAACAGTTCAATCACAACTCAAATTCCGTACCTACTCACTCAATCATTCTCATAATTCATACTCATTTGAATTGATATCCTGTGGCTGAATTGTATCAACCCAGTCCATTCAAATATCTTACTGTCCAAGCAACAAGATTGCATTTTCAATAACAGGGTCAGATGCCTACCTTAATCATAATCAGATATCAGGGGGGTTACCATGAAGTGCTAAAGACGATCAGTTTGGGTCGAGAGAAGGGGACACAGGCCACAGCTATACCAGTTATATAGCTCCGTCCCTGTCTCTCAACCTAAACTCAACGGTTTTAGCACTTCATGGTAACCGCCCTGATCTCAAGATTCGAGAGGCGCCTTTAAACTACAGGGTGAATGTACCACGAGTCGCTGACCAGAAAAAAGACGATGCATTTAGCTCGGTCGCATGACTAAACAATCACCTAACCGTCTGGACCTGTTTATGTGACGTGTTTAACAAAAAGTTAGTTATTCATAAGGGCAACTTTAAATTTGCGAAGGAATACCTAAGAACTGGTGAATCTTGATCTCACGGCCGCTGGACCGTAATTTTTCCACTTTCAGTGCTATTTTAAGTTTCATAGCACGTTCACACGCATACATGCGTAAAATGTAAAAAAAATACGATCAATTTGTAAGCGCAATATACCTTAAAACCATTACACTCTCTTTTTAACAACGGTTTCCACACGCAAAAAGTGTCTAACGACAAACTATTTGTTACAGAATGGCCTGCTATCCTCCCTGCCCTACCTGGGCAAATATCTATGCGCGCTCGCTTCATCCGTGCTGGCAGACAGTCTTCGCCGAAGCGGCAGGCTATCCACAACATCAGCCAGGAAGCTGTTCACCGGCTTCGCTGTTGGACTACCCGGTAAGATGGAAACTTCCAGAACGGCCTGCTACACACTACCCTACCTCGGCAAATCTCTACGCGCGCTCGCTTCATCTGTGCTGGCAGACAGCCTTCGCCAAAGCGGCAGGCTATCCACAACATCAGCTAGGAAGCTGTTCACCGGCTTCGCTGTTGGACTACCTGGTAAGATGGAAACTTCCAGAATGGCCTGCTACGTACTACCCTACCTGGGCAAATATCTATGCGCGCTCGCTTCATCCGTGCTGGCAGACAGCCTTCGCCGAAGCGGCAGGCTATCCACAACATCAGCTAGGAAGCTATTTACATCAGGTTTCGCAGTTGGACTACCCGGTAAGATGGAAACTTCCAGAATGGCCTGCTACGTACTACCCTACCTGGGCAAATATCTATGCGCGCTTCGCCGAAGCGGCAGGCTATCTATCTACCACATCAGCTAGGAAGCTGTTAAGAAGAAACTGTTTTTTTCTACAACCATAACAAATTAACAATCAATCCCTGAAGCCAGCAACGACAGTGCAAACCCCTCCACTGGTTATTTTATTAAGATTACCATACGAAGCACGATGACTTGATGAAAGACTTTTAGCTACGCGCAGGCAATCTGAATTGATCCTTGGCACAAAACTGCTTTATTGCTTGAAATGTGTTCGAAAATTACTAAATGACTGATACATGAAACGGTCAGTTGCACCTATTTTTTATCACTCATCATTGAAGCATTCACTAAATTGTCCATGTGTTTTTTCAGGGGTCCTAATGGTTGCCCAAGCTTTCTTCGGCCACGACCGAGTATGGTCAGTTGCCATCTTCACCATCGCTCTCACCATCAACGGAGCGGTGACCGCCGGTTATCTCGGGAATGGGCTTGACATCGCTCCAAACTTCAGTGGTGAGTACATTATACTGTGACACGAGTCACGATCCAATATTTACCAGGAGTGTGAATGGTACAAGAGTGTTCTTCGGCCACGACCGAGTATGGTCAGTGGCCAGCTCCACCATCGCTCTCATCATCAACGGAGCTGTGACGCCGGTTATCTCAGAAATGGGTTTGACATCGCTCCCAACTTTAGTGGTCAGTATTTACCATGTCTATAAGCAAAGACCTATATAACTTCGTAAAGACCGATAAAGTCTAAGAAAAAAACGTACCCCAAAACCATACAGAAAAAGGTACGGTGAGCTAGATGGCGATACACCTTTGGGGTACGCTCGGCTAGATGGCGCTAATATTAATATTTGACATTTTAAAACATATCAAGCAAAGAATATGGGCCAAATTGTCAAAACTGAGGTTCAAAAGTTTTAAGCTTGTGTCGAGAGATGGCAGTCTATGCACTGTGATTACATATTTTACTTTGACAGTCATTCTCTATAATACTCGATCCTCTTTGCTATAAGTTAGTGTGTAGGACGGAGTAGAAGAGACATCATATTATGCTGTCAAGCAGGCTGATGTGCTGTGAATTTTAGCTACAGCGCTCATTTTCGGTACGTGTTCAGTCAATTCTAGACTAAGTTTGCCTGTTTGTCAAGACCTTTAAGATTTCGTTGTTTTTACAGGAACCATTTTCGGGATGGCGAACACGTTGTCATCCCTCGGAGGATGGCTGTCTACCTTCATGGTCGGAGAACTTACCAAAGAACATGTAAGTACACATACACAATCATTTTTTAAATGTATCTAGGTACTTAATTAATACTTTTTCCAAAAAGTCCGATCAGATTTTTAGGTGCGGTTAAAAAACCGTCCATCGTTTAAAACTTATTCTTTAGGATTTGCCAATTTCTTTATGCTTGTCGCATTGTCATATCATTTGTATTAGTGCTCATGGGTTTGCGCTATTTACGTTGGCAGTAATGAGAGCTGGGAAGTACTAAAGCGTCGGGGTAGGTATAACTATTTTACCCGATTCAGCATTTCCGATATACAGGATATTAGCACGTTTTATTTTTTCCTTACGTTTTATAAATGAAATGTCCAATATCTCAAAACCATGACATCTTCATTAAGGTAAAATTTGCTTAATATGATAGCTAATGATATGTCCTATCACCTCTTTTAATTTTGGCGTTGGTTTACGGGACACCAGGTATAATATGACGATGAAGGGTCTCATATTATGTTATTTCTTCCACAGAACACGTACGCGCAATGGCAGATAGTATTCTTCATCCTCGCGGGCGTGTACGTAGTAGGTGCTCTCAGTTTCATCATTTTTGGCTCCGGAGAGCTCCAGCCCTGGAACGCGCGCCAGCAAATAAAGGAGCAGGAACCTCTGAATGATACGGAGAAAGCTGAGAAAGCGTGAGGCGTAAATTCTTATTAAAAAAAAAAAGTTGTATATCTCACACACTGAAATGATAGTCCAATTGGTCAATTTACTGTATTTTGGTCCAATTTTGTGAGTCGTTTTCGCATTTGGGATGTGAAACAAATCAGGTTTTTTAGCGAGACAGTGGTTGCAGTGAATCCGAAACTTGAAATCATCTAAGACGGGCGCATTAATGATTAGGTCTGAACCTGGTTTTGGAAGTCGATTTATCAGCAAGGAACACTAAAAACCACTTATTATTAGTAAATGCAACTCTTTTATATTTGCAAAAATAATACTTACCTTAATTTCCAATTGTATCTTGGTTTTAGTAATTCATAGACCACTTTTTCGCTAAGACACTTAATGGCATTAAAGGGATTATTTTTGAAATCAATAATTTAATCAAAAAAGTTACATTCATGTTAATACTTTACATTTTATTAGTCTGAATACTTTTTTTGCAATTACGTAGTTTACTTCAAACTTTTAACAAAATAAAAAATAGTCCTATTAAATAACTCATTATTTACTATGTTAGCAATCATTTTATATGTGTTTTTGTAATAATCTCTTTAATTCTAAAGCTTAAAAGAATCGTTTAAAGTGAAGTTTTGTTTTAACACTTTTAGAACGGGAATTCTCTTTAAACGTATTCAAATTTTGATTATATTTTGTCAAATCAAAATATTCGATCGATTAAAATCAAGCGTAAGAAAATGTTCTCACCATTACAAAAATGGCCATTGAACCATTGATTGCAAAGATGGTAGCAACATTTTCTGAGCTGAATGAGAAAAAAGGAAAAACTCAAAAAAAGGCTGTTAAGTATAAGAATGTGATGTATTTATTTACTTCCCGGCTAGCGCGGTGAACTACGCATGCTTAGTCCTTTATGCGACCAACACACTGTCAATATTACTGTCAATATTTATTGCAAAATAGGCACTGAAAAATACCTACTCCTTAAATTACATGGTCCATAGTTTTTTAAGATGAACTCGATTTAAAAAAAAAAGTCTTAAGTAACTACTGGGCCAAATAAAAACATCGATCCATCTTACTTATAGTATAATACTATTCTAAATTACATTTAACTTGTGATCTAGCATGAACAGTTGAAGACTATTTTTTTTTCGAAGTGTTTGGTCGCTTAGAGGACATTCGTTCATATGGAACCCGACTCATTGTAAAAATGATTATTTAAATAGTTAGCTAAGGCACGAACAAGTAGTATACATATTTGCCCTAATACGCATTACCCTATTCGATGTATCATGGTAAAAAAAGTACTAAAGTCGTAGAAGTTAGAATTTTCTTTAAACTATAGACATCATTTGGCGTGAAAAATTGTTCAAATATTGAAAACCTACAACCATTACATTTCGTCACTACTTTGAAAAGAAAAAGTATCTTCAATCAATGAAAAGACAAGTGTAGTAACTACGTATAAGATACTTTGAGTATAATCGAGTTCATAAATATGTGTACATTTCTTCACCTTAACTCTATGCAAGGTAGGTGCGTTACGTTGCGTACCTACCTTGGTGGTATAAAGGTATGTTACGTATTTATAAACTCGACCTAGCATTATACGAGATTTTTCAAAGTAGTGACGATTTGCAATACTTGTCAAGAGTCTATGAAATAAAACTTAATTTTTCATGATATATCGTATATTAGTAGGTTTTGCAAACTTAGTTCTGTAATAGCAGTTTTCTATTTTTAACTGATTTAATTTTGACACGTCAAAATGAACTGATAGGTTAAAAGGAAGCTGTGGGGACCAAACGGGGCGAACTATGTGCTTGCGTACGGATAATAAGTATTTTGTATATTAACTATTATTTATTTAGCTGCATCCTGTAAGTTCATAGTTAATGTGGTGTAACTGAGCTTGCTAGCATTTATATGTGTTATTTAAACATAGAAAAATTATGTGAAATATTATTTTTTACAGAACGTTTGTCAATGTTATTTGTGGAACTTTTTATTTCACACTAGTTTGGCATTCTAAAGCTCGAATATATATGCAATTATTCGAAATAATTATTGATAACAGCCCGACAAAAAAGTTAAAATTAAAAAGCGTAACATCACAGTGTCGTAACTCTTTTGGAAAGGACCTACGATGTTGCCATTTTTTAATTTCCACTTTTTTTGTCAGGCTGTACTCATCTTGCAAAATTTTCTCTCTCTTGAATTTTTAATCTTATTAGTTATGTAGAAAACGAGCAACAAATGTTTTACCAATGCAAAAAGCACCGTTGGTCGTTTTCTACAGAACCACGGTAATTTCTCTTCAGCAAGCAAGCCCCCAGTTACACTGTCCATAGACAAGTCTCGTTACTTTTACCGTAAGACGTAGATTTAAGATTAAGCCATGTTTGAACTAGCTTTATTACAAGGGAAGATGCATTGCGTTTGCATTTCTACAGCTGTGATAAAGAGGTTTGTCTATGGCATATTTTTTCTCTAGAATATTCTATATTGAGGGTGGAGGTAAGGAGAACATTGTAAGAAAAAAGTGACCGTCAAATATGTTCAATAGGTGGCTTCACAGTATCTAGAATAATGATGACATGACAGTGTGCTTCACTCTGTCAATAACTAAGTTCATTTCTGGCTTTCCACCTGAGAACTTTATGTTTTATCTGCAATAATAATCATTTATCGTATTTGAAGCATAAGTTTTCCTATGTTAGTGGACTCTGGAGACATTTAGAACTGTTATTTATATTCCATTTGCAACTTTTCTTATTTAAGACGTATTTCTCCTTACTTCTACCTTCCATAATTTTGTGCGGTCTCTACTATGAACGGACTGTTTAATCGGTTTTGTGACGGCTACAAGCAGTTCCTAAATTACGAACAGTATTTGGATATGGTTTAGTCGAATTTTATTTTTCGAATGTCTTCTCCATAGACAAGATTCATCCTTCCAACTGTTGCAGGGTAAATAAATCCATAGAGTACATTAAACACAAAATAGTTTTAATAGTAGGTATTTTATATTTTGTCTATGGAGATATGTAGTTGTTTTTAATTTTAAGAATTTCTCTTTTGTAACTAATTTAATAGTTTGTATTTGTAAAAACTCGTTTGAATTTTGTTTTAAGATATAATACTGAATCGTACCATTTTTAAACATATACATTTCATCCAGTTTTATGGACATTTTTAACAATTTTAATATTTACATATTCCTAACATTTTCAAATGTTGTAGGAAATTAGTATTTATATAAAATTCCATTTCTTATTATTTTATTCGAATATGACATGAATGTTTGGCAATAATTCAATATGTATTATTGTATGTTTGTATGTCTGTGACGACTTCGGTTGAATGAGCACGCTGCAAGTATTTATCATATTAGTGCATGTGGAAGATTCTGAATACTTATTGTTTTGTCTTTTATGACAGCTATGTAATGTCAGCCAGTTTATTTGAAAATAAAAGTTCATATAAAATGATGATTTTAATTTTTTCCCAAGTGGGTACTTAACCCTACTTCCATAAAGAAATCCAGTACAAATAAAGGTTTGCAAGTGATTCTAAGACCTGTAAATGTCTATATAGTTAACACGTGTATTCTGAATAGTAAACTTTATTATATGTATGTAAGCAGTGAGTATGTGGGGCCACTTGACAATGACCGTGTTGCAATTTTTTTTTGTAATGTTAAGTAAATACTCAACATTACGTAGAAATCTACGTAAAGTTCTAATACAAATAACGATTACCTACTTTCATTCCTTTTCAAGCTTAATTGTAGAGGTACAAATAAAACATCGTATGAGTAACTTAGAATAGTTTATTGAAGAAACATTACAAGTAGCACAGCCTAGCTGTCCCTACGAAGCGCTCCCGCTATCTTACAAGGCAAGGTGACATCCCGCTCGCTCCAACCATAACACTTGACGAACTTTTACTATTAAAATAATGAAATAAACAATATTCTTCACGAAATGTTATTTTTCAGTACAGATGGTGGTTTTTTTACGCACTAGTGCGAGAAGTGGTTCATTATATGCCAGGTCGAAACTTCGAAGGCTCATCTGTACTGAAAAACGTCGTACGATACACGTGCGAAAAGGAAATTCGTAACTCGTGTCGATTTAAAACACTCCCTTCGGTCGTGTTTTAATTTATCGCCACTCGTTTCGAACTTCCTTTTTTACGCACTCGTATCGAAATAGCGAGTAGCTACTATTGGGCATTTAGATAAAAGTAAAAAATGAAAATATAGCCTCATGAGCATGTACATCTGGTATGTGTCGATTTCCAGGATAAAGTCCCATTTTGTCGCCGACAATAAGGACGAATTGTCATGTTTTTCGTATCGACATACAACGAAATCTATTCTTTATAGTAAGCCTTTGATGAGACCGGCATATGTTAGAATTTACATACATTTTAAATCAAAACAAAATATTGAAAAAATTACCTACCCTACGCTAAAAGAGTACGAAACAGAATAGAGGATTGGTAAGTAGACCGAGATGTTCAAAATAAAATCTCTATTGTTTATAAAGCGAACCCGTATTACGTAATTTTGAACATTAACATTTCGCTTTTGTAAGTAAAATAAATTAACAGGTGTAGGTACCAATGCATTTCAAACCCACGTAGGTAACGATTTATGTTGGCGACTATAGGTACTTAAAGTAACAGAGAAGAGTAGTGGTTGGAGCGACCTCTAATGAATCAATAATAAAAACGTGACATTTACACTCGTCTTATCTTATCACAGGTTTCTCTATCATAAGTGCAGTTTTGCGACAATCTTCTTGGTTAAGCGTTTTCATAAAGGATTTAGTTTCCCTTTGCAACTTTGTTACACTCTATTATATGTATTAGGTATCAATTGCTAAAACCAAGACGATAGTCTCAAACTGTCAGTGACAAAGCAAAATTTACGTCTTTACGCTTTTGCTACTCCGCAACTTATTAAAACAAACCTTGTGAATATTCACTCAAAAATGTGAGTGTGCACGGGAAAACGTCCCACTGTCGAATGCTATAAAGCCGCTTTGACAGTTTATTCATATAAAGATACAAGTAAATCTCGCCTTAATGGTAACCGACAAAGTGGGACGTTTACTAAACACACTCACAAATAAATCAACTACTAGGTTGTCAATATGCATGAATTTTTTTAATAGATATTCTTCTTCATTATAGAAATATCATTTCTTGCAAACTTTTACGCACAGATTGGTAAAGTAGGAAACATAGTGAATTTAAGATATCGAATGTAAGGGATAAGGAAATCCATATAATTCCGACTGAACATTATCATTTGATGCATATTGGTAACGCTACAACGCGATTGGTGGATAAGTTCGCATCACGCACGCGATTGGTCGCAGACTGCACGCTTGGCTCGCTTGCGTTACTGACACCATTTTTGTAACATTTTTTAAATTTAATTGTTGTGTTGCGGAGAACAAAAGACATAGACGTTAACAAACAATCCGATACTCAAGCTCAAAACATGAACAGTGAACATTGTCGTATTTTTTCAATAAATATCACATGAATGAGTGCATTTAATACTAATATAATTTTATATATGCAGTTGTATGTAAAACTGTTCAAATACTATGATATCGTTATGGATTCATTTATAAACCTTTTCGATTATCTCAACTATACAGGATGACTTTAAAAAACGCATTTAAAACTGAGTCAACTTGAATTCTTATTTCTTTCCTCCATGTCTATTTTTTTAATTTTAAAGCATTCTAAGTCTACGTCTACGCGTTGAGCAAGACTATGCTTTACCGACACCTCACTACTTTAAAAAATCACTTATTTAGACAGTTTCACATACAAAGCACCTAGCTATGATTATCTATTAGTTACACACTAAATAATACCAACAGCACTGAGTTCGATCCTTAAATATAGCGTTTTGTACTAAGCCTTCCTCCTCTATTCATAGTTGTTCTAGATTTTTATAACATTATTATAATAAAGTATATTAGATTCCCAACTTAAAAAAATACTACATAGGCCCACTTGCACCAACCACTTAACTCAGGGTTAGTGGGCTGTCATCTGTCAAATTCCATATAAAATGGTGGGTTAAACTTCGGGTTAACCCTCCATTTACGTTGGTGCAAGTGGCCCTTAGAATAATGTGAAAAAAAAACACTGGTTAAATGCTTCGATCAACTTAATGCAAAAATTAAAAGAAAAACTGAAAGGAGCCGTTCCTATGAGGAAAGTAAAATAATCAAGTTATCATTGTCAATATAATAATCTAATATTATTTTGAGTCCATTAACTTCAAGTAGGCCACCTAAAATATATAATGTTACAGAAATCTAGTCCTTATTAAGCTATATTGGAGTGTTAAAAATTGAAAACAAGTTGAAGTTTGGATTAAACTTTATATAAAATTCATATTAATAAAACTTTATAGTACAACGTGAATGAGAGTTCGCTTGAAGCGAAGAGTAAGCTTAAAAGGGATTGATTTTTAAAATATGACTTATGTGTGACTACAAAAAATATTGCGACAATTATAAGTCTTCATGATTGTATTGCCAGAATAAGTATAACCTTCCTCGTGTTTGTAAAACACCTCGCTTGTCCTCGGCCGTCAAATATTACTTACTCGATAATTTTTCCGCGTTTTTCGATATAATGTTTGTATAATATGAATGTTAAACTATGGTAATTTAACCCTTTGAACACCACGCAGTTTGATGTGAACTTTTTTTATATACGCTAATAGGAGGCAAACGAGCAGACAGGCGTGATGGTAAGCGATCATTGCCGCCTTGGACACCCGAACCAGAAGGGTTGCAGGTGCGTTGCCGGCCTGTGGCACTGGTCCGACCAATCGAGTAAGCGATGGTGTACACTCTTTTCTTGAAGGTTGGTAGTAAAAGGCTTTTCTGTAGTCACACAGACAGGCCGACAGAAAGTTGGTTACTATATTACAGCGTTACAGACACTAGTCAACAATACAAGCCTTGTTCCCTTCGTTCAACGCAATTCATAAGGAGTTTAATGTAACAGTCACCTTCCACGAGCCCACAATGTAGGGGAGAAATGGCATCTTTCATAAAGATTCATAGACTTTTAAATATGTAATCCATACTAATCGACACTAAAATTATAAATGGGAAAGTGTGTGTGTCTGTTTATCCGTCTTTCACAGCAAAACGGAGCTACGAATTGACGAGATTCTTTAAGTAGTTCAACTATCTGTTGAAGGGAACATAAGAATAAGATACTTTTGTCTCTTTCTAATCCCCCACATTCCTAAAATGGGGCGAGCAAAGGTTAGTTATTTATACATTCTTAATTTCTTATCTAAAATAGGTAACTTAGCTAACCTAATAGACGAATACCCACTAAAATTAAGACGATGTAATTACTCGTATGATATTTCGTTCGGATTACAACATTTTAATAAACAAACATCATTTTCAACAATATAACGGCCATTTCTCCCCTATTCCAATAAATATTAAGTCTAGAAACAATGAAACAACACCAATTAAATAACAACTTGGTCAATTGACAGACATGATTGCCATACACCTGCCAAACAATCAACATTTGACAGGCGTGATTAAAATAAGATAACAATGGCGGCCTGTCTCATATACCAAGACAAAAAAATAATAAAACATAATATCAACAGTACAATATGCACTAAAAACTAGTTTAAGAAGAAAAATAAGTAAAAGTCGAAGATTTTAGACATTATGAATATTTTTAACCTTATAACTGCTTACAATTTTTCATCGACCGACCGGTAGGACGAAGATTTGTTTTATTTATCATACTTCGGCGAAATGAGCTTGATATTGTATGTCTTTTATATCGGAGTAAGTGCGTTTTCACATTATCCTATCCGATATCATTACAGGCGCCGTCTTGGATTTTTTCCATTGAAATCCTTCCGACGTCCGATATCGGATCTGTACTAAGGCGATTAAAGGGTTAAAATATGATTTTTCTTGTGTTGTGCGACCACGCTAACTTTGCAATACGTACCATGTACTCGTACCTTTTATCGATAACTTTTATTCAACATTTTTTTATTATTCCTTACGATACAAACAGAGACAGGCCGTTAAAATAACATAGTATAATTAGAAAATTTGTAACTCCTAATTGACATAATTAATATTGATAAGTGACAATTGTTTTGGTATAATTTGTACCATAGTTGACATTAACGCATATAACATGAGAAAATAACTAAAAATATGTACACAGGTGAATGAGATACATTTTAAGTTTACTTGATGATTTTAAAATATTGAAATACACCTTATCTGATTATTATTGCGTTAAATCGGAAACATAATATCAAAATATTTCTTTGGTCATTTCAGATTCAATCAAAATTTTTGACATTTACCTATAACTTTTTGGACGAAAGGTAAAGTCTACCTAATCTAGTCAAATAGGTACTGACGGCCAAAGTGCCACAAAAATATCGGAAATCATAAGTTTTAGGTTACAGGTCAACTTACAAGAGCAAATTTTAAATTATGTAAGTGTGGGACAGACTAACCAATAAAATCGACAGCTATTGTATATTGATACAGGATAGCCAGGATATCGAAAAGCTAATTCATTCACTAGGCTTAGAATAAATTTAAAAGTGGAAAATGTCTGCCTTGGGTGAGACTTGAACTCACGGCCTCTGGATAGATACTCCAGCGCTCTGCCAACTGAGCAACCAAGACGCGAAAGCGAAATTTTCCACTACTAAGGTCAATGGGACCCGTAGCGACGTCTACCCTAAGAGTGTTAAACTTCTTAAACGGCAACCGGAGTTCCAAGTCATATTGGAAATTCACCAGTTACGATGCGCTAATGCTAAATTTTAACTTCCGATTAGCAGAAACGTCTGCAATCGATGCCACTAGGCTTAGAATAAATTTAAAAGTGGAAAAATGTCTGCCTTGGGTGAGACTTGAACTCACGGCCTCTGGATTCATAATTCATTCACGTCATCAATCATCATAAGGTGACAGATGTAGTGCGAAAAGATTTGCCTTCGTATTGTTACAGAAACGTACGAACGTGTCATGCTATTTCAGTCAGTCTCAGTACAAGATGTACTGCCACTGTCTGAACTAGCATGACAAATATGAACGTTTCCGAAAAAATACGAAAGAAAACCTTTTCATACTACAGCTCTAACTTTTGAATTTACTCCCGATGACACTGATGATACATAGAAGATATTTGATACATAGATGTTCTTTGACAACCTATTTCTATGGGCACGTCATATTGCACGAAACCTTATATGTGAGTGTGCGCGGGAAAACGTCCCACTTTGTCGATTGCTATAAAGCCGCTTTGTCAGTTCATTCATGTAAAGATACAAGTAAATCTCGCCTTAATGGTAATCGACAAAGTGGGGCGTTTTACTAACACACTCACATATCGTCACTACTTTGAAAAAATCTCGTATCTCACGCTGCTCCTCAAAGTTAGAACGCAGTAAGTCTACATGCATTCCATACATACTTATTACAATTTTCTTTTCAATGACAGACGAAGATACAAGTTTTTTTAAAAGTAGTGACGATATTTGGCTGTAGCTGCGCGCGTCAAGTGACGTCTTTAACATTCAAAAGGTTAACCCTTAAATGCATAGTGATGTATATATGCATCATGCATTTTTGACTCTATTGACAGCATGTCAAAATTCAAATTTAAATAAATCTTTGTCAAGGTCATGTATTTAAGGGTTAAAATACTTTTTTAAAATTGAAATTGAATCTGAAACAACTATAACGGACTACAAGCACCAGATCCTTGTTCCATACCAACCGTACGTTAAACACTAACTGCGTCACTAGTGATTGTGCAAAACAATGTTCGTGATTGTGGTACAAGCTTATTTGCAATTGTGCGTGTTAGAATAAATACTGCAGTTTTTGTAATTTTGACTACAACTTCAATACGATTACATGTATCTACATTTCTATTTGCCAGTCGCTTTTCGGTGAAAGAAAACGTCGTGAGAAAACCGGACTAATCCCAATATCCCAATAAGGCCTAGTTACGCTTTCGGGTTGGAAGGTCAGATGGCAGGCAGATTCGTAAAACTAGTGCCAAATCTTGGGATTAGTTGTCAAGGCTGACCCCAGGCTTCCACGAGCCGTGGCAAATGCCGGGATAACGCAAGGAGGTTAATGATGTATCTATATTTATATTTAAATCAACCATATTGAAAATATTGAAATAGTGGACATGTGGACTTCATCATTGATTTTTTTTTATGATACTTATAGGCAGCAAACGAGCTGACGAGCCGCCTGATGGGAAGCAGTCATCGTGGCCCATGGAAATAAGCAGCATTAGGGGAGCCACTTGGTTATCATAACAAGTATAAAACAACAAATACCGTCTCCGTGCCGTCGTGGGTAAAAAAATAAAATGTCGCTGGTGTCAAGAGATTGTATTACCTACATTATTAGAATAATTAAATCCTTTTCAAATACGGCGGCAATAAATATAAATAAAATAAATAAATAAATATTGGGGACACCTTACACAGATCAACTTAGCCCCAAACTAAGCAAAGCTTGTACTATGGGTGCTAAGCGACGATATACATACTTAAATAGATAAATACATACTTATATACATAGAAAACATCCATGACTCAGGAACAAATATCTGTGCTCATCACACAAATAAATGACCTTACCGGGATTCGAACCCAGGACCGCGGCTTAGCAGGCACCGACTGAGCCAGACCGGTCGTCAAAGGTTTATATTCAAAACTACAGAAATGTTATTTGACACTAAATAAAATAACTAAGGTTACTAAGTGTACTGTCCGTTAATTACTTCTGTTAAAAATCTCTATAATGTAATAAGATTAATAAGAATGGTCACTGCCTTTTTTTAACATTCTACATTTACAATGAAATAACTGAATCCTTGTTTTTCTGCAGTATTTATTCGTTTACGCGTATAATAACTATTTAATATTTATATCACTCTGTAAACACTAAAGTACTCTTAAATACCCGAGGCATATCACGAAGCCAAGTACTATAAACAATTTATATTTATTACTAGTCGACCGACATTTTGTTTTTTTATTGATTTTATTACTATTTTACGCGTCGTTGATTATGAAAATATTATGATATTTAAAATAAAATTGAAATAATTATGAGGTAGTGTTATTTAAATTGGATTAAATCGTGAAATATTTACTAATGAACATGATTTTACAATGAATTATCCCGAGAAAATATACGAAAATAAATAAAGACATTATTTAATACATACAATCAATAAAATTAACCTTTTTTAAAAGCATACCATACTCGTAGAGATGTGTTGAGCTGCAGCCGTCGGAATAAGGACTGTATGTGGCCTGGCATAGAGTTGAGAATGGCGCTGCCTTCACTATGGGATTCGTACTGATTGTAATACTTTACTGGCCTGTAAATAATAGATATTTGTTATACAAGGGTGCAAAGTTGTATTTTAACGCCGAGTGTGGAATTGAAAAACGAGCAAGTGAAAGGATTCTATAGTTGAACCACGAGCGAAGCGAGTGGTTCGAGAATAGAATCCTGAACTTGCGAGTTTTCTTGCACCCGAGTGTAACACAAAACTTTTCCCCTCACTATAGCGAGGAAACTACAACGCAAAAAATGCGTTTATCACTGCTTCCAGTAGTTCCACAGGTGGTAAATCATCTTTATTACTAGATTCACCTACTTTTATCAATTTTAAAGCAGTTAATTTGACTTTATTCAAGGTCAAATTACTTTACGCACTAGTGGATAAAATGCGTTTTTCCCCGTTGGTTTTAAAGGACAAAACACGTGTTTCCGAGCTAGTGAGGGGAAAAATTAATTATTAGTCAATTTAGTCATAAAGAGTAGTCCCTGAGTAGGTCAAAGGCGCCTTAAAGCCTTCAGAGATGTCGAACCATAAATGACAATGTCATTAATGAAAAATGTCAGAAAATGTTGTTTTCCAGCAGAATGACGACAAGCATGGCTGATGTGAAATAAAAGTATACTTTAAAAATATTTTTTTGCGGTTTTGAAGTCATAATATTTTTTTTTGTTCATTAAACAGTAATTCATAATATAAGAGAGACTTTAAAAAAGGGTCAAGTAGCCTATATCTAAGGTCATTTGGAACCAATTCCAATTCTGAAATAATTTGTTAAAAACAAATGAAGTACAAAATATAACTTATTTGTTGTACTTGTGCAACCTAACGGCACGGTGTAAGGCCAGTAATAACTCGTACGTTTGTTAGCCCCACTTGCACCAACCACTTAACCCAGGGTTAGTGGGCTGTCATCTGTCAAATTCCATATAAAATGGTAGACTTCCGGTACGGGCGCCATCTTAGCGGTATCGTGTCGTGAATAAATTCTCCTTCTTTTGCTCATTAATGTTGTTTAAAGTGTAGTAGTAGTAGTAGTAGTAGTAATCACTTTATTGTGTACAACAGTTTATATACAATTTGTAGGAATAGAGATACAAAGGCGAGTGTAATATCGATAGCTTATTATGCAGTAAACTAATGTTATAGTGAGAAACTGATGAAGAATTAATCTCGAAACGCGTTTAGCCCCTTTTTTGTCGTCAACGGCCGATAGTCCACGTGCCCTTGTAAAATCTAGCTATCAATTTACAAGTGCCAACTACCGAACACTGTCGTACTTACCGTACCAAAATCTAAAACAATTGGCTTAAATATCACCTTGACACTGGCAAAATAGTCCCACCAATGGGACTCTGAGGCCATTTAATTTTAAAAATCTAATCTAACCCTCCATTTTCGTTGGTGCAAGTGGCCCTTAGAAGAGTTACTACTGGTCACTGGTAAATACCTCATACTCTTGCTGGTCTCGCATCACGCCCGTCACAGCCAGCAGCTGGTACTGCCGCGCCCGTAGAGCGGGGGAGCCGCGGCGCAGCAACCGTAACGCAGCTGCGCACGCGCACATACTGCCGAGGAGCACTTGTCGAACCTGTTCGTACAACAATTTCATCAGTTAACACATTCAGCCCAACTGCTTTTTAGTTTTTAGTAGTACTAGTGTTCATCAAATTTATACATTTTTGACAGCACAAAAAAGCATTGTCACGAAAACTTTTTTTCTAAAATAGGTAAATTTAATGCTATTCCTACTGAGAATCACGAGCCCTTTCGATCCTATTAGGTGAAAATTAAAATTTTGAAAAAACCCCCGACCGCGACATAGAAGACCGATTTTCATGAAACATGGCTAAGAACACTCCCGACTAACTCAGCTTTCAGAAAAAAAAAACTAAACCTAAATCGGTTCATCAGTTCGGGAGCTACGATGCCACAGACAGACAGGTAAAACTTATAACACTCCGTCGTATTTGCGTCGGGGGTTAAAAAGCGTCTCAAATTTAATTTTTCCACTTCGTTACCATTTTTCAAACACTTTGTGTACAACGGTTACAAAATGGAAATTATGCAAAATAATATTAGGACCGTTTTTTTGTCTCTTGTTTTTTTGTCCTATATCGAAAGGGCTCGTGATTCTGAGTAGGAACAACATAAAATACTACCTTAGAAAAATATTTTTGATGATTTTTCTCGCGAAAATGCTCAAGATACAATACAAGGCCTATATTTTAAAAGATAAATACTACAATAATAATACACATAGGAATAGGCAACTCACTTGTGCGGGTGAATGTGAAGGGTCGAGCACTAGCAAAGTCGCCTTGCCGTCTTTATGCTTCTCGTAGCCTATTATCGTCCGAGAGTGCCCTAGAAACAAACATGCCGACTATGTAAGAATGTACCTTTTCTCAAACATGCAATGAAATATTGTCTTTACGTTCCTTAAAATGGGCTGGGAAGTATCGCTTTTTGGGCGCAACAACTCGAGAGGACTGTAAAGGGATTTCATATTACTTTTTAGGCCTAGGCCTGCAAAGTAACTTTTTTTTATAAAATATTGTCCTTTAGAGCATTTTTTTTTATTTCATTGTATGTTTGAGAAAAGCACTATACATGCCTCGGCGTGAAAACGGATTCCCGGCCTCGTATCCCTATCCGGCCTCGCTCGCACGCTATATATATACCCACTTGGCCGGAAATCCTCATTTTTCCAGCCTCTGATGTAATGTACTATTACCTAAAGATACCTGGCGGGAGTGGCGGGCGAGCACGGTAGTTTTATATAAACTTCCAGGGACATTTTGGGAAATCTGGTAGATCTTGTTCAGCATCATGCATCATGCACCAGTCTACTAATTTTTATCAATATCGAAGACGTACCTAATCCAAATGTACAAAATATTTTAGAATAGGCGAGACGACTAAAAAAAACTAATTAATCCGTCAGTTAGATTATCAAAGAATTTTAGACACGTATTTTTTATTTTTCTCGTAAACGAAAAATGACAACGGTACAGTGCGTTGAAGTTTCGCGTGACGTCACGCCTAGGTACAATTTTTACTTAGAAGTGATGTCACAAGCCCCCACTCCGGAACTTTGATGAGATATCTTTGAATGTGACGATGTACAATTAATACAAATAAATATTCTATTCTAGTTTTTCATTAATTAGAAAAAGCGAAAAATATTTGTGTTCAGTATTTTTGGACGATCTAACTGACGGATTAAACGGAATGCCATTTTTTATGTAGTCGTCATCCCTATTGCTGACGTACGAGAAAGACGTCAATGTAAATTCCCCTCAGTACTTATGTGTCATTTATTTATTTGAATTTAATAATTGAAGAAATTTCTCTTGTCCTAATCCCTTGGATCTTGGATTTTGTTTATTAAACAAACCGTAACATTTTATTTCTCAAACTATCTACACTCACGAAAAAAATAATCAGATATAGTATTATTGATACTTTTGGCGTTTGTATATGGGAGTTTACATATATTCAGCTCGGGGATACAAATAAGTTGGCGATGATTGTATAATTTAGATTTTAGAGATGTATTTGTTATTTATGTATTTTCTAAACCATGTTTGTACCTATATTTATAGTTTTTAAGCATTATTTAAGAAATTTGTGATTGTTTTAATTTTAGACATTTTTCTATGAAATAAATTTATCTTATCTTATTTATTTAATGTTACCTTGGTGCTGCAAATACAGTGGTGCCTTGAACCCGTTAGGCTCTTCAGTGAAGTATCGCAGCACCCAGTCGAAGAGCGCCGGGTGACCGCCGTCGGGACTCGTCGGTTTGTGGAAATCGATCAGCTGACATCTAACGAAGAAAATAGTGCGTAAACCTATTGATTTCTGGTATAAGTGCAACTTGTTAAATAGGCCAAATTAGAATAATATACGTAACAATACAGTTGGTAACAGGTAAATCTAATTTTTATCCATCCACAATAGACAAATATTTGGCCATGTATTAAGATTTTAGTGACGAAATTCAAAAGTTATCACAAACACTTCTAATGCAGGCATAAGCCTCATTATAAAATGATCATGTTTCGCGACATGTCAATGGTCTTCTGATTTTTTTTTAATACCACGTCGGTGGCAAACAAGTATACGGTATAACTTAAGTATTCCATAGACGTCAGAGCATCACTACTGTCATGCATGCAGAAGATAATTTATCGTATTGATTATGTTAATTTTTCTTATTGGGGACACCTTACACAGATCAACTTAGCCCCAAACTAAGCAAAGCTTGTACTATGGGTGCTATGCGACGATATACATACCTACTTACATATATATACATAGAAAACATCCATGACTCAGGAACAAATATCTGTGCTCATAACACAAATAAATTCCCTTACCGGGATTCGGACCCAGGGCCGCGGCTCAGCAGGCAGGGTCACTACTGACTGAGCCAGACCGGTCGTCAAAATTTCTAATTTGTTTACCTTATCCTTAGCGAGGAAAGAACGGTGACAACTTCGCAGGCCCCGATCCATTTGCGAGTGTTATGTAGCTTACATCCTAACTGCTCTGAGCCCTGAAATCATAGAAGTGGTAAAAATACCTTCTGCGTTCAAACAGAAGAATCACATACAAGTATTTAAATAATCACCTGTACATACTGTACTTAGACCTTTGGTGAGAAAAAAGAACTCAATGCAATGCAAACACTCGTTCCGAAAAAAAGAACGCAATAAATGAATAAATATTATGGGACATTCTTACACAGATTGACTGAGTCTCACGGTAAGCTCAAGAAAGCTCGTGTTGCAGGCACTCAGACAACGATATATATAATATACAAATACTTATATACATAGAAAACATCCATGACTCAGCAACAAATTTTAATATCTGTGTTCATCACACAAATAAATGCCCTTACCGGGATTCGAACCCGGGACCGCGGCATAGCAGGCAGGGTCACTACGCGCTAGGCCAGACCTGTCGTCAAACACTCGTTCCGAAAAAAATCACGCAATACTTCTAAATTTTAAAGGGATATCTTACTTGATGGTAGGGGCATTAAGCTTCAAATTTTGATAGCCTGTTTGAAAACTTGGCAAAAATGTAAGAAATTATACACCCTGTTTTTATTGAATTCCGTTAAATTTAAGGGGAGATTCAAATACAATCAACTTCTCTAAGAAACTAGCCTCTTAACTCTTACGGTTTATCGAATTATTAAAAAAATAATTTAATTACTGAACACGAGTGTGGCATCCCTTACCACTTTGTTATATTATTTGTTTTGACATGTGCCGTCAAACACTTGACAATGACTTTAATGTTATGATTAAGGTCTTCACACACTAATTAATCCATTTATTATGTATGGAAACAAAAATATTTTTTATTCGAATTTAACAAAAAGCTATATACAGGGTGGTTCCTGATGATGAACCTAACTGCGTGTCGAATTTAACGAAAAAAAAAAAACTCTTACCTGAGTGTCGAAGCCCATCTGCCAAGCTCTTTCTACCAGCAGCTGTAGTCGCGGTATGGAGGGCGCACATTCGCCATCTTGCTCTGTCATACAGCTTAGAAGTTTGCTGTACTCGGGATTCCGCATAAGGGAGGAGAGCAGCATTTGCATGTTCCTGAAGAAAAAAAAAATGTAAAAATTAGACAAACCAATAATTTGGTTATGATCTTATGAAAGGAAGATAGATATAGAATCTATTTATGCATAATTTGTTTTTCACCACACCAACTGGTAAAGGCTTACTTTGCTATTCGAAAACAGATAGCAAAATTGCATTTTATCCACAAGAGTGCAAAGTAAATTCATACAAGTTTTAACTTGATGTCTTAAGCTGGCTGGTAGAATTTACTCATAAATGATGATTTTGAATCAAAAATATTGAATAAATTGATGGATTTGATTTAATTCGATGTTTTATAGTCAGTATTTTGTTCGTGTTGGTGTGGTGAAAATTTTTGTGTTTCACTCGGTGGCAAAGTTTGCAACCTTCGTGCCTTGAAACCCTCGCAGCGCTCAAGATTCCACTTTTAGAACCACTCGCTACGCTCGCGGTTCAATATTGGAATCTTTCACTTGCTCGGGTATCAATATTGGCACGTGCGGTTAAACAACAACTTTGCCCCCTTGTAAAACAAATAACTATTGTCAAATGATTAGTCTAACTTCGTGTCTGCCAAGTAATCTGTGTCCAAAAAATATGGTTTAAGGCACTGGTCCCACTTCAAGCTAGTAATCTATGAGCTATCGGCTATAAAAACGAACAAAAGATAAGAACTCCCGTGCAAATAAAAGAGACACGGCGATATTGATAGCTCACCGCTGGGCGAGTAACTATAAACATCGCCGTGTCTCTTTTATTTACACGGGAGTGATTATGTTTGTTCGTTTTTATAGCCGATAGCTCATAGCTTACTAGCTCGCGGTGGGACCAGTGCTTTATGTATGATATTGGTAAAGTCACCGGCAATAACATCGCACACAAAGATGACCGCAAAAATATCTGACACAATTTTATTTCTAGAGCCATAAGAGTACGTCAGATAGTTCTGCAGTCTTATTTTGTGTAATACGGAATCTAAGAGTCAAGGATAAATTATATAGGATTTACAATATTCACATTAAGAATCGTACCTCGATTTTTAGCGCCACCTATTAAATATTATCATAACTACACTGATGATGCTTACAATTTTTTTTTCAATCTGTCATCATTTTGTGTGATGTTATTGCCGGTGACTTTACCAATATCATACATAAAACCATATTCTTTGGACACAGACATTCCTTGGCAGACTTGACCCATAAAATCCTAAATATAAAATGATTGTAGTACAGACCTGTATCCACAGCCCCAGCCTCGGTCGCCGTATGTACTCGCGTAGTGATCTACGGCACTGCAGAGGTAAGTTCTCACGATGCTTTGATTTTGGGCGTTCAGCACTGCTATCCTCTCCAAAATGCCTGCAACAAAATTATGTAACAATTATATGTATAGCTAAGGACGGCAATGCCTGACTCATTTTCAAAGTTGTTTCAGAAATGGAATTTATGAATACATTTTTGAAGCATATCACTACATAGTATAAAACAAAGTCGCTTTCTCTGTCCCTATGTCTCTATGTATGCTTAAATCTTTAAAACTACGCAACGGATTTTGATGCGGTTTTTTTTAATAGATAGAGTGATTCTAGAGGAAGGTTTACATGTAGGTATGTAAACCTTCCTCTAGAATCACTCTAGTACCCGTGCGAAGCCGGGGCGGGTCGCTAGTTTTATAAATAAAGTACTAGCTTTTGTCCGCGGCTTCACTCGCGTTCAAATTCTAAATTTGCGAAATTTAGGGAAGTGAGGGGCTAGAAGAGACAAAAAGTAGCCTATGTCACTCTCCATTCCTTCAACCATCTCCAGTTAAAAAATCACGTCAATTCGTCGCTCCGTTTTGCCGTGAAAGACGAACAAACAAACAGACACACACTGATGCATACACACTTTCCCATTTATAATACTAGCTTTTGCCCGCGGCTTCGCTCGCGTTAGAAAGAGACAATAAGTAGCCTATGTCACTCTCCATCCCTTCAACTATCTCCAGTTAAAAAATCACGTCAATACGTCGTTCCGTTTTGCCGTGAAAGACGGACAAACAAACAGACGCACACACTTTCCCATTTATAATATTATTATAGTAAGGATAAGTATGGATTATAGTAAGAATTTATAATGTTACAACGCTCATTAAGGTAAACAGCAACAGTGTTTAACAACTTCATAACATAACACTGATTTAAACTTTCACGATTATTACACATAATTATTTTTAAATCGGGACTTAATCGCGTATAACTACATATTAAACTGACCTCCAACGTTTCAAGTCTTCTCCGAGACCACGGGGACAACGCCGTCCTTGAAACGTTGGAGGTCAGTTTAATCTTATACTTTTAAACGAGCAATTCTTGTATATTTATTTATTTATTTATTTATATATATATTTATTTACACTGACGATCTCGGAAACCGCTCTAACGATTTCGCAGAAATTTGTTATGTGGGGGTTTTTGGGGGTGAAAAATCGGTCTAACTTATCCTTAGGTCCCGGAAAACGCGAATTTTCGAGTTTTCATGCGTTTTTCTTCGCGCGCCATCTCGTGTGCAGTAGTTGTACTGTTAAGACAGAATTCTTTCGGTCGATGTAAGTACTATTTATTGCAAACACTAGATGGCGACACAGGTCAAGGCTAAAACGAATAGAAAATACACTATTTGAGTTTTTGTGGCGAAATGCGCGCCATCTCGTGTGCAGTAGTTGTGTTGTTAAGGCTGAGAATTCTTTCGCTCGATGTAGGTACTATTCATTTTTGAACTAGATGGCGACACATGTCAAGGATACGAAACAGAACCGAGCGAAGCTCGGTTGCCCAGATATTATGTAGTTATACGCGATTAAGTCCCGATTTAAAAATAATTATTCATAACATAATTCTTCACAACTTCATTGTTCTTATTAATCCCTACCGCTTCTTTCCGCCATCGCCCTACGCGACAACATTTCCATCTCCATCATTTAGATGGCTGGCAGTCCGTTTGTGCGTTTCTCTAGAAATTTCCTGCCCCGCACAGCTAAACTGTGGAATGAATTGTCGCCTGCGGTATTTCCGGACCGATACGACCTTCAAATCTTCAAGAAAAGAGCTTACACCCATCTTAAAGGCCGGCAACGCACCTCCAACACTTCTGGGGTTCCGGGTGTCGATGGGCGGCAGTGATCGCTTACCATCGGGCGACCTGTCTGTTTGCCTCCTATTCCATAAAAAAAAACCGGCCAAGAGCGTGTCGGGCCACGCTCAGTGTAGGGTTCCGTAGTTTTCCGTATTTTTCTCAAAAACTACTGAACCTATCAAGTTCAAAACAATTTTCCTAGAAAGTCTTTATAAAGTTCTACATTTTTTTCATATTTTTGAAACATATGGTTCAAAAGTTAGAGGGGGGGGACGCACTTTTTTTTCCTTTAGGAGCGATTATTTCCGAAAATATTAATATTATCAAAAAACGATCTTAGTAAACCCTTATTAATTTTTAAATACCTATCCAACAATATATCACACGTTGGGGTTGGAATGAAAAAAAATATCAGCCCCCACTTTACATGTAGGGGGGGTACCCTAATAAAACATTTTTTTCCATTTTTTATTTTTGCACTTTGTCGGCGTAATTGATATACATATTGGTACCAAATTTCAGCTTTCTAGTGCTAACGGTTGCGGAGATTATCCGCGGACGGACGGACGGACGGACGGACGGCCGGACGGACGGACAGACAGACAGACATGGCGAAACTATAAGGGTTCCTAGTTGACTACGGAACCCTAAAAACATACCACTAGTCCTTGAGGAACCGGTGTCTAAGCCCGAAGCCGAGGCGCGGCGGAGCCCTACACTTCTCTCGTAGTATCCAGCTACAGATAGGGCTCCGGAGTAGACGGCTCGCTTTAAGCTGTTGCTGGCGCGATTTGTGTAGCCTTCCTCATCTTCTTCCATGCCATATTGTTGCTGGGAAACGATAAAAGATGGTAGAAAATAAATATAATAAAGCCAGTTTTAGTACTAGAATTATCGACGAAAATTTATTAGCCGTAATCTGCGCTTTTAATAGTGTCTGTCTGTCTGTCACAGATATTTTACACTTACGGAATAGTACATTACGATACAAGTGCTGAAAAAAGAAGTTCGGCGATAAATTAAAACACGACCACACCTCGGACACTGGCGATCAAATATATTGAAAGAGGCGCATTTCTAGCACACAGTCATAGCTCGTGTAGGTGAACGCGTACTATGCTTGTATGAGTGAAATATGACAGGTCGACTGTTCGTGTTTTTGACAGGCGGTAACTGTGAGGTAACCGAGAGGGGGTGGGCGGCACTTTCAGCGGGGAGCGGGAGTGGCCATACTGTACGATAGTACTCTTTATTATACTGTGACACGACTGAAGAGACTGTTTCAAATCGACACGAGTTACGAATTTTCTCTTCGCACTTGTATCGTACGACGTTTTTCAGCACATAAGGCTCTTTGAAGTTTGACCTGACAAGAAATGGCCTACACTGAAAACACAGCAAAAAGGAGTGTACATTGTGTACAAGTTTCTAATGGGTTGGCAACGCGCATGTGACACTCCTTGAGTTGCAGGCGTCTATAGGTTACGGTGACCGCTTTCCATCAGGCGTAACGTATGCTTGTTTGCCACTGACATAGTATTAAAAAAAACCTCATATGTACTGAAAAATATATTTTAACTTTCCAATCAATTATTGGATCTCCTTGTTTCAAGAAAGCTAGCTTTTTTACGCTCCAACTAAGTGCGTTTTCACATTATCCGATCCGATATCAGATGTCGGAAGGATTTAAAAGGCAGAAACTAAGGATGGCGGCTTAAAAGCATGGGATATCGGTCCTACATCCGATATCGGATCGGATAATGTGAAAACGCACTAAGGCATTAGCTGTAGAAAGGCAAGAGAAGATATAAAATAAATTTACCCGCAACATTTGAAACTCGTGCTCTTCCCTGTTTCTCTGCTGTTCTCTTTCGGCCGCACTCAGCCCGGCGCCACACTCCTCACCGCGCTCAAAATGCTCCTCTATGTGCTGAATCTAAAAATAAAAGCATTGAGTAGATCAGCCATACTCAAAGTGTGCTCCGCGGATCCCTAGGGCTCCGCAAAGCCTCTCTAGGGGCTACGTGTGAATTTTGGTTACCTGATATGCAATTTCAACTCTCTTCCATAAAACCAAATATTCACCAATAAAAAACAAAAAAAAAACAGTTTCGTGGAATAACCTCACATTAGAATCTAATGATTAAATTTTACTATTATTATTACTTATTAAAATAAAGTTTGCAATAAACTATTTTTTTTTATTTATTTAATTTAAGAGTTCCAGAGTTCCCGTGGGTGTCATAGAAGGCGACTGTGGGATTTGGGTTAAATTGTGGCGTAGGCTAGAGGCTGGCAACCTGTCACTGCAATGTCACAGTTTCGTTTCCTTTCAACCCCTTATTTGCCAAAAGTGGCACTGAAGTTTTAGTAGTTTCATGTGTTCTGCTTACCCCATTATGGGATACAGGCGTGATTGTATGTATGATTGTATGTATGTTAAGAGTTCCATCAGATATTTTGCTTTCTAAAAGGGTTCCATGGGAAAATAAGTTTGAGAACCGCTGGAGTAGATAAATACTACAGTCACACCTTGGACAATGGCAATCAAATATATGAAAGAGGCGCGTTCCTACGCACACAGTCTAAGCTCATGTGGTAAAATGCGTACCATTCTTTTATGAGATATGACAGGTTGACTGGCCGCATTTTCGACAGGCCATAACTGTGAAGTAACTGAGGTGGGCGGCAGTTTCAGCGGGGAGCGGGAGTGGCCATACTGTGCCATACTCTTTATTATACTGTGCCCGAGTTATCAATCCCTTGTTTGATACAGGTTATAGGCTCAAATAAATAATGTGAAAAATAATTATTATGTACAGTCAACTACAAAGAAATGTATCCACTTTTTCACCTTATTGCGTTGTAATAATATAATATAATATAATATAATAATAATTCATCTCTTTGTAGTCAACTGTACCTGTACTCAGTTCTTGGAACTGGATAGGATATCAAGACCGACCATGCAAGTTTGTCATTATCAAATGAATCAAAATCAAAAATATTTTGTGATTTACGAAGTTTTAAGTGATAACTGGTTTATGTTTGCCCTAGTTTTATACCTTTAAAGCATACAATATTTGGATATGTCTTAAAACTAATTTACTAAGTACATCTATTTGTAATTTTTAGGTCAAAAAGCAACAGGTAAATTAAAAATAAAAAACAAAATGAGTCCTAAGGCCCAACAAAAGTACCCACCAGTTCATGTTGAGACAGTGGTAGCGGCTGGCAGCAAACTGGGCAGTTGCTGACTGGACTCTCCTCCATCATCACTACATCGTCACAGGATGCATTGTCCACCTGGTCCTGAAATTATTTAATTTATTAACTAAAATAGTTAGAATCTTTATAGGGTTAGATTATAAAAGTTTATTTTTGCTTTGAATAACTATAGTTCAATCAGGGGCGGCTCACTCCGCGATTCCATAGCCGCGCTACAAGTACATGCGCCGGCCGCGAGTTCGCGGCCTAATCAGGGGTGGCTCGAATTCTCACGGAACGCACGTTCGCACTTTCTATTGTTACTATACGTCGCGAGTTTTTTTAAAGGTTCATATGCGATATCCGCGTGTGGAATGGCTAATAATGCTTAGTTAAATAAACATCATGAATAAAATAGGACAATATTACACAGATCTACTATTGACTATGTCATTTATGCCCCACGGAAACGTTAAATCAGGCTTGTGACGTTGGGACTTAAGGCGATATATTTCCGTAGACGCTGCGCGCACTCGTTTTTTGAAGCCGTTAAAAACATAGGAAAACGCAATGGAAAAATCTGAAAACGATATATGTTAAATTTCAGCATCTGGTGAGTATGTTATGGAGTTGAACAACATGAATGTTACAACTTCGCTCGATAGAAAATGATCCCAAAGTTACCTCTTCTTTAAACAATAAATCGTTCCCATAGCTGGGATAAAAACTTTTTTGACTTCTTTTTTACTTCAATATATAGGTAATACGATTATCTAGACGAATCTGATGAGTTTGTGCCGGTAGCGTCATTAAAATAATATAATATTTATCAAATACTACCAAATCCGCAAAGGAAAGATGGAACAACTATGAACCCAATTTTAAAGATCCGTTACTAATCCTGTTTTTGCAAAAAAAAAATTTTTTTGAAAAATTTTTTGAAATTGAAAACATTTTCGATGGCACTTATGGCCTCTTCAGTCGCGCGGCGGCGCTTTCAGAGGACGGACCTGTGTCAGTTTTCTCCGCGTGGTCACGTGTCATTGAAACAATGGGGAACAAAGCTTTGAGGAGGCAGAAAAAATAATTGCGTGCTAGAAAACAAATAAATAAAGAAAATTCTAACCAAAGACTGTGAAAAGGTAAGAAAATGATAATTTATATATACTCGTAAGTATTTCATTTTCATATGATGTTATCAAGTGACATTTACGATATCTAAACATCATAGATTGTAGAAACCCCTAGATGACGCGTCTGTGACGTCATTACAGCACAACTTTCCACTTAGAAAATATATGACTGATGTCCAACTAGTGAACAAACTTACGTATAATTTTCATAAACATATTGAGTTGTTCGAAAGAAAAGGCGGCGGTAGATACAGTACTGATTGAAGATCAGGTAGGGTAGGTATTTGTCTTTCAAAATTTGGTATAAGGTTAATTAGATCGTGCTACCCTCCGTCTATATTTTTTCTATGTCTATGCCAAACATGTGGCCAGCCTGACAGAAATTTTGTTTGTCAACTGTCGCCATTTTTCCATAATAGTTAAAAGATTTCAGTATTTTAACTTCTCAATAAATTTTGATGAAAGTCCATAATCATACATTGATAAAGCTGGACAATTTTTTTTTATTTTTATTTGGTGGGTATGATTACGGTACTTTATATTTACAGATATTTGTCTAATTTGCAAGATTATACGAATCCTTCAGCAAGCTGTCTGACTCCTTTGACAAAAGTTGATACTTGATTTGAATATACTTGAGAATTCGAGGTAGGCATAGAATGGTATTGATTTATCAATAAATTATTATGAAGTATGATATTTTATCTTGTGCTGGGTTGTATTTTATTTGGAGATATTAGTGGCGGTAGTACCCCCACCAACACGAGTCAAGCGAAGAGAAAAGCTGTTTTCTTGAAGCATTTTGTCGTTCTTCTGAATCCTCGAATTTGGGGTCTGGTTTAAACCAGATAAATATAATTGTCAGGATATGATATCAATAGCAACTTTATTAAATAGACAAAGTTTCAATTGCATAGTTTTCATACTTTAGATTTTATTCATATCTTAATATAAATAGCACAGATTTCATCAGTGACTGGATGAGTGATTTCATCATGATCATCAAAATACGTTATACGAGTAAGTAACCTGCTAATAGTAGGTTCATGAACAACAAGAATAAAATTCGAAACTTTGGCATGTATACAGGTTAAAGGCATTCAATATGAAAATGAAAAAGCGTTATTTATTCACGGCTGAAAAAAATAATGTCTATTTTTAAACAGCAGTGACATGACATAATATCTTTTTACATAAAGTTTATGGTCAAAGAAGCTGACGGTTACTGTGTTCTGTTAACAATAGGTTTATAAGAAAAAACTTGTAAATGAAGTAGAAAACTCGCCGAGATGTTAATCTTCACCCTCCTCCCCATTTTTATGTCCCCATTTTCAGTTTTTTTTATATATTCAGGAAAAGCTACAGTTATGATGTTTAGGAGAAGTAGGTATATTTCCATAAAATTCTCTACACAGTATATATTTGCAGGTAAATAGTTGTAACTCGTAATTTCTAATCAAATCAAATTGTGCTTCTATTTACTGTGGGACTAATGCTGAAAACGCAAAAAAAAATATCTATTTTATACATTTCGACTGTCATGATACAGCTCATTTCTATGGAACATCCAATTTATTTTCGTATATGTTTCAACATTGGACCCTTAATAAAAGTTGTTCATAATGACCTCAAAAGTCACTATGCAAAGTTTGAATGGTCCTTTTTATTTCACCCTGTCAATCTGTAAATAAGTGCGATTACTAGAAGTTCGATAAAATTGATTGTACTTTAGGTACGTCTTTAAAAGCTCCGACAACGCTGACCAAACACACTGTAACTATAAATCATTAGTATTACTTACACAAATGATGAAACCTTTTTTTTTTATCTAGCCTATAGTGGTGTCCCACTGCTGGGCAAAGGCCTATGAAACCTAATAAAAAAAATAAAGGCGGTGATCGTTTACCATCAGGCGATGAGCTGCTCATTTGCCTCCTATTTCATGAAAAAACTAAGAAAGCCCAGTTAAAATACGGCGATCATTATGACTGCGATCCGTCTGTGTCATGCTGCCGCGCGAATTTGAGTTCCCGTGTGCGACAAGCGAACAGAGCCGCGCGGGCGGGGCTGCCCGGACGCCGCGCACCTCACCCCCTTGGATTGGTTAGTTTGACAGATCATCTCGCCTTAAACAAAAATATATAAATACTGTATATATACCTAGAAAGTACCCAAGACTTGAATATAATAACATGACATTTTATTTGAGTATTATTATTTTTTAATCCATAGGCAACCCTAACGTCCGACGCTGCGCACGTGCGGCTCGTTTCTTTGTAATCATTTTGTAGGCATTTAAAAAGGCGGCATTTCGTGAACTTCAAAGCAGTGGGCCTTCTGTACTTGTACTATTATATATTCTGTGGTTCAATCAAACATTTTGTTTCATAACAATGTTACTCTCAGCATTATATTACAAATTGCAAAATTAACGCTTTAGAGATTGCAATATGAATATATATATGATATTTTCTCAAACATGCAATGAAATATTGTCTTTACGTTCCTTAAAATGGGCTGGGAAGTATCGCTTTTTGGGCACAACAACTCGAGAGGACTGTAAAGGGATTTCATATTATTTTTTAGGCCTAGGCATGCAAAGCAACTTTTTTTTATAAAATATTGTCCTTTAGAGCATTTTATTTTATTTCATTGTATGTTTGAGAAAAGCACTATACATGCCTCGGCGTGAAAACGGATTCCCGGCCTCGTATCCCTATCCGTATATACCCACTTGGCCGGAAATCCTCATTTTCCCGGCCTCTGATGTAATGTACTATTTATTCACATATCATGTAAAGTAGTGAGCCAGAAGAAACTTCAAACAAGATGGGAGGACAACTCAATCTCACAGTGGATCCGAAGTGGAGAAGAGTGGCCCAAGATAGACCCCAATGGAAAGAGCTGGAGGAGGCCTATGCCAAGCGGCACACTGAATTAAGAGATGTACTCTTATTCGGAAAAAATGGGCTATATAGATAGATATATAGATGTAAAAGGACAAGAAACATTTAGTGGTCTTTTAGTTTAAGAAAGAAAGATTTTCAGTGCTAGGCATGATCAAATATAACATATCAAAGTCAAGACAAAGCAAACAATAAACATAAACAAAGTCAAAGATAAACAAAGAACTTACCGACTTCTGCGGACTCAGAATATCCCTGTGCTCCACATTCACATGCATTTCCACATCCGATCCGTTCGTGAACTCTCTCTCGCAGATCGGACACTGGAAAGACGAGCTATGAGGCCCTGGCGACATCGCCATAGCGCTGTACGCTAGCGTCGGGTTATCCAAAGTACTGTTCGTCGGGTTGTCCAGGGTCAAAGTCGGGTTGCCTAGCGTCGGGTTCACTGTGTTGCTGTTAGCGTTTCCAAGCACAGAAGGTGAGGTCAGGTCGAAGTGAGCCCGGTTTATATGTTCTTCTAGCTTGCGGGGGCATGTTGATGTGAAGTCGCAGAGGAGGCACTGTTGAGCAATTTTGGAAGTGGTTATTGGACTTATTGTTAGATTTTTATGATGTATGTTTTATTTCAAAGGCAATCTGTAGCCAATTTCGTGCTACATAAATTAAATTGTTGGCGGTCACACGTTGTTTTGAAAGGAAAAATTAACTGTCAAGTGTCAATGTCATTATTGTCGAACGTTGACATTTGGATTGCGGTCCTTATTGCACTATTGCACGCTTTTTATAGGAAAATATAATCGATGTATTTAAGTAATTTTCATGTTTATTTAAAGCAAATAAATAAACAAATTTTTTTCGTGGTACAATTTACAGAAGTTGAGGTACAGGCATTTTCTTATTAAACTCTGGCAAACACATTCTGTCAGTAGAAAAGTTTGGCGCGTAATTAAAAGTTTCTGCGAACACATGCCTACATCTTAAATTTTGCCATCGATTTTACTGGCGGAACTGGTTTGCCAAACTAGAATCTTTCGTGTGTCTTTATGTTGTCTTATTACCTGAACTGTAGGACTTGGAGTGGGCGCTGACTTTTTAGGTGTGTTAGGCTTCAGTTTTAATGCTAATTGCGATCGTAGCGGTGAACCTTGTCCTGCACTTGCCATTGTCAGCTAAAATCAACGAGAAAAACACAATAATTAGATGCTCCCCTATCCTCCCCTATCCCAATTAGTCCAATTACCTATATTCAAAAGCTAAAACAAAGTTTTTTCACAACGTTTTTAGAAATAGGATAGGCACCTTATTTTTGTTCGGTGATCCTTCATAACTTCCAGAATTGTGGCTTGGACTGCAATCTGAAAATAACCATTTATAAGTAGTTACTTTTCCTTTGAGAGAAAATAAATATTCGCAATATTTGTTCATACTTTTTTTGTCATGTCCGTTGACCATCTCCCGTTCTTTGGAACCTTCTCGACTCAATTTCTTGGGGATGACTCCGTTGCTGGTGTTGATGTTTTTCAAACCGTTGGTCAAGTTGATGTTCTTTGGGGATCTTTCTTCAAACTCTTTCTCCTGAAATGCATTAAAAAATAATGTTGAAAATTGAATGGTTGTCTTTCAATGTTGAGGTACGTTGTCTGAAATAATTGCCATCAGCAGGCTGGTTACTTTCGCATTTGGCTTTACTTTAGTCTGTTACCCTGAAAAATCCGTATGATAAAAGTTCTCGAGATGGCATTATTATGAAACAAAGTAGTATGAGGAAGGTGTATGTCATTCACAGATCCAGAAGTGTTTTAACTCTGCTCTGCCTACAGTGGTCAACATCGAATCTTCGTCGCTATTATTAAATGTTCTTACCTGAAACCCGTTGTGGTAGTTTTTAGAAATGGCACCATTGTGAAACGAGGCGGACTCTGGACTATGCCAGCCGTTCATGGAGCCAGGAGTGTTGTAGCTGCAGCTATCTGTTGTTGTCATTTTAGAGTCTTCGTCGTATCTAAAGCACAACAAAAACAATTTGGTTAAAGATCAGCTAGTAAGTGAGAGGAGGCATTTTGTAAGAAAAATACGAAGGGAAAGAGGATGTGAAGGAGGAATAGATGTAGAGTACTTGGTGTTTTATGGAACCAGACGACCGGTCTGGCTCAGTCGGTAGTGAGGTAGTGACCCTGCCTGATAAGCCGCGGTCCTGGGTTAGAATCCCGGTAAGGGTATTTATTTGTGTGATGAGCAATTGAGCACAGATATTTGTTCCTGAGTCATAGATGTTTTCTATGTATATAAGTATGTGTTTATCTATTACAGTATCGTCGTATAAGTCGCTTAGCACTCATAGTACAAGCTTTGCTTAGTTTGGGGCTATGTTGATCTGTGTAAAGTGTCCCCAATATTTATTTATTATTATGCCTAACCTTGAACTCGCGTGAACAATAGTCTGTCACTCTCGATACTTCTCAGGCCATTTTCTCTCTTCTTCATAAATGAAACATTTTTTTGTGCAAAAGGTCTCATATTTTTAGTTGTTGTAACTGAGAACCAACTGAGCGTATTAGCTTGACAATCCAGCGAGGAAATGCTGCCAGCGTCTTCGGTACTATGCAGCAGGGGCCATTTTTAGATTTATATTAGTTTAATTTTAGATTTATTTAGTTTATTTTTTTTAATTTTAAATTCAATTTTAGAATAATTTTAGATTTAATAGTTTAGTTTAATTTTAAGATAATATTATGTTCTCAAAAATTAATTTCAAATAAATACTATTTTAATAATATTACTGAGAACTAACATAGAGCAAATTATTGTAAACCTTTGAGAAGACCTCGGTAAAATAGTCACATGATCACAAAGTATCTGATTTTAAATAAATAAATAAATAAACTTTAAGGAACCTTATGAATTACCTCGTTAAAGATAGTCTGTTAAATTATACTTACCCAGGACTCTGATCATCTATGAACGCCATCAGTTCCCTCTCCGGCGTGAGATAGTGTAGATGCGCTCTTTGTACGTGGCCTGGCAGCTGGAATCAATAAATATATTTTTAAGACTTCGTGAAGTTGCTGTAAGGATAGTAAGGCAATATAAGCAGGGCCTCTTAGATAGAGTGTGATGTGAGATTGTCATCTGTCAGACTTGCAGCATTGTTCGCAGGTTTATGGGACTGTAACAGGGACATGTGACGTCCAGCGACGTAGTGTGTGATATCTGTGAGACTCGAAGCATTGCTCGCGGGTATATGGGTGTGTGTGTCTCACTCACCTGCGGTGGGGACATGGAGCAATCGCAAATGGACAAGAGGTCCACGCTGCCACATGGGTCTCTAGAGGAGATGGGGAGCACATCATTCACTCGTCAGGGTGGCTAGCCGAATGGCACAATCGCTCACGAAACGAAGCGCTAGTAGATATCTATCTCTATCGCGCTTGCGTATTGGCGCGACAGAGCCAGCGGCGTATCGCTTTCGTTTGGCGTCGGAGAAATGCCATTCGGCTACGGGGCCAGGTGCACATTGCTCACAGGTGTATGGGTGTCATCATCTGTGAGTTCTACATTGCTCGCAGGAGTATGGGTGTGTCTCACCTGTGGTGGGTATACGGAGCAGTTTCAGAAGGGACAGGAAGGTTGTTCTGCCACGTGGGCTTCTAAAGTGTGTGAGCGCATCATGTCACCCGTCACCCGTGAGTTCTATATTGCCCACAGGATTATGGGTGTCATTATCTGTGTTCTACATTACTCGCAGGTGTATGGGTGTGTCTCACCTGTGGTGGAGGTACGGAGCAGTCGCAAAATGGGCAAGAGGGTCGTCCTGCCACGTGGGCCTCTAAAGTGTGGGAGCGCATCATTTCGTCCGTGAGACCCTCCGCGCCGCATAGCTCGCAGGTGTATGGGAATGGGCTGGTCGACATGGCTGGAAGCAACGAAACATGGAAGCCGCTTTTAAGAACATTACCGTTCAAATTCTTGGCACCGTTTAGCACACATACACAATTACGCCTACATTTACACAAGACAATACGTTTACAGGCCTTGTAATCAAAACTGGTAAACAAAACAATAGTCATCTCTTTTATACTAATCCACACAGATAAGTGTAGCTGAAATGCATATAATGTCACTAACTACCAATCAGCGATTTTATTCGGCAAAAAACCTTCTTGCTGTACGTACTGGCAGCTAAGAATTCGCGGTTCATATTTGACTAAAATTTGACATGGGGATGGGTTTGTGTCATACATTAAAGAACCAAGCAGAAATAATTTTAATTTTATGCATATTAAAAAATAACTACATAATTAATTTGTTGTTATGAAGTAACAACCTACATATGAAAATAATAATTATGTCGTAGGTACACGTATTCCGCTATAATAATTATTTTTATGGCTAGATAAATTCAATTTATATCTGTATATCAATATACAGTCACGTTCAGGTTGTTGTCAGTTGCCATCTATTGTTAACAGGTGTTAAACGTATGCTTTCATTTTATAAATTTTACCTTTTCAGGGCTGGTCAGGTTTTTCAATCGCCAGATAAATAATATCTGTCAGATAAATGTCAGCTGTCACTGTAATTTATACGTGTGATGAAAAGGATAGTGATAACTTTATCTGGTAGATATATTTATCTGGCGACTGAAAAACCGGCCCTTAAATATGTAATTACTTAGATGTCGCCACCGAAAGATAATAACATAGAACACTAATTTCAAACAAAATGCCAGCCGAAAAGTGGTTCCAAGATCATAATACGCCGTACTGACACCGGACCACAGGTCACGTCTATTTCTATTCTACAACCTTCTAAATTAACACGTTTAGGGACGCTTAGTGACGTCATCTGTCATAGACCAAAGGTAACAAATGACTACGCGTATGCTATACTATACGTGTCCACGAATGTGTTCAGACTGGCCATTTAAACCACTATGCCGGTGACACAAAGTCTGTGATCAAAATAATCGAACTCCTATGCCAGTTATGCCACTGACACGTACGTGTGTTTATACTGGGGACGCTATTGCACAACACCCTGCATTTTATGATTAAGCACTGAGACTTGGCACAGGTTGTTCCTTGGGTGGCCCTGAGTAGATAAAGATTGGGAGGCATTGAGAGCCCCCCTTAATTTATAGGGCATGCGATATATCATTTTCGGATAAATGAAGGACGAGGAATTCATTTTTGGAACAAAAAAATGTATTTTAGAACAAAAATACAAAATAAAATGGGAAAATCTGAAAACGAGATTTTTTTTTTTATACATATTATTGCATATTTTATGAAAACTGTAATGGTTTTTTCTAAATAAAAAATATTATTTAATAGCTACATTTATCTAGTTTTAGAAAATGTATAATTTGTTATAGAAATATATTATAGGACGAGTGATAAAAAATAATTTACATCGCCCGATAGGGTGATTTGAATGCTCATTTCAATAAGTTTTGTCAATGATTTCAGGTATAATCACTATTTTTAACACACGAAAGCCGTAATCATTGTAGTTTATGGCTATTTTAGTGATTAATGTACTTAAAATAAAAAAAAAAATACAAAATTTTTAAAAAATATTAAAAATGTGATATTTTTTTTAACATTATCCTATTTTGTTCTTTCTACACAATATATATCTAAAAGCAATAAATATCAATAAAAAGCCACATTTATACAGTTTATAAAAATATATAGTTTGTTATATAAATATATTACGAAACGCGAGATAAAAAATAATGAAAATGAAAATTTTAATGTACATCTTACGTTGCATTATTCGATGAGGTGAGGTAAAGGTACTACCCGCTATGCAGTGGAGTTCGTCTAGTAATACAGAAATATACTTATTCTAATAACGTTTACACATGTAGGTATATCACGACCCAGTACAGAAAATTGTAAAAGTCCTATAATATAGTTTATTTTGATTGTAAAATAAAATTGCATGTGACTTATATTGCAAAAAAATGTCTTAATCACGTTCTCCTCTCCTAAAGCAGTTCTGCATGCATAGGCTTGAAGATTTTTTAGTTTACTAGCAGAATTTAGTTACTTCCTTTGGGCCCCCTTAAATCGGTTTTACCCATCCATAAAAGATAAAATAAAAATCGTCATATTCTTCCTTTCAGTATCAATGATAGTTAGTTATTGCGCAATAGTGCCATAAAAAATAAACTAGATTCGTATTAGCATTAAACATTAATGATTTTTGAACTAAGACATTGCTTTTGTACAAAGGAGAACCTCAAAAAATGGTCTGACTAGACGAAAACATGTGTATCGGGGCTAGTACTCAAGGCTCTCAAAAAGTGTAGCTATTTTGAGTTATTCAAATAAAACAACATGAATAGTCTGAATTTAATTATGTATATATCACAACATCCACTGCATAAGCACATCAGCTCCGAACATTTAATTTAAAAAGTATTTTTTTACGGTTGCACCTTACGCGGCACTGTTTTTTATTACACCTGCATCCGACAATTTCGAGGCATGTTTCTGCAGCAACAGGCAACGTTGCGGGCAAGTAGGCTCCCAAATCCCAATTGTTACAGACTTTCGTCCAGCCACAAGTAAAAAATAATGGCAAATTTTGAATTGGGTTTAGTTGACCCCATACATGGACACCTTGATATACCTATAACCCTTACAAAAATGGTGCAAGGCAGCTTTTGTCGGTGAAATGCTGTTAATTTGGCGGTCTTTTTTGGTTAATAACTATTTTCGGCACTCGTTAACCAAAGTACAGGACGCAGATCTGGAATAATAAATATGTCAAGTAAGAATTATCCATAAATTATGCAAATCATATAGATAAGTACTATTTCACAAGATGTATGTATTAGGATCAGATGTATATATCTGACCTATCATATCAATCGATCATTTCATGTAATATAAATAGTTAAATTCAGACTATATAGGAGTATGTTGTTTAATTTGAAGTACTCTAAATAACTACACTTTTTGAGAGCTTTGAGTACCTTTACCTCACCTCATCGAATCATACAAGCTGACCCGTACCGTACATCAAGATCGCCCTGCCACGTCACTTTCATTATTTTTTATCTCGCGTTTCGTAATATATTTATGTAACAAACTATATATTTTTATAAACTGTATAAATGTGGCTTTTTATTGATATTTATTGCTTTTAGATATATATTGTGTAGAAAGAACAAAATAGGATAATGTTAAAAAAAAATATCACATTTTTAATATTTTTTAAAATTTTTGTATTTTTTTTTATTTTAAGTACATTAATCACTAAAATAGCCATAAACTACAATGATTACGGCTTTCGTGTGTTAAAAATAGTGATTATACCTGAAATCATTGACAAAACTTATTGAAATGAGCATTCAAATCACCCTATCGGGCGATGTAAATTATTTTTTATCACTCATCCTATAATATATTTCTATAACAAATTATACATTTTCTAAAACTAGATAAATGTAGCTATTAAATAATATTTTTTATTTAGAAAAAACCATTACAGTTTTCATAAAATGTGCAATAATATGTATAAAAAAAAATCTCGTTTTCAGATTTTCCCATTTTATTTTGTATTTTTGTTCTAAAATACATTTTTTTTGTTTCAAAAATGAATTCCTCGTCCTTCATTTATCCGAAAATGATATATTGCATGCCCTATTTTGTATAGTTTTAGAGAAATATGGTTTCAAAGGAAGCGCGGAGGCGCCAGCCTTCCCCCCCTCCTCCCTCCTAAATTAAGGGGGGCTCTCGATGCCTCCCGATCTTTATCTACTCAGGGCCACCCAATGAACAACTGTGCCAAGTCTCAGTGCTTAATCATAAAATACAGGGTTCCCATACAAGACATAGCAATAGCGTCCCCAGTATTAAACAAGTTTACTGGCCTATGTCGGCCGCACAGCAGGCAGGCAAACATGGTCGCGCGATATTAATAAAATTATACAAAAATGAAAGTTTTTAAATATCAATGGCTATTAAAAATATTGCATAACATCATCCCCATACAAAAGTAGCTCGCACAAAATAAATCGAAATAATTATGATCCTCGCCAAATTACACATGAAACTTAATCCCATATTTTTCTCTGTATTTATTGGAACGACTAGCACATGATATTACAAAACAGTACGGCATATTCTTTTTGTAAACATATATTCTAAATATGCCGTACTACGACTGTTCCGACTGGCCGCCATTAGCGCACTGACAAGCTCCGTGGCACAATTTTGAGGCCCCGCCTACCGTGGCACAATATTCGTGGGGTCATTTTTGAGAGCTCTTTAGACATCTAGGTATATTAACAATCGCTGGCTGGAAGGAAAAAAAAAACGATTTGAAAATCGAAGACTTTAAAACAAATGATAGACTTTGTTTTTTTGTACCAAGAGCAAAATACACAGGATAAAGGTAACGTAACAACGGTATCGGTATCGAGCTATATAAATACGCGGAAATGTCTGCAATCGAAGCCACTGCTGAGGCTTATATTTAAAAGAGGAAAATTACTGCCTTGGGTGAGACGACCACTATCTGCCATTTAAGCTACGAAGACTTCAACCATCGAGAGCGAAATTCTCCACTATAGATATAGGTCAATAGGGCCTGTAAAAGGATTACACTTCTTAAACGCTTCTTAAAGTAAGCTTGTTTAGAGATTATGTTTCTCAAAAAACTTACTCGTAATATTCCACTCAAAACTTTAGTAAACGTGAAGTAAATAGTACGTAAACGTTCAAATTATATTTCCCGAACTTATAAGTAAAAAAATTGATATGCACAAAGCACTTAACCCTACTTGCTAATGATGAAATATCGACATGACTCGACTTTAGTCCCTAAACAATTAGCTAAGTAGACTGTGTCATGATGGAGAGTGACAACGTAGATTTTAATGTTCATGTCGCTGCCATAAATTTATGTTTTGAATAATGATGTTTGCTTCTACTTATCACAGAACAAATAAGTGTTAACGTACAGGAAGGACACTTCCCACAAAACCCAAGTTAACAGTAATTTAGAGTCGAATAATTTTACTCCTTTCTATTACATGGCACTTTAAAACTATTTAGCACGAGAACAAGATGTTAAGTTGTGGCACAGAATATATAATAGTACAAGTACAGAAGGCCCACTGCTTTGAAATTCACGAAATGCCGCCTTTTTAAATGCCTACAAAATGATTACAAAGAAACGAGCCGCACGTGCGCAGCGTCGGACGTTAGGGTTGCCTATGGATTAAAAAATAATAATACTCAAATAAAATGTTATGTTATTATATTCAAGTCTTGGGTACTTTCTAGGTATATATACAGTATTTATATATTTTTGTTTAAGTCCCAACGTCACAAGCCTGATTGAACGTTTCCGTGGGGCATAAATGACATAGTCAATAGTAGATCTGTGTAATATTGTCCTATTTTATTCATGATGTTTATTTAACTAAGCATTATTAGCAGAGGGCGGAATTGCTCATGGCAAAAATCAAACGTCAATAGAGTTGGAATGTTAAATTTTATCGACATTTTCAGCTATCGATAAATTCAGTCTCCTTTTACATTTCTGACTTTAACATTAACCTCTTTGATTAGCTATTCGACCATTTGATTTTGACCTCTTTGATTAAATTAAAAGTAAATTGTATGACATATAATTACCATTTCGGTCACTAGTCCTTTTGAAACTAATTCACGTTTGAAAAAAATGGTTAATCCAAAACGAAAAACAGTCAACAAATGGATAAAGAAGTATCCTTGTCGTACTTACGTCGAAAACAACTCAACAATATACTGATAATTTCAGTGTAATCGATAGTCGATAGAATTTAACGTTCCAACTCTATTGACGTTTGATTTTTGCCATGAGCAATTCCGCCCTCTGATTATTAGCCATTCCACACGCGGATATCGCATATGAACCTTTAAAAAAACTCGCGACGTATAGTAACAATAGAAAGTGCGAACGTGCGTTCCGTGAGAATTCGAGCCACCCCTGATTAGGCCGCGAACTCGCGGCCGCCCGCATGTACTTGTAGCGCGGCTATGGAATCGCGGAGTGAGCCGCCCCTGGTTGTGGCAACCCTAATAATAGGCTAATAGTTTCCCACTAGTCAAATCAGCTTCTTTTTAAGGATTGTCAAAACGCTTTGCTAATAGGCTAGTTTCCTATACTTAAAATATTTTAAGCAGTTCACGAAATAAAGCACCACATAATTAGTAGAAAAATATGTACAGTAGTTGTTTTTAAACATAATTTCTATTTAATAAGTCAAAGAGAAAGATATAAAGTAAATTACTTGACCGTGACGTCACGCCTCAGTATTTCATAATAATTCCATATTAGCAAATCGTTTTGACAGTTGTTCATAAAAAGAAGCTGATTTGACTAGTAGGAAACTAGCCTATATGGAATTACTATGAAATACTGAGGAGTGACGTCACGGTCAATTCATTTACTTTATATCTTTCTCTTTGACTTATTAAATAGAAATTATGTTTAAACATAACAACTGTCCATATTTTTCTTCTAATTATGCGGTGCTTTATTTCGTGCATGCATAGCTGGGTGAAAAAGTTTGATGCCATTTTCTAGCAGCTCTTTTTCTTCAAAGCACGTTCGACATACGATATCGGATCGTAAAATTTGAAAACGATCTCACAAAGAAAAGCTACAAGCTTCGTCGCAGCACTTTGAAGCAAAGTAGACTCGGCGTGTGTCAGCAAAAACGAATGACAATTCATGGCCTCAACGGCCATTCACTCAAATGAGTTAATGACTCATAAATTGTCAGTATTCGGTTGCAACGTACGTAGCATTACTACCGCAAACAAGCTAACTGCAGACGCACGGAATTTTCATTTTGTACCTACGGGAACCGCATAAAATCCGGGCGTCTACGCGTAGCTAACCGCGGTTAGCTTTAGCTATACAAAGCAACGCTACGTGTTTTCCGTCGTAGCAATGTAGCGTGTGTCAGCGAAAACTGGGCAGGTACCTAACCAATGTCACAGTCGTTTACGCTTAACATCACTCTTCTGTATTTAAATAAATAAATAAAAATATATTTATTTACTAACACAGCACGAAATGGAAAGGTACTTATAAAAACTTAGTAAGTAAAATTACAGATTTAGGGGCGCGACAGAGGCTGCGTTTCAAAATCGCCACGTAGTAGTGTCAACGATTGCTACTTCATAAGCGCATCATAGCTAGATTAGCTATCTCTCCCAATACTAAGTCAAATCAGCTTCTTTTTAAGAACTGTCAAAACGATTTGCTAATATGGAATTACTATGAAATACTGAGGAATTACGTCACGGTCGATTTATTTAGTTAATATCTTCCTCTTTGACTTGCTTTGACTTATTAAATAGAAATCTTGTTTAAACATAACTACTGCCCAAGTGTCCATATTTTTCTTCTAATTATATGGTGTTTTATTTCGTGCACTGCATAATTTTTTTTATTTTAAGTATAGGAAACTAGCCTATTGTTCTTTTGCGGTGGCGCGACAGAGCCAGAATGCGTTTAGATCGCCACGTTTCGTCAACGATTGTCACTTTGGCTAGGCCGGCTGATCGTAGCCGTAGAATGGGAACGGAAGCCATGCACCAAATGTGTAGATTTTCGGGCTTCCGATGATATTTTTCCGTTGTGATTTGGCACGTTTTAACATTTTGACTACACATACATACCTACATAAACTCGCGCCTGTATTTTCAAACGGGGTAGGCAAAGCACCTAAAACTGCTGCTTCTGTGCGACTCTTGACAGTAAAAAAGGTTAAAAGAAAACGAAATAGTGACGGGTTGCCAGCCCATTGCCCACACCACAATGAAACCCTTAGGCCCACTTGAACCAACCACTTAACTCAGGGCTAGTGGGCTGTCATCTGTCAAATTCCATATAAAATGCATCCATTTTCTTTTGTACAAGAGGCCCTTATGGGTTTGTATCTGTAGCAATGAGGGCAATATTCCACAGCGGACTTCTACTACACTCGGGGAAAGGGGGTGGTGAAATTCTTAACCCATTATACGGCTTGTTACGGTTTGTTTGTTAATATTGCGTTTTCTTTGCCAAGAATTTTATCGCCGGAATCTACGAATTTTGACTACTAGACACTTTTATGAAAGCAGCCAACTCTTGCTATGAGTGCAAATAAAGAAAAATGGCGTAAAAATTTTAAGGTAGGTACCCACTCTTAAATATTTTATTACAACTTGGAAACGAAATACTTCTTAACATTTGAATGCCAAGAACATTTTCAGGCGTCGCGGCGAGTCATTGCGCCAAAAACATTAAAGTGCAGTAGGTTCAAAAAACGGATTTGGACCTTCTAGGGGAGAGTGGGGTAATTGCGAATACTTAAGGGAGAATTGGAATAAAACAAAACCAAATGAAATAACAAAAGTTATTTATTATTTATTAATTAGTGTAACTAATCAGCCTCATTTTCTCATAGTCAAAAGAGATCAATAATAGAATAAAAAAAAGTTATAACAAAAATAACAAACCCCTGGTGTCCGAAATTATCCCACGTTACGTGGGGTAATTTCGGATGCTTAATGGGGTAAGCACGGACGTACTTTAATAATAAATAAATAAAAATAAATAAATAATTCGCCTGTTGCACACTTCTCATGGGCCCACAAGTTACATTTATAATCTTCAGTGATTGGCTCCACATGTTTTTCATCATAAATCAGACAAAAATACTGCATTGGTATCGTAGCTGCCTTTCTTTTTAATATTATTAGATGCTTTTGTATTTATCTTGCCTTTTGTGCTTACATTTTTTTTGCAGGCTTCTCATTTGTCTTATCTTGCTCTTTTCTCTTCCTTTTCTGCTCAAGCATTTTTCATGGGGGTATTACTGTAGCCGCTTTTCCTAGTGACAGACTTTTGTTTTTGACAGCCTCTACGGCTTTTTTTAAGTCCTCTCCTTTAAATATAGATTATTTAGTCTCAGTCTTTCTTTGGTAATGTCTCGGCATCTGAAATATGAATCGTTAAATGTAACAAAAAAAATACCCTTAGTATGGTGCATTATCTCTCTAGAAAGGTACAAAAGACGCCTAAATTAATGAAAAAATATATTCAAAACCTCAAGTAAATCGGTATATCTGTACATTATTAGGAATTAAGCTGTGATATTATATTATCAGCTACAAAATTTAAATTAAAGGTGCAAACATCCAGTACTAAATTATTGAGGGATAATTACGGACGTCCGAGTTTACCCAACTCAAATTGTCCGCCATTAGCCAACTCGCCCAGAAATTAAAAACAAATATTTTTTTTGAGGTTAGAACCACGCCGTGCATGATAAATGCACATCAAAACATTCTTCAATTAGATGTTATTTCACAAAATAAAAACACCAAACTTTTATACATTCCTACAGTACGACACACACATTCACTTTTTCGAAAAAACTATATGAAATTAGTCAAAAAACTTTCAATTTATTTACCTTGAACAGCGAGCGCGCCCTTTCTTTGACACTGTCTGTTTGGCACTGGCCTTGGAGTCGGCTGTAGATTGCATCATTCGAAATGATCGCTATCTCTTTCTAACATAGTAAAACACGTGCGTCCGAAATTACCCGCCGTCCGTGTTTCCCCCACTCTCCCTTACAACTTAATAAGTATGGATTAAGGGTTGAGAACGGCTTGGCCACAGGTTGGTAATTTACTTTTCCCCTCACTAGCTCGGAAACACGTGTTTTGTCCTTCAATACCAGCGGGTAAAAACGCATTTTATCCACTAGTGGGTAAAGTAATTTGACCTTGAATAATATCAAATTAACTGCTTTAAAGATGATAAAAGTATTAGGTGAATCTAGTAATAAAGATGATTTACCACCTGTGGAACTACTGGAAGCACTGATAAACGCATTTTTTGCGTAGTAGTTTCCTCCCTACAGTGAGGGGAAAAGTTTTGTGTTACACTCGGGTGCAAATGTATTTTACTTCTCGTGTGTTAAAAAACTCGCAAGTTCAGGATTCTATTCTCGAACCACTCGCTTCGCTCGTGGTTCAACTATAGAATCCTTTCACTTGCTCGTTTTTCAATTCCACACTCGGCGTTAAAATACAACTTTGCCCCCTTGTATAACAAATAACTATTACCTCGGGCATACCTCGGACAATGGCGATCAAATATATGAAAAAGGCGCGATCCTACACACACAGTGCAGGGATGTAACGGAAGTGTTTTTAACGGAACCGAAAGCGGAAGCAGAAGTTTTGAATTTCGTTTAACGGAAGCAGAAGCGGAACCGGAACCAGAAGCGGAACTTATGGATGTTAAAAACGAAAAGAAAAAATACCACATAGGTATAACATACGAGTAAATCAAAACTAATTAAATTACCTAGAACTTTTAGGTGTTTACTGTTTACTAACTAAGAATTTAAGAACTGGCTTGGCCTTCCACCTTGGCGTTTAGTATCGCAGCACGTGGCAAGCAGAGAAATGAGCGAATGACAGATATAGACCCTGTGGTCTTTGATGTACGCCGCTCATGTCCCACCGTCGCGCTAGGTTCCGACATCCGTTATAACTTCCGTTTGAAAAATAACAGAACCGGAACAGAAGCGGATGTGCAAAACAAAACGGAAGTTCTGCAGAAACGGAAGCAGAAGCAGAGCTCCGTTACATCCCTGACACAGTGTAAGCTCGTGTAGGTGAACGCGTACTATGCTTGTATAGGTAAGTGAGATATGACAGATCGACAGTCAACTGATCGCATTGGCAACTGTGAGGTAACCGAGACCGGATGGGCGGCACTTTCAGCGGGGAGCGGGAGTGGCCACGCAGTACGATAGTACTCTTTATTATACTGTGCCTCGGGTACTACGAGTCTTTTAAAGATATCCTTTAAAGGTTAACCTTTACAGCCGTGACCGTGACCATACTTCGAAGAAAATGTTGCAACAGTTTAGTATTTTTTACCGTCACGTTAAGTACAAAATCCATACTTAATATTCTAAATGGCAAAGTGTGTGAGTCTGTTAGTTTGTCCGTCCTTCACGGCAAACGAATCGGCGTGATTTTTTTAAGTGGAGATAGTAGAAAGGATGGAGAGTGATATAGGCTACTATTTGTCTCTTTCTAACGCGAGCGAAGCCGCGGGCAAAAGCTAGTAAAATATGAAGCAGCGGGTATTTTTTAAACTTAAAATAAAGTAACATTAATGCAGTGTGTGTAAACGGAAACATTGTGTCAAGTATGAATAGTCTGAGTATTTATAAGTACTTAAATACCTACATTAGAAATGGACGGCGCGGCGTGGTCACGCGAAAGAGTGATTGCATATGGGGCAAGTTCACTGATTTAAATACCTGTATTCTGAAAGTAGGCCGCAAATGACGAATATTACTATAAATTGTATCTTGTTTTTAATGCATGTTAATTATAAGATGTAATGTTTTGAATAGAAGTGGCCCGCCGAGTTTCTTGCCGGTCCATAGTGGATACCCCCCTCCAACTGAGGGGGGACTGATCTTCTCAGGGCTGAGGCGTAGGGTTAGAGCCGGCGTAGCTTTATTTGACGTTCATATGCGCATTGTAATATGCTTACTTGGAAAAATAAATATTTCATTTCATTTCATATGCTACTAATTTATTTGTTTAAGCATTTTCATTAATAATAATAATAATATTTAATTGTGTAAAATGATGTTTTCGGCTACGATATAATTATACTTACAGCTACGAAAAGGTGCGTAGGAAGTTGTCGAATCTAGCATGATAAAGATGATAATTATTAGGCCGAAACTCCACTATCATAGAAATATGATCATAGGCAACATGCCGTCCTTTTTCTTCACATTGGAGTAAAAGGGAGGCATACAGACCTATGATCATATTTCTATGATAAACATATGATAGTGGACTATCGGCCTATGATAGTGTACTTTCGGCCTTAGTCATGTATACATAACAGAACTAATTTTTCATTCGATTTTCATTGCAAAAGATACCTATTTTCAAATACTTCTAATAGTCTAAGATGACTCAAATATCACATTTTATTCAGAATGATATATGTAGATATTTATTTAACCCTTAAATCGACAACGTACATTATACAAGACATCCCAAGTAAAAAATTCTACACCGAATATTAAAGCATATCAATACTTTTGATGCAGCGTAAGTGAATCCTTAGTTATTTTTAAGTAAATAAAAAAATATTAGAAACCAGTGGAGACCTAATATTTGTGTCAAAGTCCTACAGAACACAGACCTTACTAGGAAGCATCCAACTGACTGATATCGTTGCTAGCTGTTTTTATTTTTTTGTATGACAGTATTATGCAGCGTTAAAATATATAATATTTTAATAATTATTTAATAAGTCACAGTCTAAATAATACGAAAAGGTGTTGTTTTTATGGGTATTAGACACTTGAAAAGTGCAGTGTGCAGTATTTTACCCGTTGTCAAGTTCACGATACTTTTGCTACGTCCAGTATGTTGGACGTTGCCAAGTAAACGAAGATTAAAAACAATTCTTTTTTTATGATTTTTTTATTGTAAATAACAATAATATATGATTTTTAGATATTTCAAAACCTCAACAAGTTCATTATTTGGTACTACAGGTTATTGAGCCAAATGGATAAAAAAAAATATTTTTTACTGAGTACTTTCCCTATTAGTCCGTTACAAGGAAGAGCCAATTTCAATATAGAAATTTCTTATGAAATTTTTGATAAATGCACATGCTTATAACACAAACAATAGCTTCTACGTTACTGTTTCTTATGACATTCGGCTCGTTTAATTTTATGTTAAATATATGACTGTGTCAATAACTGGAAAAATATGATCACCTTAAAAGCTATGAAATTATCTCCCAAAAAATTGGATGACACAAGTTTATTATATCAATATATTTTTTATTACAGGATGTTCTTATGGAAAAAACACAAGTGTTTTATAATTAGCAAAACAAAGTAATTTGATAAAAAAAACCGTATGCAGATAAAATACCGTATACTCGGCATTGTCCAAAATACTGCACGTCTTCTCCTAACTCCATCCTGACGCCATCATTACAGCAAACCTGGCAGTGTCCAACATACTTGACATAGGTTTTTTTCAAAACTATTATAAATATATTTTTTTAATGATTTTTCTACAATTAATTATCACATAATAACTTCGAAAAACAGATGCAACCCCATTTTTTCGAGATTTTTTTTCCTTGTCGATTTAAGGGTTAAAACTCTTTATTTACATGAACATATTTACATAATTATTATATAAGAAACTAAGACTAAACTTAAAAGCTAGCTAATGTCTAAAATAGGCCCTTGAGGCATTGTAGATATTTATGTACTGAACTTAAATTTGCATTAGACGGAAAACATCAATATATGTCACTGTCACTGTGTGTTCTAAAATATGTAGTATGGTGCATTAGGGTAATTCCGAAAGTCGTCTAATTTCGAAAGTCGCACAAAAATCAGCATTATTTCCATCATTATGAAGATTCCCCTCTCGGAATTACCAAAGCATTTCTGTCATTCGGAATTACCCTAATGCAAGGTGCATTACATTACGATAGAAACGCGGAAATTAGAAACGCGTGGCGATAAATTAAAATAAGAGTTTAATTACGAATTCCCTCTTCGCACGTGTATTGTACGGCGATTTATAGTACATATGGCTCTTTGAAGTTTCGATATGTGATGTATGTGATCAACTAGAGCGGAAAAAAGGACCGTACTGTACATTCTGTTAAATAATTCGATAAAATACATATTTTAAAGGTAATAAAATGTACAACTTACCTAAATACCTGCTAAAACATGGCTATATTATTCAACTGTAGGTATTTACTTAAAAGTCGCCAGCAGTTTAAAACAAATATTATTTCGGCGTGCTTTAAAAAGTTTTACGAAGTACACAACACACTTTGTTTACCATTCGAATTTTAAAAAGCACAACTACATGGCCAGTTCTCACTCGTAACTCATACACAGGTGTAGTCTATAGAAAATACTCACGAGCTTCTATTATTACGAGAAAATTGATTTTTCGCATAATTACGTTCGCATAGAAACCAAACACAACGATATTAGGTTCAGGCGCAATCGATAAATTTACCGCAGTTTTGTTTTCAAGGAAATCATAGACTTTTCTATAGCTATAATAAATTTTTTTCTACAGAAAACAGATGAAACCTTTCTAGAAAGTATTATTTTATGCCAGTAACCAGTTTAATTTATGAGGAAAACCTTTTTAAAAAGAAAAAAAGATAACTTACCTAAGCGGCCAGTGTTTTATTGTCGATGTATTGCGGGCTATTCCGCCTTTTCACAACACTACCTATTCGTTTCACCTTTGATTACGTAGTAAATTAAAGCTATCATTTTCTAACATTAATATTATAATTTACAATTAAATTGGCGACAGGTTGCGAGAAACGCCATTCATGAATTTCGTGCACACTGAAAATAAAGGAACTAGTAAATAATTCTTCGGCGAATCGCTACTGTTTCCAATTATGCGAACTGTACGCTGACAGAGACGGAAACACCAAAAATATACATCTATTTCAGTTACTCCTAAGATATACTGATTGGGAAAATGTAGCGTATTGACATCTGACTGGCTAAAAATATATCTCCCTCTCTTTCTGTCTAAGCATGCTGGCGGGCTTTGGTCCCAGTTATCCTGAGTCTATGGTTCAACGCATGCGGAGAAGAGCCGACGGTGGCGCCCCTATCGGAAGTCTCACGGTATTACGTAAGACATTGGTAACCCAGTGACCGTGGACGTAACTTATTGAGTTATGGCTGGAGGTGGATACCCGAGGTGGTTCCACGGTGTAGTTCGTGGAAATGCAACTAGATGGCGCTGTCTTGGTTTGTTTTGTGCTGTTTCAGCGCGCAGCGCTACAGAAAACAGGAAAAGTTTGTAAATCTTTGGATTGAGATTCGATTTTATTACTGTTTAGCTTTCCCAATTCCAGAACAATGGTGTTCCGGATGTGACACGCAGATGCGGTATATCGTTATTTATAAAATAAAGTAGTCTAATCTTGTACTTATAGATTTGTCTGTCATGTGGCAAAGCAAACAATATTTGCTGTTTCATTTCGTTTCATTGAGTTACAAAATCTAATTTCGCACCTACAAGGATAAAACTAAGTGAAGGAGGGTTATTTTATAATATAGGTGGTCAACCAAATCTTGTCACTACAAAAGGGCGCGAGATTCAAATTTTCTATGGGCCGATAAACCTTTGCCCCTACCTCTACATTTTTCCAATTTGCCGCCTTTTTCTAGTACCAAGAGTTGGTTGACTGTCTGTATATTTTGGTGCGCTTTTTGTATTTTAAAATAAACATGATGTTACACAAGCAAAGACAATAGACCATTCAGCCACGAATCAGTATATCATGAAGTTGGCAGTACCGAGGCATCGCAATTTTAATTATATTTATTTTAAAATATAGACATTTAAGCAAAGACAATAGAATATTCAGCTACGATTATTTCGCCAACGTCAAGGTTTAGGAAGGCATGCGCTAGGGATGACGACTACATAAAAAAATGCCAGTCCGTCAGTTAGGTCGTCCAAAAATACTGAACACATATTTTTCGCTTTTTCTAATTAATGAAAAAATACAAAGATATAGAGCATCAAAGTTTCGGAGTGGGGGCTTGCGACGTCACTTCTAAGTAAAAAATGTACCTAGGCGTGACGTCACGCGAAACTTCAACGCACTATACCGTCGTCATTTTTCGTTTACGAGAAAAAATAAAAAAATATACGTGTCTAGAATCTTATAATATAAGTGTCTTCTTTGATAATCTAACTGACGAACTTATTCGTTTTTTTAGTCGTCTCGCCCAATTTTCAAAGAACCCCGCAGCAAACATAGGGAAAAAGTGGTTTCAGTCAAATCGCATGAAATTTTAGTATGATGTAGATTTAAGTCTCCTGATTATTTTTTTATAAGGGCACAACTCCCTCAGATTTATACTTTCAGAAATAATCAAGTATATATTTTTCTATTTACGCGACGTGTTTTTAGAAATCAATATAGCTAAATGATACTCACTGACAGTTACTGACAGTTATTAATAGTTTCCCGATATCGGATTGCAATATCGACTTTCTGTAGGTTGTCGATTAGAATACGTCTCAAACCCCGAGGAGCGACAAGATTATTGCAGACAAAGCAAGGATTTCTTGCTGCCATCATCTAGTATGCTTAACATAAGTGTTGTGCTTAATTAAAATGTGCTTATAATTAAGTACGTAATTATCGAAAATAATAAATCATCTTTATAATGTAGCTGTCTGTCACATTGACTTTCATTTTATCAGTTATCTATGTTACGAACTCTATGCAAAACAGAGCAAAGAGGAGGAATTACGTAAAATAGGTAATTTACATATATTTTGTATAAAACAATTAAATTAATTATTTTCGAAAGTATAAGTCTGAGAGAGTTGTGCCCTTATAAAAAAATAATCAGCAGACTTAATTCTACATCATACTAAAATTTCATGCGATTTGACTGAAACCACTTTTTCCCTATGTTTGCTGCGGGGTTCTTTGCTGCCTTTTTCGTGACAAAATTGGCTTGACCGTCTATATTTTAAAATAAACCTGATACATAAGCAAAGACAATAGCCCATTCGGCCACGAATCAATATATCATGAAGTTGGCAGTACCGAGGCATCGCAATTTTCCCGGCCACCAGCCAACCTGTCACTGCAAGAACATGTTTGTATAATATTTAGTAAATATACATCATCACAGTTCAATTATGAAAGCCCGTATTTTGGCCATTTCACGATAATGTCCCTTACAAAATGTGATTCTTCTAACACTCCTGACCCTTTAGCACAACTTACCTTGTCGCGCGCGAGTCCATACATCAAACGCGACTTCATGTATGGACTCGCGCGCGACAAGGCAAGTTGTGCTAGAGGGGCTGAAATGTAAAACTGACTAATTGTAGGATGAGCATTACAAACTTTCTCTTCTCTTCTTTCTTTCTTCTTTGATGAACTAAGAACTAAGATGTCACTGTGATGTATATGTCAATTTTTGACGGTGATTGCGCCGTGTCTTGCGTGGGCGACGGTCGCCCTGCCGAACGCTAAGCTCCGAGCGTTGGATCTTACACTAAGAAAAAAAAACAACCAGTTTTCCTATTCGTTCAACAAGTTTTTTGGTTAAAATAGCGCCTACGCGCTCTTTGGTTCAAACAACAAGTTAGATTTTGTTAAGTGTAACTAGTACATTCAGGATTCAGGATTTTATAAAAGCACATATATATATATATATATATATATGTCGCAGGGAAATGCCAAAACAGAGATTTCATCAAATCACTAAGGGATATGATCAAATCACACAGGATGTCAAAATGGCGAATCCATTTTATCATTTCTCTAGAAAATTTCAGTCATTTGACTAAATCCCTTACTCTGTTTAGTGAAATCACAAAATCGACCAACAGACACGCCACGTTTTGTCATTTCACTAGATTTGTTTAGGGATTTGATAAAATCCCTGAACCACATCAGTAAGTTGACGAAACGAGCTTATAAAGTCAACTAGTTTTATCATTTCGCTAAGCAAGTTCAGTGAAAAGACAAAATGTTTTAATAAATATGAAAATAATTTAAAATGAAACATTTTTAGCTTTGTTTCTTCACTTATTCTATATAGCGAAATGATAAAACTAGTTGACTTTATAAGCTCGTTTCGTCAACTTACTGACGTGGTTCAGGGATTTTATCAAATCCCTAAACAAATCTAGTGAAATGACAAAACGTGGCGTGTCTATTGGCCGATTTTGTGATATCACTAAACAGAGTCAGGGATTTAGTCAAATGACTGAAATTTTCTAGAGAAATGATGAAATGGATTCGCCATTTTGACATCCTGCGTGATTTGATCAAATCCCTTAGAGATTTGATCAAATCTCTGTTTTGGCCATTTCCCTGCGACATATATATGACACATATTGTTTTAAACATATGTTTGGCTGATTAAATCAAATATTTTTTAACAAATTTGACCTTTTTGTTTGACCAAATTCGACTTGTATCATCAATATTGTGATTTATTCCGTTTACTATAAATACTTTTGTTTCAAACGGCTAAACCAGGAATAATGCAAATTTCTCTCAGTGTACTAACTAGACTATTGTTAGAAAACGGTTGTTTCTCAAAAGTTGTGATACTGTCTGCTACAAGAACTACGGTAAGATCCTAAGTTTATGCGGGGCGGCCGCATACAGAGCGCCGGTTTATGCAGATGCGCGGTTGTCACTCAAATAAAATAAACATCGCGAGTTTTTCTTTATACCCACCCTTGAGAGAAGTTCATAAATTTAAATATTTCCCAGCTTTAATAGAATATCCGAGCGGTTAAGTGCAATTTTAATTTGAAATTGTTATTTGCGTTATTCTAGGTTTTATTTTCATTATTAAAGATACCGATGTTGGGTTTTTAGAGTTGGTAGATTTCGTTTAGTGAGTATTTACATGAAATGAAAAATGAAATAATGAAATAAATGTTTATTCAAAACTAAAACTTAAAACTAAACTTTAACTTCTGCCAAACCAGAGTATGGTTTGTTGGCAGACGATGGCTCCTAATACATAAGGTTCTATATCTACTTATATTATTTACTAGCAATGGCAAACAAGACAATACAGCACTGTAATATCTTGTTTGCCATTGGGTAGGTGCATACGTAAGATTCACTACTATTATTACTTATTAGTTTTTAGATCTACTTTGCACTATTGCGTATTCTATTCTGTAGGTACTATTACTATACAACTTTATATCTACATATTTCTTAAAAATATATTACTTTTACTGTATGGTGTTTTTAAATCATCAAGAGAACATCAAACTTCAAAAATGTTCAAAGAGGTAGTAACAAGAGCATGACCGATATTTTGGCTATGGAACGCATGAAATATTTGCATGTATGGAGATTACAAAAGGATACTACTGTAGAAAATCTAACAATATATATCAAAAAAATATGTGGATCACAAATTAATTTAAAAGTGGAGAAGGTAACGCAAAAGAAAGATAGAGGTTACGCTTCATTTATAATAAGTGTACCCGAAACCGGTTATGATAAATTAATAAACCCGGAAATCTGGCCTTTGAATACGGAGTTTAGCGAGTGGATCTGGTTTCGGAGAGCAGCAAATAAAACAGAGGAAGGAAAATAGCATAATTTACATATTTTACCAAAATGCAAGAGGGCTACGAACGAAGTTGAATGATTTTAGTAGTAATATAGATGGTTCAGGTGCCGATTTATTTGGAATCACGGAATCTGGTTGCAATGCCTCCATAGAAGATGCCGAAATTATCCCACAGGGCTACCAAATTATAAGGTGTGATCGAACAGATGGACGAAAACAAGGCGGCGCGTTTCTCGTGGCCACACACAGGTTTGAACTACGGCCGGTCGCGATGCCTAGTGACGTCAATATTGATAACTGTGCGTTTGAGTTAGTAGGCGCTGCAGTTTACCTGAATAGTAGATATTTATTTCTTTGTTGTGTGGTATATATACCACCAAAAAGTAATGAACACGAGTATATGACTTTATTTAGAATTTTAGAAATGTGGTGTGTTAAATACAAAAATTATGTAATACTAGGGGACTTTAACCTGTATTCATGTTGCGATAATGTTAAAAATTACTTTGAATATTTCCGTATTTTTTGTGAGCTTGACCAAAAAAATTATGTACCTAACTGTCATGATCGGCAACTAGATTTAGTGTTATGTAATAAGGACATGTCGGACAGGGTGCGTGTGGAGGCGGCGGACGAGGCGCTGGTGCCAGTGGATGCCTACCACCCGCCGCTGGCGGTCACCGTGCGCGGAGACCGCCACGACTGTACTCCCCATCGCCCTCAAAACTCACAATCAAACGAGGCTCAAAGTACAACGCAGTGGGATTTTGCAAAAGCGGATTTCAGTGCGATGTATTTATTACTTTCAGAGATAGATTGGAATCCTTTATTTAGGTTAAGTCAGCCAGAGGATGCACTTAATTATTTTTATGAGACCGTGGAAAAAATCATAAACGACTGCGTCCCTAAAAAGAAGCCAATACTCGGCGACGGCAGGTACGTTTACCCTAAATGGTACACATTAGATATTATTAAATGTATACAAAAGAAAGCTAAACTACACAAGGCTTATAAACTGAGCGGTTCGGCAGAAGATTATGCCGCTTTTTCTGATTTTAGGGCCAAGGCTAAACAATTAATAAACGAGGCGCACGAACGGTACCAAGAACGGATGCAAGGTCAGTTGGTTAAGGATCCGAAGTCATTCTGGAACTATGTGCGATCCAAAAGGGGAGTACGAAACCGTAAAACCGTAACAAAAAATGGAAGTAGTTTAAAGGATTCAGAATGTGCTAAGGAATTTGCTAGCTATTTTCATTCAATTTATGGGAACTCAGTGGCTACTCTGGACGTGGAGCAAGCAGTGCGGGAGGGGGGCGCAAACTCGGCGCGCGTGGCGTTAGAGCGGCTAACGCTGAGCGAGGTGCGCGCCGCGCTCACTGCGCTCAAACCAAAAAGATCGGCGGGACCGGACGGCATTCCTGCTTTCGTCTTCAAGGATTGCGGCAGAGTCCTGGAGGAACCGCTGCTGCACATATTTAATCTGTGTCTGGAAAGATCATATTTCCCAAAGCGCTGGAAAGTCACTCGGGTGATTCCTATACCCAAAGGAAATTCAGGGTCAGAAGTGAGTGGATTTAGACCAGTGGCAATATTATCTACTCCAGCAAAATTGTTCGAATCGGCTGTGCAGCGTAGTATCCAAGAGCAAGTGTCGGCTCAGCTGTCAGACGCGCAACACGGGTTTCGAAAGGCGCGAAGCACTTCCAGTAACCTACTCAATGCCATGGCCTACGCGGTTCCTCATGTTGATGCTGGGGTGCAGGTAGATGCCGCGTACTTTGACTTCAGGAAAGCATTTGACATGGTGGATAATGATGTCTTGTTGGCAAAGATGGCGGCAGTTGGCTGCACACCTAAGCTTCTGCGATTTTTCGCAGACTATATGAGGGACCGCCAGCAGTATGTGGAGTATGCAGGATACAAGTCTGAGCCGTATTTTACCAGAACTGGAGTAAGTCAGGGCAGCAACTTGGGGCCGTTAGAATTTGTCATAATGATTAACGATCTGCCAGAAGTAGTGAAAGAGTCTAAATGCTTACTGTTCGCTGACGACCTCAAGTTGCTCCTGGCGATCAAAGACGAAGAAGACTGCAAGCGGCTTCAGAGGGACGTGGACAGAGTGGTGGAGTGGAGCCGGAGAAACAAGTTGGAGTTTAATGTAGACAAATGCGTGACAATTACATTTACCCGGGCTAAAACACCACTCTCCTACAATTATTTGGTGTCAGGGTCGAAATTGAACCGAGTGCAGTCGGTAAAGGATTTAGGAGTACTTTTAAATGCAGAACTGACTTTCAGAGACCATATTGTCAGCAAGTGCAAGAAAGCGTTCCGAATCCTAGGATTTGTGCTTCGACGAGCAGTGGGGTTTAAGAGTGTGAAGGCCATTTCGGCTTTGTACAACGCCCTGGTACGAAGCCAACTGGAATGTAATGCTGCAATCTGGGCCCCGCATGAGACGAAGTACAGCATAATGATAGAAAGGATACAAAATAAGTTCACGAGGTACATCTACTTAAAACTGTACGGAGTGTATCCTTTCTATCCGCTTATGTATCCCACGTTGTTCGTTGTAGGTATGGTGGGCTATAACAAATTAGAAACACGGAGGGATCTGTCACTCGCATGCTACGTGGTGAAGATCCTTCGCGGCAGTATTCACAACCCGGGGATCTTACAGCAGATGAATCTGTACGTGCCCAATGGCTACGTGGAGCGGAGGCGGCGGCCGCAGCTGCTGGTGGAACCGATCGGCAGAACCAACCTGCTTCGTAAGGCGCCTCTCAGTCGCACCGTCCGTACACTGAATTTAGTGGCTGATCAGACTGACTTGTTTAGTTGTCCAATGTCCGAATTTGTAAAAGTGTGTTTAAATGTTATATGTTATAATTTGATGTAATCGTAAGGTTTTGCTGATATAATTATGTAAATAACTATGAATAGGCACTATTGTATTAGGGTTACCTGTAAGGATAGTTGCTAAGTGACAATAAATAAAAATAAAAAAAAAAAAAAATTTAGTTATGAGTACGCTGCTTACTTTCTTCTTAAATGATTGTTTTGTTACACATGCACTTTTTAAATCTGAAGGTAAGTCATTAAAGATTCTAGGCACCATGTATTTTCGACATCTTTGGCCAAAATAATTCTTAAAATTAGGTATAAGTAACTTGTCATTGTCTCTATTTCTGAATAACCTTTGAATAGAAACAGGTTTTTTAAACTCATTATTACAAAATTGTTCCACAGCCACTGATAACAATACTTTTTCATGGACAGGCAGTATTTTACATTCTACAAAAAGTTGATCATATGTGCTATTTTTACATTTAGCTTTTATCTTTTCATCAACCATTAATTTCATAAATCTTATTTGTAAAGCTTTTATCTTATCTAGGTAAGTTTTGAATGTAAGACCGTAGCTCGCCAGTCCGTACGACAATAGCGAGTCCACTAGCGCATAGTACACCATATATAAAGTGGCCCTATTTAATACGAACTTCAGATGGTGAAACTTTACAAGCACTGCTCTCAATCTTTTACACACGGCGTCAACTTGTGGCTGCCATGAGAATTTCGAATCTATGAGCAGACCTAGGTACTTGTATTGTTGCACCACCTGGAGCTCTGCACAGCCGCACGCGACCCCGGCCGGCCGCGCACTGTGGAGACACTCGAAACTGTGCCCCACAATGCGCGGCGGCCTGTATTTATCCTTAGAGTACGGCGACCGTATACACATGCATTTTGTTTTTGCAACATTAATTATGATTCCATTATCGTGCGACCATTTTATGATATTAGTAATGTCTTCCTGCATTTTGCTTTCTATTAGGCTCAGGTCCTTATCGGCGTACAATAGGCATGTATCGTCAGCATACATGTAAACACTACAATTGTTTACTACGTTAGACATACTATTAACATGGACTATGAGAGATAAAAGAGGTTGAAAGTTTGTATGGGATTTCTTAATTTTAAATGATAAAACCATGAAACTTTATATTTTAGCACTTGATAAGAAATCATTAAACATATATTTAAAGTCACATACAGGTCGAACGCGATTAATTAACATTATTTTTACCTTTAAAATAAACATGGTGGGAAATAAACATTAGCGGGTAGATTATATTTATTTGTCTACCCCGAACATTTATATAAATTAATATTGTGTAACGGGTAGTTTTGTGTTGTTTACATCTCCGGTGATATTTTGCTGGGACGTCAGTCTTCCGCGACCACGGCCAGTGCAACCTGGCCGAAACGTTGGGAAAAAAGGTAAAAATAATGTTAATTAATCGCGTTCGACCTGTATGTGACTTTAAATATGTGTACAAAGCGCGAGAACTTAAAGTGTTATATCATTAAACATCTTGATAAGGGATAGGGATAGGGATAGCGATAGGGATAGCGATAGGGAAAGCGATAGGGATAGCGATAGGGATAGCGATAGGGATAGCGATAGGGATAGCGATAGCGTTAGCGATACGGATACGGATAATATGGGTATCGTTAGAGGGATACGGATAATCGGTCGGCGGTCTCTTACAATCAATGTGCTCTAAGACGATCGTTGTTTGCTTGCTTGAAGATTACGTTTGCGATAAGTATAAGCAAAATGTAAAAATTGTAAGGGATAATAGAAATAGTACATTACATCAGAGGCCGGGAAAATGCCAAGCAATTCCGGCCAAGTGGGTATATACTATCCCGGATAGGGATACGAGGCCGGGAATCCGTTTTCACGCCGAGGCATGTATAGTGCTTTTCTCAAACATACAATGAAATAAAAAAAAATGCACTAAAGGACAATATTTTATAAAAAAAAGTTACTTTGCAGGCCTAGGCCTAAAAAATAATATGAAATCCCTTTACAGTCCTCTCGAGTTGTTGCACCCAAAAAGCGATACTTCCCAGCCCATTTTAAGGAACGTAAAGACAATATTTCATTGCATGTTTGAGAAAAAGTACTTTTTACCCACCGATCATAGTGTCGAAATACGGGCTATGTGGGATGTTTATAAAGGTTTCCCCAGCGTATATAGAATTACCTACGCTTTGGTCGATGTGTAATATTTCTACAATCATTGCAAGCAAAAGTATTATGTGCAATCGAAATAATCGCAGATAAATATACCTACAGAGAAACCTAAGGATCCAAATAAAAATCTTAATGAATACTTTTATTACGCGGGCGAAGCCGCGGGTAAAAGCTAGTATACATATAATATCACGCCTGTATCCCATAAAGGGGTAAGCAGAGCACATGAAACTAGCAATCAAGGGATTGAATGAAAACGAAATTGTGACATTGCTGTGCCAGGTTGTCAGCCTCTCTCCTACGCCACAAATCATAATTAAATCCCATCGTCGACTTCTACGACACCCACGGAAAGAAAGGAGGTGGTGAAGTTCTTAACCTGTCACCACACGGGTACGGGTGAAGTGTTTTAAATGACAGATTTCCATGAAATTTTGACTTATTATTCCCCAGGCAAGGCTATCCAAATACGTTGCCAACTTATAAACTGAAAAAAATACCATAAATACACTAAAGAAAAAGCGATCTAGTCCACCTCGGCGGTCGGTGGTCGGGGTGGTGTAGCGGTTTATCATGTCAGCCGCGTTAGCTGGAGACTCGGCTTCGATTCCCGGCTTCGCCACCATTGGGCTTTATCGCTTTTTTTTAGTGTATGGTATCTATTTCAGTGTATATTTAGTGTTACTACTTTGAAACAAACAAATAAAAAAAATAATGAACTAATTTGATTCGTTCCCTACATCGAACGTTGCCAACTTGTTTAATAATAAGTATAATTGGTTTTACCAGTGCAATCAGTCAACGCAGGGCAGCTTGTGGCGAGCTGTTGGGGAACAGCGACCCCACGTACCCGAGTGCTCCTGGGGAGTCCTGTTACCCGTAAGGCGGGTGGGTAGGACAGTACTCTCTAGCTCTGGCTTGCCTTGGCTGGCCGTCCAGAGTGGAGTCGTTAGGGCTACATGCCCCAGGGGTGGAAGTGAAAATTTGCATAAGACGCGAGTTGGTGCAGTGGCTTCACAGCCACTGGGCAGAAAGCGGTGTACACCTCTCGACACCCTTGAGTTCTCACACCGGTGTTGCCCTTGAGCCATCTTGGATGTCGCTTTTTGTGGGGGCCCATCTTGTGGGGACGAGTCACCGTCTGCCGGAAATAAAATTGGATACCGTTTTATTAGGCAGGCGTCCGGTTTTTTATCCATAGCCCAGTATTTAGTCCATTACTTTCATCAAAATAGACCAGTTCATTTTAGATTCCATTAACTCTCAAATAGTCCTTACACCCTGGCGGGTGTTGCCTCTGCGTGTGTCCCATGATACGGGCAAGGGCAACATCCGCTCGGTGTACCCCTTACATTTCATTAAAGTGTCGAAAGGGCCTCTACGTGTTGGCTTCGGCCCCGCGCACGCCTCCCAAAGGTCCGGAATACCATTGTTCCGTGATGGGAAAGACATACAAAAGTATAATAACTACTAAAATCAGGGAGAATAGAGGTAACTAAAATCTATGACAAAGTGCCAATACTGCCAATCAATCACAAGTGTTCTTTCAATTAATTAATAATATTACGGCGCACCTCAAAAACCACTTCTTTCGTTTTGGAACGACCATCACAGATAGACACTTAGTCTAGACGTCTCAATTAAGTGGGGTGAATGGGGTGAATGGATCCTTTAGGGCAAGGGGTCACTGTGACAGCCTGACAGGTGCTGGTTGAAGTTGACAAGTTGTGTAGTGGAGAAATTATTTGGCTTTTGCATAATATTTTTTCCCTTCATTAAAATGCGTCGCTGATTTAGTTTTTTTTTGGGATGTCGGATAAGTCTTATATCCTAAACTAGATGATATGTGCCCTACGGGACTCTTCCATGCCCATATTTTTACCATAAGTTTAACATGCTTAAAAAAATAATAAGATGTTGGGTAAAGGAGAATAACAAAACATTAAAGATAAAAAAAAAATAACAAAAACAAAACATTTTCGTAATAGCTGACTTGCACGGTGGATGGTATTGTAATGACAATCCAAAAAGAAAACATGACAAAGTGTTCTAGACTTCTAGTATCTTAACACTTTTAATTTTCCACAGGAAGTATAATCAACACAACAAGGTATATTTTTCCTTTTCTAGTCTAAAAGCTCAATTCTGAAAAAAAAAACTAAAGTCGTTAAATAGTGGTTAACTATATTTTAAATAAAATAAGCAGGTACAGTCAACCAATTGGAACCCTAGGACACTGTAGAAGTATGTCTGCGACGTCACACCTCGGACACTGGCGATAAAGAGGCGCGTTCCTAGCACACAGTCTAAGCTCGTGTTGGTGAACGCGTACTATGCTTGTATGAGTGACATATGACAGGTCGACTGTTCGCGTTTTTGACAGGCGGTAACTGTGAGGTAACCGAGAGGGGATGAGCGGCACTTTCAGCGGGGAGCAGGAGTGGCCATACTGTACGATAGTACTCTTTATTATACTGTGGCGACGTTATAAATCAGATTGTAAGAAATCTCTTACTGCTTGTCATTTTGACATGGTTGTACTGTACCTCTAGAGTGGCCTAGGGTTCCAATTGGTTGACTGTACCTACCTGCACACTACATTTATTCTCAACGAGCTTATCATGCCTTCGTCTTATTTATCTCTAGGCCCGACGTTCGCATCTGCCATCTAGTAAGGCGGCGGAATTGAAAAAAGTCGTCTAGTTTTGAAGTTGATGTGACTGGAGAGTATACTGCTGACAAGTGGTATCGTTGTGATCGGTAGACTTTACTGAGTACGAAATAATGACTTGTCACTTTCTCAGACTGTGGGGGGGTTAACTATGACGTCACAAAGATCGCGGTCCCGGGTTTCAATTTTTTGCCAATTTGTCTAGAACCCCTTATCCAATTTTGAAAAATGAGGTGTCGATTGAAAGCGTATAACATGCTGATTAAGATTTATTATATGTGAAGAGTATAGTTTTGTTAGTTATTTTTTAATTAATAATAATGCAAAAAATACTATTTTTTTACTCTCTTTTTTGATTTTTGTGACTCAAAAAGGCAATGAAAACGGCCACTTAGCTAAAAAATATGTTATATAAATCATTTAACTACATTATTAAGCTATATGTTGCTTTTTAAATTTCTACGATCGGATAATAAATAAGCAAACTACAACCACATACCTGTAGGCGGGGAGTACCGCTTGACACGCGTTCCCATACATTCGGCGTCTACCAAATTACACCTCGCGCAAAATTCGTTTCAAGCAGATATGCCTCTAATCTTATTCATCGTAACCTATCAATATTGGTGTCATTTGAAAGTACAATTAACGTACTTTAAGAAACAATGTCAATCATTTTCATAAAATCAATAATCGCCAGTCTGTGGTGGTTACAAAGGAAAAAAGTGGGTATGCAATTTGACTGGTTTCCTAGGTTTGATACCCTAGACGAGTTTAAAAGGGGAGGTAAAGGTGACATATGGGTTGTTCTCTGGCCTAAAAGCTATACAGAGGGTCAGGGGAGAAAAAAACTAGGGTTTAAGTTTAGTTTTAAGTTATTTTTTCTTTGTTGATTTTATTGTGTTTAATTTTTTTGTAATTTTATCAAGGATACACATTGGTTTCTTTTGCTGAAAATTCCCTTTTTTATGAGAAATGTTATGAATTTCATGGCATTTTCCGATAGAGACTAAAATTAACTTTCAAATAAGGCCACATAGTCATACTGATACATAGTCATACCCTTAATATTATATAAGTAAATGTATGACTATGTGGCCTACTGATACATAGTCATACCCTTAATATTATATAAGTAAAAGTATGACTATGTGGCCTTATTTGAAAGTTAATTTTAGTCTCTATCGGAAAAAGCCATAAAATTCATAACATTTCTCATAAAAAAGGCAACTTTTAGCAAAAGAAACCAACGTGTATCCTTGATAAAATTACAAAAAAATTTAACACAATAAAATCAACAAATAAAGGAAAAAATAACTTAAAACTAAACTTAAACCCTAGTTTTTCTCCCCTGACCCTCTGTGTAGCTTTTAGGCCAGAGAAAAACCCATATGTCACCTTTACCTCCCTTTTAAACTCGTCTAGGGTATCAAACCTAGGAAACCAGTCAAATTGCATAACCACTTTTTTCCTTTGTAACCACCACAGACTGGCGATTATTGATTTAAAAAAAATGATTGACATTGTTTTTTAAAGTACTTTAATTGTGCTTTCAAATGATATCAATATTGATAGGTTACGATGAATAAGATTAGAGGTATATCTGCTTGAAACGAATTTTGCGCGAGGTGTAATTTGGTAGACGCCGAATGTATGGGAACGCGTGTCAAGCGGTACTCCCCGCCTACAGGTATGTGGTTGTAGTTTGCTTATTTATTATCCGATCGTAGAAATTTAAAAAGCAACATATAGCTTAATAATGTAGTTAAATGATTTATATAACATATTTTTTAGCTAAGTGGCCGTTTTCATTGCCTTTTTGAGTCACAAAAATCAAAAAAGAGAGTAAAAAAATAGTATTTTTTGCATTATTATTAATTAAAAAATAACTAACAAAACTATACTCTTCACATATAATAAATCTTAATCAGCATGTTATACGCTTTCAATCGACACCTCATTTTTCAAAATTGGATAAGGGGTTCTAGACAAATTGGCAAAAAATTTAAACCCGGGACCGCGATCTTTGTGACGTCATAGTTAACCCCCCCCACAGTCTGAGAAAGTGACAAGTCATTATTTCGTACTCAGTAAAGTGTACCGATCACAACGATACCACTTGTCAGCAGTATACTCTCCAGTCACATCAACTTTTCCCGAGACCCTCTCGCCGCTCTACTAATCCTCACATTAACATGATTTAATACGTAACAAGTTATTAATTCTTCACAACGGGCAACACATGCTTCAAGAGGCAAGGCGAAATTAATTGTGTCTATTTGATTAATGTTCTTTTAACCCCCGACGCAAAAACGACGGGGTGTTATAAGTGTGAGGTGTCTGTCTGTCTGTTTGTGTGTCTGTCTATGGCATCGTAGCTTTCTAACGGATGATTTATTTTTTGAAAGCTGAATTAGTCGGGGTCGGGGGTATTCATAGTCATGTTTGATAAAAATCGGTCCACTATGTTGGGGGGTTTTCAAAATTTTAATTTTGTGGTTATGGTTAGTATTTTGTTGTCTAACCATTTTTTCCCCTTAACTTGGTTTTTAATTCCACCCCTTACGGTACCAGACTCAATTATCCTACTAATTTTAATGAATAGGATTATCACACGCTCATACCGCTAGGCCACTAGCGCTTCATGACGACCCTACAATAAACCTTTTAATTAATTACACACCCCTCTCAAACAACATATGCCATGAAAAACTTATCAGAGCCGTAATTCAGCAAGATTACCATCTGAATTACAGGATTACGGGCAGAATTACAGCGTTATGGAGGGTTTCGGAACGGCCGTGAACATTAAGCGGTTGGATGCTGATTTATTGTGTTCAACATTATGTTGGTGCTTAGGAGGATTATATACAGTGTGTAAAACTAGTACGGACGAATCTCTTATCGGTGGTTAGTAAAGCCTGACCAGGCAGGCAAGTATGGTCGCGCGATAAATGATAAAACATCAGAACGTCCCTGTCGCACTTACTAATAGTGCGATAGGGACGGCCTGATATTTTATCGTCTCTCGCGCAACCATGCTACCCGTGCAGGCAGGCAATTATATCCTGATATTTTATCGTCTATCGCGCGACCATGCTTCCCGTGCAGGCAGGCAAGTATGGTCGCGCGATAAATGATAAAACATCAGAACGTCCCTGTCGCACTTACAAATAATGCGAAAGGGACAGCCTCATGTTTTATCGTCTGTCGCGAGACCATGCTATCGGTGCAGAAATATGACCATTGTCAGGAGGGCGCTGTTGTTCTGATGTATGGGTTGATAGTTCAGTATAGTATGAAGAAAATAGTTCTAATGAAATTCCGCAAGATGGCGCGTATATATTTCTTTTCAGGCTATACCTAAAAGACATTAAAAATTTAATTAGATAACTTTTACTTAAAATTCAAATAAACATTTTTATCCATATAAATAATTCGGCCCGCAATGTAATGCAAACAAACTCGCATTAAACGCTCGTTGACAGATGGCATTGGCTGTCATCGCAACCATGTTTACATTACATTGCTGGTGAGAAAATTTTTAGTAACTCAGAAACACCTTTTTAAAAATTAATCAATTTAGTCGGCTCGTACCTACCAATGAGTTTTTCGGAAGTTATGTGCGAATGCGAAATGTCAATTGATATTCCGCGTATTAGTACTCCGCGTTGGAAACCGCTTATGACTTTGTGCCGGTGGCAATTGAGACAGCGGGGCCTTGGGGTTCAGAGGCTCGCTCCTTTTTCAGGGAATTAGGGCGTCGTTTGCGGGAGAGGGCTGCGATCCTCGTTCTGGGTCGTATCTGGTCCAACAGGTCTCCATTGCAGTTCAGCGGGGAAATGCGGCGGGTATAATGGGGACGTTTGAGCCAGGTACGATCCAGGGAGGGTTATTTTAGATTTAGGTGTATGTTTTGTTCCTTTTTATATATATATATGTTAATAACCTACTTGACATGACATAGATACTATATTTGACGAAGCCTGTGCTGTGGATTTTTGTTTGTACTTATTATTTACTGCTTATTTATTCAATAAAAATGTTTAATGTTAATTTATCATTTAAGTTAATATCAAACAGTAAGATATAATTCTATGGAATAGTCATAAAAAAATATTAATGTGATTGATATTTATTTTGCCAGTCGCTTTTCGGTGAATGAAAACATCGTGAGGAAACCGGACCCATTTCAATAAGGCCTGGTCACCCTTCGGGTTTGAAGGTCAGGTGGCAGTCACTTTCGTAAAACTAATAGTGCCTACGCTAAATAAATAAATAAATATTGGTGACACCTTACACAGATCAACTTAGCCCCAAACTAAGCAAAGCTTGTACTATGGGTGCTAAGCGACGATATACATACTTAAATAGATAAATACATACTTATATACATAGAAAACATCCATGACTCAGGAACAAATATCTGTGCTCATCACACAAATAAGTGCCCTTACCGGGATTCGAACCTGCAGGACCACGGCATAGCAGGCAGGGTCACTACCGACTGAGCCAGACCGGTTGTTAAAGTTATTTTAGTTATCTTTTATTTGTATCAGTTCGTTTTTTTTTGTTTTCATCATGTATATTTTTTCTTTTTTTTTGATGTACTTTAACACTTAGGGCCAGTTGCATCAACCACAAGTGACAGACACATCATCGTCACGCACAGGGTTGGGCAGTATTTCAAATACATGTATTTGAAATACTCGTTTAAAATACAAATACGTATTTTGTATTTGTATTTCAAATACTGCTTGGTTAAGTATTTTGTATTTGGTATTTCAAATACCTAGACACATGTATTTAGTATTTTGTATTTGAAATACTCAAGGCTGTAAAATACATTTGCACAAAATACATTTCTGAAAAGTTTTTAACTCTGTGATAGTCCGATAGTCCCTTTAGGAGACACATGTATTACCCATTGTAAACTTTGTCTAAAAACCAACTTTTTTCATGTTCTAAATGTAGATTATTGCTTACAGTTTATGTAATTAATAGAAAAGCAATATTTTTTTTTGAAATTTCACGCTTAATTGTCGTCACAAAACTGACATCGAGTTAATTTTTGTTAACAACTCACTAATTGTGGGTCCCAATTTTTGAAAATGCCCAATTACACCTGTTCATCACTCCACCATTCTCCACCCTTGCTCAACCTAGTCATGCAACGTGTTAAAATTAAGCTTATAAAATAAAGTATATTGATATTCATATAAGAAGTATGTACATTCTTTTTCATTTTATTTTATCAGTAAATTCATTGATTAAATAGAAGGGGTGACATTGAAAGAAACGTTTAAGTTTATTTTTAAATTCTGTGCATGCCTACCTATAAGTATTGTCCGTTAATTTCATAAGTAGACCCTGTTATCTTGGCGAGTTGATATTGTTTTTCCATAGAGTTTGAATGTTTTTTTTTTTCACCACACCAACTGTTAAAGACTCTCTTTGTTCTTCGAAAACAGATAGCAAAATTGCAATTTCATACAAATTTTAACTTAATGTCTTAAGCTTGCTGGTAGAATTTACCTATTTTATAAATGAAATATTTTTTATTAAACATGATATCAAATCATAATATTAATACCATCTAACTTAGGATATGATATCCTGGATATCAAGGTAAAATTTATATGAAATTACTTTTGAACTGCAAAATCGTACAACTTTCTCATCCGTAAACCTTTACCAGTTGGTGTGGTCAAAAGTATTTTGTATTTTAAATACATTTTTAGAAACGCTATATTTTGTATTTGAAATACATTTTTTTAAACACTATATGTTGTATTTTGTATTTGAAATACCCGTCACCAAAGTATTTAGTATTTTATATTTGAAATACATTTCCAAATGTAATTAGTATTTTGTATTTGGAATACTATTGGCCAGTATTTTGCCCAACCCTGTAGCTTTGTAATACTTTGTATAATTTATTGAAATGAATTTCCATAGAGTAGGTACCTATAGTCTCTTAATTTAATATTTATTTATTTTTGATGAATACTTTTGCTGATTAAATTGTATCTCGTTGTTTAATGCATGTTAATTATAAGATGTAATGTTTTGAAAAGAAGTGGCCCGCCGAGTTTCTTGCCGGTCCCATAGTGGATACCCCCCTCCAACTGAGGGGGGACTGAAATCTTCTCGAGGCTGAGGCGTAGGGTTAGAGCCGGCGTAGCTTTATTTGACGTTCATAAGCGCATTGTAATATGCCTACTTGGAAAAATAAATATTTCATTTCATTTCATTTCATTTCAACTTGGGATTAGTTGTCAAAGCGGACCCCAGGCTCCCATGAGGTTTGGCAAATGCTGGGATAACGCAAGGAGGACGATTATGAGTCTGTCTTGCTTTACATTCGTTCGCTCCCTTTGGTTTAGATACTGACGGAAACGTCATCATCTATGGCACTGAAAATCCGAATTCATATCGTATACAGGGGGCCGATATTTGAGTCTCACTGTCACTAAAATACCGGTTGAAAACGGTGAATTGCCTATTATTTTCAGTGACAATTTTCTGAATTCGAACGCCATGAGACTCAAAAATCGGCCCCCAGATCTGAATTTGTGCACAGACAGATCAATTAGTAACTTGTCTACTGTTAAAGAATAGGTACCTGAATATAATTGTATGCCAAGCTTTATTTTAAATTATTTATCGGTTTGAACAATATAATATATTGTACCATAAACATGTACTGACGTGTAGCTACGGTCCATAAAACATAGTTGATTCATTATTCAAGCGTATGTGCTCTTTTCATTGATCACTTGTCTACTAGACGGGTGACGTGAGATGACAGGATGTCACTATTGTATCGGCGTGGAACAAGTTTCCTAAAAGAATGTAGTGAACGCGAAACCGTAAATCTTGGGGCGCTATCACATTTGGCGACTTGCGAGCGAGACGAGCGCGCAGCGAGTGTTTCTGTACTTATTATTAAGCGAATTTGTTGCGGAAACGCGAAAGTTATTCTTGAAGGAGGAGCTAGGTATATCAAAACATTTTATGGCGAAATTGTGTCTCTATAATAACACGATGTCTACAAAAAAGTACACGATGGTATATGTCTGTCTTTTACACATATATGTAAATTACTACATATCAGCAATTCCCGAAAAGTTTGTACATTTGGATCACGTCTCCGATTTTGATAAAAAATGGTAGGCTGATAGAGTCGATGATGCTCAGCAAGATCCACTAGGTTTCCCAAAATGTCCTAGGTTGTTTGTATGAAACTTTCCTTTTTTAATACCGAAAATGTATAGATATCTGGTAACAAAAAAGGAAGGTTTCATAGAACCTAGGACGTTTTGGGAAACCTAGTGGATCTTGCGCAGCATCATGGACTATATCAGCCTACTAATTTTTATCAAAATCGGAGGCGTGATCGAAATGTAAAAACTTTTCGTGAATTGCTCTTTTATAACCATTTTTATGATTATAACACTTTAAGTTCTCGCGCTTTGTACACATATTTAAAGTCACACACAGGTCGAACGCGATTAATTAACATTATTTTTACCTTTTTTCCCAACGTTTCGGCCAGGCACACTCCGTATACAGAAAGCCCACTCACACTGACAGGTACCTGCAAGCTTCTTCCCATCATCATCCGGTGGTCACATCCCTGGTTAACAGGGCTCGAGACTTATGTGACTCTGAACACTTAGACGAGGAGTTAGCCCATGTTCAGAAGGTGCTGAGGAAAAATGGGTATTTGCAGACAATCCCGCGCAAGACTAAGAAGGGGGAGAGACATCCGCAGGTTGACAGGCAACCAGCCTTTTTGCCGTATGTGAAAGGGATAACGGATAAAGTTGGATCAGTACTAAGAAAAGTCTCCATTAAGACTGTATACACACCGTTATCTAAAGTAGCGAGTCTCTTACGCAGTCCTAAGGATGTCATTCCGTACCAAAGTCCGGGTGTCTACAAGATAGATTGCAGTTGTGGAAGTGCGTATATTGGCCAAACAAAGCACAGCGTTCAAGAGAGGGTGAAGGAACACATAGCGGCAGTTAAAAATCGCCATATACACAAATCTGCAATCGCCGAGCACTTGCTTACTGCGGAAACGAATCACTGGATTGAGCTACACAAACCCAAAGATCTTTCCACCGAGCGACACTATTATCCCCGGATTGTGAGGGAGGCGATCGAAATTAAAAAATATCCTAAAAACTTTAACAGGGAAGACGGGTATAGATTATCGCCAACATGGGGACCAGTGATTCAAATGTTCAAACCAAAAGATCTATCTTCGGACCAGTGCGCGGATGTTGTGAGTGCTGTGTGTCGTGCGGTGGGAAATAAACAATAACTAAAAGCGCGTAGATTATATTTATTTGTCTACCCCGAACATTTATATAAATTAATATCGGGTAGTTTTGTGTTGTTTACATCTCCGGTGACACTTTGCTGGGACGTCAGTCTTCCGCGACCACGGCCAGTGCAACCTGGCCGAAACGTTGGGAAAAAAGGTAAAAATAATGTTAATTAATCGCGTTCGACCTGTGTGTGACTTTAAATACATTTTTATGATTATCATATAACGTGCGTAGCCGGGGCGGGCCGCTAACTAACTTAAAAGCGTAGTCTACCGGTTATAGTCTGTGGCGTTGTTTGAAATACAGAGCAAGCGAAGCGAATGTTGCGTGATGATAAATTCATGGCTGAACTATCAATAATAAGCTGTGTTTCGGAGTTTTCCAACTATGAAAATAGTTATCAATATTATTTAGTATTTGCTTATGTTTGCATATTTTATTCAAACAAAAGTGAACAATCAGAGTGAATACAAAAGGACTATAAATTATTGTAGGTTTTAGCCATAAGTAGCTGCGACATTGTATTTGTTTTTTTTTAAGCATTAAGTATGGCTGTCAGAAAATATCATATGGCAAGTCCGCCTTTTGGTACTTGAAGGATTTCTTGTGTGCAATAAATTCATTTTATCATTTCATTCACCTCATGTTTTTTTTTTAATGCTACGTCGGTGGTAAACAAGCATACGGTCCGCCTCGTGGGAAGCGTTCACCGTAACCTATGGACGCCTGCAACTCAAAGAGTGTCACATGCGCGTTGCTACCCCATTAGACACTTGTACATTCCCTTTTGCTGTGTTAAGTACACAGCAAAAAGGAGTGAACACGTTCTAAGGAGGGTTCGGGTTATTTCATTTCAATAAAGATGAAATGAACAAACAAACTATTAGTGACAGGTATATGTAGGTAGCCCGAGTACCTATTCATAAATAGGATCTGTGACAAAATTAATTAATTATATGCCTAGAAGAATTTTAATTTTTATAGTAATTTTAAAGTTAAAATCCGAAAGTATATAAATAGTATAATCCTTAGTACTGTTTATAAAATCAGCGTTGCATTTGACCACTGTTCCTATTTACCCCAGTCTCCTCAACACTGAACAGTAATAAGCTTTGCATCCGCAGCGTGACGGCTCGACCAAATTCGATGCAATCCGTGCCTTGTTTACACCCTGTCGAATATTGGGCCGCAGTCTAAGTACCACCAGTATTTCAACTCAATAATAACTTAACCACAAAATTAAAATTTTGAAAAAACCCTCGACCGCGACATAGTAGACCGATTTTCATGAAACATGGCTAAGAACACTCCCGACTTACTCAGATTTCTGACAAAAAAAAAAACTAAATCCAAATCGGTTCATCCGTTCGGTAGCTACGATGCCACAGACAAACACACACAGACAGACAAACAGACAGACAGACAGACACGTCCAACTTTTAAAAAAAGCGCGTCCCGGGTTAATAAAGAGCGTCCTTGAACTTATGAGAAAGTAACATAGCAAAAGGTGTTATCAATTATATTAAGTTGATTTAAATAAGGCACTTATCAGATTTGCTAAGAGGAATAATGAATTAAATGCAATTCGCATACATTTGTGCATAGTTTATATACTTTAGATAATGGAATTAATAAAATTAAATACACTCTTATACCGCGACCTTGTCAGTACAAAAACGAGTCAATAAAATAAGTACTTCCACTGTTTTAATTTTCGTTGCATATATTTGCATAGAAAATTCGAAGAAGCGACGTTACGAGCTAGCTCATTCTAACCCCCCCCCCCCCCTTGCTTAAGTAGCAATTGTTTCTCTCCTTGTCCTCGATTCAATACCTATATGTATCTCCATACATGATTTTGTCTAAGATGGTACATCCATCGGTATTTGTGAAGAGCTAAAAGACAGATACTAGGCTTTGCAGCAACTAAGATAACTTTTTTTTATACATAGAACAAAGTGAGACCTACACTTCTTCATAAACGTCCTATTTTCACTGTTATTCATTTGCGCAACATTCTCATAATATACTGACACAATATTATATAATTATACTGTGTTGCGGCGAAGGCACGTGCCGATGGCGCCGCGATGAGGCTTTGGCACCGAACTGCACAAATAGCGTAGTTATTGTACTGTTACCATGTTATTGCTGTGTTTGTAGCCGTAAACCAATCGGGTCATATCAATGTGTGTGGCTTTCCAACGCAGAAGGTCCTATACTTACTGAAATTTTGGATGAAACCTGATGAAACGGAAATTGTGATAATGAGGAGGTACACTGACATTTTATCCCGCTAGGCGGCGCCTGTGCAAGTGCCTAAACATGTCACTGTACATGTGAGACAGAGAAAAAAATATCATCTTTTCGCTCTCACGTATGAAATTCTTTATCTGTGCAATGGACTAATAATGTGGCGCCATCTGTCATAACCTTTGAGTGTGTCTCCTCATATTAGTACATGTCTCGATAAATTAAAATACGACTGAAGGAAGCGTTTTAAATCAACATGAGTGTTAAGAATCTCCTCTTCGCACGTGTATCGTACGACTTTTTCACTATGGCCCTTTGAAGTTTCGACCCGTCAAGAAATGACTTACTTTGCAAATTAGTGCAGGAAGAAATCACCATTATGTACCCACTGAAAATAGTTATTTGTTATACAAGGGGGCAAAGTTGTTTTTTAACACACGAGAAGTAAAATACATTTGCACCCGAGTGTAACACAAAACTTTTCCCCTCACTATAGCGAGGAAACTACAACGCAAAAGATGCGTTTATCACTGCTTCCAGTAGTTCCACAGGTGGTAAATCATCTTTATTACTAGATTCACCTACTTTTATCAATTTTAAAGCAGTTAATTTGACTTTATTCAAGGTCAAATTACTTTACCCACTAGTGGATATAATGCGTTTTTACCCGCTGCTATTAAAGGACAAAACTCGTGTTTCCGAGCTAGTGAGGGGAAAAGAAATATTCGTGGCTACATTTTTTAATTTAGCGGTTTGCCAGGTTATAATTTGAATTGTTTTGCAAATTTTCCTTCAAAATTTCCTTCACATTTTTTTTAAACTTTTACCAAGTACCGGATAAAAATTAATATAGGTAGCAAACGCACTGAAAATTAACAACTTCATTAATATAAAATGTGTGAAAAACATAATAATTGTACGATTTATTATTATTTCGGTCGTCGGCTCCGGTAATTGAGGGTTATTAAATTTAATTGTCTTTTGGAACATTATTGCAATAATATAAAAGCAGTCATTTCATACATTAAGCATGTATGAGGTAACGCCTCAAAAACCTATACTTAGTATTATAGGCTTATGAGTTTTGAATGATTCACGGTTATTTTCATTAGACTTATATTGACCGGCGACCAGCTGAAAGTGAACGCAGCCGACGCGCGCGAAGGATTTTTTTTTTGGTCGGAGGATTGGGAATTTAGAGATATATCCTCTATTATATCCACAAGAGCTGGACGCCGGGATGTCCCGGGCGCGCGAAGGAGATCGCGCGTTGCCTACGCAACTTTGACATCCACCCGCCTTCTGCAGTTTTCCGTGATCATGAAAATGAAAATGAAAATGAAATATTTATTTTTCAAGTAGGCATATTACAGTGCGCATATGAACGTCAAATAAAGCTACGCCGGCTCTAACCCTACGCCTCAGCCTCGAGAAGATTTCAGTCCCCCCTCAGTTGGGAGGGGGGTATCCACTATGGGACCGGCAAGAAACTCGGCGGGCAACTTCTTTTCAAAACATTACATCTTATAATTAACATGCATTAAATAACAAGATACAATTTAACATGCAAAAGTATTCAACAAAGAATATGAACAGACTAGGTACTCTATGGAAATTAATTTTAATAAATTATATTATTGCTTAATAATACGTCGTTCTTCTTCAGAGAAAACATATCAAATTGTCACAGAAGAAAAAGATAATATGAATCTCAATATCATTAAATATGTAATTTACCTACACAACATAAAATATAAAATATTTGATGTGCTTTCTTATCTGAACTGTGTCCTCTATACATAATACAATTATTTTAATTGCTATTCGTTTTTTGTAGTTTCTGGTTCGGGCCATGCATGTTTGTCTGTCAAATAGTCCTCGACTCTGTAATAAGCCTTTAACATCAATGATTTTTTTAAGTAGTTCTTAAGAGCTGGGAGGGTAATCTCAAAGCAGTGTCAGGTAACTTATTATAAAAATGAATGCATTGCCCAACAAATGACTTCTGTACTTTACGGACACGAAACTTCTTTATGGCAAGCTTATTTTTGTTTCTAGTGTTATAATTATGGATATCAGAATTCTTAGTGAAACAGTCTAAATTCTTAACAACATAAATTATACTATCATAAATGTATTGGGAAGCTACAGTTAAGATATTAATTTCTTTGAAGAGTTCTCTTACTGATTCACGTGTTCCTAAGTTGTAAATAGAACGAATGGCTCTCTTTTGTAATACAAAGATAGTCTGTATGTCAGCTGCTTTGCCCCAAACCAGAATACCGTATGACATTACACTGTGAAAATAACTATGATACACTAGGCGAGCTGTCTCAACATTAGTCAGTTGCCTGATTCTCCTAACGGCGTATGCGGCTGAACTTAATTTGCTTGCTAGTTTCCTTATATGAGGACTCCATTGTAGATTTTTGTCCAATGTTAAACCAAGGAACAGTGTTGTATCTACCATCTCTAAGCATTCATCATTCAAAAGTATTTTTGTATCGATTGGTTTAACATTCGGCAGAGAAAATCGAATACATTTGGTTTTCTTAGAATTAAGAAGTAAATTGTTGACAGTAAACCACTGCAGTACATCAGCTAACGTGCTATTAATTACATTGTAATCCGTAGATTTTCGGTCAACATTAAAAAGCAGTGATGTATCATCAGCAAAAAGTACTATTTCACAAAAGTTTTTTACTATACATGGCAAATCATTTATATAAACCAAAAACAGGAATGGACCTAAAATTGAGCCTTGTGGCACTCCTAATTGGACTACAGTCCCGCTAGAGCGAGTTTTGTTAACAACTACTGTTTGTGTTCTATTGCTAAGGTAAGAAGACATAAAGTTTAGGGCATTTATAGACAAACCATAGTGTTCTAATTTCAAAATGAGCGTTCCATGATCCACACAATCAAAGGCTTTTGAAAGATCACAAAATATGCCAATTGCATCACAAGAATTTTCCCAAATATTATATATATGTTTAATGAGTACCGAAGCAGCATCGGTCGTGGAACGGCACCTTGTGAAACCGAACTGTTTGCTTGTAAGTAATCTATGTCTGTTGAAGTGTCCCAGTAGATCATTTAACATTAGCTTCTCAAAGACTTTACTTAGTACAGGAAGTATTGATATGGGACGGAAATTGGTTATATCACTCGAATCACCCGATTTAAAAAGCGGTATGACTTTGCTACATTTCATAAGATCTGGAAAGGTGCCTTGTGAAATTGAAATATTATATATTACGGCCAAGTAAGGTGCTATTATATCTATGACATGACTAATTACTTTAACTGATGTTCCCCATAAGTCTTCCGTTTTCTTTAAATTGAGTGACTTGAATGTTTTAACAATATTTACAGAGTCTACTTGACTAACATGACATGATGCATGTAACTGCGTCGAAATATCGGGAGCTCGACATAAACGAAAAAGGTACTCACGGTCTATCGGTCCCGTTATGTTATGTGACTGGTGCATAATACCTTATTATGTACTTGTTATCGTAAAGTAAAAGAATCATAAAAGAAAGTATCTTAGTAGAAACTAAAGATACATATTGTCTGGGATATAGACCGTGATATTCGAAAAACTGGCACTTAAAATAAAATATACCATTTTTTTTTTAAATACTTTTTTGCAATGTGTTATTAGTTATTTTTTGACATCTATCAACGAGGATAGTTAGATTATGTCCGATAACGACATCATCGACTTCAAAATAGCGTTTTGTTCCGAGAAATAATAAGTAATTGTTAATTTTTAGGGTTCCGTAGTCAACTAGGAACCCTTATAGTTTCGCCATGTCTGTCTGTCCGTCCGTCCGTCCGTCCGTCCGCGGATAATCTCAGTAACCGTTAGCACTAGAAAGCTGAAATTTGGTACCAATATGTATATCAATCACGCCGACAAAGTGCAAAAATAAAAAATGGAAAAACATGTTTTATTAGGGTACCTCCCCCTACATGTAAAGTGGAGGCTGATATTTTTTTTCATTCCAACCCCAACGTGTGATATATTGTTGGATAGGTATTTAAAAATGAATAAGGGTTTACTAAGATCGTTTTTTGATAATATTAATAATTTCGGAAATAATCGCTCCTAAAGGAAAAAAAAGTGCGTCCCCCCCCTCTATCTTTTGAACCATATGTTTAAAAAATATGAAAAAAATCACAAAAGTAGAACTTTATAAAGACTTTCTAGGAAAATTGTTTTGAACTTGATAGGTTCAGTAGTTTTTGAGAAAAATACGAAAAACTACGGAACCCTACACTGAGCGTGGCCCGACACGCTCTTGGCCGGTTTTTTTAATGCTTAACTCTGAAAGTAGGCGAAATCCAGGAAAGTTTATATGACACTAGCTTTTGCCCGCGGCTTTGCTCGCGTTAGAAAGAGACAAAAAGTAGCCTATGTCACTCTCCATCCCTTCAACAATCTCCACATCAAAATACACGTCAAATCGTCGCTCCGTTTTGCCGTGAAAGACGGACAAACAAACAGACACACACACTTTCCCATTTATAATATTAGTATGGATTACTCTTCTAATATGATGAGATACGTTCTTAAAATTATTCGGTTTCCTCAAGTTACACCGTGTATAATTTAACTTGGTCAAAGCCACAATGTTATACTCTATCTCATCTCATATAAAAAACGCAATTTCCTGGAACAAGCGACTCAACTACTTTTACCAAAGGGAAAATGTTCACAAGTAAATGAGACAACCAAATTATGTCACGTTAATTTTGAAACAGAGTGCGAAACGGATTTTATCCGAATAAGAGCGGTTTCACACTGCGCCCGATCTGAACTCGTGAGCTTTCCGGTCCGTCATAGCCGTAGAACTATTTGTATGGTACGGGCAGCTTAGCAATAGTGATGATGATGTTGATGTCCTCCCAGACGTATCCGTCGACGGCGACACCTGGACAATTCAGGTATTTAATAGGTTATGACGTGCATGGGCTCGAACGTGACTTGCGAAGCCGAGTTTTGTTTTAAACTTCCGGTCGCAGTAAAGCTCATCATTTGCGTCATAGATGTATGTGTAGGAGGGCTTGGGCCGAGATTTTTGGATCTGACGTTTAATTAGCGTCAAGATCTTCGAGGCGTGTACTTTCGAAGTCATTGAGACCAGTGTTGATAGCAGTTCGCCAGTCCGATCTCTGAGTTGCAAGCTCCTCCCATGATTCACACGATTATTAGCAATAGTAGATATAATAGGATGAGACAGCGCACCAAAAGTATCTGAAATACTGTATAATTTTTTTTAACAACGTAGTTTTGCCAAAATTAAATATACCTGCTTAGAGTGCCTAATCTACAAACGCATGCAAAAAATATCTTATCAATTTTTTTCCTTCAGTCGTCGATTCCTCGTTAGCCTTACCAAATCTGGGGGCCGATTTTTGAATCTCACTTTCACTAAAATACCGGTTGAAAACGGTGAATTGCCTATTATTTTCAGTGACAATTTTCTGAATTCGAACGCGTAAGACTCAAAAATCGGCCCCCTGATATGTGAAATGTCATCAAATGGTAAATCTGTACAGTTTGCGGTCAGAAATGTCAAAGTTTTATTATAGATGTTGTGCGAAAAGATTTTCCTTCGTATTGTACGGAAACGTACGAACGTGTCATGCTATTTCAGTTAGTACTCAGTAAAAGATGTACTGACATTGACTGAACTAGCATGACGAATACGAACGTTTCCGGAAAATTACGAAGGAAAACCTTTTCGCACTACAACTGATGTATTGTTTTTATGTTCCTATAGAATAGGCACATATCTCTTTTTGTTCAGCGGTTACAGAATGGCAATTACTTATGAAGTTTTTGATGATGACTTTACGCACTACATCCGATCACCGTCATCTTATTTCTTTTCGTCATTCTTCGGATCTAGTGCGTAAACTACCATACAAATAGTTCTACGGCTGCGACGGATCTTATTTCCACGGATTCGTATCGGACGTAGTGCAAAAGCGCTCTAAAGCAGCGATATCGCTGAATCTCATTAGTGGAAATGAGAAAGACCGCAAAAAATGTCACCAACCCGTCTTTAAAACCTTCTCTCAGTTTTAAAATTCAACCTTATTACCTTTATAGTAACAGTGGGAATTAATTTTGTTTAGTTTGTGAACAGCAAAATTATATTTGCACAGAAAAATGATGGAACGGGGTGCGGGGGCACGGGAATGACGAAAGTGAACTAGGGATTGAAATGGGACCGATTTTTGAATCTCGGCCATTCGTTTTCATGAAAATCATTCAGTAATATCTCCACTACCAGCGATTTCAATTCTACTAACAGAATCGAAAACGAGTGGTCATTATTACTAGTTTTAAAATTACTAGCCGTCCTTTTTCAAAAATAGCATTACGTCGTTTTCCACAGACTTTCGAACGGCGAATTCGTGCGCTGGAAATTCAAAAATCTGCGGAAAACGTCGTAATGCTATTTTTGAAAAAGGACGGCTAGTAATTTTAAAACTAGTGGTAATGACCACTCGTTTATTTAAGGTTATGAATTATTTAAATGACTTATTTTCAAGTTTTTAGTTTTTTAGTTCATGAGAACTAAATATAAATATTTTTTAGCATGACAGTCGCCTTCGGATACTCTGCTGATCAAAAATATCTGGACATATGTGTCAAAAATAACTGAGGCATGATCTATGCTGATGAATGATGATGTTTGTGCTCACAAACCTTGACTGCTGATGTGACGGTAACCGTACAATATAAATCTCACTGTAAAAACAAAATTTGAAAATGGAAAAGTCCTTTGTTAATTACAATAAAAAATATCTAAAATCTAAAACTTTTTCATTCGTTCTTTGTTCTGTTCTTGAACTACTCTTGTTGCTTTTACTCGTCCATCTAAAAAGCTCAACGCAACGTTCTGTGTCGACTGTCGGTATGTTTTTATTTGCCCAGATCCGGAAATTTATTCAGATGTAAATTGTCCCGGATCCGGCCAAATACCGAATTCGGCGGACCGGATGGCAATCCCTAAAGTGGACACGGTGATGATGAGGAGGAGGAATAACCACGAAAATGACAATGTTGGAAATGGATGATAACTTTTTAGTGCCCAATTAAGTTTTTCCCTTTTGTTCTGTTTTGGAAGGAATAAGGGAATCTTTTTATGAGTTTGTGTTTTCTTTTTGAATGCTTTGTTATTATGGGTTTTGTTTCTGTACTTCGATATTATGGGTAAGTAGGTAAGTAGGTACTAAAGACATTAACTCCCAGGGAATGAACTTATTTAATAAACGAATTTGACCATGACGTGGTTTAACTTCTACAAAAATCTCAAAATATAGAAATCACGCACTTCAAAATTGTCACATTGGGACCGGCTTCTTTGGGCGCAATATAAATTAACGGCAGGGGCGGCTCACTCTGCGATTCTATCGCCGCGCTACAAGTACATGCTGGCGGCCGCGAGTTCGCGGCCTAGTCAGGGGTGGCGCGCGTTCTCACGGAACGCACGTTCGCAATTTTTATTGTTACTTTAAGTCGCGAGTTTTTATAAAGTTTTAGATGCGATGTCGGCGTGTGTAATGGCTAATAATGCTTAGTTAAATGTCACCATGAATAAATAGGACAATTTTACACATCTACTAATGATTAAGTCCCACGGAAAAGTTCAATAAGTCTTGTGATGTTAGGGATTAAACAAAAATATATAAATACTGTATATATACCTAGAAAGTACCTAAGACTTAAATATGATATAGTATAACATTTTATCTGAGTATTAATTCGTTTTAATCTATAGGCAACCCTATCGTCCGACGCTGCGCACGTGCGGCTCGTTTCTTTGTTAGAATTTTCTAGGCATTTATAAAGACGGCATTTCGTGAACATCAAAGCAGTGGGCCTTCTGTACTTGTACTATTATATTGGGTTGGTAAGAAAGTCATTACTTTCTTTCATCGCTCATTAGCGATCGATTGAATTCCACATAAAATTTTTGAGAGAGTTCTAGAATCTTCTATGGTCGAAAGTATATAAAGGGCGAGTTGCACAGTTTCTCGTCAGTCATTCACTAGCTGTCGCCGAGTTAATATAAGGAAGAAAATGGACGAATTAAAAGTGCATGCAAGGCATTGCTTACTATATGAATTTCAGTCTGGCCATTCAGCCGCCGAAGCAGTGCGTAATATATGTCAGCGTGTTGCTCCTGAAGTTGTGTCTGAGGCCACGGCGAAACGATGGTTCCAGCGGTTTCGTAGTGGCGACTTTTCATTATCAGATCAACCTAAGTCTGGTCGACCGGTGAAAATTGATGTAGCCAAATTACAATTAAAAACCTTAATTGAAGGAGATCCGAGGCTAACGAGTCGTACTCTTGCTACCGAGTTAGGCTGCTCTCATGTCACCATAGAAACACATTTACACGAGTTGGGAAAAAACTACAAATACAGTGTTTGGATACCGCACGAACTTGATAGACATCAACTAAACCGCCGTGCCGATATCTGCAATTCTGCATACAACTTCTGTCTTTTCGCCGCACATTCAACTGGTTGGACCATCTTATCACTGGAGATGAAAAATGGGTCTTATATCGATACCTTTGGGTTCAATTGGCGTAAAGGACAAAATGCAGGTTTTCAGGAGAAGCAAAAAACAACTTTTTTTTTAGAAAAATGTTTATATCTTTTTTGTTTTTTGACCTATATTTGTGACGTATATAGAAAAATATGTAGATTTTTAGTATCCTTAACCTAGTGTAGCACCTGTAGTGATAAACTAAACGGTTTAGAAGTTAGATGGTTGTAAAGGACATGTCAAAATGCTATGAACGTCCTTTACACCCACGATTTTTTTGAACAATTAGAGTTGATAGGGTCGTAAATGACGGTCTTAGATGATTTTTATACAAATTCGGGGCGTAAATGTAGCCGGAATGGTACAAATGGCAACTGTTTTTAGCTTAGTTTACAATCGAAAAACTTGATAAATGTATCAAAACGTAGTTAATATGCCATAGAATAGCCACAATAGTGTTACAGTGCATATTTATCTAAATATTTAGCAAAGACAAAGAACAAGACTATTTTATACCCAGTTTTGCAATAAAGAAACAACATTTGCTTAAAAACTATCTAGTATTTTGGAAAGTTATTACTTTAGTACTCGCCGCTGTCTCAACTCTCAATAAGTTACGAGTACGCATTCAGTATTTAATTCTAGCAGGGAAACGCTTTCGTAGTTTAAGTAAATATAAAAACACTAATGGTAATCACGTAAACTTTAATCAGCAACTGTGAACAGTAGACTATATTAATACGACAGTAATTTTAAGTCTAAAGTAGAAAGAAGTTCTAAGAATAACTAAGAGTTAAGTACCAATTTATAAACGCAAGTTAGGACGCGTATACAAACTGTGACCAACTAATAAATAATAGTAACTGTAGTCAAGACTACCTACTATGTTGATTCATATTTTTGATAATTTTAAAACAGAAGATTGTTATTTAGTCTTTAACCTGTTAAATAAGAATAATCTTAATTATGAGTTCAAACCTAGAAATATTCTAGTCAATGCTTTAAATACCTGTGGGTACATAGCCAAGTCACCAAACGCTAACGCTCATTCGCTAGCGAAACGCACCTGTTATTGTCGCACTAAATGTTAGTATAGTCTACTGTTAAAGTTTACTGCCGGCGTAATTGAATGGCAATCGTCGACGCCAGACGCCGACAAAAATGCAGTCTGGTGCAATACGCAAGAGCGATAAAGATATTATGAGCTATGAAATAGATATTATCGTGAGCGTTTGTGCATACGTTGTGGGTACGTACCCTGATTACCATAGTGTTTTTTTTTTAATTACCTACATCTCGTCGCAGTACTACGAAAGCGTTTCCCTGCTAGAATTAAAGGCTGAATGCGTAACCTACTGACTATTCAACAGCGGCGAATACTAAAAAAATAACTTTGAGCTTGTTGCCAAAGTATTAGTAGATCGTTTTTAAGCAAATGTTGTTTCTTTATTACAAAACTGGATATAAAATAGTCTTGTTCTTCTTTGTTTCTAAGATAGCTTAGATAAATAATACACTGCATTAAACTAATGTCTATTCTATGCCATATTAAGTACGTTTTGACACATTTTTCCAGTTTTTAATTGTAAACTTAGCACAACATTTGTACCATTTCGGTTACAATTACGCTCCGGTTTTGTATAAAAATCATCTAAGACCGTCATTTACGACCCTATCAAATCATGGGTGTAAAGGACGTTAATAGCTTTTGACGTGTCCTTTACAACCATCTATCTTCTAAATCGTTTAGTTTATCACTACGGTTGTTACACTAGGTTAAAGATACTCGTAATCTGCAAATTTTTTTTATACACGTCACAAATATAGGTAAAAAAAAAACAGAAAAGTGGGTTTATCTTTCTCTTGTAAACCTGCATTATATGTCCTTTACGACAATTGAACCCAATGATATCGATTACAGTTGCGGATAAAATATTTTTAGTGCTGGTCGTAAAGGACGAAGAACAAAAAACTTGTCCTTTACGCCCAACTTTACCACACTACTATAGAAAGTGATCCTTAAAAAGTAAGGGCTTAAAGGGCAACAATATATATCAAGGTGACTTACGACTATATTTTTATTTGTAGATTTCCTTTACGACACAAATAATAATTTATAATTAATGACTTGATATTTACGCCCCTTCAGAAAAGCTATTTTTGCAAGTCGATAGTAGAAAATCTTGGTCGTAAAGGCAACTTTTTAAGAGATATCGAAATTTTAAATACACAGATCGATAGCGCTTGAAATTCTGAACAAAACTGTATATATAACTCATTTTCGCCAAAATGTCCTTTACGCCAATTGAACCCAGAGGTATCGATATATAAATCACACACGCAAACGTCAGTGGCTAGCTCCAAACGAAAAAGGAATAGAGGCACCAAAAACAGAGCCTCACCCGAAAAAAGTTATGCTGTCCGTTTGGTGGGATATTCATGGTATTATTCACTGGGAACTCCTACCAAGTGGAATTACTGTTACCGCATCAGTATACTGTAATCAGCTTGAAAATTTAAACCAAAAAATCTGTCAGAATCGTCCACAGCATGCTAAAGTTTTTTTCTTACACGACAATGCTCGCCCACACATTGCAAAAGTGACTCGGCTAAAGCTATTGGAGCTAGGTTGGAAAGTGATACCTCATCCACCGTACTCTCCAGACTTGGCACCTACGGATTACGCATTGTTCAGATCGCTAAGCAATGCCTTGAATGAAAAAAAGTTCGATGATCAAGCCCATCTACGACAGTACATAGCTGAGTTTTTGAATCTAAACCTATGAACTTCTTCGCCGATGCTATTCATTCTTTACCAGAACGATGGAGACAAGTAGTAGATAACGAAGGCCGTTATATTTTTGATAAATGATTAAAATAATAAATTAAATAAAAATTACAATATTGGTTATGATTCGCTCATTACTTTCTTACCAACCCAATATATTCTGTGTTAACGGTCGGTTGCACCAAACCGTCCGTTACCGAATTTAGCGTTCGTTAATTTGATTGCATGGGAATTTCTGGGTCTGTTAACTGTGGTTGATGCAACTGGCCCTAAGTTAACACGCAGTAGTAAGGAAGTCTGAAAGCAATAGTATGAGATCTACATGAGTTTGTATCAAGTTAGGAACGAGCGTTCCGTTCGTTAGCGGCGAGTGCAAACAGCATTAGCAGTCAAACGCTAAAGCTGCGTTTAAGTTGGAGCGAGTAGCGGAGCGATAAGCGGAGCGAATTCGGGAACGACGATTTTGATAACTTAGTGGCGCATGCTTATTTTAGCATAAGTTTTCAGGCTATAACAATCAAATTCTGTCAAAATATATTGATGCGCAAAAACTATAAGTAATTACTTGGAAATAGTACATTACGATGCAAGAAGAGGACGAATTTTTAAATTCCCTCTTCGCATGTGTATTATAGTGATTTCACTTTGAAGTTTCGACCTGTGTTTTTTCCCGCACTAGTTCGCAAAGGATTAGGTATATTTCTTGCCAGGTCGAAACTTAAATTTAAAGGGCTATATATAGGTATATATACGATACTGAAAAACGTCGTACATACGACTGTGACTGAAAATGTTATATTGTTACTTGTGTAAATTGTGTAATCCAAATCCAACGCTGGTTATATTGTACTTAAGCACAAGTAGTACATCACTGGTTATATCGTACTAGTATATGATGCTTCCTCTATCCACGGAGTGCGTGCTAACGAGTTGGCACGGGACCTGTCAGTCGCGAGGCTCGTGCCAAGATGAATTACTGGCATGTCCTCATGTGCTCTGTGACTGGAAAATGTTAGGAACGGATTTTTGAATTTGGATCTTAACGGCCAGTGAAAAAAAAAGGAGCGCGGGAAAGAATTCGAATTTGGTGTTCGATTTTACACAACGTTTAGTGGCTCGGAGATTTAAAACTCAAACATTTTGCGTTTCCCTGGACCTAAGACTATGCTAGATCTATTTTTTACATAGATATAATTAAGTTGTACACATAGGCAATTACCTTTTTGAAATGATCGATCATTCAAGTACAAGTACAAGGCACCCGACCTAACCTAAAGTCGTAGGTATTCAAATATAAACATCTCAATTTGATTTAACAATTTAGTGCATCTCTCTCATACTAGACCACTCGTACTCATATATTGGTGCGATAGAGATGCACTACGAGAAAAGTAAAATAAATATAATACCTTCGATGTTTAAAGGCAGAATAGTAGCCGTACTTACTACAACATCCAAACCTGTCTCTTGAGCAGAAACCTGATCCAAAACACGCTTCTCGTATTTATGATAAAACAAAACAGTGTGGTTATGCCTTTAAAGACAGACACTTGTTTACCATAGTGCGTTCTTTATTCAAAAAAATTTTACGGCCAGTGACTTAAAAAAAAGTTGGAGCGCGGGAAAGAATTCAAATTTAGAATTTGGTGTTCGATTTTACGCAACGTTTAGTTCTGTGGTTCTGCCAGTTTTTAAACATGAAATTCTTTTATAAAGTTGTGTTACCTTTCGTAGGTGTAATGTTGGGTTTTTACTGCATAACTGGTTCTACAGGTGAGTCTGCAAACTCTGTTTATTTTCTGAGATATTAAAGTTATAGTTTGACCCCAGGCTCTCATGAGCCGTGGCAAATGCCGGGATAACGCAAGGAGGATGATGATGATTATGTATATAGTATAGTTTGACACACCAATTTACTACCCAATTTTCCTTGTTTGGACTTCTTGTTATTAGATGATGTGTTATGTTGGTTTTTATATGTCATAATTACCTGTTTGTAATTAATTGTGACAGATGGCACGTGCTTACCTGAATTGTATTTTAATTGTTTACCCATTACATATGAATTATATGATTGATATTTAATCAATGTTCAATCAAATCAGTGTCCAATCTAAACATTAATTTTATTGAGTGTGAACTGCCAATACCAATGTGTTCTGATTATTATGATTTATGAATATGATTAGGTATCTACTGTCGATGTTGATGATTTGATCAAATTTCAATAATTTAAAAATTCAACTGTCGTAAAATAACATTCGTCCAGTTTTTGATAAAGCGCGAAATGTTCACTATCCAGTTTCCTTTAATCCCTGGAACGCCGAGGTTACAAAATTGCTACTGAATTAAATAATAAAGATTAATAATTCATTCAGTAGCAATGATAGCAGTAGCAGTAGCAAAATTGTTAATTAAAGTCCAAATTGTCTGTGACGGATACGGGACAAGGCATTCGATTCATCGCAGTGCGCATGCAGTGCCTTTTCGGCCAGTGCGCGAATCACCAAAGAGGTTTAAGTTAAGAACTTATAGGTTGTTAATAGGGATTGCAATCCGGTCCGGCGGATCCGGTAATCCGGCCGGATCCGGTGCTTTTTTGATGCTACCGGATCCGGTGAAATTCGCCGGATCCGGTACCGGATCCGGTAGTGTAATTTAATATGTTAGAATAGTGCAAAATAATAACATTTACGCTAACATTTGAACGTAGCTCAACAGGGGATTGCAATCCGGTCTTATTTCCAATCAAAAAATAATTTAAGACGTACGTTTTTTGCATTACTAGGCCGTTTGAAAGTAAAATAATGTGCTCAAGTGACGCGTCAAACTTTCCGTCTTTGAATCTGTAGTGAAATCTGTGCAATTGTTTGCTTGGATGCAAAATGTGGAATAGTGGAGAGTGACAAAGGGCCATACGACAAAACTTTTCGTTAACATGTCACTGAGGTCGATCCTTCGCGATTTCTAGTCAAAAACTATCCAAAATCTAGACCTATTGAGTATATGCAAGCAAACAACCATTAATTCAATTCAATTCAAAATATCTTTATTCATGTAGGCCTAGTTACAAGCTCTTATGAATAGTTCATTACATATATATTATGATCTTAATCTAACCTAATTATCAGAGCAATTTATTGTTGTAAATTATTGTTCATAATAATATTGAGTCTATAACATACAATTTCATATAAAAATAATCGTTAAACAAAAAATATATAATTAGGTATATGTATATATAAAAATACATGTCTAGAATATTTCTAGGAAAAATCCAATGTCCAAAAAAAAATACAATATTAATTTCATCAACAATAATAATAAACGTAAAAATAAGAAACCATTTCGAATAACAATTAATCCCACGTTGTTTTATCATTCATGTAGTCTTGTGTTGTATAATAAGCTTTGGAAATGAGTACACGCTTTACATGATTCTTAAATTTATTAATTGACAAGTCAGTAATATGATTCGGAAGTTTATTATAGAATCGAACACAATTACCCATGAATGATTTTTTAATTTTACAGAGCCGTGTGAAGGGCACCGCGAGTTTATGTTTATTTCTAGTATTTATATTATGTACATCACAGTTTTTCTTAAAATTACAAATGTTTTTATGTACATACATAATATTCTCATAAATATATTGACAATGCACTGTCATTATATTAATGTCCTTAAATTTATCTCTAAGTGAGTCTCTATGGTTCATTTTATATATTGCTCGAATAGCCCTCTTCTGCAGAATAAATATGGTATTTATCTCTGAAGCACTGCCCCAAAGTAAAATACCATATGACATAATGCTGTGAAAGTAACTAAAATAAACTAATCGAGCTGTTTTCACGTCTGTTAACTGACGGATCTTGCTCACTGCAAAAGCTGCAGAACTAAGTCTATTCGAGAGGTTAACAATATGGGGACCCCACTGAAGTTTAGAATCTAAAGTTATACCAAGAAAAACTGTACTATCTACCAGTTCTAATTCCTCATCCTTCACAACGACACTTGTTTGCTCATTCCTTACGTTACTATTAGTGACAAACTTAATACATTTAGTCTTTTTTTCATTTAATAATAAATTATTAGCATTGAACCAGTTCACTACTTTAGAGATAGCATTGTTTACATCACTGTGAGCTTGTTGCTGTCGTTTGAGTTTGAAAATAAGTGAGGTGTCGTCTGCAAACAATACTATATCATGGTGGGTCTTTACAAGGAATGGCAAGTCATTTATGTAGATAAGGAACAGAAAAGGCCCCAATATTGATCCCTGTGGTACACCCATAGAGACCAATGACCCAGTTGATCTCTGTCCATTGACATCTACCCTTTGTATTCTACCATTTAAGTAGGACTTGAGTAAATCTAGTGCTGATCCTCTGACTCCATAATAATGTAGTTTCCTGATCAATGTTTCATGACAAACACAGTCGAAGGCCTTAGATAAATCACAAAAGATACCTAAAGCATCTTGTGACTCCTCCCAGGCATCGAAAATATGCTTAATTAGCTCAACACCAGCATCGGTTGTCGAGCGACCCCGTGTGAAGCCAAATTGCTTATTATGCATTAAATTATTAACGTTAAAATGTCGTACTAATTGAGAAAGAACTAATTTTTCAAATATTTTACTGAAAGTTGGCAGCACAGATATTGGTCTAAAGTTAGTGGGGTCAGAGTGGCTGCCGGATTTAAATAAAGGAGTTATTTTGCTATGTTTCATTAGATCAGGAAACTCGCCGCAGTCAACACTGTTGTTGAATATAACTGCTAAGTCAGGCGCTACAATCTCAACTAAGGATTTTACGGCATGGACGGAGACCCCCAGAGGTCACTAGTTTTTTTGACATTAATTGATTTAAATGCCTTTACTATATCTGAGGTACAAACATGTTCAAAATAAAGGACTCTACAACACTCAGGAACGTTTTCCTCTAATAATGTGACGGCAGATAAGGGTGATGAATTTAAATCCTTAGTTGTGAATGCTGGTATCTCGGTGAAAAATTTTTCGAACTCTGTTGCTACTTCAAAATTGGAATCTATAATTTTGTTATCAATATTCAGTTTAATATCTTTTACTGCGTGTTTCGAGCGACCAGTTTCCACATTAATTACTTTCCACGTTGCTTTAATAATGTCAGAGCTATTTTTTATTTTATTACTAAGATAATTTCGCTTAGCGATATGACAATCTATCTTGAACTTCTTCGAATATTGCTTAACATGTTCTTTAAATTCATCACTCGTATTAAACCGCCGTTCTTCATACAAGGCATACAATGCACGTCTTCGTTGATGTAACTCTGCAGTAGCCCACTCACTAAAAACTGATGCACCACTAACTACGACCGATTTTGAAGTAAATATTGCATTATAATGTTGCAGAAAAGTGTGAAAGAATGAATTATACATACTATTAGGACTCATATCGGAAGACAGGGAGGGTAGCGCCTGAACTAAACTTTGCTTCATTCGTTCCACGCGGTCGGAGGTTACTGGTACAAAAGTTATTTGTTTTCTCAAAGTATTTTTCCTTAATGTCTCAAATACTATCAATTGGCCTAAATGATCTGATTCTAAGTTGCTAATTACATCTTTAGTAGTAGGAAAAATATCAGTGAAAATATTATCTATACAGGTGGCACTAGTGGCAGTCACTCTAGTAGGCTCCATAAAAATATGATTGAGATTACATGATTTGAAAAGATTCAACAATCTGATACTTATTGTTGAATTTTCCAAGATATTTACATTAAAGTCGCCGCATATAAGTATTTTTTTACTAGAAGATGATATTTTAAGTAGCACAGATTCCATAATTTTTTCAAAAGTTTCAAAATTACTTAATGGCGGCCTATACACACAGACAACAATAAATTGCTCCAATTCTACAGCACTTAGTTCTATAGTCCGTTCAACAGACATGGAAACAATATCCTTACGTTCCTTAAATTTTAACTGGCTATTTATTATAATTAACGACCCACCATGTATGGAACTATGTCTGGTGAACGAACTTGCCACCTGGTGATTATTAAATTGAGGCATTAATTCATTGTTTTTTAACCAGTGTTCAGTAATGCATAAAATGTCTACATAAAATTCGTTCATGAATAGTTCAATTTGTAAATCTTTTCCTCTAATACATTGAATATTTTGATGCACCAGGTGGATATACTTTCCTTGCTCACAGTATTGATTCTTATAGTTACTTAAAATTAAATTGCCAGAGACAGAATCTTTTGTCTTAGAAGCTAGTTTAAATCATTGGTTATGACTGGAACCAATTCCAAGTTCATACTTTGCTGCTCAATAGGAGCAGAGTTGTCTGCCAAATTCTTGGCAGAAATGTCAAATAAATAGGATAGCGATAAAGCTATTTGTCTTTTATAATAATTTGAAAGGTAACATTTACCTTTAGTCAAAAACACCATAGGCATATGGTATTTACTAACAAATTAGTAAGGAAACCGCGACACAAAAAGTACATTGGTAGCTCACGATTCCAAGAGTTCCCTCTAACGAAATAACGCAACCATTTCTTTCGGCTGAAAATCGCCTGCCGCTGGAAGGAGCCTTGGCTTCGGGCGTCCTGTAAACTCATGGAAGCGGTCCGTTGAGGATGAACTACGAGCGACCGGGTCGAGCTGGAGCGAGGCCACGAGGGTAGCTGAAGATAGGAAGGCATGGCGCGAGCTTGAGAAGGCCCTTTGCATCTCTGTGGAGACGTAGGACTACAAGAACAACAACGTTTTCAGCATGACATAAGAAGTATGAGGGCACATTGCTACAAGAATCATAAAAAGCTTAAATATGAACATTTTTAAAAGGTATCCAGTAAAATTGTGGTTTCAGCAATAGCAAATAATACTAAGGTCAATTACTCTTGATGACGTTAATTTAGCTACTGTAGTTTTTTTTAATTCTTCTTTGCGTGTGAGAAAAGTTAACTGTAAAATAACACAAAACATAATTATCTTTTTTTAAATAGTTATCTCATAATGCATGTAGGTAATGTTATAATGTCCGTTCTTAATTGTATCTTAAAAGCTCTATAGGTATTACTGTAAAACAATACAGTAAAAATAATTTTGTTATCCTATGAAAGTTTAAAAAAAACGAAAGAATTTTATTTGCGACTGATTATTTTAGTAAAATTTACTTGTTACCTGGTAAAAATGTTGATTTCTAAGCTTTCAACTTTTGGTTTATTAATCGTGAAGCAAAATACCATCATATTTCTCATATTATGCTGAAAACATACAAAAAAGTTACTATTTGGGTACTTTTAATCCTCAAGGCTAATCCGGCCGGATCCGGCCGGATCCGCCGGATTGGGATCAAAATCCGGCCGGATCCGGCCGGATTGGATATCAGACCGGATTGCAATCCCTAGTTGATAAACTGTATAGCTTGTCACTAGAAAAATATGATAACTTAGTTTTTTTTGTATTTGCCGCTTTTTCTACTTCTGACGGAAATAGCTTGACTTGAGACTATAACCAAGAGCCAAGAACAACACTGAGAGAAATTTGCATTGTGAATTTAACAAGTTCGACTTGTTGCGGTTTCTCCGTTTGAATCAGCCAAACGTATGTTTAAAACAATATGTGTCAGGTTGTTTTTATAAAATCGACTTGTTGATTCAAATATATTGCCGATTCAAATGACAAGTAGCTTGTTGTTTGAACCAAAGAGCACGTAGGCGCTATTTTAACCAAAAAACTTGTTGAACGAACATGAAAACTGGTTGTATTTTCTCTCAGTATATGATACGGGACAGACAAAGCTATGCTTAAAACTAGATGGTGCTGTTCGCAGCTTGGAAGTGGCCAAAATCATATTTTCTTGAAATGTTTTTGCGTGTTTTTATTTTTCATAAGAACAAATGACATGCTTCTTTATTTTAATATCATAATATCACGTCAATACATATTTAAAAAAAAATTGTAGGCATCATCAGTGTAGTTATGATAGTATTTAATAGGTGGCGCTAAAAAAATGAGGTACGATTCTTAGTATGGAGACTGTAATGTAAATCCTATATAAATAAGTAAATCCTATATAATTAATAATCCTTCTTATAACAATATTTTCGTTGTACTCTTCTAGGTCTGTACATCACAAACCTGTCGCAAGCGTGTTTCCGCTGCCTTTGCCACGTCGCTACAGGGTGTGCTGTGTCTCATGGCTGCACGGGGGGGTACTGCGGGCCCTTCAACATATCCAGGGTGTATTGGATAGACGCGGGGAAGGTCACGTTGCCTGAAGACGATCCTGAGAGGAACCATGGTAAGCATTAATGCCATTTTGGTATGTATTTTGTATACGTACCAGTGGACTAGCGTCGATACAACTCGATTCCCTACTGGTTCCTTAAAATTCTGCAGTATCTGTAGAAGTCCATACAAAACAGATCCCAAAAACTCCTCCCTCCGGCTTTACCAATGAAAATCTTCACGCCTCGGCACTGATACGTACAAAGCTTTGATTAAATAGTCACATGACTTATGGGTCCATCCATCCATCTTAAAAAAATATTTGACGCTGGTCTATGGTCAAAATTAAGCCAATCACGTATTAAACTTAGTATTAGTCTACATTAACAAGGCACAAATAAAATGTCCTTGTCCTATGGACTAACTATAAGTATCTAATTAATTATTAAATTAGTTTTTTTACTCTCAGCTTGGGAAGACTGCGCCAGAAGCTATCACTGCGCTTCGAGAATCGTCGAAGGATATTTGCAGAAATTTGGCAAGGTAAAGTAAAATTAAACTAGTAGTTTAGGAGATAATCGGTAATATTCGTTTGCACAAACAAACAAACACACAATCTCTCACCCTAAACGCATATGCCGTCTCCGTGCCGTCGTGGGTTAAAAAGATCGGGTGGTATTTAAACGCAAATCAAAAAAATAACTTGTTTTACGCAAAAATAGTCAAAATTCATATCAAAAATACTAATTGCACAGCAAAATTTGCAACTCAAAATATTACTAAATACACTACAATACATATTCGTGGCGTACATCTATTTTAACTTTTAGTAAAGCTTTTTCATTAATGCATCGACTGGACAATAAAGTCAAAGACAATAAAGTCATGCGTGATGCTTCATATCTTTGGAATGTTGGTTTTTAAAAATTGCACGTGGTATCGACTGGTGTGAGGTGCATTCTCCTGCATCCTTACCCCTTTATTCATAAACGTCCACTAAAGTTATCAAGCCGATAAAGTTCCTTTGTCCCTTTCCGACGTATTGGTGTGATAGAAAGGGACAAACGAACTTTATCGGCTTGATAACATTAGTAAACGTTTATGAATAAGGGGGTTAGTCAACATCCAATGCAAAAGCTTTCGACCATCCTGCAGTGGCGTTGCTAAGTTTCTTGCCAAAGACACACTATGAACATTTTTAAGTAACCATCTTACTAAACAGTAACATCAACATCTAACAGTAACATCTTACAGTAACTTACCATCCTTTATTTATAACCCTAACCACAAAATTTAAATTAAAAAAAAACCCCGACCGCAACATAGTAGACCGGTTTTCATGAAACATGGCTAAGAACACTCCCGACTAACTCAGTTTTCAGACAAAAAAAAAACTAAATCTAAATCGGTTCATCCGTTCGGGAGCTACGATGCCACAAACAGATACATACACAGACAGACAGACAGACACGTCACACTTTTTGGCGTTGGGGGTTAAAAAGAACCTTTTGTTTGCCTATTTCAGGACTGCAACAGCGACGGAGTAACCAACTGCTTCGACTACATGATGATTAACGGTAACGGCGGGTATGGATGCACGGCGCCGCTGAACCGGTCAGCCAACGGGCGGCGATGGCTGCAGAGGTTTCAGGAGTGCGCTCTGAACTTATAAAATACGATTACACCCAAACCAGGGCATTTTCAGATGGGACCCCTCAATTAGCGTAAGCTGTTAACAAAAAATAACTCAGTGTCGGTTTTGTGACGAAATAAGCATGAAATTTCAATAAAAATATTGTTTTTACGTTAATAACATAAACTTTAAGCGATAATCTACATTCAGAATGTGAAAAAAGTTAATTTTTAGACAGATTTTATGCTTAATTGTCGTCACAAAACTGACAGCGAGTTAATTTTTGTTAACAACTTACGCTAATTGGGGGACCCAAATTCTGAAAATGCCCATCTGCAGCTGGACCCATGAATACCCCATCAATAACCAATATCAATAACCCATCAATACGTTGCAAAAATTGTATTTGCTCCGCCTCGTCAGTGTGCCTCCTTCCGAATCGGACTTCTTTTTTTTTAAATTATAAATGGGCTTACTCATGGCCACAGAAAAAGCGCTGGTGGCCTAGCGGTAAGAGCGTGCGACTTTCTTGCGAATTTATGCGCGAAATGTCATTTGATATTTGCCAGTCACGGTTTCCTCACGATGTTTTCCTTCGGTGAAGGAAAACATCGTGAGGAAACCGGACTAATTCCAATAAAGCCTAGTTACACTTCGGGTTGGAAGGTCAGATAGCAGTCGCTTTCGTAAAACTAGTGCCTACCCCAAATCTTGGGATTAGTTGTCAAAGCGGACTCCAGGCTCCCATTAGCCGCCAAAAGCCGGGATAACGCAAGGAGGATGATGACTCATGGCTACAGACTTGCCAAGGAGAAGACGTGGCCTACGATGGAGCTCGCCCAGAAGGTACCTAGTTACCCCAGATTTGAAGGTTGCTGGGTTAATATGTTATCTCTGGATCGGACCAAGCTTCTTGGCCCAGTGGCCCCGTATCACAAACCCCGCTCAAACCTGTGTGGTTAGTAAAATGCAGGCACACTTCAGATGCCTCATCGTAAATATCGAATACATTCCACCTCGATGAGATGGCGTGCGACCCAAAATAACTCACAGTAGTCTAACGACGATTACCTATTACAGTCGCTCAGATACCTCGGGAATACCCCTCTTTACGAAGACCTTTCGGGAATAAGAGTTCTGACGCTCCGAATTCGTCGAAAACTAAAAATGACGAATGAATGATGAATGAATGAATGATGAATGATGAATGATTTTTTTTTTTTTATCGGATTGTTTTTTTTTTTCTTTTCTCTCTTTTTCTTTTTCTTTAATTTTTATCTATTTTTTTTTTTTATTGTCTTGCTTTGTGGTTCGAATTAATATCCATATACTTTTTGGTCTAAGTACCTATATAAATATATATTTTATGAGTATTTGTTTATTTATTATTATATTATTATATATGTATATATTGGTGTATTAATGTAATTGTATATGTATATATTTGTTACCATGTGTATACAAAATTTGCATTTAATTCTTTTAGTGGTTGTACATTTTTGAATTCGTCACTCATCGTTAATTCGCTTCTACTCATTTCCTCAAAGGTTGACTGGAAGAGATCCCATTAAGGGATAAGTCCGCCTACATTGTATATTACTGACTCTGTAACTGTGTCTCTTTTGTTTCCTTTATGTACAATAAAGCTTATACATACATACATACATACATGACAGGGAAGAAGCTGCTCGCTTCTACGCCTCACACATCCAAGATGTTTTAAGCTTTAATTTACTGCTTCACGAACTATTTTAACTAGTTTTAAGAATTATTTGCTTTAATTATTTTATAGATCATTTTCCTACATTAGATTACAATTAAGTAGGCTTAATTCAGTCCCCTGAAAAGTTTTAAGCCCATGTCAAGTAATAGTAGATTATACACCAAGGGAATAAAACACTGTTTTATGTCACGGGCGCGACATTGAATCCTGAACGTAACGAAGGACTCCCAGTTTTACTCCCGAGCGTAGCGAGGGAGTCATAGAATTGCACTGCACTGAGTCCTGAGTGCAGTGAGGGATTCAAGCGCCCAAGACAAAAACAGCTTTATTCCCGAAGTATATACTCTACTTTTCTCACCTTATGCGAGACAAGAAAAAACAGCAAATTAATTAACAGTGTTTATATTTATATATTTAAGAAAATAATTATAATTTAAAAATACAAGTTTATATTTGAGACATTAGTCCAATTATGGAAACTTGTCACAACTCGTTTCTGACAGCATTTCAACAAATGAAGATCGTGCGTCAAATGAAAATCGAGTCGGTCGCGGCTTCGGTTTTTGAAAATCGAGTTGGCCATGCCCGCCGCGGGCATTACGGCTTAACGAAATTAGACTTTATCGTCATAGCAATAAGGTGCAATTATTTGGCAATTACATTATTGCGCCGTGTGTAATAATGAATTTTCATACAACATTATAATTTATATCACGGTTGTTGACAAGGGATATAATGTCATGCTTTCCGTGAAGTTCTAATGACATATAATCCAACTTTGTCGAGCATGAGGTGTGAAAAGGCTTTTATAAATAAGTATTTCAAAAACCTGTCTTACACGAGTAACTTTATGGTGACATGCATAAACCACGCTGTAAAATTAAATAAGAGTGACGTGCCGAAGCATAGTTTCATTGAAAATGAACAGCACACACTATCCTTTATGACGGTGCACTTAACATCACCCCCCACAATTTTATCCAAAATACCCATATGACATCAATCCGTTGCGCGCTGTACGCTACAAACTGTACATGATCCTTCTACTGAAGCAGCGATGCCAGCGATGTATGAAGAATGAACTAAAGTTTCCATTCAAGGTGAGTTTTCTTGGTAGCAAGGAAGGAAGACAAGTATGACATGAATATGAATATTCAAGGAACTTGGAAATTTACGTGATGTCAATAGAAGGTAGCTCCTTGAGGTGTTAAGTGGGGTTGAAGTGACGGCGGGCGCTTAATTTAATTTGACGTGTTATTAAATTAATGTGGGTATTCGGAGACAAAAGACTGGGAGTGAATTAAAGTCATTTGCGGTGGTAAAGGGTATTTAGATAATATTTGGCTATTAGGGTAAAGTACTGTTTGGTGGGCTTCTAAATGTACTCGAACCGACGTCATTACAGTCATTAGCATACTTTTGCAGGGTAGCTCTATATGACCTTACAACACAATAGAGAGAAACGAAAAATGTGGGAATATCAAGTTTGAAAGTTTTATTTTTCTGATGACTTTCTACCTACAGTTTCTCTACTTCCAAGTAAGAATCATCATCATTTTAGACTTTAATCGCCCACTGTTGAGTATGGCTATTGGCTTTCGTGTACAACACTTTTCCCGGTCCTGGGCTAGTCTCATCCAGAGGTGACCCGCAGTTTTCCGAATGTCGTCCAAAAGCCAATCAAAAATGCAACAAGTGATGGTTACAAATTACAAACCTTTACGTTGGCCATTAGGAAGTACTTAGCTTTGAAGATCACCTTTAGTTTCCAAAGTTGACTCAACTGAAAATTCGTTCAATGCTCCTCGACGCGAACAAAAAGCAACTGGCTAGTTATACAGAACATCTATGAATCTAGTATGTAAGTTACTATGTTGCTATACCCTGACGGGTGCATTTTGTGACCTAATCTATAAAAACACCAAATTGTAAACACATGTGTAGGTATGCAATAAATGATTTAAAAAAAAACAATATGGCTGACCATACGGAAGAGCGATATAGATTATAGTCACTTCGGTCAGGGGCGGCTCACTCCGCGATTCTTTCGCCGAGCTACAAGTGCATGCCAGCGGCCGCGCACTCCCTGGTGACGACCTTCGCGCAATAGAATTCAATGTCGGCTGCTCGCGTGCGGTCCGTTTGTTAATGCAGGGTACGAATTGTGAATGGCGGCATTTAGTGAACATCAAAGCAGTGAGCCTTCTGTACTTGTACTATTATATATTCTATGCTTCGGCTAGGCCGTTGGAGTCCGGACTCCGGAGGTTAGAATTAGAAGGATAGGAATATTTTGGCAGCTAACAGAAGGACCACACCTCAATTTTGCTACCTACTTCGTGACTTCAATTAAAACGGCAAATGGCAGAGTCTAAAGATAACATAAATGGAATATTTATTTTGGAAGGGAACTTCAATTACGGCTTAGAATTTGTTTGTTTACTGTCTCCAGTATCCTTTCAGGGTATTTTTTTATGTAATATTTTTCTTTAACAAAAATTACCAAGCTTATTGGCAAAAAGCGAGTTGAAATTAAAAAGTGGCAACATCGACGTGTCATCCATTTCTTATCAATAATATCAATACGTAATGAGAAAACGAGAACGACACAACGTTGTTGCCACTTTTTAGTTTCTAGTCTTTTTTGCCAGGCTAAATATATTAGTGCGATAAGTTTTTGTCTATTCGTCTGTTGGAATATTTTCCGAATAATATATTTTAAAAAATCTTTCCAAGGATTTTTGTATTTTTCCACGCTGTTTAATATAGGTTTATTTGGAATCTTAATATTTATTTAGAATTATGATCTCGGGAAAACGGATAATTTTTCCCTGTTGTTTGGCTCTTATTGATGCTGACTGTACTAAAGAAAGTGGTTCACGTGGCATTGTTTGTTATCCCTACGGTACCTCAAGAAGTTAGCCAACTTCACACTCAATCCATCATTGGGAGCATCAGTCCATAAATTCCGGAGTTGGGCCAACTTGGGACCAACTTCGCGCCGACTTGGGACCAACTTCAGCCAATTCGAGTTGAAGCGCTCGCTGTCACACACAATCGTTCAAACTTTTAACTGTTTATTAGTATTCTGTGAATGACTTTAAATGTTTTGGTTCTTCTTCTTGTAACTGATAAGTACTTTGTTCTCTACGATACAGTACAGTCGAGTTCAGTAAAATCTACAAATATATCAGAACACACTTTTATTTTTATATCTCTAATCAGGAACACGACTATATATAACTAAAATTTCCAAATTGAAAGGGGAGGCTCCTTTCCATTTTAGCGTTTTCGCTCCTGTATCGACTTAATAGGTACCTAAAAGTACAGAGAATAAGATTTAAATGAATAAAGTAAGTAATAATGTTCACTATTGTTAGATGAAACTATAAGCATTTGTGTACGTCAGCTTAGTTTGTATCTTAACCGCATATTACTTGGTACTGGAGCCTCCTTTAAGCAGCTGTCTGAGTGGTGAGTAAGTAAACAATTCACTTCTCGAGGAGGAAACGTTAATATAAATATGTAGGTACAATATTTATTATTTATTTCGTATATTTTGCTTTAAAATATGCTCTACTATTCGATATTTTTAGTATTATCGCACCAATATATTATCTAGGTATTATTACAGGTTAATCTGTCTGCATTCTTACAGTTATATTACAAATAAGGTTATAACTTTAGGTTTCGTAAAAATATGCCTAATTGGAGCACGTTTGCACACCAATAATGGTTGAATGTAAATGGAAACTACCTAATCATCTTTAACATCTTGTAACTATGTACCTACATTCTTGCAAAATAAAGGTTTCTTTCTTTCTTTCACGTTTTACTCAGTTAGGAGCAATGCAGGCACTGTGACTTTACGCTAGATCAACGAGCAAAATCGGCGTTAAGCCACTGGTCCCACCACGAGCTAGTAAGCTATGAGCTATCGGCTATAAAAACGAACAAAAGATAATCTCTCCCGTGTAAATAAAAGACACACGGCGATGTCTATAGTTACTCGCCCAGCGGTGAGCTATCAAAATCGCCGTGTCTCTTTTATTTGCACGGGGGTGCTTATCTTTTGTTCGTTTTTATAGCCTGTCGGCTATATCTGGCCCCGTAGCCGAATGGCATTTCTCCGACGCCAAACGAAAGCGATACGCCGCTGGCTCTGTCGCGCCAATACGCAAGCGCGATAGAGATAGATATCTACTAGCGCTTCGTTTCGTGAGCGTTTCGTGAGCGATTGTGCCATTCGGCTAGCCACCCTGATCAGTGGCCTATCTCGCGGTGGGACCAGTGCCTAATACATATCCTTCAGTTTGCATTATTAATTATCTAAACCTCTGGTGGTAGAGTCTGGCTAATGAAAGTTGATCCCAAAATTGTTTTAAACTGCAACTGTAGATGTCATAACATGGACTCCCACTTTAACGAATTTCGGTAAAAGTTAACAGCGTAATCTATAAATAATAATGAATAAAAGCATAAAAAGTAGTAAAATAAGTGGTGAAAATAAATTAGAAATAATAAAAAATAAATATAATCAATGTGTTGCCAGCTCCATTTTTTTTAATTGCCACGTTTTTGCGGGATCAACTTTCACAGACATGGCCAGACTATGAGTTTTCTCTGCCGAACATGTGACAAGGCGTGTCGGTCGGGGATCGCCCTCCACAGTCACCAAACTCGTTGTCGAAACAGCAACGTGTAAATCGTCTGCAATAGACGCAAAGGCCTAATGATGATGACCTCTGCAGAATTTGAATACAGGTACTAACTAACCATTTCTAGCTGGTGAAAGCAGCTTATCAGCGAAGCGTAGCCGAATGCACAAACGCTTACGAAACGCTCACGAAACGAAACGCTCCTAGATATCTATCTCTATCGCTCTTGCGTATTGGAGCGACAGACCCAGTCTACCTTTCGCGGCGTTTCGTTTTCGTTACGGCCCAGCCACGACATTGGTCTAAGCGCGATAGCGGTGAGCGGCATCCATACGTGCGAATGAAAAGTCCCGTCGCTGTGTCTCGCTCCAATGTATGGCCGCCGCTCACCGCTGTCGCGCTTAGACCAATGTCGTGGCTGAGCCGTTACGCGTCGTAGAAGGGCCATTTTTTTCAAAGTTGTCCACCGCACTTTTTTTTAACATGGGTATTTTTTATATACGCGATTAATACTCAGAATCGCGAGCTCTTCCGATCCTGATAGGAGAAAAAAAACCGGCCAAGTGCGAGTCGGACTCGCCCACCGAGGGTTCCGTACAAACTTTCAATGGTTAAAATAATCATACTACTCATACTCATACTCATTTATTTGTAACGCCATTTACACGTCAAGATTTGATTTAAAAAAATAATATTCATACAAGAATAATACTTAGAGAATAAACAGACAGAAGATTGAAATTACAAAAAGTTAGGCAATATTCAGATTCACATGAAAAATGCACAAAAATATTTTTCTAATTAGGTAATAAAAAAATTGTCATATTTAAGTGTAGAACGGGTGCTCGACCAGCCAATTTTTTATGCGATACTGAAAGTTCGACACACTAGGCGCTTCAACTACATATTGCGGCAATTTATTATAGACGGCAGGGTCCATCACATGTGTTAATTTGTTGGATTTCGCCAATTTACGGTCGATACCTACTAACTTTCCGGCATTTCGAGTGTTGTACTTGGAATACATGTTGTTAGTTTTGTCACAGAATATATAATAGTACTGTTTTGTATGCTGCCAAGTTCTGTCTTACATAAATGGCTACCTGCATGATAACTATTGCAGGCTGTGTAAGGATTCTTATTTTTTAAAGAGTTCTTTGGCCGGAGTGTCTACAGGTACCTGAACAACGATCCTTTCAGCTCGTTTCTGAAAGCGAAAGACCCTCTCCCATTCAGCACAACGTCCCCAGAGCTCCGCACCGTACTGTATTAATGAATACTACTTCTGGAGCCACAGACTTTGCAACTCGACCTGAGGCAAAGCACGCACTGCCCAGACTACCACACAGTTTATCTACTAGCTGGTCCCATTTTAAGCTCAGGCAGGGAATTATGTTCGCGCGATAAGTGATAGAATAGCAGGCCGTCCCTATCGCACTATTTGTAAGTGCGATAGGGACGGCCTGATATTTTATCGTCTATCGCGCGACCATGCTTCCCGTGCTGATCAATCTTTAAACCTAGGAAAGTAGTTGTGGATGCCTGTTCAAGTATTTTCCCATTAATATGAACTATCAACGGCGTGGTCATGCGGCCCGAAAGATTAAAATGCACAGAGTCTTTTTGATATTTAAAGCTAAGCCATTCCATGCGAACCATTGAGACAGCTGAGTTGTCGTTTTATTCAAGGCTCGCTGAAGACTTTCAGACGTTGGTGCAGTAACTATGGCAGCAACATCATCGGCGTACATTAAAATGTTGGCAGCTTGTATCGCAACTGGTAGGTCGTTGAGGAGAAGTGAAAAAAGTATGTTAGGTTCAGACGATCCTTGCGCTACGCCCATATTAGTTGCCTCTGAGGGATCTGATCTTATTTTTTCACTATCCCCTACCAGAATCGGTCTAACTTATCCTTAGGTCCCGGAAAACGCGAATTTTCGAGTTTTCATGCGTTTTTCTTCGCGCGCCATCTCGTGTGCAGTAGTTGTACTGTTAAGACAGAATTCTTTCGGTCGATGTAAGTACTATTTATTGCAAACACTAGTTGGCGACACAGGTCAAGGCTAAAACGAATAGAAAAATACACTATTTGAGTTTTTGTGGCGAAATGCGCAACATCTCGTGTGGAGTAGTTGTGTTGTTAAGGCTGAGAATTCTTTCGCTCGATGTAGGTACTATTCATTTTTGAACTAGATGGCGACACATGTCAAGGATACGAAACAGAATCGAGCGAAGCTCGGTCGCCCAGATATTATTATTATAACACTCCGTCGTTTTTGCGTTGGTAGTTAAAAACAAGAAACCTCCTTCAAAACTATAATAAAACACAACTTTCTATGAAAATTGGTCAAGTGCGAGTCGGATTTCAACATTTCATGAGCGCCTGACGAGATGTGATGGCAACGTAGACTAAATTTCGTACTTTCAATTTCGTATATTTCGGAAACGATAAGAGATAGAGTAAAATGGACTTCAGATTTTGGTTGTCGGTGGCCCAATTTTTTTGTTTTCGTATATATACACCTTTTTTTGGACCTATGTGGGCAATATTATGGTCAGTGAAGTTCTAAACGGTCTTAAGCGCCTCCTTTTTAGTAGGAACTTAAGTCATTTTGGAAAATGATTTTTTTTTAACAATTTCTGAAACAAAACGAAACAGAAATTAATTTCTTTTGTACCTGTCCAACGCGCCTACACAATTTTAAGACGTTTAGTAACTACTTGCAGCGGCAGCTGAGTTTTTTTCTCTTAAGTTCGACTTACGCTTGACTGTAGATTTCTAATAGGTTTTCCTAATTAATAGGCTATCTCGTGTATTTTTTTGAAAATTTTACGCGAAGTAGTTTCGGAGATAAGGGGGGGGGGGGGGATGGTCATTTTTTGCTTATTTTCTTAAATTACTTTTAAATTACCAAAACAAAAAATATAAAAAAAATATATTTCAGATGCTGGTAAAATGCTATTTCATTTGATATGTAACACAATATAGTTTTAATAACTTTGATTTTTAATTTTCAATTTTACCCCCCAAAAGTGACCCCTGTGATTAAATTTCATTTAATTAAATTACATGTCCGTCTTTGGGCCACAGGTTTACATAAGTGTGCCAAATTTCAAGTAAATCGGTCCAGTAGTTTCGGAGAAATCGGCCGTGACAGAGGGACAGACAGACACGCGAGTGATCCTATAAGGGTTCCGTTTTTCCTCTTTGAGGTACGGAACCCTAAAAGTGTCCCAAGATTTCCATACATTTTTTCGAACCTTCCATTCCGTTACCCCCATACAAAATATATGAAAAAATGGTAACGGAATGGGAAAAAACCTTGGGACACTTTTTCTCCTATTAGAATTGAAAGAGCTCGCGATTCTGAGTGGAAACCACGTAAAAATTTCCAAATCCAAAAAAAAAGTGGGGTGGACAACTTTAAAAAAAAAATGGCCCAGAAATGCCATTCGGCTACGGGGCCAGAACATTCTGTTAGTAGTCTGCGGTAACTGGTAAGGCAGGTGTCTCAAGCGGTATTCAACACCAACGTTAATCGGACGAGCTGACGGTGAAAAATGGCTTCATTTGCAATTGCCTGGATTAATGTCAGGGGTATGCTAGCTAGGGTAATTAAGCAGATACAACGGGTTAATATATACTACTCAGCCTTAACATACGACGAATGTTACAAGGAATTAACGTTACAAAACTAGTAACGTAAGTTTGCAAACTGCTTAGCTTTATAAAACAGGGCCCAGCTGGTTACAGAGTGTTTTAGACACCGCAGGCACCTGTTGAGACTGCTTAGAATATACCGCTGTTAAGGGTCTTTTAAGCTAAATGTATTTTTAACAAAATATGGGTCGATAGACCTGAAATAAAGAATTTCAATTTAACTGTCATTTTAGTAAGTTTCTTCAGTAGTTTTTTTATTGTGTTTAATTTAAACTAAAGTTTTATTATGCCGCTCTATGTATTTTATTTGTTAAAAATATCTTATTTACAGAAAAGGGTAGGTACTACTATGACATGATACCAATTTTTGTCTTAATCAATCTGTGTAACAATGTCATATATTTTTTTTTTACTCCCGAACTGTAATTTGTCATTTACAGGGTCGTGCATAGATCTTTAAAACCCTACATAAAAGTCTATTCCTCAAAGCCAGCGTCCGCCGGCTTTTCGCGCATGCGCGCAGTATCGAAAAAACTGAAAACGCATTGTTTGGCTCTGTAACCATGGCAACATATTGTTATAACGATACTGCGCGCGTGCGCGGAAGGCTTTGGGCAGCTGAGCTGACAGTGCAAACCTTTGCGTCAAAATACAGGAAACAGGGTGAATTTCACGAAAGTTATTCAAGAAAACTATTAAAAACTAAGTGCATGCTCGTAGAAAAAATATTGTATGCAACGGTGTTTAACTGAGTCAAAAAATACTCGTGGCGTCTTAATAACAATTTTCGGCTACGCGTACTAATATGTATTCAGTGGCTACGCCTCAAATTGTTACCCACGCCACTCGTCTTTTTTGACTTCCTTTAAACGCCTGGGTGGCTAGCCGAATGGCACAATCGCTCACTAGCGCTTCGTTTCGTGAGCGTTTCGTGAGCGATTGTGCCATTCGGCTAGCCACCCTGTTGCATAAAATACTATATTTATTTATTATATTTATAAAAGGTTCTTTGTATCACAATTTACGTTACAAGCAAGTAATTAAATTCAGCTGCACTATCAAATTAGCAATACAATGAAATAAACACACAGTGCCTTATTTTCTCTACATTCCATTCAAACCAACTTACAGTTTAATTTCTTCAACAATAAAATTATCCCTGTCCATTGTTTTCCGGCCCCTTAACAAGCAAACTAGCAAAGACATTATAGTTTAAACAAAGTGTACTTGTGCAGTGTAGCCTAGAGCAGGTTTTATACAAGACGGGACACAGTTGTTCACGATTCTTTTTTTATTGTTTTAAGTATGACTGCAGATACGGAAGCGAGTACATGTATGTCGTTCCCAAGCTGAAATTCACGATTTGTAGTTTACTATAAGTTTAGTGCGTTTTCACATTATCCGATCCGATATCGGATGTAGGACCGATATCCCATATATTTAAGCCGCCATCTTTGATTTTTGCCTTTGAAATCCTTCCTACATCCGATATCGGATAATGTGAAAACGCACTAAAGATTTGACAGGTCGTTCGAAAATATAAGAAAATCTCGTCATTAACATTATAGGACTATTTCGATACGTGTTGTCATTTTAAGCGAGATATTTTCTTTTGTGCAATGCAATTAAATAAATAAATACAATATATTCATTTATTGAATTATGATAAAGCCTGACCAGCAATATAAAAAAAAATCATATAGGACTACGCGCCATCTTGCGGATTTTCATTAGAACTATTTTCTTCATACTAAACTGAATTGTCACCCCATACATCAGAATAACAGCGACCTCCTGACAATAATCATATTATATGTCTGGTCAGGCTTTACATAAATATTTACAATAAAAAAAAATCTATATCGGTCCAGTAACGACGGAGATATCGTGGAACAAACATTTTTTTTTTAATTAGGCTCTTTTGTGTCCCACTGCTGGGCAAAGGCCTCCTAAAAAATATACAGACGTATTGTTAAAAAGGATATTGTAGGTGATCGGGCCGCCGACGGTAAATAAAACATTAAAAACTTTAATACACACCACATTATTTACATACAAGGAAAAATCACAGGATATTTACAAAAGAAATGCTATTTACACATGTTATTTCCAATTTTTTTACAAAAGTGTGAAAAATAAACCTTTTCAACTTATTGACATGACAGAACAGACAGACAAAATACTTTTTCTCAAACATGCAATGAAATATTTTCTTTACGTTCCTTAAAATGGGCTGGGAAGTATCGCTTTTTGGGCGCAACAACTCGAGAGGACTGTAAAGGGATTTCATATTATTTTTTAGGCCTAGGCTTGCAAAGTAACTTTTTTTTATAAAATATTGTCCTTTAGAGCATTTTTTTTATTTCATTGTATGTTTGAGAAAAGCACTATACATGCCTCGGCGTGAAAACGGATTCCCGGCCTCGTATCCCTATACCCACTTGGCCGGAAATCCTCATTTTCCCGGCCTCTGATGTAATGTACTATATATGCAAAAAAACAAAAGACGCGCGCTGGCAACGGCATCCGCACAGCACGGAGGTTGGTAGTTCCGTCGCCTACAGATTTGCTACAGATATAATAATTATTAAATGCTATGAAATATGTATAAAGTACCTAGAATTTCAAATAGGCTTCTTTGGTTCCTTTTTTAAGAAAAAAAAACTTTTAAAATCCCTTCCGACTTTAAAATCCCTTTTTCCACATTCCGTTAATAAATTATTGAACCCGGTTCTGAAAAATCATGAACAGATTTGAAGCAATGGTCAATACAAAAATCGGTCAAGCGCCTTTCAGACTTATTGAAAGTAAAAACGTCGATGAGGGTTTACTGAAAACTCGAACATTTTTCTACCGACTGTTTTATGATTTTTAAAAGAAATGTATTACTTATTTTAAACGAGAAATATTTTACAGGGATATTTTTTAAAAACCTTAGGTAGTTATTTTAAACATTAATACCATTAGGTTTTTAAAGAGCTGAGCGCAAAGCTCAAAGAAACTACCGGTGACCAGAGAGCTGGCAGCTTTCTCTCGCAACGCATTAGCATTGCTATTCAGCGAGGGAATGCTGCCAGCATCTTTGGCACCATGCCGCGGGGGCCATATTTAGACGTATTTTAGTTTATTTTTAGTTTAGTTTAGTTTTTAATTTAATTTTAAGTTCTTTTTTATTGTTATTTTTAGAGTTAGATATGTATTATTTATTTGTTACTTAAGTTTTATGTCTAATAAAAATATACATACTGTCGGTATGTAGGTAAATGTGATCTACATACTTCTACTTGTAAAACATTAATTATTGAAGTATTTATTATAGTTTTAAATTAAAACGGGACTTAATCGCGTAAAACTTACGTTTAAATTTTAAGGTGCTTTGGGGTAATTTCGAATCACAGAAATGCTCGGGTAATTTCGAAAGGGGAATCTTGATATGATGGAAATAATGGTGATTTTATGTGACTTTCAAAATCAGACGACTTTTTCGAAATTAATAATACATTTTTATTATGTTTGGAAAATTACTTCACATGAAAATTAGCAAAGTATTTTACATATCCGACTTTTTTAACCATTCAGTGCTAATCACGACACGTTGTCGTTCTGCCTAACGCATTTCCGACGCATTTTCGGTACATACGGGGAAACCCAAGTAATCGGCCATTGACGTTACGTTACGAGCGTAGCTCAGCGGTGAATGTGTTAACTGAGACCGTTGACATAGTTTACATCATCATCCTCTATGCGTTATCCCGGCATTCGCCACGGCTCATCGGAGCCTGGGGTGCGCTTTGACAACCAATCCCAAGATTTGGCGTAGGCACGTTTTACGAAAGCGACTGCCATCTGACCTTCCAACGCGAAGGGTAACTTAGTTTATCGTACTACTAATTGAATTAGGAAAACAATTAAAAGTAATCCATCTAAGAAATATAACTCTAATATTACCCTACAAAGTTTTAACGTATCTTAAGCGGTGCCAATGTAACCTAACAAACCTAGAAACTCCACACAAAGTAAAACCAACCCTAAAATACAACTTCTAAGGTTCAATTCAGCGAATAATTGTCAGTGATCAAACTGAGCGAGGGTAGCTAGGCTTAAAATGTTATTCCAAGTTTGAATTACTAGCTAAAGAGGAGTGTTGCCATATGAACTACGTGGATCAATTCTAATTAACACAAGTCAAATTATATTCTATTGCAAATATTTCAACTTGTGCTACGAGAGGGCGCTACGAGTCCTAGATAGATTACTCATATGAGAGATAATTTCGACCTCAGCAGCTGTGACCTGGGTGGCCGAGCGGAAACAGGCATCTGGAACGATTGCAGGGTACGCTGGTTCGATTCCAGCTTCAGGCACTGGAGGCCTGGCTTGCTCACTTTTTCTTTCATATGTGTAATTTATTTCGGTTTTATTTTATTTACGTGGATCAAGTTAAGAAAATGTTGCCATGTTGAGAAAGTAAATTGTGGTGTGGTGTAGTTTTCTTGTTGTGAAATTATTGTACTTTTTATTACTTTTGACCGCTGTTAAGTAAAGTTGCCAGAGCTCAACGAGGGTGTGGAGGAGTGTTAGGGTCGACAAGGTGCCAATAACACAGTTGCAGGTGACCATAGGCTAGGTACTTACCATCAGGCGGGCGTATGCTAGCTTACCATCGACGTTCTATTTAAAAAAATCCGTTCCTTGCACACAGTCTAAGCTTGTGTAGGTGAACGCCTACTATGCTTGTATGAGTGAAATATGACAGGTCTACTGTTCGCGTTTTTGACAGGCGGTAACTGTGAGGTAACCGAGAGCGGGTGGGCGGCACTTTCAGCGGGGAGCGGGAGTGGCCATACTGTACGATAGTACTCTTTATTATACTGTGGTAATGGGTAAGTACTAAAACTACTATAAGGCATACTCATAATTAAGGTACTAAGACTTTTTTTTTATAGGTACCTATGACTTGTATTTTTGTTTATTTTTCTTAGAATTCACTTTACCGCCCCAGGGCGGTAAAATAGCCCTATTACCTATCAGTATGTAGGCATATAATAACACCGTTTACGACCGAGTGTGATGAAAAGTAATTTTATTGCATAAAGACCGTGAATGAAATTGCCATATTTATAACTTTCCAGAGTTATAATTTTGTCAGATAAAAAACGATTTTATTTGTATGGAATGAAGGTTTAAAATTAATAATCATCGATTGGAGGCAGTCAGTGGGTAGGATATCATCGACATTTTGAGCTCTAACCAACAAGCACTGCTGGTGTAGTGGTATCATGCAAGATTCCCATTCTTGCGACCCGGGTTCGATTCCCGGGCAGTGCAAGTATTTTTTTTGTTGATTTTAATCCGTGTCCACAATGTCCACATTCAAAATTCATCTTCGCAAATTCATACTGGCTAAACAGAAAAGCAACACTTAGGCAACCGTGCACACTCACACACATTTACATGTACATACATTACACACAAACATTCTAAGACTTTTTATGTTATTTAGTTTCTTAGTGTCGTCTAAATTGTACATAGTCCATTTACTTAGTGCCACCTAGTCCATCTTCTAGGCCTTACAGAAAACCAGCGTTGCGGAGTGTGCCATGTGGCGCATACCGTGACACCTAGCTGAGTAAGGACCATTTAGCGCAACTTATAATTTTTTGGTTTGTTTGGTTTTAGTTTTAGCAAGGACGATTATCCTTGGTTTTAGATAGTTATTGATATGTATTTTGTGCTAATAAATGCTTTTTCTTTCTTTCTTTCTTTCAAATATCTACTTACCCATTGTTCGCTTTTTATAGTTTTTATATTTAAAAAAATCAAAATAGTTTATTAAATATTTGTTTATAAAATATTTATTTACTCGGTAAATATTGTATAAAAGGCTAACTTAATGTCAGAAGGCATTCTCTACAAGTTATCATTTGAGTTACTTAACCATACTAATATTATAAATGGGAAAGTGTGTGTGTGTCTGTTTGTTTGTCTGACTTTCACGGCTAAAGGGAGCGTCGAATTGACGTGAATTTTTAAGTGGAGATAGTTGAAGGGATGGAGAGTGACATACGCTACTTTTTGTCTCTTTCTAACGCGAGCGAAGCCGCGGGCAAAAACTAGTTTTAAAAATAATTTAATGAGGAGTAAAACTTGAAATATCAAATCTTCCAAATAATTCCTTGCACAAGTATTCAGTATTGCGATACAGCGTGGAAATGTCGCCAGCATTCTTAGTACAATACAGTACCTCAAGAGCCTATTATTAGATTTAAGCTAGCTGTATTGTTTTTAGTCATAGTTTCTATATGTTTTGTTAATGTAAATTATATATGGATTATTATGAAGAATCTATTTGCCTACTAGTATCTATCATTGCATTGGTTGTCAAAGCGGACTCCAGGCTCCCATGAGCCGCGACGAATGCCGCGATAACGCAAGGACGATGATGATGATCTATCTTGCATTGGACGGTGAACTAAAATTTGCATAATACATATACTCATCATTCTCTTTTCGTAAAACTAGTGCCTACGCCAAATCTTGGGATTAGTTGTCAAAGCGGACCCCACAGGCTCCCATGAGCAGTGCAAATGCCGGGTAGCGTTATCCCGGCATTAATAAATAATAATAAATAATAATAAATAATAATAAATAAATATTATAGGACATTCTTACACAGATTGACTGAGCCCCACGGTAAGCTCAAGATGGCTTGTGGTGCAGGGTGGCTAGCCGAATGGCACAATCGCTCACGAAACGCTCACGAAACGAAGCGCTAGTAGATATCTATCTCTATCGCGCTTGCGTATTGGCGCGACAGAGCCAGCGGCGTATCGCTTTCGTTAGGCGTCGAAGAAATGCCATTCGGCTACGGGGCCTGGTACGCAAACAACGATATATATAATATACAAATACTTATATACATAGAAAACATCCATGACTCAGGAACAAATATCTGTGCTCATCACACAAATAAATGCCCTTACCGGGATTCGAACCCGGGACCGCGGCGTAGCAGGCAGGGTCACTACGCGCTAGGCCAGACCGGTCGTCATAATACATACTATGTTTTTTTTATCTCACTATCAAACTCGTTATAAGCAGAGATTATGGATTTAGTATTTTAATGTTATTGGCGATAATGTTATAACCACAATCGTCCAAAATTGTCTAATATAGTAAAATAACAAAAGATTCCATTAATTTTTTCACAATGTTTAGGTACTTACTTCTCATTGTACACGGTTCCAATTTTTCGGCTTCGGTTATTATTCATTCAATATTCGACCATATGTTTATGTGCTAAACGTCTATTTTGTCAAATTTTTTACCGCTTATTAGATACCAGTGATTTTATGTTTTTTTTGATAGATGGCGCTAAAAATTTGCTCTATTATCTGTAAACATAGGTTTAATAATTTGTTTCTAATGTTTTTTGAAACAGTTTTTATTACTATATGTCAAGAAAATTAGATCTTAACATGTAAATTTAAAAATTGGCCATGTTTCAAAATTTATTAAATTTAGATCAATGCCAAATGGCACTATGAGTGACATCTATAATTTTCGCTGGAATCAATAGAGTTTCGTTTTGTCGGTCGCATTTTGTTGTACGGGACGAACAAGTCTGTATACATATATGTGGTTTATGTTATAAGCCTACTTGGCCATCGTATCTATTTCATGCTAAGTATCCGAATCACATCCCATGTATGATATCCGGACGGCGGGAAGAGGCGGCCTTATCGCAGACATGGCTATCAGGATTTGCGGCTATCTTTAATTCCGTATGAAGCGTCCTTATTCTGGTATTTCTCTCAATAAAAATAGTACATCCCCTTCGGTCGTGTTTTAATCTATCGCCACTCGTTTCGAACTTCCTTTTCGCACGTGTATCGTACGACGTTTTTCAATACAGATGGCCCTCCGAAGTTTCGACCTGGCATATAATGAACCACTTCTCGCACTAGTGCGTAAAAAAACACCATCTGTACTGAAAAAGCAGTTTTAACTTTGTTGCTTGCGACTACGGTGAAGTCTGACCAGGGTGCGTAGCCGAATGGCACAAACGCTCACGAAACGAAACGCTAGTAGATATCTATCTCTATCGCTCTTGCGTATTGGCGCCAGAGCCAGACTACCTTTCGCGGCGTTTCGTTTTCGTTTTGCGTCGGAGAAATGCCATTCGGCTACGGGGCCAGAAAATATATGATTAGGTACGCGCCATGTTGCGGAATTTCATGAGAACTATTTTCTTCACACTTTATTGAACTGTCACCGTATACTGATAGAATAACAGCGCCCTCTTGACAATAGTAAAAAATTTCTAGTCAGGTTTTAAATGGTTGATTTGCTGTGGGTCAGCCTAGGGTTGCAAAAAAACGGCTTTTTTCTGGCTTGAAAATAAAACGTGAAAAAAAAGTGTTTTTTTTCTGGAGTATGTTTTTTTCCTAAAGGACGAAATCTCAAAATTTGCAAAACAGATAATACTTTTATACGTTTTTTTAGACTTTATGTTAACTATTAAACGAATTTAATTTAATAACTTTAATTTCTGGTTTTATAAAACTAACATTTATACAATCTGTAGTTAGTAGTTGTCGCTATTTACTGTTGGCAACACTACCGCCTCTCCACGCTCCACGCCGCATCGGGGATTCCTCAATAAACGTTTGCATACTGAATGTTTATCGAATTAGAATACACTTTATTGTTATTAAAACGTTACAAATCACGAAAAACCGTTATTATTGTCGTATAATTGATCATCTGAAAAAAAAAACCATATTTAGAAAAAAAAAACCACGGTGCTTGGGTTTTTTTCTTATTTTTTTTTTCATATACCAAAAAAAATGTTTTTTTTTTTCTATTTGCAACCCTAGGTCAACCTTTAGTGTGTAGTTTATAGGGATTTTTTCCATCTACATAAACATCTAGCACCTATACGTCTAGTTGCGCAGTTATAACAATAAGCATACGAAAAATACGAAATCTACATTTCCAATTGGGAAATTTTCAAGAGAGCTTATATCTGTATGGATTTCTATTAGAGATGGGCCGAATATGGACTTTGCCGAATACGAATATTCGGCCGAACATTCGGTTCAGCTCTTACCGAACCGAACATTCGGCCGAATATTCGGTTACGCCATATTTTTTAAGGGGATTTATTAGAACTATTAAATGATTGATAATCGTTACATATGTCACTACAACTAGGTTTTTATGATTATGTGGATAACTAAAACTCAGTTAAAACAACTTAAACTACGGTTTTTTAAACTTTAAAAAACAAACAATTGTATATTTATATTTTGACACATAGGTTTCTCTTTTTTTATCAGCTTTTAAAAAACTACTAAAATAGGAACTTATTATCCAATGGAATACTTACGTAATATCTTCATTAATTATTTACTTTGTTTATTCGGTAATTATTCGGCAATGCAACCGAATGATTCCGTCGAATACGAAAAATTAAAAACTTGCCGAATATGTCGAATACCGAATATTTACCGAATATTCGGCCCATCTCTAATTTCTATATAGATATAAAAAGTTTCAGAATAAGCCTCCAAATAATATTAGTGAAAATTCGTACAAGGAATCCGGCCCGGAAATCTCCGTTATGGACCCCAATATGGCTGCCCTGGCTGGATAGGTCCGCAAACTGCTGGGATTTCTCAGTTCTATTATTGTAAAAGGTTTTCTTGGGAAACAACAGTATATGGATTAATACCGCTCGAGTACGTCTGTCTTTTGAGAGATAATCAAATGTGTACTGCTTATTTCTATGTACATACATACAATACATACAATCACGCCTGTATCCCATAAAGGGGTAGGCAGAACACATGAAACTACTAAAGCTGCAGTGCCACTCTTGGCAAATAAGGGGTTGAAAGAAATCGAAACTGTGACATTAAAGTGACAGGTTGCCAGCCTCTCGCCTACGCCACAATTTAACCCGTATCCCATAGTCGCCTTCTACGACACCCACGGGAAGAAAGGGGGTGGTGAAATTCTATGTATTTGATCAATATTAAGCCAAATCTATTTAACGTTATTTGTTTTTTATTTTTTTATCTATTTAAGTATGTATATCGTCGCTTAGCACCATAGTACAAGCTTTGCTTAGTTTGGGGCTAAGTTGATCTGTGTAAGGTGTCCCCAATATAAAATAAAAAAATGTCGCTGCAATAAGGAGTCTAAAAAGTTTAGGTAATAACTTACAACGTACAACACACTAAAAGCTTATGTAGGTAGTTATACGTTTGAGTTTTGTACGCCATCAGGCAGAGTATAGTGCTACATATATCATATTGTTTACCACCACTGTAATCAGTTTGACATATACTTACAAATAAAACACTTTGGACTTTGGACTTTGGAGTCTTGCCCGTGTGGTGTCAGGTTTAACCTTTCGTTTGCGCCTGTCAAAAAATTGTCATTCATATATCAGTCACAATACTCATAATAAATACATAGATACACAGACCCACAAACTAACACATTACAGGCGTGGACAGCAGAATGGGACTCGAGGTCTATGCCTACGGACCTTTTTGAGCTATAAGCTGGGATCCGGCCATATGTCGGCTAAATCGGATTAAGGGGAAAGGGAGGGAAAACGGAGGAAGGGGTTTCTTTTCTTCCGTGGGTGTCGTAGAACTCGACTGTTGGGTATTATGAGTTCCATTGTGGTGTGAGCGATGGGTAGTTAACCTGTCACTCTATTACAATTTCGTTTTGTTGCAACCTCTTAATTTGGCAGTAAAACTTACAGTTTCATGTGCTTTGCCGATTTTATGTATTTATGTGTAATTATGTCAAACCGTATAATATTTTTTATAGCTAAATAGTCAAATTTTAGTTGGCTGATTGAAACATCCTCTGCCTGAAGTATTGTACGGATTGTATTAATTTTTAAAACTAAATCCATTACTCCCTTGGGAATAAAATAGTACATTATTCTTTAGTACCTACACGTAGACGCAATGAGGCCTTTAAACAGCAAATGTGATGAAAAGTTCTTTGTAATATATGTGTAAGTTTTATTTGGAAGACATGCAAAAAATTGGGAGAATCCCGTCAAATCCCGACCATCTGGCAACCCTAAATTATGCATGACTTTATGTGTAATTATGTAAGTTTGATCATGATATTTTCCTTCAAGAATGGGATAACAGGAACGTTACGATTCGCAGTTAGTATGAAAACTAGAAAAAAACATGTATATGGTCGGCCAACATGAAGGCCGTTGTAAGAGCTCTGTCGACTCGGCTGGTGGACACCACAAGGGACCCGAGGGCCGGCGCATATTTCTCGCAACGCATTGCCCTAGCAATACAGCGAGGAAACGCTGCCAGTGTAATTGGCACCATGCCGCAGGCGGAACAGCTGGAGGGGGTGTTTTTTTTATGATTGAGTTGTTGTATTTTTTTTTTATTGTATAAGTTTTTTTGATATATTTATAGTTTAAGTTAGTTTTAGTTTAATATTTATTATTTTTAGTGTACTTAGTGTAATACAATATAAAGTAGTATTAGAAAACCTGAAACAAATATACTCTAATTATTTTTAACCGACTTCAAAAAAGGAGGAGGTTCTCAATTTGTATATCATAATATGTATAGAGGTATTATACATATTTGTTAGGCAGTACATTAATTCAGTATTCTCTACATTACTTACCCGGAAAACACATTCACTGAATGTTGCTGGAGCTGTCTAAAGTGACGTTGCGTGACGTAGGATGGTTATGCGATATATTATGTTCTGACGTTATTTCCCATATATGTCAGAAAATATCGTATTAAACCATGCCTTTGCGATATTGCATTTACTGTAACTCCGTATAATCTTTGCTCCGTATAGACAGCTACAGTCTAAGAAAAAAACGTACCCCAGAACCATGTAGAAAAAGGTACGGTGGCCTAGATGGCGTTACACCTTTGGGGGACGCTCGGCTAGATGGCGCTTATATTAATATTTGACATTTTAACACATATAAAGCTAAGAATATGGGCCAAGTTCTTAAACCTGAGGTTTAAAAGTTTTAAGCTTGTGTCGAGAGATGGCAGTCTATGCACTGTGATTACACATTTTACTTCGACAGTTACTCTCTATAATACTCGATCCTCTGATTTTCGTAATAGCCGCGTTGTTTAAAGTTTTTTTTTTGCTATGGCTGCTAAACGAGCAGACATGTCGCCTGATGGTAAGCGATCACCGCTTTCGAATGGTTTTCGTTCAACCCCTTAAGAGGATACGGTAGCGAAAATACTAAAATGGAAAGGAGCCCCCCTTTCAACTTGGGAATTTTAGTTAAATATACAAGTGTTATTAACTAGATTTATCGAAAAAAAATTGTCCATTAAGAACAACTCAGTCAAAAGATATTTCAAAAAAATCTTTAAAATAGAGGTTCCGCTCTCGACTCTTTCCTCCTTCAAAACTTAATTAATCGGAACGAAATTTGAGAATCTGAATAACAATGAAATTATCTATGTCGGACCGTTTAGCTTTTTCTTTTTTAGCAATCTTGAGTATCACACCTTTTTTGCGCCACAATGAAAAAGGCCGTTTTTGGAAATTTTTGTTTGCCACTAGAATCTTTAAAAAGCAGAATAAAAAAAAATCAAAACGGTCCGACACAGATAAAAATAATAACAATCTGTGTTGAAAAATGATTGTTCTATCTTAAAAAACCAGGGAGGAAATAGTCGAGAGCGTTTGTATGGAGAATTGACCTCTACCGTATCGTCTTAATTCAGCAGTTCTCGAAAAGTTTGTACAAAAATTAAGGAAAAAGTTAAATTTGTTTTTATTAATCCCTATTTTGTTACCAAGATTTTGTTGATGAATTGAGATTTTATTAAGTTTTATTTCGTCATTAAGGTTCTCTAGTATCTATATTTTCTTAATTATAACAATTAACCCGTATATATCTTAAATATATCGTATATATCTCGAAAGTCGACTTATATTACTAAATGTTGGTAACAAAATAGGATCAATTAAAATTTGCTGACGTGACTATGTACAAAGTTGCCGGGAATTGCTCAATTGCCAAGAGTGGCACTGATATTTGAGGAGTTTCATGTTGTGTCCTATCCTTTTTGTTGTAAGTTGAAAAGCACAGAAGTAAATCAAAAAGACCGGTCTTATTCTTCCCCGACAAACGGCTACGAAGCAGTCCCAAGGCAATCTCACACATAACTTAGGTACCTAAATAAAACAATAAAAAGTTGCCATGAAAAATACGTCCTTTACGGCTCGGAACAATCGAGAACTTGGAGTCCCTTTACAGCTTACAGGACATTACAAGCACAGATGTCATATTATACCATCAAAGACATATATAACTTCGTATAGACAAAGTCTAAGAAAAAAACGTACCTCAGTACCATTCAGAAAAAGGTACGGTGGCCTAGATGGCATTACACCTTTGGGGTACGCTCAGCTAGATGGCGCTAATATTAATATTTGACATTTTAACACAAGCTAAGAATATGGGCCAAATTGTCAAAACTGAGGTTCAAAAGTTTTAACCCGGTGTCAAGAGATGGCAGTCTATGCACTGTGTTTACACATTTTACTTCGACAGTAACTCTCTATAATACTCGATCCTCTTTGAATACCATAGATCAAGCAAACGTATCTACTTAGCGTGTCAAATGAACTCAGTAAAATTTGGTAAAATCCACTGTGTTTTCCGTCTTTAATCGCAGTTTACATTTCGGGCGTCAATTTTTGTAAGTTGAAGTCAACAAAAACATTAAAATGCCTCGTTATGTGATATTTAATGGCAACAACACAAAAATGATGAACACTCAAGGGCCTGAGACATATTTAAAATCACAGGCAAGTAACAACTTCAGTACAAAATCTGACACAATCGGCGCCTATACACATGAAATTGTTTCTTCTATCTAAATCTAGTTCTGTGATTAGAAGACAAGCGCGGATCCAGCTTCGTGCCCAGGGGGGGGGGGTCACGTGGTAAAGGCCAGACCCCCCCGGGGGGGTCACGTGGTCTATTTGTATGGCCAGCCTAGGCTCCAGGGGGGGGGGGTCATGGGGGTCATGACCCCCATGACCCCCTGGATCCGCGCATGTTAGAAGAGTGTTGAAAAGTTGGCAACATGTAACGCTTTATAGAGTTGTGACTTGTGCGGGAAAACTATAGATAACTTTTCGTCCGAGTTGTCTTTTTCTAACTCTTTATAAGCTAGTTCAATAGTAAAGTTAGTATTTTTTTGCACGTGAGACATTCAGGACTATCTGTATGACATACATACAAAAACATATGTTACAACCTAGGTACTCAAGGTTCAGTGCCACTCTTTGCTTACCAAAGAAATAAGAAATTGTACTATTACAATTTCTACCCACACCAAAATTGCACTCATATCCCACTTTGGACATCTACTACAATCAGAGGAAATAAAGAAGGCACGTAGAAAATGTAGAAATAGGTATGCATCATGGTGTTCGCGCCCTTTTCATTCATTATCATTCATATCGTCCATCCCGCTTGCTTTTCCTTATGATAGGTTCAACCTCATTTATAGGGTTCCGTAGTCAACTAGGAACACTTATAGTTTCGCCATGTCTGTCTGTCCGTCCGTCCGTCCGCAGATAATCTCAGTAACCGTTAGCACTAGAAAGCTGAAATTTGGTACCAATATGTATATCAATCACGCCGACAAAGTGGTAAAATAAAAAGTGGAAAAAATGTTTTGTTAGGGTCCCCCTACATGTAAAGTGGGAACTGATTTTTTTTCCATTCCAACCCCAACGTGTGATATATTGTTGGATAGGTATTTAAAAATGAATAAAGGTTTACTAGAATCGTTTTTTGATAACATTAATATTTTCGGAAATAATCGCTTCTAAAGGAAAAAAAGTGTGTCCCCCCCCTGTAACTTTCGAACCATATGTTTAAAAAATATGAAAAAAATCGCAGAAGTATAACTTTATAAAGACTTTCTAGGAAAATTGTTTTTAACTTGATAGGTTTAGTAGTTTTTGAGAAAAATATGGAAAACTACGGAACCCTACACTGAGCTGAAATATCCGCAACGACGAATAACGTTATAATTATTAAATAAATAAATGATGGCCTGTGTGGTGACGGGTTAAGAATTTCACCACCCCCTTTCTTCCCGTGGGTGTCGTAGAAGGCGACTAGGGGATATGGGTTAAACTGTGGTGTAGGCGAGAGGCTGGCAACCTGTCACTGTAATGCCACAGTTTCGATTCCTTTTAACCCCTTATTTGCCAAGAGTGGCCCTGAAGCTTTAGTAGTTTCATGTGCTCTGCCTACCCCTTTATGGGATACAGGCGTGATTGTATGTATGTATGTATGTATGTATGTAAATAAATGACGATTCGCGAGTGTGCACAGGAGAGAGTGAACCAAGTAAATCTTCGTACGGGTGGCCGCCCGCTGAATTATACAGACAATAACAGCATTAAGTTCGGCACCCATCAATTAATAATTATTTTATTTTTCTTGTTTATTTTATGTTACAATAGTTCGTCTGGAGCTACGTAATCTTCCCATAGGTCCTTCAACAGTATACGTATTAGATACAGCTAACAGATCCAAAATTAAGAACTCGTGTAGATATTTAAAATCAATTTAATGTTTATATAGGTATCCACCACGTATCCACTATCCAGGGTATCCTAGTTGTTGAAGGACCTGCGGATACGAAGTTCCTAACGAACTATTGTAATAAAATAAAACAAAACGGAAAATAAAATTATGGAGATTGATGGGGAGCCAAACTCACCGATGTTGTCGTCTCGAGAGTTTATCGGGTGGCCACCCTTGCAAAGCTTGGTTCTCTCTTTCCTTGCACTGCACACTCGCGAATCGTTCTATTATAATATAATTAATTAATAACTTAATTCGTTGCGGATATTTTTATTCACCATTGACAACGACTTTCTTTTTGCGGATTGACACTTGACGTATTTTATATTTTTTAAGAAGTTTGGCAAAGAGGCGGGTGACATGACAATTAAAAATGAGGTTGAACCTATCATAAGGAAGAGCGAGCGGGATGGACGATATGAATGATAATGAATGAAAAGGGCGCGAACATTTCTCCCCGGCTTTAAAGGGTTCCTTTAAAGGAAAGAAGTACTAAATAAAATAAATAAATAATGACCCTTTTCTTCGAGTAAAATAATAGCGAAAAAAAATAATATTCTAACATAATACCCATTCCATTACTGGTTAGGCAAAGGACACAACCGCACGACAGGACGGACGAAACTTCCTTTACTTGTCCTGACAGTAACAACGCGGGTTGAGCCATCCTTTGAAGGATGCACTGCGTCTACAACACCCAATGGCCATGAGAATGGCGGCGCATTATCTACTTTAATGACGACTACTGTGCCAATTGCAATGGGAACTGATGGCGTTGTCCATTTAGCTCGAGATTGCAACTGATGCAGATACTCTGCTCGCCATCGTTGCCAGAAAGACTGCACTATCCTATCTAGGAGGGCATGTCGTTCACGTAAGTTACCTGACTCGACCAATGGAGTAGGTAACGACAACAGTGGAGCAGTATGGAGAAAATGAGCAGGAGTAAGAGCTGATGGCTCAGCGGGGTCACTGCTCAAGGCTGTTAGAGGCCGGGAATTAACGAGCGCTTCTATCTGAGCAAGCGTCGTTAGAAGTTCTTCGTACGTCAGTATTTGCGTACCGATCACCTTGAAAAGGTGATTTTTTACTATTTTCACCATAGACTCCCATGCGCCTCCAAAATGAGCAGAAGCAGGAGGGATGAACTTCCAATCAATGCAGTTCTCCGCTAGTTCCATCTCTATAAGCGGACGATGAGCATCCAAGAACTTGTAGAGGTCACGCATATAAGAATTGGCGCCAACGAAATTGGTTCCATTGTCCGAATACATGCATTGGACGGGACCACGGCGTGCCAAAAAGCGCTTTAATGCAGCCATGAAGTTGGCGGTACTCAATTCCGTCGCTATCTCAATGTGAAGACAGCGCGTAGTGAGGCAAGTGAAAATACATAACCAAGCCTTGCGACTCTTCACTCCTCTGCCACGAGTAGGCGTATATTGCAGAGGGCCTGCATAATCACACCCTGTATGCGTAAACGGTTTATCCACTTGATTCACGCGACAGCCCGGTAAGTCTGCCATGAGCGGAAAAGACGATTGTGGATTCGCTCTGAAACAAGTGTTGCATTTGGCAATGCGGTCGCGAATGACACGACGAGCCGACAGAATCCAATACTGAAGCCTAAGTATAATCATCATTGACTCGGGACCAGCATGCAAATGCTTTCTGTGAACGTAGTCAACGATCATATTGACTACATGATCACGTCGCGGGAGCACAATTGGGTGCTTCTGAGAATACTGCAAGTCTGTATTTGTCAACCTGCCTCCAACACGAATTAGACCGTCTTTGTCTAAGAACGGTTTGAGCTTTTGTAAAGCAGGTGAGCAATATTTCTTGCTCTTAATTTTCTCAATATCGTCACAAAAATGTTCGTTTTGCAACGATGAGAGAATTTTGCCTTCAGCAAACTCTAAGTCGGATCGGGTAAGGGCCGTGGGGAGCGGTTTCGGATTAAGGATGCGGTACACGTATACGACGATGCGCAGTAATCGAGACCACGACGATATCCGCTGCGCGAGGGAATAAAGTGGTGACTCTGACACATCCGTAGTAGTAGCGTGTGCAAGAGGTTTAAGCTCCGGCACTTCTCCGATGGACTCTCGATCGAGCTCCCTTAAAGGCCATTCTGATGGATGCTTGGATGCCCAAGCCGGTCCTGTAAACCACAAAGGATGATCCACAAGCTTAGCAGGCGTCAGGCCACGCGACAAGCAATCCGCGGGATTTTCTAAGCCCGCCACATGATGGAAGCAGCTGGCCGGTACAGCTTCAATTATCTTAACAACGCGATTGGCAACGAATGTTTGCCAGCGGTGTGGTGATGACTGAATCCAGCAGAGCGCAACTTTCGAGTCAGTAAAGGCGTAGATCTCGTTAATGTTGTAACGGGGCTCGAAATTATCTTGCACCTTCCGCATGAGCTTTGCCAGGAGGACAGCAGCACACAGCTCTAATCTCGCTACAGAGACTGTCTTCAAGGGAGAGACCTTCGACTTGGAACACACCAATCGAACTGTCACTTCATTCCCGTTTATGACCTGAAGATAAACTACACCTCCATATGCCCGCTCGGAAGCATCACCGAAACCTAAGAGGTTTATAGTACAACCTTGTACTACCCCGAGATGACGCGGTATATGAATTTCATTCAATTTTGGCAACTCAGAACAAAATCGTTCCCATAAATTTACAATATGGGTCGGGGGAGTTTCATCCCAGTCGCATTTGATCAACCAAAGCTCCTGTATGAGGAGTTTTGCGTAAAGGACAACTGGAGCTACTAAGCCGACGTTATCCCATAGGCGAGCCACTGCAGACAAGATTGTCCTTTTAGTGCACGTTGGATCTGGCTCTGTCACCTTGAAATGGAAATAATCGCCAGATTTATTCCAACACAAGCCAAGGACCTTTTGCGAGACTCCTGGGTCTATTTCCAAGTCTACGGAAGCCCTATGAGAAGCAGGTATCTCACGTAGCACGGTCTCTGAGTTGCAGGTCCATTTGACAAGATCAAATTGACCGCATTTGAATAGGTCAATAAGCTCCTTAGCCGCAGCGATAGCAACAGATTCATCCTGCTGTTGCGAATCATCTGACATAATGCTGAAGCATACGTCATCCATGTATGTGCAGGACGATGCGATCGCTGCTGCTATTGGAAACTTATTTCCGTCGTCTGCAATCAGCTGGCGAACGACGCGGAGCGCGTGATATGGGCTCGACTTCATACCAAAACACACACGGTTAAATTCGTATGTCGAAATGGGATCTGCCGGGTGGAATCTATATAAGATTCGTTGAAACTGGCGGTCCGATTCGCGAACACCAATCTGTAAAAACATTTGGCGACAATCGGCTGAAAGCGCTATTTTGAATAAGCGAAAGTTCAAGAGGATTGAAAATAAATCCCCTTGAAGATTGGGCCCTGAGTGCAAGACATCCTTCAGCGACAGGCCTGTAGTTGTCTTGCTACTCGAGTCCAGGACCATACGAACTTTGGTAGTGGTCTTATCCTCACGCACGACAGCATGATGAGGAATTATGTATGCGAGGGCTGAAGAGGTGTTCGCGTTGAGAGAGTTAGTCACGTCCGATATATAATACTTACTGACGTATTCACGAATTATATCGTCATAGGCGGCACGTAACACACTCGATGACTCTAGCTTTCTTTCAAGACAAAGAAAGCGCCTCTTAGCAGCCGAATGCGACTCTCCGAGCTTGAACACGTCATCTCGGAAAGGCAATGCCACAATATATCTACCACTAGCGTCGCGCGTAGTGGTGGCGCGGAAATATTCCTCGCATTCAAAGTCATCCTGGCTTTGAGCGGGCGGAGCGGATACTTCCTCAAGTTCCCAGAACTTTTTGAGGAGGTGGTCCATGGAATCCACGGAAGTACAACAAGCTGAAGTATATTTACGCGGTGGATGTAAAGCAGGCACCGAACCCATTAAAATATACCCCAGTACCGTCTGTATAGCTGGTGGCATATAGTCCACTTCGCTTTTGACGATGTGCGGCAGCAGCAAATGTGGAAATATAGTTGCACCCACCAGTACATCAATGGCGACGGGCGTATCCAACGTGTCGTCAGTTAGAGGGAGACCATGAACATGTGTCAGTGCTGACATGTCCACGGGCACTGACGGCAGGTCGTCGGTGATGCGATCGACCACCAAACTCGAAACGTCGAAGTTGATATTATCGTCGAATCGCGAAAATACTTTTACGTTTGCGTTCCCCTTAACAATTTTCTTGGTTTTTCCAATGCCAAATACAGAGCTTGGTTTCCTATCAAAAGTTAAACCTAAGCGCCTACAACATTCTTCAGTAATGAAGTTACTTTGTGACGCGGTGTCAAGCAGACATTTGATAACCTGCGTTTCACCCTTACTGTCGCGAACGATGACCTTTGCGGTGGACAGCAAAACCGTGTCACACGAAGATGCTGAGTCTTGATTTGACATTTTATTGTTAGAGGCAGCAAGTGCTTGCGTCACGATAGACGTGTTACAGGACGTGCCTTCCGGCGGCGAGGATGTTTTAATAGCTGCGTTGCTCGTAGATGCATTTGACTCATCAGAGGTCGTAGCTTTTTCATCCTTGTTCTTGTCAAAATGCAACAGAGTATGATGCTTTTGATGACAAACTCGACACTTCACCTCGGAATTGCACTCGCGGCTGCGGTGTTTAATGCTTAAGCAGTTAATACATGCTTTAAGCTCTTTAGCGCGTTTGAAGCGATCAGAAGACGTTAAGTCGTTGAAAGAAGGACATTTGAATAAATGTTCATGGACAATATTGTCACAAATACATTTAGTAGTGCTCGCGCAAGCAACGTAGCTTTGTAGTTTAGGTGCGGCACTACGCGGTTGAATCGACTTAACACCTTTTTCACGCGATGGATTTACGGCGGCGGAGACGGCGGTACATGGTTGCGAGTTTTGATAAATCCTAAACTGACTTTTCATGAAATCTGACAGATCGCGAAACGTAGGCAACTTCGTATTTCGATGCAGCATCTCAAATGCTCGAAGAGTTTCCTGGTCTAACTTCTTTAAAGCTATATGCATAAGCATAAAATCGCTTAAATCATCCAGCTTAAGCGATTTAAGCGCATTCGCAGCTGTCACAAACTTATCAATGAATGTCTGGAAGTTAGACGAGGAAGCGGGACCATTAATCTTCAAATTGAGCATTTGATCCATGTAAGTCGAGGCAAGAGTGCGCTTATCTTGAAATCTGTCAAGTAGACTATCTAGAATAAGCTGATAATTGTCAGCGCTCGGAGTTATGCCTGCAAAGACGGCTTGAGCTTTTGGTGACAATTTCCCAATTAAATAAAACAGCTTCTCCTCGTCGGTAAGTGACAGATTGTCGTGCACTCTCGATTTAAAACTAGCGTAGAACAGCGGCCAGTTACGTATGTCTCCATCAAACGCTACCAGTTCCATCGTTGGCAAAGAAGGTCTAGCTCTCTCCACCGATAAAGGCGGCGAAGAGGCCGGCGGTGCGGCTGGTTGCAGTCGCTTGACCACTCTCCTGATGCGGCAGTCTTCTTCTTCCTCGTTCCCTCAATGCTGAGGATCGCGACCACAAGTAGCGTGTCTCCATTGAACGCGGTCATAAGCCATGTGGACTGCACGGTATAGGCTGCCGCCAATCGACTTCTTCACACAGTCAGACCATCTCTTACGAGCCCCACCCCAAGCGCGTTTACCATTCATTCGCCCCAAGATGATACACTTCTCCATATTATGCATTGGTGATCTCATGATGTGACCGAAAAATCTAAGGGTTCGCTCCTGGCATATTTTGGAGAGGCGTGTGGTGATATTAAGTTCTTCCCTTCCTGTACCATTACCAGTAGCATAATTTCCACTTCCCGTCTGGTGGTCCGCAGTGAAGTGGCCGGTAGCAGACTTCCCACCATGCGACCCGGAATCACAATGGCGCCGAGGGTCAGTCGGATCACATGACATCGCACATCTATTATAGGAACTTTGCATTGTGGTTTTCATGGGAGGAATAGTGCAGTAGTTTCCCCTTGCTTTCTGCACCAGGTATTTTGAGGGCTACTTAAGTCCTCAGGCCGCTGAAGCCCCTTCCAACTGGTTGCCCAGCCAGGTGTATGGTTATACCGCCATTTGCTCGGTCGCCAGAGCCTCGTTAGTTATCTAGCAGGGGGCACCACGATGGTTGATGAACCATCGCCGTTGGCTATTCATACGAACCACCAACGCGAGCAGGAGAGGTTGACAATTGGGTTCGGTCGAGATGTTGATACCGTTCACCCCTTACCCCCCTATGCGGCAGTACAAATCTTCAAAGGCTATGAGCGGCTGATAGTTAGGGACAGCAGCCGTCTTAGTCCTCAGTAGCGTGCGGTTGTACTCATTTACCACTTCTTTGAACTCCGTCCGAAGTTCGTCAATAGTGTCAGCAGCGTCAAGAAAACTTTCGCGACTCACTGCATCTGTATCGGCAACTAGCGACTTTTTATAAATACCCTGGACGAGTTCAAAGAAGACGTTGCGTTTTGCTTCAAGCATTGACAACTCGTCTTCATAACACCAGCTGTCAACGCTTTCGGCTTTTGTTTCTTTTGCCATATTGCATGAGAAGGGTTAAATATGCGGTAAATCAATTTATGTTCCTATGAAGGATAAACTCTTATAAACGTATACCTAAATTGCGGGTGCGGTTAATAATATATATTTAGGTAAATAATTTATAAGGGCGGAGCGACGAATAAAGTTATACACGTATAAATAAATACCTAAACTGCGGGAGCGAGTAAGTAAGAATAATTTAGGTGATATTTATACGGGCGGTGCGGGAGGAGAACGATTCGCAATGAATGTATGAGGAGAAAATAGGGGAACAGGGAAGAGAATCAGGTTCGAAGACCAAAAAATGTTGAAGGACCTGCGGATACGAAGTTCCTAACGAACTATTGTAATAAAATAAAACAAAACGGAAAATAAAATTATGGAGATTGATGGGGAGCCAAACTCACCGATGTTGTCGTCTCGAGAGTTTATCGGGTGGCCACCCTTGCAAAGCTTGGTTCTCTCTTTCCTTGCACTGCACACTCGCGAATCGTTCTATTATAATATAATTAATTAATAACTTAATTCGTTGCGGATATTTTTATTCACCATTGACAACGACTTTCTTTTTGCGGATTGACACTTGACGTATTTTATATTTTTTAAGAAGTTTGGCAAAGAGGCGGGTGACATGACAATTAAAAATGAGGTTGAACCTATCATAAGGAAGAGCGAGCGGGATGGACGATATGAATGATAATGAATGAAAAGGGCGCGAACACTAGTATTCCTAGTATACGTAATTTTCACAATCTCTGTCTGCAATATTGTTGCATTTCCCAATCTTATCAACCCGGCTGCATCCCAAGAGGGTCATGGCTTGAGACTGCAACTGTGGTTCTATAAGCGGGTACATGAAATGACTTTGTCTTACAGTGTACGGCGCTGTTTAGGAATAGAACTATTATATAACCTAACCACAAAATTGAAATTATGAAAAACCCCCGACCCATAGTGGACTGATTTTCATGAAACATGGCAAAGAACACTCCCGACTAACTCAGCTTTCAGACAAAAACAACTAAATCTAAATTGGTTCATCCGTTCGGGAGCTACGATGCCACAGACAGACAGACAAAAGACACGTCAAACTTATAACATCTCGTCGTTTTTGCCTCGGGGGTTAAAAACAGGTCAAGTAGATAGATCGTATACTGTCAACGCTTTGAGGCATGAAATCAGATAACTATTACTGTGCTATTACTATTATATATTCTGTGCTATTACTTAAAATTGAAATAAAAAAAGTATTCATACAAAAATAATTCGGACCGCAATTTAATGCGCGCGTTGAATATTCGTTGTTGACAGTTGTCATTGACAGTCAACGCAAGCATGCTTTATAATATACTAGCTTTCACCCGCGGCTTCGCTTGCTTTAAATGTTATTGTCCATATAATATAAGGCTTACACTCTCTACAATACGGGTTATATTTAATATTACTACTTTTTAGGGTTCCGTAGTCAACTAGGAACCCTTATAGTTTCGCCATGTCTGTCTGTCCGTCCGTCCGTCCGTCCGTCCGTCCGCGGATAATCTCAGTAACCGTTAGCACTAGAAAGCTGAAATTTGGTACCAATATGTACATCAATCACGCCAACAAAGTGCAAAAATAAAAAATGGAAAAAAATGTTTTATTAGGGTACCCCCCCTACATGTAAAGTGGGGGCTGATATTTTTTTAAATTCGAACCCCAACGTGTGATATATTGTTGGATAGGTATTGAAAAATGAATAAGGGTTTACTAAGATCGTTTTTTGATGATATTAATATTTTCGGAAATAATCGCTCCTAAAGGAAAAAAAAGTGCGTCCCCCCCCTCTAACTTTTGAACCATATGTTTAAAAAATATGAAAAAAATCACAAAAGTAGAACTTTATAAAGACTTTCTAGGAAAATTGTTTTGAACTTGATGGGTTTAGTAGTTTTTGAGAAAAATACGAAAAACTACGGAACCCTACACTGACCCAGCAAACATTCTAAGTGCTTTTACCCATGCTCTAGAATATATTACTAATTTAGGTAAAAATTACATCATACGCACCACATAAATTCACATCTCGTACATTTATACTTCTGGGTAAAAATATAGAGCCATTGAAACGTAAATTTCCCTTCATCAAAGCACCATAAGGTCACAAACTTAAAGGTTGATTATGAGCAAAATATAAGGTAAAATTAACTTCGAAACTCGACCAACTGTTCATATTTACTTGTACGTCCATATTAGGTGTATATGCGACGTAATTTTTTCTTAAACTGGGGACCTTTAGGTCATCGATTTAAGTCGCTTTTGCTACCAATTTCGTAGTAAATATTACCTTCTTGAGAGACCAAATTTAGACCATAAAGTTATAAATACTTGTAAGGTACTAATATTACCATAAGGTTTCATTTAGATTTACCTAATAGTCAAATTAACCCTAAAAAATAACCAATAAGTCGACGTTTGCGAGGCGACCTCAGATCAAGTTATTTTTACTCACAAATAAGTCATATCTCGGTGAAATAGGACGTATATACTCAATAGTTATTTCGGTTTTTTAAATCAAAAGTTGTGTTGTGTTAACAATGGCCAAAGAGAAAAAAAAAATAGACATTCCAGTAGTTATTATAGGAAGATTAAGAAGGCTAAGGCTAATTATAAGGACGTTCAGAGTGAAACATCAGAAGAAATAAATTGTGAATTGGCTTCTACATCCGGTTTTCAAGGAGTATCTACTTTGTGTGTTTCTTTTGATCCTGATACCACACACACAAGCAAGGATTTTTTGCCATCTGATAATATAGATGAGAAGAGCGACGATGAAGAAATCTGTTCAAACAAGGAATCAGAAAATGAAGATTCTGGAGATGAGTATGTGACAAATAAAGATTATTTAAATATGAAACTTGTGGAAGACCTAAGAGAATGGACAGTACAGCACAAACCCACCAAGTCATCTTTAAACGACTTGTTAGCTGTACTGAGTAAATATGGTTTTAAATTGCCTAAAGACGGGCGAGCTCTACTGAAGACTGACGATGTCTTTATAGAGCCAATGGGCCAAGGAAACATTGGCCCATTGGCTCAACAAGGAAGGATTTTGGTACCAAGGCGTAAGCAATTGCTTAAAGAAATCTTTATCGGATATGGATTTAAATGCAATATCCAGTATTGAACTAATGTTCAACGTAGACGGCATGTCGCTATTTAACAGTACCTCTTCAGAAGTATGGCCTATTGCTATGGCAATTTATGACATGCCAAACATAAAGCCTATGTTTGCGGCAATATATTATGGTAGTGGAAAACACTTTGGAACACACTTGTACTTCGTCCAGTGTGGTTCCGGATAACTTTCCGCATCTTTCTGTAGCCGGCTCACCATCGTAGGAGGCCACGACAGAACGCCGTTCTCCTCCCACGCTGAAGGGCAAAGCGTTATTTCCAGTCCCCGTCGGGACGGGGTGGCCACTATCTTATATGACATATTGCAATAATAAAAACCTAAAACCAAAATTGGAGTCAATTAAAAATAAATATTTATGTAATTTTATTACATACACGCGTGAAGCACGTTGATATGTTTTAAACTAAGCAAACATTCATCAAATCAGGTATTATGTTGATCCCTAAAAACACCCGAAAACGTTTCAAAATCAATTGTCACATATAACTTACCTATTGGGAAACCACTATGCGTAATATTTATCTTTGGCACGTCTAATCGTTAGCACGCAACCTACGTCCGCGCTGTCAAACAAAATACTGTCTTGCGATACGAGGTCGAAGCATAGTCATGATGGCGGTCGTTTTGACCTTGTATGGTTACTCGACACCATTAGGTCGTAGAATTAAGTGTATATTACGTAAAATTGACTTAAATACCATTACGTCGTATTTTTAGGTATATTTAACTTCTAAGTCGAGCCGACATTTTGTTTACTTACAATCAGACGGTGTTATTGTAAATTGCATATTATAGGTATGTTGTAATACTAAAACGATAACATTTAACGGTGTTTTTATTGTCATTTATATGATAAAAATATATATAGTTAAGTTAATATAATTACAAACACCGAACACAAAATTACGAAACCTATTTACAAGCAATACATACTATTTATGAGCTTTAAAATAAGTAATACTTAAGTATTTCGAAAGCCCATCAGTACTTTTGAATAAAAACCTAACATACTGCACGAGAAATTTTTCAGCGCACAAGATTTCATCGTATAATTCCTGCGTAATCGACCTAGATAATTAGTTTACGTAAAGTAATGGCCGCCATTCTCGTTGCAAAACTCAAGTTAGATTTTTAGCCAGACATTTTTTGTGAGCGAAAAGAAAATACTCTCGTAATATGTTTGTCTCTTTCTTTGCATGATACCTCGTAAAAAAATAACCTTTTTTAGTAATTTAATGGTAAAAGCCACGTTGAAATAACGTTGAAAAATGGTAAGTCTTACCAATTTAGTACATTACAACCCATGGCACGTCGTGTCGACGTCGATTCCACGTCGCAAGAATCACCTAAGTGGCGACCATTAGGTCGCAATTACTTAAATTACGTGGAGTCGACGTAGCCGGCACGTGCTTTTTTTCCCCACTTTGGTCAACTCCACGTGGATTCGAGGTCGATTCGAGGTAACTCATTTTGGTCACTGTCAGATTTGCGACCTATAATAGGTAGTTTTATCGATATTTTTACCTAAAATGTTTGCTGGGGAGCGTGGCCCGACACGCTCTTGGCCGGTTTTTTTTTCAAAACATAATAGGATTAATGTAGAAGTTTAATGTTCGGGTTATATTCATAATTTGATTCCTACGAAATTTAGTACAATTTCACCGAACCGAAAATGTTTTCAACTGCCACATTGGCTCCCTCCGTCCCAAACACCGATCCCCTTGCAGATTATCTCCGAATTACAATTCGCGAATTCCATCATCCTATTATTAAAATGTCCGTGGCCCTTCCGGTTCCGGGCCCGAATGAGCTGTCACATAATTTACCGTTGACGGAAAAATATAAATAAAAACCGTGGGGAAAACTTCTTTTTGGCGTTCCGTAAGTTTGTGCAACAAACGTATCAGACACGAAGTTTGAGTTTGGAATTTATTGCGTGTTTTCGGAATCTACGAAATTGAAGTTTTTAAATGTGGCCTTGTTATGCGTATTCTGTCATATAGTAGGTATTAAAATATTCTTAATAACCTAACCACAAAATTAAAATTTTGAAAAAACCCCCGACCGCGACATAGTGGACCGATTTTCATGAAACATGGCTAAGAACACTCCCGACTAACGCCGTGTCTTGCGTAGGCGACGGTCGCGCGACCGTCGCGCGACCGTCGCCGTCGCGTCTCACACTTCCATATCGATAAGGTTTGATTTCGTATGCGTCGCATCACCGTCGCGCGACCGTCGCCCACGCAAGCCACGGCGTAACTCAGCTTTCAAACAAAAAAAAACTAAATCGAAATCGATTCAACCGTTCGGGAGCTACGGTGCCACATACAGACACACACACAGACAGACAAACAGACAGACAGACAGAGAGACAGACAGACAGACAGACACGTCAAACTTATAACACCCCGTCGTTTTTGCGTCGGGGGTAGGGTTTGCAATCCGGATATTCGAATATCCGAATTATTCGAATATCCGCCAATATTTTTATCCGAAAATATTCGAATAATCCAAGTGCAATTATCCGGATAAACGGATAATTTCTATAAACATTATTTTTTATTTATAAGTAATATATTTAATAGATAGACGTCACTGAAACCAATTTCGATCAATTCTTAATACGGACAATGTTATTGCTAACAAGTTAACACCTATTTATCTTCAACTTCCCTTCCCTTGGTCCCTTGTTTTTTTTGAAATTGAAATTTAGCGCCTCACTCCGAATTTAGCTGTTATCAGTTCCATGGCAATTTAGTACGCCAGAATTCCCTCCACTTCACTAAGAAATATAAGGTATTTTCCTTTTAAGTCCTTAGTTACATTCATACACAAAAATCGGTCTAATTACTACTTATACTTTGAAATCTTAGTCGATCTACTGATCAGCTTGGAAACTAAAACCCATCAAATCGCTGCCGAGCAATTTGAGGCGTTTTGGATTTGAATATTTAAATAAGTTCGCCTTTGTACCTCCTCCTTCTTCATTTTTAGGGTTCCGTAGTCAACTAGGAACCCTTATAGTTTCGCCATGTCTGTCTGTCCGTCCGTCCGTCCGTCCGTCCGTCCGTCCGTCCGTCCGTCCGTCCGCGGATAATCTCAGTAACCGTAAGCACTAGAAAGCTGAAATTTGGTACCAATATGTATATCAATCACGCCAACAAAGTGCAAAAATAAAAAATGGAAAAAAATGTTTTATTAGGGTACCCCCCCTACATGTAAAGTGGGGGCTGATATTTTTTTTCATTCCAACCCCAACGTGTGATATATTGTTGGATAGGTATTTAAAAATGAATAAGGGTTTACTAAGATCGTTTTTGATAATATTAATATTTTCGGAAATAATCGCTCCTAAAGGAAAAAAAAGTGCGTCCCCCCCCCCTCTAACTTTTGAACCATATGTTTAAAAAATATAAAAAAAATCGCAAAAGTAGAACTTTATAAAAACTTTCTAGGAAAATTGTTTTGAACTTGATAGGTTCAGTAGTTTTTGAGAAAAATACGTAAAACTACGGAACCCTACACTGAGCGTGGCCCGACACGCTCTTGGCTGGTTTTTTTTTTAAATTTTATGTCTTGTATATTTTATGTTGGTGGTACAATAAAGAATTTGTTACGTACTTACTTATTTATCACCTCTTCCCTTCCATTGGTACTTTGGTACCAGCCACTGTGCAACTAAGGTCTAAAATGATCCACACCTGGATAGGAAGTGTCTTCGACTAATTGGTCTTCTCTTTTTTTGGTTATTCTGTTTTGAACGAGTACCTGTGCTCAGTTGCTCATTCCTATTCTAAGACCCTAACCAGGACGCTTTTGTTTAGAGCCTATTACGAAAAGAGTTTTCAACTTTTTATATTAAGTATCCGATCCGGTCCAAGATGGCATCTGGTACGGGCGTAGGCATTTGTGCAAATGACTAGTGACTACAGTGGTAGTATCAGCATGGGCAATTATGCCACTGTCTTTTAAGCCGAGACATATGCAATAATTACCTTTGTACATAAGAATATAGTTAGACAAACCCAAAGAAAGAATATCTATATACTCAGCGACAGTCAGGCGGCACTCAAAGCCTTCACATCGCCCAGAGGTGACTCTTGACTGGTATTAAACGGCATCCAAGCTCTTAACAAGCCTGGAAGGCAAAACAAGGTGCGACTGGTATGGATACCGGGGCACGAAGGCTTCATTGGCAATGAAAATGCTGATGAACTTGCCAAGGCCAGGTCTGAAGACAACGTCACAAGGAACCATTAAAACGGCTATGAAGGACCATACAAAGGCTCACCAAATCACCAAATCACCAAAAAATCACCAAATCACCAAAAAGAGTGGGATGCCCTGGTAGGTCTGAAGCATTCAAAGCTCTTTATGCGGAGGGTAGAATCTGGATGGAGCAAAAAGCTAGGAAAGCTAGGCAAAAGACAACTCCAAATTATAACGGGGGTGTTCACAGGCCATTACGGGATCAAAGGAATGTTGGCCAAGATGGGACACGCTGACTACACAGATTGTCGCATGTGCGGCGAAGAGGAAGAGACCGTCAGACATCTAATGTGTGAATGTCACGCCCTCGCCAGACAAAGAATGAAGAACTTTGGAGCAGGCTACCTAGTACCAAAGGACATCAGAGAGCTACCCATGAGCCTCATCATCCGATACGTGGAGATGATCGAGAAGCTCCTGAATAGCTGAAGGATCTTAAGATCTAAGGGGGTAATTGCACAAAAGATCCCGATGGGTCGAAGTGTATCCGGAAGGGCCCCGCAGATTTAAGATGAGTATCCGATCCGATCGAGCGAAGGACCGACTCCTATACATTCTCGAAATCATTCAAGGCGCCATCTTTGATTTTTGCCTTTGACATCCTTCCTATATCCGATATCGGAACGGATAATATTACAACGCTGTATCGCCTATAACCATCATCATATCCAATGATGTTGTCTAACGTTCCACTCTACACAAGCCATCCTCTCTACCATCCATTTCCAAGGTAAAGGTGTTGTAAGAAAAACTTCTCGTTATATCTAACACCTAACTAATCACTACTACTAACTGTCTTATATCGACAGCTCACCATCTGATTGCAAGATTCTAATCATAGAACTAAAGATAGAGAGCAAGGTGTGTTTTAATTTCTACAGTTTGCTGATTTATGCAAAAAATAAATAAAAATGTAGGTAAATTTCGCATTATGGCGCTCATCTATCTTAGCCGTTATCAATTCCACGCTTATACGCACCTGTAACATTAATTTTGTTCCATTTAATAAATTATCCGAAATTATCCGAATTATTCGAATATTCGAATAATAAAAATTGTATTATCCGAATTATTCGAATATTAAAAATCCGCCGGATAATGCAAACTCTAGTCGGGGGTTAAAAATAGTGTTAGAGACTACAATCTCTTCACCGCATTAGTTGCATATACCCATTCACAGCTAGGAGTAGGAACCGGGCTGGTGGATGCTCGTGACTTTGGTCAGACAACTCGCTAAGCGGGTGATGGTGGCTACACAAGATAATAACGATCGATTTCTGGAGTAGTGCGCCGTTTTTTGTAGGCAGGGTAGTGACGCGCTGGGCCAGACAGATCGTACCTGCATTGCTAGTTGCAACAGGGGCGGCTCACTCCGCGATTCTATCGCCGCGCTACAAGTACATGCCGGCGAGTTAAAGGCCCGACCACCAGCGGTCATAAGTTACAATTTCGTTGGAGGGGTGCTGACTTGCAGTGAATGTGGTCGCACATTCATGGCAAAAATAGGCTACGCCAGTCACCTGAGAGCCCACGACCGTCGCTCTCACTAACCGGTACAAACCCAGTCGCCGAGGCCGAAACCGGCAGGGACAGGATGATGACATGCCGGCGGCCGCGAGTTCGCGGCCCGTTCACTAGTGACGACCTTCACGCGGCGCAATAGAATTCAATGTCGGCTGCTCGCGTGCGGTCCGTTTGTTAATGTAGGTAAGAATTTAGAATGGCGGCATTTTGTGAATATCAAAGGAGTGAGCCTTCTGTACTTGTACTATTATATATTCTGATGGTTGCAATGAGGTAAAGGCTGCGTGCGTAGCCGAATGCACAAACGCTCACGAAACGAAACGCTCGTAGATATCTATCGCTATCGCTCTTGCGTATTGGCGCGACAGAGCCAGACTATCTTACGCTTTGTTTCGTTTTCGTTTCGCGTCGTAGAAATGCCTTTCGGCTACGGGACCTGGGGGGTTACCATGACGTGCTAAAGCCGTTCAGTTTAGGTTGAGAGAGAGGGAAGGAGCTATGTAACTGCTATAGCTGTGTCCCTTTCTCTCAACCTAAACTGAACGTCTTTAGTACGTCATGGTAACCCCCCTGACCAGAAATATATGACTATTGTCAGGAGGGCGCTGTTATTCTGATGTATGGAGTGACAGTTCAAAATAGTATGAAGAAAATAGTTGTAATGAAATTCCGCAACATGGCGCGTAGTCCTATATTTCTGGTAAAGGTTTAGCCATTTGTATGGAGCCCATCGCCCCCTCATCCCTAAAATCATCTTTCTAATACATTTGAACTATGAAATATTTAATAGACATGGAACCTCGCGTTTCTTCGCAAAACTTTCTTAACAAGAGTTTTTACGAGTTCCGGACAGGTAACGGACCGTTTTCGGCCCGAGTTGTATAAAAAGGCTCTTTCTGGTCTGTGTGGCAGCTACGTAACCGTTAAATTACGTATACTTACATCTTTTTTCATATTTAAGTGTTTCGTGAAAGTTTTTTGTTAGAGTGCTTTGTCTGGTATAATATATTTTTTAGTAACGTAATATGTAGGCAGTCACAAAACATATAAAAGTTTGTCCCTCTTGTAGACTTACAATCGTAAGAAAAAACATGTTTCTCTTTTAGGGAAAAGTGACCCTACATATTTTTATTCTTAAAATCACAACTGCCGGAGGTGTGAGTTTTTCCTTTTAGTTTTAAAATATGTGCTTAGTATCGCTCGCGGATGTTTCTGAATGATACAAAATAAAAGTCACCTTCTAAGAACAAATTAAATTACTTTCATAGAAAATATTTTAACTTGTTATTTTAAGTAGTAACACTACTATTATGTTCTAAACATTAAATAAATGTCATATACAAAGAAAAAGTGACCAAAGCCTCCAGTGCTCCGAGCTGGAATCGAACCAGCGTACTCCGCTTACCGGGCGAATGCCAGAACCACTCGGCTATCGGTCCACGAAAGCAAGGGTCGAAATTTCTAAGTATATGACATTTCCGAAGGCTCGTGGCGCCCTCTGGCCATCCCTGAGGTAGAACAGTATGGTTCGACCTCCTAGCCGAATCAACTCAGGTGATTACAAGCTAGCGAAGAGAGATGGCGCTGCCATTAACACTCTAAGAACAAATTAAATTACTTATACCGATAGCCGAGTGGTTCTGGCATTCGCCCGGTAAGCGGAGTACGCTGGTTCGATTCCAGCTCGGAGCACTGGAGGCTTTGTCACATTTATTTAATGTTTAAAAGTCACCTTGTCAAGAAATCATCATCATCATCCTGATTGCGTTATCCCGGCATTTGCCAGGGCTCATGGGCATCACCCTGTCAAGAAATTAATTAATATTTTTTTAATTTCCTTTGTAATGTGTATACTTTCCGTGGTATCATTCGGTATGGCCCTGACGGAAGATCAGCGTTGGCCACCCAGGCTAACACCATGCTGAGTCAGGACCATATTCATGGCAACTATGTGGATTACCTACTTACCTTTTGTGATGTTATGTGTGTAAATAATTCTCTGTTGTTGATCTGTAGGTATTTGTGTGTGTCTTTTTTGTATTATTTTGCCATGAATAAAAATATTTCTATTTCTATTTAAATATCAGACAAAAATGTGAAGAGAGACTTACCTAATGTCTTTCGCTGTTTTTTTAAACTGAGGCTTAACGCCATTATCATCTGAATGTATTTAGAAAGTAAACTAAAATATGTATATTTTTTTACATAAAACGAAACGCACGCACATTTATTTAACTCGCACTAATGCATTCAATTCCATGCAAATAGAAAAAGAGAACACGTAAAACAATTAGGTAAGTACTTTGAAATAATAAATCAAAACAATGATTTTATTTCTCAACTCCCTTGTAAAATACTGCTCTAAACAGCTTTTACGAAAATTAAAACCATCTAGCAACGTCAAAAATCAGAACACTCACATTCATAACAGCTACAAAAATCATATCACGTTATGACGTTAATTTCACACTAGCGCACACGGGAAAGTAACATTAAGACGATACAGGAGGGGTCAATTCTCCATACAAACGCCCTCGACTATTTCCTCCCTGGTTTTTGAAGATAGAGCTTGTTCCTTCTTGCGTTATCCCGGCATTTGCCACGGTTCATGGGAGCCTGGGGTCCGCTTTGACAATTATCCCAAGATTTGGCGTAGGCACTAGTTTTACGAAAGCGACTGCAATCTGACCTTCCAACCCGAAGGGTAACTATAGGCCTTATTGGAATTAGTCCGGTTTCCTCACAATGGTTTCCTTCACCGAAAAGCGACTGGCAAATATCAAAGGAGGGGTCTATTCTCATACAAAGGCTCTCAACTATTTCCTCCCTGGTTTTTGAAGATGGAGCAATGATTTTTTTCAACACAGATTTTTTTTTTCTGTGTCGGACCGTTTTGATTTGTTTGATATTCTTAAGTATAAAGACGCTAAAGCCCATCAAAAATTTCCAAAAACGGCCTTATTGATTATGGCGCAAAAAAGATGTGGTATTCAAAATTGATAACAATTAACCAAAAAAAACTAAACGGTCCGACAAACATTATTGCATTGTTATTTAGATTCTCAAATTTCGTTACGACTGATTAAGTTTTCAAGGAGGAAACAGTTGTTTTGAATGGACATTTTTTTTTCGATAAATCTAGTTAACACTAGTATATTTAACTAAAATTCCCGAATTGAAACGGGGCTCCTTTCCATTTTAGCATTTTCGCTCCTGTAGCGTCTTAATACATGTTGTGTAACACTGATGCATAAAACCTGTAAGTTTCAGTGCCACTCTTGGCAGTTAAGGGGTTGAAAGAAAACAAAATTGTGATATAGTGACAGGTTGCCACTTGCCAGCATATGGTCCACACCACAGTCGACTATTACGACACCGACGGGAGAAACGGCGGGACAATAAACATATCTGTAGGTACAGTCGAGGTCACAAACATCTTTACAAACCAATTTGCCAAATACTTGTATACCTACGCGACCTTGCTGTCGTTTTCTTAGAGACGTGTACAGTATTTTTGGCATGTTGGCTTGTAAAGATGTTTGTGACCTCGACTGTACATGGTATGTTTCATCAAAGACATATAACTATAGACAGATAAAGTCTACGAAAAAAACGTACCTCAGTACCATACAGAAAAAGGTACGGTGGCCTAGATGGCATTACACCTTTGGGGTACGCTCAGCTAGATGGCGCTAATATTAATATTTGATATTTTAACACATCTCAAGCTAAGAATGTGGTTCAAAAGTTTTAAGCCTGTGTCAAGAGATGGCAGTCTATGCACTGTGATTACACATTTTACTTCGACAGTAACTCTCTATAATACTCGATCCTCTTTGGTTTCATGTAACATATAAATATATGTTGTTCGGACAATAACGCGATCTGTTAACAAAGAGGGTGTTCATATTTCACACATAAGTAGGTCGTAAATAAAATTTAAATAGAGATAGGGATGATATAGCTGTCTGCATGCTTCGCAAAGGATGCTGCGGTTTATTTAATGTCTTGTGTTGAATTTGAAATGTAATATCAGGTTTATTTCGGTTGAGTAATGCATTTAGAAATTTTGATTTTTTAAAGGACAGTCACTATTTTTGGTATACTTACTTATAGAAAATAACTAATAAGATAAGACTTGGAAAACCCATTTCAAAGTGAGTAAATGTATGATGACATTCCGACATTTTGAATCCTTTACAGAGTTCGTGGTGAACGGGTGACTGACGAAAAAATACGTTGTGCAAAATTGCAAAAACTATATACCCACTTACAAAAAAAAATGAACCATGAATAATGTAAATAATGTAAACCATAAATATTGTAAACGTCTATTTATAGATTTTTAAGACTAGTTTATTTAACCATCATTCGATTTTAATGCAATCATCGGCCCAAAAAATAATAATAGAATGACTTGACGTATCTCGTTTAGGTAATTGATAAACCGATTTTTCGTCATAAAGCAAACACGAACATTCTTAATAACTTAAAAAAGAGCTTAGTGAAGCTTCTATCGGAACAAAAACGGTTGGAATATTTGAAATCGCTTAAAACGTTTTTCTTTTTAAGCACTTTCTGGAAAATTCCAGTGTTTTCGGATGGCGAAGCATTTGGGGTAAAATGCGAACATCGCTTAATTTAATTACTAGAGTTCAGTTTATTATAAACTAAAGTGCAAGTTATGGAGCCTAAAATGCGTCTTTTCAAGGTATTTTCTAAACGGACTATAAATTAGAACTACAATAGCCGTATAAAAATTGATGAGTATACTTGGAACGTAGAGGGTTTTAATAGTTCTAAAATGTTCCGTTTAGAACAGTAATGGTATATTTTCAAAAGACGCATTTAACCCACCACACGCAAATAACCCAGATAACCGCATGACCTTGCCACTTTTCTTGTCTTTCTCAAAAATTAGGAGTTCAAAAAGTAGCTCGCACCATAGAGGAATATTTATGGAAAGAGTTGTAACTCCATACATCAGTAAATGCGAGTTATTTGTAGTGACATCTAGCGTCGATCACGCTTCAATCACCCGTCAAATAGCGTAAATTATCAATACTGCTACTTATCAATAGATGTCGCGACGAACAAAAAATCTAATGCTCAACAATTTTTAGCTAATATTACAATAGTATTAATCAGTATTCTGCTTTCAATTCCTTCTGCTTGTAATGTAAGTTGTAAACTGTTTTAATATTATATTTTTGGCAGACGAGACACTGTTGACACCTAGTGCCGAGTTGTACTGATAATTTTTGCTATTTGACGCGTGATTGAAGCTAGATGTCACTACAAATAACTCGCATTTACTGATGTATGGAGTTACATTACAACTCTTTCCTTAGGTACTTGTTCCTCTATGCTCGCACATAGTTTTTGATAATTAGTGAATGTCATAATAAACTGTCCTAACTTGCAACCGTGCACTCCCTAATAGCTGTGGATGCGAATTGCAGGTAAATTCCACTGTTTCTGACGTCAGAATATTCTGCAGAGAATGGGGAGCGCTTAATTTAATTAGTGTGCTATTCGTTCGCCGGACGGTGACGGACGGCGCTGCGGACGGTCGGAACAGTAGAGGTATTTGTTTACTTATACCAACTACGGTATTAGACCGTGATTAAATAGCATATATTGATTTTTGTCGAGCTCCCGACATTTCGACGCTGTTACATGTATTACGGAAAATGGAAACAAAAAATATCGCGGACCGTTACTAGCTAATATTTTAAACCTCAGAAAGTTGCGACAAATTGTTTTTATCTCATAAAGGGCCTTATCAAGATTTCAGGTGGTGCAAACTGGTGTTCGACGGATGATGTACCTCTACAATCTACGACGTTGCTTGGTTTGCGGTACTCGAGCCAAGTGTTATCAGCGCGATACCTCTTCACCACGGCACAGTATAATAAAGAGTACTATCGTACAGTATGGCCACTCCCGCTCCCCGCTGAAAGTGCCGCCCACCCCCTCTCGGTTACCTCACAGTTACCGCCTGTCAAAAACACGAACAGTCGGCCTGTCATATTTCACTCATACAAGCATAGTACGCGTTCAACTACACGACTGTGTGCTAGGAATGCGCCTCTTTCAATATATTTGATCGCCAGTGTCCGAGGTGTGACCACGGGTACACTAAACCTGCCAGAGTTGTGGTCGTGTTTGTCGCTCCCGTATTGGCTGACAGTGACACAGTTATGAAAAACGTTGTCGCCCCACACTGCTTGTATAGTCTGTTATAGACTCGAAGGCCAATGATCAAGATTTCTGTAGAACACGCTGATAGAGATTTTTTTCTGATTTCTATGCAATATACACGCTTATGATTACAAAAAACTAGCAGTTTATGTACTGCTTTTCTCAATATGGCAGTGCACTCCAAAAACGGGCGAAGGCACTAGCTGTTTCAATGCAATTAATTATGTATTTTATTAACTTGAAGCTGCATTCTGTGTCCGACACGCTGAAAGCCACTAGGATTAGTATTTTCTTTTATCGTTTTAGATCATAAGTAAGTAGTTAGGTTAGGTTGGGTAGGTAGGTCCCCTTCGACGTGTTGCCACCTTGCCGTGGTGAAGGGGCTTGCGTGCCTCCAGGACCCTCAGGGCTATGCCGGACAGGGCCTCCCAAACCGGACAGGCCTGAGGCGAGAGGCCAGACTAAGAGCAGCACACGGGGGGCGGCTCCGCGTGTCCCTCTGAAGTCAGCAGAGGGCACAGTGCGAGCTGCCAGGTGTCCCCCCGGGATGGAGTCGGGGCTCTATGAGCTACCGGAGGCGTGCCCAGGCCGCCTGGCGCGGCGTCGTGGCTACGGCCACCGTCGGGCAACCCGCAACCCGCACTGAGCGGACCGGGGGCCTCCCTCACTGAGAGGAAGGCCAAGTGGAGTAAACCACTATAAAAAATCCCCAATCCCAAGGTTTGCGGCGTGCCGATGGGATGCGTGGCTGGGGGAGCCCAGTCACAAGCGCCGCACAAAGGGGGCATACCCCTTAAAAATAGCAAAAATGAGTGGTCAACCTAGCGTACAACTACCCCAGGAGGTCTCAATCCTCCGTGTCACCACAGAACGGGCATCCGTACTAGATGCCCGTACTGTGGTGACATGCCGCCCGTCGTATTCTGGGGGCACACCACTCTAGGATCAACTCCAACGACACTGGCAAGCGTTCAACGGATACCGATGCTCACGAACTGGATTTGTTGCTTAGGATACGTGGAGGAGGTGACGTGGATGAGGCTGGGACCGAGCCCTCCCCGAAGCCTGCACACGGAGGAGGAGATGCGGTCAGCGAGGAGGCGGTGGGTACCCCGTCCTCACCCGGGCTTGCCCTGCCCTCGCCTAAGCCCGTCCCAACGGGGTACCGCCCACTGCGGGATGCGCTCGGGCGTTATATTCGCTATCCCGCGTCCGACACGCAAACGGGGGCAGAGGATACGCCTGTACCCACAGGGTTCAGGCAGTTTGTGCGTCCTTCCACGCCGAACCGAACGCGAATCTTCACGGGGAAGGTTCACGGCACCCGCGGAGTGGAGGCGTCCATGTCGCCTGAGAGAGAGGAGTACTTCTCCCCATCAAGGCTTGACAGACGCGACTTGTTTGGCGAAGGGGCGGCCGACACCGGCGACTCGGAAGGCTCGGTGGAAATTGGTCCCCAAAAAGCGCACGCGGCGCCTTCGACCTCAGACATGCCCTCGAAGTTCTGGGGCTCGAGGCCCGAGAAACGACTTGCGGATGAGCTCGCGCTTTCTTCCGGCTCAGAGAGCGACGCGGGACTCTTGCTGGGCACTGCCACTGCCAAAAGAGGCAAGAAAGGCAAAGAAGGGGGGCGCCGCACCGGCCCCAGAAACAAGCCTGATACGCTGGGCCAAACACCTATCGTCCTGATCGAGCGTATTAGGCTCAGCTCGCGCTCGCCGACAGCCAGAACGCAGGAGACGGACGTGACCGACGGCACTGGGAGCGCCAACACTCCCAATGCGGGTGCCGAGTCGGACTCAGGGCGAAGTGGGGGCTCGACGCACGACGCGGGACTTGCCGAGGCGAAGCGGGAGCTCAACCGCCTCAGACGGGAGGAGGTCCAGCGCAAGGCAGAGGAGGAGTTAGCGAGCCTCACGCGGTCGCTGGCGCCGGGCGGGTCCCCAAAGAGTGGCGGGACGATCCCGGGCCCACCAAACAAAGACGGGGCGGACAACAGTGCGGCGTCGCTCCACCAAAGGGTGCAAAACAGCCTCAAGACGGTGGAGCTGGTGGCCACTGGGTCCGCTAACCTAAAGGGGACCTTCGTACGGGCCCTCAAGTTGGCTGTCGCGTCAATCGGGGAAGCGGTCGAAGACCTGAAGGAGCTTACTTCCTCCGAAGAGACGCGACGGCTACAGAGGCAGAATGCCAAACTGAGGGTGGAGGTGACAGACCTGCGCTCCGAAGTGGAGGAGCTAAAAGCGGAGCTCCGGGCCCACTTTAAAAAGCAGGCCCCACCTCCGGCTCCACTCAAAGAGGCGCCACAGCCCGCCACTGTCCCCGGACGTTCCGAGGCGGACGAGCTGGTCGGAGCGGTCGCGGCCAGGGTGGAGCGGATGCTGGATGAGAGGCTCGGAGCCCTGGAGCGTGAGGGCAGGATTCTGCCAGCCAAAGCGGAGCAGCCCCCACCGGCTGCACACCGGGGACGACAGACGGAACAAATGGCCACACGGGGGAAAACGGTAGTGCCAACGCCCACCCGTGGTCCCCCCAATTACACCGTTGAACCCCAAAAGGGCGACAAAAAGAAAAAAGGCAAGGGCAAAAAGAGCGCGCCGAAACTATCCGAGAAGGTCACTGCCACTGAGAGACCTACTCCGTCCGCGACTGAACCCGCTACGTCCACTGACGAAGGCTGGAAGGTGGCGGTCGGTGGTAGGAAGAAGGAAAAGAAAGCCCAAGCTGCGAAAGTACCTCGCGAGCCTCGTCCATTGCCTGCTGCTCCGGCGAACGCAGACAAGGGCTGGACACAGGTGGGTAAAAAGGGTAGAAAGAAGAAGGCAATTGGTCCCCCGACGCAGCGAGCAGCTCCCAAGAAGAAGGCCCGCAAACTGAGGGCTCCACGTTCAGCGGCAATTGTCTTAACTCTGAAGCCGGAAGCTGAGGGAGGAAAAACCACCTATAGAGACATTCTCAAGGAGGCCAGATCAAAAATTGATCTAAACGAACTGCAGATCGAAGGAGTTCGTTTCAAGAGGGCAGTTACAGGGGCTACAATTATTGAGGTCCCTGGTGCTACCAGTGGCAACAAAGCAGATGCTCTGGCCAATAAGCTGAGAGAAACGCTGAACAATGAGGATGTTCTAGTCTCCAGGCCAACAAAAACCGCTGAAGTGCGCATCTCAGGGCTGGACGACTCTGTTACGCCCGAGGATGTAAAAGAAGCCGTAAGCAAATCGGGCGGGTGTCACTCTGACCAGATAAAGTGTGGAGAAATCCGCCAAGACTTCTCAGGCCTGGGTTCTGTTTGGGTCCGCTGCCCGATTATGGTGGCTAAGAAGCTGACTAACAGCGGCCGATTACTTGTTGGGTGGGTGTCAGCAAGGGTGCAATTGCTTGACCAAAAGCCTATGCGCTGCTACCGTTGCCTTGAAGCCGGTCACGTGCGGGCGCACTGTAAGGCTCAAGAGGATCGCAGTGACCTGTGTTACCGCTGCGGCCAGTCTGGTCACAAGGCGGCCACATGCTCTGCCTCGCCGCACTGCGCCGTCTGCGCGGCAGCTAATAAGCAGGCAGAGCATACAGTGGGAAGCAAGTTATGCGATGCTTCCAAAATTAAGAAGAAGGGGAACAGAAATCGTGGAAGCTCTCAAGCCCCATCGCAATCTGTCCACCAACCCGACACAAATAGTGCGGCCGAGGAAGCGCAGGCAGTGCACATGGAAATCGCATAATCGTTCGGGACGAATACCAGTTATCGCCAGGTATTCGTCCCGAACGGTTGCTACGTGCGGCCTACCGTGTGACTCATTTGTTTACGTCGTGTGAATCTTATCGCGTCATACGATTATCGACTTTAATACACTATAACAGAGTTGTTTCGGACAGAGTCCCGCTTTAATAAAATCATAATTTTTCATAATGATCTGTGCTAAGTGTCGTCTTGAAGTTATGGATGGAGTAAATTGCAGTGCTTGCAAAGGGATTTTACATTTTGGATGTGCTGGTCTCGCTGAAACTACGCATCGCAAAATGACGAGTGAGAAAAAAGAGAAATGGCGGTGTGCATCGTGCCGTGCTTGCAATAATCTCACTACGGATGCGGAACCAGCTGAGATTCGACCCCCGCAGGACCCTACTTCATCACCAGCTGCGCCCAGTGCTTCATCTGCCGAGTTACAGCAGGGTTTTGCCTCCATCCTCAAAGAGATCCATGAATTTCGTGACGATTTTCGTTTAATAAAGTCTGACCTGGTATCGTGCAAGAATGGTATCGACAAAATAAATACAAAGTTAAATGAGATGGAATCTCGCGTGTCCTTGGCAGAGGACAGTATAACTCAATTGAAGGAAAAAACCGAAGTCGTGGCTAAGTTACAATCGGATCTTAATACGGCGACAAAAATGATAAGCACCCTCCAACAGAAATTTGATGCGCGAGAACAGTATTCTCGGATTAACAATATTGAAATCTCTGGCCTGCCCTTCAAGAAAGGAGAAAACTTAATCAGCATCCTACAGGACATTTATACTGTAGTAGGGCTAAAGTTCGAGGCTCATTTTGTCGACAGCATACAGCGAGTACGACGTTTCCAGCATGGTGACGACAAGGTCATCAGCGGCGATAACGACGAGGGGCGAACAACGACGTACCGCGAGCCAGCTGTCATCGTAAAGTTTACCAGGCGTGCTTATAAGGACCAGCTTCTGTCAGCAGTCCGTGCGCGCAAGGGCATCACGACGTCCTCGATTGGCCTTCACGGGCCGTCATTGAATCTTTATTTGGGCGATCATCTCACTCCGGCCAGCAAGATGCTGCTTAAACGCGCACGAGACCTCAAGAAGGATAATAAAATCATGTATTTATGGATACGAGACTGTAAGATCCTTGCTAGAAAAACCGAAACTTCCAAGGTTATGATCATAAATAACAATTTCGATTTTAATAAAATAAAATGACTGTCCCTCTTATCAATCCTGAGATCTCTTTATATCAAAATTACATTAATTGCGCCTAATAACTTTGTCGTTGTTTGTAACCCGAACCAGTGTTATTTATTGAATGTAATTTTCCTTATCACTATGAGCCTCGAACATGTACGAGTTAAATGTACCACCTGCGCTGCCTATATAAAAAAAGTAAATATTTTGTTTCTGTCACCCGATTCACAAATAAATTGTTGCCAATATTTCTTGTTTGCTTCACAACGTCTAACCAATATTGATTTCTATTTTTCAAATACCTATAATTCACAACGTATAACGAAAAAAACTTATAATTTGAATTATAAAATAATGCTTAGTAATAATGGCTGTGTATTTCTTAACACTCGTAACGAATACTGTTAATTTCAACGGTTATTATCAAAACGTACGCGGACTACGCACAAAAACGCAATGTTTTTATTCCCATGTTTCAATGTCGGAATATGATTTCATTTGTGTGACCGAGAGCTGGTTGAATTCAAATATTTATGACGGGGAACTGTTCGACAACAGGTACGTATTATATCGCTGCGATAGATCTGCAGAGGCGAGCGGCGCGGAGCGCGGTGGTGGGGTGGCGGTGGCGGTGCGCCGTGAGCATCGGCCGGCGCGCCGCGACTGGCCGCGCCCGTCGCCTGCCGCTTCCGAGTGTGTCTGGGTATCTATACCTCTAACTCAGCGCGCCGCACAGGGCCAGTCGTCCCTGAATATTTGCTGTGTTTATTTACCTCACGGTCCACTGTATAAGGATGCGTTGGAAAACTTTTTTGATATTTGCAGTCAATTAATAATAGAAAACCCTAATGATGTTTTTCTCATAACAGGTGACTTTAATATCTCAGATGCTCAGTGGGAAACATCAAATTGTTCTAAAATGAACCTTATTGGGGGTGGCACTTTGCATGTACAGTTACTTAGCGAGTTTCTTTCATTTTCAGGTTTAGAACAGTACAATGGTTGCTTAAACTTTAATCAACGAATTCTGGATCTTATTTTTTGTAATAAAAACTGCATAATATCCGCAAGCGATGATCCTTTAACACCAGAAGATTTGCACCATAAGGCTCTTCAAATAGAACTTAAAATTGTTCACTCGTTTAGTACTCTTGTGCCGGCCCGTACATTCGTACATCGATTCTTCGACGCAAACTTCAATGAAATAAACCTCGAGCTATCTAAAATTGCATGGTTGGAACGCTTTTCGGGCCGACCTCTTGACGATTGTGTATCGATATTTTATGACATACTAAATAATTTATTAGAAAAACATGTTCCTAGGGTTCCCCAACAGACTTCTTATTCGAAGCCCCCGTGGTATACTAAACCACTAAGAAGACTTTTAAATGAAAAAAAGAAATACCATAAGCTGTGGAAGACATATGGTAACCCTTTAGACCATGACTCTTACAAATTTTTAAAGAAAAAAATACTAAAATTGGAAACTCAATGTTATAGAAACTATATTAGTTATACTGAAACTAAGATTAATACTCATCCCAAGTACTTCTGGACTTACATAAAATCTACTTTTTCTAAAAAAGGTCTTCCACAGGTTATGCAATATAAGGGTGTGACGGTTTCGAGTGGTACACAAATATGCGATTTCTTCAATGAACACTTTCATTCGGTTTTTGAGAAACCACCTAGCAGTTCTGTTGATTTAGATAACCTTCCACCAATAAATGACTCGGTTTTTGAAATTGATTCAGTTTACGTCACCAAAGAATTAGTTCTTAAATATCTTAAAACCTTAAATGTAAACAAAGGGGCCGGACCAGATTTAATACATCCTATAATTATAAATAAATGTGCTTCCAATTTAGTTGAACCGGTTACATTACTATTTAAAAAATCGCTTGCTGATGGGTGTGTTCCCTCCATGTGGAAACGTGCACTAGTCACTCCTATACCTAAAGGTGAAGTTAGCCATGACATTGAAAAATATAGACCAATCTCTAAATTGTGCCAATTTGGCAAGATTTTGGAAAAATTGTGACCGATCAACTGTCCACTGCCATACATCGTCATATAATTCCAAACCAGCATGGTTTTCTTAAAGGCCGGAGTGTTGAATCCAATCTGATATCCTATACTGAAATATTATTAAACGCACTAGATAATAACTGTCAAGTGGACGCCGTGTATACCGATTTTGCCAAGGCCTTCGATAAAGTCTGCCATGAGCGTTTACTGTTGAAGCTATGACATATCGGTATACACGGTGACCTTTTCCGGTGGATAAAATCCTACATAGAGAATCGTTCTCAGGCAGTGGCAGTGGGCGGTTATACTTCACAGTACAAGGCTATCACGTCTGGTGTTCCGCAAGGATCCCATTTGGGGCCGTTGTTGTTTATCATTTATATTAATGACATCTCTGAATGTATAAAAAACTCAAACTTATTACTATATGCTGATGATGCAAAGATATTCAGAATCATTCGTAATATAGATGATTGCCATATTTTGCAAGATGATTTAAATAATTTTGAGTCCTATTGTAATGCCAACAAGTTGTCTATAAATCCCGATAAATGTTTTGTAATTACTTTTAGCAAGAAAAAGAATAGTATTATTTCTGAATATAACCTATGTAATAAAAAATTAGGCCGAGTTCACCAAATTCGAGACCTTGGAGTCATTATGGACTCGAAGCTCACCTTTATTCCTCACATAGATGACATGCTAAGTAAAGCATTTAAACAGTTAGGCTTTATATTAAGAGTAGGCAAACCCTTTAAGAGACTTTTGACGTATAAGGTACTGTTCAACAGTTATGTTCGTAGTCGGTTGGAATTCGCTAGTGCGGTTTGGAGCCCACTGTATAAAATACACAGTGATAGGATAGAAAAGGTACAAAAAAAATTTGCTAAAACATTAGAATACAGAATTAGAAATAAATATTCCGATTATGCCACCGCCATGAGAATACACAATATAACGTCTCTTAGTTATCGCCGGGAACGAACCGATATCTTAACCCTTTATAAAGTAATTAATAATTTAATTGATGCTCCGTTTATATTAAATTCCCTCTCATTTAGAGTGCCTAGACGTTGTGAACGCGCTTGCAGGAAAAAAACCCTCTTTTACATACCTCGCAGTCGGACTGCATACGCAAAAAATAGTTTTGTCAGAAGGGCGTGCAGGTTGTACAACGAAAAATTTTTCAGTCTTGATTTTTTCTGTGAAAAACTTAATAGATTTAAAACATTATCTTTGCAATGTAATAATAATGACACCAATCATTAGGTTGGCGCAATTAAGAAACATGTTTTGAACTCATATATACAAAACGTTAGTACTTATATTTTTTTTATGTGTAAAAAAAAAAAAAGTAAAATATGTTTTTTTTTTTTTTTTGTTGTTATACTCTGTTCAAATAGCTCTGCTTGTGTAAGTAGCAATTATTACTGAACACGATGTTTAAATATTTTCTTTAAGGAAACTGTAAGTCTAGTTTTAAAAAAAATCCTGTGTTTATATATAACTATATAAGACTGTTTGTTTCTTAATTAAATAAATAAAATAAAAAAAAAATAATATGGCGCTCAAATTTGTACAGGTGAACCTCAACCACTGCCTTGTTGCTCAGGATCTTCTGTTCCAGAGCATGGCGTAGTGGGCAGCACACGTGGCAATCATCTCCGAGCCCTACCACATCCCCCAAAGGGACAATTGGGCAGGGGATCACGATGGCTCGGTGGCAGTAGTCACTCATACTGCAAATGGCTCAGCACCATTGGAAACAGTGGAGAAAGGCAAAGGGTACGTGGCTGTGCTCCTTGGGGGCATTACAGTGATCAGCGCCTATTTTTCTCCAAACAGAAGTGTGGCTGAATTTGAAGCCTTCTTAGAAGAAATAGGACTGGTCATTGGTCGGTGCAACCCGCGCCCCGTGCTAGTTGCCGGTGACCTTAACGCTAAATCCGTGATGTGGGGATCGCCGTCAACGAACGCACGTGGTCGAGAATTGGAAGAGTGGACAGTCACGGCAGGTCTGGCCGTGCTAAATCGGGGCTCAGTCGATACCTGCGTACGGCAGCAGGGAGGCTCCATTGTCGATGTGACATTTGCCAATGCTGCTCTTGCGCGCCGTATTCAGGAATGGGAGGTACTTGAGAGTGTGGAGACATTATCGGATCATCGTTACATACGATTCAATGTCTCTTCACTCTCGGATACTCAGAACGGTCCCATTAGCAAATCTTTGCCGGGTGATGGACCACGATGGGCATTAAAACGCCTTGACAGGGAGGCGCTTCTTCTTGCCGCCGAGGTGCAGGCGTGGAACCCGGTCCAAGGGGACCCTACTGATGTAGAGGCCGAGGCTAAATGGCTGGGCGAAGCCATTACCAGCATCTGCGATGCCGCAATGCCTCGAACTAAGCCCCTTCCTACTAGACGTCAAGCCTACTGGTGGTCTCCGGAGCTTGCTAAACTGAGAGAGTCATGTGTTGCAGCGAGGCGCCGTTATAGTCACCAACGAAGGCTCAGGCTCCGAAACCCTACTCGGGAGACGGAATTGTACGCAGTATACAGGGAGCGTGCGAAAACCCTGCATATCGCCATAAAACAGGCAAAAGAGGCTTCATATCGGGAGATGCTCGAGACACTAAATAATGATCCTTGGGGGCGACCATATAAAATGGTCAGAAACAAACTTCGCCCATGGGCCCCACCCCTAACGCGTAGTCTGGAGCCGAATCTCCTAAGAGATATAGTGGTAGCGCTTTTCCCGGCCTGTGATAACTTCACACCACCGGCAATGGCGCCCCCCGCCGCGGTCGAAGATGACGAGGAGGAGACACCTGAGGTGTCTGGTGACGAACTCGGAGCAGCTGTGCTTAGACTCAGTGCTAAAAACAAAGCTCCTGGGCCTGACGGCATACCTGGCCGCGCCGTAGTCTTGGCCAGCAACGCCCTAGAGTCACGACTGCTGCGCATTTTCACAGCTTGCCTTCAACAGGGCAGGTTTCCAAGTCAATGGAAAATAGGCAAGCTGGTGCTACTGAAGAAGGAAGGGCGCCCGGCGGACTCCCCATCTGCCTACCGCCCAATTGTTCTACTTGATGAGATCGCAAAGCTCTTTGAGCGCATAATAGCCGGCCGTCTTATCAAGCACCTTGCCCGCGTAGGGCCTAACGTAGCAGATTGCCAATTTGGGTTCCGCAGTGGACGTTCAACAGTCGGCGCTATTCAGCGGGTGAAGGCCCTGGCTGATGAGGCTGTGTCCCGGGGCGAAGTCATCCTGGCGGTGTCCCTGGACATATCAAACGCCTTCAACTCCCTACCGTGGGGCTGCGTTAAGGAGGCGCTGCGGCACCACAAGGTGCCAGGCTACTTAAAGCGGACAGTTGACGCGTATCTTTCTGACAGATCCGTCACTTACCCGGGACGGGAAGAGTGGACAAGATACCCAATGTCCTGCGGGGTTCCACAGGGGTCGGTTCTAGGACCACTTCTGTGGAACATCGGGTATTATTGGGTTTTGCGAGGTGCTCCTCGCAAAACCCAATCAAATATGCAATATAATCATATATGCAAACTTAGACGGCCTAAACCTCACATGCTACGCCGATGACACCCTAGTGACTGCCAGTGGGAAAACCTTTAGGGAGGCCGCCATACTGGCAACGGCTGGAGTCGCTCATGTTGTCGGTCGCATCCAGCGATTGGGGTTAAAGGTGGCCCTTCATAAATCGGAGGCTCTATACTTTCATGGGCCCCGTAATGCGCCACCGCCGGAGGCACATATTGTGGTGGGTGGAACCCGGATCGACGTCAAGCCCACCATGAAGTACCTTGGTCTCACGCTTGACAGCCGATGGGATTTCCGCGCGCACTTCAAGTGCCTAATGCCGAAGCTGATGGGAGCAGCTGGCGCTCTAGGACGTATACTCCCAAATACGGGGGGGGCCAGAGCGTCGTGTCGACAGCTGTACACCGGGGTTGTTAAATCTATGGCCCTGTACGGAGCTCCAGTCTGGGCGGACATTTTAAAGAGGGAACAGGTGGCCATGCTCCGCGCACCGCAGAGAGCGATCACTACCAGAGCCATAAGAGGGTACCGTACCATCTCGTTTGAAGCGGCATGTGTGCTGGCAGGGTCTCTACCGTGGGACCTAGAGGCGAGAGCCCTCGCAGCGGTTTACCGTTGGCGCGAGGAGGCGCACCGCAATGGAGACTCGCCAGCACCGAGAGAAGTTATGGGGCGGAGAGACGCAATCCGTTTGGAAATGGTGGGAATGTGGGAGCAAAGGCTAACGCAGCCCAGTGCAGGCCACCTCACCATCGAAGCGATTCGTCCTGTCCTCAAAAAGTGGCTTGACCGGACACACGGTGCGCTGACCTTCCGGCTTACACAAATACTCTCGGGACATGGATGTTTCGGGAAGTATCTTAAGGACATAGCCGGAAGGGAAGTAACCGCAGGGTGCCACCACTGCGACTGCCTGGAGGACACTGCGCAGCACACCTTAGAAGTGTGCCCAGCATGGGAGGAGGAACGCAGCACTCTGGACGCTGAGGTCGGCCATGACCTCTCTCTGCCCTCCGTGGTCCGAAAGATGGTGGACAGCGACAGGTCATGGAGAGCTGTGCTGGACTTCTGTGAAGCGGTCATGGCACGGAAAGAGATGGCGGAGCGTGGCAGGGAAGACGATCCAGCCTCCCAACCAATACGCCGGAAGCGCGTGGGGCGGCGGCGACTGGCGTATGACCGCCGACTGCCCCCTTAGGGGCCCCTGTGGGTGACAGACTCGGGGACGTCTGTCGCCTACATAGGGGTCCCTGGGGCGGCCAGTGCGCTGCAGCTGTAGCGCACTTACTGAATGGTGATTTGGAGGGAGATGGACTGGAATCCTCCACAGATGTATGTCCGGAATACGGAACGCCGCTGGCGAGGTTGCGGAAGAGTGAAAAAACGTGCCTGTGACCTCGCCTTATAGCCCAGAGGCGGCAATCGAGGGGTTTTTAGTGGGTACACCATGGGTCTCATCAGCCTACCTATATGGGAGTCCCACATAACCGTCCTAGGCCAGTCCCCGCGCCTGGGACGGTATGCGTAATGCATTTTCCCCTCGTAAAAAAAAAAAAAGGTTGGGTAGGTAGGTAGCTGGGTCAATCCGCGGCATGAGTAACATGAGTCACGATTTTATGGCATGTTCCATTTATTCATGATGCAAAGTACAAGTGATAATCGATGTCTAAATAAGTGTTACTTTCCCGATATATCCATAGATTCTTTCATTTACAGCTGTTGTTCAAATAAACTATCAATGAAGTGACTCACGTTACTTTTAGATTTACCCAACTGCATTACTGTCGCCAAATTACAGCCATGGCCGCTTTATAATCCGACAAGAAAAAAATAGAAATTTAGAAGTGGCAACACTGGCAACATTGTAGAATAGTGTTGTCTCGTTTTTTCATAATTTTATTTATTATCTTCATTGAAAAATGAAAGGGACGATTTACAGTATTGTGACTTTTTAATTTGTACATTTTCTTGTCGGGCAAAGGGCTGCGTAGACATGATGCCAATCGGTCAAGCTCCGTTTATCGTAGTTGTTGTTGTTGATGTTGCTCGTGTGGTGACGGGTTAAGAATTTCACCACCCCTTTCATTCCGTGGGTGTCGTAGGAGTCGACTGTGGGATATGGGTTGAATTGTGGCGTATAGGCGAGAGGCTGGGAACCTCTCTAGTATATTATGCTATGAGATAATTACGTGCATAACAGATAGAATGCTAAAATAAATGAAATCATCGAAGCATATCGCGGTCTCTGCACCAGTAACCGGCCATATCCGGCATAATCCGGTTATATCCGGTTATTCCCGAAATATTGTTCTAGGCCCCGTACCGCCCTGGTGCGTAATTAAATTCATACACGAGCTTGCATTAAAATTAACAACTTTAGATGCTGTTTATAGTTTAGACCGTATTCTTATACCGCGGTGAATTAATGTAGAAAATAATTAATAGCTAAAAAAAATTCTAACTCCCGACGCAAAAACGACGGGGTGTTATAAGTTTGACGTGTCTGTCTGTCTGTTTGTCTGTCTGTCTGTGTGTGTCTGTCTGTCTGTGGCATCGAAGCTCCCGAACGGATGAACCGATTTAGATAAAGTTTTTTTTTGGTTTGAAAGCTGAGTTATTCGGGAGTGTTCTTAGCCATGTTTCATGAAAATCGGTCAACTATGTCGCAGTCGGGGTTTTTTTTTTTAATTTTAATTTTGTGGTTATTGAAGAATTTGAAGCAATCATTCAATGTCAATGTCTAGCTTAAAAGTTGCACAAAGCTGTTCCGAAATCCTATGAAATGATACCGAGCAACCTTATATTGATTTCAAAAAGGCCTCTGGTTTTCAGGCAGCCGGACGTAAAATGGTAATAGGTACAATAGCTCTTTTAATAGTTATTTGTTATACAAGGGGGCAAAGTTGTATTTTAACGCCGAGTGTGGAATTGAAAAACGAGCAAGTGAAAGGATTCTATAGTTGAACCACGAGCGAAGCGAGTGGTTCGAGAATAGAATCCTGAACTTGTGAGTTTTTTTAAAACACGAGAAGTAAAATACATTTGCACCCGAGTGTAACACAAAACTTTTCCCCTCACTGTAGCGAGGAAACTACAACGAAAAAAATGCGTTTATCACTGCTTCCAGTAATTCCACAGGTGGTAAATCATCTTATTACTAGATTCACATACTTTTATCAAATTTAAAGCAGTTAATTTGACTTCATTCAAGGTCAAATTACTTTACCCACTAGTGGATAAAATGCGTTTTTACCCGCTGGTATTAAAGGACAAAACACGTGTTTCCGAGCTAGTGAGGGGAAAAATCATAAGATAAGGCCCTATTGAAAGCTCATGCGCTATATGTAAGCGTACCCGAATGACGTCCATTTTCAAACGTTTGATGACCGCAATATTGGATTTCAAAATATCACTCATTCCGACCTTTCAAGTAAATTACAAGTGCCAGTTTTCTGAAGAAAGTCTATAACGACCTATATATATATTTTTTTCTTTTTTTTTTCTTTTCTGTACAGTGTTCGTTTGTCTATCATGTTTTTATTACTTTTTTCCTCTCAATTCGCTCAAAGGTTGACTGGAAGAGATCCCTTATAGGGATAAGTTCGCCTTTGTACACCATAACTATACTGTATTTCTATGTCCTAACTTGTCTTATGTACAATAAAGTGTTTACATACAACTAAAACGCATCTACATCGTTCAACATCAGATTAAACATACTGCCGTGCTATCGGGGTATCCGGACCTATTTAGAATTATCGCCTGTAATCAGACGCTGTGTATTTTAGGAGCTTGCTCGCGAATCAAACACGAAAACGTTTAATGTTCGAAGGTAAAACACCAAGTAGGGTTGTCAATTTTTTACTGTTATGTGTACTGTATGTCTGTGTACTTGATGTGGACCATATTGACATATAAATAAAGTAGTCAGACGAACCCTAAATTACAAGGCTCGCTTCACTCAAAACCTGGCTCAGGCTTCTAGACTCATATCGAATTTGGCACAATAAAAGATTGTCTTCTGTAGTATTTGACATAAAGAAAAACAATATTCATAGATTTTGGGTACATATTAAGATGACCACATATTTTCGATTAAAAATGTGTGTATTTTTTTATTTATTTTGGCCACTGAAAACGCTGGCAGTGACGTCATCGAATTTGAACTTACTTCATGTCAAAACAATCACTGACAATTAACTTTATGTCTAATACTTAAAAGTTAGAAAATGTTGTTTTCGAATATAATGACCTGACACACAGATAATCCATAGATTAACAAGACTGTGTTGTTTTCGCCTGATTACGTAAAAGTATAATTTAAAAATATATTTTGCTGCTTTTAGGCCATAATAAAATATGGTAATATTTTAATTCCGTTAATTGGACAGTACTTAATCATATAAGACTTTAAAAAATGGTCAAGTAGCCTATTGTTAAATCAATCGATATTGCAATACCAGGAAACGTTAGATGTCGCTAGTCGTCTTGGCAGGTTGGATCTGGTCATGGGTTCAATACCTACCCAACCAAGACAGTGATTTATTGAATAAGTGTAGGCTTCCTGTGTTGAATATCTGTCCTAGATTATACTGTGCATAATTAAACTCGTATATTTATAATTATGCCCACATAGACACAGAAAAATAATATTCAATTCAATCACACGTTGACTTGGTACACATCCTGAAACCTAAAGATTTTTGGCATTGTTTGACTTCAGGACACGATAGTATCTCAGACAAAGGGATGCTATTCTGTACACGTGCAGTGCGGAATGCTGCCGGCCTTTATCACATAATCTGGGGATTATTAGCGACCCTAATATTCTGCAAAACTTTTTATTAAACGCGCTCGGGACAATACGCACGGGTGTCAGTTAGGGCTGTCACGTCGAGGAAATAGGAATGTTTTCGGTAAGTAGTTATAAGTTACCAAATTATTTCTTAATATGTATTCATTTTTATATTCGGTTGTAATAAAAACATGTAATACTTATTAAGATATAAATGAATCTGAATCAAACAATTTGTGCTGTATGGGGAAATAAAACTAAAGATGATATGAATTAAGTAAAGTCTATTATCAACACACTATGCACATTAGCGATTATTCCTGTTCGCAATTCTGCATTTCTTCGGAATAAAATTAGCTAAAATCTAAAGCTGTATTTTTTTAAGTTTTGCAAAATTCTGCTGTAGTTTTCTAAGTACCTACTGTTCCAGACATATTCCAAGATTTTGAGAGCCTCAAGCTTGCACAAATGTTATCTTAAACGACAGATTTTGATGAAATTATGACACTTTTACTCGTGCCTAACCATTGTAGAGGCAGCGATATCAAAATCGTTGCGGACATATCTTGGCCTGACTCTAAGATAATGAAATATAAACTCAAAAGTAATTATTTTCTTTAAGTTGACAACCCTAGCGAGCGGCCATTGCGCCAAACACCCGTGACAATATTAGGGTCCTCGCGACGTGACCGCCGCTCGCGTGTTATTAAAAAAAAAACTAATATTCAGACATATTTGCATTTTGTTTAAATAAAAACGGGGAAAATGTAGCGCACTGGCAACACTTGGGCGTAGTTTTAATTTTTAGAAAGAACTATTATATATGGAATTTACGGTGCAATGTCACATGAGATTTTTAGTCCGCGTTTTTATTTAATTAAAAATGAAATTACTTACTGTAGTTTTAGGGGAAAAAATGTAGCTATCTACAAGTAAATGAGTAAATTACTAATAAATAATTAAAGAAGCGACTAGCCACAATATTAAAAAGTATAGTTACCCTCCGAGCGAAAGAAGTGAAACTTCGTAATGTGGAAATCAAAATAGGAAGAGGTATTTCAAAATTCGAGTTGGGAACACTGAGAGTTAACGAGTCTCACTTCAAAATGTGGAAAATATAGGTGTAATTTTTCTCATTTTAGACAATCCACAGTGCGTTCTCAGATCTTATTGTACAATTTTAGTACTGTGATTGACGTGTGTACTATTTCCTCCCAGGACCATAAAATTCGCATTTTCTATACATTGTACGCGTACGTGCCGTATTACGTCAATATTTATTGACGGCTCCGATATTGGCACTTTAGACACGTCCGATACGCTGTAAAGAAAATGTTGTTTCTGTAAAATGTTCAATTTGGATGTTACTTATAAATTTGTACGAAGGTGGAAGGCAGATTCTGCTCTAATAATTAGATCAGGTTTGGATCCATTTGTGAATAATTTCTTTTTCTTTTGCTCATTAATGTTGTTTAAAGTGTAATATCGATAGCTTATTATGCAGTAAACTAATGCTGTAGTGAGAAGCTGATGAAGAATTAATCTCGAAACGCGTTTAGCCTCTTTTTTGTCGTCTACGGCCGGTAGTCCACGTGCTCTTGTAAAATCTAGCTATCAATTTACGAGTGCTAACTCTCCGTACACTGTCGTACTTACCGTACCAAAATCACTAATTAGTATTAGCTCATATCATCTTGACATTGGCGAAATAGTCCCAATAATGGACAAGCCATTTAAAAAAAAGGGTAGGTGCCTACACCTACCCAATTATAGAGTAAGTGAATTAAGAAAAGATACTCACTGAAAGTTTTTGTTGATAAATAATCTAGTAGGTACTGTTTTATGGTATTTCAATTAAAACTTGGTTTTAATGTTTAATTATTTTAGTAAAAAAAATAAGGAAATTACATTACATTTAACTGGAAACGAGTGGCGATCAATTAAAACACGACAGAAGGAAGTGTTTTAAATCGATACGAGTTAAGAATTCTCTCTTCGCACGTGTATCGTACGACGTTTTTCGAGTGTAGAACTATTGCGTGAAAAAAGCACTAAATTTACTGAAAGCATATTCTCATATACATCCATACCTACTTTTTTTTTTTTTTTTATGGAGAACAACATTTATTTAGTTAATACTTAAAAAAAAACAACAATCGTTTATGAAAATAACCTACTTACAAAATAAAACTTAAAGAAATAAACTAAAACTACCTAAAAATAAAACTTAAAATAATAAACTAAAACTACCTAAAAATAAAACCTAAAATAATAAACCTTGCCCACGTGGCAAGGTACCCATCACGCAGGCAGCATTCCCGCGACATTGCGATTGCAATCTTTTGCGCGAGAAAACTGCCCGCGCGAGGGTCCCCCGTTGACTTCCTCAACCGCCTGCCCAGTTCTCTGCAGAGCCCGCGCGCACCGCCACCCCACGGACCGAGTGTCTCGACACCAAAAGCTACAAATTCGTAATTGGTGCCGAGACAGCTATATTTATTTCTTTTAAAACGCTCTCGGGCGTGAGCCGCCGCCCCGGCATTTTTAGTGGTGGCTGAAATGTAGGACGCTGCCAGCGTATCGGTGCAGGTAGCGTCCCACACCAGCGCACGGCCCATCCTCCAGGGAATCAACGACATCCCATCAGGGCGCTTGCCGTCGTCCCGCGCGATCTGGGGTTCTAAAGCAGCTGGGACGCCGGCGCTGACGAGCGATCGCCTTAAGATGTCGTTGAGTGCCGCGTGACGGGACAGCCGACCGGCGCCCGAAGAGCAGGATAGTCCGTGGTGCCCGAGACGATCAACTGCGGCCCCGCAAGAGGTGCAGCTGTGGTCAACACACACATCAGCCCCAACTCGGAGTCCTGCTGCGATTCGGAGGGTTTGCGGGTCGATGAATGTGCCTGTGTTTGGTGATCCATACCTACTAATATTATAAATGGGAAGGTGTGTGTCTGTTTGTTTGTTCGTCTTTCACGGCAAAACGGAGCGACGAATTGACCTGATTTTTTAAGTGGAGATAGCTGAAGGGATGGAGAGTAACATAGACTACTTTTTATCTCTTTCTAACGCGAGCGAAGCCGCGGGAAAAACCTAATATTATATATTCCAAAAATTCCAATCTCCTATATGCTGTAGGAGTGCTGACATCAGCAGTCGTCTTCAGAGCATTAATAAATGTTAATGTTCAACAAGTATTGTTATATAAAACGTTTTTTCTACTCGTCGACTTGTCAATTAGGACACCACAGACTAAACTATAAGTGCTGACTTTTCAGTATTAGATAGTCTTTGACACTTAGTCAACTATAATATTTCATTACAGTTCACTTTTAGTTAACTGTAATAATTTCAAAAATAGAACTTCGTACAAGTTCTTTACTAATTTGCGATACCTGGCAAAATTTTCCGCATCTGAAACACGTTTTTTTTTATCTATCGCGTTATCGACCATTCAGAGACGGTTATTACAAACAATTGGGTGCCAGGTAATTCGATGTTGATACAACGGTGAACGCCGCTATTAACATTAATTTTAACTTGAATGATGATATTTTTCGTCCATTGATGATGAAGATGATGACTCATAGAAAAAGTATTGTATACAATAGTGATATAATTAAGCTTTTTCACTCTCGTACCGTACTATTAGGCCACTCAGCAAGCTTCGTGGCCCAAACATGGTACTCGACTGAAAAGCTTTGTATTATAGGAGTTGTATTTTGACGACCGGTCTGGCTCAGTCGGTAGTTACCCAGCCTGCTAAGCCGAGGTCCTGGGTTCGAATCCCGGTAAGGGCATTTATTTGTGTGATGAACACAGATATTTGTTCCTGAGTCATGGATGTTTTCTATGTATTTAAGTATGTATTTATCTATTTAAGTATGTATATCGTCGCTTAGCACCCATAGTACAAGCTTTGCTTAGTTTGGGGCTAAGTTGATCCGTGTAAGGTGTCCCCAATATTTATTTTATTATTTATTTATTTATTATATCACGATTGTATAAAATACTATTATTTGCGTATATTTATTTCTTTGTAGAGTTTACGATAGGCGTTACTCCAGACGACAATGTAACTGAGACGCGGCGTGAGTTCTGATTTATTCTCCGAGTTAGTCCCGAGGGGCTGCTGGTTGCTGTTGCTGGAATACATACTTCTTATTCTTATATTTATTTACTTCATTAGATTGAAGAAAATGTTTCATCACAGACAATTATAATAGCAAAACAATTCTAGGTACACCTAAGTATTCATTTATTAGGCTAGGAGTATTGACTTGGATTGTAGAGCATGATCTGATGCATGTAGGTAACTGCGTCAACTTATCGGGAGCTCGACAAAAATCAAAAAGATAATTGCGGTCTATATCCAATGTAAATCTAATGAAACTAAGCAGGTAACTGTGAATGATCAAAAACTCGCGATCATAGCCCGAGCGAGTTATTACTTAGATCGTCGCCGAGCAATGAACTATAAAATACACGATGATCGAAATAGGGATGTTCCATTCAATTCTCGCGGTACCCCTGTCAAAGACTGCTGAATTTGTACATAGTTTCTTTCATAGATAGATACATTTATTGGTGCTAATCATACACTGTCAAACACTGTTACAATTATGTAAAAAATAAATAAAAAATACAATCTTTCAAATAAAATTCCAATAAAATGATGTCTAACTTGATCAAAGGAAATTGATGCTATTTTATACATTAAAAAAAGAAATAATAATAATGATCAGAAAAGTGATATCAATACAATGAATATACAATTCGGTTGTTTTATTTTCTACTTTTGTTCTGAATTTTTTTTTATAATGAGTTTGTATATTTATTAAATTGTTAATGCTGTGAAGTGGCCTAAGGGAGCCGGCGTAGCCCCATGGACCAAGGCTCCAAAATATATGAAGATTTTAAAAAGGGACCAGTAGCCAGTAGCAGGTCGCGCGATAGACGATAAAATAGCAGGCCGTCCCTATCGCACTTACTAATAGTGCGATAGGGACGGCCTGCTATTTTATCGTCTATCGCGCGACCATGCTTCCCGTGCTGACGGCCAGATGTTTTTATCATTTATCGCGCGACCATAATTGCCTGCGGGGGTACGTAGCCGAATGGCACAAACGCTCACGACACGAAACGCTCGTAGATATCCATCTCTATCGCTCTTGCGTATTGGCGCGACAGAGCCAGACTACCTTTCGCGGCGTTTCGTTTTCGTTTCGCGTCGCAGAAATGCCATAACATTCGGCTACGGCACTAGTGCCTTACCCTCTGAGTCGAATTTATTAAGGCGTGATTACAGTCGCTCTCTAAAAACTGGTGCAAACGCCAACGCTCTCGGGTTTAATGCCATGGCGGACCCCAAGCTATAGAAATGGGATAATGCAAGGAAGAACTTTTTTAAGTTCCCGTATCTCCTTGTTTTCCTCTGAGACGTTAATTTCGAAACTTGTTCATTGCACGCAGGGGGCAATCTAATTTATTTGACTTGTAGCTTTGTTGAAGTTATTGCGAATCTATAGGAAGTTTAGTCGAGAAATTTAATGCTAATTTCTCGTGTCAAACAGAGCACGATTGGCTACAGGTACATAGACTAGTTTGTAGTATAGACTGTCAATCTGTATTCGCTCTGTGCCTAATTAAAGCAGTGTACGAGTGGATGTGGATCATATTGCTTATTGCGTCTTTGACGACCGGTCTGGCTCAGTCGGTAGTGACCCTGCCTGCTAAGCCGCGGTCCCGGGTTCGAATCCCGGTAAGGGCATTTGTGTGATGAGCACAGATATTTGTTCCTGAGTCATGGATGTTTCTATATCCATACTAATATTATAAAAGGGAAAGTGTGTTTGTCAGTTTGTTTGTCCGTCTTTCACGGCAAAACGGTGCGATAAATTGACGTGATTTTTCAAGTGGAGATAGTTGAAGGAATGGAGAGTGACATAGGCTATATTTTTTCTCTTTCTAACGCGAGCAAAGCCGCGGGCAAAAGCTAGTATATATATAAGTATGTATTTATCTATTTAAGTATGTATATCGTCGCTTAGCACCCATAGTATAATTCTTCGTATGCTTTTAATTATGTGTCTTCGAAAAACTTCATAGACGTTTAGCGTCCCCGCGATACAACTTCGCCTAACTACTTATGTTTTTTTCGCCCTTTTTCGGCATCCTCGATTCATTTATTTGTAAAGCCATTTTACACGTCAAAATTTGGTTTAAAAAAATAATATTCATATAAAAATTAATAAGATAATAAATAGAAAGAAGGTTACACAAGAGAAGGAACATTTAAATATTGACGACCGGTCTGGCGTAGTTGGTAGTGATCCTGCCTGCTAAGCCGCGGTCCCGGGTTCGAATCCCGGTAAGGGCATTTGTGTGATGAGCACAGATATTTGTTCCTGAGTCATGGATGTTTCTATGTATAATAATTATGTATATATTTATCTATATACGTATGTATGTATATCGTCGCCTAGTACCCATAGTACAAGCTTTGCTTAGTTTGGGGCTAGGTTGATCTGTGTAAGGTGTCCCCCAATATTTATTTACTTATTTATTTTTATATGTACCTATATAAGACTGTTGTCGTAAAGTATAAGATAAAATCATCGTTATATTTTAAATCCCTATTGCAAATTGCAATCTATATTCATAATTAGTCTCTGGTTTAGGTAATCAAAATTGTGATTACTCTGAGATCAGGAATGTCAATATTTGAGATAACTTCATTAAAAAATTAAAGTATGTTTTCCTTTAAATTCATAATTCCAATAAGTACTTAACTAAGGTAAAATACCCCATAATGGACGGTGATGCCATTATGGACAAAAAAACACAAATCCTTAAAAATAAATATCTAAAATAAGTTTCTAAAAACTGACGGCTATGTACCATAAACTAGAGTTGTAGAGCTGTTTCATTTTGAAGTTTCAATTAATTCGGTTATTTCTGAAGGATTTAGAGACAAGATAAAATTCACCAGTTTACTGAAAAAAATATCAAGACGAATTCTTAGTAATGTTGCTAAGAGAGATGAGTTCATGTATAAAATAATAAAAAAATAACGCACGGTGTAATCTTGAATGCGTTTTACTTACTGCATTAAGCATGAGATAAGGTATAAAACATACTAGTTTGTTGCTCCAAAGATATAAAGAAATGACGCTATTTTGCGAGTGTCCATTACTGGACCCGAAAAACTGCCTACCTCCTATGATGGACAAGGAACAATTTACAAAACCAAAATTTACAAGAAACCATCCTATGTTAAAATAACCCAAACTAATTGTATTTATGGTGTATAAAATTGACTCATTGCGTATCGGTTGGCTTTAAAAGTAAAATTTTAAATTTATTTCACTGTCCATAATGGGGGATCCATTACTGGAGAACTGCCGTCCATAATTGGAGAAAAAACACCTAGTTTTAATTTGTTAACTATGAAGAAACCAATAGGAGTATCTATTCTGCAATACGCTCGAAATGTAGAAGAAGGATAGGACATTCAAGATTTAACACGCTTGGCGGTAGAATTTTTACATTTATCAGTGAAATATCAAAAACAGGCGAATTTTTTTCTTAAACTGTCCATGATTGGGTCCGTCACCTTAATTTAATAAAGTATAGCCATATAAACTTTACAATTAAAGGAGAAGTATACTGCGATTGATTAAGATATTCGAAGTACTTTATTTGGCGTGAGTTAATTTCCATTTTGATAGATAGACTAAGTAATGCATTAGAGTACCTAATTCCGAAAGTCATCTAATTTCGAAAGTCGCATAAAAATCACCACTCTTTCCATCATGTCAAGATTCCCCTTTAGAAATTACCCTAATACACCTTATATCGTCAATGTCGGTCCTATCGAAATTTGAATTTCTAACCAAGATAATGTAGTTGTTTAACCGCACGTGCCAATATTGATACTCGAGCAAGCGAAGGATTCCAATGTTCAAAAAGTGTAATCTTGAGCGTTGCGAGGGTATCAAGGCACGAAGGTTGAACAAGCTTATGAGCAAAATATACTACATTCAAGATTTATAATAACAATATTTCTAACGTTGTGTTTTTCACAAATTCTGCATAATGGGTACTTACTTCTATACATCCATACATAATAGCCTTGTGGTCTTTAGAATCTCACTAGTGGTAACAGTAATACACACATGCGCGCGCGCGCGCACACACACACACACACGCACACACGCACGCACGCACGCACGCACGCACGCACGCACGCACGCACGCACGCACGCACGCACGCACGCACGCACGCACGCACACGCACGCACGCACGCACGCACGCACGCACGCACGCACGCACGCACGCACGCACGCACGCACGCACGCACGCACGCACGCACGCACGCACGCACGCACGCACGCACGCACGCACACACACACACACACACACACACACACACACACACACACACACACACACACACACACACACACACACACACACACACACACACACACTGACACACATACTCATAACACCTACATCTACTTCCTGTATATTATTTTCATACCTTAAACAGATAATTTTTGTATCCTATAACTAATTGTGCATAGACACCTATTGTCTTGTATATTGCGTCTTGTCTAAGATTATTTTTTACGTACCTAATCCGGGAGAGGTGGTGCTTCCTGCCGTCATACAGTTTTTACTAGTACGGAGGAATTGTTTCCTACCCTATCTTTATGTACAACATACCCACTGTAAAGTTATAATTATTTACTAAGGAAATAAATAAATTGAAAAATTGAAATTGAATGTCTAGCCGAATCGAGAGCTAAACCGAACCTATTATCTATGCATACTTACGGGAAAAAAAACTGATTAATTGAATTCAGCCGCCCGTATCATCAGGGACTGGACTCAGAAGAGTCAGAAGTCACTGATTAAAAAAAAAAAAACCCGAACCTTTTCTGAAAATAGTATGGTCCATTCCCTATTATCATAATTTTCCTGAGTAGTTTTTAAAATAGGACGGATTTGTAAATAAAACACAATTCTCAAAAACACTGAACGCTATATTGATAGTCTAGAGACAACATTCAAAGTAGCAGAGTTTCAACAAGTGTTAAAATATAAAACGTGTGTACATTAAGATACGCTATGTGAGTGAGTGAGAGCGCTATATGTGTGTATAGCGGTGTCTCGCTCCCACACATGAGCTGTGTGTAGCATCGATGATGCTAGATGTATTCTAGGGGCAGCCAGTAACATATTAGAGCTATCAAATGTGATGTACCATTGGAAAAGGAACTTTAGGGAATAAAAATGCTCAAGATATTTAAAATGATACAAGTAATCATAAATACAAGACAAAGTTTCACAAAAAAAAATTGCCCAAACGTCCCTTTTCTCACAAATCGCACATTTTTTTATCCTAAATAAAAAAAAACTGATCATCGCTCTAATATATTAAACTGACAATATAAATATAGATATAATAATTAATAACTTATAGGTATTCATTTTTGTCTAAAAATATAATAATTTTAAAGTATACAAAAATGTTACCAAATAATTAGTACGGCCTAAGGCAAATTTGATTTTTTTTTTATTTAGGTTTTTTAAAAGCCACGGTTACACCGACGGGCAAAATGAAATATCTCTAATATTCCTAATTTTTTTGTGAAAAGTTTACCTAGTACTTGTTTATTTAATAACTAAGACGTACAAATTTAAATTCTCGCGTATTGTACACATATTTAAAGTCACATACAGGGGCCTATTGCATAACAATTTACAACTTGTATTACAAGCGGAACTCTCTTTCTTATAAAATGAATTGGAGGGGGACTACCGCTTGTAATATGAGTTGTAAATTGTTATGCAATAGGCCCCTGGTCAAACGCGATCAATTAACATTCTTTTATATTTTGACCTTCACCCCGACGTTTCGACGTTTCGGATAGTTTCGTGTTATTAACAACTTTATTGACATTTTGCTGGAACGTCAGTATTCCGTGACCACGGCCGGTGCAACCTGGTCCAAACGTCGAAAAAAAGTCAAATTAATAATAATAATTAATCGCGTTCTATCCACAAGTGACTTTAAATATGAAAGACGTACTTAGTGATAAGAAGTATCTATATAAACTGAATGAAATTGAAGCTGGATGATATGTAAATATTATAACAATGAAAGAACCATATGTGGCGTAACATGCTTAAAATGTCCTTATGATTCATGTGGAAATTTTAAATATTTAAATGTACGGATGCACTCACGTTACTATATCGCGATGGGCAACCATTTTCGCGTCATATAGAGACATGTCATCAGGCATGAGTGTTTGCAACGGCTAGACTCGTGTGTATGTGCACAGTATGAGCACGTCGGTGTATTTTAATATTTATTTTGAATATGTCAGTTTAACCTCTATGTAGTGACTATATTATTTTTAGAATTTTGTACGATTACACTTGAACCATAAGAACTTTTCTGTAACGGAAAGTCACTTATAATTAAAATCATTTTTTTTACTAAAAGCAGTATCCTCAATATAACGCTATAGGTATTTAAATAGGTATACATAACATTACCCGGTAATTAAAGCTAACATTGAATTTAAAGCTTTATATCGACTAACTACATGAAAACTATATAAAAAAAAAATTAAAGTTTACTTACAAATTAAATTAAAACTAATATTTATCATTTTTCCATTGTAGCTATGTCGATAGTTTATCGTTAGTAAAAAAGGCATTTTACATATTAATTTTGTCACTTTAAACCCTTTTTTTTGGTTAGAAGAAATTTTGTAGCAAGACATTTTACATTCAATTGTGAAATGTAAACAAATTAAAATTAATTTATAGGTCTACAAAATAAAAATGTACTGAGTCGCAGGCAGATACTAAATTTAACATCGTAAGTTCGTAACGGTACAAAATTTTAACTTCTAACGTAGCAAATTTTTAGAAAGAACTATTATATATGGAATTTACGGTGCAATGTCACATGAGATTTTTAGTCCGCGTTTTTATTTAATTAAAAATGAAATTACTTACTGTAGTTTTAGGGGAAAAAATGTAGCTATCTACAAGTAAATGAGTAAATTACTAATAAATAATTAAAGAAGCGACTAGCCACAATATTAAAAAGTATAGTTACCCTCCGAGCGAAAGAAGTGAAACTTCGTAATGTGGAAATCAAAATAGGAAGAGGTATTTCAAAATTCGAGTTGGGAACACTGAGAGTTAACGAGTCTCACTTCAAAATGTGGAAAATATAGGTGTAATTTTTCTCATTTTAGACAATCCACAGTGCGTTCTCAGATCTTATTGTACAATTTTAGTACTGTGATTGACGTGTGTACTATTTCCTCCCAGGACCATAAAATTCGCATTTTCTATACATTGTACGCGTACGTGCCGTATTACGTCAATATTTATTGACGGCTCCGATATTGGCACTTTAGACACGTCCGATACGCTGTAAAGAAAATGTTGTTTCTGTAAAATGTTCAATTTGGATGTTATAAATTTGTACGAAGGTGGAAGGCAGATTCTGCTCTAATAATTAGATCAGGTTTGGATCCATTTGTGAATAATTTCTTTTTCTTTTGCTCATTAATGTTGTTTAAAGTGTAATATCGATAGCTTATTATGCAGTAAACTAATGCTGTAGTGAGAAGCTGATGAAGAATTAATCTCGAAACGCGTTTAGCCTCTTTTTTGTCGTCTACGGCCGGTAGTCCACGTGCTCTTGTAAAATCTAGCTATCAATTTACGAGTGCTAACTCTCCGTACACTGTCGTACTTACCGTACCAAAATCACTAATTAGTATTAGCTCATATCATCTTGACATTGGCGAAATAGTCCCAATAATGGACAAGCCATTTAAAAAAAAGGGTAGGTGCCTACACCTACCCAATTATAGAGTAAGTGAATTAAGAAAAGATACTCACTGAAAGTTTTTGTTGATAAATAATCTAGTAGGTACTGTTTTATGGTATTTCAATTAAAACTTGGTTTTAATGTTTAATTATTTTAGTAAAAAAAATAAGGAAATTACATTACATTTAACTGGAAACGAGTGGCGATCAATTAAAACACGACAGAAGGAAGTGTTTTAAATCGATACGAGTTAAGAATTCTCTCTTCGCACGTGTATCGTACGACGTTTTTCGAGTGTAGAACTATTGCGTGAAAAAAGCACTAAATTTACTGAAAGCATATTCTCATATACATCCATACCTACTTTTTTTTTTTTTAATGGAGAACAACATTTATTTAGTTAATACTTAAAAAAAAACAACAATCGTTTATGAAAATAACCTACTTACAAAATAAAACTTAAAGAAATAAACTAAAACTACCTAAAAATAAAACTTAAAATAATAAACTAAAACTACCTAAAAATAAAACCTAAAATAATAAACCTTGCCCACGTGGCAAGGTACCCATCACGCAGGCAGCATTCCCGCGACATTGCGATTGCAATCTTTTGCGCGAGAAAACTGCCCGCGCGAGGGTCCCCCGTTGACTTCCTCAACCGCCTGCCCAGTTCTCTGCAGAGCCCGCGCGCACCGCCACCCCACGGACCGAGTGTCTCGACACCAAAAGCTACAAATTCGTAATTGGTGCCGAGACAGCTATATTTATTTCTTTTAAAACGCTCTCGGGCGTGAGCCGCCGCCCCGGCATTTTTAGTGGTGGCTGAAATGTAGGACGCTGCCAGCGTATCGGTGCAGGTAGCGTCCCACACCAGCGCACGGCCCATCCTCCAGGGAATCAACGACATCCCATCAGGGCGCTTGCCGTCGTCCCGCGCGATCTGGGGTTCTAAAGCAGCTGGGACGCCGGCGCTGACGAGCGATCGCCTTAAGATGTCGTTGAGTGCCGCGTGACGGGACAGCCGACCGGCGCCCGAAGAGCAGGATAGTCCGTGGTGCCCGAGACGATCAACTGCGGCCCCGCAAGAGGTGCAGCTGTGGTCAACACACACATCAGCCCCAACTCGGAGTCCTGCTGCGATTCGGAGGGTTTGCGGGTCGATGAATGTGCCTGTGTTTGGTGATCCATACCTACTAATATTATAAATGGGAAGGTGTGTGTCTGTTTGTTTGTTCGTCTTTCACGGCAAAACGGAGCGACGAATTGACCTGATTTTTTAAGTGGAGATAGCTGAAGGGATGGAGAGTAACATAGACTACTTTTTATCTCTTTCTAACGCGAGCGAAGCCGCGGGAAAAACCTAATATTATATATTCCAAAAATTCCAATCTCCTATATGCTGTAGGAGTGCTGACATCAGCAGTCGTCTTCAGAGCATTAATAAATGTTAATGTTCAACAAGTATTGTTATATAAAACGTTTTTTCTACTCGTCGACTTGTCAATTAGGACACCACAGACTAAACTATAAGTGCTGACTTTTCAGTATTAGATAGTCTTTGACACTTAGTCAACTATAATATTTCATTACAGTTCACTTTTAGTTAACTGTAATAATTTCAAAAATAGAACTTCGTACAAGTTCTTTACTAATTTGCGATACCTGGCAAAATTTTCCGCATCTGAAACACGTTTTTTTTTATCTATCGCGTTATCGACCATTCAGAGACGGTTATTACAAACAATTGGGTGCCAGGTAATTCGATGTTGATACAACGGTGAACGCCGCTATTAACATTAATTTTAACTTGAATGATGATATTTTTCGTCCATTGATGATGAAGATGATGACTCATAGAAAAAGTATTGTATACAATAGTGATATAATTAAGCTTTTTCACTCTCGTACCGTACTATTAGGCCACTCAGCAAGCTTCGTGGCCCAAACATGGTACTCGACTGAAAAGCTTTGTATTATAGGAGTTGTATTTTGACGACCGGTCTGGCTCAGTCGGTAGTTACCCAGCCTGCTAAGCCGAGGTCCTGGGTTCGAATCCCGGTAAGGGCATTTATTTGTGTGATGAACACAGATATTTGTTCCTGAGTCATGGATGTTTTCTATGTATTTAAGTATGTATTTATCTATTTAAGTATGTATATCGTCGCTTAGCACCCATAGTACAAGCTTTGCTTAGTTTGGGGCTAAGTTGATCCGTGTAAGGTGTCCCCAATATTTATTTTATTATTTATTTATTTATTATATCACGATTGTATAAAATACTATTATTTGCGTATATTTATTTCTTTGTAGAGTTTACGATAGGCGTTACTCCAGACGACAATGTAACTGAGACGCGGCGTGAGTTCTGATTTATTCTCCGAGTTAGTCCCGAGGGGCTGCTGGTTGCTGTTGCTGGAATACATACTTCTTATTCTTATATTTATTTACTTCATTAGATTGAAGAAAATGTTTCATCACAGACAATTATAATAGCAAAACAATTCTAGGTACACCTAAGTATTCATTTATTAGGCTAGGAGTATTGACTTGGATTGTAGAGCATGATCTGATGCATGTAGGTAACTGCGTCAACTTATCGGGAGCTCGACAAAAATCAAAAAGATAATTGCGGTCTATATCCAATGTAAATCTAATGAAACTAAGCAGGTAACTGTGAATGATCAAAAACTCGCGATCATAGCCCGAGCGAGTTATTACTTAGATCGTCGCCGAGCAATGAACTATAAAATACACGATGATCGAAATAGGGATGTTCCATTCAATTCTCGCGGTACCCCTGTCAAAGACTGCTGAATTTGTACATAGTTTCTTTCATAGATAGATACATTTATTGGTGCTAATCATACACTGTCAAACACTGTTACAATTATGTAAAAAATAAATAAAAAATACAATCTTTCAAATAAAATTCCAATAAAATGATGTCTAACTTGATCAAAGGAAATTGATGCTATTTTATACATTAAAAAAAGAAATAATAATAATGATCAGAAAAGTGATATCAATACAATGAATATACAATTCGGTTGTTTTATTTTCTACTTTTGTTCTGAATTTTTTTTTATAATGAGTTTGTATATTTATTAAATTGTTAATGCTGTGAAGTGGCCTAAGGGAGCCGGCGTAGCCCCATGGACCAAGGCTCCAAAATATATGAAGATTTTAAAAATTTTTATAGTATCACCGACAACTTATCGCTTGTAACTCGCTTCTGGAGGGACCAGTAGCCAGTAGCAGGTCGCGCGATAGACGATAAAATAGCAGGCCGTCCCTATCGCACTTACTAATAGTGCGATAGGGACGGCCTGCTATTTTATCGTCTATCGCGCGACCATGCTTCCCGTGCTGACGGCCAGATGTTTTTATCATTTATCGCGCGACCATAATTGCCTGCGGGGGTACGTAGCCGAATGGCACAAACGCTCACGACACGAAACGCTCGTAGATATCCATCTCTATCGCTCTTGCGTATTGGCGCGACAGAGCCAGACTACCTTTCGCGGCGTTTCGTTTTCGTTTCGCGTCGCAGAAATGCCATAACATTCGGCTACGGCACTAGTGCCTTACCCTCTGAGTCGAATTTATTAAGGCGTGATTACAGTCGCTCTCTAAAAACTGGTGCAAACGCCAACGCTCTCGGGTTTAATGCCATGGCGGACCCCAAGCTATAGAAATGGGATAATGCAAGGAAGAACTTTTTTAAGTTCCCGTATCTCCTTGTTTTCCTCTGAGACGTTAATTTCGAAACTTGTTCATTGCACGCAGGGGGCAATCTAATTTATTTGACTTGTAGCTTTGTTGAAGTTATTGCGAATCTATAGGAAGTTTAGTCGAGAAATTTAATGCTAATTTCTCGTGTCAAACAGAGCACGATTGGCTACAGGTACATAGACTAGTTTGTAGTATAGACTGTCAATCTGTATTCGCTCTGTGCCTAATTAAAGCAGTGTACGAGTGGATGTGGATCATATTGCTTATTGCGTCTTTGACGACCGGTCTGGCTCAGTCGGTAGTGACCCTGCCTGCTAAGCCGCGGTCCCGGGTTCGAATCCCGGTAAGGGCATTTGTGTGATGAGCACAGATATTTGTTCCTGAGTCATGGATGTTTCTATATCCATACTAATATTATAAAAGGGAAAGTGTGTTTGTCAGTTTGTTTGTCCGTCTTTCACGGCAAAACGGTGCGATAAATTGACGTGATTTTTCAAGTGGAGATAGTTGAAGGAATGGAGAGTGACATAGGCTATATTTTTTCTCTTTCTAACGCGAGCAAAGCCGCGGGCAAAAGCTAGTATATATATAAGTATGTATTTATCTATTTAAGTATGTATATCGTCGCTTAGCACCCATAGTATAATTCTTCGTATGCTTTTAATTATGTGTCTTCGAAAAACTTCATAGACGTTTAGCGTCCCCGCGATACAACTTCGCCTAACTACTTATGTTTTTTTCGCCCTTTTTCGGCATCCTCGATTCATTTATTTGTAAAGCCATTTTACACGTCAAAATTTGGTTTAAAAAAATAATATTCATATAAAAATTAATAAGATAATAAATAGAAAGAAGGTTACACAAGAGAAGGAACATTTAAATATTGACGACCGGTCTGGCGTAGTTGGTAGTGATCCTGCCTGCTAAGCCGCGGTCCCGGGTTCGAATCCCGGTAAGGGCATTTGTGTGATGAGCACAGATATTTGTTCCTGAGTCATGGATGTTTCTATGTATAATAATTATGTATATATTTATCTATATACGTATGTATGTATATCGTCGCCTAGTACCCATAGTACAAGCTTTGCTTAGTTTGGGGCTAGGTTGATCTGTGTAAGGTGTCCCCCAATATTTATTTACTTATTTATTTTTATATGTACCTATATAAGACTGTTGTCGTAAAGTATAAGATAAAATCATCGTTATATTTTAAATCCCTATTGCAAATTGCAATCTATATTCATAATTAGTCTCTGGTTTAGGTAATCAAAATTGTGATTACTCTGAGATCAGGAATGTCAATATTTGAGATAACTTCATTAAAAAATTAAAGTATGTTTTCCTTTAAATTCATAATTCCAATAAGTACTTAACTAAGGTAAAATACCCCATAATGGACGGTGATGCCATTATGGACAAAAAAACACAAATCCTTAAAAATAAATATCTAAAATAAGTTTCTAAAAACTGACGGCTATGTACCATAAACTAGAGTTGTAGAGCTGTTTCATTTTGAAGTTTCAATTAATTCGGTTATTTCTGAAGGATTTAGAGACAAGATAAAATTCACCAGTTTACTGAAAAAAATATCAAGACGAATTCTTAGTAATGTTGCTAAGAGAGATGAGTTCATGTATAAAATAATAAAAAAATAACGCACGGTGTAATCTTGAATGCGTTTTACTTACTGCATTAAGCATGAGATAAGGTATAAAACATACTAGTTTGTTGCTCCAAAGATATAAAGAAATGACGCTATTTTGCGAGTGTCCATTACTGGACCCGAAAAACTGCCTACCTCCTATGATGGACAAGGAACAATTTACAAAACCAAAATTTACAAGAAACCATCCTATGTTAAAATAACCCAAACTAATTGTATTTATGGTGTATAAAATTGACTCATTGCGTATCGGTTGGCTTTAAAAGTAAAATTTTAAATTTATTTCACTGTCCATAATGGGGGATCCATTACTGGAGAACTGCCGTCCATAATTGGAGAAAAAACACCTAGTTTTAATTTGTTAACTATGAAGAAACCAATAGGAGTATCTATTCTGCAATACGCTCGAAATGTAGAAGAAGGATAGGACATTCAAGATTTAACACGCTTGGCGGTAGAATTTTTACATTTATCAGTGAAATATCAAAAACAGGCGAATTTTTTTCTTAAACTGTCCATGATTGGGTCCGTCACCTTAATTTAATAAAGTATAGCCATATAAACTTTACAATTAAAGGAGAAGTATACTGCGATTGATTAAGATATTCGAAGTACTTTATTTGGCGTGAGTTAATTTCCATTTTGATAGATAGACTAAGTAATGCATTAGAGTACCTAATTCCGAAAGTCATCTAATTTCGAAAGTCGCATAAAAATCACCACTCTTTCCATCATGTCAAGATTCCCCTTTAGAAATTACCCTAATACACCTTATATCGTCAATGTCGGTCCTATCGAAATTTGAATTTCTAACCAAGATAATGTAGTTGTTTAACCGCACGTGCCAATATTGATACTCGAGCAAGCGAAGGATTCCAATGTTCAAAAAGTGTAATCTTGAGCGTTGCGAGGGTATCAAGGCACGAAGGTTGAACAAGCTTATGAGCAAAATATACTACATTCAAGATTTATAATAACAATATTTCTAACGTTGTGTTTTTCACAAATTCTGCATAATGGGTACTTACTTATATACATCCATACATAATAGCCTTGTGGTCTTTAAAATCTCACTAGTGGTAACAGTAATACACACATGCGCGCGCGCGCACACACACACACACACACGCACGCACGCACGCACGCACGCACGCACGCACGCACGCACGCACGCACGCACGCACGCACGCACGCACGCACGCACGCACGCACGCACGCACGCACGCACGCACGCACGCACGCACGCACGCACGCACGCACGCACGCACGCACGCACGCACGCACGCACGCACGCACGCACGCACGCACGCACGCACGCACGCACGCACGCACGCACGCACGCACACACACACACACACACACACACACACACACACACACACACACACACACACACACACACACACACTGACACACATACTCATAACACCTACATCTACTTCCTGTATATTATTTTCATACCTTAAACAGATAATTTTTGTATCCTATAACTAATTGTGCATAGACACCTATTGTCTTGTATATTGCGTCTTGTCTAAGATTATTTTTTACGTACCTAATCCGGGAGAGGTGGTGCTTCCTGCCGTCATACAGTTTTTACTAGTACGGAGGAATTGTTTCCTACCCTATCTTTATGTACAACATACCCACTGTAAAGTTATAATTATTTACTAAGGAAATAAATAAATTGAAAAATTGAAATTGAATGTCTAGCCGAATCGAGAGCTAAACCGAACCTATTATCTATGCATACTTACGGGAAAAAAAACTGATTAATTGAATTCAGCCGCCCGTATCATCAGGGACTGGACTCAGAAGAGTCAGAAGTCACTGATTAAAAAAAAACCCGAACCTTTTCTGAAAATAGTATGGTCCATTCCCTATTATCATAATTTTCCTGAGTAGTTTTTAAAATAGGACGGATTTGTAAATAAAACACAATTCTCAAAAACACTGAACGCTATATTGATAGTCTAGAGACAACATTCAAAGTAGCAGAGTTTCAACAAGTGTTAAAATATAAAACGTGTGTACATTAAGATACGCTATGTGAGTGAGTGAGAGCGCTATATGTGTGTATAGCGGTGTCTCGCTCCCACACATGAGCTGTGTGTAGCATCGATGATGCTAGATGTATTCTAGGGGCAGCCAGTAACATATTAGAGCTATCAAATGTGATGTACCATTGGAAAAGGAACTTTAGGGAATAAAAATGCTCAAGATATTTAAAATGATACAAGTAATCATAAATACAAGACAAAGTTTCACAAAAAAAATTGCCCAAACGTCCCTTTTCTCACAAATCGCACATTTTTTTATCCTAAATAAAAAAAAACTGATCATCGCTCTAATATATTAAACTGACAATATAAATATAGATATAATAATTAATAACTTATAGGTATTCATTTTTGTCTAAAAATATAATAATTTTAAAGTATACAAAAATGTTACCAAATAATTAGTACGGCCTAAGGCAAATTTGATTTTTTTTTTATTTAGGTTTTTTAAAAGCCACGGTTACACCGACGGGCAAAATGAAATATCTCTAATATTCCTAATTTTTTTGTGAAAAGTTTACCTAGTACTTGTTTATTTAATAACTAAGACGTACAAATTTAAATTCTCGCGTATTGTACACATATTTAAAGTCACATACAGGGGCCTATTGCATAACAATTTACAACTTGTATTACAAGCGGAACTCTCTTTCTTATAAAATGAATTGGAGGGGGACTACCGCTTGTAATATGAGTTGTAAATTGTTATGCAATAGGCCCCTGGTCAAACGCGATCAATTAACATTCTTTTATATTTTGACCTTCACCCCGACGTTTCGACGTTTCGGATAGTTTCGTGTTATTAACAACTTTATTGACATTTTGCTGGAACGTCAGTATTCCGTGACCACGGCCGGTGCAACCTGGTCCAAACGTCGAAAAAAAGTCAAATTAATAATAATAATTAATCGCGTTCTATCCACAAGTGACTTTAAATATGAAAGACGTACTTAGTGATAAGAAGTATCTATATAAACTGAATGAAATTGAAGCTGGATGATATGTAAATATTATAACAATGAAAGAACCATATGTGGCGTAACATGCTTAAAATGTCCTTATGATTCATGTGGAAATTTTAAATATTTAAATGTACGGATGCACTCACGTTACTATATCGCGATGGGCAACCATTTTCGCGTCATATAGAGACATGTCATCAGGCATGAATGTTTGCAACGGCTAGACTCGTGTGTATGAGCACAGTATGAGCACGTCGGTGTATTTTAATATTTATTTTGAATATGTCAGTTTAACCTCTATGTAGTGACTATATTATTTTTAGAATTTTGTACGATTACACTTGAACCATAAGAACTTTTCTGTAACGGAAAGTCACTTATAATTAAAATCATTTTTTTTACTAAAAGCAGTATCCTCAATATAACGCTATAGGTATTTAAATAGGTATACATAACATTACCCGGTAATTAAAGCTAACATTGAATTTAAAGCTTTATATCGACTAACTACATGAAAACTATATAAAAAAAAAGAATTAAAGTTTACTTACAAATTAAATTAAAACTAATATTTATCATTTTTCCATTGTAGCTATGTCGATAGTTTATCGTTAGTAAAAAAGGCATTTTACATATTAATTTTGTCACTTTAAACCCTTTTTTTTGGTTAGAAGAAATTTTGTAGCAAGACATTTTACATTCAATTGTGAAATGTAAACAAATTAAAATTAATTTATAGGTCTACAAAATAAAAATGTACTGAGTCGCAGGCAGATACTAAATTTAACATCGTAAGTTCGTAACGGTACAAAATTTTAACTTCTAACGTAGCAAATATGGACGTGGTACTACCTGGACCATTATTCAATCGTATTGTCCATAATTGTGCATATTTTTTTTTACTTTACGTATGTATATCACAAACTATAAGAAAACGCTTCGCATTGACAAACAACCACATATCTACTAATTTATATATATACAGCGCATAAAACGTTGGTCCTACAGAAAAAAATATCGTAACTTTATAACTATACACCAATTTGAAAATGCTATTGTAATAGAAAAACACTAAGTATTTTATCTATATTTATTGTATATGAAAACACTTATTTTCCGTTACATATCTTTTTACATTTTTTCATTAGAATATTACGACGCTTTGACATTTATATAACATTTCAGTACCTTTTTGATTTAAACAAGTATTACGAACTATTTTGCGTTCAACACCTTAACGTTCGTATATTTACATATTACCTACATAATGCATGTGATATTGCTAGAGACAAGAGGTACTTTGCATTATTTTTGGGCTTCTACTACAACAACGTTGATGTACCTAAACCTTCTAAAGGCCACCACACACTAACGTCTTTTGAGCGGTGTCTAGCAAGCGCTATGGAAAATGCCGTCGCTGTCAAGTTGCGTCGAACAAAATCCATTGTTGACTATACGCTGACGCTCGAGAGACGATAGTGTAGGGTGCGGACTACAAGTACATTAGTATTTTTGTCGACTATTTGTGACTTTGCACGCGAAAAGGGTGTATGCTGCTATGGGTGTAGGGACTCTTTATACCTGCAAAGACACAAATACAAGCCATTTGACTATATTATTAGCCTATTCCGAACTAGGCTTAAGCGACAAAAGGGCAATGTCTCATATCTAGCAATTCTAGCAAATCACTTTTAAGACAATACTAATTACTACTTTTATTAAAATTTTACTGACTGAGTGTGCCTCAAACCGTCCTATTAAAATTTCTTCGACTCTTTTCAAGGATGTAACTATCGTTTCTCAAGAGTCTCGTTTACGAATTCCTATTATAGATTATCACAGGCTCCTTTTTTCATAGCTTCTTAGATTGCACCTTAGTTTCACTGATATTTCTCAAGGAAGTCCAAACAATCATCACGCCAATACTTAACTAACTTAACACAATACTAAAAATACTTTTTCATTTCAAACTTGAAATATCAAAGTCACTCGTCACAATTTTGTGAGTCAACAATTCAAACACAGATTTTAACAGGCCATGAAAACTTTTCTGTCACTGATTAGACTAAGGGCGGATCCTTGACGCCTAAAAGCCTCCTTCCATATCTGGAGCCTCAGCTGCGGTTAGAATTAGAGTTCCAGGCGAAAATTCCTTTTACTAGAATTTGACCAAGGAGCCTAGATCCATCTTTTCACAGGCCTTGGGCAAAATGGCCGCGTCCAAACTTTTAGCTTCAAAAATCATAGCCAATGACAGCTCCTCGTTTGAATATTGTTATACTGGTAGATCTCCAGGATTTTTAGACATCGTGCAGTCAACGCTAATTTAGCCTTAGATCACATAACGCCGTAAGGTTTGAATTTCTTAAAATTGGTGCTTAACCTCTCTAGAAGAGTTCCCGATGGCTTAAACGTCGTGCAGCCATCGCGAAGGATGGTCGGCCCTAGATCATATGACGCAACAACTCCGTAAGGTTTGAATTTCTTAAAACTGGTGCTTTAACCACTCTAGAAGAGTTCGCGATGGCTTAAACGTCGTGCGGCCACCGCGAGGGGTGGCCGGCCCCGGATCACATAACGCAGCAACTCTTGGCTCGTCCCTTCAGCTCTGCCTTCAGGTCGCGCTTGCTTTTGCTGCGCCCGACTTGCTGCTTCTGCTGGAAATAGAAAAAAACGTTGAAAGATTGATAAAGGAGTGTGAATAGACGAGAGTACTTTGGGTCTTCTATTTTAAGACTAGATTCAGATTTTCAAAATGTCACAATTATGTCGAATCGTCATTTGTAAACTTATTTATTCTAAGTTGAGCCTTTTGTAGACGTTTGAGACCTATGCGAAACCAATGTGTAATATATACAGATCTCACGTAATTGATGTCCATTTTCTTTACTCCTATTTAGTCATATTTATTAAAAGGCTCGAGTCTTTTTGAGTTGCATTTTAAAAAGATTCGACCCGATAGTTAAACTGCTCTAATAAACGCGCTGAGGCTCGGTAATAAAACGAGATGATATCTCCCGAGTTTCTAGAACAATATAAGGTGATAAGAAGTGCGCTTTACAAAACGAATATCGAGTCACCAAATGAACGAGTCAATCGTCTATCGGGTCAGTCGCCGAAAATATTGTCATGATCATCAGGAAACTGCTTTAGTGAACCGTGGGAAAAATCCGAGATAACGCGACGAACATGATCAATGTTGATTGATTGCAAACCCGCCTACGTAGACTTCCTTTTTTCACACTATCTTGATGTTATATTGAAAATCGTTAGTTTGTTTTCCTAGTAGACAAAGTTGCAACTTTAAAATCGACCTTTATTCGGGTTATCCATTTTTTTCACTTTAACGCTAAATTCTAAATGCATTATCAATCAAATGAAAATTAAATAATAAAAATATCATTTATCGTTTAAAATTGTATGACTTGAAAAGTCAATTAAACCTTATTAATAATTTACTAGCTGGGGTCGTGAAAAGCATTTTACTAATTTAAATAAAACCACGAGTAAATAGCTTTCAAATACAATAATATATCCTATATAAAATATTTCAAACAGTTTGATAACCACAAACCATTTTCGAATAACTATTGAAAACCACATTTGCATGTTTGAGCGGTTTTAAATAGTTTAATCAAAATCTAAATACCGACATTATTTTGAACTAGGTGCCTAAAAAGCTTAAGAATGAAAGATCAGCTACAAGAATTTCAATATACACACATATTTTTTACATTAGATACCTACCTAATTAAACATCTCTTTAAAAATGGAAGTTGAATTTTGTTCACAAGTAATTAATGCAAAGTAATTAACGAAGGTAACATGAGGGACTGGGTTTGCCCAATTCCAACAAAATATTTATGCCTTTGCTCGACGCTCGCGCGGACTTTTCCACGTAAGTCACTACGACGTTAGGCCGTTAGGCTATCCCACTACGTTTAATAATCATTATCATAAGATAATGATACGATAAAGGCAACACTTACTTGTTTCATCTGTTGTTTGTTCAGTTTCCCCAGTGCGGCAAAGGCGGCTACTTCGAAAGCGTCTTTGACGCCTTTACTCGACGCTCGCGCTGACGTTTCGACGTAGGTCGTTGCGCCAAGCTGTCTCGCTACGCCGAGTGCCTGCAAGGGAAGGAAAATATCAGTTTTGAAAGCGTTAATATATAGGTGGGACAAAAACTTAGGAGCGTGTTAATTTGACCATGAGGAAACCAGAAACGACTTTTTAATGTAAAATGTACCTACTGCGCGCTTCATTTAAGTGGCACAAGTTTTTCATAGAACTTCCTCAAAACTTCTAAGTCGCCGTGGTAAGACCTAGGTTTTACGTTTTACCAAATCAATGTCAGTAAAAGCCCGACGTAAACAACACATATTTCTCACTTTGGGCTTCAATCATGGGCATCAATTGGCATCGGTAAAACCTAGGTTTTACCGTATTTCAGGCTTTCACAGCAACATGTATTGTATAAAATGAATTTTAGACATTTTAGACATTTGCTAGCTTTTAAGTTAAGTCTGTTTCTTATAATATGTTCATGTAGGTAAATAAAATAAAACGTATGCACTAGTATTTTTCCTTTTGTAAGATATTTTTCGTCGATAATTTAAAGTCACGTTCACCTGAATAGAAAACTTCTTTTACATTTTAAACTAAAATCGTTTAACAAAAACTACTTGAAATAAGGTTCCCGTTAGTAATCCTAGCCAGAGAAAATTCATTCGCTGTTTAAAAACTCATTGGAAACTTTTAGAAACTACCGACTTATTGGGGTCTAAAGGTAAGTTTTTTAACTAGAGTTATTCAGTGGGAACCGAGGAGCATAGAATTTTTGTTAATTTGAATTTCCTGTATAAGTAATAAGTTTAGTGAATAAGCCGATAGATGTCGTGTTGACAGCAGGCTAACGACATTTTTTTGGGATTTTTGTAAAAAAAGTTGCAGATTAAGTTATTGTACTTAAGCTTAATGTTTCCTCTGAAAGGCTGTCTAAGTGTCTATCCTATAGGTACACTTGTACTAATATGTATTCTGTGCCTATACGCATAAACGAGTAAGTATGTATTGTTTCCGGTTCTATAAAAACTATTAAAATCGTTTGTCAACGTTTCTTTTCGAAACGAATTTAATAAAAATAATAAATCAATTTACGTAAGAATTAATTTTATTACACGCAGAAGAAAAAGAAGACTCGATAAAAATGTTAGACGGGAATTTCAACTTTTAATAAAATCATACGATATTATTATTCTAAACGAAGAGGCGAGGTTTTCAGTTATTCTCCATTACTTTTACATCATTACTGAAGTGCCTAGACTTTCAAAAGGTCAACAACCTCCAGGATTGGTATCATTTAGATGCTAACTGACGCAAATAGATTAGTCCAGTCTCAAGGGAATCCTCGGCAGATCCCGGGGGCCTCAATTAGGATCAAACTCGCTCGGTGTTGGATGTTCTATCACAAAATAAGGAATAAATACAGTTATGTATCTGAGATTTACGAAATAAGAGCCTAACCCCCTTATTCATAAACGTACTCTTAAGTTATCAACCCGATAAAGTTCGTTTGTCCTTTTCTATCACACCAATACGTCGGAAAGGGACAAACGAACTTTATCGGCTTGATAACTTTAGAGTACGTTTATGAATAAGGGGGTAGGAGTTTTTGTAAATAGGTATAACGCTTCATTTCAAATTTTGAAGTTAAGAGTCACGAGGATATTGTTGGTTAGAGGTTCAAGTAAATTCAGTCAAGATGTTGTTACCAAATAATATACCTACGTACCTAAAGCTTGCAATTTCCAAACCTATAGCATATTTAAAATGACTCCTATATCTTTGATTAGGTTTTTTTTAGTTTGAATAGGTAGACGTTTGACCACGATCACACCTGATGGTAACGCCGTGTCTTGCGTGGGCGACGGTCGCGCGACCGTCGCGCGACCGTCGCCGTCGCGTCTCATACTTCCATATCGATAAGGTTTGATTTCGTATGCGTCGCATCGCCGTCGCGCGACCGTCGCCCACGCAAGCCACGGCGTAAGTGATGATGCGGTCTACGGTGGTATTTTAATAACAAAGTAAGGGAAAATAGTTTTATAAATTGAAAAAAATTTCAAAAAACACTTTGGTATTATACCTACGTTTCCGAGGAAATACGACGAAAAACCATTATGAACTATATCGGTATGTTTCCTTCAACCTACTTCAAAAACTCAAAGGTTCTCAATTCGTCGGGATCTTCTTTTATGAACCCAGTGTTTCGCCCGAAAAAAGTTGAACAGTATCATGCGAAAAATATTGATGAATAATGAAATACATAGCTTCGACGAAAAATTACTCTCCAGGATACGTAGCCGAATGGCACAAACGCTCACGAAACGAAACGCTCGTAGATGTCTATCTCTATCGCTCTTGCGTATTGGCGCGACAGAGCCAGACTAACCTTTCGCGGCGTTTCGTTTCCGTTTCGCGTCGCAGAAATGCCATTCGGCTACGGCACCAGTTAGGGATCATCCATAAATTACGTCACACTAAAAATCGTGATTTTTGACCCCTCCCCCCCTCCTTATCACAGCTGGTTACATTTGTTAGACTCCCCCCTCCCTAGTGTGACGTCACATATTTTGCAAATTTACACGTACAAATTATTGAATGAAAACAGCGGGTAGAAATCAATCTTATTTCCATTTATGTACTTAAATTATTCTTCACTCCACCAACGGGTAAAGGCTCTCTTGATACTTCAAACAAAGTTTCATTTTTATCTACAAGTGTGCAAAGAAATTTTAACTTGATGTGGCTGGTAGAATAAACGTTTAAATGATGATTTTGACTCTTAAATGTTAAAAAAATATGAATCAAACTACATTGTTTGATGTTTTGCAGTTAATATTTTCCACGTGTTGGTGTGTGAGTGACAAATTTATTTAACCTACGTGCCTTGAAACCCCCGCAACGCTCAAGATTCCACATTCTGAATCGGTCGACAAAACAATTGGTATCTTATATTTATAACCAGATGCAAAGTCGAGAATAGGTGATATTCTAGGCCATTTACAACATTTTTAGCTATACATGGCTTAGACAAATTTTAGTGTTTTTTTCGACCTAAGTAATCGCTTAAATATTTTTTTTATGTTATTCAATTTTCAAATTGCTGTAGTTTAATTTTCTTTAGACACAGATATGTCTAATTTATTTTATGGTATACGATAGACATTTTACAATACGAAATAAAACCAAAACAACTATCTACAGTAACAAGAGTACGCTTATCAATTTAGTCTGAAATTTTGGCGTTTTCACCGAGAAGTTTAAAAAAAACCCTAAAAACGACGAATCAAATTTTGTCCAAGACATAAGAATGTTCTAAATGGCCTAGACTATCGCCTACTTTTGGCTTTTCATCCGGTTACCGATCATTCTGTATTTGTATATATATATATGTTTATGAGGTTTTCATAAAACCCTTAGATTATGATAGATTTTGAAATGTGACGTCACGAAATTTAGGACCCCTCCCTCCCCCTTGTCACACATTGTCACACTTCGTCGACCCCCTCCCTCCCCCTTAACGTGTGACGTAATTTATGGATGATCCCTTATGAAATACATTCTGGATCAATGAAGTGACCCAAATCACTCATTCCGTTTCCCAGTTTATTGGAATGACCCTCGAATAGTTTTGACTTATTAAAACTGAGGAATGTTCGCGCTTCATCAATTGGGCTCGTTCATGCGTTGCCTTTATATTGACGTTTGAAACTAGGGCAAATCAACAGGCTCTAATACTATGGTAAAATAACGAATATCATGGTAGCCTTATATTAACTAAACTTTTGGACAGTTAGTTTTAGTTTCAGGGTCCAATGCCCGCATTTCAGTTATTACATAAAAAACCGGCCAAGAGCGTGTCGGGCCACGCTCAGTGTAGGGTTCCGTAGTTTTCTGTATTTTTCTCAAAAACTACTGAAACTATCAAGTTCAAAACAATTTTCCTAGAAAGTCTTTATAAAGTCCTTAGTTTTGTGATTTTTTTTTCATATTTTTTAAACATACGGTTCAAAAGTTAGAGGGCGGGGAGGACACTTTTTTTTCCTTTAGGAGCGATTATTTCCGAAAATATTAATATTATCAAAAAACGATTTTAGTAAACCCTTATTCATTTTTAAATACCTATCCAACAATATATTACACGTTGGGATTGGAATGAAAAAAAAAAAAAAACAGTCCCCACTTTACATGTAGGGGGGTACCCTAACAAAACATTTTTTTCCTCTTTTTATTTTACCACTGTGTCGGCGTGATTGATATACATATGGGTACCAAATTTCAGCTCTCTAGTGCTAACCGTTACTTAGATTATCCGCGGACGGACGGACGGACGGACGGACAGACAGACATGGCGAAACTATAAGGGTTCCTAGTTGACTACGGAACCTTAAGAACGGAGTTTTTAAAATTACAATACTTCTGCCTGGCCCCAGTGGCCGCCAAATTACCTAAAAAGAAAGAAAATATAGACGTGTTTCAAAGCGGACCCCATGCTCCTACACCTCATAAGTGCGTTTTCACATTATCCGATCCAATATCGGATGTAGGACCGATATATTTTAGCCGCCATGTAAGATTTTTTCCTTTGAAATTCTTCCGACATCCGATATCGGATCGGATAATGTAAAAACTCACTGACTCGTGGCGGATGCCGGGAGAACGCAAGGAGGATGATGATATTTCCGAAGTACGATTTTATCGCAAGTATATATCTTATTCAGAGTTATATTATACTAGCTTTTGCCCGCGGATTCACTTGCGTTAAATTAGAAAATAGCGGTTTGCTCCATACAAACTTCCACCCCACATTTGAGGGAAGTGGGAAGGTTTGAAAGAGAGAAAAAGTTGCCTTTGTCTCTCTCCATCCCTTTAACTATCTCCACTTACAAAATCAGGTCAATTCGTAGCTCCGTTTTGCCGTGAAAGACGGACAAACAAACAGACACACACACTTTCCCATTTATAATATTAGTAATGAAATGAAATGAAATGAAATATTTATTTCAAGTAGGCATATTACAATGCGCATATGAACGTCAAATAAAGCTACTGATGATTCTATTCTCACAAATCCAGAGTTGGCACATGAAGTTTAACTTCCTTCATTAAATCTTCGTTTATGATGATGAAGTAAAGTTAGGCCACTCGTCTTACCTACGAGAACATGTACTTAATGGGTGATTTATAATAGTCAAGGACCTTATAACACAGGACAGACAAAGTCCATACAAAAAAGCGTACCCCTGAAATGTATGGGCCTTTTAGGATTAAAACTATACCTCATTTGTTTTAGAATTAGAACAGACATATAGGTACTTTCACTTCTTTCCCATTAGTATAGATGTGGGTGCTTACCTCTTCGCTTGTGACAGGGTGGGCTTTAAGCTTGGACAGCATGGTGAGGGTTTCTTTGTCGTGTCGAAGGTCAGCTTTGCAGCCGCAAAGAAGTACAGGAGCGGAACCGCCGTGTGTCCGCACTTCTCTGTACCACTGAGGACCAAAACGTCGGGTTAATCGAATCAGACATAGTACACTATACGATCTACATTCCTCTGTCACCCCTTTTAAATCGGCATGCGCCTGACAGTCATACACCTACATTGGCTCGAGTTCTTGGTACTCAACGAGTGAACTTCAAAATAAAAATAGTATACACATCCCTCTGTAGGTTGTTTATTGCTCGATTGAGTAAGTATAACTTTATGGACATACTCTTAAGAAGTTCCTATAAAGACCTGATGAAACTCCGCCTCATCTATAAAATCTCCGAAACTAAAATCTTTTGAGCGTCAAGACATGAAAAATCGTATCGATGCGCAGTTGCGCCTAACTTCAGTCGAGAACCAGCCATAGAGTAGACTAGACTCCAACGGGAGGCGTTAGTAATGGACAACACTCCTGCCGGCGTAGCCAAATGGCAACCAACAACTCCAGACGCCGACAGGAATGCAGTCTGGCTCTGTCGCATTTATTTGGCTACGTACCCTGAGATTGACAAAATACATGACATAAACAGTAACTATGATATATTATAAATACCTTAGCAGCAGCATTGTGTAGGGATTCAGGCTCAGCCACGTTAAAGCATAGCATGAAGATCTTCGCGTCCTGGTACGCCAGAGGCCTGACGGTGTCATACGAGGTCGTTCCTGAGGACAAATAATATTTCGTTCAAATAAAAGTATACATGATATACCGTTTGGAGGAGGCGTATTCGTAAACAGGGGTTCTTGCAACATAATAAATAACCATAAAAAACAAAATATAAAAAAAATTGTAATGTTTTTATGAAGTGAAACTTCTAATGCGAATTCCAACTGACACAGTCATTGTTACTTTGGGTGGAATGCCGCTCACTCAGCGCGTAACATTCTGTCAGCGCGTAACCGTAACGCCGTGTCTTGCGTGGGCGACGGTCGCGCGACCGTCGCCGTCGCGTCTCATACTTCCATATCGATAAGGTTTGATTTCGTATGCGTCGCATCGCCGTCGCGCGACCATCGCGCGACCGTCGCCCACGCAAACCACGGCGTAACATTCTGTCTCAACGCGACTCACTCATTCCATTCATTCACTTATTCACTCGGTCACCGACGATACCGACAGAACAGAATGCCCAGATTTGTTTTGAATGGTGGAATGTCACTAAGCTCAGGTGAGCAGACACTCCGCTTAAACAATATCCAAGGGGAAGTACCCTCGTCAGGCTAAGCCGCGCTTGCCATTGGATTATGGACAACGATTCTGTATTCAAAATCTGTTATAGTTTTGATTTCATTTTAATGGTACTGCAGGCAAAAGAGCAAACGTGATGCTAAGCAATGACCGTCGCCATTAAACGCCAGAATCGCGAGAGAGGTGTGTTCATAATTATTTTTAAATCGGGACTTCATCGCGTATGACTACATATTAAATAATAATATCCTATGTTTTAGGTAAGGCGTTCTCCCCGTAGTCTCGAATCGAAGAGGTATGTTGTTCGCGCGTTTGGGCTGGAATGGGACTACTCTCTGTTCTTTAAGGATGGTATTGTTATTTTTCATCACATTTTCTGTTTAAAGGTCTCATTGCGTCTACGTGTACTGAAGAATAATGTACTATTTTATTCCCAAGGGAATAATGGATTTAGTTATGAGAAAATGTCAACAAACATTTTGACGGACATGTAAAATGAGTTCAATTGTACATGCTTCTTTGAACATTGCAATAAATTGTGCTCAAAAAGCGTTTGTAATCAAGAACAATGGATTTATATGAAGAATCCGATATAGGTGAAGATATACTACTGGTCGCAGCGGCGCCGCCATTCATTGAAGAGTTTGCCTTATGATTTTTTTCCTCTGTGTTTTCCTCTCAAATGTGATGAAAAATATTGTCTGTATCTGTAACTCTCTCCAGCCTGCGGCTGTCGCAAGTTATAACACTCGTTGACAAAATTCCCCTTACCTCCCTTGTTGCACAATATACTATTAGTACAACGGGAAACAGTTCTTTGTATGGTATAGGAAAACTTAACACTTGAGGGCTGCCAAATATGCAAGGAAAAGAAAAGGAAGAAGAAGATTCACAACGTGTTAAGAGGTTTTTGTGACGTCATTCTGCTTAAGTATAGCCACTGTCTCCCGGCTGTTTCGGAGACCCGATTCATGCTCAGCGACATACTAAAATTGGTAGCGGTTTCCAGATATGAACTAAATTCCCATTAAATAGTTCGAGCACTACTAATGTAATCATACTTTATTGATTGCATTTCATGTATTTCGTATAGTATAAAGTAACTTGTATATATGTAATAACCTAACTTTTAAGCGCTTGGTGTTTACTGTAAGCTTATTTGTAAATAAATAAATTGAAATTGAAATGTCTAACGCTGGTAAGTTCTGCCCGATGACAATACCAAAGTATCAAAATGGCATCAAAACCATATCAAATTTTTAAAATTAGAATCGACCGCATAAATCTAATGTACAATTTGTTATCATTTTTAAGGTTATGCGTGGTTTTGGTAATCCTTTTCGGGTGTAAATCAATTTGGAAGGTTTGAATGGGTCGTACGTTAGCGGGAAATATGAAATGTACCTTTTCCGCGGCAAAGGAATGTATTTTTAGGGTTCCGTAGTCAACTAGGAACCCTTATAGTTTCGCCATGTCTGTCTGTCCGTCCGTCCGTCCGTCCGTCCGCGGATAATCTCAGTAACTGTTAGCACTAGAAAGCTGAAATTTGGTACCAATATGTATATCGATTACGCCAACAAAGTGCAGAAATAAAAAATGGAAAAAAATGTTTTATTAGGGTTCCCCCCGACATGTAGAGTGGGGGCTGATATTTTTTTTCATTCCAACCCCAACGTCTGATATATTGTTGGATAGGTATTTAAAAATGAATAAGGGTTTACTAATATCGTTTTTTTATAATATTGATATTTTCGGAAATAATCGCTCCTAAAGGAAAAAAAAGTGCGTCCCCCCCTTCTAACTTTTGAACCATAAGTTTAAAAAATATGAAAAAAATCACAAAAGTAGAACTTTATAAAGACTTTCTAGGAAAATTGTTTTGAACTTGGTAGGTTCGGTTGTTTTTTGAGAAAAATACGGAAAACTACGGAACCCTACACTGAGCGTGGCCCGACACGCTCTTGGCCGGTTTTTTATATTTATAATACGAATACATACATGTATTACAATTAGGTATTTATAATTATGATTCTACACCCTGTTTTTATTGAATTACGTTAACTTTAAGGGATGGTTCTTTAGACTAAATACACTTAATTTCTCTAAGAAACTGGCGTCTTAACTCTTACGGTTATCGAGTTACTAAAAAAATAAAAATAATTGAATTAACTGAACATGTGTGTGACAGCCTTCACCACTTCCCAATGTTATTTGTTTTGACATGTGCTGTCACTTGACACTAACTTGATTATTATTATTAAGGGTCTCTCACACTAATTAATTCATTTTTTATGTACGAAAAGTCTGATTTTTTTGCGAATTTAACTAAAAGTGATATATACATGGTGGTTCCTGATAACGAATCTAACGACATGTTGAATTTAACGAAAAAAAAAACACGGTGTATAGCACAAACAGAAAAAATGTCAGTATTGTCGTAAATAATTTATTGACCAATTGTAGTTAAATTATTATTATTTTGTAATTGTGACTTATTTTTATTTGTACTTTTGTTTGGACCTTATCTTGTATCTCTGCAATAACTGAATTTATTATTATTTGTATGTTCTTTCCATATCTCGGGACCATGGGGTCCCGGACCTTTGGGAGCCGTACGTGGGGCCGAAGCCAACAGCGCAGAGGCTCTTTCGAATACTCTTTGCGCCATCGCCATCTATTAAATACTATCATACTACACTGATGATGCCTACATTTTTTTTCAAAATGTGTATATCATGATATTAAAATAAAGAAGCATGTCATTAGTTCTTATAAAAAATAAAACACGCAAAAATATTTGGGGAAAACATGATTTTGGCCACTTCCAGGCTGCGAAACAGAACAATCTAGATTAAAGCCTAAAAGGCCCATACATTTCAGGGGTACGCTTTTTTGTATGGGCTTTGTCAGTCCCGTGTTGTAAGGTCCTTAATTATTATTAATATATTCTCGAACGAAGGAAGTTAAACTTTATGTGCCAGCTCTGGTTTTTTTTTTTTTTTTTTTATTATAAATGGGCTTACTCTTGACCACAGACTAGCCAAAGGCAAAGACGAGAGAGAATAGAATGATTAAGTTATAATTTGATGATATTAATCAAAATTACAAACTGAAATAAGAGTAAAAATAATTAAGTCTAATGGTTTTTTAATTTATTTTTCTTTGAATATGTATGTTTCAGTTTCTAGTGTAATTATGTATATTTAATTTCATTTTGTTGATGTATCTTTATGTTTTTTAGATAAATAAAAGTATAATCATAACATTAACAAAAATAAATCTTTTTTTAAATACATGCTTGTCAGTAATCAATTATTGAAAAAAAATGTAAAAAAAATATAAAAAGAACTGCCGAAACCCGGGATTGAACCGGGGACCTTTAGATCTTCAGTCTAACGCTCTCCCAACTGAGCTATTTCGGCGGTGATACGTCGTGCGAAATTACCGGCCAGTAGCGATAACATTTTTTTTTTGTTACTATCAAAGAGACGTAATCATGAAGGTCACGATATGTAGATGGCAAACGGTATTTTGCGATAAAATAATTCATGATAATGTACACGTATTAATTGTTATTTTGTAGTTATAGTTAACATTTCTACTAGACGTAGTAGTTCGCTTTACCATAGTTTATTTATAAATTAAGTAAGTATTCTATTTTTTAACATTTTTAACACATTACTAATGTCGCTGAAAAATATGACCAATTGCACAGTTACATTGTTGAAAATTGTGGCATTAAAATGCATTGCATAAGGGAATACTGTGAATATCTTCTCCATAATTTATACCCCATTTCAACTGACAGCAGTCTTGTCCCACAATACCTTCAAACCTACGCGATTTCGCCACTCACGCGCAATCATTTTCAAAACGACGTAAGTGACTTTCATTTTGTACTAAGATACGTCTTTATGTAAATAAGTGAGTATGGATTATTCACGATTGTCGGAAAGGGTACCTTGTTTTCAGTGATTAGGTAAGGTGCTTACTGTGTAAGCTGCACAACCCATAGTAACAAGACCTTTGAAATAGTGCAGATGTACAGAATGCTTAAGATGCTTTTTACCTATTTAATTTTACGGGGTGAAAATATGAGTCATACATAGACCAACCCCAATTTTGCAAAATAAATTTACTCTAGAATAGAAAATGGAAAGAAAATGTTATGATATGTTCATGATAGCCTGACAAATTGCCCCCAGACCAGCGTTTTTGGGACGAAACTATAATCAAATTTTAATCATGCATTAAATACTAAGCGCCAAGGTTCAAGAAGGCTTGTGTTGCGTACAAAGATAAATATACAAATACTTAAATAGATACATAGAAAACATTCATAACGATACTTAAATTCAGATATACACATCGCTAGTCCACCTTATACTGGTTACTGTGGCGTGTTCTTGAACCTAGCAACAATTGAAGTAGGTGTGAGAAACATTGTAGAGTGGGAGCGAATGAGTCAATCCTCTTAATCAAGTTGTGAAACTGCAGTAAATCATGTATTGTGTACTGAAGGTAATTAAAATGTAGAATTGATGGGTTCATTATTGTGAACAAATCATTGATTAGTTGATTACAGGCTTTATATGTGGTCATCGTCACAGTAGGGATTTTATTTATTATGCAACTCTTTTTATGTGCATCTATTTGTTTTTTTTTTTTTTTTAATAAAACGTGTGCCAAGTGATACAAATGTTTCGTCGAACTAGACACAATTTGTTGTTTACCGAGCGTGTATCTACTGAAAATGAACTGATATCGGATATGTGATAGAATATGTCAAAGGCAGGAGTCAAAGATGGACTTTAAATGTATATATGATATCGGTTCTAAATCCGATATCGGATCGAATAATGTGAAAATGAACTAAAACTATGCCAAAAAACAGAGCAAAAAATACATCTCTACTTATTATTGTCCCGGGTCTGTAAGTTCACATTTTTGACACATTTGTTTTGAAGTATGTAGCGATGTGGCTAAGACGTATCGTTTGCCAAATCTAACGATTAATTACGAATTGGTTGAATCGATTAGGCCTTATATTAGGCCCTATGTACAAGGAGGGGCTTAAACAAATATACGATTTTTATCAACTGCCACAGCACTAGTTTAAAAATAAAAATCAATGATAAATGACATAATAAGTAAATCCTGCGTGATAAATTAATATCGTAAAATACTCACTAACGAAGATCCGCAAAAATGTTACGTGTTAGATTATGTTTAAAGCAAGTTTAAAGTAAGCGAAATATTGTTTTTAAGTATGTACTTGATTTTTTAAAATATGATTAAGTACAGGATTTTATTTAAAATTTCATTAGCTCGCGCGAGTTTACGTTTTGTGGACGCTGTCATGTGTCAAAAATGTGTTCTAATGTGTCTACCAGAGTGGTCAGATTTTGGTGCATTGTTCTATAAAGCTAGGATTGTGTGATTATGTTGTAGAGATTAACGGCCCAGCCACGACATTGGTCTAAGCGCGGCAGCGGCGAGGGGCAGCCATACGTGCGAATGAAAAGTCCCATCGCTGTGTCTCGCTTCAATGTATGGCCGCCGCTCGCCGCTGTCGCGCTTAGACCAATGTCGTGGCTGAGCCGTAAGGCTGCTTTCAAAAAAAACGTCAAAAGAATGTAAAATTGATAGTTTTAGTCGGTGAAATACTACACTTTCCGTTATCCAATAAATTTATTTAATTCAAGTTCCAGTTAGAGAATCTTATTATCTTGATTTTTATAACACTGGATTTTTGAAAACTGACTCACTAAATTAATTATGAATTTTTCTCTAATGCACGTTTAGAAAAACGCACGTATAGAGCTGAATCAGTCGATCTTATTTGTAAAATTCGGACAATTTTGAATATTAAAACGAGTAAATTTATAATTCTTATATCCTGTACCACAATCATTTCAGACTAGATTTTTATTTTAAGTTTTTGAAAAAGAGTAAACTAGCCTAAGGCGAATTCAATTTTTTTTAGAAATCACCTAAAATTAAGTGATAATTTCTTTGAAAATCTACATCTCATCGAAGTAAGTTTTATACTAAATTAATCTGCAACGTTTACTTAAATTGCTGTTATGCCTTAGTGATTATAAATTGCTATTATTGATTTTTGCCAATTTTTTGAAAACGAGCCTTCACCGGTACAATTATTACCACTTTTGGACATTTTCTCATATTTTGTTAGATCAAGTAGAAAAAGTCCTATAATGTGATATATATTTATAAACTACTGGCAAAGCCCTTTAATTTGATACCACACACGGTATGATCAAGCGCTCGGTTGCGATTTCACTATTTTTAACACGAAAGCCCTCTTAATAGCCAACTAGGCACATGTGCAACAAAGTCAAACTAAGTACATAAAACATTGTTCACAACCTTTTTAATTCCCCAACAACCAGGTGACAGGATAAAAAATGCAATACAACAGTAACGGGGAATGGAAAACTCATGCAATCAAACTAATGTACCAATCCAATTCGAAACTGAGTTCGATGGTTGCATTTCGATATTAACTGCAGTGCATTTGCATTGATCATCATTGGTCGTTGCATCTCTGGATGGTTTTTGCAACACGGTTGAGCCGACCAAAGCATTTGAGCTTATGTATCATGTAACAAACAATCAGCATCAAATTTGAGGATCAAATACCTAACTCTTTAGAAGTAACTACACTGAGAGAAAATACAACCAGGTTTCATGTTCGTTCAACAAGTTTTTTGGTTAAAATACGTGCTCTTTGGTTCAAACAACAAGCTACTTGTCATTTGAATCGGCAATATATTTGAATCAACAAGTCGATTTTATAAAAACAACCTGACACATATTGTTTTAAACATACGTTTGGCTGATTCAAACGGATAAACCGCAACAAGTCGAACTTGTTAAATTCACAATGCAAATTTCTCTCAGTGTACCATTCTGTAACCGTTAAACAAAAATAGAGGTGTTTCTAGACAGAAAAAAAAGTTAAAATTTGACATTTTTGATCACGAACAGCCGGCCTTAGCTAAATGACAATCGTTGACACTAGGGGCGTTTTCAAAAAATGAGACCCAAAAGTAGTGAAAGTTGTCTCAATTAACTCGATGAAAATGTAACTCGAAGTTGACTCGATTAACAAAAATAAACTCGATGTCAGTTTTGTGACGACATTAACAATGAAATTTCAATAAAAATATTGCTTTTGTGTTAATTACATAAACTATAAGCAATTGAAAAAGTTGTTTTTAGACAAATTTTATTCTTAATTTAATTTGTCGTCACAAAACTGACATCAAGTTAACTTTTATTAACAACTGTCACTAATTTTGGACTAATTCCAATAAGGCCTAGTTACCCTTCGGGTTGGAAGGTCAGATGGCAGTCGCTTTCGTAAAACTAGTGCCTACGCCAAATCTTGGGATTAGTTGTCAAAGCGGACCCCAGGCTCCAATGAGCCATGGCTAATGCCGGGATAACGCAAGGAGGATGATTACTAATTTTGGGTCCCAATTTTTGAAAATGCCCTTATCTATATTTAGAAAAAATATTCAGGATGAATAAACTCATTGCACAGGTCTAGCTCTAAAACGTTAACTGCATGTCTGCAGTGCATCCAGTATGCACGACTGTAGTTGCAAAGTCAATAATTGAGGACAGTCTGTGTTCTGGTGGAATTGCTAGGCTCGTGAGTCGAGTTTTAGGATAGACCAGATTATTGACCGTGAATACTAAACGTCGATTATTTTAGGATGTGTCCCGAAACTCCCGAAATTATGTAAGTGCTTATCATAGACAAGTTTTTGAAAACGCGGTGTTATGTTGTTTAGAGAACTGAAGCGCTGGTGGCCTAGCGATAAGAGCGTGCGACTTTCGATCCGGAGGTCGCGGGTTCGAACCACGGCTCGTACCAATGAGTTTTTCGGAACTTATGTGCGAAATGTTGTGTTCAGTGGATACATGTAGAACTCAACATCATAGTGTAATAATGGAAATAATTTTTAAGAAAAAAAAACTGTCGCCTTTCGGGTTCTGTTGAAAGCTATTTGCGAATGTTGGATTATATAGAAATGTGTAAGTATTTTTTAAAACTGCTTTTAATGCTTTAATTATTAGATGGCAACACAAATGAATATACGTATAACGTTAAGGTTTGAGGAGTTTTCTCAATTCCTCATGAATCCGATTATATTATAAGAAATCGAAGCTTGACAAACTTTGACTTGAAAACTCAATATGCTTAACAAACATAACTAAATAAATGTCACTGTTCTGAACTTAAATGCATGCTTTTCTTACAAAAATACTAAAGTCACTATGAGTGTGCCGTTCAGGTTTGAGGAGTTTGGTTCTGGCCATCATCAGCAGTTCCACTGCACCAAATGTCACTGTTCTGGACGAAAGTGCATGCTGTGCCTATAAAAATACCAAAGTCACTATAAGCGTGCCGTTCAGATTTGAGGAGTTCGGTTCTGACCATCATCAGAAATTCCACTGCACCAAATGTCACTGTTCTGGACGAAAGTGCATGCTGTTCTTATAAAAATGGCAAAGTCACTATAAGCGTGCCTTTCAGATTTGAGGAGTTTGGTTCTGGCCATCATCAGCAGTTCCACTGCACCAAATGTCACTGTTCTGGACGAAAGTGCATGCTGTTCTTATAAAAATACCAAAGTCACTATAAGCGTGCCGTTCAGATTTGAGGAGTTCGGTTCTGACCATCATCAGCAGTTCCACTGTACCAAATGTCACTGTTCTAGACGTAAGCGCACGCTGTTCTTATAAAAATGGCAAAGTCACTATAAGCGTGCCGTTCAGATTTGATGAGTTTGGTTCTGGCCATCATCAGCAGTTCCGCTGCACCAAATGTCACTGTTCTGGACGAAAGTGCATGCTGTTCTTATAAAAATACCAAAGTCACTATAAGCGTGCCGTTCAGATTTGAGGAGTTCGGTTCTGACCATCATCAGCAATTCCACTGCACCAAATGTCACTGTTCTGGACGAAAGTGCATGCTGTTCTTATAAAAATACCAGTCACTATAAGCGTGCCGTTCAGATTTGAAGAGTTCCGTTCTGGCCATCATCAGCAGTTCCACTGCACCAAATGTCACTGTTCCGTACCTAAATGCATGCTTTTCCTTTAAAAACACAAAAATCACCATATGTATGCCTTTCAGATTCGAGGAGTTCCCTCGATTTCTCCAGGATCCCATCATCAGAACTTGGTTCTGAGAAAAATGGGACCAATCTGTATGCATATACATTCAATCAAAAAAAACATTTTTCAAAATCGGTCCAGTAACGACGGAGATATCTAGGAACAAACATTAAAAAAAAAAAAACATACAGACGACTTGATAACCGTCCTTCTTGAGAGATATGAGGCGACGGTTAAAAAACGGTCAGTTACAATTTGTCACAGAGTCGAGATTTACCCCGCTGTATCTTAAGTTCTTAACAGAAATTAAAAGTCCGCTTAGGTACTCGCGTTCTATGTTCTAGAGCCGAACCAAACTAACTCTGCATTTGCAAAGACAGAGTGGAGAAGCCATCAATATTGTTACTTGTTGGTATGCTATGCCTCACATTGTTATAATGAAATCGGGGTAAGGTTAGCTTAAATTAATCTACCTGTTTAGACAATTTGGGCTGTTGGAATATCACCCAACAGTCCGGGGTTCAATGCTCTAAAGTTTTAAGTGAATTTCGACGTACGCCCCAACTTTGCAGCATGTGAGGTAAACAATACTCGCTGAACGAGCCTGATACTCAAATTACATTGCTATGGGAAATGCAGAATACATGTTCAGGGTTTGAATGTAGCGTTCTATGTCTGAAGGGTCCTTTTGCTTCTAGTCTAATGCAAAGGAAGATTCAAACTTAATATTCAGATTTAAGGGAAATTTCAAATATAGACAGGAATTCGTCGTTAATTGCCCCCCAGTACATTTACGTGTTTATCATCTGACAGCTAATATTATTGAAGCTGTAGCTTACTAAATTATGCGGCGTAGGGATGTGACGACCCCATCGTCCATTGGTTTAACCAGTGCAATCAGTCAACGCAGGGCAGCTTGTGGCGAGCTGTTGGGGAACAGCGACCCCACGTACCCGAGTGCTCCTGGGGAGTTCTGTTACCCGTAAGGCGGGTGGGTGGGACAGTACTCTCTACCTCTGGCTTGCCTTGGCTGGCCGTCCAGAGTGGAGTCGTTAGGGCTACATGCCCCAGGGGTGGAAGTGAAAATTTGCATAAGACGCGAGTTGGTACAGTGGCTTAACAGCCACTGAGCAGAAAGTTATTATAAATGGGATTACTCTTGGCCACAGACGAGCTAAAGGCAAAGACGTGGGCTACGATGGAGCGAGCTCGTCCAGAAGATGCCTGTTCACCCTTGATTTTTAAGGTTGCCGGGTTATATGAGCTCGGAAATATAGCCGCCGGCAAGGAACTCTGAAGGAAGGAAGGAGGAGTAAATCTAGAAGTTGTTATTTAACAACCAACGTTTTGTATCAATCATCATCATCAGCCTATCGCAGTCCACTGCTGGACATAGGTCTCCCCAATTTCACGCCACCGTTTCCGATCTTCGGCTGCTCGCATCCAGCTGCTGCCAGCCATCCTGCGCAAATCGTCGCTCCACCTTGCCCGAGGCCGTCCTATTTTACACTACGCTTGCCGAGACGCGGTCTCCACTCAAGAACTCGTTTATCCCAACGGATGTCGGTTCTACGGCTAATATGGCCAGCCCACTGCCACTTCAGCTTGCTAATACGGTGGGCTATGTCGATCACTTTGGTTCTCTGTATCAATCTTCTTGGTTCTTGGTTGGTTCTTTGTATCAATCACATAAATTCAATAGCGCTTAGACACTACCTCACAAAGCCTACATCATAATAGCGACCAATATAACTCAGAACCATCATCACATGAAGCTGCTACGAATACGGTCAAATTACAAAAGGTGTTGAACACAATGTTTCAGGGATTGAATAGGAGGCGTTGGACCTAAACCGCAACGTGCATTTAACAGTTGCGGACATTTCAACATAGCTTGCTTTGGATCATCATCATCATTTTCATTGGCCTTAACGTCTATTGCAGATTGTTGATGGTGTAACATTCGAGAGGCACCTTTTTTGGTGACTTAATAGACCGATGCGAGACCGACATAGTCTACCGCAGGATTGACAAGAGAAGTTTTCGGACATCGGCGAACGCCTTGGCGTCGCTTCCGTCTCTTAGCAGCAAGTGAAGCAAACCGTGTCTCATCAAAAATTCTGCGACCCTCCACAACGCTTTGGATAGCTTTACTATCAATGTTCCCATCACGAAAAAATGGTGTTCCAGACCTTTGGGAGGTGTGCTAAGACAAAGCCAACAATTTAAATGAAATATAAGGGGTACACCGAGCGCTTGCTGCCCTTGCGCGTGGCAAATGCAGAGCTATTACTACTAGGGTGAAAGGACTATTTGAGAGTTGATGGAATTCAAATTAAGCTGGGATTAGATAAGGAATGAAAGTGATGTAAGTACTAAATACTGGTATATGGTATACAAATTTCGATGCCTGTCCATAAAACTTTATGCCTCCTTCATTTTCTTTGAAGATACTTACCTACATCTAACATTCTAGATGGAACTCAATAGGCATGATCAAGATTTCTACTTCCAGCTGTTTATCTTTAGCAATAATGTGTTTAACCCTGATATATCTTTAGTCGGGGCAAGGCTTGCTTATTTCTCTACGTTCAGGGTTAAAAGTTACAAAATTGCATTGATGTACCCATTCCTCTGTCCCCAAGGGTTTGCACTCGGCCTGTAAACACACAAACTGTCGGGTCAGTGATTTAGCCACCAATATCCCTGATGTGACGCTGTGTTCGTCACGTCGGTTGGACGGTGTAAATTCGGGTATTTGTGCAAATGTTCTCATGTTCTGTCGACATGAAGTTAAGACTATGAAATTTACCTAGAAAAGTTCTTTTTTAATTCGTTACAGTCATAAACCACAAAACGGGTGGGTCAGTGATGTGTGACACGCTTTAATCGTGACGTCACGTGTAGGTTGTACAGATGTAGTGCGAAAAGATTTGCCTTCGTATTGTTACGGAAACGTACGAACGTGTCATGCTATTTCAGTCAGTCTCAGTACAAGATGTACTGACATTGATTGAACTGAACTAGCATGACAAATACGAACGCTACGGGGAAAAAAAACGAAAGAAACCCTTTTCGCACTACCTTCATCTGTAGATACATTGTAACTACTTACAAAGTACAATACTCGGTCAACATGAAGTTACGGCCTTACAGCTATAAAGCTGACCTTGTCGTTTTATTTTAGAACATATAGCAAACCATGTACCTAAGGCACTGGTCCCACCGCGCGCTAGTGAACTATGAGCTATCGGCTATAAAAACGAACAAAAGATAATCACTCGTAACTCATAAAAGAGACACCGCGATGTTTATAGTTACTCGCCTATTAGTGAGATATCAATATCGCCGTGTCTTTTTTTATTTTATTTGCTCGGGAGTGCTTATCTTTTGTTCGTTTTTATACTTTTTATAGCCGGTAGCTCATAGCTTACTAGCCCACGGTGGTACCAGTGCCTTATACGTCTTATTATTATATCAATATCAGTCGACAGTCATTACTTATTTATTTTTTATTTATTTATTTAGGTAATTACAAACATAAATCTCTAATTAATTTACATAGTATCGTTAAACCAATAAGGTTTGTCTCGATACCTATTCCATTCCGCGGTAGATGTTATACAATACAACAATCATATAATTAGACAAGCAGACAAAAAGCAACGATACAAGTTTAGTGTGCACTGTATCAAAAATTCTAGGGCTTTTAAGGGGCCCTCAGATGTAGGTACGCCTAACAGTCACCGGCATATGTGATGATTTTTGTATCTTGTCATATTAAAGTCTTGTTTGAAATGTCATACAAAATTGTCAAACGATTAAAAGCGACAACGTACAGAAATCATCACTTCTTTATACTGGTCACTGTACTTACTGTACCGATTCACCGCATGGGATGGCATCAGCCTCTTAGCTGCAAACTTGCAAAAAGTAAGTGCCGAATAACTTAAGGTTGACATCGTACGGCGATGTGACATAAACGCATTCGCAAACGCAATCATAAATAGTAAAACGCTTGAAAAAACGCTTATCCAATCCATACTCTAATCATAAATGGGAAAGTGTGTGTGTTGTTTGCCCATCTTTCACGGCCCAACGGAGCGATGAATTGACATTATTTTTAAGTGGAGATACCTAGTTGAAGGGATGGAGAGTTACATAGGCTGCTTTTTGTCTCTTTCTAATGCGTGCGAAGCCACGGGCAAAAGCTATAAGTAATATGTATATGCCAACCTCAAAAATAGACGAAACCCCACCTTAATCTTGACTTGGACATAACAACACATTGTATCCGATAACATAATATTTCAGATGGGACCGCAACAAAATCAAAGCAATTGCGGACGAAAGCAACGAGGGAAAATTGAATCGGGTGCGTTATTCGACTTATCAGGACGGACGTTTCGTGCTGATTGTCCGTTTTTTTTTATTGGTTGAAAAAAAAAAGGTAATTACGTTCGCCAAATTTACGTGTAACGGTGAAATGAAGCTTAAACGAAGAAATTAAGCTTTTACGGGGATACGAAGATGACGTGGATAAAAAGCACAGCAAGTTTCAAACTAAAATATCGACTAGAACTTCTTAACCAGCAGAAGCAACAATAATAATATTAAAATAATCCCTTTCTTCATATAATTATCATAATTTTGGAGAGAAAAAGCGGTACACGGTACTATTTGCAGTTTGTTTTTATTACACTTCATGGACAATATGACAGATCGCCTGATGGTAAGTGATCATGGACACACCCGAAACCTAAGAAATGAACGCGAATAAGGAGGGAACGCACCTCCAGCGTTGTCGGTATTTAAAGTGGGTGTGCACAGGAACAGGCCTACGCTCTTTTCTTGAAGGTTTGAAGTTTTGAACTGTTTCACTCCACTGATTTAAATATGCTGCAACTTTAACAGTTAACGCGAGTCGAATACGGCCCCGGGTCACATTGCAACTCGGAACTTTGCCGCCCGACCACGAAATGTAGTTATCGATGTCTCTTGCGGGACACATTTAATGTGAGTTTCAATTTACAATCAAGTTTTGTTTCTGTTTGACCTGATATTACAATACTTCTTCTTCTTCCTCCTACGTTATGTGGGTCAGTACAACATGTCTTCCTCTTCCATTCTCCCCTATCTCTCGTCATCTCAACACTCACATCTTTCTTTCTCATGTCCTCTTTCACACAATCCATCCATCGTTGTTTGGGTTTACCCCTCCCTCTCCATCCATCAACATTCATCTCCAACATTCTTTTGCCTATATGACACTCATCCTTCCTCATTACATAACCGTACCACGCCAACCTGCCACTCCTCATCTTTTCCGTTATAGGCGCAACTTTCAACTTCCCCTAATATTCTCACTGATATTACAATACAATACAAATTCACTGTATTGCACAACTTCAGAAATGTATATAGGAACACACACATTAGTCACATTACAATAAATTTTATTACAGTGGTAAACAAGCAAAGCAACAACATTAATTGATCATTGCTTTTAGAATGTGGAATGTATAAATATGAAAACGAAATATGATTTCCAGACTTTGAATCATGTTCATCGCTTTTTAGTTTTTACCTGGAATAAAATCTGACGCGAACACAATATCTTTTCAGAGGTTTTTTTTTATTATTATAAATGGGCTTACTCTTGGCCACAGACTAGCCAAAGGCTGAAGTGAGCTCGTTCAGAAGATAAGATGCCTGTTCACTCTTGATTTGAAGGTAGCCGGGTTATATTATATATTATGAGCTCGGAAATATAGCCGCCGGCAAGGAATAGGTAAACGACCACGACGGAGGACGTTTAGAATAAAGGTGTGTACGAGTTTCCAGCCAATCATAAAAAATATGCATTAAACATTTTGAATTGCAAGTATTGCAACCATCTGCAGTAAGGTCTCTTCCCTGTGATTGCACCAAGGTTAGAATGCACCGTTAAGGTCCGTTCACATTAGGACGGGGCGCCCGTCGACGGGACGTGACGACGTCCTTTTTGTATGGAAAGAACTACGTCATCACGGACGCTTCGATTTAGCCCGCGCCGGCAACGTGCCGAAGGTGTGACGGACAGCCCGTCACGTTTTCTTGCTAGACGGCCACGGTTAGCCCGGACTCGGGCGGGTGAGTGAACGGACGGCGCCTACGATCACCCCGGTCACTCGATTCTTCTCTTCGCAATAAGCATGTCGGAATATACAGGGGGACAGATGTACAGGTTGAAAATAAAGACTGTTCAAACTTTGCATAGTGACTTTTCAGCTGATAATGAACAACTTTTATTATGGGACCAAAGCTGAAATCGCAAAAAAATGGCTGTTTCATTCCGACTGTCATGATGCCGCTCATTTTATGAAACAGCCATATTTTTTTCGCGATTTCAGCATTGGTCCCATAATAAAAGCTGTCCATTATGACCTAAAAAGTCACTACTTATGCAAAGTTTGAACGGTCCTTTTGATTTCACCCTGTATTTTCTTCAATGAGGTTATTCCCCAAGGAACTGAATAAAACGTCTAGACGGTCCATGAAGGATGAAACGCTGCAAAACTGAAGGTTTTTCAAATTCCATCGCTCGTTTTCCTTCACGAGTGTAATGTGTGGTATTTGTCAGCTCGGAGCCGATATTGGAAAATGGGTTGGATATTATGATACTATCTATGCTTTTTATGATGCAGTGCCTATTTTAGATAGCAAATATTAAAACATAGTATTTTTGATGGTTGGTGCAAATTAATGTTTTTTTTTCAATAACTGTGTTATAAATCTCGATATTTTAATTAAAGTTCGGATTCATAGGTAGAAAATAATAGATGTAAAGAAAGCACAAGATTTTAGAATATACGTAGTCAATTATTACCGTAAGTATCCAAAATCAATCGACTAACCACTAAAAGAAATTGACTTATGATGAATATTTTTAGAATGCGATTAGGCACAACTACCAAACATATTTTTATTATACACGGTGTAACATGAGGGAACCGAATAATTTCAACAGCGTATTCCTCAACACATTAGAAGAGTAAATTTTCATATAAACTTTTCAGGATTTCGCCTACTTTCAGATTAAAAAAAATAACAATTACTTATTATTTCTCAAAACAAAACGCTATTTCGATGGCGATGATGCCGTTATCGGACATAATCTATCCTTGTTGATAGATGAAAAAAAAAAGTATTTTTTTAGAAAAAACTGTCAATTTTTATTTTAAGTGCCAATTTTACTTACAATAACATTTACTTTTTATGTGAAAATACATCCAAAAAAACTAAAAAATTACAGAACAAATTTTTTTTTGGCGAAATTTGCTTGACTTCATCTAACATTTTATCTTTTTTTGCCCTCGGAAATGCGTAGTTAAAATCTTTCGGTTCCCTCACGTTCCACCGTGTATAAACAGTCGGTACCTCATAATTTTCAAAACTACTTCCCAATGCGATCACAGAATAAATCGAACTAATAAACTATGCCAGCGTTAGTTTACGACTGTATTCTAATTCACATTCATCTATACAAAGTAACCTTCCAAATATAAGTATACAGGACCTTACGCTATTGTCTTAGAAACGTGTAGACATATTTTTGGAATGTTAGTTTGTGAACTGAACTGTATATTTACGAGGGCAACAGTGTGCGTAGCCGAATGCACAAACGCTCACGAAACGCTCACGATAACATCTCTTTCGTAGCTATCTATCTCTATCGCTCTTGCGTATTGGCGCGACAGAGCCAGACTACATTTCTACGGCGTTTCGTTGTCGTTTGGCGACGCAGAAATGCCATTCGTCAACGTGGGCTGTACGTAAAGCTCTCACGTAGGGTTTCACACATTGTATTCGTCATAAATAATAGTGAATAAATTCTGGTCCGCCATATTCTCGGTGTGTGTGCGAAAAATTCGTAGTTCATGTGGCTCGCTACGTACACGACTAGTGCTGCCCTCATTTTCTCGGCTTTTCCATATTAAATTGTACAATGTCCAATTGTCCAATTAGTCCCAAGTGTCCCAACAGTCGCCTTTAGCTCAGTATAATAAAGAGTACTATCGTACAGTATGGCCATTCCCGCTGAAAGTGCCGCCCACCCTCTCTCGGCTACCTCACAGTTACCGCCTGTCCGAAACGCGAGCAGTCGACCTGTCATATCTCACTCATACAAGCATGGCACGCGTTTACCTACACTAGCTTAGACTGTGTGCGTAGGAACGCGCCTCTTTCATATAAAGTCGCCGTCAATAGAATTTGTGAGCAATGTTAACAAACCTTGTAGTCAAAATGTCTTTTTCCATTCTAACTCATCAGATACTGGCTAAATACATGTCTTATTTAATCAATTCATATCACATTATGATCCTCAACCTTTAAAATTATAAAATTGTGCCAGAATATTGATATTATATATAACTCAGTTCAACCATACTTGTCCAATCATGTAAACAAACACTGCTGGAAAACATTATCTCACTTTTCTCTGGAATTGCACATTAACCATCACTAAAAATGTTATTATATACTTAAATAAACTCACAAAGTATTGAAATCAATCAAAAAACCACTGAAAAATATCATTTGTAAAACGATTTTCATCAATAATAGTAATTACGAACGGATGACATCAAAAACTCCTGACATTAAGAAGTCTAGATTGTCTATGAGTCGTAATGTTGGGATGAAAACTTATCGTTATGAACGATCGATATTAACGTTTGAGTTTGTATAGCTTGGAAAAAAATGAGTTGATATTAATTACAATAATTTATCAGATTTATTAACCGACTTCTTTACGTTTTATTTCCTACCTCTTTACAATAAATATTTTACTATCAGCATATTTTTGTTGTATTTATGTTAATGTTAGGTACTAAGTATAAAATGAAAACTGTACTAGCCTTTTCCATAGGATTGTTGCAAATGCGACGAAACCTAATTAAATTTTGGTTTTTACATAGATATTGTGTGACGTAAAATTGAAAATCTGATGACGTTAGGCAGCGTTTATTTACAAATTATCGTTAATACATCATTTCATCGACATTTCCAATCACTAGTAATTGTCTTTGATTATATTTGACGTTTCGTTTGTTTACATGATAGGACAAGTAAAGATGAACCGACGTTAGAATGGTTTGTTTACATTGTTGACAATTTCTATTACCGATTTTACTCGTATTTGGTCGACATTTGTGATGGTGAAGTATGAAGTATGTTAGGTACGAGTATGTAGTATTATGTACCTACTTGAAGCAGGTACAGACCTATCCGAGGCGTACGTTATCTTTCCAGAGCACGCAACGCAATCCCGTAGGCGTGACAAATGGTGCGATTTGCATCCCGATGGACAATTAGTGTCAACTTTAAGAGAATCTGTGACTCAAGTATTCGTGTTAGTTAAGTTCTGAAATGGCATTTTAAGGATGTGCGTGCTGGCTCAGTTGGTAGTGACCCTGCCTGCTAAGCCGCGGTCCTGGGTTTGAGTCCCGGTAAGGGCATTCATTTGTGTGATGAGCACAGATGTTTGTTCCTGAGTCATGGATGTTTTCTATGTAAGTATATTATATACGTATGTATTTATCTATATAAGTATGTCGCTTAGCACCCATAGTACAAGCTTTGCTTAGTTTGGGGTTAAGTTGATCTGTGTAAGGTGTCTCCAATATTTATTTATTTATTTAGTTTATTTGTTATTTCCAAAAACTTTTGGAATTAGACATACCTAAGGCTTTCCCCAAACCTCGATAGGTAGGTCGATGACGCGGAATCAGCTTTAGCTAACCAAAAATTGCTGGTTAGTATGACTCTGTCTTCACTTTCCATCAGGTGTGACTAGGGTCAATCGCTGATCAGTCTACAATAAAATAAAATAAATACGCTTACGCGTCGTCGTCACTGAACGCATCCGTACGCATGTTCGTATTAACGAGGGATTTAAGAGGCGAAAGCCGATCCCGCGTCGATACATTTGGGGGACCCTAAGCTGTCTCAAAATTAACAAGCTGGTAGAAACCAAATTCTTAGGTGGGCCATTTTTTTCAAAGTTGTCCACCCCAGTTTTTTTGTAACATGGGTATTTTTTACGCGATTATTAATCAGAATCGCCAGGTCTTTCAATCCTGATAGGAGAAAAAAATGTCCCACGATTTTTTCGAACCTTCCATTCCGTTACCGCCATACAAAATGTATGAAAAAATGGTAACGGAATGGGGAAAAAACCTTGGGACACTTTTTTCTCTTATTAGAATTGAAAGAGCTCGCGATTCTGAGTGGAAACCATATAAAAATTTCCAAATCCAAAAAAAGTGGGGTGGACAACTTTGAAAAAATTGGCCCAGGTACTCTCCACTCCACCACAGCTATAAATTATCTCGAGATATTCTCAAGCCACTGAGTCGTTGTACCATTTGCTTAGTCTAATTACCAATTATCTGCTTGGACAATCGTAATGGCTTGTCCAGTTAATCTACTAATTCAGGATATCCGCTCATTGGCTTTTATGGCTATCGCTTCTGGATTGACGATGCTGATGATTGATAAAATAGTACATTACATCAGAGGCCGGGAAAATGAGGATTTCCGGCCAAGTGGGTATATGGGCAGTTTTCTCTTAGTTGACGTTAAGTTAATCACTGCAATTACGATCTTATACATAATTCAAATAAAGCTGATTACTAAAAACAATAAGGGAATTTATGATTGTTATTCCTAACCATTGTACACCTTGAATCAATTATTAACTTGTTAGGCATAACTATGTAACATGGGTTGATTCAATCCTTAGTTGAACTAACTAAGGTAATTTAGTTAGCATAATTACTTTTAATGGAATTATTGAACAAGATCTTAATCGGCTCAGTTACGTTGCAAAAGTAAGAGCAATCAAAATTACCTTATTTGATGTGTCTAAGATCTTATCAGGCTCGTAAGGAATCAAGATGCTTGACAACGACTATCAAAATATTGATAGGAGCGACTAAATTTTTCTAGAGTCAATATGGACACCATAAAAAGGCAGCAGTGGACGCTAAGAGCTCAAACTAATCTGGCCAATCTTGATAAGTTATCACAGTATTTGCAAATAGCTTTATATACAATCGAACCTACACAACGATGGAATTAAATTCCTACCCGTTACGTCGTAAACGGCAAATGAGATTCCCTTCAGGGCACGTAGCCAAATGCACAAACGCTTACGATAATATCGTTATCGTAGCTATCTCTATCGCTCTTCCTTTATGGCGCGACAGAGTCAGACTGCGTTTCGATCGGCGTCTAGCGTCAACACAGACCAACCCCTATAGACATCCATTACAAGACGACTCGCGGTCACCAGCCTTACTTGTATTTGCACTGATATAAGCGCGGGCGCTCGCCGTGCCCGATCAGTAGTGACCAAGTAACCGACCCGAAAGCAGCGCGTGTTTTTCGCAATAAAAAAATTGAAAAAGGGTATTTTGATGCCTTAAAGATGTCCACCTGTAGTGTGAAATGGTGTGGAAAGGTAACAAGAAGCTCAAATTTAAAAACAGACGGCATTACATTCCACAAATAAGTCATATTTATAATTTATTCAGAACCGGCATAGGTCAACTTACACTGGCTAATTACGCGACAGTAGAGGGACAGTCATACTTCTGTCCCTTTTCATCTGGCGCGACTGCCCGCCGTCCTTGAAACGACCAATCGCAGTGCGCTAAACACATTCCCCTCCCGCTCCTCGCGCCCCAAGCACTGGTGATTTGTACCGCGCACAAAATTTACAATATTGGTACTCTATAGGAGGTTCTCTGTGAGCGTCAACGATTATCATTCGACTAGGCCAACATTAGGTACATAGGTACGCTTAGGATAATATCGTTTTGGTTAGCTATCTCTATCGCTCTTCTGTATTGGCGCGACAGAGCCAGACCATACGCCGCGCTACAACTATATGCCGGCGGCCACGAGTTCGCGGCCCATTCAGTACAGTGGTGACGACCTTCGCGCGGCGGCATTTTGTGAACATCAAAGGAGTGAGCCTTCTGTACTCGTACTATTATATATTCTCGTCAACGATAGTCGTTCGGCTAAGCCGGCTGCAACCCGTTTTTGTTAAGAGCGCTTTCAAAAAATCTGCTTGCTCGCATTTCGACGCCGGCGGCGCTGGCGTGCGCCTGTGTGCAGACGCACACTATAACCAGAAGCATAACGATTGTAGCCTGCGGTACAGACATAGCGTGCGATCCTCTTCGAACCAACCTTACGTGCGGCTAGAGCGAAAGGGATAGCATTCATGGTCGGTACCGCCACGCCGTCAGTAGCGTTGCGGGCTAACCATTATTGATACTTGCGTAAAAACACCACCATATATTATATTACATATTTGCATACATGATTTCGTGCATAAATACTTGTTCTTTTAGTTTAATTATTAAACTTATCACAGTTTTTTTATTAAAACGTGTGTAGCCTTGGAAGAAATAAATTTAAAATCTTTTATAATATAACAAATTGTGTATATAATATTGTCTTCTGTCACCGCGATAGTTACTCATGAAATAAATTTATGGAATCAGATTATATCGCGTATAATGAATATAATCCGTTTTCTTAGTAGGTTCTTTTCGGTGAAGGAAAACATCGTGAGGAAACCGGACTAATTCCAATAAGGTCTAGTTTACCCTTTGGGTTGAAAGGTCAGATGGCAGTCGCTTTCGTAAAAACTAGTGCCTACGCCAAATCTTGGGATTAGTTGTCAAAGTGGACCGAAGGCTCCCATGAGCCGTGGAAAATGCCGGGATAACGCAAGGAAGATGATGATGTTTTCTAGGTACATATATATAATAGAACTAAGATCGGTTTTCTTTAATTTGAAGTAGTTTTTTTTTATTTAAAATGTGTTTTTAGGGTTTCGTAGTCAACTAGGAACCCTTATAGTTTCGCCATGTCTGTCTGTCTGTCCCTCCGTCCGTCCGTCCGTCCGCGGATAATCTCAGTGACCGTTAGAACTAGAGAGCTGAAATTTGGTACCAATATGTATATCAGTCACGCCGACAAAGTGCAAAAATAAAAAGTGGAAAAAATGTTTTATTAGGGTACCCCCCCAACATGTAAAGTAGGGAGTGATTTTTTTTTCATTTCAACCCTAACGTATGATTTATTGTTGGATAGGTATTTAAAAATGAATTACTGAAATCGTTTTTTGATAATATTAATATTTTCGGGAATAATCGCTCCTAAAGGAAAAAAAGTGTGTCCCCCCCCTCTAACTTTTTAACCATATATTTAAAAAATATTTAAAAATCACAAAAGTAGAACTTTATAAACTTTCTAGGAAAACTGTTTTGAACTTGATAGGTTCTGTAGTTTTTGAAAAATATGGAAAACTACGGAAGAGCCGAGCGGCTATTTACCAACGCGGCTTTAAAAACCGGCCGAGAGCGTGTCGGGCCACGCTCAGTGTAGGCACTGAGCGTGGCCCGACACGCTCTCGGCCGGTTTTTAAATATTATGTTGTTTTAATTGCATGGAGCACAGGAAGGTCCACATCTATGTATTAGTTTTTTGTAAGGAAATACAACTCTACGCTACACCTACCTGCTTTAGTTGACTGTTGACACACTGAGACAGTGGATGCGCCAGAGTATAAAAGAGTGATTACCATCTCTTGTCAAAGATCTTGTTGAGACGAACCAAACGAGCCCAAACACGGAATGGCTTCAAGACCTAGTTGATGAATTCTCTTGACTACCTTCCAGCTTCATCATCAGATCCTGGGTACCATCTCTTGTCAAAGATCTTGTTGAGACGAACCAAACGAGCGCAAACACGAAATGGTTTCAAGACCTGGTTGATGAGAACTCATGACTACCTTCCGGCTTCATCATCAGATCCTGGGTACCATCACCTCTTGTCAAAGATCTTGTTGAGGCGAATCAAACGAGCCCAAACACGAAATGGTTTCAAGACCTGGTTGATGAGAACTCATGACTACCATCTGACTTCATCATCAGATCCTGAGTACCATCTATTGTCAAAGATTTTGTTGAGACGAGTCAGTAACCTAAAATGATATTCAATAATAAATAATACTTACTAAAAATATTAGTCAAGTTAATTAGTTAGTTACCAAAGTCGTCAACCCAAGGATCAAAGTTTTCGGTCGCAGTATACATGCAACAGTACAGCCAAACACACACACAAGTGCGGTTTTGGACACGGCGGGTGCCGCACACAATGACAAAATAACTTCGCGATCGTCGAGCCGCGTGCGGAGCGGACTAACATACGTCCTGCCTCTACAAGCTCTGCCGCGGTACTGACATCGCAAGCGCGCGTAACCGGTAATAAGGAGGCATTTTTAAAAAATCGTCAAAAATATTAAATTGCAATTAATAGAGAACTTTTGCATTAAATCTGTTTGAGTAAGCATTGCAGATTATTTTTATATTAAAACTACTTCAAAAACACGTAAGTTTTCGAAGAAATTGACACTTATTCTGAGGTGATTTCTGAAACAAATTGGATTCATCATATCCTCATTTACTCTATTCTAAAGCCTTATAACAAAGAAGTAGTCTCAGAAGATTGTAGTACAGGATATACATAATACAAATTTACCACTTGAAGCATTCAAAACTATCCAAATTTTACAAATTAGACGGACTAAGTCAGCACTTTTCGCGGGTTTTCCTAAACATGCACCAGAAAAAAAATCATAATTAATTAAGTGAGTTAGTTTTTAAAAATCCAGTCTCACAACATGTAAGTTAAGAAGATGTCCTAATCGAATCCTGAACTTAAGTCTTTTAGATAACGGAAAGTGTAGCATTTTGCCGACTAAAACTATCAATTTTACATTATTACGACGTTTTCGTTGAATGCCCTCTTAATAATTGATGAGTAGGGTTTAGAGCCTTGAACGCCCGATACTTTAGGTTTATGAGGGTGATTATCAGTTAAGTGACAATAGGTTATAAATAAGGCTACGGGGGTAGCTGGGGATTAGCCAGACATAAAGATAGGTAAAGCTAAATCACTCACCTGCCGTGTCCCAAATAGTTACAGAAGTTGATTCTGAAATCAGCCAGTACACGTGTACCCGTATTTCTCGAAACCCGTAGGATTATTACATTGAGCGCGTATATCATTTTTGTTAATACTTATCCACTTTTAACGCGACATAGCTGACACTTACGTAAACTCACTCGTTTTTTAATAATAACTCATAAATCTAGTTCGAACTGAAATAATCGGTAAAAGACGGCACAAAACACAAAGGTACCAACATAAACATAAAATATCTGGGCAACCGAGCTTCGCTCGGTTCTATTTTATTATATCACGTCTTTCGATAAAAAAAAACTTAATTTCTGGCCGGGATTCGAAACCCTGACACCTGCGATCTGTCTGCAAACATTAGACCGACCTCGTACGACTGAGCTACGCGGGCCGCCGCGCGGGCGGCGAAATTAACGACCATATTTTTCGTTTACTAACGCGAAATAAAAACTCATGAAAACTCGAAAATTCGCGTTTTCCGGGACCTAAGGCTACGCTAGATCGATTTTTCACCCCCGAAAACCCGCACATAACAAATTTCAGCGAAATCGTTAGAGCGGTTTCCGAGATCGTCGGTATATATATAAATAAATATACAAGAATTGCTCGTTTAAAGGTATAAGATAAAGCTCAGTCACTCACCTGACGTGTCCCAAACAGAGAAGTTGACTCTGAAATCAGCCACTGTACACGTGTACCCGTATTTCTCGAAACCCGTCGGACTGTATGCCTGCAACAAACGGAATGTCTGATTAAGGCACATGACGAGACACAGACAGACGAGATATTACACAGGCTGATCTAATTATGAGGTAATGGAATGGGAAAAAGGAAAGGATTTTTTTTATTACTCACTCTTAAGGCGTGTTTAGTGTCTCATGTGGGTCGATTGATAAGATAATTATTTATATTATTATTTTAACTATTTTTTTGATGTTTCAGCTAGGATGCACTAGCTGTGAACAGGGAAGAATCAATGGCAACGTATTTGACCCCGTTCAACCATTAAACATGTGTATTTAAGTACAAAATGACAGTTCAATATTTATTTTACTGTAGTAAGAAAGTCCTACATTATTAAATAAATTTAATTCTCACAAGACGATTCAACATTCAGAGGACAGCAGCGAGAAATGGAAAATGTTACTGTCAATACTCTTGATAAATTAAATTCAATGACCGATTGAACATAAGTATCAGTGGCGGCTGGTGAAAATTTCTGCTAGGCAACACCAAAGCAAAAAAAAACCTACCTTCAACATTAGGTACTTTAATACTAATCAATTTTAGGCAATTCGGAGGGAATCGGCTTGTATGGACCAGCCGCTGCTGATAAGTATTAGACTTAGTTTATAAATGTAAGCTAAATGTGCCTACTACCTACGACGTAACCTACGACCTACTATTGTAATAAGTACATACCATAATCATCATCATCAGTACATACCATAATGACGACCGGTCTGGCGCAGTCGGTAGTGACCCTGCCTGCTACGCCGCGGTCCCGGGTTCGAATCCCGGTAAGGGCATTTATTTGTGTGATGAGCACACATATTTGTTCCTGAGTCATGGATGTTTTCTATGTATATAAGTATTTATACAGGGTGTAAACCTAATACGGGCGAACCTCTTAACGGTGGTGAGTATAGGACATAAAAAATGGAATTAGATAACTTTTACTTAAAATTGAAATATTTTTTTATCCATACAAAATAATTCGGCCCGCAACGTAATGCAAACACACTCGCGTTAACCGCTCGTTGACAGTTGTCATTGATTGTCATCGCAACCACGTTTACAGTACATTGCTGCTGGGAAATTTTTCAAAAATTCATTAAGGGGTGAAAATTAAAAGTAACTCAAAAACACCTCTTAATTAATGATAACAATATTGAATCATATGCCTGGTTTCATTTATCGCCCTTATTAGGTTTACGCGCTGTATATTATATATATATCGTTGCTGAGTACCCACAACACAAGCCTTCTTGAGCTTACCGTGGGCCTCAGTCAATCTGTGTAAGAATGTCCTATAATATTTATTTATTTATTTATTATTTATTCATCATCATCATATCAGCCGAAAGACATCCACTGCTGGACATAGGCCTCCCCCAAAGATTGCAACAATGATCTGCCCTGCACCACCCGCATCCAGCATATCATAATGAGACAAATCAATGATTTGGTATCCATACTAATATTATAAATGGGAAAGTGTGTGTGTCTGTTTGTTTGTCCGTCTTTCACTTCAAAGCGGAGTGACAAATTGACGTGATTTTTTAAGTGGAGATAGTTGAAGGGATGGAGAGTGACATAGGCTACTTTTTGTCTCTTTCTAACGCGAGCGAAGCCGCGAGTAAAAACTAGTTTGTAATATTTGAATCATCTCGCTACCACAATTTTGCCGCAGTCATCACCAGCCACCTTTAAAAGGCCAGTTACGGCAGGGGCGGCTCACTCCGCGATTCTATCGCCGCGCTACAAGTACATGCCGGCGGCCGCGAGTTCGCGGCCTAATCAGGGGTGGCGCGCGTTCTCACGGAACGCACGTTCGCACTTTCTATGGTTACTTTTACGTCGCGAGTTTTTTTAAGGTTAGTGTCCGCGTGTGTAATGGCTAATAATGTTTAGTTAAATGAATATCATGAATAATATATATACCATGGACATTTTTACACAGATCTACTATTGATTAAGTCCCCCGGAGAGGTTGTCTTGTGATGTTGGAATTTGAACAAAAATAATATAAATACTATATATTTTACCTAGAAAGCACCCAAGACCTGAGTATTATAGTATAACATTTTATCCGAGTATTATTTCGTTTTAATCCTTAGGCAACCCTATCGCCGGACGCCGCGCACATGCGGCTCGTTTCTTTGTAAGAATGTTGTAGGCATTTATAAAGGCGGCAAGTCGTGAACATCAAAGCAGTGGGCCTTCTGTACTTGTACTATTATATATTCTGTGGTTACGGGAATAAATATTTTACTGTTTTTCTATTGTGATAAAAATCCTTCGTTTAAAGACTGTACATTTTACTTTTAGACTTTACGCCGACACACGTTTGCAATCTATTTCCGCTTACATTTAATTTAAGTATAAAGTTTGTCAAACTATCTGTATAGTCAGCAAACCACAGTGCTTGCCGGGACCACTAATTGTCACACAGCGTTTAAATTATCCGCGAACACCTCATTATGGTTCTGGATTAACACCCGCCGGGGATACAACCTACTTTGCCGAATATGATGTTACATGGAGCGGTGACTAACGATACCATTTTGATATTAAGATACCTACTATCAAGAGTCCAAACCTATTTTTTATTCAAATAGGCTTGCAATAAGCACTTTTAAATCGAAGCTTATGGTCCAAGAGCTGGCAGGATTTTGGAGTAGGTCCTTGAGGCAACCTGGAAAGGTGCTCAGATGCTTCTCTGATCATAGCCAACATCAGGTCTGCAAGTCTGGCAGCTGGGGAGCGGGGCTTTATCGAGCTATGAATTTTTAAAGATTTAATTTTTTGAGGCCCAAAAAAGGTGTTTGAGGCAACCTGGAATTATTAAAAAGTGAAAATAGAGTTCCTCAGAAGTCGCATAGTATTTATGCCAGATCATTTGGCCGGGTCCTTCACCGTGCCAGAACGGTACAAAGTGGTAAAAAAAAAAATTCCAAAAAAGGTTCTTGAGGCAGTCTGTCATTTTTACCAGTGAAAGATGAGGGTCTAAATAGCCATGGAAAAATAATGCCATGACATGAGGTGGGGTCCGTACCCTGCCATTCGATCTTGAAAGTCAATTTTTTAGTTTTTCGTAAATAACTCGTAAACGGTGGCCCACAGAAAAAAAATATGTTAAACAGAAAATATCTACATAAAATTTCCTACAAGAAAGGTTATGTACGTTTTTTCGATATGATCAATATATAAATGGATAATTTAGTAAGAAAGTTTTTTTTAACCGATTACATGCTCCGTTTTTCGTCAATATCTCGTAAACGGTGGCCCATAGCAAAAAAATAAGTTAAACAGAAAATATCTACATAAAATTTCCTATAAGAAAGGTTATATAAGTTTTTTCGCTAGGATCAATTTTTTTGTTGGAAAGTATTTTTAAATAGATATTTGGGCCGTTTTTTGTTGATAACTCAAAAACGGTGACTCACAGCCAAAAATAATGTTAGACAGAATTAATCTACATAATATTTCCTACAAGAAAGTCTCAATAAGATTTTTCGCTAGGATCGATATTTTAGTTGGAAAGTATTTTAAAATAGATTTGTTAATAACTCGAAATCGGTGGCTCACAGCCAAAACCAATGTTACACAGAATTAATCTACATAATATTTCCCACAAGAAAGGTTCTAAAACATTTTTCGCTAGAATAAATATTTTAGTTGGAAAGTATTTTTAAATAGATTACATGGGCCGTTTTTTGTTAATAACTCAAAATCGGTGGCTCACAGTCAAAATTAATGTTACACAGAATTAATCTTCATAATATTTCCTACAAGAAAGGTTCTATATGATTTTTCGCTAGGATCAATATTTTAGTTGGAAAATATTTTTAAATAGATGTCATGGGCCGTTTTTTGTAAATACCTCGTAAACGGTGGCCCACAGCTAAATAAAATGTTCACGAGAATAAAATCTACATAAAATTTCCTGTAAGCAAGGTTCTATACGTTTTTTTGCTAGGATCAATATTTTAGTTGGAAATTTTTTTGAAATAGATTACATGGGCCGCTTTTTGTTAATAACATCAAAAACGGTGCCCCATTACCGGAAATAATATTAAACAGAAATAATCTATATAATATTTGCTACAAGAAACGTTATGTAAGATTTTTCGTTAGGATCAATATTTTAGTAGGACAGTATTTTAAATAGATTACACGAGCCGTTTTTTGCAAATAACTCGAAACGGTGGTCCACAGCTAAATCAATCTTCAACGGGAATAACAAACATAAAATTTGCTACAGTAAAAGTTTTCTACGTTTTTTCGCTAGGATCAATAATATTTAAATAGATTTATTTATTTATTTACACAAAGAAAATTACACAGTATGACAGTGTACAAAACTAAAGCACCGTGAATTTTAAATAAACATTACAACAAGTAACACAAAATTAAATATTAAATAAACAGCAAAATCAAAACATAACATAACTAATAAATAACAGATGAAGGCCTAGCATCCAATCACACACAAAACCTCATGCATTCGTCACGTATAAACGCCCATCTGCTCGCAAGAATATCAACATTAGGTGCCACGTCTAAAAACTCATTCACTATTTGCAGTGCACAAACTAGCGGTGACTTGCGGCAAAACACGGTTCGAGCGACCGCACCGCCAGTAGGGGGTGCCTACATCCACGAAAAGCATATTTCGTCACAGGGGGAACAAATAGACTTACCAGCTGGGATACTAAAACCGGGCAATCTGACTCCCCCTTCAAAATACCACATGCAACAGACGACATTACGCCTAACTTCTAACGAGAAGAAACCCAACGTCCCCAAAAGTAATTTTGTTAGGTAGAAGAATCGGTAATACCCGTACATTTTTTTATAAAAGAAACGCAAAAATGTTTTTTGGACCTTTTCGAGCAGCAGGAAGTAGGGCGCTTCATGGGGATTCCAAACGGCTGAGGCTGTCTCAAGTCTCAAGCTTACTTCTCACGAGGGCAGTATAAAGAAGCTTTATGTCCCTGGGATCGTCAAATTCTTTGGCGTTGCGGACAACAAACCCAAGCCTGCGGTAACAGTCTGCAGCAAGCATTGTCATGTGCTCATGAAAGTTAAGGTGGGAATCTAAAACAACCCCCAAGTCCCGTATCGATGTGACACGGGCGATGGGTTTCCACCCCAGGAGATACTGCCTACACAGGGGACTACGCGCTTTACAAAAAGTAATAACCGCACAGTTGTCAACATTGAACTGAAGTTTCAGAAGTTTGTTTCAATTCATAAACCCGATCAATATCACTTTGTAAAGATTGTAAGTCAGAATCTTCCTGGACCCTGTAAATTAGTTTCAGGTCGTCAGCATAGAGTAGGCATTGCGCATGCTTAGGCACCAAGGCCAGATCATTGACCATAACACCAAAGCATCCGTGCTGCACATATTGCCGTCTATCACGTAGATAACTAGCAAAAAGGCAAAGCAGTTCAGGCGAGAAACCAATGCTGCATAATTTGCTTAAGAGTACGTCGTTATCTACGCGATCAAAGGCTTTTTTGAAATCAAAGTACAGCACGTCCACCTGCATCCCTCTATCTAAGTAGCGTGAAACGGAATCAACCAAGGTTAAGAGGCCTTATTCCTAAAGAAGAGCGTTTTTTGCAAAATGTAACATTTTTCATTCAAAACTATAAAGAAACTATACTTAAGTGATTATTAAAAAACTGATAATGTTCCTAAAAGAACATATCTTAAGCTAGTTAATCATAAGATAATATTTTAAAATATGTCTTTTTATACTTAAAACAAATCAGTTTCTTCGTTTTTAAATTTCGTAGTGGGATAACTCGTTTAGAATCGTGATTGTGCTGTTAAATATGTTATTTGGGGTAATAAATGATCACAATCCTATTTGTTATATCCAGCACGGGAAGCATAAAAAAAATTCAGATTTTCAAATTTCGTTCCGATTGATTAAGTTTTAGAGGACGAAATAGTCGAGAGTGGCACCTCGATTGTTTTCTATAAACGTAGTTAATAAATAACAAGAGTATATTTAACAAATATTCCCTATTTGAAAGGGGGACATTTCCATTTTAGCATTTTCGCTCCTGTTGTCTCTTAACGAACTACGTAAACTAAAATTCACAATCCTGCGGACTAAATTGACAAACGACTGACAGATGAAATGTTACCAGGAACAGTGAAATAAAAATTGTGAAGGGTATATGTCGATAACAATATATCGACAAGTTGTAAAGTACAAATAACAGACTAGTTCAAATCAAAAATACGTATGTTACTTTAAAATAAAAGGTCAAACATTTTGGTTTGTTCGGTTTTCGAGGTAGTGGATGGATAAAATGCGTTTTTACCCACTAGTTCTATAGCATAAAAAGGTATCCGAACCAGTAGGTAAAAAAAAAAAATGTTGTCCGACGATAACAGAACTAGTCTTTATTATAAAATATTATTCATTCCCAGTCTCCGTTATTTCGTCATCTTCATCATCATCATCATCATCAGTTGCATTTATAATAAAACGATCCGAGACATTGTCCACTAAATCAATTAAATGGTCGAGTTGTAACATTTTGTCCTCGGTTTTTATTATGTGATTTACACAATCTTTCCATCTTTCGGCTGTAACACAATAATTGTAATAATTCATTTGTAAAGATTCAATAAACTATCATAATAAATATATAAATTTCATTTACATTATTGCTGGTTTGAAATTAACATTTTATATCTAATTAGGGGTCTACAGACCTTTTGATATGTCGAAATCACAGAAAAAGTTGGTATATTGATTAAAAGATCAAGTTGCCAATTTGATTGTACCGTCTGGGTGCACCTTAAATTTACGGTGTAATTAGTACATTACATCAGAGGCCGGGAAAATGAGGATTTCCGGCCAAGTGGGTATATACGGCCGAGCGAGCGTGCGAGCGAGGCCGGATAGGGATACGAGGCCGGGAATCCGTTTTCACGCCGAAGCATGTATAGTGCTCTTCTCAAACATACAATGAAATAAAAAAAAATGCTCTAAAGGGCAATATTTTATAAAAAAAAGTTACTTTGCAGGCCTAGGCCTAAAAAATAATATGAAATCCCTTTACAGTCCTCTCGAGTTGTTGCGCCCAAAAAGCGATACTTCCCAGCCCATTTTAAGGAACGTAAAGACAATATTTCATTGCATGTTTGAGAAAAATAATTTTAATATCGATAAGAACGACATCGACACTAGCCAAACTGTGGCAACATTTAAATAAATAATAAAAAATAAATAAATATTGGGGACATCTTACACAGATCAACTTAGCCCCAAACTAAGCAAAGCTTGTACTATGGGTGCTGAGCGACGATATACGTACTTGAATACATAAATACATACTTATATACATAGAAAACATCCATGACTCTGGAACAAATGAGGAGTGTCTTTTCAAAAGGGTTTATTTCCACTTTGTACTTTTTTTGGGAAATCGAGAAAAACATAATTCAATGGTATTGATTTTGAAATTAATATTTAATTTGCAAAATTGTAATATTGTAAGTTGACGTTAATGCTATGATTACACCAAACGTAACATGTGTACCTAAATAAATATGTAATTACCATATGTTTTTGAGAATTAAGCACTTTTGATGCGAACTTTTGGGAATTAAGCCCTTTTGTTGTGGCCTTGTAGCGTAAATGTTATTATTTTAAAAAAGTTTTATTTTATTTTTGGATTTTGTATTAAGTTAGTTGATATCAATGTTGTTGTACTACATACATTGGTTTAACCACATAAATAATCATTACACATTTTTCAAAATGTGTTCTAAACTTTGATGTTACCCTTTTTTTAAAGATCGAGGCGAGACTTTTTGAGCTTTAATATCAAAACAACACGTAATTTTCTATACTAAAAAGAACTGCATTCATAGTTAAAAAAAAGAAAATATGGAAATAAGCCCTTTTGAAAAGACACTCCTCAAATATCTGTGCTCATCACACAAATAAATGCCCTTACCGGGATTCGAACCCGGGACCGCGGCTTAGCAGGCAGGGTCACTACCAACTGAGCCATACCGGCCGTCAAACGTTTGTTCACACTTACTTGTCAATTTGGTCCGTAGGATTATGGATTTTAGTTTAAAGAAGAAATTTTTGTATTCAAATATGAAGATCTTTTGTTTGGATTCTATTCTGAATTTAAAGATATTGGATAAATTTCTTTGTAACATTAGGAGTTTACCTTTATTTGTCAATACACAGAGATAGGTAATATAAAAGTTTTGTATGTGTAAATTAAGAGGAAACGTAGTGGGATACATATCATTGTTGCATATTAAACGAGTCGATGATAATGTAAGGTTTGATGGCTACTAGAAATGTCACGAAGCAAGGGTAATTCATTAATGCAAATGAAAATTTGCTTCATTTTGTAAGACTAACATGGACACATCTCTTTGTAGTTGACTGTACATTGCAGACCTTACGCGAGCATTTCTTTTTTTTTGACACCAAAAAAATTTTGATTGTTTTAGGAAATTTTAGGTCAATTGTACTCAGAAACACGAGTACTTTCAATCTCACTGGGAGACAAAAAGTGTCCCAGAATTTCCATACATTTTTGTTACTTTCTTTTGTTACCCCATACAACATGTACGGAAAATGGTAACAAAATAAGAAAAAATTGTATGGGACAATTTTTTTAACTACTAGGATTGAAAAAGCTAGTAATTCTGAGTAGAAATAGCATTTTTTTTTTCAAAAATATCACACTTCATAAAAGTGGCAAAAAAAAGAAATGCTCACGCCGTGGCTTGCGGGGGCGACGGTCGCGCGATGGTCGCGCGACGGCGATGCGACGCATACGAAATCAAACCTTATCGATATGGAAGTAGACAATGCGATGAGACGCGACGGTCGCCCCTCGCAAAACGGTTTACATAGACTGTGGCGCCCCTATTAATTTCTACTCTTTTTTGCCAGACTATTAATGCGGTAAATGTCACCGGTTAAAACTTTGCCTCAAAAAGATTTCAAAAAAAGTTTAAGCGCGGAAATTTAAAAAAATATACCTATGTTTGCTCGGATTTATCAAATACCTATACTTTTCAAATTTCAAAATGAGTTCAGACAAAAGTGATGTGGATGTGGATTTAAACTGAAGTAACCTATTAACTGCAGTAACCTTTCTTATAGGAAATTTTGTGTAAATTTTTCCTCGTGGACATTTTATTTAGCTGTGGTCCACCGATTACGAGGTATTTACAAAAAAGGCCCATGAAATCTATTTAAAAATACTTTCTAACTAAAATATTGCTCCTAGCGAAAAATCTTATAGAACCATTCTTGTAGGAAATATTATGTAAATTACTTCTGTATCACATTACTTTTGGCTGTGAGCCACCGTTTTTGAGTTATCAACAAAAAGCGGCCCATGTAATCTATTTAAAAATACTTTCCAACTAAAATATTGATTCTAGCGAAAAAACGTATAGAACCTTTCTTGTAGGAAATCTTATGTAGATTTTTTCTCCTGAACATTTTATTTAGCTGTGGGCCACCGTTTACGAGGTATTTACAAAAAACGGCCCATGAAATCTATTTAAAAATACTTTCCAACTAAAATATTGATCCTAGCGAAAAATATTATAGAACCTTTCTTGTAGGAAATATTAAGAAGATTAATTCTGTGAAACATTAATTTGGCTGTGAGCCACCGATTTCAAGTTATAAACAAAAAACGGCCTATGAAATCTATTCAAAAATACTTTCCAACTAAAATATTGATTCTAGCGAAAAATATTATAGAACTTTTTTTGTAGGAAATATTATGTAGATTAATTCTGTATAACATTATTTCTGGCTGTGAGCCACCGATTTCGAATTATTAACAAAAAACTGCCCATGAAATCTATTTAAAAATACTTTCCAACTAAAATATTGATCCTAGCGAAAAATCTTATAGAACCTTTTTTGTAGGAAATATTATGTAGATTAATTCTGTCTAACATTATTTTTGGCTGTGAGCCACCGTTTTTGAGTTATCAACAAAAAACGGCCCAAATATCTATTTAAAAATACTTTCCAACTAAAAAATTGATCCTAGCGAAAAAACTTATATAACCTTTCTTATAGGAAATTTTATGTAGATATTTTCTGTTTAACATATTTTTTTGCTGTGGGCCACCGTTTACGAGGTATTGACGAAAAACGGAGCATGTAATCGATTAAAAAAAACTTTCTTACTAAATTATCCATTTATATATTGATCCTATCGAAAAAACATACATAACCTTTCTTGTAGGAAATTTTATGTAGATATTTTCTGTTTAACATAATTTTTTGCTGTGGGCCACCGTTTACGAGTTATTTACGAAAAACTAAAAAATTGACTTTCAAGATCGAATGGCAGGGTACGGACCCCACCTCATGTCATGGCATTATTTTTCCATGGCTATTTAGACCCTCATCTTTCACTGGTAAAAATGACAGACTGCCTCAAGAACCTTTTTTGGAATTTTTTTTTTTACCACTTTGTACCGTTCTGGCACGGTGAAGGACCCGGCCAAATGTTCTGGCATAAATACTATGCGACTTCTGAGGAACTCTATTTTCACTTTTTAATAATTCCAGGTTGCCTCAAACACCTTTTTTGGGCCTCAAAAAATTAAATCTTTAAAAATTCATAGCTCGATAAAGCCCCGCTCCCCAGCTGCCAGACTTGCAGACCTGATGTTAGCTATGATCAGAGAAGCATCTGAGCACCTTTCCAGGTTGCCTCAAGGACCTACTCCAAAATCCTGCCAGCTCTCCGTCTATTAAAAACATGGACAAACATAAATAATAGCTATTTGTTTTACAAGGACGCAAAGTTGTTGTTTAACCGCACGTGCCAATATTGATACCCCAGCAAGTGAAGGATTCCAAAATTGTGTGAAAAAGTGGAATCTTGAGCGTTGCGAGAGTTTGAAGGCACTTAGGTTAAACAAATTTTGCCACCGAGTGAAACACAAAATTTTTCACCACACCAACACGAACAAAATACTGACTATAAAACATCAATCTAGGTAAATCAAATCCATCAATTTATTCAATATTTATGATTCTAAATCATCATTTATAGGTAAATTCTACCAGTTAGCTTAAGACAATCAAGTTAAAATTTGTATGAAATTACTTTGCACTTTTGTAGATAAAATGCAATTTTGCTATCCGTTTTCGAATAACAAAATTGATCTTTACCAGTTGGTGTGGTGAAAAATATGATTTGAAACTAGTTAATTCGCAGTCACGACAGAGCAAAAACACCGCAGTTGTTCCTATTAAGCACTATAGTGCTGTTATAATTAAAGCCTAACAGTAGATGCGCTCATAAAATGATTAATACGTAACCGTAAAAATTAGCCATTCCTATTCTGTAGTTTCATAACTCACTTTGTTCACACTAAACTTAATGCATTTCATCAAGTATAATAACCGTCTCATAAACTGCTATTAAAATACCTGACTATTTAATGACACGAATATTCCGGTAACTTCCCTCTATTATAACTCCCGCTAAAACTAGATTTAGGTTACTTAGAGCTAAGGCGATTATGCCTAGATTAAGTGGCTCCACTATAAATTATCTCACAGGGTGTGGTATATTCACCGTTAGTATCATCTCATTAGTGCTGGAGTTAGATTCAGATTTAAAACTTGTTATTAGTTTGATCTAGTTTTGATCATCATCATAGACCACGTCATCTATTGCAGATGATTGTTGCAGCGTCTAGTAGATCATGTGTTGTGGAGAGGTTGATAGCAACGTCTTCAGTGGCTAAAGAGGCCTATACCAGGCCCCGTAGCCGAATGGCATTTCTCCGACGCGAAACGAAAACGAAACGCCGCGAAAGGTAGTCTGGCTCGTCGCGCCAATACGCAAGAGCGATAGAGATAGATATCTACTAGCGTTTCGTTTCGTGAGAGTTTCGTAAGCGTTTGTGCCATTCGGCTATGCACCCAGAGCGGCATCTTCTTCCACAGCGATCGCAGACATGATCAGAGTTCAGGGGAGAGGGTCTGGCAGCACGTAGTTTTTTCTGCCTGAGGCTTTTTAACTAATCCTAGTCATGTTTGTCTAATACCCCCGCTTTAAGATCACGGTGCCACTTTGGTCTCATCTCGGCCTTAGATTCCCAATTCTTAATTTTGATAGGACCTTGAAAATTGAATGAGTTTCTAGTATGAAGACAATAGTGGAGGGATATGATTCCAACATTATAAAGTTCATACATGAAGCATCCGGTTGCAAATAGTTAAGGGAAGTGATTATAGATCTGTTAAATGCTTATGAAAACCTATGAACTGTTGAAAACACCAAGATCGATAAAGCCCTGATTGCGAAGCTTTCTATCATTCAAAGTAATAGTTAATATTCGAAAACATGGCATTTGAATAAGCTGTAGATACAGTCAGTATCATCAACATCGTGAGGAAACCCGACTAATAAATAAATAAAACAAATAAATAAATCAATTTTAATTCAAGCAAAAGACCTCATTCCAATAAGACCTAGTTACCCTTCGGGTTGGAAGATCAGATGGCAGTCGCTTTCGTGGAACTAGTGCCTAAGTTAAATCTTGGGATTAGTTGTCAAAGCGGACCCCAGGCTCTCGTGAGCTATGGCAAATGCCAGGTTAAGACAAGGACAGACCGACAGTCAGTATCATCACAAGTAATGGATCATGCATCAAAGACATAAGTGTTTGAGAGTACCTAAACATTTCATTTGATGTTTAAAGTAGTACGTGTATAATAATTACGTAATTATAATTAAGTATACACTATTGTCTCGATAAATTGCTTTTCGCTGTAGGTAGTTTATTATTTACAAAATGGAACACAAGATAATGTCCACGTTTAACTACTATTAAACGAGGTGTAAAATACCGGTCGCGCTGAATTTGTGCCCGCCGGGACTTGAAATGCAGATGGGTTCGCAGTTGACAGGCTGCTGAGGTGATAATAATTTATGTTGCGAGACTTGCCAGTGTATAATAGTTTACTTTTAGGATAGAAATCATGAGAAAATGTGAGAATATTCTATTTGTAAGTAAAGAAACATTCAGTTTAGTGAGAAAGTTAAAAATATTTTTTGTTTACTTGTTGCCGAAATTTTTACATGTGAAAGAACACCCATTAAAATAATTTAATAAAATGTAGGATGTATGTACTTACCTAAGTGCGTTTCCACATTATCCGATCCGATATCGGATGTCGGACCGATATCCCATACATTACAGGCGCCATCTTGGATTTTTTCTATTGAAATCCTTCCGACATCCGATATCGGATCGGATAATGTGAAAACGGACTAAGTATGAATTTTAAGAAAAACTTACTACACCCATATTTATGATTTAGGTAGGTACTCTTCGTGCAAAGCCGGGCGGCTCGCTAGTCAACGATATTATGTTGCTGGAATCTCTTTCTATTTACTTATATATTTTAGGATTATCAAAATATAATTACGTGGCGCTTCATTTTTCAAGTCTCATATTACTTAAGACGCTACGGTAGCGAAAATGCTAAAATGGAAAGGACCTTTCAATTTGGGAATTTCAGTTATTAAATATACTAGTGTTATTAACTAGATTTATCGAAAAAAAATGTCCATTAAGAACAACTCAGTTAAAAGATATTGCGAAAAAATCTTTAAAATCGAGGTTCCGCTCTCTACTGTTTCCTCCTTCAGAACTTATTGAAACGGAACGAAATTTGAGAATCTGAATAACAATGAAATAGTCTGTGTCGGACCGTTTAGATTTTTTGGCTAATTGTTATCGATCTTGAGTATCACGCCTTTTTTTGAGCCATATTGAAAAAGGCCGCTTTTAGAAATTTTTGATTGGCTCTAGCGTCTTTTAAAATAAAAATAGAAAAAAAAGGTCCGTGCAGATAAAAATAATAATAATCTGTGTTGAAAAAATCATTGCTCTATCTTCAAAAACCAGGGAGGAAATAGTCGAGAGCGTTTGTATGGAGAATTGACCTGTATCGTATCGTCTTAATTATATAATATTAACCTAACGATAATAATACTCAATAATCTCGTGAAAGCCGAGAAGGACAAGTCCAGGAAGTACCTAGACTTGGCTCACGAGATAACCGCCATGTGGGATGTTGAATCAACGATCATTGTTCCGATAGTCGTTTCAGCGAACGGTCTCATAGCGAAGAGTCTCGACCAACATCTTAAGAGACTCTCGCTAGGTGGCTGGATCAAGGGCCAGATGCAGAAGGCGGTGATCTTGGACACAGCACGGATAGTTCGACAGTTCCTCTCTCTGCAGCCCTAACCACCGGCAGCTTGGGCCCTGCCCCGCTGCTGGCGGCACCCTAGGTTAGGTTTTTTATAATGTGTTTATATGTGTTTTATATTGTTTTGTATGTGTTTTTGTATTTTACTTTTATATTCATATTATAAACAGCCTAGCCTAAGAAAGAAAATAAATAAAGAGGAATAATACTCAAATGAACCATCCAAATAATTAGTAGCTTCAGGCAAAACAATGCAAAACATAAATTCCAAGATAATTGTGCGAAGTTCTGGCTTGTTATAATTCCTTTCCAAGAACAAAACTACTTTAATATAACCTCTAGATATATAACAATTATGAGACATTATAGAACCTGATCTTATTGGATGGTATGAAATGAGAGATGGATACTATAAATGCACTTATATGAAAGTTCAGTATGGAATTCGTTGTATTTCTACATGTAATGTTTTGCTAAAACTTGTTTAGTTTTGGTTAGTTTCCAGCTGTTTGCCATTTCTTTGTGATTTAGTAGATATTATGGGTTATTGTTGTGGGCTGTCGGCCAAAATGACAATTTCATTATAAGCATTATGTTATCACAGATATAAATATTTAGTTATTTGTTTTAAAAGGGGGCAAAGTTGTTGTTTAACCGCACGTGCCAGTAGTATTGATACCCGAGCAAGCGAAAGATTCCAATATTGAAGCGCGAGCATAGCGAGTGGTTCAAAAAGTGGAATCTTGAGCGTTGCGAGGGTTTCAAGGCACGAAAGTTAAAACCATGCCACCGCGTGAAACACAAAATTTTTTACCACACCAACACGAACAAAATACTGACTATAAAACATAATATATCAAAGTAAATCAAATTATCAATCTATTCAATATTTATGATCTCAGAGGAAAAAAATCCCTTTTTTTTTAATCTGTGTTTATGATTCAAAATCATCATTTATAGGTAAATTCTACCAGCCTGCTTAAGACAACAAGTTAAAATTTGTATGAAATAACTTTGCACTCTTGTGGATAAAACGCAATTTTGCTATCTGTTTTCGAATAGCAAAGTAAGCCGCTACCAGTTGGTGTGGTGAAACCATTATTTTCACACCGTCGTCGTCCTCCTTGCGTTATCCCGGCATTTGCCACAGCTCATGGGAGCCTGGGGTCCGCTTTGACAACTAAACATAAAATCGCGCCGTATGTATATTGCCTCCGCGCCATAGGTATAATTTTTGCAAATTGCAAACGGCAAATTTGAAAAATTTAGGGGCAAAAGTTTATCATCCCATAAAAACATTTTGATTTAGGCATACTCGTACTATTTTGCCAACTGATTTCAATAACAAATCAGTTATTTACTTTTCCTAATCGAATCAATCAAATCGTTATAAACATTTTCTTAAACATATGCAAATCTAGCTCAAATTACCTCCCCTTCAATCCAGATTGCAAAAATCCTATCAGTATTCATTCCACGTAAACTCCTTAATAGCCACTTTGCTGAGATTCTGATCGTTTGCCTTAAGGGTAGCTAGTAGCTATATGTTAGTGCAATGCACTGTGACAAGTAAAAGTGGGGGTAAACGAACTGAAGGTTATTGAACTTAAAACTGAGTCATTAATAAAAATCTTGGGTGTAAAATGTTACTACAGTCTGTTCGGAAATACATTCCACGACTCTTCGCTTTCCGAAGTCCGAACAGACTTATGATATGCACGTAAATTTCAGCGCGCCCATTGCCGACCGGCATGAACAAAACGTATAGAATTGAATGGGCCTGTTTTGGATTATAGCATGTCGTGTACGTAGGTACTGTCCGTGGCCTTAGGGTCATAGCTTGTACTGTACCTACCTAGCTACATGCTAGTACAATACAATGTGAAAGTAGGGAACTTGGGGTAAATTAACAGTGTTATTGAATTGATTAAATATACATATTTTGTGTATGGGTAATTTCTCAACCAGCGATCAGTCTTGTGTTTTATTAAGGATCAATTTACAGAGTTCGCGGAAAACTAAGGGTCTTAACCTACCTACATGGTGCTAGTGCAAAGCACTGTGACAAGTAGGTGTGGGGGTAAATGTGCTGAGGTCATTTTAGGTACTTACCTACATAACTAAGTAGGTCATTTTAAAACAGCAATAGGTACGCCTTGTGTCACAATTAGGTAAAAGCAGGAAAAACGCACTGAGGCTAATAAGATAAGATAAGATAAAATTTATTGGTAACATACAGGTACAGGTATTTGCCGTGTGGTTGCCGGCTCAAGAATAGCCCACTCCGTGCTTTCCGTGGATGTCGTAAAAGGCGACTAAAGGAATAAAATAAAATGACAGCCACCTATGTCAACTAGGAATTCCCTAAGGAGGGTTAACGTCAGGCAGGCGGCCGGTTGTAAAAACTAAATGCCAAATCCCTTTGCAGCATGATTATCGGACATTTAAAAATTATTCCGTATTTAAAGAATGGCAAATTGCTAAAAATGGACAGGAAACCGAAGAGGAACTAAAAAAGGCCACGTATACCGAATGCAAGAAGATGGCAAGACGTGCAGTTGCTATAGCCAGATCAACAGCACAGGACAAATTGTATGACTCTCTAGATGGTCCTAAAGGCGAAAAGCAGTTGTATCGTCTTGCCAAAGCGAGAGAAAGAATTTCCCGGGATATATCACATATAAAGTGCGTGAAAGATGATGCAGGAAAGGTGCTGACGAATGACGAAGTCATAAAAGAACGTTGGAAAGGCTACTTTGAAAGGTTAATGAATGAGGAAAATGAGTGGAGTAGACATGTGCTGGATCACAAACCGATAAATATGGGTACAGTGAGAGAGATATGTATGGATGAGGTAAGAATGGCTGTGAGAAGTATGAAAAATGGAAAATCGGTAGGTCCAGATGATATACCTGGAGAAGTATGGAAGTTGTTGAGTGAGGATGGATGTAAGTGGCTGACTTTGTTCTTCAATAAGTTGTTGCATGAAGAAACTATCCCCGATGAATGGTGCGACAGTTTACTGGTGCCCATTTTCAAAAACAAAGGGGATGTACAAGACTGCAACAACTATAGAGGAATAAAGCTAATGTCACATACAATGAAAATATGGGAAAAGGTGATAGAGAGACGCCTGAGAGAAGAGAGTGAAATAGCACAAAACCAATTCGGGTTTATGCCGGGAAGAGGTACAGCAGACGCCATTTTTGCACTTCGCCAATTGTGCGAAAAATACAGGCGCGCAAAAAGGAACCTGCATATGGTGTTTGTTGACCTCGAAAAGGCATACGACCGCGTACCCCGAGAGGTTTTGTGGTGGGCTCTGAAAGAGAAATGCGTGCCTGGGAAGTATGTAGAGCTAATACGGTCAATGTACAGTCGATGTTGTACACGCGTCCGGTCAGCTGCCGGCACCACCGACAGGTTCAGTGTCGCGGTGGGCTTGCACCAGGGATCGGCTCTAAGTCCTTACCTCTTCCTGCTTATTATGGACGCTTTGTCGTCGGACATACAGGAGGAGGTACCCTGGTGTATGCTTTTCGCTGATGACATTGTGCTTGTTGGTGAAGACGGGCTCGAGGTACAGAGCAGACTCGAGAAGTGGCGGCAAAAACTAGAGAATGTTGGCCTGAAGATCAGTAGATCAAAAACAGAACATATGTTTTGTGATTTCGGCGGTCTCTCTGGTTTTGCTGCCATAGAACTCGATGGTATTTTATTGCCAGTCTGCTCCGACTTTAAGTACCTTGGTTCGCTCGTACAGTGTGATGGCGATATCGACCGCGACGTGAAAAACCGTATTAGCACGGGGTGGATGAAATGGCGACAGGTCACGGGAACCATTTGTGACGCCCGGATGCCTCTTCGACTGAAGGGCAAAATTTATAAATCAGTCATCAGACCTGTCGTCATGTATGGATCAGAGTGTTGGGCCCTAAAGGTGACGGATGAAAAGAGGTTGCACGTAGCAGAGATGAGAATGTTAAGATGGATGTGTGGCGTGACAAGAATGGATAAAATAAAGAATGAGTATATCAGAGGAAGCCTGAAAGTAGCACCGATTGTTGAAAAAGTAAGAGCGAATCGACTAGCATGGTATGGACATGTAATGCGGAGGGATGAAAGACATGTGACGAGAAAGGTATTACGAATGAATGTGGAAGGTGGTGGAAGTAACGGGAGGGGAAAACCGAAGAAGAGGTGGATGGACTGTGTGAGACATGATATGGAACTAAAACAAGTTAATGATGAGATGACGAGTGACAGAGATGTATGGAAGAGAAAGACATGCTGCGCCGACCCCAAGTGACTGGGATAAGGGCAAGAGAATGATGATACAGGTACAGGTATGATTTGATTATTTTAAGGTAAATGGGATACATATACATTATTTTAATATTACAATCAATCTTTTATCCAGAGTGAATTTATTGAGTTGGTCAAAGCATGTCAAAGGGATAAGAAATGTCCTGTTATTTCGCATTTTTTTTATAAATTACAGTGATAATTCTTGAACATTTTTTATTGCTCGTAAATAGAGAAAAATAACATCAGCAAATGGCAACGAGTTCAATGTACCTACTGCAACATTTTATGAGAAACATATGCAAAGTTTTAATACGTAATGGGTGTTAAACAAGTTTTCTGAACATGTTGTCAATGATCCTGTTCTACGGCGGACAAGTTAATTGGTATTGGCCCTAGGAGGTCTGACTGCACTGCATCAGACCTACGTCACTTGCTCGCGGTCGCGTGTTATGTACCTACCTGCTAGCAGTTGCCTCGAGGTAACAAGTGGCCGCGGGGCGCCAAGCGCCCGCCTGTGTAGTCGCGTGGCACGTAACTACTATTCTTCTCAGTTTTACGTAGTAATTTATTAGGTATTAGTTAAATAAAGCGTAGGTATCTGTCGTTTTGTGGGCAAGTCAAGGATCTCAGAAACTTATTAATAATCTGTGACTGCATTTCAATACTTTATTACTACTAAGAATTAAATGATTGATTAAATATTTCTTTAAGAGGATACGTTAGCGAAAATGCTAAAATGGAAAGGAGCCCCCCTTTCAACTTGGGAATTTTAGTTAAATATACAAGTGTTATTAACTAGATTTATCGAAAAAAAATTGTCCATTAAGAACAACTCAGTCAAAAGATATTTCAAAAAAATCTTTAAAATCGAGGTTCCGCTCTCGACTCTTTCCTCCTTCAACACTTAATCAATCGGAACGAAATTTGAGAATCTGAATAACAATGAAATAATCTATGTCGGACCGTTTAGCTTTTTTGGTTAATTGTTACCAATCTTGAGTATCACACCTTTTTTTGCGCCATAATGAAAAAGGCCGTTTTTGGAAATTTTTGATTGGCTCTAGAATCTTTAAAAAGGAGAATATCAAAAAAATCAAAACGGTCAGACACAGATAAAAATAATAACAATCTGTGTTGAAAAAATCATTGCTCTATCTTCAAAAACCAGGGAGGAAATAGTCGAGAGCGTTTGTATAGAGAATTGACCCCTACCGTATCGTCTTAACTTTCGCAACTTTCTTCTCAGGTCGAAACTTAAAGGGTCTACCTACACACACGTATTGATTTCCTCTTTTCCACACTTGTATCGTAATGTAATGGCTGACTGTACTATTTTTTTTAACACAGGGTATGGGGTTACCTATGTTGTTTTATCGCAGAGTTCCTATGGATACGGATGACCTTGTTGCCATCAAGAAAACAATTCTAACTACCTAAGTTACATTAATTAATTATCGTGCAAAATTAAAACTAATAATGGATTCCCACGCCCCATGAATACAGATCTATTCAAAACGGTAATTACCAATTGAAACGATGTTTATGCAAACTCGGGAATCAAAGCTAACAGCCGCGTACTGAGAGATTCCAGTGGATGTTTACTCTGAATAACTAGCAGGAATTGCGGTAAATATCATTTGAATTTATTTAAATAACCTCGATAGCGTAGCGGGAAAACCGTGCAATTTTCAATTTGGAGGTCTGGTCTAACCCGGTTCACTTTTGCGACACTTGTTTAATTACTTAAAATAAAACGATACACATGCATATCTTATTCCTATGATATTCAGCAGTCTTATTTCTGACTTGTAATAACTAAGAATACTGGACGCACACGGCATTTTTAAGGAGCTGGCTAAACGTGTTATAGACGCGTCGGGTGACCGGAAGGCTGGGGCGTACCTTGCCCAGCGCATCGGCATTGCCGTTCAGCGCGGCAATGCTGCCAGCCTTCTGGGCACCCTACCGGTCGGCTCAGATTTAGAAACATTTTTTTATTTGTAGGCTTTTATTTTATAGGTAGTTGTTTAGTTATAGTTTTATTTACAAGTTCATAGTTAAGTTTTTTTGTCAATTTAGTTTATACAAAGTATCTTGGCTTATTTCAATTGGACGGTCCAATTGAAATTAGTCCAGTATTCTTTGGACCTAGTTACTTTAGACTCTGGGAAAGAGTTAAAGGTCGCATAGACTGCGTAGCCATGCAACTATCGAACTATCCAACAAATATATGTAAAAGAACAAGAAATAGTGAATAACGCTACAGAACGTGTCGTTGTCGTTGCGCAATCGTCTCTTTCTTTGACTAAGCTGTCATACTGAAAACGTCTGAACGTTTTCATAATCTTAGTGACCCCAGGCCACTCAATTATTGATAAAATTATTGCGATGCGGAGCAAAACGTTGGTAGGACTGACAACTTTTAAATTATAATATATTTTTTCTACTTGTCGACTGTAATCTGTCAATTAGGGCACCACAGACTAAACTATAAGTGCTAACTTTTCAGTGTTGGATACTCTATGGCAGTTCCGACTCAATTATAATAAGCTCATTATAGTTGACTTTAGTTAACTGTAATAATTTCAAAAATAGAACTTCATACAATTTCTATACTAATTTGCGATACCTGGCAAATTTTTCTGCATCTGAAACACATTTTTTTTTATCTTTCGCGTTATCGGCCAATCAGAGACGGTTATTACAAACAATTGGTTGCTAGGTAATTCGATGTTGATACAACGGTGAACGACGCTATTAACATTAATTTTAACTTGCATGAATGATGATATTTCCGTCCATTGATGATGAAGATGATGACTCGTAGAAAAAGTATTGTATACAATAGTGATATAATTAAGCTTTTCACTCTCGTACCGTACTATTAAGCCACAGCAAGCTTCGTGGCCTAAACATGGTACTCGACTGAAAAGCTTTGTATTATATAACGATTGTATAAAATACTATATATTTTAAATGTGTCTTATGGTTTTGGTCATCTGCTTAATAGGTAAAAGAGCGTAGACAAACTGCAGATAATATGGCGCCCGCGTTGCTAAACCAGATTTATGCGGACAAGCGCTTGTCCACGAGTTGTTGACCCGCCCGTATAAACGGATATCGTTACTTACATAACAAATGTATCGGATGTGACACTGAGAAGAAAAATACATGCATGTATTTACATTCATAAACCTACATTTATTCTCAAAAGGAGACAGAACAAGAAACTGCTCAAGTTTTAGGGTCACTCTTAGCATAGAGCAAAGACATATGTAACTCCGTATAGACAGCTAAAGTCTAAGAAAAAACGGTACTTCAAAACCATACAGAAAAGGGTACGGTGACCTAGCGGCGATACACCTTTGGGGGACGCTCGGCTAGATGGCGCTAATATTAATATTTGACATTTTAACACATATCAAGCTAAGAATATGGACCAAATTGTCAATACTGAGGTTCAAAAGTTTTAAGCCTGTGTCGAGAGATGGCAGTAACTCTCTATAATACTCGATCCTCTTTGGCACAGAGGAATAACTCTAATAACAGTTGTAACTCCATACATCAGTAAATGCGGGTTATTTGTAGTGACATCTAGCGACAATCACGCGTCAATCACGCGTCAAATAGCGTAAATTATCAGTACTGCTACTTGTCAATAGATGTCGCGACGTACAAAGAACCTAATGCTCACCCATTTTTAGCTAATATTACAATAGTATTAATCAGCATTCTGTTTTCAGTTCCTTCTGCTTGTAATATAAGTTGTAAACTGTTCTAATATTACATTTTTGGCAGACGAGACACTGTTGATACCTAGTATCGAGTGGTACTGATTATTTACGCTATTTGACGCGTGTTTGACGCGTGATTCTCGCTAGATGTCACTACAAATAACCCGCATTTACCGTATCTTTATAAGTCTTCCCTTACTTATTCCTCCAATTAAAGGGTAGCGGTTGAAAGAAAATGACATTGTATTTTGCAGTGACAGATTGCTAGCCTATCATCCGCTCCACAATTGAACCCATATCTCACAGTCGACTTCTACGACACGAACGGGAGGGGAGAACTGGTGATTCATAAGCCTGTTTGGTGCCCGTGTGGTGACCCAAACGGGCTAAAAACAGGAAAAAGAACATCCCACAAATCCAGTTAAGTATACACAATCTAAAGGTAATGTACATACATACATACAATCACGCCTGTTTCCCAGAGGGGTAGGCAGAGATCACGGATTTCCATTTACTACGATCCTGACAAATCACTTTCGCTTCACACACTTTCATAACGTTTGTCATACACGCTCGTCGGTTTCGAGTACTTCTGACGGCCTTTTTGCAATATTTCCCCGATTTGAACAAGAAAAGTTCGCCTAGGTCTTCCACTTCCATTTGACCCTTCCACTCTTTTTTAGGGTTCCGTAGTCAACTAGGAACCCTTATAGTTTCGCCATGTCTGTCTGTCCGTCCGTCCGTCCGTCCGTCCGTCCGTCCGTCCGTCCGTCCGTCCGTCCGTCCGTCCGTCCGTCCGTCCGTCCGTCCGTCCGCGGATAATCTCAGTAACCGTAACCACTAGAAAGCTGAAATTTGGTACCAATATGTATATCAATCACGCCAACAAAGTGCAAAAATAAAAAATGGAAAAAAATGTTTTGTTAGGGTACCCCCCCTACATGTAAAGTGGGGGCTGATATTTTTTTTCATTCCAACCCCAACGTGTGATATATTGTTGGATAGGTATTTAAAAATGAATAAGGGTTTACTAAGATCGTTTTTTGGTAATATTGATATTTTCGGAAATAATTGCTCCTAAAGGAAAAAAAAGTGCGTCCCCCCCCTCTAACTTTTGAACCATATGTTTAAAAAATATGAAAAAAATCACAAAAGTAGAACTTTATAAAGACTTTCTAGGAAAATTGTTTTGAACTTGATAGGTTCAGTAGTTTTTGAGAATAATACGAAAAACTACGGAACCCTACACTGAGCGTGGCCCGACACGCTCTTGGCCGGTTTTCATATACTTTCTTCGTTACTCTCCTCTCATCCATCCTCTCTACATGCCCTTACAAAACATACCCATCTCAATCTTTGTCACCACATCTACATCCACTCCACACTTCTCTCTTATCACGCTATTTCTGATCCTATCACTCAGCTTTACACCAGCCATGCTTCTTAACGCTCTCATTTCCACGGCAATGGTAAAGGTACCTAATGTTTTTCAATATAACTTGCTAGTAAACACTTGAAAATACGTAAATAAAGTGCACCATGAATTTACTTTAAATAATAATAACAACCGACAAGGAAACTCCATTGAAAATCCACCCAACGATTAAACAGAAAGTGGATCAGCTCTTGAACAGTATTTTTCAACGGAACCACCATTCCAGCTGCGTTTCTTTTAGTATAAAAATAAAAGGAGTAGAGAAACCACACAGAGTAACAGTACAAATCGAGAACAGTGGCACAGTGGCCCATAAGCATAGTCACACTGTTATGTCAGTGTAAACGCAAGTAGCAAGTCGTGGCATGAGCTACCTTCTGAGGTGTTTCCCTTGCGCTATGATATGGGGTTACTCAAGAAGCAGGTATTTAGGGTTCTCAAAGGTCGGCAACGCATAAGTGGCTTTTGAACGATTTAACATAAAAGCTGACAAATTATATAACCAATAAATTAAAATTTTGAAAAAACCCCCGACCGCGACATAGCAGACCGATTTTCATGAAACATGGCTAAGAACACTGCCGACTAACTCAGCTTTCAGACAAAAAAAAACTAAATCTAAATCGGTTCATCCGTTCGGGAGCTACGATGCCACAGACAGACGCACACACTGACAGACAGACAAACAAACAGACAGACAGACACGTCAAACTTATAACACCCCGTCGTCTTTGTGTCGGGGGTTAAAAATAGTTCTAACAAAATTCCGCAACATGGCGGGTAGTCATATATTTCTATTAGTTATGTTTTCCGTTTTTGCAGTCACTCTGTCATGTTTATTTACTCGTGAGATATAAAAGCATATACCGGCCACCGACCGACTAAGAGTAGCTCATTTAATGCTGTGGGGAAATATACTAGCACTGTATTCACTTTGCTATAAGAGCGAAGGGTTCTTGAGTTTTCTAGTGACCAATATTAATTTTATTTTTTTTTTTATTTTAATGTTGTAGCTTTAATTGTTTAGTCATATTATTAATGTTTTTATCGTATTATATAGGAAAATATCTTTATTTACATGAACATATTTACATAATTAGAAAAATACGCCCTTGAGGCATTGTACCAAGGATACTGGCGACATTTCCTCGCTGCATCGCAATGCTGATACGTTCTGCGAGGAAGTCGCCAGCTCTTCTTATTATATTATTTATCGTATTCTGTTAATAAAATAAACATAATTCTCTAAAAATGTGTTCATAAGAATCATAAGTAGTTATATAGTTGGTTGACGTACAGAATGCAGTCTTTTGTACTATGCCTGATTTGGACGTAGGTGCGTAAATATTTATTAATATCAAATGACAACGATAAACATATGCTTGACTAAGGATTAGTACATTACAAATTACAATGATTAACTTATTAACTAATATGGCTCTGCGATCCAAAGAGAATCTTGGCCTCCAAAACTAGAGCACGCCACCTATCCCGACCCTGCACAGCTTCCTGCCAATTATCGGCTGGTAGCTGACACAGATCCGCCATCACACTGTCTTTCCAGCGGTATCTGGGTTACAATTATTAAGTGCCGTAAAAAAATAATAAAAATAAATAAAATAAATAAATATTATAGGACATTCTTACACAGATTGACTGAGGCCAACGGTAAGCTCAAGAAGGCTTGTGTTGCAGGTACTCAGACAACGATAATTATATATAATATATAAATACTTATATATATAGAAAACATCCATGACTCAGGAACAAAATATCTGTGCTCGTCACACTAATAAATGCCCCTACTGGGATTCAAATGTACTAAGGATATAAGTGCACGCCCAACAAGATATCCAGATGATCTGAGACCAGTAAAATGTAAATTAAATATTCCAAAAAAATGTCCTAAGATAATGGCTCAGAAATTATATAATAAGCTACCAAAACGAACTAAAGCCGAAACTAATGTCAACACTTTCAGTCGCCAAGTAAAGAAATTGCTACTAGATAAAACATTGTACAGCATAAAGGAATAGTTAAATAATGAATACTAATGCCACTGCAAAAATGCTTAAATTATGTCACATTGATTATATTGTAATTGAAAATAAATGATGTCTATTGTATGTATTAATAATAATAATCTTGTTAATTATCTAATATTTAATAACTCTATATTTCTGACGATCTTAATATGTATTCATTTTTATATTCGTTTGTAATAAAAACATGTAATACTTATTGAGAAATAAATGAATCTGAATCTGAATCAAACCCGGGACCGCGTAATACAATAAGTAATAATATAATAAGTAATACGAACTCCTATGCAATAACAACCATTACACTTTGTAGCCACATTACAACAGTTTAGTCCCTTTCTCAGAATTTGACAGAAAAAACCACCCGAAACACTTTTCTGACTAACACAAAAAATTCTTAATACCAAAAAAAATCAAAGACAACCATAGCGCCACCAGAATTCCACAAAAAACGGCGCTAAGGGATACATTTCTACTAAACTACCCGCAAATGATATTTCACATCTCTATCATACTTGTTTGGGCGTAGTAAGGTGTGAAAGAGATGGTGTGACAATTATGAATAGCGTGAAATGGACAAAAAACAGGAGTCAAGTTCACACGGATGTAGCAGGTAGATCTTTTGTCAATATGTCGTTTAAAATTAATTTTTAATGGAGAAAGTGACGTTTTGAAATTTCTTAATGAATTCTTTGTTGCCCATAGATGTAGTTATTTTTAAACATAATTTCTATTTAATAAGTCAAAGAGAAAGATATAAAGTAAATGAATTGGCCATGACGTCACTCCTCAGTATTTCATACATACATACATACATACAATCACGCCTGTATCCCATAAAGGGGTAGGCAGAGCACATGAACTACTCAAGTTTCAGTGCCACTCTTGGCAAAAAGGGGTTGAAATAAAACGAAATTGTGACATTGCAGTGACAGGTTGCCAGCCTCTCGCCTACGCCACAATTTAACCCATATCCCACAGTCGACTTCTACGACACCCACGGGAAGAAAGGGGGTGGTGAAATTCTTAACCCGTCACCACACGGGCACCCATAGATGTGTGACATTTTAATGGACTAAGAGCCCAGAGCCGCCAGACCTTCCTCATTTAAGGAAAGTTAGTGTTTTTTTTAAAAAAAAAACCTTAAACATTAAACGTCGATACGAACTCTACCTACAGGTACATTATCCCAAAGTTTCATCCTTGAGAAAATGAGGAAGGTCTGGGCTGTAGTCCATTATATTTAAATGTAGGTGATAATAGTTATTTGTTATACAAGGGGGCAAAGTTGTATTTTAACGCCGTGTGTGGAAGTGAAAAACGAGCAAGTGAAAGGATTCTATAGTTGAACCAGGAGCGAAGCGAGTGGTTCGAGAATAGAATCCTGAACTTGCGAGTTTTTTAACACACGAGAAGTAAAATACACTTGCACCCGAGTGTAACACAAAACTTTTCCCCTCACTATAGCGAGGAAACTACAACGCAAAAAATGCGTTTATCACTGCTTCCAGTAGTTCCACGGGTGGTAAATCATCTTTATTACTAGAATCATCTACTTTTATCAATTTTAAAGCAGTTATTTTGACTTTATTCAAGGTCAAATTACCCACTAGTGGATAAAATGCGTTTTTACCCGCTGGTATTACAGGACAAAACACGTGTTTCTGAGCTAGTGAGGGGAAAAAATATTAAATTGTAAGAATTTGCGCGCGTGGTGACGGGTTAAGAATTTCACCACCCCGTTTCTTCCCGTGGGTGTCGTAGAAGTCGACTGTGGGATGTGGGTCAAATTGTGACGTAGGCGAGATGCTGGCAACCTGTCACACTACACTAGTTAGAGAAGTGGTTTATTATGTGCATATGTCGTAACTTCAAAGGGCCATAATTATGTAGCTTCCTTTTTTCCGCACTTGTACCATAATGTACTATATGTATGTAACTGGGACTGTGAGTTCTGTGACTGACTGATTGCCGAGCTCCATTCATATTGGAAAATAGAACAGCAAAGTCCCAATTAAAAAATCTGTCAAACCAGCGTTATCTATCGAGATATGGAATTGGAAAATAGTTTTAACTCGTGCCGCAAATCACAGTGCCACAGTATAGCAGTAACACTATACTGTCTATTAGAGGACAACCAGGAGTTAAGATTATTTAGATAATTAAAGTAAAAAAAAGTTTAAATTAGTATTAAGTTCCATGGGAAAATGAGTTTGAGAACCGCTGTTCTAGACATAGAACAGCGGTTCTCAAACTTATTTTCCCATGGAGCCCTTTTAGAAAGCAAAACATTTGACGGAACCCTTAAATAAAAAAAATAATAGTTTAATGCAATCTTTATTTTAATAAGTAATCAGAATAGTAAAATCTAATCATTCAATTCTAATGTGAGGTATTACATGAAACCGTTTTTTTATTTCTTAACAATTGCAGTTTGTACCCTATACGTTGTTGTCGTCGAATTGATGAATATTTGGTTTTATGGAAGAGAGTTGAAGTTGCATAATATCAGGTAACCAAAACTCACACGGAGCCCCCTGAGAGGCTTTGCGGAGCCCTAGGGATCCGCGGAGCATCAAACGCTACAGTTTGGCGAGGATTCCTGTAAACTGTTAATTGGCCCATTTTTTTCAAGTTGTCCACCCCACTTTTTTTGTAACATGGGTATTTTTTACGCGATTAATACTCAGAATCGCGAGCTCTTTCGATCCTGATAGGAGAAAAAAAATGTCCCAAGATTTCCATACATTTATTCGAACCTTCCATTCCGTTACCGCCATACAAAATGTATGGAAAAATGGTAACGGAATGGGAAAAAAACCTTGGGACACTTTTTTTCTCCCATTAGAATTGAAATAGCTCGCGATTCTGAGTGGAACCACATAAAAAAATCCAAATCCAAAAAAAAGTGGGGTGGACAACTTTGAAAAAAAAAAAATGGCCCAATTATAAGTTTTCTATTTTGAATTAAAAAAAAAAAACAATAATAGTTATTTACAGTACGTTCATATAATACGTGAATATAAAGCGATTAGACTTTCTCTTAAGTTTCACAGAGACTTAGACATTTTGTTTTCCAAATATCGTAAATTTTAAGCAGGGTAATAAATCAAAATAGACCTTCCGCTGAACTAATTAAAGTAAAGTTGGTGTTGCGACACCGCGGTGTTAGCTTTCAAGTTGGGCTGTTTAGAAGTCTTACTGGCGGATAACACGGATATTTATCGAAATAGACTACACGTTGTGACGTGTTATTCTTATTTATATTTACTTTTAAGTTTACCGTGACCGTATTGGCCAGCGTTCACATAAAGGACAAGAAAAACCGTATGTTTTTTACCAACGAGAGATTTGTCTTTTCCTATTTCTACATGTCGTTAAAAATTGCTTGTGTATGTATATATGTATTAAGTACGTTTCCTACTCAACGGATCAAACAGAAAGTCTATTTTTTTAGTCAACTTTTTTTTTTTAATTAAATGGCCTCAGTCCCATTGTTGGGACTATTTTGCCAGTGTGAAGGTGATATAAGCTAATTGTTTTAGATTTTGGTACGGTAAGTGCGACGTTGTTCGGTAGTTGGCACTTGTAAATTGATAGCTAGATTTTACAAGGGCACGTGGACTATCGGCCGTCGATGACAAACATACAACAACATCCAATCACGCCTGTATCCCGTGAAGGGGTAGGCAGAGTAGGGTTGCAAAAAAACGGTTTTTTTTCTGGCTTGAAAAAAAAAACATGAAAAAAACCGTGAAAAAAAACAGTTTTTTTCTGGAGTATGTTTTTTTTCTAAAGTACGAAATCTCAAAATTTGCTAAATAGTTAATACTTTTATACGGTTTTTAGACTTAATGTTAACTATTAAACGAATTTAATCAAATACTTTAATTTCTGGTCTTATAAAAGTAACATTTACGAAATCTGTAGTTGATAGTTATCACTATTTACTGTTGGCAACACCACCGCCTCTCCACGCTACACGCAACATCGGGGATTCCCCAATAAACGTTTGTATACTGAATGTTAATTGAATTAAAATGTACGTTATTGTTATTGAAACACGTTACAACTCACGAAAAACCGTTATTGTCGTATTATTTGTTCATCTGAAAAAAAACCATATTTAGAAAAAAAACCATGGTGCTCGGTTTTTTTTCATGTTTTTTTTCACAATTCTGAAAAAAAACATTTGGTTTTTTTTCTATTTACAACCCTAAGGCAGAGCACATAAAACTACTTAAGTTTCAGCGCCACTCTTGGCAAATAAGGGGTTGACATAAAACGAAACTGTGACATCGAAACAAAAAAGATCGATGACAAAAAAGGGGCTAAACGCGTTTCGAGATTAATTCTTCATCAGCTTCTCACTATAACATTAGTTTACTGCATAATAAGCTATCGATATTACACTTTAAACAACATTAATGAGCAAAAGAAGGATAAATTATTCACGACACGATACCGCTAAGATGGCACCCGAACCGGAAGTCCTTTTAGTCAATTATCTTTAAAACATTGTCCTAATACTTCATGTTATAATATGTATGTAGCTGCAATAATATGTTACATTCGAAGACTGCAAAAATGTGTGTCACGCTCTAAAGGCTATACTAAGACCGTGTCAGATATTTTTACGACCTTCAGTGTGTAACATATGATTGCTGGCGACTATAAATAATGCTGAAAACTTCGACACTGCATTGGCATGTAAAAACGGGACGTTTGCGTGATCTACTTTAAATAAATGTCTGTCATCACATGAATATTCCAAAGTTGGTTCTGTACCGCCATCTTGAGTTAACACGGCGGGCGCCATTTGCTAATACATAATTGGGAAATTATGGATGTGGGAAATGTAAGGTACGCATGCACAAACGCTCACGATAATATCGTTATGTATCTATCTCTATCGCTCTGTATTGGCGCGACAGAGCCAGACTGCGTTTCGATAGGAGTCTAGCGTCAACGATTGTCATTCGGGCCGCCTGATTAGAATGTTCTGGAACTTTATTAACTTGATAACTTCACTGCTCGCTTTGTTATGTGACGGGTTAAGTATTTTGATCACATAAAGGACGGGCAAATGGAGAAAGTGGGTAATTTACGAAAGGTTCGAAATTAACTCAGGCCCCGTAGCCGAATGGCATTTCTGCGAAACGAAACGCCATCGAAACGCCGCAGAAATGTACTCTGGCGCCAATGCGCAAAAGCGATAGAGATAGGTAGCTACGAAAGATATATTATCGTAAGCGTTTCGTGAGCATTTGTGCATTCGGCTACGCAACTCTCTTGTAACTAGAGTATAGCAATGCACCGAAGAGAAGTTTAGAAGAAGTTCTTAATGCGAACTGCAGGGTTAGCACATGATTGCCGCGAGAGTATGTTGCCGCGAGATAGACTACCCGTCCTTATGTCATTAATACAGTTAGAAGAAGACATGTGCTAGTGCTAGACCTACTGCTATGGAGTGGAACATGCTCCCCTCTTCTGTGTTCCCAGTTGAATACAATCTGGGTGTATTCAAGTCAAGAGTGAATATTAGGCTATATTAAATCAGTGAGCTACAACTTCGGCGTTCTTGCCACCTTCCATCATATCAAGTGCGACTATTATGGTCAATCTCTGTCAAGTTCTCTGACCACATTATAGAACTCATGATAATAGGCGAAAGACATACACAACTATGCTTTTTCCTCAAAAACCTAGTAAGCACATATGTGTAGAGCTAGACGTGTTGAGATAAAATATCCATTTTAACAGTTAAAACCCCTTATTCTGTACAGATACGATTGTTAAAAGTTTATCAAAACAACTAGGTTATTCTGTTTACTACAGAACTGTAGCTCACAAATCTAGTTCACGCACAAGTTAATTCATTCGCCATGTTTTGCAACGAGTGACGACCGCGAATCGGGTCAGAGGAAGTTGCATTTTGCATCGCGTGAAATGTGGCAAAATGGCTGTTTGTGTGCTGAATGTAATTTAATATGGTAACTGTTACATTTAACTCGCTTAGTACAAAGAGGATCGAATATAGGACTGTAGGTATCTGAACGAAGAGCAAACAAACCCGTTTGTTTAGGCCACTACTGAGTAAATTTTGCTATGGGATCAAGACCGAAAAAAATTGAAGCTTCCATACAAAAATGCGGGTTCAAAAGACTAAAATGTAAGAAACAGCCAAATGTTTTTTTGGGATATCGGGGATCGGAGTTGGTTCCGTAGAAAAAGACGCCCAGTATGAGCAAAACGTTGTCGGGTTCAAGTGTTTGAATTCCTTCAGTTACATATTGTACAGAGATTTCATTTCATTTCTCGTTCCGGGTCTTTTCTGATGCAAAGGCTTGTCTACTCGTATCGCAATTCAGCGTGGGAACGCATCGAGTGTGATGGGCACCTTTGCATCTGAGAGGGCCCGGAACGAGTTTTGTGAATAGAATTTAGTTTTATAGTAATGTTAGTTTTAATAGAGTAGTATTATATTAATTAGCATTTTTAAGTTAGTTTTACATGTACCGAGGTCTTTTGAATAAATATATCTACAGAGTATTAGTGTCAAAGTGAAAAACTTGAGAAAGGTCCAGACAAGAGCAAAGCCGGAACTTACAATTAAAATTAACCAACAACACCAGTTTACAGTCGACTTATTTCCCAAAAAGCCTAAAAAAGGTGCCTTACTCTCATATGCCGGTCTTTCCGATTAGCCACAATTTCGAAGTAACATATTTCAGAACGTAAAACAATAAATTTAAGGGGTTTTAAGAGCATTAACAGTACTAGACAGGAATAATGATTATTAAATTACCACGTTACATACATTCTTCTATTGTATTTTAATTTTTTGCGTAACCATGTTGAACTCTAACAACTCTCAATTCTCCTTTAACTGCTTTAAGGTTAACTGGAAGAAATGCCTTAATGGGATAAGTTCGCCTTTGTACAAATGATGTGTGTGTTCGTTTTTCTTTACTGTGTGTGTTCTTATCTTTGTACAATAAAGTGTATTACTACTACTACTACTACTACTCTATGTTCGAGTTCGAAACACACATCAAGTTTAGGTATTGTTAACTAGGGATTTATCCATTATCTCTTCAAAGGAAGTGCATTTTAATCTGCCGTAATCTCAACGACCATCCTTTCCCGGTCGCATCTTTTTCATTTCCCGTTAAAATAAGAATGTAAGGTAACGGACCCAATCATGGACAGTTTAAGGAAAATTTTCGCCTGTTTTTGATATTTCACTCATAAATGTAAAAATTCTACCGCTAAGCGTTTTAAATCTTGAATGTCCTATCCTTCTTTTACATTTCAAGCGTATTGCAGAATGGATACTCCTATTAGTTTCTTCATACTTAACAAATTAAAACTAGGTGTTTTTTCTCCAATTATGGACGGCAGTTCTCCAGTAATGGATCCCCCATTATGGACAGTGAAATAAGTTTAAAATTTGACTTTTCAAGCAAACTGATACTCGATGAGTCAATTTTATATACCATAAATACAATTAGTTTGAGTTATTTTCACATAGGATTGTTTCTTGTAAATTTTGGTTTTGTAAATTGTTCCTTGTCCATCATAGGAGGTAGGCAGTTTTTCGGTTCCAGTAATGGACACTCGCAAAATAACGCCATTTCTTTATATCTTTGGAGCAACAAACTAGTATGTTTTATACCTTATCTCATGCTTAATGCACTAAGTAAAACGCATTCAAGTTTACACCGAGTATTATTTTTTTATTATTTTATACATGAACTCAACTCTCTTAGCAACGTTACTAAGAATTCGTCTTGATATTTTTTTCAGTAAACTGATGAATTTTATCTTGTCGCCAAATCCTTCAGAAATAACCGAATTAATTGAAACTTCAAAATGAAACAGCTCTACAACTCTAGTTTATGGTACATAGCCGTCAGTTTTTAGAAACTAATTTTAGATACATATTTTTAAGGATTTGCGCTTTTTTGTCCATAATGGCATCAACGTCCATTATGGGGTATTTCACCTTATAAAATTATTACGCCAATTAAACAATATTTTCATTCCTCGGTAGCCTTTAATCTCTCAAGCTATACTCAACTTTATTATAAAAACCCAAAGCCTATAAATGTTTGTTGGTAAGCCGATAGTTGTGCTCATCGTTGGGGGTCGAAAAAAGTTTTTGACGAGTATTCGCCGGGAAGCTGTAACGAAATATCGTTGTTTTCGTGTATGAAGTTACTCTGATTTATCGTGAGAAAACAGGGCTTTTAAGAGTTTTTTTATGAACGGATTGTATAAATTGATAATTCTTTTTATATAAGAGAGAATCGCTATCGTAAAACTACGTAACTAGTATAATATGTTATGATTATGATTATGTAGTTATCTAGTACTACAAGTAAAAATATCTACTTATAAGCAAAGAGGATCGAGTATTATAGAGAGTTACTGTCAAAGTAAAATGTGTAATCACAGTGCACAGACTGCCATCTCTCGACACAAGCTTAAAACTTTTGAACCTCAGTTTTGACAGTTTGGCCCATATTGTTAGCTTGATATGTGTTATAATGTCAAATATTAATATAAGCGCCATCTAGTCGAGCGTCCCCCAAAGGTGTAACGCCATCTAGGCCACCGTACCTTTTTCTGTATGGTACTGAGGTACGTTTTTTTCTTAGACTTTATCTGTCTACACGGAGTTATCTATGTCTTTGTTATAAGTAATGAGTACCAATGCTCGGCAGTGTATCAGTATTTAGGTTGATGGCACTTTCAATAGGCGAGAGGACTAAAAAAACTAATTAGTTCGTCAGTTAGATTATCAAAGAATTTTAGACACGTATTTTTTATTTTTTCTCGATCTATCTGACGGACTAAACAGAAAGCCATTTTTTTATGTAGTCGTCATCCCTATTTTGTTAATAAATGTGAAAATTTCATACTAAGTAGTAGAGAAAAGTACATTACGATACAAGTGCGAAAAAAAGGAAGTCGGAAACGAGTGGCGATAAATTACGTATAAAACACGACCGAAGGGAGTGTTTTAAATCGACACGAGTTACGAATTTCCTTTTCGCACGTGTATTGTACGACTTTTTACAGTACAGATGACCCTCCGAAGTTTACCTATCTAGTGCGTAAAAAAAACACCATCTGTACTGAAAATGTGATTTATTCGAATTTAGGCAAAGCACTCGCTTAGAAACTTAAGTACTAATCACACGTCCAAGCTACCGTCTAAATGTTACCCCCATAATAAATTACGTCACTTAGGTACCTAGTACAAAGTGGACTTGTTTTAATGATAGCTCAAAACATGACGGTTTTCGCGCCATTTGTGACCGGTAGTAAATTGGAAGCATTTGAACTTTACGTGTCTAAACTAAGTTAGCAGCGATTTGAAATATCGTAAAAGTAGACTGTGGGATATGGCTTCCATTATGGTGTGATGGGCTGGCAAGTGTCCCAACATTTCGTTTCCTTTAATATATTTCTTAATTGCCAAGAGTGTCTTTGAAACTCGAACAATTTCAAATGACGGCGGCATGAACAATTGGGCCATTTTTTTCAAAGTTGTCCACCCCACTTTTTTTTGGTTTGGAAAAATTTATGTGGTTTTCACTCAGAATCGCGAGCTCTTTCAATCCTAATAGGAGAAAAAAGTGTCCGGAGGTTTTTTCCCATTCCGTTACCATATTTCATACATTTTGTATGGCAGTAACGGAATGGAAGGTTTGAAAAATGTTGGGACATTTTTTTGTCCTATCACGATCGAAAGACCTCGCGATTATGAATATGAATCTTACGTGTCCAAATATAAAAAATACCCATGTTACATGAAAAGTGGGGTGGACCACTTTGAAAAAAAAAATGGCCCAGTTACTACAGCCAAGGAGTCAGATAGAGTCACACAGAGGGCGCTACTACCTATAATCAAATAGTCTCCCCGACACACAATACCTAAATATAAAATGATGACAAAAAGAAATCTTGTTTTAGTTAATAGTCTTTCCTCCTTGTAAACCGCAAGACGACGGGACTCGAGTACCCAAGAGTTTCAAATATTTTTTGAGAAACATGTTTCCAGCACACGAACATCAAATTTTTACGCTCACCAGTCGCAGAGTGCGGTAAAACTTAAACATTTCCACCGCCAGTACCGCCAACCTGACGAGACAAAATTAAAAAGAAAAAGCTTAAAACGGTCGCGTAACCAGCTCATTGCACTCCAAAGAAACTGCGCAGTCGGGCGCTTTTACCATCAGGGATGTTATTCCAACAGCTTCCTACGACAAGAGAATATATGGTACAGGGGCTGTATAAAAATTGGTATTTATGAAAAAAGATGTTTGTCAGTGTAAGGTCACGATTTAGGTATTTGGGTGTTGTCTCCCTTAAAATGTACTTACTAATGACTGCGCCGCACGCAGTCTCAAAAGCTTTCTACGTATGCCATCAGACAGGGCCCTTCCTTACTTGCCTTGGTGAATGCCATACATCGATCTCAGTGCGCCCTCAGGAACGGCAAAGAGGACAAAACGCCGGAGTGGGTTTAGTGGGTACTGTGGGTAGGGCCAAGTTTCCCTCCTCTCGCTAGGGGAGAAACTACACTCACACTCCGTTCAAAAAAAAGGTAAGATATCCTTACTTGTCAGCGCTAGATTACATTCTCGAATAATAATATAAACGTTGTTTGGTTTTAAACATAAAGAGAAAAAAATTAGGGCGTTTATGTAAACCGTTTTGCATGTGCACTATGTCTTAAAAAATCCATTTATACTCTTGTTTTCCAAGCTGTAGGGTAGGTGTCTACTAACACTTTAGATGAAAAGTTTCACAAATATTAGTTTAAATTCCATTGGTTGAACTGAGCGGGTTGGACGGTCAGATGGCAGTCGCTTTCGTAAAAACTAGTGTCTACGCCATATCTTGGGATTAGTTGTCAAAGCGGACCCCTTGCTCCCATGAGCCGTGGCAAACGCAAGGAGGATGATGGTTGAATTTAGCGATAAAATCGCACTATACCACCATTTCTAATTAGCCGGAATTATTGTAAACAAAGGTGTGGGCCCCCTCACTTGAATATTTTGCATGTGTTAATACTTTGACAGTAATTCGAAATGGCATTAAAGATTACGATGGTCGTGAGGAAAACACTCGTACGTTGGGAATTATATCATTGCATTCAGACTGTTCACTTTAATGTAGTTCAATGGAGACAAAAGCAGAGAAGGTAATGGCTGCACGTTGACGAACTTTACTGTTTTAAATCGCAAACATACAAATTGCTAACGTAATTGAAAATTAAATTGAGTTTTTATATTCGGACCAAGGTAACTTTGGAAGACTTGGTTGACTGTTTGTGATTTTTCCTATGATACCTGGGAGCTACAGATTGCTCGGACAGAGCGGCTAAATCAATCCTTTATACTTAATTAACCTAAAATAAATACCAGCAAAAAATGCCTTGTGGCCATCGATTGTTTGTATATTGGCGTTAAGACGATACGGTAGGGGTCAATTCTCCATACAAACGCTCTCGACTATTTCCTCCCTGGTTTTTGAAGATAGAGCTATGATTATTTCAACACAGATTGTTATTATTTTTATCTTTGTCGGACCGTTTTGATTTTTTTTATATTCTGCTTTTTAAAGATTCTAGAGTCAATCAAAAATTTCCAAAACGGCCTTTTTCATTGTGGCGCAAAAAAAGGTGTGATACTCAAGATTGGTAACAATTAACCAAAAAAGCTAAACGGTCCGACATAGATTATTTCATTGTTATTCAGATTCTCAAATTTCGTTCCGATTGATTAAGTTTTGAAGGAGGCTAGTCGAGAGCGGAACCTCGATTTTAAAGATTTTTTTGAAATATCTTTTGACTGAGTTGTTCTTAATGGACAATTTTTTTTCGATAAATCTAGTTAATAACACTTGTATATTTAACTAAAATTCCCAAGCACAGTTGAAAGGGGGGCTCCTTTCCATTTTAGCATTTTCGCTACCGTATCCTCTTAAGTGTAACTTTCTAGCCATAAATCTATGTCAAAAGTGACACTTAACCGAAAGCTACAAGACATTTTTTTGTGGCGCCATCTATGTGTGGTGTAGTGTATGCGCGTTCTTAGGCGGTCGCATTTTAATGTATGGGATGGTATGATCTTCTTATATTTAATCTATGGTGAGTATAATATATTATACCAGCAATAGCGCAACGTGGGAGTTCTTTTAACAATTTATTTTTAATCAACGCTGGTATCTATTTAGCGGAAAAGTAGGACGGAAAACTTCCTGGAGGTATTTTTAATTAGAAACAGTTGTTTTCTATTTTCGATGTTTAAACGTCTTGTACAGTCAACAACACAGCTGTAAATATCGACAGTGTCAAAGATATGTATACACATACATACATACATACATACATACAATCACGCCTGTATCCCACAAAGAGGTAAGCAGAACACATTAAACCACTAAAGCTTCAGTGCCACTCTTGGCAAATAAGGGGTTGAAAGAAAACGAAACTGTGACATTGTAGTGACAGGTTGCCAGCCTCTCGCCTACGCCACAATTTAACCCATATCCCATAGTCGCCTTCTACGACACCCACCAGAACTATACAGACACCAGACGCCAGATATGTATACAGAACTTTATTACCTGTGCATTAAGGTGTGTATAGATATTTTTGGCATTTTGTGTTCACAGCTGTGTTGTTGACTGTACATATACGAGTACTATGAGTAAACATGACACAGCAGACCCTTTAGCACAACTTGCCTTGTCGCGCGCGAGTCCGTACATCAGGCGCGAGTTCAAGTATGGACTTCAAGTTGTGCTAGAGGGACAGGTAGACCTTAGGGTGTTGCTTAATTTTATCGCATTTCAAATGGTCTATGTCATACCCCCTAAAATTGTTCTCTGCCACAAAAAAACGCTTATATTTTTCTTAGAATTTTCATTTACATTTTAGGGGCCGCTACCGCTACCTAAGCTACCACACATTAAAAATTCTGTATCTTCATACAAAATGTTTTTTGAATTTTTTTTCGTATTTTTCTGTGAGACAAACGAATAAAGAAATAATAATTTATACAACGAAGAACACGAAAATATTTGACACGACCTTATTTTGAAAGCAAGAAGAGCGTGTCACATATTTTAAGGTTTTCGAAGAGTAATAAATTATTGCCGATGACGTAATCATAATCATAATATGTATTTTATTTATAAAACCAATTTACACGTCAATAATAAATAATTCGTAGTAATTAACTACAATATAATGTATGAATAATTATTACAAACGACTAAACTTACGAGTAAGTATAAGGTACACCGGGGCAAATCTCGACTTGGGGGCAAATATAACTGGTTCAATTTTTGCATATTTTACAATGTTTGCATTATTAAATAGAGTGTCCACCGGTTATATATGGTAGGCGTGTTCAGTGGATACATGTAGAACTCAACATCATAGTGTAATAATGGAAAAAATGGATTAGTTACAATTGCTCCCCAGTCAAGATTTGCCTCCTTTAACTGTAATGTGTTAGTCCTTTCTCATAAATATAAAAAACAGAAGCTAACGCACTTATAAAAAATGCCTAATAATTTTAAAACTAAAATAGCTCAATAATTATTAAGGCATAAGAAACTAGTCACAATTTATCAGTCATTGAATAAACGCGATGAAATACTAGCACAAGATGCACTGCATTAATTAAAAAGTTTTTCGCTGTCTTCTTTTTATTTAATTCATTCCCGCAACTTCCCCAAGCACTCCAAGCAGTCATCCCAAGTGCAGTAGTAAAATAAATCCACATTCTACTAAACTCAGTTCAGGCTTACTTGTCCAATCATGTAAACAAACACTGCTGGAATACATTATCTCGATTTTCTCTGGAATTACACATTAACCATCACTTAAAATGTTATTATACACTTAAATAAACTCACAAAGTATTGAAATCCATCAAAAAAACACTGAATAATATCATTTCTAGAACGATTTTCATCAATAATTGTAATTACGAACGGATGACATAAAAAACTCCTGACATTACGAAGTCTAGATTGTCTATGAGTCGCAATGTTGGGATGACAACTTATCGTTATGAACGATCGATATTAACGTTAGAGTTTGTATAGCTTGAAAAAATGCGTTGATATTAACAACAATAATTTATCAGATTTTTAACCGGAGGAGGAGGTTCTGTATTCAGTTTCGTATTTATGTTTTATGTTCACCGATGACTCCAAGAGGCAGGATCCGATTTTAATCATGTTTTTGAAGAAAGCGAAAGTGAGCAAGCCTTTTTCACAGGATTATTGCAAATGTGACGAAAAAGAATTAAATTTTGGTTTTAACATAGATATTGTGTGGCGTAAAATTGAAAATCCTCTGATGACGTCAGCAGCGAAATTATCGTTAATACATAATTTTATCGACACTTCCAATCCCTAGTAATTATCTTTGACCATATTTGACGTTTCGTTTGTTTACTATATTGGACAAGTAAGGCTGAACTGACTTTAGACCTAATAGTCGATGGAGCTCCCGTTATACCTACATTATCTGAACAGGGACTGTTTTGTTTAAAACAGAAATATATTAAACTAGCTTTTGCTCGCGGCTTCGCTCGTGTTAAAGTCCTATGTAACTCCCCATCCCTTCAACTATATCCACCTAAAAATCACGCCAATTCGTCGCTCCGTTTTGCCGTGAAAGACGGACAATCAAACAGACACACACACTTTCCCATTTATAATATTAGTGTGGATATACTGTCTTTGTTGTCTTAGCTGCAAAATTATATATCGGGTCAGGGAAAATAAAATTGCGCTTTTTCTAGTTGTAAACATTCGCCCCTATATTTTTAAATTTGGCGCTTTTTTCTAGTGAGCGAAATGGCTTGACAAACTTTAGTTACCTGATTTTAAAAACCACATTCCTATCAAATTGTTGGTTTCGTTTACCATCTTTATATCTAAGTAATTTCTTTGTTTACATTTTTGATCTCAAATTAGTCCATCGACCTTACTGCCAGAACAACAGACCAAGTACTCGCAAAACAAAAGGTTATTATTTCATTAAATCTGTGGCAGCAAAAATATATCTTGTCTGTGGCCAAAATGGCGGCAATGTTTATGAATGGCAGTTCGCGGAATAGCCGGGCCCTTTTAGCCGAATTCTTTAATGGGCGCGTTCACGGGTTATTTATCTTAATGGTACTATTAGTACTCACTCATTAGTGTAGTAGGCTGTTCTAAAAGGAATAAAGTGTTAAAAATGAAGAGTGATAAAAAAATATTTTATTGCTTAAAGTACAGATATAATATCCCCGCAATTCGATTTTGTCATACGTAAATGTGTTTTCACATTATCCGATCCGATATCGGATGACGGACCGATATCCCATATATTCACGTCGCCATCTTTGATTTTTTTCCTTTGAAATCCTTCCGACATCCGATATCGGATCGGATAATGTGAATACGGACTAAGGGTAAGTTTAAGATTAGTAGCGTGAAGAGTCGATATCCAATAAAAGTATGTATGTATATTGCAAACTAGATGAAATTTTCAGGCTAATAATCTAAATTTCGCTAACCAAAACATAAAATCTTAATTTTAGGAATATTTCGTCAACCCTGATATTTCAATAAAATATTTGTATACCACCAAGTACCTCGAAGCATAATTGTGTACAATATAATGTTACAATATGACTTGTTTACATAAACCGGGCAAATTCCATTACCATAAATAAAACACATGAAACCGACCAGCAATTATATGGAGCAATAAATGTAATTAAAGCTAAAAGGTTTACCAACGTTAAATTCAGACGAATTCGCAATAAATTTCGGCGTCTGGCAGAACTTATCAAAACCGCGAACGCGTCCAAAAATTAAAAAGTAAAATTAAAAAATCTGCATCTAAATAATTGCGCGACAAAAAAGCTAACTCGTTTTCACATTCACTCTGCACCCGAGTTGATTGCCTTTACAAACACAGCTACGTTTTCGAACGGAATCCGAACTTTTATTTTACAGTTTTATTTCCCGATAGTATACCTTCTTTTCTCATCAACAAGGCGTTTACAGATGCTCTTTTATTTTTGGCTGCATCCAGCGATTTTGCTCGTGTGAGTTGGGTAATGAGTCTTTTTCCTTGCTCAGTTCCTGAACGCACACGGGATAACGAGAGAAAAACGCGGGAAAGTTTTCTTTGTCTATGGCTGGTTTTGTACAGAACTTTTTCTACGTGCCACATTTGAGAGAGTAACTATCGACAAAAAATGTAATCGAAAGAGAAGTGAACATACAGGATTGCATCAGATCTCTTATCGATGAAAGGATGGATAACGTCACAAACTGATATGGAGTATAGGAAATATGTTTTTTGTAATTCGTTTTTACGGAAAGTTTGGGGTTCAAAAGCAGATTTAGCAAAATTTATTCAGTTTTGAACTTGTTTTGATATGATCTCGACGTTAGACTTTAAGTACCTAAGCCTGACCAGAAATATAATGACTACTGTCAGGAGGGCGCTGTTTTTCTGATGTATGCGGTGACAGTTCAGTGTAGTATGAAGAAAATAGTTCTCATGAAATTCCGCAACATGGCGCGTAGTCATATATTTCTGGTCATGGTTTACCTACTATTATTTACGTAGGCATATTGTTTGGCGTCGTACCTACCTATCAAGTGTGGGCGATGTTCAATGACGTACCAAGTACGAGTATGAAAAAAAAACTAGAAAGGTCCACTTGCTATACTTATCAATTTTTTCACGAAGATGCGTGCCTTAGTTCATAATCATGTCATTAAAGGATAGATTGATATGATATGACTAGTCCATAAGTATTACAGTTACAGTGAATGACCACGATGTGTAGACTTCAATCGAGTTCAAAGTCTTTCTGAACAAAGAAGTGATCTTTAAATTAGTTCTGATTCTGACTGAAATCATTCGTGTTAATGAGAGCCAAATGAGAGCTAAGTGCAAGAGAGCATTTTGTGCCAAGGATGATTTATATAGGATCGACAATCTTTATACTAAGAATCGTACTTCATTTTTAGCGCCATCTATTAAATACTATCATAACTGCACTGATGATGCCTACAAATTTAATTTCTTTTTTCGACGTGACACCATGATATTAAAATAAAGAAATATATCATTTCTTCTTATAAAAAATAAAACACGCAAAAATATTTAGGGAATAGTACATTACGAAAAGGAAATTCGTAACTAGTGTCGATTTAAAACACTCCCTTCGGTCGTGTTTTAATTTATCGCCACTCGTTTCGAACTTCCTTTTTTACGCACTTGTATCGTACGACGTACGACGTTTTTCAGTACAGATGAGCCTCCGAAGTTTTGACCTGGCATATAATGAACCACTTCTCGCACTAGTGCGTAAAAAAACACCATCTGTACTGAAAAATATGATTTTTGCCACTTCCAGGTTGCTAAACAGCACCATCTAGTTTTATCCAAAAGGCCCATACATTTCAGGGGTATACTGTTTTGTATGGGCTTTGTCAGTCCGAGTATGTATCGTCCTTGCTTTGTGCCCATTTAATTCACCGTCGACACTGTTCTACTTTAAACTTCACTACGAAGACATAAGGTTTATAAACACAAGTACTTGTCTTTTACTGGAGTTGTGAATGAGTTAAAATGAACTACGAAAACGTTTGAAGTTGGTATTTTTGGTCGTTTTAAAAAAGTCGCGCACATGTGGTTGTGTTGTATTTGATTGTATATTGTATTACGCTGTGGAATGTTATAAAAATAATCGCGGTGTAGGTATGAACTACTTGGTGTGAACACTGCAGAGATAACTGACTCCCGCGTAGAGATTTGTTTATTATAGTCCATATACTAATATTATAAATGGGAAAGTGTGTGTGTCTGTTTGTTTGTCTGTCTTTCACGGCCAAACAGAGCGACGAATTGACGTGATTTTTTAAGTGGAGATAGTTGAAGCGATGGAGAGTGACACAGGCTACTTTTTGTCTCTTTCTAACGCGAGCGAAGCCGCAGGCAAAAGCTAGTTTACTATAAATATTGAACATCGATATATGTTTACTATAGTGTGACCCAGGTGGCCGAGAGGATGCTGCTATTGCAGAGTACGCTGGTTCGATTCCAGCCTCGGGCACTGGACGCATTATTTTTCCATATGTTACGTATTTAATTCAGTTTAAATTTATTAGGGCCACTTCCACCACCCTTTTAACTCGAGGTTAGTGGGCTGTCAACTGTGAAATTCCATATAAAATGGTGGGTTAACCCGAGGGTTTACCTAACCCTTGAAACCTTTAGGACCACTTGCATCAACGAAAATGGGTTAACTCACCATTTTATATGGAATTTGACAGTTGACCCCACTAACCCTGTTTTAAGTGGTCGGTGCAAGTGGGCCTTATTGTAATGAATTTATTATTGAATATGTTTTTTTTTTATTATTATAAATGGGCTTACTCTTGACCACAGACTAGCCAAAGGCAAAGACGTGGCCTACGATGGAGTGAGCTCGCCCAGAAGATGCCTGTTCACTCTTGATTTGAAGGTTGCCGGGTTATATGAGCTCGGAAATATAGCACACACAATCCTGCAATAACTTCATCATCCTCCTTGCATTATCCCGGCATTTGCCACTATTCCCAAGATTTGGCGTAGGCGCTAGTTTTACGAAAGCGACTGCCATCTGACCTTCCCACCCGAAGGGTAACTAGACCTTATTGGAATTAGTCCGGTTTCCTCACGATGTTTTCCTTCACAAATATCAAATGACATTTCGCACATAAGTGAAAAACTCATTGGTGCGAGCCGGGGTTCGAACCCGCGACCTCCAGAACGAAAGTCGCATGCACGCACTTACCGTTAGGCTACCAGCGCTTCAATAACTTATTATTATTTACATTAACATATTATTGAACATATGTATGCAGGTATATTATCAGCAGTAGGATGTTAATACTACCTAATTAGTTTCCATATGTCTATTTAGGTATGTATTAATATAGGTAATCAGTCAGTTGTCAACTGGCCTCTCATTCACCATAATAACTATAATACGTATATTATAATCATCATCGTCATCATTTGGCATTTTGTGACTGATAATTGTATCACAGCGGCTGTATTAATGGATGCGTTTTGAAGAGGTAGTGTAGGTAGTGCATAGTGTACTTATATTGCAGTGGCTCTGGCTTAGCAATGCACGGTCGAGAAGTTTCCAAAGTTGCAGAACATTCCTCATGAGAATTTTCGATAACTTCTGAGAATGTTCTCGAGAACGAGAATTTATCAGAATACTACTTAGTAAGTAACTTCGTAGTTTATACCATAATTTTGTCGAACTCAGCAAGTCAAGACGTAGTCCCGTGGTAGAACGCTGGCTTCGTATGCCGATGTTCTCAGGTTCGATCCTGACAGCGATCTTTTTGTTTTTATTTTGTTTGTTTTTTTTTTGTATATACATATATTGGCATGGCCAAAAACAGGCATCAAGAAATAATAGTTCGGTACCTAATTTAAAAAAGTCAGGAATAAAACTGTGAAGTCTGAAAGTCGAAATGTTCCCTGAAGTATAGTGAGAATTTAAGCAACTTATAGTGAGAATTTAGGTAACTTATCACTTATCAACAAAATAGCTAACTGTAATAGACAATATTATACCTTTAATAACATATAGTTTTATATTATGCCCATTTAAACATTATTTCAAGTATATTCTCTTGTTTAAATAATAAATTGCATGTTGCGGGAATGTTCTGCGAACATTCTCAAGAATGTTTCCGTTTTTTGGGAATGTTCTGCAATTTCTACATTACATTACAGTCTGGCTACGATACTCTGAGCGTTTTTTCTACTGAAAGTTGTGTGTATTTCGGTATAGTTATAATTATCGTCCACTGATCGATGTCTAATCAAAAGTTGGAAAAACAACTATATGCACTTAGTTTTCAGCGCTATTAACTATACATACCATTTGACGAAATTTGTAATCCTTAGGGCCACTTGCACCAACGAAAATGGAGGTTTCACCCGAGGGTTAACCCACCATTTTATATGGAATTTGACAGATGACAGCCCACTAACCCTGAGTTAAGTGGTTGGTGCAAGTGGGCCTTATTGTCAAAACTCTAAACAATAACAGTAATATTTCGCAAGTACCATTGTTAAACATTTAATAATACAGCATTTTCTATTCCATTCCAGATCGGAAACTAGCACAACGACCCTATTTTATTGCGGCCAAGGCCGTCAAGATCTAAACTGTCACATTATGCGGGAGGTTGTCTACGAATAACCCGTAACATATGGGGAACTCGTAAAAATAATGGAGGGCGAAATTTTCGGCAGTATCATTCCAGACTTTGATGGAGACAAGTACCAATGCGTTTAGCTGGTCAAGATGTTTCATCATACAGTGTGTTATTGTTACCAGCACGTGAGCATTTTTTTTCAAGGAGAAAAATCTAACATGGTTATTTAAATAGCTTAGGTAACCATGCCATTAAATTAATTAAAAAAAATGTTGACTTTATAAACTTTCTAACAAAAACTTTATTGAGAAAAATGTTACGTTTATTTTATTTTTGCAAACAAAAACTCGGTACGTATAGGTTTTCCATTATGTTTTATTTGTGGGGTAAATAAATTATGCCGTACATGGTATGAACACTATGAGCTCATCCATTTAAACAATCTTATCTTGGGTAAAGATAAAATCAAGTACTTACTTGAAATACTAGAGTAGCTGCAATGCAGCCAACATAACAAACATAGTAAAGGTACTTACACACAGACGGAGACAAACGGAATAAGAGCAGTTACACACGAACTAGCAGTAAAGACAGTTACAGACTTGCAGTAAAGGCTACACAAACTGCAAGTAAAGACAAAGCTAGTTGTTTCTGGCCCCTAATTCGTTTTAGACTGGATACAGAGCACGGTAAACTCTATTTTATAGAGTTTTAACCATAGACTCCGTAACGTACACAAATATTAGAGTCAGGTCAAGATTAGATGGGATGTATTTTCAAGTATATATTACATTTGTGGTTATCTATCTATCATATTATAGTATTTTATGCCAGGCGTTTAAAGGAGGTCAAAAAAGACGAGTGGCGTGGGTAACAATTTGAGGCGAAGCCGAAAATTGTTATTAAGACGCCACGAGTATTTTTTGATTCAGTTAATCACCGACATACAATACTTTTTCCACGACCATGCACTTAGTTTTTAATAGTTTTCTTGAATAACTTTCGTCAAATTCACACTGTTTTATGTATTTTGACGCAAAGGTTTGCACTATCAGCTCAGCTGCCCAAAGCCTTCCCGCGCAAGCGCGCAGTATCGTTATAACAACGTTGCCATGGTTACAGAGCCAAACAATGCGTTTTCAGTTTTTTCGACACTGCGCGCATGCGCGGAAAGCCGGCGGACGCTGGCTTTGAGGAATAGATTTTTACGCAGGGTTTTAAAGATCTATGCACGACCCGTTATTAAATGACGAATAACAGTTTGAGAGTAGAAAAAAAAAATATTCATTTAGCATTAGCACCCTGTCATAATTTTACTTGTCACCAATTGCTGAGTAATTGAGTATAAGGGTCGGTTGCACCAAACAGTCCGTTACCGTTCGCAATTTTTCTTATACGGGAATTTTCATAGACTTAATTCTGCTGCGTGACGTTGATATGTCTGTTAATAGAACTGTGGTTGATGCAACTAGTCTCTCCGTGCACTCCAACTACTCCAAGTAAGTGATCTGTGGTTGTAAGTTACGTAAACGAGTGCTAATCGTTTTCGATTCGCGTTGAAAGTTCTAGATTGATTTAGAAGAGGCAACTCCGAGTTGAATTTGTTGTCGAATTGTTCAACTAACCTAACTGAAATCAACTAGACTAGTAGAATCTAGGGTAATCTTTACTAATCTACTTATCACCTCTCAAAACCAAGGACGATATATTATATACCGGGACTGATAAAGCCCATGCAAAAAAGTGTACCCCTGAAATGTACGGACCTTTTAGGGATAAAACTAGACGGCGCTGTTTCGCAGCCTGAAAATGGTATTTTCTTAATATCATCATTAAAAATTATATTTTCCACAAATATGTTTGCGTGTATTTACAAATTAAAAAAAAAAGAAATTGTAGGCATCATCAGTGTAGTTATGATAGTATTTAATAGGTGGCGCTAAAAAAATGAGATACGATTCTTAGTATGAAGATTGTCAATCCTAGCGTGTGGATTCCATACGGGCGAATAATGTATCCAATTATAGTATCTGATCATTACGAATCGTATAGGATAATCATTTTGTTAAAGTGTTATTAATTACGCTTGTAATTATTTTTTTAAATCTGACCAAGCAGCAATGTACGCCGTTCAACTTAATTTGACATGACATAAACGTCATGTCGTAACGACGACGCTAATTGACGTGGACGTAATACCTACATTGAGTGCTAAATTATTATGTATGAAAAAAAATCTCATCTATTAAAAAAATGTAGTTAAGCTCCTTAGGTCCGATACTATTAATTATTAAGATATTCGTCCGTATGGAATACGCACGCTGTATAAACCTTCCTTGCTCAAAACAAAAAATCTTGACTTTATATATTCTTAAGTACATTCCAGTGAAAGATATGCTGCGCCGACCCCAAATGACTGGGAAAAGGGCAAGAGAATGATGATGATTCCAGTGATTCTTTGCTTCTAAATACAAAACAGAAGGAAAGAGAAACTTTCATCATTTTTATGCCTTTTTCGTCACACGCTAAAAATGAAACATTAATCAATTTTAATTTATTGTATACTGTAATTTTGTAGATCGTAGGTGTAGTATAATAAACGTAAAAGGTGCGCCAAGTGTATCATCAGTCCTCCCACTGAAACATTTTTTATAATGCCACTCGGTGGGATGATCATAAATCACCAATCTGTGACGTAAACAGTGATTCGTCTACACTTAAAAAATATACTTGGGAAATATTTTAGAACATTAATGATTTTTAGGGCTTATGGTATACCCATGTCAAGGATAATTTATATAGGATTTAAAATCTTCATACTAAGAATCGTATCTCAATTTTTTAGCGCCACCTATCAAACACTATCATGATTACACTGATGATGCCTACCTATTTTTCAAAATGTGTATTGTGTATTGACGTGATATCATAATACATATTAAAATAAAGAAACATGTCATTTGTTCTTATAAAAAATTAAAACACGCAAAAATATTTAGGGAAAATATGATTTTGGCCACTTCCAGGCTGCAAAACAGTGCCATCTAGTTTTAAGCCTAAAAGGCCCTTCAGGGGTACGCTTTTTGGAATGGGCTTTGTTTGTCTCAGTACTTATAGTATAGAATAAAAAAGGTGCGAAATTCAAATTTTCTATCTTTTTTTGTTTAAACTTAATAAAACTCTTCATCACATCAGTCACATTCACTTTGGATACTTCACCACTACATAAGTACTATTTTTAGCGACAGTAATTTGTTGTATAAAATTAAAATAGAACGAGAAGCTGTTTTGTCTTCAAAAATGTTATCCGTCCTTATATTTTTCAAATTGTAATCTGAGTCGGTTCAAATTAAAGATTAACGGGATTTTCAGCTTATCTCTGACTGTCTAATTTTAATTTCGAACAATAAAAGGTAATAAATCTTCAAACAATTCATCTTAAAGCTCAGAGAGGACATTCCTACAGGTGACAATGGCCTGAACGATAGAAATTGTTGCTAAGAGGTATAGATCACACGTTACTAGACAGTGCAAAAGACGACTTGAGATCACTACACAATACTACACATATTTACACAATGGTGTCCCATTCGTGTAACAAGAGAGGGAACTCAATCGCTCTATACAGAGTGTAACAAAAATGGTGGTGATCCGTTTAAGGGCGTACTCAGTATCGTATTCTTATCAGGAAAAAGTAGAAGAAAATTTTTTTTTTCGCTAAAAAAATTTTCACTTTTGTATGAGCCGGGCCGCGCGAATCGGTCGAATCTCCATACAAAGATAAAAAAATTTTTTTGCGAAAAAAAATTTTTATCCTACTTTTTCCTGATGAGAATACGATACTGAATACGCCCTTAAACGGATCACCACCATTTTTGTTACACCCTGTACATTAGAAATACTACAAGAGCTTATACAGTGTGGATGTTCTTTTTCTTTCCGTGAGGGCAGGCACTAGACTACCCATGCCGAAAACAGTCTTAAGAGTTTTGTTCCCTTGATTCAAATTTACAGACATTGGAATAAAGGGAATATTTAAAAAACTTTGTGCCAATCGATCCCATCTTTGCAGCTTTGGTCCGAACGCTTGCAAGGTACCATAAAAAAACTTGCTAGCTGCCACAGCTGCTACTAAAAATCTTCTAACACTTTATGACCATTATTAATCTCTGTTTTTGGTGCTAATGAATTGATCAATGCCATTCTTACTTTAGATGGATCCCAGGCAGGAAAACAAGAAGATTTGAAGAAGGAAGTGTGGGAATGCTGCCGGAACAGTAACCTGTAGCTCCAACTCCAGGGAATTGGGCTGAATGAACACAACAAGTGATCGACAGCCCGCCTGCTTCCGGCCGGGCGTCCCTACACTACATCTACATCTAGATGGATCCCAACTTTTGCATGCATTTACTGTAGTGGAATTTAAGCAGAAGCATAAATGAGCAGTCTAAGGAAAGGACATCACTAGCTAAAGGACAAAACACCGGACAACGACCTGATTGCTTTCAGCGGCGGAAACCATTTGTCTTCATGACGTCCAGAATGCTTCAGATCTTGCACGTTTGGGATTCTGTTTTTGTTCCAGTATGAAGAAATGCAGTTTAAGATTAAATAAAGCTACGTATAGAAGATAACTTATTTTGGAGTGCTTCCTTAATATTTCCTACCACAAGTATAGTACAGTACAGGTTGACAATGTCGACTGGCGGGTAATTTTAACTACTTAATCGATTTGAGTAATAACGGTCGATTTTACTTAAGTTTCATAAAATATTTCAGTCATCTCTAGAAAATATGAATAAGATGACTTGGAAATATTTAAGTTGTTCATGTTATGTTAATCATCATCCTTGCGTTATCCCGGCAACATTCCCAAAAAGCGGAAACATTCTTGAGAATGTTCGCAGAACATTCCCGCAACATGCAATTTATTATTTAAACAAGAGAATATACTTGAAATAATGTTTAAATGGACATAATATAAAACTATATGTTATTATAGGTATAATATTGTCTATTACAGTTAGCTATTTTGTTGATAAGTGATAAGTTACCTAAATTCTCACTATAAGTTGCTTAAATTCTCACTATACTTCAGGGAACATTTCGACTTTCAGACTTCACAGTTTTAGTCCTGACTTTTTTAAATTAGGTACCGAACTATTATTTCTTGATGCCTGTTTTTGGTCATGACAATATATGTATAGACAAAAAAAACAAACAAAATAAAAACAAAAAGATCGCTGTCAGGATCGAACCTGAGAACATCGGCATACGAAGCCAGCGCACTACCACGGGACTACGTCTTGACTTGCTGAGTTCGACGAAATTATGGTATAAACTACGAAGTTACTAAGTATTCTGATAAATTCTCGTTCTCGAGAACATTCTCAGAAGTTACCGAAACTTCTCATGAGGAATGTTCTGCAACTTTGGAAACTTCTCGACCGTGCATTGCTAGCCACGGCTCATGGGAGCCTGGGGTCCGCTTTGTTCATGTTATGTTATGGTTATAAAATAGAGCCAAACATGTCAACTCTTAAATTGTTTTCCTAAAAATCGCACGACGACAACCGCACGACTTTTCTACACCTAAAAAAAGGAGTATATGATTTTCTTTATTTTTCACTGGTACCCTCGTGTTCAGTGATGCATGTGGCACGCAAGTTAATATTTAACGAAGACCGGTCTGGCTCAGTCGGTAGTGACCCTGCCGTCCCTGCCTGCTAAGCTGCGGTCCTGGGTTCGAATGGGTTGTATTTATCTATTTAAGTATGTATATCGTCATGTCATGTGTATGCTTAGTTTGGGGCTAGGTTGATCTGTGTAAGGTGTCCCCAATATTTATTATATCTGGGGCCACGGCAGTGCCCCCGCCAATTTATATTTATTTCTATTATTGTATTTGAAATTACCCGCCAGTTTAAATTCTCCCCCTGTACCTTAATCTAAATGATTATATTTTACGATGACAACTCTGCATAGACGATAGTTTCGAGAACTTCGATAGTAAAAAGTAGTTTATAGTTGAACTTAGCAATTAGCAATTATAAGGGCTGAATGGTTTACATTATGACTATTGGTTCAGTTTTAAAGTGAGTCGAACCAAGTGACTCAGTTACATCTCAATTTTCATACAGTATCAACTGTTTGTAGTTGTATTTAACTTTTCTTTATAAAATGCATGCAGAGACCATAGCTGCATTTTAGTACAAAATAATAGTAAAACAGCTCAAGATACAATGATATACCATGCTAAATGTATGGAATCGCTCCCAAGAACGCAAATTATGCTAGACCGCCTGATTGATCTGACAAACAAAGGATATACAGAGTGAAATAAAACCGGCCAAGAGCGTGTCGGGCCACGCTCAGTGTAGGGTTCCGTAGTTTTCCGTATTTTTCTCAAAAACTACTGAACCTATCAAGTTCAAAATAATTTTCCTAGAAAGTCTTTATAAAATTCCACTTTTGTAATTTTTTTTATATTTTTTGAACATATGGTTCAAAAGTTAGAGGGGGGGGACGCACTTTTTTTTCCTTTAGGAGCGATTATTTTGAAGATTAATTTGAAGGAGATTATATAGATTAGAGGAAGATAGATTAATTTGAAGGAGAAGAATGTGCCACAAACCTATATTGACATTATCCGAGACATGTACCACAACTCGGAATCCATAGTGAGGACCGCCGTTGGCGACACTCACCCATTCCCGATCACAGTTGGTGTTCACCAAGGCTCAGCCCTGAGTCCTTTTCTGTTCAGTGTAGTGCTAGACGTAGTTTCAGCAAAAGTCCATGAACCATCTCCATGGCTTATGATGTACGCTGACGACATTGCACTGACAGATGAGGACAAACAGAAACTGGAGCACAAAGTGAACCAATGGAAGGGTGCGCTAGAGGACGGCGGTCTGAAACTAAATGTTGCGAAGACCGAGTACATGGCATGTGGCGGCACAGACCCCGACCCCATAACGGTAGGAGGCGAATCTGTTCTGAAAACAGATAAATTCAAATACCTTGGGTCTGTGCTGCACGAATCAGGCGAAATCGATCACGACGTCCAGGCCCGAATTAGCGCTGCTTGGGCAAAATGGCGAGAAGTAACCGGTGTCCTCTGCGACCCCAGGATACCGGTGAAGCTTAAGGGTCTTGTGTACAAGAGCATCATCCGACCAGTCTTACTGTATGGTAGCGAGACCTGGCCTGCTCTCGGAAGGCATGTCCAGCAGCTTCACGTCACAGAGATGAAGATGTTGCGGTGGATGTGTGGCGTTACGCGACTAGATCGCATACGTAACGAACACATCCGTGGCAGCCTCGGAATCCGTGACGTGGCGGATAAGCTGCAGGAAAGTCGCCTCCGATGGTATGCCCACATACGCCGCAGACCGGTAGACTACGTCGGAAACAGATGCCTCAACCTCATCGTCCAAGGCCCTAGGTCACGCGGCCGCGGTAGGCCTAAGAAGCGCTGGCTGGACGTCGTGACAGCGGACATGGAAGAGAACAATCTTTCACCTCAGGATGCCGAAGACCGGGCAAAGTGGAGAAGGCTGAGCAGGAAAGCGGACCCTGGCGCTAGGCCGGGAAAACGCTAGGTTGAAGAAGAGGAGCGATTATTTCCGAAAATATTAATATTATCAAAAAACGATCTTAGTAAACCGTTATTAATTTTTAAATACCTATCCAACAATATATCACACGTTGGGGTTGGAATGAAAAAAAAATATCAGCCCCCACTTTACATGTAGGGGGGGTACCCTAATAGAACATTTTTATCCATTTTTTATTTTTGCACTTTGTCGGCGTGATTGATATACATATTGGTACCAAATTTCAGCTTTCTAGTGCTAACGGTTACTGAGATTATCCGAGGACGGACGGACGGACGGACGGACAGACAGACATGGCGAAACTATAAGGGTGCCTAGTTGACTACGGAACCCTAAAAAGGACCGATCAAACTTTGCATAGTGACTTTTGAGACCATAATGAACAAGATTTATTATGGCACTAATGCTGAAATCGCAAAAACAATCCTGTTTCATTTTGACTGTCATGATGCGGCTTATTTCCATGGAACAGCCAATTTTTTTTCGCGATTTCAGCATTGGTCCGATAATAAAAGTTGTTAACTATGACCTTCAGTCACTACCTATGCAAAGTTTGACTGGTCCTTTTTATTTCAGCCTGTATAAGGTACATACCTTTTTTTGGACATTCTTACACAGATTGACCGTCCCACGGTTAGCTCAAGAAGGCTTGTGTTGTGGGTACTCAGACAACGAGACATATAATATACAAATAAATAAATAAATATTATAGGACATTCTTACACAGATTGACTGAGGCCCATGGTAAGCTCAAGGAGGCTTGTGTTGTGTACTCAGACAACGAGATATATAATATACAAATACTTATATACATAGAAAACATCCATGACAGGAAAAAATAAATATCTGTGCTCATCACACAAATAAATGCCCTTACCAGGATGCGAACCAGGGCTTAGCAGGGTCACTACGCGCTAGGCCAGACTGGTCGCAAGTTTTCTACAATTTTAGGTACCTACAAAATGTGTAAAATGTGTACATTTTGTACCTAAAATTTGCTATTCGACTCGTATACTAAACGTGTATAACAACACTGACCCCTAAGTCCTTGTTGTGCATTAATTAAATTTGTTCGCCTCCGAACGGCGATACATTTGTTATATTAAGACCAACTTGTGGGTCGGATCTTGGGATTATTTACCAACTTGTTTGACGCGGTCCAATTAAATGTGGCTATTTATTAATTTGATATTACATAAACATAGTTACGTGTGGCGTGACAAGAATGGATAAGATATAGAGTATATCAGAGGAAGCCTGAAAGTAGCACCGATAGTATACACATACATCTTTCTCGCGCACATATGAGTCCTATAACGTATTTGACATCCTAAGGTCATAAAAATATGGTACCAAACTTGGAATCGTAGCATAATGAATGCCTCTATTATTTGAGACCCTATTTTTCTCCAGAGCAGAAGCTACCAAAACCTAAAAAAAACTAACTTCAAAAACTCACTTCTTAAATCCTTCCTTAGGCTCTTAAGGACCAATCCCATCAAAGGAAATCTTTGGTTCAGCAATAGCCGTATAATTTACCCTACAGATGCAACTATTAATAAAAGTAAGAGGGAATCGACTAGCATGGTATGGGCATGTAATGCGGAGGGATGAAAGGCATGTGACGAGAAAAAAATTATGAATGAATGTGGAAGGTGGTGAAAGTAACGGAGAGGAAAACCGAATAAGAGGTGGATTGTGTGAGACATGATATGGAACGGAAACAAGTTAATGATCAGATGACGAGTGATAGAGATGTATGGAAGAGGAAGACATGCCACGCCGACCTCAAGTCACTGGGATAAGGGCAAGAAAATGATGATATACATAGTTACGAAAATAACCATATTTATTTCATTTCCGTTAATTTTTAATTTAAATTAAATATTAACTAAAGACTTTTCTGTATACTGAACTTGAAGAAAAATAATCCTGTACACATTACAAACTGAAATAAATGTCATATACAAAGAAAACATTACCAAGGCTTGGAATAGGAGGACGCTGGTTTGTGTCCAGTTTTGGACACTTAAGAGTATGACTACCTTATAGACAACAAATTAAAATATTTTCTATGAAGATAATTTAGTTTACTCTGATACTCGTACATAAATATAGTCTGGTGCAATATCCGTGTTGGTATTTTAAAACTGGACTGCACCCATCCTACTTTTCATTTCAGTTAATATGTTACGTACGTGTATAGAACTATAACGAGAATACCCGGAAAAATAACGCAGCTAGAAATTGCGAAAAACTCAGTTTCCCAACTATTCCAAGCAAGCCACGTAAATGCTGAAATTCGTCGTATTTTAAAACAAAATATAAGTTAGTTCTCTTACAGCCATCCTAATTTAAGAAAGCTTAAGCTACTGACTTGAACACTGCCAGAGGATTCCAAATTCCAATATAAAGTTCCATCGTACAGAAAATCAACCTCAGTAATAAGAAACATATTTAGTCGTAAAAGCAAGTTTATTTCAAGTGAGTAAACAACAATTTCAAAACACGCGGGGAAATAAGAGCTTGCTAAAGATATCCATCGATTACTCTCCTCGTAAAGAAGAAAACGATACCATCGCTACACATTTATTTAGCGATCCAACGATTGCTATCACCCATTTCATTCTAGTCTGCGCTATCAAAACGTGACTTGGATAGCAAACACTGGATGATATCATTGAGATACGTTGCGGAAAGAAACATGTGAAAAACGTTGCGAAAATACGGAGGAAGAAAATGAGTGATATGTTTTTCGCTATTAGCCGGTTTTTATCAATTGGTGTCTATTTTTCGTTTTGATGTTTGGCAGGGCTTTGATAAATGATGGATTAAAAACCTGTCGAAGACGGATAATGTGTTAATATGAAAATGTGTCCAAAAATAGAATTTATATTCATTTGCAACGTTTGATAAGTAATACAAAATAAAATGTGATACGAGTATATACTTATATTTCTTGGAATCTCTAATCTTGGAGTATATTTAGACACTGGTCGTGTATGTTTGGTAAATTTCTGCTTTTAAAGTCCCATTTAGACGCACACCATCGAGACACACTAACTCTCATGCGATTTAAGATATCGTACATAGCTCCTTAGCAATTGGTGCATTGTAACAAAATTTACATTGCAAGATCGTGTAAATCAATCCTTGTTTTATACCTATATAGGTGTCTGTCTATAGGCTGCCCTGAAAAGTCTCGCTCTCATACGAAAGTTACGAAACCTAAGACCTGATTTAGATGGCGTGCGAACTCGTATGCGATTTTAGTTACATTGCGGGATGTTGAGGGTACATACGATTTTGCACAGCCATCAAATACCGCAATGTAATAAAACTCGTATGCGAGTTCTCGTACCGTCTAAATGGGCCCTAAGCCTACTGCCTGCAAAGAAGTCTGGAGATTGAGTGCGTCTTCAGAATTTAATCTGTCTAGATAAGACGGGTTTTTGAAGCCTTTTGTGCCAGTTTAGTATTTCTAGTATTTCTAACTGTGTCTGTAAGCTTTTATTGACTGGGAGCTTTAGATTTCTTTGCAGATGAACCCCCTTATTCATAAAAAAGTTACTGAACTGATTAATTAAAAAGTTTTCTGTCTCCTTCCCACAAATACATAAGTCAACATGACAGATAATGACAAACGATTATTAGCTAATTCTGGTTTATAAAGCGTTTATGAATAACGCCAAGATTACAAAATATTTATGGAATTTACTTTAAAGCGTTGATATCACGATATACAACGTATATAAAGGATAATTGATCTGAATAGTGTCCTGGGTTCGAATCCCGGTAAGGGCATTTAATTAGTTGTGTCATGATTTTTGCCATGGCTAATGGCGCAATTTCATTAGTCGATGCCCGCATGCGGGGTACGAGAGATTTCTGGAACGCGTGCCACAGGGCCCGCATTCGGGGAAAAGGTTTCCAGTGGCGGGGCGTCGATACAACTCGATTCCCTACGGGTTCCCTAAAATTCTAAAGTATCTGTAGAAGTCCATACAAAACAGATCCCGAAAACCCCTCCGGCTTTATCAACGAAAATTTTCACGCCACGCCACTGAAGGTTTCATTAGTCTATATTACGGGCCGCATTCTGGGTGCGAGAGATTTCTGGAACGCTTGCCACAGGGCCCGCATTCGGGGAAATTAAATAGCGTAATTAATTTGCACATTTTCATTGGTTGTTATCTCGCCTGCGGGGACTCCCCGTATGCTGTATATCAAAAGAGTTATCGACTAATGAAATTGCGCCATAAGCCATACAGACATGCAGTCGACATCCCAATGTCACCTTCTATTGTTCCCAATTTAGGGGTAGGTAACTAGGTTATCTTATTAGATTGTTCATTTGTTATTTATTCCATTGTTTATCATTTAATAATGGCTCGTTAAGGCAAATAAGTCTTTCGCAATTTCAGTAAACGAGTTTACCGACGAGCTCCATAAATAAATTACGTATACAGTTCTTTTATTTTCAATCTAAATTGCTTACTTAATGTTAAAGAGTGTCTCCAAACGACTTCATGGAGTAAATTTTATTTGAATTAAATGTACGTAGGAAAAACTTAACCTATTCGGTGACACGCCTAATTCGCTGATACAAGCTGTGAAGCACTATTCCGAAAGACGATTTTTGGTTGTTTCACCGAATGAGGCGTGTCACCGAATGAGGCGAGTTTACCCTATTTAATAGTTGTTTGTTATACAAGGGGGCAAAGTTGTTTTTTAACACACGAGAAGTAAAATACATTTGCACCCGAGTGTAACACAAAACTTTTCACCTCACTGTAGCGAGGAAACTACAACGCAAAAAATGCGTTTATCACTGCTTCCAGTAGTTCCACAGGTAGTAAATCATCTTTATTACTAGATTCACCTACTTTTATCAATTTTAAAGCAGTTAATTTGACTTTATTCAAGGTCAAATTACTTTACCCACTAGTGGATAAAATGCGTTTTTACCCGCTGGTATTAAAGGACAAAACACGTGTTTCCGAGCTAGTGAGGGGAAAAATATTTTTTTTAACTTTTCATTAACCTCTGACATAAAAGAGGCGTGATTTGTCTTTATTTGTAGCAACTGGACTGACAAAGCCCATACAAAAGATACGATCTGAAATGTATGAACCTTTTAGGCTAAAACTAGATAGTTCTGTTCGCAGCCTGAAAGTGGCCAAAGTCATATTTTCCCCAAATATTTTTGCGTGTTTTCATTTTTATAAGGACAAATGACATATTACTTTATTTTAAAATTATAATATCACGTCAGTACACATTTTGAAAAATATAAATTTGTAGGCCTCATCAGTGTAGTTATGATAAGTATTTAATAGGTGGCGCCAAAAATCGAGGTACGATTCTTAGTATGGAGACTATGAAGTATGTAAATCCTATAAGTATAAATAATCCTTGATTTGTAACATAATAACTAACTTTTGAGTCAAGTAGGTATTACTATTTTTTGTAAAAAGGTACCTAAGCTTCTATTTCGTCTAATAAGTTTTAGTGATATTAAATGTAACTAAAAAAAAATTTCGGTAGGTACTAGTTAGTGTTAGTTCTACGTTATTTAATTTACCTACAATTACGTAATAAGTAGGTAGTTTTTAAATATAAAAGGTGTTATTATCTACGAGTATTGCGCTTATAAAGAACAGAAAAAGACGTTAAAAATAAGTAAGTTCCTATAAGTACAAATTTGTATATCTTTCACAGTATTTCTGTTAAAATACTGTGAAAATTGTTAGGCAACATATATTTTTTCCGTTGATGTAATAAGTCTTTTTATGACGATAAATCCCTGATTTAATGCGAAAATATGATTTGATAGCATTAAGAATGTTTGAAGAGTAAATTTTAGCATTTGAAGAAAATTAACGAATGTTTACGACTTCTGCTTTTATTTGGTGTACGTGCCAAACATTTTATGAAGGTAATATAATTGAGGATCAGACTGGTATACATCAGTTAAGTAGATCAAAGTACCTAGCCAAGATGCTTATTGCTGAGTATACGGTAATCTTTCGCTATCCCTAAATATTATAATTTATAATAGGATAGGAATAGGAAGCACTGGTGGCCCAACTGGCCCAGCGGTAAGAGCATGCGACTTCCAATCCGGAGGTCGCGGGTTCGATCCCCGGCTCTTACCAATGAGTTTTTCGGAATTTATGTGCGAAATGTCATTTGATATTTGCCAGTGAGGAAGCCGGACTAATTCCAATAAGGCCTAGTTACCCTTCGGGTTGGAAGGTCAGACAGATGGAAGTCGCTTTCGTAAAACTAGTGTCTATGCCAAATCTTGGGATTAGTTGTCAGAGCGGACCCCAGGCTCCCATGAGTCGTGGCGAATGCCGGGATAACGCAAGGATGATGATGATGATGTATCATTAATAACAATATTATGTTAGTGCGTCAGAGAAGCATTGGCGTATTTGGGTACATAACAAGATTAGCTTCTCGGCTGAGAAGAGAACTCTGCCCGGCTAGCATAGGATTGGCGCGACAATATTAATTAGTATCTACTATGACTAATTGCGCTACCCCTACTTAGCCCTTGGATAGATATGGCAACTAGTCTTTCCGTTGCGGACTTTTTTTAGATTACAAGTATAACTACAAGTATAATCGAAAGCTACAAGACATTTTGTGGCGCCATCTATGTGTGGTGTAGTGTATGCGCCTTCTTAGGCGGTCGCATTTTAATGTATGGGATGGTATGATCTTCTTATATTTAATCTATGGTATTATCAAAAACCGGCCAAGAGCGTGTCGGGCCACGCTCAGTGTAGGGTTCCGTAGTTTTCCGTGTTTTTCTCAAGAACTACTGAACCTATCAAGTTCAAAACAATTTTCCTAGAAAGTCTTTATAAAGTTCTACTTTTGTAATTTTTTTCATATTTTTTAAACATATGGTTCAAAAGTAGAGGGGGGGGGGACGCACTTTTTTTTCCTTTAGGAGCGATTATTTCCGAAAATATTAATATTATCAAAAAACGTTTTTAGTAAGCCCTTATTCATTTTTAAATACCTATCCAACAATATATCACACGTTTGGAATGAAAAAAAATATCAACCCCCACATTACATGTAGGGGGGGTACCCTAATAAAACATTTTTTTCCATTTTTTATTTTTGCACTTTGTTGGCGTGATTGATATACATATTGGTACCAAATTTCAGCTTTCTAGTGCTTACGGTTACTGAGATTATCCGCGGACGGACGGACGGACGGACGGACGGACGGACGGACGGACGGACGGACGGACGGACAGACAGACATGGCGAAACTATAAGGGTTCCTAGTTGACTACGGAACCCTAAAAACTGCCAATTTTGGGGCCATGGGCCGTAGTCGTCTTAATAGGGCAAATATATCATTGGTAGCGCTCCGATTTACTACTCAAGTTTACCTCGCTCACCAATGAGTCACAAAAAAAAGTTCAACGGTGATCTAACTAAACTATGATCTAGAAAAGTTTCAACCGCAGTGCACCAATTTTTTTTCCCCTCACTAGCTCGGAAACACGAGTTTTGTCCTTTAATACCAGCGGGTAAAAACGCATTTTATCCACTAGTGGGTAAAGTAATTTGACCTTGAATAAAGTCAAATTAACTGCTTTAAAATTGATAACAGTAGGTGAATCTAGTAATAAAGATGATTTACCACCTGTGGAACTACTGGAAGCAGTGATAAACGCATTTCTTGCGTTGTAGTTTCCTCGCTATAGTGAGGGGAAAAGTTTTGTGTTACACTCGGGTGCAAATGTATTTTACTTCTCGTGTGTTAAAAAACTCGCAAGTTCAGGATTCTATTCTCGAACCACTCGCTTCGCTCGTGGTTCAACTATAGAATCCTTTCACTTGCTCGTTTGTCAATTCCACACTCGGCATTAAAATACAACTTTGCCCCCTTGTATAACAAATAACTATTGTGTTCTGGTGGCTCATCAAGCTTCATTACATCATGGCCTGCAGTACATTTTAGGGACATGGTAAAACCAGTAGTGACCTCTTTTAGCGGCAATTTAAAACAGTCCCGTAACAAATGACGGTTCCGTACGCAATCTAACAAATTGTCCCCTGACTTTACGTTCACCAAACGTTCTGTGTTCTTCTATGCTGGTCTCTAAAATGACTTAACTTTATTTTCATGATAGGCAAACCAAGCATACAACCCACTTCATAGTAAGCACTTATCCGTCACCCATGGAGACCTGCATTGATGCATATGATAGTACTATCGCTCTGTCGCCGCGTCAGTGTCGCCGCGTTAGTGACGCCGGAGCCGCTTTGCTCGGAAGTCCAGCTTAAACTGGACGCCCAATGGAACCACTTGGAGGTTTTCGCGAATAGCCGACTGCCTTCTATCTCCCAGGCTTATGAAGCGTTTTTGCTGAGCGTAAAACGATATTTTATTCTTAGCGCGACCTCGATTAGTTTGACTTTAGCGATTCAAGGGTTTTGTTCACTTCTGGTCTGTGATGTGAACGGAGAAGTGGATATTTTAGAAAATTTAATGAAAATATAGTAAATAAAAGAAGAAACTGACTGACTCAACGCACAGCCGATACCGCTGGTTCTAGTTAGAGTTTACAAATTTGGCACGTATAAGATGTGCACTAAGAACATTAAGAACGGATTTTTCAAAATTCACCTCCTAAGGAGGCGAAATGGGGGTTCGAAGTTTATATGGGAAAACAAGATTAGATTAATACGCGGGCGAAGCCGCGCGGGAAAAAGCCAGTGTTTTAAATAAGACACTACTTCAAACTCAACAGCGTATCATTACAGTGATGTTTTTATTGATCTTCAATAAGGGTTCAAATCATAAGAATTTAACGTACTTATTTTGTCTAGAAGAGATTGCTTTAGCGGTAATAATGCTTTTCGTTTAACTTTGTATCTTCTTTATTATAAATATAAGCTTACTCTTGGCCACAGACTAGCCAAAGGCAAAGACGTGGCCTACGATGGAGTGAGCTCGCCCAGAAGATGCCTGTTCACCCTTGATTTGAAGGTTGCCGGGTATCTTCTGAATTGTCGTATTTTATCACAAACTACATAGAATAATGATTTTTATCGGTGTGTGAAATAAAGTTACCCACTGTATTTGTAATTTATATTGTATGCTTTAACGGCAGCATTATTGTCTTGCAAAGAACAGTACCTAATAAATAGGTAGGTCTACAATATAATTCCCTAACTTAAGGTAAATGTATCAAAAGGTATTCTTAGTTCAATGCTCTCATTGACCTACAAAAACAGACTGATGAGTGTTTCACCGCAAATGAGGAAAAATCTGGAATACCCGTCATTCACACTCGACAAGCCAGAATAACAGGACTAGGTAAACAAGGCATTGTTATAATGTGGAGAATCTCCATGCCTGTAAAGGGCACCGACCTAAGGGTTGATGTCCTAAAGGTGCAGTTAAGATTCGGACTTCAATACTAGTTACAACGACTGTATTGCTGCTAAGCTACTAACACACCTTTTCAAAAATCTGGGCAGCAACTAGTTACTCATATGATCAATAAACTATTCGCATAAAAAATGCTTGTCACTCTAACAAATAGTTTTCAGTCATAAAAATCAGGATTCAAACCCGCGAACCTTTTTATAGTTGCAGGGTCACTATCGAGTAGGGTCTGAGGACTGTGAGGCCACAATAAGAGGTTAAAAGTGAAAAATGCAAACAGTCACGTCTTTCAGTGCAAATAAGGCTGGCCTACATCCAACCGCCAATTAGGCACTGTGTTGACAGCATGAAGGTATTGCCATTGCTACGGAGCATATGTAGTCTAGTCTGCAAAGTCTGCCTATGGGTCATCATCATCCTCCTTGGGAGCCTGGAGTCCGCTTTGACAACTAATTCCAAAATTTGGCGTATACACTAGTTTTACGGAAGCGACTGCCATCTGACTTTCCAACCTGAAGGGCAACTAGGCCTTATTGGAATTAGTCCAGTTTGTTCACAGTCCACATAAGTTCCGAGAACTCATTGTTACGAGCCAGGGTTCGAACTCGCAACCTCCGAAAAGAAGGTCACACGCTCTTACCGCTAGGCCACAAGGCCACCAGCGCTATGTTATATCTCATCTGTCTGCCTATGGGTTCCCTCCGCCTTTACGTGTCATGGATTCATCTGGGTCATGGATTCACGATGACCATTTTGATCGCTGCTGCAAATTCTGACTCGTTTTCCAATAGCGCTCTGATGGAGGAAAACAACACGAGAAAAGTTGTATACATTTATCCGTAAGGAACACACCATGAGTGTCTTTTTAAAAGGGCTTATTTCTCTATGGCAAGAGGAGTTATTTCTCTATGAGAACTTAGAAAAAAAAATACCCTTGTTGAAATAAGCTCTTTTGAAAACCTAGACTCTCTTGATGACCTAGCACGGGGATCTATAGCCCAGCCCCTTTTTCACATGACATGAGGCCTGTGTCGAGTGATAAGCTCAGGTTCCCATCTTTTCTAAAATTTAGACTCGCCCGCTCTTTTGACCAATGGGGAACACTCGGTACTAGATCAGTCTTGCACAAAGCTAAATGGCCTCTTTAAGAAACCAGCATTCGCCAGACCTTTAGCCACCTACAGTTATTACTAAACCAGGGTTCAAACTATACTGGAATTATAATATTTCGTTAATAGATACAGGAGATGTGGTTTAATTACCTGAGGCACCGCAAAATGTGCACAGTTCTTTAGTATTCTGCAAGAAACTCTATTGAGGTAGGACTCTGATTGGGATAAATAAACGTTTACTTGACAGGAGGCATTTTGGTTTATGCATTGAAATGTACCACAGAAAAGAGTTGTTTATGCGATAGAATGCAAACGAGTATATACGTCGCCTGATTGTAATCGGTCACTGCCCCCATGTACACCCAAAACACCAGAAGGGTTGGAGATACTCGTGATTCAATCTCTTAAAGCTTGGACATATAATTTCATTCAATTTCTAGAGGATCGCGTAATCATTTGTGCCATTATCTGGGTAAAGGGATCTTATTATCGACGGCGCTTACGGCGTTATGAGAGATGTTTGTATACAAATACGACGCCGCGGGACGTAAGCGCCATCGACAATAAGGTCCCTTTATCCAGATAACGTCACATTTGTTAACTGTTATAGAAAATTAAGCACCGGAGGCCGAACTCAGTCTAATCTATAATTGAATCATCCTTAAGTTTCTTCAGGGTACCTAACGTCACAATCGCTTACGATTCTTAAGCGAATCGTAGCTGTCCCTATCGCTCTTCTGTAGTTGACGCGTGAAAGCCAGTCTGCACTTCGATCGCCACGTACTTATATAGCGTCAATGATTGTCACTTCGACTAAGCCAGCAGTTAAAATTCGTGATCTGAGACCCAAATCTTCATCGGACTTTTTATTTGAAGTTTAACTCAAAGGTAGGTCAAGAAAATAGTCATCATACTTGTAGACTCACCTCAATAAAAGTGTCGGAGACAAACCTCTGCACCAGCGAGGTTTTGCCGCATTGCGTGTCTCCTACTAGGACCACTTTGATCTCCTCTTCGGTGGGAGACCCGGGGGCTCCATCTTGCTTCTTACCAGACCACATTGTCACTGTAAAGAAAAAAAAAGTATTCTCAGAAAGAGATCGACGGTGAAAGCGTAATTACATGACAACGTCACAAGTGGCACATTTGCTGGGATGGGATTACTGTTAGACTCTTACCAAGCTAATATGGCAGCGACTTTGACAAACTTAGATGAAGTCGAGGCTTCCAAAAATCATTGCCAAATTTGCTTCAATCTTGGTCGATGGTTTGCCAAGCTTGCTCTGACTACAAACATTACTACATATACTGTCAGTTTACTTGATAAAATGAGCGGTGGCTTGCATTTCATAATAGCAGCATCTAATCTTGTCATGGAAATTTGCGGATATAGTGGCAAATGACTTATTTTGAACGTTACATCCTATCAAAATAATGTAAAAATAATCATTTTAATTTCAACCAGGCATATTTTAAAGAAGAAATATAAGTGGGATTCACAAAATTTAATATTCTCAAAGCACCTTTTGCACTGTAAGCAAGCCATCTATCTCAAGTATCCTGAGTCCTGACCAGTCGTTTCATTCCAAGCAGTTAATCGTACTAATCTCGAAAGACAATTAAACATTAAACTGAGAGGCTGTAAAACCGAGATACAGCCTTCGGAACATTTTTCATAAAACCGCTTTTATATCTTCTGGGTTCAGGTTCGTTTGAGTTCCGGAGAATGCTTTTTGGTTTAAGGTGCTGTTTAAAGTTACTTGTTAACATAGTTGCCCGTTTTTTGGCCGTTTAGCGTGCGAGAAGTTGGATTTCACGAACTAGTGCGTAAAAAGTGCGCGTTCCAGTTTTTAAATGTAAATCTAGTTTTCTGAGCCTATTTATATCTAGAAACCTACCGTTAACGTATAAATATGAAAAATATTGATATTTTACATATAATTGCTTACTTTTTAATAGTAAATAAATACAAATAAGTTAAGTTTGCTAATAGAAATTTTATAACTCCCTCGGGAGAACGATTTTTGTATATCCACTCAAATGCTTCCAGTAGCCAGAGCTGCGAGTTTACACACCTCTAAATTGCTTGCAGTAGGGATGGCTACATAGCGGAAATGTTTGATTAATTTTATGTCGAAGCAATTTAGGGCTCCTTTTTGGAAAATCCAAATCATGTGAGTAGATAGCTTCCGCTTCGCCTGCGTGATGCCCATTTACTGCGTGACAAAAACATATTTTGTATACCTAACAACATTCAGAGGCAAAAATTACGTTCCTTTAAAAATAAATCCTCCATTTTCCTCTTAACCACTAAGAGAATCGGCATTTTCGGTAGCCATTGTTTTATGATACGGAACGGGAATTATTTAAAAGCTCTCTGACCGGAAATCCGGAAAATGGCTACGTTTTTATTAAAGACTTTTGAGGTTTAAGTATTTTGAGGGCTGGTAATGAGAAAAATACCCGGAAAGGCGTAACATCCGGTTGGATTAAACCAAAGATTAAACAGAGTTTAATCTTTGATTATACAGAGTTTATTAAATTCATGGAATTTGATTTCAATTAATTGAAAAAGACGATTTAAATTAGGATTGCTTACTTATTTTATTGCCACCATTAGCAAACAGAGAAAAATAACACATAAAATAGTACATTACGATACTAGTGCGAAAAAAAGGAAGTTCGAATCGAACGAATTTCCTTTTCGCACGTGTATTGTACGGCGTTTTTCAGTGCAGGTGACCCTCCGAAGTTTCCACCTGGCATATAATGAACTAGTGCGTAAAAAAAACACCATCTGTACCTACTGAAAATATAAATATAACAAAACAGTTTCCGCTACTGAATTGTTTTAAGTAAGAAAACACACGGGTAAAAAAATTTAAAGGTTAAATACCTATATAACTATTTGCACCCCGCTTAAGGTTAAATAACACTTATTTACGTGCGTTTTGTTCACTGTCCATAAAATAAAGGAGGCCCTGATCAAAACATTCGTCGCTGCATTTATTTACTCTCCTTTTATCCAAAAAGCCATTACCGTATTGGAAATAAAATATAACGAGGTTATTTTGTCTGTGCAGGTGTTTCAAACAACCCCGTTTTATGGTCTTTGTTCGCATTTGTTTTAGAGATTGGCGTCAGTAAACCAATCAACGGAGATATTTTTTAAATGTACGTGTCAGAAAAAAAAACAATGGATTGTATGTGGTGTATAAAGAAATGATTGTAAACAGGCTCGGCTTACATGAGAAGACGCTCAGGATCTCATAAGTTGATTGGAGGAAAGAAAGTAGGAAAGCGGATCTTGATAGGGATCGGCATAACGCGAAGTAGGAGGTGAAAATGTTTTATCAAAAAAAGTACGAAAAAATTTGGGAACCGCTTCTGGCCAGTGTGCGTAGCCAAATCCCACACGAAACGCTCACGATAATGTCTCTCGTAGCTATCTATCTGTATCGACAGAGCCAGACTACCTTTCTCCGGTGTTTCGGTTTCGTTTTGCATCGCAGAAATGCCATTCGGCTACGAGGCCTGCACTTATAACCCCTCTGGTGTTGTCGGTGCCTCCTTAGAAAAAAGTCCTCCTTAAAAATTTCCTCCTCAAAAAGGATCTCAAGGCTCAAAATCTTCTTTATTCCGATACGCATAGCAACAAGCACTTTTACCGAAAGCAACAAATGCAAAGTAGTCACAGAGATTATGGTAAATAAACGAGAGTTACAATTACGGATACTACCAAGGATAATGACGCAGTAACTTCATCAAAAAGAAATTAGACTCTCATACATTTAAGTTGATTATGCAGTAGGAGGCAAACGAGCGGACAGTTCGATTACTGCCGCCCATAGACACCCTGAACACCAGAAGGGTTAGGGATCGTTGCTGGCATTTAAGAGAAGTGTACGCTCTTTTCTTGAAGGTTGGAAGTCATATCGGTTCCGAAATACTTCAGATGACAGTTCATTTCACAGTTTTAGCTGTGCGACGACGGAAGTTTCTGGGGAAACGCACAGTTGAGGACTGCCAGAGATTGAAATGTTGTCGCGTAGGGTGACGGCGGAAAGAAGCGACAGGGATTAATCCGAACAATAAAATTCTTCTATCAATTTCAATTGACAGTGACGTTGATTATGCGGTAAGAGTTCTTCGTTGATTGGACTATGTCAGCAGGTAAGTAAACTGGATTATTGTATGTTGTGGATTTTAATATTTTACGTGGCATTTGCGTATCGGCGCTGACCAAGCGTGATGTTTTATGGCTCGTTTTAAAATTCAGGTTAGACATGACTACGAATAATAACGCAATTTTGAGGGTTCATCACAAAACCTTTTGAAACAGTAAATAAGCAAATCAGTTATAATTTTCCAGAAGGATTTTTTTTTGTAATAAACTAAGATTCAGATCCAGAACTTAAAAGCTAGCTTATAGCTTATAGGTACAGTCAACCAATTGGAACCCTAGGCCACTCTACAACCATGTCAAGATGACAAGCAGTAAGAAATTTCTTACAATCTGATTTAGAACGACACTATGACATAGTTCTACTATACAGTGGCCTTTTTTTAACGTTGGGGAAATGCATTTATCTTCTTCTTCTTCTTCGTCGAAACCTCATGACTGAGGGTCGTGACCACCATAAGTCGCTGTACGTTGCAGTGCTCTCCACTCAGGCCGATCTTTTGCCTTCCTAAAGGATCCCTGGAGCCCAACGCACGTGACCTTCTTTATTGTGTTGAACCAGCGCGTGGGTAATCCGGCTCTTTTACGATGGCCCTCCACTGGTCCGACGATCAACGCCTTCTCAAGACTGTCAGGATCTCGTCTGGCCAAATGGCTAAAGAAGCCTATAATTCTCTCCCGGCAGATAGCAGAGAGGCGAGTCTTGACATTAAGCTCTTGTAGAATAGATACGTTAGTGCGACGTGCTGTCCAAGAAATTCCCAACACTTTACGCCAACACCACATTTCGAACGCATCTATCCTGGCTACCGTTTGCTCTTTTAATGTCCAAGTTTCCGCTGCATAGAGAAATATGGAGAAAACTAGTATGCGCATGAGGCGTACATTGCATTTATATGCATGTCATCCGGTCCGGGGGACCAGGGGCGATGACGGACTAACCAGTGTAGGACTACCGTCTAAAACCACCAACGAATTCCGTCTCCGCCTTGGGTGGAGTGTCGCAGGGTCACTATAAGCATTACACCACGTACAGTTCTACAATGGCATAGGGTTTCAATTGGTTGACTGACTGTACATATATAATAATAGGCCCTTGAGGAATTGTATCGCAATGCTGATACATAGTGCAATTAAGTCGCCTGCTCTTTGGTCAAATAGATTAAATACCATAGATTGTATTTCTAGTATTTTCGTTGTAAATTCTACATGTTCCGAAGATTTGTATGATTTATTGATAGCTAAAACATATTACACAGATTCCTCGAGAATAAGGTACCCACATCAATTGTACAGAAATTGATAAATTACTTATAGCTAATTTTAGGTTCTTTATACTGACTTCCCAAGAATGATGTAATACATCAATTCTATAGAATTCTTCCCCAGCCAATTCTCTCAAATCATAAAATCAAGTTCCAGGAACAATATTTACTTTCACAAAACAGGAAACTTTGAGAATTTTATTCTTCCAATCCCATTAACTTTGGAATGTAATATTAATAAATACCTAAAGTCGCCGTCAACAGAATTTGCGAACAGTGTAAACAAACCTTGTATTCCTTTGCCTTTAATTTTCATTTTGACTAATCAAATACTGGCTTAAAAATGTGTTATTCAGTCAATTCATATCACACCATGAGCATAGACCATTAAAACAGTAAAATAATGTTGGAATGTGGATATTTCAACCATTCAGTTTGTTTACATTGTTCGCAATTTCTATTGACGGCAACTTTACACACAATTTTACGTGTTTTTACAGTAGGTAAGTAATGAACTGCGGGTAAGTAACTTATTTCACTTTTCTTTTTAATATCATACACAGTCAGCAAAGGAACGAAAATCGATTCCGATTCAGAGAATTTTCTAGGGTTGCAACTATCGAGTTATCGTAAATTATTCCTTTTAGAATTTATTTAAAATCACTTTATTTACATGAACATATTTACATAATTATATAAGAAACTAAGACTAAACTTAAAAGCTAGCTAATGTCTAAAATAGGCCCTTGACGCATTGTACCAAGGATACTGGCGACATTTCCTCGCTGTATCGCAATGCTGATACGTTGTGCGTGGAAGTCGCCAGCTCTTCGGTCACCAGTTACCTCAACCAAACGCTTCGCGATTTCTGTGAACAACTTGTTCGCGCTGGGGCCCCATGGACCTAGAGTTTCTACACCAAAGGGTACAAAAAGGTATTCTTTGCCAAGACTTTTGTATTTATTACGTTTCAAAATTTCGGCACTTTCTGCCGCTGCGCCCGCTTTTATCTTGGTCCGTTGGAGGTGAGACGGTGCCAATTATTTTAATTTAAAAACTCATCTCACGTAATGGATGCACATTACACGTGGGTATGAAAATAACTACTAGGTACTTAAGATTGGAAGAACAAAATCAATTATTAGCCTTGCACTGTAAAAAATTCGTACCTCGATGGACGTTAGTGACAAATAATAGTTATTTGTTTTACAAGGGGGCAAAGTAGTTGTTTAACCGCACGTGCCAATATTGATACCCGAGCAAGCGAAAGGAAAACTGACGATACATGCAATTACATATTAAATCCGTCTGTAGGTAAGGGTCTTCTCACATTGGCTGTTACAAAATGTTTAACATCGTTTGACAGAGAAAACAGGAAAAAAAAAGAGAAAACTTGATGGAGTTGACAGTGTAAGTTTTCCCTGCTACGCAATTTTAATATAACATTTATTTTAATATCGCATTTTAATAAAAACAAAATTCCCGTAGCTCAAAACAACAAGAAAAAGACCTATTTCACCAGAGTGACAGTGGCAATGAACAGAGTGTCACTGTCGGATGTCGGGCGACAATGAGGAGGCACACACTAAAAGTATAACAGATGGCGCCACCCTACCCTATTAGTCCATTGCACAGATAAAGAATTTCATACGTGAGAGCGAGAAGATGATATTTGTTTTCTCTTTCTTTCTCATATGAATGACAGTGACATGCCTAGACACTTGCACAGGCGCCGCCTGGCGGGATAAAATGTCAGTGTGCCTCCTCATTGTCACTGTTGTGAAATAGCCCACAACTTTTAGTTCAAATAGTTGAAGTGACAACCCTAACGTTGAAACGAAAGCCGCTCGGCTCTCTATACAAGTCCATTACTCGAGTATTTACCCACCGCCAATAGTTGAGGCATTTACCTTGAATTATGACTTTTATGGGAAAATGCTTTCACTCACGTGCTGGTTGTAAATGAGAATCATTTTCTTTAATAATAAGTTACAAATAGCTATGTATTTACCCAAGTAAAATATTGTGTTTAAGTTCGAAACGAGTGGATTATAAATCAGTGATTTATAAATTAAAACACGACCGAAGGGAGTGTTTTAAATCGACTGAAATTTTTCAGTGCAGATGGTCGTTTTTTTACGCACTAGTTCGAGAACATAACATTATAACAGGTAGAAACTTCGGAGGCTCATCTGTACTGAAAAACGTCGTACGATACACGTGCGAAAAGGAAATTCGTAACTCGTGTCGATTTAAAACACTCCCTTCGGTCGTGTTTTAATTTATCGCCACTCGTTTCGAACTTCCTTTTTTACGCACTTGTATCGTAATGTACTATTATTTTAAGTATGGGAAACCAGCCTACATCGCTTGCTCGCTTTCGGTCCATAAATCGCATATGTAGTGCGAATTGCTTTTCCTTCGTATATTTCGGGAAACGTTCGTATTTGTCATGCTATGTACCACAGATGTCATATATATATACCATAGATCAAGCAAACGTATCTACTTAGCGTGTCAAATGAACTCAGTGAAATCCACTGAGTTCTCCGTCTTTACTCGCAGCTTGCAGCTTTCGGGCGTCAATTTTTGTAAGTTGAAGTTAACCAAAACATAAAAAATGCCTCGTTACGTGATATTCAATTGCAATAACACAAAAATTATGAACAATCAAGAGCCTGAGACATATTTAAAATTACAGGCAAGAATCAACTTCAGTACAAAATTTGACACGCTCGGCCCCTATACAAATATATGAATTTGTTTCTTCTATCTAAATTAAGTTCTGTGCTATGTACCTAGTTCAGACAGTACGTCTTGTACTGAGACTGACTTAAATAGCATGATACGTCGTTTCCTTCCTGCATCACTGATTTATAATGCTTAATATTAAAATTAAACTTTTTATTGAAACGTAAAGGCTGGATTTAATTATTTATTATTGTGAGAAAGGTTTTACCCGCCTAATCCCTGATTCAGTTCCAGAAATAAACTAACTTCATTCAAGTATTAATTACTTAAGTTATATTTGTTATGCCTTCGGGAGTTAAAGCGTGAAGGAATTATTTTCAGTAAGATCGTTTCTATTATTGGCAGAGCTTAATATCCATATCCATACTTACTAATATTATAATGGGAAAGTGTGTGTCTGTTTGTTTGTCCGTCTTTCACGGCAAAACATGAGAATTGTCGTGATTTTTGAAGTGGAGATAGTTGAAGGGATTGAGAGTGACATAGGCTACTTTTTGTCTCTTTCTAACCCCACCACTTCAATAACATGGGGGGGGGGGGGAAGTTTGTATGGAGCATTCCGCAATTTTCGAATTTCACCCGAGCGAAGCCGCGGGCAAAACTTAGTTGAGTAATAAAAGCTGAAGTAATCTAAACGAGGAGTTATTAGCTGAAAATGGCTATTTTTAGTACCCAAGGGTCCAAACAAAAGTAAGATTTTATGGATTTTCTTAATACAATAAATATCCACTTTTAAATAGAAATTTCGTGTCTCTGACCTATAAATAGGTTAGAAATTTCTCAACTGTGACAATTGTCGCCCGACAATGACACTTCGCCGTTCATTGTCTGTTCCTTGTGTAAGATTACATAATTTTAGCATTATTTGGAAAAGATTTCAATAAATAAATAATTGAATAATCATTCTTGAAACATAAATTCATAAAATTAAAGTGATTGATTATTAACATTGGTAAGATTGAAGGTGGCTGAGAAAATGGTATGGCGGTTAACGGGCATTCGGTGACAGTGAGGGACGGAGTGAGGTTGGTTGTCTGGTGGATTGTCGTTGATAGTTGGATTGTAATATTGTGCAGAATAAAATTAATATGAATTTGATACTGGAGAAGGATTTTTATTATACTTGTTGAAATATTGACGCTGAGTAACAATGTCAATATCAACCCAGAAATAGGCACAGAATTCTCAGTGTCATGTACTCACGTATCACTGTCACTGTGGTGAAATAGGCCACTGTCGTGAAAAAGCGAACAGTCATTGTGAATTATAATATACAGTCGAAATTTCAAATGATTACAGTTTACAATCAATTATTTCTTTCATAAACCACATACATTTTCATTAGCGCGATGCAGGATAGATAAAGGTTGAATAAAAATATAGGTAAAAGTGTATAAATAAATTTATTGTATTATTAGGACACACAATACGTGGCGCATCGCATCGCCATGACACCCAGAGTGGTAGAGTGAGATAGCAAGAATACCTATCTCACATGCATAGACAAACACATATAGAAACTTATTACATTGTTTATCACACCCCCTTTCAATGTAATAATGTTTACTAACTAACAAAAACAATACCATTATACCTTTAACTTAAAAGCAATTAACAACTTGAAACATTCTCAAAATAAAGAGCACAAAAAAACAAAATTAGTTATTCAGGCCACACATCTTCACAAATTTTGACAACATGTTATTTTTCAGGCACTTCGTGAACATGTCTGCAACCTGATCCTCCGTTTTTACATATTTAACAACAACCTTATTATTTTCTATTATTTCCCTAATAAAATGGTGTTTAATATCAATGTGTTTCAATCTTTTTACACTGTTTGTATGAGCCACTTTAATCGAAGACTGGTTGTCACAATAAATCACAACTGGAGACACATTTCTGAAATTTAGATCATGACAGATATTAATCAGCCAGCAGGCTTCAGTACCAGCCATCGTCAGTGATACATACTCACTCTCCGTAGATGAAATGCTTACTGTGCTTTGCTTTTTCGAGCACCAAGATATTAAACAATTACAAAAGCTAAAGCAAAACCCAGTTGTCGACTTTCTATCTCGAAGATCTCCTCCCCAATCTGAATCGCAAAACCCTACAAGCATTTCATCATTGCATTTAAACACCAATTTATAATCCAATGTGTGTTTGATGTATCGCAATACTCTTTTTAAAGCTGTTAGCAACATTTCACTAGCCGAGTCTTGGTACCTGCTTAGTATAGACATAGCAGCACAAATATCAGGCCTAGTACCTAAAGCCGCATACATCAAGCACCCAATGATTTGTCTGCAAATATTTACAGTACTACTGTTACATTTTTCACCTTCAAGCACTTGAGTGTTGAAATTATAGTCCATGGGGGTACTAACAGGTTTGCAATCATACATATTAAACCTTTTTAAAACTTTTTCAAGATATTTCTTTTGACATAGTTCAGTAACTCCAGTCTCTATATTTTGGTTGACATTTATTCCCAAAAAATCTGACACTAAGTCCAAATCTTTCATTTCAAACTCCTTTTTCAAAACTGTTTTTAACCCCATGACCTGTTCCTCATCAGAGCCAAAAATCAAAATATCATCAACATATATCAGTAAATACATTTGTTTCTGACCTTCACATTTGGAATAAAGACAGCAATCAGCCTGAGATCTCTTAAACCCTTCCTTAATCATGACAGAATTGAATTTGTTATTCCAATATTTGGGTGATTTCTTTAAGCCATACAATGACTTGTTTAATTTCACAATATTTTTATTATCTTCAAATGCACCCTCTGGCAATCTAATATAAACATCTTCCTCAATTTCCCCATACAAAAATGCCCCTGTCACATCCATTTGATGGACCGGCAGACCTAGTTTAGTGGCTGCTGCCACGAACAGTCTGAAAGTTGCGAGCTTGGCAACTGGTGCATAAATGTCATTCAAATCGATATCATCATTCTGTTCGAAGCCGCGAGCTACTAATCTAGCTTTATATTGACATGATCCATTATTTGTTTTTATTTTAAAAACCCACTTACTACTAATCACTTTGTCTCTAACCTTTTGATCACAGACTGTCCAAGTGTTATTGTCTTTCAGGGTTTGCAGCTCCCTTTGCATTGCACTTTTCCACTCTGACACATTTGCACTATTAATTGCCTCACTATAAGTTTTAGGTTCATCACTATCACTCATCACATTATTACAATTACACAAGACAGAAGGCTTCTTGACTCGCTTTCCCCGACCTAAAGGTTCCTCAACTTCTCTTGTCTGGACGTGGTCATCACAGTTGTCAACCTGGACAGAACTGTCCTCAGCCTCATCATAGATAGAGTCTGAATGGTTTTTTGAGCTATCTTGAGTATCATCAGCATTTTGTACCTGACAGCTGGAGTCATTTGTCCCATCTTGACCCTGCAGTTGAGTCTCTTCATCATCTTGGCTAAGCACTTCACATGGTATCATTAAACTATTTGGGATAAGTGAACTTTTCTTTACATTGCCTTCAGTCACAAAAACAATATCTCTTTTTGTTTCAACATCATTCTTCTCGGGAAAATAAATCCTATACCCTTTAGTGGTTTCTCCATATCCAACTAAAAAGCCTTTTTCTCCCTTAGCGTCCCATTTGTGTCTCTTGACCTTCGGAATATGGGCATACACTGGTGTTCCGAACACTTTAAGGAGATTTATGTCATAACTTTTGCCTGTCCATAACTCGTATGGAGACTGTTCTTGAACTGAGCTTTTCCCGGTTCTATTTAACACGTAGGCAGCTGTGTTAACAGCTTCCGCCCACAGACTAATTGGTAAGTCTTTCGATAGCAACATTGTCCTGCCAGCTTCCACTAAAATGCGATTTTCAATTTCAATTTTGCCATTCTGTTCCGCTGTATATGGTATCGAAGTCTGGTGTATTATTCCCTTTGCAGAAAGGAACTCTTTCACATCTCTATTTAGAAATTCTGTTCCACAGTCACTTCTGAAAATCTTCACCCTGTTACCAGTCTCAGTTTCTGCTTGATTAATGAAGTTTTTGACGCACGCCTTTATCTCATCCTTGCCTTTTATGAAATACACTTTCCTGTACTTGGAGTAGTCATCTTTAAATACTACGTAATATCTGGATCCTCCAATTGACGGTTCTTCCATTGGCCCACAAGTGTCCGCGTGAATGATCTCGCATGTTCTTGTGCTCACATTTTCGCTTGCTGGGTAGGGCAAGCGGTGAATTTTGCCCTTTAAGCAGCCCTCACATGTATCGATTTGGGTTTTATTTTTTACTTCGATATTGTATTTCTTGAGCACATCTTTCACATACGTCATATTTTGGTGAGCTAACTTTTCGTGCCACTCGTGTAAATCAGCATATTTAGATCCAGCTACATTGGCTGTGCATGTATGTAAAAACCGAAAATTAAAATAATACATGCGTCCACTTCTTTCGGCAATAGCCATCAATTTATTATCTTTATAAAACTTGCTTTCATTTTCGCCGGTAACAACAACATAACCTTTTGACGTAGCACAGAAAATAGAAAACAGGTTCGTTTTCAATTCCGGAACGTGAAGTACGTTCTCTATGTCAGTTTCGATCCAGTCCGTTCCGTTCCACACTTGCACTGCCATCTGTCCTATACCGTGCACACTAACTTTCGCATTGTTTCCTACAACTACGAATTTATCGTTTACGTGCGTATACGACGAAAACAGTTCAATGTCTCGACACATATGTTCGCTCGCACCTTGGTCGACGAGGAATTTGGTGGTTTGGTAATCTTCACTGTCCATACTATCGACCACAAAAGCATTTCTTTCTTTGCTTTTTCTAAAACGACACTGGCTTTTTAAGTGTCCCGGTTTATTACAAAAATAACATTTCAAAACTTGTCGACTATCCTTGTGATGCATATTCTCATTCTTATTGTACCTGCATTCACTTTGGTAATGTCCGACGCGGTTGCAAGAAAAGCACTTAATTGACTTATTTTCCACTTTCTTTGCCACGAAAGCTGACGTCGACGGCAAATTCTTATCTTTTCTTTTATTCTCTCTTCTTCAATCTGAAGTCTGGCCGCTAAGTTATCATACGTCTGCTTCTCCTCGGGAGCAGACTCCCATGCCGAAACAAAATGATTATAGGCTTCAGGCAACGACATGAGTATCTTAGTTATTACGAATTTATCAGATATGGTTTCGCCAAGCTGTTTCAGCTGGTTCTTCATCTCCTGTATTTTTGATAAAAAGACGGCCATTTGCACACCCTCTTCAAATTTGTACTGGAAGAAGCGCTGTTGAATTATGTGTATAGAAGTTTCAGACTTCTGTTCATACACACTCTGCAGTTTTTTCCACATTTCTGCTGACGTTTCACAAGCCAATATGTGTAACATGACTTCTTCCGTCATTCTTGTCACCATGAGCGCCTGAGCTTTCGCATCTTGCGACTCCCAACGTGCTCGTAGCTTTTCATCTTCTGGCTTCACGGTCGTCCCGTCTACTACTTTAAACAGACCCTGCCCTTTCAGTGACACCGAAGTTTGGAATTTCCACACATTCCAATTTTTGGAACCTTCCAGTTTAATTGCAGTACCTACTGCTCCTGCACTCTGTGAAGAGATCTTCTCTTCTTCCATCCTGTAGGCCCTCCTTCCTTGGTCGAATACTTCGACCAAGTATTCCCTTCCCGGTGCGAAAATTCAAGATGGTCGCCGCCCCGCAAACCGGTATTTTTGAAAATGTTTTGGCGCTACAGTTTTCCCCCTTTTAACCTATATTTTCTTTTCTTTATTTAGTTAGGTGCCTGGGCCCATAACCAGATAAAGGTTGAATAAAAATATAGGTAAAAGTGTATAAATAAATTTATTGTATTATTAGGACACACAATACGTGGCGCATCGCATCGCCATGACACCCAGAGTGGTAGAGTGAGATAGCAAGAATACCTATCTCACATGCATAGACAAACACATATAGAAACTTATTACATTGTTTATCACAAGGATTCACCGAACTCAGTTCAGCGCCATCTACCATGATATTCAGTAAACTTTTTGGCATGAACGTAGTCCCGGACGCAAACAGAATAGAACGACTAGCGAGCCAACGCTACATTTGACTCACAAAGAAAGCAAGACGAGGTTTGGTTTTTCTTTTTGCACTTTTTTAGAGTTGTTGATACTGATGCATTCAATTTTGTGAGAAAATCTTTTTTCAGTTGTAGGTTTATTTTAGCGCATCAGTGCGAGAACTGGTACTTTATGCGCCTATGTCAAAACTTCAAAGGGCCATATATACTGAAAAACGTTGTACAGTACACGTGCGAAGAGTGAATTCTTGTACGACGGTTCGGCGTGTTTTAATTTAGCGCCATTCGTTTCGAACTTCCTCTTTTCGGCACTTGTATTGTAATGTACTCATCATCATCCTCCTTGCGTTATCCCGGCATTTGCCATGGCTCATGGGAGCCTGGGTCCCGCTTTGACAACTAATCCCAAGAATTGTCGTAGGCACTAGTTTTTACGAAGGCGACTGCCACCTGGGTGCGTAGCCGAATGACACAAACGCTCACGAAACGAAACGCTCGTAGATATCTATCTCTATCGCTCGTGCGTAATGGCGGCAGAGTCAGACTACCTTTCGCGGCGTTTCGTTTTCGTTTCACGTCGCAGAAATGCCATTCGGCCATGGCACCTGACCTTCCAACCCCAAGGGTAAACTAGACCTTATTGGAATTAGTCCGGTTTCCTCACGATGTTTTCCTTCACCGTAAAGCGACTAGCAAATATCAAATAACATTTCGCACATAAATTCCGAAAATCTCATTGGTGCGAGCCGGGGTTCGAACCCGCGACCTCCGGAAGTCCGGAACGAAAGTCGCACGTACTTACCCCTAGGCTGCCAGCGCTTTGCTACCAGCGATTGTAATGTACCTATTATTTTCAATCAAATAGATAAAGGATAAAATCCTCGTCTCGTTAAAATGAGTTCAAAGATATGCCACATTATCTTATTCCTTAGTCGCCATCCGCCTTCCTGCTTCTGATCAGGAGAACGATAAAATAGCCTTGTTATTTCTTTATTTTTATCTCATTCACTTCTAAAATTCGACCTTAACAATCTTAGAAATAGGCGAGACTAGTGATGTGCAAGTTGCGGAAACTTTGCAAAAAAATCTTAAATTTCATGAAAAATTCGCGAATCTTTCACGAAAAATAAAAGAAATTTAAATTTATGAAATGTAAAGTTTCCATCCATATAATTGTCCATACAAAGTATGGAAAGTTTCCGAAGGTTTCCTATGTGAAAATTTCAGAATTTTGGAAACTTTCCCTCGGCACATCAGACGAGCGACATCGGCGAGACGACTAAAAAAACTAATTAGTCCGTCAGTTAGATTATCAAAGAATTTTAGACAAGTTATATTTTTTAATTTTTCTCGTAAACGAAAAATTACGACGGTACAGTGCGTTGAAGTTTCGCGTGACGTCACGCCTAGGTACAATTTTTACTTAGAAGTGACGTTACAACTCACTCTGGAACTTTGATGCTCTATATCTTTGTATTTTTTCATTAATTAGAAAAAGCGAAAAATATGTGTTCAGTATTTTTGGACGATCTAACTGACGGGCTAAACAGAATGCCATTTTTTTTTTATGTAGTCGTCATCCATAGTAACAAGTTAGGGCTCAGAGTTACTTTGGTTTTAAGTGAACTAAAATCGGTCGTCGCGTATCAGATTTGCGGAGCTATCGGAATCCATTGAAGTAATAAAACCTAACTGCCTTTTTAATCTTTAACAGCCTTAAAAAATACGGTTCGAATTTGAACTCTAAACTCATGATACAAAGTAGCTATTCAAGTGAAGCTGTTAACTTAGATATGACCTTTTGAAATAGTAACGAATCGTTGCCGATTTTCAGATTATCCTGTAGGAATTAGTCCCACCAGAAGCGAGAAACGGCCCAGCCACGACATTGGTCTAAGCGCGACAGCGGTGAGCGGCAGCCATACGTGCGAATTAAGGTTGCAAATAGAAAAAAAAAACAAATGTTTTTTTTTTCAGAATTATGAAAAAAAAACCAAGCACCATGGTTTTTTTTTCTAAATATGGCTTTTTTCAGATGATCAAATAATACGACAATAACGGTTTTTCGTGATTTGTAACGTTTCAATAACAATAAAGCATTCAGTATGCAAACGTTTATTGGGGAATCGTACGATTCCAATTCAAATTCGTCGTACGATTCACAACACATGTGAAGAGGGTATTAGTAATCGTGTCGATTTAAGACACCCCCTTCGGATTTATTTTTAGAGATTTAACTGCACTAGTTACGAACTTCCTCTTCTCCGCACTTGTATCGTAATGTACTTACTATTTTATGATTTTTCTCTATTTATTTTACCATCCAATCCATGTATATATCGAAGGGCTAAGAGATTGAACCAACCGTTGTTTCGAGGTCGATAAGCATAAACAACGATTTGAAAAAGGGTCGGTCCCACCGGTCCCACGGGTGGTAAGGTTACGATATACAGACAGGAAGGTAGACAGTTTTAAATAACTGCGTATTGTTACAAGGAAAAAAGAAAACACGTGGACTTAAAGGGTTTTATCCTTTTATCTCAATCAACAAAAACAAATACTTACTTTAACCAAGGATTATTTATATTATAGGATTTAAATACTTTAGACCAAGGACGATTACAACAATTAAATGGTTCGTGCTTATATACATAGAAAACATCCATGATTCAGGAATACCGGGATTCGACCCCAGGACCGCGGCTAAGCAGGCAGGGTCACTACCGTCTGAGCCAGGCCGGTCGTCGGTATATATGTATCTTTAAATAGATAGATAGATTAGAATATTGTCAAAATAAAATGTGTAGTCACAGTACATAGACTGCCATATCTCGACACAGTTTACTAATTTAGCCTTTTCTTATATACTACGCCGGTGAATATATGTTTGCAAACATGCATACGGCCCACCTGATGGTAAGCGGTTACATGAGCGATATTATTATCATGACTTTAAAATCATTAGTAAATTCTATGAACTATCAAATTACAATATAAAGAGGCGATAAAACTACCAAAAAGGTAATCAATATTTTAGGCAGTAATAGTACTTCATATTGTTCTTTCCTTATTTGCATATAAGGGCGTGTGTACAATAGTTTGGATTTTAAATAAGGTATATTTTTATTTACTACTTACCACTTAAATATAGTAAACTAGCTTTTGCCCGCGGCTTCGCTCGAGTTAGAAAGATACAAAAAGTAGCCTATGTCACTTTCCATCCCTTCAACTATCTCCACTTAAAAATAAACTTTTTAACAAAAAATAAAACCGCCTTCAAAAATAAGCGTGTTACAAAACACGGAGAAACTAAAAAGCCAAAAATAATAAACCTTTAAATTCAGATTTCTTATCGGATTGCAATAATCTAAACATCCAAATTATAAACAAATCAATTATTTTTGTAGTCGGTACCAGACCTGTTCGTCGCCTTGCTATTTCCTGTTTGCCCCCACCCAACCATACGCAGGCTGGCCCCGACTCCAAAAATAATTGATTTGTGTATAATTTGGATGTTTAGATTATTGCAATCCGATAAGAAATCTGAATTTAAAGGTTTATTATTTTTGGCTTTTTAGTTTCTCCGTGTTTTGTAACACGCTTATTTTTGAAGGCGGTTTTATTTTTTGTTAAAAAGTTTATTTATTTGTTGATTTTTAGTGGTTCCTAGTGATATTATATGTATCAGTCCGAATATATGTACAGTAGTGAAAGAATTATCCTTTAACTCCTAACCATTGAGGAGTTGACCTTCCATCATCAGCTCAGCCACACAAAATTATTACCATCAGGCGTAAATACTGGTGTACCTTTGAAAAATACACTAAAAACATTACATGTGCCTATAACATTTGAAGAGTTCCCTCGATTTCTCCAAGATCCCATCATCAGACCCCCACTTGGTGCCAATGGGACCATCTCGGGGTTATACCCGTTCGATCAAAAAAAAATTTTTGAAAATCGGTCTACGATTCTCGGAGATATCGAGTAACATACATACAAAAAAAAAATAAAAAAAAAATTTCAGTCGAATTGAGAACCTCCTCCTTTTTTTGAAGTCGGTTAAAAAATCACGACAATTCGTCGCTCCGTTTTGCCGTGAAGAACGGAGTACTATGGATAAAGCCTGGCCAGATCACGCATAGACAAAGAAAAAAGTATAGGTACACGGAAGGTTTTTAAGCTGGATTTAAATAACCTTATATCATACAGTGCACTATCATGAAGCATATGAAAGAGATAGAGATATCTACAATACTGATTCTTCAATCCGTACCGAGGTACCGCCTTTTCTTTATAAATACCCGATAAAGACTGTATCGTTAAGTATGAGGACAACTTTGAGTAGCCGTATTTATTTGCTATTATATTTTTTTCTTAAAACAAGACATAGGCTTGATAAGGCACATAATAAGGTTCACATTTTGTCCTAGAAACTCGACGTGAAGCAAGTGGTTTAGACAGTATTGACTTAATCCTCCCGAGTAACAATTACGATTCCGGACAAATGCTACTAGAAAATTCACAAAGTGCGTAAAAAACGATACGATTGCGAAAAAAAATTGTACTGTGTGAACCTCAACGACATATGATCCACAAAGCAGAATATCTGGACATAGTCTAGCCATAGTTATTTTTAAGAAATAAAGTTCAGGATCTGTGTATGGCGGCCATTTAGAGAATGTGGCATGGTGCTTCCTCTAACTCCGACTTTGATGTCGAATTTAACTATCATACACTGTTTATATCGATTTGGTTTAGGCACTGTTCAAACACCGTGAATGTCAGTTAGACTTTGGCCTATGGCTAATTTTTTTATCTGTTTCTCTCATCCTGCTTGCATCAAAAATTTACGACAATCCGGAACGTTGCTCAAAATAGCGTTTTTTTTAATTATATAAATTCACCGCATTTATTCTGCAAGTACCCAATTGAAAAACCATGAAGAGGACTCTTAAAGAATATATTTTGGCAGCATATTAACCTTTGTTTGTTGAAATCGTACAAACAGTCATTGAAATATTCTCAAATTAAGCCAGATAGGGGTTGTCCGAAATTTATTTGCTAGACCTTAATGAAAGTACCATAAAGTCTCTAAAATAAAAAAAAATTAGACCTTCTTATATCAAATAGTGCTTACCAATACCTTCAGATCATACTCTCGGAACATAATAATATAAAATTATGCACATGTCAACATTTAGACGAGGTTTGTTTTGTCCTTATACTTAACGATACAGTCCTTATTCTTTATGAACATTATATGAATGTTTGTTCATCAACTGGGGATCGATTTTTGAATTTCGAACGCATGAATTCGCCATTCGAAAGTCTGTGGAAAACGACGGAATGCTATTTTTGAAAAAGGACGGCTAGCAATTTTAAAACTAGTGGTAATGATCGCCGCTGGTAGTGGACATATTATTGAACGAATTTCACGAAATCGAAGGGCCGAGGTTCAAAAATTGCCCCCCCTGGCATCATAACAGTGACAATTGTCGCCCGACAGTGACACTTCGCTGTTAATTGCCTGTTCAACAAGAAAATATTGACGCTGAGTAACAATGTTACTTATCAACACAGAAATAGGCACATAATAGGCTAGTTTCCTATACTTAAAATAAAATATTTTATGCAGCGCATGAAATAAAGCACTACATAATTAGAAGAAAAATATGGACAGTAGCTATTTTTAAAAATAGTTTCTATTTAATAAGTCAAAGAGAAAGATATAAAGTAAATTAATTGACCGTGACGTCACTCCTCAGTATTTCATACTAATTCCATATTAGCAAATCGTTTTGACAGTTCTTAAAAAGAAGCTGATTTGACTAGTAGAAAACTAGCCTATTGTCAGTGTCAAGTGTCAATGTCGGTGCAATAGCAATAGCCCACTGGTCACATACTATCATAATAGAAAAGTGGTGCCACAAAGGGATCACATACCCGTCATCTGGTTTCTACAATCTATGGTAATGATTCGTCATTTTGACATTTGTGTTAGAAAGAGACACACTAAAATTCAACAGCGTACTAAGTTTACGAGTAAGGTAGTATGTTTTAGTACCCCGTCGCAGTAAAGTTTATTGCTTCAGCAGTTAAACGGACAGGGCAGTAAAATCGACAGCCGGCAGTATCTCACCTTCGAGGTGTAAATGGACCTTTATGGTCAAAGGTTACTAGTGTTTTGAGATACACATGAATTAACTGAATGCTTTAAAGCAATATGTTGGATATATGACAGTCAATATTTTGACAAATACGACATTGGCAACGTGAGTGACAGAGTGGCGCCGATTGTCATAAATACGAGTCATCTTATGGGCAATTTGTACTCTTGGTAAAATGATACCCATTTAATGAAATCGACAAAATCACAGCGATGTGAACTGGCCTTTAGAATACTTGCATATTTAAATACGTCACAAACTTAATAAAGCTTACATTCGCAAGTGACACCGAACCTTAAGGTATACTTTGTGTACACCTCGCCTAAATCCAAATTATTAAAAAGTCTACAAAAATATTGAATTAAAAAATAAAAATACCTACATAATAAATACAAATATAATTTTATTGAAACGTAATCAATCGTAATACATAAACGGAAAGAAATAGGAATAGCGCACAGAGATATAAATACTCCTTGCATCGCACGACTGGCCGCCGCGACACATCGCCAGTTAAAAATACCGGCAGACAGGTCAATGACGTTCAACCTGTTATCGCACAAATAAAACATCAAAATCAACCAAATAAAATGGACATCAATGAACAAACATTCAAGGATGAATTCAGCAATTTCATCTCCAGTCTACAGAAACTCCTGCCCAAGAAAAAAGATTTCATCGCCATCGAACCCTTGAAGCCTAAAGTGATAAGACTCGCCGACATTCACAATGAAGCTAAAAGTGTCTTCCCGAAGTGCTTCATCGGTACAAAGCTGGTCATCATGAGAGAAATCCTGGACAGAGTCAAACTTCTCCAACAGTATAACTACGGAAGATCCAAGGAATCCTACAAGTGCTACGACCTTTTTATCCACAAGGAAATGGAGCCCAAATCGCCCCAAGAAGGATTGTTGCTCGATTGGACAGGCTCCGCGACCGCTACGTACAACGAAAGGTTCGACGGATACGACATGCGTCTCATCTCTAAAATAAAAGACTTGATCTCATCGGAAAATGAGATCACGCTCGAGAAATGTGGCGAGAAGACAGTCGCATCAGTATCCTGCACGATGAAGGATGTGGACCCGAACACGGCGCAGCTGATGGCCCACTGGATGTACCAGATAGTACCAGAGCTAACCGTTGGAACTGAATTTGGCATCCGACCCATGGTCTACCCACCCATACCGACGGTTTCACTCAGTGTGAGGTACGAAAAGCCTTCATTCACGGTTTCCGGCACGCTCAGCCGTTTAGGCTTCCAAGGATGTTTATTCAAGCAACTGGACTCGAATCTCCGGATAGCTACAATAGTGAACGAAGGTCCTAAAGGCCCGGCGACTATAGGTATCGCTTTGTCTAAGAAGTACGTGAATGGGAGCTACTTGAAGATATTCGTGGATTCTCAGCGTTGCGGCGGCTTCACGATTCAGAAAGACGTGTTGTTCCACGACCCCCCGAACGAGCTGCGAGTGGTGAGCCTGGTGGCCAGCGTCCTGCTGGACCGACAGAGAAGAGTGCGCCTCGGCTTCGGATTCAACCTCGACTTCTAACCCCCCAGTGTGATTTTTCTATAATTATTTATTTGTATATAAGTATACATATGTTTTAACTATCAATTTATTGTGCGGTGTTTAATGAGCTTAAATTTACCAACAAGACTCAGAAGTTGATAAATCTGATATCGTGTTTACATTCATTATAATGTGATTTCTAGAATTAAAATCAATAAAAATAGTGTTCGTCATATTACTTAACTAATTTCAGTTCCCTGGACAATTTGCATAAATTTCTTCTTATTTATGAAATTATTTTATCTCAGAACTGCCTCTCAAATATTAGGGAGTACAGAGCGATATTAAAATGTACTTATCGCTTGGTTTTAAAACTACCTGATACTTATATTTATAAATAGGTAGAGAAGTAAATTAATAGCAATTTCTATAGTAATTATACAGGTTGTTTATATACCTGCAATAATATACGGGGTCAATATATATCTCATATTATTATATATATATTGTATAAGAGTGGAAGGGTCAGTTGGAAGTGGAAGACCTAGGCGAACTTTTCTTGTTCAAATCGGGGAAATATTGCAAAAAGGCCAGGTCGGAAGTACTCGAAACCGACGAGCGTGTATGAGAAACGTTATGAAAGTGAGAGTTTTGAATGATTCACGGTTATTTTCATTAGACTTATATTGACCGGGATATAGACCGTGTTTACCTTTTTGATTTGCGTCGAAATATCGGGAGCTCGACAAAAATCAAAAAGGTAATCACGGTCTATATCCCGGTCAATATAAGTTATGAAAGTGTGTGAAGCGAAAGTGATTTGTCAGGGTCGTAGTAAATGGAAATCCGTAATCTCTGCCTACCCCTCTGGGAAACAGGCGTGATTGTATGTATGTATGTATTATATATATTACAGGCTCTGCTGACCAATTTTTCCTATGAGAATCACAAAAAACCATAAGCCGGAAACAGCAAAAAAATTGCCATTTCATTAATTTGCCTGACCAAGCCTGACCGAGGTTTTCTATGGCAGATTTTGTTTGCATTTTCTGGCTTCGTCCTTGATTAAAATGTGGGCCAAAACGCTCAGTACAAAATGCAGGGCTATTTCTACATTACAACACAGCATCGTAATGTTAACTATTACTACAATATTATATTCCCAGTATGGAGTAAATTGTGGTAATTGTGGCGTAGGCGAAAGGCTGGCAACCTGTCACTGCAATGTCACAATTTCGTTTTCATTTAACCCCTTTTTTTGCCAAGGGTGGCACTGAAACTTGACTAGTTTTATGTGTTCTGCTTATATGAGATACAGGCGTGATTGTGTGTGTGTGTCTGTGTGTATTCCCAGTATAATTTCACACCATTTCCCGAAACCCATCCAGGTTCTCCACAACGCTGACTAGCTGTTTCGACAGATAATTCTCGGCATTAGATCTAGTTTCAGTACTGGGAATTGGACCTAGTTTCAGTACTAGGAATTGCAAGCATGAATTTAGATAGCTAATATTGACGTCAAGCGACTGTTAACTAAAACTGATGACACATATACAATTAAAAACAAACAGCAACGACAAAAAAAAACAGTGCGTGGAGTCCCTCCGCGCGGACGTGAAACTTCGTAACATAACGAAATAAAACTATGGAAACGGATTAAATCGCGTATAATGAATTTAAAATACATCCCGACGTTTCATTTCATGAGTAACTATCGCGGTAACCGAAGACAATATTTCGTAACATAACCTCAAAAACATTTTGTCAAGTGACCATCACGTTTTTGCATTAAGTTACGTCCATCTTTTTACTGTTTCAAATATTTTACATTGCTATTTGCTCAAATTATTTAAAAACAATCATAAATTCATTTTGCACTCGATCTAAATATAAAACACACACATTCCAACCAACCATTCCGAAAAATACGAGAAAAAACCGGCCAAGTGCGAGTCGGACTCGCCCACCGAGGGTTCCGTACCTACAAAACTTTTACGTTACTCACATAATTCTAAAGACTGGGCTAGGCTAGAAGTATAGGTTTTCTAATGAGCATAATTGTGTTTAGCGCCACCTCTCGACGAATTCGCGAACTAATTAGCACAGCTTGCGTGAGGCCTTTTATAATGTTAACCAAATTCAACATTTTTTATTTTATTTTAAAGTAGGTGTTTTATGTAAAATTTCGTAGCTATAAATTTTAACACCCTTATTCATAAACGTACACTAAAGTATCCAGCCGATAAAGTTCGTTTGTCCCTTTCTATCACACCAATACGTCGGAAAGGGACAAACGAAATTTATCGGCTTGATAACTTAAGTGTACGTTTATGAATAACGGGGTAAGTAAGTATGATATGGTAAACATCAGAAAGGGTGAGTAAAACAATCTGAAAGGTTCTAAGTTTTACTTAAAGGTTTTTTTAATCTAATCCAAATTTGGTTATGGTAGCTGAAAAAGTATACAGAATAGTATAACGCAAGTTTCTAGCGGGAAATTACTAAATAAATATTATTTAGTAAATACATTATCTATTGTTGTATTTTGCCTTGGACCTTGTAGTACCTATAGGTACTCTTGTATAATGCGAACTAAAGCCAAGCGATAAAAGGTAGCTGAATAATATCATAGGTACGACAACGAGAGACGTGAGCCGACTGCGCGAATGAGTCGCGCTTTCTTACGACGGAAATTGCTTGACAAATATACCGGGTGCACCTGCCCGGTATTTAATGGACAACCTATTAACCACCAAGAGTGCACCTTACAGAAAATCGACATTAGCCAGGTTTTCGAGATTTTCACACTTTTTAAAATTTTAGGTAGTAAAAAAATTAAAATTTTAAAAATTGTGAAAATCTCGAAAACCAGGCGACTTTTACTAAACCTTAAAGTCGATTTTCTGGACCAGTATAAGGTGCCACTCTTGGCAAATAAGGGGTTAAAAGAAAACGAAACTATGGCATTGCAGTGACAGGTTGCCAGCCTCTCGCCTACACCACAATTTAACCCATATCCCATAGATTTTCTGGACCAGTATAAGGTGCCCTCTTGGTGGTTAAAAGGTTGTCCATTAATTACCGGGCACCCGGTATAATATCAAATCGTACGAGAGCAGCGAACGTGTGCAGGCAGCGAAGGGAGCCGACCGCGCGAATGATGAGTTCGCGCGGCGAATCCCGCGTGACATCGTCCATCGACACCCCTCCTCCCTCCAGCCCCGCCCGCAGCGGCGCGCGGTGTCTCCGCCCGCCTGTGTATCGTCCTTCAATTTCTTTACATATCGAAACTTATTACTGAAGAAGAAGGTTCAAAATTGAATGAATACAGGTGTATAGATATTTATGTAGCTGACCGTACGATAAAAAGTATAATTCATACACTTAATTGTAAAAATGTAATGTATACGGATTAATGAATTTAATATAGATAGGTAATTATTGATATATGGCAAAACGAAGGAAATTGTTTACACCTCCGCAAATAAGTATCTAATGATAATTTTTAATTTACCATGTTACTTCACGTACCTAGTACTTACTTTAAAAACCCTAAAAATGTCTATTGAGTTTCTGCCACAGACCACCATGTGGTTTCTGCATATTCTGCGCTGTGCATAGAATTTGCAGAGACATTGCAGAGAGCGCACGCGGACACCGGCGCGGCGCCAGTGGACGCGTCTGTGTGCGTAAGCTAGGTATGCATACAACTACAACAGCTGCTGTAGGCACCGCCCCCCTCAGTAGATCGATGCGATAACATCGATTTAAACTTCCCTAGCCTCGTGGAGCCCACCATACAAAATTTTTGCTAGGGAATTTTGATTCTTATTGTACGTGAGATTGAATTCAATTTCAGTTATTCGAAAATTTTTAGAAACAAAAGAAATTATATTTTATTTGTTTACATTGAAACCATTATGTACATTCGGCGCCACAAGGCTAGATACACTGTCACCACAGAATATATAATAGTACAAGTACAGAAGGCTCACTCCTTTGAAGTTCACAAAACGCCGCCATTCTAAATTATTACCTACATTAACAAACGGACCGCACGCGTGCAGACGACATTGAATTCTATTGCGCCGCGCGAAGGTCGTCGCCACTGAATGGGCCGCGAACTCGCGGCCGCCGGCACTAAGTACTTGTAGCGCGGTGAAAGGATCGCGGAGTGAGCCGCCCCTGCTGTCACCTACAAATTCGACACTCAAAAGTGTCCGATCGCTTAGTTGCAAATGTGTGCGTCTAGTTGACAAACGAAAACTTCGCAATGTAGTAAAAACTACTTTAATTTTTTTACAAAAACAACGTTTTTTCTTAGTAATTAAAGTTCAATTTCAAATGCAAGCAATTGGCGGTTATGACATTAATAAATGTGATCATCGCGCAAGCCATAAAATTTTATTACCGCAGGTGGCAGGTGTGCATATTTTTAAACAAATCTACGTCTTATTGCAACCAACATAAGTTTAATTCAGTTCGCGCTGCTGCGCGGTAGTTTAGAACGATGCGATAATCCATCGATAATCAGATAATCACCTAAAAACGCGACGAACGCCGTCCACTGCCGCGATCTAGATAATGAATATGACTAGAGATAGGCCGAATACGGACTTTGCCGAATACGAATATTCGGCCGAACATTTGGTTCAGCTGTTACCGAACCGAACATTCGGCCGAATATTCGGTTCCACCATATTTGAAATCGTGGCATAGAGTTAAAAACTTTTCAATGATTGGTAATGGGTACATTGGGTACTAACTAAGGCTCTTAATGTTCCTATAATTTAGTGCATAAGAAAATTTAGATTTTTGTTTGTTAAGCTATGTTATTTTTACTTTTTTACATAATTTAGTATAGGTACTTATATTTAACGCATTTATAACCCCCTTTGGTCCTTAGATACTTGAAATGGGATGTCATTATCCCATGAATTACGAAACAACTAACGTTATTTATTTACTTTGTTAATTCGGTAAATATTCGGCAATGTAACCGAACTATTCGGCCGAATACGAACACTGAAAAACTTGCCGAATATGCCGAATACCGAATATTTACCGAATATTCGGCCCATCTCTAAATATGACACTGAATTGTGCAAACTATTGGACATAAACCGTGGACGTGGCCTTGAGCGTTCGGATGAATCGGATGGTGTCCTACCGCAATCTGAGGCGCTGAATGTTTTAAGACTGTGCACACTTACGCCGTGTCTTGCGTGGGCGACGGTCGCGCGACCGTCGCCGTCACGTCTCATCGCATCGTCTACTTCCATATCGATAAGGTTTGATTTCGTATGCGTCGCATCGCCGTCGCGCGACCGTCGCCCACGCAAGCCATCGGCTTATCAGTCGCGGTCGTCAGCCGCGTCCGTCAGACGCGTCCCATAATTTGTTTCAAGCTTTCATACACAAGTTTTCCTTTCAATAGCAATAGCTAACGTAACGCTTGGCTTGAGTAATAAATAAAAACTGTATAGTTAAATTAATGAAATATGTATAAGTAGGATATTGAAATCTTCTTTCTTCGTTGAGCCATCACAGCTAACTTTAACTTACAAACGGTCTTAAGCACCTGCACTTCTGAAGGCGCTTAAGTCATTTTTGCTAATAAAAAAAACCACAACGTTCTATGAACATTGGTCAAGTGCGAGTCGGTTTTCGACTTTTCCATACAAAGAACTCATGAGCGCCTGAACGACTATAATGGCAAAGTTAACGTTTCGCACTTTCAAAACTTTACGTATATATCTCGGAAACGATAAGAGACAGAGCAAAATGGACTTCAGCACGGGAAGCATGGTCGCGCGATAGACGATAAAATATCAGGCCGTCCCTATCGCACTTACTAATAGTGCGATAGGGACGGCCTTCTATTTTATCGTCTATCGCGCGACCATGCTTCCCGTGCTGATTTGGGCTTTCGGTGGCACAAATTCTATGTTTTCGTTAACAGACACCTTTTTTTGGACCGATTTGAATAAAATTTTGCTCAGTCAATTTATAAACGGTCTTAAGCGCCTCCTTTTTAGTAGGAACTTAAGTCATTTTGTACAAATGAAAAAAAAATTGAACAAGTTCTAAAAAGAAAAAGACAGAAATGAATTTCTTTATACCTGTCCAACTCTCTTACACAATTTTAAGACGTTTAGTAACTACTTGCAGCGGCAGTGAGTGAAATTCGTAATCTGAGTTTTTTCTCTTAAGTCCGACTTACGCTTGACTGTAGATTTCTAATAGGTTTTCCTGTAATCTACAGGGAGAGGGCTATCTCGTGTATTTTTTTGAAAATTTTACGCTAAGTAGTTTCGGAGATAAGGGGGGAATGGTCATTTTTTGCTTATTTTCTTAAATTACTTCTAAATTACCAAAACAAAAAATATAAAAAAAATATATTTCAGATGCTGATAAAATGCTCTTTCATTTGATATGTAACATAATATAGTTTTAATAACTTTGATTTTTAATTTTCAATTTTACCCCCCAAAAGTGACCCCTGTGATTAAATTTCATTTAATTAAATTACATGTCCGTCTTTGGGCCACAGGTTTACATACGTGTGCCAAATTTCAAGTAAATCGGTCCAGTAGTTTCGGAGAAATCGGCTGTGACAGAGGGACAGACAGACACGCGAGTGATCCTATAAGGGTTCCGTTTTTCCTCTTTGAGGTACGGAACCCTAAAAACGGGAAAAATACGAGATTCCACCATTCAAACGCATTCTGGGCATTCTGTTCTGTCACTGACTGAGTGAATAAGTGAATGAATGGAATGAGTGAGTCGCGTTGAGATAGAATGTTACGCGCTGACAGAATGTTACGCGCTGAGTGAGCCGCATTCCACGCCAAGTAACAATGGCTGAGTGTTACGCGGCTACGCGCTGTCAGTTAGAAGTCGAGTAGAAGTTTCACTTCAAAAACTTAATGGGCGATGGAGCAATACATCAACTTGTTACTGCAATATCACAATTTTGATTTCTTCCAGTCCTTTAACCCTTAAATGCATGGTGATGTATATATGCATCATATATTTGATGGCCTGTGGCTCAATATGTAACTATCCAAAATCACATTTATAGCTTAATTATTATTCAGTATTTATTATTATTTAATAATTATTAAATAAATCAAATAATATTATGATTTACTATTTATTATTTAAGGATAAAGATGAAATGGTGGAAAAGTGTGAAAAAACAGGATGATGGCGATTTTTACTATGTGATTCAGGCAGATTTTTTCGGAGTTAGTAATTAGTTCATGTTTAAATATTTTATCATGGTGGTTTCACAAATAGTGTACCTTTCTATTAGTAGTAAAACTTTACAAATAAAACTTACCAATAATTATATATTTATATAAATAAGTTTTGGCCTATTTAACTTCTAACACTGATTTAGTATTAAAATCGGTATTAAATATTTTTTTTATTATTTTTCCCAGAGTCAGAAAACCATAGTCTATCACATATATTAACATCTCGTTAAAAGAAAAAATCATGCATTTAAGGGTTAATTACTAAGAGTGGCACTGAGACTTGAGCAATTTCGTTCCTCTGTCTACCCCTTTCAGCAAATAGGCGTGAATTTATGTATTTAACCCCCGACGCAAAAACGATAAGTTTGACGTGTCTGTCTGTGGCATCGTACTATTCGAACGGATGAACCGAGTTAGATTTCTTTTTTTTTAAGCTGAAGTATTCGGAAGTGTTCTTAGCCATGTTTGATGAAAATCACTATGTCGGGGTTTTTTTTTAAATTTAAAATTTGTGTTTTGGTTATTATGTGATGTATTAAACAAAATGTACCCTAGTTACATCGCATGCGTTATTTATGTAACGACTAACTTCATAGCGATACGAGTTGCCGGACAAGAGATAAAAGAGCAACTTTGAACGCGTGCTAAATTTTGCAAAGCGACACAGACGTATTACGGTTAGATGCCGCAACAATGTTTTGATTTGTCGCATTGTCTCGGTGGATACTGGATATCTGTGACGCATTGTATTAGAGACCAGAGCAGCCAGACCTTCCTAATTAGTTGTTGAGAAAATAAGATAAGTCGTAGACTTTCAAGTGTGTGGTAAAGGTTACGACCGGCGGAAATGGTGAGGAACTGATGATAATAAATTCCTAATAGAATTTTCTAACACATAAAAATTAGGGAACGTTAGAGATTTTTTTTAACCTTGTAGCGACAACTTGCCATCGAGCCGAACTAACAAATATGCAGACAGTCGATAATAACTCCACAATATCCACATTTTCCCATTTCTTCAATCCTTGAGAAAATTAGAAGTGTCTGGCGATTCTGGGCTCTCAGCCTATACATTTTTTCGATTTATTTAAGCTTTATTCATAATAAATTCCTTATTCAGAATGTCATATACCTACTTTTGGTGCGTTGTTTCATCCACTACTATTGATGCTGACTGTACATGGTATCTATTCATTAGTCGCCTTTATACAGACGCTCTATCGCGCGTGATACATCAATCGCGTGAAAGAATGCGCGTGTAAAGCCAACGGGAGGGAAAGGGAAAGACCGCGCGATTGCGTGCGCTGGAGCGGGCGCGCAATCGCGTGGTTGAGGCTGTCTTTACACGTACGTTTGTTCGCGCGCGTAAGATGGCGGACATACGCTCGTGGACTGAATTAGTGGTGAATTACTTGCTCTTTACAAATCGATACTATTAATAAGAATAAACAATAATAACGCGGTCTATCGCGCACGATTAGACTTTACACTCACGCTCTTTCCGTTCTCAAAAACTTCGACGCACAATCACGCGCGAAAGAACGTGAACATTAAAAACTAACAACCCGCAATCGCGTGCTATTGCGCATACAGGCTTAACCGCGCGCTATCCTGTACGCTCCGGGAACGCGCGATAGAGCGACTGTGTAAAGGCGGCTATCGTGCGATGTCTATTTATAGTATATCGTTTGCGCGGGTTTTCGCAAGGTTCTCGCTAGCACTTTGAAGAGTGATTGTGACATAAAATGAGTAAACATGTTAGTTATTCCAACAAAGTTCGTCAGGTGCCAGAGTTGGCTTTAATTTGGCAAAGAAATTTAAATTGGTTGCTTGCTATGTGAGAAAGAATTTAAAAAATGAAGCTGGATTTTATGAAAAAGCTACAAAAACGTTCAAAGTCTTGAGTTTCATCATCATCATCATCATATCAGCCCTTTATCGCCCACTGCTGAGCATAGGCCTCTCTTCTAGTACGCCACTTGTCCCGGTCCTGAGCTAGTCTCATCCAGTTGTGGCCCGCAATTTTCCGGATGTCGTCCACCCAACGAGCCAACGGATGCCAAGCGCTTCTTACATCTGTGAGCGGCCACCATTCTGTTAACATTTTAGTCCATCTGCCATCACTCTGCCTAGCAACATGTCCCGCCCAACTCCATTTTAGTTGAGTTTATGCATGTGTAACCAGGTCCAGTCAACATCAGAAGGTAGCGAAACAAACAACGAAGCTTGGTGTTGATGTAGTGAAAAATGTGTGTTTCACCACTTTGTTTTTAACCCCCGACGCAAAAACGACGGGGTGTTATAAGTTTGACGTGTCTGTCTGTGTGTGTGGCATCGTAGCTCCCGAACGGACGAACCGATTTAGATTTAGTTTTTTTTTGTCTGAAAGCTGAGTTAGTCGGGAGTGTTCTTAGCCATGTTTCATGAAAATCGGTCTACTATGTCGCGGTCGGGGTTTTTTTTCAAAATTTTAATTTTGTGGTTAGTTTATTTCCAGCGTATATTTGTGTCCCATTCCTGTGCAAATGCCTCCCTTTGCCTCGCCACTTAACAACATTTGCCGCCTCCGGCCAGTCGCTGCTAAATACGCCATCTCTTCTTTGGTCTGCCTCTGCCCCGGCGATGTTTCACTCGGTTTAAATATTTTCACCACACCAACTAATAAAGGCATTCTTTGCTATTCGAAAACGGATAGCAAAATTGCATTTTATCCACAAGAGTGCAAAGTAATTTTATACAAATTTTAACTTAGTCTTAAGCTGGCAAGTAGAATTTACATATAAATGGTGATTTTGATAACCTCAAAATTAAAATTTTGAAAAAACCCCCGACCGCGACATAGTAGACCGATTTTCATGAAACATGGCTAAGAACACTCCCGACTAACTCAGCTTTCAGACAAAAAAACTAAATCTAAATCGGTTCATCCACACACAGACAGACAGATAAACAGGCCAACAGTTAAAAATAACTATTAGGTACACAGAGTATTTTACAGCAATTACATTTACACAGTTATACGGGATGCGATATCAGCAATACGAATAGTTGAAGCGATTGCAACACGGAATGCAATTATGGAGTGCGCTTTTTGAAAACCGAATGCAGACAAAGCAAACTAGGTTCATTAGTGTTAAGCTATTCCGTAAAAGCTATGCAGTACGTGTGCGATTTTATAGCAAATTACTAACAAACGGGTTTATACACCGTGGGCCCGAATAACCCGAAAGATTTTAACTTACGCGTTTTTGATGTAAAAACAAGCAAAAAGATAACATTTAATTTTTGGACATTTTAAGAAAAACCAATGAAAAAAAAACCGGCCAAGAGCGTGTCGGGCCACGCTCAGTGTAGGATTTCGTAGTTAAACGTATTTTGCTCAAAAACTACTGAACCTATCAAGTTCAAAACAATTTTCCTAGAAAGTCTTTATAAAGTTCTACTTTTGTGATTTTTCTCATATTTTTTAAACATATGGTTCAAAAGTTAAAATATTATTATTATCAAAAAACGATTTTAGTAAACCCTTATTCATTTTTAAATAAATATCCAACAATATATCACACGTTGGGGTTGGAATGAAAAAAAAAATCTGTCCCCACTTTACATGTAGGGGGGGTAACCTAACAAAACATTTTTTTCCACTTTTTATTTTACCACTTTGTCGGCGTGATTGATATACATATTGGTACCAAATTTCAGCTTTCTAGTGTTAACGGTCACTGAGATTATCGCGGACGGACGGACGGACGGACAGACAGACATGGCGAAACTATAAGGGTTCCTAGTTGACTACGGAACCCTAAAAACGAAGATACTCAAGCTTAGAAGCTACGCAGTAAAACTAAAAAATGTTAAGAACTTATTTCACTATCCGGACTGAGAAGTTCGCACATTTATACACGTTTGCAAGATTATTTCACTAAAGTTTAGTTTCTCAGTTTTTATCTGAAGCTGAACGGAATCGGACAAATTCCAGTTCAGGACTTTAGGAGTATTCAGCGAATTTACAGTTTTATAGCTTTTTGTTCCTTGTCCGGATTGTCAGAAACTTTTTGCACTAACCAACTTTCAGGAAATGATTGGACAAGAAAATAGAAAACTTAGGAAAATAAGAAATGGCTTTCGTAAATGCTTACCACCTCAAAATTTCTCCACCTCTTTCATCCGTGGGTGTTGTGGAAGTCGACTTGTATTATAGGTTCTACTGTGGTGTGGCATACAAGTATTGTATGTACTTCTAATTCCTACAAAAATGGCGCACTTTACGTAGGATGAAGGTTTGACTTTTAAATAAACAACCAGTCACAGATAAAGTCAATATTTTATAAAAATCCAAACCCTACATACATTTCCAATAATCATTTCAATAGCGCAATGTTCAAATTGTAACACTTGATACAGCGACATCTATCGAGAGACATATTAAACATCTTTCTATGAAACTTGTTCTACCGAATTGGAGTTCTGAACAAGTACAGTCAACAACACAGCTGTGAATATAAAGTGCCAAAAATATGTATACAGAGCTTTATTGCCTGTACATTAAGGTGTGTATTCATATATTTGGCAATTTGTATACACAGCTGTGTTGTTTGTAGGTATGTGTACATATGAGCACAAAAGTACTAAAAGCTAAGTAAAAGCTTATAATAAGCAAGAAACACGTCATTCCCTCATTTTTTAATGACGCAGTAGGGGGTCGAATGACCCCTCTGAGTGGAAACCGGTGTTCGCGCGAATATTATTGGATTAAAGCTTGTGCGAAATATGTTCAGGGTTCCTTGGATTTTGTGCCGATTTTATTATACTTGTGGAAAAGAAAAGGGTAAAAGGAAATAAAATAAAATGCATTTAAAGCAATTAAGTATATTATTGGATTATGTTATTGTATAGATGTAACTAATACAGCACTACCATTTTAAAAAAACTACTGTAAATTATGAAACTAACCCCTTTTTTTTCTGTGCGCTTGGTGTCCATAATTTATGTAATTTGGATTTTTTTTTGTTTAAATTAAGGTACTAGGTACTTCTTAGTAATGTGAGTTCTGTATCCGCTCTATAATCACCTCCTTAAATATTGTCTGTTATAAAAATTATACTCTGTGTAATTTTATGTCTTGAAGATTTTTTTTTGTTCTTAAAACTTTTTTTTGCTACAACAATACAAAACAAAAAGTAGGTATTTTATTTGCCTGAAAACAAAATAAAATGGTAAATAGAAAATCTTTATGTATTTAATAAAGAAGCAATAATCTCCGTAGTGTGCTTGAGATAAGACACTTCTATCTCAACTCTCTAGACGAATGATAGTTCGCAGTAAAGTTAGTAACAGTATCTTAACTATACTCTGAACTTTTTGTATATTTATAAAAACGTAAACAAATAATTTTATTGGTACATACATTTCGGTCATCATCCTCCTGGCGCTATCCCGGCATTTGCCACGGCTCATGGGAGCCTGGGGTCCGCTTTGACAACTAACCCCTAGATTTGGCGAAGTCACTTTTTGTTTCAGAGTTTTAAAAAAGCGACTGCCATCTGACCTTCCAACCCGAAGGGTAACTAGGCTTTATTGGGATTAGTCCGGTTTCCTCACGATGTTTTCCTTCACCGAAAAGCGACTAGCAAATATCAAATGACATTTCGTATTATGGCCGGGGGGCGCCATAAGCCTTCGGTAATTGTGTCATATACTTGAAAATTTCGACCCTTGCCACCGTGTCCGAAAGGCCGAGTGGTTTAGGCATCAGTCGCGATAGCGGAGGACGCTGGTTCGAATCCAGCTTTGAACACTTGGAGGCCTTGGTCACTTTTTCTTTGTACATGACATTTATTTCAGTTTATAATCGGTACATTTCTGTTAGTCAACCAAATACAAAACCAAGCGGCTGTGTTACTGATCGACCCGTTAAAGACTTCCTTATTTGGTCGTGTAATCTTTTCACTTCCTTATCTGGTTTAAGGAGCGTTTTAAGGGTAGATTTGGTTGACATTTATTTTATGAAAAAGCACACAGCTATTTCCTTCACATTCCCACTTACAGTACAGTCCTACACTCAAATTAATAATTATGACGTGATCCTTATACAAACGAGCTGACAGGGGTCGCTTGATGGTAAATCACTGCCGCCAATGGGCGCCCGTGCGTTGCCGGCCTTTGAGATAGAACTCTAACTAAATAAATAATAAATAAATAAATATTATAGGACATTCTTACACAGATTAACTGAGGCCCACGGTAAGCTCAAGAAGGCTTGTGTTGTGGGTACTCAGACAACGATATATATGTCGCAGGGAAATGGCCAAAACAGAGATTTCATCAAATCACTAAGGGATATGATCAAATCACGCAGGATGTCAAAATGGCGAATCCATTTTTCCATTTCACTAATCTAGTTAAGGATTCAATCAAATCAAGTGATAAAGGCAAGAGTCTAATAAATCTATTTGGATATATTAGATTCTTGGCTTTGTCATTTCACGAATCCAGTTCAGACATTTGATCAAATCACCAGTTGAGACTTTATCATTTCCCTAAATTTGTTTAGGGAAATGTTAAAACTAGTTGACTTTTTGAGTTCGTTTCGTCAACTCACTGTCGTGGTTCAGGGATTTTATCAAATCCCTAAACAAATCTAGTGAAATGACAAAACGTGATTTAGTCAAATGACTGAAATTTTCCAGAAATGATGATATGGATTCGCCATTTTGACATCCTGCGTGATTTGATCAAATCCCTTAGAGATTTGATCAAATCTCTGTTTTGGCCATTTCCCTGCGACATATATAATATATAAATACTTATATACATAGAAAACATCCACGACTCAGGAACAAATATCTGTGCTCATCTCACAAATAAATTTGATCAAAAAATTGATCTTTTGCAGTGCGAGCGGTTCAACTTTGGAATGAGTTGCTTCCGTCCTTAAGGAAATCGCAGTCCGTTGCCTCGCTCAAGGGGCAGTTAAAAAAGCTGTGGCTATCGGAACATGGATGACTTGTTTGTAACTAGTTATAGATACTATATATAAATATATATTTATTTACTATATATATTGTTATATATTCTTTATATTTGATGTACCTTTTATTCCAATTTTATTTTATTATTTTTTGTTTTAGTCTCTTTTATATTTTTATGGGCTTTCCTATAAACTGTTGTACTAAGTGCTATATTTGTCTACCATTCTTCATCACATTTCACCTACTCAAAGGTTAGCTGGAAGAAATCCCTTAAAGGGATAAGTTCGCCTTTGTACTGTCTATCCTGTGTCATATTTGTGTTTTGTGTTTTGTACAATAAAGAGTTTATACATACATACATACATACATACATAAATGCCCTTACCGGGATTCGAACCCGGGACCACTACTGGTCTGACACTCCGGGGTCACTACTGACTGCGGCAGACCGGTCGTCAAACGTCTTACTGCGTCAATTCTCATTAGATACCTACTTTTTTTATGAAATAGGCAGCAAACGAGCAGACGAGCCGCCTGATGGGACGCAGTCATCGCCGCCCATGGACATAAGCAACATCAGGGGAGTCACTTATGCGTTGCCGACCTTTGAGAACCCTAAATACCTGCTTCTTGAAGAACCCCATCTCATAGCGCAAGGGGAACACCTCAGAAGGTAGCTCATTCCACAACTTGCATGTTCTGGGCAAAAACTTTAAATAAAATAAATATTGGGGGACACCTTAAACAGATCAACTTAGCCCCAAACTAAGCAAAGCTTATACTATGGGTGCTAAGCGACGATATACATACTTAAATAGATAAATACATACTTATATACATAGAAAACATCCATGACTCAGGAATAAATATCTGTGCTCATCACACAAATAAATGCCCTTACCGGGATTCGAACCCAGGACCGCGGCTCAGCAGGCAGGGTCACTACCGACTGAGCCAGACCGGTCGTCTTTAAACTTGGACTAGGAAATAGTTAATATACCTACTGTAACTATCCACTGCGCCCGAAGTCTCATATCGAGTCCGGAACCACCTGTTTACACAGGCTTTAAATCTGCGATATTAGGAAGTTTTCCTAGAAATCCTCAGGCAGGGAATCTGCTAGAATTTATTGGACAGAATATGTTCGTAGTCGACTCTCTGCTTTCATGTTTTATGTGGTATTACGGGGTTGATATTAAACTTTTTCAGACGTTTATATGTATAAGGAACGATTTTATTAGACAACAATAAGAGAAGTGAGTGTAGAAGTGTAAATAATACTGAAAAATTCAGTGTTAACCTGTTACGTCTCGGTAGCGCAGTTGGTAGAGCGGTGGGATGGTTTGCCGGAGTGACGGGTTAGGAGAGGGAAGTGGAAAAGAAAGTTCAACTGATAATAAGTAAAACCAAAGACCTATATAACTTCGTATAGACAGATAAAGTCTAAGAAAAAAACGTACCCCAAAACCACACAGAAAAGGGTACGGTGAGCTAGATGGCGATACACCTTTGGGGTACGCTCGGCTAGATGGCGCTAATATTAATATGTGACATTTTAAAACATATCAAGCTAAGAATATGGGCCAAATTGTCAAAACTGATGTTCAAAAGTTTTAAGCCTGTCGAGAGATGGCAGTCTATGCACTGTGATTACACATTTTACTTTGACAGTAACTCTCTTTAATACTCGATCCTCTTTGGTAAAACCTATTTACAAGTATAATTTGTTTTGAAGTTGATGTAGTGTCGTGGGATAAATACTCTAACAAAATTTTATCCCTAGACAGTTTCCAAATCACTATAAAATTATAGTGATTTTACCGCAAATGCGTCAAAATCTAACATACACGCAAAACTGTACTTTACTTCCTAGTGCCAACATTAAAAATGAACTAGCAAAATATTTCGGTTTGAAGCAAAAATGGCAGCATATACCTACGAGCAAATCTTAATAAGGTATGAAAATGCCTCGTAAAGTAACGTTACCAAAAAGAGCTAAATTCATAAAAGTGGATAGCGGTTATTGTGAGGTAGCGTCGGCAGAACAGTCTTTATTTTTATGTTAGACGCTGACGGTAGTTTGTCATACTTTAGTCTGAATATGAGGCTTGGTGAGCAAGGCTAGCATGATAGAATAAATGATAGTACTATCGCACAGACTTCGCACTTCGTAATAGACGGAAATTTGATAACAGTTCTGGGGGCCGATTTTTGAGTCTCACTGTCACTAAAATACCGGTTGAAAACGGTGAATTGCCTATTATTTTCAGAGACAATTTTCTGAATTCGAACGCCGTGAGACTCAAAAATCGGCCCCCAGGGTCGAATCCTGTCCTATCGTCCCTTTCTAATTCATGGCACTATCTCTTTCGACTATTTAGGGTTGTCAAAAAAACAAGTTATTATCTTATCTGTGATAGCGCACGCAAACGGACGTCAAGTACGTAAGCATTGTAATCGGGAGGGCGTGTCATATTTTCAAATGAGCAATTATTCTATAAATATTTCTTTATTTGAAGCATGGTGCAAGGAAAATGTCCATACATATATTCTGTCATAACCAATATGGTTCTTAAAATCATGCAACCCTTAATTAAAGTCATCATCATCCCTCCTTGCGTTATCCCGGCATTTGCCACGGCTCATGGGAGCCGGGGGTCCGTTATGATAACTAATCCCAAGATTTGGCGTAGGCACTAGTTTTTACGAGAGCGACTGCCATCTGACCTTCCAACCCGAAGGGTAAACTAGACCTTATTGGAATTAGTCCGGTTTCCTCACGATGTTTTCCTTCACCGAAAAGCGATTGGCAAAAGTGACAAATATCAAATGACATTTCGCACATAAATTCCGAAAAACTCATTGGTGCGAGCCGGGGTTCGAACCCTCCACCTCCGGTACGAAAGTCGCACGTACTTACTGTTAGACTACCAGCCCTGAAAGTAGATGTTGATAAAATTATCACATAAAATGCATCATCTTTATATGTATAAGGCAAATTCTAAAACTCATTCCCTAGGTACATCAGCCGCTGCATTCGGAGATTCAGATTCAGATTCAGATTTTTTATTGATAAAATATGATATTTTACACGTCATTTTTTATAAGTAAGTATAAATACAATAATCTAAACTTAAGTTAATCAGTATTAGTACATTTCACATAATAAAAATATACATTATACAGTTTTATTATTAACTATTTATATGAATTATGAACTTTAATTTTAATATTTTTTTGTGGTTGGGTTGGCCACTTCTCTATTCATGAATTCGTCTATGTTATAACACGCCAGTTCAATTAATAGCGATTTGAGTTTTTTATCGAATAATGAATCGTTCAATTCGATAATTTCGGTGGGAAGCGCGTTGTATAATTTAGCCCCAATGACAGCGAGTGACTTTTTAGTTTTAGCGAGTTTATACTGTGGGAGAAATTTCTATTACCAATTACTCTCTTTCAACGAACTAATTACAACTTCAGTAAAACATTGAATAGATCTTTTCATCGTGCAATTAGTTGCAAAACTAATTGGATCGAAATACATGAAAATGGATCCGAAAGCGAAAGGACGAGGTGTCATTTCAGGTCATAACCGCAAGAGTCGTGGGTTAGGTCAAATAATGTAATATTTGAACCACATATTTCATATAATATGTAAGATAGGAGCAATCGAACGTATCTACATAGCTTTCGCGAGTAAATTTTTGTAGGTGGAAGGCAAAAGATTTTTTTTTTTATAAATGGGCTTACTTCTGGCCACAGACTAGCCGAAGGCAAAGACGTGACCTACGATGGAGTGAGCTCGCCTAGAAGATGCCTGTTCACTTTTACTGTGAAGGCCTCGTTAAGTAAAAACGATTTTGCTAATAAATAAAGCTGCGATGTGGGTGCAGTTTTTTGACTATTATGAGCCAGTTGTATCAAACATCAAGGCGTGATCTGGCAGATGTCTATGGAATTTCTCATACAATAAAATTAAGCGAACGTTTTGACGGCCGACGGCAGACGGTTTGGTGCAAATGACCCTAAATCTGGTGCAGTACTTGACACTTGGCTGCGCAGGGCTCAGGGGAGTACCTGTGCCTAAAAGCCTAAGGAAAAGTGGGCGCCTTCCCAACAGGCACCCTACCTGCATGCGGCCCGTATAGTCTGACCAAAAAAATTAGACGTTAAAAAGTGGCAACGTCGTAGTGCCGTCCCGTTTTCTCACACATATTGATTTGAAAGGGATGACACTACAATGTTGCCACGTTTTAATTTCTACTCTTTTTGGTCAGACTGTAGGCCGACCGCCAGGGTGTACGTGGTCGAATGCTTACAGTGACCTTGCGGCACTCCACTCAAGGCGGCGACGGAATTCATTAGTGGTTTCAGACTCTAGTCATTTGTTAGTCCGTCATCGCCCCTGGTGGCATGTGGAAACGCGTTTCCACACTGAGAGAAATTTGCATTGTGAATTTAACAAATTCGACTTGTTGCGGTTTATCCGTTTGAATCAGCCAAACTTATGTTTAAAACAATATGTGTCAGGTTGTTTTTATAAAATCGACTTGTTGATTCAAATATATTGCCGATTCAAATGACAAGTAGCTTGTTGTTTGAACCAAAGAGCACGTAGGCTTAAAAACCAAAAAACTTGTTGAACGAACATGAAAACTGGTTGTATTTTCTCTCAGTGCAGAACGTAAAAAAGGAGGTACCGCACCTACTTGACACAAGTCGGTACCAAACATAAGCATGCTAGTCCTATCCTGGGAGGCTTGCCAAGAAGCGGGCTCGGAGACCGTGTGTTATTGAGCACTAGGAAACATTGAGGCTGATTTAAAATTGACGGGCTTTGAACTTTGCCAAAGTATTGTAAATCTTCTTTGAAGTCAATTTTATGAACATATAAAATAAGGCCTCAGACTGGACCTCAAATAAATAAATGAAGCTACTTACTACCGCAGTTGTACACTGTTAAGTCGTAGTGAGAAATATTACTTTTTTTCCTTTGGTTAAGTGACTCAAAATAAACTATTTTTATCACGCAGAAAGTCTGCGAGTAATACTAAACATTTTAATTGTTAAAGGGAAAATTGATCCGTCCGGCAGGAGTCTAACCTGCGGCTTCGATGGTCGATTGAATTGTCGAATTTATTTTTTTTCCCTTTCGGAATTTGGCTCAATATGAGACTTGATTTGAAAATATGCCATTATCTTTTCATATTCTGATCTTCATTATTTTTCTTAAGACAGCGTAACCAATGGACGAAAAGTCGTGCGTGTACTAATTGCTGCCAAATTCATAATGGTTTAAAGAAAGAAAGAAAGAAACGTTTATTTGGTGTATAAATAAATTAAAACTTAACCTATTACAATACATCTTAAGTCTAGTAACATTTTACTGATTTTATACACCAAAATGGTTAGCATTAATGTGGCTAGAAAAAATCCTAAAAGCAATGAAACATGGCAGATGCTTAAAATGCTGCGCCATCCTTTCAGGCAGAGCACGAAACTGCCGTTGTCCTCAATAAAGTAACTCCCAGAAAAAGAACAACAGACGAGAGTAAAAAGCAAGGAACGTTCGCAGAAACGCTTTGTGGTTTACACGTTTTCGTCATTTACTGTTTTTTTGTGAAAGAATTGATTTGATATATTTTGGTTAGTCAGCAATGTGAAATTTACTGCAAAAGAATAATAAATCTTATACTTTTAAACGAGCAATTCTTGTATATTTATTTATTTATTTATTTATATATTTATTTACACTGACGATCTCGGAAACCGCTCTAACGATTTCGCAGAAATTTGTTATGTGGGGGTTTTTGGGGGTGAAAAATCGGTCTAACTTATCCTTAGGTCCCGGAAAACGCAAATTTTGGAGTTTTCATGCGTTTTTCTTCGCGCGCCATCTCGTGTGCAGTAGTTGTACTGTTAAGACAGAATTCTTTCGGTCGATGTAACTACTATTTATTGCAAACACTAGATGGCGACACAGGTCAAGGCTAAAACGAATAGAAAAATACACTATCTGAGTTTTTGTGGCGAAATGCGCGCCATCTCGTGTGGAGTAGTTGTGTTGTTAAGGCTGAGAATTCTTTCGCTCGATGTAGGTACTATTCATTTTTGAACTAGATGGCGACACATGTCAAGGATACGAAACAGAACCGAGCGAAGCTCGGTTGCCCAGATATTAAAAGAATAATATATGTATAAAGCTATGCAGGTAATGTTTGAAGGGTAAACTTTTAGCTGTCTAAATCTTTTAGTATTTATGATGTCGACGATGCGCATATACTGTTGTTTCAGGCATAGGACCTTACACGCTACTTTCGGTCTTACATTACATTTTATTAGATTTTAGAATTTTTCTATTACACTAATTACAGAGACAAGGCGCTGGATGGACGTCGTGAGAGTGGAAATGCAAGAGAACAATCTCACGCCTAATAAGGATGCCGAAGACCGGGCGAAGTGGAGAAGACTGAGCAGGAAAGCGGATTCTGGTGCTAGGCCGGGAAAACCCTAGGTTGATGAAGAAGACACTAATTATGTTTACTTGAGCAATAACAGTGTGTGCGAGATGCTCTTAGGGACCATTCACACAGGCGACGCATGCCCTGAGACGCGAACGGACGGAACAGACGGAATTTAATTTAAAAAACGTCTCCTCAGTACATTTTGTATAAGAAGGACGCGCAAGGGACGCGCAAGGAACGTCGCTTGGCGCGCCCCAGGCGACGCGTCGCCTGGGGGCGCGTCTTACGTCCTTCCTATACAAAATGTACTGAGGAGACGTTTTTTAAATTACATTCGGGCGGCGTGGCGCTGACGTCCGTTCCCCGTCTCAGGACATGCGTCGCCTGTGTGTGGATGGTCCCTTATAAGACGCTGGTTGGTAACTACCAATACCCTAACTACCAATTAATTATTTTTAGATGTAAACTACATAAGAAACAAATGCAAGTGAATGATATAGAAGAAAAAGACTTGCTTAGCCGACCAGTAACTGGGATGAGATAAGGGCAAGCGAATGATGAGAAGTGATCAAACATACATACTTAGTTACTTTGTATATTTTATTTTATGTACTGTATATAACACTGTTTATACTACCCCAAAAAAATTGTCCATAACATACCTTAATATCGCACAGTGGGCACCCAGCCAATTTATCTGGACAGAATATTATAAATGCCAGACAAAATTAACGCAGTTTTGACTGGACCATCTGGCGTCGGTGAACTTTTTTATTGGAATTTACCTGGAAAAGAAAAGTTTATATCACACGATATCCAATTTTAACTACAGGTCAATAACATGGAGAGAATTTAACAATAACAAGTGAGATGTTTCCTTTGCCGATGGCACAAACGCTCACGATAATATCTCTTTCGTAGCTATCTATCTCTATCGCTCTTGCGTATTGGCGCGACAGAGCCAGACTACCTTTCTGCGGCGTTTTGATTTCGTTTCGCGTCGCAGAAATGCCATTGGACTGGTGGTATTTGAATGACGTATAATTATGTTTACTTAACTGCATTATAGTACATTACGATACAAGTGCGTAAAAAAGGAAGTGCGAAACGAGTGGCGATAAATTAAAACACGACCGAAGGGAGTGTTTTAAATCGACACGAGTTACGAATTTCCTTTTCGCACGTGTATCGTACGACGTTTTTCAGTACAGATGGCACTTCGAAGTTTCGACCTGACATATAATGAACCACTTCTCGCACTAGTGCGTAAAAAAACACCATCTGTACTGAAAATATCATTACTGTTGCAGCTTTGCTGTCATTATCCCAATGTCGCATTTACGGCTACCGACTAGTTCGCTTTAAATACTACAAGACTACAACCTACCAAAAAAAAAATCAGTCGAATTGAGAACTTCCTCCTTTTTATGAAGTCGTCGAAGGAGTTTCTAATGGGGTGGCAACGCGCATGTGACACTCTTTGAGTTGCAGGCGTCTATAGGTTACGGTGACCGCTTGCCATCAGGCGGGCCGTACGCTTGTTTGCCACCGACGTAGTATTAAAAAAAAAAGTCGGTTAAAAAGTGGTAACATCTTAGTGTCCTCACGTTTTCTCACACAAATGATTGCACGGACGGCACTACAATGTTGCCACTTTTTAATTTGTGTTCTTTGTTGACAGGCTGTGTATTCGCTAACGACTGCGTAACTCAATTCATAGAAATCTCAATTTCTTGGAATACGCTACCGAATATATCAAACGTGTCAATCCAATCTCAAATTCGTGGCAAAGGTACTCAATTCTTAATGCAAAATTGAACGTAACGGTTTCAATTAATCCAAAATGGCGGTCGTTAACACAAGGCCAACAACGATATTTACTGACCCGATACACAATTAGTCCAGAGTTAATGGGATGCCTAATGATTTCCCCTTTGGCACCATTCATTTATTAAGGCGTAGGGTAAGGCGCTAACGCCACTTTCGATATTTTTCTTACATCTACAAAATTACATATATTTTCACCTAACAAAACACCTTTTTAGTATTTTATAAAGCATTGTATACACTGTCATTTTGTACAAAAACTAGCCTTAAATAAAATTGGCCACTTTTAACCTATGTACATTTCTAGGGATAATTGTTACACAAGGAAAAATTTTATAAAGTGTTTTTTATATTACTAAAGTGTAAAAATATGTAATTTTGAAGATATAAAAAAATTATATCTTATTGTAAAATATATTTCTTTGAAAGGCTTAGGCTAGGCTATTTATTATCCCCCCCGAGGGTGCCCACCTTGCCGTGGTGGGGGGGGCTTAGTAACCGTGGACTGGTCACCCACGGTGAAGCTAAGAGGTACCCAGGGCCGGCTTGTTGCTGTGCGAGCTGGCCCGAGGAGGATGCTCCAAATGGGCTTGTAAAGCCCACTTGAGACGCATTTGGGAGGACTGCCGTGGGAGGGAAGATCCGGCAGTATGGGATGCCGCTTTGTGCCCTCCCTCGGTAGCCGAGGTGGGATCGCAGGGGGAGCGGCGTGATGGTATAGCGGTGCGCCACTCTCCCTACCCCCTGCGACCTTGGCGGGGCCGCTCCGCTGTAGCGGCATTGGTGGGGCCGCAAGGGAAGAGGAGTGTCGGTATTACGGTGCGCCGCTCTCCCTATCCTTTGCGGCCGACTTGGTTAGCGGTGGAATCAAAGACCATTTCCACCGCCGGGCGCCGGAACTCTTCTGGCGCCCATGGCCTCTTTGTGGCGGACTCGAGGGGGTCCGTCACTATACCCATAAGTGGCCGAGGAGGAAGGTGCGCCCTGATATCTGGCGCACTCATTGTGAAGGGCCGTTGGGCATCTCCGCGTAGGAGCTGCACGTGGGCGGCTGCCGCTGGCGGGGTCGCCATTGTGCGCGCAAGTGTTCCGGTAACCCCGCCAACAAAGCGGCGAGGTGGCATGTGGGGGGGTTTTTAGTGGGTATACCGTGGCCTCATTAGCCAATACGGGAGTCCCACATAACCGCTCGGGTCCCCCCTCGCACCCGAGTGGTATGCGGAACGCATTCCCCCCCCTAAACAAAAAAAAAAAAAAAAAAAAAAAAAAAAAAAAAAAGGCTATTTATTATACGAATATGAAAGTAAAATACAAAACCACTTACAAAACAATAGAAAAGAGAGAGGAACCGTCGGACTATCCGCGCTGTGTCCAAGATCACCGCTTTCTGCTCTGACCAGATTTGACCGTTGATCCAGCCACCTAGCGAGTCTCTTGAGATGTTGGTCGAGACCACAGAAGACCAAATACTTATCCTAGGATTCTTTTGGTCTGTGGTCGAGACTCTTCACTATGAGACCGTTCGCTGAAACGACTATCGGGACAATGAACGTCGAATCAACATCCCACATGGCGGTTATATCTCGTAAGCCTAGCCCAGGTACCAGAGGCGGCTGGTGAAAATTTCTGCTAGGCAACACCTAAGCAAAAAAAAACCTACCTTAACATTAGGTACTTTACTAGTAATCAATTTTAGGCAAGCCGGTGGGAATCGGGTTGTATGGACCAGCCGCTGCTGCCAGGTACTTACTGGACTTGCCCTTCTATATTATTATTATTATGTGTTTCGTAAAATATATCTTATACCCCTACGAGTACTTTTTTTGTCATATAGAGCGATTATTAGAAATAAGGATTGTAATCGATGAAGTCCCTAGAGAAATACCTTAAGATTAGCGATTATATGTGATCATGATCTAAAAAAGCGCTACCTACTTTTTTATCTCTAAGAAATCCGTTTCCTGAACCTATTGAGAAGTTAAGCCAGTTTTCGACCTCCTCTAATAAATTATTGTCAACTAAATATTTTTTAAAGGATTTTCAACTGTGCCTTGTTTTTAATTGACTAAGTAATTACAAAACTACAATTCTAACAAGGCCGTAATTAATTTCCAATTCAGCTTCAAAACGAGAGCCACAACAAAAAAAGGAAACCCTTTCAAACGCTTACCCACGAGACAGTTCTGCTACACCATCATTTTCAAAAAGTCTTATCTCTTTAAAAACTTCATACGGACTTACGACGTTTTTAGGAGATAGTTCAGCAGCGCGATATCTTTCAGAACGTCTTATCTCTAAAAGAATCGCATATTAACTTACGACGATTTGAGGATTGTTCAGCTGCACGATATCTTTCGGAACGTCGTATCTGTAAAAGAATCGCATACCAACTTACGACGTTTTGAAGTAGTCGAAGCAAATACGAGGTGATTCTCAATTTCTCTAATTGGGGAAGCTGCCACGTCGATTCAGCTCAAAAATACCCATTAAAATGGCTAGCTGGGAGGTTAATTAGTTTAATTGAACGGGAATGAAATGGTGTATAAATGAAAATAGTAATTGCTTTTGTTTCAAATAGTTAACATCTCTGTGTATACAGTGAAGTCAATAAAACCTTTATTTACATGAACAAATTTACATAATTATATAAGAAACTAAGACTAAACTTAAAAGCTAGCGAATGTCTAAAATAGCCCCATGAGGCATTGTACCAAGGATACTGGCGACATCTCCTTGCTGTATCGCAATGCTGATACGTTGTGCGGGGAAGTCGTCAGCTCTTCGGTTCTACGCCAAATGGTACAAAAAGGTATTAACTATTAAGTAAGTAAGTAAATATTCTTTATTGCACCACAAAGATAACAGATTACAAATAGCAGAATAACATTAAACATATAGGTAGCAACAGGCGGTCTTATCGCTGTAAGCGATCTCTGCCAGACAACCTTAGGGTAGCAGGAAATAATGAATAGAAATTTTGAAAATGGCAGTGTAAGAAATAATTAAAGGAATAGGAAAATTACACATACACTAAGCAGTACTGTCTGTTACAGTACATTTACAATTGACAGCAATAGTAAAAATAAAATATCATATACACAAACATACACACCGTCACTACTTTTTAAAAATCTCGTATCTTACGCTGTTCCATACATACTTACTTACTACAATTTTCTTTTCATTGACAGACGAAGATACAAGTTTTTTTAAAAGTAGTGACGACATATAAGTATTAATGCATACACACATACATACATTCATAACATAATACACACAGCAGCAGAGATAAGTAATGATTCTTTAAGATTCTTTTAAGGTATTCTTTGCCAAGACTTTTGTATTTATTACGTTTCAAAATTTCGGCACTTTCGGCCCTTGCGCCAGAACAATTGTACATATATTTGAGTGATATCGGTACCATATACTTACCGCAAGTTTTGTCATTTATGATACTAACAATATTTTTGCTTCCGAATTGACCTATTTAACCTGTTTTGCCTCCAAAATTCGCTCGTTCTCGTCAAGCGTTCAAACATTTCAGCATAAATCATGGTAAACTTTTTTCATTCAAAAACCCGTGAAGATTCGCATGAATTTTCTTATGTCTGTTAAAGCGATTTCCTGCTTTCTCTTAAAGGCTTCAAGTAGCGTTTTTGCTTGAATAAGTGGAGCAGGTAATTTGTACGGGGAATGTGAAAGACAGAAGTTATTTGATGGGGTGGTTGTTTGTCCCGATGACGTGTTTGTGTGAAGTGTATATTTTGAAACAACGATAAATTTTTGATAAAGTAGGACACATATTTCACCAAAACATTTCTTGGAGCGCTGCATTAGGGTGCGCGCCCACGGCCGACAAAGTTGCTCGGCGATTTTTTTGTCGCTCACATCTAGTCTATGGGTTAGTATGAGAGTGCGCACACTTGCTGGTCTGTCCACTTTCATACTATCCCATAGATTAGATGTGAGCGACAAAAAAGTCGCCGAGCAACTTTGTCGCTCGTGGGCGCACCCTCTTACTCGTATGGGGATGTATATGGTGTATCTTCATCTTAAACCATTTCATATTTCTAATATGTACTTAGTAGCTTAGCCACCAAGTGGATGCCAAAGCGCGGACGTGGCAGGCTCAGACGGAGATGGCGAGACGACCTTGACACCTTTATGATTAATTGACCAGAAATAAAATAGCACACCAACGGGAGCTGTGGAAATCACGGGGAGCCTTTGCCCAGCAGTGGGACACATAAACGGGATATTAAAAAAAAGTACTTATGAGCGATTGAAATTTAATAAAAATAGTCTTAAAAAAAAGGGAGTGCACAAGCACAGAAAAAGGAAGTGTACAAGTTTCTAATGGGTTGGCAACACGCACGTGACACTCCTTGAGTTGCAGGCATCCATAGGTTACGGTGACCGCTTTCCATCAGGCGGACCGTATGCTTGTTTGCCACCGACGTAGTATAAAAAAAAATATTTCCCTTTTTTTCAGGCAAATTTTTTACCTAATAAATATGTAATAGACAAATGTGAGAACAGTCTTTCATTCAGTCATAAAGAGTCCGTCAAAAACTCGGAATTCCGTCCGCGCCTTGTTCCCAACTTTTATGTTTATCGCAGTTGTCCTCTACTTATTACCCACATAATTTATCCGAACAGACCGTATTCAGAACGATTCCGCTGTTACAGTTAGATATGGTTTTGATATTTATTTCCCGGGCGAATACAATCTGGGTGAATTCAAGTCAAGAGTGAATAGGCTATTACTGAACCAGTGAGCTACAACCTCGGCCTTGTCGTCACTTTCCATCAGGTGCGACTAAGGTCAATCACTGGCCAGTTTATAATAAATAAAAAAAAAATTGATACTTACTAGCTTTTTCTTCTTCGCTCGCGTTAAATCCAAATATTCGGCATGCTCTATACAAAATTCCACCCCCCATTTTAGGATAGTGGGGTGCTAGAAAGAGACAAAAAGTAGCCTATGTCACTCTCCATCCCTTCAACTATCTCCACTTAAAAAGTCACGACAATCCGTCGCTTCGTTTTGTCGTGAAAGACGGACAAACAAACAGACACACACACTTTCCCATTTATAATATTAAGTATGGACTAGCTTAGCTTTTTCCCGCGGCTTCGCTAACGTTAAATCCAAATATTCAGCTTGCTCCATACAAAATTACACCCCCCCCATTTGAGGGAATTTTAACTTAAAATTATTCTTTTAAGAAATATTCTTTAGAAACTTCCAAAATTATTTCGAATTGTTACAGCAGAATCTGGCACTATAACCTCCAGAATTACTTTTTCTAAAAGCAAATTGCCCGAGATGTTAGGTGGGCAATAAAAGTAGCCGTTTCATATTATGAGGGAGAAATTACTAGATATTTTCATAGTTTGACCCGAAAGCGGCAGAATGGGTAGTACGTTCCACATGTGCTGACGACGCTGTACGCAGGGGAATCAAAATGCCAGAATAGAATGAAGCTCAAATAAAATAAATAAGGGTGTTAGTTGACTACGGAACCCTAAAAACATGAGCTTAAGCGAGCACACTTAGGGTCAGTTGCATCAACCACATTTGACAGACACATCATCGTCACGCAGCATTCGTATATGGAACTTCCTATACAATAAAATTTAACGAACGCTTCAACTGAGACAGACGGTTTGGTGCAACCGACCCTTACCGTCCTTAACGTAACGTACCTAAGTCCTTGCATAAAAGAGCATTTCTTTTTTTTTGCCACTTTTATGAAGTGTGATATTTTTGAAAAAAATATGCTATTTCTACTTAGAATTACTAGCTTTTTCAATCCTAGTAGTTAAAAAATTGTCCCATACGATTTTTTCTTATTTTGTTACCATTTTCCTTACATGTTGTATGGGGTAACAAAAGAGGAAAGTAACAAAAATGTATGGAAATTCTGGGACACTTTTTGTCTCCCAGTGAGATTGAAAGTACTCGTGATTCTGAGTACAATTGATCTTAAATTCCCTAAAACAATAAAAAAAAAATTGGCAAAAAAAAAGAAATGTTCAAAAGCATTTGAGGCATTGTACCAACTATATGCTGGTTACTTTTTCTCGCTTTATCACAATACTGAATGGCTGTGGGAGGAAGTCGCCTACTCTTTGGTTACCAGGCCCCGTAGCCAAATGGCATTTCTGCGACGCGACACGCCACCGAAATGCCGCAGAAATGTCGCGCCAATACGCAAGAGCGATAGAGATAGATAGCTACGAAAGAGAGCGTTTCGTGAGCGTTTGTGCATTCGGCTACGCACTGTGTTACGTCAGCCAGACGTTCAGCAGTTTTTGTAAAAAAACTTTTACGCGCTGCGATCAAATGAACCTAGTCCATCCTCTTCTAGTTTTTAACCCCCGACGCAAAAACGACGGGGTGTTATAAGTTTGACGTGTCTGTCTGTCTGTCCGTCTGTCTGTCTGTTTGTCTGTCTGTGTGTGTCTGTCTGTGGCATCGTAGCTCCCGAACGAATGAACCGATTTAAATTTAGTTTTTTTGTCTGAAAGCTGAGTTAGTCGGGAGTGTTCTTAGCCATGTTTCATGAAAATCGGTCTACTATGTCACGGTCGGGGGTTTTTTCAAAATTTTAATTTTTTGGTTAGGTTATCCTGGTTTTAACCTATTTCACAGATTTTCCCTTTAAAACTTATACAGAGTGGGGCCTGTAACAAAGGCGAAGAATTAAACTGTAGGCTATTCTCCTTATACTGATCAACATTTGTTCAGTGACTTTTAAAAATAATGAAGTCTTAAAATTTTTAATTTTTCATACAAAATAAATATTAGCTTCAATGTACGCCATTATTGTTGTCATTGACGTTGTCTGTCACACTTTAGACTTGACAGAATTCGCAATACATTACCTCTTAGAAAAAACTTTCAAGGGTGATAAAAATCAAAATACAAGTTATTTTTAAAAGTCGCCGAACAAATGTTGATCAGTATAAGGAGAATAGCCTAGAGTTCAATTCTTCGCCTTTGTTACAGGCCCCACCCCGTATGTAACGTCCTATGCGTGTCAGTGAATACAGATAGAAGTCGAAGCGTACATAATCCGGGCAAAATCCGCCAGCTCACTGACACTATCAATTTAGGGCGGATTCTGTTCCAAAAAGAATACAGTTTTACTCCGAACGCTAAATCGAATAGAAATCTATTACCTACAATATTTTAAAATCCATATGCTTCACTTGTTTGTGTCTTCCATGGTTAAGTTTTGAGAATCATCTAATTAGACACCAGATATTTCTTTTTCATTCGAACAAACTGAAAAGAGAGAAACTTGATGAAGTATTTATTAACCCCCGACCGACGCAAAAACGATGGGGTGTTATAAGTTTGACATGTCTGTATGTGTGTCTGTCTGTGGCATCGTAGCTCTCGAACGGATGAACCGATTTCGATTTCGTTTTATTTTGTCTGAAAGCTGAGTTAGTCGGGAGTGTTCTTAGCCACGTTTCATGAAAATCTGTCCACTATGTCGGGGGTTTATCAAAATTTTAATTTTGTGGTTAGGTTAGATTAGACGTTTTCTTTAATGCAAGTATCTTTTTATAGTGCCTTATCCCTAAATATCTGGCTTTCACAGCCTTTGTCAAAAGAGGCTGACAAAATATTTACGTATTTAAAAAAATATCTCACACTAAGATCTGAGCGTTTTAGGTACACATGTGAAATCTCCTATGAGGCTGGCATCGTCGCCACGAGTGCACGGAAGCCTCTATAAAATAAAAGATTAAAAAAAACCCCTAAGTATCGTTTTGTCTATTTCATAATTTAAGTACAAAAACTTGGATCGAATATTATGCTTTTTCAGTATTTGCTTGACTTCTGACTCTTCTGAGTTACACACGGCCGCTTATGATCAACACATCAAATGTCACAGAAAAACCCAAAGCTTGGCCATAAATAAACAAAGAACTTACCGAGAACTTTCAATGGGATATAATTTTTAACCCCCGACGCAAAAACGACGGGGTGTTATATGTTTGACGTGTCGGTCTGTCTGTCTGTGTGTGTGTGTCTGTCTGTGGCATCGTAGCTCCCGAACGGATGAACCGAATTCGATTCAGTTTTTTTGTTTGAAAGCCGAGTTAGTCGGGAGTGTTCTTAAAATCGTTCCACTATGTCGGAGGGTTTTTCAAAATTCTGATTTTGTGGTATAGGTTATGGAAATTTTTCTATGGTGCATTGCTACGTACCTATTATACCTATATATTAATAATTAGTAGTTTTCCATGTGCATTAATACCTAGTTACCCGTTTTCCATAAATTCCGTTCTAAAGTATTCCCTCGTGTCTAGTTTTAACAGTGTTTCAACTTTAGCTTACACAAACAAGCGAACTTCGTACTTACCATATTGTTAATTAAAATTGGAAGTTAAGGTAAAATACCCCATAATGGACGGTGATGCCATTATGGACAAAAAAACACAAATCCTTTAAAATAAGTATCTAAAATACGTTTCTAAAAACTGACGGCTATGTACCATAAACTAGAGTTGTAGAGCTGTTTAATTTTGAAGTTTCAATTAATTCGGTTATTTCTGAAGGATTTGGAGACAAGATAAAATTCACCAGTTTACTGAAAAAAATATCAAGACGAATTCTTAGTAATATTGCTAAGAGAGATGAGTTCATGTATAAAATAATAAAAAAATAACGCACGGTGTAATCTTGAATGCGTTTTACTTATTGCATTAAGGATGAGATAAGGTATAAAACATACTAGTTTGTTGCTCCAAAGATATAAAGAAATGATGTTATTTTGCAAGTGTCCATTACTGGACCCGAAAAACTGCCTACCTCCTATGATGGACAAGGAACAATTTACAAAACCAAAATTTACAAGAAACAATCCTATGTTACAATAACCCAAACTAATTGTATTTATGGTGTATAAAATTGACTCATTGCGTATCAGTTGGCTTTAAAAGTAAAATTTTAAACTTATTTCACTGTCCATAATGGGGGATCCATTACTGGAGAACTGCCGTCCATAATTGGAGAAAAAACACCTAGTTTTAATTTGTTAACTATGAAGAAACCAATAGGAATATCTATTCTGCAATACGCTTGAAATGTAGAAGAAGGATAGGACATTCAAGATTTAACACGCTTGGCGGTAGAATTTTTACATTTATCAGTGAAATATCAAAAACTGGCGAATTTTTTCCTTAAACTGTCCATGATTGGGTTCGTCACCTTACGGCTTTCGGCCCAGGTGTTTTAACCGGAAGTTATTTTTAACGCTTTTCCCGTTGTTTTAGGATTAGGTACGAAATGTTTAAGATTACCTTGTTTTGATAGGATCTCTTGTTTGTTTTAGGAGACTTAACAATCTGGGTTGAGTATATTTTGATAAGGGATTGTAAAATTTAGAATGGAATGCTTTGACAAAGGAGATTTATAAATAGTAATAATTTATATAAGCTGTAAGTTAAATAACTTTGTCGTAATAATATCCAAAGAAACTGAATGAAAAGTTATGAATGTTGTTATTTATACTTCAAATTCAAAATGTTCCTCATATTTTAAGGTGTCTTTTTATTACACACATATAAATCGCATCGCTTTTTTAGCTTTCTAGACACCACCTATTTCATTTGTCTGAAGTTTTGGCATGCGTTGGAAGGCATTTCAGGCGGACGTTATGACATCAAAATCATATGTTAATCATGGCATCTCTTTGTAGGCAAGGCACTTTGTACATGAATGCGCCCTCATTTTGTGAGCTTTTTTGTGTTATATCAAAATTACGGATATAATTCATATTATGCAGTCAAATTATGTGTGATTCCAACGACCGCCCCAAGCATTCATGTTGGTCATGTTTATTTGTCAATAGCCCTGATTGTCACGTGTAGTTGTGACAATCAGCGCCACTCGTTCATGCACGTTGCCAATATAATCTCTGTCAAACAAGTCTGTCAGTAAATAAAAACAAAGAAAACTATATGCATCCTTTTGTTTAGGGTGCTAGAGAAAAGGATACCTATAGTTTTCTTTGTTCTTATTTACTGACAAACTTCTTTGACAGAGTATACCTACAGGGTGAATTAAAAGAGGACTGTTCCAACTTTGCATAGTGATTTTTGAGGTTATAATGACAAATTTTAGTATGGGAACAAGTTGAAGTTGCGAAAAAAAATTTGGACGTTCCATAGAAATGAGCGGCATATGACAGTCGAAATGTATGAAACAGCAAAATTTTTTTTTCCTGCGATTTTAGCATTGGTCCCATAATAAAAGTTGTTCATTATGACTTCAAAGGTTGCTATGCAAAGTTTGAATGTTTTTTTTTTTATTTAACCTTGTAAGTTATACGCCTGTATATACTCTGTCAAACAAGTCTGTCAGTAAATAAGAACAAAGAAAACTATAGGTATCCTTTTTTCTAGCACCATAAAGAAAAGGATGCATATAGTAGTAGTAGTAGTAGTAAACTATTGTACAATTAATAACAAAAAACACAGTAATTACAGTAAAGAACAGTACAAAGGCGAACTTGAGGGATTTCTTCCAGTTAACCTTTGAGTGAATGAGAGGATAATAAGAGATGTGGGTGACAAATGCAGCAACATGTACAACAAGGTACCTACCAGAAAGACAAATAATTAAATAAATACACACATAATTTATGGGAATGAACAAATATTACATAAAAATATAGTTTTCTTTGTTCTTATTTACTGACAGTCTTGTTTGACAGAGTATAGACAAATATGCGACAATTGTTGCTACTGATAAAATTTAGATATCATTTCGACGTCACAGTGTAAGTTCGATTCACGGTCGTTAATGATTGGCTCTTATTAGTTAATACTCTTACATTCTCTGAGAGCATCAGGCAGTCTGAAACCCTGCAAATTGATTAAACTGTAAGCTTCTCTAATAGCAAATAGGTATACAAAAGGACTTGAATTATAAGGAACTAGCAAGACAAAAAGTAGACTATATCACTCTCTATCCCCTCAACTATCTCCACTTTAAAAAATCACGTCAATTCGTCGCTCCGTTTAGCCGTGAAAGATGGACAAACAAACAGACACACACACTTTCTCATTTATAATATTAAGTATGGATAATGAAGGCCTATAAGATTTTTTTGCGTATACCGAGGTCTTAGGTTAGGGTTCCATTTAAGTATAAAAATACTAGCTCGGTAAAATGAGCTAGAAATGTTCACGGCGGTAAGGCACCCTTGGCCATGTCAACACTTGGTTACCTATAAATATAAGCTTAACAAAAGTTGTCAAAATAAAAGTAATCATCATCCTCCTTGCGTTATCCCGGCATTTGCCGCGGCTCATGGGAGCCTGGGGTCCGCTGTGACAACTAATCCCAAGATTTGGCATACAAAATAAAAATAAAAATATGCCCTAAAATGTCTCAGTGATGCTTCCAGAACAATTTGAAAAAGCGCTGTTTGATAAGATATCTATACCTACCTACTGTATTATAAAATGCGCTATAGGTAAGCAGATATAACCTAACCACAAAATTAAAATTTTGAAAAAACTTTGACCACGACATTTGTAGACCGATTTTCATGAAACATGGCTAAGAACACTCCCGGCTAACTCAGCTTTCAGACAAAAAAAACAAATCTAAATCGGTTCATCCGTTCGGGGATGCCACAGACAGATAGGCAGACGAACAGACAAACAGACAGACAGACACGTCAAACTTATAACACCCCGTCGTTTTTGCGTCGGGGGTTAAAAACGCAATAAGTAATAAGAGCGAATTACTAAAACAAATCAAAACAACTCACAAATTGCAATTTCAATGCGAATCGATCCATTATCCTTTTAACGGTAAACAAAACTTGTAAATAGTTCTAGCTTTCAGTAGTCATGTCTCGATCAAGTTGAGGATATCTGCCGGTCTAGCCAAAATAACTATAGTTGACGCTACGTGGCGATCGGAGCGCTGTCTGATCTTAAACATTAATAACCTTTAACCTTTATAACCTTTCATCATCTCTTTCATCTTCATTTTAGCCTGTGTGGTGACGGGTAAAGAATTTCGCCACCCCCTTTCTTCCCGTGTGTGTCGTAGAAGGCGACTATGGGATATGGGTTAAATTGTGGCGTAGGCGAGAGGCTGACAACCTGTCACTGCAATGTCACAGTTTCGTTTTCTTTCAACCCCTTATTTGCCAAGAGTGGCACTGAAGCTTTAGTAGTTTCATGTGTTCTGCCTACCCCTTTATGGGATACAGGCGTGATTGTATGTATGTATGCTATAACCTTTACTTTTACAACTAAGAACTCGCCTGGTAGGCACCCGTGAGTTTTGCCCAGACGCCGGACAACCCGCTGGGCGGGTTCGATCGAAACGCTGTCTGATCTTAAACAATTACTTAACCTTTACTTTCACAACTAAGAACTCGCCTGGTAGGCACTCGTGAACTTTGCCCGGACGCCGGACAACCCGCTGGGCGGGTTCGATCGAAACGCTGTCTGATCTTAAACAATTACTTAACCTTTACTTTCACAACTAAGAACTCGCCTGGTAGGCACTCGTGAACTTTGCTCAGATGCCGGACACCCCGCTGGGCGGGTTGTCGCTATACAAGCGGACGGTTATAGGTATAGATAACGACCAGCTTCTGACGTAGTGCGCTATTTTTTGTCTAGTAGTGAATGCGTTAAAAGCAGAAATAAGGGCCCCCGACCATGACCGAGCGGCTCGGTAGATCCGAAGTGAAAATCGTTGACGCTAAGTGACGACTGAAACGCAGTCTAGCGAGAAAAGATTCAGAATCTTTTTTTTCCAAAATAGGTAATTTTAATACTTTTCCTTCTCAGAATCATGAGCCCTTTCGAACCTACTAGTTAAAAAACATCGACCCTTTAATTTTTCCATTTCGTTACCATTTTTTAAACACTTTGTACAGCAGTTACAAAGTAAAAAGTATGTGAAATATTTCATAGAAAATTTAGAGAACATTTTGTCTCTTTATTGTGCTAAATCGAAAGGGCTTGTGATTCTGAGTAGGAAAAACAAAATTTACCTACCTTAGAATTTTTTTTGTGGTGATTGTTCTCGCGAAAATGCCCAACTACGAAGCGTAAGCGGTTGTGATGTTGGCTAGAGACTTAGAGTCCTCGAATTTGTAGCAAACTTCCTTCAACTTTAGTGTTCAGTTTAGAGTTGGAGTGGCTGATAGCCTGTGAGGGTTCAACTGAAGTAATTTATTACGTTACTGGACATACAGAGCTGTAGGTATACTAAATGGCTGGCATCTGCTCAGAGTGGTATTTAATTGAGCACCAGTCTAGCTAGTATTGCAGAAGACTCTCAAAATTTTCGTAAATTGCTAGAAATTTTAATGAGTATATTTTCATACAAGTTGCTATTGAGAACATTTTCTTTAGGAATACACAATGTTCTCAACAGTTGACGATCGATCGCTTCATCTAATGTTTGAGTTATGTACAGTCAGCCAAAAAGTGATTTACCATTTTTGGACCTTATCTACGTGTTTAAAATAGAGTCGAAAAGTGGTAAGCCACTTTCTTGGCTGACTGTACCTAAATACTCGCGTTTATTATGAAAAGTCACAGAAATTGACTCTTAGTGCGTTTTCACATTATCCGATCCGATATCGAATGTCGGACCAATATCCCATACATCAAAGGCGCCATCTTGGATTTTTTCTATTGAACTCCTTCCGACATCCGATATCGGATCGGATAATGTGAAAACGGACTAAAGCTTGGCAATAAATGGCAAAGATCTATACTTAGCAATAGTACATTATTGCTAAGTCTAGCGAGTGAGAAATATAACGTACTAGCGGTTGCCCGCGGCTTCGCTCGCGTTAGAAAGAGACAAAAATTTGCCTATATCACTCTCCATCCCTTCAACTATCTCCACTTAAAAAATCACGTCAATTCGTCACTCCATTTTGCCGTGAAAGATCGACAAAGAAACAGACACATACACTTTCCCATTTATAATATTAGTATGCATTTTAATATATTTTTATAGCGCAGTATCAAACTCGCAGTAGCCATACTGTTATCACTCAGCACAAGATACATAGTGTAAGCCCAAAAAATTAAGTTAAATCTTTCGACCATTAGTAAGTTTATTAGGTAGTTATTCCGAAACAACATATCGATGGCGAAGTGCCATGAACTCCTAACTAAGTATGAAAACCTAAGTAGTTGGGAGTTCATGGTACTTCACCGTCAATATGTATATTTATTAAGCAAAGGCAGATTAGGTAGTGCCTATGAACCCTTTTAGCTCAAGTAAATGTAATGCATCGAGACACATCACATTAAGCAAACAGTTCAAGTAAAGTTAGATCCACACTAACGCAGGAAGGGTAAATACGGTCTGCATTCAGGACGTCGTTAGTGAAGGCCGCAGGCGGTGGCTAATGTATACCTAGCTTTATGGACGCATAGGTCGACATGTAGGGGTGAGTTTCACCACAGTTTCAATTGAAAAAGTAATGTGAACGAACCTAATGTTAAAATAAATATACAAGGGGTAAACAATGTCTTGACTAGAACTTGAACTCACGGATACTAAATAGCAAATGCAGTAATCTTCAATGTGAGCTACCAAGAATTCAATCATAAACTGAAATAAATGTCATATACAAAGAAAAAATTACCAAGACCTCCAAGTTTCTTGACACTTGACACTTGGATGTCTTGGTATTTTTTTTTGTAAGTAAAATAGTAGTGTGTCTACTAAAAACACAAATTAAAATATTTTCTATGAAAATAATTTAATTTGTTCTTAGAATTCAATCATAGCCAACGAATCGTTCTATCTTATGGTCTTAAAGTTCCTAAAAACCTAAATTTATACATACAAAGTGACTTTTATAGAACTATGACGTGTTTTGTCTACAGTGGATGAGGTTCGTATTAATTTCTTTCGTTTTGCTAAATTCAGAACATGAAAGTGTACTAACGGATGTTTTTAGAAAACGTAATTCACTAGTGTAACCTCAACTTAATGTGCTTCCATAGACACTTTGACAGCACAAGAGACCTAACGCAGCGGAACCGCCGGCAGCGTTTCTCTCGCGAATGTACCCCCGTCTTTATACTTATCCTACACTCGCTAATGTGTCTTTAGCTTTAGGCACTAGTTCCACCAAAAGAGATGGAAACGAACAAAAAATAGTCGCTCCCGTGTAATTTATACACTGAGAGAAATTTGCATTGTGAATTTAACAAGTTCGACTTGTTGCGGTTTATCCGTTTGAATCAGCCAAACGTATGTTTAAAACAATATGTGTCAGGTTGTTTTTATAAAATCGACTTGTTGATTCAAATATATTGCCGATTCAAATGACAAGTAGCTTGTTGTTTGAACCAAAGAGCACGTAGGCGCTATTTTAACCAAAAAACTTGTTGAACGAACATGAAAACTGGTTGTATTTTCTCTCAGTGTAACCTAACCACAAAATTAAAATTTTGAAAACACCCCCGACTGCGACATAGTAGACCGATTTTCATGAAACATGGCTAAGAACACTCCCGACTAACTCAGCTTTCAGACGAAAAGAAACTAAATCTAAATCGGTTCATCCGTTCGGGAGCTATGATGCCACAGACAGACAGACAGACAGATAAACGGACAGGCAGACACGTCAAACTTATAACACCCAGTCGTTTTTGCGTCGGGGGTTAAAAAACGAACAAAAGATAGTCACTCGATTTAGTTTTTTTTGTCTGAAAGCTGAGTGCGTCGGGAGTGTTCTTAGCCATGTTTCATGAAAATCGGACTACTATGTCGCGGTCGGGGGTTTTTTCAAAATTTTAATTTTGTGGTTAGGTTATTATAGCTGATAGCTCATCCCTTTTCGCTTTTGGTGCGACCAGTGCCTTATGTTTGTATTTCTAGCTTAGACGCGCATTAAACCTGCCACGGTTGATACTAATGATGTCTTTAATTAAATGTTATGTTTACTTCGCTGGAGAAACGTGTAGTTTATGTTTTTAATTATTGTATGCGATTCATTAATAATATACTAGCTTTAGCCTGCGGCTTTGCTCGCGTTAGAAAGAGACAAAAAGTAGCTTATGTCACTCTCCATCCCTTCAACTATCTCCACATAAAAAAACAAGTCAATTCGTCGCTCCGTTTGGCCGTGAAAGACGGACAAACAAACAGATACACACAGTAGTCTGGCTCTGTCGCGCCAATACGCAAGAGCGATAGAGATAGATAGCTACGAAAGAGGTGTTATCGTGAGCGTTTGTGCATTCGACTACGCACACAGGCCAGGGGGGTTACCATGACGTACTAAAGACGTTCAGTTTTAGTTGAGAGAAAGGGACACAGCTATAGCAGTTACATAGTCCGTCCCTCTCTCTCAACCTAAACTGAACGGCTTTAGCACGTCATGGTAACCCCCCAGCAGGAATGTTTGTGACGCAGTTCCGCTTCATAATTAATTTAATTTACTTTAGGAACGAAGTTGGATGCCGGTGGCAAGTTGCAGTTTGCTAACGCTTTTCTGAGCATTTCGCAGATTAAACTGGGTACAGAGCGATGTATTTAGCTTTATATAAGTTAGTCAAATTACTAAATTCGTATAAATTATACACAAACACTTATTTACACTGAGAGAAATTTGCATTGTGAATTTAACAAGTTCGACTTGTTGCGGTTTATCCGTTTGAATCAGCCAAACGTATGTTTAAAACAATATGTGTCAGGTTGTTTTTATAAAATCGACTTGTTGATTCAAATATATTGCCGATTCAAATGACAAGTAGCTTGTTGTTTGAACCAAAGAGCACGTAGGCGCTATTTTAACCAAAAAACTTGTTGAACGAACATGAAAACTGGTTGTATTTTCTCTCAGTGTATCAGGCACTAGCGATAAATAGTAGCGACGTTCGCACGGGGAGCATAAATAAGTTTTTTCGCATAAATTTCATCTTTGACACAAGCTTTTATCACCGACTGTACTTTCCTTTCAACAGTCATCTACTGCTCTCCGAGACGTTTCTATAAACCCCTTACTCGATGGGGATACGACGTTTCATTACAGAGTTCCTATGGCCACCGTTCTGTCCCATCATCAAATCAGCTTCTTGATACTTTAATACATATTGCAAATTTTCAGCTCAATCGGAAACCGGGAAGTGGGTCAAATTGAAGTTGCAAGATTTGATTACAGACAGACAACGGACAGGTGAAAGTAAATTAAAGCTTGTAGCTACTCGTAATAGTATGGACCTAGTAAGTTTTCCTTAACATGATATAAGTCATCGCGGATCCCGAATGGATAAACCGATTTAGATTTAGTTTTTTTTGTTAAAAAGCTGAGTTAGTCGGGAGTGTTTTTAGCTTAAGGATTTTTCAAAATTGTAATTTAGTGGTTAGGTTAGTTCGTACCTACGCTTGAAAGAAAAATATTTTATTTTGACTTAGGTACTTTGTGTATTTATCATTCTAAACCATTTTTAACACGCTTTTATTAGGTCGTCGTGTATGTAACTAACTATGTAATGGAATCTGCGGAGGCTAATTTAACCATCTTCCAGGAGTCGTAGCGTAATGAAAATTGGCAGCTATATGTACTTCCGATGACAATACAATAATATGGTACTGTTGAGCTGATCTGATGATGGAGTCGGAAGATATGAACTGGAACTACATGATGGAACATCGTATCATAGCCGTTTTTGGGTTTCTTAGAAAAGTCTTGTAATGAACTTTGACTACAATTAGGTTTCAAGGTCTGATGATGAAGCCGAAAGATATGAACTGGAACTACATGATGGAACATCGTATCATAGCTGTTTTTGGGTTTCTTAGAAAAGTCTTGTAATGAACTTTGACTACGATTAGGTTTCAAGGTCTGATGATGGAGCCGGAAGATATGAACTGGAACTACATGATGGAACATCGTATCATAGCTGTTTTTGGGCTTCTTAGGAAAGTCTTGTAATGAACTTTGACAACAATTAGGTTTCAGGGTCTGATGATGGAGCCGGAAGATATGAACTGGAACTACATGATGGAACATCGTATCATAGCTGTTTTTGGGCTTCTTAGAAAAGTCTTGTAATGAACTTTGACTACGATTAGGTTTCAAGGTCTGATGATGGAGCCGGAAGATATGAACTGGAACTACATGATGGAACATCGTATCATAGCTGTTTTTGGGCTTCTTAGAAAGGTCTTGTAATGAACTTTGACTACGATTAGGTTTCAAGGTCTGATGATGGAGCCGGAAGATATGAACTGGAACTACATGATGGAACATCGTATCATAGCTGTTTTTGGGCTTCTTAGAAAAGTCTTGTAATGAACTATGACTACGATTAGGTTTCAAGGCCTGATGATGGTGCCGGAAGATAAGAACAGAAAAAAAAGGGGGGGGCTCGAGGGGGAAGCATGAAAGAAAGATCAACGTAGTATTTAAAATAAGTTGGGTTAAGGTTTTCTTGTGATCCTTAAGAGTAAAGAAAAGGGGGGCTCGGGGGCGAAGCCCCCCGCATGAAAGAAAGATCAACGTTGTATTTAAAATAAGTTGGATTAGGGTTTTCTTGTTACCCTTAAGAGTAACGAAAAGGGGGGCTCGGGGGGCGAAGACCCCCGGATAAAAGAAAGATTAACGTAGTATTTAAAATAAGTTGGGTTAGCGTTTTCTTGTGACCTTTAAGAGCAAACAAAGGGGGGCTCGGGGGGCGAAGCCCCCTTGCATAAAAGAAAGATAAACGTTGTATTTAAAATAAGTCGGGTTAGGGTTTTCTTGTTACCCTTAAGAGTAACGAAAAGGGGTGCTCGGGGGGCGAAGCCCCCCGCATAAAAGAAAGATTAACATAGTATTTAAAATAAGTTGGGTTAGCGTTTTCTTGTGACCTTTAAGAGCAAACAAAGGGGGGGCTCGGGGGCGAAGCCCCCGCATGAAAGAAAGAACAACGTAGTATTTAGAATAAGTTGGGTTAAGGTTTTCTTGTGATCCTTAAGAGTAAAGAAAAGGGGGCTCGGGGGCGAAGCCCCCGCATAAAAGAAAGATTAACGTAGTATTTAAAATAAGTTGGGTTAGCGTTTTCTTGTGACCTTTAAGAGCAAACAAAGGGGGGCTCGGGGGGCGAAGCCCCCCGCATAAAAGAAAGATATACGTTGTATTTAAAATAAGTTGGGTTAGCGTTTTCTTGTGACCTTTAAGAGCAAACAAAGGGGGGCTCGGGGGGCGAATCCCCCGCATAAAATAAAGATAAACGTTGTATTTAAAATAAGTTGGGTTAGGGTTTTCTTGTTACCCTTAAGAGTAACGAAAAGGGGTGCTCGGGGGGCGAAGCCCCCCGCATAAAAGAAAGATTAACATAGTATTTAAAATAAGTTGGGTTAGCGTTTTCTTGTGACCTTTAAGAGCAAACAAAGGGGGGCTCGGGGGGCGAAGCCCCCCGCATGAAAGAAAGAACAACGTAGTATTTAGAATAAGTTGGGTTAAGGTTTTCTTGTGATCCCTAAGAGTAAAGAAAAGGGGGGCTCGGGGGGCGAAGCCCCCCGCATAAAAGAAAGATTAACGTAGTATTTAAAATAAGTTGGGTTAGCGTTTTCTTGTGACCTTTAAGAGCAAACAAAGGGGGGCTCGGGGGGCGAAGCCCCCCGCATAAAAGAAAGATATACATTGTATTTAAAATAAGTTGGGTTAGCGTTTTCTTGTGACCTTTAAGAGCAAACAAAGAGGGGCTCGGGGGGCGAAGCCCCCCGCATAAAAGAAAGATAAACGTTGTATTTAAAATAAGTTGGGTTAGGGTTTTCTTGTTACCCTTAAGAGTAACGAAAAGGGGTGCTCGGGGGGCGAAGCCCCCCGCATAAAAGAAAGATTAACATAGTATTTAAAATAAGTTGGGTTAGCGTTTTCTTGTGACCTTTAAGAGCAAACAAAGGGGGGCTCGGGGGGCGAAGCCCCCGCATGAAAGAAAGAACAACGTAGTATTTAGAATAAGTAGGGTTAAGGTTTTCTTGTGATCCTTAAGAGTAAAGAAAAGGGGGGCTCGGGGGGCGAAGCCCCCCGCATAAAAGAAAGATTAACGTAGTATTTAAAATAAGTTGGGTTAGCGTTTTCTTGTGACCTTTCAGAGCAAACAAAGGGGGCTCGGGGGCGAAGCCCCCGCATGAAAGAAAGAACAACGTAGTATTTAGAATAAGTTGAGTTAAGGTGTTCTTGTGATCCTTAAGAGTAAAGAAAAGGGGGCTCGGGGAGCGAAGCCCCCGCATGAAATAAAGATCAACGTAGTATTTAGAATAACTTGGGTTAGCGTTTTCTTGTGACCTTTAAGACCAAACAAAGGGGGGCTCGGGGGGCGAAGTCCCCCGCATGAAAGAAAGTTCAACGTAGTATTTAAGATAAGTTGGGTTAGCGTTTTCTTGTGACCTTTAAGAGCAAACAAAGGGGGGCTCGGGGGGCGAAGCCCCCCGCATGAAAGAAAGATCAACGTAGTATTTAAGATAAGTTGGGTTAGCGTTTTCTTGTGACCTTTAAGAGCAAACAAAAGGGGGCTCGGGGGGCGAAGCCCCCCGCATAAAAGAAAGATAAACGTTGTATTTAAAATAAGTTGGGTTAGGGTTTTCTTGTTACCCTTAAGAGCAACGAAAAGGGGGCTCGGGGGCAAAGCCCCCCGCATAAAAGAAAGATTAACGTAGTATTTAAAATAAGTTGGGTTAGCGTTTTCTTGTGACCTTTAAGAGCAAACAAAGGGGGGCTCGGGGGGCGAAGCCCCCGCATAAAAGAAAGATAAACGTTGTATTTAAAATAAGTTGGGTTAGGGTTTTCTTGTTACCCTTAAGAGTATCGAAAAGGGGTGCTCGGGGGGCGAAGCCCCCCGCATAAAAGAAAGATTAACATAGTATTTAAAATAAGTTGGGTTAGCGTTTACTTGTGACCTTTAAGAGCAAACAAAGGGGGGCTCGGGGGGCGAAGCCCCCCGCATAAAAGAAAGATATACGTTGTATTTAAAATAAGTTGGGTTAGCGTTTTCTTGTGACCTTTAAGAGCAAACAAAGGGGGGCTCGGGGGGCGAAGCCCCCCGCAGAAAAGAAAGATAAACGTTGTATTTAAAATAAGTTGGGTTAGGGTTTTCTTGTTACCCTTAAGAGTAACGAAAAGGGGTGCTCGGGGGGCGAAGCCCCCCGCATAAAAGAAAGATTAACATAGTATTTAAAATAAGTTGGGTTAGCGTTTTCTTGTGACCTTTAAGAGCAAACAAAGGGGGGCTCGGGGGGCGAAGCCCCCGCATGAAAGAAAGAACAACGTAGTATTTAGAATAAGTTGGGTTAAGGTTTTCTTGTGATCCTTAAGCGTAAAGAAAAGGGGGACTCGGGGGGCGAAGCCCCCCCCATGAAAGAAAGATCAACGTAGTATTTAGAATAAGTTGGGTTAGCGTTTTCTTGTGACCTTTCAGAGCAAACAAAGGGGGGCTCGGGGGGCGAAGCCCCCGCATGAAAGAAAGAACAACGTAGTATTTAGAATAAGTTGGGTTAGCGTTTTCTTGTGACCTTTAAGAGCAAACAAAGGGGGGCTCGGGGGGCGAAGCCCCCGCATGAAAGAAAGATCAACGTAGTATTTAAGATAATTTGGGTTAGCGTTTTCTTGTGACCTTTAAGAGCAAACAAAGGGGGGCTCGGGGGGCGAAGCCCCCCGCATGAAAGAAAGATCAACGTAGTATTTAAGATAAGTTGGGTTAGCGTTTTCTTGTGACCTTTAAGAGCAAACAAAGGGGGGCTCGGGGGGCGAAGCCTCCGCATAAAAGAAAGATCAACGTTGTATTTAAAATAAGTTGGGTAATGGTTTTCCTGTGACCCTTAAGAGCAAATAAAGGGGGGCTCGGCAAAAAAGAAATACTTAAATTTTGTTTGAATTAGTTGAAATGTGACAATATTTTCTAATCTAGTCAAACAAAATCCCACTAGCTGAGAGCTTCAAAACAATGTATGGCGAAAGTATGTCTCTCTAATGTCTTCAAAAAGTCCGCGATGGTACATGTCTATATTGTCTATCTTTTACGGATAACTTACTAGGTATAAACATTTTTATGATAATACCGTAATAAGAAGGTAGCCGCTAGTTATTATTAAGTAGCAATTAGCAATAAGTACACGTTAAGCCACAAATGGCATGTAAAATCCGCCTACTTGAAATAAATTTATGTATAAATGTTAAGAGTATTTCATTATTAATGACTAAAAAGTATAAAATAAAGTAATAGTTTAAAAAACACTATAAAACACGCTTTTATAAATGCACGTAAAAGCCAAAAATAAATTATGGATCGTTCAAGCTGTCTCTATTTGTGAGCTGAAGTTTAAAAACTATGTGCTTTTAATTATAATATTTGATTGTAAAAGCGTGGGGCGCTGGAACAGGAAAGACTTTCTTGTAAACAAATACTAATCCGAACTTCCTGGCGAATGAAGTTGCATAAGAACATAACGTTTACATATGCCGCCTAAGGGTTACCAAAGAGAACCAAAGATATCTCGTCCACGAACAAGAACTCTGCATCCTGTCACTGTAGACACTTTCCCCTTTTGTACTTTGATTACCGGAAAAAAGCGGCGTTCTAAGTGTCGGTGACTGTCGAGTGTCGACTCTCCTCGCTACTAGCGCATATTTTGTCTGAGTTCGACAAACTGGTACCTACTTTGAACACTGACTTTTAATTGATTTGACTGTTTAATGTAGAACCTACTAGTCATGCTGCAACTCCAGTTAGCGCGTCAATCTGTGTAACCTCCTTCCCGTAACATAGCATAATTTGATTTATCAGCAAGTTATACAAAAAGTCTTTCCTGTTCCAGCGCCCCACGCTTTTACAATCAAATATTATAATTAAAAGCACATAGTTTTTAAACTTCAGCTCACAAATAGAGACAGCTTGAACGATCCATAATTTATTTTTGGCTTTTACGTGCATTTATAAAAGCGTGTTTTATAGTGTTTTTTAAACTATTACTTTATTATTGATACCAATGTAAAAATGTAAACAAAAAGCCTATGTAGGTAATTAAATAAGTATACTAAATCATACTTCTCTTTTAACACAAATTATTATACAAAAAGTTTGTTTTTCTGTAAGCGTAGTCCGTGTCATTGCCGTCTAACTTTAAATTGCACCTTCTTAGAAAATCTAGGTGTCTTAGGACGCTCTGTTCTAGATTTGTAGCCGGAAACGGATGTTGCAGCAAATTGACGTTTCGAATGTTGGTATTGTCTATTGAAAAGGAAATTACTTCTTGCGTGAAATTAAACAGTGAATTGATAGAAATAGGACTGTTCTTGATGGCAGTTGCATACAATTGAAAGTTTTACAATAGGCAAGTCCTAAAGACTTATGTAACTCCGTATAGACAGATAAAGTGTAAGAAAAAAACGTACCTCAGACTCAGAACCATAAACAAAAAGGTACGGTGGCTTAGATGGCTTACACCTTTGGGGGACGCTCGGCTAGATGGCGCTAAAATTAATATCGTCACTACTTTTAAAAAAACTTGTATCTTCGTCTGTCAATGAAAAGAAAATTGTAGTAAGCATGTATGGAATGCATATAGACTTACTGCGTTTTAACTTTGAGAAGCAGCGTGAGATACGAGATTTTTTCAAAGTAGTGACGATATTTGACATTTTAACACATATCAAGCTAAGAATATGGGTCAAATTGTCAAAACTGAGGTTCAAAAGTTTCAAGCCTGTGTCGAGAGATGGTAGTCTACGCACTGTGATTCTGATTACACATTTTACTTTGACAGTAACTCTCTGTAATACTCGATCCTCTTTGGCATATAAATACATAGATATTTATTTAAAAATGTTAGTTTTGACGTCGTAACGTTGGCGTGCCCTGTGTGGTGACCGGTTAAGAATTTTACCAACCCCTTTCTTCCCACAGGTATCGTAGAAGTCGACGAGAGGCTGGCAACCTGTCACTGCATTGTCACAATTTGGATTTCTTTTAAGTTTTTGCCCAGAGTGGCACTGAAACTTAGTAGTTCATGTGTTCTGCCTTCCCCTTTACGGGATACAGGCGTGATTATGTGTATGTGTAAGGTTTTGTAACTTATAAAACTTTTTATGCCAGTTGGGCAATATCATCCATGACATTTTTTACGAAAATGTAACGTGACAGATAAAGTGACCACTCCCGCCATTCCCAGTTAACGTTATTACTCTCAAATATTCTTTTGAATTCCGTCTAAAGTTGTTAAGTACACGAGATTTCATTGTTTGATAGTAAACTTCTAATATTCATTATAGATTAGACTATAAACTATTTGAAAATTTTTATTAATATAAACATAAAATAATTACAAACTGAATTGTTCTAAAAGATGAAGATTTCTAAAAATCTTCCCAAATTCCTGGTAAAACAGCACATATTCTCAAGAACTCCTTTCTGATAACTAACTTTGTATAACCTGATATCAGTGCATCTGTAGTATACAGTTGCATTTCTAGAATACGTATCTAAACTGCATATTGGTTCGAAACCTGGATGACTAAAGCGCAAACGGAAATGCGATGAAGATTATGTCTATCTCTATCGCTTGAGCGCGGAGTGAAATGGACAGAGATTTTAGAATTTCGAATAGATACCCGCTGAATCTGGAGATAAAGATAAATAAGGAAAATCTTTAAGAATGAGAAATTGCATCACAATTTTACTAAAGGCACAAATAACCTAACCACAAATTTTAAATTTTGAAAAAAACCCCGATATACTGGACCGATTTCCACCAAACATGGCTACGAACAATACTACCTAATTCAGCTTTCAAACAAAAAAAAAACTAAATCTGAATCGCTTCATCCGTCATGGAGCGACCATGCCACAGGCAGACACACACACAGACAGACAGACATGTCAAACTGATAACACTCCGTCGTTTTTGCGTCGGGGGTTAATAATGGTGCTCTCACACTGGACTATTATAAATGTATAGCGTGTTATACATTTAAACTGCAGCCAGTGTGGCATCATAAGGCCGTTTTCACATTATCCCATCCGATATTGGATGTCGGAAGAAATTCAATGGAAAAAATCCAAGATGGAGCATGTGTATGGGATATCGGTCCGACATCCGATATCGGAACGGATAATGTGAAAACGCGCTTAGTCTTTTTCATCTCCGATTTCGAGGACAGCGTTGTCCCTCTGTGGTGCTGGAGAAAATTGGCTTAAAGTTCATATGACCTTCGTGTTGCCGCGCGAGTTTTCAAAATTAAGAACTACTAGGGGCCTATTTCTCAAAATTGAAAGTTACAAGTCTCTTTCCAACTTGTCATAATATTAGATGTTGACAACCACTTGTAACTTGTAACTTGTAGCTTCGAGAAATGGGCCCCTACTCTTGGTCTATTGTGTATTAGTTTTCTATTTGAATTTTGAAACATTGAATAAAATTCGTAAATAATTTGCAGTCGATAACAAGACCGGCTCTAAATTAAGATCTTACTATTTTAAAATTTATCCATTAAGGAAACTCGATAAAGTATTGAACAAAGTAGACAACCTCCACACCTCAAATCCATGAATTTACGCAAAGACATATGAAACTCCGTATAAACAGATAAAGTCTGAGAAAAACCGTACCTCAAAACCATACAGAAAAAGGCACGGTGACCTAAATGGCGATACACCTTTGGGGGACGCTCGGCTAGATGGCGCTTATATTAATATTTGACATTTTAACACATATCAAGCTAAGAATATGGGCCAAATTGTCCAAACTGAGGTTCAAAAGTTTTAAGCTAGATTTTCCAGAAGGCTCATTTCTATTAATTGGCATTTGACAAAAAGTGCTGACTTAAGAGGATACGGTAGCGAAAATGCTAAAATGGACAGGACTTTCAACTTGGGAATTTTAGTTAAATATACAAGTGTTATTAACTAGATTTATCGAAAAAAAATTGTACATTAAGAACAACTCAGTCAAAAGATATTTCAAAAAATCTTTAAAATCGAGGTTCCGCTCTCGACTCTTTCCTCCTTCAAAACTTAATCAATCGGAACGAAATTTGAGAATCTGAATAACAATGAAATAATCTATGTCAGACCGTTTAGCTTTTTTGGTTAATTGTTACCAATCTTGAGTATTACACCTTTTCTTGCGCCACAATGAAAAAGGCGTCTTTAAAAATAAGAATATCAAAAAAAAATCAAAACGGTCCGACACAGATAAAAATAATAACAATCTGTGTTGAAAAAATCATTGCTCTATCTTCAAAAACTAGGGACGAAATAGTCGAGAGCGTTTGTATGGAGAATTGACCCCTACCGTATCGTCTTAATGCCAGTTGCATCAACCACATTTGACAGACACATAATCGTCACGCAGCAGACGACTATGGAACTTCCCATACAATAAAATTAAACGGTGATAGACGGTTTGATGCAACCGGCCCTGACAGGTATAATTTATTAACGGTATTGTAACTCATCAAGTAAAACTTGATAAAGTATTGAACAATGTAGACATAACCTCCAAATTTCCACGAATCCATGAATTTCAAGTAACCATTTCCATTCCTAAACAGAAAAGATTCGCCAGAAGGTTCTTATTAATTGGCCACAGCTGTTCTGATCCAATTATCTTTATTGACAATCCCGACGTAATGAAATATACCGAAGGGCCTTTATTGGACAATGTTTATTAGAATACTGAGTTCAGACTTTTTAGGGACAAAAAAGGACGTAGGGATCGAAAAAGGACCTATGCAAAGTAGAGGTATTATTCATGACAATACTTAGTAATGAGAGATACAAAAGGTCCCTACTTACCTTTTCAGTAAACATGGTGCCTTTTATTTTATCCCACTACGCAAGTACGCACTATCGAAACTTCAAAGGGCCATATGTACTGAAAAACGTCGTACGATACTCGTGCGAATATGAAATTCGTAACTAGTGTCGATTTAAACGCTCCCTTCGGTGTTTTATTTATCGCCACTAGTTCCGAACTTCCTCTTTTCCGCATTGTATCGTAATGTAAGTACTATTATTTCATAATAGTTTTCATCAAAATACTACCTACGAGAGTTCTAAAGTTTTTGAGGACAAGAGCGCATAAGTAGACGCACGAGTGCTTCAAGAAGACGATCGTTTTTTTTTTTTTTTTTTTTTTTATTGGCTTCCAAATGATTTGCCAGTGTCATGTCGATTTTTTAATTAAATAAATTTTGTTCGAAGTAATAGCTATCAATCCATTTTGATAATCAGTTCTAAAATTTAGTGGGGTTAGTTAGAGTTAGATGACAACGAAACACAACTACTGGATTAGTAATATTAGACATTGAGAAGAAATAGAAAGCAAAAAAAAAATTGTATTAACATGTAATATAACAATAAAAATTAAAATTTTAAGTTATTAAGCTTACAGAAAGAAGTGAGGGCCATAAGGATGTCCCTATCCTTAACATGGATTAACTCCAAAATATGAGTGGGGAAAGAGACTTTGAGTTTTAAAAGATCCTCAAAAAAGCTGTCATGGTTATATAATGGACACGCAAAAAATATGTGATTAATGTCTCCGTCGTCCAATCCACACTCACATAAAGAAGAATCCCTAATATGTATTTTCTTCAAGTGAACAGGGGAACAGCAATGGCCAAGCCTCAATCTAATAATAACAGAACAAAACTGTTTTTCAATATAAATTTTGGAGAACCAGGGTTTTCTGGATACAGTAGGTTGCACAAGAAAATAATGTTTTGACTTACCCCGATTGGAGGCAGTCCAGTCAGCAGCCCAAGCCCGGGTTAGCATCCTGGCCGCCAGAGGAACCAAATTATGACAGTAGTTTCTAAACGGGACCTTGTCACCGCATACTATGGCCTCCTTGGCGATCCGGTCGGCCCGCTCGTTTCCTGAGACCCCCGAGTGACCTGGGATCCAAGCTAAGGCAACCTCAAACCCCATCTCTCTGCATCTTATAAGGTTTTCCTTAATTTGGTATATGATAGGATTGTGGAAGCGAACCGCGAAAGGATTCATTAGCAATGCTTGAAGACAGCTACGGGAATCCGAGAAAATTATAGTCTTCCGTAACTTAAACAATAAAATATATTTTACACTCTCCAATACACCAATACATTCCCCAGTAAAAACTGATGTCTCAGGAGGGCACTTAATTTTCTGAACAATATCATACTGGGAGTGATAAAGACCTACTCCTACACACCCCGTCGGAGTCATTTTAGACGCATCACAGTATATTGTGTTCCAATCACGCCACTCGAGGGAAAGGATCTGGGACATGTAATCATCGGCATGTGGGTCATCACGACAAATGTCAAATTTAGGATAACACGAGGTTGGTGTATAATAACCTCATAGTCAAATTCAAACAGAGGAAGCCGAGAGGAATGAAAAACTGGGTCTCTTATAGACTGAAATTTTGCTAGACTATTCACAAGACATGGTAGTTTATCATGGCAGTTCGAGACCGAAACTGCTTTTAGGTCATATAAGCGATGGATAATGGGATGATATGAAAATTGTAGGGATCTAAATAAGTAACTGTCGGCCAGAAATTGGCGGCGCAAATTAAGAGGTGGTTCGGCGCATTCCACCTGCATGGCCTTGATAGGGGAAGATCTCATAGCACCCAGGATAATTCGTAAAGCTCTTGATTGTATTCTATCTAACTGAGTCAACCCGGCTTTGTTTGCAGGCACCAATAAGTGGGTGCCATAATCTAAAATACTGCGTACAGTGGCATTGTATACCAGTCTAAGAGAAATAGGATGAGCACCCCACCAAACTCCTGAAAGACATCTGAGAGTGTTAAGCCCACGTTCGCACTTTTTAATTAGGAATTCAAAGTGCAAAGACCCACTTAATTTTGAATCAAGTATAACCCCCAAAAATTTATGAGAAGAACGGACAGGGATTTTGTCTTCATTGATTGTTATTTCATGGGAGCCTGGGGTCCGCTTTGACAACTAATCCCAAGATTTGGCGTAGGCACTAGTTTTTACGAAAGCGACTGCCATCTGACCTTCCAACCCGAAGGGTAAACTAGACCTTATTGGAATTAGTCCGGTTTCCTCACGATGTTTTCCTTCACCGAAAAGCGACTGGCAAAATTCCAGTGGCATTTCACACATAAATTCCGAAAGATTCATTGGTGCGAGCCGGGGTTCGAACCCGCGACCTCTGGAAAGAAAGTCGCACGTACTTACCGCTAAGCTCTACCACCGCTTCCGACGAACGACGACTTTAGAAGACGGTCGTTTAATAGACGCTTTTATTTCATCAGTTTCGTCAAGGACGATTATAAAGGACCAGCAGAGTCCATACTAAATACCGTACCCCGTTGGCAGCCGTAAATCTATGTCACTAGATGTCACTAAGAGTGTCATTTGAATAAAAATGTCGTTTTTTTTTTAAATACGCACGCGGTAGTTCAACGGCATTACAAGTGATACAGTGAAAAGTATATAGATGACGCTAGGGGCCCGTGTCATGTTTCAGTCCCTGTTTACAACGCAAACCATCGTTCTTATTTTGAATTATGACAATCATGCAAAAGAGTACCATACTGTCAAATTTTCTATCTCTTTCATTTTGAGCGTGACGTCAATGATTAGTAATATTACTTTCAATATATTTAAAATTTAGATTTTAATGAGGCCATTTCGAACGGTGTTTATGATAGATATCATGTTGACAATCAATCTCCTGACCGTCTCGCTCATACCAATCCTATCCTATATTTGAACGAGTGCGACCGAAACAGTTGAGTATTATTGAAGATTTTTGAATGTCTAAAATCTTATTGGTACTTAGTTGTCGAAAACCCGCTTTTTCCATAAAGTGTTGGCGCGACGTCAAGTGGGTGATAGGCGTACGAGCAAGTACGCGTTGGATGGTCGACTACTATGCGCAGCGGTTTTTACGCGTACTTACGGTGACACACAATCGAAAAAGGTGGTCGAGTCATAAGTACGCATACCTGCTCGTATCGTACGTTTATCACCCACTTCAGACTGCGTTTCGATCGGCGTTTAGCGTCAATGATTATCAGCTCGGCTTCATGGCTTTACGAACCTTAGCTCGGACCATCGAATATGAAACTTATAAACTTCTTTATACACAAGGGTATAAAGAAGTTTATAACCAGGTGCTCCATGACACCATTGCACCAATCTGTCGCCAGCACCGCTACACTTCAACGGCCAAGTCACACAACATCCATACTAATATTATAAATGGGAAAGTGTGTGTGTCTGTTTGTTTGTCCATCTTTCACGGCAAAACGGAGCGACGTATTGACGTGATTTTTTAAGTGGAGATAGTTGACTGGATGGAAAGTGACATAGGCTACTTTTTGTCTCTTTTTATATCCCCCCACTTCCTTAGAATGGAGGATGGAAGTTTGTGGAGAGATTTTCGAATTTAACGCGAGCGAAGCCGCGGGCAAAGGCTAGTTAACTATAATAATAAAGAAATCGCAGTAAGGAACTTTATGTAGATTTCATTACTTTTTAGAGATAAACAAGCAGCTCCATCGAGACGGCTATTTTTTACAGAATGTTTTTGGTGGGATATACATAGGCATAGGTATATAACACTAACAAGGTATCTATTGTCTTAGTCCGTTTTCACATTATCCGATCCGATATCGGATGTCGGAAGGATTTAAATGGAAAAAATCCAAGATAGCGCCTGTAATGTATGGGGTATCAGTCCTACATCCGATATCGGATCGGATAATGTGAAAACGCATTTAGTCTCATTAATTATTACTTATATCAGAGTTTCACTAATTATTTCCTTTTATTCATTTATTATCTCAGTTTAGGTTTATACGAGTACCAAACGAGTATAGTATACGAGTAGAAAATATATTACCAAAACAATACAAACTATATTTAAAAAAAAAAAAAAACCAGAGTCTCACGGGAGTTTTATAGTTAAAATACAAACTATCATTAATTTATTATAAAAACGTAATCCAAAGTGCCACACCTGGCGGCCTAACTATCGGCGTTGTGTCCAAGACGAAGCCTGACCGACGAAGCTAGCAAGTCTCTCTACATGTTAGCTGAAATACTGTCAAACCATTAACTGTGATTACTCAGATTATTATAAGCAAAATGATCTTCGAATGAACTTTCTGGACAATTGAGATGCATGGGCGCAGTCGAAACCAGCTCGCCCCTTCAGCCGTGTCCCGTTGAAAATCGGAAAGATTCTTTTCCTTAGCACATTAAATTTAATGTTTACAAATTGGATTCGCCTTCTGTCACCTAAACTGGTAATTTTATGTATGAGGTCATTGGTCATACAATTATTAATTTATACAGTTATTAATTCTGTATCTCTACTCGCATTGCTGCTGCGATTCTAAAATATTTAATATCCATATATTATGAATATTCAATAAATCATACAATGACATTTGTGATGTGACATGGATGTCAGATGTCACTGGATGTCACATCTGTTGGCACAATGATTGCGTTTTGTTGAACGTATTTGAGCTCAACATATAGGTTTATTATCACTAAGTATATTATATTAATGAACAACGAAACGGATGTGACATTTTCCTAGTCCACCAACGTCATCTAGTCATTTTATTTGGCAATATTTAGACAACATGCGAACAAACTTAGCCAGCGAAGCGATCACAACTACGTCGAGGCCGACCAAACAATATAATTTGTAAAAATTATGTTTTGAGCCAATATTTTGATATTAAAATAAAGTTTTTTGATAGTTATTCATAGTATAATATAAAAACAAGTAAACATATGTGTGAAAATATGTTTTTTTCCACTCCCGGGTTACGAAACAACGCCATCTAGTTTTAAAGCAAAAACTAAGCTTTTTTCAGGGGTACGCTTTTTTGTATGGGCTATATCAGTCTAGTATTAAATGGTCCTTGGTTTCGTTACAAAATTTATCAGTTTCGTTACGAAATCCAAAAGGTACAAATTTTCTGCAATTGACCCTTATAAGACTACATTATGTCCTTATTTTGTATGGGATTTGGAACGACGCGCTATACGGGAATTTATGGTCTCTAGATCTAATACAATTTGATTTGATGCCTAACGTTTTTGACTGTTTACACTAAAAGATATATTTTCAATCTCTTCTCTTTTTAACCCCCGACGCAAAAACGACGGGGTGTTATAAGTTTGACGTGTCTGTCTGTCTGTCTGTCTGTCTGTCCGTCTGTCGATCTGTCTGTTTGTCTGTCTGTCTGTGTGTGTGTCTGTCTGTGTGTGTGTCTGTCTGTGGCATCGTAGCTCCCGAACGGATGAACCGATTTCGATTTAGTTTTTTTTATTTGAAAGCTGTGTTAGTCGGGAGTGTTCTTAGCCATGTTTCATGAAAATCGGTCTACTAGGTCGCGGTTGGGGGTTTTTTTCAAAATTTTAATTTTTTACAAAATTCTCACGTGTTCAAGTAACCTTAGTCCAAAGTTTCCGCTCCCTTTCCTGCACACGAGACACCTCTCATACAGTCCACACTCTTAAACAACATTGATCCTTACCCCAAACGCATTAAAGTCCACAGATAGTGGGACACCTGATCCGTTGCGACCCACTGCTATAGGTATCATTTACATGTGTTGTAATCAAAGGGACTAAATTCTTCTGTACACTAGAGTTCGTTTCACACGACTGATTAGTTTTGAGAACTTCCATGATATCAAATGATATTCTCGAAGCCGTGAAATATGATAAAACTATAAATAAATGATTCGACTTGAGCATTGGCAAAGGTCTCTGTTTCAGCTAGCATAAAATTATCTGTGGTAAAAAATGTCCCGTTCGCAGTTCTTCATAATTTCTAACGTGAGTGATTTCGCCACTAGAGGCGTTAGTGTAGATACCTACTGGTTTTTGAAATAAATGGCATATTGGCAACGTGCTTGACACAGTGGCGCAGATTGTCGCAAAATCTTACGGGTATGTCAGTGGCAGCCGTTGGAACTAATTTGACACCATACAATTTTATATGGGAAAGTCGATAAAAATAGTCTGCTAACGTTGTGCACGTAGATAACAGACGGTCAAACAGGTTTGTCACTAGAAAAAGACACCAAATTAAAATTTTCCATGTTTTTATAAACGTTTGTGGTAACATTTTCTTAACCCCCGAGGCAAAAACGACGGGGTGTTTGACGTGTCTGTCTGTCTGTGTGTCTGTCTATGGCATCGTAGCTCCCGGACGGATGGGCCGATTTAGATTTAGTTTTATTTTGTTTGAAAGCTGAATTAGTCTGTAGTGTTCTTCTTAGCCATGTTTCATAAAAATCGGTCGACTACGTCGGGGTTTTTTTCACAATTTATGTTTTGTGGTTAGGTGAGCATTTCTTTTTTTTTTGCCACTTTTATGAAGTTGTGATATTTTTGAAAAAAATATGCTATTTCTACTCAGAATTACTAGCTTTTTCCATCCTAGTAGTAAAAAAAATTGTCCCATACGATTTTTTCTTATTTTGTTACCATTTTCCGTACATTTTGTATGGGGTAATAAAAGAGGAAAGTAATAAAAATGTATGGAAATTCTGGGACACTTTTTGTCTCCCAGTGATTGAAAGTACTCGTGATACAATTGACCTAAATTTCCCTAAAACAATAAAAAAAAATGGCAAAAAAAAAGAAATGCTCAGATTATAAGCTTTTCCGATTTTTTTCACGGAAATTGCTTGACAGGCTTCAGTAATTTACCCTTACATGCACTCACACCACTCAGCTTGACGACCTGCGGCACGAGTGTAAATAAGCTATCAAAATTTCCCGCCCATAAAAGCAGTGACAGACAGCTGTCATTTGGAACACCGTGTACTGTACACGGCGCAAATTGGTACAAAACTACTATCGATTTGTGTTTTTTTGTAAGGATAAAATGATCAATGTCACAATTTCGTTTTCTTTCAGCCCTTGCCAAGAGGGGTACTGAAACTTGAGTAGCTTCACGTGCTCTGCCTACTCCTTTATGGGATACAGGTGTGTATGTATGTATGTACGTACAAAAATGTTAAAAAAAGAAATAATTAAAAAAAATATTTATTTACCAACACAGCACGAAATGGAAATATAAGAACTTATAAAAACTTAGTAAGTAAAATTACAGATGTGTGTGCAGTAAAATGGATGAGACTCAGCGAGACTGCTGATTTTCAGTCCCCAACCAATAAACTTAAATCTAATACTCAACTGAATAACTAGCTTACTAGCTAACCTGTAGGCCTAGCACATGATGGCCGCGGGAGTATGTCGCCGCGAGATAGATCACACGTCTTCTTCTAACTGTATTAATGACATAAGGACGGGTAGTCTATCTCGCGGCGACATACTCTCGCGGCAATCATGTGCTAGGCCTACTGGCGAAAAGAATTTTGTCAATTTCGTGCCATTTATTCAGTTGTGAACTGCTTTTTAAGTAAACATGATGTTTTTTCCTGCACTAGTTTGCAAAGGTATTGTTCTTCAAGAAAGGTGATAAGACTTTATTGAAGAACTACCGACCAATCTCGCTCCTGAGTCATGTCTATAAGCTTTTTTCAAGGGTCGTTTCGAATCGTCTTACACGAAGACTTGACGAAGCTCAACCAGTGGAGCAGGCTGGTTTTCGAAGGGGCTATAGCACCATAGACCACATTCATACAGTAAGGCAAGTTATACAGAAGTCAAATGAGTATAATCAGCCCCTATGCATGGCGTTTGTGGACTATGAGAAGGCTTTTGACTCCGTCGAGATCTGGTCTGTCCTCGAGTCTTTGCTGAGGTGCCAGGTTGACTATCGATATATCGAAGTGCTGAGATCTCTCATATAATGCTGCCACTATGTCCGTCGTAATCCAGAATGGACAGACTGAGCCAATCCTTCTGCGCCGTGGGGTGAGACAAGGGGATGTTCTATCCCCAAAGTTGTTCTCTGCCGCGTTGGAGGATATGTTCAGAATGCTAGACTGGGCGAGACGTGGCATAAATGTGAATGGCGAGTACATCTCACATTTGCGATTTGCTGATGATATCGTCATCCTGGCTAAAACCCGGCAAGATTTACAGGAAATGGTGCAAAGTCTAGCTGGGTCTTCGCAGCGTATCGGTCTTAGGATGAACTTAGATAAAACCAAGGTTATGTTTAACGAGTACGCTGATCCGGGACCGATCGCAGTTGATGGAATCTCGCTCGAGGTTGTTCTAGAGTATGTCTACCTAGGGCAAACTCTCCAACTAGGTAAGAACAGCTTCGAGAGAGAAGCCAACAGAAGAATTCGGCTGGGCTGGGCAGCATTCCATAAGCTTCGCGGAGTCTTCTCGTCACCCATCCCACAATGCCTCAAGTCGAAGGTCTTCGACCAGTGTGTCCTACCTGTAATGACCTACGGTGCCGAGACGTGGGCACTCACGGCTGGATTGGTCCACCAATTCAAAGTCGCTCAACGAGCTATGGAGAGGGCTATGCTCGGGGTATCTCTGAGGGATCACATCAGAAATGATGTGATCCGTCACAGAACCAAAGTTACCGACATAGCTCACCGGATTAGCAAATTGAAGTGGCAGTGGGCTGGTCACGTTAGTCGCAGGACAGACGGTCGGTGGAGCCGAAAGGTTCTTGAGTGGAGACCGCGACTCGGTAAACGTGGTGCAGGACGCCCTGTGACAAGATGGAGTGACGACATCCGCAAGTTGGCTGGTGTTGGCTGGATGAGATTAGCTGAAGATCGGGAGCAGTGGCGTGCATTAGAAGAGGCCTATGTCCAGCAGTGGACGAGGATAGGCTGATAATGATGATGATGATGATGATGATGAGTTTGCAAAGTACTACATTCCTTGTCAGGTCGAAACTTCAAAGGGCCATAATGTCCTCAAAAACGTCACAAGATACACGTGCGAAGACCTAATTTATAACTTGTGTCGATTTAAACCACTCACTTCCGTCGTGTTTTTCGCACTTGTATCGTAATGTAGGTACTATGGTAAGGTCTACAGTAGGCCTAGCACATGATGGCCGCGGGAGTATGTCGCCGCGAGATACATAACACGTCTTCTTTAACTGTATTAATGACATAAGGATGGGTAGTTATCTCGCGGCGACATACTCTCGCGGCCATCATGTGCTAGGCCTACTGTTCATAGAACCACTAGAAAAATGCATATTCGCTACGAGGTACAACTAGCAGTTTTGTAGAAGAAAATTTTAATCACTAAAATGGAATACATAAATGCTCACGAGCGTGTCTAATTTGACTTCTTATAATGGGATATAAAATTATATTAGAAGACAGAAATATTACACTGCCTAGGGCTTTTAGGTACTAATTTGTACTTATACACCCTGTTTTTATTGAATTCCGTTAACTTTAAGGGAATGTTCTTTAGATCAAATACAATTAAATTTCTCTAAGAAACTAGCGTCTTAACTGTTACGGTTATCGAGTCATTAAAAAAATAAAGATAATTACTGAACACGTGTGTGACAGCCTTTACCAATTCTTAATGTTATTTGTTTTGACATGTGCCGTCAATCACTTGACTGTTACTTGAATGTTATTTTTAAGGATCTCTCACACTAATAAATTCATTTGTTATGTATGAAAATGATGATTTTTTTTTTTGCGAATCTAACTAAAAATGATATAGGTACAGGGTGGTTCCTGATAATGAACCTACGTATCGAATTTAACGCAAAACAAAAAAACACGGTGTATGATATACTCTGGCTAGACTTATTTATGTTAGGGACTTTCCACGAAAGGTCCAGTAGAATTCGTAATCTACTCGAAAATATATTGCAGGGTGATCCAAACCTTCGCGCCAAAATTTGTTTTAGCTTTCTCACATCAGAATGCCGATGCCCATGTCTATTAGCCAATTTTCTGTAGTTTACGAGATACGCACTAGTGATAAGCTCTTTATCTTGTGTGTTGTATTATTTTCTGGTACAATAATAGTTATTTGTTATACAAGGGGGCAAAGTTGTATTTTACCGCCGAGTGTGGAATTGAAAAACGAGCAAGTGAAAGGATTCTATAGTTGAACCACGAGCGAAGCGAGTTTTTTAACACACGAGAAGTAAAATACATTTGCACCCGAGTGTAACACAAAACTTTTCCCCTCACTATAGCGAGGAAACTGCAACGCAAAAAATGCGTTTATCACTGATTCCAGTAAATCCACAGGTGGTAAAATCATCTTTATTACTAGATTCACCTACTTTTATCAATTTTAAAACAGTTAATTTGACTTTATTCAAGGTCAAATTACTTTACCCACTAGTGGATAAAATGCGTTTTTACCCGCTGTTATTAAAGGACAAAACACGTGTTTCCGAGCTAGTGAGGGGAAAAGTGTTTTACTACTACTACTACTACGCACTTTTGAAAGTTTTCTTCCTTGAGAAATTGTCGAGGGAATAAAATAATTTATTTAAAGAAACCGTTGAGTTTTTACTGGGTATTTTCTTTTTGTTAAATCATCACTACAAGCGGCACATTTTCTGAAAACAAAATCAGCGTCCACTCTTTGATACCAATACCAAACGGTTAAAAAATGCCAACTTCAAAGTTTCACGTTCAAAACGTATCAAACTTACATTTTGTACTTATATAAAAAATACAACCTCCCTCAACAATAAAATCGTGAAAACATGGAAGAATAGTGACTATAATTAAGTTTAATTTTTATTTTGGCTGAGCTACCCAAAATGTGTAATTTCAGTACAACTTGTATATTGACGTGTAAAAGTGCCCCTGTGGCCTATTTGCTGAATAAATGATTTGTAAAATAAAACTATGGAAACAGATTAAATCGCGTATAATGAATTTACAATTCATCCCCATGAATCATGAATTGTAAATTCATTATACTTGATTTAATTTTAATCTGTTTCCATGGTTTTATTTCATGAGTAACTATCGCGGTAACCGAAGACAATATTAAATGATTTGTAAATAGAAATGAGAATTTTAAACTTACCTATTGAACAAGAACATCGAACTGAACTCAACACGGAATCTTAATTTAAGTAATTTAAGGCAAAATATGTAAACTAGTATATGTTACATGTATGAATTTCTTTAGTTCTTTCTTGTGTTTCACCACAGCTGTACTTCAGTTCCGTGGTGGGTAAAAATGAATTTAAATCTAAACCCATGCTACCCATATTTGATCCCGTAATAACCCCGGGAACTAGTTGTCAGGTTAAGCCGGGTCCGTCATTAATTTAGACCCGCTGAGGACCACACAAACCACAGATCACTTAATTTAGATAAATCCGAAATCGTAAAACCGAACTAGATTTAATTTAGTGTCTTTAAAGACAGTTTGAGTCTATGAACCGGAGATCTGAGGCCCATATCTCAAAACTGAAAGTTACAAGTTACAAGCGGAGGTCTCTTTCCAACTTGTCATATTAGACATTGACAACCACTTGTAAATTGTAACTTGTAGCTTCGAGAAAAGAACCCCTGGGGTGCATTTCTCGTAACTTAATCGATTTTCGACAACCCTAAATAGCCGAAAGACTATGCATACATATATAATATTGACAATCCTGCACTAACTAAGGTTTCTGTTTGATCCAATGGGTGACTGGTAGAGAATGCCTTAAGGTATTAAGTCCGCCATTTTTACAATTTTATGTCGTGCAATAAAGTCTAAATAAATAAATAAATTACAAGTACAACAGGCTCACTGAGTTGATGTTCACAAAATGCCGCCTTTCGTGTTTCTTGCCTACTAACAAACGGACCGCACGCGAGCAGTCGACAATGAATTTTATTGCGCCGCGCGAAAGTCGTTGAATGGGCCGCGAATACGCGGTCGTCGGCATGTACTTGTAGCTGATATGCATTAGAAAAGGATTACACGCTATGTCCATGAACAGCTCATGAATTGCTCATCTGATTATATGATTACAATTATTCGTGTCATTCTCAAGCAAAAAGTACCACTTTTCACTTAATCAAAAAGCTGAGTTTACACCAGCAAGTTATTGTTGCAAGTTTTGAGACGCAACTATGGGTAAGAGTGAGTGGCAAGTATCTGCATCTCTTTCTTGCATGTACCGTTGTCAAAACTTGCAGCAATAATTTACAGGTGTAAACTCAGTTTAAGGACGCTGTCAGAGGTAATAATCAGTATAAATATTCGAGCTAATTTAATTCTTATGGAAAAACACAACCTCGTACTTAATAAGGCGGCAATCAATCAATCAATCAATCAATCAAAATATTCTTTATTCAAATAGGCTTACAATAAGCACTTTTAAATTGTCAACAGTGTACAATATTCATCTTATTCTAAATATCAGAGCAATTTATTGGTGCAATAAACAATATTGTTTTAAAACTACATTGATTTAATAAAATGATATCAATCTAAATTGTATAAAAAAATACTAGTATAAAAACTTCTAGAATAAATTCTAAATGTCAAAAAAATTGTGTAAAAATACATTGAATTATCAATATCATCATTAATAAGCTATATAATTAATGGTTTTCAGCAATACTTGTATCCCACAGTGTTTCATCATTCATGTAGTCTTGTGTGCTATAGTAGGCTTTAGAGATCAGTATACGCTTTACATAATGTTTAAATCGATTAAAAGACAGTTCAGTGATGGCATTAGGAAGTTTGTTATAAAATCTTACACAATTACCCATGAATGATTTTTTAATTTTATGGAGCCGAGTGAAGGGCACTGCAAGCTTATGCTTATTTCTAGTGTTTATATTATGTACATCACAGTTTTTCTTAAATTTACAAATGTTTTTATGTACATACATAATTTGTTTCATAAGGGTTTCCCCAGACTTACCGACGTGAAATCGGCTTTAGTCGACCAAAAATCGCTCGATAGTATGAAAACGCTTATGATAATGTTATGGGAGACCATAATGCGTCATCTACGAAAGGCAGTCCGTGATGAAAACAGTGAATGACGTGGGGTCGCATAAGCCTCAGACACTTGAACTCTTAGTTTGAGTAGTTGAGCATTTCAAGTCGGTTTGGTTAGGGAACGGAAGTAAAGCAATTTTAGAAGATGAAATATTTAAATTTATAAGTTGTTTGAGGCAAAATCTACCACAAGCGCAACAATGCATACAGGGTGAAAGTGAAATCGTGATCCGAAACATGTTTTTCTATCTCGGGCGTAGCTTAAAACAGACAATTAAGTTTTTTCCCCCTCACTAGCTCGGAAACACGTGTTTTGTCCTTTTATACCAGCGGGTAAAAACGCATTTTATCCACTAGTGGATAAAGTAATTTGACCGTGAATAGAGGCAAATTTTCTGCTTCAAAATTGATAAAAGTGGGTTAATCTAGTGATGAAGATGTTTTACCACCTGTGGAACTACTGGAAGCAGTGATAAACGCGTTTTTTGCGTTTTACTTTCCTCGCTATAGTGAGGGGAAAAGTTTCGTGTTACACACGAGTGCAAATGTATTTTAACTTCTCGTGTACTGAAAAAATCGCAAGCTCAGGATTCTATTCTCGAACCACTCGCTTCGCTCGTGGTTCAACTATAGAATCCTTTCGCTTGCTCGTTTTTCAATTCCACACTCGGCGTTAAAATACAACTTTGCACTCTTGTATAACAAATAACTATTCTTTTTTTATTACCATTTTTCGTGGGTTTGCGTGGATATTTGATTTTATTGTGTTTTTTTTAACCCCCGACCCAAAAAACGATGGGGTCCCAAAAACGAACATGATATTAGTCATAAGACGCAAGAGAAAAACAATGGTATTACATCTGCTGTTCACAAAGGTGTTCATTTCGGATATCTTCCAGAAAACGTCGCTTTTTTAGCAATAATATTGCGTGTTATTTACGCGTGTTGCCATTTCTTATGTACCTACATGTTGTTGTCTTTTATTTATACTTTTCACTGAGTTCCATACCGTTGGACAATGGAGCAATACTTCAACATTGCAATTGGTCGCTGACGCCAACAATAGCCAGATTGCCGCGCACAATGTCCGGCCGGCGATACTTCCCGGCCGCGGTGGCAAAGGGACGGAAGACTGTCTAATAAAGGGCTGTCCACTTATTACGTTACGCCATAAAATACATTTTGTGAGTGTACCTAAAAGGTAAAGTGAATGGTACAGGGACTGCGGGATAACTTCAAATAATCGAAATATATTATGTCATATGATTGTGTTGTGTTACATTAGTAATTAGAGAAGCACATCTTACCGCTTTTTTTTAATATTTCAATTATACGTTATACACTTGCATGCTGTCTTGAGATATCAGATAAAGGTGGAACCACAGAACTTAATTAAGATAGAAGAAACAAATTCATATATTTGTATAGGGGCCGAGCGTGTCAAATTTTGTACTGAAGTTGATTCTTGCCTGTAATTTTAAATATGTCTCAGGCTCTTGCTTGATTGTTCATAATTTTTGTGTTGTTGCTATTGAATATCACGTAACGAGGCATTTTTTATGTTTTTGTTGACTTCAACTTACAAAAATTGACGCCCGAAAGCTGCAAGCTGCGAGTAAAGACGGACAACTCAGTGGATTTCACTGAGTTCATTTGACACGCTAAGTAGATACGTTTGCTTGATCTATGGTATATATGACATCTGTGGGTGGAACATTTATTAACCTAATTTTAAGACCTATACTAACCCTTTTTCTGCAAATAAACCATTGAAATTAAAATTATTTGAATTTATCGCGAAATTAAAATGGTTTCCCTGCACCTTATTTACTATTTTGGAGTCTTCTCGTATAATATTTGGCTTGGCTTTTCGTCTATTGTAAAATATTGGACACTGGAACTTAATTTCTTGTTAGTCCCTCGTAAATAATATTTTGTTAAGGGTGAAATTGGTAAATACCAAAGATTTTTTGTATTAAAAAAAGTTTCATCTAGGAAACTTCAGTTAGTTCGTTCCGCAGGTTCGAATCATGCCGGAGGTCAAAATTTTAAATTTTTCCTTCATCACGCTTCATCTAAAAAAATGTGAAACTGAATAGTTAGTCGAAACTGACCTATAATCGTGATCTATGGACGGTCCCGCGGCCCGCTAAGCCCTTCTATCACATTTCCTGTATTGCTGTATCGCCGGCACTTCCCGGCCGGAGAAAGTTCATTGCGTTCTGATTCTGCAAAGTTGCCATTATTGCTATTGCCTTTGAGATTAGACTTTATCTGTCTGTAATACGGAGTTATATGTATACTAGCTTTTGCCCGCCGCTTCGCTCGCGTTAGAAAGAGATAAAAATACCTCTGACACTCCAATCCCTTCGTTCGTACGTTCTCGTAATCTCCACTTAAAAAATGACGTTTATTCGTCGCTCCGTTTTGCCGTGAAAGACGGACAAACAAACAGACACACACACTTTCCCATTTATAATATTAGTATGGATGATAGTACTATCATAAAATACATACCTATAGATAGATAAAGTCTTAGAGCCGTGGCTTGCCTGGACGACCGGTGAGGGGCGGTGAGCGACGGCGATGCGATGCGACGCGGCGCGACGAAATCAAGTCTTTGATCTCTAGCTATGGAAGTGTCTTAGGTGGGCTACGTCGATGAATTATGAATGACAGCAGGGTTAGCACATGATTGCCGCGAGAGTATGTCGCCGCGAGATAGACTACCCGTCCTTATGACATTAATACAATTAGAAGAATTTTCGTCATCTCTTAACTCGTCAACTTAAAAGCTAGCTGATGTCTAAACAAGGCCCTTGAGGCATTGTACCAAGGGTACTGGCGTCATTTCCTTGCTGTATCGTAACGCTGATATGTTGTGCGAGGAAGTCGCCAGCTTTTCGGTCACCAGTTAACTACCTCAACCAGACGCTCCGCGATTTCTGTGAACAACTTGTTCGCGCTGGGACCCCATGGACCTAGAAGCTGCAAGCTGCGAGTAAAGACGGACAACTCAGTGGATTTCACTGAGTTCATTTGACACGCTAAGTAGATACGTTTGCTTGATCTATGGTATATATGACATCTGTGGGTGGAACATTTATTAACCTAATTTTAAGACCTATACTAACCCTTTTTCTGCAAATAAACCATTGAAATTAAAATTATTTGAATTTATCGCGAAATTAAAATGGTTTCCCTGCACCTTATTTACTATTTTGGAGTCTTCTCGTATAATATTTGGCTTGGCTTTTCGTCTATTGTAAAATATTGGACACTGGAACTTAATTTCTTGTTAGTCCCTCGTCGTAAATAATATTTTACTAAGGGTGAAATTGGTAAATACTAAAGATTTTTTGTATTAAAAGAAGTTTCATGTAGGAAACTTAAGTTGGTCAGACCGCGCGGCTAGACCGGCAATCTAGAAGGCCGCAGGTTCGAATCCTGCCGGAGGTGAAAATAAAATTTTCCTTCATCTAAAAAAAATGTGAAACTGAATAGTTAGTCGCAAAACTGACCTATAATCGTGATCTATGAACGGTCCCGTGGCCCGCTAAGCCCTTCTATCACATTTCCTGTATTGCTGTATCGCCGGCACTTCCCGGCCGGAGAAAGTTCATTGCGATCTGATTCTGCAATGTTGCCATTATTGCTATTGCCTTTGAGATTAGACTTTATCTGTCTGTAATACGGAGTTATATGTATAACTAGCTTTTGCCCGCAGCTTCGCTCGCGTTAGAAAGAGACAAAAAGTAGCCTATGACACTCTCCAATCCCTTCAACTATCTCCACTTAAAAAAATCACGTCAATTCGTCGCTCCGTTTTGCCGTGAAATATGGACAAACAAACAGACACACACACTTTCCCATTTATAATATTAGTATGGATGATAGTACTATCAGCCCGTCGTCACTCCATAGTATGATAATATCATCAAGCGATGATTGCCAACATTACGACACAAAAAAAAATGCTATCAAATCAAAATGACATCTATTGTTAATAGTACTAAAGTCCATTATATTTTGGTAGCACAAATACATAGATAATGGAGTTTCATATTTCCTTAGTCTATGGCCTGACCTACGTGTTTTTTTTTTCAAAACGTCAAACGTCAAGTCGTCAACGTCAAATCTGTCGTAGGTTCTTCTGAAGGTGGATATCTCCAACGCTTTTAATTCAGTAGACAGGGGCGCCTTGTTGACACAAATTAAAGATAAAATTCCTTCTACCTACAACTTTCTCTGGCAGTGCTATAGTTCCCCTTCTAAATTGTTTTACCAAACTGACCCTTTGTTTTCTTCCGTAGGTTGTCAACAAGGCGACCCTCTCGGTCCAGCAATATTCAGTCTCGCCATTCATCCCATACTTAAAAATCTAAATTCTAAATTGAACATATGGTACCTAGATGATGGCACCCTCGGAGGTGAAGCGATTTCAATCAATCAATCAATCAATCAAAATATTTATTCGTAATAAACTTAAAACTACACATTATGCATTAAGTATGACTAAAACTACAAATGTACATGGGATGGATAAGTTTATCACGAAATGGTCCCGTCTCAGCATAATGCCGACCCGGAGGTCAGCGCTGATCTTCCGACGAGACCATTTGCGAGACACGAACGCAGCCGCACGGTACGGCCCTACCGTAAGTTGAATGCGTCCTTACTGAAGGCGCCATTTTGTCTATTCCATCAATTGACATTTGCATGATTTGCGTTACTTACAACATGGCCATACCGTACTGCACAATAATAATAAATTATTACATTACGCTATGACATAGATAGTTCAACTATAAATATTAGTGGTAAATCATTAAATAATGTAAACAAGTGATAAAAAACAGTAAAATAAATATTTGGTATTAGAAAATAAATGATTTGAAAACAACACAACGTAACATGGAGACTTATAATTATGTACATCTAATAGCTTTCCCGTTACCAAGGAGAAAGTTTAGGTAAAAAAATTAAGTGGAGTGATCATATCAAGTTTATATTATGCACACTACGGAAGATATAAAGAGAACAAAACACGGCTTTAAAGACAATTACAGGATAGAAACATAACCTCAAATATGATACAGAAGAAACAGACTAATCAAAACTATGAAAGGACACGAACATTTACATTACATTTGATAGTGAGGAAAGGACAGAAAAACAGGTACGCACTATTTAATATGTTAACATGTAACAGAGATCGAACATCAGACATAACTTGTGTCATGCCGTAATACTTCCTGTGACTGCTGGTGTTTGCTGGTGTTTTTCAGTTCTAGATGATTTAGTGAAATTAAAAACTGATCTACAACTTATTGGCTTATCCCTTAACTTTTCAAAATGTGAACTCTTTGTTACAGAGACCTGCTCTAACAAAGAGCACATAATACAACAGTTCGAACAAGTAGCTCCAGGAATCAAAATTATTAATAAAGAAACGCTTCAACTCCTTGGTTGTCCCATCATGGACCAATCGTTTAATCGTTTCATAGACACGAAAATCTAAATTTTTAAAGCATCATCACATCGTCTGGCTAATATTAACATACATTCGGCATATTGCATCATAAAACACTGTTTATTTGTACCCAAATTCACATACATCCTTCGCGGCTCACATTTCTGGAAGCATCCTTCTCTGATCTCAAATTTGGACAATTTAGTTTTGGAAACTCTCACCACCATCTTCAATATTTCCTTTGGCGAAAGATCATGGACCCAGGCTAGCCTACCCATCAGGTTAGGCGGCTTGGGCGTCCGTAAAATTTCTAGTGTGGCGCTGCCTGCGTTCTTGGCTTCGGTACACGGTGCTCAAAACCTCATCGGGAAAATTTTAGCCCCTTCCATTGGGGTCCTAGAGGCTGCACACTGTACCGAGGCCAAGAATGTTTGGCAGCTAACATGCCCAAACACAGACCTGCCTGTCAACCCATGTTCGCAAAAGCAGTGGGACGGGCCTCTCTGCCGTCTAACAAGGGACCACCTCCTAGAGACGGCTCTTGATTCGGCAGATCGGGCTCGCCTCCTCGCTACCGCGGAATGAGAGTCAGGTCTGTGGCTACATACACTCCCATCCACCACAATAGGAACATTGCTGGACAACACCACATTCCGGTTAGCCACCTGTCTCAGAATAGGGGCGTCAACAAATGTGCCCCATCGCTGCCAGTGCGGAGCTACGGTGGACAGTCTTGGCCACCACGGCCTCTCATGCAGCCGAAGTGCCGGGAGAATTCCTCGCCACGCCATCCTCAACGACGTCATCCGGAGGGCCTTGCTAGCGCAAAAGTGCCGGCCGTCCTCGAACCCAACGGCCTGGCCAGGGTTGATGGCAAGCGGCCTGATGGAATGACGCTGGTGCCTTGGAGTATGGGTCGGCCGCTCGTCTGGGATGCTACATGTGTAGACACCCTAGCTCCGTCCCATATTCCAAGCACTAAAGTTGGTGCTGGTGCGGCTGCATCCTCGGCTGAAGACCTCAAACGTCGCAAGTATGCCAACCTCGGCAGTAGCTACATATTTGCGACGTTTGGGGTTGAAACCTTGGGGCCGTGGGGGCCTAGTGCGCGTCGCCTCTATGAGGAGCTGTCCAAGCGCCTCATAGACGCATCTGGTGACCAGAGGGCTGGCCAGTATTTCGCTCAGCGGATAAGTCTAGCTATCCAGCGGGGCAATGCGGCCAGCCTTCTGGGCACCTTACCCACTGGCGACGATTTGAGCCAAATTTTTTATTTGTAGTTAAGTAGTATAAGTTTTTATTTGTAAGATTTTTAGTATGTGTTTAGTTGTAAGTTTTTACTATGTTGTTGTTTTGATGATAATTAATACTACGAGTATGTAAATTATCCTTGTCTCATGCTAATAAATGTCGTAACTCGTTTGAATTTTGTAAGTTAAGTAAATAATAAAATTATTGAAATTTCGGGCAAACCAATAAGAAAGTGTGAAATTTGTGGTGTTAGATATTTGAAAATATCAACTTGTGGCTTGTTTTTACCTAGCTTTGCACTGGATATATGCAGGTCGGTAACTATTAGTATTTTATTCTATTTTCGTTTCGAGTTGCTATCAATTACTCATTTAATCAATTTAAAGTAGTACTAATCATGTACAGTCTACGATTTAAGCGAAAACATTCTGTAAATAAGTTTTTCGTAAACAAACAAATAACCTAAAATACGAGTACCAATAGAGTGTGACCAACTTATCGATAATCTCTTTATTTCAGATGACGATTATGGGTAATTTTAACAGGTAACGAAGAATCGGCATATTTATCCATCTCCTGTATGAAGATAATGTTGGGCAAAGGTTTTCAAGGCTTTTTGCAGTAAATATTAACTTTCCCTGGTAAACATGCAAGGAACACGAAGATTAAATGAAGCAACAAATACTGGCTTATAACAAAACTCTTAATTAGGAGGCAGTGCCAAATATGAACGTCAGGCACAGTAAATCATAGGAATTTTCTGCAAACGCCTCAAAATTAGTTCAACTGAGAAGTGCTGTAAAGTAGTTGAAAAATTACTTCATGTAAAAGAAAAGTGATGTTATATTTTGCTTTTGTTTTATTCATTTTATACAGGGGCGTATTAAAGGCGGCAGGCTCTTTTTAGAGTAGCAAAGCAGCATTTTTAGGGTTCCGTACCTCAAAGAGGAAAAACGGAACCCTTATAGGATCACTCGCGTGTCTGTCTGTCCCTCTGTCACAGCCGATTTCTCCGAAACTACTTGACCGATTTACTTGAAATTTGGCACACGTATGTAAACCTGTGGCCCAAAGACGGACATGTAATTTAATTAAATGAAATTTAATCACAGGGGTCACTTTTGGGGGGTAAAATTGAATATTAAAAATCAAAGTTATTAAAACTATATTGTGTTACATATCAAATGAAAGAGCATTTTACCAGCATCTGAAATATATTTTTTTTATATTTTTTGTTTCGGTAATTTAGAAGTAATTTAAGAAAATAAGCAAAAAATGACCATTCCCCCCCCCTTATCTCCGAAACTACTTAGCGTAAAATTTTCAAAAAAATACACGAGATAGCCCTCTCCCTGTAGATTACAGGAAAACCTATTAGAAATCTATAGCCAAGCGTAAGTCGGACTTAAGAGAAAAAAACTTAGATTACGAATTTCACTCACTGCCGCTGCAAGTAGTTACTAAACGTCTTAAAATTGTGTAAGCGAGTTGGACAGGTATAAAGAAATTCATTTCTGTCTTTTTCCTTTTAGAACTTGTTCAAATTTTTTTTCATTTGTACAAAATGACTTAAGTTCCTACTAAAAAGGAGGCGCTTAAGACTGTTTATAAATTGACTGAGCAAAATTTTATTCAAATCGGTCCAAAAAAGGTGTCTGTTGACGAAAACATAGAATTTGTGCCACCGAAAGCCCAAATCTGAAGTCCATTTTGCTCTATCTCTTATCGTTTCCGAGATATATACGTAAAGTCTTGAAAGTGCGAAACGTTAACTTTGCCATCATAGTCGTTCAGGCGCTCATGAGTTCTTTGTATGGAAAAGTCGAAAACCGACTCGCACTTGACCAATGTTCATAGAAAGTTGTGGTTTTTTTTATTAGCAAAAATGACTTAAGCGCCTTCAGAAGTGCAGGTGCTTAAGACCGTTTGTAAGTTAAAGTTAGCTGTGATGGCTCAACGAAGAAAGAAGATTTCAATATCCTACTTATACATATTTCATTAATTTAACTATACAGTTTTTATTACTCAAGTCAAGCGTTACGTTAGCTATTGCTATTGAAAGGAAAACTTGTGTATAAAGCTTGAAACAAATTATGGGACGCGTCTGACGGATGCGGCTGACGACCGCGACTGATAAGCCGATGGCTTGCGTGGGCGACGGTCGCGCGATGGTCGCGCGACGGCGATGCGACGCATACGAAATCAAACCTTATCGATATGGAAGTAGACGATGCGATGAGACGTGAAGGCGACGGTCGCGCGACCGTCGCCTACGCGAGACACGGCGTAAGTGTGCACAGTCTTAAAACATTCAGCGCCTCAGATTGCGGTAGGATACCATCCGATTCATCCGAACGCTCAAGGCCACGTCCACGGTTTATGTCCAATAGTTTGCACAATTCAGTGTCATATTCATTATCTAGATCGCGGCAGTGGACGGCGTTCGTCGCGTTTTTAGGTGATTATCTGATTATCGATGGACTATCGCATCGTTCTAAACTACCGCGCAGCAGCGCGAACTGAATTAAACTTATGTTGGTTGCAATAAGACGTAGATTTGTTTAAAAATAAGCACACTTGCCACCTGCGGTAATAAAATTTTATGGCTTGCGCGATGATCACATTTATTAATGTCATAACCGCCAATTACTTGCATTTGAAATTGAACTTTAATTTCTAAGAAATAACGTTGTTTTTGTAAAAAAATGAAAGTAGTTTTTACTACATTGCGAAGTTTTCGTTTGTCAACTAGACGCACACATTTGCAACTAAGCGATCGGACACTTTTGAGTGTCGAATTTGTAGGTGACAGTGTATCTAGCCTCGTGGCGCCGAATGTACTTTCTAAAGTACATAATGGTTTCAATGGAATTTTAACTCTCACAAACAAATAAAATATAATTTCTATTGTTTATAAAATTTTTCGAATAACTGAAATTGAATTCAATCTCAAGTACAATAAGAATCAAAATTCCCTAGCAAAAATTTTGTATGGTGGGCGCCACGAGGCTCGGGAAGTTTTTAAATTGATGTTATCGCATCGATCTACTGAGGGGGGCGGTGCCTACAGTAGTTGTAGTTGTATGCATACCTAGCTCACGCACACAGACGCGTCCACTGGCGCCGCGCCGGTGTCTGCGTGCGCTCTCTGTAATGTCTCTGCAAATTCTATGCACAGCGCAGAATATGCAGAAACCACATGGTGGTCTGTGGCAGAAACTCAATAGACATTTTTACGTGAAGTAACATGGTAAATTAAAAATTATCATTAGATACTTATTTGCGGAGGTGTAAACAATTTCCTTCGTTTTGCCATATATCAATAATTACCTATCTATATTAAATTAATTAATCCGTATACATTACATTTTTACAATTAAGTGTATGAATTATACTTTTTATCGTACGGTCAGCTACATAAATATCTATACACCTGTATTCATTCAATTTTGAACCTTCTTCTTCAGTAATAAGTTTCGATATATAATGTATTTACTAAATAATATTTTTAAATTTAAAAGTGGAAAATGTCTGCCTTGGGTGAGACTTGAACTCACGGCCTCTGAATCGATACTCCAGCGCAGACGTTTCTGCTAATCAGAAGTTAAAATTTAAATAATATTTATTTAGTAATTTCCCGCTAGAAACTTGCGTTAATTCTGTATACTTTTTCAGCTACCATAACCAAATTTGGATTAGATTAAAAAAACCGTGAAAAAACCTTTAAGTAAAACTTAGAACCTTTCAGATTGTTTTACTCACCCTTTCTGATGTTTACCATACTTACTTACCCCGTTATTCATAAACGTACACTAAAGTTATCAAGCCGATAAATTTCGTTTGTCCCTTTCCGACGTATTGGTGTGATAGAAAGGGACAAACGAACTTTATCGGCTGGATACTTTAGTGTATGAATAAGGGTGTTAAAATTTATAGCTACGAAATTTTACATAAAACACCTACTTTAAAATAAAATAAAAAATGTTGAATTTGGTTAACATTATAAAAGACCTCACGCAAGCTGTGCTAATTAGTTCGCGAATTCGTTGAGAGGTGGCGCTAAACACAATTATGCTCATTAGAGAACCTATACTTCTAGCCTAGCCCAGTCTTTAGAATTATGTGAGTAACGTAAAAGTTTTGTAGGTACGGAACCCTCGGTGGGCGAGTCCGACTCGCACTTGGCCGGTTTTTTCTTAAATAATTTTTTCTTAAGTTGATGAAAGTTTATTATGTTTTGTGAGTTTGTTATATTGGTACACCTGCAGTAGTATAGCTGTTTATTTTGTTCGAAGTGACAGGAAATAAAAGGCCTATTTTGTTCTGTCGTGTCGTTACTGTCAAGTCAAGTGTCAACTGTGGAATAAACATGGCTAAAGCCGAAAATTTATGTGGCGAATTTTGGTTTGGCGATGCCTAGAATTGTAAGTAGATAAATCACGTTCACGGTTCTTAACTGAAAAGTGTATCCTAATACTGTTATGGGTAAAATAGACATTGAAATTGGGGCATGTAAACAGGTAAATAATTGTATGGGAATTACCGAGTCATCGGTAAATAACAAGTTATTTTCATACAAACTATTTACCGATTGCATTCCCTAATTGAAATTGAGGATAATCGTGATTCCACATTGGGTGCAAGGACAGTGAAAGTGTTAGGCCCTGGTTTCTCTGACCACCCGCCGCCGGAGGCCGGCAACCGACGCGGGTAGGCGACCGACGACGTTCGAATGTATTGTTCGGAAATGTTAGGGTGGTTTCTCTGAAACGTCGCCGGCGGCGGGTAGGTCGACGGGCGAAGGTAACACGCCGCACGCGACGGTCTGTATTCGATTTGTAGAATAGCAACGGACGGCGGGTGGCGTCTTGATATGGACAATGAAATGATTTCACTAAAGATAATGATGAATTGTACTTTTGTGAAGTGTTTTCGACATAATCGAATATACGATGTAAATTTTTTTTTACTGCACTGCAAGTGTTTAAGCACGAAGTTAAAAAATTGCACTTTCTTTTTGCCGGTTTTATACAAATATCGTTTGACTGTCTCTTTTTTTGGATAATATGTATAAATAGGTACTTACGTACCTACCTATTTCATGAACATCTTCTTCTAAGAATGTAAGTATTTTTGTATTCATTTTGCTCAGAGCACAACACAACAGTTCAAAAAGCAGTCTACCAGAGCTTCTGAGTTCCGTCGCCGGCGACGGGTGACCAAGGCTCAGAAAACCCACGACGGCGTGTGGCACCCGCGACCGACGGCGTGTGGCACAGCGTATCGATTACTTGCGCGCGACATCCAGACGCCGCCGGTCGCGTCACGCCTGACGTGTCTTAGCCAGATGAATTATGAATGACCAGGGTTAGCTTAATTGTGCTAGGATATCGATCCGGTTTGACTTGCGCGCATCGCGAAGCGCGCGCGTCGCCCACGCAAGACACGGCGTAACTGTAGCTGTTTCCTCTGTCTCCATGCACCCTCGGCACAGGGGACTGTCCGTAGCACCTGTTATGAAAAGATGTTTGTTAAATAGTCCATGACCTGTTATGACACTGGTTACCATTCTCAGACGGACCTTCCCTAGTTGAAGGAGCGTTCTTGTGAGTTTTTCACTGATGCTGGGCATGGCCATTTTCGCTTGCCTGCATCCAGTCTGGTTTAGCCAGTGTGCTGTGTGTAGTTTCCCTGTATATGATAGTAGCATTAGATGGCGCTAATATCGAATTTAACAATTTTAGCACATATAAAGTTAAGAATATGGGCCAAATTGCCACAACTGAGCTTCAAAAGTTTTAACTCTGTGCCGCGAGACGGCAGTATACACTGTTCTACTACCACGGGACACGGGCCTACACATTTTACTTAGACAGTAAGGGTTTCCCCAAACCTATTGACGCGGAATTTGATCTTCTTCTTCTTCAGGTGCCATATCCTCTTCGGATGTCGGCTACCACATTCCGGAACCTCTCTAATTGCCGTTTTGCCTAGCGCGGCAGCGTCTATTCCCGTCCAGGTCCTAAGGTTATCCTATCCATCCATGTTGTTTTTCTTTTTCCTCTGCCCCTTTTGCCTTCGATTTGATCTAGCCGACCAGAAATCGCTTGTTAGTATGAGACGCTTATGCGTTGTCATCGCTTAATGCATCCGTAATTCCGTACGCATGTTCATCTCTTTGACTATAGCAATGTTACCTATAACATCAATAAGTTTTTCTGGCAACTTTCCACTTCGCTGGCTCGGATATTAATATCTTTTTCCACCGATGACCAGCCGGCGGCGATAAAAGAGGCTGTGATTTTAATAAAAAAGTTTGGCTCGAGTGTCCGAGCAAGCTATGTGAGTACATTTTAAATACTGTATTAAAAGTAGGCAATCCGTGTAAATTGAATTTTATATAATAGTGCTTTTATAGGATGATATTGATAAAGCTAAAAAAAAATCAAAAACTTTTATTCAGTAAGCGGCTACAGGGGCACTTTTACAAGTCAACAGTACAATAAATAATACGGATTCAACAAAATTTAAAAGCTACTTTTAAAGCTATTGATTCAAAATCTTAACCACAAAATTAAATTTAAAAAAAAAAACACCCTACCGCGACATAGTGGAACGATTTTCATGAAACATGACTAAGAACACACCCGACTGACTCAGCTTTCAAACAAAAAAAACTAAATCTAAATCGGTTCATCCGTTCGGGAGCTACGATGCCACAGACAGACACACACACAGACAGACAGACAGACAGACAGAAAGTCGTATTTGCGTCGGGCGTTAAAAACACTGTGTTGTATACACAGACAGATTTAACTGCTTTGCCTACTGAGCGATTTAAATTTACGAAAAATCAGAAAAAATGTCCAGGTGCCGTAGCCGAATGGCATTTCTGCGACGCGAAACGAAACGCCGCGAAAGGTAGTCCGGCTCTGTCGCGCCAATACGTACGAGCGATTGAGATAGATATCTACGAGCGTTTCCTTTCGTGAGCGTTTGTGCCATTCGGCTACGCACCCAGATAATGTAAGTAGGTAACCTTTGTTGGCGATGTTCACTTTATCCGTAGGTAATATAACGATACATACGATACAAGTGCGAAGAGGCAATCCGAAACGAGTGGTGATAAATTTAAAAACGGTCAATGGGAGTTAGAAATTCCCCCTTAGCACGTATAACGTAAGAAGTTTTTTGTACATATGGCCCCTCTGAAAATTTTGTGTTTTTTTTTGAGAATTTTGAGATTATTTGTTTTTCAGACTAACTAAACTAAAATTCACAATCCTGCGGACTAAATTGACAGATGACTGACAGATGAAATGTTACCAGGAACAGTGAAATAAAAATAGTGAAGGGTATATGTCGATAACAATATATCGACAAGTTGTAAAGTACAAATAACAGACTAGTTTAAATCAAAAATACGTATGTTACTTTTAAATAAAAAGTAAACATTTTGGTTTGTTCGGTTTTCGAGGTAGTGGATGGATAAAATGCGTTTTTACCCACTAGTTTTATAGCATAAAAAGGTATCCGAACCAGTAGGTAAAAAAAAATGTTTTCCGACGATAACTAGTCTTTATTATAAAAAATTATTCATTCCTAGGCTCCGTTATTTCATCTTCTTCATCATCATCATCATCAGTTACATTTATAATAAAACGATCCGAGACATTGTCCACTAAATGGTCGAGTTGTAACATTTTGTCCTCGGTTTTTATTATGTGATTTACACAATCTTTCCATCTTTCGACTGTAACACAATAATTGTAATAATTCATTTGTAAAGATTCAATAAACTATCATAATAAATATATAAATTTCATTTACATTATTGCTGGTTTGAAATTAACATTTTATGTCTAATTATGGGTCTACATTGTCTACAGACCTTTTGATCTGTCGAAAATGTCGAAATCACAGAAAAAGTTGGTATATTGATTAAAAGATCAAATTGCCAATTTGATTGTACCGTCTGGGTGCACCTTAAATTTACGGTGTAATAATAATTTTAATATCGATAAGAACGACACTGGCCAAACTGTGGCAACATTTGTTCACACTTACTTGTCAATTTGGTCCGTAGGATTATGGATTTTAGTTTACCTAATCAACAACGTTTACTGCGGTTGGTGGTACTAAATCTTCCTAATTTTTCAATTATTCTTGTCAATATTATTATATGCTCTATTCTAATTGCAATTAGGTTAATTCTTACAAAATATGAAAATGGAGTCTCGTGGGGAGTGCACATTTTCTGGATTTTTTTATGAATAAATTGGTATATAAATATCGACTCTATTTTAAACTACATTAGGTAACTTCTTAAACAGCAAAAAATCGAAGTCTCGTGGCAATGATCGGGACGTAATTTCTATACCCACCAACAAATTTCAAATCGATTGCATTCGATCACATAGATCATATTCGATGACGTATGACAAAAATATTTTCATTTAAATAGAGGTAATAAGAACAGTAATCAAAGTGTCAAAAACTCGTTTAAACCACAGTATAATAAAGAGTACTATCGTACAGTCTGGCCACTCCCGCTCCCCGCTGAAAGTCTCGCCCACCCCCTCTCGGTTACCTACCAGTTACCGCCTGTCAAAAACGCGACCAGTCGACCTGTCATATCTCACTCATACAAACATAGTACGCGTTCACCTACACGAGCTTAGACTGTGTGCTAGGAACGCGCCTCTTTCATATATTTGATCTCCAGTGTCCGAGGTGTGTTTAAACTATGGCTTAAAACAGACGGTAAGTAGATGCGTACAATTTCTAAACAATATTTTCATAAAAATAGTCGGGGGAGCTAGTATAAAAATGGAAATGTCGTCTAAACAGAATCACAGAGCGCACTGCAAAGTCATATCACGTTGAGCTTACTGTTCAACAAATATAACTAAGTAAATATGAGTCTACGGACCATGTAGTAAGCCAACAGTTAAAATTAAATTCTTATCGTGATAGTAAAACCAAAGAGTATACATATTTTATAACATTATTAAGCATTGGAATGAACCTATTTGAATTAGATAGTCATCCGAATTGTATAACGATTAAGTTATAAATCACAGACTGTGTTTGGAGATACATAAAGCCTGGTGCCGTAGCCCTATGGCAAACGAAAACGAAACGCCGCGAAAGGTAGTCTGGCTCTGTCACGCCAATACGCAAGAGCGATAGAGATAGATATCTACGAGCGTTTCGTTTCGTGAGCGTTTGTGCCATGTGGCTACGGGACCTGGCCCCGTAGCCGAATGGCATTTCTCCGACGCCAAACGAAAGCGATACGCCGCTGGCTCTGTCGCGCCAATACGCAAGCGCGATAGAGATAGATATCTACTAGCGCTTCGTTTCGTGAGCGATTGTGCCATTCGGCTAGCCACCCTGACCAGAAATATGTGACTAACACGCCATGTTGCGGAATTTCATAAGAACTATTTTCTTCATTCTTCAATGAACTGGGGGGCTACCATGAAGTGCTAAAGCCGTTCAGTTTAGGTTGAGAGAGAGGGACGGAGCTATGGAACTGCTATAGCTTCATCCCTTTCTCTCAACCTAAACTGAACGGCTTTAGCACTTCATGGTAACCCCCCTGTCTGTGCATAAAGCGCCGTCTTGACAATATGTAGTTAACTAGTCATATATTTCTTCAGGCTTTAATATCCAGGAATAGCCAATTCTTTTAGGAAAGTAAACACCTGTATAAATTAGCAAAAATAACAATTATTTTCTTACATAACCTTAAAAAGAAGAATAAATGTTATTCTCGGGCGTATTTTAATGTCCATTCAAGGCATTTTATCCCCGTCCTATTTCGGCCTTGCCTTATTATATAAGCTCGGACCTATACCGGGTCTCTTTATACATAGGTATAAAGAGACCCGGTACCTACCTTTATCTGGCCTACTATATCCTACCATTTAAATCATTTACACATTATTTTTTGCCTCTGAGAGGACTCTATTTTTTTCAAGCACAACTTTTTTTTATAACATCTATATTTCCCCATAGATAAGTTTACCAACTTATCCCAACAAATATCATGTGAGATGTGTGATATACGTCAAATAATGTTCTAAGTCCTTAACCCTTTTCTTATCCGATGTCAGATAAAAACATTGGGGGAAAGGCCGAAGGGGGTTTAAGGGGTGGGGAGGTAACGCACTTAACATTGGTCGAGTAAAGTTACACCAATAACGAAAATATTAGTTTCCTCTGGCTGGTGTAAAAAATAGAAGTAGTCTAGTCAATGAGGTACGTATATGAGGATAAGATGGCCGTCCTTGAAAAGACAGACGTAATTAAAAAGTTTAAATTAACGTCTATATAGCTTGACAAAAAAAGAAGAAATTAAAAAGTGCACTAAGATGCCAATTTGAACGTTAACCGACAACAGAACGACTTCCGAAAGATCTCATTCAGTGATTGTGCGTCTCGCCCGCACCAATATAGCTACGGGCCACGGGATATCCGAATGTCATCCTTCACATATCCTAATGATATCACTTATGGTGACGGGTTAAGAATTTAACCACCCCCTTTTTTCCCGTGGGTGTAGTAGAAGTAGACTGTGTTATTTGCCAAGAGTGGCACTGAAACATGAAAACATGTGCTCTGCCTACCCTTAGATGGGAATACAATATAAAATGTATGAATGTACAGTCCACCAATTGGAACCCTAGGCCACCGTACAACCATGTCAAAATGACAAGCAGTAACGCCGTGGCTTGCGTGGGTGACGCCGACGGTGGCGCGATGGTCGCGCGACGGCGATGCGACGCATACGAAATCAAACCTTATCGATATGGAAGTAGACGATGCGATGAGACGCGACGGCGGCGGTCGCGCGACCGTCGCCCACGCAAGACACGGCGTAAGGGATTTCTTACAAACTGATTTATTATGTCACTATGACATAGTTCTACAGTGGCCTAGGGTTCCAATTGGTTGACTGTACATACATGTTTGTATCACTGAAAGTTAGAATTGGCCTGTTAGCTCTGTAATTTCGGTATTAAAGTTGCTTATTTTTACTTGTATAATGCTTATACAAGTCATATTTTTGTGGCATTACCTTAGTAGTAACTTTGTCGCCTGAATGTGTATAAGAAAAGATTTTTTCGCGGTTTTTGTCGATTTTTGACAAAGTTGCGTTCGGCGCTCGAGGTCACAAACTTGGATTATTCATTGGGCCAACATCATAAACAAGCTTGCATAAAATCAGAACTACCGGATTTGACGCATACTACAGATGTATAAAGTTACTGGATTACTTACCTTATTGATTGAACTAGCCGGGAATCAGAAATCAGCGAGCCGAGAGCGGTGTTTTTTGCCGATAGGAAACATAGCTATTATGAGTTCCGCGGTATTGTTTCCAAGGTTTTTTTTTTATAGTTTTTCAAACTTCTTTGGCGATTGCCGAGCATTATCGAAGTTAGGTCTTTCTTGTTTTTCATCCACGGCTGCAATAAAGCTGTACCTACGGTGGGAATAACTGTAAGGTGGCTAAGGATGGCACCATCTCCAAAATCGGGAAAAGAATATATGAAACTACCAAAATGTATGAAATGAAACAGAACATTTTTTCGCAATTTTGATCTTCAAAGAAATCGAATCTTGTAGTTCCCATCAACAAACAACAAGGACATTTTTCTTTTTTTTTAATTAATGGCTTTTCTCTTTTGGCAGGAGGGATTTTGCCAGTGACGACGTTATAGACATAGGTACAACGCACGATAAGAATGTTCGTTTAAAATTTTGTGGTGGGACAAGGGTATTAATATTTTATTATGATCTATAGGCTACTTGCCTCCTAGTCAAATCAGCTTCTTTTTAAGAACTGTCAAAACGAATTTGAACGACTTGCTAATATGGAATTTATATAAAATTGAATTGAGTGACGTCACGGTCAACTCAATTACTTTAATACAGAGTAGGGCCTGTAACAAAGGCGAAGAATTGAACTCTAGGCTATTCTCCTTATACTGATCAACATTTGTTCGGCGACTTTTAAAAATAACCTGTTATCACCCTTGAAAGTTTTTTCTAAGAGGTAATATATTGCGAATTCAGTTAAGTCTAAAGTGTGACAGACAACGTCAATGACAACAATAATGGCGTACATTGAAGCTAATTTATTTTGTATGAAAAATTAAAAATTTAAAGACTTCATAATTTTTAAAAGTCACTGAACAAATGTTGATCAGTATAAGGAGAATAGCCTACAGTTCAATTCTTCGCCTTTGTTACAGGCCCCACTCTGTATATTTCTACCTGACTTATTAAATAGAAATATGGTTTAAAAATAACTTCTGTCCATGTTTTTTTATAATTATCTGATGCTTTATTTCGTGCAAAGTAAAAAATATTTACTTTTAACTACATTCAAGTTCCCTATTGCTATTTATCGTGTCGAGCACTGGTACTTTATTACCTTGTATTTTAACATAATTGATATTGGATTACGCTTCCAAATTAAGACTACTAAGAAATAAAAGTTGTATCAACACTGTCATAGCATTAAGAGGATACGGTAGCGAAAATGCTAAAATGGAAAGGAGCCCCCATTTCAACTTGAGAATTTTAGTTAAATATACAAGTGTTATTAACTAGATTTATCGAAAAAAAATTGTTCATTAAGAACAACTCAGTCAAAAGTTATTTCAAAAAAATCTTTAAAATCGAGGTTCCGCTCTCGACTCTTTCCTCCTTCAAAACTTAATCAATTGGAACGAAATTTGAGAATCTATTAACAATGAAATAATCTATGTCGGACCGTTTAGCTTTTTTGGTTCATTGTTAACAATCTTGAGTATCACACCTTTTTTTGCGCCACAATGAAAAAGGCCGTTTTTGGAATTTTTTGATTGGCTCTAGAATCTTTAAAAAGCAGAATATCAAAAAAATCAAAACGGTCCGACACAGATAAAAATAATAACAATCTGTGTTGAAAGAATCATTGCTCTATCTTCAAAAACCAGGGAGGAAATAGTCGAGAGCGTTTGTATGGAGAATTGACCCCTACCGTATCGTCTTAAGAGGGTAGCGGACGCCATAATTGTATCACAGCCTCGTAAAGCCCGGAATGCTTTTTAATGGACATTAAAACTTTATCGCGCGGAATCCGTGGGAATCGTATGCTACTGAGAATATTGTATGTTTAACCCCCGACGCAAATACGACGGGGTGTCGAGGAAGTCTGACGTGTCTGTCTGTTTGTGTGTGTGTGTCTGTCTGTGTGTGTGTGTCTGTCTGTGAGTGTGTCTGCCTGTGGCATCGTAGCTCCGGAACGGATGAACCGATTTAGATTTAGTTTTTAGGGTTCCGTACCTCAAAGAGGAAAACCGGAACCCTTATAGGATCACTCGCGTGTCTGTCTGTCCCTCTGTCACAGCCGATTTCTCCGAAACTACTAGACCGATTTACTTGAAATTTGGCACACGTATGTAAACAAGTGGCCCAAAGACGGACATGTAATATAATTAAATGAAATTAAACGAAATTTAATCATAGGGGCCACTTTTGGGGGGTAAAATTGAAAATTAAAAATCAAAGTTATTAGAACTATATTGTGCTACATATCAAATGAAAGAGCATTTTATAAGCATCTCAAATATATTTTTTTTATAGTTTTTATTTTGGTAATTTAGAAGTAATTTAAGAAAATAAGCAAAAAATTACCATCCCCCCCCCTTATCTCCGAAACTACTTAGCGGAAAATTTTCAAAAAAATACACGAGATAGCCCTCTACCTGTAGATTACAGGAAAACCTATTAGAAATCTACAGTCAAGCGTAAGTCGGACTTAAGAGAAAAAAACTCAAATTGAGATTTTTCACTCACTGCCGCTGCAAGTACTTACTAAATGTTTTGAAATTTTGTGAGCGCCATGGACAGGTAGAAAGAAGAGTTTTGAATGATTCACAACCATTTTCATTAGACTTATATTGACCGGGATATAGACCGTGATTACCTTTTTGATTTCTTTCTCTTTTTCTTTTTGATTTTGTTTTCCGTGATCATGATGCATGCAACTGCGTCGAAATATCGGGAGCTCGACAAAAATCAAAAAGGTAATCACGGTCTATATCCCGGTCAATATAAGTCTAAGGTAGAAAGAAATTCATTTATGTTTAGAAATTGTTAAAAATTTTAAGCATTTGCCAAAATGACTTAAGTTCCTACTAAAAAAGAGGCGCTTACGACTGTTTAGAACTGCACTGACCATAATATTGCCCTAATAGGTCCAAAAAATGGTGTATATATACGAAAACAAAAAAATTGTGCCACCGACAACCAAAATCTGAAGTCTATTTGCTCTATCTCTTATAGTTTCCAAAATATACGCAAAATCTTTAAAGTACAAATCTAGTGTAGTGTAGTTAGCTCATGACCTTTTTGTATGGAAATGTCGAAATCCGACTCGCACTTTACCGATTTTCATAGAAAGTTATATTTTATTATAGTTTTGAAGGAGGTTTCTTGTTTTTAACCACCAACGCAAAAATATTATAATAATAATAGGTTTGACGCTTGACATGTCTGTCTGGCATCATAGCTCCCGAACGAATCAATCGATTTTGATTTAGTTTTTAATGTTTAAGGTGAATTCGTCGAGAGTTTTTTTTTGTACCACGTAGGTGGCAAACATGCATACGGTCCGCCTGATGGAAAGCGGTGACTGTTACATATGGACGCCTGCCACTCAAGGAGTGGCACATGTGCGTTGCCGACTCGACTCATTAGAAACTTGTACAAACCTGTACTTAGAAGGGGCCTGGGTGCCGACGACTCAAAGGACCGAAGGAAGGAGGGGGAAGGAAGGAAGGAGTACCGCACCCTCGTTGAGCTCTGGCTGCCTTACTCACCGGCAGGAACACAACAATGAGTAAAGTCTAGTGCTACTTGATTGCGGTCTTTTGTAAAGCGGAGGTATTAGACTCTGCTCTACCTTAGAGTATATTCAATTTAGTATTAGAGTTATCAGTCAAGAAATTTAAATGCAGCGCCATCTATTATTAGTTTCGACAACTTTTCATGTGACTTTCCATGCCTAAAGGTTCGCACAAGTCTCAAGTCGCGTAAATTACTTAGTAAATTTTGCCGAGAGACGGCGCTAAATACAATAATACTCATTAGAGTACCTATACTTCTAGTCAAAGACATATATAACTCCGTATAGACAGATAAAGTCTAAGAATAAAACGTACTTACCTCAGCACCACACAGAAGAAGGTCTCAGCTAGATGGCGCTAATATTAATATTAACACGCTTTTATTAGGTCGTCGTGTATGTAACTAAGTATGTAATGGAATCTACGGAGGCTAATTTAACCATCTTCCAAGGATCGTAGCGTACCTAATGATAATTAGCAGCTGTATGTAGTTCTGATGACAGTACAATAATATGGTACTGTTGAACTGATCTGATGATGGAGCCGGAAGATATGAACTGGAACTACATGATGGAACATCGTATCGAGCGAAGTCGCAGGCAAAAGCTAGTAAATTATATTTGTTACCAAAAACGAGAAAAGCCCCTTTGATTTGACAGTTTATTAGTAGTGAATAATAAATTATGTAATTTTGCTTTACTGAATACTCAAATAGGATAAAGAAAAAAAAGTTTTTATCCTCAAAATGCAAAAGAAAACGCTAGTCCAATACTGAATTAAACTTTGAATGCAAATCGTGAAAATTAAGACCCTTTTCAGGACAGCCATCTGTTATTCTGTAATCGGCCCTTGTACTGAGCACCCTTTACTAGGGTTGTCACGGCTCGTTTGATCATTGTCAGAACATGTTTTCAAAATAATGATCAATTATGTGCCACTTCAACCAGGCACTACGTCCTGCTGTCGACTACAAAAAGAAATGTATTAACTTTTAGAGCATTCCCTGAAATTGTCTTTACATTTGATTTGTAGTTACTTATATACCTAGATTATTAAGTCCTCAATGTTGTAATATAGCAGTAGCTTAGAATATAGACATGATTTGTGCTCTGTAGAATAAGCTTACTCATAAATAGGTATTTGCATGACAGAAATAAATACTACTGTAATATTAAAAATATGATGTGACAATAAATGACTTTTTATTTTATTTTTATGTCTTATAATTTAGTATAAGGTCCGCTATCTATGTAAATTGTAAGATGTATATGGTTTTCTGCAAAAAATGCTATAATAGCTAAAAGGCGCAAAAAAAGTAAAAACCAAAATTATCACGCAATACTAGTGTATACTAAAACTACACTACTAATATTACTACAAAATTTTTCCATTTTTGTATTGCGTGGTTAAATTAATTTTTTTAAAACTATTTTTGCTCCCTTTAGCTCTTATAGCCTTTTTTTGCAGAAAACATATACACCTTACAATCCATACTAATATTATAAATGGCAAAGTGTGTGTGTTTATTTGTTTGTCCGTCTTTCACGGCAAAACGGAGCGACGAATTGACGTGAATTTTTAAGTGGAGGTAGTTGAAGGGATAGAGTGACATAAGCTACTTTTTGTCTATTTCTAACGCGAGCGAAGCTGCAGGCAAAAGCTAGTTTGGCATAAATCCCTATGGCATATTATTTACAGGAATATTGACAACCCTAGTTTCGACCCGGGTTGAGTAGATAAAAAACGTGCCCAGAACATTGGTCATTTGAAACTCAGTCTGAATGCTAATGAAACTTATAAAAATGTCCTTAGAGCTTATAAAAAACTGGTTTATCGTTCATGGCATTACATTAAAAATAAGTTTTTGCAAAAATTTCATTTTTGGTACAAGCTTTTATCGCCGACTGTACCTTTCTTTCAACAGTCATCTACTGCTCTCCAAGACGTTCATAAAAACCCCTTACTCGATGGGGATACGACGTTTCATGACAGAGTTCATATGACCACCTTTCTGCTCCATCATCAGATTAGCTCCATATTATGTTACCATAATATTAAATTGTAACTTGATTTACATATGTGTGCAAAATTTCAGCTCAATCGGAAACCGGGAAGTGGGTCTAATTTAGCTTCTACGTTTTGACGCACACTAACATAGGTAACAAGGCAAGTTGAATAAAAGTTTGTAAAATAGAGCGGAATACTCCATACAAACTTCCGCCCCCATTTTAGGTAAGTGGGGGGTCAGGAGGAGACAAAAACTAGCCTATGTCACTCTCTATCCCTTCAACTATCCCCACTTAAAAAATCACGTCAGTTCGTTGTTCCGTTTAGCCGTGAAAGACGGACAAACAAATAGATACACACACACTGTCCCATTTATAATATTAGTATGGATTCTTAATGTACAATAGTAGGTACATAGGTACATTGTAACACCAATAAATATTTAAAAAAACCGGCCAAGAGCGTGTCGGGCCACGCTCACTGTAGGGTTCCGTAGTTTTCCGTATTTTTCTCAAAAACTACTGAACCAATCAAGTTCAAAACAATTTTCCTAGAAAGTATTTATAAAGTTCTATTTTTGCGACTTTTTTCATATTTTTTAAACATATGGTTCAAAAGTTAGAGGGGGGGGACGCACTTTTTTTTTCATTTAGGAGCGATTATTTCCGAAAATATTAATATTATCAAAAAACAATCTTAGCAAACCCTTATTCATTTTTTAATACCTATCCAACAATATATCACACGTTGGGGTTGGAATGAAAAAAAATATCAGCCCCCACTTTACATGTAGGGGGGGTACCCTAATAAAACATTTTTTTCCATTTTTTATTTTTGCACTTTGTTGGCGTGATTGATATACATATTGTTACCAAATTTCAGCTTTCTAGTGCTAACGGTTACTGAGATTATCCGCGGACGGACGGACGGACGGACAGACAGACATGGCGAAACTATAAGGGTTCCTAGTTGACTACGGAACCCTAAAAAAATGACTAAGCCCCGACATAGTGGACCGATTTTCATTAAACATGGCTGACACTCCCGACTAATTCAGCTTTTCAAACAAAAACAAAACGAAATCTTCATCCGTTCGTATTCGAAAGCTACGATGCCACAGACAGACACACACACACACATAATTACAGACAGACACGTCAAACTTAGAACATCCCCTCGTTATATTGCGTCGAGGATTAAAAATACCATTCTACAAAAAGGCTATCTTCAAACAGCGCGTTTTGCTAACTAGCTCGAGGAAACTTATTAAAAACATCCAGATACTTTATCAAGCAATATTTTCCTTACAAATTCTAGGAACCCGGTGCAGTGCTCTTCCTAGTTACGAAGTGTTCTTAGTAATGCTCTGACTTCGTTCACTTTAGACTTTAGAAAGTACTGGTATTTCATTACTGTGATGTGATGTGTGTCTTTGTGAGGGCTCTGTCGACTCGGCTGGTGGACACCACAGGGGACCCCAGGGCTGGTGCGTACAGTGAGCAGTAAAATTGCATGGAGAAATTATGAATGAATTCATTGATAAATTCGCCATGCACTTTTATAGTTTACTGTACTTCTCGCAGCGTATTGCCCTGGCGATACAGCGGGGATATGCTGCTAGCGTAATCGGCACTATGCCGTAGGCGAAACAGCTGGGGTGTTCTTGTTATGATTGGGTTATTTATTTATTTACTTTTTATTCAAATAAGTTACACAGCATAATCAGTAAAACCAAGGCACTGTGAAACTATAAAATAAAAACAATACGTATAGCACATAAATAGTAAAAAACAGATTAAATAATACAAAAAATATATACAAATTAAACATAAGAGGTAGATTTGGGGGCGACGTTAAAGCGTGGCTCCGTTGAGTCGTCTGACTCGGTGTAGGATTTGGCAGGTTATCCTAGTTAATTATTAGTGATGTAGTTTAGATCTTTATAATGTAAGTTAGTTTAAGAATTTTGCATGTATGAATTTGTAATTTAATTTTTGTACCTAGTATACTTTTTACTTTACTGTGATATAAAATAGTACATCACGATACAAGTGCGGAAAAGAGGAGATTCGAAACGAGTGGCGATAAATAAAATTAAAACACGACCAAGAACATTATGTTTCTGAATTTGTACCTATACTTACATATGAATAAAGGAGATCCAAATTTATTTTTAGAAAATTATACACGCAAAATTTGAACTTAGTTGCGATGGAAAATATATTTAATTCGTCTTTATTGTTGATAAAATCAAACGTTTGACGTAATTTATCAAAGCAAGCAAAAGGAGAATATGTTAAAAGTTATATTTTTTGTTTCAGTCGACAATTTTGTAGTTATGCTAAAATAAATCTGACAAATATGTCTTCAGTAAGAATTTTTTTTTTAAATCTTTTGCAAGTTTGGCAACATATTTTTAAATAATTCTATAAAGATTTCGATAATAATAGTAAGTACCTATTGGGTTGGTAAGAAAGTAATGAGCGATCGATTGAATTCCACATAAAAATTTTGAGAGAGTTCTAGAATCTTCTATGGTCGAAAGTATATAAAGGGCGAGTCGCACAGTTTCTCGTCAGTCATTCACTAGCTGTCGCCGAGCTAATATAAGGAAGAAAAGGGACGAATTAAAAGTGCATGTAAGGCATTGCTTACTATATGAATTTCAGTCTGGCCATTCATCCGCCGAAGCAGTGCGTAATATATGTCAGCGTGTTGCTCCTGAAGTTGTGTCTGAGGCCACGGCGAAAGGATGGTTCCAGCGGTTTCGTAGTGGCGACTTTTCATTATCAGATCAACCTAAGTCTGGTCGACCGGTGAAGATTGATGTAACCAAATTAAAAACCTTAATTGAAGGAGATCCGAGGCTAACGAGTCGTACTCTTGCTACCGAGTTAGGCTGCTCTCATGTCACCATAGAAACACATTTACACGAGTTGGGAAAAAACTACAAATACAGTGTTTGGATACCGCACGAACTTGATAGAGATCAACTAAACCGCCGTGCCGATATCTGCATACAACTTCTGTCTTTTCGCCGCACATTCAACTGGTTGGACCATCTTATCACTGGAGATGAAAAATGGGTCTTATATATAAATCACACACGCAAACGTCAGTGGCTAGCTCCAAACGAAAAAGGAATAGAGGCACCAAAAACAGAGCCTCACCCGAAAAAAGTTATGCTGTCCGTTTGGTGGGATGTTCATGGTATTATTCACTGGGAACTCCTACCAAGTGGAATGACTGTTACCGCATCAGTATACTGTATACAGCTTAAAAATTTAAACCAAAAAATCTGTCAGAATCGTCCACACCATGCTAAAGTTTTTTTCTTACACGACAATGCTCGCCCACACATTGCAAAAGTGACTCGGCTAAAGCTATTGGAGCTAGGTTGGAAAGTGATACCTCATCCACCGTACTCTCCAGACTTGGCACCTACGGATTACGCATTGTTCAGATCGCTAAGCAATGCCTTGAATGAAAAAAAGTTCGATGATCAAGCCCATCTACGACAGTACATAGCTGAGTTTTTTGAATCTAAACCTAAGAACTTCTTCGCCGATGCTATTCATTCTTTACCAGAACGATGGAGACAAGTAGTAGATAACGAAGGCCGTTATATTTTTGATAAATGATTAAAATAATAAATTAAATAAAAATTACAATATTGGTTATGTTATGATTCGCTCATTACTTTCTTACCAACCCAATAGATATGACAAAAAATAATGAGATACTGCTAACCCGCTAACAGGCTCAGATAGCTTTAAGTACAGATGTAGTGCGAAAAGATTTGCCTTCGTATTGTTACGAAAACGTACGAACGTGTCATGCTATTTCAGTCAGACTCAGTACAAGATGTACTGACATTGACTGAACTAGCATAACAAATACGAACGTTTCCGGAAAAATACGAAGGAAACCCTTTTCGCACTGCATCTGTATAACGTCCTTTTTAAAGCGATTCTCAGAAGATAATACTTACCTTACTACTAGGAATACCTTTTAGACCGGCCGGGCACAATTCTAGGTACCTACCCATTTAAATTAATTTTGCATGGACGTGTTAAACTAATACTGTGAACATTTCACTCCACTTGGGAGCAGACGATTCAACAGATATAAAATAGGTATGTACAAATGAAATCAATAGCTTTATTTCAGGCTAATGTCCTATAAATATATTTAAAGTCACACACAGGTCGAACGCGATCAATTAACATTATTTTTACCTTTTTTCCCAACGTTTCGGCCAGGTTGCACTGGCCGTGGTCGCGGAAGACTGACGTCCCAGCAAAGTGTCACCGGAGATGTAAACAACACAAAACTACCCGATATTAATTTATATAAATGTTCGGGGTAGACAAATAAATATAATCTACCCGCTTTTAGTTATTGTTTAACTTTGGGAAAAAAGGTAAAAATAATGTTAATTAATCGCGTTCGACCTGTGTGTGACTTTAAATATGTGTACAGAGCGCGAGAACTTAAAGTGTCCTATAAATACATACCTAAAACTTTACAATCAGCAGTGCGAAGTCTGACCTTACATGCAGCAGTACAATAGACCCTGTAGAGTCAGGAGTGCACGACCATGAAATTCAAGCAAAAAAAAAACGGTACGTATTTTTTTTATTTTTCTTGTGAGAATTGGAGTGGCGGCTGAATGCGAGGGAGGGAAAGTCATGACCAGGTCTTAAAGGAATGGAACTCGCCAAAGGTCTGTCCAATTACCTGCAACAAAAAAAGGAAAGTGATTTTCGCGAAGTTTCAGAACGTGCTTAATCGTCAGCAGACTAATAATTTCGTAGTAGGTCAGTGCTGTTATACAAAGTACAACTAATACGGGAGAATCTCTTAACGGTATTTAGGACCGAGAACAATTTATGTATGTATGTATGTATAAGCTTTATTGTACATAAAGGAAACAAAAGAGACACAGTTACAGAGTCAGTAATATAAAATGTAGGCGGACTTATCCCTTAATGGGATCTCTTCCAGTCAACCTTTGAGGAAATGAGTAGGAGCGAATTAACGATGAGTGACGAATTCAAAAATGTACAACCACTAAAAGAATTAAATGCAAATTTTGTATACACATGGTAACAAATATATACATATACAATTACATTAATACACCAATATATACATATATAATAATATAATAATAAATAAACAAATACTCATAAAATATATATTTATATAGGTACTTAGACCAAAAAGTATATGGATATTAATTCGAACCACAAAGCAAGACGACGAGAAAATTAAAGAAAAAGAAAAAGAGAGAAAAGAAAAAAAAAAAAACAATCCGATAAAAAAAAAAAAATAAGTGTCGGAAAGCCATAGTTTTTTAAGGTTATTCTTGAGTGCTGCTACAGATTGGGATTGCCTCACGGACACCGGTATCTCATTCCACAATTTAGCGGCATAGACAGAAAACAACACACAACAACAATCAACAAACAATTTAATACTGGGGGCCGATTTTTGAATCTCACGGCGGCGTTCGAATTCAGAAAATTGTCACTGAAAATAATAGGCAATTCACCGTTTTCAACCGGTATTTTAGTGACAGTGAGACTCAAAAATCGGCCCCCAGGACACTGGACTGACAAAGCCCATACAAAAAAGCGTACCCCTGAAATGTACGGGACTTTTAGGCTTAAAACTAGATGGCGCTGTTCGCAGCCTGGAAGTGGCCAAAATCATATTTCCCCAAATATTTTTGCGCGTTTTTATTTTTTATAACAAATGACATATTTCTTTAATTTGATATCATGATATCACGTCAACACACATTTTGAAAAAAATAAATTTGTAGGCATCATCAGTGTAGTTATGATAGTAGATATAATAACCTAACCACAAAATAAAAATTTTGAAAAAACCCCCGACCGCGACATAGTGGACCGATTTTCATGAATACTAAGAACACTCCCGACTAACACAGCTTTCAAATAAAAAAAACTAAATCGAAATCGGTTTATCCGTTCGGGAGCTACGATGCCACAGACAGACACACACACAGACAGACAAACAGACAGACAGACACGTCAAACTTATAACACCCCGTCGTTTTTGCGTCGGGGGTTAAAAATAGGTGGTCTAAAAAATTGGATTACGATTCTTAGTATGAAGATTGTAAATCCTATCCCCCTTATTCATAAACGTACACTAATGTTATCAAGCCGATAAAGTTCGTTTGTCCCTTTCCGACGTATTGGTGTGATAGAAAGGGACAAAGGGACAAAAGGGGGTTAATGTATAAATCATCCTTGCTTTTACTTGAAATTAAAATGTTATTTCTCAGTTGTTATATTAACATTTGCAGTACCTAAGCCGACCTAACGTGGAATGATTAGCATAGGAAAGTGGGATTGCAACCTTTTAAGCTAATCGACTTTAAACCGACTAGTTGTTAAGTCGGTAAGTGCTTGGAAAGACTAAAAAGGTATGAAATATTTATATCAAGACTTTGGTTTAATGATTTTTGGTTTATTGAATTTCCTCCCACGAACGCTCCGGCTGTGGAATGAGCTCCCTGTCGAGGTATTCCCGATGAACTACAGTATGGGGTTCTTCAAAAAATGAGTGTACAAGTTTCCAATGGGTCGGCAACGCGCATGTGACACCCCTTGAGTTGCAGGCGTCCATATGTTACGGTGACCGCTTTCCATCAGGCGGGCCGTATACTTGTTTGCCACCGACGTGGTATTAAAAAAAATACAAGTTTCTACTTAATGTGGAAGTGCAGCTCGGGACACTCGAAGGCCTCGGTTTCTTTTTTTGTTGTTCTGTAAAATGGGGTGACTAAGTTTCGCGTGCGGCAGTTGGGTTATGAATGGGGAATGGTACGGGGTGAGAAGGGATTTTTAGGCTATAACAAAGTGGTAAAGATCTATAACAAACTTTACCACTTTGTAATAGAACTTTTTTCTCTTGGCAAATATCAACATAATATTTTAATATGGAGTCAATACTAGCAATTGTCAAATCTCACTTTGTATCGGATCCCACCTCACCCCAAAGTGACCTGACCACGGGGTGAGGTGTGTTTTTGTAAATATCAACTACCTAAATTATGAAATGTAACTAACTAATCTTATTAATCCCTTGTACATTTGTAGTTTTTAGTCATACTTTATGCATAATGTGTAGTTTTTAAGTTTATAACGAATAAATATTTTAATTATGATTATGATTAACTTGTAAATATTAACGAAATTATGAAATGTAACGACAGTTAATTAAGAAAAAAGAAAAAAATGAAAATTCAAGTTATCGGTACACTTATTGTGTATAGGTATGAATCATGTGCAGCATATAAAGATAAAGTTTTATCAAAGTTTGAGCTTCGAATTCGACTCAACTCACCCCATTTTACGGCATTTATTTCATGTTTGTATACAAACTTCTCTATTATATTCTGCAAAATACACCAGAGTACAACACCCGAAGCCGAACCGAAGCCGAGTTGATTGAACAAGTTGTCATTATGAAAATTCTCATTTGTCTTGAGTTTTACTTGTTGTTGGGGTGGTTCCGCTGCTCCTTATTTATTGAGTTTATCCTTTGTTTTGCGTTGTATTTACGACTGCGAGTTAATGGGTTTGGAAAGGAATCTTCGATATTGAAAAGTTTTACTTGCTCTTATAGTTTTCCCTAAAATTCTTTCATGAGGCAGTGCGCGATAATACACTACTGTCACATTTATTGACAATAACATAAAATAGAAAGTGGCAAATCTACTGGGACACCGTTGCACTGGTATAGTCACCGGCATAAATAAGTGAGCATTTCTTTTTTTTTTCGCCACTTTTATGAAATGTGATATTTTTGAAAAAAAATATGCTATTTCTACTCAGAATCACTAGCTTTTTCAATCCTAGTTAGTTAAAAAAATTGTCCCATACGATTTTTTCTTATTTTGTTACCATTTTCCGTACATGTTGTGTGGAGTCTTGTTACCGTAAATTTTGATGGTCACCACACCATTTCAATGATAAATTAAAGCAACCACAGAATAAATTACAAGTATACCGCAATCTGTCGAACTGCCAGTTGTAATACTATACAAACAATCGTCCACCTTATCTGTAGCTCGCAGACCCCATTGAAAATCTAGGACCAATCAGATTAGGACTTGGTTCTGTATACAAATATAGGATTAACTGAGACAAATTCCTTTGGGCTGTTTTGTGAGAAAATAAGGATTTGGTTGTAATTAATGGCGAAGGGGATATCTTTGTCGTTATTTTAGTTAAGTTTCTTAGAGCAATCGGAATTGAATTAGGTACTAATTATTTAAGACGCTACGGGAGCGAAAATGTTAAAATGGAAAGGAGTCCCCCTTTCAATTTGGGAATTTCAATTAAATATACTAGTGTTATTAACTAGATTTATCAAAAAAAAAATGTCCACTAAGAACAACTCAGTTAAAAGATATTGCGATAAAATCTTTAAAATCGAGGTTCCGCTCTCGAGTGTTTCCTCCTTCAAAACTTATTTTAACGGAACGAAATTTGAGAATCTGAATAACAATAAAATAATCTGTGTCGGACCGTTTACATTTTTTGGCTAATTGTTACTAATCTTGAGTATCACACCTTTTTTTGAGCCATATTGAAAAAGGCCGTTTTTAGTAATTTTTGATTGGCCCTAGCGTCTTTTAAAGTAAAAATAGCAAAAAAATCAAAACGGTCCGACACAAAATTTTGTAAAACTATTAATGAGCTTAAACCCACAAATTCAGCTGGTTATGATGATATCCAGACCAACGTATTAAAGATATGCAAACATGAGATCGCGGAAGTACTCTGCTATTTAATCAATATGTCATTTATAAGTGGAGTTTTTCCTGTAACCCTAAAAAGAGCTTTAATTAAGCCGCTATTTAAAAAAGGTAGTAAAGAAAATGTAGAAAACTTTAGACCGATTGCGCTTATTCCAGTTTTCTCTAAAATATTTGAAAAAGTTTTTTATAGACGCATAACCTCATTCTTAAACAAGTTTAATTTAATTAGAGCGGAACAATTTGGTTTTCAGAAAGGTAAATCAACCACTTTAGCGGCATACACATTAACAAATGACATATTACAATACATGAACCAGAGTTTGCCAGTAGCCGCAATCTTTTTTGATATGAGCCGGGCTTTTGATTTTGTCTGCCATAAAACCTTGCTGGCAAAATGTGAACTCTACGGCATACGGGGAGTCGTTAATGACTGGCTCAGAGATTATTTACATGATAGGACTCAGTTTGTGGAGATACTACAAATCAATTCTAACAAAACAGTAACTGCTTATCAATCGTCCACTAAGCTTAATAGTGTCGGAGTCCCTCAGGGTAGTATTTTGGGACCTTTACTGTTCCTACTGTACATTAACGATTTACCAAATGTAACGAGGTTCAAATGTACTCTATTTGCTGATGACCTGTCCGTCGTCATTCCCTGTAATAACCCGAGCTCATATAATATGAGCATTAATGATACAATTAAAAGCATTGTAGCCTGGTTAAATCAGAATAATTTGAATGTCAATTTACAAAAGACAACGTTCATCCAGTTTGTAAATAGGAATGCTCAGAAACAACCTCTTACAGTTAGTTTTTCTAATAATAGTGTCATAGAGTCCCAGCAGACAAACTTTTTGGGTATGTGTTTGGATGATACTTTGTCTTGGAATGAACATGTCAATAAGGTGTGCGGCAAAATAAACTCGTTTGCTTTTGCCTTGTGGAAGCTGTCAAAAATTAGTAATAAAGAGACTGCATTACAGGCATATCATGGCTATGTTTGCTCTATTCTAAGATATGGTATTCTAGTTTGGGGAAATTCTAGTTATGCTCATCAAGCCCTGTTAGCACAGAAACAGTGTATCAGAGCTATTTGCAACGTGGACCTAATGACCTCATGCAAGCCTCTATTTACAAGTATGAAACTTCTGACCGTGCCGTGCATGTATTTATATGAAATTTGTTTGATTGTCAGAATGCATCCCGAACTCTTTACTACTTATAAGGACATTTGTAGGTTTAACACGAGGTATCCAAATCGTCTCGTCATACCAGCTAAAAAGATAGTCTTGTATGGAAAGAGCGCTTATTGTATGGCGATAAAAATTTATAACTGTCTTCAAGATGATTTAAAAGTCTTGCCATTAAATGTATTTAAGCGTAAACTTAAAAGCTGGTTGGTACAGGAATGTTTTTATTCAATTGATGAATTTTTTGACTACTTTAGATATAATTAAAAGACTAGGACAATTGTAATTTGAAATTAGTTTAAGTATGACATATTGAATATTTATTAGCTTGGGAATTATAAGAATTGACATGTACCTACAAAATTTCGCTTAGAAAACTAGAGTTGTATATATTATGTTTGTGTTTTTTGCATGCCAGCTGCTGGTGAAATATGCATGTCCTAAATTATATTAAGTCCACCTTGTATACCATATTTTATGCAAAATAAAGATATTTGATATTTGATTTTGATATTTGATATTTGACAGATAAAAATAATAATAATCTGTGTTAAAAAAAAAATCATTGCTCTATCTTCCAAAACCAGGGAGGAAATAGTCGAGAGCGTTTGTATGGAGAATTGGCCTGTATCTTATCGTTTTAAGTGATTACCAGAGATCGGATGGATTTGCGACATTCTTAGTGACTTACGTCATTTTAATTACTTTTAGTATGAGATGACGCACAAAAATCCGATCTCTGGTGATTACACTGCACTGTTCGCTATTAGTTCATATTCCTCTAGCTATTATAACTTAAATCCTTCTGAGGTGTTTCCCTCGCGTTATAATGTGGGTTCTTCAAAAAACAGGTATTTTAGGGTTCTCAAAGGTCGGCAACGCATAAGTGCGCTCTCTGATGTCCATGGACAGCGATTATTTTTTCATCATTAAAAAAAAATCTACCTACACTGAGATAAAATACAACCAGTTTTCATGTTCGTTCAACAAGTTTTTTGGTTAAAATAGCGCCTACGTGCTCTTTGGTTCAAACAACAAGCTACTTGTCATTTGAATCGGCAATATATTTGAATCAACAAGTCGATTTTATAAAAACAACCTGACACATATTGTTTTAAACATACGTTAGGCTGATTCAAACGGATAAACCGCAACAAGTCGAACTTGTTAAATTCACAATGCAAATTTCTCTCAGTGTATAATCGCATTTTCGCACTATAAAAATCGTCGACAGTGTACTTATTGTTACTTCATGCCATGAAAATAATATGTAGGTATACTCTTCTAACATCATAACCTGACCATAACCTTACCAAAGTAATAATGTAAGTTTAATAATGTAAGTAAGACAACTTTCTAATTTCTAAGATTTTTTAAATTAAGAATAAAAAATACTAAAATAGGTAATCCGAAATACGAGAACGTTTCCGAGATTTTAATCAGGAAAATCTACTTCCCTTTTTTGGTTGAAATGCTAAGAACAATGGGCAACCCATTCCTACATTCTCATTTAGAACATTAAAAGGGTTCGACAGTTTCTCGGAACCCTAATAAAACCTAGTAATGTGTGAAATTGTGTTCCGTTCAATCGGAAAAATTGTTAGGTACCAGTTTATCAGAACGGGTATAACATGTCTGTCAAGATTTCTTGTTTAATGTGGCGACTATCCGGAGGTTAGAATAAAAATACCTATTTTTTAAAGATAAAAGAATATGAGAATAGGATGAAAGGTTTGCTTTCACGTATTTACGTCCATCATTTCATACGAATAAAAAAGTTTGCTAACTATGACGCGAGATGGCGCTGTTCTGAGCGAGGTGGAGGTCTACATCGCGCTATCGAAAGTTTTATAGCTTACAAGGAAAAGGTGAAGGCAAGTAGTACAGAAGTGAACTAAGCTGTCAAATTATCATGTACTAGCTTTTTCCGGCGGCTTTGCCCGTGTACTAAAAGTAATTTTTCAAACGTTGAACTTTGGACCCCCATTTCACCCCCTCAGGATGAGAATGTTGAAAAATCCTTTCTTAGTGCTCCTCTACATCTTATAAGGAACCTACGTGTCAAATTTGGAATCTCTAGGACTAATAGCGGTTTCGACTGTGCGTTGATATGTCAGTCAACCTTCTTTTATATATTTAGAAGATAAGAAAATAGGTACAGTCAGCATGAATAGGTACTAGCGGATGAAACAACGCAACCAAATATATATGTCATTCTATGTATAGACACCCATGTTTAGCGGTTACATAATGGTAGTTACTCCTGAAGTGTTATTTGATCCATTAATTTTGATGCTAACTGCACCCGTAATTTTATTGAGCATGCAAATCTTTCCCCGATTTCTCAGTTTATCTCCCTAGCGCTGTAGAGTTTTTAGCGATTAATTCCCCCAAGTAATCTGGTATTTGCCGGGCGCTTTTCGGTGAAGGAAAACATCGTTAAGAAACCGGACTAAGTCCGATAAAGCGTAGTTACCCTTCAGGTTGGAAGGTCAGGCCGCAGAAATGTAGTCTGGCTCTGTCGCGCTAATACACAAGAGCGATAGAGATATATAGCTATGAAAGAAATATTATCGTGAGCGTTTGTGCATTTGGCACACAGATGGCAGTCGCTTTCGTAAAACCAAAGACATATGTAACTCCGTATAGACAGCTACAGTCTAAGAAAAAAACGTACCTCAGAACCATACAGGAAAAGGTACGGTGGCGCTAATATTAACATTTGACCTGAGGTTTAAAAGTTTTAAGCCTGTGTCGAGAGATGGCAGTTTTATTTATTTATTTTATTGGTATTCAGGATAACAACAGCCGTAAATATAACTATAAGACATACTACTGCTTACGTATAAGAAGGCCAATAACAGTCATCCATTAAATTACATTTTGTAAGAATTAAATTAACTAAATGTTAGTATATAAACAATCAAAATGTGCAATACACACAAATGCTCCAACGGCTAAAGTACATACAGGTTGTTGATTAAGTATTCTTATAATTACGTAACTTAAGGCTTCAATAGCTATCCACCTACTTAATTTATTAGAATACTAGTATAAATACCCATAAATACTCATGGCAAATACATACAATACAATACAAATACTCTTTATTGCACACCTCAATACACGAAACAACATAGCAAGTATAAACAACAACTTAAGAGGTAAAACAAGAGGCGGTCTTATCGCTAAAGAGCGATCTCTTCCAGACAACCTAGGTAGTGGAGAATAATAAATTTAACCTTGTAAGTAGGTGTACTAAATGTAGACTTAGAGGAAATCTAGCACAAACTATACTACGCAAAACAATATACTACACACATAAAAATAAAACACATGGCATACATATGGCAGTCTCTGTGATTTTTTTTTTACATAATATAAATTACTTTATTCAGAGACCATATTCTCAAATCCGCAACGCCGCTCTATGATTACATATTTTACTTTGACAGTAACTCTGTATAATAAGTACTTGCTACTTGATCCTCTTTGTGAAAACTAAAATCTAGAGATTAGTTGTCAAAGCGGACCCCGCTTCTCATGAGCCGTGGCGAATGGCAAGGAGAATGATGATTTCCCCCATATCTGAATAAGCGTTATGTGAATTTACTTCCAATTTGTATCATGTCAGAATAATAACGGTACCTACCTACTTACGTTAATGTGCGATATAAATGGGAATATATTGTTTGAAATATTACATTTGACTACATAATACGACTGACGAAATAAGAATTCGGATGAGTTTGAATCTTTCAGGGCTTTTTCTAAGTAGTAGGTAGCTCTTTGTTTTAAATCTTACATACATTTCTCTTTTACTTTATTTGAATTCATATTATTTATTGGAATGTTGACATGGAAAAAGTGCCCCTGTGGCCTACTTACTGAATAAATGTTATTGATTTTTGGTTTTGATTTCTGATTTCATACATATTATTTTTTCTTGCATACCTTAGATGAATTTACAAGTTTTTATGTAAGTACCTAATGAATCATCATCTAAGTACGACTTAACAAAAGTATGACTTTTGTCACAGCTCGAACTTTAAGCTAATAAGTTCAAGGTGACCAAATCCCAAGAATAATTTTATTGAAATATGTGTCTACTTCATCTTTAGAATTCCATTTTTAACGTTTCAAACCTGGCATTTGCACAAATGAGGTATACGTTAAGTTACTTTTTACACCAAATAAACTTGTTCTATTACAAACAAATAATTACATTCCTTTGATCATCCCACACAGAAACAAGACACAATCGTGTCCCTTACATTTCCTCAAACAAATAGAAGTTTGCCACAGGTACCGAAATCACAATAAGAAACTCCTTTAAGAGGAAATGGGACGGCCGCTTTTCCATACAAATATATGACCAAGAATAGTTATTTGTTTAACAAGGGGGCAAAGTTATCGTTTAACCAAACGTGCTGGCAACATTGAATCAAAATTCTACATACATACATACAATCACGCCTGAATCCCTTACAGGGGTAGACAGAGCACATGAAACTACTCAAGTTTCTCCACTCTTGGCAAATAAGGGGTTGAATGAAAACGAAATTGTGACATTGCAGTGGCAGGTTGCCAGCATCTCGCCTACGCCACAATTGAACTTGTATCCCACAATCGACTTTTACGACACCCACGGGAAGAAATGGGGTGGTGAAATTCTTCAACCGTCACCACACGAGCATTCTAAAATTTAAAAATTGTTTATTTTTAACAATTTGCATTTGAAGAATTGATAATAAAAGCCAGTGTGCAATCTCAAGTCTCAATCATCAAATGAAGCGATAGTCAACTGTTGAGATCATTGCATAATACATCCTAATCTTAAAGAAAATATTCTCAATGGGAACATGCATGAGAATTTTCTCATGAAAATTTCCAGTAGGTAATTGACGGAAATTTTGAGAATGTTCTGCAACTTGTTCATTGCTATTTAAATTCGATAAAAAATTATTTGTATGAAAAGGCGTTGTATTGTATCGCTTGTTCCCCTTTCCCCTTAAGAAGTCCCAAGACAAGATTGGTTTCTGTCCCGATATAGCAGTTTCGGGCTAAAAATAAATAACAAGTGAAGATCAATGGGGGCTCCGAGTCAATCTGCCGCTATTTCTGGATTCCGCGAGATTGATATATACTGTTCCGTAATTTGTTTGTCAGTAAAATAGATGTTTGTACTTTATTTTATAAGGACGAGTAATTTATTTAATTTTAGAAGTAATTCTTGAATTAAGTACAGTCAGCATGAATAGCAGAGGAAGAAACAACGCACCAAAAGCATTTGACATATTATCCTAAATAACTTTTCTAAATGTATACTGCACAGAGCCGTGACGAGTGGCGGAAAACAGGGGAGGCCTTTGCCCAGCAGTGGGACACATTATAGGCTATATGTAAATAACCTAACCAAAAAATTAAAATTTTGAAAAAACCCCCGACCCCGACATAGTGGACCGATTTTCATGAAACATGGCTAAGAACACTCCCGACTAACTCAGCTTTCAGACAAAAAAAACTAAATCTAAATCTGTTCATCCGTTCGGGAGCTACGATGCCACAGACAGACACACACACAGACAGACAGACAGACAGACAGACAGACAGACGGACAGACAGACAGACACGTCAAACTTATAACCCCCTTCGTTTTTGCGTCGGGGGTTAAAAAAATAAAAATAAAAATGTACTTACAGATAAATCTGTCAGAGTTTAATTAAATGTTTTTAGCGGTTCAAGAATGGTAGTTACTTCTGATTCTTCCGAAAGCGTTATTTGATCCGCTACTTTTGATTTTGAGTATACTATCAAAGATGTAACTCCGCATAAAAAAGATAAAGATAAGATAAGATAAAGTCTAAAAAAACGAAACCTCTGAACCCCAAAAAAAGTGTTTTAGTGAGGCGCTAATATTAATATTTGACCTTTTTTAACCCCCGACGCAAAAACGAAGGGGTGTTATAAGTTTGACGTGTCTGTCTGTCTGTCTGTCCGTCTGTCTGTCTGTCTGTCTGTCTGTCTGTGTGTGTGTCTGTCTGTGGCATCGTAGCTCCCGAACGGATGAAACGATTTAGATTTAGTTTTTTCTTGTCCGAAAGCTGAGTTAATCGGGAGTGTTCTTAGCCATCATGTTTCATGAAAATCGGTCCACTATGTCGCGGTCGGGGGCTTTTTCAAAATTTTAATTATGTGGTTAGGTTATTATTTTTAACCCCCGACGCAAAAACGACGGGGTGTTATAAGTTTGACATGTCTGTCTGTCTGTGTGTGTGTCTGTCTGTGGCACCGTAGCTCCCGAACGGATGAACCGATTTAGATTTAGTTTTTTTTGTTTGAAAGCTGAGTTAGTCGGGAGTGTTCTTAGCCACGTTTCATGAAAATCGGACCACTATGTCGCGGTCGGGGTTTTTTTCAAAATTTTAATTTTTAACACATCAAGTTAAGAATATGGGCTAAATTGTCAGAACGTAGGTTCAAAGGTCCTTTTATTAATCCTGTGTTGAGATAAGAGATGGGAGTCTATGCGCTCTGTGACTACACAAGTAATATATTTTACTTTGAAATTAATTCTGTATATTATATACTTCAACAGTGTCGGACTGCCGATATTCAAATGATAAACAAATCAATAAGCATTTCAATACACATTGTTTATCTACAAATTTCTTACATTAGCCTCAATATAACATTTCCTCAAGCAAGCATTGAACTCTATGTAAAGTATCTTAACTAAGTCTACACAAAACCCTTAATTTTGGTTGTAGAGACTAAATTATAGTTAATTATGTATACAAATATTCCAAGTTGGAATTCCTCTAACTAAGATTGACTTGTTTACCCCTCGTAGAACTTTAAAGGAGAAACATACAATCGGTGTTGTTGAACCTGGGGTTTAATTCGACGAGCGAAAACTGATGTTTCGTGTTGATTTTACGTTGATATCGGGAAAAGTCGTGACATGCCGAATTGCTACAATATGAGTAAAAATAAGACTAAGGGTCACTTGCACCACCCGCTTAACACGAGGTCTTAACTCAAGGGCTGTCAACTGTCAAATTCCATATAAAATGACTGGTACAAGTATTTGTAAAATTAGTAATCTAGAAGTTAAGTGTTGACAACCGGAGTGTCAACTGTCAACCGTATAAACCAAAAAGCAGATTTTTTAAATTATTGCCTTTTTGCTACAGTTGATCGAATCAAGACTTAATAGAATGAATTTGATGTGATAATACTCATCAACTGTTGATTTTAAAACGATGCGAAATTTGACAGTTAAGCATGTCGAATCAAGCCGTTTAGTCCTTTTCATGACAGAGGGTACTATTTAATTGGGTTTTGACCAGATTAATTGGACTGTTTTGCAAAAGTCATGGACCCAATTAAATTTAAGGAAATAAACAATATCACAGCAATTCCCGTCAACTTTGTACAATGCCACGTCAGCAAATTTTAATTGATCCTATTTTGTTACCAACATTTAGTAATATAATTCGACTTTCGTAAGATATATACAGGATAATTGTTATAATTAAGAAAATAAAGATACTAGAGAACCTTAATGACGAAATAAAACTTAATAAAATCTCAATTCATCAACAAAATCTTGGTAACAAAATAGGAATTAATAAAAACAAATTTAACTTTTCCCTTTTATTTTTGTACAAAGTTGACGGGAATTGCTGATCAAACATTACTTTGTAATTGGAATTATTAAAAATCAATAAAGAAATAAGTTCACATTTAATGTGTAAAATAAGTTACAATTATAAAAAACCGGCCAAGAGCGTGTCGGGCCACGCTCAGTGTAGGGTTCCGTAGTTTTTCGTATTTTTCTCAAAAACTACTGAACCTATCAAGTTCAAAACAATTTTCCTAGAAAGTCTTTATAAAGTTCTACTTTTGTGATTTTTTTCATATTTTTTAAACATATGGTTCAAAAGTTAGAGGGGGGGGGACGCACTTTTTTTTCCTTTAGGAGCGATTATTTCCGAAAATATTAATATTATCAAAAAACGATATTAGTAAACCCTTATTCATTTTTAAATACCTATCCAACAATATATCACACGTTGGGGTTGGAATGAAAAAAAATATCAGCCCCCACTTTACATGTAGGGGGGGTACCCTAATAAAACATTTTTTTCCATTTTTTATTTTTGCACTTTGTTGGCGTGATTAATATACATATTGGTACCAAATTTCAGCTTTCTAGTGCTTACGGTTACTGAGATTATCCGCGGACGGACGGACGGACGGACGGACAGACAGACATGGCGAAACTATAAGGGTTCCTAGTTGACTACGGAACCCTAAAAATGTGTTCACCAAAATATCTAAAACAGTAGAGTCTATGGCATTGCTATTTTAACACGTTCGCGGACGCTCAGTCACCCCTCTGGGACAGCAATATTTTGTATGGGAATTTTTTCGACTGCTATAGCATACCTGTCCTTAGACAGCTTATATTAGGGTTATTATGTGACGAGGAACGCTATAGCATTCGGATGCTATAGCATACCTGACAAAATACAGAGTTAAAATGTGATCTTATGTGACACCGTATGCTATAGCATACGATGCTATAGCATACCGTGACACAATACTGAGTCAAAATGTGATCTTATATGACACCGTATGCTATAGCATACGATCCATAGATGATGATACAGCAGATTCATTCTGTAGAATCATATCAAATAAAACATTTAGTGTTTCTGGCTGCGGGGATGATGCCCACAAATAAAAGTATAAAGCTTGTTCACGAATACAGAGTTTTTTGGTACAAGAAGAATTGTCTAAATGTGTATCTCCTACAGACTCTTTTGGAGTACCTAACTTTCGTCAGAACTGTAGTCACCCGTTTCGTCATTGAGACTAGAATAATGTTTGTTCAAACCTGCTGTTGTATAGGTGCTAAAGGCCTTCATTTGGTGCGATGATTTCTGGGTAGAACTTATCCACTACCTCTCACTACGCGATGATTCGCCCAGCTTTATATGCTAGTTTACAAGCATCTAAACCAAGTTCAAGTAGTTAAACACCAACAAAATTCACTCAAAAAGATATAATTTAACGTAAACAGTCAGTATCAACCAGAAATAGGGTTTATTCACAATTATATGAGCAAAGCAATGACTAAGTACGAAGGAAATTACTCAAATAATAGGTGTAAACATGCCTCGGTTTTCTTAATTTATCGTAACCAAAATCACGGTGTATTATTATAAAACGACAGTGGACATGTTTGTTAACAAAACCGCAACACAAAAATATATATAAACTGTAAAAATAATTACTTATGATTTTTTAAACAATCCGTAAAATTGCGTTTGCGCTCGAAATTTGGCCACATTTCACGGGTCAACTCCCGGTGACACTCGCGGGGCTACTGCGCAAATTTCCATACAAAGAGGTATTCTATAGCATACGCGTCACAAAAAGGTGAACTCGATCTGTGACGCCACAGCATATATTTTAACTGCGATAAAACTATGTAATGTTGCAGTATGCATACTATGATTCTAGTGAATGGTAGAGGAAATGTTGGTGAATAATATTATACTGTGAACAAGAAGATTACTAAGCAAACAGACGCAGAAATTCAAACCAAATAACGTATTCTATAGCATACGCGTCACCAGAAGGAGTACAAAAACGTATGCTATAGAATACGCGTCCGCGAACGTGTTAATTGTCAAGGTACAGCGGGGCAAAACTCGACGGGGGGCAATTGTAACTAATCCATTTTTAGGGTTCCGTAGTCAACTAGGAACCCTTATAGTTTCGCCATGTCTGTCTGTCCGTCCGTCCGTCCGTCCGCGGATAATCTCAGTAACCATTAGCACTAGAAAGCTGAAATTTGGTACCAATATGTATATCAATCACGCCAACAAAGTGCAAAAAAAAAAAAAATGGAAAAAAAAGTTTTATTAGGGTACCCCCCCTACATGTAAAGTGGGGGCTGATATTTTTTTTCATTCCAACCCCAACGTGTGATATATTGTTGGATAGGTATTTATAAATGAATAAGGGTTTTCTAAGATCGTTTTTTGATAATATTAATATTTTCGGAAATAATCGCTCCTAAAGGAAAAAAAAGTGCGTCCCCCCCTCTAACTTTTGAACCATATGTTTAAAAAATATGAAAAAAATCACAAAAGTAGAACTTTATAAAGACTTTCTAGAAAAATTGTTTTGAACTTGATAGGTGCAGTAGTTTTTGAGAAAAATACGGAAAACTACGGAACCCTACACTGAGCGTGGCCCGACACGCTCTTGGCCGGTTTTTTTTTTCATTATTACACTATGATGTTGAGTTTTAGTACATGTATCCACTGAACACGCCTATTATATATACGTATAACCGGTGGACACCTTATTTAATAATGCAAACATTGTAAAACATGGAAAAAATGGAACAGTTACATATGCCTCCCAGTCGTTATTTGCCCCGCTGTACTTTACATACCTATTTCCATAATTATATTACACCAAGTTTCACCACAAAAACCTAAGTCTTCCTATGAAGAGTCATGTTTTCAGTGACTGACGTAACAAACTGTATATTAGGGTGGTCCACATTTGTATGGAAGAAAAATAAATATGACTAATCCTTTCTCCACATGGTTCCCTTTGTTCTATTATGAATTAGTAGTTTATGTACCAAATTTTAACCCATTTGCTCATTATTTACAGGTCGCTCAAGATACATTTAAAATTGGATATCTCCTATAATAAAATAAAAACCGAAATAATAAAAACATTGCAAACTGCCCGGTTCATGTTTTATTTAGCTCTAATGAAATAGGGAAAAATATAATTAAACCATTAAAATACCTCCATGTAAGATTTTTTCTTTAGTCAAGTTCATTTCATACATTTCAGTATGGCATTATTGCTTTATTTTGAGCGACCTCTAAATAAAGTCTGATTGTTCTCAAAATTGGTTGACATGATTTTAATAAGTTTTCGTGTAGAAATAACCATGTGGAGCTCAAACAATAAAAAAAAAATTTTTTTGGACCACCCTACTGTATATTTTACCCATTGCTATGGTAATTACAGTACAGTCGACTACAAAGCGATGTATTCACTTTATCACCTTATTACAATGCAATAATGTAGTCGACTGTACGAGACACCTGCGCAACTGCTTATAAATAAGTCAAAATGTTTTCAACAACTGCTCTTTACAAAAGTAGCAATTACATAATCCAAAGGGCTCTAACTAGTCTTAAAAACTGTTTTTATACTTTCAACTTAGTTGTTTTAAGTTTTACTTGTAATTTTAAAGGTTAAAAATGCAAGTTAAAAGCAATAAGTCTAATTTGAAATGTCTCAGGCGTCTCAGCTGCTGTAATTAAAGGAAAAGGTCAAGTGACGTGTTAAGGACAAGTTTTGAGGTCACCTTTGCGTTGACAAGATATTCACGTAAAATGACAGGGTTAATTTATATTCGAAATACCATTTGCTTCTCTCCAGTTACTGAAAATGATAAACTATTGGTTGAACTTTAGTGTTGACCAAAGGCACCTACAAGATTATTCTTACTTAAAACTTATAAGAAAATATCGTCGGGTGGTCCAGGGATTATGACATCAGCCGTGAAGATTTTAAACGTTAAAACACTAGTTGGATAAACTGTATCGCATCGGTTCATCTCTATCGTACCTACAATGTGAATGTGTTTAGTAAAACGTCCCACTTTGTCGGTTACCATTAAGGCGAGATTTACTTGTATCTATGTATATGAATAAACTGACAAAGCGGCTTTATAGCAATCGACAAAGTAGGACGTTTTCCCGTGCACACTCATAAATAGTGCGAATAGGACGGCCTTATGCCGTTTATCACACGACCGTGCTTGCCTGCCAGCCCTGTGCTGTAGGGATTTTTGTCTCTGTATCTTTAGTACGAATAGAGGTAATAAATGATATGATATATATTGTAGTTTATAAACTTTCAATATGAATATAACGTTTCCTTGTTCATGTGTACTTATTATTTATACCATATTATAGTTGATACAATCAATTGTTATTGTTTACAAGGTGTCCACTTAAGTTAATGTTATTCGAATGTAAATGACAGCCAATTACCTTGTGCCTTTTCTAAACGGATACGACTTGAGATACAAACGAGTTTATAACGGATATGCAATTATGCACTCTAGTGCATATTGAGTTTAGGCACTGGTCCCACCGCGAGCTGGTAAGCTATGAGCTATCGGCTATAAAAACGAACGAAAGATAAGCACCCCCGTGCAAATAAAAGAGACACGGCGACACGATTTGAAGGTCACTATTGCAGTCACTCTCGTAGAAAACTAGTGTCTACGCAACATTTTGGGATTAGTTGTCAAAACGATGGATAATGACGGAATAACGCAAGGAAGATGATGATGTACTTAACTGTCAACAATTTAGCAAAGTGAGGCAAGGACTTTGGATCCATGTGCAAATTAGTGATAAACTGAAATAAATGTCATATACAAAGATAAACTTACCAAGGCCTCCAAGTGTCCAAAGCTAGATTCGAACTAGCGTCCTCCGTTTCAGCCACGGATGCCTGAACCACTCGTCCAACTCGGTCACGGTGGCAGGGGTCGAAGTTTTCAAGTACCTAATAACACAATTCCCGAAGGCTTGTGGCGCCTCCAATCCTCCAAAAGTAATCTCCTTACTTGGTAGATATTCCGCGAATTCGCACGAAGCGCTTTGCTTCTTCTTTTCTTACGCACTGCCTAGGAGTGGAATTCCTTGCCGGCGGCTATATTTCCGAGCTCATATAAGCCGGCAACCTTCAAATCAAGAGTGAACAGGCATCTTCTGCGCGAGCTCACTCCATCGTAGACCACGTCTTTGCCTTCGGCTAGTCTGTGGCCAAGAGTAAGCCCATTTATATATTTAAAAAAAGTAAAATACTTTCTATGAAGATAATATAATTTGTTCTAAGAGTAGCTAGTGATAGTAGTAAATTTGCAAGACTCCAAAGGCCATATTATACTAAAGATATATATCTCAGAGCGTTACCGCCCACATCTCACAACAGCCATACCCATTTCCACCTACTCCCAACCACACAGAGTTCAAATCCCCATATCACAATAAAGTAATGGTTCATTAAACCCCTTCAATTAGGTGAAAGTGCCGCCATTGTTGTACCGGCGCTTGCGCAACTTTTACGACCGAATATGACCTCCTTATGTATATAGGCGTAAAGTCCATATTTGTGGCAAAATATTGTTGTTATGAAAGCTTACCGAGCTTAAAATAGTCCATTTCTATACAGAACCAGTAGAATAAAAAAAAAATATTCTAATTATTGTATGTATGTCATCATCCTCCTTGCGTTGTCCCGGCATTTGCGACGGCTCATGGGAGCCTGGGGTCCGCTTTGACAACTAATCCCAAGATTTGGCGTAGGCACTACTTTTACGAAAGCGACTGCCATCTGACCTTTCAACCCGAAGGGTAACTAGGCCTTATTGGAATTAGTCCGGTTTCCTCACGATGTTTTCCTTCACCGAAAAGCGACTGGCAAATATCCAATGACATTTCGCACATAAGTTCCGAAAAACTCATTGGTACGAGCCGGGGTTCGAACCCGCGACCTCCGGATTGAAAGTCGCACGCTCTTACCGCTAGGCCACCAGTGCTTCAATTATTGTATGTATGTATAAAATTAAATTTTAACGCAACAAGGCTGTAAGCTATAAAACACACTGAGAGAAATTTGCATTGTGAATTTAACAAGTTCGACTTGTTGCGGTTTATCCGTTTGAATCAGCCAAACGTATGTTTAAAACAATATGTGTCAGGTTGTTTTTATAAAATCGACTTGTTGATTCAAATATATTGCCGATTCAAATGACAAGTAGCTTGTTGTTTGAACCAAAGAGCACGTAGGCGCTATTTTAACCAAAAAACTTGTTGAACGAACATGAAAACTGGTTGTATTTTCTCTCAGTGCATCAGTCTTTTGCAGATTTTGAGTCGTTTAAATCCCTGACTCCACTGATGTAAAATTCAAACTCCACTGATGCAAAAACGATAGGCTGTTATAAGTTTGACGTGTCTGTCTGTCTGTGTGTGTCTGTCTGGCATCGTAGCTTTCGAACAGATGAACCGATATAGAATTAGTTTTTTTTGTTTGAAAGCTAAATTAGTCCAGTGTTCTTAACCATGTGTGATGAAAATTTGTGATGTGATGATGTAGGGTTTTTTTTTCAAAAGATACATATTTAAAGTACTGTATACTAAAAAAATTATATTGGAAGTATTGGAACTTAAATACTTACCCCCTTATTCATAAACGATAACTAAAGTTATCCCTTGTCCCTTGTTATCCTTGTTGTGTGTGTCCTTGTTTCGTTTTGTTTCGTTTTGTTTTGTTTGTTATCGTTTGTCCCTTTCTGACGTATTGGTGTGATAGAAAGGGACAAACGAACTTTATCGACTTGATAACTTTATAGTCAGGGACCAAACGACCTCTTTTACAAAAAGTCGTCGACATCTCTTCTGAATACCTAAAACAGGTATGGATGTGTTCCTCGTTATCTCCAGATTACGAATTGACCTGTTTTAGTTTAAGGAGGGGGGGACGGGTTGAGAAAAAGGGGGGAGAAAGATGGCGGCTGACCATCATAGATATTTATTCACATTTCGAGTCCTATGGCACCAATCTGTTCGTGCAAGGTGTCGTTTGAAAGCTTATTAAACCTACTTTAATTGTTTATAAATAACTATACTCATAAAAGTAACCGTTTACGAAATACTTGAAAATATGTGTTTTTTATCGCGCATGAATCGCACAACTACTAGTAAAAAATGCGTCTAACTCAATAAACAATAACTTTACCGCAATTGATGTTATTATAACATTTTCGCGTCTATTCATGTTCTTTCTAAAAATATAAGTTTCATTGGTATATGATAATATATAACCATGTAATTATGAATTTGGTTTAGCAGGAGTCACTCTGCCCGGTCGCAGAAATGGGCGCTGACCGTAGTAAAGTATTCAATATTTTTGAGGTCCTATTTTACGGATCAATATGCGAGAGGTATCGTTTCAAAGCTAATTAAACCTACTATATTTTTTTATAAACTATTTGAAAATATTTGAAAATATGTGTTTTATAGACCATGAGTCGCACAAGTACCTACTGGTAAAAAATGCTTCTTAATCAATAAACAACAACTTTTCCGGAATTGATGTTAGATTTACGCTATATGATAAGATTTACGCGGAATTTCGTGCGCTTTCTAATAACATAAGTTTTATTGGTGTATGATATTATATAACCAAGCAATTACAAATATGGTTAAGTAGGGGCCACAGCGCCCGGTCACGTATGGATGCTGACCGTCGCCAAATTTTCTATATTTTTCAGATCCTATTTTATTTAACAGGAATCTTTTGAAAGCATATTATGCGTACTATCATTAGTTCTCAATAATTTTATTGTAACTGTAGTAGCTAACAAAATATTTGAAAATATGCATTGGAACCGATGTGAGTAAAACATGCTTCTAGCTCAATGAATTATATTTTTTCCGCAATTGATATAATAACAAAATAAACGGCGAAATGTATGACCTTTTCAAATAATAAGTTTTGTCAGTATTGCATAAACAATTAATGTTAATTTATCCATCATACTCACTGCGCACCGTCATATACATGTATGACCATTTTCGTTGCCGTTTTCATAATTTTTAAGATTGTATCTTGGTGCATGACCAATAAACAATAACTTTACCGCAAATAATGTTATGATAAGATTTACAGGACATTTCATATGCTTTCTAAAAATATAAGTTTTATTGATGTATGATATTATACAACCAAGTAATTACGAATTTGGTTTAGCAGGTGTCACTGCACCCCCGTGACGTAAATAGGTGCTAACCGTCGCCTAATTTTATGTATTTCTCAGATCCTATTTTAGCGATCAATTTGTGAGACGTATCATTTGAAAGCATATTATGCGTACTATCGTTACTTTTTAATAATTTTAGTCGTGATTGTAGAAGTTTACAAAATATTTGACAATATGTGTATTTTTACTGTATATGAATAGCATTCGCACAGATACGAGTGAAACATGCTTCTATCTCAATAAATTATATTTTTTCGCAATTGATATAATAACGAAATGAACCGCAAAATGTATGGCCTTTACAAAAAATTTGTTTTGTTAGTTTTGCTTAAACAATTAATGTTAATTTGTCCACCATACCCACTGCGCACGGTCAATCGTCATATAAACGGATGTCCACCGCCGTTGCCTTAATTTTTTTCATCATTTTACAGATTTTATTTTACTGATCAATTAAGTATATAAGTAAATTCGATACGTGATAGATTATATTTATTATGAATATACGATTAGTGAAATAAAATCTGAAAAATCATGAAAAAAGGCAACGACGGTGGACATCCATTTATATGATGGTGCGCAGTAGGTGAGCTGAACAAATTCAAATTAATTGTTTATACAATACAAACCAAACTTATTTTTTGTGTAAGTCATACATTTTCCGTTTATTTTGTTATTATTTCAATTGCGGAAAACTATAATTTATTGTGCTAGAAGCGTGTCTTATCAATGCCAATGCTATTCATGCACAGTAAAATACACATATTACTAATCAAATATTTTGTAAACTTCTACAGTTTCGACTTGAAATATTAGAAATAAAGATAGTACGCATAATATGCTTTCAAATGATACCTCTCACAAATTTATCAGTAAAATAGGATCTGAGTAACGTAGAAAATTTGGCGACGGTCAGTCAGCACCCAATATCGTGACAGGGCGCAGTGACCCCTGCTAAACCAAATTCGTAATTACTTGGTCATATATTATCATACACCAATAAAACTTATATTTTTAGAAAGCACATGAAATTTCGCGTAAATTTTATAATAACATTAATTGCGGTAAAGTTATGGTTTATTAAGTTCGAAGCATTTTTTATCTGTATATGTGCAACTCGTGCTCGAAAAAAAACTCATGTTTTCAAATATTTTGTAAACAGCTACCTTTATAACTATAGTTATTCAAAAATAATTTTAGTAGATTTAATTTGCTTTCAAATGATACCTCTTACATATGGATCCGTAAAATAAGAACTTAAAAATATTGAATACTTTACTACGGTCAGCGCTCATTTTTATGCGACCGGCGGAGTGACCACTACGAAACAAAATTCGTAATTTAATGGTTATATTATCACTTACCAATAAAACTTATATTTTTAGAAAGCTCATGAATAGTCGCGTAAATTTTATAATAACATCAATTGCGGTAACGTTATTTTTTATTGACTTAGAAGCATTTTTTACCAGTACTTGTGCTATTCATGCTCGATAAAAAACACATATTTTCAAATATTATGTAAACAGCTACCTTTAATACTATAGTTATGTGTAAACAATTATAGTACGTTTAATTATCTTTCAAACGATACCTCTCACATATGGATCCGTAAAATAAGACCTCAAAAATATTGAATACTTTACTACGGTCAGCGCCCGTTTATGCGACCTGGAGGATAACCCCTGCCAAACAAAATTCTTAATTACATGGTTATATATTATCATATACCAATGAAACTTATATTTTTAGAAAGAGCATGAATAGACGCAAAAATTTTATAATAACATCAATTGCTGTAAAGTTATTGTTTATTGAGTTAGACGCATTTTTTACTAGTACTTGTGCAATTCATGCGCGATAAAAAAACACATATTTTCAAATATTTCCTAAACGGTTACTTTTATGAGCATAGTTATTTGAAAACAATTAAAGTAGGTTTAATAAGCTTTCAAATCACACCTCGCACGAACAGATTGGTGCCATAGGACTCGAGATGTGAATAAATATCTATGATGGTCGGTCGGCATCTTTCCCCCCCTTTTTCTCGACCCGTCCCCCTCTCCTTAAACTAAAACAGGTCAATTCGTAATCTGGAGAGAACGAGGAACATATCCATACCTGTTTTAGGTATTTAGAAGAGATGTCGACGAAAATCGTGAAGGAGACGACTTGTGGCCAAATTGGCTCTAGACTATTAGTGAAAGTTTATGAATAAGGGGGTTAATCAATAATTGATTTTTAACCCCCGACGCAAAAACGAAGGGGTGTTATAAGTTTGACGTGTCTGTCTGTGTGTATGTCTGTCTGTCTGTCTGTTTGTCTGTCTGGCTGTCTGTCTGTCTGTGTGTGTGTCTGTCTGTGGCATCGTAGCTCCCGAACGGATGAACCGATTTAGATTTAGTTTTTTTTGTCTGAAAGCTGAGTTAGTCGGGAGTGTTCTTAGCCATGTTTCATGAAAATCCGTCTACTATGTCGCGGTCGGGGGTTTTTCAAAACTTTAATTTTGTGGTTAGGTTATTGTTATAGTTTAAATATCACTCCAAATTCTAAAGGTCACATTACACTGGGCCCCACGAAACTGGTCTCCTATGCGCGTACGCAGCACTTGAGTGAAAGTACTTGAATGTCAAGTTATGCGGATCAATTTGGCGAATAAAAAGGGTTCACAATGCTTTAATATTACTTTTTGTATGGCATTTTGCTGATAATGGCGCTTTGCATTGAGTCTTTAACACTTTCGCTACCAAGAACCCGACTGTCGGGCACACCGCTCGTAGAAGCGTAGCCGATTACATGGGTTTCCCCGTATGTAGCGAAAATGTCGTAGCGCCGCGTAGAGCCCGGTTTCGAAAGTGTTAATGGTACTTTTTATGATTTAATAAGAAAACTGTATAAAAGAGACTGAATCGACTCCACAGTCAAACTAATTGTAGTTTTGTGGAGCATTGTATTTAAGTTACATATGTTTTGTAATTCTTGAGTAAGTATAATAAATAAATAATAATTATAATAATGATGATTGGTGGAAGCGGAGGTCTAAGTGTCGTGTAATCTTTTTTAAATGAGATTTATTATTTTGTATTAGTATGGGAAAGTTGGTGCTATAAATTTTCGTGAAGGAAAAACTCTAGTCGATTTATCATGTGTATATAAAATAAATGTAATAACTTCATATTATATTTCACCCATGCCGCCTTGATTCGGGTGACAGAGTTGTTAAGGCGTCAGCCGCGAATGTCTTACGGATTCTGATTCGATTCCGGCGCTGGGAACTAAACACATACATATACATAGTCTAACGTAACTTCAAAGCAATGTGCCATCAGGTGAGGTTAGATTTATATATTTTTTTTAATTTCAAGCTTTTTAGCAAATGCCATAGTGGCGGAGCCTTGCCATTATGATGATGGTACAAGTGGACTGAAATGAAACTTCACAGCATAGAAAAAAATTGTACACGACACGTTTAGAATGAAAGAGATCTAGTCCTTTTTCTATAAAATAGAAGTCAAAACATATTTTAAATAAATAATACCTACAAAGCTTTATTATTATTTTCAATGTTTCTATGTTACCTGTGTGGAGACGGGTTAAGAATTTCACCACCCCCTTTCTTCCCGTGGGTGTCGTAGAAGGCGACTATGGGATATGGGTTAAATTGTGGCGTAGGCGAGAGGCTGGCAACCTGTCACTGCAATGTCACAGTTTCGTTTTCTTTCAACCCCTTTTTTGCCAAGAGTGGCACTGAAGCTTTAGTAGTTTCATGTGTTCTGCCTACCCCTTTATGGGATACAGGCGTGATTGTATGTATGTATGTAATGTTACTAACAAGTAAGTATCAAATAAAATAGACTGTAAAGTATACGCCTAAAACAAAATGGAACTTTTTCTTCCACAAAACTAAACAAACAAATGAAGATAAGTTCTAAAATACCTAGTTTAATAAATAACGCACTCAGACGCATTGTTTCCTAGCACAATACAAATTGAAAGTGCTGTACGGTCGGCGACGCAAGTTTAATAGAGTTTATTCCCTGGCGGTATTTATTGGAGTGAGAAACCTGCGCGCTGTTTGTATGCATTAAATTGTTTGTTTAAAATTATTTTGTTTAGTTATAGTGGTTGATAAAAGGATTTGAAAAATCGTTGAGTTTTTCTTGTCTCGCCCATAGGCTTTCTATGTGCCGTTTTCGAGAACGTTCTCCATTAATGATAAATATTCTTGAGAACCTTTCAGACTCGAAACAGGGATTTTTCTCGAAACGTCAACTATAATAGTACTCTCTCATATTGGCGCAATAAAGAGTGAGAGTGTTAGAGCAGCTAGCTGCGATAACTATAATTAGCGTAAGCGATTGTGACGTTGGCTAGTTACCCTGACAATTTTTTAAGTGTATAAAGTGAAATCGACCAAAATTTTCGAATATTTCTAACTAGAGGTGTTCTAGCACTCTAGCGAGAGAGTAAAACCTCATAGCTGCAAAATTCTAAAATCCATTTGACGTGTCCAAGATAAAAAGTAAAACAGACAGACAGGTTCGTTAGCGACTTGCCGACAGCACTGCCGTGCACCCTGTCATCGGTATGCCAGTAATTATGGGGTTGGTATGACCACAGTTCCAAGAAAACAGTAGGAATATAGAAAAAATGTACCTCGAAACTATCAAGAAAAATGTACGGTCGTTTAGATGGCTCTTCATCTCTTAATATTAATATTTGTCAATTTTAATTGATTATCAAGAGATTGAGGGCTAAATTGTCGAAAGTGAGGTTCAAAAGTTTTAAATCTGTGCTCGATATAGCAGTCTAATGCACTGCGATTAAACATTTTATTGTTACGGTAACTCTCTACATCGTGTTTTTATTGTTTTCTGTTAAATTCAACACGCAGTTAGGTCCATCACCAGGAACCACCCTGTATATCGCGTTCTCTTTGCTGTTGCCTATGCAACATGGAGTGAAAGAGCCACTACATGTCACAATAGGCTATATATACTAGACTCATATCGAATGTGGCCCAAGAAATGATTGTTTTCTGTAGTATTTGACATAAGAAACCAAATGTTTATAGATTTTAGGTATTAAAAGTTTATGGTGACTACGTATTTTCGATTTAAATGTGTGTAATATGTTTTTTTATCTTTGGCCACCGAAAACGCTGTCAGCCATGTAGTGACGTCACAGAACCTAACTTAACTTTATGTCGAGTCAATCACTGACATAATGAACTTTATGCCTCATACTTAAATGTCAGAAAATGTAGTGTTCAATTCGATTGACGTCATGCACAGACAATCTATAGATTAACATGACTAATGTTGTTTTTGCCTGATTAAGTAAAAGTATACTTAAAAAATTGTTTTTTGCGGTTTTTAAGCCGTAATAAAATATGGTATTTTTTTTTTCGGTTAATTGGACAGTAATGAATAATATAAGATAGACTTTTAAAATGGGTCAAGTACCCTATTTGTAACTCACAAATACCAACACGAACACGAAAACTATTCGATTCCATATGGTTTAAAATATAAATAGCCAACAAAGTGAGAGCACAATCAATTGTGCACAGTCATGATAAGTACAAAAAGTATTGAACTGAGCACTAAAAATGTCATTTGGGAACCAATAGTAATTTACATAATTGATTCTTATACAAAGAATGCCAGGGCAAACCATTGTGATTCATATATCTTAATGACATTGACATTATTACAATAACACGATAAGATCGATACAAGTCATGCCCACTATTTGATCATGCAAATGAATGTTATATTGTAAAGCAAAACCTTTACTAGTCATACACCGTGTTTTTTTTTGTTTTCCGCTAAATTCGACACGTAGCTAGTTCATTCGCGTTCATTATCAGGAACCACCATGTATATCACTTAGTTAAATTGGCAAAAAAAAATCATCATTTTCATACATAATAAATGAATTTATTAGTGTGAGAGACCCTTAAGAATAACATTCAAGTTAGTGTCAAGTGATTGACACATATCAAAACAAATAATGTTATGAATTGGTAAAGGCTGTCACATGCGTGTTCAGTAATTATCTTTATTTTTTTAATAACTCTATAACCGTAAACGTTAAAACGCTAGTTTCTTAGAGAAATTAATTGTATTTGATCTAAAGAACAAGGCCCTTAAAGTTAACGGGATTCAATAAAAACAGAGTGTATATAGAGCAGAACTTTAAATATATTTATAAAACGAGGACGAGAAGGCCAAAGTAATGCTACGGATCACATTTTAAAGATCAAATACTTCTCCAAAACACGGCTCCAACGATTTCAATTAAATTTCCTACAAGGGTGGGAAAAATCGATCTACGTCATATCTCTGAAAACTTATGTCTCCCAGGTATTCTAGGTATACTATTGTATACACAACACAAGTACCTAACTAGAGAAATTCTACTTATCATAAATATTTCCTGAAATGTAATTAATACATTTTTTCGCCGTTGCATGCCGGCAGAATATGCTGTTCTAACACCTATTTTACTAACAAAAACTGTACCATATTCTCAGAAATAAATGATTATGATTATGAATACAAAGTTACTCTACGCGCTGATTGCATACTGCGACCAACGCAAACAATTTCAATGCAGCTAAGTGCATGTGCAATATACGTGTTGTTCTTTGGATCTGCTCGGAGTTAAACGGTTTGCTACATAAACCACCATTTAATCTAGGATGATAAAACCTACACTGAGAGAAAATACAACCAGTTGTCATGTTCGTTCAACAAGTTTTTTTGTTAAAATGGCGCCTACGTGCTCTTTGGTTCAAACAACAAGCTACTTGTCATTTGAATCAGCAATATATTTGAATCAACAAGTCGACTTTATAAAAACAACCTGACACATATTGTTTTAAACATACGTTTGGCTGATTCAAACGGATAAACCGCAACAAGTCGAACTTGTTAAATTCACAATGCAAATTTCTCTCAGTGTACGACACATGGGTAAAGACAATGAAAAGCTTAGTACATTTATAAAATGCACTTTCGATTCATATAATTATGATCACATAAAGTTTAGATTGTCCTACATTTCTGTCGGAGTAAATACCTATATGTCGGTCAACCAATTTGAACCCTAGGCCACTGTAGAACTATGTCATAGTGACGTTATAAATCAGATTGTAAGAAATCTCTTACGGCTTGTCATTTTGACATGGTTGTAGAGTGGCCTAGGGTTCCAATTGGTTGACTGATTAATGTATAATGGACTAAAGCCCAGACCCGCCAGTCATTTTTAACCCCCGACGCAAAAACGACGGAGAGTTATAAGTTTGACCTGTCTGTCTGTCTATCTGTTTGTGTGTGTGCCTGTCTGTGGCATCGTAGCTCCCGAACTGATTTAGATTATTGTGTTTGTTTGAAAGCTGAATCAGCCGGGAGTGTTTCATAAAAATCGGTCTACTATGTCGCGGTCGGGGGTTTTTCAAAATTTTAATTTTGTGGTTAGGTTATCTATATTTCTAAATCAACGTATGTTTAGGAAATACGCCGATTTTTTTTAAATACTGTTTTATAAGCACCCCCTACTGCCGCTTTATTAAACCTATAATTTATCAACAAGGATTTGCTTGTACTCTGCGAATAATTTCAGTAAATTTAGGGTTAAAATATTGTGACCGCAGTTGATTTATGGCAATATAAAGTTGGCGGGTTAAACCGAGCCTGTAATGACGTACTTTGTTGGCGTCGGTACTTATCTTTACGGCCGTCTAATTTTTCATAGGAAACTATTGTATGTTGCGTTAGCTCTTATCTAATGGGGGTGATTTAGTTCTTATAGAGCTCTTAGTAGGCAGATTTTTAACTCCAAAAAGAGTACGTAAGGGACCGGCCACATCAGAGCGTCGCGTGTTTCGGGGCGCGCAACGGACGTCTGCGCCACGCCGCCTCAGTGTAATTCAAAAAACGTCTCCTCAGTACATTTTGTATAGGAAGGACGTAAGACGCGCCGCCGAGCGGCGCGGCGCGCGCCACGCCGTCGCCACGCCACCTGGGGCGCGTCTTACGTCCTTCCTATACAAAATGTACTGAGGAGACGTTTTTTGAATTACATTCAGGTGGCGTGGCGCGGACGTCCGTTGCGCGCCCCGAGACACGCAACGCTTAAGTGGGAACGCTGGCTAAGATGTAGCCAACTGAAAAATATCAACGAAAATATTCCCTAAAGTCTTGGATAGGATTGGTTATTAAAATAAAATGAAAATAAATGATATCATAACATCTTTAGCGCTAGGTCCTAACCTTAGTACGTTAGGGAAGACATGACCTACCTAAATCAAGAATTTTTTCATCTTCATTCAACTTATTTCGATTTACTCGAAATCTCAACACATGTTTAAAACTTAACCATTATTTGAAATTTTAATCACCATCATCCTCCTTGCGTTATCCCGGCATTTGCCACGGCTCATGGGAGCCTGGGGGTCCGCTTTGACAACTAATCCCAAGATTAACGTGAGCACTAGTTTTTACGAAAGCCATATTCTGACCTTCCAACCATGAAATTTTGAAATTTTAATCACCAATATAAATGTTTGTCCCGTTTTCATTGAAAGTGTAATTAAAAGGATTGTAACTCGGGGCGTAAGAATATCGTAAACTCGGCTCCATATATCACTCAGGCAAGCCGTCGGAATTCAACCGACACTCGTTTGCAATTTGCAATATTTAAGCTGCAACCCACACTCAGGCGACGCACGTCCCAAGACGCGGAAAGGACGTCAACGCCGCGCCGTTGCACTTTACACTCGGACGGCGCGGCGTTGACGTCCGTTCCGCGTCTTAGCCTCTTAGGACATGCGACGCCTGTGTGTAGATAGTCCCTAACTTAGCAAAAGGGAATGTACAGGTTTCTAATGGGGTGGCAACTGGCAACGCGCATGTGACACTCTTTGAGTTGCAGGCGTCCATAGGTTACGGTGACCGCTTTCCATCAGGCGGGCCGTACGCGCTTGTTTGCCACCGACGTAGTATTAAAAAAAAGGTAAGCTCCCGTTGCACAATGCTCTAAAGTTCGTATGACTGAACTATTAAAATTCAAGATTCCACACAGAATATTTCCCAAATTTTAGACCCTAACGAATGTACAGTACAGTCGCTTAAATTTAGCCTCAACAAGTTCTAGTTACGGATGTAAAACGCCACCGCATATCTGCATGCCAAATTGAATGTTCCGACAGTTTAATGTGGCTCTTGTGTTCTGAGTAGTTGAGTCTATTATCGCGTGTAAGTTTGGAGGCTGGGGGTTGCCATGTAAAGGATTTCAAAATTCTTTATAAACACTTTTTAGTTTGATTCGATTTTGTTATAGTATATTTATAACATCGCCTACATCAAATATTTAGTCACATTTCACTGTATTTCTACTACAATAAAGCCTCCGCCACACATAAAGCGTTTTCATAGCGTAGCGTTAGCGGAGCGCAATGATAGCGGTGTGTTCCGCTCGCAATCCGCGCTCGTTAGTTCGCGCTGGCGTCCGCTGGGCGCAACGCCAGCGTTCTTCCGGCGCACCGCTATCATTGCGCTCCGCCTACGCTCCGCTAACGCTCCGCCTACGCTCGCAAAACGAGCATGTGTGGCCGAGCTTTAAGAGTTACATATTGGAAACATGGTAACAGTCAAATGTCGACATTTTAAATCCGAAGGTCTAATTTCGGATAAATAATTAGTTATAATAATTATAACTATCATAGATTAAGCCAGAGACGTTCTTTTGAAAGTCGTTGAGAATGGTCTAGTTTTTTGTCGATTCAGTGTTCGAAAGTTTACATGAATTACCGTGGACATATCACCCGACAATTCAGAAATCAGAAAAGACTTTTACACCTGGTATCCCTATTCATAGACCAAGAAGCGAGTGAATACATGATTCAACATGTGTCCCCTATGTCCTGGGCTGTTACGTCTATTATCGCAAGTACGTTGCGGTATAAAATTTGCATTTACGTCTATGAATTGACTCAGTAATCTGTGGGCATAAACGGACTGGCGGCCTGATTCTGATTTTAATATACGTTATAAAATTGATTCCGCGCCGATATGAATAGGTACCAGGGGGCGTAGCCGAATGGCATTTCTGCGATGCGAAACGCCACCGAAACGCCGCAGAAATGTAGTCTAGCTTTGTCGCGCCAATACGCAACGCAAGAGCGATAGAGATAGATAGCTACGAAAGAGATATTACCGTGAGCGTTTGTGCATTGTCAATGTTTGAGATTACGGGTGATGGAGAATGCATGGACATATTGTACGTGCATGGAAGACGAAGAAGGGCTGCGCCGACCCCAAGTGACCGGGATCAGGACAAGAGATTCATGATGTTAATAATAAAGTGACGTTTCTAAACAAAAACGTCATTTTTAAGAGCGTTATAACATTTCGGCGTCGGGCGAAATTAGGTATTTTACCCGCCGCGCGAGCCCAATATGCCGACCCTTTCTAGCACGTCTTATCACTCGCTCGCACTACAATAATGGACAAAACAATCTTGATCCTTTCTATGGAATTTTGATAACAACCACAATCTACTATCTCGATATAAACTTTTGATTTCTAATAAACATTATTTTGTACGAAAATACTAGAATGTAGCGCAAAATAATATCAATTATGTTAAAATTTATTTAAAAAATTAATTATAAAAGTAGATCCCATCCCAAATATTTGCTTTTGTTATATGAAAATTACTGTAATGCTGTATTATGATTACCTCTGTAATCCATTCCTTTGGAATCGGTATAATATAGATTCCTGGGTGGCTAGCCGAATGGCACAATCGCTCACGAAACGCTCACGAAATGAAGCGCTAGTAGATATCTATCTCTATCGCGCTTGCGTATTGGCGCGACAGAGCCAGCGGCGTATCGCTTTCGTTTGGCGTCGGAGAAATGCCATTCGGCTACGGGGCCTGTAATATGGATTCCTCGGTAATCAAGTACTTAAGTAATCTGAATTCCACTTTACTTCGATTCCAGGCTTATTACTTTACTTCTATATGTCACTCAAATTGTTTTTGGTTTACATGTCATTCTAGCATTTTCACTTTCACATTTCAAGTGCATATACCACGAGTATAGGTTTTCGGGTGTGCTGATTTAAAAATTAATGACCGATTTGGAATCTGACATTGCTGACTGTCACTTTGACACAAAAGTCGTCATGGGTGTCGTAAAATAGGTTTTAGGGGTGCTGATTCCAAAATTAATGACCAATGTGAAATCTGACATTGCTGACTGTCACTTTGACACAAAAGTCGTCATGGGTGTCGTCAAATAGGTTTGCGGGGTGCTGATTCCAAAATTAATGAACAATGTGGAATCTGACATTGCTGACTGTCACTTTGACACAAAAGTCGTCATGGGTGTCGTAAAATTGGTTTTAGGGGTGCTGATTCCAAAATTAATGACCAATATGGAATCTAACATTGCCGACTGCCACTTTGACACAAAAGTCATCATGGGTGTCGTAAAATAGGTTTTAGGGAGTGCTGATTCCAAAAATAATGACCAATGTGGAATCTAACATTGCTGACTGTCACTTTGACACAAAAGTCGTCATGGGTGTCGTCAAATAGGTTTCCGGAGGTGCTGATTTGAAAATTAATGACCGATTTGGAATCTTGACATTGCTGACTGTCACTTTGACACAAAAGTCGTCATAGGTGTCGTCAAAAAGGTTTCCGGGGTGCTGATTCCAAAATTAATAACTATTTTGGAATCTCACAGTGCTAATTGTCATTTTGACACAAAAGGAATCATGGGTGTAGTCAAATAGTTTTTAGGGGTACTGATTCCAAAATTAATGAAATGATTTAAAAAGTCATGACCGATTTGGAACCTGACATTGCACAGTACCCCTGGAAACCTATTTGACGACACCCATAACGACTTTTATGTCAAAGTGACAGTCAGCAATATCAGATTCCAAATTGATCATTAATATTGAGATCAGTACCCATGAAAACCTATTTGAAGACACCCATGATCACTTTTGTGTCAAAGTGACAGTCAACAGTGTCAGATTCCAAATTGGTCATTAGTTTTCAAACACCCTCGGATACCTATTTGACGACACCCATGACGACTTTTGTGTCAAAGTGACAGTCAGCAATGTCAGATTCCAAATTGGTCATTAATTTTGGAATCAGCACCCCTAAAACCTATTTTACGACACCCATGACGACTTTTGTGTCAGAGTGACAGTCAGCAACGTCAGATTGAACATTGGTCATTAATTTTGGAATCAGCACCCCCTAAAACCTATTTTACGACACCCATGACGAATTTTGTGTCAAAATGACAGTCAGCAATGTCAGATTCCACATTGGTCATTAATTTTGGAATCAGCACCCCCTAAAACCTATTTTACGACACCCATGACGACTTTTGTGTCAAAGTGACAGTCAGCAATGTCAGATTCCAAATTGGTCATTAATTTTGGAATCAGCACCCCTAAAACCTATTTTACGACACCCATGACGACTTTTGTGTCAGAGTGACAGTCAGCAATGTCAGATTGAACATTGGTCATTAATTTTGGAATCAGCACCCCCTAAAACCTATTTTACGACACCCATGACGACTTTTGTGTCAAAGTGACAGTCAGCAATGTCAGATTCCACATTGGTCATTAATTTTGGAATCAGCACCCCTAAAACCTATTTTACGACACCCATGACGACTTTTGTGTCAAAGTGACAGTCAGCAATGTCAGATTCCACATTGGTCATTAATTTTGGAATCAGCACCCCCTAAAACCTATTTTACGACACCCATGACGACTTTTGTGTCAAAGTGACAGTCAGCAATGTCAGATTCCAAATTGGTCATTAATTTTGGAATCAGCACCCCCTAAAACCTATTTTACGACACCCATGACGACTTTTGTGTCAGAGTGACAGTCAGCAACGTCAGATTGAACATTGGTCATTAATTTTGGAATCAGCACCCCCTAAAACCTATTTTACGACACCCATGACGACTTTTGTGTCAAAGTGACAGTCAGCAATGTCAGATTCCACATTGGTCATTAATTTTGGAATCAGCACCCCCTAAAACCTATTTTACGACACCCATGATGACTTTTGTGTCAAAGTGACAGTCAGCAATCTGAGGTACTACATATTTGTAATCTGAAAGTAATTAAGTCAATAATTTCAGTTATTTTGAATCGACTATGATTCCGAATTATTGGTAATAGTAATTATTGTATAGATGATTAGTGATTCCTTTACATGTAATGGTAATTTACCGTTTCACTTGATTACATTACAAGTAATCTGACACCCAGTAGTGGATTACAAAGTAAAATCAAGTAATCGTGTAATCCGGAATCGATTACGATTTCCCCATCTCTGGGTTTAGTTATATGGTTCATTGGTACTGGTGACCACCATCTGGCTCCATCATCAGACCCTGAGTACCACCTCTTGTCAAAGGTCTTGTTGAGACGAACCCAACGAGCCTAAACACGAAGTCGTTTACTTACATGGTTCACTGGTACTGGTGACCACCTTCTGGCTCCATCATCAGATCCCGAGCACCATCTTGATGTGTCTTATCATCTTGACCGTATTGTAATTTTCGCATATTTATCATCATAACGATGTAATACTTTAACATTCAAACATAACAAAATATTACAAAAGCAAATATTTACGGATCTAGGATCAAATTCGTTGGTCGCTGTTTACACACACACAATGCGAGGATAGCCCGTGTATAAACAAGGCGTCCGACCCACACAACGATAAATATTCTCGACGTTTGCGATGAAAACTCGGAGAGCGAAGCAACATACGTCTCACCTCCTCGAGCTCCGGCGCGGCACTGAAATCGCAGGCGTCCGTCGCCGGTAAAATAGCGACAGGAAGGCTAGTTTTCAAAAAATTGACAAAAAATCATAATAAAATATTATAACGACAAATGGATAACAGCAATTTAAGCACATTGTGCAGATTATTTATATACTAAAATAGCTTCGATAACATGTAGATTTTCGGAGAAATGATCACTTGTTTCGATGTATTTTCAAGACAAAATTGAGTTCGTTTTACTTTCAATTTCTCAATTTCAAAGGATTAAATGATAAATATTGTTTAATGGGCCTTAAGTACAAGATATTCGGAACTTAAATTTACCTCATTTATGAGAGTGAGCTTATCAAATTGTAGATAATAAGAGCTCCGAATTCTGTGCTTCACGCGGTTTTTCCTAAACGAGCATCAGGAAAACAATCATTACTAATTGAAAAAGCTTTTTTTTTCATATGTTTTTTAATTAACCGACAGTTAATAAGATGTTCTAACTGAAACAAGTACTTTCACTGTCTTTTAGTATGAGTAAAGTGTACAATTTTGTCGATAAATATTGTGCATTTTACAATATATCGCCTTTTTTTGTCATAGCGCTCTTAACACTGACACGCTGCGGCAATATGCCATACTGCCCATAGTTAACGGTTGTGTCATCGAAATGCAAATGGTTTCGTCGCACCAGCCGGTCTAGCCGAAATGACAATCGTGGACGCCAACCGCTGATCGACACGCTGTGTGGCTCTGTTACGCTAATGCAGAAGAGTGATAGAGTTATCTAGCTACAATAACGATATTATTGTAAGCGTTTGAGTATTTGGCTACACACATTTGGAGCACCTGGATACCAGCTTGGACCCTTTGACTCGATCCAGAGACGCGCTGTACGAATTGTCGACGATCCCAAACCACAGACCAACCCAACCCCAAACTCACGGGCGGTATTGAACCCTTAAGTCTAAGGAGGGACTTCGCCTCCTTATGTGTGTTCTATCGCCTGTACAATGAGTTGTGTTCTGAAGAACTGTTTGACATGATGCCAACGGCCACTTTTTATCATCGCAGCGCTCGCCATCGACAGGGCGCTCATCCACACACCTTACAAGTTACAACCTAAATGGTCGCGCACCGTACGGTTTCAGAGGAATTTCGTCCCACGAACGCTCCGGCTGTGGAATGAGCTCCCTGTCGAGGTATTCCCGATGAACTACAGTATGGGGTCCTTCAAAAAAGGAGTGTACAAGTTTCTAATGGGTCGGCAACGCGCACGTGACACCCCTTGAGTTGCGGGCGTCCATAGGTTGCGGTGACCGCTTTCCATCAGGCGGGCCGTATACCTGTTTGCCACCGACGTGGTATAAAAAAAACCACCCAATAGGTACGGAAAAGTGATAGAGATAGAATAATAGGTAATTCGGTACGCTACGCAGTGTGCTGCATTCGAATATTATCTATACGCCCATTCATGACGTACTTATACAAATTCAAGTTTTGACGTATATTAAAATTAGAACCAGGCGTGGACCTTGGTGTATTGCAAAAGTTGACTCAGTGAGTACTTAAAGTATTAGGTGTGATTATCTTAAGGTTACTTGAGACAGAGACCTAGGATTTATCGTAATCTGTGCGACTAACTACGTAATCGTTAAAAATAGGTTCTTGTTTATACCTAAAATAGTTTGAAACTACTTTGGGGCTCCAGTGATGGATTAGACAGAAATCGAAAACTGCCATTTTGACAGATGAGTCCTCAACGGCGATTTCGGAAACTTCGTTTTGTCTTGTTTATTTACCTATTTTTACCAATCAATTTCACTAAATTGATGACATGTGAATTTTTTTTTATAATTATATGTCAGCTGCCAAACAGCCAACACTGAAAATAACAGTCCTTGAGGAACAGGATATTTCAACGCTCTGAAAAACATCTATTGTCACAAGAAACCTGATGACACCAGATTACATTTAAACATAAGGCTTGTTTACAAAAACAGAACAGTTTCATAATAGGCAATGTTTTCTACGCCCATACGTGAAGCTGTTTAGATTATATTTAGAACAGTGAATGGACCGTATAATTTTAACTTTACCGTCTAGTATAATTTGATCTCTAATAGGTGTTATCGTTTTGAGCCTACTTCATGTATAATGGCATTTTATGCAACCGGAGTTTAACACAAACACAAGTGGTATGGGTAACAATTTGAGGCGAAGTCGAAAATTGTTAATAAAGATATATTTTGACTCAGTTAATCACCGTTGCATATAATACTTTTCCTAATACCATTGCACTTACTTTTCTAGACTCACTTTTGTAAAATACCCACTGTTTGCTGGATTTTCACACAAAGATTCTTGACAGCTTGAAGAAACATTTCTATGGTTCCTTGTTTTTTTTTCTGGGTTGTTAAGTTGGTAGCAATGTGTTTTACACGCAGTACGTTAAAAGACGCCAATAACGTATTACGTAATATATACACGAATGCGTTTTTGGAGAACAGTATGATATTTACGAGTATCTACCTACCTACTAACGGTAGGGTTTTCCCTGTAAGTAACTAATGACAAATTAAAGTACGGGAGTAGAAAACGTAATAAGATAAATTGAGATATAACGATAGGTATCTACACAACATTGACGTCTTTTGAATTATTGCAGGACTAGCTTTTGACCGCGGATTCACTCGCGTTAGAAAGAGACAAAAGTAGCCTATGTCACTCTCCATTCCACTTAAAAAAATCTCGTCAATTCGTCGCTAGGTTGTGACGTGAAAGACGGAAAAATAAACAGACACACACACTTTTCCATTTATAATATTATCCATCCATCCATACTTCCATACTCCATACTATACTCCATACTAATATTATAAATGCGAAAGTAACTCTGTCTGTCTGTCTGTTACGCTTTCCCGCTTAAACCACGCAACCGATTTTGATGAAATTTGGAACAGACAATCTTTAGACCCTGAGACAGAACATAGGCTACTTTTTATTTCGAAAAAAAGGGATGAAGGGGTTGAAAAAGAGGTTGAAAGTTTGTATGGGATTTCTTAATTTTAAATGATAAAACCATGAAACTTTATATTTTAGCACTTGATAAGAAATCATTAAACATATATTTAAAGTCACATACAGGTCGAACGCGATTAATTAACATTATTTTTACCTTTAAAATAAACATGGTGGGAAATAAACATTAACTAAAAGCGGGTAGATTATATTTATTTGTCTACCCCGAACATTTATATAAATGAATATCGGGTAGTTTTGTGTTGTTTACATCTCCGGTGACATTTTGCTGGGACGTCAGTCTTCCGCGACCACGGCCAGTGCAACCTGGCCGAAACGTTGGGAAAAAAGGTAAAAATAATGTTAATTAATCGCGTTCGACCTGCATGTGACTTTAAATATGTGTACAAAGCGCGAGAACTTAAAGTGTTATATCATTAAACATCTTGATAAGGGATAGGGATAGGGATAGGGATAGCGATAGGGAAAGCGATAGGGATAGCGATAGGGATAGCGATAGGGATAGCGATAGGGATAGCGATAGCGATAGCAATAGCGATAGCGATAGCGGTAGCGATAGCGATACGGATACGGATACGGATAATATGGGTATCGTTAGAGGGATACGGATAATCGGTCGGCGGTCTCTTACAATCAATGTGCTCTAAGACGATCGTTGTTTGCTTGCTTGAAGATTACGTTTGCGATAAGTATAAGCAAAATGTAAAAAATTGTAAGGGATAATAGAAAAAAGTACTTTTTACCCACCGATCATAGTGTCGAAATACGGGCTATGTGGGATGTTTATAAAGGTTTCCCCAGCGTATATAGAATTACCTACGCTGTGGTCGATGTGTAATATTTCTACAATCATTGCAAGCAAAAGTATTATGTGCAATCGAAATAATCGCAGATAAATATACCTACAGAGAAACCTACGGTCCCTACGGATCCAAATGAAAATCTTAATGAATACTTTTATTACGCGGGCGAAGCCGCGGGTATAAGCTAGTTATAGTTATAAGTTGCATTGTATGTGTTCTGTTATTCTTAGTATAGGTTTATTTAATTGTAGTACATAGTAGAATAAGTTTAGTTTGTAATGTAAATAACCTGTATACACTATCGCATTGGGAAACTGTAAAGATAGCTGTAAGACTTACATAAAAATAAAAAAAATAAAATTATTGCAGGATTTTTTGTCATCAGGACTATGTAATGGAGGTTTATACAAGTCACTTGCGCCTTGCTACGAATGCAATGATCCATCTAAAAGCGTTGTGAACAACAACAGCTGATTGTAATCTCGATTGTCGTGGGATGAATGCGTTCTTGACTCCTGCGCACGTTAGCGGTTAAAAATAGGTGCCACTAGTCTCATATGGCTTATTTACACAGCGTGTTCTTAATATAAGAGATAATTCTTACCTGCCGGCAAAATAAACATCTGGTAATGTAGAAGTTTACCTGTAAAGAGAGGTATAATATAAATAAAACAAATTGATATATCTGTAGACGAAAATACAAACCGAATTAATTAGCGTGTAGACACATAAGTTTAATAGTATTTGGGCTAAGAGCCCAAAGCCGCCAGTCCTTCCTCAATTTCTCAAGGATGGAACTTTGGGATAATGACGATAATGTAGAGTGCTCTGGTGCCGTTGCCGAATGGCATTTCTGCGACGCGAAACGAAAACGAAATGCCGCGAAAGGTAGTCTGACTCTGTCGCGCCAATACGCACGAGCGATAGAGATAGATACTACAAGCGTTTCGTTTCGCGAGCGTTTTGTGAGCGTTTGTGCCATTCGGCTACGCACCCTGGGCTCTTAGTCCATTCCATTTCAACAGTTGATTAAAATAATTAAATTGATAGTAAAAAAACTATGCCAAACTGTGTGACTTTTTATTTAAAAATACTTCTCAACCTCAGACTTTTTAGCAATTCATTAAGTTAAACTATATGCAAACTAACATCTCACTCAGATAAATTAAGAGCAAATATTGAACTTCATTTGACAAGTACCATTTGTATAGTCACGTCGCCACGACGAAAAATAGTCAGCATTTGCAAATAAAGTGTCTTCTGTCATTTCAGCACTCGGCTTCCCTAAGATTAGATATTCTTGAAGGTCTCCTCAGTTTGAAGAGCTTACGTGATGTTCAGCTCCGGAATAACAAATACGGACTGGGCTTGAGTTAGCTCCTAGTTTAGATACCTACCTACTACCACAGTATAATAAAGAATACTATCGTATTTTGACTAAAATTGGTAGGCTGATGGAGAGTGACATCTCTTTCTTCAAGCGAAGCCGCGGGCAAAAGCTAGTATATTATATGAATTCAAATTCTTGACGTGACAGAACGAAGACAGAATAGATAGACGGCACACGCCTGCGCGGATCGCGCGCCAGTGCTCGCCTCAAACGTTTGGGCACTGGTCCCACCGCGAGCTAGTAAGCTATGAGCTACCGACTATAAAAACCAAGGACGATTATAAAGGACCAGCAGAGTCCATACTAAACACCGTACCCCGTTGGCAGCCGTAAATCTATGTCGCTAGATGTCACTAAGAGTGTCATTTGAATAAAAATGTCGTTTTTTTTTTAAAGTACGCACGCGGTAGTTGAACGGCATTACAAGTGATACAGTGAAAAGTACATAGATGACGCTAGGGGCCCGTGTCATGTTTCAGTTCCTGTTTACAACGCAAGCCATCGTTCTTATTTTGAATTATGACAATCATGCAAAAGAGTACCATACTGTCAAATTTTCTATCTCTTTCATTTCAGCGTGACGTCAATGATTAGTAATATTACTTTCAATATATTTAAAATTTAGATTTTAATGAGGCCATTTCGAACGGTGTTTATGATAGATATCATGTTGACAATCAATCTCCTGACCGTCTCGCTCACACCAATCCTATCCTATATTTGAACAAGTGCGACCGAAACAGTCGAGTATCATTGAAGATTTTTGAATGTCTAAAATCTTATTGGTAGTTGTCGAAAACCCGCTTTTTCCATAAAGTGTTGGCGCGACGTCAAGTGGATGATAGGCGTACGAGCAAGTACGCGTTGGATGGTCGACTACTATGCGCGGCGGTTTTTACGCGTACTTAGACCGTTTTCACATTATCCGATCCGATATCGGATGTCGGAAGGATTTCATTGGAAAAAATCCAAGATAGCGCCTGTAATGTATGGGGTATCAGTCCTACATCCGATATCGGATCGGATAATGTGAAAACGCATTAAATTTAGTCTCATTAATTATTAATTATGTCAGAGTTTAGGTTTATACGAGTACCAAACGAGTAGTATACGAGTAGAAAATATATTACCAAAACAATAGGTACAAACTATCATTAATTTATTATAAAAACGTAATCCAAAGTGCCACACCTAGTCGGCCAGTGCATGGCCTACGCTGCCGATGGTCAGGGTGCTCGGAGTGACATACAAGAAACGCTGAACTATCCGCGTTGTGTCCAAGACGAAGCCTGACCGACGAAGCTAGCAAGTCTCTCTACATGTTAGCTGAAATACTGTCAAACCGTTCACTGTGATTACTCAGATTATTATAAGCAAAATGATCTTCGAATGAACTTTCTGGACAATTGAGATGCATGGGCGCAGTCGAAACCAGCTCGCCCCTTCAGCCGTGTCCCGTTGAAAATCGGAAAGATTCTTTTCCTTAGCACATTTAATGTTTACAAATTGGATTCGCCTTCTGTCACCTAAACTGGTAAATTTATGTATGAGGTCATTGGTCATACAATTATTAATTTATACCGTTATTAATTCTGTATCTCTACTCGCATTGCTACTGCGATTCTAAAATATTTAATATCCATATTATGAATATTCAATAAATCATACAATGACATTTGTGATGTGACATGGATGTCAGATGTAACATCTGTTGGCACAATGATTGCGTTTTGTTGAACGTATTTGAGCTCAAAATATAGGTTTATTATCACTAAGTATATTATATTAATGAACAACGAAACGGATGTGACATTTTCCTAGTCCACCAACGTCATCTAGTCATTTTATTTGGCAATAATTAGACAACATGCGAACAAACTTAGCCAGCGAAGCGATCACAACTACGTCGAGGCCGACCAAAAAATATAATTTGTAAAAATTGTGTTTTGAGCCAATATTTTGATATTAAAATAAAGTTTTTTGATAGTTATTCATAGTATAATATAAAAACAAGTAAAAATATGTGTGAAAATATGTTTTTTTCCACTTCCGGGTTACGAAACAACGCCATCTAGTTTTAAAGCAAAAACTAAGCTTTTTTCAGGGGTACGCTTTTTTGTATGGGCTATATCAGTCTAGTATTAAATGGTCCTTGATAAAAACGAACAAAAGATAAGCACTCCCGTGCAAATAAAAGAGACACGCCGATTTTGATAGATCACCGCTGGCCGAGTAACTATAAACATCGCCGTGTCTCTTTTATTTACACGAGAGTGAGTATTTAAGAGAGGAGACAGTAAATTTGAAGGAATAAAGGTTATGACGCATTTTTTTTATATCGTAAACAAAACACATACACCACTTAAACGTCAAGCTCCTGGGGCCCATTTCTCGGAGCTACAAGTTATAATTTACAAGTCAGTGTCTTAATAATGACAAGTTGGAAAGAGACTTCCGCTTGTAACTTGTAATTTTTTTTTTTTGAACTTTTTTTTATTTAGTTTTGTGAAATGGGCCACTAAACCTAAGTTACTGTGGCAGTATCCGTCATAACAGCTATAGGTGTTCCTCGCGGCGGAAACTACGTAACGACACCTGTAAGTGTTCTTGTGGTTCTCAAAAGGTTAATATATTACTCGTTCGGTCTCCCGGATATAAAATACTATAGGTGCGGTATTTTACTGAGATTTACACGGTTACGCAGTGTGTTGGCGAAAAAATAAAATGAATCCAAAAACCAAATAAAATTAAACAGAATTCACAATTCTCGTTCACATTTTTAAGAAGTAGGTATCTTAAATTCTTAACGAATCAACATGATTGGATTAAAACAATCCTTTACGAGGTATGTATTTGAATCACGTCCTTTTTAGGGTTCCGTATTAGGCAAGCTGCCGAGGCCGCTTATGTAACTAAACAACAGACTAGATAATAAGAACGAATGCTAATCTGCGGGCGTAGCACACTAGTTGGATAAACTTTATCTCATCGATACGTTCCTATCGCACTTACAAGTGCGAAAAGGACGGCCTAGCGTTGTATCGTTTATCACGCGACCGTGCTTGCCTGTTTGGAAATAACACAATTGCTTTGACTGAATGCTTTCATAAACTGGATAAACAATTTGGCTCCTATACATATTTATGTACAGTTCATAGTTCATAACGCGTATTTATACCAGTGGGGGATATCTACGAAAAGGGATGTCGCTACAATGTTGCCAAGTTTTCTTAAATCTTCCCTTATAGTAAATTTTTGTGCTTTTGAATTTAGGACTTTCTTTATTTCTTGTAAAGGTCCAAACCTTATGTACTCGTAAGAGCCACTTGCACCAGCCGCGCAACTCAAGGTTAGTGGGCTGACAACTGTCAAATTCCATATAAAACGGTGGGTTAACCTCGGGTTAACCCTTCATTTTCGGTGGTGCAAGTGACCCTAAGAGGGCTAGGACCCAGGAGGGCCATGAGGCTACTCTTTTTTTCAGATGGTATACATCAACGTCATAGATATTATATACTGCTTTAACTGAGATCTGTAGGCCTAGCACATGATGGCCGCGGGAGTATGTCGCCGCGAGATAGACTACCCGTCCTTATGTCATTAATACAGTTAGAAGAAGACGTGGCATCTATCTCGCGGCGACATACTCCCGCGGCCATCATGTGCTAGGCCTATTGAGATGGTTGTTTAGGAGTTTTTTTATGGTTGCTGCTACTGCTATCAATAACAAAAATTAAATGTATCTTACGTCAAAAATTGAAATGATTTTTAATTATTAATATGTTGTATGTAATCTACATACATACTTAAGAAACAAAAAAATACACGAAAACATGTCCTTATTTTTTACCTCGTCTCGAACATCCAAACCCACCGTTTAAAGATATATGACATCAAAATACTTCATAAAACTTCTAGCTAAGAGATTTTTATAAATGACATCAAAATACTTCATAAAACTTCTAGCTAAGAGATTTTTATAAATGACATCAAAATACTTCATAAACTTCTAGCTAAGAGATTTTTATATATGGCATCAAAATACTTCATAAAACTTCTGGCTAAGAGATTTTTATATATGGCATCAAAATACTTCATAAAACTTCTAGCTAAGAGATTTTTATATATGGCATCAAAATACTTCATAAAACTTCTAGCTAAGAGATATATATATATATATATGACATCATAATACTTCATAAAACTTCTAGCTAAGACTTTATTCAAGTACGTTGAGGTGTGATATGAATATGAGATTAAAATATGGCCGTCATTTACCTACTAAATAACGTCCTTGGTGGTATTAACACAGGCTGTTCTCTGTAACAGGGGCATAAAATTAAACTGTAGGCTCCTCCTTATATTGATAATACTCTTATATTGACTCATATTAGTTAATTAGAGATTTTTTAATACACCGTGTCTTTTACGTTTTCCGTTAAATTCGGCATGTCGTTAGGTTCGTTATCAGGAACCATTCTGTATATCACTTTTAGTTAAATTCGCAAAAAATTCATCTTTTTCATAGATAACAAATGAAAGAATTTAGTGTGAGAGACCCTTAAGAATAATATTCAAGTTAGTGTCAATGTCTAGTGATTGACGGCACATGTCAAAACAAGTAACATTGGGAAGTGGCAAAGGCTGTCACACACGTGTTCAGTAATTAATTTTATTTTTTTAATAACTCGATAACCGTAAGAGTTAAGACGCTAGTTTCTTAGAGAAATTAATTTTATTTGATCTAAAGAACCATCCCCTTAAAGTTAACGGAATTCAATAAAAACAGGGTGTATAGTTTGCATATTGATTATATGTATTACAGTTTAAAGAATATTTGAAGTTGCAATGTATTGCTAATTTTGATATTTAGAAAGCGTAACAGGCAATGTAAATTACAACAAAGATGGCGTACCTAAATTAGAGTTAAAGTTTATTATGTATGAAAAATTCTATCAGACATTTTAACTTCTGATTAGCAGAAACGTCTGCAATCGATGCCACTAGGCTTAGAATAAATTTAAAAGTGGAAAATATCTGCCCTGGGTGAGACTTGAACTCACGGCCTCTGGATCAATATTCCAGCGCTCTGCCAACTGAGCCACCAAGACTTCAACCAAGCCAGCGAAATTTTCCACTACTAAGGTCAATGGGACCCGTAGCCCGTAGCCCGTAGTAGTGGAAAATTTCGCTGGCTTGGTTGAAGTGAGAGGCCGTGAGTTCAAGTCTCACCCAGGGCAGATATTTTCCACTTTTAAATTTATCAGACATTTGATTGTATTTTTTAAAGTTACAGAACAGATACCGCTAAGTGGGGAGTACAATATGTAAGTACATACTCTTATTTGCTCATGAAATAAAAGTTTGGAATGGATTATATCGCGTATAATGAATTACCCTTGACCCTTTTACAGCGTTCGTTCCCATAGTTTTATTTCAAGAATTCATGAGTAACTATCGCACTAACCAGAGACATTTTTTTAGCTCCTGGTTCCCCTGTATAAGACGTTAAAGCCTACACAAGCGAGTCAATTTAGTAGGTGTAGGTAAGTACCGTGAAGTTCACGTGTAGGACGCCTATTGTGATTTCCTCCAATTTTGTGCGTGATATGCGCGTGTACTCGCCAATAAGGAGGCACACTCAAAGGTTTATGACAGATGGCGTTACTATATTAGTAGTTACATAGTATTAGTAGTAGCGAGAAGATGATATGTTTTTTTCTCTCTCTCTCTCTCTCTCTCTCACACACATATGAATGACAGTGACATGCCTAGACACTTGCACAGGCGCCGCCTGGCGTGATAAAATATCAGTGTGCCTGTGCATTGTCATATTGGCTTCGTGCGAAGTGCATGGAGGGGGTAAACAAAGCGATCGCAGCGCTTGCGGTGGTCAAAATCGACACTGATTGTGGTTGTCATCTATCAAAACTCATAAAATATAATACAATGTGGTGTAATGTTTGATATGGGGTATCAATGTTGTTTCGTTGTTAATTGTAAAAATAATGGCATAAATAGTCGTTGCACGTTCTATGCGTTTATTCGTTGGAAATTGGATCAAAAAACTAAATGGATAGCTACGGTGAAAAGAAAACGTAAGTGATATGTCAAAACAAAACATTATAATAAATTATATTTAAGCTTTCTTTACCTAATATTGTTCAATACGCTGTTAGTATTTTTTCTACTGTAAAAGATTATGCTTAAAGATTCAGGCCTAGCCTGGGAATAGGCCCGTGTCGGATATTTCTGCGGCCGCGGACATGACTACGTACTTACGTTTAGATTTATTTTATATGGCATTAACGGGACGGAGGTTTTGCGAATACCATATCACTAGCTCGAAAAACTTGTACCATTACTCCTATGTTCTTCAAGATTCCCTATATGCCCTGCCAGCACCAATTTATTGACTCTTTCTGTAGTCTGGGGTTGGAAGTTTATACCGTGAGTAATGCTTTGGAAACTGATTTTTGGTATTATATCCTTGTCTTTATAATCTATCTACCTAAATTACACTTTAAATAGTAGCTCTTGTTATTCGATTTATTTAAAATTAACGAAAAATCGTTAAAATATAGTGTTTGTTTACATGTCATTTTTTGACATTTTCCACTTCAAATTCACATGGTAGTGGGCGTAATTGTCGTGCACGTAGCCAATAAGAAGAATATTAGTTTGTTAGATGTCACCAACGTGGTAGGAAAACGTGGTAGGTTTCTGCTGTGAGTTTTTGACGTAGGGCACATTTTAGCACGCGAACTACAATTTCAATTACCTACACTTCTCCATACAAACGCGTTTGACTGATTATTTTCGTGATTTTTTTTTCACATTTGTACCTATTTACGCTTCCAAATAAATTTCTCAAATAACAACATTTATAAAATTGAAAGCCGCAGTCTTTCATATCTAGACGCATATTCCGACAGCTAAAGTCCTTCCACACGAAATATTAATAACATAATAGCATTACCACACGAGCCTGGAGACGTCTCTCGCAAGTCATTGAATCTTTTATTAGCCCATTGAAAATCCAATTTTCTTCCATTAACGTCATCAATTCAATTTGTGATTGAATTGAGAATTGAATTGAGCTATCTTGAAATATGATCGAGATAATATCGTTTACCACTGTTTGGTGAGAGATGAAAAGTTGTGAATGATAATTATCTATCTCATGATAATTATCTTTATTCTACGATTTTTTATACTTATTTTTATTGGAATAATAATCAATGGAACATTTGCAATTTGATTATATCTACAAAACTTCAATGTTTTTTTATGTATGTAGGCACAGATAAGTAATTATTCAGACAAAGAGGATCGAGTATTATAAAGAGTTACTGTCAAAAATGTGTAATCACGGTGTATAGACTGCCATCTTATGACACTGGCTTAAACCCTTTGAATCCCAGTTTTGATAATTTGGCCTATGTTCTTAGCTTGATTTGTGTTAAAATGTCAGATATTAGTATTAGCGCCATCTAGCTGAGCGTACCCCAAAGGTGTAATGCCATCTAGGCCACCGTACCTTTTTCTATATGGTACTGAGATACGTTTTTTTCTTAGACTTTATCGGTCTGTACGGAGTTATATATTATTATGTCTTTGTATTCAGAATAGACAAAGCCTAAACCTGAATAAATTAGCGCCATCTATCGGTTACTTGCGGTTATTTATCATTAAAGCCTCCGCCACACATAGCGTTTTGATAGCGTAGCATTAGCGGAGCGGAATACGCATTCCGTTCGCAATCCGCGCTCGTTAGTTCCCGCCGGCGTCCGCTGGGTTCGTCCGGCTGCAACGCCAGCGTTCGTCCGGCGCACCGCTATAATTGCGCTCCGCTAACGCTCCGCCTACGCTCTCAAAACGCGCATGTGTGGCCGAGCTTTTAGTGTAAGGCCTGAGTGGACGCTCATACAGTGCAGCGGAGCGGGGCGTGCGGCGTGCATGTTAAACAATTGACGCTCTTACAAGTGTCCTGAGGGGTTACCATGACGTGCTAAAGCCGTTCAGTTTAGGTTGAGAGAGAGGGACGGAGCTATGTAACTGCTATAGCTGTGTCCCTTTCTCTCAACCTAAACTGAACGTCTTTAGTACGTCATGGTAACCCCCCTGATATGAGTGAACGCTGGACTCACGCTCGCCCGGCCCGCTGCACGCCCCACCGAACACTCCGCTACAAACGTCAAATCAGGGGGGTTACCATGACGTACTAAAGCCGTTCAGTTTAGGTTGAGAGAGAGGGACGGAGCTATGTAACTGCTATAGCTGTGTCCCTTTCTCTCAACCTAAACTGAACGTCTTTAGTACATCATGGTAACCCCCCTGGTGCTGTACCCGAATGGCATTTCTGCGACGCGAAACGAAAACGAAACGCTGCGAAATGTTAGTATGGCTCTGTTGTGCCAATACGCAAGAGCGATAGAGATAGATATCTACGAGCGTTTCGTTTCGTGAGCGTTTGGGCCATTCGGCTATACGTGGCCGGGCCTGGGGGCCGATTTTTGAGTCTCACGGCGTTCGAATTCAGAAAATTGTCACTGAAAATAATAGACGGAGAGCTGGCAGGATTTTGGAGTAGGTCCTTGAGGCAACCTGGAAAGGTGCTCAGATGCTTCTCTGATCATAGCCAACATCAGGTCTGCAAGTCTGGCAGCTGGGGAGCGGGGCTTTATCGAGCTATGAATTTTTAAAGATTTAATTTTTTGAGGCCCAAAAAAGGTGTTTGAGGCAACCTGGAATTATTAAAAAGTGAAAATAGAGTTCCTCAGAAGTCGCATAGTATTTATGCCAGATCATTTGGCCGGGTCCTTCACCGTGCCAGAACGGTACAAAGTGGTAAAAAAAAAATTCCAAAAAAGGTTCTTGAGGCAGTCTGTCATTTTTACCAGTGAAAGATGAGGGTCTAAATAGCCATGGAAAAATAATGCCATGACATGAGGTGGGGTCCGTACCCTGCCATTCGATCTTGAAAGTCAATTTTTTAGTTTTTCGTAAATAACTCGTAAACGGTGGCCCACAGCAAAAAAATATGTTAAACAGAAAATATCTACATAAAATTTCCTACAAGAAAGGTTATGTACGTTTTTTCGATAGGATCAATATATAAATGGATAATTTAGTAAGAAAGTTTTTTTTAATCGATTACATGCTCCGTTTTTCGTCAATACCTCGTAAACGGTGGCCCACAGCAAAAAATTATGTTAAACAGAAAATATCTACATAAAATTTCCTATAAGAAAGGTTATATAACTTTTTTCGCTAGGATCAATTTTTTAGTTGGAAAGTATTTTTAATTAGATATTTGGGCCGTTTTTTGTTGATAACTCAAAAACGGTGGCTCACAGCCAAAAATAATGTTAGACAGAATTAATCTACATAATATTTCCTACAAGAAAGGTTCTATACGTTTTTTCGCTAGAATCAATATTTTAGTTGGAAATTATTTTTAAATAGATTTCATGGGCCGTTTTTTGTTAATAACTCGAAATCGGTGGCTCACAGCCAAAACTAATGTTACACAGAATTAATCTTCATAATATTTCCTACAAGAAAGGTTCTATAATATTTTTCGCTAGGATCAATATTTTAGTTGGGAAGTATTTTTAAATAGATTTCATGGGCCGTTTTTTGTAAATACCTCGTAAACGGTGGCCTACAGCTAAATAAAATGTTCACGAGAAAAAAATCTACATAAGATTTCCTACAAGAAAGGTTCTATACGTTTTTTCGCTAGAATCAATATTTTAGTTGGAAAGTATTTTTAAATGGGCCGCTTTTTGTTGATAACTCAAAAACGGTGGCTCACAGCAAAAATAATGGTATACAGAATTAATCGTCATAATATTTCCTACAAGAAAGGTTCTATAAGATTTTTCGCTAGGATCAATATTTTAGTTGGAAAATATTTTTAAATAGATTTCATGGGCCGTTTTTTGTAAATACCTCGTAAACGGTGGCCCACAGCTAAATAAAATGTTCACGAGAATAAAATCTACATAAAATTTCCTATAAGAAAGGTTCTATACGTTTTTTCGCTAGGATCAATATTTTAGTTGGAAAGTATTTTGAAATAGATTACATGGGCCGCTTTTTGTTAATAACATCAAAAACGGTGCCCCATTACCAGAAATAATATTAAACAGAAATAATCTATATAATATTTGCTACAAGAAACGTTATGTATGATTTTTCGTTAGGATCAATATTTTAGTAGGACAGTATTTTAAATAGATTACACGAGCCGTTTTTTGCAAATAACTCGAAAACGGTGGTCCACAGCTAAATCAATCTTCAACGGGAATAACAAACATAAAATTTGCTACAATAAAAGTTTTGTACGTTTTTTCGCTAGGATCTATTGATCCTAAAATTGATAATGATAACGTTAAAAAATATTATTATATTTAAATAGATTTATTTATTTATTTACACAAAGAAAATTACACAGTATGACAGTATACAAAACTAAAGCACCGTGAATTTTAAATAAACATTACAACAAGTAACACAAAATTAAATATTAAATAAACAGCAAAATCAAAACATTACATACCATAACATAACTAATAAATAACAGATGAAGGCCTAGCATCCAATCCCACACAAAACCTCATGCATTCGTCACGTATAAACGCCCATCTGCTCGCAAGAATATCAACATTAGGTGCCACGTCTAAAAACTCATTCACTATTTGCAGTGCACGAACTAGCGGTTACTTGCGGCAAAACACGGTTCGAGCGGCCGGCACCGCCAGTAGGGGTTATATGCTTTTCGTGAATGTAGGCATCCCGAAAAGCATATTTCGTCACAGAGGGAACAAGTAGACGGACCAGCTGGGATACTAAAACCGGGCAATCTGACTCCCCCTTCAAAATACCACATGCAACAGACATCAGCACGACATTACGCCTTTTAACTTCTAACGAGAAGAAACCCAACGTCCCCAAAAGGAATTTTGTTGGGTACAAGAATCGGTAATACCCGTACATTTTTTTATAAAAGAAACGCAAAAATGTTTTTTTGGACCTTTTCGAGCAGCAGGATGTAGGGCGCTTCATGGGGATTCCAAACGGCTGAGGCTGTCTCAAGCTTACTTCTCATGAGGGCAGTATAAAGAAGCTTTATGTCCCTGGGATTGTCAAATTCTTTGGCGTTGCGGACAACAAACCCAAGTCTGCGGTAACAGTCTGCAGCAAGCATTGTCATGTGCTCATGAAAGTTAAGGTGGGAATCTAAAACAACCCCCAAGTCCCGTATCAATGTGACACGGGCGATGGGTTTCCACCCCAGGAGATACTGCCTACACAGGGGACTACGCGCTTTACAAAAAGTAATAACCGCACAGTTGTCAACATTGAACTGAAGTTTCAGAAGTTTGTTTACAAGACTCAATTCATAAACCCGATCAATATCACTTTGTAAAGATTGTAAGTCAGAATCTTCCTGGACCCTGTAAATTAGTTTCAGGTCGTCAGCATAGAGTAGGCATTGCGCATGCTTAGGCACCAAGGCCAGATCATTGACCATAACACCAAAGAGCAGAGGACCCAGAATAGAGCCCTGACTGACCCCGGAACGGGTGGGGTAGGCACTCGACACAAAGCATCCGTGCTGCACATATTGCCGTCTATCACGTAGATAACTAGCAAAAAGGCAAAACAGTTTAGGCGAGAAACCAATGCTGCATAATTTGCTTAAGAGTACGTCTTTATCTACGCGATCAAAGGCTTTTTTTAAATCAAAGTACAGCACGTCCACCTGCATCCCTCTATCTAAGTAGCGCGAAACGGAATCAACCAAGGTTAAGAGGCCTTATTCCTAAAGAAGAGCGTTTTTTGCAAAATGTAACATTTTTTATTCAAAACTATAAAGAAACTATATTTAAGTGATTATTAAAAAACTGATAATGTTCCTAAAAGAACATATCTTAAGCTAGTTAATCATAATATAATATTTTAAAATATGTCTTTTTATACTTAAAACAAATCAGTTTTTTCGGTAGACGTTTTCAAATTTCGTAGTGGGTCACTCGTTTAGAATCGTGATTGTGCTGTTAAATATGTTATTTGGGGTAATAAATGATCACAATCCTATTTGTTATATCCAGCACGGGAAGCATGGTCGCGCGATAGACGATAAAATATCAGGCCGTCCGGATATCGCACTTACAAATAGTGCGATAGGGACGGCCTGCTATTTTATCGTCTATCGCGCGACCATGCTCCCCGTGCTGTACGAGGTAATCATAGTTTGACATTTTAAGATTTATTTGAAATGGTGGATTTAATAAATAACCTTCCGTATCTTCCCCATTTTTTCGATAAAAAGAGGTTTACATTATGTATTTTTCCTGGGATTCCTGCATTTATTGTAACTCTTAAATAATATTATCCTAAACTAGAACTTCTTGTTGACATTTATAAGAAAAAAATTATACATATAGGACATACCTTTCTGTCGACAGACATTTTTTTAAAGCACCTAAAATTCGAATAAAATACACTGTGTTGATACGGGCCCGCTCAGTCTGCGCCGAGCGCTCGTAGGTCGTAGACAACGGACTTGCGTTCGATCGTCCGGCGCTCCTTGCTTTCATAAGTAGCTAGATAGTTCCGTGAAATGCTGTATACTGCGACTTAACAAATCTTGATCCCGTGGGTGGCAAACAGGCATACGGTCTTATATATAGCTGCAACCCCACTGATTTCTAACCTCTCCCTATATCTGGAGAACGGCTAAACCGATTTCGACAGTCGAAGTGTCTTTGTATAGAGGGAGCGGGGAGACGTGTGGGAAAAATATGGAATCTGGTCTGCGACTCTTGGGTCAAAAAATGTTGGACGGCCTGGCTAAACAGGGGGAGATATTGGGGGGGTGCTCGACCAAATGTCATAGAGGACCCTGGGCAGTTTTTGAGGCCGCCATTTTTTTTTTCAAAATGGCCGACTTGTTTTTTGTCGATTTTTCAAGTTTATCCTAGAGTGCTCAAATTTTGGTCATAGAATATCTCTAGGGTCTAGATTAGAATGATATAAAAAAAATTTGAAAAATGCTACAAATGGGAAAAAAAAATTCCACTTTTTTTGTATGGCAACTTTTAAACCGTAAGAGATAGCCGGGGGGTGCTCGATCAAATGTCATACAGGAGCCCGAGTAGAAAAAAGTTGCATCAAAAAAATTCAAAATGGCCGACTTTTTTTTTCAAGTTGGTCCGAGCGCGCTGAAATTTTGCATGCGGAGAGGTATGGGCCCTTAGAATACAAATGTCAAAAAAAATTTTTCGAAAATCCAAGATGGCCGCCGTTATGGCAAAATAATTTTTTCAAGTATTTTCGCGAGCCCAAAGGGCGAGCTTCAGGGTGGGAGGCCGAAGGCCGACCCCGCGGAGGGCCGCAGGACCGGGGCTCACCTTTAGGCTCCCACCCGGGCCAAATCAAAGTAATTTCACTGCGGGCATAAAGTGCTCCCATACAATTTCCTTACAAAAGTGTCTTAAACAAGCGTAACCGGCGGGCCGAAGGCCCAACGGTAGAGCTTCGGAGCCGAGCGAAGGCCGAAGGCCGAGCTCCGCGTAGGGCCTAAGGCCCGGAGCGTCCCTGATGGACTCGCCGGCGGTCCGGGAAGTTGGAAAAATACTTTCCAACTAAAATATTGATCCTAGCGAAAAATATTAAAGAACCTTTCTTGTAGGAAATATTATGAAGATTAATTCTGTGAAACATTAGTTTTGGCTGTGAGCCACCGATTTCGAGTTATTAACAAAAAACGGCCCATGAAATCTATTCAAAAATACTTTCCAACTAAAATATTGATTCTAGCGAAAAATGTTATAGAACCTTTCTTGTAGGAAATATTATTTAGATTAATTCTGTATAACATTATTTTTAGCTGAGAGCCACCGATTTCGAGTTATTAACAAAAAACTGCCCATGAAATCTATTTAAAAATACTTTCCAACTAAAATATTGATCCTAGCGAAAAATCTTATAGAACCTTTCTTGTAGGAAATATCGACTCTTTTATTTTAACCCTAGAATCCATTCGCTAGTTCGTGTTGCAATTCCACACTCGGTTAAAATACAACTTTGCTCCCTTGTATAACAAATAACTATTGCTTGTTTTTAATTATTGCACTGTCAGGAAAATCTAGTTAGTTTATAAATCGCGTGTAATGTCTAATCGGCTAGGAAAACCTTGTTTTTATACCGCGACCTTGATTTACTAGGGGGCCGGTCTCTCTTACCAACGTCATACTATGTTCAATGATTTTGAAACTAAGGATAAATTATATAGAAAATGGCGCGAAATTAAAATGTTGTATGGGACGATAAACAGTATAAAAAATATTCACGATTTTTTTTTTATATACTACGTCGGTGGCAAACAAGCATACGGCCCGCCTGATGTAAAGCGGTCACCGTAACCTATGGACGCCTGCAACTCAAACAGTGTCACATGCGCGTTGCCACCCCATTAGAAACTTGTACATTCCCTTTTTAACGCTTTGGGGCTAAAAGTATTGTATAACTAAAATATTGATCCTAGCGAAAAATCTTATAGAACCTTTCTTGTAGAAAATATTATGTAGATTAATTCTGTCTAACATTATTTTTGGCTGTGAGCCACCGTTTTTGAGTTATCAACAAAAAACGGCTCAAATATCTATTTAAAAATACTTTCCAACTAAAAAATTGATCCTAGCGAAAAATATTATAGAACCTTTCTTGTAGGAAATATTATGAAGATTAATTCTGTGTAACATTATTTTTGGCTGTGAGCCACCGATTTCGAGTTATTAACAAAAAACGGCCCATGAAATCTATTTAAAAATAATTTCCAACTAAAATATTGATTCTAGCGAAAAATGTTATAGAACCCTTCTTGTAGGAAATATTATGTAGATTAATTTTGTGTAACATTAGTTTTGGCTGTGAGCCACCGATTTCGAGTTATTAACAAAAAACGGCCCATGTAATCTATTTAAAAATACTTTCCAACTAAAATATTGATTCTAGCGAAAAATGTTATAGAACCTTTCTTGTGGGAAATATTATGTAGATTAATTCTGTTTAACATTATTTTTGGCTGTGAGCCACCGAATTCGAGTTATTAACAAAAAACTGCCCATGAAATGTATTTAAAAATACTTTCCAACTAAAATATTGATTCTAGCGAAAAAACGTATAGAACCTTTCTTGTAGGAAATATTATGTAGATTAATTCTGTCTAACATTATTTTTGGCTGTGAGCCACCGTTTTTGAGTTATCAACAAAAAACGGCCCAAATATCTAATTAAAAATACTTTCCAACTAAAAAATTGATCCTAGCGAAAAAAGTTATATAACCTTTCTTATAGGAAATTGTATGTAGATATTTTCTGTTTAACATAATTTTTTGCTGTGGGCCACCGTTTACGAGGTATTGACGAAAAACGGAGCATGTAATCGATTAAAAAAAACTTTCTTACTAAATTATCCATTTATATATTGATCCTATCGAAAAAACGTACATAACCTTTCTTGTAGGAAATTTTATGTAGATATTTTCTGTTTAACATATTTTTTTGCTGTGGGCCACCGTTTACGAGTTATTTACGAAAAACTAAAAAATTGACTTTCAAGATCGAATGGCAGGGTACGGACCCCACCTCATGTCATGGCATTATTTTTCCATGGCTATTTAGACCCTCATCTTTCACTGGTAAAAATGACAGACTGCCTCAAGAACCTTTTTTGGAATTTTTTTTTTACCACTTTGTACCGTTCTGGCACGGTGAAGGACCCGGCCAAATGATCTGGCATAAATACTATGCGACTTCTGAGGAACTCTATTTTCACTTTTTAATAATTCCAGGTTGCCTCAAACACCTTTTTTGGGCCTCAAAAAATTAAATCTTTAAAAATTCATAGCTCGATAAAGCCCCGCTCCCCAGCTGCCAGACTTGCAGACCTGATGTTGGCTATGATCAGAGAAGCATCTGAGCACCTTTCCAGGTTGCCTCAAGGACCTACTCCAAAATCCTGCCAGCTCTTGGACCATAATAGGCAATTCACCGTTTTCAACCGGTATTTTAGTGACAGTGAGACTCAAAAATCGGCCCCCTGGCCAAACACATTATCGATGAAACGTAAAAACAGGAGTTTGAATTTTCAACCCCCAACGCAAAAACGACGGGGTGTTATAAGTTTGACGTGTCTGTCTGTATGTTTGTCTGTGTGTGTTTCTGTCTGTGGCATCGTAGCTCCCGAACGGATGAATCGATTTAGATTTTTTTTTTTTTGAAATCTGAATTAGTCGGGAGTGCTCTTATCTCATATTTCCATGTTGCATGAAAATCGGTCCACTATGTCGGAGTTTTTTCAAAATTTGAATTTTGGTGGTTACGTCATTAGTAGCGCAATGGAAGAGGATCTTTGTCTTGACTCCTACATCTCAAGTAGGGATGTTACGAATATTTGCATTCGCATTCGCATATGCGAATGATTCGCATTCTTTTAAACATTTGCATTGACATTCGCATTCGCTTCAAACGATGCGAATGTTTTGCGAATGCGAATGTGTGCAAGTCGCAGCTTGTTCCTCGCCCGCGCCGGCCGCTCCAATTGCTACTTGTCGACTGTCGACTCGCGCATGCGCAGATAGGTCAAATTCGTACGGCGTGAAGTTCGTACTCGGCATTTTGACCAATAGTAAGCATTTTAATTTTTTTACCTAGCGGGTTGTTGGTGATTGCTTGGTTTTTATTTTGGTTTTTTATGAAATTCAGCGATATTCGCATTCGCATTCACACATTCGCATTCTGAATATTCGCATTCGCATTCGCGAATGTGACACATGCGACATTCGTGACATCCCTAATCTCAAGGTATGAAAATTAACGATTTTATTATTTCATCAGTACTTGGAAAGCCTTTCTTTATGAGTGTTCAAACTGACGCAGAAATATAGGTACGAAATTATCTGCTACAGATAAAATTAATTCTAAGAATACATATTAATTGAATTTCGTTCCTTTTAAATTTGAACGGTTTAATTGTAATCAGATTTTGAGTTTTAATTGATTGAATTCATCGACGTAAGTTAATGATTCCAAAGATTAATAATAAATGAATAACTAAATTAATTATAATCATTTACGCGTGTCTGAGCCATTGCCTTTCAATCCCTAAAATTAACCGTCGCCGTAGCAACACAAATAGCTACAGGAAAATACTATTTTTAACCCCCGACGCAAAAAAGATGGGGATAAGTTTGACGTGTCTATCTGTCCGTCAGTCCGTCCGTCCGTCCGTCGGTCCGTCCGTCGGTCTGTCGGTCCGTCGGTCCGTCGGTCCGTCCGTCCGCTCCCGAACGGATGAACCGATTTAGATTTCGTTTTTTTTTTTATCTGAAAGCGGAGTTAGTCGGGAGTGTTCTTAGCCATGTTTCATGAAAATCGGTCTACTATGTCACGATCGGGGTCTTTTTCAAAATTTTAATTTTGTGGTTAGGTATTTGACTTCCGTTTTAAAGATAAACTTTTTAGAGAAGCTTTGCGTTCCATTCATTAATAAAACAGTAACTTGATTAAGAGGAAATAGCATTTAGCACTACGTAAGAATTGACGATTAGAATACGTAGGTACTTACTTCTATAATTTAAAAGCAATACAAGTCAATCTCTTTGTACTAAAAGATACCAGAAATAAATGCCATAGAAATAGAAAAACTCATCTACTACCTCTGGCTTGAAATGAAATGAAATTCTTTATTTTTCAATTTAACATAATGCTCTTATGAAAGTCAAGGACTTATGCGGCTAACGAATGAACCACTAAGGGCCAATTGCATCAACCACATTTGACAGACACATCATCATCAGCAGACGTCTATTAAACTTCCCCTTTAACGGTGGCAGACGGTTTGATGCCATCGCCCCTAAGCAAACAGATGCAGCTGTACAGTCTACCAATCTGAATCCTAGGCCACTAGAACCCTATCACAGTAAAAGTCAAAGTGACCGCTATAGGAAATAAAGCACGGTGTCAATACGACAGGGTTCTAGAGTGACATATGATTCTAATCTAATTGGTTGTCTGTACCTATCACGAATTCTCGAAGTATGTGCACCATTTAACAGCTAAGTAAGTAATCTATGGAATCAGGCGTTACTTTGCGAAAATCCATGTTAATCAAAATCTAGAACATTCGGTTCGGCAGGAGGTAGGGCATAGCTAGCAATGCACGGTCGAGAAGTTTCCAAAGTTGCAGAACATTCCTCATGAGAATTTTCGGTAACTTCTGAGAATGTTCTCGAGAACGAGAATTTATCAGAATACTTAGTAACTTCGTAGTTTATACCATAATTTCGTCGAACTCAGCAAGTCAAGACGTAGTCCCGTGCTCCCGTGGTAGTGCGCTGGCTTCGTATGCCGATGTTCTCAAGTTAGATCCTGACAGCGATCTTTTTGTTTTTTTTTTGTATATACATATATTGGCATGACCAAAAACAGGCATCAAGAAATAATAGTTCTGTACCTAATTTAAAAAGTTAGGACTAAAACTGTGAAGTCTGAAAGTCGAAATGTTCCCTGAAGTATAGTGAGAATTTAAGCAACCTATAGTGAGAATTTAGGTAACTTATCACTTATCAACAAAATAGCTAACTGTAATAGACAATATTATACCTATAATAACATATAGTTTTATATTATGCCCATTTAAACATTATTTCAAGTATATTCTCTTGTTTAAATAATAAATTGCATGTTGCGGGAATGTTACTGCGAACATTCTCAAGAATGTTTCCGCTTTTTGGGAATGTTCTGCAATTTCTACATTACTAAGGCATAGCGAATGTTATTCCGCTTTGTGTGGTAGGGCACAGCACAGCGGATAATTATCATCTCGCTCGAATTTAGAGCAGAGCCCAACTGGGGAAGTATTACAGAAGACCGCAGCTAAATAGTACTAGACCCTACCCATAGTGTTGTGTTCCTGCCGCTGAGTAAGGCTGCCAGAGCTCAACGAGAGTGCGGTGTGCTGGCGACGGAAGGACCTACGGAACTAATTTGTTCCGTCTATTGTCCTTTGAGTCGTCGACAACCCGAACCCTCCTTGGAACTTGTACAGTCCTTTTTACTGTGTACTTAACACAGTAAAAAGGAGTGTACATGTTCCTAATGGGATCTCCTTGAGTTGCAGGCGTCCATAGGTTGCGGTGACCGCATTCATCAGGCGGACCGTATGCTTGTTTGCCACCGACGTAGTATAAAAAAAAATCCTTTGCTAAACCACACCACACATGCTAAGTGCTTTTGACTGTAACCTGGACTGGAAAGTAACCCAATTCGATTGTTCCTAAGTGTACCTACGTGCAGCAAACCTATAAAATACTTTGATGCAGATTGTTCATTGCAGTATATCGAAGTACTGTCGATACGATTGATTTATGGAAACACTTTGAACTCTGTTATTTTCACGAGTGCGATATTGAATTCTGGAAATTATTCGCTTTTATTATATTGAACTCAGAAAATATATGTATATCCGCGATTAATGTCAACATCCCTATTTCATTTAAAAGAATCTGTTACTTTTAGGATTAGTTGTCCAAGCGGACCCCAGCCAGGTCCACATGAGCCGTGGCGAATGCCCAGGTAGCTCAAGAAGGATAATGATGATGTTACAAAGAAAGAATCATAATTTCTAATGGGGTGGCAACGCGCATGTGACACTCTTTGAGTTGCAGGCGTCCATAGGTTACGGTGACGGCTACCACTACGGTGATGCGTCTTTGACACCAACGCAGTATAAAAAAAAATTGCAATCATGGCATTCATCGATCAGCAACCAGCATATCATATGTTTCGTGTCAAATATCAACCGACTGTAATCACTAGTTGATATTACCTGTCACCTGAATTTATACTATACATACATACATACTGACCTTAGGCCCATAAGCATACTACCTTGTATGTCTAAAATAATGGAAAAAGTAGTTGGCTCACAGTTAGCTGCCTACTTGGAAAAAAACAATATATTACCAGACGTCCAGTCAGGCTTTCGAAAGGGACGCAGCACTGTCACCGCATTACTTGATGTCACTGACAACATCCTGGATGCTCAGGATAAAGGTATGTGCACACTTTTAGTCCTCCTCGATTTCTCCAGGGCGTTCGATTGTTTAAATATAAATCTTCTTCTTTCCAAACTGACCTACTACGGTTTTGACCACCATACTGTTAAGTGGTTTGATAGTTATTTAAGTAATCGATCACAAATTGTGAAAGTATGCGGAAATGACGGATCCTCACTTTTTTCTGAAAAGGCTGTAGTGACCAGGGAGTTCCTCAAGGATCGGTGCTCGGTCCGCTCCTGTTTATACTCTACTCTTCAGATGTAAGGTCGCACATCACACATTGCAAATACCATATCTATGCAGACGACATACAAGTGTATATATCATGCAAGCCAGAAGACATTGACTGTGCTATTGTGAAACTAAACCAAGATCTAGCCTCTATTGCATCCTGGGCCACAGAAAACTGTCTACTGCTTAATCCGAGCAAAACCAAATACCTTGTATTTGGCAGCCGGCAACAAGTGGCTGGTATCACTATTTCACAAGATGTTATGTTGTCAAACACTCTAGTTGAGAGGGTATATGAGGCCCGTAATTTGGGACTTCTCATGGACTGTGAACTGCGATATGAAAAGCATGTAGCTGAGTCTATCAGAAGTTGTTTTTATAAACTTAAGGTTCTATACAAAATTCGGCCATACACATAAGTGAAAACCTACGCTGTCAGCTAGTTGAGTCACTTGTATTATCAAAATTGAATTATATGGATGTAGTGTTTGGACCTAGACTTCTTGCAAGAACAAAGAGACTCATACAACGTGTCCAAAATGCCTGTGCCCGCTTCTGTTTCGATATTCCGTTGAGAGCACACGTGACTCCTTTTCTTAACAGCCATCACATCCTTAAAATGAAGCACCGACGTAAATTTTACTTGGCTTGCTTGCTCTTTGGTGTGCTGAAGTATAAGTCACCCCCGTATCTCTTCAGCAAACTCTCTATCATCAAACTTCGCGAACGCCGTAACTGGGGGATTCAATTGTTAACGCCGCGCCATACTTCTGCAGCTTTCCGAGGAAGTTATCGCTATTCTGCATCGCGTTGCTGGAATAATGTGCCTCCGCCTTTGAGGAACCTGCAAAGTATTTATAGTTTTAAAATCAAGCTCAAGCAGTATTTATTAAACCACCAACTTAGCCAAGAAAACTTGAGACTTGACACGAGCTGCCTATAGTTAAACATTCATTTCTTATCTTTGCCACTTGTTTTTTGTTCCTTCTGCAGCATGATTATTTGCCGTTGATGTTATTTAATAATGTTCACCATCCTGTAAACCCGTACATTTGATATTTAGTAATTAACACACAAAATCACGTTTGTTATTGTCTTGTTGTGACAAACCTGTCTTTTAGTTAGTGTAACCACCGCTGGCGCTAGTTGCAACACTTGCAACTAGCAATTGCCACTTTAATGTACACCCATAGTATGGTTCGACCAAACGTTAAAACGCGGCGTCCGCGATCTGGTGTACGACTCTTTTTAATTAATTTGGTTTTTTATTCTATGTGTCGATCACAGTCTGTTGTTATTTTTCTTGTAACGTTTTCACTTTCTTAACTGTTTGACCACGTTCTTGTATGTGTTTTGTATTTCTTCTGTCTGTTACCGTCCGTGAATCTTTCTCACTTGATGGTCTCATCGGAAGATCAGCGCTGGAAGTCACCAGCAACATGCTGAGATGAGGCCATTTCGTGGCACTTCATTCCTTTCTGTCTTGTTGTTATTATGTGTATTTTGTCTTACCTGTGTTCACGAATAAACGTTTATTCTATTCTATTCTATTCATACATACATATTGTAGAAAACTTATTATATGGATGTACCTAGATGAAGTTACGAGTACTATGCAAGTACGTAATAAGGCAAAAAACTCGTATTTCGGTTAAAACAACACCCGTGTTTTAATGCAACATTATGCACCAGTCACATAAATAACTATGCATATTGCAGACTACATCTCTTATATCGAAGCACTGTCGATGTCGATACGATTGATTTATGGAAACACTTTTGAACTCTTGTTATTTTCACGAGTGCTGTATTTGTGCCGGTATTAAGTTTGCAATTTCCAAATCTGTAAGTTATTGGCTGTCAAAATATTATTGTGAAGGGATGACACCAGGCAGAACGGGACGGGACGGGGTGGGACGAGACGATTATAGAAGCTGTGACGAGATTACCTTGTGACTCCTATGCTCCTATATAAAATTTGACACAGAATAGACCTAACCCGTCACGATATAGACGATCTAGTGGTTCAATCTTAAAGGTTTTATTGGTTGGTTTTTCGTTGGTTGGTAACAAAATTTTAACAAAAAATTTAAATACATATTTGAAATGCTCAAAAGACTGGTCAAGCTCATTATTTATAATACATACTTATAATCTGTAACCGCTTACCATTCGTCTGCTTACTTGCCTCATGTTTTACATAATATGTAGCTTTCCTATGTTTCATCTGTAAGGGCATTTTTTCCTCTTTCGGTTGGACCTTGTTGTATGATAGAAACTTGCAGCAAAAGGGCCCTTAAATAAGCAAGCAGTTTAGCAGGCCGTATTCTTGTCAAAAATACAGTCAACCACACAGCTGTGAATATAATATGTATACACAGCTTAATGTACCTACAGGCAATAAAGTTCTGACGACTTGTGGGCCGAAATAACCACGGAGTGGGAGCCCCACGAGTCAAACCGGGGATCCGGCAGACCACACCGGCGATGGCGGGATAACCGGACTCATTTATGATTGGCTGGCCAGAAGTAGCACTAGACAGAGAAGATTGGAAAAAGAGGGGGGAGGCTTTTGCCCAGCATTGGGACACAGTAGGCTCTGAATAATAATAATACACATTTTTGGCATTTTGTACTCACAGTTGTGTTGCTGACTGTATGAACTTTGTTAAAGTTTTATCGATAATCCGGTTCAAAGCCCCAAATTTTGCGGAATGCTGTCAGTAACTGATCGATGGGCGATCAACCTTAATTTGCCTGTTAGGAAACTTTTAAGGCTTTTAAGAGGTAACGTAAGTTTCCGACGTGGAAGGAAATGTTTGATAAAAATAGCCCGATTTTGGCAGGTTACTAAGGTAAGGTTAAGGTAAGGTAAGGTTGGTATTAACTAAGGAATTAAAAGCTTAAATAAGGCGGCGAGTGAACAATATTAAGTTTCACGTATTTTTTATTTTTCCAAAAAACTGCTATTTTAATGCGAAAACCCATTTTTATTACTACTTCGAGCAGAAAGGGCGTAAGTTACAAACGTCAAGAATCAACTAAATGATGTCAAAACGACAAAACAACAGCATACAATCACGCCTGTATCCCATAAAGGGGTAAGCAGAGCACATGAAACTACTAAAGCTTCAGTGCCACTCTTGGCAAACAAAGGGTTGAAAGAAAACGAAACTGTGACATTGCAGTGACAGGTTGCCAGCCTCTCGCCTACGCCACAATTTAACCCATATCCCATAGTCGCCTTCTACGACACCCACGGGGAGAAAGGGGGTGGTGAAATTCTTAACCCGTCACCACACAGGCTCACGACAAAATTATTCCTAAAACAAAAGTTTTAACAGTCAGCTTAAACAGTCCAAGATGTCTGACTGTAAAGTGTCACTGTCAACAAATATTGAATAACTACGAACTATCTACGAGCGGTGATAATATAATATAAGACTGATAAGTGTCACAGTCAAACTCAGGTGACATCCCAACCGGAAGATTTTTTTGGTTATAGTGGCAGCTCTGAATCAGCTATGTAACGTCACTTTCCTTTTAAACTATTTTTAAGATTTTTTCCCGAGACTAACTGTTAGATTGGCGATTTATGCTCGTATGCGTCGCATCGCCGTCGCGCGACCATCGCGCGACCGTCGCCGTCGCGTCTCATCGCATCGTCTACTTCCATATCGATAAGGTTTGTTTTCTTATGCGTCGCATCGCCGTCGCGCGACCATCGCGCGACCATCGCCCACGCAAGGCACGGCGTTACTATGAGTGACGTTTGACGATTTTCGCTGGAATAAATAAAGTTTCGTTCCGACGAGACGGCCGTATTTTTGTGTACGGGACGGGATACGGGATGACATAGTCTGTGTATATGTAGTTTGTGATTCGCATTCGCATGATTATTTTCGCGCCGTCATTGAACTAACAATGTCAGTATCTCGCTTTCTTGTTTTTACATCTGTAATACCATAGCGTAACGCCGTGTCTTGCGTGGGCCGTGTCGCCGTCGCGTCTCATACTTCCATATCAATAAGGTTTGATTTCGTATGCGTCGCATCGCCGTCGCGCGACCATCGCGCGACCGTCGCCCACGCAAGCCACGGCGTAATACAAAAGTAAGAACAAAACCGACCAACGAGCTTGCAGTCAGTCTTCGCACATAGTAAACATTATTTTCTTACTAATCTTAATAGACTAGTTTAGACCTTAGATTAAAATGCCAAGAACAACAATTTTTCTGGTTTTAGTTACTACAACTGCATAATTATATATTCCTTATCCGCACTACTCACCTATGGTACTTAATATTACTCACCTATGAGGAAATGTGACATCATTTGACAAAGGCTCTGTTAGCAAAGGCTGTAGTCGGGTTCATAAATATGTGTAGATTTCTTCACCTTATTGTAACGAATTAAGGTGGAGAAATGTACACATATTTATGAACTTGACTGTACTATTAATCTTAGTTATCCTCCGTTGACATAGCGAATAGCGAACTGTCCAAATGGGTCAAAATCAACCTTATCTTAACGACATAAAGAGTACACATGGGGATTATGTTGCTAATAGTAGGTATATTTATCATTTACCTAATTTGCAGGACTAATGACAATCTGTCTGTTATCCAACCCTGGATTAAGAATAAGGACATTGAATTTTGGATTAAGAAAGATCTACGATAGCTATTTATAGTTTTTAAGATTCCCTACGATAAAAGACGGAACCCTAATTAATATATTGTGCAATGAGAGGCGGAAGTTGAATTATGCAAACGAGAGTAAGTTAATTCGCGACAACTCGTCGGTGCGGTTTAAAGACTCGAGTTTGCAATTTTCTTACGCCTCGAGTTACACAATGTATTTGATCACACTCGCAACAAAAAATATGAAAAACGATAAAAAATGTTAATATATTACATAATAATACTTGGAATTTCAAAACTCACTTGGGAGATTTTTTTTCTAACTCTCGGTCCGCCTGGGCGCAATTGCACATTTACTGTGGGAATGTGATGAAATAGTACATTACGATACAAGTACACCATCTGTACTGAAATTGTATATTACAAGTGCGTAAAAAAAAAGCTCGAAACGAGTGGCGATAAAATTAAAACACGACCGAAGAGTGTTTTAAATCGACACGAGTTACGAATTTCCTTTTCGCACGTGTATCGTACGACGTTTTTCAGTACAGATGGACCTTTGAAGTTTCGACCTGGCATATGAACTACTTCTCGCACTAGTGCGTAAAAAAACACCATCTGTACTGAAACGAGTATAGTATTTGTATTGCATTCTAGTGAAATAGCTTGTTCACTCTATTCTAAGCAAAGAAGAGTAAACATAAGCAAACCACGTCCGGTCCCAACTAGGGTCCTAAACAGATTAGGAACTAGCACATACATAATATACATACCTACATATAAACGGTACATAACGTCGAGTCGTGTCGTGAATCTTGTCAACATGCTCTAGAGTCTAGGCGAAATAAAATGGAGTAAAGATGGATTTCGAATTCAGACTGCTGCCTCTTAGTACGGACCTTTACTTTACCCGATCAGAATCATTTGGGAGTAGTTCGGTCTAGTACAGTGCAGGGAATCGTGTCTTTTGTACTAATTAGTACATGTACTACACAAGCCTAGAAGCTGATATCAGCACGGGAAGCATGGTCGCGCGATAGACGATAAAATATCAGGCCGTCCCTATCGCACTTACAAATAGTGCGATAGGGACGGCCTGCTAGGTCTAGGTCAGGGTTGTAGCAACCGGCATTCGGTGATTTCTGCCTAACCTTCCGGGATATAGGCTTGACTATACATAAGTATTTAAATATATAGTATACATACTCGTCGATTCTGGCAGTTGTTATAATATGATACAATGTAGTAATGATGCTACTCCAAGAAATTCTGACATTTCTGTTTCACTGCATTCGGCACTACCTAATACAGCATGTAGATTCCATACGGGCGAATACTGTATCCAGTTATAATATCTGATCATACGAATCATTAAAGGATAATTATTTTGTTAAAAAGTGTTATTGATTAGAGTAATTATTTTTTTAAATCTGGCCAAGCAACAATGTACCTACGCCGTACAACTTAATTTGATTATGATTATGACATAAATGTCATGTCGTAATGACGTTTAGGTAGGTACACTAACTGATGCGGAAATAATAGGTACATTGCGTGCTGAATTATTATGATGAAGAAAAAATCTCATCTATTAAAAAAAAATGTAGTTAGGCTCCTTAGGTCCGATACTAATCGTTAAGATATTCGCCCATATGGAATACACACGCTGTATATTCCTGCAATGCTGCTGCAGTCGAAATACGAACGTCACATACACGGGTTTCTTTCAGTAGTGAGGTGACATAACCGTCCAAACAAATATTATTCTCACCCGCGATAAGGATGCCAAATATTTGATTTGCCGGATGTTATGTTAGGTTAGGGATGTAACTTAGTAAACAATGGGGATATCTTTATTTTGCCACAAAACAAATAATAGTACTAAACACGGAAAATAATCTTAAATAACCTAACCACAACATTAAAATTTTGAAAAAAACCCCCGACCGCGACATAGTGGACCGATTTTCATGAAACATGGCTAAGAACACTCCCGACTAACTCAGCTTTCAGACAAAAAAAAACTAAATCTAAATCGTTCATCTGTTCGGGAGCTACGATGCTACAGACAGACACACACACAGACAGACACGTCAAACTTATAACACCCCGTCGTTTTTGCGTCGGGGGTCAAAAAAATGGGCTGTAACAGACGGACGCACGAGTGATCCTATAAGGTCTCCGTTTCGTCTTTTTGAGGTACGGGACCCTAAAAATAATTAGGGACACATCATGTCCCTAGTCCCTAACGAAAGTATGGCATTATCCCTTTCGATTATGTGGTGATGTAAATAAATTAAAAATTCAAGCCATCATTTGATCTGAGGTGGCAAAATGTGCTTGTTTGTTTTGCAATTAGTTCATGAACTAAATTTGTTAAATAGAATATAGAATAGACATGTTCAAAAGGAGGACACAAGGAAATTGTCGGAACATGTGTAAACAAAACACACACGTGTTGAATGAATGAGTAAGCTAATTTGAACTATTTTAGTCTGTGGCGTGCGTACGTGATGCAAAATGTATGTTTGCTTGGTAATTCCGAACGATCTCAAAACAGTTGCATATTGCATGGGTTACTATATCAAACATTAATGTATTTATAAACTTGAGCGCATGAGGTATGAGTTGGTATTCTACATACAAATTGACATAGGTGTATCTTTAAATATAACATCTAACATGAACATTGAAATCATATTTGTACCTAACTAAGCATCCGTGTGACTTTGGAAATGGATTGAGTGAATATCAAGCAATGTTTCACTTGAAAACAGGGTTCGAGGATATATATCAATGGATAATATATATATCAAGATATATATCCGATATAATATCGGATTAGTACCTACACATAACATTTTTGTAATTTTAAAATTGAAAGGTGGAATCTTTATTGCATAAATGAATAAAACAAATAAAAAACATAATAAATCTACTTAAAACTAAATACCTAACCTACTTATAAATAAAAAATTTGACCTAAATCGCCGTCAATGGGCAAGGTACCCAGAAGGCTGGCAGCATTTCCACGCTGTATAGCGATACTTATACGTTGCGCGAAATACTGGCCAGCCCTCTGGTCGCCTGAGGTCTCTATCAGGCGAGACGACAAATCCTTGTACAAATGACGGGCACTGGGCCCCCATGGCCCCAAGGTCTCAACGCCAAACGCCGCAAATATGTAGCTAGTTCCTAGGGTGGCATATTTGCGGCGTTTGATGCTTTCGGCTGCGGATACCGCAGCGCCAGCAGCAACGCTGGTGACCGGAACATGGGACGGCGCCAGTGTATCAACACAAGTAGCGTCCCAAACTAACGTCCGACCCATGCTCCAAGGCACCAGTGTCATACCGTCAGGCCTCTTGCCGTCGTCCCTAGCCAGGCCGGTGGGCTCCAGGACTGCTGGCAGTTTCGCGCTGACAAGGGCCCGACGGATAACATCATTGATACTGGCGTGGCGCGGGATCCTTCCAGCGCTTCGGGCGCATGAGAGGCCATGGTGACCCAATGTGTCCACCATGGTACCGCATTGACAGCGATGAGGCTGGTTTGTTGATGCCCCCAAACGCAAGCTAGCTGCTAGGCAAAAGGTGGTGTTATCCAGCAGAGTCCCAATGTTTGGTGATGGTAAGGCCTGTAGCCACAGACCCGACTCCCACTCCGCAGTCGCAAGGAGACGAGCTCGGTCTGTCGAACTAGTTGACGTATTTAAAAGGTTTTCCCGTACTAGTCGACAGAGCGGCTCGTCCCATTGCCTCTGCGAACAGAGATTGGCAGGCGGGTCCGTGTTTGGACAGGTTATGGACCAAACGTTCTTGGCCTCGGAGCAGTGTGCGGCTTCTAAAGAACCAATTGAAGGCTCTAATATTTTACCTATAAGGCTTTGAGCACCATGCACCGAGGACAAGAACGCAGGTAGAGCAACACAAGAAATTTTGCGGATACCCAGGCCGCCAAACCTAATAGGCAGGCTAGCCTGGGTCCAAGTTCTGTCGTCAAAATGGATATTGAAGATGGAGGTGATTGTTTCAATGACTAACATATCTAATTTTGATACCAAAGTTGGGTATTTCCAAAGATGAGTTCCGCGGAGTATGTACGTAAATTTTGGGACGAAAAGGCAGTGCTTAATAATTGAATAGGCTGAATGAATATTAATTTTGGCCAAACGGTGTGATGTTGTTTTAAAATTTTGAATTTTAGAGTCAATAAAGGTTTCAAAGGATTGGTCCAAAATGGAGCAACCAAGGAGGTGAAGCGACTCTTTGTTTATAATTTTGATACCCGGAGCTAGTTGTGTAAAAAGGTCGATAGTGTTATTCTTGTCCGGGCAGGAGTCTGTGATAAAAAGTTCGCACTTCAAAAATTTAGTGAATGGCCAATAGTATTCATGTCAATGATAATTTTTTTTAAATCTTCCAGGACGCAGTTCGCTTCACCACCGAGAGTCCCGTCGTCTAAATACCACACGTTTAATTTTGAATTTAGTTCTTTGATGATGGGATGTATGGCGAGGCTGAAAATTGCTGGACCGAGCGGGTCGCCTTGTTGGCATCCTACGGATGAAGCCAGAACGTTACTTTTATATAATAATTTGGAGGGAGAACTATAACACTGCCAAAGAAATTTGTATATCAAAGGGGTTTTATTTTTTAATTGAGCCAACAAGGCGCCTTTATCTACGGAATTGAACGCGTTGCAAACATCCACCTTCAGCAGAACTTCGCCTGCATTTTGCTCAAGGAATGTTCTTACGGAGTGAACCGCGGCTTCACATCCGCTTTTGGAGCCGAACCCCAGTTGGATAGGTTGAAGTTCTGGGGTAAGCTCCAAAAGGATGGAGCGGCAAGCGATCTTGGCGGCTAGGCGTCGGAGTGTGGTACCAACCGCTATGGGGCGGATACCACCATCTTTTTTTTTTAAAGCACATAGGTTGGCTCCGTACAGGATATCCCTAATGCCGTCCGGGACCTGACCGGCCAGCATGACATTAATCAGGGCCGTCAGATCCTTTAACAACGTGTCCCCCGTTTCCCCACAGCCGCTGCATAGGAGGTCTTTCAGGTGCTGAGGTGTCAGACCATCCAGACCTCCAGCAGAGCCATTGGGGAAAGACATTACGGCTCCAAGGACATCCTGTGGGGTAGCAACGAGATTCAGATCAGCAGGTAATGGGGGATCGGGCAGGCGAAGGTCTGTAGCTGGAGGTGGGTGCTTACTATGTAAAGCTGTGAGTGTTTCAGAGTTATAACTATAGGGAGCTATTGCATCGTCGGAAAAAAGCAAGCGGGCTGCGCCTTTTATGTCGCCATCAGAAATTTTGGTCTCGACTGTTTTAAACAAATTGTTGTTGTTGTTCCTAAAATTTCCGGAAGAGGGTTGAAGTGAAATATCGCTGAAACAGTTGTCTTTAATTTTTTTTGTCAGAGATTTTGAATTTTTGTCTGAATTTATGTGGAGGACCTTAAAAGAAAATGAAAGAAAATTTTCCCAATTGGCGACGGAGTTATTTGACAGGATTGCTTTAATTATCAGGCTCAATGATTTGCACACTGATACTCTGGCACCGCGTGGTATCCGCTTTAATACTGGGCGTGAACTTTTGAGATCACTCAGTAGTTCATGGAAAGGTACGTGAACGTCCGATACGGTGTGGTCTGATATAGATGGAGGTGTCCGTACGCAGGGCTGGGGCGGTGTAGTACTTGTTGACGGCTGAGTATCGCATCTTCGGTGTATTTTGGTAATATGTATGTTAAGACCCCTAGTGCCTTTAAAATAATTTGGTTTCGAACATTCCGGGCAACGAAGAAGATTCTCTGACGATGCAATAGTTCCTGTAGGGCAGGAAAGGCTTGCGAGGGCATCTACAATACAGAACTTAACTTAAAAGACAAGTAATAAACTAAAAACTTAAAAAGTAAATAAGTAGGTAAAAGAAAATAAAACTATTATATATTATGATTTTGTTCAGCCTGAAGAGGATCATTCATGCATTTCAAAGGCGTTGCGCAGCGTGGTGAGGTCGAAATTCCAGTTCGTGGGAGCGAATGGAAGCTGCCTTATGCCGGCTTCCCAGGGCATTTTTTTGAGGCCTAATCCGTTGGGCTGCAAATTCGTGAGGTTTGCGTAGGTATATCACTGGTCACAAGTCACAACCAGTCGGGCTAATTCACGTAAACTAGACGTGGTTCAACGGATGCGTCACTTTTATCTCATCATCAAAATTTTCCTCGAGACGCCCGCTAAATTTTCGTCCACAATATTGGCTCTGTAAATTCCACTTTTCAAACGTTTTGAGGTAACAAAGTTATATTTGCATCAATAATTTGGTTTAAAATATAAATATTTTCAGGAAGATAAACAATCTTGACTTTGACGTTGACAGTTTTTGAAAATATATATATCCAGCTAGGTTCGATGATATATATCAATGGATATAAATATCCGATATATATCTTTTTTTAAATAAATATTTCAATACAAAAATAGTTTTGAAAAATGTAACATTGTTAAAAAACTAGTTTTTTGTGTTTGTTACTGTTTTTATACAAAATTTTATGTTTTTTTTGCATTTTTCCTTATCTAAAGTAGTATTCATAAATAACGCAACAAAAAATTGAAATGCCTTCCATACAAAATGGATATATATCAAAGTTGATATATATCCGATATATATCATAAATATCCGATATTTTGATATTTATTATAAATATCGGATATTTTCGAACCCTGCTTGAAAAACGTGATAACAGAGTCGGGAAACCTTGTGACATGGAACATAAAGCTACGGTATCTTCTTTTTTCAAATTCAAAAGTGATAAAGAAATCTATGAATTTAATTGAAAATGTCAGCTCTATGCCCAATTGCCACTATCGGGTATTTAAATTGGAAAAATCAAAATCGTTTTGGATATTTTAAGGTACATATTTCATTATGATACTCCATTTGATTACCAATGTTGATATTTGGCTCATCACTGTTCGTGTTTGAAATACAACAAAAACCCTTAGGTCCTCTAATAACATAACCACAAAAACCCCCGACATAGTAAAGCAATTTTCATGAAACATGGCTAAGAACACTCCCGACTAACTCAGGTTTCAAAAAAAAAACTAAATCTAAATTGGCACACACACAGACAGACAGTTAGACAGACAGACATTTCAAATATATAACATCGTCGATTTTGCGTCGAGGGTTAAAAATGGTTTATTGTATGGAATGGAACAAAATAGTTACGTAGTTAAGAATAGGTACAGTCAACCAATTGGAACCCTGTAGAACTATGTCATAGTCACGTTATAAATTACTAGCGACCCGCACCGGCTTCGCACGGGTACTATACCTACATGTAAACCTTCCTCTAGAATCACTCTATCTATTAAAAAAAAACCGCATCAAAATCCGTTGCGTAGTTTTAAAGATTTAAGCATACATAGGGACATAGGGACAGAGAAAGCGACTTTGTTTTATACTATGTAGTGATAGTGATGTAGTGATAGTGATATTGTAAGGAATCTCTTACTGCTTGTCATTTTGACATGGTTGTAGAGTGGCCTAGGGTTCCAATTGGTTGACTGTAGATAATTATAATTTGTAGACTGACCAAGCCACAATGGCCTTTCACTGGCAATTCGCCGTCAAAACCACCTTCACTAATTGACGTGGGAAGCTTGATCAAGACCAAGAATTAACGAATTAAATAGTTGGCTGAGTAATTAAAGATTCGTCGCCTTCTAAGTTCTAACTTAGATGGTTGGCAGACCTCAACACTACCAATAGTCACATGACCTTTAAGAAATTATTTAATGTAAATACTCGTTTTATGTAAATGTATTTAGTATAAGGTAATTATTTTACGATCTGCTTTGTAAATATATTGCCAAATTATATTTCGTACGCCTACACGGCTCATCATGGCTGATATAAATAATATAACATATTGTCACCTAATTGTTACCTGTGATGACGAAATAAATATATTTGATTGATTGATTGATTGATTGAAGAAAAGAGCGTTGTCCCGTCCTCCCCGTCTTGTAACGAATCTACACCCCTTCTGGTGATGGACACCCGAAGGCCTCCATAGGCGGCGACAATCGCTTACCATTAGGCGATCCGTTTGCTCGTTTGCCGATCTCATAAATAATGTTACGTTCATTACGAGCACGTTCAGTTTTTTTTTTTAATATATACAAGAAGATGGACATTATCTGTTTTTCCACTGCATCTGCATCAGAACTGCAGTAATAACCTAACCACAAAATTAAAATTTTATTTATATATTTTACCCCCGAGATAGTGGACCGATTTTCATGATACGTGGCTAAGAACACTCCCGACTAACTCAGCTTTCAAACAAAAAAAAACTAAATCTAAATCGGTTCATCCGCTCGGGAGCTACGATGCCGCGATGCCACAGACACACACACAGACAGACAGACAGACCGACAGACAAACAGATAGCACGTCAAACTTATAACAGCCCGTCGTTTTTGCGTCGGGGGTTAAAAATCAGTATGAAATTCACCCTTTACACCAATAAAGACATTACTTTTTATGATAGATATCGAAGCAAACCTAATGACAATACTAAATACTCTTATCTTGAAATTAACCGCTTGATAACGTTATCACTTGGGTAATTTCAAAAAACCATTACTGATAACTAATAAGACCATTAATTATTTTTAAAATCGGGACTTAATTGCGTATGACTACATCCCCCATCTCTCCATCTTCCATCTCTCATCTGAGATCTGAGTCTTCTCCGAGACCACGGGGACAACGCCGTCCCTGAAACGTTGACTTGGAGGCACAAGGTTCTCTGTGGTTGGAGGTCAGTTTAATATGTAGTCATACGCGATTAAGTCCCGATTTTAAAACCTATTTACAACTACCCTAATAAGTCTAAACTATAAAACAAAGCATTTAAATTAAAAATAAACAAGATAACACTATTATATAATATTAAACAAATACACACTTAATTATGTTCTACCCACGTTATCATTAAACTACGAACTCAGATAAGAAACATTTTAATCGTTGCACAATAGACCACATGTTGTCAATGAATGACTCACGCTGACCATACAAATACTCATACATGTGTATATTGTGTATATTATTATATGTATTTACACTATTTACTAAAGGAATGCTAAAATGGCAGGCCAATCGTAAATAATTGCAAATTGCAAAATACTTCACTAGGTCAAGTTGTTTTTGTGACTTTACATAGGTACAAGTACCTAGAGTATTTTAACATTACCTATTTTAAAAAATTGAGTCCAACAAGAATGTATTACTTAAGTATTAAAAAAAGGTACCGACAGTAATTTGATCATTTTTGATTCTAAATGCATGATTGCATAAACTGTAAACATTAAATTTCATTAAAATTATTTTTTTAGTGACGGTAGTCCCTGATATTTTAAAAACAAAAAAAATATGACAGGCCAGCATCTAGAGTGCATGTAGGTATTTAAAAGTAATATTGAAAACAATTCCAGTCCGATTTGCACTTGATACGACAAAAACACTTGTCAAACAAACGTGAGATTGCCAACGGTCCCACGGTGTCCGGCAAACCGGCTAGCATTCCATCCGTTCCCATTTAAAAAAAAACTAGTTAACTCACCTTAAAAAACAATCCAACACACACTAAACTGAACACATAACAGAAACTTCACTTAGTAAAATCAAAGTATGTAATCCAGAAACACTCGCGAATTTAAAAACACGCGAGAAGAACGTTCAAGAATTCGACAACACATCTACTCCCGTCGGAGCTCTGAGCGATACTGACTTGCTGATTGGCTGATTGGCGCGCCTTCGGCAGATATTACAAACGCTTACAGAACACTAGCTACAATTAACCATTATAACAAAAACCGTGAGATCCATAGTATCTACGCGCAATATTAGCACAGTTTACGATAGGCACTAATGAGATTTGAATTATGCAAGCGATTAGAATAAGATCTGTGCTTTGTATGAACGTGAGCGGTCCATTCTCGAATCCCAGACCTACGGTCATTCAGGTATGTAAACCTCTTCGCACTCCATTACAAAATAAACCTTAAGTTGCATTATTAACGTAGAAACTCGGTTGGTAGTGGTTTCTGATAAGGCTGCGTCGATATCACTGCGTCTAGGAGAGAGGGAGAGAAGATTTATTAATAGGCGAGTGGGAAAGGGATGGTTGTTTGGACATTTAGATGATTGAACTGTGAAATTTTTATATTCACTTTGCAAAAGCGCATCTTGACAATAGTGCATTGTTCCGTTGTAGTGATGCGCCTTTCCCAGGAATCAGGAATATTCCTGAGGATTTCTGACTGAACCGACCATTAAAGTTTCATTTCGAATTTCTGTCAATAATGTGTATCTTCCGAGAGAAAATGCACTAGCAATGGTACCGTTCAAGTGTCGACCCAGGCGCAGCGCATTATTGCAACACTATTATTGTATTTCTACATTACTATCAGCTGCATTGTTGCCAGTGAGGCCAAAAATTTAAGACCCCTCACCCACACACACACACACACATCTAGCGTCTCGTGAGCGTATTAACTTCGGGCCAACTGTATGGCAATGAAGCCTGACGCCTCGCGAAACGCTACACGTGGCAGAGCCCTAAGACCTCTTTGCAAAAAAAAACGATAGGGCAGGTAGACAGTTAAGTAAATTTCGTTTACTTTTCACGTATCAGGTAGGTATTAATTATTTCACGTATCAATAGATTAGTTTTGAAGTCATGATTACAATAATTGATGAATAATGATTAATTATTAAATAAAAATCTTGAATCATCCTATATGCAGCGTGACGTCAAATTTATGTCATCGGCATGAAGGTTACGAGCCCTGTATATGACTATTGTCAAGAGGCGATGTTATTCTGATCTATGCGGTGACAGTTCAATATAGTGCGAAGAAAATAGTTTCAATGAAATACCGCAACATGGGGCTTAATTAGTCACATATTTCTGGTAAGGCTTCAAATATTCCTATTTGTGTCATAAAGGTCGTGTCAAAACAAAATCCAAAGGTCCATGCCAGTCGTAACAAATGTTTAATATGAATAATATGAATCGTTCTCCTGCTGCCGGCGTATTATGATTCCAATTTTATCACTTATCCACGTGGATAAAGCATCCGTCACGCTTTGGCAAGTATGTCAGTGTGAGAGTGACAGTTGTCTTATCCACGTGGACAAGTGATAAAATTGGAAGCATGATACGCCGGCAGGAATATTACCGCGGCACATCCCTACCAATGTTGTCCCTCGGGAACAAATGGGCTATTCATTATTTTAAAGCTCTGGAATCTTCTTTTAATGGGTCTGGGAAAGAATGACAATGCTATCATTACTTCGATATTAATGATAGGCCTAACTCGTTATTTTCTCACTAGCTATCGGAGCTTCAGAACTTAATCTTGATTTGATATTGATTTGACTTTAATCTGATATTTAAGTACTTACCTACATAATCAAGTACCCATATTTCAAGTACCTTAAGCTCTACCATTTATTGACATTTTTTTGACATCATGAAAATGAAATGTAAGGGCCACTTGCACCACCTGGTTAGTGGGCTGTCAACTGTCAAATTGGATTAACCTCGGGTTAACCCTCCATTTTAATAGTAATTTTTCGGGTGTAAATAACCGTCTGTAGTCTTTGTAGGCGTTGCCGGCCTAAATAACCGAGATGACTGACCGTGACGTCACACAATTCGATTTCATATAAATTCCATATTAGCGAGTCGTTCAAATTTGTTTTGACAGTTCTTAAAAAGAAGCTGATTTGACTAGGAGGCAAGTAGCCTATTTACCTATTACAGAAAACATTGATTCAAAAATAATGTGTGAAAAGCGTAACTTATTTCTGGTAGCCCCAGGCATCGACTGATACCAAAAACTAGTCATCTAGCTTGTTATCAACACTAAGTATACTTAATAAATTAAAATGTAGGTCAATTGCGCGATAGTGTAATAAATACTGCAAGCGGATTAGATACGAGATATCCGAACTCTACTAACTACAAACAGTGTAGTTTTGATAATGGTTTCATAAGCAAAATTGCGGTGCTAAGATCATTGTGATAATTTTCGTCCGACTCTTCGTTCACTTGGCGAAATTTGAATATGAATCCTTGTTGATCAAATCTGGATTTTAAAATACTTGTCTTGTTGTCTTACACATTTTCAATTAATAAAAAAAGTTACATAACAGTCAAAGAAAAGTCAGTCAGTCGCAGACTGTTAACTTCACTTGCGTGATTTATTTATAAATGCATCATTTGAATAAGAAACTACCTCAACAATAGATCTATTGTTTACCTCGTTCGTATTTACAAGTAGGTATTATAGGAGTAAGTATGGTAACTTGAGAACCATTATCAACTCTTGCAAAACATTACTACTTAGAACTTATAGACAGGTAACTCAGGTAAGTATTATACTTCTACCTGTTTATGCACTAATAGTCAATATGTAGAGCATGGAGAAACTATGAATGAATTTATTGATAAATTCGCCATGCACTTTTGCAGCTGATAGTACTTTAGTTATGCTCTAAAGGCGCCCACTCAGTATCAGCATACCTCGGACACTGGCGATCAAATATATGGAAGAGGCGCGTTCCAAACACACAGTCTAAGCTCGAGTAGGTGAACGCGTACTATGCTTGTATGAGTGACATATGACAGATCGACCGCGTTTTTGACAGACGGCAAAAATCAAAAAAATCAAAATAATTTATTCAGCAAATAGGCCACAGGGGCACTTTTACACGTCACATGTACATATTTAGAAAATATCTAAAATTGAGTTGAAATTACAATTGATACTATTATATATTATACTAATTCTAAGTTCTAACTAAAGTTAACTCTATACAATTAATTAGAGATGTAGAAGATCTCTAAATGTCGAATTACAACCAAGAACTACACTAAATATAAAAAGTACAAATACAAAAAAAAAGTCTAAAATTACTTTAGAGGTGCAAATGACTCTAAATGTCACAACTAAAGATAAAATGTATAATTTAAAACAAAATATCCTAATTTAATAAACGGCGACAGGGGTGGGCGGCACTTTTAGCGGAGAGCGGAACGGAATAACTGATAGACCTCGAACAAATCTGGCATAAATATTGGTAAGTACTATTTGGTAGCAAAATGTCATTAACTTTAGTACAGTAGGTACCTACCTACAGAAAAAACATCAACCCGAAAAATGCCTTTCAGCCTGGCATCCTGACTGAAACACTTCACAAAAATAGTTATTTGTTACACAAGGGGGCAAAGTGGTATTTTAACGCTGAGTGTGAAATTGAAGAACGAGCAAGTGAAAGGATTCTATAGTTGAACCACAAGCTAAGCGAGTGGTTCGAGAATAGAATCCTGAACTTGCGAGTTTTTTAACACACGAGAAGTAAAATACATTTGCACCCGAGTGTAACACAAAACTTTTCCCCTCACTATAGCGAGGAAACTACAACGCAAAAAATGCATTTATCGCTGCTTCCAGTAGTTCCACAGGTGGTAAATCATCTTTATTACTAGATTCACCTATTTTTATCAATTTTAAAGCAGTTAATTTGACTTTATTCAAGGTCAAATTACTTTACCCACTAGTGGATAAAATGCGTTTTTACCCGCTGGTATTAAAGGACAAAACACGTGTTTCCGAGCTAGTAAGGGGAAAAGGTATAAATAGGTTCCTCTATGTTTCGCATGTTAAATTATAAGGCATATAATTTTATTTGCAAGGTGGTCACTTCTCTATAGCTGAGCAGACTGTATGTATCTACTAGGCATTGGCACAAGCAAGATATACTAGCAAATTCTTCTTTGCACGTCTAATCCGTCGCGCCATATATCTCTTTCCAGCGATTGCCCTGGACAGTGATTCGTCCGCGCTGACGTATGGCCCCATTTGTCCTAAACGGTGCCAAATAGCTTAGTTTAATATATAGGTACTGCTCTCAATCAGTATTGCACTTTATCTTAACTCCGACGAGTTTCTTTATAAATTATAAGTTGATAAAGTTTTATTTACATGAACGTGCAAGAACATATTTACATAGGTAATTATTAAGAAACTAATACTAAACTTAAAAGGCAGCTAATATATAATTAGATTAATTAGTTGATAAAGTAGTTACGAGATGGAGCGTATTTTAAAAACCTCAAAATTAAAATCTAATCACCACTTTGACCATCGGAAAATTAACTTAATAGCTTATGTTCTATAGCTATATGATCCGGTCACAACAAGTATCAACCAGTGTACGCAACGTATTTTTGTATTTACGGACTCTTTAAATTACAAAAAAACGCCTTTGTTAAATTTCAAACCAATATCCGTCCGAATTCAATACATTGTTCGTTACTATTCCTGTCAAAAAGTCGTAAATATATCGTACAACACATGTAGTTACGTCCTTTTAAAATACATGTCATCTTGTTGGTCCAAGGTAACAAACACACTTGTTCCGACGTGTCCTGACACGATGCAAAATGCACCTGCATAATAAGAAGGGTAAGATGCACATGCTTAGAAATCAACGCACAATAGGCCCTTTGTTGTTTTGCATCGATTGAATCACATTTTTTGCCAATTTAACCAAAAAAAACCGGCCAAGAGCGTGTCGGGCCACGCTCAGTGTAGGGTTCCGTAGTTTTCCGTATTTTTCTCAAAAACTACTGAACCTACCAAGTTCAAAATAATTTTCCTGGAAAGTCTTTATAAAGTTCTACTTTTGTGATTTTTTTCATAATTTTTAAACATATGGTTCAAAAGTTAGAGGGGGGGGGACGCACTTTTTTTTCCTTTAGGAGCGATTATTTCCTAAAATATTAATATTATCAAAAAACGATCGTAGTAAACCCTTATTCATTTTTAAATACCTATCCAACAATATATCACACGTTGGGGTTGAAATGAAAAAAAATATCAGCCCCCACTTTACATGTAGGGGGGGGGGGTACCCTAATAAAACATTTTTTTCCATTTTTTATTTTTGCACTTTGTTGGCGTGATTGATATACATATTGGTACCAAATTTCAGCTTTCTAATGCTAACGGTTACTGAGATTATCTGCGGACGGACGGACGGACGGACAGACAGACATGGCGAAACTATAAGGGTTCCTAGTTGACTACGGAACCCTAAAAAGAAAGGAAAACCTAAATACAAGTTGAGATGTCGTATTTAAACCAACCAAAAACATTTCTAAAACTAAACATCCTTATAATTAATAAAATAACCTATCACTATTTGATTTATATACATACATACATATAATCACGCCTGTATCCCATAAAGGGGTAGGCAGAGCACATGAACTACTAAGTTTCAGTGCCACTCTTGGCAAAAAGGGGTTGAAAGAAATCCAAATTGTGACATTGATTTATATTTGGCAGTAATATAAAAATCGCCATTATTTCCCTCATATATCATCAAGGTTCCCCTTTCGAAATTACCCGAGCATTTCTGTGATTCGAAATTACCCCAATGCACCTTAATGTACTTAGGTAGGTAGGTTAGGTAGGGTACGTATTATTTTAATTAGAATACAATTTTGCTGATAAACCAATGTCAGTTACCCTCCCATTAGATAATCAAAATAAATCATGAGATAATCAAAATAAATGCAAACATGTAAAGCGATTTTACGGTCTAGTTCCACTTTTGGCGATTTCCGGCATTAAGGATACAATTTCCTTTATTGCAGTATAAATTGTGTAGCGTTTTCGTAAACATGTATTACTGCAAATGCTTGGCACTGACTGTGTTTTTGGTTATATGCTGGAATTATTCTTGGGTAAGTCTCAATACATACTTACATACTTACTGTCCTGGCAGATTTCGATCACGTCGATTACTTAAGAGGATACGGTAGCGAAAATGCTAAAATGGAAAGGAGCCCCCCTTTCAACTTGGGAATTTTAGTTAAATATACAAGTGTTATTAACTAGATTTATCAAAAAAAAATTGTCCGTTAAGAACAACTCAGTCAAAAGATATTTCAAAAAAATCTTTAAAATCGGGGTTCCGCTCTCGACTCTTTCCTCCTTCAAAACTTTATCAATCTGAACTAAATTTGAGAACCTGAACAACAATGAAATAATCTATGTTGGACTGTTTCGCTTTTTTGGTTAATTGTTACCAATCTTGAGTATCACACCTTTCTTTGCGCCACAATGAAAAAGGCCGTTTTTGGAAATTTTTGATTGGCTCTAGAATCTTTGAAAAGCACAATATCAAAAAAATCAAAACGGTCCGACGCAGATAAAAATAATAACAATCTGTGTTGAAAAATTCATTGCTCTATCTTCAAAAACCAGGGAGGAAATAGTCGAGAGCGTTTGTATGGAGAATTGACCCCTCCCGTATCGTCTTAACACTGCTCTCAGGTGGCTGACATCCCAATCTTAGCAGTAAATGCTATATTCGGACTTCCGGTTCGAGCGCCATCTTAGCGGTCTCGTGTCGTGAATAATTTCTTTTTCTTTTGCTCATTAGTGCTGTTTAAAGTGTAATATCGATAGCTTATTATGCAGTAAACTAATGCTATAGTGAGAAGCTGAATGATGAAGAATTAATCTCGAAACGCGTTTAGCCACTTTTTTGTCGTCAACGGCTGGTGGTCCACGTGCTCTTGTAAAATCTAGCTATCAATTTACAAGTGCTAACTCACCGTACACTGTCGTATACCAAACGTCGTCATTGGCAAAATCCACCTCGGAAAAAATACCGAGGAGTAAAAGCCATTAAAAAAAAAATGCCACATTCACTGCAGGTCGGCAACCCTTCGACAAAATTGTAGTTGATGACCGCAGTTGGTTGGTCCGTTTCGAAACGGTTCAAATAGAGGTCCACTCGTTTCTGTTCTTGCTTTGCTTGCACTGTATGCCTCCACTTTGGCCGATCTAGTGCCGCTCCCAGTGCGAAGGTTTAAGATGATACAGGAGGGGTCAATTCTCCATACAAACGTTCTCGACTATTTCCTCCCTGGTTTTTGAAGATAGAGCAATGATTTTTTTCAACACAGATTATTATTATTTTTATTTGTGTCGTATCGTTTTGATTTTTTTGATATTTTCATTTTTAAAGACGCTAGAGCCCATCAAAATTTTCCAAAAACGGCCTTATTGATTCTGACGCAAAAAAAGGTGTGGTATTCAAAATTGGTAACAATTAACCAAAAAAACTAAACGGTTCGACACTGATTATTTCATTGTTATTCAGAATCTCAAATTTCGTTACGATTGATTAAGTTTGGAAGGAGGAAATAGTCGAGAGCGGAACCTCGATTTTAAAGATTTTTTCGCAATATCTTTTAACTGAGTTGTTCTGAATGGACAATTTTTTTTTTCGATAAATCTAGTCAATAACACTAGTATATTTAACTAAAATTTCCAAATTGAAAGGGCCTTTTCATTTTAGCATTTTCGCTCCTGTAGCGTCTTGAGTTTTAACCGCCTAGTCACGACTTTGCGCGACCGCTTCGGCGGCGGCCGCTAGCGGATCGCGCATAATACAAAAACAGCGCGGAAAAAGAGAGACCCCACGAACTCACGCACGTGCAACTAAGCGCGCGGATTAAGCTAGGTTTAGACGAAGCTTAAACTCCAGCGACGGTGACTGCGGCCGGCTAGCTGGTGGGCGGAACGAACAAAGATCATCGCACCGCTCGCCATCGACAGGGCGCTCACACACACACCTTGCAACCTAAATGGTCGCGCACCATGCGGTTTCAGAGGATGAGGAATTTCCTCCCACGAATGCTCCGGCTGTGGAATGAGCTCCCTGCCGAGGTATTCCCGATGAACTATACAGTATGGGGTTCTTCAAAAAAGGAGTGTACAAGTTTCTAATGGTTCGGCAACGCGCATGTGACACCCCTTGAGTTGCAGGCGTCGATAGGTTACGTTGACCGCTTTTCATCAGACGGGCCGTATACCTGTTTGCCACCGACGTGGTATATATATAAAAAAAAGACAAGGTGCGCGAACGCACGGCCACGACGAGTCACATCTTCGCATGTGGCGCTTCAGCGGGTCCTATCCTGGTCGAGTTTATTCCAAAAATCGGGTCCCATAGTCGAGTTTTTTCCATAAAAGTTCTGTAGTCTTAAAGTCTGGCGACTGGTGGTAAAATGTTTTAACATAGGCCGGGTGCCGTAGCCGAATGACATTTCTGCGACGCGAAACCAAAACGAAACGCCGCGAAAGGTAGTCTGGCTCTGTCGCGCCAATACGCAAGAGCGATAGAGATGGATATCTACGAGCGTTTCGTTTCGTGAGCATTTGTGCCATTCGGCTACGTACCCTGCTGTTTTATTAGTCGTATAGCCTCTATGGGTCTTTTCCGAATCTCAAAAATCACTGTGTTCTTGCAAAGCAAAATCGATTAATACCTACCGATGAAATCTTCCTCAATTAAAAGTAGAAAACTAGGTTTTTTTTTAATACTACGTCGGTGGCAAACAAGCGTACGGCCCGCCTGATGGAAAGCGGTCACCGCAACCTATGGACGCCTGCAACCCAAAGAGTGTCACATGCGCATTGCCACCCCATTAGAAACTTGTACATTCCACATTGTACATACACAAGTTCCAAGGAGGGTTCGGGTTGCCGACGACGGCGACGACTCAAAGGACAATAGACGGAATAAGTCAGTTTCGTAAGTCCTCCCGTCATCTGCAGCACACCGCACCCTCGTTGAGCTCTGGCAGCCTTACTCACCGGCAGGAACACAACACTATGAGTAGGGTCTAGTGCTATGTATGTATGTAGGTTTGAATCGAACTTTTTTTAAATACATATTAACTCAATCTATCAGTGTCTACAGGTGATTCCCGAGCGGGCAACGATAAGATACTTAAACGAAAAGTACGTATACAACGCAAGCATCTTTGTGAAGAGGTATGGAAGAAATAGTCCCTACTACATCAATCTTGAGGGTACAACTCTGAAAGAGTTCGGGAACAATGTGTCGGTAAGGAAGATGTATACCTAAAAATAACATTATGATCAAAAATCTTTTTTCTACTCGTCGACTTTAATATGTCAATTAGGACACCACAGACTAAACTATAAGTGCTGACTTTTCAGTGTTGGATAGTCTTTGACACTTAGTCAACTATAATATTTCATTACACTTCACTTTAGTTAACTGAAAAAATTTCAAATATAGAACTTCATACAAGTTCTATACTAATTTGCGATACCTGGCAAATTCTTCTGCATCAGAAACACATTTTTTTTTACCTATCTATCGCGTTATCGACCAATCACAGACGGTTATTACAAACAATTGTTTGTCAAGTAATTCGATGTTGATACAACGGTGAACGACGCCATTAACATTAATTTTAACTTGAATGATGATATTTTTCCATTGATGATGAAGATGATGACTCATAGAAAAAGTATTGTATACAATAGTGATATAATTAAGCTTTTCACTCTCGTACCGTACTAATTAGGCCACTCAGCAAGCTTCGTGGCGTAAACATGTTACTCGACTGAAAAGCTTTGTATTATATCACTATTGTATAAAATACTATTATAACGGCCTTTTTAATACTTTTTGGCGGCAAACACACATAATGTTAACCTAAGTGCGTTTTCACTTTGTCCGATGTGATATCAGAAGTAGGATCAATATCCTGTATATATAGGCGCCATATTTTCCATTTGCCTTTGACATCCTTCCCACATCCGATATCGGATCGGATAAAGTGAAAACACTGTGATGGTAGTAAGAAAGGGGTTTTCAAGTTTTCATTAAGATGGTTTCCACTACCGTAAAACGGTACATCTTCTTCTTCCTCGGTTCCCCATGGCTGATGGTCGCGACCACATGAGGTCGTTATTTTTTGCACCAAAGCCCTCCACTCCGCACGGTCTTCTGCAGTCCTCATAATAGGTGCCTGTGTTAATCCCTGGCAGGCAAAACGGTACATAGCATGACCTAAAGCAGAATTAGATGTTTTAAATTTAGTCTATAGGAACCAGAACCCAAAAACAAAACTTACCCAGAACTGGAACCTGAGTGGAAGGTGAATGAGATATTAAAGGATAGGTCGAACAGGATGTCAAAAATAATCTTTACCTATGATTGACCCCCGTTCCGGGTCTTTTTGATGTCGAGGCGTGGAAACTCATCGAGCGTGATAGGCGCCGTTGCATCTGGAAGGGCCCGGGATGAGCTTTTATGAGTAGATTCATATTCATGTTCATGTTCATGTTCATGTTCATGTTCATGTTCATGTTCATGTTCATGTTCGTGTTCGTGTTCGTGTTCGTGTTCGTGTTCGTGTTCATGTTCATGTTCATGTTCATGTTCATGTTCATGTTCATGTTCATGTTCATGTTCATGTTCATGTTCATGTTCATGTTCATGTTCATGTTCATGTTCATGTTCATGTTCATATTCATATTCATTTATTCGTGCTTTCACATCTGCATTTATTTGAAGTCAAAAAAAATCTTAAAATAAATTAAGTGTATTTTTGATTTCAGATGAACTTAATCTTCTTCGAGTTCCTCCATAATGAATACAAACGCAGTTTTGTAGAAATGAAGTTCGAAAGGATTTGTGACACCATCGAACATGATCCTTATGTTGGCAGAGCGGTTAAATTACTGGGCATGCCGTGCCCTATACCAAAGGTTCGATGTTTTATTCATACATACAATCTCATCTGTAACCTATGAATGAAGAGGTAGCACATGAAACTACTCAATTTGCAGTAGGCGAGAGCCTGGCTACCTGTCACTGCAATGCCACAATTTCGTTTTCTTTTAACCCCTTATTTCCCAAGAGTGACACTGATGAACTTGATGTTTTATACAGGTTTAGAAAATAGTTATTTGTTTTACAAGGGGGCAAAGTTGTATTTTAACGCCGAGTGTGGAATTGAAAAACGAGCAAGTGAAAGGATTCTATAGTTGAACCACGAGCGAAGCGAATGTAGTTTTACATTTGCACCCGAGTGTAACACAAAACTTTTCCCCTCACTATAGCGAGGAAACTACAACGCAAAAAATGCGTTCATCACTGCTTCCAGCAGTTCCATAGCTGGTAAATCATCTTTATTTCTAGATTCACCTGCTTTTATCAATTTTAAAGCAGTTAATTTGACTATATTCAAGGTCAAATTACTTTACTCACTAGTGGATAAAATGCGTTTTTACCCGCTGGTATTAAAGGACAAAACACGTGTTTCCGAGCTAGTGAGGAGAAAAAAATATTTAAGTATGAGTAGGTCAAAAGTTATTATATTTTTTTAAATTTTCAGCACAATTTTGACTGGGGACAATCTGAACTAATCGACATATTTTCTATGTTTTAAACTATTAACTAGAATGCCACTGTGCAGGCGTTCAGTGGAAATATATGGCATTCTCGTTTAAGCGCATTTTAATCATGAGTAGGTAGTAGGTAGGTAAGTACAATAACATAATTGAACAATTTTAAAATGAATGAATGATTTCTATGAAGAAGATTGTCCATGTCCAGCCATATCTTCATCATGTTCTTTATTTCGTAAAATTCATCTAAATCTATCAACAATATTTGTTGTGTGTTTAGATAATGTCTTTATTTATTTTCAGGGACACATGAAGATGATGAACTTGTCAGTTCCCACCCAAGACTTCCCAAATGTATGGCCGTTCGAAAGGTCTAAAGTCGAATCGACACTCATACAGAATAAAAACAAAGATATCATTTCTATTATTGATGTGTACGTTACGTTCAAAAACAAAAGAAGGAATTAACGGTATTATAGTCAGTATCTTTAGGTATTTAAATAAATGTAAATGCACTCTCAATAGTACATTACTACAGAGGCCGGGACAAAGGGGGTTGCCGGCCGAAGACATATAGACGGCCGAGCGAAGCTCGGCCGGATAGGTCTGAGGCGGGCAACCCCATTTCCCGCCGAGGTATGTATAGTGCTTTTCTCAAACATGGTATGAAATAAATAAAGTCTACTGAAAATAGTAACTTTGGATGGCTGTATCTCCTAAACGGTGCGTCGTAGCGCAAAAATAATCGAATTTTCGTTCCCCTTTGATACCCCGTATACGCTTATAAAAAAACAAAAAATAAAAAAAAAATTCAAAAAAAAAAACGAAGAAATGTTTTTTTGTATGAAAACGCACCCAAAATCAAATATTGTCTAGGGCCCGTACCAGTTGCAGTCAGCACGTCTATAAAGCCCCTTATAGTTTTTTTTATTGGCTAAATACCTGGATGTTATGTCACAATTATCTGTGTTTGGAAATTAAAAAAGAGGACTTTGCCGGCCTTGGCCTGCAAGGTTTGTAAGAAATTCCATTATCTATCAATCGTCCTAGCCGCACCTGCAACGTCATACTTCGCTGCCAATTATAAGGCACATAACATCAATATTTCATACCATGTTTGAGAAAAAGTATTTTTATGCCAGTTGATCGTAAAAGAAGGGTAAACAGGTCGCTCAGTGACAGATATATACGCTTGATTTTTTTATTTTGGTTGTTTGGTCGACATATTATGCAGATGTATCGCGAAAAGATTTGCCTTCGTATTGTTACGGAAACGTATGAACGTGTCATGCTATTTCAGTGAGTTTAATTACAAAATGTACTGACATTGACTGAACTAGCATGACAAATACGAACGTTTCCGGAAAAATACGAAGGAAACCCTTTTCGTACTACATTTGTAGGTAACTACCCAAAAATGTACAATTTATTTGTTTGTTTATTTCAATACCTTAAGAGTATACATGTGTCGCTTAACTTCAAAACTGGGTAAATCCACTCTGCTATAAGGTTGGTTATCTTTCAGATCATATTATATTTTTGATATATTCAACCTTAAAGCAGAACGGATTTACCCAGTTTTGAAGTTAAGCGACACACATCTAGTATAGCGGATCAGTACTGATATACAATGTGGCAATGCTGCCAGACTTAGGGCACGATGTTGCCAATGGACGGCGAATTCGGACATTTTGTTTATTTGTACAGTGTGGTAAAAAAAGATTAGAAATTATAAAGTGTCGTCCCATTCAAATCAATACTTGTAAGAAAACGGGATGGCAGTTCGATGTTGCCACTTTTTTGCCAGTTTAGATTTTAGTATTCGTAACTTTTATATTTAGGCCCTTGTTGTGATCACCCACGGTGGTCTTAATAACAATAATAACGAGATAACCGTCATGTGGGATATTGATTCAACGATCATTGTTCCGATAGTCGTTTCAGCGAACGGTCTCATAGCGAAGAGTCTCGACCAACATCTTAAGAAACTCTCGCTAGGTGGCTGGATCAAGGGCTAGATGCAGAAGGCGGTGATCTTGGACACGGCGCGGATAGTCTGACGGTTCCTCTCTCTGCAGCCCTAACCACCGGCAGCTTGGGCCCTGCCCCGCTGCTGGCGGCACCCTAGGTTAGGTTTTTTATAATGTGTTTATATATTTTGTATTGTTTTGTAAGTGGTTTTGTATTTTACTTTTATTATCATATTGTAAAATAGCCTAGCCTAAGAGTTGAAATAAATATAGAGAATTAATTAAGTAAATACATTTGTTGGCCGGTGAGCCCTACATTTTTCTAATTTGTCGCCTTTTTAGGGCCAAGATTTGGTTGACCGTCTATATGTCAGTAGATGGAATTAGTGGGTTCTAGCTCAACTTATCAGTAAAATAGTACATGGGAGTAGTGCATTCTGACACAACTCATCAGTAGTGAGATCTCGTACGTGCGTTCTAACTCAACCGTGCTGAAAAAATTCAACCGTGCGCCGGATTCTACGATCGGCCTCCAACATATACACATATTCGTTTTTATCAGAATCCTGTGTCAATATTCCCAAGATTAACGGAAAAGCAACGAAAGGCCTCATCTTTAATTCATGCCACTCCAAAGTTTAAAATTAAAAAGCCAATAGGAATCAGCCCCAAGCCGGTTATTTTCTGTTTTATTTTGGCAAAGTTGAAACAGTAATTACTTAGTATGCTTTAAGATTAAAACCCTGCTTTTAATTTAAGATTAGTTGGATCGTTTGCTACTTTTGTTGGTATTTTGAACTGAAGTAATACTGGAAGTCTGTGTTTGATATTGTTATTAAATTATTTCTTAGAATTTCATAAATAAGAGAAGAGCATAGCGACATCTTTTGGTGGATCTGTACACCAACGTTCTAACATAATAAACTCCATAACAGTATGATTTGATTTATTTAGTAACACATTTATTAATATTACATTTACATGTATGCGATAGCGGAACGAGTTGGACTCCTTTTTGAAAGAATGGCCGAGGTCTGTACAAAACCGGGAGGAATGGAAAAAACGGGGGGAGGCCTTTGCCCAGCAGTGGGACATCGCAGGCTCAGAATAATAATAATAACATTTAAATAAATACGTAAATATTGGGGGACCCCTTCAACACAGGTCAACCTAGGCTCAAAATCTATGTACAATCTGGAAATCAGATTCCCTTTGGGAGCGTAGGTTCGGATCCTACCGGCTGCGCCAATGTTATGTTTTTTATTCAGAACTAAACTAACTTACCCACATATTTATACATATGGTAACTTATGAACAGTGATCGGAACTATGGGAGCAAAACTTTAACAAAACTTGCTAAGTGGACATTATAGTGTGCCATGAAAATATGAATATCCTTGTAGTAATGTATTGGAAATCCTGGATTCAGGTATATAATTAATTTTTTCTACTCGTCGACTTTAATCTGTCAATTAGGACACCACAGAATAAACTATAAGTGCTGACTTTTCAGTGTTGGATAGTCTTTGACACTTAGTCAACTATAATATTTCATTACACTTCACTTTAGTTAACTGAAAAAAAATCAAAAATAGAACTTCATACAAGTTCTGTACTAATTTGCGATACCTGGCAAATTTTTCTGCATCTGAAACACATTTTTTTTAATCTATCGCGTTATCGACCAATCACAGACGGTTATTACAAACAATTGGTTGCCAAGTAATTCGATGTTGATACAACGGTGAACGACGCCATTAACAGTAATTTTAACTTGAATGATGATATTTTTTGTCCATTGATGATGAAGATGATGACTCATAGAAAAAGTATTGTATACAATAGTGATATAATTAAGCTTTTCAGTCTCGTACCGTACTATTAGGCCACTCAGCAAGCTTCGTGGCCTAAACATGGTACTCGACTGAAAAGCTTTGTATTGAACGATTGTATAAAATACTATTAACACTGATCTGGAAATGAAAATCATGGTTTTCTTTTTAATTAATGTCAGCTCTAAGGTTTTGTTAGAGTTTTGCTCCCATAGTTCCGATCACTGCTTATGAACTTAATACTACATGAAGTACTTACACTTCATGAAAAGTGTTTTAGGCGAGTGTTAGGCGACGGTAAACAAATACGTGAGCATTGCGAGAGGCTTTAAGAGCATATTCCTGATCCCATTTTAAGACTAAAATGTCATGTACACTTTTCTAGATTTCGCCTAGTTTCAGACTTATGACCAAGTGAAAAAAAAAAATTTTCTTATTCTTACTCAGTACAAAAGGCTTTTTTAACGATGTTGATGCCATTATGGAGAATTAGTCTCACTATCCTACTTGATAGATGTCCAAAAGTACGAAATAAAAGCTTTCAAAAATGAGGTTTTTAAAAAAAAAACGTCAAAATTCGTTTGAAGTGCTAGTTTTATGAATGAAATTTACTTTTTATGTGAAAATACATTCGAAAACAATAAAAAAAAATTTTTTTGCCAAAATTTCCTCATGTGAATTAAAATAATCTTTCCTTTAGCCTCAGAAATGCGTGATTAAAATTTGTCGCAATGCTCACGAGCACCGTGTATAACCTACAGTTTAAATTTTTGTATTAGTTAAAGGGCCCATCCGGTATAATTCATTTATTTTCACTCTCACATTAATCTTCCTACTCAACAAACAGCAATAGGTATAATACAAGTTTATTTGATTATATACATTCACAGTTTGAGCGAACAATACCGCTCGTTCACAAAAATTAGTTTCATTCGTTGGTTCGGAAGAATTGCGGTTCGTTATTGCACTATACCACAATCAGACGAGTACTGACGGCAAATAAAGGGCTTGTAATAAATAAAATTGTTTTTTGGCCCTTAAAAGGTTTCCCCAAACCTATCGACGCGGAATAGACGCTTCTTACGCGTCGTCTTCGCTGAACGCAGCCGTACGCATGTTCATATTGTTCATACTAACGAGCTTATTATTTGAATACTTAATACAGCCCGGTAGCTTGAACATGTCATGCTCGCTTAAAAGTCTTTGCTTACGGTGGCGTCGTTGATCGGGTCGCCACTTTCCCGAATGAAGGTTGAGGGAGGCGATGGCTGATACGCGTCATACTCGTGAACGGGTGCTGTTTGTGAAGACCGGTCTGTTTCAGCTAATAGGGGCTATACTATTATATTGTAACATTAATTTTGAGTATCTAAGATTACATTGAGGCACTTTGTTCGGTCCTTGTTTGTATATTTTCTTTATTATTTATTTATTTATTTAAACTTTATTGCACAATTGAAAAAAAGTACAAATGGCGGACTTAATGCCTTAAGGCATTCTTTACCAGTCAACCATAGGCCCAAACAGAAATTCGCGAATGTGGGAATGTGTTTTCTTTCTGACTCTTGGAGACCATATAGGTACATCTCCAAGGAAAAAAAGTAGGTAGAATCAAGTATATTTATTTTCTCTAGTGTGACAGCAAGAGCCTTTTACAGCTCTAAAGTTAGTTTAGTTATCTCTTATTTGTATCAGCCTGTATTTATTTTTCTTCATCAATTTCATTATGTAACTTGTACTTTAGTTGAATTCACACTATTCTAATTGTTGACATGTAAAAGTATCCCTGTGGCCTACTTGCTGAATAAATGTTTTTGATTTTTTTGAACGATTTCTGGTTGCAAAAGGCAGTTAAAACAAGTTTTTTCATGAATTCTGGCCAAAATAAGTTGGCAACCATTTTGTTAGCCCCGCTCTACGCTCTACAAGTATTGAGTACGCCATAGCACCGGCGAGGTTGTCAAAATCGTTTCTAACCTATCTTGGACAACTCTATAAGCTTAATCCTCTCTCCGGGTAATCTATCTATATAAAAGAAGAAGACACTGACTGACTAACTGATTGACATATCAACGCACAGCCGAAACCGCTGGTTCTAGAGACTCCTTTGGCACGTAGGTTCCTTATAAGGTGTAGAAGAGCACTAAGAAAGGATTTATCAAAATTCACATCAGGAGAGGGTGAAATGGGGGTCCAAAATTCAACGTTTTAATAAGACTACTTGTAGTAAGTTGCGGGAAAAAGCTAGTTAAGTATAAGAAATAATAAAATATTTCTAATAAGTACATCAGTTAGCCAACGATATGGATCAGATTAATAAGTCATTGTCAGAAATGACGCTTTTGTTTGAAAAAACTTCATTTTTTACAGTGATGACAGTGATGAGTGAGTGACATCCGATCACTAATCGTTGAATATTTGTGCATGTTTTGCGGACCGTACAACAGTCGTTGACAAATTTAATTAAAATCAACAAAGCAATCAATTTCTATGGAGTAATCTATACATCTGCGTCGATCGCAATTGGTTCAATTTTTATTTTCTACTTTTTAGCTTAGGCTGTTCAGTAAACTTGACAAAAATCATAATTATCATGAAGCATGTATTTTAGGTGATACCCAAAAGGGGTGAGCAGAGCACATTACTGTGAGACCATTTGGCTTAGCAGCTCCTGTCGTTTGTGTCCATCGACCTCGATAAAATGAATGTATCTCATTTTCCGCGACATTTCCGCTATTGAGTACTCGTTACGTATTATCAAAGAGGATCGAGTATTTATAGAGTTACTGTCGAAGTAGCGTTGAAAAAACCGGAAAAAATCAAATGATTTTTCCTGAAGTTTATGAATTTTTCGTTTTTTTCGGTATTTTTCGGGTTTTTTAAGAAAAAAACAAATACATTATTAAAATTAGTATTCTATTAATCATTCTCACTCTCATCATGTACTGACGGTCAACTGACCTTGGCAGTAAAAAAGGCGGTTAATTTGAAAAATATAGGGCTCACCGGCGAATTGTCTTCATAAAACGCGTGCCTTCTTAAACCTTGAAGTTGGCGGAATCATCGACGACACTTAAAAAATTATTGAAAATGTAAGGGCGAAGGATTAATTCCCATAGAAAATTCGAATTTCGCGCCATTTTTAGTGCCAAGGTTTGGTTGACCGTCTGTATTTCAGTCATTTCTGCTTCCACGTCGTCGGTGTAGCCCGTTTGTAGGTGCAAATTCGCCCGAATAAAGATTAATTTATAAAATCGTTCGGGCAATAACCGATTTCTATGTCTGGTATGTGTCCGTCCAAACAATGACAAATTTCTTTCATATTTCATGTTCTTTTTTGAAAAATAAGAGCCCGAAACATTCGCGGTTTTTTTCCATAAATTTCTGAAAAAAACCAAGGGAAATGGAAAAAAACGGGAATTTTCCGGCTTTTTTCATCGCTATGTCGAAGTAAAATGTGTAATCACAGTGCATAGACTGCCATCTCTTTACAGAGGCTTAAAACTTTTGAACCCCAGTTTTCCGACCCGATCCGATATCGAATGTAGCACCTTAAAAGTCACTGAACAAATGTTGGTCAGTTTAAGGAGTAGCCTACAGTTTAATTTTTTGCTTTTGTTACAGGCCCCACCCTGTATATCGTTGTCTGAGTACCCACAACACAAGCATTCTTGAGCTTACAGTGGGCCTCAGTCAATCTGTAAGAATGGCCTATAATATTTATTTATTTATGTCACCGAACGCCATGGATTGACGTTAGCACATCCGTATTTAACGTCAAAACATAATACCACAGAATATATAGGTAATAGTACACGTAATACGTTAAAACCCCAGAAGAACGGTCAACCTCGCAGTGAATAACCGTTTCCCAATATAGGAAAATTCGACAAAATTACTATCAAAATTACACCAATTAATCGTTTACCCTCTAAACAGCTGATTTAATCGCGAACGGGCCATTAGAGCAATTAACGCTTGTAATTAGTGAAAATTATCGTCCGGATCGGTTTAAATAGGATTATTTGATGTGTGATTTGGATAAATTTGTTTGAAGACAATTTTATTAAATGGGGAAGGGGTTCAAGTCGGAACCCATTTTCTTTGTATTTTTGACATGATTGGGGTCACAGGGTACCGAAAATGCAATTAACGCTTATGATAATATCGTTTAGCGTTATCGTAGCTAGCTATAAGTATATCTATCGCACTTCCGTATTGGCGCGACAGAGCCAGACTGCTTTTTGATCGGCATCCAGCGTCAAGGATTGTCATTAGATGTATATTGACCGAGATAAGACCGTGATTATCCTATCTTTTTGATTTTTGTCGAGCTCTCAATAATCCTGATAAGTTAGACACCTGTGCCTTTTCATGCTCAACCTGGCTCACTGATTTAGAATGTATAGAGACAGGTTGGAGGAAAGTAATAGGATGAAAAATAGCGTAAAACTAGTAGTTATACTCGTTAAACTTCCGTGAGACATATTCAAATAATTAATTGAGATACGGTTGTACTCACGTTATTATATCGCTATTGCTGCGACATGTTTCGGGCCAATCGGAGGCCCCTCTTCAGGCCCCGTAGCCGAATGGCATTTCTCCGACGCCAAACGAAAGCGATACGCCGCTGGCTCTGTCGCGCCAATACGCAAGCGCGATAGAGACAGATATCTACTAGCGCTTCGTTTCGTGAGCGTTTCGTGAGCGATTGTGCCATTCGGCTAGCCACCCAGGCGTATAGGAGTTCACGCGACGGCTAGACTCCGCAACCCACATGTCGCAGCAATAGCGATATAATAACGTGAGTACAACCGTATCTCAATTAATTATTTAAAACTAGTAGTACCTAAGTAATAAATAGTAATTTAAAAGACACAACCTTATAGGTTACATTTAATCAATACGGAACCGTTCAACAACATTTTCAAACAGATGGTGCAGTGATCTCCGTGAGCTTCTCAAGACACTTTTACTATTGGGTCGTGTTTAACCTCCAACTTCCCTACAACCCCCACAGTAACTACGCGGAGGGCCGAAGGCCTGGAGCGTGTCTGAGAGGCTCTTAAGCACGCGAAGGCCGCAGGCCGAGCTGCGGGCAGAGAGTGCTCCCAAGCACACGAAGGCCACAGGTCGAGCTGCGTACAGACTGTGCTCCCAACGCGAGCGAAGCCGCGGGCAAAAGCTAGTAAATAATAATCTATAAAGATAACTTTATAAGTTATATTTAATCAATATGCAGTCGTTCAACAATATTCTCAAACAGATGGTACAGTGATCTTCGCACCGCGTTATACAGGCTGACATGTCCATTAAAGGGTACATAGCTGTTGTTCCAAATCCAGGGCATGACGGGTTCTTCTTCTATAACACGCCCTTTAGGGCCAAATGTGAAGGTCACTATTCTTTGGATGGAAGCGCTTGTGATTAGTAGTATCTTGAGAGCAACTGCAAAAAAAAGTAGAATAAATACTATATTATTTCAAACTTTCGCGTTTTATATTTTAATTCCTAACTTGCTAAATAACAAAATTGTAATGTTAAACTTCGTTGCACGTAATAAAAGTATAAATGGCGGACTTTATCATATGGCATTCTCTATCAGTCAACTAAAGGGTCAAATAAAAAAAAAACTAAGTCCATTGAGAACGCATTCATCTTGTTTCCTTTTATCGGCACTTCGACACAGGTTCACTGGTAACTACCACTAACAATAACAGTTATTTGTGTGCAAAGGGTGCAAAGTTGTATCTTAACGCCGAGTGTGAAATTGAAAAACGAGCTTCGCTCGTGGTTCAACTATAGAATCCTGAACTTGGCCAGTTTTTCAAAACACGAGAAGTAAAATACATTTGCACCCTTGTGTAACACAAAACTTTTCCCCTCACTATAGCGAGGAAATTACAACGCAAAAAAACGCGTTTATCACTGCTTCCAGTAGTTCCACAGGTGGTAAAACATCTTCATCACTAGATTAGCCCACTTTTATCAATTTTAAAGAAGAAAATTTGGCTATATTCAAGGCCAAATTACTTTATCCACTAGTGGATAAAATGCGTTTTTACCCGCTGGTATTGAAGGACAAAACACGTGTTTCCGAGCTAGTGAGGGGAAAAAAATCTTAACACTTTCAAAGCCGCTGACCCGATATCGGGTCCTCTGTTTCATCGGCGCTTTTCTCTATCATCATTTTATATGTTAACATATTGTCACTTACCCACAAATGTTGCTAAGTAAATTTTTAAAGTCATAGTAGCTATTGATTGGTTAATTAAAAGTAGCTAAACTTATCTGCATAACTTTAGAAAAATATAAAATCTTGTGAACAAAAATTGGTTTGGATTACCTTCCTACATCTAACCAAGACTGATTTGAACCTTATCAATAAAGTCCTTACTTCATTACGTTTTCAAAGTTAATCAAAGTGGAATTACCGTAACGAAAATATACTCTACATAGGGGAGATCGAGGTTAGCTGTACCAGGGGCGAGTTGTGACAACGTCGATTTTTGGGAACTTATGAATTATCAGCATTATCAGCAAGTTCGCAATAGCGTGCATTTGCTAGCCTGAGACTTTAGTATGTGTGTATGACGAAACATCAACGAGCCATACCTACCTATTGTAAAACGTGATAAAATACATGCTCAAACAGGGAATTCGTACTATTCGTAGCTCGTGTCGATTAAAACACCGCGCTCGGTCGTGTTTTCCTTTTTCCGCATTTGTATCGGAAAGTCCTATTCTGTATTATTTTTTTCCATCGAAGTTTGCAAGTACTTACTTATATCTAAGGTATGCATTTCAAAAGTAATCGCAAATAACTAAAATAACTGGACACGTGGCAAACCAAGAACAAACGGCCTCTCGCTCGTTTTTGCCCAGAACATGCCAGTTGTGGAATGAGCTACCTTCTGAGGTGTTCCCCTTGCGCTATGACATGGGGTTCTTCAAGAAGCAGGTATTTAGGGTTCTCAAAGGTCGGCAACGCATAAGTGACTCTCCTGATGTTGCTTATATGTCCATGGGCGGCGATGACTGCTTCGCATCAGGCGGCTCGTCTGCTCGTTTGCTGCCTATTTCATAAAAAAAAAAAAAATAATAACAATTCCCTGCATGCCCCAATAATATATATTTCTCTACTGTCAGACCTTAACATAAATCATATTTGTAAAGAAAAAACTACAAGAAAAGCCCATTAACACTCAAGGCCGGTAACTGAAAGTATTTCTTTATAAAACTGTCTTCACCCCACACAGGAAAATTGCACAGTTCTTGCGGTCACCTAAGGACAATTTTCCTCTGGAAAAACCTGGTGTGTACAAAGTTGAGTGCAGTTGTGGCAGTTCTTACATAGGGCAGACCAAGCGCACTATTGCCTGCAGAATTAAAGAACACATTGCTGCAGTCAAAAAGAACGATACTCGCAAGTCTGCTATTGCTCAACATCTCATTGAGTCGGGTGCAAATCATTGGATCGAGTTGCATAGTCCTAAGGTAATTTCGACGGAACGCCACTACATACCGAGATTGGTAAGAGAAGCCATTGAGATTCACAAATATAAAAATTTCAATCGTGAGGATGGCTTAAAACTATCTAATGTATGGAATCCAGTGATTTGTTTGTGTAAAAACCGGCCAAGAGCGTGTCGGGCCACGCTCAGTGTAGGGTTCCGTAGTTTTCCGTATTTTTCTCAAAAACTACTGAACCTATCAAGTTCAAAACAATTTTCCTAGAAAGTCTTTATAAAGTTCTACTTTTGTGATTTTTTTCATATTTTTTAAACATATGGTTCAAAAGTTAGAGGGGGGCGGACGCACTTTTTTTTACTTTAGGAGCGATTATTTCCGAAAATATTAATATTATCAAAAAACGATCTTAGTAAACCCTTATTCATTTTTAAATACCTATCCAACAATATATCACACGTTGGGGTTGGAATGAAAAAAAATATCAGCCCCCACTTTGCATGTAGGGGGGGTACCCTAATAAAACATTTTTTTCCATTTTTTATTTTTGCACTTTGTTGGCGTGATTGATATACATATTGGTACCAAATTTCAGCTTTCTAGTGCTTACGGTTACTGAGATTATCCGCGGACGGATGGACGGACGGACAGACAGACATGGCGAAACTATAAGGGTTCCTAGTTGACTACGGAACCCTAAAAAACCGGTGAAGTCAGAATTGAACAAACGTAGTGACACTGTGAGTGTAGTGTGTTTGGACAGACCATCGAGTGTGAATGCGACCAGTGGTAACGCTGAAAGTGAACGCAGCCGACGCGCGCTGTCTATGCAACTTTAACATCCACCCGCCTTCGTCAGTTTTCCGTGATCATGATGCATGCAACTGCGTCGAAATATCGGGAGCTCGACAAAAATCAAAAAGGTAATCACGGTCTATATCCCGGTCAATATAAGTCTAAAGCATTTCAATTTTTGATACAGTATAAAAAAGTCTTATATTGACGTCAATTACATAATATTTATCGTCACTACTGTGAAAAAAGTTAAAACGCAGTAAGTCTATATGCATTATATTTACTACAATTTTCTTTTCATTGACAGAAGAAAATACAAGTTTTTTTCAAAGTAGTGACGATATGCAATAATAACACAATTATAATTACACATAATTGGACTAATTGCAATACTGCGGCACTGACAGCTCCGCTATATGCTATATCCGCCGGCTTCTTCATTTTTTTTTTTTTTATAAATGGGCTTACTCTTGACCACAGACTAGCCAAAGGCAAAGACGTGGCCTACGATGGAGTGAGCTCGCACAGAAGATGCCTGATACAGAAGATACGTTTTCCTCTAAATTCTGAACGATTAAGAAGTATTTATTCAGTCAGAACAAAATATAAGATAGAGGCTTAGGGCCGGTTGCTTCAAACCGTTTGTCACCGTTAAAGAGTTCGTTAAATTTTATTGTATGGGATGTTCCATAGACGTCTGCTGCGTGACGATGATGTGTCTGTCAAATGTGGTTGATGCAACTGGCCCTTGGGCCTGATTTAGACGGCTTGCGAACTCGCATGCGATTTTAGTTACATTGCACGCTGTTGAGGTTACGTACAATTCAGCACAGCCATCAAATACCGCAATACGTAGGGATAATAGGGATGTCCAGTCACCGGCATAAAGAAGTGATGATTTGTGTACCTTGTCGCTTTTAATCGTTCGACAATGGTTCGACAATTTCGTATGACATTTCAAACAAGAATCAGCAAGACGTTAATATAACAAGGTACAGAAATCATCACTTATTTATGACTGTCCATGTCCTTGTCCATGTCCGCAAGTGTATGTGCGACTTATTCTATGCCCTGTTAAAGTTTCGACACGGGCAATATTGCGGACTTGTGTGGAAAAGTAGCACTTTGCTTTATTGGTATTTTTAGCAGCATCATCGCAATTGGATTTAAGTTTAACTTTATTAAGGTGAGTAATAAAAAATCTAAAGTAAAGTGGCATCCGCGGGACGTAAAACTTTTTAATTAACCTAACACTGGGTGGATTCTTTCGACGAACTTCATTTGAAAGATATTTTAATCCTTTTTTTGTTTTAATGAAGGACGTGATAAATTAGGAAAGCTTAATTAAATTTCTTTCGGCTCGTTTTTCTTTTTTTTAGAAATGTAATGGCACGATCGACTTACTAATAAAAAATTGGTTAGATGTCTTCACGTAGTAAGCTAAAAAAATAGAGACAGAGACAGATATATATGGAAAACCTTTATTCGCTAACAGGCACCTATGTCTGGGTTATTTTTGCTACATATCGGGCGTGTTGTTAATAAGGCCTATTTATCATTATCAAACATGCCTCAAAAACTAATTGCGAAGCATGCTAATTGAAGTTTTCTATTACGATAAAACAAACTTTTTAACAAAAAATAAAACCGCCTTCAAAAATAAGCGCGTTACAAAACACGGAGAAACTAAAAAGCAAAAAATAATAAACCTTTGTAACGCGCTTATTTTTGAAGGCGGTTTTATTTTTTGTTAAATAGTTTGTTTATTTGTTGATTTTTAGTGGTTCCTATTGATATTATATGCATCAGTCCGAATATATGCACACTAGTGAAAGAATTATCCTTTAACTCCTAACCATTGAGGAGTTGACCTTCCATCATCAGCTCAGCCATATAAAATTATTACCATCAGGCGTAAATACTGGTGTACCTTTGAAAAATACACTAAAAACATTACATGTGCCTATAACATTTGAAGAGTTCCCTCGATTTCTCCAGGATCCCATCATCAGACCCCGACTTGGTGCCAATGGGACCATCTTGGGGTTATACCCGTACGATCAAAAAAAAAATTTGAAAATCGGTCCACAATTCTCGGAGATATCGAGTAACATACATACAAAAAAATAAAAAATAAAAACATTCAGTCGAATTGAGAACCTCCTCCTTTTTTGAAGTCGGTTAAAAAGTTCGCCTTTACATTTTTCAAATTTGCCGCCATTGTGTCACTAATAGACAAGATTTGCTTTGCGGCCTATGTTGTACGATGCTTAATTAGTCTTAGTTTCAATACAGGGTATATCCATACTTCCATACTAATATTATAAATGGGAAACTGTGTGTGTCTGTTTGTTTGTCCGTCCTTCACGGCAAAACGGAGCGACGAATTGACGTGATTTTTTAACCGACTTCAAAAAAGGAGGAGGTTCTCAATTCGACTGAATTTTTTTTTTTTTTTTTTTGTATGTATGTTACTCGATATCTCCGAGAATCGTGGACCGATTTTCAAAATTTTTTTTTTGATCGAACCGGTATAACCCCGAGATGGTCCCATTGGCACCAAGTCAGGGTCTGATGACGGGATCCTGGAGAAATCGAGGGAACTCTTCAAATGTTATAGGCATATGTAATGTTTTTAGTCTATTTTTCAAAGGTACACCAGTATTTACGTCTGATGGTAATAATTTTATGTGGCTGACCTGATGATGGAAGGTCAACTCCTCAATGGTTAGGAGTTAAAGGATAATTCTTTCACTACTGTACATGTATTCGGACTGATACATATAATATCACTAGGAACCACTAAAAATCAACAAATAAATAAACTTTTTAACAAAAAATAAAACCGCCTTCAAAAATAAGCGCGTTACAAAACACGGAGAAACTAAAAAGCCAAAAATAATAAACCTTTGAATTCAGATTTCTTATCGTATTGCAATAAGCTAAACATCCAAATTATAAACAAATCAATTATTTTTGGAGTCGGTACCAGCCTGTGTATGGGTGGGGCAAACAGGCAATAGCAAGGCGACGAACAGGTCTGGTACCGACTACAAAAATAATTGATTTGTTTATAATTTGGATGTTTAGCTTATTGCAATACGATAAGGAATCTGAATTCAAAGGTTTATTATTTTTGGCTTTTTAGTTTCTCCGTGTTTTGTAACGCGCTTATTTTTGAAGGCGGTTTTATTTTTTGTTAAAAAGTTTATTAGATGGAGATAGTTGAAGGGATGGAGAGTGACATAGGTTACTTTTTGTCTCTTTTTCTTTTTTGTTTTTTTTTTGGGCAAAAGCTACTTTTTTGTTTTTTTTAGGTTACTTTTTTGTTTTTGTTTTGAGCAAAAGCTAGTATTTGATATTACCTCAAACTTTAACCCGACCAAAGTTTTAGTGCTAAGAACCCATATAACAAGTAATTATAAGGTCCTAATTGCCACAACGATATTAATTTACTAAAAAATTTGAGCAGCAATGTATTGCGTGCACCTAAGTATTTAACATCTCGAAGGCGCTGAACTAATCGACAGTTCGTACGTCAAGTCAGGGTGCGTAGCCGAATGGCACAAACGCTCACGAAACGCTCACAAAGGAAACGCTCGTAGATATTTGTCTCTATCGCTCGTGCGTATTGGCGCGACAGAGCCAGACTAACTTGCGCGGCGTTTCGTTTTCGTTTGGCGTCGTAGAAATGTCATTCGGCTACGCACGCAGGTAACAAAAATAGCTTTACGCAATGAATGCTGAATTATTTTGTATGAAAAAATAAAAGTTCTATTCTTTAAATATAAATGATAAATCATATGAAAATATGTTCCACAGGGCTTATACTAATAAACAGTGATCGGATCTATGGAAGCAAAACTTTGATAAAACTTGCTAAGTGGACATTACTTATAGAGTGCTTACAGCCCTGAAAATATTAATATCCTTGTAGTATTGTAAATCTTAGATTCAGGTATAGAATCAAATTTAAGACTGATCATAAAATAATAATCTTGTTTTATTTTTAATTTACGTCAGCTCTAAGGTTTTGTTAAAGTTTTTCTCCCATAGTTCCTATCACTGCTAATAAACCCTTAAATATGAGGTAATATTAAAAATACACTCACACTTTTTCTCGTGTAAATTTCCTTATATTTCTAGCCAATAATAACTTAAGTTACTCTAAACCTACTCTGCTATTATATTCCACATAACACGCATACATACTTTGAGAGTTAAAAGCCCGTGTACGTTTAAAAGCCATGTATAACTCACAAAACGCTTACGCCACCGTTTGTCCACATAGCCTGTAATTTTAAACAACTTACTTACGACGCGGTTCGAATTCCTAGACACCTCAAATATGCTCTAGACACGATATACTCGTAGACACGAGTATATGAAATGAAATGAAATGAAATGAAATGAAATATTTATTTTCCAAGTAGGCATATTACAATGCGCTTATGAACGTCAAATAAAGCTACGCCGGCTCTAACCCTACGCCTCAGCCTGGAAAAGATTTCAGTCCCCCCTCTGTTGGAGGGGGGTATCCACTATGGGACCGGCAAGAAACTCGGCGGGCCACTTCTTTTCAAAACATTACATCTTATTATTAACATGCATTAAAAAACGAGATACAATTTAGGGCCGGTTGCACCAAATCGTCTGGCACCGTTAAAACGTTCGTTAAATTTTATTGTATGGGAAGTTCCATAGACGTCTGCTGCGTGACGATGATGTGTCTGTCAAATGTGGTTGGTGCAACTGGCCCTTAATCAGCAAAAGTATTCATCAAAAAAGAAATATTAAATTAACAGACTAGGTACCTACTCTATGGAAATTCATTTCGATAAATTATACAAAGTACAAAGCTACTATGGTTAATAAGAGATTTTAGAGATGTATAGTCTCTAAGTGTTAAAGTACATCTAAAAAAAAGAAAAATTATACATGATGAAGAAAAAAAACGAACTGATACAAATAAAAGATAACTAAAATAACTTTAGAGTTGTAAAAGACTCTTGATGTCACAACTAAAGAAAAAAAAAATTAGATATACTTAATCTACTTTTTTCCTTGGATATGTATATGGTCTCCAAGAGTCAGAAAGAAAATAAACAAACAAGGACCGAACAGAGTGCCTTAATCTAATCAAAATTAATGTTACAATCTAATAGTTATAGCCCCTATTAGCTGAAACAGACCGGTCTTCATTCTATGCGTTTCAAAAATTGAGTTTGTTCAAAGGAAAACATCATTAGGAGGTAAGGCATAGCGAATGATATTCCGCTTTGTGTAGTAGGGCACAGCACAGCGGATATCATCTCGCTCGAATCTAGAGCAGAGCCCAACTGGGGAAGTACCTCCGCCTTACAGAAGACCACAGCCAAGTAGGGTCTAGCTACTCATGGTGTTGTGTTCCTGCCGGTGAGTAAGGCTGCCAGAGCTCAACGAGGGTGCGGTGTGCTGGTGACGGAAGGACCTACGGAACTAATTTGTTCCGTCTATTGTCCTTTGAGTCGTCGGCAACCCAAACCCTCCTTAGAACTTGTACTCTTTTTTTGTTGTGTACTTAACACAGCAAAAAGGAGTGTACAAGTTTCTAATGAGTTGGCAACGCGCACGCGACACTCCTTGAGTTGCAGGCGTCCATAAGTGACGGCGCCCGCTTTCTATCAGGCGGGCCGTATGCTTGTTGTGCCACCGACGTAGTATATGAAAAAAATTAAAGAAATGCATCATTTTTGACACTGATATAATAAATCTGATTCGTATCGTATCTTGATCTAATATTTGACGTATAATAAAGTTCGGATATAGCGGTTAGGCGTTGTACGCTGAGCTGTACTAGGAATGGCTTTTACTGGAAACTTAAGGGGACTAGTGCCTTTATTTTTGAGTTTATTTATATAAACAAAAATAAAGGCACTGGTCCCCTTAACTAGAGACTAGAGGTTAATAAATAGTGTTTATAAATATTCAAATGTTACATTTATATTTTTAAAAAAGAAAAAAGAAAGGAGGAGGAGGAGTTTTCGAAGAAAGTATATGAAAAAGGAGTGGAAGGGTCAGTTGGAAGTGGAAGACCTAGGCGAACTTTTCTTGATCAAATCGGGGAAGTATTGCAAAAAGGCCAGGTCAGAAGTACTCGAAACCGACGAGCGTGTATGAGAAACGTTATGAAAGTGTGTGAAGCGAAAGTGGTTTGTCAGGATCGTAGTAAATGGAAATCCGTGATCTCTGCCTACCCCTCTGGGAAACAGGCGTGATTGTATGTATGTATGTATGTATATTTTAAAAATCGACCGTAAAGTGCCTAGTGTGGGAGTCGTCGATTAATTGCAAATTGTATTTTAAACTAATTCTCTTGGTTAATAAAATATTTTTAATTTTTTTTTAATTTTCTTGGTGCCATTTAATTGAAGTTTAACACTTTAAGTTCTCGCGCTTTGTACACATATTTAAAGTCACACACAGGTCGAACGCGATTAATTAACATTATTTTTACCTTTTTTCCCAACGTTTCGGCCAAATAATGTTAATTAATCGCGTTCGACCTGTGTGTGACTTTAAATATTAATTGAAGTTTTCAACTTTGACATCTAACAACTTTTTTTTTTGTCCTGAGACGTCCCGTTATCTGGAGTCGTTGAAACTATTTGTACCAGTTCTGGGTAGTTTTACATTGCATTACGCCTATGTTTTAGTCTATTAAATTGATTTAGTTACTTTAGTTAGTCGTTTTATATAAAACAAATATCTATTCTTTACAAGTACAAACTTTGACTTCGCTTATTATAAGTAAATGCAGACATCAATTGCAGTGAAAAAATCAACAGTGATCGACTGTGGCCAAGGGACTGTGGGAACGTAGGTCAGAGTTGATCACTGTTGATTTTTTTCATTGCGATTGATGTTTGCATTTATAATTTTCTACAATAAAAAATGAAAAATCTATATGTTTCTAATTATATATATGGATATATTAAATATTAAAAATTGGCTTCTGTAGCCCCTTAAGTATAAATGGAGTCGTGTAAGCATTTCCGCTGCGATTACAGAAAAGATACAAGATACTTTTGAAACGGCTATCACATAAGCAGTGTCGCTTTACGGAGAGAAACATGTTTATGTGGATTTATAGCACGTTGGTGATCCTTACGTGCATATTTTCCAAAGGAATCGCAACTGAAAATAACATTTCTAAAAAAACGAAAGTCGAAGAAGTGAAGAAAAATGTCCTCAATGATAAATCGCTGATCTCGTGTGTCGTGCATCTTACCCAAATAACAATTATCTTTTCGCCAACCATATTGATTCTCGAATCAGATACTGACATCGATGATGATATATTTTTTAATAAAATGATCGAGACTTTTGCTGAAAGGAATGTTCCTATTACAATACAGGATAAAGACAATCATGACGTGAACCAAACTCTTGATGTTTACGATGGCAACGTTATCATTATCGTACATTTCGAAAACAGTCAAGACCTTTTTGACTTAGGAATAGATCAAACAGATAAAAGGGTTAAATACCTTGTAATTATGTCTCAACTAATAGATGATTCAAAATTACAAGCATTCGTAAAACGTTATAAGGATCGTGACATAACTTTTATTATACCTGATGACAGAGCTGAAAAACATTATGTTATTACTTATCCGACGACGATTGACGAAAAAACATGCGAACCTGTCGAAAAATTTGAACCGAACATAATTAACATCTGCATCAATGGCACCTTAGAAACAAATATTATTTTCCCAGAATTAATTAGAGCGGATTTCAAAAAATGCGCGCTCAAAGTGGGCATGGCTACCATGTCCCCGTTTTCAAAGATTCCAAATGAGCATACACTGAATAATTACGACTTGGTACCCGAAATTGAAGGCTTCGATGTGGAAATTGTTAAAATAATCGCAAATTACTTCAATGCTTCTATAATTTTGTATTATATAAACAGAGAAGAGCAGAATCCTTATACGAGTACGGAATTTATAGAATTTATTGTGAACGGGAGTATGGAGATGTCAGCCGGTGGGCTTTACAGGATCTATGGAGACCGGGTTTCATATTCTGGAATCTATACAATGCAAGACGTGATTTGGATTTACGCCGCCCATAGACCTGGCCGCACTTGGGTCAATATGGTACGCAAACTGAATGAACTTTACTTCTTTGATATATTTTATCTGTTATACTCAATCACATCCTATTTCTTTCGCAAATACGATAATGCGAAGCGCTCTTTTAGAGACATCATATTATACAGCTGGGGTGCTCTAGTGGGGGCAGCATCATTGCCAGAACCAAAGTCTTTAAAGCATAAGATGTTGGATGTATCATATTTGATATTATGTATTTTTATGGCGTCTTATATGAACATTCAACTGGTTAGTTTTTTAACAATCGATGGGCCTTCGATCTCTTTTAAAACCAATGACGATATCATAAACTCCGGCCGTGTTCCTTATTTGAACAAGGTAAATAAGTACTTTATACAGGACAGTAAATATTTGGCGTTTGCTAACACGTCGAAAGATTGCGGCGACTTTCATGATTGTTGCGTCAAGGTGTTGGAAAACGATGGTGTGACAGTGATATTGAATGAACATTTTTACCCTCTGCAAGCATCTTCGGCCGTGAAGGATGAAGCTAGGGTACTAAAGACGACGACCAAGATAATAACTGTGTATCATGAAATGATAATCAGGAAAGACAGTCTGATTGTGACAGGGGTACAAAAAGTCCTGAAGAGTTTGTTTGAAGCTGGAATTTGTAAACATCTTTTTACGCAAGCTATAGGGATAAGCGTGGTGGCGAAGGCCAACAGTGCGAATCAGGTGGCGCTCAGTAACAGCTATAGTTGTGTTTCGGGCTGCGCTATTACTCTTTCGCAGGTTGCCGGAATATTTTACTTCTGGGCCTTCGGGTGTGCCTTGTCTGCGAGTGCCTTTTTGTTAGAGATAATTTGGAAAAGGCAGAGGCACTCGGTCTAAATTTTATTTTAATTAATTAAACATAAAAGTTATGAATAGTAGGAATAGTGCATCAGTACTTTTTTTTTTTTATATATGGCTTTCCCCTCTTTTGGCAGGAGGGATTTTGCCAATGACGACGTTAGACATACAACGCAGCATCAGTACTTGATATGCTAGTGCCCAATAAATGAAATGACACTCTTTTGCACCTACCCACATTGAAAGTAACATCTACTGGTACACTGTCAAAAGTTAAACTATGCAGAAAAAAATGCTATTTTTAAGTGTCCGCTTAGTAAATAGAACAGTCCTTAGTCGTTCCGTTTCTCTAAGGCAGAAAAGCCATAAAACTCGTTACAATTGCATTATTATTTAATAGCATTATTATTTAATAAATCTTTTCAAACTAAGTTTTGTGTCGAAGTAAGTTTTGAATAAGAGAACTCATCTTCCATCGAAACCTTTCGAGATGCACGACATAGCAATACAAGTAAAATTGAAATACATAGATTCTACATAATATAAATATTATTCAAACTGGCAACCTTCATAGTTTGGAAGAGATTGCTCTATAGCGATAAGGCCGCCTGTTGTTTACCTCTGTAATAAAATTAATTGTAATGTGTGTGTTCTTATGTACATTTTGAGGTTGCGCAAAAAAGTGAATTTGTATTGTATTGTGTTCAAATTCTTTACTAGAATTTTCCCGTTCCGTGGTTTAACTATGAATAGGAACAATTATACATCCTCACATATTGTAGTAGGTAAGTTTCAATAAAATTTATTGATTCACTTCACGAATGATCGCTTACTGTCATGTATGTAGTCACATTAAAATTTGAACACTTTGCTACTAGTACGACACTCGCGATGGTAAACTGGCAATATTTTTATTGCTATTGCAATTTTAGTGACGTTCATTTGACATTGAACCTTCACACCTATTATTACGTTAGCTTTTTGTATACATGTAATGAATGACTTAAGCTATTTTTACTATAGATTAACTAATTATCTAAATTATCTTAATTTTATGGCTTTGTCAAAGTACAATAAAATATAAAATTATTTGTAACTAAGTAACTAGCGTCACGTTCCGGCTACGCATGGGGATTAAATCATAATAAACCGACCAAGAGCGTGTCGGGCCACGCTGTAGGGTTTCGTAGTTTCCCGTCCGCATCCATAATTTGTCCCCATTGAACAATTAAAAAACACGTTAAACTTCCGTGAGACATATTCAAATAATTAATTGAAATACGGTTGTACTCACGTTATTATATAGCTATTGCTGCGACATGTTTCGGACCAATTCGGAGGCCCCTCTTCAGGCGTATAGGAGTTCACGCGACGGCTAGACTCCGCAAACTGAACGCGCCGCTCGCCGCTCCGCCCGCTGCATAGCAACATGCCGCAGCAATAGCGATATAATAACGTGAGTACAACCGTATTTCAATTAATTAATTAAAAAACAATTCGATAATTTATTAGCTCATACCGGTCACGATCCTATCAACTCAGGAAAAATCTTAACAGCGCGAAATATCCCAAATTACAGCGCCATCAGCGGGAAATTGGGTTACTAATTTATACAAACTACACGGGTTATGTACCTAGGTTTATGGTACCTGATAATTTTGGATTGCGTGGATCGATTTTAATAATTAGGTATAATAAACTAAGATAAAAAGTCTTTTATATACGGTTAAAATTACAAACCTAGTTCAGAACGTATGTAAGCAGACATAAACACTTATTTATTAAGTCATTACTGTCATCAATATATGTATGTAATATAATTATTTCATGAATAAGTATTGGAACAGACGAGCTGACGAGCATTGTGTTCATATTTTTCAATTTTGTTATTAATAATTTCAATCAGTAATGATAGTCAAGTATTGTTTTTTCACGAGTATCCCTATTCTATAATGTACTATCATCTCACGTTAGGTATTAATTCTGTGTAAATAAGGTCATCAGAAATTGTGATAACAGGGAAAGACGTAAATTCCTACACTAGAACGGCTACGCCTACTATAATAATAATAATAATAAAGGCGTAGGGATGTGACGACCCCATCGCCCATTGGTTTTACCAGTGCAATCAGTCAACGCAGGGCAGCTTGTGGCGAGCTGTTGGGGAACAGCGACCCCACGTACCCGAGTGCTCCTGGGGAGTTCTGTTACCCGTAAGGCGGGTGGGTGGGACAGGACTCTCTACCTCTGGCTTGCCTTGGCTGGCCGTCCAGAGTGGGGTCGTTAGGGCTACATGCCCCAGGGGTGGAAGTGAAAATTTGCATAAGACGCGAGTTGGTACAGTGGCTTAACAGCCACTGGGCAGAAAGCGGTGTACACCTCTCGACACCCTTGAGTTCTCACACCGGTGTTGCCCTTGAGCCATCTTGGATGTCGCTTTTTGTGGGGGCCCATCTTGTGGGGACGAGTCACCGTCTGCCGGAAATAAAATTGGATACCGTTTTATTAGGCAGGCGTCCGGTTTTTTATCCATAGCCCAGTATTTAGTCCATCACTTTCATCAAAATAGACCAGTTCATTTTAGATTCCATTAACTCTCAAATAGTCCTTACACCCTGGCGGGTGTTGCCTCTGCGTGTGTCCCATGATACGGGCAAGGGCAACATCCGCTCGGTGTACCCCTTACATTTCATTAAAGTGTCGAAAGGGCCTCTACGCGTTGGCTTCGGCCCCGCGCACGCCTCCCAAAGGTCCGGAACACCATTGTTCCGTGATGGGAAAGACATACAATAATAATAACACTTTACAAGCTCCTTACATCCATTTTGAGAGCAAAAATTAACGCGCATATTGTCGCTAACAACATTCTGGCTCCCGCTCAAAATGGATGTAGGGTTGGGTCCCGTGGTACTAAAGAGCTCCTCCTCATAGACATGACCATCTGCCAACAAGTTCGGCGGAACAAGGGGGCCATTTCGGCCGCTTGGATTGACTATAAGAAGGCCTATGATTCGGTGCCTCATTCATGGCTGAGAAGGGTATTGGAGCTGTATAAACTTGATGCAGCTTTAATATCCTTCCTGGCTGCATGTATGAGGCAGTGGACCACAGTCCTTCGTCAACCAGGAGGCAGGGATGGCCCCCCTGGCCCGCAGGACTTCATAAGGATTGAGCGAGGAATATTCCAGGGTGACAGTTTGAGTCCATTATGGTTCTGCCTAGCTCTGAATCCCCTCAGCACGCTGCTGAAGGATTCTGGGCTAGGTTGCCGGCTTCGGAGAGAGGGTGAAGTCATCTCTCACCTTCTGTACATGGACGATCTCAAACTGTTTGCACCGAACACCCAAGATCTGATGGTGCTATTGAAAACCACAGAAGTTTTCAGTACCGCCATCAGAATGGAGTTTGGTGTCGATAAGTGTGCGGTTATGCATGTACAGCGGGGGAGGTTGTAAATTCAGAAAATTTACAACTTTCTGAGACGATGTCGTTCAGATCTATCTCTGAATCAGAAACCTATAAGTACCTTGGTATGTCACAGTCGTTGGGTATTGAGGATGTTGGCATTAGACGGTCGGTGAAGGAGCGCTTTTTCAGTCGGCTCACAAAAGTCCTTAACAGTCTTTTGTCAGGAGGCAACAAAGTGCGCGCCTTTAACGCCTGGGTAATGCCTCTACTCACATACTCCTTTGGCATACTACGGTGGACCCAGACTGAGCTGGACGCCCTGGATCGGAGGGTCCGCTCACTGTTTACCACACACCGTATGTTACACCCACGCTCGTCTGTTATGAGATTGTACATCCCACGGAAGTGCGGAGGTCGAGGCTTCCTAAACGCCAAAGATCTCCACAACCGTGAGGTGTACAATCTCAGGAATTACTTCCTTAACAACGAGTGCGGGATGCATCGTGATGTGGTGGCAGTGGACGGAAACCTCACGCCGCTCTCCTTGGCGAAACAGAACTGGCGCAAACCTGTGGTACTAAGTACTGCGGACCGCAAGGCGGTATGGGAGAGCAAGCAGCTACACGGGCGGTTCTACAAGGCCCTCACGGGACCCGATGTAGATCTGCTCGCATCGGTGAACTGGTTACGATTCGGGGACCTCTTCGGAGAAACCGAGGGTTTTGCCTGTGCAATTGCGGACGAAGTTATGATGACGAACAACTACCGGAAATATATCCTGAAGGACGGTACGGTCGACATTTGTCGGGCATGCCGCCGTCCCGGAGAGTCACTCAGGCATATTATTTCCGGTTGTTCTCATCTTGCTAACGGCGAGTACTTGCACAGACATAATCTCGTAGCCAGGATTATTCACCAGCAACTTGCTCTTCAATACGGCCTTGTGGACCGCGAAGTACCGTACTACAAGTACTTACCTGCGCCAGTTCTCGAAAATGGTCGTGCCACGCTCTATTGGGATCGATCTATTATCACTGACAGGACTATTGTAGCCAATAAACCTGACATTGTGATAATAGATCGACTGCAACGCCGGGCAGTGCTCGTTGACATCACCATCCCCCATGATGAGAATCTCGTGAAAGCCGAGAAGGACAAGTCCAGTAAGTACCTAGACTTGGCTCACGAGATAACCGCCATGTGGGATGTTGAATCAACGATCATTGTTCCGATAGTCGTTTCAGCGAACGGTCTCATAGCGAAGAGTCTCGACCAACATCTTAAGAGACTCTCGCTAGGTGGCTGGATCAAGGGCCAGATGCAGAAGGCGGTGATCTTGGACACAGCACGGATAGTTCGACGGTTCCTCTCTCTGCAGCCCTAACCACCGGCAGCTTGGGCCCTGCCCCGCTGCTGGCGGCACCCTAGGTTAGGTTTTTTATAATGTGTTTATATGTGTTTTATATTGTTTTGTATGTGTTTTTGTATTTTACTTTTATATTCATATTATAAACAGCCTAGCCTAAGAAAGAAAATAAATAAAGAGTATAATAATAATTTATTTATTATATCAGACAACAAAGGGCCCATAATGGTTAGTACTTATACATTATTGGATATTTTAAAAACTACCACGTTGCACTACACTACTAGCACGTTGATTTTTTCTCAGTGACTCACTCCCAGTTTAAATAGAAAAGGGCTATAAATACCTAATGTTTTAGAAGTAGGTAACTACGAGTAAATGTTACGTTCTAACATTTAGCATAAAGCTACTTCCTTTTTTTTTGCTCTAGGTACGTGGTATAGCCGAGGTTGACGATTATTCGTGGTATAGCTGAGATTTTTGACGCATCCGCACACGAGGGGTTAAGGGATTTTAAACATTTAAACATTTATTTCAAATAATTTACACGGCATCACAGCTTAAGCCAATACACCGAATAATTAAACTAATTACAACTTTAATTACAGAATATGTATTAAACTAAGTAATAAATAAAACCTCAGACAATTTACATGCAAGTGCTGGGAATCCTATCGTCCATCTTCTCACAAAACCTCAGACACTCTCGGCACACATTCGCCCATCTGCATGCAAACAAGTCACACTCCGGTGCTGATGTCAAGAGTGCATTAAGCAGCGATAATGCGCGAAGTAAAGGCGAGTTTCTGTGAGATACAGTGCGCGCTGCCGGCACGGCCAGCAGTGGGCGTGTCCGCGGCCTCAAGCCGACTCGAGGAATATCCGGAACGTACAACCTCACTAGTCGACCAACCAGTTCCGGGCAGTCCGAGTCTCCGCGCAATATTCGACAAGCCGTAGCCAGCAAGATGTTGTTTCGCCTTACCTCTAGAGAATTATATCCTAGGCAGCCAAGTAAAAACTTTGTCGGATACAAAAATGGATAATATCCAAATCTTTTTTTATACAAAAATCGCAAAAAGGTCTTTTGGATTTTCTCCAGAAGTAAGGCGTATGACGACTCGTATGGGTTCCAAATAATAGATGAAGTCTCAAGCTTACTCCTCACCAATGCGTTGAAGACCGAAGCAATGGCTCCGGTGTCACGGAAATCCTTGACATTCAAAGCCAAGCTTCCTAAAACAATCCTTGGTGAGTGTTCGCATGTGTTCATGAAAAGTTAGGCGCTCATCAGGGATGACTGATGGGTTATTAAATAAAACACAGAAATAAATAAAACATTTAATATTTATTTACAACGGGAGTACGTAGCACTTATTATATTTTTGGAAGGGCCACTATAAGTGATGGATATAAAATTACAAAATCTAGGGGCGTGCCAGTGTTTGAAATATTTCATTGTTATTTTTAAGCTGCCAATATTTTTTGGTACAAATCATTATTTTCATTACTTCATATTATATCAATAATTATTTTCCAAAACTTTTTTCTAGGTTAATATTGCGTAAAAGATTTTAATTTCAAAACACTGCCCCATAGTGACTAGCATCAGGTATTGCTTACTGGTGTAGAAAATATGATATTTATGACCATAATATATTTCACCAACATAATATATGTATGTCACATTAAACATGCGTATTTTTTATGAATCTGCTTGATATCATTAGCGCATTAGCGCATTACATTATGAGAAAAAAATATTTATACTTTTTTACACCAATAATAATAGGTTTTTAGGCAATGTTTAACAGAGTATAGAATTTATTCCAAAATACTCGTAGAGTCAGTAATTTAGGATCAATATAGTTGCATGTTTCTATTAGGCTGTGGTAACATTTTTTGCATCATGCGAATCATGTGCTTTTTGCTTGGGACTTGAAGTAAAAAATTGGTTCGAATCTCACTGAACAACATACCCTCAGTTATGAGTGCATTTATTATAATTGGACACTTTTTGATGATTTTTAACCCCCGACGCAAAAACGACGGGGTGTCAATATAAGTTTGACGCGTCTGTATGTTTGTCTGTCTATCTGTCTGTTTGTCTGTCTGTGTGTGTGTCTGTCTGTGGCATCGTAGCTCCCGAACGGATGAACCGATTTAGATTTCGTTTTTTTTTGTCTGAAAGCTGAGTTAGTCGGGATGCGAATCATGTGCTTTTTGCTTGGGACTTGAAGTAAAAAATTGGTTCGAATCTCACTGAACAACATACCCTCAGTTATGAGTGCATTTATTATAATTGGACACTTTTTGATGATTTTTAACCCCCGACGCAAAAACGACGGGGTGTCAATATAAGTTTGACGCGTCTGTCTGTTTGTCTGTCTATCTGTCTGTTTGTCTGTCTGTGTGTGTGTCTGTCTGTGGCATCGTAGCTCCCGAACGGATGAACCGATTTAGATTTCGTTTTTTTTTGTCTGAAAGCTGAGTTAGTCGGGAGTGTTCTTAGCCATGTTTCATTAAAATCGGTCTACTATGTCGCAGTCGGGGGTTTTTTCAAAATTTTAATTTTGTGGTTAGGTTAGGTTAGTTCGTATAAGTATGCGTACAATTGTTAAAGGAACACCTTTTATTCTTAAATAATGATCCTAAAACACAAGTTCAAAGATAAATCTTGGAATAAACCCTTCCTCAGTAAAACTCAGATTTAATCCTCCTTGTTATCCCAAATACTGTCACCGTTAGCCTCAGTATTGCTAGGGGCGAGGTATTTTTGTATGGCCGGCATCTTGTACACGTACACGGAGAGGATAGACCCCGCACAAGCCCCGATCCAGTAGACCACAGCATGTTCTAGAAGGGTGTGCCCATCGCAGCCGGCCTTCAGCGACGTAGCTAGGACTGGGTTGAAGTAGCCGCCGGAATAATCGAATGCTGAAATGAAGGTTTTTGGTACATTTTCTTTTTTTTGATACACTAGCATAGTAGTAACTCTTCTAATAAACGTGCGTCGCGCGATGAGTATGTATGCGTGTCCTGTAGGTACGCAACACGTGTGAGAATAGGCCTTCCTCATCCGCTTATATGTGTTGCGTACGAACACGGCGCGCATACATACATACCGCGCGGGGTACGTTTGTCGAGTTACTACTAGTATTTTAATATGGCACTAGGCGTCTTTTGAGCGTCGACGTCTGGCTTACTCTATGGCTGGTGCTGGACGCAACGTTAACGCAAATGACTAGCGATTTTGTTTTCTATAGCATTGAGTAGACGACGATGCACAAAAGTCGCTAGTGGTCTACGGACATTTTTTTCAAATCTTTCCAGGATGTTAAAAAAGTTTATTTTAATAGTTATTGCGAAATATCAAAGAGCGAATATGATTAATATTATGAATTAGGCAAGCTAGGCAAATAATTTAGCACCTATGAAACAATACTGATATCATTATGTTTTTGAATATGATGAAAAATTACAATCATAAAACAACTCGTTAGCAATCATGGAAAAATTGATCAAAACATCCGTATATTCTTTAATAGTTTACACCTGCTACACTGAAAGACAATGAAAACGGGTTATTATCAGAGTAATTTCCTCGGGAAGTGACCCGTTTCCATTGCCATCAAGTCTAATGCGTAATGTCATGATACTAAACGATTTCTAACATGAAAAGCTATGGAAGCTACGACATGAAGCGTGACCAATGCATATTTACAATTAAAATGAAAATGATGGGTTTTCGCTGTCACCGCCACTGTTGTTTTCACTTAGCTAGCTGAAACTATAAATTGAAATAGATACCATACACTAAAGAAAAACCGGTAAAGCCCACTGGTTGCGAAGCCGGGAATCGAACCCGGGTCTCCAGCTATCGCGGCTGACGTGCTTACCGTTACACCACTTCGACCGCCGAGGTAACGGTCGAAATTTCTCTATTGTATGTTATCTCTGAAGGCTAGGTGCCTTTGACCAACTCTAAGGGCGAGCAAGGTTTGCTTTAATATTTAACAAAACAATTTAATTTGTTTCCTACTTCGATAGCTGAAACTAAATTCTAAATCTGAAGAGTCAACATTTCCAGTCAACTTTGCCACGGGATAGGTAATTATAACTCCCATAATTTTCGATTTTATTAAAAAAATCTAAAAGTAATTTACATAGTATTTTTGATGCAAAAAAATAAGTGTTTGTAAAACTATCAATCTCTAGAGCCAACTAAAAATTTACAAAGATATCAACAATTACAATAAAATTCAATGTTTGTTTATCCTTACCTTTATCTTATACTTTTTTTAAGTATTTAAACCATACATTAATATTGCAAGCATCATAACACATTTTAAAAGATCATTATCATGTTTTTATTTGTGTAAAAAAAAATAGAAATCTTTTGATTTTTTTTAGTCAATTCCAATTCAATCAGGAAATTAAATACTTTAATTTAGCCGTTAAATTTCTTACTGCTAAAATTGTTGCACTGCTCCAAAATTAAGAAAACAACTGGACGGTGGCCAACAAACCCAATATTAGTGGACATCAAAATGTCTAAATGTACCTTTTCCTAAATGCACTTTGCAAAAGATGGACACGCTTAGGTCGTCATTGGCACTAAAATTGTCCTGATACCGGTAGACGAAAACTGTGTGCCTATTGAGGACCCCTGGAATGTGAAAAATGATTGAAGATGTGGTCGATCTATGCTCTCTTTCTTATTAATGAAAAATAAAAGAGATGAAGGTTAAGACTTAGCAGATTTAAGATTTTGAAGTGAAATGACATCAAGATTTTGGTCGGAATTGGCACTAAAATTGTCCTGATACCGATAGACGAAAACTGTGTGCCTATTGAGGACCCCTGCAATTTGAAAAATGATTGAAGATGTGGTCGATCTATGCTCTCTTTCTTATTAATGAAAAATAAAAGAGATGAAGGTTAAGACTTAGCAGATTTAAGATTCTGAAGTGAAATGACATCAAGATTTTGGTCGGAATTGGCACTAAAATTGTCCTGATACCGATAGACGAAAACTGTGTGCCTATTGAGGACCCCTGCAATGTGAAAAATGTGATTGAAGATGTGGTCGAATTATGGTAAGAAATAGACCATATTTCTTAGAAATGGAAAACAAAAAGATACAGGTTATGATTGAGTACATTTTGAGACCAGGAGGCCGATTTTTGAGTCTCACGGCGTTCGAATTCAGAAAATTGTCACTGAAAATAATAGGCAATTCACCGTTTTCAACCGGTATTTTAGTGACAGTGAGACTCAAAAATCGGCCCCCAGGATAAGTAGTTATTTGTACTAAAATTGTACTGATACTCGTACCGTTAGACAAAAACTGTGTGCCTATCAGCAGCGGCTGGTCTATACAAGCCGATTCCCACCGGCTTGTCTAAAAATTGATTACTAGTAAAGTACGTAATGTTAAGGCAGGTTTCCTTTTGCTTTGGTGTTGCCTAGCAGAAATTTTCACCAGCCGCCACTGGTGCCTATTAATGAGTCATGTGAAAATGTGGTCGATATACAGTGTCTTTTTATTAATGAGAAATGAGAGAAATTAATTTTAAGGATGGCCAGATAGAATTTTCATTAAAATAAACATTTTGGTAATTTGTAGACAAATTCCGTGTTCCTATTGAGGACTTCTGCGACGTGGATAGTGATTGAAGATGTGCCGATCTGATGCTCTCTTTCTTATTAATGAAAAATAAAAGAGATGAAGGTTAAGGATAAGCACTTATAAATATTAAATTTTAAATACAAATGATCATCAGGATTTTTATAGTCATTTGCACTAAAATTGTCGTGATACCCGCGAACGAAAACTGTGAGTCTATTGAGGACTATAATCCTACGTAAGTAAATCAATAAACAACGTTTACAATAAGAGTTTTGAATGATTCACGGTTATTTTCATTAGACTTATATTGACCGGGATATAGACCGTGATTACCTTTTTGATTATTGTCGAGCTCCCGATATTTATTATTATTATTATTATTATTTCGTTTTAGACAGGCAGCTGATGCTGGTACGTCTAAATCATAGTTTCATGCATCATGATCACGGAAAACTGACGAAGGCGGGTGGATTTCAAAGTTGCGTAGACAGCGCGCGATCTACCTCTCTCGACAAAATCAAAAAGGTAATCACTGTCTATATCCCGGTCAATATAAGTCTAATAAACTACGTTCTCAAGCCGTAAATAAACAGTACTTTAATATCCTCCCAATTAATTCTGGTCTCTTTGCCAAAGTTTGGAGCGCCCGTTTAAAGAGAATACGTATTTTAACCACAGAAGCTTTGTTAAAGTCCCTTGATTTAGTTAATGGCATTAACTTTCACTCCTGGCCCCGTAGCCGAATGGCATTTCTACGAGGCAAAACGAAAACGAAACGTCGCGAAAGGTCTGGCTCTGTCGCGCCAATACGCAAGAGCGATAGACATAGATATCTACGAGCGTTTTGTTTCGGGAGCGCTTTTTGAGCGTTTGTGTCATTTGGCTACGCATCCTGATCTTATTTCTGTCACTTCATTGCAGAGTTTAGTTAGTATTGTAAGGAAATTAATAGTACAGGAACAGGACCGTGACTGGCCATCGAAGTATAAAAAAGATCCATTATATGTATAAATAAAAAATAGAAAGGCACCTAAAGTATCTGACATAATAAGTAACTTTTCTAGTTATCGATAAATCTGTATTACCCGACGACGTCAAACATGTCAAAGTTTAATTATTTTTTTCTACGTATAGACACACATCTCTTTTGATTTCGTGATTGCAGAATGGTAGTTACGTCTGCCGTCGTAGCCGAATGGCAATCGTCGACGCTAGATGCTACCATGGGGTCTCATCCGGAACATCGTATAATTAATGTCAAACCCAAATCATAGATGGCGCTACGTGCCACGATTAGCCATTATGACTTATTTATTCAATAAATTTAAAGGTCTCAAAGGTATTATTTTAGTCTCGTGCATTAAGAATATCATTAATTTAATACACAAATCCACAAAAACACGAATTCAATGCAATATTTTTCAAAATTCGAATCTAAAATTTATTACACGACTGAATACAACATCAGCAAACCCGCATTGAACGTTATTGAGTCGTCTAAGTATTATTACCTCTCGTCACTAGATGGAGTGACTGTGCATAACGTACGTGATATAATTAGAATAGCCACTTGAGTGCGGGCTAGTCATACGCTCAAAAAACCAGTGTAAGGGCGCTCTCCGGAACCATGATCTTCTTACGCGTCTGGACGGCACATTTTAGACTGGTTACGTAGCCGTATTCAACTCGTGTGCACTCCGTAATCACATGGTATCGTTAATGAAACTTATGAATGAATGGCGTTGTTGGTAAAACGAAAAGCAATATGTGAATATGTGTGTGTGTATTATGCAATAAAAACAAGGTGAGACAAAATTGGGGTTTTTAAAGCTAGGAACACACTACGCGGACGTCCGTCGTGAATCGACCGCGGACGGCAATCTGGACAATGGAAATACACACAACCGTGCAAACTATCGGTCGACGGACGCGGACGTGGCCTTGAGCGCACGGACGTCCGATCGAAATCTGGCTCTCTGGATGTTTTGTTCCGTGCACACTGATAGGTCGCGGTCGCGGTCGTTTTACGACGGACGTCCGCGTAGTATGTTCCTAGCTTAACACACTGTGCCGCACGGGTGCCGGCCGGCGCCGCGGCGGTGCGGACACGAGTACACCGGACGCGTCTGTGTGCGTTAGCACGCGCACAAATAAAGTGGCTTTCTGCGGGCAGCCGAGCGGCACCGCCCCCGACTGCGCGATGGCAATAAACACAAAAATCACAAATTTGAATTCGTGCTTGCCTACCTTATCGTGTTAGTTCTTCATTATTAATAAATCATTTTAATTGTTGAATGTTGATTAGAACTGTTATCTGGGACATTTTTATTTTTGTCAAAGTTGTACGTCCACCCGACTTGTTTTTAATTTGGAAATTTTTATGTGGTTTCCACTCAGAATCGTGAGCTCTTTCACTCCTAATAGGAGAAAAAAGTCTCCCAAGTTTTTTCCCATTCCGTTACCATTTTTTCATACATTTTGTATGGCAGTAACGGAATGGAAGGTTTGAAAAATGTATGGATATCTTAAGACATTTTTTTTACTTCCTATCAGGCAGGATCGAAAGACCTTGAGATTCTGAGTATGAATCGCGTAAAAAACACCCATGTTACAAAAAAAGAGGGGTGAACAACTTTAAAAAAAAATGGCTCATCTGGCCGGCAGCCATAAGGCCATAACAGATAATAGTAATTATGTGTTGAAGTGAAATGAAAATGAAATAATATTTAATATGCCTACTTGAAAAATAAATTATTTATTTTTAAAGTAGGCATATTACAAATTACAATGAACATATGAACGTCAAGTTTCAGTAAATAACTAATTTCGGTGTTTTTCTCAATTTCATGAGTAAAAAAGTACTATAAAATGAAACAAAACTATGGAAACGGATTAAATCGCGTATAATGAATTTAAAATACTATATTTACTACTATTTGTTTTTATTTCTATGCTGTATTTTAAATTCATTATACGCGATTTAATCCGTTTCCATAATTTTATTTCATGAGTAACTATCGCGGTAACCGAAGACAATATTACTCTAGAAAATGTTTTGTCAAATACCTAGCTAGTAGCTACATTACCTTTTATTTTTTATATTAAGTACATGTATTTGTTTACTTAATAATATACATTTCCATATTTATAAATTGAAATAGATATCATACACGAAAGGAAAAACGACACTGACGACGCGACGGTTTTTTTCCCACATTTCTAATTAACTACGCGCCTGCTTTCGAGTGCTTTAAATTTTAATAAACCAACGCATTCTTTGATTGGGGGCTCGGGCCTCTCAAGGTCAGTGCAAATGTGATGCGTAGAATAGGTACTTGTACAGTACAGTTAGGTAGGGGCGCGGGGCGCGGGGCGCGGGGCCGCGACTAAATCTAGTTCATTCACATCCGCTTGCATGTGTCGCGGATAGAGCGAGTACGTAAGGGCCCGCGCACACGGGCAACTGTTGCTGGCAACTTTTTTGTCGCGACCATGGCTTAGTATGAAAGTGCGCACACGAGGCGACGCAACTTTTCATACAAATACGAAAGTCGCCGAGCAACTGTTGCCTCCGTGTGCCGTGTGCGCGGGGCCTAAGCGGCGAGCACACATACAAGCCGCGCGGAGGCCGTCTCCACCCTGATGTATACCTCTTTTAATTAAATCCGCAAAAAATATTTTTCATCATTTTCATACATAACAAATGAATTTATTAGTGTGAGAGACCCTTACGAATAACATTCAAGTTAGTGTCAAGTGATTGACTGCACATGTCAAAACAAAAAACATTAGGAATTGGTCACACACATACATACATACATACATACATACAATCACGCCTGTATCCCATAAAGGGGTAGGCAGAACACATGAAACTACTAAAGCTTCAGTGCCACTCTTGGCGAATAAGGGGTTGAAAGAAAACGAAACTGTGACATTGCAGTGACAGGTTGCCAGCCTCTCGCCTACGCCACAATTTAACCCATATCCCATAGTCGCCTTCTACGACACCCACGGGAAGAAAGGGGGTGGTGAAATTCTTAACCCGTCACCACACAGGCTCACACACGTGTTCAGTAATTATCTTTGGTAAAGGCAGTCATACACATGTTCAGTAATTATCTTTATTTTTTTAATAACTCGATAACCGTAAGAGTTAAGTTTCTTAGATACATTAAAGTTAACGGAATTCAATAAAAACAGTGTGTATAACAAATAACAATTTTTCCCCTCACTAGCTCGGAAACACGTGTTTTGTCCTTTAATACCAGCGGGTAAAAACGCATTTTATCCACTAGTGGGTAAAGTAATTTTACCTTGAATAAAGTCAAATTAACTGCTTTAAAGTTGATAAAAGTAGGTGAATCTAGTAATAAAGATGATTTACCACCTGTGGAACTACTGGAAGCAGTGATAAATGCATTTTTTGCGTTGTAGTTTCCTCGCTACAGTGAGGAAAAGTTTTGTGTTACACTCGGGTGCAAATGTATTTTACTTCTCGTGTGTTAAAAAACTCGCAAGTTCAGGATTCTATTCTCGAACCACTCGCTTCGCTCGTGGTTCAACTATAGAATCCTTTCACTTGCTCGTTTTTCAATTCCACACTCGGCGTTAAAATACAACTTTGCCCCCTTGTATAACAAATAACTATTATTTACATGATTTATTTTAACTTGCATTAATATGCTGTTCTCGAACTTATTGTATCGATAAACTACCTCTCTCTAGTCGATCTGTGTCGATACTGTCGATACTAACCCAACGAAGTAACTTTTCTAAGACGTCACCAGCACGGGTAGCATGGTCGCGCGATAGACGATAAAATATCAGGCCGTCCCTATCGCACTATTAGTAAGTGCGATAGGGACGGCCAGATGTTTTATCATTTATCGCGCGACCATAATTGCCTGCCAGGTCACCACGCGTCCTTTTCTTTAGGGTGCTATAGAAAAGGATACCTATAGTTTTCTTTGTTCTTATTTACTGACAGACTTGTTTGACAAATTATATCAATTTATAGAGCAATCAATTTGATTAGTGAAATTAAATAATTTGTTATTCATGTTACCTACTTAAAACTGGAGTTTTAACATTTGGTTTAACAAGACGGCCTTACGAGGTTATATAAACAACAATGTGCCACAGGACTCATAATAAAACGGCTCAACAAAATAATACCAATAATAATAGGTGCGTGTTATATTTTACTCAGCAGCCGGCGTATCCGAATGGCAATTGTCGACACCATATGCCGACATAAATGTAGTCTAGCTCTGTCGCGCAAGTACGCAAGAGCTATAATTAGAGGTAGATAGATACAACGAAACAAATATTATCGTGAGCACGTGTGCATTCGACTACGCACACTGATGAGGGGACCCAGCGCGTACGTACATTGCGCACCACCTGCACGCACACATACAAACCGCGCGGCATACAATCCACTGGTAGGCTATGTCTACAACGCCATCTAGTAATGTCTGACTTTAAACGTGCACATGACGTTGTATGTTTAGTGCGTGAAAGCTAAAACAGATGTCGCAAGATGTTGCAGTTTGATGACTATTTCGACGTAGGATACTGATAAGAGTTTTGTTGGCCACGCGTGGCTACTGGCGCCATCTAGCTCTCTGAGTGTGGATTAAATTTAGTACACAGGTCTAGAATACTTAGGACGGCGCCCATTTTTAGTATGGGGTTAGGTATCTGTACTAGTATTATTTGATCTGTGATGCTACCGAAAACGCAGTCTAGCTCTGTCGCGCCAATACGCAAGAGCGATAAAGATATACAGCTACGAAACAGATATTATCGTGAGCGTTTGTGCATTTGGCTACGTACCCTGAAGTGTTATTTGATCCGCTAATTTGACGACCGGTCTGCTTCAGTCGTCGGTAGTGATACAGCCTTCTAAGCCGCGGTCCTGGGTTCGAATCCCAGTAAGGGCATTTATTTGTGTGATGAGCACAAATATTTATTCCTTTGTCATGGATGATTTTTATGTATAATATATGTATTTTATTTATCTATTTAAGTATGTATATCGCCGCTTAGCACCCTTAGTACCAGCTTTGCTTAGTTTGGGGCTAAGCTGATATATGTAAAGTGTCCCCAATATTTATTTATTTAATTTGATGCTGACTGTACAGTCGAGTTCATAAATATGTGTACATTTCTTCACCTTAACTGCTTGCAATAAGATGAAAAAATGTACACATATTAATGTACATGATTTTCTCCACTTAATTTTGAGGTAAAGCTCTGGAATATTACGTTTTCTGTGCATCTGTACTGAGTGTGGGTAATGCGATATAAACGTAGATTTGTTTCGGAGGAAGTCATGTGGATTGGGGAAGAAGATTTAGTTTATGCCCTTCCGATTGAAAGTACGAGCTTCGTGGTTTTAATGTCCTTTTAGATAACTTTACTCGTACTTTGGATTTAGAGTTAATATATTTCTCATAGGTACCTATCCAGCTGTTAGTGTCTTTTGATTATTCAAAAACTTGAATCATTATTTTGACTGGCTTAATATTTTTTTACCGCAGCAACTGCATGGCAAAGTTCTTTCAAAACGGATGAGAAAGTATTATCCAAAAGAGTGCAAAGTGATATTATACTTTTAACTTTGATGCCCAAAGCACAGATCAAATAATACTAGTACAGATACCTAACCCCATACTAAAAATGGGCGCCGTCCTAAGTATTCTAGACCTGTGTACTAAATTTAATCCACACTCAGAGAGCTAGATGGCGCCAGTAGCCACGCGTGGCCAACAAAACTCTTATCAGTATCCTACGTCGAAATAGTCATCAAACTGCAACATCTTGCGACATCTGTTTTAGCTTTCACGCACTAAACATACAACGTCATGTGCACGTTTAAAGTCAGACATTACTAGATGGCGTTGTAGACATAGCCTACCAGTGGATTGTATGCCGCGCGGTTTGTATGTGTGCGTGCAGGTGGTGCGCAATGTACGTACGCGCTGGGTCCCCTCATCAGTGTGCGTAGTCGAATGCACACGTGCTCACGATAATATTTGTTTCGTTGTATCTATCTACCTCTAATTATAGCTCTTGCGTACTTGCGCGACAGAGCTAGACTACATTTATGTCGGCATATGGTGTCGACAATTGCCATTCGGATACGCCGGCTGCTGAGTAAAATATAACACGCACCTATTATTATTGGTATTATTTTGTTGAGCCGTTTTATTATGAGTCCTGTGGCACATTGTTGTTTATATAACCTCGTAAGGCCGTCTTGTTAAACCAAATGTTAAAACTCCAGTTTTAAGTAGGTAACATGAATAACAAATTATTTAATTTCACTAATCAAATTGATTGCTCTATAAATTGATATAATTTGTCAAACAAGTCTGTCAGTAAATAAGAACAAAGAAAACTATAGGTATCCTTTTCTATAGCACCCTAAAGAAAAGGACGCGTGGTGACCTGGCAGGCAATTATGGTCGCGCGATAAATGATAAAACATCTGGCCGTCCCTATCGCACTTACTAATAGTGCGATAGGGACGGCCTGATATTTTATCGTCTATCGCGCGACCATGCTACCCGTGCTGGTGACGTCTTAGAAAAGTTACTTCGTTGGGTTAGTATCGACAGTATCGACACAGATCGACTAGAGAGAGGTAGTTTATCGATACAATAAGTTCGAGAACAGCATATTAATGCAAGTTAAAATAAATCATGTAAATAATAGTTATTTGTTATACAAGGGGGCAAAGTTGTATTTTAACGCCGAGTGTGGAATTGAAAAACGAGCAAGTGAAAGGATTCTATAGTTGAACCACGAGCGAAGCGAGTGGTTCGAGAATAGAATCCTGAACTTGCGAGTTTTTTAACACACGAGAAGTAAAATACATTTGCACCCGAGTGTAACACAAAACTTTTCCCCTCACTGTAGCGAGGAAACTACAACGCAAAAAATGCATTTATCACTGCTTCCAGTAGTTCCACAGGTGGTAAATCATCTTTATTACTAGATTCACCTACTTTTATCAACTTTAAAGCAGTTAATTTGACTTTATTCAAGGTAAAATTACTTTACCCACTAGTGGATAAAATGCGTTTTTACCCGCTGGTATTAAAGGACAAAACACGTGTTTCCGAGCTAGTGAGGGGAAAAATTGTTATTTGTTATACACACTGTTTTTATTGAATTCCGTTAACTTTAATGTATCTAAGAAACTTAACTCTTACGGTTATCGAGTTATTAAAAAAATAAAGATAATTACTGAACATGTGTATGACTGCCTTTACCAAAGATAATTACTGAACACGTGTGTGAGCCTGTGTGGTGACGGGTTAAGAATTTCACCACCCCCTTTCTTCCCGTGGGTGTCGTAGAAGGCGACTATGGGATATGGGTTAAATTGTGGCGTAGGCGAGAGGCTGGCAACCTGTCACTGCAATGTCACAGTTTCGTTTTCTTTCAACCCCTTATTCGCCAAGAGTGGCACTGAAGCTTTAGTAGTTTCATGTGTTCTGCCTACCCCTTTATGGGATACAGGCGTGATTGTATGTATGTATGTATGTATGTATGTGTGTGACCAATTCCTAATGTTTTTTGTTTTGACATGTGCAGTCAATCACTTGACACTAACTTGAATGTTATTCGTAAGGGTCTCTCACACTAATAAATTCATTTGTTATGTATGAAAATGATGAAAAATATTTTTTGCGGATTTAATTAAAAGAGGTATACATCAGGGTGGAGACGGCCTCCGCGCGGCTTGTATGTGTGCTCGCCGCTTAGGCCCCGCGCACACGGCACACGGAGGCAACAGTTGCTCGGCGACTTTCGTATTTGTATGAAAAGTTGCGTCGCCTCGTGTGCGCACTTTCATACTAAGCCATGGTCGCGACAAAAAAGTTGCCAGCAACAGTTGCCCGTGTGCGCGGGCCCTTACGTACTCGCTCTATCCGCGACACATGCAAGCGGATGTGAATGAACTAGATTTAGTCGCGGCCCCGCGCCCCGCGCCCCGCGCCCCTACCTAACTGTACTGTACAAGTACCTATTCTACGCATCACATTTGCACTGACCTTGAGAGGCCCGAGCCCCCAATCAAAGAATGCGTTGGTTTATTAAAATTTAAAGCACTCGAAAGCAGGCGCGTAGTTAATTAGAAATGTGGGAAAAAAACCGTCGCGTCGTCAGTGTCGTTTTTCCTTTCGTGTATGATATCTATTTCAATTTATAAATATGGAAATGTATATTATTAAGTAAACAAATACATGTACTTAATATAAAAAATAAAAGGTAATGTAGCTACTAGCTAGGTATTTGACAAAACATTTTCTAGAGTAATATTGTCTTCGGTTACCGCGATAGTTACTCATGAAATAAAATTATGGAAACGGATTAAATCGCGTATAATGAATTTAAAATACAGCATAGAAATAAAAACAAATAGTAGTAAATATAGTATTTTAAATTCATTATACGCGATTTAATCCGTTTCCATAGTTTTGTTTCATTTTATAGTACTTTTTTACTCATGAAATTGAGAAAAACACCGAAATTAGTTATTTACTGAAACTTGACGTTCATATGTTCATTGTAATTTGTAATATGCCTACTTGAAAAATAAATAATTTATTTTTCAAGTAGGCATATTAAATATTATTTCATTTTCATTTCACTTCAACACATAATTACTATTATCTGTTATGGCCTTATGGCTGCCGGCCAGATGAGCCATTTTTTTTTAAAGTTGTTCACCCCTCTTTTTTTGTAACATGGGTGTTTTTTACGCGATTCATACTCAGAATCTCAAGGTCTTTCGATCCTGCCTGATAGGAAGTAAAAAAAATGTCTTAAGATATCCATACATTTTTCAAACCTTCCATTCCGTTACTGCCATACAAAATGTATGAAAAAATGGTAACGGAATGGGAAAAAACTTGGGAGACTTTTTTCTCCTATTAGGAGTGAAAGAGCTCACGATTCTGAGTGGAAACCACATAAAAATTTCCAAATTAAAAACAAGTCGGGTGGACGTACAACTTTGACAAAAATAAAAATGTCCCAGATAACAGTTCTAATCAACATTCAACAATTAAAATGATTTATTAATAATGAAGAACTAACACGATAAGGTAGGCAAGCACGAATTCAAATTTGTGATTTTTGTGTTTATTGCCATCGCGCAGTCGGGGGCGGTGCCGCTCGGCTGCCCGCAGAAAGCCACTTTATTTGTGCGCGTGCTAACGCACACAGACGCGTCCGGTGTACTCGTGTCCGCACCGCCGCGGCGCCGGCCGGCACCCGTGCGGCACAGTGTGTTAAGCTAGAACATACTACGCGGACGTCCGTCGTAAAACGACCGCGACCGCGACCTATCAGTGTGCACGGAACAAAACATCCAGAGAGCCAGATTTCGATCGGACGTCCGTGCGCTCAAGGCCACGTCCGCGTCCGTCGACCGATAGTTTGCACGGTTGTGTGTATTTCCATTGTCCAGATTGCCGTCCGCGGTCGATTCACGACGGACGTCCGCGTAGTGTGTTCCTAGCTTTAAAAACCCCAATTTTGTCTCACCTTGTTTTTATTGCATAATACACACACACATATTCACATATTGCTTTTCGTTTTACCAACAACGCCATTCATTCATAAGTTTCATTAACGATACCATGTGATTACGGAGTGCACACGAGTTGAATACGGCTACGTAACCAGTCTAAAATGTGCCGTCCAGACGCGTAAGAAGATCATGGTTCCGGAGAGCGCCCTTACACTGGTTTTTTGAGCGTATGACTAGCCCGCACTCAAGTGGCTATTCTAATTATATCACGTACGTTATGCACAGTCACTCCATCTAGTGACGAGAGGTAATAATACTTAGACGACTCAATAACGTTCAATGCGGGTTTGCTGATGTTGTATTCAGTCGTGTAATAAATTTTAGATTCGAATTTTGAAAAATATTGCATTGAATTCGTGTTTTTGTGGATTTGTGTATTAAATTAATGATATTCTTAATGCACGAGACTAAAATAATACCTTTGAGACCTTTAAATTTATTGAATAAATAAGTCATAATGGCTAATCGTGGCACGTAGCGCCATCTATGATTTGGGTTTGACATTAATTATACGATGTTCCGGATGAGACCCCATGCCCAAAGCTAGCTGATATACTCGTAATTGACGTTTAAATGATTTTGAATCATTAATCTTAAATAAATTGATGGATATGATTTAGTTTGACAGTTACAGTATTTTCCTCGTGTTGGTGTGGTGCAAAATTTCATGTTTCACTTGGTCGGTGGCAGTTTAATCTATGTACATGAATTTTACGTACATAAAAATACGCAACGCAACCTAAACATTTATGTTATTAAATTCGCCTTGATGAATATGTATGTATTAGTTGCATGTTAAAGAAAAAGCACAGAGAGCTATAAGAAATGATTAAAAAATAAGTACATAATTTGTATACGAACCGGCAACAACTAAAGAGGTCCCGATGAATGAGTCAATGGCGGTCGCGAAGCGAGGGTTGAGGTCTCCAAGGCTTTTGGAAGCGAGGCGGCAGAGGCACGTCGCTATGCCTTCCACCACGGCGCCGTATAGAACTGGGACCTGGAACCGTTTGGTTGAGGAATTAGTGTTGAATTTCAGTAGGCTAGTTTCCTACACTTAAAATAAAATACTTTATACAGTCACGAAATAAAGCACCACGTAATTAGAAGAAAAATATGGACAGAAATTATGTTTAAACATAATTTCTATTTAATAACCTAACCACAAAATTAAAATTTTGAAAAAACCCCCGACCGCGACCTAGTGGACCGATTTTCATGAAACATGGCTAACACTCCCGACTAACTCAGGTTTCAGATAAAAAAAACTAAATCAAAATCGGTTCATCCGTTCGAGAGCTACGATGCCACAGACAGACACATACACAGACAGACAGACAAACAGACAGACAGACAGACAGACAGACAGACAGACAGACAGACATACACACAGACAGACACGTCAAACTTATAACACCCCTTCGTTTTTGCGTCGGGGGTTAATAAGTCAAAGAGAAAGATATAAAGTTAAAATGCATTGACCGTGACGTCACTCCTCAGTATTTCATAGTTATTCCATATCAGCAAATCGTTTTGACAGTTCTTAAAAAGAAGCTGATTTGACTAGTAGGAAACCAGGCTATTGTTAGAAACGTGTGTGTACATTTAAGAATGACTCTCTAATATATGGCAATTATCAAATAAAACTCTATTAACGACTATAAAAGTTTTAATTTAATTGACACATTTCTTATGTTATGCACTAGAAGGTTATAATTTGTATCACGATGCGCAACTAAAGCCTGACTAGAAATATAATATACGATTACATGTTTGTCAAGAGGGCGCTGTTATTTTGATGTATGCAGTGACAGTTCAGCAGGACAATTATGGTCGCGCGATAAATGATAAAACATCGAGCCGTCCCTATCGCGCGACCATAATTGCCTGCCAGTATAGTATGAAGAAAATAAAAGGAGTGGAATTCCTTGCCGGCGGCTATATTTCCGAGCTCATATAACCCGGCAACCTTCAAATCAAGAGTGAACAGGCATCTTCTGGGCGAGCTCACTCCATCGTAGGCCACGTCTTTGCCTTTGGCTAGTCTGTGGCCAAGAGTAAGCCCATTTATAATAAAATAAAAAAACCGGCCAAGAGCGTGTCGGGCCACGCTCAGTGTAGGGTTCCGTAGTTTTCCGTATTTTTCTCAAAAACTACTGAACCTATCAAGTTCAAAACAATTTTCCTAGAAAGTATTCATAAAGTTCTACTTTTGATTTTTTTCATATTTTTTAAACATATGGTTCAAAAGTTAGAGGGGGGGGACGCACTTTTTTTTCCTTTAGGAGCGATTATTTCCGAAACTATTAATATTATCAAAAAACGATATTAGAAAACCCTTATTCATTTTTTAATACCTATCCAACGATATATCACACGTTGGGGTTGGAATGAAAAAAAATATCAGCCCCCACTTTACATGTAGGGGGGGTGCCCTAACGAAACATTTTTTTCCACTTTTTATTTTTGCACTTTGTTGGCGTGATTGATATACATATTGGTACCAAATTTCAGCTTTCTAGTGCTAACGGTTACTGAGATTATCCGCGGACGGACGGACGGACGGACGGACGGACGGACGGACGGACGGACGGACGGACGGACAGACAGACATGGCGAAACTATAAGGGTTCCTAGTTGACTACGGAACCCTAAAAAAGTTCTTCTGCAACATGGCGCGTAGTCATATATTTCTGGTCAATCTTTGACACAAAGGTGTGCGTCTTCGTACATTGTCTTTAAATAGTCTACATGGTTTTCCGTTACGAAGCCTTATTGCTACGGACTACAGCGTAGCTCTCGTACCCTAGAAGGAAATAGTTATTTGTTTTACAAGGGGGCAAAGTTATTGTTTAACCGCACGTGCCAATATTGATACCAGCAAGCGGAAGATTCCAATATTGAAATTCGTGAAGTGGATTCTTGAGCGTTTCGAGGGTTTTAAGGCACGAAGGTAAACAAACTTTGCCGCCGAGTGAAACATATAATTTTTATCACACCTACACGAACAAAATACTGACTATTAAAATATCAAACTAAATCAAATATATAAATTATTCAATATTTTTGACTTAAAATCATCATTTATAGGTTAATTCCAGCCAGCTCAAGATATCAAGTTAAAATTTGTATGAAATTACTTTGCACTCTTGTGAATAAAATACAATTTGCTATCTGTTTTCGAATAGCAAAGTAAGCCTTTCCAGTTGGTGTGGTGAAAAGTAGGTAATATGTGCATTTGTATTCCTTTGTGTGTACAAACATAATATTCTAAGTTTTCCATTGAAGCTTCTTAATAAACAATTGTCATTTAGAATACGAGTCACACCCGTGTCAACACGTATACTTTCTATGCGTCTCATTTGCAGTGGCATATTATGTAAGTAAGGCCCTCTTGCACCAACCACTTAACTCAGGGTTAGTGCTGTCAACTATCAAATTTCATATAAAATGGAGGGTTAACCCTCGGGTTAAGTTATGTACACGCTGTCAAGAATAAGACACTGTCAAGCTGTTAACAAGTTTACGCGTAGGTATAAATGCATAACAAATTGAGACACTGACTCAAAAGTATCACATCACTCTCAACACTCTAGCAAAATACGTCAAACCTGTAGCTTCCGCAATTGGCATGCCAGCCACATACAAAATACTTGCATGCCAGTCCATTTGCCAGTAATTTTGTATGCGGCTTGTAAGCCAGTTGAGCAAGCTGCGAGCATGTGTATCGCAGGCCTTAGTCCGTTTTCACATTATCCGATCCGATATCGGATGTCGGAAGGATTTTAATGGAAAAAATCTAAGATGGCGCGTGTAATGTATGGGATATCGTTCCGACATCCGATATCGGATCGGATAATGTGAAAACGCATTTATGAGCATGTACCCTAACGGACTCTAGTGCGTGCATCTATAGCAAATGCAGACTTGTCTGGGCAGGGCTCTGATGTAGCACCGCTCGTTGAAACCGAAGGACTCGTGCCGTCTCGATTCGCATTTGGGTGCTCTCACTCACACATAGGTAGGGATACCAGGAGACAAGTTCTTGGGTTTATTTATGCTTTATTGCAAAGTTTTATAAGTGAAATGAAATAATGAAACTATTGATGAATCATACGAACACACAATGGATGTAAACATTTTTTGAAGGCAGTAAGCTGCGGGTGACAGACAATAGAAATCAGTGTAGATATGTACTTTGCGGTTTTGTATGAAAGGCGTCATCCATATATTACGTCACAGTGTAAGGGGGGGGGGGTCATACTAAATGTGACAATCCCAGTTAAAGGGATATAAAAAAGCGTGACATAGGAGGGGGGAGGGGTTCAAAAACCTGAAATTTGGTGTGACGTAATATGTGGATGATCCCAAATGTGAGTCAATAACCGGTTCAAAACCGGTTTTTCCTGTTTTAAAATTTTTAAAAACCTTATTTATAGTGATAAATTTCACGTATAACACAAATTTAATTGACGATAGCATGAACTTGATACCTTTGAATAACTATTTGGTTGGTAAAATGGGTCTGTTCAAAACTGGGATTTAAATATCCCACTTGTCCACTGGTTTGCTATATAGGTTCACTAATTACTAAAGCACACAAACACACACAAGAGCAAATGCCACACACATTCTGATAGAGTACATGCTTCTTAATATTTAAGGTAAAGGTTGTGTTAGTTATATTTTTTTCGTAATATCATTTAAATATTAGAACTACCCACTTCTAAAACGATGTGTACACAGGTAGTTAAAAATTGCTTTCTACACCAAAAAGATATTCAGATTAACAAAAACGTAGCTAAACTTAAAAGATTTAAAAAAAATATGTACATAACTAGGGAACAAATCAAATTATTTTATTGAATATTTTTTGATTTGTTCTTTTTTTTTAGCCGCGTAAGCTGAAGACCCGGGTTCGATTTCCGACTCGGCCACCAGTGGGCCTTGCCGTTTTTTCTTTTGTGTATATCTATTTCAATTTATAATATGTACATAATTATGAAATATCAAACTGAACTTCACTAGTAACTTACTAAATTGACTGAAACGCGAAAATCCCTCAGAAAATTAACTCAAAACTTTCGTGGAAGAGTAAAATTAGATGTTATAACAATTATCCTAATGTATCTAGTACATTATTCGTACTCCATTGACTCTCCAATCATAGACACCGCATAAGATATCGTCTACAGAGAGCGCGAGGCACCACACATTGTTGCTATGTTTTATGGCATTTTCGTGAAAAGAATCAACAAAAAATTTTTTTTCAAAGTTAGGTACGGTCAACCATAAGCCACCCCGGCTTTAAAACGCAGGGCGACTTTGAAAATTTAGATCTAAAATCATACTCTAAGTAAATTCGCGATTTTCTGTGGTATATTTACAAGAATATTTATTGATCTAACTAGTTACATGAAGAGTTTCAGTAAATAATGAATAGTGGTAATTTTAAAGCCGTTCAAACACCATCAAAGTAACCGCAAATTTTCCTAAAGCCACCCCGGTTGAGGGATGTAATTTTATATTTTTCCTACCCAGAATCACGAACCTTTTCGATTTAGGACAAGAAAAGAGGCAAAAAAGGTCCCAAAATTTTCTATTATCCATACTAATATTATAAATGGGAAAGTGTGTGTGTCTGTTTGTTTGTCCGTCTTTCACGTCGAAACGGAGCGACGAATTGACGTGATTTTTTAAGTGTAGATAGTTGAAGGGATGGAGAGTGACATAGGCTACTTTTTGTCTCTTTCTAAAGCGAGCGAAGCCGCGGGCAAAAGCTAGTATTGTATATTTTCCACTTTGTATAACCGCTGTCTGTACAGTGTTCCAAAAATGGTAACGAAGTGGAAAAATTAAATTTGAGACGCTTTTTTCACCTAGTAGGATCGAAAGGACTCGTGATTATGAGAAGGAAAAACATTAAATTTACCTATTTTAGAAATAATGAGTTTTTGTACCTTTTCTCGCGAAATTGCCCTTTAGCACTTCGAGAAATATAAAATGCATTCTACTCCGTTTTCGATCGTTAAATGCTATGTCAGAATATACGACAAGGTTCAACTGCCAGCCTAGCCGAATGACAATCTTTGACGCTAGGCGCCGATTGAAAAGCAGTCTGGCTCTGTCGCGCCAATACGGAAGAGCCAATATCGATATGTGTCAGCAGAATGGATTTACCCTAGTTTGAAGTTAAGCGACACATATTATCGGGAGTGTTTGTGCATTTGGTTACGTACCCTGGCATGCCATTTTGGGTAGAATTTTGTACGTGGCTGGCATGCTAGTTGTGCAAGCTACAACTACAATCATGTGTAACTCTGGAGAGGTGGTCTGTGACTCAGAACCTCAAACTTTCCCAGAACATTTCTAACTGTTAGCTCGGGCGAAGGTTGCCTAAGTAATGAGCTTCCTACGAATTAAAGTCTAAACTCATTACTCAGAAGTAGAAGATTCGTGCTGAATTCAATTATGTTCCCTAGTTGCATGGATATTTAAATTAAGTAGGTACTGAAAACTGTAATGAAAAAAGGTATAACGATTTAACAACATAAAAAAATGTGATGTGAAAAAAAAAATTGCAGTCTTTACAGTTTTGAACATTTTTAAAGTACCTGCAAATTTGCTCATCGTCTAAGAACGATCTCTTCTTGACAATTATCTTAAACTTTTTTGTCGCATGTAATTATGATTTACTAGCTTTTGCCCGCGGCTTCGCTTGCGTTAATAAGACACAAATGTAGCCTATGTCACTCTCCATCCCTTCAACTATCTCCAATTCGTCGCTCCGTTTTGCCGTGAAAGACGGACAAACAAACAGACACACACTTTCCCATTCATAATATTAGTATGGATTTTCAGGCAGTCTCAAAAATGGGCAAAGGGTCAAGGAAAATCATACGAATATTTGCTGGGTCTGGTTCTGATTAGATTAGAGATGGGCCGAATATTCGGTAAATATTCGGTATTCGGCATATTCGGCAAGTTTTTCAATTTTTAAAAGTGGAAAATGTCTGCCTTGGGTGAGACTTGAACTCACGGCCTCTGGATAAATATTCCAGCGCTCTGCCAACTGAGCCACCAAGACTTCAACCAAGCCAGCGAAATTTTCCACTACTAAGGTCAATGGGACCCGTAGCGACATCTACCGTAAGAGTGTTAAACTTCTTAAACGGCAAACGGAGTTCCAAGTCATATTGGAAATTCACCAGTTCACCACTTTTAAAATTTATTCTAAGCCTAGTGGCATCGATTGCAGACGTTTCTGCTAATCAGAAGTTAAAAGTTTTTCAATGTTCGTATTCGGCCGAATAGTTCGGTTATATTGCCGAATATTTACCGAATAAACAAAGTAAATAAATAGCGTAAGTTATTTCGTAATTCATGGGAAAATGACATCCTATTTCAGGATTCTAAGGACCAAAGGGGGTTATAAATGCGTTAAATATAAGTACTTACAATAATTATGTAAAAAAGTAAAAATAAGATAGCTTAAGAAACAAAAATCTAAATTTTCTTATGCACTAAATTATAGGAACATTAAGAGCCTTAGTTAGTACAGAATGTACCCAATTACCAATTTTTTTACTCTAAGCCAGGATTTAAAATATGGTGGAACCGAATGTTCGGCCGAATATTCGTATTCGGCAAAGTCCGTGTTCGGCCCATCTCTAGTTCTGATCAAACTTCAGAAAGTCTTACCTGTAAATCAGCCTTGCAGTCCTCAAAAGCCTTGTCCTTGTGTGTCTCAGAGATCTCCAGAGCCCAGTACATCTGCACGTATTTGAACACCAGCAGGCCGCCGGCAAGCTCTGCCCAGGTCTTCAGTAAGGCTTTGCGGACATCGCCTTTGCCTGACAAAAAATTGTTATTTGTTATACAAGGGGGCAAAGTTGCATTTTAACGCCGAGTGTGGAATTGAAAAGCGAGCAAGTGAAAGGATTCTATAGTCGAAGTTCGAGAATAGAATCCTGAACTTGCGAGTTTTTTAACACACGAGAAGTAAAATACATTTGCACCCGAGTGTAACACAAAACTTTTCCCCTCACTATAGCGAGGAAACTACAACGCAAATGCGTTTATCACTGCTTCCAGTAGTTCCACAGGTGGAAAATCATCTTTATTACTAGATTCACCTACTTCAATTTTAAAGCAGTAATTTTGACTTTATTCAAGGTCAAATTACTTTACCCACTAGTGGATAAAATGCGTTTTAACCGTTGGTATTAAAGGACAAAACACGTGTTTCCGAGCTAGTGAGGGGAAATAGTTATTTCTTTTACAAGGGGGCAAATTTTTGTTTAACGGGCATTTTCGCGAAAAAAGATTCAAAACCTTTTTTTTTTTTCAAAATAGGTAAATTTACTGTATTTCCTACTCAGAATCACGAGCCCTTTCGATTCTACTAGGTAAAAAAAAATCGTCCCAAATTTAATTTTTCCACTTCGTTACCATTTTTTCAAACACTTTGTAGAGCGGTTATAAAGTGTGAAGTATGTGAAATAATAGAAAATTTTGGGACCATTTTTTTGTCTCTTGTTTTTTGTCCTAGATCGAAAGGGCTCGTTGATTTTAGGGAAAACATAAAATTTACCTACCTTAGAAATATTTTTTTTGGTGATTGTTATCGCGAAAATGCCCTAACCGCACGTGCCAATATTGATACCCGAGCAAGCGAAAGATTCCAATATTGAACCGCGAGCGTAGCGAGAGCAAGCTTGAGTGCAGTGCTATGCTATATAGGAAATGCGAGCCGAACTGTCCGACCCACGTCCGACCCCAACTGTCGTACAGTCGAGTTCATAAATACGTGTACACTTTTTCACCATAAGGTGAAAAGGGTTTCACCATAAGGTGCAATAATGCAACGAGTTAAGGTGAAGAAATGTACACATATTAATGAACTCGACTGTACAAACTAACGGTTAGTGGGGCTTTCCACTTTGGTCTGTGATACGTTTTTGTTCGCCTTACCTTCAATAATATCTTCAATATGGGTGTACGGACAGGCCGTCGCCTCCCCCCAGTTGAGTGACCACCAGATTGTAAGCGCGAACAGGAATATGGCATACGTGCCCACGCCAAAGTTGTCTGCCACTGAAATAAAAAAAACTAGTTTAAAAATGTCATCGCTCGTAGACGTTTGTGCTTGATAGAAAATATGCAATATTTATTTGTTCTACAAGGAAGCCCAATTGTTTAACCGCAAATGTAAAATAAATATTGATGCAAATGCATCCATTCTCGACGTACTTGGTATTAAAACGAAACTCCACAAACACCGAACGTGTAGTTGGTTTCTTTGGTCATCTCACAATGACTGGACCGGATAGTCTCGACAAGCTGATGAGCACGGGCCAGGTGGCAAGAAAGCGTAGAAATGAATGGATGGGCACACGTTTGACACGTTGCACATTGGGAGGACAGAATAACGTCTGTGACAGTGGTAAGCAGTGTCCACAGTTATCAAGTCCCTCAGCCATGAGGATACGACTACATTCGAGTAATATTATGTACTTAATTATGTTGTGACATGTTGTAAGAACGTTGTGAAAGTGCGTTCGCTTATCGATGAAGATTTAATAAAATAATTTTATTTCGCGTAAGTTTCGAAATAGCTTAACACATACATATATATTTCAGTATAAAACATAATAATTCTGGCCCTAGTTGTTGTAGCTGTATTACGTTTGTGACCGTCACATTACACTGGGGCCAGAATGACTTCGCTTCGTACTTCGTACTGATTTATTTGAAAACTTTTTATATGCATAAAGTTGCGGCATTCTCATTCAATCGTTCAAAATGTGGCAGACCATGATTCTAGTAACACTGTGTTACTGCGGCGAAGGACGACGACGGTCTCTCAGAGTCCACCAAGGAATGGAGGACATCTACAACGAGTTCCCATTTGCGGTCAGCTTGGAGGGCCCTGAAGGGGATAGAATGTGTACGGGCAGCCTTATTGCTCTCAATTGGGTCGTAACTGCTGGCCATTGCACCATTATTACTGAATGGCATATTATAAGGTACACTAACTTTACTGAAACACAAGGAAAATTCAGTTTTGCAACGACGCTTAAATTTTTTCGTCATCCAGCATACATTGCACCGCCTGATTCTTCCATGGAAGTATATGATAATCGTATACTATACAACGATATTGCTCTAATTAAAACTACATATATCTACAATAAAGCGGTTGGAAGATTATCAGCTATTGATTATAAGTCCCTTACCGGTCTGCCGGTTAAATACGCTGGTTTTGGTGGAACAGTAGACTCTTCTGAAGAAGATGAGTATGATTATGAAGATGAGATATTAATGCCTCTGCAAGTAGGTGAGGCACTTGTGATACCTTATCATATATATTATGAAGGTCCGTCTTTAGTTCTTGCACCCAAGTGCTCAGAACGAGGGCAAGGCATACGTGGAGGAGATTCAGGAGGCCCATTAATTTATGATGGTAGAATAGCAGGAGTGGCTAGTTCATCAACTAATGACGATAATATTATGAACTATGCAGCTGTCAGTATATACTTGCAGTGGATTAAAAATACAATGGAAGAGCATGGTTACAAACTATCTTGAAGTAAGTACTTAATGGAGTACTATAGTAAAAGTGTAATAGTTTAAGCCTGGGTGGGTATGCATGTTTTTTTAAAATACCTAATACCGCTTCGAATGTGTTTTTTTCAACTGTGTTTTTAAAAAAATACCTAGGTGCTTGATGGGAAGCGGTTATCATGGCGTATGGATATGAGCATCATCGGAGGACCATATACGTTGCCGACCCTTTGGAGAAAGGTGTACAGTATTCCTACCTCTCTGGTGAAATAATACCTCTCTGGTAAATAATAGTAGGTACCTACACAAAGTGAATAAGTATGTTGTAGATTATCATGTAGATAGGATGATATTGATTTTATTTTTCATTTAGTCTTTTTGTTTTATTGTATCTCAGTGCTCATATTTAATTAATTTTCATTTCTTAGAATGTGACGACATGACGTCATACAACGATACTCAAACTCAAACTTATATGTATGTAAGCCTAATTACAAGCTCTTATGAATAGTTCATTACATATATTATAATCTTAATTTAATCTAATTATCAGAGCAATTTATTGTTGCAATTGAGTTATTGTTAAATAATGACACTGTGTCGTAAGTATAAAAGATAAAAACACGCAAAATTATGATTTTGGCCACTTCCCGGCTGCGAAATAGCGCCATCTAGTTTTAAGCCTAAAATTAAACCCATACATTTCAGGAGTACGCTTTTTTGTATGGGCTTTGTCTGTCCCGTATTGTATCGTCCTTGCCTTCGAGTAAGAAAGGTTTTATTGGAATTTTGTAATAAAATTTTTCCCAGATATCACAAATCTATAAAACAATCGTTTCATTTGAAATGAATTTAATATCAGAACGTTTTCGTATTCCCCGCAAAAGTCGAAGGCAAAAAAATAGTTCAAAATGAAGTTCTCATTAAAATATTATTAAGTTTCAAGCTTGTTCGTGAACTACTCAACCAAGTGCTGCAGTCAATTTTGTATCTAAAATTTTACTTTTGCTATTTGTTTCAATTTAATTTTATACCTATTTTGTTGAAAACATCCTTTAATTAGACTGTAGTAATAAGTAGGTTGTCTTAAATTGTATTACCTAACTTAATTTATTTATTAATATCTGGGCGACCGAGCTTCGCTCGGTTCTATTTTATAATATATCACGTCTTTAGATAAAAAAAAAACTCTTATAAATACAAAAACAAAAAAAAAGACAAAAAAACAAAAACTTAATTTCTGGCCGGGGTTCGAAACCCTGACACCTACGATTTATCTGCGTACATTAGACCGACCTCGTGCGACTGAGCTACGCGGAATCGATGCGCGCGCGGCGAAATTAAGGACCATATTTTACGTTTACAAATGCGAAAGAAAAACTCATGAAAACTCGAAAATTCGCGTTTTCCGGGATCTAAGGCTACGCTAGATCGATTTTTCACCCCCGAAAACCCCCACAAAACAAATTTCAGCGAAATCGTTAGAGCGGTTTCCGAGATCGTCGGTATATATAAATAAATAAATAAATAAATAAATAAATATACAAGAATTGCTCGTTTAATAATATAAGATATAAGATTAATTTTATTTATCGACATTGTAATGTTGATCGTGTCAACACTCCATCTTAAAGTGGGCCATTTTTTTAAAACTTTTTTTGGATTGGGAATTTTTTATGTATTTTCCACTCAGAATCGCGAGCTCTTTCAATCCTAATAGGAGAAAAAAAGTGTCCCAAGGTTTTTCCCATTCCGTTACCATTTTTTCATACATTTTGTATGGCGGTAACGGAATGGAAGGTTCGAAAAAAATGTATGGAAATCTTGGGACATTTTTTTTCTTCTATCAGGATCGAAAGAGCTCTCGATTCTGAGTATGAATTGCGTAAAAAAATACCAATGTTACAAAAAAAGTGGGGTGGACAACTTTGAAAAAAATGGCCCAAGTTTTGACCTTTATCCTCGTAACGCCCACCGTACAAAAGATTTGCTAGAGAATTTTGATCCTATTTGATTCACAAAAAGTTAAAATTCCATTGAACCCGAATGTACCTACATCTCATTGCACATTGGGCGACAAGAGGTTATAGTTAGTGCATTTTCACATTATCAGATCCGATATATGGGACGTAGGAAAGAATTCAAAAAAATATCAAAGATGGCGTCTTTAATAGGTATAATAGGATGTGGGTCCTATCCCACATCCGATAGGATTTTATAATGTGAAAACGCATTTACTCTCATACCCACTTATTTGAATGTGTGTGTGAATGTTTCGCCTGAGACACAGGGTATCCTAGTTCGGGTAAATGTAAACCATCGCTTATTTTAAGTATTTGTTGGATTTAATGTAAATATGCTATGTTTATGTTTATATGTTTATGTTATAAATTCTGGTCCCCATGTCTGTAAAGTAAATACTTTATTATCTAAAAATCATATAAAAGTAAGCCATAAATAGGGCTAAAAAGTCACGTTAAACAGTATCAGATTGTCTACATATATTCTAGTAAATAACTTTATATACATGTAAATGCGGCAGGCCCAGAAGGAGATGGAGTGATGACCTAGATACCTTCCTCACTAACTGGCCGGAAGAGGCCCTAAGCAGGGAGTCATGGAGGTTGAGGGGAGAGGCCTTTGCCCAGCAGTATAGGCTAGGCAGACGCCATTAATTATATAGGCTAGAAAAAAAATACATGCTTGCATTCAGCAGTAATATCGGAAAAGGTTTGCATCAGGGTTGTTCATTCACTACCACATACATAATAGTGTCCCTGACTGGTTTCATAACTTCAATAGCATTGTACTATAGATTAAGATCTAGTCAGATGCAATGTAGGCTTCCTTGATAGCAATGGACGGGTATTGACTGTCCACGCTTGTCCGAAAAGCCTGGCATGCATTTTAGAGTTTTATTATAGGACTAGATGGAATAGGGTGCAGGCCGGGGTTCAGGCAGACTGAAAAGGAGATGGCGGGATGAGTTGAACGCATTCTATCCACGTTGGCAGGATAAGGTTGGAAGTAATGAATTTACTTTACTATAACACGAGTGACAGGCTTGAGTGGAAGAAGCGAGGGGAGGCCTTTGCCCAGCAGTGGGACACTATACACCAGGATAGTAAAGAAACTATATGGAATAGATAGGTAACAAAGATCATAGCTTTGATTTACCAGTCTCATAAGAACGACAAAGGGTGGTGCAATGTCATCGGTAAAATTTAAACATCGGTGGATTTATGGATTAGCGCAAAACAATTTTTAGGTATCATTAATTCATTATTTTATTGAGAGAGGGTTTCATGACTTTCATGCCCAAAGCTGTTTTGTTCCCCTAAACAATGTTTTGTCCCCTAGACTTTTTTTAAATATATAATTGTGTCGCTTAACTTCAAACCTGGGTAAATCCATTCTGCTTTAAGGTTGAATATATAAAAAATATAATATGATCTGAAAGATAGAGCAGAATGGATTTATCCAGTTTTGAAGTTAAGCGACACAATTATACTGGCTCCCTCAACAGCTAGGAATCATGCAAGCCCCGCATTCTAAAGACTGTCATTGTCTTAAGTCTTTGCGTTTCTTGCACACGTTCTCCGTCAATTCACTATAATTATAACCTTTACACTTCTACTATAATACTCCATTAAGTATTACAAGTACGCACTTCAAGATAGTTTGTAACCATGCTATTCCATTGTACTTTGAATCCACTGCTAATATATGCTGATTGCTGATGTGTGTAAACTAAATCTTGGTTTTGTGTAGTTTCCGCTCTCCGTTGAAAAACAGTTAGTCACGTCACAAAGTTATATTTTATACACGTTATTAAGGTACACGCTCGTTGAAGCACTTATCGATAAAAATGCAATAAAACAAGGCGGTTTCGAAAAATCAATTGTATTTATATGTAAATAGTTAAGTAGGTCACTTTTTGATCGGAGAATTAACAACGACCGCGCTGGATATTCTAAGTGATTCTGCCTTCAATGTCCAATATTATGGAGTGATTTTTTAAATTAAACTCATACATATGTATTAAAAAAATACCATTCATCTTAACGTCTATAAAAATAGTCTGATTTTATTTACAAAATAAAAACATACTTAATAAATATCGAATATTGTTCTTTGTTTCAAGAAAATTTCATTACTGGATAGACATTTATAAGTGAAACCTCCGGTTATAGAATTAATCGGCAAACTTCAATATATTTCTATATTCCATAAAATAAGTACGTGCTTCCATCCGGAGTCTTTTCACATGCGGCTAAAAGTGATTCTGATTTTTATAGCTCTGTGCTTCTGCGGCGAAGGGCGAAGACGGTCTCTAAGAGTCTACAAAGGTATGATGGATGTCCATAACGAATTTTCGTTTGTGGTCTACATGCTGACCCCTGAAGGACAAAAATGGTGTACAGGCAGCCTTATCGCTCACGACTGGGTCCTCACTGCTGCCCATTGTATCTATCACGAACAATATTTTATAAAATACACAAATTTCACCGTGAGGGAAGAAAGAGTGAGAGTTGCAAAAGTGCTTCAAATAATACTTCATCCAGCAGACTGCGACATTGCTCTTCTCCAAACTGACTATATCCACAATAAGACGATTGGAAGACTATCAGCCATTGATTACAAGGCCCTTACCGGCCTACCGGTGAAATATGCTGGGTTTGGTGGAACATCCATAGGTTCATACGAGATGCATCCAAGGGATGAATATATGCCTGTGCAGGTGGGTGAGGCATTGGTTATCCGTCCGTATAACGCCTATCTGGGAGGACCCTGCCTGGTGATCGCACCTAAGTGCTCGAACCGCGAGCAAGGCATACGTGGAGGAGATTCCGGTGGTCCGGTAATATATGATGGTAGAATAGTGGGGGTGGGTTCGGCGTCTAGTAGTCACGATAATATTGCGCATTATACTGCCATCAGTACTTGCTGGGAGTGGATTTATAACACAATGAAAATGTATGGTTATAAACTATCATGAAGTGGGTATTGCCTAAAGTAACGATTTCAGAATTTCTTCAATAAATATATGACTACTTCTGCAAGAATGATAGTGGTTTCTTGACAGTAGAGTGTCTATGGTTGCCGGAACTCAGGCATACTATGGATTTGTATTGAAAACGCCTGTCGCAAGATCTTCAACCGACACACACTCGTATATGGTCCTCCTATTGGGCTACTGCGTAATACACACGCATCATTTCCATGTCTGTGTACATGACAACGACAAACATAAAATTTTAAGGTTAAGGTGACATCAAATAATTACTTATATAATGATCAACATTTAATAAGATACCAGATAGGTTTAAAGACAAGAATCTCAGCAGATTTCGAAAAATGACTAAGCAGTGGCTGATAAATAAAAGTTATTATAATTTCAAAAAATGTTTTGATTTTGAACTTTTGAACTAATGATTTTATATAAGGACTAAATATGTAATATAATAATTTTAATTTTTATTATAGTACTTTAGTAGATGTGGACCTAATGTGTGTAACATACCAGCGTGGTAGGGTTTGGAGGATAGCACTAATATTATGAGCTATTAGACCTGCAACCATTGTAACCTGAACTCAACACACAATAAAATATTTCATTTCATTTCATTTCACTGTAATAAGCTAACAAGTGCAACAAGTCCGCCGGCTGCTTGTCCGCTCTCTAGTGGGCCATTTTTTTTAAAATTGCCCCACTTTTTTTTTTTTGGTTTGGAAATTTTTATGTAGTTTCCACTCAGAATCGCGATCTTTTTCAATCCTAAAAGGAGAAAAAGAGTGTCCCAAGGTTTTTTTCCATTCCGTTACCATTTTTTCATACATTTTGTATGGCAGTAACGGAATGGAAGGTTTGAAAAATGTATGGAAATCTTGGAACATTTTTTTTCTCCTATCAGCATCGAAAGATCTCGCGATTCTGAATATGAATCGCGTAAAAAATACCCATGTTACAAAAAAGTGGGGTGGACAACTTTGAAAATAAGTATTTTTGCAGAAAATTCATTTTTGCACAAGATTTTATGGCCGACTGTACCTTTCTTTCAACAGTCATCTACTGCTCTCCGAGACTTTTCTAAAAACCCCTTACTCGATGCGGATACTACGTTTCATAACACAGTTCCCATGACCACCTTTCGCTCCATCATCAGGTCAGCTCCATTATACTATAATATTGCATAGTCACGTGATTTGCATATGTGTGCAAAATTTCAACTCAATCGGAAACCGAGAAGTGGGTCAAATTTAGCCTCTACGTTTTGGCCCAAACTAATATTATTATACTATTAATAAGGCAAATTAAATAATAATAAAAAAGCTTATTAAAATGGCCCTCGTATGAAATGCGTATGATATTAGCCGGAGAACCGACAACCGTTGGGGTAAACGAGTTCTTGAGTGGAGACCGCGTCTCGGCAAGCGTAGTGTAGGACGCCCTCAGGCAAGGTGGAGCGACGATTTGCGCAGGATGGCTGGCAGCAGCTGGATGCGAGCAGCCGAAGATCGGAAACGGTGGCGTGAAATTGGGGAGGCCTATAATCCAGCAGTGGACTGCGATAGGATGATGATGATGATGATGAAATGCCCTGGCTCAAACTTACCAATAATAAGCTCAAAGCAGCAGCCGCATAACTCAGCCGCAGCAATGGCCTCCTCTAGAAGCACGCGAACGAACGACTCCTTAACTAGCTTCTGCACCAAGCGCCGCGCGCAGTGCGCTAGTAGTGACGTCAGGAGGATGAAGAGCGTTGATACCACTAGGGGGGCGAAGGTCACTTTGTTTACCTGGAACATTAGATTAAAAGAATTATATTGTCTTCGGTTACCGCGATAGTTACTCATGAAATAAAACTATGGAAACGGATTAAATCGCGTATAATGAATTTAAAATACATCCCGACGTTTCGAACTCTTTACAGCGTTCGTGGTCAACGGGTGACTGAGGAAAAATTAAAATGTGCAAAAGCTACCCACATACAAGAAATATTAACGAACCATGACCACAAATAATATAGATTTCTAAGGCAGGTTCACACACTATTAATAAAGCTAGTTATACAATATTCAAAAAATTTTACCATTATTATGTTAAAAAATAATTAACCAATTAATCTACACAAAATTGACAAAGAACAAACTGCAAATGTCCAACACCATACAACACATATGCCTCACAGCCTTCGTCGTGCTTGTTCCATTATCAGATGTACTACTGGATCCCAAGCCGGTGGTAAAGTAAAGCCATCCTCTCTATTAAAGTTTGGATATTTTTTGATCTCAATGGCCTCTCGCAACATTCTGGGTATATAAATTCATTCAGGTTTTAAATTCATTATACGCGTTTTAATCCGTTTCCATAGTTTTATTTAATATTTTCATCTTCATACTTAGAATAACCTTTTTACTCATTGTCACAGATATTTTTGAGAGTTCTAATGACTTTGTTTGGTTATAATGACTTTCTTAACCGTATTGTGAGGCCGATAGTCCACTATCATGGAAATATGATCATAGGCAACATGCCGTCCTTTTTCTTCATGTTGGAGAAAAAGGAATTGGACGAGACATGTTGCCAGGCAGAGCGATGGCAGGTGAACCAAAATGTTGACCGAATGGTGGCCGCTATGCGCTGAGGGGCACTTCTGGATGAGATTAACTGGACGAATGGAGGCCTATGCTCAGCAGTGGGCGATTAAAGGCTAAAATGATGATGATGATAAACAGACCTATGATCATATTTAAGATAATATACTAACGGCCTGAAAGAAAATGCTGAATATGGCCATGGTAAAGAGAACAATTTACCGAAGTCAAACGGAAGCGATGTTTACATATGAACACAAACTGACAAACTGACTTTTACTTTATAAGGATCGAATATTTTCATCTCGGAGGAAATGGACAGGAGACACCTTTCAGCTACTTACTTACAGCCTCTGGTCAAATGTGGAAGCACAGTGTAAAAGTCACGTCAAATACAAAATCACCCCCTGCCCTCTCCAGCCACAATCGATTTATTGTCATTCACAAAATCACCTCTCTGGATTACTCACATATGCGGTGAGCACGTGTAATAAACACTCAACCACCTCAAGCTTACAAAAATATAGTATAGTATACATTTCATTTGTAGGCAAGTAATTTTAGTACTTAATTGTGTATTTCTTTTGTATTATTTACGTAAAAATATTTTTGTCATATGTCAGATTAATGACTTTTAGCATGGATTTAAAACTCGTTTGCGAATGATAAATACTTCATCGTACTCCCCCAAGACTCATGATCATCATGATGAGAACGTGTTGTGTTTTTATCAAAATGTGCGTGTGTACCAAAGATAATAGACAATGTGACATATGTAAACATGTCAGTTCTGGTCTAATCGTTTGCCTAAGTGAGCAGCACAATATATATAATTTTGGAAAGCTTGTCTAGTTTTTATTTACTGTCCGCGGATATCTCCAAGTTGGTAGCAAATCGTGGTTCCAGTCTATTTCCTGTGAGATTTTCATACATCATGTAGATAAATACAACACTTTTTTTTGGTTTACATTTAAGACGCTACAGGAGCGAAAATGATAAAAAGTAGCCCTCCTTTCAGTTTGGGAATTCTAGTTTAACAACTCAGTTAAAAAATATTTCAAAAAAATCTTTAAAACCTAGGTTTTGCTCTCGACTGTTTCCTCCTTCAAAACTTAATCAATCGTAACGAAATTTGAGAATCTGAATAACAATGAAATAATAATCTATATTGGACCATTTCGTCTATTTTGCTTATTGTCACCACCAATTTTGAGTACCACACCTTTTTCACGCCATAATCAATAACGCAGTTTTTGGAAATGTTTGATGGGATCTAGCGTCTTTAAAAATAAGAATATAAAAAAAATGAAAACGAACCGACACAGATAAAAATAATCATAATTTGTGTTAAAAAAATCATTACTCTATCTTCAAAAACCAGGGAGGAAATACCTAGTCGAAAGCGTTTGTATGGAGAATTGACCCCTCCTGTATCGTCTTAACCGCACGTGCCAACATTGATACCCGAGCGTAGCGAGTGGGTCAAAAAGTGGAATCTTGAGCGTTGCGAGGGTATGAAGGTACGAAGGTTAAACAAACTTTGCCACCGAGTGAAACAACATTTTTCACCACACCAGCACTAACAAAATACTGACTATAAAACATGAAACTAAATCAAATCCATCAATTAATTCAAAATCATCATACAAGTAAATTCTACCAATCCGCTTAAGACATCAAGTTAAAATTTAGTGTGAAATTACTTTGCACTCTCGTGGATAAAATGCAATTATGCTATTTGTTTTCGAATAGCAAAGAGAGCCTTTACCAGTTGGGGTGGTGAAAAGTTCATTTTGTAACATAAACAACAAGAAGGTGTTATTCACCCCGCCCCACCTACTTTGTAGATACCTACTTCAAGTAACGAAGTGAATCTGGAAGTCAACTGAACATGTTTTGAATGCAAATTTAAACCCCTAGAGAAGTTATTTATGCTGGCATTCAAATTATGTTAACTTGATGTGACTTGTTTATTATGAAAATTATTGGTTGTAAAATAAGCACGAGGAAAATATTTAAATAATGTTGTCAGGAAATACTTAATAGGAATCTTTAGAAGGAAATCAAAATATTACCTACTGTTCCATTATACATTCTGAAAAATAAGGAAATATTTTAACTTTTTGTCAAGCAGACTAAACGTTTGCAATCGATGTCCTAGGCTTATAATAACCTAACCACAAAATTAAAATTTTGAAAAACCCCCGACCGCGACATAGTAGACCGATTTTCATGAAACATGGCTAAGAACACTCCCGACTAACACAGCTTTCAAATAAAAAAAACTAAATCGAAATCGGTTCATCCGTTCGGGAGCTACGATGCCACAGACAGACACACACACAGACAGACAAACAGACAGACAGACAGACAGACACGTCAAACTTATAACACCCCCGACGCAAAAACGACGGCGTTTTTGCGTCGGGGGTTAAAAAAAAATCAAGTTACTCAAGGCAGTAGGTATTGTACTTTTCTACTTTCAAGTTTACACTCGAACTATTTTTTTTTTTTGCAAAGGCATATTAAAACAATAATATACATTAACATTTAACATTAATAACATCCAAGCACAAATACAAACTAGAACCTATAAAAATCTTATTAAATACTTAGGCAGCATTACACGTATAGCTATGGCTAAAAAAACTTTCAACGCAAAAAAAACACCTATTAAAAGCAAAAATATCCCGAAAAATTAGAAAGAGATTTGTGAAGACCTACGTCTGGAGTACTATGGAAGTGGCGCGTGGAGACTAACTCAGCGCGAGAGAGACAGACTGAACGCTTTTGAAATGTGGACGTGGAGAAGAATGGAAGGTATAAGCTGGAAAGAGAGAGAAACATATGGACAAGTATTGGAGCAAGTCGAGGAGAAGAGATCTCTGCTAACAATTGAAAAAAGAAGGGGAAACATGTTGGGGCACCTGATACGGCACGATACTTACATAAAATCAATAATCGAAGGGCGAATAGAAAAGAGGAGAGTCAGGGGAAGACCGAGGCGTGCGTTTTTAGACCAACTTAAAGAAAAGACCAACGTAGTGACGTATCAGGGTGGCTAGCCGAATGGCACAATCGCTCACGAAACGCTCACGAAACGAAGCGCTAGTAGATATCTATCTCTATCGCGCTTGCATATTGCGCGATAGAGATAGATATCTACATTCGGCTACGGGGCCAGGACCTCAAAAAAGCGGCAGAGAAAAGAACGGAATGGCGCTTACTCCACAGACAACCCAGACAAGAGCATTTTTTTTTGCCAATATTTTTTTTTATTGTTTTAGGGAATTTTAGGTCAATTGTACTCAGAATCACGAGTACTTTCAATCTCACTGGGAGACAAAAAGTGTCCCATAATTTCCATACATTTTTTTTTACTTTCCTCTTTTGTTACCCCATACAACGTGTACGGAAAATGGTAACAAAATAAGAAAAAATCGTATGGGACAATTTTTTTAACTACTAGGATTGAAAAGGCTAGTAATTCTGAGTAGAAATAGCAAAAAAACTTATAACACCCCCGACGCAAAAACGACGGCGTTTTTGCGTCGGGGGTTAAAAAAAAATCAAGTTACTCAAGGCAGTAGGTATTGTACTTTTCTACTTTCAAGTTTACACTCGAACTATTTTTTTTTTTGCAAAGGCATATTAAAACAATAATATACATTAACATTTAACATTAATAACATCCAAGCACAAATACAAACTAGAACCTATAAAAATCTTATTAAATACTTAGGCAGCATTACACGTATAGCTATGGCTAAAAAAACTTTCAACGCAAAAAAAACACCTATTAAAAGCAAAAATATCCCGAAAAATTAGAAAGAGATTTGTGAAGACCTACGTCTGGAGTACTATGGAAGTGGCGCGTGGAGACTAACTCAGCGCGAGAGAGACAGACTGAACGCTTTTGAAATGTGGACGTGGAGAAGAATGGAAGGTATAAGCTGGAAAGAGAGAGAAACATATGGACAAGTATTGGAGCAAGTCGAGGAGAAGAGATCTCTGCTAACAATTGAAAAAAGAAGGGGAAACATGTTGGGGCACCTGATACGGCACGATACTTACATAAAATCAATAATCGAAGGGCGAATAGAAAAGAGGAGAGTCAGGGGAAGACCGAGGCGTGCGTTTTTAGACCAACTTAAAGAAAAGACCAACGTAGTGACGTATCAGGGTGGCTAGCCGAATGGCACAATCGCTCACGAAACGCTCACGAAACGAAGCGCTAGTAGATATCTATCTCTATCGCGCTTGCATATTGCGCGATAGAGATAGATATCTACATTCGGCTACGGGGCCAGGACCTCAAAAAAGCGGCAGAGAAAAGAACGGAATGGCGCTTACTCCACAGACAACCCAGACAAGAGCATTTTTTTTTGCCAATATTTTTTTTTTATTGTTTTAGGGAATTTTAGGTCAATTGTACTCAGAATCACGAGTACTTTCAATCTCACTGGGAGACAAAAAGTGTCCCATAATTTCCATACATTTTTTTTTACTTTCCTCTTTTGTTACCCCATACAACGTGTACGGAAAATGGTAACAAAATAAGAAAAAATCGTATGGGACAATTTTTTTAACTACTAGGATTGAAAAGGCTAGTAATTCTGAGTAGAAATAGCATATTTTTTTTCAAAAATATCACACTTCATAAAAGTGGCAAAAAAAAGAAATGCTCACAAGAGCCTGGCTCTTAAATAATATGATGATGTGATGAATAGTACATTTTACCGCTATATCGTTAGGCTTTTAAAAGTCTAACACTGAAAGTAATATAAGTACCTTAAATATAAATGTCGCAGCGACTTCAAATTTTAAAAGCGTAGGATACCTAGCATAATAATCACTTCTTTATCTTAACTACCTCTATCGCAAAATTTCCATATTAGCGTGATGTTGGCTACCCTGCCGGTCTAGCCGAAATGACAATCGTTAACGGTGGACGGCGATCGAACGCAGTCTGGCTCTGTTGCGCCAATACAGTTGTATAAGATCGATAGAGATAGATACGATAACGATGTTATCGTAAGCGTTTGTGCTTGGCTACGTTCTGTGGAATGAAAAACTTGAATTCTTCATTTACTTTTATCGGGCGAAGACTTCATCAATATCCTCATTGCACAAGTTTGATCGAGATTCGATAACTGACGCTTTTCATCGAGATGAAAATTATCTCATTCTCTAGATTTTCACACCTGGGTGATTCCATAGCGATTTTAACAAAATCGAGTCTTTAAAAAAGTTGTTTAAAAAAACCGTTCATCGTTCAACGATTTTCAGTAAAGATGGCCCTCTGAAGTTTCGACCTTACAAAAATTAACCACTTTGCGCACTAATGCGGGCAAAAAACACCATCTGTCCTGAATATACATTACGATACAAGTGCGGAAAAGAAGGAGTTTTATAAAGGGGCGATAAATTAAAGCACGACCAAAGGGAGTGCTTTAAATCGCCACGAGTTACGAATTTCCTTTTCGCACGTTTATGAAAATGCAGTTTTCCGTGATGCTTTCGAGTAACTGGCGGGTTACCATGAATTGCTGAAGTAATTCAGTTTAGGTTGAGAGAGAGGGATGGAGCTATTTAACTGCTGTAGCTGTATCCCTTTCCAGACCTGAACTGAACGTCTTTAGTACTTCATGGTAACCCCCTGATTAAGACGCTACAGGAACGAAAATGCTAAAATGGAAGCCCCCCTTTCAATTTGGGAACTTTAGTTAAATAACTATACTAGTGTTATTAACTAGATTTATCGAAAAAAAATTGTCCATTCAGGACAACTCTGTTAAAAGATATTGCGAAAAATCTTTAAAATCGAGGTTCCGCTCTCGACTATTTCCTCCTTCAAAACTTAATCAGTCGTAACGAAACATGGGAATCTGAATAAGTATAACAATGAAATAATCTGTGCCGGACCGTTAATTTTTTTTGTCTAATTGTTACCAATTTTGAATACTACACCTTTTTTGCGACATAACAATAAGGCCGTTTTTGAAAATGTTTGATGGGCTTTATAAATAAGAATATCAAAAAATCAAAACGGTCCGACATTGATAAAAATAATAGTAATCTGTCTTGAAAAAAATCATTGCTCTAACTTCAAAAACCAGGGAGGAAATAGTCGAGAGCGTTTATATGGAGAATGGACCCCTCCTGTATCGTCTTAACAACTCACGGTAGGCCCTCAACCAATTTGTAAACGCAACTGCATCGTGTCAGCGTCTGTTAGTTCCCGTCAGAATTAACATGTAACCACCATGGGCAGGCTTATTTAGACTAGACCATCGTGAGTAGGCGTAGAGCTGACATTGAGATGGATTAGTTACAATACTGTCTCGGCTTTCGACTGACGCTTTTGAGCGTGCATTTGGTGTTGATGTTTTGACTGGATTGACGCTGGAGAGTGGAGTATCGATCCCAAGGCTGAGAGTAGTGAGAGTTCAAGTCATTTGTTAGTCGTATACCTCGAAATCAAAAAATCCTTGTAGCTTTTTGCCTATTCATGTTTTGCCGCGATAGCGTATTTTGTTGTAGCGTTTAAGACGATACGGTAGGGGTCAATTCTCCATACAAACGCTCTCGACTATTTCCTCCCTGGTTTTTGAAGATTGAGCAATGATTGTTCAACACAGATTGTTATTATTTTTATCTGTGTCGGACCGTTTTGATTTTTTTGATATTCTGCTTTTTAAAGACTCTAGAGCCAATCAAAAATTTCCAAAAACGGCCTTTTCATTGTGGCGCAAAAAAAGGTGTGATACTCAAGATTGGTAACAATTAACCAAAAAAGCTAAACGGTCCGACATAGATCACAGAAGGCAATGTCTCGAGGAAAATCACCGGGTCACGATTGTCTCAGCATCGAACATCTCCAGCACGTAGGTCCCCATTTAGCGCGAGTGTTAGCTATGTTATTTAATTTATGTGTAACGCATTCTTATTTGCCAGACGATTTAATGCGAACGATAGTTGTGCCTATTGTAAAAAATAAAACGGGAGATCTATCTGATGTAAATAATTATAGGCCGATATCACTGGCAACGGTAATAGCTAAGATATTTGATAGTGTGCTTAACATACGGTTAAACGAGTATGTAGCATTGAATCATAACCAGTTTGGTTTCAGACAAGGATTGTCTACAGAAAATGCAATATTGGCCCTTAAGCACACTATTAAATATTACGTTGATAGAAATTCGCCTATTTATGCCTGCTTTCTCGACCTATCTAGGGCTTTTGACTTGGTCTCATACAATATTTTATGGAAGAAACTTGAAGACATTAAACTTCCCATCGGAATGATCAACATTTTCAGGTACTGGTATGGGAACCAGGTCAACTGTGTCAGATGGGCAGACACACTCTCCGACCCGTATAGGTTGCAGTGCGGAGTGAGGCAGGGGGGGTTGAGCTCACCAACTCTATTTAGCCTATATATGAACGAGCTACTGGATGCGCTTAGCAGAATGCATGTCGGGTGTCATATTGACGATGTATGCCTTAATAATATTAGCTATGCGGATGACACGGTTCTGCTTAGCGCGTCTGTGGGGGGCATACGTAGGCTGCTAGAGGTATGTGAGACATACGCTGAAACTCATGGTTTGAAATATAATGTATGTAAAAGCAAATATATGGTCTTTGAGGTCGGCCGAAGTAAAACGTCAGAAGTAACACCCATCAAACTAAACGGGGAAGTTCTAGAAAGGGTGGACATGTTCAAATATTTAGGACACATAGTGACGGCAGACCTCAAAGACGATAAAGACATAGAGAGAGAACGGAGAGCTTTGTCGGTCCGGGCGAATATGATTGCCCGCAAGTTTGCGCGATGTACCAGGGAGGTGAAAGTAACACTATTTAGAGCATACTGCACCTCACTGTACTCATGTAATATGTGGCTGTCATATACGAAACGAGCCTACGAAGCTCTCCGCGTCCAGTATAACAACGCGTTCCGGGTGATGATGGGGCTGCCGCGCTTCTGTAGCGCATCAGGGATGTTCGCTGAAGCCAGGGTCGATTGTTTCTATGCCACCATCCGCAAGAGAGCAGCATCCCTGGTGCGCCGGGTGCGCGCCAGCCCCAACATCGTCATGAAAATGATAGGGGACAGGTTGGACTCCCCCTTTTTGCTACGCTGCAGTCGGCTACATGTGCCGTACTCAGAAAAAAGAAAATGTACATAGTTATAATTAATTATAAGTATTCTTAGGCTTAAGCACTAACACATATCTTAGAATTCAGTTATTTTTTTTTTTTTACTAACAAATATTATGAGTGTAACTTGCTCGAAATATATGATTTATTATTATTATTATAGATTATTTCATTGTTATTCAGATTTTCAAATTTCGTTCCGATTGATTAAGTTTTGAAGGAGGAAAGAGTCGAGAGTGGAACCTCGATTTTAAAGATTTTTTTGAAATATCTTTTGAGTCTTTTGACTGAGTTGTTCTTAATGGACAATTTTTTTTCGATAAATTTAGTCAATGACACTTGTATATTTAACTAAACTTCCCAAGTTGAAAGGGGGGCTCCTTTCGGTTTTAGCATTTTCGCTACCGTATCCTCTTAATAACGATGGTATATTTTGTTACTCGCAAATATTTTTAGTAGATTTTTACAACAGTAGCAAATTTTGATGTAGCATTATTATCAATAGGCTATTTAGTTAACCGCAGAATATTTTAATAGATTTTTGGGCCATTTTTTTTTTAAGTTGTCCACCCCACTTTTTTTAGTAACATGGGTATTTTTTACGCGATTATTACTCAGAATCGCGAGGTCTTTCGATCCTGATAGGAGACAAAAACTGTCCCAAGATTTCCATACATTTTTCAAACCTTCCATTCCGTTACCGCCATACAAAATGTATGAAACAATGGTAACGGAATGGGAAAAGAACCTTGGGACACTTTTTTTCTACTATAAGAATTGAAAGAGCTCGCGATTCTGAGTGAAAAATTTCCAAATCCAAAAAAAAAGTGGGGTGGACAGGATTTTGAACAAAATGGCCCTTTTACAACAATAGCAGATTTTTGTGTAGCATTTATCACTAACCCCTATGCCTATTCAGTTAGCCGCCAATATTTTTAGACGCATTTTACCTGCAGGGTTAGCACATGATTGCCGCAAGAGTATGTCGCCGCGAGATAGACTACCCGTCCTTATCTCATTGATATAGTTAGACGAAGATGTGTGATCTATCTCGCGGCAATCATGTGCTAGGCCTACTGTGTCGCAAGACGTCATCTCATCATTCTCATCATTCACTTGCATTCGTTGTCTCTCTCGCACTCCGGTGGTGGAGTGGTCATTATCATCTTTTATATATCATAACTCAGCTTTCAGACTAAAAAACTAAATCTAAACCGGTTCATCCGTTCGAGAGCTACGATGTCACAGACACACACACACACACAGACAGACAGACAGACAGGCAGACAGACAGTCAGACAGACAAACAGACAGACAGACAGCCAGACAGACAGACAGACAGACACGTCAAACTTATAACACCCCGTCGTATTTGCGTCGGGGGTTAAATAGGCCCACACTGAGAGAAATTTGCATTGTGAATTTAACAAGTTCGACTTGTTGCGGTTTATCCGTTTGAATCAGCCAAACGTATGTTTAAAACAATATGTTTCAGGTTGTTTTTATAAAATCGACTTGTTGATTCAAATATATTGCCGATTCAAATGACAAGTAGCTTGTTGTTTGAACCAAAGAGCACGTAGGCGCTATTTTAACCAAAAAACTTGTTGAACGAACATGAAAACTGGTTGTATTTTCTCTCAGTGCACTACATGAGGTCCATAAAGCCTTTGGATTATCAGCAGACAGCATTTAGAAAGCCTAAAGTGTGGCTCATATTCCTTGCAATAAAAGTTGAATAAATTAGCGATCTTGTTGTCCCACTAGTATGCTAGTGTCACTGACACGGATAGGACGTCTGACGTCTATCTGACAAATCTGGTTACAGCGGACTGTTTGTGACGGTTCAACGGATGGTCACACATACTGAAGCCTAGGCTAGCTAGAAACTCCAAGTCTCTTAATCAAGCGTCGTAATAGTTATAGGGCAGGTATATAATATGTATATATGTATAGTATATGTAAGTATATTTATGTAAATTTGTAAGTAAGTATACTCGTATTATGTAGTTTTATTTTTGTAAACGTTTGTATGATGTGATATGTATGTAACCATTTAGGTTTATTAAGTAGATATTCAATTTCTCGTCTTGTTATATTTCTTGCACCTATTAGCTCTTATTGATCTCTGTTTGGCCCAAAGGTTAGCTGGTAGAGAATGCCTTTTGGTATTAAGTTCGCCTTTTGTACATTTTTTTACTGTGCAATAAAGTTTAAATAAATAAATAAACTCCAGAGTATTATCTGTACAAATCAAGGATTATTTATGTAGGACTAGCTTTTGCCCGCGGCTTCGCTCGCGTTAGAAAGAGACAAAAAGTAGCCAATGTCACTCTCCATCCCTTCAACTATCTACACTTATAAAATCACGTCAATTCGTCGCTCCGTTTTGCCGTGAAAGACGGACAAACAAACAGACACACACACTTTCCCATTTATAATATAGACTGTATCGTTAAGTATAAGGACAAAACAAACCTCGTCTAAATGTTGACATGTGCATAATTTTGTATTATTATGTTCCGAGAGTATGATCTTAAGGTATTGGTAAGTAAGATTTGATATAAGAAGGTCTGATATTTTTTTTATTTTAGGGACTTTATGGTACTTTCATTAAGGTCTAGCAAATAAATTTCGGACAACCCCTATCTGGCTTGATTTGAGAATATTTCAATGACTCTTTGTACGATTTCAACAAACAAAGGTTAATATGCTGCCAAAATATATTCTTTAAGAGTCCTCTTCATGGTTTTTCCAATTGGGTACTTGTAGAATAAATGCGGCGAATTTATATAATTTAAAAAAACGCAATTTTGAGCAACGTTCCGGATTGCCGTAAATTTTTGATGCTAGCAGGATGAGAGAAACAGATAAAAAAATTAGCCATAGGCCAAAGTCTAATTGACATTCATGGTGTTTGAACAGTGCTTAAACCAGATCGATATAAACAATGTATGATAGTCAAATTCGACATCAAAGTCGGAGTTAGAGTAAGCACCATGCCACATTCTCTAAATGGCCGCCATACACAGATCCTGAACTATATTTTTTTTAAATAACAGTGGCTAGACTATGTCCAGATATTCTACTTTGTGGATCATGTGTCGTTGAGGTTCGCACCATACAATTTTTTTTCGCAATCGTATCGTCTTTTACGCACTTTGTGAATTTTCTAGTAGCATTTGTCCGGAATCGTAATTGGTACTCGGGAGGATTAAGTCAATACTGTCTAAACCATATGCTTTACGTCGAGTTTCTAGGACAAAATGTGTACCTTATTATGTGCCTTATTAAGCCCATGGCTTGTTATAAGAAAAAAATATAATAGCAAATAAATACGGCTACTCAAAGTTGTCTTCATACTTAACGATACAGTCCTTATTAGTATGGATTTACAGTCTTCATACTAAGAATCGTACCTTTATTTTTTAGCGCCACCTATTAAATACTATCATAACTACACTAATGATGCCTACAATTTTTTTTTTTCAAAATGTGTATTGAAGTGATATCATGATATTTAAAAAAAAATATGTCATTTGTTCTTATAAAAAATAAAAACACGAAATTTTTTTGGGGAAAATATAATTTTGGCCACTTCCAGGTTGCGAACCAGTGCCATCTAGTTTTAAGCCTAAAAGCCCATACATTTCAGGTACGCATGTAAGTATGGGCTCTGTCAGTCCCGTATTATATCGTTCTTGTTACAAATGTACGTTTTTAAGGTTCCACCTTTACCCAAAACAGAAGAACAAAATAATACAATGACTACAGCGATACAGAGATATATTATAATTATAATAGCCAATGTTGATTTTAAAATGCTGCGACTTTGACAGAATGTGAGTCGAATGAGGCTCTTGGTTCTGTTACTGGGGGCCGATTTTTGAATCTCACGGCGTTCGAATTCAGAAAATTGTCACCGAAATTGCCTACTATTTTCAGTGACAATTTTCTGAATTCGAACGCCGTGAGATTCAAAAATCGGCCCCCTGTTCGTGATTCTTCATATTCCGGAAATACACCTCTTACGGTAAAATTAAAAGAATTAATATAATTGCACTGCACAACATATTTTATCCTCTAGCGACTATACAAAAAATTTGCCAAACAAAGAATCAATATGTACACGAAAACAGGGCGAAATTTATTTTTCTCAAACATGCAATGAAATATTGTCTTTACGTTCCTTAAAATGGGCTGGGAAGTATCGCTTTTTGGGCGCAACAACTCGAGAGGACTGTAAAGGGATTTCATATTATTTTTTAGGCCTAGGCCTGCAAAGTAACTTTTTTTTATAAAATATTGTCCTTTAGAGCATTTTTTTTTATTTCATTGTATGTTTGAGAAAAGCACTATACATGCCTCGGCGTGAAAACGGATTCCCGGCCTCGTATCCCTATCCGGCCTCGCTCGCACGCTCGCTCGGCCGTATATACCCACTTGGCCGGAAATCCTCATTTTCCCGGCCTCTGATGTAATGTACTATTTTTTGAAAATCGAACGAATCAAAACAAAAGCAACACAATTCTGTTTAACGTAGATTCAAATTTCACCGTAGGTATTTTGTCCTAGTATTAGTACATTGAACCCCAGGAGGTAAAAACCACAGAACTAAATAAAAACAATAGGTTCCTAATAAAGTAATTCATGTTATATTTAATACGAAAAAACTTTAAATACCTATTTTTTGACGACCGGTCTGGCCTAGCGCGTAGTGACTCTGCCTGTTAAGCCGCGGTCCCGGGTTCGAATCTCGGTGAGGGCATTTTTTGTGTGATGAAGATGAACACAGATATTTGTTCCTGAGTCGTGGATGTTTTATATGTACATAAGTATGTATTTATTTATATAATTAAGTAGGTATATTGTCGCCTAGCAATCATAGTACAAGCTTTGCTTAGTTTGGGGCTAGATTGATCTGTGTAAGGTGTCTACCTGTTGGAACTTACGTAAGGTCATAAGTTTATTAACTATGAAGTTCGTATGTGTACCACTATAAACTCTACTGTTTGAATAGAATCGTCTTCTAGACAATGTCACACAATGTAAACATGTCAGTTTGGTTCAGTTCGTTTGGGGTCCGAGTCTAAGGCTGGCGTATCATCATCATTTTATCACTTATCCACGTGGATAAAGCATCCGTCACGCTTTAGCAAGTATGTCAGTGTGAGAGTGACAGATGACAAGTGATAAAATTGGAAGCTGTGGCCCAAAGGGGTATTGTTTCGACGCTTTGTGCATTATAAGCAAAGTCAATTGACCAGAGATACCTCTGGAAACGGCCCAATAACACTAAATAAGTAAGATGGAAATAGGTCCGCTTATTATTATGTTTGCCTGTGCGGTCGGCACAAATATACATTGGAAAACTATCCAGTATTTTATTTACTGTGTCCACGGATATTTCCAATATTTATTTTATTTTTTATTTTATTTATTAACTTTACTTTGTTGCTGCAATGTACCTAGCATTAACATTACAAGTCATTTACTGGCCACATGACCTATCACAATATAAAGTTGTTTAAGGCTTAGTTTTTTTATACATTTACTTCCTCGTCCTTCCTTTTTGACTTATCCCGGCTTTGGCCTGGGAGCCTGGGATCCACTTTTTCACACATTTACTTATAGACCGTAACTGCAAAACTACAGGAGAGCAATTTTTGAATCTCGCATACGGGATTTTGTCACTAAAATACCGGTTGAAAACAGTAATAAGCAAATCACCGTTTTCAACCGGTATTTTAGTGACATATCCCGTATGTGAGATTCAAAAATCGCCCTCCAGGTGCCAAACCCACAGCAACATCCCTCATTCAAGAATGATGTTCCGTGCGACTTATTATGCTTTTCATTATTGTATTGTTGGACGCTCGCCAGAAGTATTAACGGACAAATAAACGTCCTGATTCTTATGCAATCTGACATCAAACATTGTTAATTAAGTTTTTATAACTTAGTTTCATAACAGCTCGTCGCTAAAAACTTGTTTTTACAGTTTTTTTACAATTCCTTAGCGAATTAAGAAAACGCCTATCATTATTTTCATAGCAATATTTTTATGGCTATTATCAACATACCAATCTATACATTAAGTATTTGACATTATGTAGGTGCATATTAAATCTATTAAAAAGGTCACATATTGACGTTCCAAGATAAATTAAATCATCGCATAATAATATACATATTTATCAACAAAAATAAACTTCACTGCGTTGCCAAAAAGGCCATTGATTCATCACCAATATTGCCAAAACAATCAGTAAATATAAACATATGGAATGACGTTTTGTACTTAATTTGTATGCCAGTGTGTTCTCTGTGACTACGCGGAAGCGAGTTCTCATTACCTTGGCCAAATTACACACAAAATACTATTGAATCAAGGTAACTCTACTGTAGTAATGTGCACATGTTTTAAGATGTAAATTCAAAGGTATTTTTTATTTAAAAATGTCTTAAAATTATAGCTCTTAAATATTAACACTTACCCTAACTACTACTTTTAGAAAAATGCCCAATACGTCTATCGTGAACTTCATTTTGGTAAGCCGTCTTCACTTTTCAAAAGAAATTACACTTTGATTTCACTTCACAGACTGAAAATGAGAAAAATGCCAATTAGAAAACAGAGCTGTAGCTAGTTTATCACTCGGGCATGTTGAAACTAGACGAATAAAATTCAAGATCGTGCGAATTCTATTTATAAAACCATCGCATAACACTTTGACAAAACTCACCATTTTATCAATACGTCTTTATTAAAGAAGTTATCACAAATCACAGTTAAATTTCGTTTCACGTTGGATAAATTCGAATTCGAGAAAAAATATAATATGTACTACGTTTGGTTTTTGTTGAGACGTGGGTCTGTGTGCGCGCGCGCATATTGTCGGGCCGAGGCCGGCCGAAGGCGATCTTAATATAGACGCCACCGACGCCGAACTACGGATCGGATCTCCCTGGGATTCCGTTTTATACTTTGAAGAGGCGAGAAAATAGAAAAATGCAGCAACGCTGTGGTCTTGCACATGTAAAAAAGGAATATTTCCGCTGCGACATGTGGTGGCAAAGAATATTGGCGATTAGGGCGATATTGAGGAGATAGGACAGTGATTTGATAGAGATTTTGTAAGATTTGTATTGATGTGGACTAAAGATAAAGCTAAGGCATTTTAATGATAATGGAATTTTTCTGATAATTAAATGTAAAGGCGGTCATTCATTGCCTCGCATACCAGGTACGTCTGGGCACAAAATCAAAAGCAAATGTATAACACTCCCGCTGTTCCATCATAGTCAGAAACATAATATACTAACCTCAGTGGTATTTTTACTCTATTTTTTTGATTTTAAGTAAAAAACTTCAACTTTGCTGTTCAACTCACAATGATTGTATTCATTATTATTTCATTCCTCTACTAATCTACGAGATTTTAGAAGATCGACGGAAGGGAAGAAAACAACATCTTTATTTTTATTTCTCGTAATATGAACTCAGGAACAGCAACAAAAAACAAGTTTCTGGAAGCAAGATATAACATTGACATTGGTCTTAGCTTTGTTTTTTAACCGCCTTCCAAATCTCAAGGGAAGGGGTTCTCAATTCGTCTGTATTTTTAACCGTCGCCTCATATCTCAAGAAGGACGGTTATCAAGTCGTCTGTATGTTTTTTTTTTTTATTTTTTATGTTTGTTCCTCGATATCTCCGTCGTTACTGGACCGATTTAGAAAATTTTTTTTTGATTGAATGTATATGCATACAGATTGGTCCCATTTTTCTCAGAACCCAGTTCTGGTGGTGGGATCCTGGAGAAATCGAGGGAACTCCTCAAATCTGAAAGGCATACATATGGTGATTTTTGTGTTTTTAAAGGAACAGCATGCATTTACGTACGGAACAGTGACATTTGGTGCAGTGGAACTCCTGATGATGGTCAGAATGGAACTCCTCAAATCTGAACGGCACACTTATAGTGACTTTGGTATTTTTATAAGAACAGCATGCACTTACGTCCAGAACAGTGACATTTGGTGCAGTGGAACTGCTGATGAAGAGTGAGCCGCCTCTGGTTAGAGTTCCGTTCTGATAATCATTCTCATCTGTAAGTACTTCAGAATCATCCAAATTTCAAAATTGGTTCAGAAATGACGGAGATATCGAATAACAAACATTAAAAAATATATAGACGAATTGATAACATAATCCAACATTTGAAAGTATTTTACACCAGAACCCCAAAGGAAGGCGGTTTTTTTTCTTAAAAATTATTGTCTAAATATTTTTTTACCGAATTCTATCATTGAAATGTTTACATACGGAATGAAATTGGTATTTACTAATTATTAGGTACTTACATCCATTAGAGAAGCTATTATTTTAATTCCCAAAATGACTGGCATATAGCCAAGAAACGAAACAAATTAAGTTTGTTATCCAATGAAAGTAAGTGAGATACATTTTACTTCGGCGACCTGCCGGCGCAACATGCTTCCAATTTTGTCACTTGTCCACGTGGATAAGACAACTGTCACTCTCACACTGACATACTTGCCAAAGCGTGACGGATGCTTTATCCACGTGGATAAGTGATGGAATCATAATACGCCGGCTGGCAGGCAAGTATGATCGCGCGATAAATGATAAAACTTCTGGCCGTCCCTATTGCACTTACTATAGTGCGATAGGGACGGCCTGATGTTTTATCGTCTATCGCGCGACCATGCTACCCGTGCTGTCTGCTTGTTTGCCTTTTATCTCATAAAAAAAAAACTTTAAAGTTAAGCAACATAAGCCTAGGTACCTAGGTAGGAAACATGAAGGTGGTATATTAACTATTTAATACATAATCCACATTAACACACTAACCCCCTTATTCATAAACGTTCACTAAAGTTATCAAGCCGATAAAGTTCGCTTGTCTCTTTCTAACACACTAATACGTCGGAAAGGGACAAACGAACTTTATCGGCTTCATAACTTTAGTGTGTGTTTATGAGTGAGGGGAACACAGTCCTTTCACATTGTACACTCCTTTTTGCTGTACTTAACAAAGCAAAAGCGGAGTGTACAAGTTTCAAATGGGTTGGCAAGAATGGCAACGCGCATGTGACACTCCTTGATTTGCAGGCGTCCATATGTTACGTTCACCGCTTTCCATCAGACGGACCGTATGCTTGTTTGCCACCGACGTATTATTAAAAAAAATTAAGAACCAGCGGCGCCAGCGGGCCTAGCAAGCTAGTTCCCTTTCACACTTTCTGTAATAAGTTTAGTGCGTAAAGACGAACGCAACACTAGCATGCTAGGCCCGCAGAACTGTAGAATTTACTGTATAGGTAATAAAGTTTTAAAAATTAGTGTTTCGAAATTTAAAATTAGAATTTTTAGTTTATTTAATTTATATAGGTACTTTTAGGGGACCCCAGGGCTGGCGCGTACCTCTGTCAACGTATCTCACTTGCGATACAAAGAGGTAACGCCGCCAGTGTCATGGGGTCCATGCCGCAAGCCGACCTACTACTGGAAGGGGTATTTTCCTTATAACTGGGTTATTACTGTAGGTAGGTAAGTATTTTTATATGTATATAGGTATAGTTTGTTATGTAGTTTTTATTTATTTTTAGATTTAACTTTAGTTTTAATGGTATGTTTAATCTTTTATGTTATGTTTAAAATAAAGGCATATAATTAACCGGGCAACTAAAATATTAAACGGGAAGTTAAGTCGGGCATACAATAATATAATTTGGCTGTGTTTTAATATTGTGGCGACAAAAAAAATATATGAGCCTCAAATATTGGGTTGGTAAGAAAGTAATGAGCGATCGATTGAATTCCACATAAAATTTTTGAGAGAGTTCTAGAATCTTCTATGGTCGAAAGTATATAAAGGGCGAGTCGCACAGTTTCTCGTCAGTCATTCACTAGCTGTCACCGAGCTAATATAAGGAAGAAAATGGACGAATTAAAAGTGCATGTAAGGCATTGCTTACTATATGAATTTCAGTCTGGCCATTCAGCCGCCGAAGCAGTGCGTAATATATGTCAGCGTGTTGCTCCTGAAGTTGTGTTTGAGGCCACGGCGAAACGATGGTTCCAGCGGTTTCGTAGTGGCGACTTTTCATTATCAGATCAACCTAAGTCTGGTCGACCGGTGAAGATTGATGTAGCCAAATTAAAAACCTTAATTGTAGGAGATCCGAGGCTAACGAGTCGTACTCTTGCTACCGAGTTAGGCTGCTATCATGTCACCATAGAAACACATTTACACGAGTTGGGAAAAAACTACAAATACAGTGTTTGGATACCGCACGGACTTGATAGACATCAACTAAACGGCCGTGCCGATATCTGCATACAACTTCTGTCTTTTCGCCGCACATTCAACTTGTTGGACCATCTTATCACTGGAGATGAAAAATGGGTCTTTTATATAAATCACACACGCAAACGTCAGTGGCTAGCTCCAAACGAAAAAGGAATAGAGGCACTAAAAACAGAGCCTCACCCGAAAAAAGTTATGCTGTCCGTTTGGTGGGATATTCATGGTATTATTCACTGGGAACTCCTACCAAGTGGAATGACTGTTACCGCATCAGTATACTGTAATCAGCTTGAAATTTTAAACCAAAAAATCTGTCAGAATCGTCCACAGCATGCTAAAGTTTTTTTCTTACACGACAATGCTCGCCCACACATTGCAAAAGTGACTCGGCTAAAGCTATTGGAGCTAGGTTGGAAAGTGATACCTCATCCACCGTACTCTCCAGACTTGGCACCTACGGATTACGCATTGTTCAGATCGCTAAGCAATGCCTTGAATGAAAAAAAGTTCGATGATCAAGCCCATCTACGACAGTACATAGCTGAGTTTTTTGAATCTAAACCTAAGAACTTCTTCGCCGATGCTATTCATTCTTTACCAGAACGATGGAGACAAGTAGTAGATAACGAAGGCCGTTATATTTTTGATAAATGATTAAAATAATAAATTAAATAAAAATTACAATATTGGTTATGATTCGCTCATTACTTTCTTACCAACCCAATATTAAGCATCATCATTATTGAAAAAACGGCAGCAAATTTCAAGCGACAAAAATATTTCCGAGAAACATTAAACAATACTTTGGCGACTAAAATAATAATTGGCACCTAGTATTGTAAAGCGTAAGATTTTTAATATTTGTAGTCATATAGATGTTAGCACCTAAATAATTATACTTAGCTCATCGTTTAAAGTAGTATTTAAATTGCGGAGGCAACTAAAAAAATTAATGGGAAGTATGTTTTTTTAAAAACACATATAAAATCGTTTTTTTATGAAAACGGGTTGATGGTACTACGTACCGATGGTCTCATCCGAAGATCAGCGCTGGAAGTCAACAGCAACATGCTGAGGTGAGGCCATTTTGTGGCACTTCATTAATTTCTGTCTTGTTGTTATTATGTGTATTTTGTCTTGCCTGTGTTCACGAATATATGTTTATTCTATTCTATTCAAACATCGTATTTGCATCGTAAACCACGAGTAGTATTTAAATATCTCTATAAGGGAACGCGTACCATATCATTTTATAATAAGTACACAGCAAAAAGGAGTGTATAACCTTCTAATGGGTCGGTAACGCGCATATGATACCCCTTGAGTTGCAGGCGTCCATAGGTTACGGTGACCACTTTCCATCAGGCCGATCGTACGCTTGTTTACCACCGACATGGTATTTAAAAAAAATACCGTGATAATCGTATATAGTATAATATTAAAGGTACAAGAGCAGAATTATTTTCTGCTAGCAGAAAAGTGGGTTAGGGTTAGATTATTTTTTTAGTAGAATATAAGTCCTACCAAATTTGCTATGGCATAATTCTTACGTACTTTGTATGAACAAAACAACGATAGCAAAAAGAAAATGAAATACAGTCCCAGAGGCACCGTTAGGTACGACGACGAGCGAAGCGAGGAGGAGTGTTAGGTATCTTGCATCCGCAACACACAAGACTCATTATCAAAACGGAAATAGGAAGAAGATGGACAACTTTTTACTGCCTAAATATTATGCAAACAAAAATCTACGGAAATACTCTTAATTTAGAAGATTATTTTGCTCATTAACATTATGCCAGCATAAGATTCGATATTATAAAATCTGCGGAACGATTTATGAAAAGGCATATTAAGTAAGGTTTTCTTGCCAAAAAAATGAATCTTTCAGAGTGATGTTAAGACTGCGTAAGACCGGCCTTAGATTCGATAGAGCGTCATGAAAAGTTAAATTCATTGTGTAGAGTCGACGTTGCCAGCACTCCCAAACACCTTATTTCTTACCCATAAGTATAATATTTTGTCGACCATTATATTTTATAAGAATTCTTTTTCTTTATTAAAATGACAGCTCAGGTGATGAGTGCCGATGTATAAATTTTAAAAGTACTTTTTATGTTAATTTGCTATATAAATATTTTAAAAGAACTGTATATTTTATATTAATAGATAGCCGTTTTCCGATTAAACTGTATCTCTTAAATTGTTTCCAATATAATAATTCAGTTGCCAAATAAATAGTTGGTACTCGCGTCTGAATAAACCGTAGCCGTAATGACATTAAAATGCTACCTCATATTGAAATAATTTGAGGCCCCATTTTAGTCGCCAAACTATTATTTTTGATACCCATTTCTATGGTTATTTAGTCGCCCGGTTAAATACGTGCCTAAAATAAACTACTATTGGTACTTTTAAAGTTAAGTACCTATGTCGATTCTCGTCAAATAATCTTTGCGTCTCTGCGTGAGACCATTGGAATAAATTCATTGTCATGTATGGTCTAACTGTTATGTGTCTAACGCCGTGGCTTGCGTGGGCGACGGTCGCGCGATGGTCGCGCGACGGCGATGCGACGCATACGAAATCAAACGGTATCGATTTGGAAGTATGAGACGCGACGGCGACGGTCGCGCGACCGTCGCCCACGCAAGACACGGTGCATCACATAATTAGGTATGTATTGTATGGACGGGTGGCACATACATACTTAAGGGTCACTTGCATCACCGATAAAGGAGGGTTCACCCGAGGTTAACCCACCATTTTATATGGAATTTGACAGTTGACAGCCCACTAACCTTGAGTTAAGCGGGTGGTGCAAGGGGCCCTAAAGGCTGCTTAACCTCGGGTGAACCCTCAATTTTCGGTGATGTAAGTGACCCTAAGTGTAATTTTATTAGACATTATACTATCATACTTCTGATCATGATCAGTATATGTATAGATCTCTCGTGGTATAAGGGTGTTATAGATCATCAAATCATCATCATTATATCAGCCCTTTATCGCCCACTGCCGAGCTTTTCTAGTAGGTACGCCACTTCTCCCGGTCCTGGGTCCGTCTCATCCAGTTGTGACCCGCTATTTTCCGAATGTCGTCCACCCAACGAGCCAACGGATGCCAGGCAATTCTTCTAATAGATAATTAACAATATCTATGTATAGACACGACAGGAAAATGGAGATGGATAGGATAGGCCACACTATTCGAAGAGTGGAAAGAAATAACGCAAGCATTGTTTTCGGCTGGAAACTACAAAATGCAAGCCATGGCGCCCCGTTCACTCATGGAAGCGGTCCGTCGAGAAATTGAGTGTTTAATTTTCTTGGCCAAGTCTTCTTGGTCAGTACGAAGAAGGAATGCCATTTTGTTTCTCTTTCAGATCTTTACTACGGTTCACTATTATCTTGCAGAAACTTTTTTTCGCTTATATTCGATTTACATAATAGTTCTTGGCATAAGTCAGGTTTGGCAGAAACACTTTACGCAGAATATTCTTTGGCATACATTATGCTAAATCAAAGTCGACCAAAGTAATGTTCTGTGAAACAGTATTCTGCCAAACGTGGTTGTATGCGTGGTAGTGTAGTAATAATGCCAACTAAGTTTTCTGCAAAATTACCATTCGACCGAATTTTTTTCTGCGAAACATGTTATGCGAAGTGTCTTTCTGACCAAAATTATTCTGTCAGATGTGGGTAACCCCTTTACTACACTATAAATGTGTCACTTACTTCAAAACTGGATAAATCCATTCTGCTATAAGGTTGATTATCTTTCAGATCATATTATATTTTTTAAATATTCAACCTTAAAGCAGAATGGATTTACCCAGGTTTGAAATTAAGCGGTAAAGTAATAAGGGGTTTTTAGCTAGGTCTTGAAAAGGAAACAAATTGTATTTTATATTGTATTTGCTACCAGCTAACATGATGATTATTTTCGTGGTTGCCTTTGCTGCTGCAGTTTGAGTAGATGTTTAATCTTCTTGGCCCAGTGGTCTTTAGGAAGAGGTAGAGCCATTTTCTTCTCCACGCCGTGAAGCTGCTCTACCCATGGGCGGATGTAGAATTGCCGATTTTTTAGGAAATCCTGCAATTGAGGGTAACATTAAATTAAACATTAAATGAAACGTTGCAGGTCAATATGTAGTCATACGCGATTAAGTCCCGATTTTAAAAAAAATTGAACATTAAACTAGTAGCACAAAGAGTCCAAATATGTAGTAGGCGGAATTGACGATCTTTCTGGCCTAGTGGGTCGTCACTAGTCATTCAGACGGGCGAAAGCCTTCTTTACTGCCAATGTGCGTAGCCGATTGCACAAACGCTTACGAGCATTTCTTTTTTTTTTGCCAATAAAAAATGTTTGATTGTTTTAGGGAATTTTAGGTCAATTGTACTCAGAATCACGAGTAGTTCAATCTCACTGGGAGACAAAAAGTGTCCCAGAATTTCCATACATATTTGTTACTTTCCTCTTTTGTTACCCTATACAACATGTACGGGAAATGGTAAAAAAATAAGAAAAAATCGTATGGGAAAATTTTTTTAACTACTGAGATTAAAAAAGCTAGTAATTCTGAAATAGCATTTTTTTTTCAAAAATATCACAATTCATAAAAGTGGCAAAAAAAAGAGAAATGCTCTCACGATAATAAGTATATATTTATGTCTTTCGTAGCTATCTATCTCTATCGCTCTTGCGTATTGGCGTGACAGAGCCAGTATATTTCTGCGGCGTTTGACTTCGCAGAAATGCCATTCGGCTACGGGGCCTGGCCATGACATTGGTCTAAAGCGACCGGCGGCGGCGGCAAGCGATAAGTCACAAAAACAATAACACAGCGACGCGTAAGGTATGCCACGACCCTGCCGACGAGCGATATCGCGTATATAGTGCGAAAAGGCATTTTTGTCATGCTAGTTCAGACAGTCTCAATACGTCTTGTACTGAGACTGACTGAAATAGCATGACACGATCAGTACGTTTCCGTATAAATACGAAGGAAATTCTTTTCACACTACATTGATCTGTAAGGTGTTTTTTTTTTTTAATTTAAAGACTGATATAATATTGGGTTGGTAAGAAAGTAATGAGCGAATCATAACCAATATTGTAATTTTTATTTAATTTATTATTTTATTCATTTATCAAAAATATAACGGCCTTCGTTATCTACTACTTGTCTCCATCGTTCTGGTAAAGAATGAATAGTATCGGCGAAGAAGTTCTTAGGTTTAGATTCAAAAAACTCAGCTATGTACTGTCGTAGATGGGCTTGATCATCGAACTTTTTTTCATTCAAGGCATTGCTTAGCGATCTGAACAATGCGTAATCCGTAGATGCCAAGTCTGGAGAGTACGGTGGATGAGGTATCACTTTCCAACCTAGCTCCAATAGCTTTAGCCGAGTCACTTTTGCAATGTGTGGGCGAGCATTGTCGTGTAAGAAAAAACTTTAGCATGCTGTGGACGATTCTGACAGATTTTTTGGTTTAAATTTTCAAGCTGATTACAGTATACTGATGCGGTAACAGTCGTTCCACTTGGTAGGAGTTCCCAGTGAATAATACCATGAATATCCCACCAAACGGACAGCATAACTTTTTTCGGGTGAGGCTCTGTTTTTGGTGCCTCTATTCCTTTTTCGTTTGGAGCTAGCCACTGACGTTTGCGTGTGTGATTTATATATAAGACTCATTTTTCATCTCCAGTGATAAGATGGTCCAACCAGTTGAATGTGCGGCGAAAAGACAGAAGTTGTATGCAGATATCGGCACGGCGGTTTAGTTGATCTCTATCAAGTTCGTGCGGTATCCAAACACTGTATTTGTAGTTTTTTCCCAACTCGTGTAAATGTGTTTCTATGGTAACATGAGAGCAGCCTAACTCGGTAGCAAGAGTACGACTCGTTAGCCTCGGATCTCCTTCAATTAAGGTTTTTAATTTGGCTACATCAATCTTCACCGGTCGACCAGACTTAGGTTGATCTGATAATGAAAAGTCGCCACTACGAAACCGCTGGAACCATCGTTTCGCCGTGGCCTCAGACACAACTTCAGGAGCAACACGCTGACATATATTACGCACTGCTTCGGTGGCTGAATGGCCAGACTGAAATTCATATAGTAAGCAATGCCTTACATGCACTTTTAATTCGTCCATTTTCTTCCTTAAATTAGCTCGGCGACAGCTAGTGAATGACTGACGAGAAACTGTGCGACTCGCCCTTTATATACTTTCGACCATAGAAGATTCTAGAACTCTCTCAAAAATTTTATGTGGAATTCAATCGATCGCTCATTACTTTCTTACCAACCCAATATCAACGATGAGCTCTCAAAAACTGTTACAAACGCTTACCACTGGGGTAGTAGGACCTTTAGGTGTTGGTGGTGGGTCAGCCCGACGCCCATGGTGCTTTCTTGCCAATCCTACGGTAACTGAGGAGACTGCTATTATCAGAACTACTAAGCTGATCCAGGACAATACTGAAAAATACAAATTTTCTGTTCAAAAGTTGCAAATATCGTAAGTTATTACTTTGTAGGTCACCTCTGTAGTAAAATAAAATAAAAAATAAAAAAGCTTTATTTGTTCCACACATACTTAAAACATTAATGATAAACAATTAGCGATAAGATAAAAATAAAATAACTTAAAATTAATATATGGGCCCCTTTCGGGTAAACTACAAAAACACCTCTGTAGTATACTTATTTAAATTCTAAATTATAAAATGCATTTAGTTTTTTTTTTTTAAGTAACATTGTCTTTATTGTATCTCATCTACTAAAATATTACATTTAATAGTCCAAGTATGCGCAAAATAAATGTATTTAGTTAGTACTTAAAATTGCAAACGGGATTTAATCACGTATAACGCATAATTATGTTATACGACTTATACGCGATTTAAAAAAAACAATTAGAAATACGCATCAAATTCGCATTAAATTTCTCGTCTTGTTATATTTCTTGCACCTATTAGCTCTTATTGATCTCTGTTTGGCCCAAAGGTCAGCTGGTAGAGAATGCCTTATTAAGTTCGCCTTTTGTACATTTTTTTATTGTGTAAGTTTAAATAAATAAATAAATCAATCAATAATATATATATTTTTTTTTATTAAATTATCCTATAATACCACTTCATAGAGAAAAGTCATAAAATGTACAGTCAACCAATTGGAACCATAGGCCACTCCACTCTACAACCATGTCAAAATGACAAGCAGTAAGAGATTTCATACAATCTGATTTATAACGTCACTATGACATAGTTCTACAGTGGCCTAGGGTTCCAATTGGTTGACTGTACCTGTAACGTACTGACATTTCACGACTCTTCTTACAAACGGACCCTACACATAGGTATTAGGTACATACATACAATCACGCCATGGTGCCGTAGCCGAATGGCATTTCTGCGACGCGAAACGAAAACGAAACGCCGCGAAAGGTAGTCTGGCTCTGTCTGCGCCAATATGCAAGAGCGATAGAGACAAATATCTACGAGCGTTTCGTTTCGTGAGCGTTTGTGCCATTGGGCAAGTACGTACCCTGTATCCCATAACGGTGTAGGCAGAGCACATGAATCTACTCAAGTTTCAGTGCCACTCTTGGCAAGTAGGCAAACGGACTATTGATATTAGAAATGTCAAGATTTTGTCTACCTACTTACCATTTCTGACTCGAATCATGTCAACCACTCGTGTCACTGATCATTGAGCGGAGATATGCCATAAAAATTGATTGGTTACCTTAATTATTTCTTATCATTTAATCATTTTTAATGTCTTTGCTTTAACCTAGTCCAAAAGTTCAAACTAGAGATGGGCGGCGGGAAAATACCCGGGGTAGATATCGGGTATTTACCGGGTATTTACCCAATCTACCCGATATTTACCTTTTCTACCCTAATGGGTGGGTATAAATAAATATTGTAATAAAATGGGTCATAAATTGAATTTAATCGTGAAAAAATGTTTTCTTGGTATTGTATAATATATTTATATTTTATTAATATAGTTCTATAAACATATATCGAAGTATTCGTATTGAATAAGGAATTTGTTAAATATCATTGACATGCTTGTGTGTTTGTTACCAACGGCTGAACCGATGGGGATGAAATTTTGTTTGCTTATTATAGTTCTTCTCAAGTAACAATTTCTGGTCCTATAGTGGTCGAGGACACCAAATTAAATCACACTAAATGGTCCTATAAATAGTCTATATTGGTACTGTAGAGCCGATTTGGCGCAATTATGCAGCCATTTAGTGATATAATAGGCCTATAGCAGTATCATCCGTGACGTTTAAGGTCTATAATGGCATAGAGGAATAAGTAAGGGAAGAGTTGTAACTCCATACATCAGTAAATGCGAGTTATTTGTAGTGACATCTATCGTCATTCACTCGTCAATCACGCGCCAACTAGCGTAAATTATCAGTACTGCTACTCGACACTAGGTGCCGACAGTGTTGCGTCTGCCAAAAATGTAATATTAAAACAGTTTATACCTTATATTATAAGGTGAAGTAATTGAAAGCAAAGTACTGATTAATACTATTGAAATATTAGCTAAAAATTGTTGAGCAATAGACTTTTTGTTCGTCGTGACATCTATTGACAAGTAGCAGTACTGATAATTTACGCTAGTTGGCGCGTGATTGACGAGTGAATGACGATAGATGTCACTACAAATAACTCGCATTTACTGATGTATGGAGTTACAACTCTTCCCTTACTTATTCCTCTATGATAATGGTGATGTAATGATGACTATTGTGCTAATTTGTTGACATAGAGGACACAGTAACGCTATTATAGTATCAATTTATGCTATAGTAGTATTTGAGATTCCGTTATACAGGTTATTTTGTTCTATAATAGCAGTTGCCGTCCCTTTTAATGCGAAATTTCTAAAATAATTTAATGTGTGTAATATTTAACAAAAACTGTTTTACGAGGAACTTAATGGAAAGTGGCGTGTGAACTTGTGAAGTTTAATGTCAATTAACATAATTTGGATTTCGTATACTTCCATCATTACAGCAAAAAGGTATGCGATGGAAATTTTACCGTTAAAATAATATTAGTTTAATGAAGTATTTTAAATGCGCCCTCGATTTATACATGTTTTGAATAAAATAAATAAATATAATTTAATACAATAAAATTATTGGCACCACAGTTTCTACTATGGATCCAAGAAGTAAAACATACGCTTTTATAGTTCGACTATATCACTTATCATACGCATTCACTGCCATAAGCGCGCCATCGTGGATTCAATTAGGGTTGCATGAGAATTTAACTATGATCCAGTTTAACTTATAAGTTCTTTATATAGAAAACAATACTTGTTTTCAATGTTTTACTATAGAAAGACCTTTTAAACAGTATTAATAAATGTTGTTTTCTTTTTAGTATGACAAATCTAAACTGGCGGAAAGACCTAGACTCATTTTGTGGCGATTGGCGGGAGCCTGCAAAGAGCCGTGACGAGTGGCGGAAAACAGGGGAGGCCTTTGCCCAGCAGTGGGAAAAATATAGGCTATTAAAAAAAAAAATCTAAACTACAATTGGTCGCTATGTGTATTTTTAAAGTTAATTTCTAGAAAAACACTGTACGGAACCAGATACCGCATCTTTGGCCTGATTTCATAATTACGATGTATAAACACCATAAAGCAGCCTTTTATGGTCAAAATTAACATTTAAAAGTAATCGTTTTCTACTCTTATATATCTGATTTGGTTTATAAAACATATAGTAAACTCAGCTATAGCGCTATTGTGTTTTAAAAGAGATACCGAAACCATTATTCAACAGGTCTGTGATATAAAAGAGTCTTTGTGGCGTATACGGCGATGAGATATAAAAGGCATTGGAAAATGACTATAACCTTTTCAAAGCTAATGAAATAAAACTATGGAAACGGATTAAATCGCGTATAATGAATTTAAAATACATCCCATTTTAAATTCATTATACGCGATTTAATCCGTTTCCATAGTTTTATTTCATGAGTAACTGTCGCGGTTACCTTTTCAAAGCTATATAAACGTATCCTGAAAACTTCATTATACAGCAAAATAGCTCTATAATGGTATTCATATCACTACTACAGTGTTAAATACTATAGCAGTGTTTTCCAAAGCCACTATATCCCAAAATAGTGGTATAGTTAGGTTTTAAATCTGTTAAAACACAACTACTAAAAATACTATAAGCGGCTTGTTGGGAACCTTAATAGCGCAAATTGATAGCATAACAGTGATTCCTAACACTATTATACAATAATATTGTTCTTTAGTAGGTTATTTGATCCTGTTATAGCCCAGGCCTATAGCGGCTCTATAAAATGGTGATATAAACGTTTACATCAATTCCTAATAACACCTTTTAGCTGTATAATACAACAACTATAGCGGCTTGTCGGGAACCTTAGTAGCGCAAATTGATTGCATAACAGTGATTTCAAACACCATTATACAGTAATATTGTTCTATAATAGTCATATTTGATCCTGTTATAGACCAGGCCTATAGAGGCTCTATAAAATGGTGATATAAACGTTTACATCACTTCCTAATAACACCTTTTAGCTGTATAAAACAACTATAGCGGCTTGTCGGGAACCTTAATAGCGCAAATTGATTGCATAGCAGTGATTCCTAACACTATTATACAATATTATAGACCTATAGTAGTCATATTTGATCCTGTTTATAGACCAGGCCTATAGCGGCTCTATAAAATGGTGATATAAACGTTTACATCACTTCCTAATAACACCTTTTAGCTGTATAAAACAACTATAGCGGCTTGTCGGGAACCTTAATAGCGCAAATTGATTGCATAGCAGTGATTCCTAACACTATTATACAATATTATAGACCTATAGTAGTCATATTTGATCCTGTTATAGACCAGGCCTATAGCGGCTCTATAAAATGGTGATAAAAACGTTTACATCACTTCCTAATAACACCTTGTAGCGGTATAAGCTTATAGAGCTAAAAGGTGTTACTGGAGGCTTTTATACGACAGGCGGTCACGCCGAAAACCTTTATACGACATCTATAGTAGCTTTTAGCGTCGGAAACAAAAATTATAACACTAAAATGTTACTTGGGATATATATCGCGTACGTTTGTTTGGTAAAGCCTACTATCTAGCCGAAGTCCAGTATCTAGCCGAAGTCACATAGAAGGCATTATTACAGTCCGAATTCAAAGCAAGTGTTAATTAAAATCACACATGGACGTGGCGCTTGTTTAGCTAAGTACAAACGAAAGTATAAGTATCCCATAAAAAAAAGTAACTGACCCGTCAAGTGACTTATTGCACCCTTTCAATACGGATGCACCTACCTGGCGTTTTGCAAAGCTGTGACCTTATTGGCTAATGAATTTGCATTTGTCTGTCCACCGTGTTTAAGTTACGTAAGTTATTTGAATACTTAGTGGGCCTAAAACATCTGGGGAATACAACTTTTTAATTGAATGTGGTAAATTACACATGATATATTGGCATATTTGGAATTTCTGTTAACATTTTAATATTAGTTAGTTAAATATATATATTCATTTTAGTAGAAAAATATATTTCAGTCATGTAAATTAAGAATAATCTTTAATTTCATAGATTATTTTTTATACCCGCTCATTTGGGTAGATACGGGTAAATACCGGGTAGATTGGGTAGATATGGGTATTTTCCCGGTATTTACCCGTCAGCGCCCATCTCTAGTTCAAACCCGAGGCCGATTATTTACCATACCCAATTAACCTGCGTTCTACTTCACTCTCAACTCAACTTCTATGGAAATATTTTAAGTAAGTAATGACAAAGACATATATAACTCCGTATAGACACATAAAGTCAAAGAAAAAAACGTACCTGAGTATCATACAGAAAAAGGTACGGTGGCCTAGATGGCATTACACCTTTGGGGTACGCTCAGCTAGGTGGCGCTAATATTAATATTTGACATTTTAAAACATATCAAGCTAAGAATATGGGCCAAATTGTCAAAATTGAGGTTCAAAAGTTTTAAGCTTCTGTCGAGAGATGGCAGTCTATGCACTGTGATTACACATTTTACTTCAACAGTAACTCTCTATAATACGCGATCCTGTTTGGTAATGATAGTCTGACAAATGTCAATCATAACATTATTGTATGGTATGTCTGTCAAACAAAGGGATCCGGGTTGAGACGGTAATTTTTTTCTTTCAGTTTTCAGTCTTCTCAATGAGAAAATCGAAATATTTTCCTGATTTTTCTTGTATTGTTTGTCAAAACTGATAGAACAATACTTGAAACAGGGGTGACAAGCTATGGCGGCGCCATCTATGCAAATCTTATGTTATTTTCCCGTTCCGTATTAGTGCGAAGATTTTTTTGACCGTCTATATTATCGCTTTACTTCGAATCCGTTGAGGACAGGCTCTGCCTCTACAAAATGTCCCACATACCCCATGAAAAGTTGCCAGTGCAAAGAATCAATTACCCCGCTGTCTCCTCTCCTTATAAATCGCACGTTCCCGGCAATAAATCTCTACCTACATTATTATTCTTCGCATGCCAACCTTTATAATATAACTTTTTACTTTGAGTGCAGACTATGCAAAATAGGTTATTTTACGCATGAGTACGTAGTGGGGAATCATATAAAATACGGGCTTAACGATGTATTTCGATACCCTCAAGTACAGCACAGTATAATAAAGAGTACTATCGTACAGTATGGCCACTCCCTGTCTGATTACCTTACAGTTACCGCCTATCTATGAAGCGACTAGTCGACCTGTCATTTCAGTCACACAATCGTGTTACGCGTTCGCCTTCGCCTACACGAGCTTAGACTGTAAGCGTAGGTACGCGTTTCTTTCATATATTTTGATAGCCAATGTCCAAGATGTGTCCCTAGTTTATAGGTACTTTAGATCACTCCCAAAAGTGGCCAGCACTGCAAGCAGAACATGAAAATGAAACTGATCAAGTTTCAGTGCCACTTCTGTCAGTTAAGGCACACCTCGGACACTGGCGATCAAATATATGAAAGAGGCGCGTTCCTAGCACACCGTCTAAGCTCGTGTAGGTGAACGAGTACTATGCTTGCATAAGTGAAATATGACAGGTCGACTGTTCGCGTTTTTGACAGGCGGTAGCTGTGAGGTAACCAAGATGGGGTGGGCGGCACTTTCGGAGCTGGAGTGGCCATACTGTATGATAGTACTCTTTATTAATATACTGTGCATGGTTATGGGGATGAAAAAAAAAAAACAAAATTGTTATATTGCAGTGACAGGTTACCAGCCCATGTCCCACACCACAATGTAATCTATGGGTTATATGGGATATGTCCGATGTCCCATATCTACTTCTATGACACCCACGGGAAAAAAAGAGGGTGGTGACATTCACCTCCTTCACCACACTGGTGACACTTAGGTACGTACATTGTTGGTAACATGTGTTTATATAATTTTACCTCAGCTGCGTCTTTTGTCATTTCATTTATCATTTTTATTGCTAAGTACCGACTCAAGTACTCGTATTTGAAGAGCGTGTATAATTTGAATTCATGGGCAATTTGGCAATATATACAGGCATTCATTTACCTAAGTATATACATATTAAATTAGAAGAGAAGCCTGAAGACGATTTATGTAAGTAGGTACCTGAGAATCTACCATATTTTATTATAATATTTATAATACATATATGAAAATATTTTTGTCATTAAAGTAGTAGTTATAATAAATACATTTTTAAAATATCTACACAGAAACAATTATCCGATATCCGATCGGATATAGGACCGATATCCCATATACACCGTGTTCTTTTTGTTTTCCGTTAAATTCGACACGTAGCTAGGTTCATTATCAGGAACCACTCTGTATACCTATCAGTTTTAGTTAAATTCGCAAAAACAGTTTTTTCATCATTTTCATACATAATAAATGAATTTATTAGTGTGAGAGACCCTTAAGAATAACATTCAAGTTAGTGCACGGAGTTAGTGTCAAGTGATTGACGTCACATGTCAAAACAAATAACATTGGGAATTGGTAAAGGTTGTCACACACGTGTTCAGTAATTATCTTTATTTTTTTAATAACTCGGTAACCGTAAAAGTTAAGCTCTTAGAGAAATTAATTGTATTTGATCTAAGGAACCTTCCCTTAAAGTTAACGGAATTCAATAAAAACAGGTTGTATTTAATTTCGCGATTTTCGCCTTTAAAATCTTTCCTACATCCGATATCGGATCGGATAATGTGAAAACGCACTTATAGAGCCATTATTTTTTGGAAGTTGCATCAAAGGGTAAGTAGGTAGTTACATACTTTGGTAGTTACATACCTACTTTGTGTTAGGTGAACGTTTGTTAGAAAATGAACAATATCTAGAGTAGAATCAAACGCCCAATACGTGCATGTTAATTGCCGTGCCGTTCCATGTAAACCTATTATACTCAGGCAATCTTGTACATGAACTGACTAAACAATAGATTTGCAAAGCTTTGTCCAGCCTTAGCTGTTCTTGATTGTATAGTTAGTGGACAGCGGCAAAATGGAATATAACCTGGCAGGCAAGCATGGTCGCGCGGCCTGATGTTTTGTCATTTATCGCGCGACCATGCTTGCCAGCCTGGGCTGTAACTGAGCACTGGACTTGAGCAGTATTCATGTGCTCTGCATAACCCTTTTGGGGAATACAGGCGTTTTTATGTAGGTATACATATGTATGTCGTCATCCTAACTAAATATGCCGAAATTTGATCACTGCGAGCATCATACATCCACAAGCTACGGACCACGGACGACGGAGACGGGATTATAAGACCGACATCACCTTGGTTCGCCTAGCATAGCTGCTACTCTCGCTACTGACCAGGGACATAACGGGGACCTCGAGTTGCAAATCGATGAAGCTCCGTAATGAGGAGGCACAGGTTATGACAGATGGCGCCACCCTATTAGTCCATACGTGAGAGCGAGAAAATGAGAGAGAGAGAGAGAGACAAAGGCATTGCACTTGCCATTTGTAGCGTGAAATATTGACAGTGCGGAATGTAACTAAAATGTTTTTTTTTTTTAATAACCGGCTGCATCTTCCTCGTTGCACAAGTAAAAGAAATCAACAAATATTTCATTAGTTTTTTCCTAGGTATAACATTTAACAGTAGGCTAGTGTCCAAAGAATATAATACTCACTACTAGTGTCCTATACTTAAAATAACATATTTTATGCAGTGCCCGAAATAAAGCACCACAAAATTAGAAGAAATATATACACACAAATTTTTTTTCAGATTATGAATTTTTCAGACTGTCTGTTGCCGGCCTTAAAAAGAAGCAGTAGGAAACTACGTTATTTTGGAGTTTTAAAGAGAAAAATACTGCTCTACAGGAATTTCTAAACGAAAGCGGGTCTAGCTGTCAGTTATCTGTCAGGCTGTCAAATGAATTTGACACTTACAGTTTGAAAAAGCGTTAGTGACCGGCCGTTTCACGTTATAAACAGCGTTAAAATCGAAAATGTCCTCTTTTCATGGATTTCCCGAATTGCCGGGACCTAATGAAACAGCCTTTTGTAAACTTAATGAAGTGTATTGCTGCGGGGACAGCACATACGGAAATATTTCAACGTTTACCAACACGGTAAGTTTAACCTCATTTTGCTTCCGAAAATATGAATGTAACAATGTTTTTAGCTAATTAAAAACAACTTTTTACTTTTCAGACTAAGAAACACCCAGTAATAAACGTTACAAGAGAGATACATCACCATCGTGCTACAGATGAAAACGTTTCCATGTACGTCGATGTTGAAGACAATTTACTCAAGAAAATAACCAGTGTGTGGTACAACCAAGGGTTTCTAGAAGCTTTGAGCGTAGCCGCGGACCCCAGCGTCAATCGAGAAAGCCCAGTACTGGCTTTGACCGCGTCATACCTTTTAAAAGTTGCCAATGTGTTCACTGCACTTCATTATTTCATGCAACCACATTTAAAGGATATTGGGCCTAAAATCGTGGCAAATTACTCGAAAACTAGGAACTGGGGGAGTGGTCCTATAAAATGCTTGGCATGGCACCCTCATACAACTAAAATAGCAGTAGCGACTACTGATGATAATATAAGAGTGTATTGTACTGAGGCATCTTTTGTGCCGATGTTGAAATGTAAAGCACAAGTACATGTGTCTTCGTTGAGTTGGAGGCCATATTCGGCGTCGGAGATAGCTGTGGGGTGCGAGCAGGGAGTGATTGTGTGGACGGTGGACCCAAATTCTACATTTACAAAGCCATCTTCTAGTAATGCAGTTGTTTTGAAACAGTAAGTATCATTTAATTAACAGTAGAAGATTGATATTTTCTACAGGATATATTTAAGAAAAGTGATGATTAAATAAATAAATATTGGAGGCACCTTACACAGTTCAACTTAGCCCCAAACTAACCAAAGCTTGTACTATGGGTGCTAAGTGACAATATACATACTTAAATAGATCTTAAATATCTGTGCTCATCACATAAATAAATGCCCTTACCAGGATTTGAACCCAGGACACGTTACTACCGACTGAGCCAGACCGGTTGTCTATGACATGGCTGCAATATTTTCAGCGTTCCAATTGTAATAGATCTAAAGAACCTTGCCTTAAAGTTAACGGAATTCAATAAAAACACGGTGTATATAAGGTTTAATGACATTTCCATCTTCCAGGAGCAACCACAGTCCAGTAACAGACGTGAGCTGGTCGCCCAACGGTGACCTCCTCATCAGCTGCAGCGGGGCCGACACATCCATGCTCATATGGGACGTTAGCATGGAAACTGCAGTGCCGTTGAGACGAGTGGCCGGCGGGGGCATAGTGTTCTCGCGATGGTCGTTTGGTGGAAGCAAAGTCTTTGCTGCTACATCATCTATTATATTTAGGTGGGTAAACTTAACAGCATGCACTGCACAGTTATTTCATCAATTGCAAAGGACCTCCATGCTCATATGGAATGTTAGCATTAGCATGGAAACGCCATTGAGACAAGTGGCCGGTGGTGGCATAGTGTTTTCTCGCTGGTCGTTTGGTGGAGGCAGTCTTTGCTGCTACATTGTCTATTATATTTAGGTGGGTAAACTTCACAATACACTTTAATGCAGAATCGGGAGTTGTTTCCCCAAGTGATTATAATGTTCCAATATGTTATGTTTATAACCTAAGTCCTCTTTTGTTGCCTGTGCCCAACAACGGAATATATTATATTAGATATTAGCTGAATTAAGTTTCAACTAATTTTCAACAAAAAACCAATGTCTCCTATACAGTAAAACCAACCAAACAATGAGAAATCTTATACCTTTAAACGAGCAATTCTTGTATATATATTTTTTTATATATATTTATATATATATATATTCTGACGATCTCAAAAACCGCTCTAACGATTTCGCTGAAATTTGTTATGTGGGGGTTTTCGGGGTGAAAAATCAATCTAGCGTAGCCTTAGATCCCGGAAAACGCGAATTATCGAGTTTTCATGCGTTATTCTTTCGCGTTAGTAAACGTAAAATATGGTCGTTAATTTGGCCGACCGCGCGTCGGCTCCACGTAGCTCAGTCGTACGAGGTCGGTCTCATGTTCGCAGACAGATTGTGCGGTGTCAGGGTTTCGAATCCCGGCCAGAAATTACGTTTTTTTTTTTTGTATTTATAAGAGTTTTTTTTTATCTAAAGACGTGATATAATAGAATCGGTCGGTCGCCCAGAAATATGTCTTTAAAATATCGTCTATAAAATATGGAAATCCTTTGATCTCTACTGTGTGTACCTATCAATCAAGAACAAGTGCATTTAAATTTACCTATTTACTTTAAGTAAACATTAATTGTGTTGTGGCATTCATGCGTAAAATATCCTTAAGCTTCATCTGGAATTACTATTGGGTTGGCACAAAAGTAATGAGACACTTGGTTTACGTTTTATATTTTTTATTATTATTACAATACAAAAAGCTTAGTCGATGATGTATTCACCATTAGCATCTATGACTTCTTGCCAACGATCCGGCAAAGTTTGGATGCCTTTCGCCCAGAACTCTGATGGCTGTGCCTCGAAAAAGTTGTTCAACTCCACCTGTACATCATAGAAATCATTGAATTGTTTACCCCGCAAATGTCGTTTCAGGGCTCTAAACAAATGAAAGTCTGATGGTGCGAGGTCTGGAGAATAAGGTGGGTGGGGTATCGTCTCCCAGCTCAAGTTCTGCAGCTGTTGGCGAACGGTAGATGCGACATGAGGTCGAGCGTTATCATGTAGTAAAATTACAGTGGCTCGTCTTCGTCGTTTTTTCTTGATAGCAGAAGATAGTTCGGTGAGCTGTGTTGAATATTTGTTAGCGTTTACAGTTTCATTGTGTAATAGTTCATGAAACAGCATGCCTTGCGAGTCCCAGAAACAACAAAGCAAAACTTTTAAGCGGTTCTTTTGACTCAGCTTCGTTTGAGTTGGTGGCGTTTCTTCTCGAGGCAGCCAAAAAGCACGACGTGTATCGTTCTCATAATAAATCCATGATTCATCTCCCGTAACCAGATCAGTCAAAAACTCTTTACGTCGGGGTCGCAGCAAAAGTGATTGACAGATGGCGACACGGACTGCACGACTGGCGTCGGTAAGGATGTGCGGTACCCATCGAGCCAAAACTTTTCGATACCCAAGCTCATGCAGATGGTATTCCACAGCGTGGTGACTGCAGTTAAGTGCTTCCGCTAATTCACGAGTAGTAGCATCAGGATTCGACTGTAGTTCGCGGCGTAAATCGTCATCATTGAATGCAGGTGGTCGCCCTGAGCGTGACTGACTTTCAAGGCTCCTGTCTCCTGATTTAAAACGGTCAAACCATCTGGACACCGTGGCATGGCTTGTACTTCCAGCGCCCAATGCAGTGTTGATATTGTCAGCCGCAGCCCGCGCACTGTGGCCTAACAAGTACTCGTATAAGTAAAGTGTTCGTACTTGTCGCTCGTCCATTTTATTTCAATCTAACTAAACCAATCACGAGGGCGGCTTTATATACCCTCACATTAGAAGTACCTAGAATGTTCTACAACATAGTTACTAGAATAATATATTATCGAAAACAATTAACTTAAGAAAGGAAATGTATAGAGTTTTGTAGAGTGTGTCATTACTTTTGTGCCAACCCAATATAAAGTACTGTTGGATTTCAGATAAAAATTTCCATATAACAAAACTAATGGACCCTAAATCATCATCCTCCTTGCGTTATCCCGGCATACGCCGCGGCCTGGGGTCCGATTTTACAAGTAATGCCAAGATTTGGCATAAGCACTAGTTTTGCGAAAGCGACTGCCATCCGACCTTTCAACCCGAAGGGTAACTACCGAAAAGCGACTGGCAAATGTCAAATGGCATTTCGCACATAAGTTCGGAAAAACTGGTTGGTACAAGCCGGGGTTCGAACCCGCGACCTCCGGATCGAAAATCGCACGTTCTTACCGCTAGGCCACCAGCGCTGCTACAATGTTGCTGTAATGGACCCTAAATAGACTTAAAAAAAACACTTAGCATACTGTTTTTTCAGGGTGTGGGACTCCAAACAATGGACCCCGGAGCGCTGGTGCGCCCGCGGCGGTCGCGTGGTGGCGGCTTGCTGGGGCCCCGGCGATCTTCTACTGTTCGCTGCTAAGAGCGAACCTATGGTGTATGCGCTTAGCAGCACTGGTCTCATGAATGGTAAGCCAGATCATCTTCTATAAACTTGTAAGTTGCGAGACATGAAACAGTGGCCTCTAGTGTCAGTTAGTGGACTCATTGACATAGGGAAAGTCAGTCATGTGGGGGCCATTTGCTTGCCAGCAGCCTTCTAGTGTTTGCCACTAAGAATGAACCTATGGTGTATGCACTTAACAGCACAGGCTCATGAATGGTAAGCCAAATTATCTTTCATAAACATGAGACATGAAACAGTGGAATTGAGTGTCAGTCAGTGAACTCACTGGTGTCCCCGTGTCAGTCATGTGGGGGTATTTGCTCACTGGCAATCTTCTACTGTTCAGCCGCCGTAAGTTCAGAAGTTTCTGTCGCTTTTTTTTGTACTCCACTTTTCTTACTTGGCTGGCGTGATTATTATTATTTATTTATTTATTGTTATTAAAATACAGTGACAAACTTATATCTAACGTATAGTCCCACAAAACTCTGGAACAGGACGAGTTTGTCTGTGGGATCAACAGTCTCTCAATTACATAAACTTAATTAAATTAACTTAAAGAAAAGTCGTTGAACTTCTTAAATAATAGATAATATAAATTATTGTAATATATTTAGGTAATGTTTTTTTAGCATAGATTAAAATTTGTTTGGGTGCTTTTCACTTCAGATGGCTTCAGGTAAGCTATTGAGCAGATATGGAATACGCTTTTTTAGCGATCTGTCACCAAAATAATTATGAATTCTAGGCACAGATAGCTTACCTGTAGCCACCGACTTAGTGTAGTAGCTGTGCCCTATAGGATGTATTGGCGCATTACAAAATGGCCTCCAACACAAGAGCACGCCTCTTTGCTTAGTGTTGAGCAGTATCATTATGTCCGCCCAACGATATTTTGGTTGACCAGCAGGACGGCGTCATTCGGTCTCCACACTTACACTATAGTATTAACTTACATTGTGCAACAAGGGGAGGAAGTTGAATATTACTAACGAGAGTAAGTTAAATCGCGACGGCTTGCCGGAGCGATTTAAAGACTCGAGTTAGTAATATTCATACTCCCCGATTTACACACAATGTTTTTCATCACACTCGCAATGTAAAAAATATGTAAATAGATGTAAAAAAAGTTAGGTACGGTACAAGAAATTTCATTATTCCCTTTTGAGAACGATTTTTCTATAACTCACGCTCCGCCTGCGTGCAATAGCACATTTAAAGTGCGGGTGTGATGAAAAAGTATTTTTTTTTTCAGGCGCCCAAAACATGAAAGCGTTACCAGTGTTGGACGTGACGAAGACCGAGCTACCATCAGGGGACCCTGTAGGGGGTCCTATCTTGGACATGTGCTGGGACCCCTCGGGCCGATACCTGGCCATCATGTTTGAGGAATCAGCTCTCGTGGCCGTGTTCTACACTACTAATATTATGATGCAGCTTAAAATTACACCATGGTAAGTAAAGTTAAAGATATGCTGTTTTTAACCCCTTACGCAAGAACGACGGGGTGTTATAAGTTTGACGTGTCTGTCTCTGTGTGTGTCTGTCTGTCTGTTTGTCTGTCTGTCTGTGTGTGTGTCTGTCTGTGCCATCATAGCTCCCGAACGGATGAACCGATTTAGATTTAGTTTTTTTTTGTCTAAAAGCTGAGTTAGTCGGGAGTGTTCTTAGCCACGATTCATGAAAATCGGACCACTATGTCGCGGTCGGGGGTTTTTCAAAATTTTAATTTTGTGGTTAGGTTATTAAATTTAAACTCGGGATTACTGGGCTCGAATTCGCTTTAAAAAAATCAAAAACTTTCGTTAATCTTATAGGACACCAGTCAACAACGAGGCCAGCCTATAACTGGCGTTAAAACACATCAATCCATTTTAAAACACAAAAAGCTCTCTTACAATATTTAGGCTAAGAAGATTATAGAGCAGGCAGGCAAGCAAGGTCGCGTGATAAATGATATAACGCCAGGCCGTCCTTTTCGCCCTATTTGTAAGTGCGATAGGGACGCCCTGATGCAATGAAGTTTATCCAACTAGTGTGCTACGCTCGCAGATTACCATCCATTTATTTAGTAGTACATCATCTTAGATCTACTTTGTATAATTTATTGAAATTAATTTCCATAGAGTACCTAGTCTGTTAGTATTTTTTGATGAATACTTTTGCATGTTAAATTGTATCTTGTTTTTTAATGCATGTTAATTATAAGGTGTAATGTTTTAAAAAGAAGTTGCCCGCCGAGTTTCTTGCCGGTCCCATAGTGGATACCCCCCTCCAACTGAGGGGGGACTGAAATTTTCTGGAGGCTGAGGCGTAGGGTTAGAGCCGGCGTAGCTTTATTTGACGTTCATATGCGCATTGTAATATGCCTACTTGGAAAATAAATATTTCATTTCATTTCAACGTTGTTTACCAACACTCATCATCCTCCTTGCTTTATCCCGGCATTTGCCACGGCTCATGGGAGCCTGGGGTCCGCTCTGACAACTAGTTTACCAACACTATTTATATAAAAAAAAATTCAATACATGGCTGTAAAATTTCCTTTTTTTATTGCAGCTGTTTCGTATGCGGCATAGAAAACGAAGTGCCACTGACTATGGCGTACCAACATAATTTCACCGACGGAGCCTGTCTGACGGTAGCTTGGTCTAGCGGCAGAGTACAGCACTTCCCTATTGTGTACAGCGATGGTTACTAGACTTACCTAACTATCTACAACCAGGGGCCCGTTTCTGGAAAGGTACAAGCCTTGTATTACAAGTGCGCGAACTGTCAAATCGTATGGGTTGTCATGGAAACACACTTGTAATACAAGGCTTGTACCTTTCGAGAAACGGGCCCCAGGGGCCCATTTCTCGAAGCTACAAGTTACAATGTACAAGCAGTAGTCAATGTCTAATATGACAAGTTATTGAATGAAGGTAATAAAACGTAAATAGGGCATTTTCAGAATTTGGGACCCTCCAAATTAGCGTAAGTTGTTAACAAAAATTAACTCGCTGTCAGTTTTGTGACGACAATTGGATGTAGTTACGCAGAAACGTTCCAATCCACGTGAAATTGTCATTAAGTTTTGGACCTTGTATGAAAAACAAGTCTTTCATTTCAATTACAATTTTAGATGAATTGGAACGTTTCTGCGTAACTACGTCCAATTAAGCATAAAATAGGTCTTTAAATTTACTTTTTTCACATTCTAAAAGTAGATTATCGCTTAAAGTTTATGTAATTAACACAAAAACAATATTTTTATAGAAATTTCATGCTTATGCATCGTCACAAAACAGACAGTTAATTTTTGTTAACAACTTACGCTATTGGGGGCCCCAAATTCTGAAAATGCCCAATAGCAAATAAATAATAACTATAATAAGCTATATATATTATTTAAAGCCTATACTGTGTCCCACTGCTGGGCAAAGGCCTCCCCCTTCGATTTCCACTCGTCCCGGTTATGAGCGATCTCCGGCCAGTCGCTGAGATACACGTCCAGGTCGTCCCGCCATCTCCGCCTGGGCCTGCCAGATCCCCGCCCGTCTTGCGGCACCCATACGGTGGCTATTTTAGCCCACCTCTGTGGGTGCATACGGCAGACATGGCCTGCCCAGTCCCATTTCAGTTTGGCGGTCTTAACCCCAACATCTGTAATGCGTGTTTTTGAGCGCAGCGTGGAGTTGCGGATTCGGTCAATCCGTTTTACTCTTAGGATGCTGCGCTCCATAGCTCTTTGGCAAACCTTCAATTTGGTCTTTTGCGCCTCGGTGAGTGACCACGTTTGAGCACCGTAGGTTAGGACGGGCAGGATGCACATGTCAACGAGTTTCCGTTTCAAGGTCAGAGGAAGGTCGCCCTTCATCAGTTCCTTCATGGACCAATAGCTCCTCCATGCATTTTGGATTCGTCTTTCGACTTCTTAAAAACTAACTCTAAAATAATAAAATAACTTAAAATAAATTAAAAACGAATCTAAATGACATAGACATCCGCTTGTAACTTGTAACTTTCAGTTTTGGGAAATGGGCCCCAGATCTCAGTGGATACTGCAGTGAGTGAGTGATTGTAGTAAATGAGTAGTGCATAGTGTCTACAGAACGTCGCTATTGTACAGATTGATTTAAGAAAGCTAATATGAATGGATATAACGTACGAGCTGCAAAAGTACCTACATGGCGAATTTATCAACTACTTCATTCATAATTTCGCCATGTAATATCGCAGCTCACTGTACATTGTTGTGTGAGTGACACACGCACAAATACCCACCATTTTACAAGTTCATGTGTGATACAGACACAGATAAATATGTTCATTCGCTCATTATTTCCTGTTGTTCCCGCTTTTTTGAATGAACACGGAGATCCCGAACTTACACTTGTACTTGTAGCTTTGTACGAGTGTTTTATCCGGGTTACGTACCACAGCTGAGTGACTGTAAGCATAAGCCCAAATAAAAGCTAAAAAGTAGTACTTTGAACTTACCTCATTAGTGGGTCTTGGAATTTCTGGAGTGGTTACAGAATCTAAGTGAGTTTCAAGGAGCATGGCAGTCTGTGTCTGCACATAACTGGCCATTTAGAACACTGCCTGACGCTAGTGGCTTGTTTTTTTTTGTCTACACAACCAAACATGGTCTTTTACTAGAACTTCACCGACGGATTTGTCTATATTTTTCTAACACTGCCATAATTTTCAAATTATACAAACCGCTAATTGAGGTGTTATTGTAATTACTAAAGCAATTTCAATCTCAAACGTTTAGAAGTTGTGAATTCAAACCTGTGTATTAAAATACTTGTATTTATAAGTAATTCTTAAGTTAAAATATATTTTTTTAATGTAATTGTCGATTTGTTTTTGCCTTGTTTGTTTTAACCCAATATTGTATAAAAAAAACACATTTCAGTGATCAATTAATTTATTCAAATTAATCTTATTTTAATAACTCACTACTTTATGTAAAAAAAACTGCGGAGGTAACTTCTGTCCTAATAGCTTAAGTTTTTGATAAGCAGAAAGGTCTGCCATCGATGCCACTAAATTAAATGAGACCTGAACTAAGTATAATGCTCTCACGGTAAAAAAAAATCTGGCTGGCTGATCTTGGTAGCTCAGTTGGCAGAGCGTTGGAGCACAAAGGCAAATTACCCACTTTTAAATTTTAGTAATAGTTTTTTATAATTCAGATTGTATTTGAGTACCACATAAAATCTGTCAAAAACTACCTGTGACGATTTTAACAAAAAAAAGTCCAGTTTAACACATTCGAAAGTGATTTAGAAAAGTAGTAAAAACACGTTGACAGTTCGTTATATAAGTACCTAACGTAGGTAACCAAGTCAACCCTGCCGGCGTATCATGCTTACAATTTTATCACTTATCCACGTGGATAAGACAACTGTCACTCTCACACTGACATACTTGCCAAAGCGTGACGGATGCTTTATCCACGTGGATAAGTGATAAAATTGGAATCATAATACGCCGGCTGGGTACTATCTTTTATGTACGAGGGCTGATTGGAAAGTTCGCGGCCTGACCATTAAAAAAAAAACTTAGTTTCTTTTTCCTGCCGTCATTTTGAACTGTCATTATTTAGTTGTCATCCCGCGAAATTTTAATTAAATGCAATATTTTAAAATAAGTTTTTCCTCTCATTTAAAAATACGTGTAAGCAGTTTTTTCACAATGGTCAATTTGGAGCAACGTGATGTAATTAAATATCTTCATAGAAAAGGATTGACTGCGAAACAAATTTATGAAGATATGCAGTGTACATTAGGGCAATCCGGTCCATCATATACGATGGTAAAAAAGTGGGCAGCTGAATTCAAGCGGGGACGAGTCAGTATCGCAGATGACCCTCGCTCCGGGAGGCCAACTACTGCGACCAATCCAAATAATGTGGCAACTGTATGCAAAATGATAATCCAAGACCGACGGTTAAAAGTGAGAGAAATAGCCGACATCGTAGGCATCTCCTGTGAAAAAACTCAAAATATTATAGTTAACGAATTAGGGTTTTCCAAGGTGTCGGCGAGATGGGTTCCAAAGCTCCTTTCAGTGGAACAAAAAATCACTCTTCTAACAATTTCACGCGACTGTCTAGACCTGTATGAAGCTGACCCTCAAGACTATTTGGACAGATATGTTACTATGGATGAGACATGGGTCTACCACTATACGCCCGAGACTAAACAGCAATCAAAACAGTGGGTTCGTGCTGGATCTCCGCCACCCAAAAAGGCAAAGGCCATTTTGTCGGCAAATAAAGTTATGGCATCAGTGTTCTGGGACGCAAAGGGTGTAATAATGGTTGACTATCTCCAAAAAGGTACGACTATAAACTCGGACTATTATTGCGAACTTTTACGTCGATTACGTCGACTTTGAAAGTAAAAAGACCTGGAGTGCTGACAAAGAAAGTTCTTTTCCACCAGAACAATGCACGCGTGCATACGTCACTAAAGTCAATGGCAGAAATTCATAATTGCGGGTTTGAATTATTGCCGCATCTGCCTTATTCACCCGATTTGGCACCATCGGACTTCCATTTATTTCCAAACTTAAAAAAAAAACACATGGGTGGTAAGAAATTTTTGACCAACGACGAGGTCCAAGCTGAAGTGGATACCTATTTTGAAGGCCTGGAGGATTTTTTTTTTAAAAGTGGTATAATGGCTTTGGAATCCAGATGGAATAAGTGCAAAGACCTTAACGGGGACTACGTAGAGAAATAAAAATATTATAAAAAAACTTTGGTTTTGATTTCATACTTAAGCCGCGAACTTTTCAATCAGCCCTCGTATTAGGAACTATACTCTTCCTTAGCATGCGTGTAAAGCATTTCAAACATGCTATAGCCAGTATAGCATGTTTGAAATGCTTTACACATTTTAGACTTAATTTTATCTACCATATTGACCATTTCTATATCCATATTAGTCATTATATCTTTGTTTACCGTAGATTGCATTTTTGAAGGTATCCTTATTAATTCGTCAGTTAAGGCACCATTAACCAGCGCTTTAATATGACTAACAGCCCCACCAATAAATTTGTCGACCTTCGCCACTTTTGCTTTAATATCCGCACTAGAATCCATATCGAGCTTATAAATTTCCTCTATAAATGTTTCATTAAATTTCTTGTTTATCAGCCTGTTCGTGTCCCTCATAACCTGCAAAAACCTTTTCTCCTCACCGCTCTCTTCATTTGTCACGTCAGCTAGGTACATCTTTTTATAGTTATTGAACACTAGGTCAATAGTTTCTAAAACGCTCATTGCAAAATCAGCTAAATACATTTTTAATTCAAAGGGGCAAATAGACCGGATTTCACATTTGCTACTTTTGGTAGTATGTTTTTCGCGAAGTATGTTTTTATGTTCAGTGGTAGTATGCACTGAACTATGCTTTGTGTGTTTCTTAGATTTATGTTTAACGACCTTGCATTGTAGATCGTCTTGCAAGGTGAATTTTTTGAAAGAATTGTGCATTTCGAAAAATAATTCCCGTAAATTCCTAAGGAACCTTGAATTCTCTTTGCTGTCGAAACTATATCCGTCAATTAATTTATTGAATTGGCTGTTGTATAATTTTAGCATAGTCTTCATAGCTCTCTTTTCAGGTTTGCCTACTCTGAATTTTGCATTAGACGATAGATCTTGCGATGCCCTGAAAACGCACTTGTTATTCATTTGATTTACAACTTTATCGAAAGCATTGCTTATCAATCGTTTCGTTTCATTAGATATTTGTTCTTTGTTTAACAGACCTCCTATTTTATTTTGCAATTCTTTATATATTTCAGACCGGTCATTGGTAATGTTGGTGGATATTGTTTTTGTATCTATATTCCTTCTGTTAGGCTGAAGTTCTATTAAATTGGGATCTCGTAATATAATAGTTTCTTCACTATCATCTGTAGGCACTTCTTCATCGCTAGTATCGTTATTAAATCTCCTTTGTATTTCGTCTGGTTGAACGTTCTTTAAAATAGAAGAATTTTGTAGATTATTTACAACGCCATCTATAAATTTTTCTTGATCATCTGTAAGTATTTCGTTATTTATAGGATCGTTATCTTTAGTAGAATTTTGTAATGTCTTATTGCCTTTCTTATTTATGTTTGGTGTTGTGTTAGTTGTGTACCCGTCTTCAGAAACTTGTATATTGACGGACTTCAGAATCGGCCCCACGAGGTTTTCGATGACGGAGTAGATGTCTTTAAGATTAACTGTGTTTCCGACTGCATTTGTAGTCTTGAACGCAATCAGAATCACTAAAATATTTGTGAGACCTAAAAATAGAAAGTTTATGAAACTGCAGAAACAATAATAATGATGTCATACGAGTATGACTTCGACTAGGGTGATTATTATATTTTGAAAAGCGCCTTCTATTTATGTAATTACTAGCGAATTCTTAACAAATTAGATACGTGAACCTTCTTCAAGAATCATTCTATTGATAGATGAAACCGCATAAAAATCCGTTCAGGAGTTTTTGAGTTTATCGCGAACATACATACAGCACACACAGATATTATACAGACAGACACGGCGGGGGACTATGTTTTATAAGGTGTAGTGGTAACGCGAGCTGGCAAGGAAGCGAAGAAGTAGAAGCATGGGCAGACGTTTGGCAGACAGAATAACGTCTGTGACAAAGACCACATTGCAGGCCAGCATGCAGCGGGCCCAGGATCAGTGGCGTGGAGACACTGGTGAAGAGTGTCCACATTCGTCACGTCCCTCAGCCATGAGAATACGACAAAGAAGTAGAAGGTAAGATTTTTGACCTTTAATCAGAAACGAGCACTTTATCATTATCGGCTATTTGCTGCACTTTTCAATATAAAGCTGTTTCCGTCGTCCGTAATTTCTGAAAGTATTTTACGAGGTCTCGTTACCCGAGCCGCAGTTGAAGTAATAAATTCGATATTTTACTGCACTGAGAATATTTTAGTTGGCTTTACTTTGCGACAGTTATTGCTTAATTTTACGACTCGATTTATTTTCCGAAAGGCCTTGCGAAACCTGATTTTTAATAGTTGCTATAAAACTTACTTGTTGTGAGAAAGTTTACGCGCAAGACTTTGTGTGATCCTTGATATTGTAACACATTTTACACATCCGGTAAATCATGGCTTGAGTATTTGTACCTACTGTGGAAACTGAGGTGTACGTTTATGAGAAGGTAATATATATGGAGAACAAATGGATTTATCTATATATTCTTATTGCACAACACAAATCGCCAAAAGATATAATCTAGACAATCATGAAAGAAATAATATAAAGTGCAAAGTAAATATTAGTTTTATGATATATTTTATTTGCTGTGCTTTATCAGACCCTTTAGCGCAACTTGCCTTGTCGCGCGTGAGTCCATACATCAAGTGCGACTTCAAGTATGGACTCGCGCGCGACAAGGCAAGTTATGCTAGAGGGGCTTGGGTGGCTCACTCCACGCTTCTTTCATACATCTGGCCCATAGCTCAGTTTGTCGGCGTTCACGCTACGCATTATTGAAAAAACTTTCGGGAAAGTGCTGAATAAAACAATATCAATTAAAGCAACAGCATTTTTATTAACAAAAAACATAAATCGTTTATACAAGTTACACAGAAACGTTACAGACAAAATCGCGGACAAGTTAGCAAGGCCCTCGACATAAGCTTAAATTCTAATATTGCAACATGGTATCACTTGCATTTTTTATCTTAGAAATACATTTCATTAAATATTTTTTTCCTTAATTTAAAATTTATTTTGGCTACCCAAGGTTCGTCTTTCTTAAAGCCGATAATTTCATGTTTTGGTCTACAAATATTTTAAATTCAAAGACTGATTAAAATTACGTATTTTAGGAAAAGTATCAATATCATTTATACACGTAGAAATTATATTTCCAGTAACATTAAATTTAGTAAAAGTATAAAAGGTATAATGAGAGAATATGAGAATTTATTTACATCGCATAATGATTCACTAAAATATAACTATGATTACTTACAAATATTTTTCTATAAACGAAAATGTTTGTAATTAACATCTGAAATACACAATCAGTGAGTATATTTTAATCAAAATTCTTTGATCAAAAGAATTTGGATTAAATTTTGAAATGGATATATTTGGACCACTGCTTAACTTATACTTATTCGTGTCGGCTATACAATGCTTTTATGGCATTTCACCTAAGCTATGCCTTGAAAAAGAAAACCTAGCCATGCATTTTATTGGGAAGCTACAGATCCGTAACATATTGTAGCCCGTTACGTTACTCTGGTACTGATCTGGATAGTGTATGTCAGTCGCCAGCCTAATAAATACCTAAGACAAATCTTCGTGTAACTTCGTACTGGCGACACCACAGAACTTAATTTAGATAGAAGAAACAAATTCATATATTTGTATAGGGGCCGAGCGTGTCAAATTTTGTACTGAAGTTGATTCTTGCCTGTAATTTTAAATATGTCTCAGGCTCTTGATAGTTCATAATTTTTGTGTTGTGCAATTGAATATCACGTAACGAGGCATTTTTTATGTTTTGGTTGACTTCAACTTACAAAAATTGACGCCCGAAAGCTGCAAGCTGCGAGTAAAGACGGACAACTCAGTGGATTTCACTGAGTTCATTTGACACGCTAAGTAGATACGTTTGCTTGATCTATGGTATATATGACATCTGTGGGCGACACGGATTTGTATTCTGATTTGATTTGCATGGATACCAAATTGTTATGACATTGTGCATTGTTAATTCTTTCGATCTTTTGCTGCTCTTCAAAACTTGCGTTTATTTTATAACATGGAATAGTAAAATGTGGCTAGGTTGCCTTTATCTGGGCTCTATCACTATTCGATAGATATTTAGATAACTGTGCGATAAAAGACACCGTTGTAGAACTTACGTTACGCCTTCGGACGCCCCAATCTTAAATCTTATATCAAGAGTAGGTATCAAGATCCCTCTTTTCTATTTCGCGTTCAAGGATCATTTGATCATTTATATAAATAGGTAATACGATTATATTATGTCATAGGCGAGACGACTAAAAAAACGAATTTGTCCGTCAGTTAGATTATCAAAGAATTTTAGACACGTATTTTTTCTTTTTTCTCGTAAACGAATAATGACAACGGTACAGTGCGTTGAAGTTTCGCGTGACGTCACGCCTAAGTACAAATTTTACTTAGAAGTGGCGTCACAAGCCCCCACTCTCCGGAACTTTGATGCTCTATATCTTTGTATTGTTTCATTAATTAGAAAAAGCGAAAAATATGTGTTCAGTATTTTTGGACGATCTGACGGACTAAACAGAATGTAATTTTTTTTATGTAGTCGTCATCCCTATTCTTTATAGAACCTGAGCAGGCCAATTCAGCATTTTTCGACATTCTCGTAAATATTCAGGCTCTGATATGGAATTCGAAACCAGATTCCCTTTAACAGCGTATCTTCGTATCCTACTGGCTGTGCCATTAGGAAGTAAAGAGAAGACATCATAAGTATCATCAAAATCATAAGTATCTGTTAACCCTAAGTGTTAGCGTGAATGAGCGCTCGGAGCGGAGCGTTTGCTATACAGCGTCGGACTCAGGACATGCACGCCGCTCGCCCTTCCCCGCCGCACGCCTAATACGAATGTGCACTCAGGCCTTACGCCGTGTCTTGCGTGGGCGACAGTCGTGCGACCGTCGCCGTCGCGTCTCATACTTCCATATCGATAAGGTTTGATTTCGTATGCGTCGCATCGCCGTCGAGCGACCATCGCGCGACCGTCGCCCACGCAAGCCACGGCGTTACACTAAGCTAGGCCTTAAAGTCAACAATTTTGATAACCCTGATGAATATCATCACAAATAACGGACTCGACTGATGCTCATTTTTCCAATGTCTCAGTCAGTGGCGTATCTAGGACTGAGGCGTCTTCCAGCTATGGGAACCTTATAAGCTAACTAAGCTATTCGAGCAGATTCAGCTTGCTGTTGGTCTTGCGCAGCTGCGCTCGCCACGGGATGATCTTTGCGTCTGCTTCCTCGTCTTCGTGTTTGCCGTTTGTGAGGCCTGGAAAAGAGTTTATTTTAATTTGTGTATAAGATAACACAACTCAGCAGCTTAACTGGAATTTTGATTCATATTCGTGAACGTAATATTACTTTTTAGATAGGAGATTTAAAAGCTAACAGCCAACAATTCACAAGAAGCAGCTCCGCTAGTCATTTTGACACAGAGCCTTATTCGGCCCGTTGATTTCTTTTTCCTGGTTTTAATTAAGGTTTATGACGAATCGTCCAAAGCGTTTTTTTCTATAAGGTATTTGGTAATTACTATCTCGAAAAAAAACCCTTATTCACAGGTTCTTTGAGGTGTTGCTGCTCTGGTTTTACTGTCCTCTTCCAAAGCATATTTTGAAACCTTGATTCTGAAACTTCAAAAATTCACAATACCTTCTCGGAAATCTTTAACTTACTCGTCCCTGCCTGAGTTATCACAACATCATAGTACATATACATAACTTACCATTACAGTGCTCAGTGGAGAGTTTCGCCTCCGAAGGCGCCCGCATGGGTTGCGATGCGAGGGAGTGACGTAGCATAGAGTTATGTTTTCTATGGACAGTTGGACACGGCCCTGTTGACACAGTTACTCACCGTTACAGTGCTCAGTGGAGAGCTTCGCCTCCGAAGGCGCATGGGTTGCGAGGGGGTGTCGTAGCATAGAGTTCTGTTGTCTATGGACAGTTGGACACGGCCCTGTTGACACAGTTACTCACCGTTACAGTGCTCAGTGGAGAGCTTCGCCTCCGAAGGCGCATGGGTTGCGATGCGAGGGAGTGACGTAGCATAGAGTTATGTTGTCTATGGACAGTGTTGGACACAGTTACTCACCATTACAATGTTCAGTGGAGAGCTTCGCCTCCGAAGGCGCCCGCATGGGCTGCGATGCGACGGAGTGTCGTTGCATAGAGTTATGTTGTCTATGGACAGTTGGACACGGTCCTGTTGACACAGTTACTCACCGTTACAGTGCTCAGTGGAGAGTTTCGCCTCCGAAGGCGCCCGCATGGGCTGCGATGCGAGGGAGTGTCGTTGCATAGAGTTATGTTGTCTATGGACAGTTGGACACGGTCCTGTTGACACAGTTACTCACCGTTACAGTGTTCAGTGGAGAGTTTCGCCTCCGAAGGCGCCCGCATGGGCTGCGATGCGAGGGAGTGTCGTTGCATAGAGTTATGTTGTCTATGGACAGTTGGACACGGTCCTGTTGACACAGTTACTCATCGTTACAGTGCTCAGTGGAGAGTTTCGCCTCCGAAGGCGCCCGCATGGGCTGCGATGCGAGGGAGTGTCGTTGCATAGAGTTATGTTGTCTATGGACAATTGGACACGGTCCTGTTGACACAGTTACTCACCGTTACAGTGCTCAGTGGAGAGTTTCGCCTCCGATGGCGCCCGCATGGGCTGCGATGCGAGGGAGTGTCGTTGCATAGAGTTATGTTGTCTATGGACAGTTGGACACGGTCCTGTTGACACAGTTACTCACCGTTACAGTGTTCAGTGGAGAGTTTCGCCTCCGAAGGCGCCCGCATGGGCTGCGATGCGAGGGAGTGTCGTTGCATAGAGTTATGTTGTCTATGGACAGTTGCACACGGCCCTGTTGATACAGTTACTCACCATTACAATGTTCAGTGGAGAGCTTCGCCCCCGAAGGCGCATGGGCTGCGAGCGGGTGTTGTAGCATAGAGTTATGTTGTCTATGGACAGTGTTGGACACAGTTACTCACCATTACAATGTTCAGTGGAGAGCTTCGCCTCCGAAGGCGCATGGGCTGCGAGGGAGTGCCGTAGCATACAGTTATTTTGTCTATGGACAGTGTTGGACACAGTTACTCACCATTACAATGTTCAGTGGAGAGCTTCGCTTCCGAAGGCGGATGGGCTGCGAGGGGGTGTCGTAGCATAGAGTTATGTTGTCTATGGACAGTGTTGGACACAGTTACTCACCATTACAATGTTCAGTGGAGAGCTTTGCCTCCGAAGGCGCATGGGTTGCGAGGGAGTGTCGTAGCATAGAGTTATGTTGTCTATGGACAGTGTTGGACACAGTTACTCACCATTACAATGTTCAGTGGAGAGTTTCGCCTCCGAAGGCGCCCGCATGGGCTGCGAGGGAGTGTCGTAGCATAGAGTTATGTTGTCTATGGACACGGCCCTCTGCGTGCCGTTGGGGTACGCCCGCCATTCGCCGTTCGTCCCGTTGGTTTCTTCAACTTTCGGGGTGTAGAGGGTTTGCCTGAAATATGATGGGTTTTAAAATTGGCATATAAACATTAACTTATAAATGACATTCGTCTTGCATGTCCTAATTGACAACGTTTCAAAATTTTCAATGTCCCTAAATCGAAAACCATTTCGAGATATACGCTTGTAGATCACATAAATATTTTTTTTAATTTTTTTTCCCGTATTTTTAGTATAAAAAATCTTAAAAATAGTTTTAAGGGGAAGTGACGTCAAATAGCTGATTTAGAGCTGCCACTATAACAAAAAAATCTTCCAGTTGGGATGTCACTTGAGTTTGACGGTGACGTAAGACGCGCCCCAGGTGGCGTGGCGGCGGCGTGGCGCGCGCCGCGCCGCCTGGGGCGCGTCTCACGTCCTTCCTATACAAAATGTACTGAGGAGACGTTTTTTGAATTACATTCAGGCGGCGTGGCGGAGACGTCCGTTGCGCGCCCCGAGACACGCGACGCTTAAGTGGGAACGCTGCCTTAGGTGTATGAAACAACACATGTGACGTCACGAAGCTGTGTCTTGACGTTTGTAACTTACGCTCTTTCTGCTCGAAGTAGTAATAAGAAGGCATTTTCTCATTAAAATAGCAGTTTTTGGAAACATAAAAATATACGTGTATCTTTTAGTCTTGAGTTCTTTCAAACCAAACAATAAAAAGTAGTACTCAAAAATATGAAATGTTGTCAATTGTAACTCCATTTTTTTTTTCTGGGGTAATACATAGTAAGATGCAGTAAGTTATTACTGAAGCTACGATAGTGCTAAAGGGAATACCTATACCTATTTCATCCAACGAAAAGCAACAAGAACGTCAATGACACATTATGGATGGGATGCATTCCGCAATCCCGCAGTGGCAAGGAGCCAGGCTTGACTGCCGTCGGCCAAATTAAATGTTTTTGCCCCAGTTGACAAAATTTTCGCTAACTAAAACTGTTTTCCGCTTCATCCTTCCTGCACCACTGCCTAGTGCCTCCTCAATGCTCGCTCAACCCGCCGATTTTACTATCTGCCGCTTACCACAAACTACAGCTGTATTCCACACTATAGTGCGTCCCTTATTCTGCCGACTTTCTCACCTCGCTTTTACACTATTTGCCACTTACCTCAATCTATTCTCCGCTTCTTCCCTTCTAGCTAGCAGTTGTCGCTTCCACGCCGGCACTGCCGCTGCGCGTCTCCTCTCCGCTTCTCCAGCCAGTTCCCTCCAAATCCCTCCTGGCTTTGTCCGCAGCCCTCCTTACCAGCATTTGGCTCTTCCACGCTGGAATCACGTTCCCTGCCGCGTCCCGGAGGCAACCCTGCGTCGACCAGCCGCTTCTTCCGCAAGTCAAACCTCGCTTTCATTATCTACCTCTTACCTCAATCTGTTCTCCGCTTCTTCCCTCCTAGCTAGCAGTTGTCTCTTCCACGCCGGCACTGCCGCTGCGCGTCTCCTCTCCGCTTCTCCAGCCAGTTCCCTCTCCAAATCTCTTCTAGCCTTCTCCGCAGCTCTTCTTGCCAGCATTTGCCTCTTCCACGCTGGAATCACGTTCCCTGCCGCATCCCGCTCCGGCACCTGGGGGCAACCCTGCATCGACCAGCCGAATTGATTGCTTCAGTTATAGGGTTGATTCAATTTGCCTTTGTACATAAGCGTTAAGCGATTTAGTAAGTTAGTTTATTAGAGTATTATACAATGATTGAATCAACCCTAGTATCTTAAAATAACTTTTGAATGATTTAAGTGACAATAGGGTTTAATCAAGTGTCAGTAGGTCGAGGTGATAGGTAACGGAGTTAAGATTGTTTTCTTATTATTAAGGTTTATTGGTTTATATGTTAGGTTTGTGTGTAAATTTAACATAGTTAACTTAAAAACTGAAATAGATTATACACCAAAGAAAAAGCGCGAAGTCCACTGGTGTCCGCGAAGCCGGGAATCGAACCCAGGTCATCAGCTTACACAGCTAACGTGCTCACCACTACACCATCACGATCGCCTGATAAATGAAGTAAACTAATTTTGGTTATATTCACAGAAATCATATAATTATGATTTAATATTTTAATTATGGTTCCCAGGGGGGTTGACAATATAAATATGTACCTACCTAGTACAGACTTCACAACAATTTTTAACATGAAACGCCAATTGAAATCGATTAATGCTCAAAAACTTTCATATAGCTTTGATAGATGTTGTTGTCGCGATTTCTTTTAAGTGTGACGATTGTCGATGTTTTACGATTATCGTCTAGTCTAGGCCCTTTTTAACGCGACGGGTCTACAGCCTTAATAATATAAGAAAGTTCGCAAATATTTCTCAAAACAATAAATTGTATTGGGTCCCGCTATGTCACGGTCAGCGGCCGACCATCGCGTGTGATGCAACTCTTACGTGTCATAATAACGGTGCCTTTTCAGCTCCGAGACGTACGGATGTTAAGATAAAGCTAATCTGGCTTAATAAGAAAGAAAACGCATATAATGCCGTAACATATCACATAAGAAAAAGAAAACGTACAGAAAAAAACTTTGTATGTTAAAATAAAACCTCACTCAGCATAATGCCGCGGTAATCCGACTTTTTATACCTAATTACTTATAATGTCTGCCACGCATTGCACTGAGCATTATTATTAGTCTAAGATAGAAGCAAGATTATTTTACGATCAAATCATTTCCGATAGTTTGATTGATCAAATTCCGTAAACGTCGTTAAATTCTCTCAAAACTAGGAACTGAGATAGAAACATAAGATTTTACATTGTATGATTTCTATGGTTTAGATTTAATACATTTTGATCTAACTGCATGTGAATTGCTAATTTTCCTGTCTTGTAGTTAAAATACGATAAAAGACCAAACAACATAATTATCACAACGAAAAAAAATTAGGTACCTACCTATACGTAATAACTTTGACGTGTATGGCGCTTTTTCAATTATAGTTTGCTAATTATAATCTGCTTTTACACAGCACTAAAAGAATATAGCAATTAAAGAACTGACGGGCTCTGCAAAAAAACGCATTCCTTCAAGTTAATGGGAAGCGCTGCACGGAACAGGCTTAGCAATCGGATATAGACCAAAAAACAGAACATCTAGACATAATAAGGAAACGTATAGATCCAATAAGAACTGATCAAGCATTATGTAAAGATCTAATTACTCGCGTATCATTGGAAAGCCGTGGTACGGTAAAAGTGAGGTGGAAAACGGTAGAAATCGCGCGAGTGGTTTTCGATGCATGTGCTTGAATCATGGTCAAATATACTTGAGACGCGTTTATTTCATGCAAGTATTATAAAAACGGAATGAGTCGTTAATTTTGTCGCAGACTTGCCGTTAAAAGAGAGACGTAACTATAGAAAGTTTATTGCCTTTTTCAATTCGATATTTAAAAGTGTTATTTTTAAACTGATAATTGTGTCGCTTAACTTCAAAACTGGGTAAATCCTTTCTGCTATAAGGTTGATTATCTTTCAGATCATATTGTATTGTTTATATAATATCTGGGCAACCGAGCTTCGCTCGGTTCTGTTTCGTATCCTTGACATGTGTCGCCATCTAGTTCAAAAATGAATAGTACCTACATCGAGCGAAAGAATTCTCAGCCTTAACAACACAACTACTCCACACGAGATGGCGCGCATTTCGCCACAAAAACTCAAATAGTGTATTTTCTATTCGTTTTAGCCTTGACCTGTGTCGCCATCTAGTATTTGCAATAAATAGTACTTACATCGACCGAAAGAATTCTGTCTTAACAGTACAACTACTGCACACGAGATGGCGCGCGAAGAAAAACGCATGAAAACTCGAAAATTCGCGTTTTCCGGGACCTAAGGATAAGTTAGACCGATTTTTCACCCCCAAAAACCCCCACATAACAAATTTCTGCGAAATCGTTAGAGCGGTTTCCGAGATCGTCAGTGTAAATAAATATATATATAAATAAATAAATAAATAAATAAATATACAAGAATTGCTCGTTTAAAAGTATAAGATTCAACCTTAATGCAGAATGGATTTACCCTGGTTTGAAGTTAAGCGACACAATTGTTCTCTGGTTGTACAATATGAAACATTGAAACGTTTATTAAAATACCTAACAAAGTGTTATTGTGTATTATTCTGGTCCCCATACTAGGCACAGCCTGCACTGAGAGAAATTTGCATTGTGAATTTAACAAGTTCGACTTGTTGCGGTTTATCCGTTTGAATCAGCCAAACGTATGTTTAAAAAAATATGTGTCAGGTTGTTTTTATAAAATCGACTTGTTGATTCAAATATATTGCCGATTCAAATGACAAGTAGCTTGTTGTTTGAACCAAAGAGCACGTAGGCGCTATTTTAACCAAAAAACTTGTTGAACGAACATGAAAACGGTTGTATTTTCTCTCAGTGTGTCCTGTGGTGGTATATTTGTTAAAGCTTCAGCAAGAGTTGGTCTTTGTGGGATGATGATACAACATTGATAAGAAGTCTCGAGATAGATATAAAAAGCCTCCTATGTTTTCTCGCGGTCCTCATACAATTCCAACCGGTTTTTAATATTGCACGTGCTTAAATTATACTTGGTTCAGCGATTCATGCGTGAAGAGGTAACGTACAGACAGAGTTATTTTGTAAAGAATCGTTATTAATTCTTGTTGTGTCCGTTTTTAGGGTTCCGTATTCAACTAGGAACCCTTATTTTCGTATCGTTAAACATTAAGGAACAGTTCGGATATATCCGAACTGAGTTTTTATACTCCACGGTATTTATTCAGACATATTTTGTACTCCATTTTCTTATGTATACACCGTGTTTCAGTTAACACTAAAAACCTGAAAACCGTTTGTTCAGAATCGAGAGTAGAATCGATTGAGCTATATCTTGATGGGGGTAATATTTTTATTTAAATTAGTATGATTAGTTATTTTTTACGTGCCTATTCTATTGTATTCGTAATACAGCATTGTGTATATCGCATTGCTAGAGGTTGTTTACCTTTTTCAGTATTTAGGGGTATTAATACTGGCTGGTTACTTGGGCGATTATTTTTTCCGCTGCGAGTTTGACGTTGTTTGTCAGTTTAATCTTAATGTTTATCATAAGTTAAAAGTCAAATTGAACTCGTAAGTACCTAATTACAACCTTGTCATTCTGAATAATGGGTTTAAATTTTCTTACTGCGATTCCCTGTCCAATTTGAAGTTTACTGTGACAAAGCTTTAAAGTGTTTTACAATGACATCTTAGCTGTCTATTGGTAAACCTTATGTCGTTGCAGTAACGTACACAAATAAATAGTTTTATGGTTTATGATGGTAGTTAGCAATTATTTTATTGAGTGTAGAGCTAAAAGTCAAGTAGAGCTGTACAGAAATCTAAAAATTCAATTTAAAAAAAAGTAACCATCAGATTAAAAGATGAATACTCTAGATGAGTTTAAAAAATAAAAATCTGTTGGGGTGTCTGAGGTTTGGAGTGATACCGGAAACACGTTGTATATACGGTTGTAGTAGGCCAGGTATCCCAAGGATCAAACTAATTTATAAATTATTTAAGTACCATTTTATAAACAGAAATATATAATTTGTCTTCGGTTACCGCGATAGATACTCATGAAATAAAACTATGGAAACGGATTAAATCCGGAGAAATATATAGCTAACGTTCGTATTGTACTGAGTACGAGTATAGTAGTGATACGAATAGCGCGCGTATTATTTCTTGCTCAATAATATATTGTTGATCAACATGAATTAATAAAATAAGCGTGTGCGCACGAATAGTCTACCTAAATCAGACCACGTTATGTAAGAAACTTCTTTACCATTAATCTAGATTAATAATGCCGAGACACCCAAACTATAATTATGGTTACTTCCTGTATGGTTTAATGTAGATTATACATCGATTGCTTGTTATCGAGTTATCTAACAATAATATTATTACAGATTGAATATAAAAATGATTTATCAAATAATAGAGAGAATATGATATCAAATCTTACTTGCTTATGTGATTGGTGCATAATGAGAAGCATGCCTAATTATGCGCAGTTGCAGACATAACTAACATAACTTTATCTACATCCATATAATACGTTTTCTAAAATACCTCATCATCCTCCTTGCGTTATCCCGGCATTTGCCACGGCTTTTTTTTAGTATGAATCACCTGATGGTAAGTGATGATGCGGTCTACGGTGGAGCACGCTTACCTATGAGATACCTATTTACTCTTGCTTTAAAGATACCTGGATTGTACTCATGTGGAAACACAGACTCAGGCAGATCATTGCACTCCTTGGCGGTTCGCAAAATAAATGTTGAAGCGAAACGCTTAGTGCGTATTTTATGAATAACCGTGAAGCGATGCCGCATTGCCGATTGTCTGGTGGTCCTAAGGTGAAATGGGGACGGAGGAAATTCCCATAAGCCGTGGCAAATGCTCCATGACAATGCCTGGGCCTTTGACAACTAATAACAAGATTTGGCGTAAGTAGGCACTAGTTTTACGAAAGCCACTGTCATCTGACCTTCCAACCCGAAGGGTAACTAGACCTTATTGGAATTAGTCCGGTTTCCTCACTATGTTTTCCTTCACTGCCTTCAGATGCACTCTTGGAGTGATAACAGTCAAATACTTACACACACATACACCGAAAAGCGACTGGCAAATATCAAATGACATTTCGCACATAAGTTCCGAAAACTCATTGGTGCGAGCCGGGACTTCGAACCCGTAAGCAGTAATATTCAACTAGTGATTGACGAATTCCATCATCGCAATTATGATTATTTCTTTGTAACAGAATGTTCTAAAGAATATACAGATGTAGTGCGAAAAGAATTTCCTTCGTATTCTTACGGAAACGTACGAACGTGACATACTATTTCAGTCCGTCTCAGTACAACGTACACTGAGAGAAATTTGCATTGTGAATTTAACAAGTTCGACTTGTTGCGGTTTATCCGTTTGAATCAGCCAAACGTATGTTTAAAACAATATGTGTCAGGTTGTTTTTATAAAATCGACTTGTTGATTCAAATATTTTGCCGATTCAAATGACAAGTAGCTTGTTGTTTGAACCAAAGAGCACGTAGGCGCTATTTTAACCAAAAAACTTGTTGAACGAACATGAAAACTGGTTGTATTTTCTCTCAGTGTACTGCCACTGTTTGAACTATGACAAATACGAACGTTTCCGGAAAAATACGAAGGAAAAGCTTTTCGCACTACAATCTGTAGTAAGTAGCTCAAGTCCGTAGGTAGTACATTTAATTTTAAATTAATTGAATAAATCAGACAATAAACATGAGTATAAATAAAAGTCGTGAACAAGAGATCATCTTAGAAAGCGTGAAGTCTGCGTTCAAATCTAAACCTAATGTATATGATGCATAAAGTAAGCTTTCGCTAGCAAAATGCAACAATAAAGTATTGTTGTAGTTTTGTGCATTAATTAATTTCGTGATTTTCATTATGTAGTTGTTATTCAAAAGGAATAATGGTTACTGGCTACTGAATCAAGATGAAACTTTGATAGTCATAATCAGTAATCACGAGCTTTAGTATAAGTATTTTACGCAACCGGCGTTTAAAGGAGGTCAAAAAAGGCGAGTGGCGTGGGTAATAAAGACGCCAAGAGTATTTTTTGACTCAGTTAAACACCGTTGCATAGAATACTTTTTCTACGACCATGCACTTAGTTTTTCATAGTTTTCTAGAATAACTTTCGTGAAATTCACACTGTTTCCTGTATTATGACGAAAAGGTTTGCACTGCCAGCGCTCGAGCCAGCTGCCCAAAGCCATCCCCTGCCGACTTTCACCGTTACGAGTATAACAATGCGTCGCCATGGTTACAACGCCAAACAATGCGTTTTCAATTCTTTCGTTACTGCGCGCGTGCGCGGGAAGCCTGCGAGGTCTGGCTTTCGGGAATAGACTTTTATGTAAGGTTTTAAGGTTCAGGAGTAGAGAAATGTATTATTGTATCGTGTTAAACAGTCAATCCGATACTGACCCAGCTATGGTAATTCAAGAGTATGCAGATAGGTCGTTTCATCACATTGTTATCTGTCAGATCTTAATTATTAAGTAGCATTCATAAAGTTCATTACGTAAGGCGCATTAGCGATTATGTTTCCACTGTTGTTTTGGAAGAATTTATGCAAATTATATTTTAAGACTGTTTAGTCTCACATCTACAATTAAAAAAAAAACAATTACTTGATGATAGATTGTCGCGACTGGAATTGTGTCGCTTAACTTCAAACTTGGGTAAATCAATTCTGCTTTAAGGTTGATTATTATAAAAAATATATACATTATGATCTGAAAGATTGTCAATCTTATAGCAGAATGGATTTACCCAAGTTTGAAGTTAAGTGACACAATTATGCGTATGCGTTTCATGTGTTGTGCGTACATTATTTTGGATGGACCGTCCTATTTGTTTTCTGCCAAGTTCTTAGATTCTGCTAGCGTATTATAATGTAATGCTTTTCATGTGTTGCGCGTGCATCAAGCTAGGAACACACTACGCGGACGTCCGTCGTAAATCGACCGCGGACAGGAATCTGGACAATTGAAATACACATAACCGTGCAAACTATCGGTCGACGGACGCGGACGTGGCCTTGAGCGCACGGACGTCCGATCGAAATCTGGCTCTCTGGATGTTTTGTTCCGTGCACACTGTTCGGCCGCGGTCGCGGACGATTTACGACGGACGTCCGCGTAGTATGTTCCTAGCTTTATTTTGGATTGAACGTCCCATCCGTTATATGTCAAGTTCTTCCCATTTTGCTATCGTCGATTTGTCGCCCATTCATTCATTCGTTACTTTAGTTAGTAGGGAGCTTTTGTAACAGACGATGTCGTATTCTTAAAACAAATTAAATTATCCTCATAGAAAATAATTTAATTTGTATTTTTAGTAGACACACTACTATTTTAACTATAAACTGAGATAAATGTCATATACAAAGAAATGACATTTATTTCAGTTTATAGTTCAAATAGTAGTGTGTCTATTAAAAATACAAATTAAATTATTTTCTATGAGGATAATTTAATTTGTTCTAAGAATTAGCATGACAGCGCCATCTCTTTTCGCTAACTGTGTCGCTTAACTTCAAAACTGGGTAAATCCATTCTGTTATAAGGTTGATTATCTTTCAGATCATATTATATTTTTTATATATTCAACCTTAAAGCAGATTGGATTTACCCAGGTTTGAAGTTAAGCGACACAACTCGTAATCACATGAGTTGATTCAGTTAAGAGATCGAACTAGTTTCCGTTCTATCTCAGAGAGGGCGCCTTAGCCTTCGGTAATTGTGTCATATACTTGAAAGTTTCGACCCTTGCCACCGTGACCGAATGGCCGAGTGGTTGAGGCATCCGTCGCGATAACGGAGGACGCTGGTTCGAATCCAGCTTTGGACACTTGGAGGCCTTGGTCATTTTTTCTTTGTATATGACATTTATTTCAGTTTATAGATGATGTCGTCTTTGATAACAGATGAGCCGGAGCAAGGAAAAAACAAGAAACAAATGCAGCACAAAATACACCTACTGACGAAAGTGACGAGTAAAGAAAGGGCTACGAAAGAGAATAATGGGACGATACAAGACACCGTGTTTTTTTTTGTTTTCCGTTAAATTTGACACGCAGTTAGGTTCATTATTAGGAACCACCCAGTATTTAGCTTTTTGCTAAACTCGAAAGAAAAAAAACTAATTAGTGTAAGAACCACTTGTACCAACGAAAATGAAGCCATTTTATATAGAATTTGACAGTTGACAACCCACTAACCTTGAGTTAAGTGGTTGGTGCCAGTGGGCCTTAGAGGGCTTTATAAGTAATAATAACATTAAAGTTAATGTCAAGTGTTTGACGGCATATGTCAAAACAAATAACATTAGGAAGTGGTAAAGGATGTCACACACGTGTTAAGTAATTAAATTTATTTTTTTAATAATTCAATAACCGTAAGAGTTAACACGCTAGTTTTTTAGACAAATTAATTATATTTGACCTAAAGAAACCCTTAAAGTTAACGGAATTCAATAAAAACACTGTGTATATTCCACTATATTCATGCAGTCCACAAAACCACAGATTCCCGCAACTAACAATTTAACCGTAAATAATAACTGAAAACCATTTATAATTACATCGCCATATTTTGGCATAATGAAGTAACTTAAGCAAGGTATAAGTATACACTTGTAAGTTTGTAACGTAACCAATTCACAAAGGCATCGCCAATTTCACGGTTGAGCAAATCGTTGCAAATACTTATATGTCCATTTCAAATACGAAGGCCCGATGGCACTTAAGACGGTCAATTAGCGTTAACAATAGGATTAGTGATAACAAAAGATACCTGATTGCACCGACAAAGAGATTGCACCGACGCGTGCCTATTTGAAGTCGGCCTAATTAGATAACAAAAGGCAAACATTATGAGCCCTATTGTTAAGTTTCGAGTGCCATCGGGCCTTCGTATTTGAAATGGACTACACAATGTTTTTTTCTTACGATGTTATCGGCAATGCACTGTTATTGTGGCCAGACCTAATGAACCAGGGTAGGTTAAAATGGAAAAAAATCAGGACAGTATTAAGAGAAGTCCTAGATATGTTGCAGACTAATTAATATGTGCAAGATGTTTTGCAATACCTCTTTGTATATATGATATTATAACATCATATTTCTGTATGTTTTTCGGTTTTTTTAAGCATCGGCCGTATAATTAAATATTATAAAGAATTAGGCATAATATCGGAAGTTGTAGATAACTAGGGCCAGAACATTTGCCCAGCAGAGGGACAAATAGGCTAAGAAAAGTTAAGTTCCCATATCAAATACCTATTGCATTCCAATAAAATTATGATTGTTAGGTATCATTATAAATTACAGGCGTGGATTTGTTTATTTCCGATATAATTTTCCTATATAAAGGAAAGAATAAATAAAACTTAAGAAATAGCAACCTACTAAACTAAAATCCACACCTGTATTCCCAAAAGGCATAGGCAGAGTATATAAAACTGCTTAGTATCAGTGTAACTCTTAGCAATTAAGGGGTTAAGAGAAAGAATTCGTGACTAAATGTAATATCCAAATGTCAATACACTTCACGCCTACTTAAAGTCAGATAAATCTAGATTTATTAACCCAAAGATGATTTCCTAAGATAGCCCAATCAAAACCTGAGATCAACGTACTCAATTAATTAACTTGAGATAATTACCTAGGCATGCAAGTTTCAAAGAACACATTTGAGTGACCAGAAGTCGATCTTATGGTATCGTAATACGGTTTAAAAAGAAAAAAAACATACGATGCGTTTCGCGCGGATCTTGTACTTAGGTAAGAAAGGACGTATACGCCTTTTGGTTTCATATTATCTTACGCCTATATGGATATGAGTATGCATTTAATCAAAAAGGATGTATGCGCCTTTGGATTTCATAGTGAGTTGTGATCTTTTGGCATTCAGGAAAATTGGTAGGGGGGAAAATAGATCAGTGGGTTAGTGTACGGAGACGGTGGAATGCGTAGATGCATGAAGTAAAATTTGACTCGTTTTGTTGACAGCTGGTGACATGACGTCCAATATTACAGATGTAGTGCGTAAAGCTTTTCCTTCGTATCTTTATGGAAACGTTCGTATTTGTCATGCTAGTTAAGACGGTGTCAATAGGTATGTCTCAAGCGCGGATCCAGCTTCGTGCCCAGGGGGGGGTCACGTGGTAAAGGCCCAGGCCCCAGGGGGGGATCACGTGGTCTATTTGTATGGCCAACCTAGGCTCCAGGGGGGTCATGACCCCCATGACCCCCCCCCCCCTGGATCCGCGCATGGTATGTCTTGTACTGAGACTGACTGAAATAGCATGACACGTTCGTACATTTCCGTAAAAATACGAAAGAAAATTATTCGTACTTACTACATCTGTAGTCACTTTGGTAAATTTCTGGCTTTCTTGAAGTAGATAAATTTGCATTTTCGTATAGAAACATAATATGTTGCTAATGTTGCTATACGAAAATGCAAATTATGAAGGCACATGCAGTGAGTGAAATGATTTTAATATACTTATACTAATAATATCTTCTTCGTAATTAAGATACTATTGCGTAAAGACATAAGAATCCAAGATATGAAGTAATGTTTTATCACTTTCATATTTTTTTTTATTAATGGGCTTACTCTTGACCACAGACTAGCCGAAGGCAAAGACGTGGCCTACGGTGGAGTGAGCTCACCCAAGATGCCTGCAGTTCACCCTTGATATGATGACTGAATTTAGCAAATGTGCATTGAAAGTATGTGGTTATCAATGTAAGTATTGCAGTTTTCAGAAGATTGTTTGTAAATTATGTTTATGAAAACACAGAAATAGGTACAATGTAGTCAGTTCCATTAGAGAATATGCATAATTCATGAGTTATTTACCATTTGCAATTGATTAACGTGGCCACTTTTACTTGTAAATGACGAGTAGTTTGACACTTTAAGTAGATTATGAACAGTCTACCAATAATAGCTGATGAAACAATGAACCAAAAACATCTACCATGTCACCTGTCAAAGTCTCAATTATTCGACATTTAGGGACTTACGTATATGCTTTTGTTAAGTTATAAGAGAATCTTAGATACTTTATACGCGTATTCTGCTGACTGTACGGACTATCTAGGAATGAACTTCTTTACTTCATATAATTTCTAATTCTAAGGCCCACTTGAACCAACCACTTAACTCAGGGTTAGTGGGCTGTCAACTGTCAAATTCCATATAAAATGGTGGGTTAACCCTACATTATCGTTGGTGCAACCGTAGTGCAAATAAACTAAACAGTATTTACATAATGTCTTCAAAACATGCATGTTCATTCCATTGCTCGTTATTCTGTGATAAAGTCTGCAAATAGAAAACGGAGAGATTTTCTCCTCATTTTCGAAGTCAGTTTCATTTCATTAAGTAATATCACCTCGACCTTTAAAATAGACTTTAATAAACTCAATAAACTCACCTGTTGTGTCGATTTCCGTCCCCGTACTATACCTATACCTACCTATCTGCGTAGCTATACTTATGCATTTTTACCCTCTCGTTTAGTTGCAATAAATCAAGTTTAATATCCAGACGCGTTTGACTTACTACTTACTCCCAAGCAAAATTGAACCTTATCCCGTAAAGAACATGGTCCTTCGAACCGGATGCTCGGACAGTGACTCGTAAAAATAATTGGTTCAATAGAAAATTAGTGTAATTTCGGTGAAATAACGTTAAATAACAGTTGAAATGTGTTTAATTCGTTGGACAAATATGCAACTCAAGTGAATTAAGCAAAAAGAACGATAAGGATTAAGACAATTCGGTGTTTTTAACAAAACAGTTTTGCATATTAATTAAGTGCTATAATCGAACTAAGGACAAGGTGTATTGTGCATACAAACGTTTTGTGGTTCTTAACTACAAATAAGACAGTACTGTGCCGTGTATTACAGTAGTGAGCCGCCGTGATTTGGGTGAAATTGTTGGACAATTTTGTGCGGCGCTCGCTTACCCTACTCATAAAAAGTTAACAAAGGACTGGAACTTTCCTACAGTGGTTACGTACTTTACGTGGTGTTTTTTTTGACTGTATGTTGTGATAGACATTTACTACAATGGAAAACATTGAAAAACATATAGTTATTCAGGCCGATACTTTAGAAAAGGTGAAAAAGGCGTACGTTAACTACAAGAAATCTCCCAGGGAGAGATTAACAGCTGGTTATGTGAAGGGAAGAATAGATACACTGGAAACGTACTGGAAGGAGTTTAAAGCCGTACATGAAATGTTAATTTTGTCGGTCGCTATGGAACAGCGTCAAGCTACAAATTATTTCGCTGACAACATGTGTGAGGATTTTGAAGAAGTGTATTACACTTACAAAGGCGAGATGATGTCTAAGTTAGAAAGTATGGAGCCGACAAAAAGTGAGTCTAAACACACACCTACACCTAGTACACCTAGTACATCGAATAGTAGTGAAGTTAAATTGCCAAGAATTTCGCTACCTTCTTTTAATGGCAACTACACTGAATGGCAGTCTTTCCATGACTTATTTATGGCATTAGTGCATAACAATGAATCTTTACAAGATGTTCAGAAGCTACATTATCTAAAGAGCAGTTTAGCTGGAGAAGCGGAAGCATTGTTACGACAATTTTCTATAACTGCTGAAAATTATAAGGAAGCTTGGTTAGTACTGAAGAAACGTTATGCCAATAAGAGATATATAGCGAACTGTGTTTTTAAGAAATTCTTTACACAAAAAACGTTAACACAAGAATCAGCTACAGCTTTAAGACAACTGTTAGACACTTCGGTAGAATGTATGAGTGCACTGAAACATCTAGGCTTACCTACAAATCATTGGGACGCAATCGTGAACTATTCTATAGTATCAAAACTGGACTCGAGCACTCACAAGGAATGGGAAGAGTTAATTAGCAGAGATGAGTCTGACGACTTACCTAGTTTTGATAAATTAAAATCGTTCCTGGAAAACAGATTTCGTACCCTGGAGATGGTTGAACCTGCAAGTAAAGTATACAAACCTGTGAAAACAAAGATGTTTCATGTAACCGCAACGAGCGAAGTGAAGTGCACATTCTGCAATGAAGATCATTATATATATCAATGCAAACAGTTTTCTAAGCAATCGATTGAAGATAGATACAGTTTTGTACAGAAGAATAATCTCTGTTTTAATTGTTTGATACCGAATCACAATGTATTCAAGTGTAAACAGAAGACAACTTGCCAGATTTGTAAAAGAAAACATCATTCGTTATTGCACCGAGAGAAACAAGCAAGTGGAGAGTCGCATACGTCTGGAGAAACAAATAACAACAACAAAGAGAAGATACAAACCGTCGTTGTTGCGCACACGTCGTCGAGCGCATCACGACGTCTACAACCTGGTCTAGGCACCTTGCTGACGACAGCATTGGTGCACGTCACAGCGGAGTCGGGGCAGTCACACGTGCTGCGGGCTCTCGTCGACCAGGGCTCGGAGGAGTCCTTCGCGACTGCAAGGTCGGTCAATTTGCTGGGTTTGAAGAAAACCAAGGTCAGCGGAGTGATCTCTGCCGTAGAAGAGTGTGAGACGACAATCAAGCATAGGGTAACGTTGAACATTCAATCAAGGTACGATATTTCCTATTGTTTAAATGTAGATGCTTATGTATTGAAAACTATAACCCGTCAGCTACCATCTAGGGAAATTAGAAGTCTTAATTGGCCACAAGTTTACGAAATAGATTTAGCTGACCCCACCTTTGGCTCACCCGGTAGGATTGATATTCTTCTTGGTGCGAAAGTTTACAGCAAAATCCTAGAAGCAGGTTTAATGAAGGGACCAGGAAACTTTATTGCACAAAAAACACACCTGGGCTGGATTTTGTCAGGGGGTAATAATAATACATCATTTACTGTTTCACAGCACATTACAAGTCTACATGTTACTGGACAAATTGAAGAGGATAATATTCTCCTGAAGAAGTTTTGGGAGGTTGAATCTGAACTATACACGAAGCAGAGCATGTGGATAAAGGAGGAAGAACGGTGCGAGGAAATATATCAACAAACAACAAGGAGAGACGACACAGGGAGGTACGTAGTACAACTCCCTTTAAAGACAAACTTTGAAGACACTGTAAAATCGTGTGGAGATACAAAGCATCAGGCAGTAGTGAGGCTACATCAGCTGGAAAGAAAGTTCGCAAGGAACGAGAATCTGAAAGCTGAATACACTAAGGTAATACACGAATACTTACAGCTGGGCCACATGAAGAAGGTAGACCCAGAAGATGAAGATAATGCAGTATATCTAGCTCATTGTGCTGTAATAAGAGAAGATAAAGAGACATCGAAGCTGTGCATAGTTTTTAACGCGTCATCAAAGGCCCCAAACGGATGTTCTTTAAACAGCAGCATGATGGTAGGACCTACAATACAGCCAGACTTACGTAGTCTGGTATTTAGATGGAGAACTCACAAAATCTGTGTTGTTGGCGATATTATAAAGATGTATCGTCAGGTAAGAATGGATGACAAACACACAGACTTACAATGCATTGTATGGCGGGATAACACATCTGAAAGAATAGATAGTTATAAGCTACTCACAGTTACATTCGGTACAGCAGCGGCACCTCATCCGGCTGTACGTACTCTTCAACGTTTGGCTGATGATGAACAAGACAACTACCCTCGAGGAGCGGCGGTAGTAAGAAACTCATTCTACATGGATGACCTTATGACAGGACACGAAGATCTCGACGAAATGAAAGAAACCTGTAAAGAAATTAAGGCATTACTAAAGGCAGGTGGTTTCGAGATGCAGAAGTGGTCTAGCAACTCTGAAGAACTCCTGAAGGACTTGACTGATGACTCGAAGACTCCGGAACCTGTAAAAGATAAGAAAGAAATTAAATTAGACAAAATTATAAAGATACTGGGACTTACCTGGGATAGAAAGGATGACACTTTTCACGTTTCAGTAAACTTACCAGCGATCAGGACACCTGTAACAAAAAGAGTAATATTATCTGATGTCGCTAGCTTATTTGATCCCTTTGGCTGGCTCTCACCTGTTGTAATCACAGCGAAGATCATGATCCAAAAATTATGGCTTTGTCATTGTGGTTGGGATGATGAGCTATCTTCAGAGTTAGTTGACGAATGGATTAGCTTCAGAGACGAACTACAAGAGCTGGAAACGATTGAGATTCCAAGATGGATCAAGATGTCGTCTCGCTGCAAAGAAGTTGATCTTCACGGGTTCTCTGATGCCTCGACATTTGCACTTGCAGCCGTTGTGTATGCAAGAGTGGTAGACGAGCATGATGTTGTTCATGTCACGATGGTAGCTTCAAAGACAAAGGTAGCTCCCCTGAAACAATTAACGGTCCCGAAGCTTGAATTGTGTGCTGCAGTATTATTAACAAAGCTTCTACATGAAATTTCAGGTCCATTGGACATACCTATGCATAGAATGTACGCGTGGACAGACTCGATGGTGGTGCTTTCGTGGTTGCAGTCCCCGCCCAGCCGATGGCAGGTGTTCGTTGGCAACAGAGTATCAGAGATCATCCAGCATATAGATAACGACAGGTGGAGACACGTCTCGACGGAACACAACCCAGCTGATCTTGCCTCAAGAGGTATCAAGGCAAGTGAACTTCCAAACAATGACCTTTGGTGGAGTGGACCCGCATGGTTAAAGAATACAAACACTGAGGTGTTACGGGCCATTACAATTCCAACAACAGACCTAGAATGTAAGAAAACATTCCATACATCAGTACAAGACACGCCCATGTGGGAAAGATTTTCGTCTATGGTCAGGATGAAGAGAGTGATAGCTCATTGTAAGAGATTTATAAACTATAAAAACAAAAGAAATGAAGAAATCTTGAGTGCCGAAGAATTAGAGGACGTTGAAATCTGCTGCTTGAGATATTATCAGAAAGCAGTATACAGCCAAGAGTTTGAAGACCTGAAAAAGAAAGGAAAGGTTAGAAACAAAAGTTCACTAATTAAACTTACCCCGTACGTAGATGAACGCGAACTACTGCGAGTTGGAGGCCGTCTGAGTGAAGCAGATTTGCCAGAAGACGCTAAACACCCGATTATCGTACCAAGCAAGCAACATGCTGCAAGATTAATAATAGCGGATGCACACGCCAAAACTTTACATGGCACAATCATGCACACGCCAGGACGCTTTCTGGTAGGCGAGGCTCTGAAGAACGTTCCAGATACAAGTTACGAAACCAAGAAGTTACATCTGCTAACACGCTGGCAGCTCGTACAAAAACAAATGCAAGATTTCTGGAAGAAATGGCAAGCAGATTATTTAAACACACTCCAGCAAAAACATAAGTGGTATGACGCTGTAAAGGCACCCTGTATAGGAGATGTTGTTATTATAAAGGAGCAGGAGTTACCACCAGCCAAGTGGCTGTTAGGTAGAATCACGGCACTGCACGCAGGGCCTGACAATTTAGTTCGTGTTGCAACGGTCCAATGCAAGGGCGATCATATTCTAAAAAGACCGTTATCTAAATTGATATTGTTACCTAAAATGCCTGCCGATGAATAAATAACATACATCAAAGGTAAAAAATAATGAGCTATGGTGGGCGGTTAAATTTATTCCGCGTGTTAATTTTAGGTAATTATTCTGGCCGACTGTAGTTATAATTTGTAATACCTACTCAATACATAAGCACAAAGGTTTGCGAGAAAATTGTTGTTACTCTTTATTCCAAAACGCTAAGTAAATATACCTACTTTGTCTTATATAATTTATGCTAAGTGTATAAAAACTCTTAAGTATGTAATTTATAGGTAAATGCATCGATTACAATTTTGTAGATGTTAAATGTAAATCATAGTCACTTCCTATTATTGGGTCACCGAGCGGATCCCAAATTTCCTATAGTTAGTAGGTACTTAAACATACCATTGTAAGTATTGTAACTCATTACCTCTGCAAATGTAAATAAATGCTAACCTATATATAAATAAATAGGTATGTAAATCCTTAATTTGTTTAGATATTATTAAGTTTTCCTTGTTTACTTACCTATTCATCTTGTTTATCTTTGAAATAGAAGATGTGTTAGTTAAAACATTATCTAGTTATAAAGTTATTGTTTTAAGTCATCCATAAAAACGAGCGAACATACATATACCTACAAACATAGAACCTCATTTCTATGAAGTTAGTTAAATAAAATATTTTTAGTTATACAGTCCACTAAAATGTACCTATGTATGTATGTACACATATTTTGTTGTTATGGTTGACCCATTTACTATAAATTTAGTACTTAGAAAGTAAGCATTATATTAGGTACTAAAATGTTGATAATGATACCCTACGCGGGCACTCGATTATTATCTACGCAACGCAGGCAGTTTCTTGTTTACTTCAAGAAATTGAACTTGTTTATCAGTTATCCTCTTGCTTTGGCTCCTGCCAGCGTCGCTCGGATTATAATTCGTTATTTAGTGATAAGAAAGTGAAATGTATCAAAATCATTAGTTTCGTTAATTAGTGTTGAACTTAAAACATACGATAGTGATGTTAGTGCTTGTGATACCTAAGATGTGTTGGAATTTGGAATGCATTTTGGATAATATGATATTGTTCAAGCAACTAAGTATGTCCGTAAGTTTTAGGTTAAGTTTTTTTTCCTAGTTAAGTTAAAAACTGTTGTTTTTGGTGGGCGGTATGTTGTGTCGATTTCCGTCCCCGTACTATACCTATACCTACCTATCTGCGTAGCTATACTTATGCATTTTTACCCTCTCGTTTAGTTGCAATAAATCAAGTTTAATATCCAGACGCGTTTGACTTACTACTTACTCCCAAGCAAAATTGAACCTTATCCCGTAAAGAACACACCTGATCGACGAAGTTCTCCGCCGTGAACCGCTTCGTGAACTCCGTGAAAGTTTCCTTATCCTGAAGGCTCTCCCTCCTCGCCCGCTCAACCTTCATCTTCTTTATTCCAGTGATATCCTTCGACATTTTCAATTCCTCTATCAAGTCTATCTTCGCGCTTTTGTAGTTTTCCGCCGCGCTGGGCAAGCATTGCAGGCTGACGGAGCGAGCGGGCGGCGGAGCGGAGAGCGTTTTGGCGGCGGGCGCGCGCAAGCGGACGGCGCTGAGCTCCGCGCTGCTGATGGCGGCCAGCGGCTGCGCGGCGGCGGCGGGCGGCTGCGGGGGCGGCGGCGGCGGCGCGGGCTCGCTGAGCGCGGGCGGCGGCGGCGGCCGCGGCTCCGCCGCCGCGTCGTCGCGCTTGCACGGCGCCGTGATGGTCTTCAAGTACTCCGAGGGCTTGATCAGGCGGTCGGGCGCGTTGTGGGGGAAGGCCGGCGGCACGAACGGGAGCACGGCTTGCTTGTTCACGAGATTGGGCCCGCGCGGCCGCTCCTCGTCTGTGGCGGTCGAGCCGCGGCGAGCTGAAACATGCAGCCCGTTAGGAGGGGAGAGAAAGTCGCGCGCACGCACCCCGCGCCGGCGCCGGCGCAGCCAGGCGTGCAAAATCAATCATTTTAAAACTCTTTTAACTATTATTTCACAATTTAATTAAATAACTATTGCCATAAAAAGTCACTAGAAACACTCCTTATCATTTACGCCTTGTAAATAGTTTATAAAATTAATAACGATGAGATGGCATGCTCATTGAATTGAATAAACACAAGAGAACGAGTGTCAACACCACAATGCGTATAAAAACTGTTTATATCACTTTACGCATCGTGCTGTCAACGGAAGCTTTATGTCTCTGTAATTAAATCTGTTTTTCTTTGCTCAGTGACTAATTAGTTGGTCGCTGTAGAGTAAATGGTGGAATGTAAGCCTGTCAATCGGTGCGTAAGATGTATAGAGAATTCTTTATTTTCTATATACTAGTCTTCATTCCCTATTCATAGCTCGTCACTTCTTTATCATGCACATATATTTATATATATTAGGTACATTACATATATCTACGTTAATTTTGCTAGAATCGATATGTTGTTGTATCACTACGAAATATAGGTATTTCAGTTTCAAAAACAGTATTTACACTATTTACTTTTATATATATTATGTACATATAGCATGCTAGAGTACATTTATATTTTAATGCTAATGCGCGTCCAGTATATATCACAATAATATACCTATAATAATGTGGTGACGGGTTAAGAATTTCACCACCCCCTTTCTTCCCGTGGGAGTCGTAGAAGCCGACTGTGGGATATGGGTTAAATTGTTTCGTAGGCGAGAGGCTGGCAACCTGTCACTGTAATGTCACAATTTGGATTTCTTTTAACCCCTTTTTGCCCAGAGTGGCATTGAAACTTAGTAGTCCATGTGCTCTGCCTACCCCTTTATGGGATACAGGCGTGATTATATGTATGTATGTATGTATGTATATCACATTAGTGATTTTTGTTCGTTTGTAGTATACATATTAACTAGGTGATACGTTTACTAATAAATAATAATGAATATAAATTGAGAAGGAGCGCAATTGGACTAGGCTGGCCACAGAACTTAATTTAGATAGAAGAGACAAATTCATATATTTGTATAGGGGCCGAGCGTGTCAAATTTTGTACTGAAGTTGATTCTTGCCTGTAATTTTAAATATGTCTCAGGTTCTTGATTGTTGATAATTTTTGTGTTGTTGCAATTGAATATCACGTAACGAGGCATTTTTTATGTTTTGGTTGACTTCAACTTACAAAAATTGACGCCCGAAAGCTGCAAGCTGCGAGTAAAGACGGACAACTCAGTGGACTTCACTGAGTTCATTTGACACGCTAAGTAGATACGTTTGCTTGATCTATGGTATATATGACATCTGTGAGGCTGGCAGGATTCAGAGTTAGTCGCCCAGGATTGTGAAAAGTGAAAGATTCTTTCTTCTAAGAGCCCCATGTCCCTTGTCTTTCTGTAAGTAATTTATCTTGTGTCGTGATTGTTTTTCACCGGGTGGTTTAACCAAAAGATCAGCACTGGAAGCCATTAATATGCTGAGGTTAAACCATTTCGTGGCACCTTCTCGTTTTAATGTCATCCATATTTGTATTTTTTTTTCTTTTTATGTGTGTGTGATACCAAGGATGATTTATATCTTAGGATTGTCAATCTTCATACTAAGAATCGTACCTCAATCTTTTAGCGCCACCTATTAAATACTATGACACTACACTAATGATGCATACAAATTTATTTACTTTTTCTAAAATTAATCTTGGGATTAGTTGTCAAAGTGGACCCCAGGCCCCAATGAGCCGTGGCATTGCCGGGATAACGCAAGGAGGATGACGATTCCAAAATGTGTAATATTGACGTAATATCATGATATTAAAATAAATAATTTTGTCATAAAAAATAAAAACACGCAAAAATACTTGAGGACAATATGATTTTTTCCACTTCCAGGCCATCTAGTTACACAGCGCCATCTAGTTTTATTTCTAAAAGGCCCATACATTTTAGGGGAACAATTTTGTATGTGCTTTGTCAGTTCCGGTATATATCGTCCTTGGTGTTTACGAATAAATTTATTCTATTCTAAATGCCAACTCAAGCTTAATACATCTGGAGATTGAGAAATATCCTTTTTTTCATAAATAAGGCACGTTTTTTCATGGTAAAGCAGAACGTTAACTTTCCGCAACCTTCAAATCAAGAGTGAACAGGCATCTTCTGGGCAAGCTCACTCCACCGTAGGCCACGTCTTTGCCTTTGGCTAGTCTGTGGCCAAGAGTAAGCCCATTTATAATAAAATTATCTTCTTAATGAGTTAGTATTAATCAGACAGTAGATAGTTGGAAACGATTCGCTCTGTTGACTGTATTAGTGCACCTAGTGGAATTTACGTAAAATCAAGAAATCTAGCTGCACTTTGCAACATCCATAGCGAAACTGTTACCCAAGGCCGAGTCTTGATATATTTTCAATAGACAAGCATTTCACTTATCAGTTCAGTTTTGTGGGTGGGTATCCTTTTACTACTCGCACGAGTAAAGTAAAGTAAAATATTTAATTATTATACAAGGGTGCAAAGTTGTATTTTAACGCCGAGTGTGGAATTGAAAAACGAGCAAGTGAAAGGATTCAATAGTTGAACCACGAGCAAAGCGAGTGGTTCGAGAATAGAATCCTGAACTTGCGAGTTTTTTAACACACGAGAAGTAATAGTACATTACGATACAAGTGCATAAAAAAGGAAGTTCGAAACGAGTGGCGATAAATTAAAACACGACCGAAGGGAGTGTTTTAAATCGACACGTCTTTTCGCACGTGTATCGTACGACGTTTTTCAGTACAGATGAGCCTCCGAAGTTTTGACCTGGCATATAATGAACCACTTCTCGCACTAGTGCGTAAAAAAACCACCATCTCTACTGAAAAATACATTTGCACCCGAGTGTAACACAAAACTTTTCCCCTCACTACATAGCGAGGAAACTACAACGCAAAAAATGCGTTTATCACTGCTTCCAGTAGTTCCACAGGTGGTAAATCATCCTTATTACTAGATTGACCTACTTTTACCAATTTTAAAGCAGTTAATTTGACTTTATTCAAGGTCAAATTACTTTACCCACTAGTGGATAAAATGCGTTTTTACCCGCTGGTATTAAAGGACAAAACACGTGTTTCCGAGCTAGTGAGGGGAAAAAGTACTTTTATATTTTTTAAACAGTGACGTTATACAATTTAAAATAAGTGAATTGTTACAAGTAGGCGTACTTGTAGGTAGGTACATGTCATACCTTCCAGGTGCGTAACTAAAATAAATAAAATAAAAAATTTAAAAAACCGCCGCCATAGTGGACAGATTTTCATCAAACATGTCTTAGCCATTCCCGACTAATTCAGCTTTCAAAAAAAAAACGAAATCTAAATTGGTTCATCCGTTCGAAAGCTACGATGCCACGCACAGAGAGACAGACACGTCAAACTTATAACCCGTCGTTTTTGAGTCGGGGGCTAAAAAGTCCACTAAAAAAACCGAGAATCAATTGAATATTTACGAAACAAAACGAAGAATGCAATTTTAAAGATACTTTCCGAGGATGCAGCTCCTGTCTTACTTAACTTGATTAAAACAATACTTATTTAGTTGCAAGATTATGAAGTAAATTCTAAATTAAATCTTAATAATTATCTGAACACTAATCGAACATCGTTATGTTCGATCAGTGTTCAGATAATTATTAAGATTATATCTATAAATAATACCTACCTAAAAATATATACCTATATCTTACACACAAAGGCTGTCAATGTCGTTGAAACATCGGAGGTTAGTTAAAAACTTAGTTAAATTATACACCTCATCATAAATCCCGTGCGTATAGTAAATCTTTTGCAGTGCGAGCGGTTCAACTTTGGAATGAGTTGCTTCCGTCCTTAACACTTTCGCTACCAAGAACCCGACTGTCGGGCACACCGCTCGTAGAAGCGTAGCCGATTACATGGGTTTCCCCGTATGTAGCGAAAATGTCGTAGCGCCGCGTAGAGCCCGGTTTCGAAAGTGTTAAGGAAATCGCAGTCCGTTGCCTCGCTCAAGGGGCAGTTAAAAAAGCTGTGGCTATCGGAACATGGATGACTTGTTTGTAACTAGTTATAGATACTATATATAAATATATATTTATTTACTATATTAATATTATATATCATATAAATAGGTGAAATAGCTCGCGAATTAGGTGACGAACTGGATAAAAGTATAGCCATTGAATGCCATGAAGTAGAATCCATAGAACTCTGCAAAGACATACTTAACCCTGGCCTTAAATTTAAATTACTTACATTAAATATCAGAAGTCTACAACGAAACTTTGACTCATTTGTAGTGTCACTATTACGTACACATATTAATTATGATGTTATTGTTCTAACAGAGTGCTGGCTATCTGATGGTTCAGTAATTGATCAACTTCCAGGCTATGACTCGTTTCACACGTCCAAACGTATAAACAGAAGCAGTGGAGTGGTTGTCTACACCAAAAAGTCTCTTAGAGCGTCATCAGTAGAACCACCTTTTGACGACGCTAACTGCTTAGCTATAAAAATTAATAAAGAGCTGACTGTCATCGGAATATATCGCTCACCGTCCGTGCATAACCTTGATAACTTCTTCAACTCCTTAGACTCAGTGTTGAATAAAATTACAACAAAACAAACAATAGTTGCTGGTGATATAAATCTTGATTTGATGGGTAGCCGAAACAGTGGCTATCTATCTGAATACTTATGCTTGATGTCCGGCCATGGCTTTATCCCTGCTATCACTAAACCCACTCGGTTGGAGTCTTGCATAGATCATATATTTGTCAAATCAAACTCTGTCTGTGTCGGTATCGTATGCAAGTGTTCAGTTAGTGATCACGACATAGCCATGGTTGGCATAGCTGACCAAGTAATAAAAAAAAACAATAAACATAGACAGGTCCGAAAAACTGACTTCACTAAAGTGGCACTTGAACTTGAGGGAGCAGATTGGTCTCTGGTTACAGACACGTCTGACTTAAACACATCCACCAATAACTTTAATGACATTCTGTCATCAGCGATACAAAAACATACATCAAATATAAAACTTAGTCGTTCAAAATTCAACTTGAAACCGTGGATTACTCCCGGTCTCATAAAATGTATAAAACATCGCGATAAGCTGCACTTGTTATCCAGAGCCTCGCCCGATGATCTCATTTTAAAGAAAACTTACACGCGTTACAGAAACTTATGTGACACCATACTGCACGATGCTAAGTCCGAATATCATAAAAATCAACTCGCTGAGAGCAAAGGCAACAGTAAAAAAATATGGAAAATATTAAAGTCACTATATGATGTTACAAACAAAAACTCTGAGTCGAATCCACTACTTCAGTCAGAGTGTAGTGTTCAAGACTCCTTAAACCGCTGTAACCTACATTTCTCAACAATAGGGAAGCAATTGGCTGATAAGATCCTTTCAAGGCTTTCAGAAACACAGGAATCTTTGGCTCAAAAGTTAAACCTGCATTCCAATCAACCAAATTCTTTTTTCATGGAGCCAACGGATGCGCAAGAAGTTGAAGAGCTAATTAACAAACTGAAATCTGAAAGTGCACCAGGTTTTGACGGTTATGGGCCAGCTCTAATCAAGGCAATACGAAAAGCTATAATACATCCTCTAACTCACATCTTTAACCTCAGTTTGGAGACTGGTAATTTCCCGGATTGTTGGAAATTGGCAGTTGTCTCACCAATTTATAAAAATGGTGATAAAAATGATGTAATTAATTACAGACCTATTTCCTTATTAAGTGTTATTTCTAAGTTATTAGAAAAAATAGTGAATAAACGCCTGGTTAAATATCTAGAGAAAAACTCGTTGATATCCGATAATCAGTTTGGATTCAGATCGGGGCGGTCCACTGAAGACGCTGCAATCCTCCTCACCAACATCGTCTCACAACATCTAGACAATGGTCAAAGAAGCATAGGAGTATTTTTAGATCTCGCTAAAGCTTTCGACACCGTCTCGGTCCCAATACTCTTAAAAAAACTGGAGACTATGGGTGTGAGAGGTGTCCCTTTGCAGTGGTTTAGAAGCTACTTAACAAACAGACGACAACTGGTAAAAATTAGTCAATTCCTTAGCAGTCAAATTCCTGTAAACTTTGGTGTACCGCAAGGGAGCATCCTTGGCCCGACACTTTTCACAATTTATATAAATGACCTTCTACAGTTAAACATTCCCAACTCAAACATGATATGTTATGCAGATGATACAGTGGTAACATTTAGTGGGAAAACCTGGGAAGAAACGTTCTCAATGGCCAATCAGGGGCTAGCAAAAATTGTGTCATGGCTTGACTGCAACCTCCTTACACTAAATGTAGATAAAACATATTATATCCCTTTCAGCAAAACAGTTTTAACCGCTCCATCAATATTCGAACACTTAACCCTTCATAACTGTAATAAAACAGGTTCACCTTGTTCCTGCAACTATATTAATAGGTGCTCGACAGTTAAGTACCTAGGTCTCCTCATTGACCAACACCTATCCTTCAAAAGTCACATACAAATTCTGTCAAAGCGAGTAAGAAAGATAATCTTTATTGTTAAACGTCTCCGCGATTGCACTCCAATAAACATAATACAAATGGTTTACTATGCCTTATGTCAATCCACCATCCAATACTGTATTGCAGTTTGGGGAGGAGCCTGCAAAACTACCCTACTGGACCTTGAACGTGCCCAAAGGGCTGTCATAAAAGTCATGCTCAGGAAACCTTTCCGCTACCCAACTGAAATCCTGTACAAAGAAAGCAAACTTTTAACAGTTAGGCAATTGTACATAATGAAGGCGGTCACTCGCACTCATGCACTGATGCTTAAATCAACGCTACATGAAAAACTATTAAAGCGAAGGATTTACCGGGTTCCCCTTCCAAAGACCAGCTCAACTGTTGCTAAGCGCGCTCCTTACCACATGCACCTTTTTATCTACAATGTCATATGCAAGCACATAACTATACAAGAATGCGTGTCTCCTAAGCTGAAACAGGTCCTGGGGAAATGGTTGTTGACATTGTCTTACTGCAAAACAGAGTCCCTTTTCACCACGAGTAAGTAGGATCATACATACATACATACATACATACATACACACATAAACACATACACTTTTCAGAAACAGACTTGTAATTATAGTTTGTAGTTACTAGTATTTCTAATTATTGCATGCCTTTTAAAAGACCAAAAATTATGTTCGTTCTTAGTTTTACCTATCTCTATTACTTCTTTGGAGAAACTACAGTGTAACTTAAAATTGAAATAGCTACTCCTGACCTCTCTATGGCTCCTAAGATACAGGCTCGGCCTAGTTTAGGAACCACTGTCTTAACCCTTGTTGTAATGCTTTTGCCTCAATAAACGATTTTCATAAACGATTTTCATTTCATTTCATTTCATATTGTTATATATTCTTTATATTTGATGTACCTTTTATTCCAATTTTATTTTATTATTTTTGTTTTCGTCTCTTTTATATTTTTATGGGCTTTCCTATAAACTGTTGTACTAAGTGCTATATTTGTCTACCATTCTTCATCACATTTCACCTACTCAAAGGTTAGCTGGAAGAAATCCCTTAAAGGGATAAGTTCGCCTTTGTACTGTCTATCCTGTGTCATATTTGTGTTTTGTGTTTTGTACAATAAAGAGTTTATACATACATACATACATAAAGTCCCCTTTACAATATTGAGTAGGTATGTTATGTGTAAATATCGTGAAAGTTTAAATCAGTGATTCACTAAGAAACTGCCACATTACGCCTCACAGTTATTGAAAATTCAATGTCAATTTGATATTTGTTTTGCATGTTTACAATACATAATCAAATATGAATGACTATTACATTGTACATGGTTTTCCATTTTCTAATAAACATGGGAAAACAGCGTGTAAATATATAAATATTGTAAGACATATTTTTTACTCAGATACCGTCGGTGGCAAACAGGTATACGGTCCGCCTGATGGAAAGCGGTCACCGTAACCTATCGATGCCTGCAACTCAAGGGGTGTCACATGCGCGTTGCCGACCCATTAGAAACTTGTACACTAAGTTTCCCAAAATGTCCTAGGTTGATTGTATGAAACTTTCCTTTTTTGTTACCGAAAATGTATAGAAATCTGGTAACAAAAAAGGAAGGTTTCATACAAACTACATAGGACATTTTGGGAAACCTAGTGGATCTTGCTCAGCATCATGGACTATATCAGCCTACCAATTTTTATCAAAATCGGAGACGTGATCCAAATGTACAAATTTAACGGGAATTGCACACTCCTGAATAGGCTAGTTTACTACTAGTCAAATCAGCTTCTTTTTATGAACTGTCAAAACGATTTACTAATATGGAATTACTATGAAATACTGAGGAGTGACGTCACGGTCAATTCATTTACTTTATATGTTACTCTTTGACTTATTAAATAGAAATTATGCTTAAAAATAACTACTGTCCATATTTTTCTTCTAATTATGTGGTGCTTTATTTCGTGCACTGCCTAAAATATTTTATTTTAAGTATAGGAAACTAGCCTATTGTATGCGTACCCCTGGAAGTGGCCAAAATCATATTTTCCCCAAATATTTTTGCGAGTTTTTATTTTTTATAAAAACAAATGACATGCTTCATACAATCACGCCTGTATCCCATAAAGGGGTAGGCAGAACACATGAAACTACTAAAGCTTCAGTGCCACGCTTCTTTATTTTAATATCATGATATCACGTCAATACGGGATACCCCCATTTGCCAGAATTTCATTTGCCATAATTTTATTTGCCATCCTATTCAACAATCATAATATTGTTTCTCATAACATCTTATGCCATAATCATTGTTTACTATATTAATCTAGTGCCAGAAACTTTGTTTCCCATAAAGTCAGTTTCCATAATGTCATTTGTCAGAATCATCGAAATCCGTAATTACCACATTCCATACCATCATTTGTCATACAAATTAGCGTCCAGAAAAGTCAATTTCCATAATGTGCTTTGGCAGAATCGAAAACTACTATAGTACTAGAAGGACTAGAGAATGAAACTGCTATCAGAAAGTAGGTTAGGTTAGAACTGTGACCCCCTGGAAAATGAAACTGCTATCAGAAAGTAGGTTAGGTTAGGTTAGAACTGTGAACCTCTGGAAAAGGAAACTGCTTGAAAAGTAGGTTAGGTTAGGTTAGAACTGTGACCCCCCGGAAAATGAAAATACTATCAGACAGTAGGTTAGGTTAGGTTAGAACTGCGACCCCCTGGAAAATGAAACTGCTATCAGAAAGTATGGTTAGGTTAGGTTAGAACTGTGACCCCCTGGAGAATGAAACTGCTAGAAAAGTAGGCTAGGTTAGGTTAGAACTGTGACCCCTGGAAAATGAAACTGCTATCAGAAAGTAGGTTAGGTTAGGTAATAATATGGGCAACAATTAATATGGCAATAATTGCTTATGGCGTTTGAATATTCTATGAAACCATATTATTGCACTTAATAATATGGCTAACAAATAGTATGGCATTGTATGATTATGGAAGGTAATATTCGGATAAACAACGAGTATGTCATATGATTTTTATGGTAAACAAATCATTCGGGCAAATGAAATTCAGGCAAGTTAGATTCGGGCAAATGAATATTATGTTAAATGACTGTCGGGCAAACAATAGACAACCCGTCAATACACATTTTAAAAGAAATGTAGGCATCATTACTGTAGGTATGATAGTATTTTATCAGGTGGCGCTAAAAAATCGAGGTACGAATGGTACGATTCTTAGTATGAAGATTGTAAATCCTATATAAATTATCATAAATTATCTTTGATGTATACATTTCAAACACTCATGACCAGGGAGCGTACTTTTCATGCCGATGACATTAATCTGACGTCACGCTCCGTATAGGGTGATCCCAAATAGTTTTATTGTAAATTATTAATCATTAGTCGTCAATCATTTTAATGATTTTTTTTTTTTTTTATCGTGTACAAATTACTTCAAATACAGTAGTCCATTTACATGTGGCATAAATAATACCTACTTGAAAAGTGAAACGTGAATAAAATTATTTTATTTGTTTTTATAAAAAAAATTAATGAAATAGTATTGTTAACAATACATAACAATAAATGCGTAGAAAAGAGAATTCCTCTCTAACGTAAAGCACACCATCCTTCTTGCATTCATTACCACGCAAAGAAATTCATAACTTAAAATGATTGATGACTAATGATTAATAATTTACAATAAAACAATTTGTGATCACCCTATATGGAGCGTGACGTCAAATTGATGTCATCGGCACGAAAAGTACGCTCCCTGCTCATGATTCAGAACAAATATCTGAGTTCATCACACAAATAAATGTCCTTACCGGGATTCGAACCATCTATTTAATTACAATTTGTGAGACGCAACCCGATGCCTGTTTTTTCCAAGATCATCCAGTAAGTATACGGCTTCAAGTAAGTACATTACTTAAAAGAAATTAGTCAATTTGTGAGAAGTCATACCTCAGCAGTTCTCAAAGTTTGTACAAAAATTAAGGAAAAAGTTAAATTTCTTTTTTTATTCCTATTTTGTTACCAAGTTTTTTTTATGAATTGAGATTTTAGTAAGTTTTATTTCGTGATTAAGGTTCTCAAGTATCTATATTTTCTTAACAATTATAAGTATATCTTACGAAAGTCGACTTATACCTATTACCAAATGTTGGTAACAAAATATAATCAATTAAAATTTGCTGACGTGGCTATATACAAACGTTTTTGAGAACTGCTGACCTCGTAAACTATTATGTATTCAAAGATACCAAAATTTTCAATACACGAGTGAAAGAACCCCCCCCCCTCCCCCATTAGTCCGTACAGTCTAGGTAGCAGTGTCTAAACGGTTACCTCCTCAACGAACCGTGACTAAATTGTTGTTATTTCTGCCTGTCGGTAACCAGATTAGATCTACATACCTACTGCTTTCAGTTTTGCTCGCTGAAAGTCGCTTTCGTGAAATCTGACTATTTACGATTCTTGTTAGATGTTTGCTTAGCGAAATGTTAATGTGATGTTTTCTTTTTATTAAGGTTTTCTCTTTGTCGGGACATGTTTACTAGTTTACTGTTATCTTGTATAAGTATAACTAATAGTACATTGTGCAACAAGGGGAGGAAGTAGAATATTACTAACGAGAGTAAGTTAAATCGCGACGGCTTGCCGGAGCGATTTAAAGACTCGAGTTAGTAATATTCATACTCCCCGAGTTACACACAATGTTTTTTATCGCACTCACAATGTAAAAAATATGTAAATAGACGTAAAAAAAGTTAAGTACGGTACATGAAATTTCATTACTCCCTTGGAAGAACGATTTTTCTATAACTCACGCTCCGCCTGCGTGCAATAGCACATTTAAAGTGCGGGTGTGATGAAAAAGATTATTGGTCTTATTCTTCTTCTTTCTAGCGTTGTCTCGGCATTTTGTAACGGCTTATGAGAGCTTGGGTCCGCTTTGGCAACTAATCATAAGATGTAACATAGGCTAGTTTTACAAAAGCGAGTGCCATCTGACCTTTCAACCCAGAGAGTAAACTAGGCTCTATTGGGATTAGTCCGATTTTATCACGATGTTTTTTTTCCTTTTAGCTTAGTGCTTAGTCAGTCTATGTGTAAATTCGTTCATGAAAATAAATGAATTTTTTCGTCAGGGCTTTGGTCGATCTGTGTAATGGACCAACATTTATTTATTTACTATTTACATTGACCGGGATATAGACCGTACCGTACCTTTTTGATTTTTGTCGAGCTCCCAATATTTCGACGCAGTTACATGCATCATGATTACGGAAAACTGAAAGCTGGAAGGATGTAGACAACGCGCGATATACGAATACAATGAAAATAACCGTAAATCATTCAAAACTCTTAATTATTATTCGTTTACCCAATCAATCCCCAAATCGTTATGAAATGGAAAGTGAATTTAATTCATCAACCAAATTCATTTACATAAATTATTTTATTGTTTTGACTGTACTTACGGTACAATCAGGCCGAGACTAACTGCCCATTACACGTAGAAAGTGAACTAAGTTAATTACTTACTCGCTCAAATTGTATTTTCTCTTCATTACATTGCAAATACGTCGATCTTAGTCAAAATACATCAAATGTGGATTTAATTTTGCTTGTTAAATCTTCCACGATTTCGCGACATTTGCAGTTGCCATCAGGGGCCCATTTCTCAAATCTAAAAGTTACAAGTTACAAGCGGAAGTCTCTTTCCAACTTGTCATATTAGACATTGACTACCGCTTGTAAATTGTAACTTCGAGAAATGGGCCCCAGATATATCTGAACGACCAAGGTGCTCAATAATATCTAGACACAAATTCTAACCTCTTGAATAGATACAGCATCCGTCTGCTCTGGCGACCTAGCAGGCAAGCATGGTCGTATGATAAATGATAAAACATCAGGCCGTCCCTATCGCACTTATGAATAGTGCCGTTGACGATAGACGCCGAAGGACTACTAGAAACGCATTATAGCTTTGTAGCGCAAATACAGTAGAGCATAGAGATAGCTAAGAGCTATGGTAACGATATTATGCACGTAGTAAGCGTTTGTGCATTTGGCTACGCACCCTGGAAAACCTTCACAATTTTACGAGTTAATGTTTGATTGCCCTCAATAAAATAGAAATTATCTGTAGATAATTTTAAATCACAAAGAAAAATAACCAATGGAAAATCGTACTGGATTTCGTTACGTAAATAATGTGTGCAGCCTCCTTTTCATCAGATACGGATGTTGCTGATTTATATCACTTTTATTTACAACATAATATAGGCATTATTTTCACAATTGTTTTATAGTAAACTACCGTCACAGTACTTAAAACTATGCTAGACAAGTATGTTTTGGAGAAATGCCACCCATTTAAGATCTAAGTGCATATATAATAGGAAAAAATCCGGAATCTACTATAGTGATTAAAACGCTTGCTTTTACATCATATCCACTTCTTTTAACCGTAGTACTGTAACCATAACCGTAGTATTGTCAATCGTATCAATCAATATATTGATATTACAACACAACAGAAAATCAGGATGTTTAAGGACCTAGCTAAAATATCAATATTTGATAGCAATGGGCTTTTTACGCTTAAAACTACATGGCGCTGTTCGCAGCCTGGAAGTGGCCAAAATCATGTTTTCCCCAAATATTTTTGCGTGTTTTTATTTTTAACCCCCGACGCAAATACGACGAGGTGTTATAAGTTCTGTGTCTGTCTGTGTGTGTCTGTCTGTGGCATCGTAGCTCCCGAACAGATGAACCGATTTAGATTTAGTCTTTTTTGTCTGAAAGCTGAGTTTCGTGAAATTCGGTCTACTATGTCGCGGTCGGGTATTTTTTTTTTTTTAATTTTGTGGTTAGGTTATTTATAAGAACAAATGACATATTTCTTTGTTTTAAAATCATGATATCACGTTAATACACATTTTGTAAAAAATAATTTTGTAGGCATCATCAGTGTAGTTATGATAGTATTTAATAGGTGGCGCTAAAAAATGGTACGAGGTACGATTTTTAGTATGAAGTATGTAAATACTTTATAAATAATTCTTGGTTGATAGCTAACAACTGAAGTGAATAACACCTACGTTATAAGTTATACATAATAAGTTTCGACATGATGATTTAATGATAAATCACAAAACGGTTCTTCCAGCACAACTGTGTCGTCGGCGGCACCTATCTATTCCCCGAAGCTGCTTCTTCTAAGTAGGCAGTAAGAACACGCAAGTAAAATCTTGAACGGTGTTGTTCACTTCAGCATACCTAAGTCTCATTCGTCCACACAACAGGTGGAGTTGGCGGAGGTGTTTCGTCTCCTGAGTTACCTAAAAAAAAACGCTAGAGGAGGCAGATGCTCTCTGATTACCTAAGTTTAATTATTCCTTATGCTTTCTCAGTTGCATAGGCATTAAATAGAGTATTAATTTTCTAAAACCAATTACTCAGCCTGCCTTAAGATCTGACAGCTTATTTACGTCTGTTCTTTTGGCGTTCTCTACTGCATGGGGCTTTTAATAGCCAGTAAAATAATTTCCCGAAACTACTTACCCAGCCTGATACTTATTGTTAGTTCCGACGGCTGCAATGCGAGCATAGCTGGGAACGTCGGCATAATAGCTGGCCCCTATTTCTCCATCGTGACAATCCGACATATGTCAAGAAAAATTGACATTGACATATTGTTTTGGTTTCACCAAAATCTACAATTGTCACACGATAAATTAACCCTCAGACAGAAAAAACCAGTCAACTAAGTAGGACCGCAATGTACCTGCGTCGCGTCGTTCTAATTATACGCGCAAATTATTAATGCGAGACAAATATAGTAATCGCGCTCTTCTTGCTGCTATAGTACAGTCAAGTGCAAAAATAGGTATCGAAATAATCGTCTCATAAATATGTCTCATATACTACGCTCTTATCACACCGGACTGAGATGCTATGGGACATATTTTTGGGTAAGATGTGTACAGTCGAGTTTATTAATAATAATATGTGTACATTTCTTCACCTTAACTCGTTGCAATAAGGTGAAAAATGTGCACATATTTATAAACTCGACTGTATACCCATATTTTTTTTTACGCTTGACGTTACGTGTACAGTACCGGGTTGTATCAAATTTATGACCGGTAGGTATATAATATAATAAATATAATGTTATTTATCACATTTTTTGATTTTTTTGTATGAACGTGTAACGCCACTTTTATCGCCACTCGTTTTTAGAATTTCTTATTAATCGCACTTGTATCGAAATGTACTATTTCAACACACTTGCTCATAACAATGATATTATTGAACCGTTTTTAGGCTCATAAGAAATTACACTGTGTGGCTTTTTATTACACTACCGCACTTGTGTTACGGGTATTGTATGATAACCCGATAGACTTGATATTGAAACTAGCCGCTAACAACATGGATACGGCTCCATTTAAAATTGGTCACACTCACATTATATCCGTGGAGCAAGCGCCGGGTGGGGCGGACAACGTGTCACATTTTGGACTTTTACTAACTGTTTTAGCCAATAAAATCTAATTAATATGTAAATTTTGTTTGTTTTTTCGTAAAACGTATGAAACACATGTGAATTGGTCATTTACTTAGATAGGATTTGTTGATCTACGAACCATATATTCATAATTAATATGTTTTAAACACAGGTAGTAATAAATAAAAATTACACACATTGGCTCTCTTATGCGCACTCGCTTCGCTTGCACGCACAATATCACTTCATGTGTATTGACATTGACCAAACTAGCACATTTGTGTCATACTTAATGTACTATCATTGCCCGGTACTTTATACCTATACTAGCTTTTACCCGCGGCGAGCGAATCGCGTTAGAAAGAGACAAAAAGTAGCCTATGTCACTCTCCATCCCTTCAACTATCTCCACGTGAAAATGGCCCCATGCTCAACCGATGGCAAATGCTGCACGCTGTCGCTATGTAGGTTTTAAGTTTGAATTGTTTTAGTTTTTAGGGTTCCTTAGTCAACTAGGAACCCTTATAGTTTCGCCATGTCTGTCTGTCCGCCCGTCCGTCCGTCCGTCCGCGGATAATCTCAGTGACCGTTAGCACTAGAAAGCTGAAATTTGGTACCAATATGTATATCAATCACGCCGACAAAGTGCAAAAATAAAAGGTGAAAAAAATGTTTTATTAGGGTACCCCCCCTACACGTAAAGTGGGGAGTACCTTTTTTTTCATTGCAATCCTAACGTGTGATATATTGTTGGATAGGTATTTAAAAATGAATAAAGGTTTACTAAAATCGTTTTTTGATAATATTCATATTTTCGGAAATAATCGCTCCTAAAGGAAAAAAAAGTGTGTCCCCGGGCCCTCTAACTTTTGAACCATATGACTGTTTAAAAAAATATGAAAAAACACAAAAGTAGAACTTTATAAAGACTTTCTAGGAAAATTGTTTTGAACTTGATAGGTTCAGTAGTTTTTGAGAAAAATACGGAAAACTACGGAACCCTATACTGAGCGTGGCCCGACACGCTCTTGGCCGGTTTTTTAAGTCTTCATTAGGAAATGTCTTACTAACACTAATATTAGTTCTTTAGAGTTTTAATGTTCTACTAACCGTTTATGGACCTTGAGTCTGAAATAAATGTTTTTTTTTTTAAATCAAGACAATTTGTCGCTCCGTTTTGCTGTGAAGGACGGACAGACAAACATACACACACACTTTCCCATTTATAATATTAGTATGAATTCGCTATAGGTAACATTCGGCATCATGAAAATCCATTTCAAATTCGTCGTGTTATGTCTGCGGCGAGCGGTTATCTTAGCTATTTTTTTTTCTTGCCATCAAAAATAATAAATCATCCATACCGGCCATATATAAAAGCAAATGTGTCGCTACCGAAGTGCCAAAATAGTAAATATCTATTAGCTAACGGGTACTCGTCGGGTAGTCTCATGGAACTTTTAATAAAAAAATATTTTTTCTCAAACATGCAATGAAATATTGTCTTTACGTTCCTTAAAATGGGCTGGGAAGTATCGCTTTTTGGGCGCAACAACTCGAGAGGACTGTAAAGGGATTTCATATTATTTTTTAGGCCTAGGCCTGCAAAGTAACTTTTTTTTTATAAAATATTGTCCTTTAGCGCATTTTTTTTTATTTCATTGTATGTTTGAGAAAAGCACTGTACATGCCTCGGCGTGAAAACGGATTCCCGGCCTCGTATCCCTATCCGGCCTCGCTCGCACGCTCGCTCGGCCGTATATACCCACTTGGCCGGAAATCCTCATTTTCCCGGCCTCTGATGTAATGTACTATTACTTTCTTAAACGTAGACGCGTAATGTTTTATAGGTATAATTATAAATAAACTATCTTTTCTTTTTTAAATAGTCATATTTTTGTAACGTGAACGTGTTTAATTTATAACATTAGGTAATTTAATCACGGACGTTTTATATGTTATCAAATAACCAAAGAGTACGCTAAACATAAAATAAATAATACTTTAAACCCCACCAAAATATATATCTTTAAACTTAGGGATATTAACTCAAAAACGACTAAACACATTTTCTTATGGTTTTCATCTATCACAAAAGTATTTGAATGAGGAAGGTTTAGGTACTAATATAATTTGTTAATTTTTGTGTGAATTGGTTGAAAACGATATTGTAAGCAAGAAAAAACCTAAGCTGACTGGAATATTTTATCGAAAATACTACCCAATCCATTTGAACTATAACCACAAAGTATAATATATAGTATATAATATTTATACCTAGATATTTTTCTGGCACGAACGTCGTTGTTAGTATTCGACAAAACAAAAACATCGACAATCCGTTTATCGACAAATAGACTTACATAACATAAGGTTATTAATTACCCCCAATGATAATATCTATACATAAAATCTTGAATAATCATGTAAGAAATTATGTAAACTATTAAAATGTGGTTCTTTTTATTATTATTGTCAATTTATTTACAAACATTTGAAATTTGTTTTTAACCTTTTATGTTATATACACATAAATTCAAGTCCATATTCCCTAAACGGGGTAGGCAGAGCACATAAAACTACTCAAGAGTCAGGGCAATAATTAACGACATAATTCTAATAATTAATGACATATTATAATGTAAGTTATCTATGGACTAAATATCGGAAGGAAGCAAATTTATACTAAAAGCAAGCAAGTTTATACTAAAAGTCACTAGTGTCACTTCGTTCGTGCCAGAAAAATATCTAGGTATAATTATATAACGCCATTTTGCAACTATCCCTAAAACTCGACAATTGTCAAGAAATTCTCGACCGCTCTCTAAAGTCCTGTCAAGAATTAGCGACATTTCGACAAAAGTGTCAACTTGGAAAAGTTGACCTCTGTTTCACGAAACATTTGTCGGGGACAACTGTCACAATTTTTCTATGAGATTGTCACATGTCGTCGACAATGTGTCGGATTGTCAGCCGACATATGTCGCCGACATTTGTCAAGATGGAGAAATAGGGGCCTGGTCGTTTCTTGCATGAATCTTTGAATGCACAGTCTAAAGCTACTTACCTCGTCTCCAGAACTGTGTCCTGAAGACACACCAGAGGAGGCAGAAGCAGGATGACGGTTGGTTTTCTTGCAGTTGGTATTCTTACATAAGTCTGTTCTTTTTGCTTCCTCTATTGGGTCAATGCGCGGCAAGAGTGAGGTGAGTCACGATTTTATGGCATGTTCCATTTATTAACAACGCATGTTCAAGTGATAATCTATCTCTAAATAAGTGTTACTTTCTCGATATATGCATAGATCCTTTAATTTGCAGCTATAATTCAAATAAACACGCAATGAAGTCGTGACTCGCGTTACTTTTACGTGGATTCACCCTAACGCTACTTTAAATAGACAGTCAAATTAATTCCTAAAGCCTCTCTCGCCTGCTTCTCATTTCCGATGGTTTCAGAGCCGGTTCTTCAAGAACAGCTGGTGGTGGCGGCGGTGAAGGCCGTGGAGGAGCCTCGTCTCCAGAACTGCTTCCTGAAGACTCACTAGAGGAGGCAGAAGCTTGGATGACGATGGTCTCCTCAGCATGTTTACCTAAGTTTGTAACTTTTGCCACCAGGGTTGCATGAAACTTTTAATAGACAGCCTACTAATTTTTAAAGCCACTTACCTACCCAGTTCTGACTGCTCCAACGCTGGAAGACACTCCCAAACAGATTTTACTGTAAGTTTCTTTTCTTATGATAAATAAATTTAAAAAAGCTTGGATAGCTGCGGTCTTCCAAACATGCTAACCTACGATTGTTGCCTTTGTTTTGCTTTCAGTCTACTAACTCTTAAAGCTACTTACCCAGCCTGCCTCTAAGTTCCGACGGTTTCAGTGCCGGTTCTTCAAGAACAGCTGGCGGAGGCGGCGGCGGGGGCGGTGGGGGTGCCTCGTCTCCGGAACTACCTCCAGAAGATACTCCTGAAGAGGCAGAAGCTTGGATGACGGTGGTCTCCTCGGTTACGGAGGCACGGCGGCTGCCGGCGGCTGAAGAGAGGCGGCTGGCCTGGTGGAGAGGAAAAATATTTCGTGTATGTAAATTCCGACAATGTTTGGCCATCACTTGCCTTTGAAAATCTTATAGGTACATTTTCAATGCTACACAACGAATCTTTGCAAAATAATAATTATTTTTGTGAAGCTGTAGCCCGTAGTCACTCGCATAATAAATAGTGTGGTTACTGGTACATGTTCAGAAATTATTATTGTTATTAAATTAGTATTGGTGTTGGACTACGTAATAATACCGCCTAAAGTTTCATTTTATATGAGTTTATTACACGGCTGTGAACTGGAACTGCATTAAAATATTACTGCATCGTTATTGCTGCCTCTATCTGTATCTAATAAGTTTTATCGATTATATGGTGTTCATTCTGTCGTTAATTTTATGAAGACAATTAAAAGAATATAGCTATGGTCTACCGTAACCTTTGTGCAGTAATATTATTGCAAAACGCAATTGACATCCGAAACCCTTAGTTTTATGTGTGGTGACGGCATATCACACCATCTAGTAATTTGTAAAGGCGAGTCATCCACTAAACTGCGAGTAGTATTCGATGTACTTACGAAGTTCTGTGCTTTATGCGTGAGCGCAGCCAGTTTCGTGGCGATGGTGGATTTGGCGTGGTTCTCGGGTGCAGGGGATACCTCTTCGTATGCCTTGCTTATGCTGTTTAACAAAAAAACACATGTGTTACAAATTTGCTATGCAATAGGCTACTAGACTCGTATCGAATTTAGCACATCAAGTTATTGTTTTCTGTAGTAAGTATTTGACTTAAGAAATCAGTATTTATAGATTGCGGGCATTAAAAGTGCGTGATGACTGCGTATTTTTAATTAAATATGTGTGTATGTTTTTTTTAAATTATGGACTCCGAAAACGGTGTTGGCCAATGGAGTGACGTCACATAATTCAGATCAACTATGGAAATTAGAGGTAGTAATCTGATCTCCATAGAAGCAACCTCTATTGTATTAAAATTCATAGTGGTTGGCGGGTGTGACAATGTGAAATATTTTTTTCTAAATATATGTACTGACGTCATGTCATAGATAAATATAAATAAATAAATAAATAAATATTATAGGACATTCTTACACAGATTGACTGAGGCCCACGGTAAGCTCAAGAAGGCTTGTGTTGTGGGTACTCAGACAACGATATATATAATATATAAATACTTATATACGTAGAAAACATCCATGACTCAGAAACAAATATCTGTGCTCATCACACAAATAAATGCCCTTACCGGGATTCGAACCCGGGACCGCGGCATAGCAGGCAGGGTCACTACCGACTGCGCCAGACCGGTCGTCAAATTAAATTATTATGACGTCATGTCATAGATATTCTATAGATTAATATGGCTGATGTTGTTTTTGCCTGATCACGTAAAAGTAAACTTTAAATAATTTTTTTGCGGGTTTTTAAGTCGTAATAAAATATGGTACTATTTTTTTTGGTTTAATTAGACAGTAATTAATAATATAAGACATACTTTGAAAAAGGGTCAAGTAGCCTATATTACAGCATGTTTCGAATGATATTTTGTTTGTCTAGCATAATGTATGGGGTTCTTCAAAAAAGGAGTTTACAAGTTTCTAATGGGTCGGCAACGCGCATGTGACACCTCTTGAGTTGCAGGCGTCCATAGGTTATGGTGACCGCTTTCCATCAGGCGGACCGTATTCCTATTTGCCACCGACGTGGTATTAAAAAAAAATCCATAGCTAGTGAGGGTTCTTAAACACGATTCACTTCGAGGAAAGGGGCGCTTCCCTTGGCTTGTATTGGCACTATTCTGCCAGAAACTGTGTTATCTGTGATGTTATCAATAATCAAACTAATCGACGTTGCGTGTAAAATGCAATAAGGTTAGGTTAAGGGTAATACGAACCTGTCGATGCCTTCTTTGGTGGTGTAGTCGACGATGAGCGCCGCGCTACCAGGTCTGCTGTGACTGCCGGAGTCGCGGGAACTGCTCCTGTTAAAAAATATCGAATTAATTCAAGTATTCACGACCGAGTTATTTGACGACCGGTCTGGCTCAGTCAGTAGTGACCCTGCCTGCTAAACCGCGGTCCTGGGTTCGAATCCCGGTAATGGCATTTATTTGTGCGATGAGGACAGATATTTCACTGTGATTACCCTGTATTTCTATATAAAATTTATTACTTGCAATAAGCTTAGCGTCTTTAGTGATAATAATAGTACATGGATGACTGAGTTATTGATTATTTATCTTCATATTAATTACAGTTTCTGCAAAATCGACAAAAAAACATACTTTTTTCCTCGTTTCCCTGGTTCTCATTGCCTTGGATTTTAAACAGGGTAATGATAATATGCCTAAGCTGAACTAAATTAATTGAAAGTGATGCCTATTCGATAAATATGTTTATTATATATAATTTCATATTTTATTACAACTATAATAGTTATTTGTTATACAAGGGGGCAAAGTTGTATTTTAACGCCGAGTGTGGAATTGAAAAACGAGCAAGTGAAAGGATTATATAGTTGAACCACGAGCGAAGCGAGTGGTTCGAGAATAGAATCCTGAACTTGCGAGTTTTTTAACACACGAGAAGTAAAATACATTTGCACCCGAGTGTAACACAAAACTTTTTCCCCTCACTATAGCGAGGAAACTACAACGCAAAAAATGCGTTTATCACTGCTTCCAGTAGTTCCACAGGTGGTAAATCATCTTTATTACTAGATACACCTACTTTTATCAATTTTAAAGCAGTTAATTTGACTTTACTCAAGGTCAAATTACTTTACCCACTAGTGGATAAAATGCGTTTTTACCCGCTGGTATTAAAGGACAAAACACGTGTTTCCGAGCTAGTGAGGGGAAAAGAAATTTGTTTTAAAAAAAATACGCCAAGGGAATGACATCAAGAATCGAATTCTCAGGAATGACCCTTTCCTCACTATATTTGACTTCACATAAAAGCCACCCGGTGAATATTAATTCATATTTCTAATAAGTTCAACTCATAATCGAAATCCACACGCTCTTTCTGCTAGGCCACTGAGAGAGCATCTAGGATTTTGGCGGATCCACCCCTACCCTATGAGAAACTTTTCTCAAACTCTAAACGGCTTTAGATGATTTGTGGACCTCTGCTTTCAGGAATCAATCTAGCTACCTATCTTCTCCTTTGGCGTTGCTCTTCTTTGGTCATGTCATGTATAATATTAACATGTGATGTGATTGTTTTGTGTAATCCATAAACTTGGCGGTTTTTAGCACGATCTGTACACCTTTTGCTTTCACTGAGAATTATTGTAAAATGTGGTTACATACCTTCTCCTTTGGTGTTGCTCTTCTTTGGGCATGTATATATCTTCATAGTGGTGGTCGCGTCTGGTCGCCTCGGCTCCACTGTCGCTGTCTGACTGCTCTGGCACTGTGGTCGCTTCGGATCCGTGAACCTCGGCTTTTACTGGAAATAAAGGAAAAAAAATGTAAAATTAGTTGGTTGTGTTAGTAAGTATACTTAGGATATAAAACTGGTTGTGACAAATGTTAAGATACGTTTACTACTCGACTGAAATAAGCAGTTTTAGCTCAGCAAACGTATCATCCTATAGTAACACCATTTCGGTCAGAAAGCTCATACGGTTATATAAAGGAACCAATTCTGGATGCACAGACTATAAAGTGTACAATTGTTATTTAAGCGTAATCAAGCGTAGTTTGTATGATATATAATTATTTAGTAATTGAACGTAACAGACGTTAAGTATGTACGCAAGCAATTAATTTTTATTATTTCATAATGGATGTTCCGATTGAATAAATTCTTTAATTACTCTTTTCACACTTAGTGCGTGAATAGTCGTGTAGGAAACACAATCAATTATCATAAAAGCTATGAAACGCTAAATTAACTGATAAATGAATATACCTTTAAAATAATCATAAGAAATTGTAAGAATCTAGCTAACTGAAATTATTTTTAGTTATTAGTATAGCTGTAAAAAAATCGTGGAATAATTTTCTATCTATTCATAGAGTTGTTCACTAGTCGCCATATCTATAATGAGTAATCGCGTATACTCATTTAGATTCTCTCTCGTAAGGTTCTCTTACAAGTCCCTGTATCCAGGGAAGCATGTAGCGGCGTTATACCAGGGGTGGGGGGCGGCTAGCTAGTAAAACGCCGCTGGTGCGTTTGGATTTTACATGGTGTTGTGTAGAATCTTGTCTGGTGATAGAACAAGTCTCTTACCAGTCATAACAGGCGCCTCCTGTCCCTCAGCCGCTACCTTCGGTCCAGGGGAGCGTGTATCGAACAGGTCCCTAACTTGCCTATATAAGGCTGCTGATGGTGCGTTTCGCGTTACAATGGTGTTGTGGAGAATGGAACAAATCTCTTACCAGTCATAACAGGCGCCTCCTGTCCCTCAGCAGGGACCCTCGGTCCAGGGGAGCGTGTATGGAACAGGTCTCTGACTCTCTGGTATAACGCCGCTGGTGCATTTGGTGTTGGAGTCGCGTTGTGGAGGTACCAGCCGCTGGCATTGCTGGCGTCGGCATCTGAAGCTGAGCAGGCTGTAAAATAAACAAAATAATTAATTTATAATTGATGAAAGTCGATGCATAAACTTTGAAATCAAGTGTCTTTGAATACACAAAAAGAAAAATTATACAAATCCGAAGATATAAAAGGAAAAACTGACACGAAATTGTCTCATCTCAGCATGTTGCCGGCGACTTCAGCGCTGGTCTTTTGATGAGACCATACGGTGAAACAATCACGAGAGATCAATAATCTAAGTGTAAGTGTCAATGGCTCGATGAACAAGCTCTCTATTACAATATTTAAAACTGTACGTTACATAGAATTTTAGTCTCACATGTCGCTGAGATCGAACGACGAATAATGTTGACGGAACTGGCATGCGACGTCCGTTACATAAAGGTACGGTCAATCGACTGAATCGATTATACTCTGTACTTAGAAATAATTGAACATGATATTGTAAGTTGTTGCGCAGAAGGCTTTTCTGATGAAAATCAGAAAAGCCTTAATGATCAGTGCAATAAGGTTTCCAAACCAAGACAGTCTTCTGTAGCACGATCAGCCATTTCTAGGCTCACAAAATCTCGATTTGTAAGTTAAAATATATTTATATTTTTTAAGAAAACTTTTCAAAATGGAAGCTAAAAATGAAGGAGCCAACTTCAAAGGTATGTGTGACTACCGCCAAAATCGTGGAATGAATGAAGGATGGATGGTAGTGGAACTGGAAGGAAGCATGAACGATTGAACGGAAGTGAATGAATGGAATATTTGTTTAATTTTATAATTTTAGTTTTTACATCCTATTAATGAATGATATATTGAATTTTTATAAATTAATTTGATTTTTTTAAATTATAATTTTAAATCATATAGAAACATTTGAATAATAATAATTGTGATTTAGAATAATTATAAATCAAGTCGAATAATTCTTTTAATTACATATATTAGTTTTGACATACTTTTTTATTTATGTAATATTTAATAATGGAATGAAGTTTATTATATTATTATTGTTGATGAATGTGTAGATTTAATTTTTTTTATATTAGTTATATATATTGTATAATTAATAATTACTTTGTTTTAAGACATTTGCATGTCGTCATGACGATTACTGAATACTTTTACTTTTACTTACACGACCATCTGTACCTTAGTTATAAGTATTCTAGCAAATCAATTTCTTATTCTGATTTTTATTCTTATTCAAAACAACAAATTACTTTTGGAATCCTTATTCCACTTAAAGCAAAAGGACAATATGGCAAACCGTTTTTTTTAATGAATGCCACAAAAGACAAACCTCCAAAATCAAACGGCATCGAATGATGCTCCACCGTCCACGACCTCCACATAGTCTTGCTAGCCACACTCATCTTCCCAAAGTCCACAAATCAGAATTCACAAAACAACTCAGAAAGAAAAGCGCATTAACATACACGACCGCACAACACCACACCAGGAAAACCAATGCCCGTTCATGTGCAAAAATTACCTAACGCTTCCTGCACCCTTATTCACAGAACTAATCGAGTATCGAACTTGATTTCTCCTGCTCTAACTCGATTAGAGTGAAGAGGATGGATGGGTGGGTATACTGGGTATGTAATTGAATACTTCCGTCGCAACCGCCCTATTAGATGCGGCGGTGATTTTTCACGCCTATCAGCTGGTTCGTGTGGCGGATGGAAAAGTTGCAGTCCAAGTATTATGGTTGTGTTATCATTATCATCCTAATCGGAAAATGTTCTGAAAAATTGTTGAAAGATTCAGGAGAGTTTTAACAAAATAAACTCTCATTTTGGGAATGGAAAATTTCTGTTGAATGCATGTTTTCCGAAATTTCTCAATTTATCTACATGATAAATTGTATGATTACATTTTTACTGGTTTTAGACAGCCCATCTGCTGTATAAAAGATCGGCGAATTAAAAATGCAGAAGAACTTGTAAGTTTGTATACTTTACTTTTAAGAACCAAAAGAAAATCACGTCAATCGCGTGTGATTCCACAAGGTATTAGGATTATTAGGAATTTACTTGTTAGGCTGTATTGTATTATATAACAAAAAAAAATGATTTTAAGAAAATAGATGTACTTAAGTACCTATGTTTGTATCATTAGACAATATAATTTATTTGCATTCATCTCTCTTATTACAATGCTCTAAATAAATAGATCATCTTCAGAGGTGTTGCGTATATATTACAAAGTAAGTAGCTTTTTGTGACGAAAAAAACTGTATTACAGTGTTGCGTATCAAATTGGTAACATAAGATCAGTTGCATCAGCGATAATTGGGACTAAAACTGGTTGGATTAGCTACGTTATCAGTAATTTATTGTATAAGCTGCCACACGTAATAAGATGCACACCTTAGTAGAAAATGAGAATGATTTATACATACTTACCTAAGGAGCAGTTTTAAAGCATACGAGTATTTTTTTTTTTTAATTGATATCACAAATTTAAGGACGAGATTATAAGTTCAACCGTATTTTTAACCCCCGACACAAACGAATAGGGGTATGATATATTATAAGATTGATTTGTATGTGTTTGTCTGTCTCAAATGTCTCGATGGATGAACCAATTTAGGTCCGGTATATTTTAAATGAAACGCTGATTTAAACTTTCACGATTTTTACACGTATGTTTTACTGTTCAAGTGGTAGTCAGGACCAAGTGCGGGTAGTTCGAAAAACTCGTACAGCTAGAAGGTGTTGATGTCAGCTTCAGCCAGTCTGCTACGAGACCACGGGGACAATGCCGTCCTTAAAACGTTGGAGGTTAGTGTTTAAAACATAGCAATACGCGATTAAGTCCCGTTTGCAATTTTAAATGTATTTTAAATAAGTTCGGTATATCGAAATTGGTGTAGGCGTTTTAAAAATAAGTACCTATGTTTGAAATAAACTTATTGGAATTCTTTCAATTTCAAACTTAGTTACATTTGATAGGTACCTCAGAAATTCTTTACTCCTGAACCTTTGGAGAAAGGACCTTTGGAGAAAGTAGAAAAAAAAACTGCGGAAACGTACGTATGCTGCATCTTAATTGTTACATGTTGTATTTTGTAATGCCGCCCATAATTGGGCCAAACGTTAATCTTGTTTATTACCAACAAATAAAGTAGAAGACACGTAACAAGGCACGCTAATTTTACTTCCAAGGAAATGTTACGATAACCACTGAGACAGATTGTGTAAACCGTCACGATTGAATGCGTCTGCGCATCATGGGTGTGCAAATCGATAAGGCATGGAGTTTGAGGCAAACAGAGGTTACATTTTACTTTATGTTTAGTTGAAACCAGATATATCTTAGATATCAACACATTTTCATGTAAAAAAAATTTATTGCTAAGTCCTGTCAAACAGTTATATAATAAAGCTTCTAATTCTGCACAATCTTAGTCCTTAAACTTTTAATTTCAATAGTTCTAATTGTGAAATTAAAGTAAAAAAATTGAATTCAAACTTCAGAGTCATCATAGACTTCGAATTCTGTAAGTACATGTTTTTTTAAAACTCTGTATAGGTACTAAGGTAAGCACTGACTTTTTTTGCTGAACACAAATAGACCAAATCTGACCTATCAGACCACATAAGAACATAAATAAATATCTATTTGTGGATGTTCTTGGCAGAAGGAACCCCGGCGCTCGGACCCGGAACTCAGGCGCTCGGCTACGGAACCCTGATGGTGCTTCTTCCTCTCTAAAGTAAGTATACCTAGGTATTACCTATGTAAGTGACACCAAAACAAGAAAATAACAAACCCTCGCTATCCTCCCCCGACTCGCTATGTCTTGTGCCCGTGGTAGACGCCCTCTGCATCGGGTTGACGTACAGCCCGTCCGCAGGCCCCGAGCGGCTCGAGCTTATGGACCCCATCGGCGTGGAGGGCAGGGAACCCCGGCGCTCCGCTCCCGAACTCAGGCGCTCGGCTACGGAACCTCGGCGCTCGCGTTCCGGCGCGTGCAGGTAGAATGGGGAGCGGGTTCCGTTCGCGTTTATGCAGTTTGGTAGAGCGCACTGTAAGAAAAAAATAATGTTTTAAATAGTATTTGGTACGATGAAGGAATTCGACTATTCCACATTGTCCAAACCTAAATCGAATGGTCGTTGTCGGTCGAAAACCACAGAGAAGGAAAAAATTAAAAAGTAGGTACTTTTTTTTAGAATTCCTGTAAGTAAATATACACCGTGGGCCTGAATAACCTGAAAGATTTTAACCACGCATTTGATGTAAAAAGAAACAAATGTCATATAATATGACATTTTTGGACAATTTTTTTGTGTTTTTTTTTTACTATTTTTGAATTTATTTTTAAATAAAAAGTAAATGTTATTCATAAAACTGTCACTTAAAATGAGTTTTAACGTTTTTTTTTAAATATCACTGTTGAATGGTTTTTATCGGTATGGTTTGTATCAATGATAATAGTGAGACTATTCTTCGAAATATCATCAACGCCGTTAAAAAGACCTTTTGTACTGAGTAACAATAAGATTTTTTTTTTGCAATTTGTAATAACTTTGAAACTAGGCGATATCCAGAAAAGTTTATATGACATGACACGTCTTTTAATGTGGTCAGGAATACACTGTTAAAACCATTCGGGATACTCAGGCCCACGGTGTATATTGTGTATTTCAGGCCCAGGTATATTTTATATTGATTATTGTTTAAAACATTATCTGTTAGAAGCTGCTGTTAGCCAAGTGTCATCCCACGGCAAGTTAATGATGATATCTATTCAATTTATAATACCAAATAATACATAAGTAGTTTTTTGTATCTTTAGTGATAACGTAGCATCAGCAACGTTACCAGTCTTTAAAAAGTGAAACAGCTAGATACTATAAAGTAGACAGAAAGTCTAGAAATGCAACTGGTCAATGCACCGTAATGGAGCATTGAATAATGAAATCAGATGTATTAGATGTAAGTAATGAAATGTAGAATTTTATGATTTGAAAGTAAGTTTGTAAGTATATTATTTAAAGTAGGTAAGTAATTAATTTATCTAAGAAACTTTTACTGTTATTAAAAAATAAATTTAATGACTCATTAAAGCTAGTACGGCTTTTTACATCATCCTAGTATTATTTATTATAACATGTACCGTCAGTTACTTGATACTAACATTAACAGGCTCTCCTACACTTATTAATTTATTTATAATACATCAAAGCCACAGATGTCATATATACCATAGATCAAGCAAACGTATCTACTTAGCGTGTCAAATGAACTCAGTGAAATCCACTGAGTTGTCCGTCTTTACTCGCAGCTTGCAGCTTTCGGGCGTCAATTTTTGTAAGTTGAAGTCAACCAAAACATAAAAAATGCCTCGTTACGTGATATTCAATTGCAACAACACAAAAATTATGAACAATCAAGAGCCTGAGACATATTTAAAATTACAGGCAAGAATCAACTTCAGTACAAAATTTGACACGCTCGGCCCCTATACAAATATATGAGTTTGTTTCTTCTATCTAAATTAAGTTCTGTGATCAAAGCATTTTTTTTTCGATTTTAACTGAAAGTAATATACCAGCGGCCTATTTCTCGAAGTTACAAGTTACAATTTACAAGTGGTAGTCACTGTCTAATATGACAAGTTGGAACGAGACTTCCGCTTGTAACTTGTAACTTTTAGTTTTGAGAAATGGGCCCCAGGTGGTTCCTGATAAAGAACCTAACAACGTGTTAAATTTAACGGAAAAAACACGGTGTATATGACAACTGTCCAATTGGTTCTAGTTCAGTCGGTAATCATTAGATACTAATCTAGGACCTTTGCATACACACTTCTAAGTAGGGGAGAAGGAGACTATACACACAATAAAACCATTAGTGTAAGGACTAAACGCTTCTTTTTTGCCACTGTTTTTAATGAGATATTTATGATAATTTTTATGTTATTTTTACTCAGAATCACTAGCTTTTTCAATCCTAATGTGTATGTAAAAAAATTGTCCCATACAATTTTTTCTTATTTTGTTACCTTACCATTTTTAATTCTGAGACACTTTTTGTTTCCTATTGATATAGAAAGTGCTCGTGATTCCGAGTACGTTAACGACTAAAATTCCCTATAAATTAAAAAAAAATGGCAAAAACAAAAGAAACGCTCGGACTTACTCTTGCGTCTCCCGGGGTACATGCGCAGGAGTGGACCGTTTTGTATGAGGACAACTGCTTGCTGTCGGCACCCGCTGCGCCTGCCGCTACTAACACGTTGAGACACTGTGAAAAAAACAAAAATATTAATTACTTGCAATTTTTATCAAATTCTCTCTGTTTGTTTTAAGCAATATTGAATTTAAGAATTTAGATACCATTTTTAGTACCATCTTTTTCTCCCTTATTCATAAACGTACTCTAAAGTTATCAAACCGATAAAGTTCGTTTGTCCTTTTCTATCACACCAATATGTCGGAAAGGGACAAACGAACTTTATCGGCTTGATACTCTAGAGTACGTTTATGAATAAGGGGGTTAGTTTTCACCACCCCCTTTCATCCCGTGGGTGACGTAGAAGTCGACTGCGGGATACGGGAGAGGCAGGCAACCTGTCACTGCAATGTCACAATTTGGATTTCTTTCAAACTAGAGATGGGCCAAATATGGACTTTGCCGAATACGAATATTCGGCCGAACATTCGGTTCAGCTCTTACCGAACCGAACATTCGGCCGAATATTCGGTTACGCCATATTTTTAAAGCGAATGTTAAGATTAAAACTGAAATGATTGATAATTGTTATACATTACAACTATGTTCTTATGATGAGCGGCCTTATTCATAAAAAATCCTTAAATCGTTGATGATCTACGTTTTAGTTAAACAACTGTTTAGGCTTATTGCACGGTTATTGTGAGGTAGTATTCATAAACCCATTTTAACAGCACAATAACAAATATGCACTTGATGAACTGTTTAGGCTTATTATGTTGGCATTATTGACAAATCATAGACAAAAACGTGGCTGAACTTTAAATTAAAAAAAAGTTTGACAGCCATTTGACAGCCGCTCTAGAAGGGAAATCGTAAATTTAGAAACTAGATGGATGGTTATATTGTTTTATTTAACCGGTGATCTGAATTCATATTAATATTTGAATAAGAATAGCGTGTGTGGCACATTCATAAATAAAGATCGTGTGGCGGGTGATTTTATTTTAACCTCGGCGACCGGCGACCACCATACAATTGATACAATCCGCGCGTTGTGAGCCTTTCTTAACTTTCCAACATTGACACTATAATATAATCCGCATCTATGATCGTTGAAGACAAACCAGGTAAGTTTACACTTGTATTTTTATTTCTTAATATACACTGTTGTAATGGTGCGAGTAGTGTCCCTTGTCAGTCATGTTTGTATGAACTTGAGTTAAACGATAACGATACCTACTCTAATAGTAATAAATCAAACCTGCTTGTGGTTATTTTGTTCTTACTAATATTATAAATGGGAAAGTGTTGTTTGTCCGTCTTTCACGGCAAAACGGAGATAAATTGACGTGATTTTTTAAGTGGAGATAGGTGAAGGGATGGAGAGTGACATAGGTAACTTTTTTTGCCACTTTCTTAGCGAAGCCGCGGGCAAAAGCTAGTACGTACGTATGTCTTGATGTAGTTTACTCATGAACAAAACTAAAATGTAATTTTTAGGTTATCTATGTTATTTTGCTATAAAGAGAGTTAATAAGATTGTCTTCTGTACTGTGGAGTAAACACTCCTAGCCTAGTTTGGGCACTTGTCCACCGGACATTGCCCGTGTAATATGTAAAACTTGTGTTTCTTCTTAAATAAATTTACTTACTAGTACCTACAATCTATAATTAAAATTAGGACTATCACATAAATAGCAAGAAATGAAAGAAAAACATGTTCATTAAAAATATTTTATTTATGTCTGATGTGTCTTTTTCAGATTCTGACAATTCCATCTTCAGCTTGGGACCGAGCCAGCAGAGGGAGCAGCAAACTGTAACAAATGAAAACTATAAACTACCATGATTTTGAGCAAATGTAAATAAATATTGTTAATAAGAGGAAAGTCTAGTTTAATTTTCCTAAATAAACATTATGATTTGTTTTATTTGCCCAGTTGAAATGTACATTACATTACATACATTTTTTATATGAAAAATTTATGTAAAAATGTCATTTGAACTCACTCCAGTTGGTTAGTGAAGTGAGGAGGCAGTAATCATTTATCTATTATTGCAAATTTAATAGGATTTAGGAGGAATTTAATAGGTATTTTTACTTAGATTCCATTCCATTTTGTCCTTGCCCGATGCATGGCAGCAAGTCAAATGTGACAGGGACGGGCTAAATGAAAATTAATACTAAAGGAAGCTCGGGTAAAATATAAAATTATTTTACAAATAAGTACATCCATGAGTGTAAAATATACCTAAACCATACATTTTTGTGCTAGGTTCCTTTGCATATTATATTGTAGAATAAAATAGTTACCGAATAATATAAGGGACAGTTGAGTGGCAATAAAAAATACAATTGTACTTGCCTATGTTGTTATGTTGTTTGTGATGGTCGGCGGGGTGAGCTATTTTCATACTAATATGATAAATTAGTAGGAAAATAGCTAACCTCTGGCGATGAGATATGGAAGAAAATTGGTATCCCATATCTAATTTAGAGGAAAATAGCTAACCTCTGGCGATGAGATATGGAAAAAAATTGGTATCCCATATCTAATTTAGTGCTTATATATTTCAATATGTTTAAATCATGATTATGAATAGGTAAGTAATACAAACATTTTACCTGTGATGACTTTTCTTCACTTGATGGCCAAATTAGACATAACTTTTCCAGTAACATGCCAGCATAGGTCACATCGCTTCATTAAAAGTTTCATTACTGCCAGACAACATTTTTACCTGAAAGTAAATTATAAACTGATAAAAATATATAATAAAATAATTTGATTTGTCCCTACATTGAAAGTAAATTGTTATTTTTAATTAACATAGCCCGAAAACATGAGATATTATATATTTCAACATTATAATTTTGCAGCATACTTATCAAACAAACACTGCAGTATATCTACAGGTAATAACATGAGGGTGCGACTGTAATGCAAATACAATAGGATTGTTATTCATCTCCAGGTGGAAACCATATTATAATGCTTTTGATACCACCTTACTAAGCTAAGGTATCTTATATTTAACCTGGTTGTTGTAGAAATAACTTAAATTTAAGTGGTCTAGCACAACCGTGCGTTCTCACGCGCGAGTCCTTTCCTATATCTAATACGATTTGAAGTACATATGGAAAGCCTGGTAAGAGACGTCGGCAAGTAAGTAATGAAAACTAAAGGGTTTACATACCTATTTCTACCACCAATCCTCTGAACTATTTCCCTATATAATGCACTTTTTCTTCGACACGATCAAAAGTCTTACCTCCTTCAATTTAGGTATATAAGTAGACCGCATTGCACACAACACATATTATTTTGGTTTTGCGCCACTTCATAATAATTTTAGCTTGTCAATTTAATTACACATAATACATTTTTCTGATAAAATGTAAGAACAGGCAACAAACACTCGTCTCGGAGGGTTCATATCAGTTCATGAGTTGCTGTCAAAAACCAGCTGATGTGAGGCGGCCATCTTGTATATTAGAGATAAAATCCCGTTAAACTAGGGTCGGGCTCATTTTAAAATTTCGAGGATTTACACAAGAGATGATGCACTGTTTAGCGCTAATGTGCGTTTATGAATAAGGTTTTTTGACATCCGCACATCAACAACGTTTTAAATAGGTTGTAACTTTTTATGAATAAGGCCGTTAGTGGATAACTAAAACTTAGTTAAAACAACTCTGATTTCTTCCCAACTCTTAAACTACGGTTTTTTTAACTTTTTTACAAAACAATTGTGTTTATATTTTGACGCATTTTTAGTAGTTCCTTTGAAAGTTACTAAAATAGGAGCTTATTATGCAATGGAATACGTAAGATCTTCATTAGTTATTTACTTTGTTTATTCGGTAAATATTCGGCAATGTAACCGAACTATTCGGCCGAATATGAACATTGAAAATCTTGCCGAATATGCCGAATACCGAATATTTACCGAATATTCGGCCCATCTCTATTTCAAACCCTTTTTACCAAGAGTGGCACTAAAAATTAGTAGTTCATGTGCTCTGCCTACCCCTTTGTTGACACATATAAAGGAGGCATCGACACTTAAAAGGAATATTGACATGAGTTGCGGATATATGAAGTGATATATTTTTGTTTTTACCATAGCGGATACTGGGGAACTACCTATTGTAGAATGCTACAAGTAATAAAAAATAGGTACTATAACATATTTTTTCTAGTGCCCTCTTAGCGTTGATCTGACAAATTATACTTTGATAATTGATCGAAGCAGTAGGACTAGCACATGATTGCCGCGAGAGTATGTCGCCGCGAGATAGACTATACCCGTCCTTATGTCATTAATACAATTAGACAAAGACGTGTCATTTATCTTGCGGCGACGTACTCTCGCGGCAATCATGTGCTAGGCCTACTGTACATAGATCTACCGGTTTTGGACTCGGCACTGATTTGTATGTCCGGAACGGAATGCCCGGATGTTTCCGATTTTGGTGAAATTTGAGACGAAATACTATGATTAAGTTTTTTTTTTTAATATCGAAGTATTACATACTACTAGAATAATCCGTAGGTATTTCAAAATTGTAGGTACCTATATCTACTAAAGGAAACATACTTCCGGACATAACATTGAAATAACCGTGTCCAAATAATTCGTCACATTAATACAGGATGGCCGATATCATTGTTCGCATTTATGCATGTTATAGCGAGGTTATTGACAGGGTCAGATAGAAGCACTGAGGTCAAAGAGATGTATTTGTCCAAATAACAATAACCTAGTAAAAACATTACAGTTAAGGTAGTGGGATATGTGCGACTGGCGGGTTAAGTTCTTAAGGGTTAGGTAAAGTCGCCGTCAATAGAATTTGTGAACAATGTAAAAATAAATAAATAAAAATAAAAATCATTTATTCATGTACCAAAAATAGCAGTTTTAAACAGGCCATAAACTATATTAACACAAAAATAGGCTTCACCATGTCCGTGCCTGAACTAGGGAGATCCTGTATCTCAGGCAGAAAAAAAACTTACAAACTAAAACAGGGAAATTATTTGATAATATCACGTGCATTGCATAGGTATTCAACTAAAAAATAAATAAGTTACATTACAGATTTATAAATAGAGTAGGTTACCTACTTAAAACTATCATAATTCTAAAAGTACAGCAAAAAAAGATGGTAAGCCATATGTAATACTTATTGCTTATTAGCATTTTAATGAGTCAACAGTTGTACTTTATCGCATCAGCGTAAAGATACATAGGTAGGTGTATTTATTTGTAAACATTAAGTAGCTCTGTCTAGGTTATTTCTAGTTATTTTAGAACTGTTAATAAGTTTTCCGTGTCTTCATAAGACATTAGTTCTAGAGCTTTCTTTGTAACTTTTTTACATTCTGCGTAGCATAGATGATATATGTGATAATCTGCGTTTAACTTATTGTACAGCCGCGGTCCCAGACATATGTAGAACCGCTGTGAAAAGGCATGCTTTTGGTCAGTCAGCCGGTTGCAAACCAAATCTTTCCGTCTCTTGTTAGTAATGTCTGAGTTGTAAGGAAGTGCTTTATGTTGTTTTAGAACAGTGCTTAACACGAATAGCTGTCTTACAGATAATACTTTACAGGACTTATATAATAGGTTAGTAGGGTATAGGAACGGTCGGAATGTTGAGACTTTCAGGATAGCTCTTTGTGCTCTTTCTACAATTAAAAGCAGGGTTTTGGCTGCTCCTCCCCATGATGTAATGCAATATGTTAATAACGACTGGCAAAGAGCAAAATATACTTGCATTATTAATTTAAGGTCCAAGACATTACGGAGTCTTTTAAACACGTATATCAGCTTACGAATTTTATTACTTAACGCTTCAATATGTGGTCGAAACGATAACGTGTCATTAACTATAACACCCAGGTATTTAATTTTAGTTGCGGGAGTGATGAAGGGACAGTTACAGCTATTGCTAGCAAGGCAGGTATTGCGATGAGCGTAGATAGGATGGTCAGATATATATTGGTTATTTTTCATGAAAAATCTAACATAATTGGTTTTATCTGCGTTAAGTGTTAGTAGATGATATTGTAGCCAATTATTTACAATGTTAAATCCTAGTTGCGCCCGCAAGTATGCCTCTCTCTCCGTCTGTGCTGAGAAAATTAAGGCGGTGTCATCAGCATAAGATATTATTTTATCACAATCGAGCGGAAGCTTGCAAAGGTCATTAATGTAAATCAAAAATAAGGTCGGGCCAAGGATACTTCCTTGTGGGACCCCAAAAGCTTCATTTTTTAGGTCAGAACTGATGACGTCGCCCACCTTCACACACTGAAATCTGTCACTGAGGTAGTTTGCAAAAAGGTCAAGTTGTTTTCCCCTTATTCCTAAGCTTTGTAGCTTGCGTAGCAGTAAGGTAACAGAGACGGAATCGAAAGCTTTGGCGAGGTCGAGGAAAATACCAATCGTATGGTTACCCCTGTCAAGTTCTAGCGCAATGTTTTGAGTCAAATGATGAACGGCGTCGGAGGTTGATAGTTTAGAACGGAAACCGAATTGTGTATCTGACAGAAATGAGTTTTTTTCTAAGTACTGTACAAGCCTGTTGTTAATAATTTTTTCCAAGATTTTAGATATAGCAGGAAGTAGGGATATAGGCCTATAGTTTGTGATACTATCTTTGTTACCGGACTTATATATTGGAATTACAATAGCTTTTTTTAGACACTTAGGAAAAATTCCATCAGATAGGCATTTGTTTAAAATATGTGTTAAAGGAGGAGCTAAGATATGTTTAAATTGTTTCAATATTTTGTTCGAGATGTTATCCCATCCAACTGCACAATTATCTCTTAGATCAGATATAATTCTAATTACTTCTGAGTCATCGGTTGGAAGCAGTACAAAAGACTTAGAGCTATGGTTAGTGGTCGCAGGAAAATAATGTGAGCTAGGGCTGTCCGACTGTCCATATATTTTGTCAGCTAAATTTTTGCCTACATTAACAAAATAATCATTAGCATAATTTGCAGATGAAAGTGGAGAGCTTTGTGTAGTTAATAAGGCAGAGGAGTCATTATTTTTTGGAGTAAATGCTAAGTTCTTTATTCGGTTCCAGACTTTTTTGGTATCCTTGCCAACCTTTTCAAGTTCACTTTTTTCGAAATTTGTTTTAATTTTTTGAGGAGATCGTTGCAAAAATTTCGGTACCTTTTGTAAGTGATCTGTAATATAGAATTGTCCGGGTTTGATTTAGCTTTCAAATGTAGTCTGTCTCTATTCCGCATGCAGCGTATGAGCCCCGGAGTAATCCATGGTTTAATATTGTGCATTTTTTTGTTTGGCCGAGTGTACTTTGTGTTACGAGAAATGGCATTTTGTATGTTTTGTATTAGGTATGACATAGCAACATCAGCGTCAGCACAATTATAAACTGGGTCGTAGTCAATATCATTTAAATCTTTCTCGAGTTTATTGAAATTTGTTCTAGAAAATAAATGCTTGTGTTGCGATCTCACAGCCTTGAGGTTAAAGGTTAGTAGTACGGCGTTATGATCAGTGAGTGAAGAATTAGTAACTAATGTCAAAGATGGTATCTGGGATTTAAGCATGACATGGTCTAAGCAAGACCCGCTCTGATGCGTGGGAAGGGTATGAGCCGGGAGTAAGCCATGGTAGGAGCAGAAATTCAAGTATTCTTGGGTTGTTGGGTCTCTGCATTCTGGAAGAATGTTTATATTTATATCACCTATCAGGACAACATTTTTAGAAGATTCTAATGTGTGAAGTAGGGGGCTTAGGGAGTTTAGAAACCCGTCTATTTTTTTAAATGAAGGTGATCTATATATAGCTATTATGGTCATATCTGAGCCAATTTTTATAAGTAGGTTGTTACAGTCTTGTAAATTCGTCTCTTCAATCACGACATCGAGAGTTTTTTAGCGTAAACAACTACCCCGTCATTTTGGTTGTGATTAATTTTACTGCTGAAGGCTATATATCCGTCAAGGGCAGGCAGGTTGCCGCCGTTTTTAGTTAGCCAGCACTCAGTCAGCACAATTATGTCGCATTGGTGGTTAAGTCGTTGTAGTAAAACAGACAAATTATCTATATTTTTAAAGATACTACGAATATTTTGAGTTAGTATTGTTAGTGGTTTAGTATAGCCGGATAGACTTTGTTTGCAGCATTCAACATTACAATAATTAGAAGTTGATATTGAAAATGTATCTAAATCGCTAATTATAGTTGTATTCATTGATCTGAGTAATTAAAGTTATAAATGAAGCTAAAGAATAAATAAAATATATATATAACCTAGTATGTATACCTTGTGTGTAAAGTCAAGAAGCGATCTTAGGAGTGGCGCTCAGCAGGCGCCTTCATAATCTATAGAATTTATGTATCTCTGCTCAGCCTGTTTCTTGGCAGGACATTCAAGGTCACCTGTTTTGTGATTGTGGGGCTTCTTGAAAAATCTGCAGGTCGCACATCGGGGGGCTCCGCTTTTTTTGAGCACTCGTTGTCCGAGTGCCCCAAGTCGCCGCAATACCCGCACGTGTTGTCTGCCTGCTTACAGGATTTCGCGGCGTGTCCAAACTGCTGGCATTTGAAGCATCTGGTGACAATGGTGAAATCTCTCACAGGGCAGGAAGACCAGTTGACGAAAACTCGACTTTGGGATACTAGGGCTTTGCGTATCAAGCTTGGAACTTCGATGACGTAGTTGACGGTCTCAGCATCTTTTTTCCCCGATTTATGGCTAAGTTTAATAGAGGCTAGGAACTTATCTCTGGTGGTATCCGTCAATTTATCGGCTAAATTTTGCTCGAAAATGCAACTGAAAACCTCTTGTTCTGGCAGTGCAGTTGGTACGCCGACGATGACTATCCGGGGCCTGCGTTTACGGGGCTCATCGATGGTCAGGTCTGCAGGTGTTTTTTGAAACTGTTCCTTGAGCTTCTCTATATCAGCCTTGGATTCCGTGCTAATTATTACGCCGCCATTTTTAACCTTGCGTAAAGCTCTGACGTGAAGCTTCATCTGCTCAGGTTTAATAAGTTTTTGGACAAGGTTTTTGTCTCCTCACTTGATTTCAACTTGTCAGTAGGGTAAATTGCTACTGAGCTCAAATTAGCGGGTTGGACCAGGTTTTTGGAGGTACATCTGACCATATCGGCGAAGGAGGGCGAGTTCGGGGAAGGAGAGCAGGTTTTCGAGGACTTCTCTATCGATTCCTGTAGGGCCTGGATACTGCACAATACTGTCTGGTTGTCTTTAAGGGAGTCAATAGTGTTGCGCTGCAGGCGAGCCGTCTGTTTCAGAGACTGATACAGGACTGCCATTTGAGATGTTCCTGAAGAAACTCCGCGGCAGATATCGTGTACACGACTTTTTTGGTCCGAGTTTAATTTTCCTTCCTTAGCAATGGCGCATATCTCCTTGAGGGACTTCTCGATGTACTTTATCCAGTGCTGTATATCATGCGTCGATAGTACTTGCTCTTGGTCGCTGGGCGCTTGCGCATTCTCTTCAACAGCGGGCGGCGGCACAGGGGTAGATGGAGGACTATGCTGTATTTTTGAACTCCTGCCAAAGGGGCTCTGGCCGTTACTATCCATTTCAATAAGTTATTTAGTTACTATTTAAACTAACATAGTCAATAAGTCTGCACAAACACGCGTGACACAGAAACGCACTTGATGCATTCGCGATCGCGATCTGGGGCAATATTTTTGCACACGATTTAATTTGCGAGAAACAATTATAGCACGTCCGTTCGCAACGACCTGTTGATATGATTTGTAAACAAACCTTGTAGTCAAAATGTCTCTAATTTCCATTCTAACTCATCAGATACTGGCTAAGTCCATGTGTTATTTAATCAATTCATATCACATTATGATCCTCAACCTTCAAAAAATTAAAATTGTGCCAAAATATTGATATTTTATATAATGGTTTGTTTACATTGTTGACAATTTCTATTGACGTCGATTTTAAGTGTTTTTTGAAGATCTCTTTTAACAGTTTTAAACGATTGCAACCATCTACGTCCGAAGTATGGTCATGGTAACTGTAAATTTATGCGGTTATCATAGTTCTTTCATATAGCATTTAAAAAATAATTTCAATAGACGCATTTACCCCACCAGATGCAAACGCGCGTCGCGGCTGACGTGCTAAACCGTTACACCACCTCGACCGCCGAAGTAAGTACCCGTCGAAATTTCTCTAGTGTATGTTATCTCTGAAGGCTAGCCACCAGTGGGCTTGATCGCTTTTTCTTTTGTGTATGGTATCTATTTCAGTTTATAGCTTTTATTAATGTTTATTATAAGTAAATACAGTAAGGTATACTGGGATATTTGCATCTGGTGGGATAAATGCGTCTATTGAAATTATTTTTTAATGCTATATGAAAGAACTATGATAGACATATCAATTTACAGTTTGGTGACCATACTTCAAACGTAGATGGTTGCAATCGTTTAAAAATGTTAAAAGAGATCTTCAAAAGACACTTACTTGTTACTATTTAATAAAAAAACAAATAAAAAAAATAACGAAGTAGGGAACAAATCAAATCCGGCCGGCTCGCGGTCGGGGTGGTGTAGCGGTCGAAAAAGTTAGCCGCGTTAGCTGGAGTTCGATTCCCGGCTTCGCCACCAGTGGACTTCATCGATTTTTCTTTAGTGTATGGTATCTATTTAAGTTTATAATTCAAAAAAAAAATTTAATAAAATAATTTGATTTGTTCCCTACATCGATTAATAAGCTCCCGATAAATTGTAACATCATCGTCTGAGTCTGTTAAATAAACTAAGGAATTAATGTATCCCAACACAACACATTCAAATAAACCTGTTTTTTGCGTCAAGATATTTTTCATTTGTAATAATTAAAATTCCAATTTTATTTATATGACAAGGCCAGTAAGTTTACTTTCAAAACTTTATCCATTACACTTTCAATTCAATCAACTTACTTTTAGAAACAATTACTTCAACTTTCAATTATTATTTAAAGACGAATACCTAACTTGAAACACTATTAACACCTAACATAAAATATTAAATACCATGAGCAAAGCAAAGCCTAAATTAATTTAATTACCACGCGCTATCTAGCAGAGTGTGACCGGTGAAAATGATACTTTCCAAACGTGATCTTGACTCCATTGTTCCTGTGATCTGCCGTAGACTACCTCACTTAGATACCGCTTTAATACAAGAGAGACATTGAGATTCAGACACCACCCTGCCGCAGTATTGTAGCGTAGCATTAGAGTCGATGATACAATTGATGTGCCGAAGGATAATTTCGAAAATTGCCAAATTGAATCTTTCCATTTCTAAAATGTATATTTCCTATATTTCGTTTGAAACTTTCACGAAATTTTTTTGGAAAGTTTCCGCAACTTGCCCAATCAACGATATAAAAATCGATTACTGAGAAAACCAATTTCCCCGAATGAAATTTTACAATTGGTCAGTTATGCAGTTGGCAGTACTGTGGTGCCGATGCCGCAACTCTACTATAGTCGAACGGTAAACAATATCTTTCATCAATTCCCAAGATTGTACTCGATCAAAGGTGCTAAATATAAGTAATAATATCAATATATAAGTAGAATTTTAAATAATAATAATAATTGAACCTTCGAGTATATACGACCCACTGCTGGGCACACGCCTCCTCTCACGTATGAGAGGGTTCGGGTTTTAGTCCCCACGCTAACCCAATACGGATTGAGGTAATTTTAATTGTAGGTAGATATTTATATTATTCTGAGACCTTTCCTAAATTGTCACTTCCAGATATAGAGAAAATTCCGATTTTTTCCGAAGCCTCATGAGTAATAAACTCGTTGTCTTATATGCTGCATCTAGATAAGTGGTGTCTGTCTACGGCCATTGACGGCAAATGACGATACTGTGTAATATGGCGCCAATGATTCCGACGCTTGGACCGTAAATGCCGTGTAAAGATTATAATGACAGGCTATTGTTTTGCGACGTGCAGTGTTTTCAACCGATTATAAAATAGTACATTACGATACAAGTGCGAAAAAGAGGAACTTCAAAACGAGTGGCGACAAATCGACACGAGTTACGAATTTCCTTTTCGCACGTGTATCTTACGACGTTTTTCAGTACAGATGGCCCTCCGAAGTTTCGATCTGACATTATGACATATGGTGGTTCATAACTTCATACCACTTCTCGCACTAATGTGTAAAAAAACACAATCTGTACTGACTTTTAAGGCAACTCCATGCATAATGGTTATGTCAGGCACACAGACCGTCGGGTATATAGCATTTAGTCACGAGGTATCTTCTCATCAGCCTACTTTAGTGCCCCACTGCTGGGCTTTTAGGCCTTTAGGCCTTCGCTCTTTTCTACCACTTAACCCTGTCATTTGCACACTGCTTTTAATACGGATAAAATAACGCCAGCTTTTTCGGTCTGCCTTCCTGAGGAGCCTTAGAGAGCTAACTATGACCTTGAGGCGAAAGAGAACGGTTATTTTTTCTGATTAATGTAGCAGGATTAGAGTGCTCCCTTTTTAGATCATGTTAAAAGCTGCAAGGACACAAGGTTACAGCCTACACGTCACGTCTCCACAATAGAGAGAGATGTCTGTCTAGATATATATACCCTACTGTATCAACAGCCCGCGGACTGTGGTGAGATGTCTTCGTCAAACAAAGTATAGACACCACTAATGGTCTATCCTCGTCACACGTGTTTAAACCCCTATATGTTAGAGTGAGATGACTATACTCACGTCTAAATGATGATTTTCAGCAGCATCATTAATAGGACTCTTCCCATGTCTGTCCAGGTGAAGTCTGGCTCCGTGTCTCAATAACCAGCGGACTGTGGTGAGGTGGCCCCGGGACGCGGCGAAGTGGAGGGGGGTAGCGCCGTCTCCGTCTCTCGCGTTCGGGTCCACGCCTCGCTCCACGATCTAGAAAGGGATAGAAGATTAGTATGATGGTTGTAGTAACAAATCAAAAGCTGGTCATACTCTTTTAGAGGTAGTACCATAAGAAAAAGTGCATGGTTTTATATTTATATGGGACAACTGAGGAAACCTGTCACGCAAAATTAACGTACAAATTTACGGAGTGACAAAGTAGATATAATTTTTCACATCAAAATACTTATATGTTGCAATCAGCCTATTGTTCTGTTTATTTCGAACATCTCGCATTTCTCAATAGGTGAGGTAATATCGGGTATAAGTAATTCAAGGGTAAGATAGAACGTGGTGCTTCATTCTACGGCACATTTTTCATCTAAGTAATCCCTCAAAAAAGACCCTTCAATTTTACCCCATGTTAGTGCGTTTACTCATTATTCGATTCGATATCGGATGTAGGTATTTCATAGGCAAAAATCAAAGATGGCGGCTTAAATATTATATGGAATATCAGTCCTACATCCGATATCGGACCGGATAATGTGAAAACGCACTTTCTTACCTATTAATATGCCTTTAGTTCTGAACTGTATAATTATAAATTACCTACACGAATGTCTGCACGGATGTTTACATAACGACCATATATTATATGTTATACTAGCTTTTACCCGCGGCTTCGCCCGCGTAATAAAAGTATTCTTATTGAAACGTTTACAAAAAATAAGATTTTCATTTGGATCCGTAGGTTTCTTTGTAGGTACATCTGTCCGCGATTATTTCAATTAAGGTAAAGCGGGGCAATTCTCGACTGGGGGGGCATTGTAACTGATCTATTTGCTGTACGGTCAGCCAAGAAAGTGGTTTACCACTTTTCGACTCTATTGATTGAAAAGTGATAAACCACTTTTTTGGCTGACTGTACCTTACGCATATTACTATTGTTTTAAATGAAATTCTTGCAATGATTGTAGAATTATTACACAGCGACCACAGCTTAGGTAGTAGGTACGAATATGTATGTATTTTACCTATATAAATATTTATACTGGGGAAACTTCATACAACCCACATAGCCAGTATCTCGACGCTATGGTCGGTAGGGTAAAAAGTACTTCCTTGCATTATCGCTTACAATTTTTTCCATTTTGCTTATACTTACTGCAAACGTAAACATATAAAAGGCAAGCAAACAACGATCTTCTTACAGCACATTGAATGTAATAGTTATTACGGATGCAGGATACTCGCCAATGCCTACTTAATCCCTTCCCACTGAGCCGCCTGCATTTTACACTGCCTAGATATCGATTGCCGACCGATTATTCCGACCCCAATCCCTATTCGTATCCCCGTCCCTATCTCTATCCTTGTCCCCGTCCCCGTCCCCGTCCCGTCCCTGTCCCCGTCCCTCCCCTATCCCTATCCCCGTCCCCGTCCCCTATTCCTATCCCTATTTCTATCCCTATTCCTATCTATCCCTATCTCTAGCCCCATCCCCATCCCCATCCCCATCCCCATCCCCATCCCCATCCCCATCCCCATCCCCATCCCCATCCCCATCCCCATCCCCATCCCCATCCCCACCCCCACCCCCACCCCCACCCCTACCCCTACCCCTATCCCTTCCCTATCCCTATCCCTATCCCTATCCCTATCCCTATCCCTATACCTATCCCTATCCCGATCCCTATCTCTATCCCTATCCCTATCCCTATCCCTTCCCTATCCCCTTCCCTATTCCTATCCCTATCCCTATCCCTATCCCTAACCCTATCCCGTTCCTGTCCCTGTCCCTGTCCCTGTCCCTGTCCCTGTCCCTGTCCCTGTCCCTGTCCCTGTTTCTGACCCTGTCCCTGTCCCTGTCCCTGTCCCTGTCCCTGTCCCTGTCCCTGTCCCTGTCCCTGTCCCTGTCCCTGTCCCTGTCCCTGTCCCTGTACCTGTCCCTGTCCCTGTCCCTGTCCCTGTCCTTGTCCCTGTCAAATTATCATGCTATGAGGTGAACTTTGAAAAAATCCTTTCTTAGTGCTCCTCTAAGGAACTTCCATATCAATTTGAAATCTCTTGAACCAGAAGTAAAGATAAAAACTAAACCTATACTTATGGCTATTTTGGATATTTTAACCCCATTGCACAACAACAGGGGAGAAAATTTCTTTTGCACCTCATTAGATTTTAAAATCGTTGTATTTATCGTGATCAGCGACCCGATAAACCATAAAAACGATACCCATATTGTGTTTTTAACTTTACCCCCTTTGCACCCCTTTAGGGGTCAAATTTTCAAAAAAACCTGAAACATGTGTTTAGTCATATGTCTTTAGGAATCCTCCTGTGAAGTTTCGAATAGAATAGTCAAACTAATCTTGTTTCCCCATACAAACTTTGAACCCCCCATTTCACCCTTTTAAAAGGAGAATTTTGAAAAATCCTTTCTTAGTGCTCCTCTACACTATATAAGGAACCTACGTGCTAAATTTGACATCTCTAGGTCCAGCGGTTTCGGCTGTGCGTTGATATGTCAGTCAGTCAGTCAATATCTTCTTTTATATATTTTTTTGATATTTAAACCCCATTGCACCACAACAGGAGAGAAGGTATTTCACTTCCGCCTCGTTAGATTTTAAAAACGTTGTATTTATCATGATCAGCGACCCGATAAACCATAAAAACGATACCCATATTGATATTTTGACTTCATCACCCCCTTTTCACCCTTTTAGGGGTTAAATTTTCAAAAAACCTGATACACGTATTCAGTCATATGTCTTAAGGAACCTTCCTGTGAAGTTTTGAATAAAATAGTCAAACTAATCTTGTTTCCCCATACAAACTTTGAACCCCCATTTGACCCCCTTAGGAGGTGAATTTTGGAAAATCCTTTCTTAGTGCTCCTCTACACTATATAAGGAACCCACGTGCCAAATTTGAAAGCTCTAGGACCAGCGGTTTCGGCTGTGCGTTGATATGTCAGTCAGTCAGTCAGTCAGCTTCTTCTTTTATATATTTAGATTCAGAACAACTTCTTAAAAATCGTAAATCGATTGAATCGATAATTGTGCCGTATCGATTTCGTGCTTTTATGAAACCGATAATTAATATCTAAAATCGTTCATTTCGTTAAAATTGTGAAAGTATTAATTGTTGTTTTTATAAACGTATTGTACCATATTTTTTTTAATTAACCAAAGTTACATGTTTGCATTAACACAAATAAAATAAAAAAATAGAATTATATTATTGAAACAGTTTATTACTATTATTCTGTATTAGTATGGTTATATTGAAAATCAACTTTATTCAAAAGACATAAGTACCTAAATGTAAAGTAAATAAAAAAGTATTTACTAAGCAAACACAAAATAAACATAATTGGTAGGTACATCTGGCGAACCCCAAACTAGGCTGAGCCTGTAACTTGGGGCCCTGAAGTAATGGTTATATTTATATTTCAACCACGCCCAGTTGTCTTCGCGCCCCCAAACTTAAAAACATAAATTAACCACAGTAAGCTAAAATGTGGAAAACGTGAAAGTTATCAATATAACTAATATTTAACACAAGACTGAAAACCATTGACTTACAAATTACTTCGTAAAGACAGACCTTACATGCGTTATGAATAGCACCAGCGCAGCTGTGTCAGTGATGTCATTTATATTATTTAGAAAAAGTAAACAAGATTTTTAAACAATTATAGGGAACAAATCAAATTATTTTATTAGGTACATATTTTTTTGATTTGTTGTTTTTCAAGTAAGTAAGTGGTTAAGATGTTAGCCGCGTAAGCTGAAGACCCGGGTTTGTTTCCCGGCTCGGCCACCAGTGGGCCTTGTCGTTTTTTCTTTCGTGTATGATAGGTATTTATTTACGTTTTTAAGCTTTTTAAAATCTATGCATTTTAATCCATCGAGCTAAATCTACAGTCTACAGTAGTTGAGATACTTGCGAGCAATCGCGAGCGTGACACAAATTGTAAACTCCCCAACCATCTTGTAGCGTTCCATCACGGCCAACGACAATGTTTAGCCGGTATGAACGGGCCTATCCTTACTTTTGAAATCTTTGCCGTAAACCAGTTATAGTCTAAGCCGCAATTGGTAGTTATAGTTAGTTTCACTTGTCGGTTGCAGTGCAGGCAGCAATGATCTTTTAACGACTTAAGAGAAAAAGGGAGAGCTTCATATTCCTCCTTGAATATTTACATTATGTATTGAAAATATTTTTACATACATACATACATACATACATACAATCACGCCTGTTTCCCATAAAGGGGTAGGCAGAGCACATGAAACTGCTAAAGTTACAGTGCTACTCTTGGCAAATAAGAGGTTGAAAGAAAACGAAACTGTGACATTGCAGTGACAGGTTGGTAGCCTCTCGCCTACGCCACAATTTAACCCACCATTTTTTTATTTTTTAATATTTTTACATAATTTGAAAATTTCAATCATAAGTAGGAGTACATTTACGATTTATTTAATTTACATATTTTAATCAAGCATCGTAAAACTAGGACCAGAAAACTGACTAGCTAAATTCTAATGAAAATCAATCATACAGGGAAATGTTTGGTTAAAATACATCAAATAAAAAAAAAACAATTTTTCTATCGAGAGAGTTTCTAATGAGTACAGTTTGTATAGAGAACCCATCATCACTTATCCTCTTTATAAGTTAGTACCTACACGGTATTAAAAGTTGAGATCCAACAGTTATTATAGTAAAAAGTTAAGACAATATATCAGCAATTCCCGTCAACTTTGTACAATGCCACGTCAGCAAATTTTAATTGATCCTATTTTGTTACCAACATTTAGTAATATAATTCGACTTTCGTAAGATATATACAGGATAATTGTTATAATTAAGAAAATATAGATACTAGAGAACCTTAATGACGAAATAAAACTTAATAAAATCTCAATTAATCAACAAAATCTTGGTAACAAAATAGGAATTAATAAAAACAAATTTAACTTTTCCCTTAATTTTTGTACAAAGTTGACGGGAATTGCTGATTATTATTATTACCACAGATTTAAGAAAATATTATAGTATTTTTTTACTCTGAGATTATTACTATGGTCAAACAAGGCAGCAATGTTAGTCTAGTATGAAACTAGACACATAAAAACTAACCATTTAGCCAAAGAGCCATAGAACCCGTCTAACTTTCAATGACTAAAACAGCTTTATTTAAAATGAATGCAAGTTTCGTTTACTTTACTCTTAAGGCCTGAAAGCTGGTATTAACCTTATATACCGTGCTTTATCGATCTCTGGTACCTGATAAATAGAAATCTGGAGTTGGTCAAAGACACCTAGTCTTTCAAGATTTAATGTAGTCTAGAAATTATGGCAGGTTTTGAAGTGGCAAAATGGCAAAGGGATTCATGGCGGTTTATTTCCTCAAGTAAATGAAAGTATAGGTGCTTATATGTGCTGGCTCCACAGAAAACCAGGGCCGTTGACCACGCTAGCCGTGTCATCTGCAATGCTGAGTGGAGACCATTTTAGGCCTCACATCGTTATTACTACTTTTTACCTTGTGCAACTTTTTATCCTATTTTATCTATTTTTGACGAAGCCTGTGGTGGATTATTAGTGATGTAGTTTGGACGAAGTTTGTTGCGGATGCTATTTTGTACCTACGCGTTTGACGAAGCCTGCGCTGTGGATTTGGATGATGGTTTGTATGTTTTGGATATAAAATAAATATACGCGATTGTTTTATCTATTGATGTTTGATGTGTTTTATCCTACTTTATCTATTGTTTTGTACTTACTGATGTGTTGCCTGAATAAATGAGTTCTATTCTATTCGCGTCTTGGTTTTAATATTGTAAGTTTGTATGTTTGTTTGAATAAATGACACCATGTTCACATTAATACTCCCGTGCAAATAATAGAGACGCGATGGTAGCGCGAGTAAGTTGTACTATCAGTTGTAGTGCATGGAGAAATTATGAATGAATTCATTGATAAATTCGCCATGCACTTTTGCAGCTGATAGTACTTTTTTTTTAATTATAAATGGGCTTACTCTTGGCCACAGACTAGCCAAAGGCAAAGACGTGGCCTACGATGGAGTGAGCTCGCCTAGAAGATGCCTGTTCACTCTTGATTTGAAGGTTGCCGTAATTCAATTGACTTAAGTAGTTCTTCGCTGAGCTGTGGCGGCTTCGGTGAGACCAGTGCCTAGTGCAGGGACCATTTTGTATTGGACAGCCACATATATATTACAATCAATTACTTCGCGCGTGTAGGAAACGCGAAGGAAAGTTGTAATTTGCATCACATCATGCGCATGCGTTGACAGTTAGAAGTGGGTACAATGAGTTCCGAGATCGATCTGTCGGTCGGTGAACTTGCTATACTTTTATGATATGAGTTTTGCGTAACGTGTGAGTGTGTTTTTTTTTATACACCGCTTTTTTTGTTTTCCGTTATATTCGACACGTCGTTAGGTTCAATATTAGAAACGACTCAGCTGCGAGCTGCGAGCAGCGACAAGCTGTTAAATTCGAAAAAAAAAATTTCGTTGATTTCATACAGAATACATAAATTAACTAGTTGTAAGCGACCCTTAAGAATGACATTCAAGTTAGTGTCAAGTAATTGACGTCACATGTACATACCTATTTTACTTTAAACTTTTTTAAGAAATATATTTCATACTAGCTTTTGCCCGCGGCTTCGCTCGCGTTAGAAAGAGACAAAAACTAGCCTATGTCACTCTCGATCCAATTCGTCGTTCCGTATTGCCGTGAAATACGGACAAACAAACAGACACACACACTTTCCCATTTATAATATTAGCATGGATACAGCTCTAAACTGAAGCTAAATACTACCACATAGTCATTACAAAGAGATCTTCCGAGATCCATCGATCTTTCGGTCGGTGAACTTGCTGCAGATTTACGTAAGACTCGTAAGGCGCAACATTGTATGACTCTGTGTGCAGAAAGTAGATATGGATACGTTTCTTTTAATTGTCGGTGTTTGTACTTTTCTACGCCTACCAGTTAAGCGGGTCGCAGACTAACATTCCTCTTACCTAGATTACATATACTACTCGCAAATAAGATATATGTAACTAGCGCAGCTTTAGTGTCTTTACCTATTAATTATCTAAGAACATTAGATTAGATACTATCACATGGTTAAAACAAGATCGTAATAATCTCTCATATGAATTTGGAGTAAGGTACAGCGGGGCAATTTCGACTGGGGGACAATTTCTAGCTGATCCATTTTTTTCCATGTTCTACAATGTTTGTATTATGAAATAAAGTGTCCACCGGTTATATTTGATGACCGGTCTGGCGCAGTCGGTAGTGACCCTGCCTGCTACGCTGCGGTCCCGGGTTCGAATCCCGGTAAGGGCATTTATTTGTGTGATGAGCACAGATATTTGTTCCTGAGTCATGGATGTTTTCTATGTATATAAGTATTTATATATTACATATATCGTTGTCTGAGTACCCACAACACAAGCCTTCTTGAGCTTACCGTGGGCCTCAGTCAATCTGTGTAAGAATGTCCTATAAATAAAAAAATATACGGCATGCGTGTTTAGTGGATACATGTGAAACTCAATTTAATAGTGTACTATTGGAAAAAAAACTGCTGTACCTATGACTGTATGTATAACTCAGTCTATCAATCATGCTGTTTCTAGCACGAGCGTCTAGCCAACCTCCCGCTTCTAGTACCAAGTACTTTAGTACGGCCAAGTGTCCCTCTTGTGCGGCTAAGTATAACATAAAATCTACTATTAACTATTATATTACTATCGTAATAATACACTTACCATCCATTTCACGCAGTCAAGGCACCCAGTCTGCGCGGCGGCGTGTATAGGCAGCATGCCATCCCTAGCACGCGCGTCTAGCCGACCTCCCGCTTCTAGTACCAAGTACTTTAGTACGGCCAAGTGTCCCTCTTGCGCGGCTAAGTATAACACTAGTATACTAAAATCTGTTGTTAAATATTATATTACTATTGTAATAATACACTTACCATCCATTTAACGCAGTCTAGGCACCCAGTCTGCGCGGCGGCGTGTATAGGCGGCATGCCATCCCTAGCACGCGCGTCTAGCCGACCTCCCGCTTCTAGTACCAAGTACTTTAGTACGGCCAAGTGTCCCACTTGCGCGGCTAAGTATAACACTAGTATACTAAAATCTACTGTTAAATATTATATTACTATTGTAATAATAAACTTACCATCCATTTAACGCAGTCTAAGCACCCAGTCTGCGCGGCGGCGTGTATAGGCAGCATGCCATCCCTAGCACGCGCGTCTAGTCGCCCTCCCGCTTCTAGTACCAAGTACTTTAGTACGGCCTAGTATCTTACAATTATCTAACTAATTATGTAGTTACTGAGCTTAAGAAACCTAATTATTTTTAAAATCGGGACTTAATCGCGTAAACTACCTATTAAACTGACCTCCAACGTTTCAAGGACGGCGTTGTCCCCGTGGTCTCGGAGAAGACTCAAAAAGGCGATTAAGTCCCGATTTTAAAAATATTTATGTGTAATAATCGTGAAAGTTTAAATCAGTCTTAAGAAACCTGTAATAAAAAAAAACGTTTATAAAGACGACTTACCATCCATTTAACGCAGTCTAGGCACCCAGACCCAGGCGGCGAGTAGCGTCTAGCCGACCTCCCGCTTCTAGTACCAAGTACTTTAGTAAGGCCAAGTGTCCCTCTTGCGCGGCTAAGTATAACACTAGTATACTAAAATCTGTTGTTAAATATTATATTACTATTGTAATATTAAACTTACCCTTACGTGCCTGTGTCATGACGGGTTAAGAATTTCACCACCCCCTTTCTTCCCGTGGGTGTCGTAGAAGGCGACTATGGGATATGGGTTAAATTGTGGCGTAGGCGAGAGGCTGGCAACCTGTCACTGCAATGTCACAGTTTCGTTTTCTTTCAACCCCTTATTTGCCAAGAGTGGCACTGAAGCTTTAGTAGTTTCATGTGTTCTGCCTACCTCTTTATGGGATACAGGCGTGATTGTATGTAGGTATGTTGTATGTATGTATGTAATAAACTTACCATCCATTTAATGCAGTCTAGGTCTGCGCGGCGGCGTGTATTGGCAGCATGCCATCCCTAGCACGCGCGTCTAGCCGACCTCCCGCTTCTAGTACCAAGTACTTTAGTACGGCCAAGTGTCCCTCTTGCGCGGCTAAGTATAACACTAGTATACTAAAATCTGTTGTTAAATATTATAGTACTATTGTAATAATAAACTTACCATCCATTTCACACAGTCTAAGCACCCAGTCTGCGCAGCGGCGTGTATAGGCAGCATGCCATCCCTAGCACGCGCGTCTAGCCGACCTCCCGCTTCTAGTACCAAGTACTTTAGTACGGCCAAGTGTCCCTCTTGCGCGGCTAAGTATACTGGTGTGACGTCATTATCCATCGCCGTGTTGGCACTGTGGAAGAAAAAGACTTGTTAGTTGGCAAGTTCTAAAGGATTATACATGTTATGGGAGTATACACCGTGTTTTCTTCGTTTCCATACATATTAATGGATTAATCAGTGTGAGAGGTCCTTAATCATAACATTAGTCATTGTCAAGTGTTTGACGGCACATGTCAAAACAAATAACATTAGGAAGTGGTAAGTGATTAAATTTATTTTTTTAATAATTTAAACGCACCGTAGCTAATTGCACACTGGTTTAATAAGAATAGGCCTATCGCGGGGTGCGCGGGCGCAGCCGCTGCCATGCATACGTACTAATAACCGTAAGAGTTAAGACGCTAGTTTCTTAGAGAAATTGATTGTATTTGAACTAAATAATCTTCCCTTAAAGTTAACGGAGTTCAATAAAAACATGTTTTACAGGACTTTGAAAGTTTATCAGACCGTCAGTTCCAAAATAAGGTCATAAAAAATATCGGATATTGACCAGCCTGTTGATGGCTTGCTTATCATATTCATGATTTAATATACACAGTGTTTTTATTGAATTCCGTTAACTTCGGCATATAGTTAGGTCCATTATAGGAAATAGTTTATTTTATTAAATTTGTATTTTTTTTTCTAGAAAAAATACATACACCTGCTGTTGAAAAACGGGCTTTACAATTAACTCGCACTAAGTAAGTGACAAAACTCACAAAACTATGAACACACAAAGTCCGTTTCTTAACAGCAATTGATGTAACATCTATCGCAGGTGTATGGGAAATTAGAAAAAAGTTACGAATAAAAAAAACTAACTATGCTATTCTGTTTCCTATAATGGTACCTAACTATATGCCGAAGGTGACGGAATTCAATAAAGACACGGTGTATGAAAGTTTTTGTTAGAAACTATTAGGTATATGACAAGAAAAAAATACACGATTTTCAGAACTAAGTTGCCGTTAGCCCGAACGCCGCCAGAAACTCCTATTGTACGTGTATGTTTGCCTTCCCATTCATATTGAGCTAAGTTTCATCTTAGACTCTGTCTTCACTGTCCATAGGTGTGACTAGGGTCAATCGCCGATAAATAAGTTATTTTTTTTGCAAAAATGATATTTTTGGCAGCTTCTATCGCCGACTGTACTTTTCTTTCAACAGTCATCTTTTCTCTCTGAGACGTTTTTAAAAACCCCTTACTCGATGGGGATACGACGTTTCATAGAGTGCCTATGACCACCTTTCTGCTCCATCGCCAGATCAGCTCTATGATACCATAACATTGCATTGTCCATTGCTTCTGTAGATCGTGTGATACTATACAGCACGACCACGGATGATTTTATTAATTCTGATGCGGTACAAATTCACGAAAAAAAATGTACTTTTTTGTACTGACGTTTAAAAAAAATGTACCCTTATGATTTTGGAGTTTCGACATAGGGCCCGTGGTCGTGCTAGGTAGGTACTCCCTGGCACGACCACACTATATTTAATGAGATTTTAAATTTCTGTTGCAGTACAAATTCACGAAAAAAAATGTACTTTTTTGTACTTACCTTTTAAAAAAAATACCCTCATGGTTTCGGACTTTTGACATGGGGTGTGGTCGTGCTAGATAGGTGGTACTTCCTGGCACGACCACACTATATTTAATGATTTTTTTTAATTTCTGTAGTGGTACAAATTCACGAAAAAAAATGTACTTTTCTGTACTTACCTTTTTATAAAAAGTACCCTCATGGTTTCGGAGTTTCGACATGGGTTGTGGTCGTGCTAGATAGGTACTCCCTGGCACGACCGCACTAAGTTTTTGAAGTAATTTACGTAGTACAATTTCAAAACACTTGTTTAGTATTCATTTGACCATCAAATTAAACATAAATTTAATATAGTGTGGTCGTGCCAGGAAGTACCACCTATCTAGCACGACCACACCCCATGTCAAAACTCCGAAACCATGAGGGTATTTTTTTTGAAAGGTAAGTACAAAAAAGTACATTTTTTTTCGTGAATTTGTACTGCAACAAAAATTTAAAATCTCATTAAATATAGTGTGGTCGTGCCAGGGAGTACCTACCTAGCACGACCACGGGCCCTATGTCGAAACTCTTAAATCATAAGGATACTTTTTTTTTAAACGTCAGTACAAAAAAGTACTTTTTTTTTTCGTGAATTTGTACCGTATCAGAATTAATAAAATCATCCGTGGTCGTGCTGTATAGTATCACACTGTAGATCTGCGTGCAAAATTTTATCTCAATCAGAAACAGGGAAGTCGGTCAAATTTAGCTTCTACGTTTTGACCCAACCTAACATAATACTAACAATGCAAGTTAAATAAAAGCTTGAAAAACTAACCTAACCACAAAATTAAAATTTTGAAAAAACCCCCGACCGCGACATAGTGGACCGATTTTCATAAAACATGGCTAAGAACACTCCCGACTAACTCGATTTCAATTCAAACAAAAAAAACTAAATCGAAATCGGTTCATCCGTTCGGGAGCTACAATGCCACAGACAGACACACACACAGACAGACACGTCAAACTTGTAACCGTCGTTTTTGCGTCGGGGGTTAAAAATGCAGGCCAAAGGCAAAGGGAGGCGGGTTCGTAAGAAATTATTAATTGATGTGCATTAAAAACAGGAACCTAGCTTCCCGTTCATGTAATTTTCTATCCTGTGAGACTCGAGATACTTATTTCCTTCTAACGGGTACATGATTGACAGGTCACGATACTGCTATTAAGTAAATATTGATAGAAATTTCTGCAATACAGTTACCAGGAGCATTCCATGAGCTGTCCCGTATAAAAGTTATTTTTATTTCGTGCAATGGCTTTTGATATTATGAATGGGCTTACTCTTGGCCGCAGACTAGCCAAAGGCAAAGACTTGGCCTACGATGGAGTGAGCTCGCCCAGAATATGCCTGTTCACTTTTGATTTGAAGGTTGCCGGGTTATATGAGCTCGGAAATATAGCCGCCGGCAAGGAATTCCACTCCTTGGCAGTGCGCATAAGAAAAGAAGAAGCAAAGCGCTTCGTTCGCATTCGCGGCAGATCTACCAAGAAAGGATGGAAACCGGTCGTGCGTCTAAGAGTCCGATGGTAAAATAGGGACGGTGGAATAAGCTCGTGTAGCTCTTTGTTTCTCTGTGTTTTTAAGCTTTTAAAGCAGGCGATCATTTTTCTGTGCACAATTTTACACATTGCCTTAAAAAAGTATCATCTTACACCAGCCAATTTGCAGAAAATTCGTGTTTGTACGGGAGAACGGTAAACTATTTTCATGAAATGCTCCGCCAGACCGCCATATTAATAAGTCAAAACCACAAAATTAAAATGTTCCCCCTCCCATCGTATCCGTACCGTATTGTATCTTTTTACGTAAACTTCTAAAACCTACACCAATAAAGAATGAAAGTAAGAGCTACTAAATTAAACAAAAGATAGTGATCTCACAAAGGTATGAATGAATAAGTAGGCTAATCCTCACAGACCTATAGAAATAATTCACAAATTATGTAACGTGAACTTCAATGGACGAATGGCCATTTGTTTAATTATATCGTGGGATAATAGGACAATTGCTCAAATAAATATTACACCGAATATATTACAACAATGGTCATAAGAACAGGGTACCTAGCCAACGTCACTATCACTTAAACTTCGTAAGCGCTTCGCTAGCTGAGCATGTCTTTATTTGTCCACAGTTTTATAATGTGATATTTTTGATAAATTCTATGTTATTTCTCTCAGAACCACTGGTTTTTTTTTAGGTAAAAAAACATACCTTACGATTTTTCGTGTTGTGTTACCACTTTACATACAGTTTGCATGGGGTAGCAAAATATGAAAGTAACGAAATTTATAAAAAAATTGGGGCACGTTTTTATCCTATTGAGATAGAAAGTGCTCGCAATCTGAGTAGAAGTAGAACTAAAATTCACAAAAAAAAAACAAAAACGAAATTACCGCTTCCCGACTCCGTCTGATAGAATAGTACATTACGATACAGGTGCGCAAAAAAGGAAGTTCGAAACTAGTGGCGATAAATCACGACCGAAGGGAGTATTTTAAATCGACACGAGTTACGAATTTTCTTTTCGCACGTGTATCGTACGACGTTTTCCAGTACAGATAGCACTCCGAAGTTTCCACCTATAATGAACCACTTCTCGCACTAGTGCGTAAAAAAACACCATCTGTACTGAAAAAATAGTAAACACAACTTGGCCAGTAAATATGGCCTCAGATCACATGTTTGTTGACCTCGGCTCCGCCTCAGTCGACAGTTACTTGTGATCTGAAACATTACTAGCTTTTTGACTTTAGTCCCATTTAAGCAAGATTTTAAATAAATCCCGTGTAATTATACTAATTATTAATGTACAAAGAACAGTCAACTAATATGTCGGCACTACTTTAAAAAAAACTTGTATCTTCTTCTGTAAATGAAGAGAAAAATGTATTAAGTATGTATGGAATGCATATAGACTTACTGCGTTTTGTCTTTGAGGAGCAGTGTGAGATACGAGATTTTTTCAAAATACTTAGTGACGATGTGTTTACTCATAAGAGTCATAAGTAGGAACCAGTTATGGTTGAATGTAAAATGCACATTACATACAATATGTCTCCTGAAAACATTTATTTGTTTAGGACATGCAATTATAGTTTCTGTTCGTATTTTTATATGGTATGAAATAATTATCGGAACCATAAAAACAAAACAAAGATATTTGAGTAATTTGCAAGTTCTTGCATGTAAAATATTTTTTTTTAATATAATTGTAGTATGAGACGGAAAATCCATTATCCATACTTATATTATAAATGGGAAAGTGTGTGTGTCTGTTTGTTTGTCTGTCTTTCACGGCAAAGCGGAGCGACGAATTGGCGTGATTTTTTAAGTGGAGATAGTTCAAGGGATGTAGAGTGACATAGGCTAGTTTCTGTCTCTTTCTAACGCGAGCGAAGCCGCGGGCAAAAGCTAGTAATATTATAAATGGGAAAGTATGTGTGTCTGTTTGTTTGTCCGTCTTTCACGTCAAAACGGAGCGACGAATTGACGTACTTTTTTTTTTAAGTGGAGATAGTTCAAGGGATGGAGAGTGACATAGGCTACTTTTTGTCTCTTTCTAACGCGATCGGAGCCGCGGGCAAAAGCTAGTTTTCTATACTACTGAAATTATTACATAAAATTGGATAAATGTAAGTAGAGGAAAATGTAAAACAAAAGACATCAACGGGTGTCCTTTACTTTTACATTAAAATTTAAGATAATGTGTGGTGATATTTCTTATTCGACTACTTGAGTAAACATGGATAGAGTTATACCCAGCTATTTAGGTTTGCAGCGATTTAGATATCCGGATCCGGTCACCTACGGCCACTTCCCCGAACGACCACCATGCAAATTCATATATGGGCCATTTCTTAGTTCGGCCGTTTCCTTATCCGACCATTTAACAATAACATTAACATTTAGCACCCGTACAATAACATTTCATAGAAGTTTGACTTTTAAAACGTATGGTGACGGGTTAAGAATTTCACCACCCCCTTTCTTCCCGTGGGTGTCGTAAAAGGCGATTGTGGGATATGGGTTAAATTGTGGCGTAGGCGAGAGGCTGGCAACCTGTCACTGCAATGTCACAGTTTTCGTTTTCTTTCAACCCCTTATTTGCCAAGAGTGGCACTGAAACTTGAGTAGTTTCATGTGCTCTGCCTACCCCTTCATGGGATGCAGGCGTGATTGTATGTTATTGTTATGTTGTTGACTTTTAAAAACTTGCACCGGCGGGGTTGTCGTTTGTCGTTTGTTTTTGTTGTTGTTGTTAGGATTTATTTTGGCGGTTCGTTTTTTTCTGCTCCTCAGAGGTGATTGAAAACTTGTACAACCTATAATCGGTTGAATTACCAAACGTAAGCGAGTTTTTTTACTTTGTTACATTTTATAGTAACTACACGATAAGTAGACCAAATTATATACATGCAATTTATTAAATTTTTGTGGCACAATTTAGCCATACAATTAAGTGATTAACCTCTATAAATATGACCGCTAGCTACTTAGCTTTTTTTCACCTCAGATGAGTCTAGATATAAAAAAGTAGGTATGTGTAAATATTTTTTTTTTTTTACCAAGACAAATCATCGTACGTATTGTCTGATTTTTAACCGTAGCCTATGGTAGCTTAAAACTCTGATATGCGTTTATTCGAGGTAGTTAAAAGCTAAATTTAGCATTTCATAAGATTCTGTCAGTTAACGATATCAAAAATACAGCCTGTATAACATTTATAACACCCAGTGTGGGAGCACCATTAAAGCCATTAGTTAATTTATAACTTATAATGGAATAGGTACACTAACCATAAACTATTATGGGTGTGAATTTCCGCATTACAAGTAAATTACATGGTACATTTCCGCGCCTCAAAATCTAGATCAAAACCCATGACTAAGTCTAGGTTCTAGACAATATAATCTAACCGTCTATCAAATTTGTACGTTCTTGTCAAGGCAATGGAGCCGATATTTGTAATAGTCGATTTCAATTTGTACTAGTACAGTCACCGGCATAAATAAGTGATGATTTCTGTACCTTGTCGCTTTTAATCGTTTGACAATTTCGTATGACATTTCAAACACGACGTTAAAGTGACAAGGTACAGAAATCATCACTTATTTATACAAACCAAACAAAATTTACGAGTACCTATTTCCCGAACAGAATAGTTACCTGTAGCAAATAAATGCATTTTTTTTTTGTATTTTGTATTTTGTAATCTTAAAATTTGATCCCCATACAAACTTTCATCCCCATTTTAACCACATTATAGGATGAATTTCCAAAAACATCGAATTTGTTTTTTTTTTATTTGTCTAAACTTTACGAAGTCTATTTTCCGTGACTAAAATAAAACTTTCATCCCCTTTTGTTTCGTATCTCTTGTACAGATGTAGTGCGAAAAGGGTTTCCTTCGTATTTCTCCGGAAACGTTCGTATTTGTCATGCTAGTTCAGTCAATGTCAGTACATCTTGTACTGAGACTGACTGAAATAGTATGACACGTTCGTACGTTTCCGTAAGAACACGAAGGCAAATCTTTTCGCACTACATCTGTATCTACACTTTATAAATTCAACCTAGTGTGCAAAACTTTTGTAGTTTCGGCTCTGCGTTGATGAATCAGTCTATTTTAAGATGCATAGCCTTTATCTTTTGTTCTATCTACCATGTATGTTGTGGGAATGAATAAAGTTCTTATCTATCTATCTATCTATCTATCAGTTTGTCAGTTAGGACACTTGCACTTAGAGCATTTTCAGAATTTGGGTCTCCCCAGTTAAAGTTGTTAACAAAAATTAACTCGCTGTCAATTTTGTGACAACAATTAAGCATAAAATCTGTCTAAAAATTTACTTTTTTTACATTCTGACTGCAGATAGCTTAAAGTTTATGTAATTAAAAAAAAAACAATATTTTTTATTGAAATTTCATGCTTAATTATCGTCACAAAACTGACAGTGAGTTAATTTTTATTAACAACTTCGGGGGTCCCAAATTCTGAAAATTCGCTTACACTAAGTATACAGATTGTCAATAGTTAGAAAATTTATTTAGGATATCAGGAACTTTTGGTGCATTGTTTTATCCACTACTGTTGCTGACTGTACCTATCGATGGATCACGTTTCACTTTTCCTCACACAGAAGTGTAACAGCGAGGTCGCAAGTGTTATCCAACGGATGCAAGTGACTTTGGTTATGCAACCGCCGTTTTTGTCTGTGACATGGATATTTGGGATATTTGGATGCATTGGGTTAGGTATTGTTAAGTTGACGTTGACGACCGATCTGGCCTAGCGCGTAGTGAAATGACCCTGCCTGCTAAGCCGCGGTCCCGGGTTCGAATCCCTGTAAGGGCATTTATTTGTGTGACGATCACTATGAATACTATGTGCGGAAAATTGAATATTAACCAACACTTGAGCTTTCGTCTTTTTATTATTCTATGAGCTAAAATTCCATGAACATTTTCATTATAAGATTTTTATAATAACAAAAAATATAGAAAAAAATAATGAATACGAGGTCAAATTTAGAGGTGAAAATAGGGACTAAGGGTCTGTGTTCTAAATATATTGTAGAAGATTTGATTACAAAATATTATGTTTTATATTTTATAGTCTACGCGAATGCATGTGTACTTTGTTATTTTGGAGAAGTTAACGTTATTATTTAAAATTGAGCGAAATATTTTACATTATACAACAGCACATTTTTATTCATGACAAAATATTTGTGAAATTCTCAATGATCAAAGCTACTTACCAGATTATACATATATTTATGTCGTCTAAATTATACCTATTCAGACTAGAGTTAGGTAATGTGCTTTGTTTTTGTCCATTTGACGGAATTTTAGTATAAAATTGCTTGGGCACACTTATTACAATCCTTACTGGCTTGATATTTCATATGTATCCAAAACTGTAAATGACAAAATCTAGCACAATTTCTTTTTTATTATTCAGAAACGTCTGCAAGCGATAATACATTTTTTTTTGACGGCAAAGCCAGAGGTTGCAGGTTCGAGTCCAACCGGAGGTGTGAATTTTTCAATTTTTCTTTAATTTAAAAATATCTAGCACAATTTCCCAAATTTAACTCATAATAAACACCCTCACCGTTCCCGCCCGCTGTAAGTTCCCGCTTTCATTTTCACATATCGTTTATTTTTCTTCTTCTTCCCAAACAGCTTACTAGTCACTTTATTATACGGCTGATTATTATTCAACGTCATCTTCACAAAACCTTTTTTCAAAATAACCGTTTAAAAAATACACGCCACTAAACAACGCGTTTAAAATGAAAAGTTCCAATTTGAATTTGGAACATCGAACGATTCGAGCGCTGCAGTCAAGCGCGGCAGTCAGCGGCAAAGGCCTTACTGAGCTTAAGGCAAAGGCATTTTCTCGCAAACAGCGAAAGTGCTGGTTCCCATATGTAAGTTTAATGACATAAGTTGATTGTCTTTGGGTTTATTGATCTTGTCAACGGTTATATTGAAATGAAACTGTGCTATTTATAGGGTTGAATGGGTGATGTGATAATATATTATGGTTTTGGGGAAATATATGCAGTGAAAACCTAATATAGGTAATATTGTCTTCGGTTACCGCGATAGTTACTCATGAAATAAAACTATGGAATATATTTATATATTTTTTATATATTTTTTGAATATTGTATAACTAGCTTTATTAATAGTGTGTGAACCTGCTTTAAAAATCTATATTATTTGTGGTCATGGTTCCTTAATATTTCTTGTATGTGGGTAGCTTTTGCACATTGTAATTTTTCCTCAGTCACCCGTTGACCACGAACGCTGTAAAGAGTTCGAAACGTCGGGATGAATTTTAAATTCATTATACGCGATTTAATCCGTTTCCATAGTTTTATTTCATTAATATAGGTACCTAATAAAAAAAATCAGCGTAATCACTAATTAATTAATGCATACAAGCTACCGGCTAAACTCGATTTCATGCAACTTTGTTTGTATCAACTGTACTGAAGCAATCTAAGCACCTGAAAGCCATATCTATCAGGAGCTTAAATTTTGTTTTCAGATTAAACCTTTATAGATATCTAATAAAAATCAAATGTTATTTTGGGGATAAAGGTTTTATAACAGCGCCGTATGTTATGTGTAACAATTTACTATTCCGTATTTTACGATTTTTACGTACACATTCTGTCCGGAGCGAAGGACCAAGTCTTACACTATTCGTTTTCTTCCAGTTTCACAGTAATTTCTAAGAGACACTTTTATATAATATTAAAGTAACAAAAACTATCCTAGATGTAATGTTGTTTCGTTCACACCATCTCGGCTATCATGTCTTGTCATGTCATGGTATGACATGGCTGTTTCATGCACCTAACACTTTCGCTTCACATTTACAAACTTATGTCTGCCGCTGATTGCGGCGCCACTTTTAAACACTTTAGAAATTTCAGTATGCAAAATCGTTAGTTCGTAATTTTCTCACCCGCACTTAAAAGTTTGTACCGTGTACTTGGCCGGTATAACTTCGTACAGCCAACGAATATTATAGATCTTGAGACGGAGATCTACATATTTTGGATATGTAGAAAATAATTTCATTGTTATGTTACGAATGGTGTATGTGAGGTAATAAAAAGTAAAATTATTCACAACCTAAATTACTGTCATTCATTTTAAAGACTTAAAAATAGTGCTGAGAGTTTGTTAAAGTTAATGACGAATCAATAAACTGTAAATAAAAACTAGGTAGGTAAATGGCGGCTAATTAATATTTGTTTAAAAGGAAATTTTCCATACTTATTTTATATTTTGTGCTTGTTTTTTATGAAAACTTCAATTTTTAAAAATATCATAAACGATTTTTTCGGTAGATTAATAACAAGTGATTATTGTGCCAGAAATATCACACCAACGGGAGCTGTGGAAATCACGGCCAATCAAAAAAAAATAGTTACTTAATTTCATGTTTCATTCTGCAATTCGTATTAGATGAGTAACGAAGGATAGCAGATGGTAGGTAAGGTATTTATAACAACAACATTTCTTCAGGTTCGCAAGCACACATACTCGTACTAGAAATTGACCTATCAAGGTCACATTGTTCGATCAGAGAAACGCGCCGACGATGTGTAAAACCGTTGTTTTTTGCCGCGTTTTCCCAGCGTTTCTACTCGTCAATAGATGGCGCCACAAAAAAATTGCTCGTGTATTGTTTACAGTGCAGTAAAAACGGTAGGTCAATAATGAGTGTTACAATTTATTGCTATCCGGAATCTGATTTAGTTTGTGTAGTTATTTGTTTGTTTATTCCGTAGGTAAGTGTAGGTTTAAAATACACATGCCTAAATTTTCGAGAATCCTCGGGACTCGAGAACTAAGAAAGTATTAACTTAATTCGACTCTCCTTAAAACAGCTAAACCGATTTAGATGGATATGAAAATTGTTCGAGTTTCGGGAAAGGCATTGTTGTATCTATCTTATCCTTGGCTTGGCTTCCACGACATCTATGAAAAATTATTTAAATTATGTTTTTAGGGTTCCGTACCAAAAAGGTACAACAGGAACCCTTATGGTGCGACTCTGTCCGTCTGTCTGTCCGTCTGTCACATTCCTAAATATCTCGAGAACTACTAATGCTATCAACTTGAAATTTGGAATAGTTGTGAACATTGTGAACCTCTACAAATAGAAGGTATAATTTTTTAAATTTATTAATTTTAATTGTAGAAAATGGCCAAAATGAAAGGGGGGCAAACTGTAAATTTCAAGTTACTAGGTCAAGTGGGGTATCGTTAGAAAGAGCTCAAATTGAACGTAAATAAACTATTTTTTATAATTTTTTTGTTGTGGAAAAAAAAAGAATTTTGAAGGAAAATGTAAAAAAAAAATACCGTTCCCCCCCCCCCCCTTATCTCCGAAGTTTACCAACGAAAAAGTAAGAAAATTTTAGGAAACATTGGTTTTATGCTAAATATTACAGGAAAAATATAATCGTGTTTGTATCTTGAAAACTTTTTTTTTAATTCACAAAAAACTTTTCAGATTTTTACTTTTAATTTACCCACCTTTGCGGATATATATAGTACTTCAAATTAATACGAGATGTTACGTAAATCATCTTCTTTCCAATAAAGTAAAAATTGTTTAAATCGGTTAACATTATAAAGAATAATCCCTGAAAAACCAACATACTATGGTCGCGCAAATTAGTTAGCGAATTCACCGAGATATGGCGCTATACACAATAATGCTCATTAGTACCTATATATTTGTCTTCTAGTCATTATATGTGAAAACATGAGATTATTTTAACTGGGGAGTTTGAAAGTTTGTACGGAACCCTCGGTGGGCGAGTCCGACTCGCACTTGACCGGTTTTTTTTATTTAGTATGATGCTGATGGAAATCCTAAAACGCTTTTGTACCAGTGTCCGATCCATCAAATTTATATTAGTACCATGGAAATAAACGGTGTGCTCCTTATACAAGTAGTGACGAAATATATCTTTTCAGTGATTAGTCCCTTTTGGCCGCACTAGAGCGCAAAGTAAGTAGTTCATGTTTTGTCAGGTCGAACCTTCAGAGGGCCATCTGTATTGACTTTCATCCCTCCGCATTACATGATCGTACCACGCTAAGCGTTCCTTATCACCAACATAGTATTTAGAATATACTTAATTATTCTTATTTAACGTCACAACATAGTACCATAAATTAAATATAACAAAATCATACCATCCCATACATTAAAATGCGACCGCCTAGTAAGACCGCGCTTACACTCCACCACACATAGATGGTGCCACAAAAAAAATGTCTTGTAGCTTTCGATTATACTTGTAGATGGCGTTAAGTGTCACTTTTGACATAGATTTACAGCTCAGAATTGACACTTAATGCCAATCTACAAATAATCGGTGGCAACAAGGCATTTTTTGTGGCGCCATCTATGTGTGGTGGAGTGTAAGCGCGTTCGTAGGCGGTCGCATTTTAATGTATGGGATGGTATGATCTTGTTATATTTAATTTATGATAGTACACACAAAAAGAAGGCATGCAAACAAAACAAACAAAGAACGCTAAATAGGACCCAGAGGACCCTCAGCATGCTGCCGCCGCAATCCGCAGTGCTGATTTTCTGTAAGGACCTGACTATATTTAAGAAAAAGTTTAAAAAAACGCAAGTCAAGCTAGCCGATACGTAATTACTTAATTAGGTACACACACAATTACAAAACAAACCCGGTCACTACTCGTTACCTGTAACGTTTTTTCACGCAACGAGTTAAAAGTTGCGACTTACACTTTCCCTAATCGCTTATACATGGCGATTTGCGTATGGACACGTGTTCGAGTGACTGCACTTATGTTCAAAGGATTCCAATGCGATTGAGACCCTACGGTGAAGTAAAACGATTAATTTTACGAAATAACAGTGGCAAATACTCTGACTACACATAGACTATAGACTGACAGAGATTGTACACACATACAATGTAGTCTGGTGAACTTAAAGCAAAAGCATAGCAGAGCTCCATACAAACGTCCTTATTTTCCCGTGTTAGTTACCAGCAGCGGCTGGTCCATACAAGCCGATTCCCACCGGCTTGCCTAAAATTGAAAAAAGTAAAGTACCTAATGTTAAGGTAGGTTTCTTTTTGCTCGGTGTTGGCTAGCAGAAATTGGCACCAGCCGGTAGGTACTGGTAGCTAACTGGTAGGTACTTCGCCTCCTAATACTATAGAATGACCAGCCCATCTAACCATATTTAATTAGGTAAGTTATCGATAAATAAAATACAATATGTGCGTCTGATTCGAGCTTTAAGATGCTTTATTTAGGCAATAACGTCCATCTTCACACTGACTTACCGGATCCATATTGTATCAAGACCTAATTTTTGACGTATCTCGAACGTATCTTAAAGTTACAATCAGGGTGATTGTTATTACGGAAAAGATAATCCAGCAAATTCTGTTAAATCATACTTTCCCTGTATTGCGGTGGTCATGGTCGAATGAAACCAATAAATTGAGGCGTAATATGCGGGCTCGGGTTTTCACTTCACTTTGCGACAGGGAGGAGAAATGCCATCTATATTTTTATTATTATTTTTAGGGTTCCGTACCTCAAAAGGAAAAAACGGAACCCTTATAGGATCACTTTGTTGTCCGTCTGTCCGTCCGTCCGTCCGTCTGTCAAGACCCTTTTTCTCAGGAACGCGTGGAGGTATGAAGCTGAAATTTATATCAATTACTCAGGTCTACTGTCCCTTGAAGCTGTGAAAAAATCAAACTTCTAAGCCAACGCAATCAAAAGATACAGCCGTTTATGCCGCAAATTTTCGACACTTGCAAGGGAATCAAAACCTACAGGGTGCTTCCCGTGAACTCAGAATCTTGAAATTTGGTACGAAGCAACGTCTTATAGCATAGATAAAGGAAAAATTACGAAAACCATAAATTTTTAGTTACATCACATAATATATTTTTTTTTAATAATTTTAACCTTACTACCCATTTCCTCATAAACGCGTAGAGGTATTAAATTGAAATTCATACCAAATACTCAGATCTATAATACCTTTAAGCTGTAACAAAATCAAACTTCTATGTCAACGCAATCAAAAGAAACAGCAATTTAAGCTGCATATTTTGAAACTCGCAAGTACTCGCAAGGGAATCAAAACCTAAAGGGTACTTCCAGTCGACCTAGAATCTTGAAATTTGGCATGAAGCAACGTTTTATAGCACACATAAAGGAAAAATTCCGAAAACCTTAGGTTTGTACGGAACCCTCGGTGCGCGAGTCCGACTCGCACTTGGCCGGTTTTTTTTTGTAAGTAATTCACATGTCAAGTGTAGCAGCAACATCTGTCATGTTCTTTAAATTGATTCCGTCCGGCACACAGATGTCATATATACCATAGATCAATCTACATAGGTCAAATGAACTCAGTAAAATCCACTGAGTTGTCCGTCTTTAATCGCAGCTTGCAGCTTTCTGGTGTCAACTTTTATAAGTGGAAGTCAACAAAAACATTAAAAATGCCTCGTTACGTGATATTTAATTGCAACAACGCAAAAATTATGAACACACAAGAGCCTGAGACATATTTAAAATCACAGGCAAGTTCAGTACAAAATCTGACACGCTCAGCCCCTATACAAATAAATAAATTATTATTTATGAATAAATGATTGAATTGAATTGAATAAATATAAATAAATAAATATTATAGGACATTCTTACACAGATTGAATGAGGCCCACGGTAAGCTCAAGAAGGCTTGTGTTGTGGGTACTCAGACAACGATATATATAATACAATATATAAATACATAGTATATAGAAAACATCCATGACTTAGGAACAAATATCTGTGCTCATCACACAAATAAATGCCCTTACCGGGATTCGAACCCATGCCGACTGCGCCAGACTGGTCAATGAACTTGTTTCTTCTATCTAAATCTAGTTCTGTGGTCCGGCATGAGCGTCAAAATCGCAACAATCTAATTTACATAGGTATATCTTTCTTGTTACTCATTTTACTTTATTCCTCCATAATTAAAGTTCATTCCCCTCTTATTAAATTAAATTAAATCAGCATGGCCCATTGGAGTCGGTTTCAGAACGGAACGGACACCGTTGCGCCTGCGCCGTATCGTGCCAGCGTCCGCCAGTTCATTGCGTACATGCATATGGATGAGTGCTAAATGGACCAGTGTTGCCAACTTAACTGGACTTGATTGTAACAAGGTGTAATTTCTTCGCGAATGATCAATATTGAATAGATTTTTCTACAATTGAAGAGGCTGATTTAAACTTATGTTTAAAACATATTCGTAGGTAAGTACTTAACAGATACAACCTTCGCTATGCATTTCCTCATAAAATCGCAGACTTTAGATAGTAACATATATATACAATAGGTACCTACTATCTGTAGCTGGCTGTTGGAAGCCTAGCCTAAGTATTGTAACTTGCAACAGTTGTAACAATTACGTACCAGTCAATGCTAACATGCAACGTTGAATGCAAAATTTGTTTATGTGTTGACACTGTCAATATCTGCATAGTCTTGTTACACGTATTTCAATCCTAATCAACGTAAGTATAGTTATACCAAACTTTATCTACTCTAGGATAAAACTGTTTTAAATATCAAAGCATAAAGGGCACGCAAAACACCACAACAATATTTATGTACCTAAACGTATCAAACATGTATAACCAAAATGGGAACCTAAGCCTTCTCATAGTCAAATACAAAATATACACAAACCGTACCTACATTTAACGCAAAAATGCTTATCACGCTTGCTGACTCCCTTCGTTAAAATGGGTACGTATCACAATGTCTAAAATTAAAAAACCTAACGTTAAATGACCTACGTTCAAAATACCTAAAATCAAAATACCTAATGATTTTAAATACCTAAGTAAGTTTCACCTACGCACGAATTACCGAAATTTAAAATACCTATTGGACTAAATACCTAATGTTTGAAATACCAAAAACTATGTAACCTAAATTTTATACACCAAAATTTGAAATACCCTATGGTCAAAATACCTAAAATGATTAACCGGTCAAAATACCGAAGTAGTAGAGTAGGTTCCGCGAGCGTAAAAGAGGGTATTTGAAGTATTAATTTTAAGCAATAGTTACGCATAATTTATCTAGGCATATTTTTGTTTGTTCGAATATATGTTGTGCATAAAGGTTTTTCATCGAGTGGTTTTTATGCATAACATTGTTTAGTCGAAATTTATCACGCAGAATTTTTATCATAGCTAATACTACTATATTGATGTTGCAGTTCTAACCTAACCTAACCGACATTCGTGCATTCTTAACAAAATATTGTATTTCTTGAGGTCGCAGTTCTAACCTAACCTAACCGACTCTCCTGACTGCATTTAGTATGGGTGGTTATTCTGATTTTAAGAAATATTCCAAATACAATGTTGCAAATCAATGTTATTCATAAAAAACAATCGGCGTAAAAAGTATTATGCGATCTCATTTTCGTACAAAGTAATATTAGTATTATTTTATATTATGTCAAATAAGTTTTCTGCCAAATTAACATTCGTCGAAAATCGATTATGCGAAGTCTGTTATGCGAAAATCGTTTCGGACAATTAAAGGTATGCCAAATAGAGGGAACCCGATTGGTTTAAATCCTATATTAGAGTAAGTTTAGGTTAGGTTAGAACTCCGCCCTTACACAACAACGAACGGCTTTTAAAGTAGGTGTAGGTTTAGGTTAGGTTAGAACTGTGACCACGCGCAAAAACAGTTTACAGATTAGGTTTAGGTTAGGTTAGTACTGTGACCACACACAAAACAAACAGTTTACAGAGTAGGTTTAGGTTAGGTTAGAACTGCGATCACACAGAAAAGAACGGCTTACAGAGTAGGTTTAGCTTAGGTTAGAACTGCGACCCTACACATCAACGCACGACCTTTAAAATAGGTTAGAAGAAGGTTACGTTAGTTGTGACCAAACATAAAAACAAAAAAATTACAAATTGTAAAATTTTAGAAAAATTAACAATTGAAATATTTAGGTATACACAATTACACAATTGAAATAATATTACGCGTAATAAATTTTATTTAATGTAAAACAAAATGAAATGAAAAAATACAAACCAAAATACCACGATATAAAGTATACTCGGAATAAGTTATCTACGAAGTAAAAGTCCACGGTTTAATTTGACTTGTATCGATCATTCTGCGATATGAACTGTCGATGAAATGAAATTATTTTAAACGTTGTCTTTGAAATAATATTCGATTAATTGTCTGTCGACGATTCAAGGATAAACTGTTTATTTAAGCCCCATTTATTAGACATTTTTGATTTTCGGATTTAATCATTAGGTATTTCGATTTTAGGTATTTTGAACGTAGGTCATTTAACGTTCGTTTTTTTAATTTTAGGTATTTTGAACGTAGGTCATTTAACGTTAGTTTTTTTATTTTAGACATTATAATATGCACCTTTTTAAACTTTAGGTATTTTGAATTTCGGTCGAAACACCATTATGTATTTTGATTTTAGGTATTTTGAACGTAGTTCATTTGACGTTAGGTTTTTTAACTTTAGACATTGTGATACGTACCAGTTAAAATAGTTAAAACGCGATAAACGGCCTCTGCGCCACCAGCGCCCCGAAGTGGAATCGAGTCCCTTTCTACAGCGAGGCCCAACCTCCCCAAAAAAATACTAGCTACGTAATCGCCTAGTATATTCCACACTACTACTTCCTTAGACGCATTTTGCTCAAACAACCCACCCAGCAATTGAAAGTTACGAGTACGTTTCCACCAGCCATCATTAAAATAATAGCCTAATCGTAAGCACAAGTTACGATGGCTAGATAAACACAGTGGCATCAAAAATGCGGTTGCTCCACACACTTAATTTGGGGTAATTAAAGTGTTGCCAGTTTTCTTCTGTTATAATTATGATAGAATGTGTGGAATTTTGCTTGCATTCCTTGTAGTGGAAGTAGGTAGGTAGGTATTTACTCTTAAATTTTGCTAAAAAATGTTCTCGTAATATACTGGACTGGGATGGAGCTTTCGGTGGTTCATTTTCGATGGAAAACGTCACATGATTTCCGGACCCAGTCTAACGTGAGCTAGTAAGTAAGTTAGTAATGATAATTCCAGATTTAGTCGTTAAGTAAAGACTACCACAGACATATCTATATGTATATTTGACGGAGAAAAAATAGTATTTTATACAATCGTGATATAAAACAAAGCTTTTCAGTCGAGTACCATGTTTAGGCCACGAAGCTTGCTGAGTGGCCTAATAGTACGGTACGAGAGTGAAAAGCTTAATTATATCACTATTGTATACAATACTTTTTCTATGAGTCATCATCTTCATCATCAATGGACGAAAAATATCCTCATTCAAGTTAAAATGAATGTTAATGGCGTCGTTCACCGTTGTATCAACATCGAATTACTTGGCAACCAATTGTTTGTAATAAGCGTCTGTGATTGGTCGATAACGCGACAGATAAAAAAAAACGTGTTTCAGATGCAGAACAATTTGCCAGGTATCGCAAATTAGTAAAGAACTTGTATGAAGTTCTATTTTTGAAATTATTAGTTAACTAAAAATGAACTGTAATGAAATATTATAGTTGACTAAATGTCAAAGACTATCTAACACTGAAAAGACAGCACTTATAGTTTAGTCTGTGGTGTCCTAATTGACAGATTAAAGTCGACGAGTAGAAAAACGTCGTTTTAGATTAATCAATAATGATAAATGTACAATTTCTGCTTGTGTTTTATAACAAAATTGATTTTATTTAAATTGTGGCATTAGTTATTAGCTACACAGTTCTTTATGACTCAAAATCATTACTTATAAGTAAATTCTACCAGCCACCTTAAGACATCAAGTTAAAATTTGTATGAAATTACTTTGCACTCTTGTGGATAAAATGCAATTATGCTATCTGTTTTCGAATAGCAAAGTAAGCCTTTAACAGTTGGTGTGGTGGAAATACATATTTAACACCTGAAAAAAATTACCTGAGCAAACTGGCGGGAATGGTCTTGGAGTATTTCAGCCGCGCAGAGGCCGACCGATTCGGCCGCGAAGGTCGCGGACACGTCGCCATTTTGTTTTTCAATGTTCCAAATTCAAAACATCACATTAACACACAGAGAGTTTTAGAACGTTCGTTTACAGTTCAAATTACGTCGCTCCTTGAATCGTAGACGTTCTACGATTTCCTTGAGATAAAAGTTAGGTTAGTTTCAGTCTACCTTTCGAATGTATGTTTCGATTATTTTTATACTTAATTTAGTTATAGTTATATTTTTTGGTATACAATAAAGCGATATATCTATCTCATTCCTCTTTTCTAAAATAATACGAAGATATTTTCTGTCTTTTAATTAGTTAGGTAGATAATTAACTAATTATCAATACACAGCACACGCAATGTATAGTGCATTAACAATGCAGAGATAGGTACCTACTAATGTAGCTCACAATTATATCACTGACTTATATCCACTATCACTTTATAGACACTCAGATATGGCAGGCAAGCATAGTCGCGAGATAAACAATAACGTCAGGCCGTCCCTATAGCACTTTTTACAAATAGTGTGAAAATAACGGCCTACATAATGTATCGCGCGACCATGCTATCAGTTCGTGACAGTTTAATTCGCAATATTTCTTTTTATATCGGATATTGTCACTATTGTCACAAACAATGCATAAAAACTAATTTAGTTCACAATTATATCCACTGTCACCCTATAGACACGTCCACCATCCGTCAGTGAAACTAGTCATTTTCTCGTGTCGCGCTCTCTAATATCCCGATTGACAGTTTATCCGGGCGACCGACGGATTAGGAATATCTGGCGACCAATCGCGCGCGACATTTTGTCACGCTCGCGCAGAAATCTTATCGACTATCGCTTTGATTTGGATAGTGGGATGTGCTGTGCACTTCAGTTTTTGTGCAGTGAAAATGGTTGAAAATTTACAGTGTGGAATGATAAATTAATTTTTCTTTCGTTTTTAAGAGTGATTTCGTTGTGCATCATGTCCTCACATATTTCGCTTACTTCTACAGTGATTTACAAAGTATACAGGTTGTTTATTTAGTACCCTGCATTACTACTAATCCATACTAATATTATCAATGGGAATGTGCGTGTTTGTTTGTCCGTCTTTCACAGCAAAACGGAGCGACGAATTGATCTGATTTTTTAAGTGGATATAGTTGAAGGGATGGAGAGTGACATAAGCTACTTCTCGTCTCTTTATAACGCGAGCGAAGCCGCGGGCAATTGCTAGTAGTAGTATACATACAGATTAAACAGAATAACTTTTACTGCAGGACAAACTAAGAAAATAGTTACAACAAGGAACCTACGATTCGCTACAGAGAGTAAACGCTGGTCTTTTGTCTACGCGGCCTAACTCAGTTCTCGTGTGCATTTTTTTATACAATTTCCTAAATTTATTCTAAATTTTTAACAAAAGTTTCCAAATTCAAAAACAAAATAAATGCTTCTGACTCAGGCGGATGAGAGCTAAGTTCTAACTTGTGTTCAGATATTTTTGGACGCCCCGGCCGCTCAGATACATCGGATGGCGACTGTACTTATATATTTACATGCAAAAATAATGGCGCAACTGTATGGTTGTTACGCAACATATCAAATAATATAATATTTGTTAGTTTAATAGAAATTTAATGCAAATCAGAACATTAGCATTACTTTCGTTAAATCTCGAGAGTGAACGCGTAAATATGTAAATTCAGAGATCCAAATAAATTAAGTGTTCCTTTGTTTCACTTTCTGTACACATTCCTAAACTTCTTGTGATTAAAATCTTTACTTGCGTTGGTCAATATTTAATTGTTATGTGTAGCTTAATTACGCTATGTGCAAAGAAAATATGAATGTCCAAGGAGTTTACTATATGTATCAAGTAAGGCTTACTCAATTCAGTTTTTTATGAGTTTGTTACATGACTTCTTCAAACGAAAGCTACAATTTTTAGGAAAGATGTTTATTAGCGTTTTATTTTTACTTAAAAGTAATATATATATACATAAGTAAGTAACAAACTTACTTATGCAAGCATACATGTCAAGTACAAATGGTAAAAAATGCCAGCTAATATTAATGAAAAAGGGAACGATTACCATCATTCCCCATCCGATCTTTCACTTAACTTTAAAATGACGTATACAACTAGATTAACCGAATTTGACCAATTAATATATGTGACGAATCGGCTTAACTACTTCATAAAATAAAAGATCTAACTTCCGTAATCGCGTAGGTAATGATCGTTTACTCAGCATAGTATATACAGGTGTTACCAAATTAGTCACGGATATTTTTACCACCGATAGTACTCCGCTCCTGAACTATATTTATGTATGAAACATAATAGGTTTTGTCATGTTTTTTGGAGAAAACTAGGAAACAAATGTACTAAGTTAAAACACCCTGATAATAAAATAATTAAATGTGATCTCTCTAAATACTGTCAACGTGACAAAAGAGACACTGTTAAACATCCTGACAGGAAATTACATTATAAGGGATGGTTATTTAGAAAATAAATTTAAATATTTTTTTGTTAAGGCAATGAAAACAAAAAAAATCATATGAAAATTTTGTTTTAATTTCTAATGAAAGTTAATTGTTTTGATGTTAATTAACGTCCCATAAAATATCCGTGACTAATTTGGTAACACCCTATATAATGAATCTAAATATAATGAAAGTTATTTATTTAATTTACAGCCAAATTAAATATAATATATGTTAGTTTACAGTAGGTGTCAATATTCTATAATGATATTTCGATGTTTACGATGGACTCTCTATAATATTAGTTGATTAAACTGACAATATAGGTCAATATTTTCAACAACAATAAGTTATTGTTTTAATTCGTGCCCTTCTTGTCACGGATATCAATATTATTAATGTCACAAAGGGCATTGTCAACCTATGTCAAGGTTATGAATGTCATGATAATGCAGTACATGCATTGTTGTAATTATGAAATCCATACTTAATATTATAAATGGGAAAGTGTGCCTGTTTGTTTGTCCGTCTTTCACGGCAAAACGTAGCGACGAATTGAAGTGATTTTTTAAGTGGAGATAGTTGAAGGGATGGAGCGTGACATAGGCTACTGTTTGTCTCTTTCTAACGCAAGCGAAGCCGCGGGAATAAGCTAGTACTTAATATTGTAAATGGGAAAGTGTGTGTGTGTCTGTTTGTTTGTCCGTCTTTCACGACAAAACGTAGCGACGAATTGTCGTGATTTTTAAGTGGAGATAGTTGAAGGGATGGAGAGTGGCATAGGCTACTGTTTGTCTCTTTCTCACACGAGCGAAGCCACGGGCAAAAGCTAGTACGAGTATATTAGGAAGGTAAACATCGATTTATGTTCCTTTTTTATAGATCTTATTCTGACAAAAGTATACTCCATAGATTAAAACCACACGTATAATATGAATGTACAGTAAAATATTTTGGTTCAACTCCCCCGAACCCCCAATATAGAACCCCCAATACGCTTAGAATTTGGGCCCGACACACTCAAAACAGGCATAATTTTCTTCTATTTTGTGCTGTTCACAAACATTCAAAAATAATGTAGCCTAATTTTTGAGAGTACTATAATTTATGAGCAACACCTACAACCTACAATAGCCTACTGACTGGTAGAGAATGCCTCGTGACATTTAGTCCACCTTTTACACATTATTTTTTTCTTGTGTTCAATAGTTTAAATTAATATATTTTTAAGAAGCTTAACAAACACCGGTTTGTTTATCTAACCCTACAACATTTTCTAACCAAACAAGATCAAAAAATATCGAAATCACATCACAAATAAAACGAACCGAGCACTGAAAAGTCCGGAATTCGCGTTTCACTGTGCGCAGACGCGCATGCGCGGAGCTATAGTCGACTAATGCGCGCTACGCCGCTACGGAGATCTACTTCGGGTTAGGGAGAGTCTACATGGCCCATGGGTAAAGCGAGCGAGAGCGCAGGCGGAGGCGATTTTGAAATATGTGAGTTTGCAACTTCGTAAAAACATTACTCGAAGCAACCAGTTTTGGTTTGTTTTGTGTTGTTTTTTACCTTATGTTTATCAACGACATTTAATAAAAGCAAAACGTATGTGAGTGTGTTTAGTAAAACGTCCCACTTTGTCGGTTACCATTAAGGCGAGTTTTACTTGTATCTTTATATGAATAAACTGGCAAAGCGGCTTTATAGCAATCGACAAAGTGGGAAGTTTTCCCGTGCACATTCACGTAAAAAAATAAAAACAATAGCATGTAAAAAACCTATGTTTCTCCCGATAACTACTCGTAAAAGGAATTATTTATTTCAAACGACCACATTTGGATACATACATTTGGTACACTTATTACAACTCAAAAACTTATTGATAAGCCTCATGTTTTACAGATTATCGGCTACCTTTGGCTGTCATTGTTATTTTTTCATAAAGATTTCACGTTTTAAGTTTGTAACACTCATGAACCGAAATAAATACTCTCAATCAGAAAACAAAACCCACAGTTTAAAATATTCATTCACTTTACGCTCTCGCATTTCTCCGCTATTTCAAATACAAATCTTTCCGCTTCCGCTTCCGCTTCGCTTATCATTATACTATAGTCTTTAGCATCAGTTACCCACTTATCGCTCTCCTTCGAGTATGTAATTATTTTTTATTTATGCCATATATGCCGTTATTGCGAAACGAATTAATTCTAATTTAATTAACACTATCTTCACAAAAACTAAACTAAAGGTTGTTAAAAACGAAAGTTGTCACAAATCAAAATTACGTATTTATTAGTAAATCATAAAAGTATTTTCACCACACCAACTGGTAAAGGCTTTCTTTGCTATTCGAAAACAGATAGCAAAATTGCATTTTATCCACAAGGGGGCAAAGTAATTTCATACAAATTTAAACTCGATGTCTTAATCTGGCTGCTAGATTTTACCTATAAATGATGATTTTGAATCATAAATATTGAATAAATTGATGGATTTGACTTAGTTTGATGTTTTATAGTCAGTATTTTGTTCATGTTGGTGTGGTGAAAAATTTTGTGTTTCACTCGGTGGCAAAGTTTGTTTAATCTTCGTGCCTTGATATCCTCGCAACGCTCAAGATTCCACTTTTTGAACCACTCGCTACGCTCGCGGTTCAGTATTGGAATCTTTCGCTTGCTCGGGTATCAATATTGGCACGTGCGGTTAAACAACTACTTTGCCCCCTTGTAAAACAAATAACTATTGTTTCACATATTATTTTATGTAAAGACTGACCACAAATATATTATTACTACGTGCAATATAGCGGAATTTTTGTAGAACAATTTTCTTCTTACTGAACTATCACCGCATACATCTTCTGAACAGCGCCCTCTTATCAATAGTCATATATTTCTGGTCAGACTTTATCAATATATGAGCGTTGTACACATGTATGTTGTGTGAGGAACGCGAAACCGGAAGTATAGAATACCAACATAGATAGTGTACAAACATGCACGCTTCTTTCTTCTCAAGTTTATGGCTTTGAACATTTTTACACGCACCAAATATCTTACGTTTTGTAGATGTTTCTAAAAAAATATTTCACCTATAAACTAAGTGAGTGGGTTGTTTCTGAACAGGAAGGAAGCAAGATAACGGGTCACTGTCACTGAGACAGAAAATTTAGATGTCGTAAAGAAAAAAAGAGATTCTTTTGTAAATAATCATGTCGACCAATTTTCGCGACGACTTTCATCCCACAAACGCTTTGGCTGGGTATTAAATAAACTCCCTGTCGAAATGAGGCATTATTTTATAAGGGATTAATAACAGGTATATAAGAGTAAGCATAATATCTGATCATCTAATAGTTAGCGATGACCACCGCCCGTGGACACTTGCAACACCAGAGAGGTTTTAAGTGCGTTACCAGCCTTCGAGATAGGAGTTTGCTCTCCTCTAGAATATTTACGTTGTTCAAACTTTAAGCTAAAATAAGAAGCAATTAATGGTCACGGTTACTTCATACTTGCACAATGTTTATATTAGTCGCTCATCAGCCTTGCATCGAGGATATGCGTTTACTTTAATAATTAACATTAATTAATATGCATTGGTGGAAATCCTAGATCTTTCTAGAATAAGTACCTACTATTTTTTTAGGAAATATACGATATTGGGGACACCTTACACAGATCAACTTAGCCCCAAACTAAGCAAAGCTTGTACTATGGGTGCTAAGCGACGATATACATACTTAAATAGATAAATACATACTTATATACATAGAAAACATCCATGACTCAGGAACAAATATCTGTGCTCATCACACAAATAAATGCCCTTACCGGGATTCGAACCCAGTACCGCGGCTCAGCAGGCAGGGTCACTACCGACTGAGCCAGACCGGTCGTATCTAAACATCTAGAACAATACACTCTACATATATATGTAAGTACCCATTTTTAGGGTTCCGTAGTCAACTAGGAACCCTTATAGTTTCGCCATGTCTGTCTGTCCGTCCGTCCGTCCGTCCGTCCGTCCGTCCGTCCGTCCGTCCGTCCGTCCGTCCGTCCGTCCGTCCGTCCGTCCGTCCGTCCGTCCGTCCGCGGATAATCTCAGTAACCGTTAGCACTAGAAAGCTGAAATTTGGTACCCATATGTATATCAATCACGCCAACAAAGTGCAAAAATAAAAAATAGAAAAAAATGTTTTATTAGTGTACCCCCCCCCCTACATGTAAAGTGGGGGCTGATATTTTTTTTCATTCCAACCCCAACGTGTGATATATTGTTGGATAGGTATTTAAAAATGAATAAGGGTTTACTAAGATCGTTTCTTGATAATATTAATATTTTCGGAAATAATCGCTCCAAAAGGAAAAAAAAGTGCGTCCCCCCCCCTCTAACTTTTGAACCATATGTTTAAAAAATATGAAAAAAATCCCAAAAGTAGAACTTTATAAGGACTTTCTAGGAAAATTGTTTTGAAGAGTAGTTTTTGAGAAAAATACGGAAAACTACGGAACCCTACACTGAACGTGGCCCGACACGCTCTTGGCCGGTTTTTTATTTTCTTATTATAATTTTGTCTCATGCCGGTCAATATTTTTAAATAATGTCTTTTCTGTCTGTATTTTTTTTTTGTTAACTATTCGATTGTGCTTTGAAATCATACTTTGATATGTTATTTTTATTTCTTATCATATCATTTCAAGGGTCCACTGAAAACCAGCGTCGTGGCACTATGTGCTCCGACATTTGCTGAGTAGCATCCTTTTTGGAACAGCAATCTGTACATTTACTATTGGGTTGGTAAGAAAGTAATGAGCGAATCATAACCAATATTGTAATTTTTATTTAATTTATTATTTTAATCATTTATCAAAAATATAACGGCCTTCGTTATCTACTACTTGTCTCCATCGTTCTGGTAAAGAATGAATAGCATCGGCGAAGAAGTTCTTAGGTTTAGATTCAAAAAACTCAGCTATGTACTGTCGTAGATGGGCTTGATCATCGAACTTTTTTTCATCCAAGGCATTGCTTAGCGATCTGAACAATGCGTAATCCGTAGGTGCCAAGTCTGGAGAGTACGGTGGATGAGGTATCACTTTCCAACCTAGCTCTAATAGCTTTAGCCGAGTCACTTTTGCAATGTGTGGGCGAGCATTGTCGTGTAAGAAAAAAACTTTAGCATGCTTTGGACGATTCTGACAGATTTTTTGGTTTAAATTTTCAAGCAGATTACAGTATACTGATGCGGTAACAGTCATTCCACTTGGTAGGAGTTCCCAGTGAATAATACCATGAATATCCCACCAAACGGACAGCATAACTTTTTTTGGGTGAGGCTCTGTTTTTGGTGCCTCTATTCCTTTTTCGTTTGGAGCTAGCCACTGACGTTTGCGTGTGTGATTTATATATAAGATCCATTTTTCATCTCCAGTGATAAGATGGTCCAACCAGTTGAATGTGCGGCGAAAAGACAGAAGTTGTATGCAGATATCGGCACGGCGGTTTAGTTGATCTCTATCAAGTTCGTGCGGTATCCAAACACTGTATTTGTAGTTTTTTCCCAACTCGTGTAAATGTGTTTCTATGGTGACATGAGAGCAGCCTAACTCGGTAGCAAGAGTACGACTCGTTAGCCTCGGATCTCCTTCAATTAAGGTTTTTAATTTGGCTACATCAATCTTCACCGGTCGACCAGACTTAGGTTGATCTGATAATGAAAAGTCGCCACTACGAAACCGCTGGAACCATCGTTTCGCCGTGGCCTCAGACACAACTTCAGGAGCAACACGCTGACATATATTACGCACTGCTTCGGCGGCTGAATGGCCAGACTGAAATTCATATAGTAAGCAATGCCTTACATGCACTTTTAATTCGTCCATTTTCTTCCTTATATTAGCTCGGCGACAACTAGTGAATGACTGACGAGAAACTGTGCGACTCGCCCTTTATATACTTTCGACCATAGAAGATTCTAGAACTCTCTCAAAAATTTTATGTGGAATTCAATCGATCGCTCATTACTTTCTTACCAACCCAATACTTACGTAACTGCCAAGATGTAACGTGTTGTTTCGAATAAATTCTATTTAATTTCATTTTCTTCTTTATTGTTTCTTTTATATTTTCCGGGTTATAATATAATACAATACTTACAATATACTTATTGCTATAATATTTGAGTTTAACTGAGTAATTGGTTTAAAAAATTGATCAGACAACGTAGGTATTGTAAAGTATCTTATCATCAAAAAATGTACTCAATTATCCATACTCATATTATAAATGGGAGAGTGTGTGTGTCTGTTTGTTTGACCGTCTTTCAAGGCAAAACGGAGCGATGAATTGACGTGATTTGTTTAGTGGAAATAGTTGAATGGATGGAGAGTGACATAGGCTACATTTTGTCTCTTTGTACCCCCCCACTTCCCTAAAAGGGGGATTGAAGTTTGTATAAAGCATCCCCAATTTTCGAATTTAATGCGAGCGAAGCCGCGGGCATAAACTAGTAGGTACATAGACGCACAACTGTTTGCAAGACAACTTTTGTCCACGCATGAACTATGCATTGCATATAGGTACTTCATACGTGGACAAAAGTTGTCTCCTATCGATTGAGAACCATAAAGTATGCCTTTCTCTAATAAACATCTCAATCACAAATTCATGCATAATATCTATCAACGATAATGAATTACCATTAACACTATTTATTACCAAGAAAGTATTTAAGTGTAAAAATTATAACGAAATGATACAGCTAGAAAGCGGCCGTAATTTACTATGTAAAACTAAAAAAGCCTAACTTAATATGAAACTAGCATAATACTTAAAATAACTACATTAAAGTCTACAATAAATCGTGTAAGGATGAGTTCTGTAGTTGCGTCGTTCTACGATTGGTCGTTGCGATCAGATAATCGCAAGCGCATCTTTACAGTGTGCGATCCTGGTGCGCGGGCGCAGATCTGATGAACGGGGTCAGGAGTTTCACCGCAATGTCGAAAATATCTAGTTCTTGTGAGAGTAATGAAAATCGAGGAAAACGTGATGCTAAAAGAAAGGATATTTCCAAAGAGGATCGCGTATTATAGAGAGTTACTGTCGAACTAAAATGTGTAATCACAGTGCATAGACTGCCATCTCTTGACACAGGCTTAAAACTTTTGAACCTCAGTTTTGACAATTTGGCCCATATTCTTATCTTGGTATGTGTTAAAATGCCAAATATTAGTATTAGCGCCATCTAGCTGAGCGTACCCCAAAAGTGTAATGCCATCTACCTTTACCTTTTTCTGTATGGTAGTGAGATAAATTTTTTTCTTAGACATTATCTGTCTATACGGAGTTATATATATCTTTGATATTACTTAGATCATTCAGACAGGAGCCATTTAAAGCAAGCAGAGTTTAGCCATCTGCCAAAATAATCGGCCAATGGTAGTACAAAATATATGTCTCGCGGCACGCTGCGTTTTTTTCCGCCGTTGATTTACATTCTCTTCCCCTCGCAAAAATCAATTGATTTTTTCTATCAAGAAATGACAGACATGGCGTGTCTCGTCTGAATTCTCTAAGGGAAATGAAAAAGGGCAAAAGCCTAAGGCTAGAATCTAGAGCCGTGGAAAAGAGGTAAAAGCCTGTTTTTTGACCTCTGGAAACTGAAGGCGACGCTAATTCCGTCGGCCACTGTCTTATTGTCTGTCAATTTCCTTTATTTTTCTTGATAAAATGAGTTGCTAAGGTAAATTATTTAATACAATATTATATCAATAGCATAAAAAATAAAATAATTAAGTACTTACTACTTAGTAAAAGCAAAGAGGATATAGTCTTCTAGAGCGCTACGGTCTAAGTCAATTGTTTAACGGACTACGTGAATTGCTTGGCTGTCGCTAGATGACTCTAGCAGTTCTTTTTCATGGAGTTACGTCCTTTTGCCTCAAATCATTTTGAGTTTCTGCTGCTTTGACAGTTTCGGAATTCACAAGCATTCATTAAGTTGCGATAGCTTTATAGCCAACTAATTATTGTTAAAATGTCACATCAGATGGCGCTGGACTTGGGTTGTCGACAGATTTCATAGATTAAATAAGTTTTGTTCAATTTGACACAGTGACAATAATTGTCATTCTGGTTTTCAACTTGACATAAATTGTAAAAATGCCGTGTACATGTGCATAGGTGAACTGCAAAAATCTATCCGGAGAAATTTCAGTGTTCCGATTGCCGGTTAACGAAGAAGATAGGTTGGCGTTATGGGTGGAAAATTCAGGTACCTACAGCTTCATAAAAAAAAAGATTAAGTTGGTAAGCAAATACTTAAATGGTTGAGCATGAAACCCGAAGCAGTGTTATTTTTAACATTTTATCAAGCAAGTGAGTGCTGAAGAACCATGTTTTTAAATTTGAATCACACGGCTAGGACGCCCAGCACTTCGATGTTTTAAGTTGAACTATAATATTAAATTAACATCTGAGGAAAGTTATATCCAGCAATAAGTTACGTTTCTTCTAATTCAAATAATTATATTACACTTAATTCTGGAAATTTCATAATTTCAAACGGGTACAATGTTTATTTTCAGTGTTTGTGTAGGTACACAAATGATTACATGAATATCTAATAAGAAACTATTCCATAATTCAATAACTCAGTTTTTAGGGTTCCGTACCTCAAAAAGGAAAAACGGAACCCTTATAGGATCACTCGTGCGTCTATCTGTCCGTCTGTCACAGCTAATTTTCTCCAAAACTACTCAACCGATCAACTTGAAATTTTGGCACAGGCCTTTGAGCCAAAGATGGACATGTAATTTAAAAGTGAAAATTAAAAACCGAAGTTTTTTGAAGTATACGTACCTATTGTGATACATATCAAATGAAAGAGCGTGAGCGAGATACTAAGTTTCAAAAATATGTTTTTAAATAATTTTTTGTCAAGATTTTTTTAAAGTAATTTAAGAAATAGGCAAAAATTACCCGTTTTATTGTTCTCAAATTGAATTAACCATTCGAGTCCCAGCGACATCATATGATATCAGTAAAATATAAGTAAATAGGTACATATAGATGCTTGGGACTCGAAGGGGGAAGCCCTTCTTGTAGTGTACGGAACCCTTGCAACGCGAGTACAACTCGCACTTGGCCGATTTTTAACATCTTAGGCACATTTAGACAAGATTCATTTATTTCATAATACAATTTTTTTTATACTACGTCGGTAGCAAACAAGCATACGGTCCGCCTGATAGAAAGCGGTCATCGTAACCTATGGACGCCTGCAACTCAAGTACATTCTTGTCACATGCGCGATGCCACCCATTAGAAACTTGTACATTCCCTTTTGCTGTGTTAAGTAGGTACACAGCAAAAAGGAGTGTATAAGTTCCAAGGAGGGTTCGGGTTGCCGACGACTCAAAGGACAAATAGACGGAACAAGTTAGTTCCGTAAGTCCTCCCGTCATCCAGCACACCGCACCCTCGTTGAGCTCTGGCAGCCTTACTCACCGGCAGGCACTATGAGTAGGGTCTAGTGCTATTTGGCTGCGGACTTCTGTAAGGCGGAGGTACTACCCCAGTTGGGCTCTGCTCTAGATTCGAGTGAGACGATATCCGCTGTGCTGTGCCCTAACACACAAAGCGGAATATCATTCGCTATGCCCTACCAGTCCTACCTCCTATGATAATTAGACTGTAAATTATTTATTCATAAGCAATACTACATTATGTTTTATACGGAAACTAAAATAAAATTTGCATGACAATCTACGATCGTTTAAGGAATTCATATTATGATCGTCAAGTATAGTACCTACGCTATGTTGTATGTGTTAAATCGTACAGTGACCTGCAAAATTGCATGGAAATATTATAAATTCGCCATCCACTTCTGCAGCTCACTGTGCATAGTTCTTAAAAGTGGGTAAATAATTACAATTCCATACCATTTCTAATAAATCTCCTGGATTGGATCGTCAAATTACAAAGGGTTTATTTATTGGATAGTAGGCTTGTGCCGTTTAGTTCGTTGATCGGAGCGCTCCGATCTCGTTCAATCGCTCCCACGAACTAGTTCGCTCTTTTAGGTCTTTTGCTCATTTAGTTCAGCCAGACCAGCGACCACTGCGGTCGGAAACTCGGAAAGACCAGAACGAATGGGACCGAATAGTGTCAAAATGATACGAATAGTCCACAGATAGTAACATTCCGGGTCGAAAGGTTGTAAGTAACCGAAATTTAATATGAAAACTTGACGTTTTTTTGTAGCTCTGCTAAGTAGCTCTCGCTCTCGGTCGGCGCAGTCACACACTCGTTCTCGATCCAAACCGCTCGCGCTCGCCGATCCTATATTGAACTAAATGAGCAAAGACCGATTCTCAGAGCCCGGAAAGATTCAGTTCATTTCGGTCATTGATGGGATTTTATTCCTAACAGTTCATAGTTCGTGAACGACACAAGCCTATTGGATAGGGTTTCCTCAAACCTATTGGCGAAGCCGATTTCATGGCTTTCACCGACTAAAAATCGATGTCGCGAAAGCATCTAACGAGCGATTTTTGGTCGGCTAGAGCATATTCCGCGTCGATAGGTTTGGGGAGACCCTTACATATCAATTCACAATGACTACAGTGCTGGACAAAATGCTTCATACACCGACATATAAAATAACTTTCGATCATAAGTTACCTTACCTCTTTATACCTACATATATGTATTTTCACAGACCAATACAACAAGACGGCCCTTACAGGGCGACTCGCGGTCACCAAGCATACGACAAATCAGGTGTATAAAAGTTTGAACGCGTGCGACACCGATCAGTAGCGCCCAAGTATACGACCCGCTAACAGTGTTCGTGTCCGCTCGGGAAAAAATCTTAAATAATTAAATTTGGTTGCAAACAATGGTCTCTTGCAGCATAAAGTGGTGTGGCAAGTCTTCCACATATAAAAAAGATGGAATAACATTCCACAGTTGAGTCAAATTAATTATTTTGTTGAATATTGTTTATTATCCGCGGAGTTCATTTATACTGGTCAATATGGTTGTACTGAGCGGCGCCGATGCGCGTCCATCCCTTTTTGCCTAGTTAACAATGCGATATGCTATCCCTTTCACGTAAACGACTAGGGATGGGGCCATGTTAGTTTATGTCTGTTGCGGGAACTTCGTACTACCGTTCGTTCGTTATGAAATATAAAAGAAAGCAGATTTGTAATTTTGAATAATTATCTAGAATCTGTAGAGTCTGTAGTGTTATTTAGTTGATTGATTAGTTTAGAATATTTAGTTGGTAATTTAACTTAGTAAACGTAAGTAAAAATGCACAGTTTAGTTATTAGTTACTAGAATGATTTTTATTGAGGTGCTATCACAATCATCATCCTCCTTGCGTTATCCCGGCATCGGCATTCGCCACGGCTCATGGGAGCCTGGGGTCCGCTTTGGAAACTAATCCCAAGATTTGGCGTAGGCACTAGTTTTATGAAAGCGACTGCCATCTGAACTTCCAACCCGAAGGGTAACTAGGCCTTATTGGAATTGGGGTAACATCGTAATCAGATATGAAATTTAATCTATGGCCACGTTTCTGGTCCATCAGCAGATCAGCTCCATGATACCATAATATTGCATCGTCACATGATTTACACAATTATGTGTGCAAAATTTCAGCTCAATCGGTTAAAAATATCTGCTTTAAAAGTTGCATGATTTCACCCGAATATACTAACATTGCAAGTTAAATAAAAGCTTGAAAAAAACGCCTAACTTGCACATTTCTTACCATTACTTGTAGAAATAATACTTTATAAACTAAAGAAATATAAATAAGTTAGAAAAACTGCTATAATATTATAATTTGTTGCAAAACAAATTCACCACAGTACTGGTACCGGTACCATAGTCTATAATAGACATGTCCCATTCCCATCCCTACGGCTAATCGTAAAGGCGCGCCATTATTTGAAACGACCAATGGCAGCACCGTGCGCTCCCGCCTCACCCCGCAAGGATTGGTGATTTGCGTCTCGAACAATATCGCTTGCATTAGGTTTCTAGTGGGGTGTTCTGTGGTATATGCACTTTCGTCCAGAACAGTGACATTTGGTGCAGTGGAACTGCTGATGATGGTCAGAACCAAACTCCTCAAATCTGAACGGCACACTTATAGTGACTTTGGTATTTTTATAAGAACAGCATGCACTTTCGTCGAGAACAGTGACATTATTTGGTGCAGTGGAACTGCTGATGATGGTCAGAACAGAACTCTTCAAATCTGAACGGCACACTCATAGTGACTTTGGTATTTTTATAAGAACAGCATGCACTTTCGTTCAGAACAGTGACATTTGGTGCAGTGGAACTGCTGATGATGGTCAGAACCGAACTCCTCAAATCTGAACGGCGCACTCATAGTGACTTTGGTATTTTTATAAGAACAGCATGCACTTTCGTCCAAAACAGTGACATTTGGTGCAGTGGAACTGCTGATGATGGTCAGAACCAAACTCCTCAAATCTGAACGGCACACTTATAGTGACTTTGGTATTTTTATAAGAAAAGCATGCCTTTAAGTCCAGAACAGTGACATTTATTTAGTTATGTTTGTTAAGCATATTGAGTTTTCAAGTCAAAGTTTGTCAAGCTTCGATTTCTTATAATCGGATTCATGAGGAATTGAGGAAACTCCTCAAACCTTAACCTTAACCTTATCATCTAATAATTAAAGCATTAAAAGCAGTTTTAAGCAGTGCAGATGGTTTAATTGTAGCCTAATTTGAATCTATTTGTATGTGTGTTTATCCCATCAAAAACATAAATGCGCGTGTGTGTGTGTGTGTGTGTGTGTGTGTGTGTGTGATTGTTAAAACTGATTACTTTGGGACTGAATCAATTCAATGCCACGTTCTATTCTATGAAACATTCTAGACATCTTACAACAAAGTTAATTGACAGCATTGTTAAATTTCTTTCAAGTGAAGCAAATTATTTATTTGAATCCTTTACATGTAGACAGCACATTATTTTTATTATTGAACATTTAATTATGGTAAAAGTTTCGTTTTATTGCAAAAGCTTTAAAAAAAATGCGATGGAATTGAAACCAAATCAAAAACTTAAAATTCTGACTCATCAATAATTCTAATAATTAACTCTAGGGAGCTTCTTCTTATCTTAAAGGCGTATAATATCGTCAACCGCAGGTTCAATTAAAGTATCTAAATCTAATACTTAACCGCTAAAATGCCGAAAATCAGTTAAATACAGGTTGTTTCAATGGACGTAATACAAAACATGTTTTTTCGAACTCGTTTTCCTATTGCCAAAACACTATGTTACGTGTTGTTAAACTAGTTACTAATCATGAATATCATCAAGTTTTCCTAAATCCTTTTATTTTGGTCACATCATTGTTATCCTATCCCTATAATAGTTTGTTAATCGAAAATAGTTCGAACCTAGTTTTGTAGTAAAAACTCACCTTTTTGTTTATCTAGACTGACATTTTAGGTAATAGGATATTAAGATACATGAATTAGTTTGGTAACATTGGTGGGTGTGAATCTAAAAAGGGCGATTGAACTCTTATGTTGACCGTTTCAACCGTTTCAAGTAGCTGTAGGGGTACCCGACCGAAAGTTGAGCTGAACGGTTATTACGAGGTGTTTTACTTAGACAGCGGCAAACGCGCAGCATTCGCGAGGTCTCTTCTCACCCTTCAACGAATCTCAATAACGATAGTGATATCTCTGTCACTCTTTACTGTATGCGCGAAGTGCAAATACCACGAGTATAATTGGTTTTTGGGGGAGCTGATTTCAAAATTGATGACCAATTTGGAATCTGATATTACTGACTGTCACTTTGACATAAAAGTGGTCATAGGTGTCGTCAGATAGGTTTTCGGGGGTGCTGATTCCAAAATTAATGACTTATTTGAAATCTGACTTTCTTGACACTAAGTCGTCATGGGGGTCGTCAAATAGGTTTTTGGGGGTGCTGACTTCAAAATTAATGACCAACTGGAAATCTGATATTGCTGACTGTCACTTTGACATAAAAGTTGTCATGGGTGTCATCAAAAGATTTTCGGGGGTGCTGATTTCAAAATTAAACACCACTTTGGAATCTGAAGTTGCTGACTGTCACTTTGACACAAAAGTGGTCATGGGTGTGGTCTAACAGGTTCTCGGTTCATAAGTAAACAATATTTGTACGGCTGTGGGGGCAAAACAAGAATCGTGCTGTGGATATTTTATTTACGCTTGTTTTATGCAAATAAAATAATCATTCATTCATTCTTTCGGGGGTGCTGATTCCAATAACCAATACAGCCAAAAAACTATTTGATGTCACTCATGACAACTTCTATGTCAAAGTGACAGTCGGAAATGTCAGATTTCCAATTGGTCGTTATTTTTGAAGTCAGCACCCCCAAAAACCTATTTGACAACACCCATGACGACTTTTGTGTCAAGTGTCAGTCTTGAAATCAGCACCCCCGAAAATCTATTGATGGCACCTATGACAACTTTTATGTCAAAGTGACAGTCAACAATGTCAGATTCCAGATTGGTTATTAATTTTGGAATCAGCATCCCCGAGAACCTATTTGACCACACCCATGTCCACTTTTGTGTCAAAGTGACAGTCAGAAATGTCAGATTCCAAAGTAGTGTTTAATTTTTAAATCAGCACCCCCGAAAACTTGCTGACTGTCAAAGTGACAGTCAGCAAAGTCAAATTCTAATTTGGTCATTAATTTTGGTATCAGCACCCCCGTGAATCGATTTGACGACACCCATAACGACTTTTGTGTCAAAGTGACAGCCAGCAATGTCAATTAACGGTCGCGTAGCCGTAAAATAATCGGTCAAAACCGTTTTAAAGGGTACCCATACGGTTCCTATTGGGTAATGCTGATCATAAAAATAATGACCAACTTGAAACCCTACTTTCTTTTGAAATATCATATACTTAAACAAAAATAATAAAAAACGGGTAGAACTTACGATAGTTCTAATCCCATACGAATCATTATCGAAACTGTATTTAGAAAATAAAATCAAAGACGGTACAAGTTTCATAAGCCAGAAAGTACTTATTGATATTGTGTACACTCGACTTATTTCCAATAAAGCCTAAAAAAGGTTGGCAACTCCTTGTTTATCATATGCCGGTCTTGCCTTTCTCTTTTATGCCGGACTTTCTGAATAGGCACAACTTCTAAGTTACATATTTCAGAACATAAAACTAGAAATTGAGCGCGTTTTGAGTAGATTAGAATCGTCCCACGATAAGTTTGCAACGATTTTCACACCCTCGCCAGTGCAGATGTTATTTTAAACGTCAAACTTTGATGAAATTATGACGTTTACTTAACCCTTGCAGAGGCGGGGCTATTAAAATCTATGCAGACTTATCGTGGGACGATTCTAATAATAGTACTAGTCAGAAAGAACGGTTATTAAATGACTACGTTACATACACAATATACAAATATTCCGACTGCTTCTATTTTATTTTAATTTTTTGCGGAACCTTGTTGAACTCGATGTTCGAGTTCGAAACACGAATAAAGTTTTATGTCCTAGAGATAGGTATTGAAGACCAATGGATTAAGGATGAAAAACTGGTATACCTCCGGAGGTGTGAGAGGCGTAGATATATAAACACAAAAGTTATAGTCAATAGACGGTCTTTCCGAGTAGACGGGTCTTCACCACACTGACCTTAGGCTAGTTTCCTAACCGGAGCTACAGTCCGGTGTGGCAGAAATAAACTAATTCGTGTTGCTATAATGGTCAATTATCTTATCTATTGATTAAAAAAGTAAAGATTTCATTTAGGTTCTTAATTTGTCAAATTGCATTTAGGTACAGTCAAGTGCAAAAATACGTATCGATTTTATCCGCTCAAAAATATGTACCGAGACCTTATTCCGCCGACATAAAGTGCTATGGGACATATATATATATGTAGTTTGGGCCAAATGAGTTGGTACCTATATAATTATTTTGTTCGCCCTGCCCCTGCAATTTAAGGAATTGAATCGCATTTTGATGTTTAAATATCATTTTCATCGGCGAGGCTATCAAAATCGTTGCTAACTTACCTTGGACTGACTCTACCAACGCAGTTAAGTCAACAGCCAGCAAGAGTAGAAATTGAAAAATGGCAACATCAGTTTCGTCCCGTTTTCTTACTACTGATTTGAAATGGACGACACTATGATGTCGCCACATTTTAATTTAACTTTTTTTTGCCAACGTTTAATATCCATGCATGTTTGGATGTGATTCTTTCCTTCCTCAAACGTGACGTTAATTTTTGAAGAGAGAAGTCTACGAGTGGGTAGGTAATAAATACAATAAAATAAAGGCCCTCATTTTCAACAAACAGCGAACACAAGCAACAAACACTACGAACGTGTGGAATGTGTTTGTTGTTGTTTGTCGGTTTTTTTTCATGAATGAAACTTGCACGTTCTCTAAGCGTGGAGAGTGAGGACGACGGTAATAAAATTATAAGGTAATAGTTATTTGTTATACAAGGGGGCAAAGTTGTATTTTAACGCCGAGTGTGGAATTGAAAAAGGAGCAAGTGAAAGGATTCTATAGTTGAACCACGAGCGAAGCGAGTGGTTCGAGAATAGAATTCTGAACTTGCGAGTTTTTTAACACACAAGAAGTAAAATACATTTGCACCCGAGTGTAACACAAAACTTTTCCCCTCACTATAGCGAGGAAACTACAACGCAAAAAATGCGTTTATCACTGCTTCCAGTAGTTCCACAGGTGGTAAATCATCTTTATTACTAGATTCACCTGCTTTTATCAATTTTAAAGCAGTTAATTTGATTTTATGCAAGGTCAAACTACTTTACCCACTAGTGGATAAAATGCGTTTTTACCCGCTGGTATTAAAGGACAAAACACGTGTTTCCGAGCTAGTGAGGGGAAAAGTAAATTAATTGAATAGTGCAAGATTTTTTTGTAAGTATTCAAAAAAATGCAGGTATCAAAACGAAATAGGTGTTATGGAACATAATGAGGAGGCACACTGACATTTTATCCCGCCAGGCGGCGCCTGTGCAAGTGTCTAGGCATGTCACTGTCATTCATATGTGTAAGAGAGAAAAAACATAATATATCGTCTTATCGCTCTCTCGTATGGTACTATGGTGGTATGGTAGACAGAGACAGACATAGACTAAGGATTATTCTATTATTTTCGGACTAATACTGTGGCGCTATCTGTCATAACCTTTGAGTGTGCCTCCTCACTGGCTAAACCTAAAGATTTTTGAAGATAGGCAAATAATATTTATTTCTGATATAATACGTTATGACGATTACGCAAAGGTGGCTCTTATATTTCGTATTATTTATTTATTATCTTTTTTAAGTAACTGAAATAAAATTTAATAGCAGTTGAGGTGAAAATGCGTGAATGCCTTTGCTCGTGTTGAATTCTAAGAAATTAGAAAAAAAAACACTAGTGACAAAGCTGTCAGTGATGTGGTGATACTTAGCTCTAAGTGACACTGACAATTGACATCTCTTTTTTTTCTAATTTCATATAATATTGAGCACACGCAAAGGCTTTGGTCACCTCATCTGCTATTAAATTTCGCAAAGGTCATTTCGGTCATGTAATAAGATAATAAATAAATGATACGAAATAATAATTTAATAAAAGAGCCACCTTTTCGTGATCGTTATAACGTTAAAAATATATTATTTGCCTATCTTCAAAAAAATTATCGGTAGTTAAATTTATAAACGTTAAAAAAACAGCTACATTTAAGTAGAGCTATGATAGTTTGTCCCTTGTCTTAGTGCGTTTTCACATTATCCGTTTCAATATTGGATGTCGGACCAATATCCCATATATTTATCTTTGTTTTTTTTTCCTACGAAAACCTTCCTACATCCGATATCGGATCGGATAATGTAAAAACGCACTTACTCTCACCACTCAAAAATTCTAATTACATCGCTAACCTTTTTCTGTTTTCATACTTTTTAAAGACCACGACAAGAAACAGGTTATATACCTATAATATACTGATTGATTTAATTGCCATCTATCGACATCTTAATAATTACCACGACAGAGTTGTGCATTTATACAATTTACTGCCATCTATTGACACGGGGTTATAACTTTTAGCACGGTATGTAACCTAAAAATTTAGGTCAAACCCATGGCCTTAAACTGACATGTTTTAAGTCTCAATCAGAGTCGCCATCTAGGTGAGCGCACCCCAAAGGGTGTGGCGCCCTCTGGTTGAGCGTAGCTTTTAACCGGGGTACGTTTTTTTCTTAGACCTTGTACGTCTAGAAGCTATATAGGTCTTTGGTAAAAGCCTGATCAGAAATATAAAAGACTATTGTCAGGAGGGCGCTGTTATTTTGATGTATAAGGTGACAGTTCAGTGCCCCGTAGTCGAATGGCATTTCTACGACGCGAAACGAAAACGAAACGCCGCGAAAGGTAGTCTGGCTCTGTCGCGCCACTACGCAAGAGGGATAGAGATAGATATCCACGAGCGTTTCGTTACGTGAGCGTTTTTACATTCGGCTACGCACGCAGTTAAGTATGAAGAAAATATTTAGAATTTTTGACAAATTTATTCTAAAGTTTTTAGACTAGTATTTTTTTATACAATTCAGATTGATATCATTTTATTAATTCAATGTAGTTTTAAAACAATATTGTTTTTGCACCAATAAATTGCTCTGATATTTAGAATAAGATGAATATTGTACATTGTTGACAATTTAAAAGTGATTATTGTAAGATTTGTAAGCCTATTTGAATAAAGAATATTTTGACTTTGACTTTATTGTAGTTCTTATGAAATTCCGTTTCACACGTCAACCTATTGAAGATAAACAGTGGCAACTGTATCTCAATGGCATTAATTCGCAATGATTCGTGCTCAATACGGACTCGTTAGCGTAATATACCAGCCCCATTCTGTACAATAACGGTCCGAATCGCAACAGGTGCATGATTGATAGGTGATGTCCACTTATGATAGCAGGAGATGGCATTATGGGTAGATTGAGTTTGATTTTACGTGCTTAGGAAAGACAATATTGGATATATATTTATTTATAGCTCTAACTTATACCACTGCATAAACTTCACCATTTACTTAAATAAAACACTAGAAATATGTACAAATTAATGCAAGATTTTATACATATGTTATGTTGGTAATAATTATCTTTATATTCACCAAGGATTATTTATATAGGGTTTACAATCTTCATACTTTAACAAATTTTGTATTTTTTTTTTATACTAAGAATCGTACCTCCATTTTTAGCGCCATCTATTAAATACTATCATAACTACACTGTTGATACCTACAAATTTATATTTTTTTCAAAATGTGTACATCGACGTGATATCATTATATTAAAAAAATAAAAACGCGTATTTGGGGAAAATATGATTTTGGCCACTTCCAGGCTGCGAAACAGCGCCCTCTAGTTTTAAGCTTAATGAAAGGCCATTTCAGGGTTACGGTTTTTTGTATGGGCTTTATCGCCTTTGTCTGTCCCGGTATTATATGGTCCTTGTATTTGTATTCACTACCAGAAACGAATCGCGATATGCGTTTACCGCCAAGTTTGTATAGGGCAAACTCCTTTGCAAGTAAGTTACATTATAAAGGTACCTAATGGTTACGGAGAAATGAGGGAACACATAGAACAACTTACGAGTACCTAAGTAAATAAATTCGTGATTAGTTTTTAGAGAGCTTAAGATATAAATTAGATAAGTACCTATTCAAGAAAACTTCGACAACCATCTTACACGACCTCAAAGAAGCATAACGTATAATCGTACAGCTACAGCTCTCTATCTGTCTAGATATCTGCCAGAGCAATAATTTCCGCCACTGCAATCAACAGATGCAGCTAATTAGAGCCGGCCATTCCACCTAGCCAAAGTCAATCGTTCACGCTCAATGGCGATCGTACAGCAAGTGTCTCTCTCGCCAAGCGTACGTGCAATCTTAATTTTCCCTCTATCGCTTCTCTATATTGGCAGAGTATAATAAAGAGTACCATCGTACAGTATGGCCACTCCCGCTTCCCGCTGAAAGAGCCGCCCCGCCCACCCCCTCTCGGTTACCTCACAGTTACCGCCTGTCAAAAACGCGAAAAGTCGACCTGTCATAGTTCACTCATACAGTCATAGTACGCGCTCACCTACACGAGCTTAGACTGTATGCTAGGAACGCGCCTCTTTCATATATTGTGCGGTGGGGTGTTATATTGGCGCAAAAGAACCAGGGTAAATAACCGGGTAGTAACAAAGTGGACCGCATCATCACTTACCATCTGGTGTAATCGTGGTCAAACGTCTACCTATTCATACTAAAAAAAAAAAACAAATGCACACAGGCTTACGATAATATCGTTATCGTAGCTATCTATTATCTATCGTTCATCCGAATTGGTGTGACAGAGCCAGACTGCGTTTCAATCGGCGTCTAGCGTCCACGGTTGTCATTTCGGCTAGGCCGGCCGCTGTTGAGTTCCGAGCGCCATGACCGTATGGTCGACGGTTGTGACTAAGGGCCGGTTGCATCAAACTATCTGTCACCGTTAAAGTGTTCGTTAAATTTTATTGTATGGGAAGTTCCATAGACGTCTGCTGCTTGACGATGATGTGTCTGTCAAATGTGGTTGATGCAACTGGCCCTTAGACTAACGCCGTGTCTTGCGTGGGCGACGGTCGCGCGACCGTCAAGCGAGCGTCGCCGTCGCGTCTCATGCTTCCATATCGATAAGGTTTGATTTCGTATGCGTCGCATCGCCGTCGCGCGACCATCGCGCGACCGTCGCCCACGCAAGCCACGGCGTAAGTATAAGTAGCCCAATTTTTTTAAGATTAGAGTAATATCGGTCGATTTTACCTTAGAACAAATATTTCAGTCATCTCTATAGATTATAAATAAGACTTGGAAATAAGTTGTTCATGTTACAAAAAAAAGAGAAATATGTTAGCTTTTTTTCCTAAAAATCGTACGACGACAATCGCACGACTTTTCTAATCTTAAGGAAATGAAGTAGAGGCCGGTTACGCCGTGGCTTGCGTGGGCGACGGTCGCGCGATGGTCGCGCGACGGCGATGCGACGCATACGAAATCAAACCTTATCGATATGGAAGTATGAGACGCGACGGCGACGGTCGCCCGTACGCAAGACACGGCGTTAGACGGAAGAGAGATAGAGAGAGATAGTTGATACGGTACGGAGGTAACGATTGTGATGTGGCTAGGATGGTAAAGGCTACCCGTTACGTGATGCACAGACTGCACAGTTACGGATGCAAAAACTTCTAATGCACTTCTTGTAGAGTAAGTGGGGATTGAGTGGCTAACATAGGACTTAATACGAATATTACGAATACTTAATACATTACAAAAAAAACACGTAAGGTGCATTAGGGTAATTCCGAATGACAAAAATGCTCGGATAATTCCGAAAGGGAAATCCTGATATGATGCAAGTAATGGTGATTTTTGTATGCGACTTTCGTGATGAGACGACTTTCGGAATTACCCTAATGCACCCTAAAACATGAATTAGATTGTTTATGAAATTTAAGTTCCAGAGGATATTCTCCATAGAAGATTCGCAACTTATGAAACTCATCGGTGCATTGCTAGTCGTAGGTACTTATAACTAATATCAAAGGGGATCGAGTATATAGTGATGCTAGCTTTTGCCCGCGGCTTCGCTCGCGTTAGAAAGAGGCAAAAAGTAGCCTATGTCACTCTCCATCCCTTCAACTATCTCCACTTAAAAAATCACAAGAATTCGTCGCTCCGTTTTGCCGTGAAAGACTGACAAACAAACAGACACACACACTTTCCCATTTATAATATTAAGTACGGCACGGCTATCAGCGGGCGACTGTCAGTGTCAGTGTACATAGTACATAGGTACAAGAACAACTAACTATTACAGTTCTAAAGACCGTTCTTTGCGTGAGTTGCAGAAGTTTGAAAAGAAGTAAACACATTTTCTGGAATGTTCGTTGAAGTATTTCTTGTGAGAAGTGCAACAAAGTACTAGTAGGATGACTAGAGAAAAATACTTTTTCTTTTCCTCCACTGTTAAACATAATAAGTTTGAAAAAAATATTAATATGATCAGTTGATCAAATCTCATAACATCATTTTTACTATAGAATATAATAATAATATACTCGCTACGCTCGCGGTACAATATTGGAATCTTTTACTTGCTCGGGTCTCAATATTGGCATATTGGTTAAACGACTCCTTTACTCCTTTGTAAAACAAATAACTATTGTTAGATACGTATTTGACTGCTTGAAGTAATGATAAAATAAATAAATAAATAAATATTGGGGGACACCTTACACAGATCAACTTAGCTCCAAACTATACCTTGTACTTTTGGCACTTGAAAAAAGTGTAAACAAACCTGAGCTGTCAAATTTGAGGGTTGTTTATTAGGTAACGTTTGGTTCCTGAATTTTTTTCTCTATTTAAAAATAATTGAGCTCACTACTATTTTTCATTTCATTCCACTAACATATAATTTCGTTTAATTTGACGAAACATATACACCTTCACGAATACAAACATATCGTCATTACATTTAATGAATATTATTATTTTCTTCAGGGAATCATCAACCAAAAAGTACCTAATTTTGCAGAGGTTTAAAACTCATGGTTGCATTTTAATCTGGGTGTAACTCCGGTTTCACATTATCCGATCCGATATCGGATGTCGGAAGGATTTCGATGGAAAAATCCAAGATGGCGCCTGTAATGTATGGGATATCGGTCCTACATCCGATATCGGATCGGATCATGTGAAAACGCACTAACTATACTAAAATATAAATTTTATCTGTCTGACATTTGCCATTGCTTGTTATCAATCATCATCATCATCATCTGTTCCGAGTTCGATATTTGTGTTGATGATTGTTATATTTATGTTTTTTATGGTTCTGTACCAAAAAGGTACAAAAGGAACCCTTATGGCGACGCTCTGTCCCTCTGTCTGTATGTCTGTCACTTTTCTAAATATCTCGAGAACTACTTACGCTATCGATTTGAAATTTGGAACAGTTATGAACATTTTAAACCTCTACAAGCTGAAACTATTATTTTTAAAAATATATTAATATTAATTATAGAAAATGGCAAAAATGGAAGGGGGGCAAACTGTAAATGTCAAGTTACTAGGTCAAGTGGGGTATCGATACCATCCCCTTACCTTCCGAACTTTACCAACGATAAATTATGACTTTTTACGAAATATTGGTTTTAAGCTAAATTTTACAGGAAAAGGTTTCTGGCCTTAAAAGGTTCACTATCCCCGGATCTGTCAAATTTGACGGCTCCGGTTTGTTTACACTTTTTTCAAGTGCCAAAAGTACAAAGTATAAGCAAAGCTTGTACTATGGGTGCTAAGCGACGATATACATACTTAAATAGATAAATACATACTTATATGTATACATAGAAAACATCCATGACTCAGGAACAAATATCTGTGCTCATCACACAAATAAATGCCCTTACCGGGATTCGAACCCAGGACCGCGGCTTAGCAGGCAGGGTCACTTACCGACTGAGCCAGACCGGTCGTAATGAGGGATCATTATTAGGTAGTTTTATTTACTTGTCTGATCCCCACAACAAATTAACAATGTATTTAGATTTATGAAGCCTTTTAGTATTCCGTACCAAAAATGTACAAAAAAAAACTCTGTCCGTCTGTCTGTTTGTGCATTAATTAAATTAGCATTTCATTGAAAACAAGTGTTGCAGCGAACAGCTCCAATTCGTCATTCATCTTGAAATTTGTCATGCACCAGCGGGGATGAGAACGGTCATTCTCCAGACGTACATTTTTGCTTGTCTTCACTCTTTAACCATATAAAATCATAGATTTTATCATGGTTTATATTTTTTTATCGTAGAAGGTATTTGTATTGAGCTGTACATGAATTTTCAAAGAGATAGTTAAAAGGCTTCGGGTGGAAAAAAAATCTAAAAGTCCCATTCTCCTAATAAACACGTCGCGTCCCACTACCAAAACTACTTATGTTCCAATTTTTCCTGATGATATACATAAAGAAAACCCGATGAAAACAAGTTTATTTCACAAAAGAATATATATTTTCATTGTACAAAAAATCTAGTCAATACAGTCATAAACCACAAAAAATTCAATTATAATTACTTTGTCTCGAAACGTATCCTAAATCACGCGTCGCGATCGTTTTTGACCACATCAGTGGTCTGAATGTAGGCACGGATCTCGCTACCGCATTTCGGTCAAGCAGTCGGTCGCGCCCAAAGCCCCGTGCGGGATGGTAGTGTCAGTTGTGTCCAGGCCGCAGATTACGCACGTAAGTATCTAATTCACGCGTTTTGGTTTAAGAAATTTCTAATTAACAAGTTTACATTTTAAAAATCAACCAGCAACTTTATTGCTATGAGAGTTACAGAATACATTAAAGGTAGCAATATTTAATTGATACTAGATTCTGTGATTTATTACATGTACCTTTAAAAAGTTATTTTGTGTTTTTCAAGAATCCCTAATTCACGCGTCTAATTAACGCGTCCAAAATCAACGCGTTAATTAGAATTTGTGGAAAAATATCGTCATATGTATAGTTATATTATAGTTTAAATACAGAATAATAATTACTTACCGTAAGAATTGACCTACATGCATAGTTACGTTATCATCACCATCATCATCTCAGCCACAAGACGTCCACTGCTGAACATAAGCCTCCCCTTTCGATCTCCGATATATATAATACATAATACCGGTTGAAAGCTACTTGCATACAGCTTCTTTCGGCGGCATAATTACATATACCTACTTATTAACAATAACTTTCTCTTGGTCTGTGTGTTTGTTCCTAAAGTTTTCTTATTCAAGTATATACTTGCGTATTATTTAAAGCATGAGCATTTACTCTTTTTTTGTCATTTGATTCAATAATAGTAGTTTAATGTGACTGCTACATAATAAAGTGCATTAATTTTTTATAATCATACTAAAAAGTCCTTCCGTTTTAGCATGGGAAAACCAAAAAGTGCACATGCACTGGAGAAAAACTGAGAAAGATATCGTAGAAGACGGGAAAAGATTAAAAATGATCCTGAGTTGTATAGACAATTTAGAGCAAAAGAAAAAGCAAGGTATTAAAAAAGAAAACTAGAGAAAAAGGCTTTGCCAATAAATGAACTACCACCTCAAAAACAAAAAATTATAAGGCAAAGAAATAGAGAAGCATTTCGTGCCTATTATTATAGGCAAAAAGCAAAAAAATTAAAGACTATTGAGGAAGTAGAATCCGAGCCAGAGATCACGTTACCACAACGAAACGAATCCCAAAATGAAAACGATCCATTACCATCACCAGCTGCTGCACTACAGACTTCTAGATATCATCTTCGTTCGGGTAGTCGTGCTGAAAGAAATTCCGATATGAATACAACTTATTCTACCGACACACGAGGATCTCCCAATATATTGAACAGCAATATTCCGAATGAGCCATTGCTTTCTGAGAGTTCATTAACATTTAAAAACTCTCGAGAAATTACTTCTTCAACCCCTCTGCCGATGACACGCATACCAATGAAAGCTTTTGGCAAGCTGGACGGATCCTTGGATAATGTTATCAGTATTTTTACTTATGTTTGTCGTAATGGATGTTTTATTAAAAATGTTTTAATAAAATGTTTTAATTCTATTTTATTTCCATATTGCGTTTTGTAATAAAAAGACTGCTCACTAACATTTTGGTTTTAATTTAAAAAAGATTTTTTTTATACCTAATTATTTTTCCGGGTCCGTTTTGTATGTTTTGCATCCAGCAAAAATAACATATTCTAATTAAAACGTCGTTTTTATAATTCACACGTCATGGAAAAGTGTACTATTCTAAATAACACGTCGTTTTTCTAATTCACGCGCCACAGAAATTTTAAATTATTTTTAACTAATTAACCGTCAATATATTTAATGTGCCCAATAGGGTGGAGCGAAAAAACACTTTTCTGGATTTAGCAAACCTAATAGTTATCAATCAATGCCCCTTAGTCTATGAAGCCTTTGTGCAAATTTTCAGCTTTTTAAATCAACATCTTCTGCCTCCGCATTAAGTTTGAAATTTTGAAAATCTCATACAAACCTGAAATTTCAACTTTTAGATAAAAACTGTTTTTCGGCAGTATTATGTTTAGTATACATTATTGATACATATTATTACAAGAAACTACCAAAAATTGCGAAAATAGCGTTAAAAATCGCCAATTTACAGTATTTTAGCGGCTATTTTGGCGAATGTACTGAAACTAGACAAACTTTGGCGATTCTTGACGCCATTTTCGCAACTTTTTGTAGTTTCTCATAATGATATGTATAATTAACATATACTAAACATAATACTGCCGAATGTTTTTTTTTATCTGAAAGTTGAATTTTTAGGTTTGTATGAGATTTTCAAAATTTCAACCCTAATGCGGAGGCAGAAGATGTTGATTTAAAAAGCCGAAAATTTGCACAAAGGCTTCATAGACTAAGGGGCATTGATTGATAACTATTAGGTTTGCTAATTCCAGAAAAGTGTTTTTTCGCTCCACCCTAGTGCCCAATAAGGATTTAAGTTTTAATGATCAAAAAGATACTATATTTGAGATAAAACTCACTGAAAAGTAAGAGGAAAAAAAGCGACGCGTTAATTAGAATTATAACATCGTTCTGGAGAATGACCGAGAAACAATCTAATACATAATTAAAATTATAATCAATTTTCCTTGCTTCCTGCAATGTCAAGTTGGCTTCTTGTTTGTAATTAGTGTTTTAGAATGGATTACATCTGTAGCCTGCGACTTTGGAGAAATCGGTCTCTTGTTAATGCACGCGATATGAATTTCGAATAATTTCGAGTATTAACATGATACTATTATCAGTACCAAATGGAGTTGGGCGGGGCATGTTGCTAGGCATAGTGATGGCAGGTGGTCTAAAATGTTAACGAAGTGGTGGCCGCTTACAAATGTAAGGAATGCTTGGCATGTTGGCTCGTTGTCATCCGGAAAATAGCGGGTCACAACTGGATGAGACTAGCCCAGGACCGGGAAAAGTGGCGTACTAGAAGAGAGGCCTATGCTCAGTGGGCGTTAAAGGGCTGATGATGATGAGAGTACTCTGAGTACTCACGAGACATCGGGCGTAGTGTTAGCCAGTTACCGCACGCAGTCAAGGCACCCGCTAGCCCGCGTGTTGCGGCATGGCGCGACCGCACCACCAGCCCTACGCGACCGCTCCTACTATCACTTGTGTATGTGTGTGTCAATATAGAAGAGTACTCACGAGACATCAGGCGTAGTGTTAGCCAGTAACCGCACACGCAGTCAAAGGCACCCGCGCACCCGCGTGTTGCGGCATGGCGCGACCGCACCACCAGCCCTCGACCGCTCCTACTATCACTTGTGTATGTGTGTGTCAATATAGAAGAGTACTCACGAGACATCAGGCGTAGTGTTAGCCAGTAACCGAACGCAGTCAAGGCACCCGCGCGCCCGCGTGTTGCGGCATGGCGCGACCGCACCACCAGCCCTCGACAGCTACGCGACCGCTCCTACTATCACTTGTGTATGTGTGTGTCAATATAGAAGAGTACTCACGAGACATCAGGCGTAGTGTTAGCCAGTAACCGCACGCAGTCAAGGCACCCGCGCGCCCGCGTGTTGCGGCATGGCGCGACCGCACCACCAGCCCTCGACAGCTACGCGACCGCTCCTACTATCACTTGTGTATGTGTGTGTCAATATAGAAGAGTACTCACGAGACATCGGGCGTAGTGTTAGCCAGTAACCGCACGCAGTCAAGGCACCCGCGCGCCGCTGCGTAGTGCAGCGCAAGCGCGCCGTTGTTCGCGCGCCCGTGCGCGTGCGCGTGAGGCATCGCGCGACCGCACCACCAGCCCTCGACAGCTAGGCGACCGCTCCTGGGAACAAACATGTTTAAATTAGTTAATAGAAGTAACATATACCAACCCGCTGGGTGGACAGTATCACAGTATAATAAAGAGTACTATCGTACAGTACGGTCACTCCCGCTCCCCACTGAAAGTGCCGCCCACCCCCTCTCGGTTACCTCAGTTACCACCTGTTAAAAACACGAACCACGAACAGTCGACCTGTCATATTTCACTCATACAAGCATAGTACGCGTTCACCTACACGAGCGGAGACTGTGTGCTAGAAATGCGCCTCTATCAATATATTTGATCGCCAGTGTCCGAGGTGTGGTATTACGGCTCAGCCACGACATTGGTCTAAGCGCGACAGCGGGGAGCGGCGGCCATACATTGGAGCGAGACACAGCGATGAGACTTTTCATTCGCACGTATGGCTGCCGCTCACCGCTGTCGTGCTTAGACCAATGTCATGGCCGGGCCGTTAAGGCCTAAAAGGGATTAACACAGGCGCATAGATAGGCTAGATAGGCGGTGTTTAAGGACTGCAGAAGACCGAACTGAATGGAGAGCTTTGGCGCACAAAATAACGACTTCATGTGGTCCTGACCCTCAGCCATGAGGAACCAAGGAAGCATACTCATTGCATGTATTCCGAAACGGGATGGGTAGAACATGAAACTGCACAAGTTTCAGTGCCACTCTTATCAAAGGGTTGAAAGAAAACGAAATTGTACTTAATGTTAAAGTGAAAACTGGATTGCCATGCTAGCCTGTCGCTCACACTACAGTTGATTCACATCCAACGGCTGACTTCTATTCTGGATTATTTTAAAAATTTATCAGTCATAAACGTCATATTAACCAAAATTTTCTTTGATGTAAAATAGCCCGAAGTCAATTTATTTAAATTGAAACAACTTGACTGCCTCTACGACGAATAAAGAACATCAACGCGCATTAAGCAACTGTTCGAGTTTAGCGCCATCTATACTTACAGCAATGAACTATTACGGCAACTGGACTAATAGTCTGTATGTTTTCACTTACTTCCGCTACTCGACGTTAGATGGCGCTGCACGCTGCACAACAACATTTAATATTTCAGCATCTTTATGTAATCGCTAATTACTTGTAGCGCTTCGGGTATTTTTATAGGAATCAAAATAATAGTTTGAATATATACAATGATGTACATAATTCGCACCTTCCTAGCATATTCACTATCGGAGAAGTAAATAATAAATAAAACTTTCGAAATAACATAACTATTAATTAATTACTCAAGTCTAACTAATTAAATCTTAGGGGAATTAAATTGAACGTAATTATTGTATTTTTTAATTTAAATAAATAAAATGAAGTATTGCTTGCTTCATATGTAAGTACATATATCATGTCTATAGGTACTAAATATTTTAATGAGAAATCTTAAGCTACCAACTATCTTAATATCGGTTCAGAAGTTTTGTAAATAATAAGGATAAATATTTTAGGTAAGTACTTCAATATGTTTGTACCAAAAATATGCTGATATTTGTATCCGCATATTTCGGTATAGTATAGTAGTCCGCTTATCAAACTAACCAATAAAACTGCGGGCCGATTTTTGAGTCTCACGCGTTCGAATTCAGAAAATTGTCACTGAAAATAATAGGCAAGTCACCGTTTTCAACCGGTGTTTTAGTGACAGTGAGACTCAAAAATCGGCCCCTGAAACTAAGATCAATTGAATTTTAAATGAAAACACACCTTCATCTCGCCATGCAATAAAATTTACAACTTTTTTCATCTAAAACACACTCAATAATTATTGTACAAAGATTGAATATTCATTGAGAGTTGGAGAAGCAAATTTTAGATAAAGTTGTATGATAAACTGGTACCGTACACCGTATAGTCTGACAGAACGGTATGGTCAGTGCGTTATATTATGGCAGGCATATAGATGTAGGTCGGAAATAACTGTTTTTTATGGCAATTACAAAGTAATTGACTGTAAATTAATGCTTTTAGTTGTAAATTCATTCTTGTCGAGATTCGTTTGTAAAAGTCAAAATGCAAAATTAGTGGAATGATTTGGTTGAAAACGTATTCTTGGTAGTTCTATAAATTATTAAGACGATACGGTAGGGGTCAATTCTCCATACAAACGCTCTCGACTATTTCCTCCCTGGTTTTTGAAGATAGAGCAATGATTTTTTCAACACAGATTGTTATTATTTTTATCTGTGTCGGACCGTTTTGATTTTTTTGATATTCTGCTTTTTAAAGACTCTAGAGCGAATCAAAAATTTCCAAAAACGGCCTTTTTCATTGTGGCGCACAAAAAGGTGTGATACTTAAGATTGGTAACAATTAACCAAAAAAGCTAAACGGTCCGACATAGATTATTTCATTGTTATTCAGATCAAATTTCGTTCCGATTGATTCAGTTTTGAAGGAGGAAAGAGTCGAGAGCGGAACGTCGATTTTAAAGATTTTTTAAATATCTTTTGACTGAGTTGTTCTTAATGGACAATTTTTTTCGATAAATCTAGTTAATAACACTTGTATATTTAACTAAAATTCCCAAGTTGAAAGGGGGACTCCTTTCCATTTTAGCATTTTCGCTTAATATAAATCGAACTATGAAGAGTTTTCAAACGCAACCCAACACTATGTCAACTAAACAAGATGCGATGATTGCGCGCATAGCGTCGCGTGCTTTGAACTCGAAAATAATGATTTGTGGTTTATGTAACTTGGACATGCACGAAAATGAAAAATATTCATCATATTTTAAGACAAATAATGATAAAAATATTTACTCTTCTAAAAGTTCTAAGTTGTAGCTTAGAAACAAAGCTAACTTCACAATTTTATGAAAATAAAATTTTATGAAAATAAAGTACCTACTTAGGTACTTATTATAGAATTTTCCAATTTTAGTAGTTTAAGTGATATAAGTATTAGATTATTGATTCTGTGTTATTGCTTATAAGCTAGTTCTATTAATGTCATAGAAAATATTTTTAGTCTAAAGCAAGGAGTCAAAACACGCAATAATTTATGTTTAGATACACAATAATGTATGATGTTAAATAATGTGAAATCTTACCAATTAAATCAAAACACGTTATCTTATTATTTGCAGGTAACATGTAATTAATTAAATCAAATAAATAAGTAGATACAAAATAACTCTGCTCTACGTGTCGTTAGTAGAGTATATTAATAGGTAAGGTGAGCGTTTCTTTTTTTTTTTGCCACTTTTATGAAGTGTGATATTTTTGAAAAAAAATATGCTATTTCTACTCAGAATTACTAGCCTTTTCAATCCTAGTAGTAAAAAAATTTGTCCCATACAATTTTATCTTATTTTGTTACCAAAATGGTAACAAAATAAGATAAAATTTGTACGATGTACGACGATGTATGACGTAAATTTTGTATGATGTAACAAAAGAGGAAAGTAACAAAAATGTATGGAAATTCTGGGACACTTGTCTCCCAGAGAGATTGAAAGATTGAAAGTACTCGTGATTCTGAGTACAATTGGCCTAAAATTCCCTAAAACAATAAAAAAAAATTATTGGCAAAAAAAAAAGAAATGCTCAGGTATGACAGTGTAGTCAGTGTAGGTAGTAGCATAGACTAAACTAAATAAAGGAAGACGTGTAACTCAGTACATCGTTTTATATGTTTGACTCGTAAAACAATAGATGGCATTACTATACTCTCGCGACAAATGGTATTGTTCAATTCACGAAATAATTTCATTTAAATGACCTAAGTCGTATTATTTCAAAATTTGGAACATGATCGTACAACATTATCATTTATTTAATTAATCTATGGTAGTAGTGTAGTGTAGTGTAGGTACTTAACTGCCGATGCCGTAGCCGTAGCCGAATGGCATTTCTGCGACGCAAAACGCGCGAAAGGTAATCTGGCTCTGTCGCGTCAATTCGCAAGAGCGATAGAGATAGATATCTACGAGCGTTTCGTTTCGTGAGCGTTTGTGCCATTCGGCTACGTACCCTGGGTCATCCTGGGTCATCATATCATTCATGTAAAATTTCCATAAAATATGACGTTCATATCATAATGATTCATGCCTCACTTTGTTCTACTACTTAACTCTGTCTAAATTCAAGTTTCATCAAAAATTACCATTATTAAAAAAAAATCTTTATTTCAGACCAAAGTCCATACAACAGTAAATAATACAAATAATTGCCTTCTAATACCTACCCATATTTCCTGTTTAACAATACGAGTAGCTCTAATTTACACATAAGTATGATGTACCCAAAATTTAAGTCGCAAAATATAGGTACCAAAATGCGATGTCATTTGACATTTGTACTAGTTTTACACATCCTCTGATCTGGGTGAAAGCAATCAGCACGCAGATTCGACAATCTGAATAGCCATATTCTTTTATACGCTCATCATATTATGTCCAATATGACCACAATAAGAGCAATATTCGTGGTCAATAACACAACACCAGCTTACGGAAAAAAGGTTATATGTCAAACTACATGTCGCGTGGAATAAGCCCTTATAGCAGTTATTTATATACACCGTGTTTTTATTTAATTCCGTTAACTTCGGTATATACCTCTAGTTAGATCCATTATAGGAAACCGAATAGCATAGTTAGCTTTATTAATTCGTATTTTTTGTTTCTAAAAGACACCATACCCCTTGAGAAACGGGCTTTGTGTGTTCGATATGAAATTGTCATGTCATACTTTTGACACTTACTTAGTCGTTACTTAATTGTAAAGTTCGTTTCTCAACAGCAATTGATGTTAACATTCTATCGCAGGTGTATGGTTTTTAGAAAAAAATTGCGAATTTAGAAAACGAACTATGCCAGTCTGTTTCCTATAATGGAATTCAATAAAAACACAGTGTATATGTAGAGTAACTGTCAAGTAAAATGTTTTAGTAGGTACTTGTCTTAACTTCCAATAAAAATTAACAAGCTTTAAGTTGGCAGAGAATTTGATAGTCCCACCAGTTCAAATGTTACTTTAAACTTCAACTCCTAAGAAATCATGACATTTAACCCTTTCATAGACAGGGCCATCAAAATATCCGTTCCGGATCGGATCCGGGTCGGTATCGGTTCCGGGACAACCTGCCAAACTCTACACCCGGGCAAACGACGACGCAACGGAGCCACGCTGTTCCGTCATCGCCCAAATCAATTGTTTAGTTGTAATACTTTTATTGTTTGTAATGTATTTTATGAATGTTCTTATTTTACTGTTTTTTTTTTTTAATTTAATTTAATGAAGCATTGGATTTATCTGCAATGTTATTGAAATATGTTTTCAAATGAATCAAAAATAAATAAATACATATGTAGTTTCCAAATTAGCATAGACCGACTCTAACATATGACGTTTTGGAGCATGTCATTGAACGCGAGGGTGACGAGCTGACGACAATACTTCACGGCTGGCTGCGCGCGCGCTTCCGCCCGATTTCCAACTAATATGCCCAAATGTGACCTTAAACCGTGCTTGTGGTGGAAAATGTGTCAAGATGATTAATGTATGACTAATATAATGATTTTAGAGTTTAAACTTCCCATTTTTGCTATGGTGTGTGATGGCGGATCTGTGTGAGCTACAAGCTGATAATTGGCAGGAAACTGCGCAGGATCGGGATAAATGGCGTGATCTCGTTTTGAAAGCCAAGTTCTTCTTTGGATCACAGAGCCATACTGGTTAGTTAACTAGTTATTTTTGCTACAAATTTAGTCTAAAAATCTTTTATTTTTTTAAAAGTTTGAGTCACATTATATCATTTCGGAAATTATTTTAAAATGAGAGCACATTTTGAAGACATGATGGCAGATACATTCTAGAGACTCTTAACATTTTCCTATCAAACTTGTTTTCAAAAAACTGTGTATTTGTATTTAAGTATGTATGTGACACTGCTAGTATAACTTTTGCTATTCAAATATTTACCTAAAATTCCCGGCGCGTAAAGCGATCTCCAGCGTGTCAAGGTCATCTTCGTAATCGTGGCACAGCTCCATGGTTGTGTTGCGAGCCTCATGGATGTCAAACACCACAGCCCCGTCCCCCAGCTTATCCGTCATCACACTCTTGTACGACCGCGTCCCGAAACTTGAGGTGATAGATGTCCCGCGGGGAAAGCGCCGGGGAGGCACATTCGTGTTCTGCACGTAAGGCTTCCTCAAACGCTTCTTCATATACCGCCGCATTCTCAAAGACAGCATCACCCGTATCCGAATGTGACGCTTAATATTCCTATCGTAACGCAGCTGCTCTTTCATCTTTCTGTCTCTTTTCTTCCTCGGCACCTCGTCTATCCGCTCCAGGTAGCCTCGGTTGCGCTCGATTAGGCGAGAATCGAGGATAGGCGAGCGATTGAAGAAATCCGTGTTGTTGTTTTTCCACGCTTTGCTTAGCGACCAGTTTTCGCCGCAAGAGGAATTTTTCAAGTTGCGCTGTATTGGTTTTTCATATATGTCTTCTTCTAACGCGAACATTCGACGAGATAGAAGGAAATTGTCTATGTTCCTTCGTAAAGTACTATTTTGGGAGCTTAGTGTAGTGTTAACTTGATTAGAAGTGAGCGTGTCAGTGCTTTTTTCCAAAGGGCTATCCTTGGTTAATTTTGGCGGTTCAGGGATGGCGTCTCTATGTTTTCTTTTTGCTAGGGTCATGATTCTCCGTCGCATGGCAGACATGTTTGTGAGTTCACTTTTGAGGAAGGGCCCTTTTCTTTTGTCGGGGGTCATGTCGGGGGACCAGGCTCCGTTTTCGGAGCAGCTGCAGAGGTCTTTGATCAGGCGGGCGATGGCGTTGCAGCTGTCATTGTCATCTTTGGGACGCGCTTTTGGCATCATCACATTTGTTTTTTTTTAATTTGCTAAGAGCATTAGCATCACATTGAAAGTCGTTTGAAGCACAGATTCGTTATTTAACTGTCACTGCTAAGAAAGAGCACAGAAAATCGTAGTCACCTAAAAAGAAGGGGTTAACGTGATTACTCGTTCTCGTTGGTATTCGATTGCGTAACTCGGATTTAAATGCGATCGTGTCCGAATCCAATTCGGTCAACATTAAAGGTGAGTTATGACTGTTTAACCGATTTTCTGTCTAAATATTTGCCATAAGTATGCAAATGCGATGGCTATAGTAATAAAAAGATCAAATAATTTTATTTCCGCTATAAATACCTAAGTATAGAGAACATAGTCGTACCTATAGCAAATTAACCTATATCCATTTGGGTATCAATTACTTTTTAACCGACTTAAATTTTATAGAAAGATGAGGTTCGATATTAAGTTGTCGCTCTAAACTTTACCGATTATTATGATATGCAAAATTATAATATCAAAGTGATTTCAAACTTTCTGATTATCAGTAATTTGATTTGCAAACTCGATTTTGGCGGATTCGTTAGATATTTTCCAAGAAAGTAGCACAGTTTCGTCGTAAATCTTACACATTAGCATTGCACCTGTTACAGCAGTTACTAAAACTATTTATGATCGATTACATAATCGATAATCGACTGTTGATTGATCACGTCGATCTTAATCTGTAAGTGTTGATGTAAACGCTAAACACAAATTGACACAGTTTTTCTATTACATATTTTACAGTTAAAATTTTAATGTTTTGCGATTCAATTCAATTCAAAATATCTTTATTCATGTAGGCCTAGTTACAAGCTCTTATGAATAGTTCATTACATATATGTTATGATCTTAATCTAACCTAATTATCAGAGCAATTTATTGTTGTAAATTATTGTTCATAATAATATTGAGTCTATAATATACAATTTCATATAAAAATAATCGTTAAACAAAAAATATATAATTAGGTATATGTATATATAAAAATACATGTCTAGAATATTTCTAGGAAAAATCCAATGTCCAAAAAAAATACAATATTAATTTCATCAACAATAATAATAATAATAGACGTAAAAATAAGAAACCATTTCGAATAACAATTAATCCCACGTTGTTTTATCATTCATGTAGTCTTGTGTGGTGTGTGCGATTTGTTGAAATACAATAAAATAGGCCCTTGAGACATTTTACCAAGGCAACATTTCCTCGCTGTATCGCAATGCTGATACATTGTGCGAGGAAGTCGCCTTGTCTTCAGGAACCAGTTAATTACCTCAACCTTCGCGATTTCTGTGATAAACTTGTTCACACATGGACCTAGAGTTTTTAGTTCACATCTAACTTGCTGCTTTTATTGAACATTCTTAGTGCGTTTTCACATTATCCGATCCGATATCGGATGTCGGACCGAATCCCATATATTTACGCCGCCATCTTTGGTTTTTTCCTTTGGAATCCTTTCGACTTCCGATATCGGATCGGATAATGTGAAAACACACTTACCATAAGGTAAGATACTGTTAATGATATTTTCTTTACCTTTTTTCAACATAAATTATAAAAAAAAAAATCTTTATAAGACCAAGTGAACCTAACAATTTTGATGTTTTTATGACACTTCCAATTCGACAAATTTTCAGTGCACTTCACATCCAATATTAATTTCAGGATTCAAACTATATTTTGCTTTTGAGGTTATCGTGTTCTAACTCAATTAAATGTAAAATACCAATTAGTTGTCGCTCGGCGCTTGGTAAAAAAGCTTCCTACTGGCGTTCCAAGTGGTTCGATTGATTTATAATTAAGTAGGAAGGCGCGAATGGCGCACGCACGCTCATTTTGCTGTGAATTATTTAAATATGCGACTTTGCCAATATTACTGTTTATAAAAGGGGAGACAGACAGGACAGTGTCGCATCATAAAGAAAGGAATCCTTATGTATCTTTTTGGTACTTAAGCCTAATAGTTATTTGTTTTACAAGGGGGCAAAGTTGTTGTTTAACCGCACGTGCCAATATTGATACCCGAGCAAGCGAAAGATTCCAATATTCCACGAAGGTTAAACAAACTTTGCCACCGAGTGACACAAAATTTTTCACCACACCATCACGAACAAAATACTGACTATAAAACATCAAACTAAATCAAATCTGTCAATTTATTCAATATTAATGATTAAAAATCATCATTTATAGGTAAATTCTACCAGCCAGCTTAAGACATGAAGTTAAAATTTATATGAAATTACTTTGCACTCTTGTGGATAAAATGCAATTTTGCTATCTGTTTTCGAATAGCAAAGTAAGCCAATTGGCGTGGTGAAAATATTAATACCGCTTAAGGTACAGCGGGGCAAACCTCGACTCATTTTTTCCATTATTACACTATGATGTTGAGTTCTACATGTATCTACTGAACACGCTTACCATAATATATATGGACACTATTTAATAATGCAAACATTGTAAAACATTGAAAAAATTGATCAGTTACATTTGCCCCCGTCGAGATTTGTCCGGTTGCTACATTTTATCTAAGATTTTTTTATATGTGGAAGTCAGCAAATCTCATCGGCCACACTCTAAAATAACTTACACTAAAACTTGATGAAATCGTAATTCTCTGAAACATTTATGTACCTACAACCCATTGTTACAAGTGGCACCTCCGCGATTATCGCGAATATGTACATAATACACATTAACATTATGTTAACGCGAGAGAAACTCTGCCTTTTACAAAAATCTGCTCCATTACATTACGTAATTATAATTAACTCAGTTAATGTAATATTGTTAAGGAGACCGATTCTGTCTTAACAGTTGATAGGGTTTTGATCTTGTTTTGATACTAACCTCGATACTGATTGTCATCACAAATAAACCTTTTGATACAGTATTTTATAGGCGGGGAGGGGGTTACTTCTTTATATGAACCTAGAGTGTCCCCCTGCTGGGCAAAGGCCTCCCTTTTCCCTTTCCACGTATCCCGGTCTTGACCCGTTGATACAGTAATACTTACTAATGACGTCATTTTGTTTTAAAGTTTCGACCTTCCGACATTCAATGGCGTGCGACTTTGTATAAGATTTTAGTTGACATTGCGGACTATTGAACCCTTAGTGCGTTTTCACATTATCCGATCCGATATCGGATGTCGAAAGAATTTCAAAGACAAAAATTAAAGATGGCGGCTTAAACGTATGGGTTATCGGTGCTACATCCGATATCGGATCGCATAATGTGAAAACGCACTTAGCCTTTTTTTCTTTTTTTGTGTTTTCTTTTGTGCAAAACAAATTAAATACATATCATTAACCACCTCATGAAACCTGATTCATTTTTAGCAAAGATTACGGTAATTACTAATCTATGTATATTTACTTAACTATGTAAACTTTTATTTTAAACACGTGTTTACCAACCGTTTAGCCACTTTCTATGTCGTGTGACATGCAAATGAACATAATAAGTAGCTAGGACTCTGATAACCATCTATCGTTCAGATAATGGCAACTGTGTTGTGACTGGCCAGTACTATGTGGTCATTATCATCGATTCAAGAAAAACGAAAGTGTTATCGATTGCGAATCGATTGGCGCAACACTAGGTATTATCTATGGCCGATTGTTTTTTTTTTTTAAGGAACACAGCCCCTACATTTTTCCATATCAGCCGATTTTTCTTAAAGACAAAAATATTTAGTGTGTGTGTCTGTTTGTTTGTCCGTCTTTCAAGGCAAAACGGAGCGACGAATTTACGTGATTTTTTAAGAGGAGATAGTTAAAGGGATGGAGAGTGACATAGGCTACCTTTTGTCTCTTTCTACCGCGAGCGAAGCCGCGGGCAAAAGCTGGTTATTATATGCGCACGAAAATATAGTCAGTTAAACAACTTTTTTCAGAAAACGTGCGAAATTTCAATATTCTGGAAGACAATGACCCGTCGGGTCTATTTTTTTTTATTTGACTTATTTTTCTGCTGACGGAAATAGCTTGACATACTATACTCGTTGACAGGTACTATAAGTATAAATTAAAAACTACTCTTAAATTTTGAACGGGCGTATGTTAAAGTCACTGACGTATAAGAAAACTGTGGAGCGATCACGCAATCAAGCCATTTTATATATGGAAAATAATCCAAATGATATTTTAATTACGTATATAACTCAAGTTCACGCGAGAAAATAACAATTAACACGAAGAAGCGGGTTTTTCTTTCTAAACTCAATTTATGGTGGTGTATTTTCTGACGCTTATTTTCTCTTGGCCTCAGACTAGAAAAAGCAAAGACGTTGCCCACGATGGAGTGAGCTCGCCCAAAAGATGCCTGTTCACCCTAGATTTGAAGGTTGCCGGATTGAGCTCGGAAATGTAGCCGAAATTACTAACGTCTTATGCAAAAACATACATGTATTAACGGTATGCCCATAACATACATGTTATATATGTATACATACATAATGTTGGTACCTAAATAGGTATCTTCTAATAATTATATTCCCCAATCCTTAGCTACATCCCATAGGTTCAAAGGTACCTAGTGTACCTACCTGTGTCTAAAACTTATCAATCTTATCATCTTAATTGTGGACAATTTCCTAGTTAAATACATCAAATTAAAATTATATCTGATGTACACCATGGTTAGGTTTGTCTATTAGGTATTTCGAGTTAACAGTCTCATCCCTAATCCCAGTATTTGTATGAACCTTGTCAAAAGGTCAATAAACGAGTCAACAAACCGTCTGATCGTATTAAATGAAAGGTGACAATTACGCATGCGCATAAGCGATACGCAGTTCCCAAGTTTTTCCGACGATTTCCACTCGGTTTCTCAAGAACCCAGCTCTTAGCCTTCCTACTTAAAAACCTTTTGAGCCATCGCATTAAAGAAATCTATAAGAAACAAGCCATAACTCAGCAATATTACACACCAATATTTTTAAATTAAGCACTCGATTCGCACTTAAACCGCCATTATCGCCTCTGTAACCAATCCAGTTACATGGTGCCAACCTAAAAATCCGGGGCAACATTTCACAACCAAGAGCGCATACTATAATTTGCCAAAATTATAAAAATCCGTCAACATCGTAGAATTACGCAACCACATTCACTCTCACAGTCACACGTTAAAATGTTAATTCACTCGCACGAAACGAAAACTCGTTCGACAAATTCACTTTCCGAAAAGCGCGGGAGCGTTGACGTTTTGATTTTTTTTCCGCTGCGTTTCGTTCGCGCTCATGACAATGTATTTTTTTTAATTATGAACAGTTGACCATGTCGAATTGCGCGTGTGGTGCGACTGGCGCGGCCACCGGCCTCGCTCTTTCTCCCATTCCTACATAAGTGATGATGATCCACTGTTAATGGAAATTACGCGCGAGCATTGTTCATTTGACAGGTGCTCGTTGCACCGCGCAGACTATATGAAACAGAACGCTTTGCGCTAAACATGTTTACAAATTATTAACGTATATGTACATGATATTTACTTTTTTATGTCTGAGAAGAAATTATTTATGCAGTCATTCGCATTGCGTAATGGTTGTTGGTTGTTAATCTATGGTTGGTAATTCTAATAATTTCTTGCTAAGCCAAAATAAATTTCACTGATGTACAACTAGGTAACGAATGTTAGTACACACAGGTGCTAAAGTTATCGATATCGATATATGTGCTAAATGTATGATAAATGAGATGGCTCTTCTCTATGATATTATATAACATGAACATTATTTATTAAAACGATAACATAAATCGAGAATACTTTATGATAACTATAATATTAAAATTTGATTACTTGAATTACACGTGTTCGATTTTTCGAAATTAATAAGGAAACTAAATTATTCATCCAAAAATAGTTGACATTTGCATCTGGTCTAATTTATATACAAAATCTAAATAGGACACGATAAATTATAATTAAGGACGAATTAATAATGCTAGCTCCAAAATATTAGATTTATAGATAAAACGGTAAAATAGTCATCTAGAACGTATTAATATTTAATACTCACACATTAAAAATATTGATTTACATATAAAACAGTAAATTACTTAGTCATCTAGAACAAATAAACATTAATATATTTCATATTTGTTTATTGATAATAATTCCTATTACATGTCATTCTTCATAATTTCTTATAATAATACTTATAATTGATTTATTAAGTTATAACTTAACATACCGCAAATAAAAATAAAAATTAAATATTACTATCTACAGTTGGTTACCTACATTAGGTATTTACTAAGTTGGTAAATTCTGAAAAACTGTAGAAAGTGTGCTCGATAAGCCATCGTTTAAGCCTAGTTTTGAAATTGGTCAGTGTCGGCGCGTCAGTGACGTGTGGTGGCAAACGGTTGAACACAACCGGGCCCATTATATGTGTGAGTTTTGCGGATTTTGCCAATTTATGCTTGACTCCCACGAGCTTTTGGGCATTACGTAGGTTTCGCCCATGAATGTCCGCTCCACTTGAGTATTCGTGAAAGTGACAGTGACAGAATAGGTAATTTCATCAAAATAAATTTTGGTTGCAAGCCATGAAGCCATATAAAAAACCCCATGCGACCCGCAGGCCGCAGGTTGAATACCACCGGTCTAGACTAAAGTTTAGACAGTCTCTAGACACTCTAAACCGTACAATCAAAGTGCAAATTATACGCTCGCCCGGCCTCATTATTACGATTATGAGCCATGAGCGTAACTTATTTTTGTTCTTAAAATACCAAACTTGGTTGCAATGACTGGAGTGTTGTCTAGACAGTGTATTCCAAAAATGCAGCAACTATTAAATACTAAATACGTTCACAGAAATCTGTGGTCCCACCATTAATAACTACCGAATTTAGCAAACTGTTGGCCTCTTTAGGAAGTTTTACTCCAATGAAGATAAATAATTAGGGCCGGTTGCATCAAACCGTCTGTCACCGGTTAAAGCATTCGTTAAATTTTATTGCACGGGAAGGTTCATAGACATCTGCTGATTGACAATGATGTGTCTGTCAAATGTGGTTGATGCAGCTGGCCCTTAGTGTCAAAAAAATGCGCATTTACAACATCATCATCATCATCATATCAGCCTTCAGCTTATGGCCCACTGCTGACTTACTGAGCAAGAGAGCATAGCTTCTCCAAGGACCGCCTCTATTATTTTGCTTAACATACAACCTTAATCTGAAAGTGATAAAAATGATATAATATTCTAAACAAGGCCGAACACGAATAATTATTCGGAAAATTATAATAATGATAGATAGATAGATAGATATACGTTTATTTGTTTGTCACAATACACATAGAATACACAAAAGAAATAAGTTACAAAAAAGAATTAGAATACATAATAAGCAAATTGGAAAACAGGAAATAACACAGATTTTTACCATAGCGTACTATGATACTGTGCGCGTCGCAACAAGACAAAAGGGTTACGGCTCAGTATTACGCTACGCCCTGAGGCAGCAGCACTGATATTCTGCCGGAACCGGATCAGATCACGATAACATATAATTGATTGAATAAGAAATATTGTAAAGAGGTGAAATTATATACCTAAAATATCTATAAATAATTGCCTATGAAACGAGTGAGATGAATGCTATGATGAAAAGAAATGTGTGTTTGATCTGTTAGATCGATAGATAGTAAAATAATTGCTACAGCTAGAGCTAAAGCTGAAGCTAAATCCGGTAATAATCTCATAAATTTGATAATAAGATTCAAATAAAGTTATTTAACTTGAATGTAAGTTAAAAAAACCAAAACATTCTGTTACATAGTTTCGAACTAGATATCTTAAATAGTAATAGGGGCCCAGTTTTGAAGCTGTCATTAATTTCAAACTTTATACCTGTAAATCCAAAGTCGCTTCTTGTGTGTAACAATTTGATGGATTTTGGTTCTTAAGTGGAGAATTAAAATTTGATCTATGAATGAAGTCGGTATATAATATAAATGATTAATTATCTTGTGGGCAAATTATACAACTTCTTCAATTACTTGAATGTAACTTAATTCTCATAGGATTATCGTCTCACTTTCAACAATGTCGACACTTGGGTCATACAATTGAGTTAAGTTATGCAAGTTGGTTAGGTATATTTGGAATAGGTATCTACTGCAATCGTATACAGAGTATTTTTGAAAATGTCAAATGTTATAGTATTTTATGCAACAGGCGTTTAAAGGAGGTCAAAAAAGACGAGTGGCGTGGGTAACAATTTGAGGCGAAGCCGAAAATTGTTATTGAGACGACACGAGTATTTTTTGACCCAGTTAAACACTGTTGCATACAATACTTTTTCTACGACCATGCACTTAGTTTTTAATAGTTTTCTTGAATAACTTTCGTGAAATTCACACTGCTTCCTGTATTTTGACGCAAAGGTTTGCACTGTCAGCTCAGCTGCCCAAAGGCTTTCCGCGCACTCACGCAGTGTCGTTATAAGGCGTTGCCATGGTTACAGAGCCAAACAATGCGTTTTCAGTTTTTTCGATACTGCGCGCATGCGCGGAAAGCCGGCGGACACTGGCTTTGGGGAATAGACCTTTATGTAGGGTTTTAAAGATCTATGCACGACCGTGTAAATGACGTATAACAGTTCGGGAGTAGAAAAAATAATAAAACTGGCAACATCGTCGTGTCACCTTGTTTTCTCTTCTCACACGTATTGATAATAAAGGGACGGCACTTAATAAGTCATTTTCGCGACAATTTTTTTTTTTTCAGTAGGTTAATTGTATGTTTTTTCCTACTCAGAATCACGAGCCCTTGCCCAGAGCCGAGCAAAAACCAAGAGACAAAATAATGGTCTCAAAATTTTCTATTATTTTGCATACTTGAAAAATGTTAACAAGGTGGAGAAATTAAATTTGGGACGCTTTTTTACCTAGTAGGCTCGAAAGGGCTCGTGATTCTGAGTAGTAAAAACATAAAATTACAAATTTTAGAAAAAAAAGTTTTTGAATTTTTTTCGCGAAAATGCCTAACTACAATACTGCCACTTTTTAATTTCAATTCGTTTTTTGCCAGGCTGTAAGTAAGCAGTCCAGCATTCAGATTAATGTAATTGACATTAAAAGATTTTTATACGTAAATATATGAGACTCCAAGCATTTAGTCATTCACTTTTGTTTAATACGATTTAATTTGATAAAGTTAGTCACAATGAAAGACGTAACGATGTGGCAACCCATACATACCGCAGATTTAGTTTATTATTATGTTATGTAAAGAGTTTTAGAGCGGAAAGCGGTTTACACTTGGATTAAACCAAATAGATAAATTAACAGATAAGTACATACATACATACATGTAATCACGCCTGCCCGCGTATCATGCTTCCAATTTTATCACTTGTCCACGTGGATAAGACAACTGTCACTCTCACACTGACATACTTGCCAAAGCGTGACGGATGCTTTATCCACGTGGATAAATGATGAAATTAGAATCATAATACGCCGGCAGTAGGATACTAATATAGGGGTAGGCAAGGCAAAGCACATGAACTACCAAGTTTCAGTGCCACTCTTGGAAAAAAGGGGTTGAAGGAAATCGAAATTGTGACATTGCAGTGACAGGTTGCCAGCCCCTCGCCTACACAATTTAACCCATACCCCACAGTCGACTTCTACGACACCCACGGGAAGAGACGTGGTGGTGAAATTCTTAACCCGTCACGTCCTGTTTTGTAACAGATAAGTACATACATATTATATTTAAGAGAGAAAAAAAAATGTTGAACCTAAAACTTTGTTAAAAGAAACGGACTTTAAAGCCTATTTTTTTCCGCAGAGATACGTGTCTATTTTGCAATTTCTTAAATTTGCTACAGCAACGTAGTCTCGTTTGGTCATCGACCCGGGAGTCACACAGCGTCATTGACTGAAATCATATTTGAGTACGCGCCAGCTTACTTAGATTAGTAACAAGCGGGTCAATGTACGAAATACTTCATACTAAGCGTCCTTTCTATAAATGCATGCTGCCCGTCAATTAAAGACGTCACTATCACTATCGCTAGGAAGTTCGGCCACTATAATTGATAAACACCAGTTCCTATTCGCTAGATCTGAATCGTTTCCTTGTGATTCTATCTGAGCGGCCATTGCATGATACCGAGACAGGAAGGTAATAAAGACTGCTATTAGCTAGAAGCGGGGTTCAGGCAGACCAAAAAGGAGATGGCGGGACGACCTGGACGCATTCTACCCAAAATGGTGGGAAAACGCCGACAATAGGGTCGAGTGGAGAAAACGAGGGGAGGCCTTTGCCCAACAGTGGGGCACAAAAGAGGCTAATAAAAAAAAATTGCTAGAAACAAACTTATGAATCTTATGATGGACCATCATTGATGGTGCGCTCATCGGCATAAATAAGTGATGATTCTTGTACCTTGTCACATTAACGTGGTGATTGAAATGTCATATGAAATTGTCAAAGTATTAAATGCGACAAGGTACAGAAATCATCACTTATTTATGCAGCTGACTGTGCCAGACCACAACTGTGCGGTTTTCCGGAAACTTCTTTGTTCAGCTAAATTTAATTGTGGATTAAACTAAGTATCATCCGTTTCGGTAGGGTTCCGTTGCCTGTGTGGTGACGGGTTAAGAATTTCACCACCCCCTTTCTTCCCGTGGGTGTCGTAGAAGGCGACTATGGGATACGGGTTAAATTGTGGCGTAGGCGAGAGGCTGGCAACCTGTCACTGCAATGTCACAGTTTCGTTTTCTTTCAACCCCTTATTTGCCAAGAGTGGCACTGAAGCTTTAATAGTTTCATGTGTTCTGTCTACCCCTTATGGGATACAGGCGTGATTGTATGTATGTATCATCCGTTTCGGGCACTAATTTGTAATATTTGTAGGTATTGTCTGGTCTCTAATCAAAGTGTTTTAATAGCTGAAGAACCACCGGCCCGTTTTTAGAGTTAATTTTAGGTTTAATGCATAGCAAGATGGTTTTAAGGAGTAATTTCCGTCTATTAAGCAATCAGCCAACGCCTATCAAATGGTTCTCAAGTTATCTACTACATATAATAGACATCTCGTGCGTTTAGTAAAGAAGTAGCTTAATAATTAATTAAATATTTCGTACATGTAGTAGTGGTTTGGGGCTAGAATTAATTTATTTTATTTCGTACAGGGTGATATTACACGTGTTCAGGATCAACTAACACATTCTAAAATGTTGAACGAATTAATAATTAAAGGATCGGTCACCAACGAATTTTAATTCAATAGTAAAACTCTGAATTGAATAATGGTAGGACACCTACAATTGTTTTAGGGCCTTTCATCTGGTCACAACTGTGTGTCATAACATAAGCGTAATCTTATAATATTTACTAGATTAATCTAGATTTCATTTAGTCAAAATCTGTTTTAATTTTTCAAACAACTTTGTCTATACTGAAAACTATACAGTATACCTATGGTTCTAGATTGCTAGTTTCATAGCCATTACTGTCAGTATTTCCCTAGTTGTATATTGAACAATCGGCGGTGGAAGCCATTTTTGATGCATTTCCGATGTCCGTCCGACTGATTTCACCTATGTTTTGTACACTGTGTAATTATATCCCTACCAACGCGTTACGTACATTTGATTTCATACAATTGTTCCATATATGTATTACAAATCGAATCAACCAGTGAGTAATTTACATGTATTTAAATTTAATAAATTTCCAAAGGAAAAAGTTTGCAAATAAAATTGTATTTTTATGTGGTTATTTAGTTGCATAAGAACCAATTTCGAGTCATCTCATCGATCTTTTTTTATTCTGATATATTTTATATTATATAAATGTATAAAAATAAACTTTAACTAACAGCTACAAAGTTTAATGTGCTATAGCATATTTTGCATTATAGCACATTTGATACATGTTGATTCAAAAGTTTGTTTTTATTATAGTTAAAGTAGAATAACTTAAGGCAAGAAAACAGCTTAAGGTATTTTGGGCCAATAGCAACATTTTTACTACTTCTACATACGACAACAAGTTTTACCTTCTTGAGTTTCATCATTCATCCCTTATACTTACGACATTGCCATAGCCCATTATGGCACAATTCGGCATTAAATCACATGTAACATTGTTAACGCTTTCTCGCCAGACAAGATTTGCTTATGATTACAAGTAATTGGCTGGTTTTTACTCGTCTGGCGATGTAAATTAATTTGTCGTCGGTGCGCGTGACTAGAGGAATCTTTTCGAACGGCCGGGCACGGGAAATTTGCATACACAGCGAAGAGGCATATAACGAGTGAATTATAGTAAGGGATAGTCAAATAGTTATTTGTTATACAAGGGAGCGAAGTTGTATTTTAACCGAGTGTGGAATACACGAACTAGCGAATGGATTCTAGGGTTGAACTACGAGCTAGCGAAACACGCAATAAAAACAACTGGAAATAAGTCAATTTGCGTTTAAGTATTACAATTTCCACGATGCACTGACCGACACCACAAAAGTTTCAAATTAAGAATCAAGAAGAAAAATCTATTTGGGTGCGTTTCGTCTCACGCGTTTTGAGATTACAATGTTACTTAAGGTGCGTTCTGAATAAGTACAATGGGAGAGTCAAAAATACAATTTCTTGTACGATTTCAAGTGTTTTATGGTAAAATCATGTTATAAAATTGTTTGAATTTTATGTTTTTAGTCGGCTACAATTCGATATGAAATTATTTTTACGTTCGCATCACATGATTTGTTAAGACAATTTAAGCACAGGGAGAAAATTGTCCTGTCTGGGATATGCCTTTACAAGAAATTATATTTAAAAAAGTAACTAATGACACGTTCGGATTTCAAATATTCTTTGCACTCTTGTGGATAAAATGCGATTTTTTTAAAGAATAAAAAAGTCCTTTACGAGCTAGTGAGGTGAAAATACATTTTTTTTAAATAGTAAAGTGGATCGTGGCCGAGGCTGCAACCCAAACCTTTCAAATCAATCCTTTTAAACGGCGCAGCGGCAGTCCTGGATAGACCTTTCATTTCAAGGATAATAAACAGGAGCGATGGCATCAGGTTTACGCTATCGGCATAATCACGGTTTTACTTCTAAATTGTCTATTTTAAAAGCTTGTTGCAAATAAATAATTGTTTAAAATACAGCAACCGAAAGGTACGGCTTGGAAAAAAAAAGAGTAGAAATGGAATTTTTTTTTATCATACCAACACTTACTTTTCCCATACAGAAGTGTCAAAATAGTTGCCACATGCAAAGCTGTTTACATAAACGGTGGCGCCCCTATTATTTTCTATTTTCTTTTTCCAGGCTGGACCTCTGAATATCCACCCAGTGTAAACATTCGAATGACTCATAACATAAGATCTTTTAGTGCATTTAAATGGATGTGCAAGTGTTTCGGTGCGATGCTCACAGATGGCGTGCAAATAAAGTCATTAGTTATTGAAAAATGTTCGGCCGAGTGGTTATCTGTGGTAGACGATGTCTGTGGTATTAATGGAAAAATTAAAAGCATATGAATAACTTAGTGACAGATATATATGTGATCGACCATGCACTGATAAATATGTAGGTTATTACGTTTCAATTGAATTTTAACTTTCATCTCAATATCTACGACTCTCCGTCCTACTTCGACATACCTACATATTTGAAAAAAATAGTATTATTATTATATAGTAGATACCATCTTACACACTGACTGAGCCTTAGAATAAATGAGGAGTGTCTTTTCAAAAGGACTTATTACTATAAGGCCCACTTGCACCAACCACTTAACTCAGGGTTAGTGGGCTGTCAACTGTCAAATTCCATATAAAATTGTGGGTTGACCCGAGGGTTAACCCTCCATTTTCGTTGGTGCAAGTGGCCCTTAACAGAGGTTATCTTGATCTATGTCTTCCTAGAGAAATAACCCTTGTTGACTTATAGATATAAGTCCTTTTGAAAAGACACTCCTCAAATGCCTCGGTATGTATTTTGTTATGACATTAAACGTCAATGTCGATCGATTGGTTTTTTAAACGTATTATCTAGTTATTTTCAAAATATCGTATTTAACTTAATATGAAATTAATCTTCCAAGAACAAATTGAATATACTCCAAAATCTTGAACATAAAACCAAGGTAATGGCCTGGGTCCACTGAAATTTACTAATATTCGCTAAACTTACCTCCAAAATCATTAATTATCAAATAAATACGAACATTTGGCACGTGTGGAACGGTGGCTGCGCCTGCTTCCGGCGGAAGTGCTCGAGCAGCCATATTAGAAACAATGCCACTATTATGTACCACATCACACGACCTTTGCGATTCGGCGGGCCAGTCGGGCCACAGAGTAACTTACTAGCCAAAAATTGTATCGGACATTAATTAAACAAAAAATGTCAACACTCTTAAGAAAACTTTTTGCAAAAAAACATCGTCTTATTTTAAAATGATGTCAGTAATATTTACTACAAACAGCGTTGTTTATCGAAAAAAAAGTGCACGAAGCACTGAAACAGTTTTAAAAATTAACAAAACATTTAATCCACAGTCAGATAATTTCGTTCCATATAAGTTTCACAGCCTTAAAATCGACAAACAATTTGCACTGCAAGCGTTTAATCCAAACCCATTGTCACTGGTTTTCGAACGCTACTTTTGAAACGAACGAATCAGCACGTCACCAAAACCGAACTTCGATTGTTTTCAACACGCGACACATTTTCAAAATTAGAACACTTAAAATTAGTGGCGGAAATGTGCCCGGTTTTCAAAAGTTCAAATATGGAACGTAACGTTGACGGAACATACTCGACTATATGAGTTCTAAATGACAACTAACGACAATAAGAACTATGCGCATAGAAAGCAAGATGCGCGGCGTGCGAGTTTAATATTCGAACGATAATGGCGGCACTGGGTGAACAGTTTTCCAATAAACAATGGATTTCTAAAGCGATATTAATAACAATCTATAGATTTATAAGGTCATTGTTTTCTCTATTTGCTATTAATTGAATGAGCATTATTGAAGGAGTAACAGTTTCAAATATTTTTGCTTTTATGTCTCACAGTAATAATTAGATCAATTTAACCTTTTTTTTCTCAAGCAGATATTTTGACAGCTGTAGTAAAATAAATTTCAATAATTATATGTGACAATAATAAAGCTGGTTTTAACTTTCACGGTTAAATGGGCATTATTCCTTCAACAAAATAAAAAGGTAGGCTGCACCTATTAATAGCGTATAATTATCACATTTATTTATCTTTTCTCTAAGGCTAGGTTTTTTACAATATGAGTATAAAAGTAAAAAAAAAAAACACTTACAAAACAATATAAAACGTATAAACACATTATAAAAAACCTAACCTAGGGTGCCGGCAGCAGCGGGGTATAATTATATTTTTAAACTAGCGCCTTCCATAGGTGCGAAAGGAACGCACTGACGCGATAAGCTATATCGCACTAGTGAGCTAGGCCCACAGGCGACTAGCAAGTCGTGTCATCAGACACGCACACAACAACAGTATGCTCAGTAAGCTAACAACTACGACATGTCCGCTGGCGGCAAAGAGGATCAAGTATTATAGAGAATGACTGTCAAAGTAAAATGTGTAATCACAGTGCATAGACTGCCATCACTCGACACCGGCTTAAAACTTTTGAACCTCAGTTTGACATTTGGCCCATATTCATAGTTTGATATGTTTTAAAATGTCAAATATTAATATTAGCGCCATCAAGCCCAGCGTACCCCAAAGGTGTATCGCCATCTAGCTCACCGTACCTTTTTCTGTATGGTTTTGGGTTACGTTTTTTTCTTAGACTTTATCGGTCTTTACGAAGTTATATAGGCCTTTGGCTGGCGGCTAGTCCGCTCTCGATTCTTATGCTCTGAGGTTACAACTGTATAAGCAATCTCTGTCCGTTGCCTACTCTGGCCAATGCCGAGCCGCCGTGCATTCTTTCGTAACGATCTGTGCATCAGATGCACTTTCGTTTCGTGTCTTGTGCCAAAATCATCTGAACGTGACAGCGTGAGACAGAAATTGTAGTTTTTAATGTCTCAGCAAGTAATTAACAAAGAGGGCTGTTGATGATTAAGTATTACCTATCACTTGGTCCTTAACACATACATAAAAAAAAATGTTTTTTATCATACAGAAACGTCTGCGAGCGATATTACATATTTTTAAATTAAAGGATAAAAAACAAATTTAGTATGGGTTAGCACATTGTTACTGGCGAATTCTCAATGTAAATTGAGACTCTAGTACCTGTTAAGATCTATTCTTACGGGTAGATGTTTGCTATAACGCCACCTTAAGGCGGTTGAGAATTGAGGGAAGGCATGGATAAATTCGCACACATCCAGCAGGCCTCCGTCGCGCAGTTGGTAGCGTGATGGCCCCGGCAAGGCTAAAGGTCGCAGGTTCAAGTCCTGCCGGAGGTGTGAATTTTTCCATTTTTCCGTTAATTTATAAATACATACATACAAGTACGTTTTTACGTGCCAAAAACATACTACATGTATGCACGAATGTGTTTTCGGGGAATATGCTACTGTCTTGTCTTCTATAAAATAGGGTTTAAAATATCTGTGCCCTACTTACCCACACTAATATTATAAATGGGAAAGTGTGTTTGTCCGTCTTTCTTGGCAAAACGGAGCGACGAATTGACGTAATTTTTTGAATGAAGATAGTGAAGGGATGGAGTGACATAGATTACTTTATGTCTCTGTCTAACTCCCCCCCCCCCTTTCTTAAAATGGGGGGAGGGGGTGGAAGGGTGTATTTTCGAATATAAAGCGAGCGAAGCCGCCGGCAAAAGCTAGTGGCAAGTAAAAGTAAGGGAGTATAAACAAAATCTAAAGGAAACTGATCTTAGTTAACACTGAGAATATTTAAGATCAAGAAAACGATACCAAAAACAGGTTAATCTTACAAATCCGTCCCACGTAACGGCAAATTGTATAATAAAGAAGATCTAAATATAAACAGTGGTTAGGTAACTTGAACTTGTAGCCGGTGGAACGGGTTCTGGTCAATATGGACTTTCACGGGCGACTTTTACTTTCGGCGCTTTACGGATTTTGCTGGTTTGTGGATATGAGTAGGAACTGTAAGATTGTAGGCGAAGATAATATGTAAACACACCGTAAAATTAAAATCAACTCCCATTAGTTTTTTAAGTTTAAATAACAAACGCGACATAATCGCGTAAAACTATATACATATATACGTCTCGGTGCAGACTTAAATAGACTATGTTAAAGTAATGCAAAAATTGCTCCCTAATTTGAAAATTAATTTAAACCACTACTAAAATGTTACCTACATCAAAAAAAATTGTTGGAACATGTGGGGCTAAGTTTTCTCAGTTTTCGGTAGAAGGTATAGGTATAGGTACGGTACCTACTTTATTTGTACGCAGAAATGTCCTATTTATTTTATTTCGTTTTGTTAATGGTCAACAATTTTCAAGATTTTCTTACGGTTTTTGTAAAGTATTAAAAGATGAAGTAGGTGTCAATATCAATATCAAACATCTAAAATTGCTACAAAATTTTCCATTAATTAATTACTTCGATTTTATTTAGGATTTTGGGATGGTTATACTGTTCTTAATATTTCCTATATAAAGATAGATAGATAGATAGATAGATAAAAACTTTATTCATTTCCACAACATACATGGTTTAAATTACAAAACAATTAAGTACATGCAACTTAAAATTAAGAAAAAACAATCTATTCTAAAAAATCTAAACTAATAATGATACGACCATGTGTCGTGGCAGAGAATTGGCGCTGGCTCAGCATGATGATGCGGCAAGCCCATGGCAAGCCACATCGCTGATATTCTGCCAGAACCTTTTATAAAAGTTTGTGCAACGCTTTATTATAAGTACGTTCATGTAAGTGTCTGTGTACATGTTGTGTTAGTGTGAGCAAGTCTCTATGTGTATGTATCTGTATGACAGTCGCAGCAAATATATAAATTTTTCAATAGTGTTATTTTATATAAACAACTTGCACTATTGATAAGTTTTTAACAACACGGAAACACCGTATAAACATCCAAAATTACATATAAACAAAGTGATTAAAAATGTATTTAAAATAATTACTCCATTAATTGCTTTACACCTTCACTATAAACGCCATTTTGTTTCAATGTAGGGCATGCAAATTAATTACCAGATTACGAAATTACAATTACACAAAGATATTACGTCCCTAAGAAACTTTTTAAATTAAGATTAAATTCGGGCTTTTAAAATGTAATTAAAAATAAATTTAGTTGCCTTAAACGTTTAAAATGGGTATATTGATTGTTAAATTGTATGTTAATCTTTATGTATTTTACGTCGTATTCATTTCATGCTCTATAAAAAACCGACCAAGAGCGTGTCGGGCCACGCTCAGTGTAAGGTTCCGTAGTTTTGCGTATTTTTCACAAAAACTACTGAACCTATCAAGTTCAAAACAATTTTCGTAGAAAGTCTTTATATAGTTCTACTTTTGTGATTTTTTTCATATTTTTTAAACATATGGTTCAAAAGTTAGCGGGGGGGGTACGACGCACTTTTTTTTCCTTTAGGAGCGATTTTTTCCGAAAATATTAATATTGTCAAAATACGATCTTAGTAAACCCTTATTCATTTTTAAATACCTATCCAACAATATATCACACGTTGGGGTTGGAATGAAAAAAAAAATCAGCCCCCACTTTACATGTAGGGGGGGTACCCTAATAAAACATTTTTTTCAATTTTTTATTTTTGCACTTTGTTGGCGTGATTGATATTCATATTGGTACCAAATTTCAGCTTTCTAGTGCTAACGGTTACTGAAATTATCCGCGGACGGACGGACGGACGGACAGACAGACATGGCTAATCTATAAGGGTTCCTAGTTGACTATGGAACCCTAAAAAAGTAGCTTTTTTCCGTCATAATAAGTAATATGTAGTAACTTTTATTTAAATATATGTATATGTAAAACTTACGTAGACTAACTACACGATCGTATTAAACCTAGATTTGATATCACACTAATAATTCCTCCACACATTTTTTTTAATGTTGGATAAATCCAATCTGTCTTCATAAACCCGTCGGCGCGTTTTTATATCATCTCTTTGACATAAATTCTAATACAAAGTCCATTTGTGTATCTCAGACGTCTTAAAAGGTATGGGGATAATCGTTTTTCTGCTTTTTACAAGGAACTCATTTCAATTATCGAACAATTTGATGGGCATAAAACTCTATGGTATGTGTCAGGCGCAGGCGCAGGCGCCCAGCGGCGGGCCGCAGGACACCGTTCTTTTACATTTTTAATTTTAGAACACGCTAATTTAATTATGAAAACTATTGGATTTTTTATAATGTCTCACGCAGCTGTATCCTGTCGGTGACCATCATTTTCATACGTAACGGTGTTTTCGTTCTACTCTTCGATTTTAATTCAGTTAGATACTTTCGCGATTTACCCATAATTTTCCACATTGCGATCAATATTTATTTCAATAATAATAATAATAATAATAAATAACTTTATTTCGAACCATCAAGTCCATAGGGTTAGTAAATACAACAACCTATACATCTATTGTTAGTAACAAGAAAAGATACAATCATTAAACAAAACAGATACAAGGACGGAAACAAACAAAAACCTAATATATTTACAAGTTTCGCGGCAGCACAGCTACAGGTGAGTGTAGCTGCACATACCGCTTGACTAGGGGCGAGTCACACCGCTGCGCCAATGTACTTAGGATGCCGTTTGTGCTGCCTCGACTGCGTGTGAGAAGTGCCGCGATACGCTTCCTCATGATTGCGTAAAAACAGTCTGTTCTAGCCTCTGCAAACATTGCTGAGGCGCTACAATACCGCGGCAGCCTAAACAGCATCCTAAATGCATTGTTGTATTGGACTCTTAGAGCGCTATATGCCCGCTGCGTAAAGTTAGCCCACAGACCGCACGTGTAGAAAGTTTGACAAAAAGCTTTAAACAGCACGAGCTTCACTTCTTTACTAGCACGTGCAAACCTGCGGGCCAACATGTTACAGCGGACACAAAGGGCCCTGCGTTCCCTCTCGATGTCCTCGACGTCAGACAGTGTGTCTGTGACCCAGTGGCCCAGGTACTTAAATTTATCCACTCTCTTTAATGGAGTTCCACACAGCTTAACCTCCTGCATAATGTAGCTTTTGTTACCTGCTTTAAATTGCAGGAGCTCGCTCTTCGAGGCATTGTACCTGAGCCCATGGGCCCCAGCATACGTTTCGCAAATGCTCAACAATTTCATTAGACCACCCATCGAGGGGCTCAGCAACACCATGTCATCAGCATAGCTTAAATTATTAACACATATGTTTTCTACGTGACAGCCGACATAAGCGCTGCTGAGCTCCTCGATGAGGCCGTTCATATAAACATTAAACAATAACGGAGAGCTCAAACCACCCTGTCTGACCCCGCACTGCATCACGTATTCCTCGGACAAGGCGCCCGCCCACTTGACACAATTTTTTTGGTTCCCATACCAATGCCGAAGCAATGAGATGATAACACGGGGGACCGTCGTGTCCTTAAGTAGTTTCCGCCATAGTAGGTCGTACGACACCGTGTCAAACGCTTTTGACAGATCCAGAAAACAGGCAAATATCGGCGTCTCACGTGACGTATAGTAATGGACGGTCTGCTTAAGACATAGGATTGCGCTTTCAGTTGATAAACCCGGCCTAAATCCGAATTGAGCGTCATTTAGTTTTGTATTTTGAACCAAAATGTCGTCCAGCAAACCGTCCAATACCTTTGCCACAACAGTGGCGAGCGATATAGGCCTGTAATTGGAAATGTCAGAAGCATCCCCGGTTTTATTTTTTATGACAGGCACAACTATTGTTTTCATGAGTTCATCAGGTAAGTAATTGTGACTAATACATAAATTATAAAACATTGACAAAACTATTGGAAGATGCTCACCTGCATACTTGAGATGCTCAATACTGAGGCCGTCATATCCCGGCGATTTACCCTTATGCATCTTACTACTCAATACTAATTACTGGCGAGATGGTTTTTTGTCGGTAACAAGCATATGGTTATAGCTCAATGTACATAAATATGTACATGAAGCTTCAAAAGTGCATGGCGAATTTGGAATTTATTCATAATTTCTCCGTGCAATTTCGCAGCTCGCTGCAGTACGTCTGCTAAGACAGGGGCGTTGACCCTTAAATACCTGTCCAGTGTTGCCTATCTTCAAATAAAAAGCTCTATAGTTTTTTTTTCGTTAATTTCAAAATAGTTCAAAGTTGTCGTATAGCACGGTAGCGCCACCGTACGGCAACGTACTAAACTTACTTGTAACAACGTAACAAATTAACAATTGCAATGCGCGTGCGCACTTCACGGTAAGTGCGCTCGATACATACGAGTACAATACATTAGAACGCAGTTTGGCTACTGCACGATAGATGGCTCAGTATATCAAGCTGAAATGTTTGTTTACATGTCTATTTGACTGGCGGCAAAGTGCGTTAATGTTAGGGTGTCTAAACCCTGCCCATCGTATGCTCAGATTAGGTCAACTTTTATTTTTTTGCTCTTCATGGCAATAGCCGAGGATGGAATTCTAACCCACGATTTTTCACGAGGGGCTAATCAAGATGACAATCGTTTATTTGTGAAGGAATAGGAAATCTCCATATGTCACTCTCTCACAAACACACCCATCGGTTTGTAAGGTGCAAAAGATTGGCATTTTGCTAAACACCTGGGTTGCTAGAAAGTAATACTATCTGGAGGGATTACAGTATTCAGACTTGTTTCTATTCCCGTGGTGGAATGAGCGATGGAATGCTACGGCATACGTCACTCATTTCATTCATCATCAAAGAAATTGACAGCAGCTGTGACAACGCCGCAACAGGAATGTAGGTTTTAATTTATATCCAAACAGCACTTTTGTTATAATTTGAACTGTATTTTTAGTAGTCGAGTATGCCACTGTCGCTATAACATTAAATAATAGTGACAATAAATGACATTTGTGGACCATTTTTTCAGTCGTCCCCCTTTTTTATTTTTATTGCGATATGAATCGTGAGCCCGTACTAAGGTATTGTAGTAAGAAGAGAAACAATGCTGAAAATTTCTTCCCATTCCGTTACCATTTACCATTTCTTCATAGACTCAGTATGGCGGTAACGGAATGGAAACTAAAAAAATGTATAATAATCGTGGGATTATATTGTCATCTTATCGAAAGAGCTTCTGAGTAGTGAGGCCATGTTAAAAAGGGTGAACATTTTGAAGAGAAATGGCTATTGTAATGTCTGTTTGTTTTGCAAAATCAATGCAAAATCCAATGGTCTTTAACATAATACATCCAAAACAGCTAGGCCTGGTTAGTGGCAACGGTACGAGCGTCCTGCTAACCGAACGGTGCGCGGGCGCAACTGTTGTCGATTAAGTACGTGCACTGGTTCATGCGTTTAGGAATGTTGGTCATCCCAGCATCTCCACCAAGTTTCATCTTTAATCCAACTTTTTAACCCCCGACGCAAAAACGACGGGATGTTATAAGTTTGCCGTGTCTGTCTGTCTGTTTGTCTGTCTGTGTGTGTGTCTGTCTGTGGCATCGTAGCTCTCGAACGGATGGACTTATTTAGACTTAGTTTTTTTGTCTGAAAGCTGAGTTAGTCGGCAGTGTTCTTAGCCATATGTTTCATGAAAATCGGTCTACTATGTCGCGGTCGGGGGTGTTTTCAAAATTTTTATTTTGTGGTTAGGTTATATATTAATATTATAAAGTAAATTTCTCCCGCACTATTTAATTTGCAATAAGCTACTCATGACCTCCTATGGCTCCTAAGATACATGCTCTGCCTAGTTGGGGACCACTGTTAACCTTTGTTGTAATGTTTTTGCCGCAATAAACGATTTTCATTTTTATGTTTTCATTTTCATTTCGCAGTAGTCAACCAATTGAAACCCTAGGCCACTCTCCAACCATGTCAAAATGACAAGCAGTAAGAGATTTCTTACAATCTACTACTTCTATCACTATGACATAGTTCTAGAGTGGCCTAGGGCCTAGGGTTCCAATTGGTTGACTGTACATCTGTACGAGTAGCTAGTTATAAATCTTTTCAGTACAAAACCAAAACAATAATAGGCGAGACGCCTAAAAAAATATTAGTCCGTCAGTTAGATTATCAAAGAATTTTAGACACGTATTTTTTCTTTTTTCTTGCAAACGAAAAATGAGGACGGTACAGTGCGTTGAAGTTTCGCGTGACGTCACGCCTAGGTACAATTTTTACTTAGAAGTGACGTCACAAGCCCCCACTCCGGAACTTTGGTGCTCTATATCTTTGTATTTTTTCATTAATTAGAAAAAGCGAAAAATATATTTTTGACGACCGGTCTGGCGCAGTCGGTAGTGACCCTGCCTGCTGCGCCGCGGTCCCGGGTTCGAATCCCGGTAAGGGCATTTATTAGTGTGATGAGCACAGATATTTGTTCCTGAGTCATGGATGTTTTCTATGTATATAAGTATTTATTTATATATTATATATATCGTTCTCTGAGTACCCACAGCACAAGCCTTCTTGAGCTTAACCGTGGACCTCAGTCAATCTGTGTAAGAATGTCCTATAATATTTATTTATTATATTTATATTTATATATGTTCAGTATTTTTGGGCGATCTAACTGACGGACTAAACAGAATGCCATCTTTTTATGTAGTAGTCATTCCTATTTCGTATAAAACATTCGCACCTTGACATTTCACCTCAAGCGCATCAGACTAATTCATGGCAATATATCTGCGAAAGCGTTAGAATAGAAAGCACGCTCATTGACGACGCGGCTTTGTTCAAGTGGCCTACAAACGCTGTTTGTAATTATTGTAACATACAACAATACAAGTGTATACTGTCATGGTCATATACACTGTGTGACGTGAGGAAGGAGGATATACAATAATATTAAAAGTAAGAGTGGTTTCCGTAGGGTATTAGCGGAGTTTACAACGTTCTTCCTGTGTCTAGACCGCTACCAACTTTCAAACGCAGTTAGGCACATTAACATTTACGAGTAAGGGTCTCCCCAAACCTATCGTCGCGGAATCAGCTTTCGCCGGCCAAAAATAGTTCGTAGTACACACTGTTCATGCGTTCTGCTTTCCGACGCCTAAGCATCTTCATACTATCGAGCGATTTTTGGTCTGCTAGAGCCGATTCCGCGTCGATAGTTTTGGGGACGCCCTACTTCGGGGGTTGCCATTTTTCAATGAATATCAATATTTAGATAATTAATACATTAATTGAAAATTATTGGTAGCAATTTACCAGAAAAGGAAGGTAATTTTATGACATGAATATAGTGATCGGTAACACGTTCTAATTTTATAGCAACGTACCTACAGCATGGTTGAATTACATAAAGTAAACAATATTGAAGAATATGGTCCATTAAAATTGATATAAAGGTCATACAGTGAGGTAAGTAAACATTTAATGAAACAGTCATCCACAGTTAAGAACATTGATTTGTAAACCTTAATCAGACCGAGCACTTTGTGAAATAAAAACATGCTCGAGAAATTTCTCATCAAAGTTTTCAATTTTTTCGAGAATGTTCTGTAAATTCTTGCGTATAACTAATTACGGGGTGTTCCTATTAATGAATACATTACAACACATATAATGAACATGATTATGGACATAACAATTAAAACGATACACTCGAAAACGTTCACACTTGCACATAATTCTTGAACAGTGTGAATAATTGAATAAATTAAGGTCATGATTGTTAACGAACTTAAAGTATGAAACACCATTTTGTGTCCGATATTTCTTAATTCAGTTCAACATACATACTTAAATAACTAGGTTTTCCCGCGGCTTCGCCCGCGTACTAAAATAATAACTTTGGACCCCCATTTCACCCCCTTAGGAGATGATATTTTAAAAATCTTTTTCTAGTGCTCTTCTACACCTTATAAGGAACCTACATGCTAAATTGGATATCTCTAGGACCAGCGGTTTCGGCTGTGCGTTGATATGTCAGTCAGTCAGTCAGTTTCTTCTTTTGTATATTTTTATTTTAGAATCAGAACCCGTGGATAGTTGTTAATAAGGTTATGAAAATAATCTACGTTTCACCATACCACATGGTAAAACCTTCTTGATTTTTCAAAAAACTGATTAGAAAGTCGCATTTTATCCACAAGAGTGCAAAATAAAATTCATACAAATTTTAACTTGATGTCCTAAGCTGGCTGGTTAGGTTAATAATAACACTAAAGTAAGTGTCAATGTCAAGTATCTGACGGCACATGTCAAAACAAATAACTTTAGGAAGTGCTAAAGGATGCATACATGCGTTGAGTAATTAATTATATTTTTAATAATTCGATAACCGTAAGACGATAGCTAGCTAAGCTAGCTATCTAAGACTGTAGCTAGTTAAGACGATAGTTTCTTACAAAAAATAATTGTATTTGACCTAAAGAACTTATTAAAATTAACGGAATTCAATAAAAACTCGGTGTATTCATACTATACTATATACTATATACCTATAATATTATAATTGGGAAAGTGTGTGTGTCTGTTTGTTTGTCCGTCTTTCACGGCAAAACGGAGCGCCGAATTTAACTGATTTTTTAAGTGGAGATAGTTGAAGGGATGGAGAGTGACATAGGCTACTTTTTGTCTCTTTCTAACCCCCCACTTCTCTAAAATGGGGGTTGGAAGTTTGTATGGAGCATTCCGCAATTTTCGAATTTAACGCGAGCGAAGCCGCGGGCAAAAGCTAGTATTACTATGTATGCAATAAAATCGGCCGAAATATATGTAAGGTGCGTTAGGGTAATTCCGAATGACAAAAATGCCCTGGTAATTCCGAAAGGGGAATCTTAATATGATGGAAATAATGGTGATTTTCGTGCGACTTTCGAAATTAGACGACTTTCGGAATTACCCTAGTGCACCTTACCTAATTAAAATGTTATATAAAAATTATACATTCGCTAATTATAATTCCAGTTGGACATATTTTGCACGCAAGTGTTTTCATGCTCTTGCCAAAACAAGCATCCGGTTGCTGTGTAACACTTATTTAAAATTAACATAAACGTATAGCATAAATAGCAAGTACCCGCATGTCTGAGCGTCTACCCTGAATTTGACGTTTTAGATACGTTATAGGTACAGGCAACCAATCTGAATCCTAGATTATTAATAAGTTACTAACGTAACAGATCCTTCACTTGCCCGCAAAACGACAAATGCCTACGCTTATTTAACTAATACTAATAATTTACTTCGTAAAATTCAGAAGAATAGTAGGTACGTGCCACGCGACTATATACACAGGCGGGCGTGTGGCGCCCACAGATTACTAAATTAGGGTTTGCAAAAACCGGTTAACTTAAAAAACCGGTTAATAACCGAGACTTTTCCTTCAAAACCGGTTAACCGGTTATTAACCGGTTTTGAGAATTTTTAGTAAATGGCCGTAATACGCAATAATTACCATTACTTTTAAGAATTCTGATGTTGATGATATCGTAGCAGGTATTACTTGCACGATGAAGATCATTTATCTCCAGTATTTGGAAATTTTGTAAAATGCGGAAATTGCAAAAAAAGGCTTGTGTGGTTTGAATGTGACGTCAGTTTTGCGTTTTCTAGGCATGTGGCGAAGGTCTACAGCTCCCAGAGCCCCTAGTAATACAAGCAATTGATGTAAGAAAACCAAGATCTCCATTTTACCTTTCTTTTAAAAAATATAGTTTGAAATATACGGTAGACTCCGGTTACAACGACGTTCAAGGGACAGCTGATATTACGTCATACTAACCGGATGTCGTACAAAACGAATTTCATTTCTTTTAATTAAAAATAATATCTACATCTCTATTACTAAAACATTTCAATCAATAGGTTTATTTACAGGGTATTATTATCATAGTATTAATACCTTATTTTATTGTGACTAGTTTAGTTAGAAAAAGTCATTTTTAGTATGCGTGCTTGCTCATCATTTGTAAACTTGTAAAGCTAGTTTATACGCAAACGAAAAATACAAATTGGGTTCTAATTAGCTTATAAGATTAGACCCAAGGTGAACAAATTGTTAAAATTTTAAAAGTACTCCAAAAAGTTACATGGCCATAATGTCATCTTGCTACTTGTTGTAGGCAAGACAGGGGGCCGTGCTCGGGTGGAAGTAGCTTTGTTTCCTCAATTTACTAGTAAAACTAAAAACGTTGTCGCTCGTCGTTGCAACCGGACTTGACGGACGGATTCTGTGTAAAATGTTTCGTAAAAAGGGGCTAGTCGTTAAAATCGGATTCGTAATAAACGGATGTACTTTCATACTGGGTTCCCTCTATTTAGCATAACTTTAATTGTCCGAAACGATTTTCGCATAACAGACTTCGCATAATCGATTTTCGCCGAATGTTAATTTGGCAGAAAACTTATTTGTCATAATCGAAAATAGTACGAATAACACATTGTCCGAAAATAAGTTCGCATAATTCTGTTTACGCCGATTGTTTTTATGAATAAAATTAATTCGCATAATTGTATTTGGCATATTTCTTAAAATCAGAATATCCACCCATACTAAATGCTGTTAAGAGAGTCGGTTTGGTTAGGTTAGAACTGCGACCTCAACAAATAAAACATTTTGTCAAGAATTTCGGTTAGGTTAGGTTAGAACTGCAACATTAATATAGTAGTATTACCTATAATAAAAATTCTGCGTAGTAAATTTCCACTAAACCATGTTATGCAGAAATAATTAATGCATAAAAACCATTCGGCGAATAACCTTTATGCATGAAATATATTCGGACAAACAAAAATATGCCTAGACAAATTATGCGTAACTATACTATGCCATAACAGATTATGCGAAAGGTGAATTATGCCAATATAGATTATGCCAAAAAGAATTCTCGATTGTAAAATTATGCCAAAACAAGGGGAACCTTTCATACTATCACATACGAAGACCAAATAAATACCTGTGCTTATGTCGTTGTAAGAGGTTGGACGTTAGGTCTATGCGGAGTCGTAATAAACTAACCGGACTCTACTGTATTGTATAAAATGTATAATTGAGTAGACTCGGGACTAATTTTTAAAATAAAATCATTACACATAATTATTTTTAAAATCGGGACTTAATCGCGTATACATATTAAACTGACCTCCAACGTTTCAAGGACGGCGTTGTCCCCGTGGTCTCGTGATGGTCGGTTGTATGTCGACAGAGTAACATCCCTAGTGCGCAAACAGTTCAAGTTGATAATCAAAACCAAGTGCGGGTAGTTCGAAAAACTCGCGCGGCTGTCAGAAGGTGTTGATGTCATTTCAAGCCAATCTTCTCCGAGACCACGGGGACAACGCCGTCCTTGAAACGTTGGAGGTCAGTTTAATATGTATACGCGATTAAGTCCCGATTTTATAAATAATTATGTGTAATAATCGTGAAAGTTTAAATCAGTGTTTTAAAATCATTACACATAATAATGTTGTCAATGAAAAGTAATGAATAAATCTTTATTATTACAAAACATTAAATAATTACGTATTTTTGAACCTTTTTATGGCTAATTTTCCAAATTTTGAGAAATAAATACAGTTTCGGTTATTAACCGGTTAGAGACTATAAAAACCGGTTTTTAACAAAGGCCAAAAAGTCTCGGTTAACCGGTTTTTCGGTTAACCGGTTAACCGGTTTGCACACCCTATTACTAATATGTGGCTGGTGGCGCCTCTCGGCCACTTGTTACCTCGAGACAATTGCTAGCGGGTAGGTACTTAACGCGCGACCGCGAGCGAGTGACGTAGGCGGCCTACGGTAGGCCTGTCCTAGGCCTCTGTAAAACCCTTTCACAGTAAAAGTCAAAGTGACTGCTATGGCAAATGAAGCACGGTGTCAATACGACAGGGTTCTAGAGTGGCCTAGGATTCTAATTGGTTGACTGTACTTGATAGCATAGACGTCACGGAGAGTTAGACTAATTGTATGGAAAAAACTAAAATCAGGTTAACTACTACAACTAAAAAATACATTTTCGCAAGGAAGTGTGCTTACATTTTTTCAGGCTTACGGCGGCGGATGAGGGTTTACTGGTGAAACCCGATAAATCGAGATAATTTGCTCTTGAAATAACAACATTGTGGAAATTGCACATAGTTCGAATTTCAAAAAACAGTTTGCTCAACTTATCGGGTTTCACCAGTAGACCCTCGAATATGTATATCCAAACCGCAGGTCCAACACCAAAGACGGTCAGAGGCTTTTATTATTTGACACGGCGTCGAAAAGATTAAAAAAAGGCCACGAAAATGCATTTTTATTAATTATTTTGCTGGTCACCATGTGTCATGAAGTTGACTTTTTGATCGAGCATTAGCAAAGTTTTCCGTGTACACTAGGACAAAAATGAACACTCGACGTCATGCTTTTATTTTATTTTCAGATTTTTATGCAGTTTTTTTTTTCACACCTAGACGTCGATAGTTGAAGTTAAGGTTGACTGGCCCCGTAGCCGAATGGCATTTCTCCGACGCCAAACGAAAGCGATACGCCGCTGGCTCTGTCGCGCCAATACGCAAGCGCGATAGAGATAGATATCTACTAGCGCTTCGTTTCGTGAGCGTTTCGTGAGCGATTGTGCCATTCGGCTAGCCACCCAGTGTTTTGAATGTATGTCAAAAAAAATCTGTCTTTTGTAATATTTGAAATACAGGTATGTACAGCTCTCTTCCTTTTCTTTGCGCAAATACCTGTGACCACCTTCTGTCTCATCATGAGATTAGTATCACCAGTGAAGAGATCTATGATCTAGGCTCGGTGGGTGCGTACGCGCATAAAATAACGTCTAATTACGCCTTTCGCGTCAGGGGCCAAGTCACTTCACTTTCCTTTTTACACATCTCATTACTTTAATTTTATTACATAGTAGGTGCAAGGATATTTTATTAGAACTATTACGTAAATTTTATGAACATGTCAATGTATTAATATTTAGTTTCTAAGGGTACCTAATTACTCAAGTCTAAAAACTCTCAAAAGGTTAGTGGGGGATATTAAAAATCCGTCGTCTAATAGTATTTTATGCAACTGGTGGTTAAAAGCGGTCAAAAAAGGTGAGTGGCGTGGGTAACAACTTGAGGCGAAGCCGAAAATTGTTAATAAAGACGCCACGAGCATTTTTTGACTCAGTTAAACACCGTTGCATACAATACTTTTTCTACGACCAAGCACTTACTTTGAAAGAAAATTTTTAATTCAACAAATACCTACTTTCAGTCATCTTAGTTATCTAGTGGACCACACCACCTACCATTTTGAATTGAAAATAAAACTGTCTATGGTATGGTTCTCTGAAGACTGGCCACTAAGACGAATCGGTCCGCGTCGAATCGAGTTCTCATACATTTGAATGCGATTCGATGCGTCACCAATGAACGCAGCAGAAAACGAACGAGACTCGACTCTGCGAATGCCAGGCTTTATCTGACATTTTAAGGTTGGCAACAATGTATTTCATACAATATTTTAATTTTCTACGATGAAGTGAGTGGTTTGTTAAGTTGGTAGCAACGTATTACAGAACTTTAACAGCTATATCGTGCTACTGCTACAAAATGTTTTCAGGGTATAGACTAGATAGACTTGACCTGACATCTTTTGTGTAGGGTTTTAAAGTTCTATGCACGACCTTGTAACTCACGAATAACAGTACGGGAGTATAAAAAAGTTTTAAAAGTGTGGCCTTATAATACAAGAGCGGTAAAATGGAAGACAGAAACGAGTGGCGATAAATTAAAACACGACCGAAGGGGGAGAGAATAGTACATTACGATACAAGTGCGTAAAAAAGGAAGTTCGAAACGAGTGGCGATAAATTAAAACACGACCGAAGGTCCTTTTCGCACGTGTATCGTACGACGTTTTTCAGTACAGATGAGCCTCCGAAGTTTCGACCTGGCATATAATGAACAACTTCTCGCACTAGTGCGAAAAAAAATACCATTTGTACTGAAAAATATTTTTAAACCCTGCACGAATGCACTCCTGTTATGTCGCTCGTACCTCACTTGAACTTTAAACACTCTTCTCTCTATATCCGGTAATTAATTACATAAAAAAAACTAAACGCTCAATTAAAAATCGTTGATTACTTTTATGACGTCGAATTACCTACTCACAAATACGTCCTACACCCCAATTACTGATGAATATCCTAGTAATAGCACAGATTAATAAATAGTTACCGGTAATAGCCGTTTACCTGTGTAACGATAGCGTCACGTAACGCAGCGGAAGATTGGTGTTATGGTGGTAAATTACGAGTTAATTACAGTGTAGACGCATCTTCATTTGTGTTACACAACTTGACCGGTGTGGTTGTTGTTTGAAAGCACGCGATCTTAATGAAGACGTCTTTTTGGTGGTCAAAGACTCGATGTGTAAAACAGTTACATTTTCAAAATTTCCATTCGTATTTTTTTTTCGAGAGAACGTTGAGTTGTTAACAAAAAATAATTTTTAGGCGGGTCCCCTCTGAGTCTCGGTCACCACTTTCAGGTTATTCACATTTTACTAGCAATGTTTGAAGATTGTCACTTTTGAAACTGATAGATCAGATCTGTACCTAATTTTTTTACAAAATTAACTATACTTTTATGGCATACTTTCTAAGATCAATTACGCCATACATAGAATACCTACCTACTTAATCATAGAAAAGCGGACATATTTTTAGGTGTCGTCGTTTTAAATCCTTAGTCGTAATTAGTCTATACATAGTTCCTAAGTCTACGGTCCTAGCGATAGCGATATTAGCGATCCAATGTGTCTCAGCGTGTGGTCAGATAATGGTCAATTTGCGAGGAAATGGCCTGGGTTTCCGTTTACGAGAAATACCTGATACCAAAGAGGATCGAGTATTATAGAGAGTTACTGTCGAAGTAAAATGTGTAATCACAATGCATAGCCATCTCTTGACAAAGGCTTAAAACTTTTGAACCTTAGTTTTGACAATTTGCCCCATATTCTTAGCTTGATATGTGTTAAAATGTCAAATATTAATATTAGCACCATCTAGCCAAGCGCCCCCAAAGGTGTAACCTAGGTCACCGTACCTTTTTCTATATGGTACTGAGGTACGTTTTCACTTAGACTTTATCTGTCTAGGTGGAGTTATATATGTCTTTGCTGATATACGAGTGGTTTGGAGTGATCAGATTTATACTTAAATGTTAAGTCAGAAGTGAAAATTGTGTAGAATAAGCCAATAGGAAAAGGGCCCAGGGTGCGTAGCCAAATGTAATAATGCACAACATTTATAACAGCTAGTGATGTGCAAGTTGCGGAAACTTTCGAAAAAATCTTAAATTTATTGAAAAATTCACGAAACTTTCACGAAAACTAAAGGGAGTTTAAATTTATAATATGGAAAGTTTCCATCCATACAATTGTCCATACAAAGTATGGAAAGAATCCGAAGTTTTCCTATGTGAACATTTCTGAATTTTGGAAACTTTCCGTCGGCACATCAGTAATAACAGCCCAGTGTGGGAGCACCACTTGTATGGATTAAAAATCAGTTTCCATTTTCAACCCCTGGACCAAAAAGAGTATAATGTTAAATTTGCGTGTAAAATACGGAGGCGTAGGTAACAACTGCAACTCTATTATTAAACATAAGTTTCTTTTTTTCAATGTTTGTATTTTTATGTTTTGCCCACTACTACATAAGTATTGTCTGTCGTCTTATAAAACATTTTTATTTGTTTTGTACAAAACATTTATTTTAGCGAATTTTTCGTTTATGTATGTATCTACAAAAAATACGTAAGTATCTACTAAAATATTTTCCCACGCCATAACTTGCCAAAATAACTGCACAACATATCACATTAATTTCGCCAAGTAATTTTTGGGGAGATTATCTTCACATCTCATTTCTGGTGGCCCACTGACACTTTGTTCGAAAAGTTTCTTAGTTTTTCAAATAATAAGGTTCAATTTTTGTAAAATTCTTATTTAATAGTCGGCCGTCTCAAAATTCCAGCTATACTTAACATATCGTACCTGTACCGTTAAAGAGAATTGCACGTACGTGCATGTGCAACTGCAGCACAGTATAATAAAGAGTACTATCGTACAGTATGGCCACTCTCGCTCGCCGCTGAAAGTGCCGCCTACCCCCTCTCGGTTACCCCACAGTTACCGCCTGTCAAAAACGCGAACAGTCGACCTGTCATATTTCACTCATACAAGCATATGTTCGTGTTCACGTACACGAGCTTAAACTGTGTGCTAGGAACGCGCCTCTTTCATATATTTGATCGCCAGTGTCCGAGTCCGAGGTGTGACTGCAGGTCGATTCGAAATTAAAACTTACAGTCTGTCAACTTGATCCCATATATATTTCCATAGACAATGCTTATATATGGAAATTTATTTATTTGAACATGCGAACATTTATTTATTTGACGACCGGTCTGGCTCAGTCGGTAGTGACCCTGTCTGCTAAGCCGCGGCCCTGGGTTCGAATCCCGGTAAGGGCATTTATTTGTGTGATGAGCACAGATATTTATTCCTGAGTCATGGATGTTTTCTATGTATATAAGTATGTATTTATCTATTTAAGTATGTATATCGTCGCTTAGCACCCATAGTACAAGCTTTGCTTAGTTTGGGGCTAAGTTGATCTGTGTAAGGTGTCCCCAATATTTATTTATTATTTATTTTTGCATGGGATCGATTTTTGAATTTCTAACGCACGAATTCGCCGTTCGAAAGTCTGTCTGTGGAAAACGACGTACCAATGCTATTTTTGAAAAAGGACGGCTAGTAATTTTAAAACTAGTGTTAATGACCACTGGTTTTCGATTCTGTTAGTAGAATTTAAATCGCTAGTACCTAGTAGAGATAATATTGAACGAATTTCACGAAATCGAATGGCCGAGATTCACAAATCGGCCCCCTGGAGCCAAGTCTTCAATAAAATGTATAATTGGCGGACTTAAAGCCTTAAGTGATTCTCTACTAGTCAACCATTCGAAATTCGCAACAAGAGGCGGTAAATTAAAATACGGCCACATTAAAAAACTGACATATCCTTTTATGTTTCAACGACAATAATGTTCACGAACTACCTACTTTGAAAAAAAACACTATGTATGTACTGTAAAAGATATACATACTTTCATTCCTTTTGCCATACAATTTTACGTACGTTTTTAGCGTCAGTGAAGGTTATGCGACTTTCTTATAGAACTTCGTACGACTCGAATACAGCTTTTACTTCGCTATAATGAGACTTCATAATTAAAAGTACACTCATAAATCATTTGTAGTTCAACTTCAACCTCATGTGAACTATCAGCAAAAACCTGTGATACATTTGGTATTAGTTAATTAATATAATAGTGAAAGTGACGGCATCACGCAATCATGCTTATGGGATCATATTGTTCGATAGATCATGGAATACCAGCATAATCTGACACCTAGATAACCTAGGTATGCCTTTAACATCTAAATATGATCCATACGAGTCTATTATAATTATATAGCTGACACTTAAAATGTGTAAGCAGACATTTTTATTAGTTCACATATAGGTACATTCAAGTTATGTTTAAACTTTATTGCTAAAAAATAGGCCAGGCAGGCAATCATGGTCGCGCGATAAACGATAAAACATCGGGCTATCCCTATCGCACTTACAAATAGTGCGATAGGGACGGCCCGATGTTTTATCATTCATGTTATATCATAATCTCCTGATGGACTCCGGGGTACGTAGCCGAATGGCACAAACGCTCACGAAACGAAACGCTCGTAAATATCTCTATCGCTCTTGCGTATTGGCGCGACAGAGCGTATTGAGCTTGCGTATTGTTTTCGTTTCGCGTCGGAGAAATGACATTCGGCTACGGTACCTGGCACGCTCCGCGATTTTTTGAACCATTTGCGATCCCTGCAATAGTTATTGTGATTACGAGTGGTTCGAGAATAGAATCCTGAACTTGCGAGTTTTTTAACTCACGAGAAGTAAAATACATTTGCACCCGAGTGTAACACAAAACTTTTACCCTCACTATAGCGAGGAAACTAAACTACAACGCAAAAGATGCGTTTATCACTGCTTCCAGTAGTTCCACAGGTGGTAAATCATCTTTATTACTAGATTCACCTACTTTTATCAAATTTAAAGCAGTTAATTTGACTTTATTCAAGGTCAAATTACTTTACCCACTAGTGGATAAAATGCGTTTTTACCCGCTGCTATTAAAGGACAAAACACGTGTTTCCGAGCTAGTGAGGGGAAAAGTTATTAGCCTATTGGGCTTATTAGCTTATGGCCTATTGGGCGACAATTTTAGTGTCACTACTGTCAAACAGGCCACTACCCAATCTAACTAAAACCCTACATATTTCGACACATGATGGAACTGCCTAAAATATTATGTTTGACCTAAGTATGTATATACCCACAATATGCTTGTATCGTGTAGTCTACGGTAGTGCTAGTGTCTATACGTACTTAGGAAATCGTCACTACTGTTAAAAAAACTTGTATCTTCGTCTGTCAATGAAAAGAAAATTGTAGTAAGTGTGTATGCTTACTGCGTTTTAACTTTGAGGAGCAGCGTGAGATACGAGACTTTTTCAAAGTAGTGACGAAATGCTTTTGCGGTTGCACCAATTCATCTGTGATAAATCGACAGCACCAATGTATTGTATGGAAACTTTCATAGTTCACTTCAAATTTCCATAGATCCACCCGTATGGTGCTTAGGGCCCTTACCTCAATAAAATAATAATATACCCAGAAATGTAAAATCATCCTACACCTAATAGAATGTTCAATTGTTCATACCAATTACAAACAGTCAAACTAAAAACTGTGCACTCATCACGCTCCAATTCCTTAATGTGATGCGATAATCTAAACTACCAAACCTCGTATCTTAACAAAACACATCGTTCTAAACGCAACCGTACAGTATAGTTTTTAAACTGCAAAATTAAAGAGACTACAAACACCAGACATGATAAGGAAGTAGGTAATCAATCTTTGTACAGTAGCCAACAAAGATACTGGAACAGACAATAGTCAAAAACATCTGATTACGCCTCTATTACCAAAGCTTTAGCATGCATGTTCAGGTTTTGTTACCTCGAGAGCTCCTATATATCTGTTGGTGACTGTACGGTCACCCACAGGAATTCGTGTGCGAATTTCCAGCATGCAATGAGAACATTTCCGTGAGTTATTGGGAAAATGTTTACATGTGATCGTCGGTGCAATCTTGATTAGTTTGTTAAGATTGTTTGATGAGGAATTTCATTATGTCTCAGTTGCAGACAACACGGAATAGTAACTAACAGATAGCTGTTATAACCTATTAACCACAAAATTAAAATTTTGAAAAAACCCCCGAACGCGACATAGTGAACCGATTTTCATGAAACATGGCTAAGAGCACTCCCGACTAACTCAGCTTTCGACAAAAAAACTAAATTTAAATCGGTTCATCCGTGCTACGATGCCACAGACAGACACACACAGAGACAGACACACAAACAGACAAACAGACAGACAGACATACAAATAGACAAGACACGTCAAACTTATAACCCCCGGCGTTTTTTCGTGGGGGGTTAAAAATGACTGTTAACATTTAAAATTAGCTGCGGCAGCGTCCATGCGAAAATGTTCGTGCATGAAATACACCACTCAGATAAAAGGCAGAGGACTCCAGTTCACTGTTGTATCTGACGCAACTAAGGTATCCATAGCGTTTCCTGACGTCATGCTCCCCGGCAGAACCACACTGTCTTTCGGAAACATAAACATATCAGAAAATATCTATAAGATATCTATAAAATTCTAGGGCCATTTCGAAAAAATATATGATGTGGTGTGCGTGTAATAGCATGTGTAGTTAGAAGAATATCTTGGTGGTTCTGCTGGGAGGAAGCTCTGTAGCAGAACCACTTTGAGATCAGATTTACACAAAAACTAGGCACATAGATTTTTTCCAAATGGTCCTAGAATTTTATAGACATATTATAGATATTTTCTGATATGTTAATGTTTACGAAAGTCGACGTGGTTCTGCCGGGGAGCATGACGTGTCTCCTGCGTGCTGAGAAATTGGTCACTGTTGCACTGAAAGCACCAAGGACGGTTTGCCTTACAAATGCATAATTTATTACCTACACCTTGCGTAGGTAGGTATGGCGTAGGTATAAATAAAAAAAAAACATCATTCAAACAATTCCAAATGTGTAATCACTAAATCATAACTGACTCTATTACGTCATCAGCCCATCACTTTTGAGCCAAGTATGTAAAATTCATATGATTTGCGCGATCTAATTATTCCGTCTACTTACCCAACCGAGCGGAGAAGCCTCCACATTCGCATTCTAAAATAACTACTAAAACCTCACCTTGGCTCAACATCAAAAATAAATATACATTTTTCTTCTTATTACAAAGAATTTAGGTCGAATTTAAGTTGATATAACTTAAATTTTCCATATTTTTTTTACCTATTTTTGTGAAGTTTACATATTTTACAAGGCTTTTCCTTTTCAGTTATTGTTACTATTAAGGAATTTGCATTTCAAAACTGTTTTTAGTATCATAACATCCTTTTGTTAGGTACCTACAACTTGATAGGTATTTTTTAGGTAGACATAACGGCGCGGCATATCTTGATTAGATATAAGTAGGTACTTAAGGTGCATTAGGGTAATTCCGAAAGTCGTCTAATTACGAATGTCGCATAAAAATCACCATTATTTCCACCATATCAAGATTCCCCTTTCGGAATTACCAGAGCATTTCTGTCATTCAGAATTACCATAATGCACCTTATCAAATTTTAAGTTAAATTGTTATCTTTATTTTGTTTGTTATGTTATAATTATAAAATCACATAGAGGAATAGCAGTCTTCTTCCCCGTCTTAGTTGCTGGTGTAAACATCAATATGTTTTTGTTCTTATTTAAATAAATTAACTAAATATTGTGCATATTAGCGTAAGCAATTAATCTTATAGATTTCTTACTTTGTCACCAACTTGACACATGAAATGTTTGCTCTCACTCATAAATCACGTGTTACAAATTTGCTTAAATTTAAGCAATTTAAAAAATAAATCGATTAAGGCAGTTGTCTTATGGCCATCAACATATGATTTCCGGATTCTATATCACCGTAAAACATCGGACATTTACATGATAATTATTATAGCTAAAAATAAAAGTTCAACGCATTACATGATTTGTTAAGACAATTTAAGCACAGGGAGAAAATTGTCCTGTCTGGGACATGCCTTTACAATAAATTATATTTAAAAAGGTAACTAATGACACGTTCGGATTTCAAATATTCTTTGCACTCTTGTGGATAAAATGCGATTTTGCTATCTGTTTTTAAATAATAAAAAAGTCCTTTCCGAGCTAGTGAGGTGAAAAAAATTATGTTACAAACAGCACTGTCATATTCTGAGTAGGATACATATCCGTATTAATTATATTACAAGTATAAAGAAAACAAATGGTTATGTAGTTTTTGTAGAAAAACAACGAAATAAATTACTTCAATTTCATTTTTTTTGTGCTCTATTCCCGAAGTTTTAACGAAATAAATTTAAATGAAAAGTTGTAATAAATAGGACATTTACTGCGGTAAGGTCATGAGTATTAATAATCATAATATTTCATAACTTTGAACTTTCTATGAGTTTCATCCATCACACGGGAGCTTACAATATGCTTCGTCTCTAGTAAATCATCATTCATCTGATTGCACTTTGTAATGATGCACGATCAGTATAAACTTATCGTGACCAAACAAACATTAAGAAACAAGTAGACTTTCGCACATGTTTAAGACCCCTTATTCCTTAGAGCGCTCATCAATTTCACGAAACGGCCATCGATAGATGGCGTTGGCGCTCGGTACGCGAGCACCGGCAACTCAACGCGCGTTTCAACGCAGACACGAATAATCTTGATAGTTTTGAATTAAATTGCTATTAATTAATTCACAATACCAACAACACCAACACTATCTATGCCGCAACATCGTCATCCTATCTATAATCTACTAGCTTTTGACCGCGGCTTCTCTCGCGTTAAATTCGAAGATTGCGGATTGCTCCATACAAACTTCCACCCCCCATTTTAGGGAAGCGGGGGGTCAGAAAGAAATAAAAAATAGCTTATGTCACTATCCATCCCTTCAACTATCTCCACTTAAAAAATCACTTCAATTTAACGCTCCGTTTTGCTGTGAAAGACGGACAAACAAACAGACACACACATTTTCCCATTTATAATATTAGTATGGACTAGCTTTTGCCCGCGACTTCGCTCGCGTTAAAAAGAGACAAAAAGTAGCTTATATCACTCTTCATCCCTTCAACTATCTCCATTAAAAAAATCACTTCAATTCATCGCTCCATTTTGCCGTGAAAGACGGACAAACAAACAGACACACACACTTTCCCATTTATAATATTAGTATGGATATTAAGTTATTATTGGGTTGGTAAGAAAGTAATGAGCGAATCATAACCAATATTGTAATTTTTATTTAATTTATTATTTTAATCATTTATCAAAAATATAAAGGCCTTCGTTATCTACTACTTGTCTCCATCGTTCTGGTAAAGAATGAATAGCATCGGCGAAGAAGTTCTTAGGTTTAGATTCAAAAAACTCAGCTATGTACTGTCGTAGATGGGCTTGATCATCGAACTTTTTTTCATTCAAGGCATTGCTTAGCGATCTGAACAATGCGTAATCCGTAGGTGCCAAGTCTGGAGAGTACGGTGGATGAGGTATCACTTTCCAACCTAGCTCCAATAGCTTTAGCCGAGTCACTTTTGCAATGTGTGGGCGAGCATTGTCGTGTAAGAAAAAACTTTAGCATACTGTGGACGATTCTGACAGATTTTTTGGTTTAAATTTTCAAGCCGATTACAGTATACTGATGCGGTAACAGTCATTCCACTTGGTAGGAGTTCTCAGTGAATAATACCATGAATATCCCACCAAACGGACAGCATAACTTTTTTCGGGTGAGGCTCTGTTTTTGGTGCCTCTATTCCTTTTTCGTTTGGAGCTAATAGCCACTGACGTTTGCGTGTGTGATTTATATATAAGACCCATTTTTCATCTCCAGTGATAAGATGGTCCAACCAGTTGAATGTGCGGCGAAAAGACAGAAGTTGTATGCAGATATCGGCACGGCGGTTTAGTTGATCTCTATCAAGTTCGTGCGGTATCCAAACACTGTATTTGTAGTTTTTTCCCAACTCGTGTAAATGTGTTTCTATGGTGACATGAGAGCAGCCTAACTCGGTAGCAAGAGTACGACTCGTTAGCCTCGGATCTCCTTCAATTAAGGTTTTTAATTTGGCTACATCAATCTTCACCGGTCGACCAGACTTAGGTTGATCTGATAATGAAAAGTCGCCACTACGAAACCGCTGGAACTATAGTTTCGCCGTGGCCTCAGACACAACTTCAGGAGCAACACGCTGACATATATTACGCACTGCTTCGGCGGCTGAATGGCCAGACTGAAATTCATATAGTAATGCAATGCCTTACATGCACTTTTAATTCGTCCATTTTCTTCCTTATATTAGCTCGGCGACAGCTAGTGAATGACTGACGAGAAACTGTGCGCGACTAGAGTTTGCATTATCCGACGGGTTTTTAATATTCGAATAATTCGGATAATAAAAATTTTATTATTCGAATATTCGAATAATCGGATAATTTCGGATAATTTATTAAATGGAACAAAATTAATGTTCCAGGTGCGTATTAGCGTGGAATTGATAACGGCTGAGATAGATGAGTGCCATAATGCGGAATTTACCTACATATTTTATTTATTTTTTGTGTAAATCAGCAAGCTGTAGAAATTAAAACACACCTAGCTCTCTATCTTTAGTTTTATGACTAGAATCTTGCAATCAGATAGTGAGCTGTTGATATAAGACAGTTAGTAGCAGTGATTAGTTAGGTGTTAGGTATAAGGAGAAGTTTTTCTGACAACACCTTTAGTGCGACTCGCCCTTTATATACTTTCGACCATAGAAGATTCTAGAACTCTCTCAAAAATTTTATGTGGAATTCAATCGATCGCTCATTACTTTCTTACCAACCCAATATTAAGTTAAGTATGGAATAAGTATGGATATCTTTGGGTATTGAAATACATAACAAAATCTACCATCAAAAGGCTTCTTCTGGCAGTTTATTTAGGGGAAAAGAAAACGCTTCACGATCAAATGAAAAGATTACAGATAAATAAATAAATATTGGGGACACCTTAATACACAGATCAACTTAGCCCCAAACTAAGCAAAGCTTGTACTATGGGTGCTAAGCAACGATATACGAGTACATACTTAAATAGATAAATACATACTTATATACATAGACAACATCCATGACTCAGGAACAAACATCTGTGCTCATTACACAAATAAATGCCCTTACCGGGATTCGAATTCGAACCCAGGGGGCCGATTTTTGAGTCTCACGGCGTTCGAATTCAGAAAATTGTCACTGAAAGTAATAGGCAATTCACCGTTTTCAACCGGTATTTAGTGACAGTGAGATTCAAAAATTATAAAAGGATCTCACTGCCAACTGAGCCAGACCGGTCGTCGTCGCCAAATATAATATTGGTTTCTGTGTTTGGTTGGTTAACCGACAAAATGTTTCATTTACGGTCGTTTAAATGGTTAAAAGTATAGTCTAGGCTAGATATAAATCAATGAACCTACGACGCCTACTTCTCGTGTAATACATTACATAAGGCTCATTATGGTCCAAGAGCTGGCAGGATTTTGGAGTAGGTCCTTGAGGCAACCTGGAAAGGTGCTCAGATGCTTCTCTGATCATAGCCAACATCAGGTCTGCAAGTCTGGCAGCTGGGGAGCGGGGCTTTATCGAGCTATGAATTTTTAAAGATTTAATTTTTTGAGGCCCAAAAAAGGTGTTTGAGGCAACCTGGAATTATTAAAAAGTGAAAATAGAGTTCCTCAGAAGTCGCATAGTATTTATGCCAGATCATTTGGCCGGGTCCTTCACCGTGCCAGAACGGTACAAAGTGGTAAAAAAAAATTCCAAAAAAGGTTCTTGAGGCAGTCTGTCATTTTTACCAGTGAAAGATGAGGGTCTAAATAGCCATGGAAAAATAATGCCATGACATGAGGTGGGGTCCGTACCCTGCCATTCGATCTTGAAAGTCAATTTTTTAGTTTTTCGTAAATAACTCGTAAACGGTGGCCCACAGCAAAAAAATATGTTAAACAGAAAATATCTACATAAAATTTCCTACAAGAAAGGTTATGTACGTTTTTCGATAGGATCAATATATAAATGGATAATTTAGTAAGAAAGTTTTTTTTAATCGATTACATGCTCCGTTTTTCGTCAATACCTCGTAAACGGTGGCCCTCAGCAAAAAATTATGTTAAACAGAAAATATCTACATAAAATTTCCTATAAGAAAGGTTATATAACTTTTTTCGCTAGGATCAATTTTTTAGTTGGAAAGTATTTTTAAATAGATATTTGGGCCGTTTTTTGTTGATAACTCAAAAACGGTGGCTCACAGACAAAAATAATGTTAGACAGAATTAATCTACATAATATTTCCTACAAGAAAGGTTCTGTACGTTTTTTCGCTAGAATCAATATTTTAGTTGAAAAATATTTTTAAATACATTTCATGGGCAGTTTTTTGTTAATAACTCGAAATCGGTGGCCCAGAGCCAAAAATAATGTTATACAGAATTAATCTACATAATATTTCCCACAAGAAACGTTCTATAACATTTTTCGCTAGAATCAATATTTTAGTTGGAAAGTATTTTTAAATAGATTACATGGGCCGTTTTTTGTTAATAACTCGAAATCGGTGGCTCACAGCCAAAACTAATGTTACACAAAATTAATCTACATAATATTTCATATAAGAAGGGTTCTATAACATTTTTCGCTAGAATCAATATTTTAGTTGGAAATTATTTTTAAATAAATTTCATGGGCCGTTTTTTGTTAATAACTCGAAATAGGTGGCTCACAGCCAAAACTAATGTTACACAGAATTAATCTTCATAATAAATTAATTTTATTAAGCACAAACGTCTGCTAACAATCGTTAGCAGACGTTTCTAAACATTTTTATAGTAAAGGAAAAAATGGAAAAATTTACGCTTCCGGCGGGACTTGAACCCGCACCATTTTTGCAATCCGTGCAATGCTCTTACCAATTGAGCTACGGAAGCCACACCGGACTTCGCAAATCTTTCCATGCCTATCCTTTTGTCTTTTGTTTTGTTTTGTTTGGTTTGTGTTGTTGTCCTTTTGTAGACGTCACCCCAAGACGTGTGTACAAAAGGATAGGCATGGAAAGATTTGCGAAGTCCGGCGTGGCTTCCGTAGCTCAATTGGTAAGAGCATTGCACGGATTGCAAAAATGGTGCGGGTTCAAGTCCCGCCGGAAGCGTAAATTTTTCCATTTTTTCCTTTAATATAAAATAATCTTCATAATATTTCCTACAAGAAAGGTCCTATAATATTTTTCGCTAGGATCAATATTTTAGTTGGGAAGTATTTTTAAATAGATTTCATGGGCCGTTTTTTGTAAATACCTCGTAAAAGGTGGCCTACAGCTAAATAAAATGTTCACGAGAAAAAAATCTACATAAGATTTCCTACAAGAAAGGATCTAAGTATACGTTTTTTCGCTAGAATCAATATTTTAGTTGGAAAGTATTTTAAAATGGGCCGCTTTTTGTTGATAACTCAAAAACGGTGGCTCACAGCAAAAAATAACGATATACAGAATTAATCGTCATAATATTTCCTACAAGAAAGGTTCTATAAGATTTTTCGCTAGGATCAATATTTTAGTTGGAAAATATTTTTAAATAGATTTCGTTAGCCGTTTTTTGTAAATACCTCGTAAACGGTGGCCCACAGCTAAATAAAATGTTCACGAGAATAAAATCTACATAAAATTTCCTTTAAGAAAGGTTCTATACGTTTTTTCGCTAGGATCAATATTTTAGTTGGAAAGTACATATTTTGAAATAGATTACATGGGCCGCTTTTTGTTAATAACATCAAAAACGGTGCCCCATTACCAGAAATAGTATTAAACAGAAATAATCTATATAATATTTGCTACAAGAAACGTTATGTAAGATTTTTCGTTAGGATCAATATTTTAGTAGGACAGTATTTTAAATAGATTACACGAGCCGTTTTTTGCAAATAACTCGAAAACGGTGGTCCACAGCTAAATCAATCTTCAACGGGAATAACAAACATAAAATTTGCTACAATAAAAGTTTTGTACGTTTTTTCGCTAGGATCAATAATATTTAAATAGATTTATTTATTTATTTACACAAAGAAAATTACACAGTATGACAGTATACAAAACTAAAGCACCGTGAATTTTAAATAAACATTACAACAAGTAACACAAAATTAAATATTAAATAAACAGCAAAATCAAAACATGACGCTCGTATAGCCCGGTCTACTGCCACGAACCATATCTGTTTTTTTGATTACATGTTGGAAAAGATGGACTCGCACCACCAAGTAGATGCGATATACTTCGATTTCAAAAAGGCATTCGACTTGGTCGACAATGACGTACTACTGCAGAAATTTGCAGCACTCGGTTTCACCCCAAAGCTCTTGTCGTTTTTTGCTAATTACTTGAAAGATCGTAGCCAATACGTGCAAATGTCGAACTTCCGGTCTAGAGAATATTATACGCGTTCGGGAGTTAGCCAGGGGAGCAACTTGGGTCCGACACAGTTTCTTATTATAGTAAACGACCTTTGCAGTAGTATTGTTGGGGCGCATTTTCTCCTCTTTGCTGACGATCTCAAGTTAATGTTGCCAATAGATAGTTCCTTGGACTGCGACTTTCTCCAGCAGATGGTGGATACAGTGTCACGGTGGAGCGCTAAGAACAAGCTGGAGCTTAACGCTAAGAAATGTAAAGCCATCACATTTACTAGGTCAAAAAACCCGATCACAGCGAGCTACCATCTTTCTGGCGTTCCGCTGGAGCACGTTTCCGCCATCCAAGATCTTGGTATTGGGTTGGATACTAAGCTCAACATGCACGATCACATCATAAGCATTTGCAAGAAGGCTAACAAGACGTTAGATTTTATCATGAGAACAGCCGCACAATTCAGTGACGTGAAAATTGCCCTACTATTGTATAATGCGTATGTCAGAAGCAAATTAGAGTATAATGCGATATAAACGCGTATAAACGCCCATCTGCTCGCAAGAATATCAACATTAGGTGCCACGTCTAAAAACTCATTCACTATTTGCAGTGCACGAACTAGCGGTTACTTGCGGCAAAACACGGTTCGAGCGGCCGGCACCGCCAGTAGGGGGTGCCTACATTCACGAAAAGCATATTTCGTCACAGAGAGAACAAATAGACGGACCAGCTGGGATACTAAAACCGGGCTATCTGACTCCCCCTTCAAAATACCACATGCAACAGACATCAGCACGACATTACGCCTAACTTCTAACGAGAAGAAACCCAACGTCCCCAAAAGGAATTTTGTTGGGTACAAGAATCGGTAATACCCGTACATTTTTTTATAAAAGAAACGCAAAAATGTTTTTTGGACCGTTTCGAGCAGCAGGGTGTAGGGCGCTTCATGGGGATTCCAAACGGCTGAGGCTGTCTCAAGCTTACTTCTCACCAGGGTAGTATAAAGAAGCTTTATGTCCCTGGGATTGTCAAATTCTTTGGCGTTGCGGACAACAAACCCAAGCCTGCGGTAACAGTCTGCAGCAAGCATTGTCATGTGCTCATGAAAGTTAAGGTGGGAATCTAAAACATAACCGCACAGTTGTCAACATTGAACTGAAGTTTCAGAAGTTTGTTTACAAGACTCAATTCATAAACCCGATCAATATCACTTTGTAAAGATTGTAAGTCAGAATCTTCCTGGACCCTGTAAATTAGTTTCAGGTCGTCAGCATAGAGTAGGCATTGCGCATGCTTAGGCACCAAGGCAAGATCATTGACCATAACACCAAAGAGCAGAGGACCCAGAATAGAGCCCTGACTGACCCCGGAACGGGTGGGGTAGGCACTCGACACAAAGCATCTGTGCTGCACATATTGCCGTCTATCACGTAGATAACTAGCAAAAAGGCAAAGCAGTTTAGGCGAGAAACCAATGCTGCATAATTTGCTTAAGAGTACGTCGTTATCTACGCGATCAAAGGCTTTTTTTAAATCAAAGTACAGCACGTCCACCTGCATCCCTCTATCTAAGTAGCGCGAAACGGAATCAACCAAGGTTAAGAGGCCTTATTCCTAAAGAAGAGCGTTTTTTGCAAAATGTACCATTTTTCATTCAAAACTATAATGAAACTATACTTAAGTGATTATTAAAAAACGGATAATGTTTCTAAAAGAACATATCTTAAGCTAGTTAATCATAATATAATATTTTAAAATATGTTTTTTTATACTTAAAACAAATCAGTTTTTTCGGTAGACGTTTTCAAATTTCGTAGTGGGATCACTCGTTTAGAATCGTGATTGTGCTGTTAAATATGTTATTTGGGATAATAAATGATCACAAATCACAATCCTATTTGTTATATCCAGCACGGGAAGCATGGTCGCGCGATAGACGAAAAAATATCAGGCCGTCCGGATATCGCACTTACAAATAGTGCGATGGACGGCCTGCTATTTTATTTATCGTCTATCGCGCGACCATGCTCCCCGTGCTGTACGAGGTAATCATAGTTTGACATTTTAAGATTTATTTGAAATGGTGGATAAATAACCTTCCGTATCTTCCCCATTTTTTCGATAAAAAGAGGTTTACATTATGTATTTTTCCTGCGATTCCTGCATTTATTGTAACTCTTAAATAATATTATCCCAAACTGGAACTTCTTGTTGACATATAAAAAAAAAATTATACATATAGGACATACCTTTCTGTCGACAGACATTTTTTTAAAGCACCTAAAATTCGAATAAAATACACTGTTGATACGGGCCCGCTCAGTCTGCGCCGAGCGCTCGTAGACAACGGACTTGCGTTCGATCGTCCGGCGCTCCTTGCTTTCGTAAGTAGCTAGATAGTTCCGAGAAATGCTGTATACTGCGACTTAACAAATCTTGATCCCGTGGGTGGCAAACAGGCATACGGTCTTATATATAGCTGCAACCCCACTGATTTCTAACCTCTCCCTATATCTGGAGAACGGCTAAACCGATTTCGACGGTCGAAGTGTGTTTGTATAGAGGGAGCGGGGAGACGTGTGGGAAAAATATGGAATTTGGTCTGCGACTCTTGGGTCAAAAAATGTTGGACGGCCTGGCTAAACGGGGGGAGATATTGGGGGGGTGCTCGACCAAATGTCATAGAAGACCCTGGGTAGTTTTTGAAGCCGCCATTTTTTTTTTCAAAATGGCCGACTTTTTTTTTGTCGATTTTTCAAGTTTATCCTAGAGTGCTCAGATTTTGGTCATAGAATCTCTCTAGGGTCTAGAATAAAATAATATAAAAATTTTTTGAAAAAAGCTACAAATGTGAAAAAAATTTCCACTTTTTTTGTATGGCAACTTTTAAACCGTAAGAGATAGCCGGGGGGTGCTCGATCAAATGTCATACAGGAGCCCGAGTAGAAAAAAGTTGCATCAAAAAAATTCAAAATGGCCGACTTTTTTTTCAAGTTGGTCCGAGCGCGCTGAAATTTTGCATGCGGAGAGGTATGGGCCCCTAGAATACAAATGTTAAAAAATTTTATCGAAAATCCAAGATGGCCGCCGTTATGGCAAAATAAATTTTTCTAGTATTTTCGCGAGCCCGAAGGGCGAGCTTCAGGGTGGGAGGCCGAAGGCCGACCCCGCGGAGGGCCGCAGGAACGGAGCTCACCTTTAGGCTCCCACCCGGGCCAAATCCAAGTAATTTCACTGCGGGCATAAAGTGCTCCCATACAATTTCCTTACAAAAGTGTCTTAAACAAGCGTAACCGGCGGGCCGAAGGCCCGACGGTGGAGCTTCGAGCCGAGCGAAGGCCGAAGGCCGAGCTCCGCGTAGGGCCTAAGGCCCGGAGCGTCCCTGATCGACTCGCCGGCGGTCCGGGAAGTTGGAAAAATACTTTCCAACTAAAATATTGATCCTAGCGAAAAATATTATAGAATCTTTCTTGTAGGAAATATTATGAAGATTAATTCTGTGAAACATTAGTTTTGGCTGTAAGCCACCGATTTCGAGTTATTAACAAAAAACGGCCCATGAAATCTATTCAAAAATACTTTCCAACTAAAATATTGATCCTAGTGAAAAATCTTATAGAACCTTTCTTGTAGAAAATATTATGTAGATTAATTCTGTCTAACATTATTTTTGCCTGTGAGCCACCGTTTTTGAGTTATCAACAAAAAACGGCTCAAATATTTATTTAAAAATACTTTCCAACTAAAAAATTGATCCTAGCGAAAAAAGTTATATAACCTTTCTTATAGGAAATTTTATGTAGATATTTTCTGTTCAACATAATTTTTTGCTGTGGGCCACCGTTTACGAGGTATTGACGAAAAACGGAGCATGTAATCGATTAAAAAAAACTTTCTTACTAAATTATCCGTTTATATATTGATCCTATCGAAAAAACGTACATAACCTTTCTTGTAGGAAATTTTATGTAGATATTTTCTGTTTAACATATTTTTTTGCTGTGGGCCACCGTTTACGAGTTATTTACGAAAAACTAAAAAAATGACTTTCAAGATCGAATGGCAGGGTACGGACCCCACCTCATGTCATGGCATTATTTTTCCATGGCTATTTAGACCCTCATCTTTCACTGGTAAAAATGACAGACTGCCTCAAGAACCTTTTTGGAATTTTTTTTTTTTTACCACTTTGTACCGTTCTGGCACGGTGAAGGACCCGGCCAAATGATCTGGCATAAATACTATGCGACTTCTGAGGAACTCTATTTTCACTTTTTAATAATTCCAGGTTGCCTCAAACACCTTTTTTGGGCCTCAAAAAATTAAATCTTTAAAAATTCATAGCTCGATAAAGCCCCGCTCCCCAGCTGCCAGACTTGCAGACCTGATGTTGGCTATGATCAGAGAAGCATCTGAGCACCTTTCCAGGTTGCCTCAAGGACCTACTCCAAAATCCTGCCAGCTCTCCGTCTATTACAGTCATTACAGTGTCTCATACCGACGGGCGTGGAAAGCGTCAGGTTATGGCAACGTAATAATTAAACGATTGACCGATTTATTTACTGATTTGGTAAAGGAATGTTTCTAGAACTGAATAATTTACTTAAAAAACTTATCATGTATTGTGTAGTAAACCAAGTTTTCTTTTTCAAAGCTAAGGCACTGGTCTGACCGCGAGCTAGTAAACTAAGAGCTATCGGCTATAAAAACGAACGAAAGATTATCGCCCCCGTGTAAATAAAAGAGACACGACACCAGCGGTGAGCTATATATCAATATCGCCGTGTCTCTTTGCACGGGAGTGCTTATCTTTTGTTCGTTTTTATAGCCGATAGCTCTTAGCTTACTAGCTCGCGGTGAGACCAGTGCCTAAAGCTTGCTTTTGGTTTGAAAATTAAAGGAAAATAATCAAAAAATTACATGTCGTGCAGGATTGGAACCCGCATTCAGAGAATCACCGGTTTAACCGCTTCTGCAAACTAAGCCATGGAGACCTACAATATGTGCCATTTTCCCCTGACTGCCCATAAAATATATCCATTATTTTCTTGGCTTAATAAAACATTACTAATTTTGTGTAACATTGCTAAACATGAACTATTCGGTCCTCGTGTACAATTTTTGTACATATTCCAAAATTAATTTGAGTTTTTATTGAGTAACAAAAGGTTCCAAATACAAAAAAAACAAATGCTTCCAGCGGCCGTAGCACACTAGTTGGATAAACTTTATGGCAACGGTCCAACGGTGCGTCCCTATCGCAATTACAAATAGTTCGAAAAGGACGGCCTGACGTTAGACGATGACCGGTCTGGCTCAGTCGGTAGTGACCCTGCCTGCTGAGCCGCGGTCGTGGGTTCAAATCCCGGTAAGGGCATTTATTTGTGTGATGAGTATATATGTGGTTTCTATGTATATAAGTATGTATTTATCTATTTTAATATGTATATCGCCGCTTAGCACCCATAGTATACCAACTTTGCTTTTAGTTGATATGTGTAAGGTGTCCCCAATATTTATTTATTTATATCTTATCAGTATCACGCTACCATGCTTGCCTGCCTAGACTCAGTAGGATAGATATAGTATAAAAACCTCCTTAATCTATTAGTGATATCCACTTGCTGTTATTGCTGTTAATAAATGGATAACTCTACCTCTAATATGGCAACATCAGGGTGAATTTCAACATACTCGAAATTTGCCTAATTTTGGTGGATTTTTTTAGTTTTGTAATTTTTGTTGAAATTATGTACTGATGTTACATAACTAATTATTAGCAATATTATGTATCAATGACCTTTCATTATAATAAGTAGTTTTAGAGGAATTACGATTTCAATGGTCGCCACCAAAATTGGTCTACCCACAAAAATCAAAAATAAAGCCTTTTATTCATATTTCTATTATTTTCTACTTGAAATAATAAACTTTTAACATGTAATAAATACTTTTCAAATAGAAACAAAAACGTTACTGCCCTCAATTTGTTCACCACCAAAATTTATGCAATTTTGGTGGAAAAAGTATTACGACCCACCAAAATTAGATATTTTTGTGTGGGGCGGACCAATCCAGCAAGGTATGACACTTGTGTCATGTCTAAATGCAGGAACGAACCTGAATGGTCATGTTACGACACGTTTGTTCGTCTTGCTGCGTCTCGTTTAACCATAAAAATGATTTCAATACTTACCACCAAAATTGGTTGTTTCCCCCGGACAACTTTTGGTGCTCAGTTATAAGTGTCAAATTGTATAATAATGACTCTAAGTCCAAATTAAATTATTTCATAGGAAATATTTTAATTTGTGTTTTTTTTAGTAGACACACTACTATTATTTAACTATAAACTGAAATAAATGTCATATACAAAGAAAAAATGACCATGGCCTCCAAGTGTCCGATGCTGGATTCGAACCAGCGTACTCCGTTATAGCCACGGATGCCTCAAACCACTCGGCCAACCGGTCACGGCGGCAAGGGTCGAAATTTTCAAGTATATGACACAATTACCGAAGGCTTAAGGCGCCCCCTGCCATCTCTGAGGTAGAACCGGAACTAGTTCGACCTCCTAACTCCCTTGGAGGCCATGGTCATTTTTTCTTTGTATATGACATTTATTTCAGTTTATTGTATAATAATATTGACTTATGTCATCTTAAAATATACTTAATGTAATAAAGAATGAAATTATGGCAAGTTTTCTTTATAGCTGCGGATTTACTGGATTTACCATAGCAATAATCCGCTAAAAACAGGCTCTGGACGCTACACCAAAATTAGAATTTCGATGGAAAATTATTTTTAAATAAATATACATAACACTTGTAACAATTTGCAATGTTGCCGAAGGTAGTATTTTAGGATTGGTTTTCATAAAAAAAATAAAAACCCGGAAACAATTAGCCCACACAATGAATTTCAGCTCCGCCACAAAAAAATCACGCTGAGAAATTCACCCATGAAGAAAAACTCGCTTTCAACGCCGCAAACACTTGACCATTTTCTTTACCAGTTAAGTGGCAGTTGCACCGGACGAGCTGAGTAAGTCAACAAGTGGAGAAACCACGTGAAACCGAGGCAAGTAACTTGCACGTGCACTGTCACTTTATAATATGACGATTAGCTTTTGCCCGCGGCTTCGCTCGCGTTAGAAAGAGACAAAAGATAGCCTATGTCACTCTCCATCCCTTCAACTATCTCCTCTTAAAAAATCACGACAATTCGTCGCTCCGTTTTGCCGTGAAGGACGGACAAACAAACAGACTCACACACTTTCCCATTTATAATATTAGTAAGTATGGATGGATGGAAAATCTTAAATACACAAGGGCAATTTTTTTTTTCAAAGTTGTCCACCCCACTTTTTTTATAACATGGGTATTTCTTACGCGATTCATACTCAGAATCGCGAGATCTTTCGATCCTGATAGGAGAAAAATTGTCCCAAGATTTCCATACATTTTTCAAACCTTCCATTCCGTTACCGCCATGTATGATGAAAAAATGGTAACGGAATGGGAAAAAACTTTGGGACACTTTTTTTCTTCAATTAGGATTGAAAGAGCTCGCGATTCGGAGTGGACACCCCATAAAAAATTCCAAATCCAAAAAAAGTGGGGTGGACAACTTTGAAAGCCCACAAATATTACAATAATTTGATATCAGATCATCCTAATTTTTTTGTGCATAGTATAAAGTAGGCACTGTGGGCAGTGTCATCATCCTCATCCTCCTTCCGTTATCCTGGCATTCGCCGCGGCTCTAGGGTCCTCTCTGACAACTAATCCCAGAATTTGGCGTAGGCACTACTTTTTTACGAAAGCGACGACTGCCATCTGAAGGCCGGTTCACACGTATTAAGTTGTCAAGTAATTAACTAAATTTTAACTTAATTTTAAGCGACTTATTTTAAGTAAGCGTTTACACGTCGTAAACAGCTAAGCTCTTTAGTCATCCTGAGATGGACGATCAACAGCGCGTTCAAGTCATTCATTCAGTAATTACATTCGTATTCAGCGAGGTTTTAGACGAACTGAAGGATGAAATAGACAGGGAAACGAGAGCACCCACAAGACTGGATGAGAAACTGGATAAGCAGAAGGAATGAATATAGCGCTAGTGCAACTTTGTTTAACATAATTATTCTTCAATAAACTTCACTGTAGTGTCTTTCCGACCACTTCGACATTTTTCAAAAAGATAACTCACGAACATACGATCGCAACCTCTCCGCCAAACTTATACAATTAACTAATATTTAACTAAATCATGCCTGTCCAAACGTATCAAGTGGTAGTTCACGCCCACCTACTTAACCGAAAAATAGACAAAATTCTAATTTACTTGCTTAAGTGCACGCTAAATATTAACAAACAAACAAACAAAACAAACAAACAATATTTTATTTACAGAAAAAGGGTATAAATTACGTGACAGTGTAAAAGACAAATTGTATCACCTTTTTCGACTGTTTTAAACAGTATGCAAATATTTTACAAATGGTTATACAAAATACAATTATAAAATTTGACTTGTGCGCGACAGTTTACATTATACAATATATATAGGTATATTATATTAGACATTTAACTATTTGTCATTCTGTTTTCTGTATAACTCATAAACTCGTGTACGGTATAGAAACTACGATCATGAAGCCAATTTTTAAGTTTTTGAGTAAATTCCTTACCCTCAAGTGCTTTAATTTGAGCAGGTAATTTATTGAATATAACAATACTCGCATTGTAAGCGTTGCGTCTGTATATATCAGTCATGCAGCGTGGTTGGTTCAGATTATTTATATATTGTGATCTCGGGTTACTTGAACAATATAGATCAGAGCGCTTAACATAATATTTTGGAAACTTTCTTACAAAATTGCAAATTTTTTGAATATACATACATGCTAGGGGTAAGATCTTGAGCTTTTTAAATAATGGTTTACAGCTGCTACCAATTTGAACATTTGATATAGCACGGACACATTTTTTCTGCAATTTGAATGCTCTGTCAACATCTACAGAGTTACCCCATAGGATGAGGCCATAGTCAAGAATGGACGAAACGTGGCCGTGATATGCTGTAAGAGCTGCTTCATACGAGACAGACTGGCGTAGTTTTCTTAAGGCATAGATAAAGCGGTCTAGTTTTTTGCACACTGAACTAACATGTTCTTTCCAATTTAGGGAGGAGTCAATATTTAAACCTAAAAATTTTGTTACGTTACTTTTCTGTAAGGGTATATTGTCAACATTAATATTAATTTGTGGCGGGAAGTTCTACAAGAATGAAATTGCATATATTGTGTTTTACTCAAATTGATAAGCAGATTATTATCTAGTATCCAATTATTCATGTCTGTCAAAGCATCATTAATGTCTGATTCATAAATATCTTGGTTTTCGCTCCTGACTACAATAGTGGTATCATCTGCATAAAGTATAGTTTTAGGCTTTGTGGCTTTAGGCAGGTCATTGATAAAGATTAAAAATAAAAGCGGACCTAAGTTACTGCCTTGAGGCACTCCTGAAACAACTGTCTGTAGAGGTGATCTATATTCTATTTTATGAACGGTATTTTCAATTTCAACAATTTTTGATATTTGAGTACATTGTTGTCTATCAGTTAAATAAGATCTGACCCATTCATTTGCTAGACCTCTTATTCCATAATTTGCTAATTTATTAAGCAGTTTTGAATGATCTACCAGGTCAAATGCTTTCGACATATCTAGGAATATCGACATAACTGGTGACTTACCATTAATTGATTCAGTTATATATTTAATAAATTCAAAACATGCTACTTCAGTATTTAAACCTTTTCGAAAGCCGAATTGAGCAGGATGTAAGATGTTATATTTCGTTAAAAAGCTATTTAATCTGTCACAAAAGGCTCTTTCTACTATTTTAGACAATATCGGGACAATTGTAATTGGTCTATAGTTGCCTGGATCATCTCTTTCTCCTTTTTTATAGATCGGTTTTATAATAGATATTTTTAACTGTTCAGGGAAATATCCTTGGGTGAAAGACATATTTATGACGTGTGCTAGAGGGTTACTTAAAAATAATGCGGTTGATTTTACTAATTCAGTTGAAATGTCATCAATTCCTGAAGTTTTGCTGTTGTTTAGGGACATAATTATTTTGTAAATCTCATTAGGGTCCGTTGGCATCAGGAACATCGTGGCAGGATACTGCTCAATGTTTATTGTTGTTTGTCTCTTAGTATTACTTTTATTTACGTTGCTCAGTTCTATAAAATGATTGTTAAGTTTAGTGCAGATATCTTGAGGACTGTCATAAACCTTGTCATTAATTTTTAAACATTTTATATCAGTTAAATGATCTGAATTTGACATCTGCGAGGCTATGACATTCCATGTTGCTTTACATTTGTTTTTATTTGCAGAAATATATTTATCGTTACTAATTTGTTTTGATTTATTTATACACTGTGCCAATAGTTTACCATATCTTTTTAAAACAATTTTATTTGTGTCCTGATTATCCCCGCTTTTCCTACTTACGAAAAGCATTTGCCGTTTGACCTGACAGGACTTACGGATACCTTTAGATAACCACTTTATTTTGTCTTGTCTATTAACTTTAACTTTAATAATAGGAAAGCATAGGTCATAAAAAAGTTTTAGTAGGTCATAAAATATTTTAAACGCTTCCTGTGCATTGTCAGAACTTAAGACTTCACAAAAGGATAGAGCCTTAATACTATCGCGAAACTTTCTGACATTATCACGGCTGTAATCCCTTTTCATCTCAAACCAGGTTGTATAGGATTTAATTTTGTTAATATTTAATGTGATCGATTGGGCTCTATCATGATCGGACAGCTCAAGTTTGTGAGTGTCAGATTTAATATTACGTATGTTACTAGCGATTTGGTCAATGCAAGTATTAATTCTAGTAGGTGTTTTTATATGCATCGTAAAGTTGTAGCTTCTTAGCAAACTAGATAGGTCCTTTGTAACTGAATTGTCTTTAAGAGTATCTATGTTCCAGTCACCACATACAACGATTTTTTTCTTTTTATATTTTAAGGCTATGAATTGAAGCAAACTCTCAAGTTTATGTAGAAAGACACCATAATGCGACTGTGTTTGTTGTGGTATCCTGTAGATGGTTATTATTATTAAATTAAGGCTAGTAATTTCAATACCACAACATTCAAAATAGAAATTGGACGCTAACTTTGAAACTATATCGATGGTTTTAACTTCTAATGTTTTTCTAACTAATATGGCTGTACCGCCTCTACATGTATCTCTGCTGAATGATGTTGCTAGTTTAAAGTTATTTAATTTTATATTTTGTTCAGAGCCTTTTTTAATAAAAGTTTCACTGAAGCATAGCACATCAATACTTTGGTATTTTCTTTGGAATTCATTAAGCGTAAATTCTAGAATATCCAGTTTTTTTAATAGACCACATATATTCTGATGTAAAATTATAAATTTATCAATGTTTTTATGACTTTCTACGTTAATTTCCTGCTGTGTTATAGAGTTGTTAAATAACTTGTAACTTATTACTAAATTGATTGTTTACACGCTTTAAGTCGCTTAAAATTAAGTTAAAATTTAGTTAATTACTTGACAACTTAATACGTGTGAACCGGCCTTGACTGATCTGACCTTCCAACCCAAAGGTGGTAACTAGACCTTATTGGCCTTATTTTCCTCGCGATGTTTTCCTTCACTGTAAGTCCGTTTTCACATTATCCAATCCGATATCGGATGTCGGAAGGATTTCAATGCAAAAAATCCAAGATGGCGCCTGTAATGTATGAGATATCGGGCCGATATCCGATATCGGATCGGATAATCTGAAAACGCACTAAAGCGATTGGGAAAGTTTCCAAACTCATTGGTATGAGCCGAGGTTCGAACCCGCGACCTCCAGAGTCCGGATTGAGAGTCGCACGCTCTTGCCGCTAGGCCACCAGCGCTTCTTGACCAAGACATACCTACTCCATTTTGTTTTTAAAAAAAATAGTACTTCACTAAGATATAATAAAACGTATTTCTTATAAGAACAATGTATAATTTTAACTATAAAACTCCCGTGAGACTCAACAATGTATAATATTATAATTTCAGCCTAGATCGGATGCGCATGCGCCTGCGCGGGAACTACCTACTGTCGTGCTCTACTAACTAACTACTGACCGAGAAACAAAGGGGAACCTGTCAAACTACGAGTAAGTGTAAGTTTTCTTTTTTTTTTTATTTCAAATTTCATTTATAAAAATAAATGTTGTAAGAAAGAAGGATTTCTTTGTTATTATTTCGATTATCTTCGTCAAATGTAATCCTTACCGGAGGGAGGTAAGGTCTTGTCATGGTAAGTTAGGTTAATTTTATTTTTGTTTATATCTACTGTCAAATTTGTGTAGGGGAGGTCAAAAATTCATTAAAGGGTTTAAATCTCAATTGTGTTGTATAGAATAAAAAATACATAGTTAGTTTATTTGTAAATATTTAATTAAAGTGTAGTATTTGTCTTATCGAAAAAATATGTAAAATTAACTGAAAATTCAGCTAAAATCGTCAAACACACACAGACAAGACAAGGAGTTATTTGACAAAACCAGTAAATTATTTAGAAAATTACATTTAACTTAAGAATATTAATTCAAAAACGTATTACTGTGATATAGCTATAGTGTGTGACTGCAGATTGCACTGATATGTAAATATATGTTTTCTTTATATCGACCGAAAATCCGCAATAAAAGTTTTGAAAGCAACAATAATAGTTGCCGGTAAAGCCGATGTAAACAATCATTGTTATCAATCGATAAAAACAAAAGATAACAGGTAAATACCGGCGTAATTTAATATGTATTGTAAGCACACATTTTATGTTAATGTAGCTTGAACATTAACAATGCAAAGCTAACAATTAACACCTGAATCAATTAGCAATATGTCACAAATCCAATTTAAAAAAAATCAATAAAAGACTCACCAGGCAGTCCGATCGTATTTCGAATAACAATCCTCAAATCACAACACAAAATACTGGCACATCACAATTTCTCCCAACAGAGAAAACGAACGTTTTAAAAAAGTTTTTTCGAATTTCGAACGCGACCCAGAATCGAATGCGCGCGCATCGCCGGCCGACGCGAGAGTGCGTGTGATGTGTTCGATGCACGTCTGGTTACGTACCGTACCGGTATTACGGTAATATTTGGCTTTGGTAATCCGGATTAGGTTTCGATATCGGAGGAAGTTTAGGCATTTCTTTTGATTAAGTTTTTTGGCATGTTATGCAATGATTTCCGTTAGATATATTTGCTTACGGGATATTTATATTTTTGGCTCTATTATCATCCTGTTATTTAGTATTAGCACCGAAAGTATTCACATTTATGGTAACATTCTTCCGACAGTCTAGTACAAGTTGAGTCTTTGCGAGGAAGTTCATACTTAAACCGCTTTCACATTATCCGATCCGATATCGGATGTCGGACCGATATCCCATACATTACAGGCGCGATCTTGGATTTTTTCTATTGAAATCCTTCCGACATCCGATATGGGGTCGGATAATGTGAAAACGGACTTACTTGAAGTCGCGCAAGACGTAGGTATGTAGGTATATGTATGGAGTCGCCATATAGGTCTCAGATAAGGAGGCTCTTCAGAAATCAAATAAGTTGACAGTTAGAACCTCTTCGCCATCATGTTACTGGAACTCCGACCATAAAATGGTTTCAATTTTACGACGCATTAGGTAATTCCTTTTTCAGTACAGATGGTGTTTTTTTTACGCACTAGTGCGAGAAGTTGTTCATTATATGCCAGGTCGAAACTTCGGAGGTTCATCTGTACTGAAAAACGTCGTACGATACACGTGCGAAAAGGAAATTCGTAACTCGTGTCGATTTAAAACACTCCCTTCGGTCGTGTTTTAATTTATCGCCACTCGTTTCGAACTTCCTTTTTTACGCACTTGTATCGTAATGTACTATTATTTGGCCGATTTCACTTCAATAAACAAAAGCGTGTCCCTTCGTAGTTCGTATTTTTACGTTCGTATGTTTTCGTAAAAATACGCAGGAAAATCTTTTCGCACTGCATCTGTACCTACGTTCTCCGGAATAGTATATTGTGCAACAAGGGAGGTAAGAGGGATTTTGTCGACGAGTGTTAAAACTCGCGACAGCCGCAGGCTGGAGAGAGTTTTAGACACGAGTTAACAAAATCCATACCTCCTGAGTTACACACAATATTTTTCATCACATTTGAGAGGAAAACACGGAGAGAAAAAAATTATAAGGCAAAATCTTCAATGAATGGCGGTGTTGTACTGCCCGTTGCTATGGCAACGCGATCGAGATGGCCATCACAATTTCCTGCCAGATTGCAAATTATAACGATTTATCTACGTGAAATTTACAAAATATAGGTAAAATACACTGAAATAATTGTAAATCATAAATAAAATGCATTTTTCATACAGTGTAATACTTTTTTATAGCTTAATAGTCAAATTTTAGTTGTGCAAAAAAAATCCTTGGCTGATTGAAACATCCTTTGCCTGAGGTATTGTACGGACGGATAGTATTAATTATTAAAACTAAATCCATTATTCCCTTGGGAAGAAAATGGTACATTATACTTCAGTACACGTAGATGCAATGTGACCTTTAAATAGCAAATGTGATGAAAAATGTTTAAAATCGAATCGACCGCTGAATTCCAACCCCCTTATTCATAAACGTACTCTAAAGTTATCAAGCCGATAAAGTTCGTTTGTCCTTTTCTATGACACCAATACGTCGGAAAGAGACAAACGAACTTTATCGGCTTGAACTTTAGAGTACGTTTATGAATAAGGGGGCAAGTCTCTTAAACTTTGCTATCGTCACTCATCAAAATTACATCTAAGTATTATGTTATGAAGTATTAACCTACTGAATCATGACATGATATAATTGTAATGAAAGTGTAATAACACACTACTTGTGTTGAACCTCAATCTGTCTCGTCACCGCTTTTCTATTTGCTGTTGAGCCCCATTCATAGTCTGCCACCGACCATCTCAAGGGAATGACTAGCCATTTTCGTGATATGTTTTTATACGAATAATTGAAATATAAAATATTCGTACAAAACTTTCCTGATCACAGACAAATCGAGTTTTTTTTTTAATGCAATAGGAGGCAAACGAGTAGACAGGTCACCTGATGGTAAGCGATCCCATGGATACCCGAAACACCGGAAGGCACCATTTTGCCGGCCGTGGGTGTATTACGCGCTTTTCTCGAAGGTTAGGTCGTATCGGTCCGGAAATACTGCAGGCGACAGTTTAGCTGAGCCAGGAAGTTTCTGGAGAAACTCTCAGTTGTGGACTTTGCTTGTCATCTAATAAGTGAGTTTTAGAATGCGGCATTTCATTGGCCGGCTGAACTGGATGTCAAGAGTATGCAATGTACCTATCTAAAATCGTATACCTACGAGTTCACACGCCTACTATGACATTAATTATGCCGATCTACAGCTACGGAACATTTGATGCCAACGATTTTTAAAAATATTTATATATACACAGATATTATATTTATACATAAATTTAAAAATATGTATATATATATATATATATATATATATATATATACATTTTTTGTGATCCGACACGCACTTGGCCAATGATTTTATTTTTACCATACAGATTTAAAAAATATACATATACATCTTTATATCGACTATCAACACTACTCTACCTATTACCTTCCTTCATTTATTTTTGTCTCTAGGCCAGGTATATTGCTGCACAGGAGAAAAACCAGAAGCACCATTAGGTTCTACACTATCTCCAAAGTGAAAGATCTGTTTAACATATAAACTCATGGAGACTTACGACGTTTAGACACTAGAGGGAATACAGACGAGATGTCACTCCTTACATGTATCGCGTGACAGTTTCTTACACTACATAGTCCGAGAGATCGCTGCAGATTATGGTATCGTACATACTTAGACAGGTATCGTTTATGGGTAACATGAACACGACGTATTTCATTGATTGCTAATTCCTAATGCCTTTTAACCCCTCTAATGCCTTGTCCCGCAATCGTCACAGACTTATTGTACTTTTAATTAACAAATCAAAGTTTATTAATTCAGTAGCATATTTTTAACATCGGCATTCCAGGGGTTATATTGTATGAGAAAGTAATGTATCCATCAATCATACGCATATAATAGGTACTATTCAACCGGCTTAGCTTTTTTTTTTAGTATGAATAAGTAGACGTTTGACCACGATCACACCTGATGGTAAGTGATGATGCGTTCTGCGGTGGAGCATGCTTACCTATAAGATACCGGTCTACTTATTCTTGCTTTAAAGAGGCCTGGATTGTACTCATGTGGAAACAGACTCAGGCAGGGCATTCCACTCCTTGGCGGTTCGCAAAATAAATGTAGAAGCGCGTATTTTTGGAATACTAACCGTGAAGCGATACCGCATCTTAGCCGAATGTCTGGTGGTCCAAAGGTGAAATGGGGACGGAGGAACAAGGTTGTACAGTTCCTCAGCGCACTCTCCGAAATGTATCCTGTAAAATACCGATAAGCTGGCAACCTTCCGACGATGCTCCAGGCTATGTAGTCAAATGACAATCTCTAATTGTTGACACTACACTATTACGTGGCGATCGAAACACAGTCTGGCTCTGTCGTGCCACTACAGAAGAGCAATAGGGAGAGCTAGCTACGATACGCAACGTAAGCGATTGTGACGTTGGCTAGGTACTCAGGCACCCTTGCGAAGGTGACAAATGCTTGCGCTATGATAACAAAACATGTCCGTTGCGTTTCGTTTCGCTAGTTATTGATACTGACAATATTCTCAAACGATTATTACATCTATGTATCTATATTTGAAAAAAAAACCTAAGACTTTTAATATAATTTATACCCAGTGACGGGGCATGCTTAATGGCGTTCATTGTCGTAGATCCGTCTCTCGGACTAGTTTTCTACAGGTTATGTGAGATTCCCTTGTGATTAACTAGAAATGAAACTAGGCTTCTTATTTATAGATATTCCAGTATTTTCTTAGTTCAGTAAATTTTCCATAACCTACAAACAGATTTACAGATTCTACATAAGTACAAATGAGAAAGAGTAAATAAATAACCTAAGTAAAAAAATAAAATTTTGAATAAACCCCCGACCGCGACATAGTGGACCTATTTTCATGAAACATGGCTAAGAACACTCCCGGCTAAATCAGCTTTCAAACAAAAAAACTAAATCTAAATCGGTTCATCCGTTCGGGAGCTACGATGCCACAGACAGGCACACACACAGACAGACAAACAGACTCGTCAAACTTATAACGGGGGTTAAAAAAATAAAAAAATGTAAAATAGTATTACATTCGGGCAGACATCGGTATTTCACACTTAGAGAATGAGATGATGAGATGAAATATTGATAGTATACGCACACAAATGTAAATAATATAATACAAATATTTGTATTATATATTCTGCTAAGCCGCGGTCCTGGGTTCGAATCCCAAATATAGGCATTTGTTTGTGTGTATTGTTGGATGAGAGAATTATTATTAACAAATTAAGTTGAACTTTGATTATTAATTTATTTATGTTATTTAATTAATTAATTATTAATTTTTATAATTTAATGTAATGATTTTATTGTGATTTTGAAATACTTATGATTATTTTACCTAATTGTAAATAGTGTATGAAAGATGAATGTGACGATGTACAATTAATACAAATAAATATTCTATTCTATTCTATGATGAGCACAGAACGCGTGTTTGTCTCCTGAGTCTTAGACGTTTTCTAAAATAAATATAAATAAATAAACAAGTACCCACAACACAATTAAGCCTTCTTGAGCTTACCGTGGGACTCAGTGAATCTGTGTATCTATCTGTAGAAACACACAAAAGAACATTTTGAAAATTGTAAATTGTTGAGCTAAAAAAGTAACGACTAATATTTTAACATTCTACCTCTAATAGGGTGAAATTAGTGAAAGGACACTTTTTTTACGAACTTTATATTATATTATATTAATTTTTAGGGTTCCGTACCTCAAAGAGGAAAAACGGAACCCTTATAGGATCACTCGCGTGTCTGTCTGTCCCTCTGTCACAGCCGATTTCTCCGAAACTACTAGACCGATTTACTTGAAATTTGGCACACGTATGTAAACAAGTGGCCCAAAGACGGACATGTAATATAATTAAATGAAATTAAACGAAATTTAATCATAGGGGCCACTTTTGGGGGGTAAAATTGAAAATTAAAAATCAAAGTTATTAGAACTATATTGTGCTACATATCAAATGAAAGAGCATTTTATAAGCATCTCAAATATATTTTTTTTATAGTTTTTATTTTGGTAATTTAGAAGTAATTTAAGAAAATAAGCAAAAAATGACCATTCCCCCCCCTTATCTCCGAAACTACTTAGCGTAAAATTTTCAAAAAAATACACGAGATAGCCCTCTACCTGTAGATTACAGGAAAACCTATTATAAATCTACAGTCAAGCGTAAGTCGGAGTTAAGAGAAAAAAACTCAAATTGAGATTTTTCACTCACTGCCGCTGCAAGTACTTACTAAATGTTTTGAAATTTTGTGAGCGCCATAGACAGGTAGAAAGAAATTCATTTCTGTTTAGAAATTGTTAAAAATTTTAAGCATTTGCCAAAATGACTTAAGTTCCTACTAAAAAAGAGGCGCTTACGACTGTTTAGAACTGCACTGACCATAATATTGCCCTAATAGGTCCAAAAAATGGTGTATATATACGAAAACAAAAAAATTGTGCCACCGACAACCAAAATCTATTTGCTCTATCTCTTATAGTTTCCAAAATATACGCAAAATCTTTAAAGTACAAATCTAGTGTACACGTTGCCATCACATGTCGTCAGGCGCTCACGACCTTTTTGTATGGAAATGTCGAAATCCGACTTGCACTTTACCGATTTTCATAGAAAGTTGTGTTTTATTATAGTTTTGAAGGAGGTTTCTTGTTTTTAACCACCAACGCAAAAATATTATAATAATAATAGGTTTGACGCTTGACATGTCTGTCTGGCATCATAGCTCCCGAACGAATCAATCGATTTTGATTTAGTTTTTAATGTTTAAGGTGAATTCGTCGAGAGTTTTTTTTTGTACCACGTAGGTGGCAAACATGCATACGGTCAGCCTGATGGAAAGCGGTGACTGTTACATATGGACGCCTGCCACTCAAGGAGTGGCACATGTGCGTTGCCGACTCGACTCATTAGAAACTTGTACAAACCTGTACTTAGAAGGGGCCTGGGTGCCGACGACTCAAAGGACCGAAGGAAGGAGGGGGAAGGAAGGAAGGAGTACCGCACCCTCGTTGAGCTCTGGCTGCCTTACTCACCGGCAGGAACACAACAATGAGTAAAGTCTAGTGCTACTTGATTGCGGTCTTTTGTAAGATGGCGCTAATATTAATATTAACACGCTTTTATTAGGTCGTCGTGTATGTAACTAACTATGTAATGGAATCTACGGAGGCTAATTTAACCATCTTCCAAGGATCGTAGCGTAATGATAATTGGCAGCTGTATGTAGTTCTGATGACAGTACAATAATATGGTACTGTTGAACTGATCTGATGATGGAGCCGGAAGATATGAACTGGAACTACGTGATGGAACATCGTATCATAGCTGTTTTTGGGTTTCTTAGAAAAGTCTTGTAATGAACTTTGACTACGATTAGGTTTCAAGGTCTGATGATGGAGCCGGAAGATATGAACTGGAACTACATGATGGAACATCGTATCATAGCTGTTTTTGGGTTTCTTAGAAAAGTCTTGTAATGAACTTTGACTACGATTAGGTTTCAAGGTCTGATGATGGAGCCGGAAGATATGAACTGGAACTACATGATGGAACATCGTATCATAGCAGTTTTTGGGTTTCTTAGAAAAGTCTTGAAATGAACTTTGTCTACGATAAGGTTTCAAGGTCTGATGATGAAGCCGGAAGATATGAACTGGAACTACATGATGTAACATCGTATCATAGCTGTTTTTGCGTTTCTTAGAAAAGTCTTGTAATGAACTTTGACTACGATTAGGTTTCAAGGTCTGATGATGGAGCCGGAAGATATGAACTGGAACTACATGATAGAACATCGTATCATAGTAGTTTTTGGGTTTCTTAGAAAAGTCTTGTAATGAACTTTGACTACGATTAGGTTTCAAGGTCTGATGATGGAGCCGGAAGATATGAACTGGAACTACTAAAAAGATCAACGTAGTATTTAAAATAAGTTGGGATAGGGTTTTCTTGAGACCCTTAAGAGCAAGTAAAGGCCCCGGGGCTCAGGGGCGATCGAAGCCCCCCACAAAAAAGACTGATCAACGTAGTATTTAAAATAAGTTGGGTTAAGGTTTTCTTGTGACCCTCCAGAGGAAATAAAGGGGGGGCTCGGGGGCGAAGCCCCCGCAAAAAGAAAGATCAACGTAGTATTTAAAATAAGTTGGGTTAGGGTTTTCTTGTGACCGTTCAGAGTAAATAAAGGGGGGGGCTCGGGGGCGAAGCCCCCGCAAAAAAGAAAGATCAACGTAGTATTTAAAATAAGTTGGGATAGGGTTTTCTTGTGACCCTTAAGAGCAAGTAAAGAGGGGCTCGGGGGCGAAGCTCCCCACAAAAAAAAGATCAACATAGTATTTAAAATAAGTTGGGATAGGGTTTTCTTGAGACCCTTAAGAGGAAATAAAGGGGGCTCGGGGGCGAATCCCTCCGCATAAAATAAACATCAACGTAGTATTTAAAGTAAGTTGGGATAGGGTTTTCTTGTGACCCTGAAGAGCATGAATAAGGGGGCTCGAGGGCGAATGCGGGGGCATAAAAGAAAGATCAACGTAGTATTTAAAATAAGTTGGGATAGGGTTTTCTTGAGACCCTTAAGAGCATATAAAGGAGGGCTCGGGGGCGAAGCCCCCGCATAAAAGAAAGATCAACATAGTAGAGAATGCCTTAAAGCATGAGTCCGCCTTTTGTACTGCAAGATTTTCTTTTATCACTGCTTCCAGTAGTTCCACAGGTGGTAAATGATCTTTATTACTAGATTCACCTACTTTTATCAATTTTAAAGCACTAGTGGATAAAATGCGTTTTTACCCGCTGGTATTAAAGGACAAAACACGTGTTTCCGAGCTAGTGAGGGGAAAAATTCAATGTTGGCTGCTCGCGTGCGGTCCGTTTGTTAATGTAGGTAAGAATTTAGAATAGCGTCATTTTGTGAACATCAAAGGAGTGAGCCTTCTGTACTTGTACTATTATACATATATTCTGTGACAAAACTAACAACATGTGTTCCAAGTACAACATTCGAAATGCCGGAAAGTTAGTAGGTATCGACCGTAAATTGGCGAAATCCAATTTACGGTAAAATTAACACATGTGATGGACCCTGCCGTCTATAATAAATTGCCGCAATATGTGGTCGAAGCGCCTAGTGTGTCGAACTTTAAGTACATATCGCTTAAAAAAATGGCTGGTCGAGCACCCGTTCTACACTTATGACAATTTTTTTATTACCTAATTAGAGAAATATTCTTGTGCATTTTTTATGTGAATATTGCCTAACTTTTTGTAATTTCAGTCTTCTGTCTATTTATTCTCTAAGTATTATTGTTGTATGAATATTATTTTTTTAAATCAAATCTTGACGTGTAAAATGGCGTTGAAGGAATAAATGAATATGAGTATGAGTAGTATGGTTATTTTAACCATTGAAAGTTTGTACGGAACCCTCGGTGGGCGAGTCCGACTCGTTTTTTATTACACGTGCGCATAGGTAACTACATTTATTGTACCTAGTAATATTGTAGGTAAGTACAGTCAGCAGCAGAAGTTCCGTAGCGGGCAAGGTGTTCACAATGATCCTAACACGTTCTTATTGTCTTAAAAATAAGATCGTGTCAAGTTCATTTTGAACACCTTGCCCGCTACGCAACTTCTGCTGCTGACTGTACAGTATATAAATTTATTGTAGGTAAGTACAGTCAGCCGACTGGAACCCTAGGTCACTGTAGAACTATGTCATAATGACGTTATAAATCAGATTGTAAGAAATCCCTTACTGCTTGTCATTTTGACATGGTTGTACAGTGGTTCCAATTGGTTGACTGTACTTACCTAGTATTAGTACAAATATTTAATGCCATGTTTTTCGTGCTAAACAATTATTGTTCTGTTTACAAATATGATTAGTTTTTAAACTCTGTGACATTAACACTCTGAATGCACTTTCATAATAAGGCGAATACACGGGTGAAACCTGAGTTTGTTAAAGGGTTCCGCAGTGAAGATACATGCGTCATTTTTAACCGACTTCAAAAAAAGGAGGAGGTTTTCAATTCGACTGAATTTTTTTTTATAAGTATAATTTTTATAGAGGGTGAAATAAAGAGGACCGTTTAAACTTTGCATAGTGACTTTTGAAGTCATAAAGAATAGCTTTTACTATGGGACCAATGCTGAAATCACGAAAAATCATTTGGCTGTTCCATGGAAATCATCGGCATCATGACAGTCGAAATGTATGAATGAAACAGCCAAAATTTTTTGCGCTTTCTGCGTTGGTCCCGCAGCACACCTCGGACACTGGCGATCAAATATATGAAAGAGGCGCGTTCTTAGCACACAGTCTAAGCTCGTGTAGGTGAACGCGTACTATGCTTGTATGAGTGAAATATGACAGGTCGACTGTTCGTGTTTTTGACAGGCGGTAACTGTGAGGTAACCGAGAGGGGGTGGGCGGCACTTTCAGCGGGGAGCAGGAGTGGCCATACTGTACGATAGTACTCTTTATTATACTGTGTCCAATTGTCCATATTAGTAAAAGTTGTTCTAATGACCTCAAAAGTCACCATGTAAAGTTTGAATGGTCCTTTTTATTTCACCGTGTAAAATAATTATGCTTTTGCTTGTGATTCTGACTTGATAGAACCGAAAAATACCAAGATCGAAGAGAAATATTTTTTTAACACTCATTTTTATTTTTCTCATTTTATTTAGATTAACTTTGACTTCTAGCAATGCAAATCTTCAAGCAATTCAATATAATAAAACAATAACAATTCTTAAAAAATCAATAAATAAATCTATTATGCAATAATTTCCTTCAACAAACAATTAAAGAACAAAAGATGGAACCCTAATGTTATAAGAAGCAGCAGTATCGAGAACCAAAACATACACACAATGGCGATTGTTTTGCAACTAGAACTGGCATCCTGAACAATGCAGGCACAGGCGCCTTGACCGAGTACCCGACACTCGACCAGGGGGAGGGTTAGTATTTAGGTTATGTGTTATGTTATCTTAAAGCCTGACCAGATATACATACTCGTATATCGTCACTACTTTTAAAAAAACTTGTATCTTCGTCTGTCAATGAAAAGAAAATTGTAGTATGTATGGAATGCATATAGACTTACTGCGTTTTAACTTTGAGGAGCAGCGTGAGATACGAGATTTTTTCAAAGTAGTGACGATATACATATATGACGGTTCGCAACTATAGGAACAAATCAAATTATTTTAACAATGTTTTGATTTGTGTTTTTAAGTAGTCACACTTACAATAACTACTACTAATTACTAATATTACTATACTAATTTAATTAATATATGACGGTTGTCAAGAGGGCGCTCTTATTCTGCTGACGGTAGACCAGGTACGCGGTGACAGTTCGGAACAGTATGAACAAAATAGTTCTAATAAGATTCCGCAACATGGCGCGTAGTCACATATGGGCCATTTTTTTCAAAGTTGTCTACCCCATATTTTTTTTTGGATTTAGAAATTTTTATGTGGATTCCACTCAGAATCGCGATTTCTTTCAATTCTAATAGTAGAAAAAAAGTGTCCCAAGGTTTTTTTCCCATTCCGTTACCATATTTTCATACATTTTGTATGGCGGTAACGGAATGGAAGGTTCGAAAAAATGTATGGAAATCTTGGGACATTTTTTTCCTCCTATCAGGATCGAAAGACCTCGCGATTCTGAGTATTAATCGCGTAAAAAATACCCATACTGTTACAAAATAAGTGGGGTGGACAACTTTGAAAAAAATGACCCATATTTCTGGTCAGTCAGTGTCTTACGAGTGTGGGGGATATTTGGTTACCAGTTGAACTTGAACTAATATGGAAAGCTGCAGAAATAGTTTTTATTTGACAACCGGTCTTGAATAGTGGGTGAAATGGTCCAGTGGCCTATTTTACAACAGTGACAATTGACACCCGACAGTGACACTTCACCATTCATTGCCTGTTCAAAAAAGAAATATTGATGCTGAGTAACAGATCAACCCACTGTCACTGTCACTGTGGTGGAATAGCTCCCTGGGCTCCTGGGTTCGAATCCGGTAAAGGCTTTTGTTTGTATGATGCACACAGATATCTCTTGAGCCATGTAAGTCATGTTTTCTATATAAAGTACTAGCTCTTGCCCGCGGCTTCGCTCGAGTTATATTCCAAAATTGCGGAACGCTCCATACAACTTCCACCCCCCATTTTAGGAAATGAGGGGTTAGAAAGAGACAAAAAGCAGCCTATGGCACTCTCCATTCCATGGACTATCTCCACTTAAAAAATCACGTCAATTCGTTTCGTTGTTCTGTTTTGCCGTGAAAGACGGACAAACAAACAGACACACACACTTTCCCATTTATAATATTAGTAGGATGTTATACCCTAGCTACACTTTTTAACCGACTTCAAAAAAGGAGGAGGTTCTCAATTCGACTGAATGTTTTTTTTTTTTTTTATTTTTTTTTTTTTATTTTTTTTTGTATGTATGTTACTCGATATCTCCGAGAATCGTGGACCGATTTTCAAAATTTTTTTTTTTATCGAACCGGTATAACCCCGAGATGGTCCCATTGGCACCAAGTCAGGGTCTGATGATGGGATCCTGGAGAAATCGAGGGAACTCTTCAAATGTTATAGGCACATGTAATGTTTTTAGTCTATTTTTCAAAGGTACACCAGTATTTACGTCTGATGGTAATAATTTTATGTGGCTGAGCTGATGATGGAAGGTCAACTCCTCAATGGTTAGGAGTTTAAGGATAATTCTTTCACTACTGTACATGTATTCGGACTGATACATATAATATCACTAGAAACCACTAAAAATCAACTGAGCTGATGATGGAAGGTCAACTCCTCAATGGTTAGGAGTTAAAGGATAATTCTTTCACTACTGTACATGTATTCGGACTGATACATATAATATCACTAGAAACCACTAAAAATCAACTGAGCTGATGATGGAAGGTCAACTCCTCAATGGTTAGGAGTTAAAGGATAATTCTTTCACTACTGTACATGTATTCGGACTGATACATATAATATCACTAGGAACCACTAAAAATCAACAAATAAATAAACGTTTTAACAAAAAATAAAACCGCCTTCAAAAATAAGCGCGTTACAAAACACGGAGAAACTAAAAAGCCAAAAATAATAAACCTTTCAATTCAGATTTCTTATCGTATTGCAATAAGCTAAACATCCAAATTATAAACAAATCAATTATTTTTGGAGTCGGTACCAGCCTGTGTATGGTTGGGTGGGGCAAACAGGCAATAGCAAGGCGACGAACAGGTCTGGTACCGACTACAAAAATAATTGATTTGTTTATAATTTGGATGTTTAGCTTATTGCAATACGATAAGAAATCTGAATTGAAAGGTTTATTATTTTTGGCTTTTTAGTTTCTCCGTGTTTTGTAACGCGCTTATTTTTGAAGGCGGTTTTATTTTTTGTTAAAACGTTTATTGACTGATAGTTTGATCAGAGTTCTATGTAAATACTGCAAATACATACAATTCCTACTCCATTTTTTTTCTTCCAATCGAGCACACTTGGTAATGAACAAATACTTTACCATATATTTTTTGATCTCCAATTTTAGAGCATCGGTAAATATCTAAAACGTGACGCCGCGTATCATTTCCGCCTATCCATAAAATATGCAAATCGTTACGAGACGTTATGAAAGCGTGTTTTCTAATATATCTCCGATTCGTTGCTACAATACCTGTAGCATAGCAGCTGTAGCTTTCTCGGTCCTTGAAAATGGGACTAAAAATGTAAAAATAATGATTGTTGGTCCTTGAAAATGGGACTAAAAATAATGATTGTTCTGAAAAACATAGAAGTAACGTGTGGCGTTCCGGGCCTATAGGGTTCTAATGCTTCATCTGCATTAGGTACCAGTGGCGGAGCGTCGATACAACTCAATTCCCTACGGGTTCCCTAAAATTCTCCAGTATCTGTAGAAGTCCATACAAAACAGATCCCGAAATTCCCTCCGGCTTTATCAACGAAAATTTTTACGCCACGCCACTGTTAGGTACCTATAAGTAATTTTAAGAACTCCTAATGAAATTACAGATAAAACCGATCTAAGTAAGGACCGGAAACTTTTGTGGTGAAAAAAGCCTTATTTAATCTGAGTATACTTGCCAGCAAAGGACCTGGAAATAGTACATTACGATACAGGTGCGTTTATTACGCACTTGTATCGTAATGTACTATACCAAAGTATAATCAGTAAAAGAACTGGTAAATCTGTATATTAGTTATTTCGGTAATCCACATTACATTTATATAATTTGAATCGATACATCTTAAAAGTAGCATGGCTTTTTACATCCCCTCTGGTGTTCAGTGTTGCGGGTGTCGTCTATGAGCCACGATAATCGCTTACCACCATTCCCAGAGTGATAAGTACCTTTGCTCGTTTTCTTACTATACGAATAAGGAAAAAGAATAATTTTAACATCGTATTCATCATCATATTAGAAGAGTAAAATGTCATATAAACTTTTCTGGGTTTCGCCTTCTTTCAGAGTTATAACTTATAAGCATTAAAGAAATAACAATTACTTATTATTTCTCAGAACAAATAGTACATTGTGCAACAAGGGAGGTAAGGGGGACATTAAAGACGCGTGTTATTATTTACGACTGCCGCAGGCAGGAGTGAATAATAGACACAAGTCTTTAATGTCCTTACCTCCTGAGTTACACACAATGTTTTTCATCACATTTGAGAGAAAAATACAGAGGAAACAGTCATAAGACAAAACCTTCAATCTAGTGTATCTTAATCTACATCAGATTAATCATATTAAATCAATTGTTTTTGATGCCTGTGTGGTGACGGGTTAGGAATTTCACCTCCCCCTTTCTTCCCGTGGGTGTCGTAGAAGGCGACTGTGGGATATGGGTTAAATTGTGGCGTAGGCGAAAGGCTGGCAACCTGTCACTGCAATGTCGCAGTTTCGTTTTCTTTCTACCCCTTAAGTATTTGCCAAGAGTGGCACTGAAACTTGAGTAGTTTCATGTGCTCTGCCTACCCTTTCATGGAACACAGGCGTGATTGTATGTATGTATGTATGTTTTTGATAACAAACACTTTTTGAACGAAAACAAACACGAAAATACTGCATATAAATTAAATGCAACGTTCAAAAAAACATATAAATCATATAATTGAACTAAAATTTTACTTATTTATCTGTTGTACTCTCCGTTGCTAGGCAACGGTGGGTGCCTCGCGTACGCACCATCGATCTAAACTACAAATCGATGGTACGCACGCGTTCAAGCGCGAGTAGAGAGCATATTGCAGATTGTAAATTTATCTGAGTTAAATTTACGAAATAAATGCAAAACACACAGAAATAATTGTAAAACATAAATAAAATGCATTTTTCATACCGTATAATAATTTTATAGCTTAATAGTCAAATTTTGGTTGTGCAATAAAAATCCTTGGCAGATTGAATGAAACATCCTTTGCCTGAAGTTATTGTACGGATTGTATTAATTTTTAAAACTAAATCCATTATTCCCTTGGGAATTAAATAGTAAATTATGCTTCAGTACACGTAGACGCAATGATACCTTTAAACAGCATATGTGATGAAAACGCTGTTTTGATGGCGATGATGTCGTTATCGGTCATAACTAACTATCCTCGTTGATAGATATCAAAAACTAACTAGTGCCTCTTGCAAAAAAGTATTTAGAAAAGAATGTAATTTGTGTGTGTATACCTGTCTGTTTCTCCGTCTTTCACAGCAAAACGGAGCGACGAATTGACGCTTTTAAGTGGAGATAGTGAAGGGATGGACAGTGACATAGGCTACTTTTTGTCTCTTTATAACCCTCCACTTCCCTAAAATGGAGGGGTGCAACTTTGTGCCGAGCATTCCTCAATTGTCGAATTTAACGCGAGCGAAGCCGCGGGCAAAAGCTAGTAGAACTTTTTTTTTATACTACGTCGGTGGCAAACAAGCATACGGCCCGCCTGATGTAAAGCGGTCACCGTAACCTATAGACGCCTGCAACTCAAACAGTGTCACATGCGCGTTGCCACCCCATTACAAACTTGTACAATAATTGTGTTAAGTACACAGCAAAAAGGAGTGTACAAGTTCTAAGGAGGGTTCGGGTTGCCGACGACTCAAAGGACAATTAATAGACGGAACAAGTTAGTTCCGTAAGTCCTCCCGTCATCAGCACACCGCACCCTCATTGAGCACTGGCAGCCTTACTCACCGGCAGGAACAGAACACTATGAGTAGGGATAAAACCATAAGATGAAACCGTTATAAGTCAACTAGACTCGTGTGTGTATAAATTATTGGCGCGCGCGGCCGTGGAAAGCGACCTTGTCGACCGGTTCACGCAAATCAAGTAGCGTCTTCGTATTATACTTATAAATAATATATTAGACGATTACAATTCTTCTACCTTGCCTGCCTTGCTCGCTTTTTTTATGATATAAGAGGTAATGGGTTCGAGCCCGGCTCGCACCAATGAGTTTTTCGGAACTTATGTGCGAAAGACGTCGTGAGGAAACCGGACTAATTCCAATAAGGTCTAGTTACCCTTCGGGTTGGAAGGTCAGATGGCATTCGCTTTCGTAAAACTAGTCCCTACGCCAAATCTTGGGATTCGTTGTCAAAGCGGACCCCAGGCTCCCATGAGCCGTGGCAAATGCCGGGATAACGCAAGGAGGATGATGATAAGAGGTATAATACTGTCCTGGCCGATTTTGACCACGCCAATGTTTAACACTGGCACAGAATATATAATAGACACTGGTTATTAGAGCGACGTTCATGAGTTCTCAGATGGCTGACATACCCAATCTTAGCACTTGGCAGTAAATGAGTGGTCACATTCACTGCAGCCACTGTCGTCACCCCTTCGAAAAAATAGTAATTAAAAGGTAAATAAGTAGATGGATCAACTTAGTGTTTTCACATCCAAAGAAAAAAGTACAGCTTGCCAAAAAAGATTAGACGCATGGAACTTTTTTAAATCATAGCAACACTTAATTTTCTCATACAGAAGTGTCAACATATTCTAGTTGCCACATGCAAAGCGGTTTACATAGACGGTGGCGCCACTATTATTAAACTGAAACTGTTCAGTTCAGTTTTTAAAATTAAATGGCTTCAGTCCATTGGGACTATTTCGCCAGTGTCAAGGTGATATGAGCTAATATTAGTAATTTTTGTACGGTATGTACGACATTGTACGGTGACTTAGCACTTGTAAATTGATAGCTAGATTTTACAAGAGCACGTGGACTACCGGCCGTTTACGACAAAAAAGAGGCTAAACGCATTTCGAGAACAATTCTTCATCAGCTTCTCACTACACCATTAGTTTACTGCATAATACGCTATCAATATTACACTTTAAACAACATTAATGAGTAAAAGAAAAATAAATTATTCACGACACGAAACCGCTATGATGGCGTCCCAACCGGAAGTCCAACTGAAACTTCTAATACGACTACCAATTGACAGCGGTAAACGTTGAACGCTCAGTGTTGCCAACTCGAATTTTGAAATACCCCTTCCTATTTTCATTTCCACATTACGAAGTTTTCCGTCTCCCGCGCCGAGGGACTCAACGCACTATTTTTTAGGGTTCCGTAGTCAACTAGGAACCCTTATAGTTTCGCCATGTCTGTCTGTCCGTCCGTCCGTCCGTCCGTCCGCGGATAATCTCAGTAACCGTAAGCACTAGAAAGCTGAAATTTGGTACCAATATGTATATCAATCACGCCAACAAAGTGCAAAAATAAAAAATGGAAAAAAATGTTTTATTAGGGTACCCCCCCTACATGTAAAGTGCGGGCTGATATTTTTTTTCATTCCAACCCCAACGTGTGATATATTGTTGGATAGGTATTTAAAAATGAATAAGGGTTTACTAAGATCGTTTTTTGATAATATTAATATTAAGAGTTTTGAATGATTCACGGTTATTTTCATTAGACTTATATTGACCGGGATATAGACCGTGATTACCTTTTTGATTTTTGTCGAGCTCCCGTTTCCGTTTTTTGTCGAGTTTTTCCGTGATCATGATGCATGCAACTGCGTCGAAATATCGGGAGCTCGACAAAAATCAAAAAGGTAATCACGGTCTATATCCCGGTCAATATAAGTCTAATATTAATATTTTCGGAAATAATCGCTCCTAAAGGAAAAAAAAGTGCGTCCCCCCCCCTCTAACTTTTGAACCATATGTTTAAAAAATATGAAAAAAATTACAAAAGTAGAACTTTATAAAGACTTTCTAGAAAAATTGTTTTGAACTTGATAGGTTCAGTAGTTTTTGAGAAAAATACGGAAAACTACGGAACCCTACACTGAGCGTGGCCCGACACGCTCTTGGCCGGTTTTTTTTCTTTTTTTTTTTGCCAGGCTGTAAAACAAGGTCTTCCCTCCGCTCAACGTAAGATTACGTTAATATGAAAGTGAAACCTGTTATCTGCATAATGCGAGCCGGATCCGGTCAACACTCCTTGCTCATTACTAAATTATAACTTTCTTTAACTTGTTTCAACTTGGTGATACTTGGGACAGTCATTGAGACATATGTGCTCAAGAAATTATGGGTGTTGCTAACAATAACATTTGACAGTCCTGGAGTTGCAGGCGTCCATAGGTTACTGTGACCGCTTTCCATCAGGCGATCCCAAAGTTTCATCCTTGAAATTTTTTTATAGGTACCACGTCAGTGGCAAACAGGCATACGATCCGCCTGATGGAAAGCAGTCCCCGTCACCTATGAACGCCTGCAACTCAAGGGGAGTCACATGCGCGTTGCTGACTCATTAGAAAATGAGGTAGGTCTCCTGGCGGCTCGGGGCTATTTAATAATAAGTCTAATTTAATAATGACAAGAAATATCTATTATATTGATAACAGCTCCATCTTCTGCAAAAAACACTAAACTGTGATAAAGCGCCATCTGTTACCGAGTAGTAAAACTACTGTATGTGGCACATGTTATGCGCGTGTGCTTACAAAGTCGTTCAACTACTCGACGGCAGATGGCGTGGTTGAAAACCACAAAAATCACAAAAATTTACATCAAGTACAAAAAAATAGCTGCCATTTATAAATCTGAAGCTGATTATTATTTCAACAATTACCTTTTATATCCCTTTACACCCGAGCTGATACGATCATTAAGGTTGTTAGCGGGTTGTCAACATATATAATTTCAATGTTTAACCCCCGAAGCAAAAACGACGGGGTGTTATAAGTTTGACGCACAGACCACCCTTTGACGTGTCTGTCTGTCTGTCTGTGTGTCTGTCTGTGGCATCGTAGCTCCCGAACGGATGAACCGATTTAGATTTAGTTTTTTTGTTTGAAAGCTGAATTAGTCGGGACTTCGGAAGTGTTCTTACTTCTTAGTTAATATGTTTCATGAAAATCGGCCCACTATGTCGGGTTTTTTTCAAAATTTTAATTTTGTGGTTAGGTTATAACATATGTCATTAAAATTCAAAATCTATTTAGCAAACCTCGATTTCTTCGACTTAAAAAGGCTATTTTTATTTTATTTAACGCAGTTAAACCATTTTCTAATATCAGAGGACTTTCCATCTCAGTGAGCGATAATAATTGAAAACAAGTGAAAATTCGTAATAGCGACATGGTCGAACGGGCGAAGTAACGACCACTTTCTTAGCCCTAGCCACTGGTCATTCCCCTTACCATAATAATAACCTACTACGGTAAGGTGCAAATCTAGAATTTATCCACTTATTTCGCCTAACAAGCAGTGCTTTTCTACTTTTAACTTTATAAAGAGGCTGGAAAGATTCCTTTTCGCACTCGTCCGGTTATTTACTCAAGCTCGAAAGAATGCAATGAGTGTAGAGAAGAATAAGATTTTATTATCACAGGCTTATTAGTAGCTAAATTATGAGTAGAAATAACAATAAAGAAATAATGAGGAATTCTGTAAGTAGGCTAGTTGTTTAACGAGATTTCCAATAACACAATAAGTTACGCCTTTAGTTGTTCAAATCGTTGAAAATCGAACATCTCAACGTTTTGTACAGAGCCTCTATACTTTTAGTGAATTTGTGACGTTTTAAAATAGGGTACACGATATTTTTGGTTATTAACCCTAATCCCTATTTAGTAACCTTATTATGCTATTCAATTTCTCTGGACAATGGATTTTCGGTGAAGTTTACACTTTAAGTAACCCGTAGCCGTAGCCGAAAGGCATTTCTGCGACGCGAAACGCCACCGAAACACCGCAGAAATGTAGTCTGGTTCTGTCGCAACAATACGCAAGAGCGATAGAGATAGATAGCTACGAAAGAGATATTACCGTGAGCGTTTCGTGAGCGTTTGTGCATTCGGCTACGCATACTAAAATGAAATGTCATACCCTGTACCAAGTTGAATGAAATGCTGCGCTGTGCTATGCTTATGAATGAAGTGTTTGTCACAATTTGTTTAAACAACAACTATTCAGACCCAGAACAACATGTGCTTATTTAGTATCGAGACTATTGAGTCATTGTCGCGTATTTTACTACCCTATTGTACTCTGCTGAAAACTGCTTATCATACAGTATGCATAAGTGGCGTATTAGAGGAGAGGCCTATGTTCAGCAGTAGGTGATAAGGGCTGATATGATGATGACGATTGACAAATGAGACCGACACAAAACTCTCTTGAAAACCGACATATAGTCGGTACTACCCACAGATGATGAGCATACCCCGGATAGAAATGGCAATCTAAAGTTTGGTAATCCATGTGGAATGGAAATCCATGAAAGAGGCATATGATTCAGCAGTGCCGTGAATATGCTGAGAAGAAGAAGAATTTGGTAATAGTGTCAATAGTAGGTGCAAAAGCAAAGAAAAAAACCGGCCAAGTGCGAGTCGGGCTCGCGCACAAAGGGTTCCGTAGCAGCAAATATAATAAACCAATAACTTAACCAAAATTACAGTTAAATCAACCTATCTCAAAAACTATAAGAGATACTTTGATCAAACCAAAAATCGTTGAAAGAGTTAATTAGCATGCATCACCTCTATTTTTTTTAGAATTTTATACCCCGTAGTTATAAAAATAGAGGGGGGGGGACATACTTTTTACGACTTTGAGAGCTGATATCTCAAAAACCGTTCACTTTAAGAAAAATGTTTTTTAGAAAACTTTATATCATTTTAAAAGACCTTTCCATTGATACCCCACACGGGTATGTACATCGAAAAAAAAATTTTCATCCCTCAGTTACATGTATGGGGGGCCCCACCCCCAATTCTTTTTTTTACTATTTAGTGTCATAATTTTGTAGCGGTTCATACAACACATATTCCCATCAAATTTCATCACTGTAGTACTTATAGTTTCCGAGTAAATCGGCTGTGACAGACGGACAGACGGACAGACGGACAGACGGACAGACGGACATGACGAAACTATAAGGGTTCCGTTTTTGCCATTTTGGCTACAGAACCCTAAAAAGAGCGTACAACCATCTTAAAGGCCAGCAACGAACCTCCAACATTTCTGGTGATTCGGTTGGTGTCCATGGGGGCAAAGATCGATTACCATCACACGATCCGTCTGCTCGAATCTCGTCGCTCGTCGTCGCTATATCGTGAGGAAACAGAACTAATTCCAATACGGCCTAGTTTGCCATCTGGGTTGGAAGGTCATATGGCAGTCGCTTTCGTAAAAACTAGTGTCTACGCCAAATCCTAGTTACTTGTCAAATCGGAGCGGAATGAGTCGTCGCAAAATGCTGTAATAACGCAAGGAAGGGTAATAAGTTCTCTGCCTTTCATTTTCGTTTGCACTACTTTTTAAAATTCCTCAGTCTGTCCGGTGTATAATGAATAATGATGAGTCCTCAACAAAAGTAAATGTTTTTATGTCAATCATAATAAGTAGCTCGCGGATCAATGGCTGTTGTATAATCACCGATAAATCAATGTTCCGCCAACGGCCGACTTTTCTTTTTTAATTCCACTTTCGACGTGTTTCACGGCTTCTAATTGTTGGTTTTGTTTTACGTTTTACAAACGTGTTGTATCGTGGGGTTAAAAAAGTCATGGTACGGTCAACCAAACATTCTAGGCCACTCTAGAACCCTGTCCTATTTACACCGTGTTCTATTTGCCATAGAAGTCTCATTGACGATTACTGTGCAAAGGTTCTTCAAAGGCCTAGATCTAAAATGAACAGCTACGAAGATCGTGCCACCTATCCCGACCCTGCGATTCCTACGCAGCTACACAGAAACACAGAAGAATTTAGGTAAAGTAAAATATGGATTCAATTATAGCACCTAAATACCGGATAACTAACTAGTTTAAAACGAGTCCTTGAAGGGTGTGGTTTCCTTTCAAAACCGTAAACTAGTTATACATTTTGTAAGTAATTTATTTGCTGTGACTAGATATAGAGAAACATCCGGTCCGGTGATATTAATCAGGGCGTAATACTGTTCTCAGAAATTTTAGAATAGGGACCCACATGAATGCGATACTTAGAAAAGAGTAATAAGTTGCTAAGTAAAAGTACCAGTGCTCGACACGCTAATGCCCAAGAAATGCCCCCTAATGATAGGTCTTTGCATCTATGACAGATGGCAGCATCCTTAAGACACTTGCGTTCGTGGCTGTATAGCCCAATTCGAGAGAGGATCCCTCGTCCGCACACACAGCAGGTGTAAGTAAGCTCCCCCAGATGGGCACTAACATTCGTTTTATTTTTTTATATTTTAATAATTTGTTTAAAGTCGTACCAAGTCGACCGGTCTGGCACAGTCGGTAGTGACCCTGCCTGCTACGCCGCGGTCCCGGGTTCGAATCCCGGCAAGGGCATTTATTTGTGTGATGAGCACAGATACTCGTATTTGTTCCTGAATCATGGATGTTCTCTATGTATATAAGTATTTATATATTATATATATCGTTGTCTGAGTACCCACAACACAAGTACAGCTCGGACACTGGCGATCAAATATATGAAAGAGGCGCGTTCCTAGCACACAGTCTAAGCTCGTGTAGGTGAACGCGTACCTACTATGCTTAACACGATAGTGTAAAGTAAATAGATAGCCATTGCACGTATTGCATACACCATAACAGACTTTAAGTATGTTAAGAAAAAAAAAAGAATCGTGGTGCTTTAGAACAAAAGTACGCACGCAACCAATTGTTTCCTAGTATAATTTCAATGCATGAAGCATAATTCAAGAATGCATGGTTTCTATTCAGATTTTCAAAGCAATAAATGTCAACTTTTTTGCACTGGATTTATTACACTAAAACACAGAAGGCGAGTTTACTGTTTATTTTCATGATTATTATTCATGGATCAACCGACCGAGTAAAGGAGTTAGAAACGCGTTTAGATCATTTGATAGTGTTCTTTATTTAAACGTTTGTGTTTCTTTATTCTAACCTGTCCTTCTAGCACAACTTGCCTTGTCGCGGGCGTCCATATTTGAAGTCGCGCTTGATGTATGGACTCGCGCGCGACAAGGCAAGTTGTTCTAAAGGGTCTGATGAGTGTAACAAGAAAGATTACATGATTGCTTGAGAAGGTAATAGTAAACTAGTAGATAGCAGCATATCGTCACTACTTTTAAAAAAACTTGTATCTTCGTCTGTCAATGAAAAGAAAATTGTAGTAAGTATGTATGGAATGCCTATAGACTTACTGCGTTTTAACTTTGAGAAGCAGCGTGAGATACGAGATTTTTTCAAAGTAGTGACGATATATAATCATGTAGTAGTACTGAAGCAGTAAACCAGTAATTTAACTTAGGTTTAAAACACTTGCAAAGGACTTCGGAAAAGGCTCTAAGGATTTGTGGTGAAATTTGCTATGAACGGGTTCTCGGGGACAACAATTCAATGTAGATTCTCTGGAAAAACGTATATTTCGGAAAGCTTTTTATATATTTCCCAAACTAATAAAAAATTGAAGCTCGGTCTCTCGGATATTTACAATTTAGATATAGGATGTGGCGTAAACCCTGAGCGGACTGTAATTGCAGTGATCTATTTACGCCAAATATATTAAGTAATGAAGGTAAATAGTGAGTTGGCGAAGTTAGAACGCGTCGAGTGGCTCTACATAAAATATGTACCTATCTGACAGTACCATACGTCTCTCTTCTTGAAAAATATTTCTGGTTGGCTATTTTTATTTTTGTGGTGACGGGTTAAGATTTTCACCACCCCCTTTCTTCCCGTGGGTGTCGTAGAAGTCGTAGAAGTGCAATGTCACAATTTGGATTTCTTTCAACCCCTTTTTGCTATGAGTGGCACTGAAACTTAGCAGTTCATGTGCTCTGCCTACCCCTTGATGGGATACAGGCGTGATTATATGTATGTATGTGTGTATGTATGCATGTATGTATTTTATTTCTTACCGATCGAGAGCCATGTCCTCAGCGTGCAGATGCAGAGGTCATTGCTGTAGCTTGTGGGTTTCCATTGTCTGTTATTGCGATGCACTTTATGTTTTCACTTAAAATTAAATAATTACAGAACAATATTCAGTGCAACTTCTCGAGTAAAATATGACACTGATGTATTTTGTCATTGTATAGAGTTGGAGGTTGAATACTGTACAAGGGAAAAGGTTACATAGGCAACCTAAACTAAACTATTATTTATACTCCGAGCACAATATAAGAACAGAAATATTATGACTACGCGCCATGTAGCGGAATTTCATGTGATGAGTGATGGGCAGTTGGGCACAGATAATATATCTGAATCATTAATGTTTTTTTATGTATATTATATTCTTCATGTTCAATAATATGCTAACAAGCTATTATCCGGCCGCCACAGTCATGTCCCAACGAACTTGCGTCAGCGTGCATATGCTGACGTCGTCGGTGAGTCCGTCGCAACGAACCGGGTAAATGCACCTGTAAAGGTATCACGGGCTCCTATTGTGGAAAAGTCTGCCCGCACCAATGTGGATGAGGAGGGATTCACATTGGTGGAAAAGAAGAGCAAGGCGCGCAGGGCGCCTCGTCAGACTATGTGCATGTGGCACTGCGGAACCAGTGAATTCAGGACTACGGATTGCTACACCGAGTAGGGCGCTCTACGTGTCGCGCTTGCACTACTCCGCCGGGGCTGATGAGGTGGTGGAGTATTTTCGCCAGAAGACTGGCTACAACCTGAGGGTGTTCCAGGCTACAGTCGCGCCACTACGTGCACTTCAGTTCGTTTGTGTTGAGAGTGCCGCGGCCGCTGCAGGACATCATCGCGAGCGCAGACTTCTGGCCGAAGGGCGTCGTGTTTCGGCGGTTCCGGGGCAACCTGCCGAACCCTACGCCGTGTCAGACGACGCAACGGAGCCACGCTGTTACGTCGTCGCCTAAATAGAATATTGTTTTTTTTTCTCGTCTGTTTTTAATGTGTTTTTTACTATTTATGTTCTATACCTATTGTTTTTATTTTTAAGTTTCACAGTGCCTTGGTTTTACTGTTATGCTGTGTAACTTATTTAAATAATAAATAAATAAATAAATAAATTATATTTACTTATATCATTGTCTGAGTACCGCCAACACAAGCCTTCTTGAGCTTACCGTGGGACTCAGTCAATCTGTGTAAGAAGTCCTATCTTAGTATTTATTTATGTCAAAGTGATCATTCTGCGCATGCATGCTATTAGTCTGTGATTCTGCGTCAGTGCGTTTTCACATTATCCGATCCGATATCGGATGTCGGAAAGGATTTCAAAGGCAAAAATCAAAGATGGCGGCTTCAATGTATGGGATATCGGTCCGACATCCGATATCGGTTTTCACATTATCCGATCCGATATCGGATGTCGGAAAGGATTTCAAAGGCAAAAATCAAAGATGGCGGCTTCAATGTATGGGATATCGGTCCGACATCCGATATCGGTTCGGATAATGTGAAAACGCACTTAAGAGGGAACAACGTAAAATTAGGTACCTAAAACTAGTTATGATCGTAAAGGTTTTCAATCCCACCAGTGTTTACTCCCTAAAACTCATTATTACCCATATAAATGCTAATTTCACGGTCATTATACGCGCAACCGTCGACTTTCTTCCAGCCATATAAATTAAACACTTCAACGGACAATAATAGATCACTTAAAAACAGTTTACGTTTTACGTAATTTCAATACTATAAAGTAGGCAGATAATAGTTTATTGAGATGGTGTTTTTTTACGCACTAGTGGGAGAAATGGTTCATTATATATCAGGTCGAAACTTCGGATGGCCATCTGTACTGAAAAACGTCATACGATACACGTGCGAAAAGGAAATTTAAAACACTCCTTTCGGTCGTGCTTTAATTTATCGCCACTCCTTTCAAACTTCCTTTTTTACGCACTTGAATCGTAACGTACTATTTTTTATTCCTATAATTATAGTGAAAAGTAGCAAGCAGTAAATATTAACAACATTCCTAAACATAATGATAACTAGATGCCATTATTGCCAATCAAAACGCAGTCTGGCTCGTCGCGCCAATATGGAAGAGCAATAGAGATAGCTAATACGATAAAGGTGGATAAAGATAATATAGAGGTATTATCGTTTGTGCATTTGGTTACGTACCCTACCCAGTTACCGTCTCTGCAACAAACTTGTACACGCTAGGACCCCATGTAATGAATCTAGAATTTTGACGATAATTTATTCTTACGCCGTGTCTTGCGTGGGCGACGGTCGCGCGACCGTCGCCGTCGCGTCTCATACTTCCATATCGATAAGGTTTGATTTCGTATGCATCGCATCGCCGTCGCGCGACCATCGCGTGACCGTCGCCCACGCAAGCCACGGCGTTATAAACAAAGTATTGATTTTTACGCACACGCTTGTCCCTACTACTACGCTACTACGGTATTAAGCATACGCGCACGGTTCCGTGAGCGATCGTACGCCGTCAATGTCAGTTCAGTAGTTAGATAAAATGGCAGTAGCACATGTCAGTTACACGAAGATTACAGTGTTGGCATTCTTCCGGGGAAATGTGCGTAAATAAATAGAGTGAATTACCCTCGCCTTGTAAAGCTACGTAATTACATATAGACAAACAGACAGACAAGATTAAAAAATCAAAATCGATTTTTAACTATTACTATTTGTAGAAATGGCCTTGCTTTAAGGTAATTTCATTAATCTGCGGTATTTTCGGACCGATGTAACTTTCAAACATTCAATAAAAGAGCGTAGGTAAGTACTCCTATCATAACATAAGGCATTCACCTATCCAAGCATTCTATCGGCGGTGATCGCTAACCATCAGGCGACCTGTCTGCTCGTATGCCTCCTATCTCATTAAAAACAAATAATGACTCGCCCGTCTTTTAAAAAAAAACACGAGACGACTAGAGATTGCACGCAACGCCATCGCCACGGATGTTGGCACCGCATTAACATTTATGATTACCACAGCTCATAATGACAGGGGAGGCACTTGTCAGAAAAACGCGGAAACAGTCGTCAATACTGATTGCAAGTGCGTTTGTGTCAAACATGTGGAAAGTTCAGCTGACAAGCTGTAGTAAGGTAAGACGGTTAGGGAGTAACCAGGGTTGTCAAGAAAAATGTTCGCTAATGGAAAATGAGTACAATATTCTTATTAAAAATTCCCAGGCCGCGAGCATGATCCGTAGGAGACGCCTCGTCTCAATTTAGACTATAGGTACATTAATGTGAAAATGTATTCATGTCGGTCAAATGCTTATTACATTAGTTGCATAATAGTTATTTGTTATACAAGGGTGCAAAGTTGTATTTTAACGCCGAGTGTGGAATTGAAAAACGAGCAAATGAAAGGATTCTATAGCTGAACCACGAGCGAAGCGAGTGGTTCGAGAATAGAATCCTGAACTTGCGAGTTTTTTAACACACGAGTAGTAAAATACATTTGCACCCGAGTGTAACACAAAACTTTTCCCCTCACTGTAGCGAGGAAATTACAACGCAAAAAATGCGGTTATCACTGCTTTCAGTGGTTCCACAGGTGGTAAATCATCTTTATTACTAGATTCACCTGCTTTTATCAATTTTAAAGCAGTTAATTTGACTTTATTCAAGGTCAAATTACTTTACCCACTAGTGGATAAAATGCGTTTTTACCCGCTGGTATTAAAGGACAAAACACGTGTTTCCGAGCTAGTGAGGGGAAAAAGTCTATTTAACATACAAAATAGTCTCAATTCTGTTTAAGTACTAAATTATGGGGAAAATATCTTATATTATAAAATGACATAATTTTTATTTTAGTGCGGTAGTTTAATGTTATGTTTAGTTACCTACTTAAGTACCTACTATAAAATTTTCGAAAAAAAAACAGTATTTTCCATTTTTAGGGTTCCGTACCAAAAGGTACAAAAGGAACCCTTATGGCGCGACTCTGTCCGTCTGTCTGTTTGTCATATTCCTAAATATCTCGAGAAGTACTTATGCTATCGATTAGATTTTTTTTTACCTTCCGCATTCACACATTTTCGGGGCACACCTTAATGATGGGATGATGGGCATCAATATTTTCCGACTATCTGAATTTTCCGGTAGTTTCGCATCTAAGTGACAGTTCTGTTTAACGCGTAAGCTGTAATCATGTTAATCTCAGTACCCGACACTTAGAACTTAAATGTAAAGCACTTATTTAATATTTAACTCTGCGGATACACTTTCATTTAATGGCAGGTGTTTGGAAACGGAGTTTTTAATGCTTTTGCGTGTAATAAGTATTTTATAAGTACGTAGGAGCAAATAATAATTCTTATTGTTACACACAGGTAATCAGAAGAGCAATATAATTTTTGAGCCGGACATACTTAGTTTAATTTCCGAATCGTAATATAACCTTGTTTCCGACAGCTAAATCACTTGCAGTAGCAGTGTAGGTATCACAGCATAATATCCCCAATATTTAACTAGGTAGTACCTATAACGAAAAGATTCTCTTCGAAGGAAGTTATTTGTTTTACAAGGGAATAAAATGAAACTTTTTCATTCGTTTCTTCCAGATGGTGTTTTTTTACGCACTAATGCGAGAAGTAAGTTCATTTCTTGTCAGGTCGAAACTTCGGAGGGTCGTCGTACAATTTACAGTCAAAAGCAATATATAAGTAAGTACATATTATGAAGGGGAGTTCAGCTTAGATTAAGAATCTGTACCCAGTGTAACCTACCTGTCCTACTCCTACATACACTACATAGTAACATGGAAATTACACACATAAAAGCACCAGTTTTTAGGGTTCCGTAGTCAACTAGGAACCCTTATAGTTTCGCCATGTCTGTCTGTCCGTCCGTCCGTCCGTCCGTCCGTCCGTCCGTCCGTCCGTCCGTCCGCGGATAATCTCAGTAACCGTAAGCACTAGAAAACTGAAATTTGGTACCAATATGTATATCAATCACGCCAACAAAGTGCAAAAATAAAAAATGGAAAAAAATGTTTTATTAGGGTACCCCCCCTACATGTAAAGTGGGGATGATATTTTTTTCCATTCCAACCCCAACGTGTGATATATTGTTGGATAGGTATTTAAAAATGAAAAAGGGTTTACTAAGATCATTTTTTGATAATATTAATAGTTTCGGAAATAATCGCTTCTAAAGGAAAAAAAAGTGCGTCCCCCCCCCTCTAACTTTTGAACCTTATGTTCAAAAAATATGAAAAAAATCACAATAGTAGAACTTTATAAAAACTTTCTAGGAAAATTATTTTGAACTTGATAGGTTTGGTAGTTTTTGAGAAAAATACGGAAAACTACGGAACCCTACACTGAGCGTGGCCCGACACGCTCTTGGCCGGTTTTTACTGTTAAAGATTTGAATAACATCCTGTAAATTTACCTATAGACAACTTTCCTTTCCCGTTCATGTAAATTCTCCATATCTTTATGGGTTTCCTCGCTTTACCTTACCGAGAAGGAGGAGGTACTTAATATAGGCTGTAATAAGGAACAAAACCCTAAGAGGTACTACAATGTCTTGATGATTTTCTGTGTTGATCGAATATGTAAAAATCATCTAACAGTTGCCAACTAGAACCGGCCAAACTCATTAAAAAATACGGAACCCTAAAAAATGACCTTACCGAAAACAGACAACGAGGTGCCTTTAAGCTATAAACTTCGTTACTTATTCTGTAGTTGTAATTAGTATGCCAAGTGCTGCCAACCTAACCACAGGTTGCTAAGGTTTCCCATGTCGAACCAGCAAAAAATCAATCGTTGCATAAAGCTAGGAACACACTACGCGGACGTCCGTCGTAAATCGACCGCGGACGGGAATCTGGACAATGGAAATACACATAACCGTGCAAACTATCGGTCGACGGACGCGGATGTGGCCTTGAGCGCACGGACGTCCGATCGAAATCTGGCTCTCTGGATGTTTTGTTCCGTGCACACTGATAGGTCGCGGTCGCGGTCGTTTTACGACGGACGTCCGCGTAGTATGTTCCTAGCTTGAAGAGTATAAAGACTATATAGAGTTTATGGGAAGCGGGCTTTTTGCAGGCGGTTACAATTTATTGTTTCTATTTCATCCGTTTGATATTTATGATGAACGAACTAACCTTGAACGTACTAGGAAATCTGAGCGTCCTTTAAAAAATACCCGTCATTAGTTGGACCCATACTACTCTTTGGTCGAACCCCAAAATTGACAGTTTTAATTTGGGGAAAAAATCGAAACGTCGATCGTATTAACAAAATACTCTGTTTGTGTTCATACCGGTCAAAGTCTGTGCCAAAAAAGCTATAAGCGCCCCATACATCTCAGGATTCTTCTCTTTCCGAACATCAGACTCGATAATATTCGATTGTAACCTATTTATGTAGGTATGTGGACTATGTGTCGATAATAAAATATAAATACATTATGTTTCACGTGCTATATAGCTTTCACGTGCATGAATTACCTGCCTAATAAATAGGTAACAAACTGTTGTAGTTTCATTTTCATCCACACCTCTATCCACTGAAGAGTTATTTTAACCCAGACTCACTGAAGCATTCGCAATCTGTAGCTCCTAATAGATAAAATTACGGAGCTTAATGTGCTATTAACTTAGCTATTTAAATTAGACGCATTCCGATAGCTCAATGAGAACATATCGAAACGAAACCAAACATGACTGGCTGGCATGACTTACATTCTCGCGTGCGATGCGACTGAAGTCGTGCTAGATGTATGGATCCGAGTCTTGGGCGTGAAGGGAAAGACATGCTAGCCCGTCAGCCGGCCTAGAGGAAATGACAATCGATTATTGAACACCAAACTAAGCACTCGTTATTGAAAGGACTATTCCTGAAACTAAGCAATAAAGACCAAAGCGAAAAAAATTCAAGCCATTCCATCTCGACTCGATACAACGAGGGATTGATGCCTGCGTGGGCACGGGTTTGTTATAATAAGTGTTAATTTTTGGATAAATCTTTAAGTACTTAATATTATAAATGGGAAAGTGTGTGTGTATCTGTTTATTCCGTCTTTCATGGCAAAACGGACCGATAAATTGACGTGTTTTTTAAGAGGAGATAATTGAAGGGATGGAGAGTGACATAGGCTACTTTTTGTCCCTTTCTAACTCCCTAGTTCCCTAAAATGGGGGGTAGAAATTTGTATAGATCATTCCGCAATTTTCGAATTTAACGCGAGCGAAGCGGGCAATAAGCTAGTCTGAAATAAATGAATATTAACTTTTGTGAGACTTAAAAAAAGTTACTAGCTAGTATAGAAATACGACTCTTTACCAATGAGAACACGACAATGTATCGAAGATCACGCACGGCTGACTACCATGCACTGACGATCACTCTATTCCCATATTCCCTCCTATGCCACGTTTCAGAACCATAATAACTTACCCCTGCGGAAACTAGTAGCTATTACCGCCTCCGAGTTAGGCTTGTGCCGTTTCGTTCGTTGATCGGAGCGCTCCGATCTCGTTCAATCGCTCCCACGAACTAGTTCGCTCTTTTAGGTCTTTTGCTCATTTAGTTCAGCCAGACCAGCGACCACTGCGGTCGGAAAGATCAGAACGAATGGGACCGAATAGTGTCAAAATCATCAAAATGATACGAATAGTCCACAGATAGTAACATTCCGGGCCGAAAGGTTGTAAGTAACCGAAGTTTAATATGAAACTTGATTTTTTTTTGTTGCTCTGCTAAGTAGCTCTCGCTCTCGGTCGGCGCAGTCACACATTCGTTCTCGATCCATACCGCTCGCGCTCGCCGATCCTATCTTATACTATTAAACGAGCAATTCTTGTATATTTATTTATTTATTTATTTATTTATTTATTTATATATACCGACGATCTTGGAAACCGCTCTAACGATTTCGCTGAAATTTGTTTTGTGGGGGTTTTCGGGGGTGAAAAATCGATCTAGCGTAGCCTTAGATCCCGGAAAACGCGAATTTTCGAGTTTTCATGAGTTTTTCTTTCGCATTTGTAAACGTAAAATATGGTCCTTAATTTCGCCGCGCGCGCATCGATTCCGCTTAGCTCAGTCGCACGAGGTCGGTCTAATGTACGCAGATAGATCGTAGGTGTCAGGGTTTCGAATCCCGGTCAGAAATTAAGTTTTTGTTTTTTGTCTTTTTTTTTGTTTTTGTATTTATAAGAGTTTTTTTTTATCTAAAGACGTGATATATTAAAATAGAACCGAGCGAAGCTCGGTCGCCCAGATATTACTGAACTAAATGAGCAAAGACCGATTCTCAGACCACGGAAAGATTCAGTTCATTTCGGTCATTGATGGGATTTTATTCCTAACAGTTCATAGTTCGTGAACGACACAAGCCTACTCCGAGTTCTGTTTTATTATGGTTATGTATATTGGGAATAGCAGTAAGGTGACCATTTATGGGGAAATGTGAATAGTTAACTCACCGAGACGTTGATCTCTGATTGTACAGTCATTAGTCAGTCAATCGGTCGATATCCTACCTGATAATGCAGGTATTTGAAACTAAATTGCGCATAAGTTTACCGTAAGATTTAAATAGGTTCAGTATATACCATGAAATACTTACTCTTAAGATAATTAGAGCTAACATAATAATCTTAGTTAAGCTACTGAACACTTCTGTGCATGCCAGGCCACGGAATTTCACAAGAATCTGATAAATGGTAGCTCTCCAAGTTTTACTGCTTGGCTAATCAGTGCATTGTGCAGAATTAACTTAGACAACTCGCAATTTTAATCTGACCAAGACTGGCCATGCGACATGAAACATATCGGCACTACTTTGAAAAAAACTTGTATCTTCTTCTGTAAATGAAGAGAAAAATGTATTAAGTATGTATGGAATGTATATAGACTTACTACGTTTTGTCTTTGAGGAGCAGTGTGAGATACGAGATTTTCTCAAAGTCGTGACGATATTTGAAATTTTGAACAAGGTAAAAGTACCATTGCTCGACAGTGAGTCAGTGACCCATTAGATGCCTCTTTTAGTCTTAAGTCATTATCATTAAATGTGACAGAAGAGTGTCATATATTATTGAGCATTAACTTTTACCTTACCTAAATCAAACTCATCATCTCTATATCTATCTCATTATCTATATAGACTGAATTAGCATCCACCGTTCAAAATATTTAAATATCCATTGTAAATTCTTAAATTTTGCTTTGCTTGTGCACATTGTGGGGACTGAGGCCGATTGTTGATTGTGGTGTCAATCGATTCGTTACAACTTTCGTTTTTATCATCTGCATGGCCCTACAAAATGTCTGTCTATCTGTTTCCTGTGACGTCATGGCCGTGAGTAGACAGTTAAGAAGCGGTCGTTGTACCTTACCGCTTTTCTTAAGCATTCTTCATCATTATCAGAGCGTATAACTACTATAAACACGAGTGTCATCTTCGTCGAGAACATTAGATATGATATTTGTTTATCTTAGACCCTGTGCGGAAGGAAAAGAGTCGTATGTATTGGTGGTCCAGTACGTGCCAAGTCTCTTTCCATACGTTCCATACCGTTTCTACCAACATACAGAGATTAACATTTAATAATGTAACAAAGTCGCGCCATTACTACCTAATGTGTTATTAATTTATTACAATTTTGCCATAAGAATTTACGATTCAGATGTTTTTAGGGAATCTAATCCAATAGTAGATCGACAAACATCGAACAAATTGTAAACAATAAGTATGTCAAATGCTGCGGAAAACGTGATTATTTACTTATATACCTATGTATTATTCATGTACTGTACCTTACATTATTTAAGTTTCAATTGGCATTTTCTGTAGACGCTAGCGTCTTGGCTAGGCCCCAGATAACTCAGCGTATAGCAGCGGAGGATACGTATTTCTGGAAGCTTCACTTTTAAATCCATTCTTGGGTCCTATGGACCAATCCTGCCAGAGGAAACCTACTGTTCACGTCACGCGTCATTTTTTACACGATTAACGGTGGTGGCATTTTTTTGGGAAAAATGGAAATTAGAAATAATTTTGAAAACTGCACCAATAATAAAATTAAAGTGTATTATGCATTAATTAACTTTTGATTTTCATTGCACAAGGACAAGCGTACTTACCTATTTTAATATCGCACCAAACCGTCCATAAATATTAATTTGATTCTATGGGAACTTCATTTTTTGCTGTGAAACATTGATCAGCCCGCTAACCATCAAGATCCAGGCTCATCATACAGTTATATTTATTATACAGTTAAGTATTATCAACAAAATGTATTCTTATAACAGTACTCACCCGAAGTTCCCAGGATAGCATATAGGAAAGGGCCGGCAAGAATTGCCCTTCCCGCTGAAATGCTGGCCGCCGTTGAAGATGACCTCCGAGCAGCATGGTGACGAGCACCGCCCGCTGTCACACTCCGAGCCACACGACCTGGACTCACTGTCCCACTCGCGCCCGTCCCACTCGGTCCCCACACAGTTGTACCTATGCTCCCACGTACTGAGGTCCGTACAACGCTCCACGTAAGCCCCCGCCAGCTGTTCCATATACTGCTTGTACAAACGCTTCTGCCTCTGGTTCTGGGACACGTGGAGCCGCAAAACGTTTAGAAAACACATCTTCAGACTGCTCAGGACACGCTCTGTGACGCTCGGACGCACCAGCGTATACGTCCGCATATGTGACTCGAGTGATAGAGAGCAGACAGGAATTTCTTAATGAAAACCCGAACGAAACGCTCAATTAATTAACTTTCGCGGCAAAAGTTAACAATGATGTTTGGTGTGTTTACATGTTTGTTTATGGTGTTTGTAAACAGCGGTCGGTGCGCGCGCGCAGATCGCTGCTGGCGCACTGCGCGAACGCCATGGTCGTGTCGATGCGAATCTACTCTCCCCCGTGGTGTGAAAAAACCGGGCGGGGAAAATATGCGCTGAAAATTAACAGGGTTGAGTTGCGGCCGCTCTGTCTAAATAGTAATTTGTAAAAAAAAATATTGTTCTACATAAGTAAGTATTTTAACTGATTGGATCTTGTTTTGTTTCTTCGACTAATAAGTATTTAAATTATCTTCTTTCGTGGTTGAGTGCTTGATAAATAACTCCTTTATAAATCGTGAATTTTATATCTTTAGCGTTTACTCAAATGATGAAAAAGCAACGTTACTATTACGACTCGCCTTTACTGGTCAACTTATCACTATAACATAACTATCGCTATAACTAACGCGTCTGTCTGTGTGTCTAATGTGTGTTTTTGCGATAAACCCAAAAACCACTGAACACATTTCCACTTTTTAATTTCTACTCTTTTTTCCTGACTTTTTGCTTATGTAACTAGTGTAACTACAGTCAAGTGCAGAAATATGTATCGAAAAAATCGTCTCATAAATATGGTACCTACTACGATTACCTACTAAGCTCTTATTTATTATACCGGACTAAGATGCTATGGGGCATATTTTGAGTAAGATACACCCATATTTTTACACTTGAACCTGTACCATATAACTCATCTTTAGATAGGTCAATAAGTACAAGTCAATACATATGCCTACTAAAAGGGAACTGCTGGAAGAAAAGGCCATATAATTTATTTTATGCAGTTTTATTTTGTTGTACCTATATAAACATCGAACGTTCTATTAAAAGGTATAATAGGAATAGCATGTCAGCGAGTTTTCATGGCAGTTATGGCAAGCAACAATGTGGTAATATGTACCGTTTGCGTATGCCACCCTACGCAAGCATATGTATTTAAATAAGTAATCAATAGCTTAGCCTTAAGTTTAGTTCATAGTTATGCCGAGTGCGGCGCTGTTCAGTAGCTATATAAGAAGTATTGTACATAGGGACACTCTCTTAATTTTCGATAGCCTTACAATAAACATAAGTATTAAAAATCATCCTTGCATTTCTCTTAACGGCCGCCATTTTGTTTCCATCCTGGACATACACAGTCAAGTGCAGAAATATGTATCGAAAAAATCGTCTCATAAATATGGTACCTACTACGATTACCTACTAAGCTCTTATTTATTATACCGGACTAAGATGCTATGGGGCATATTTTGAGTAAGATACACCCATATTTTTACACTTGAACCTGTACCATATAACTCATCTTTAGATAGGTCAATAAAACTCAAAACTCATCTTTAGATAGGTCAATAAGTACAAGTCAATACATATGCCTACTAAAAGGGAACTGCTGGAAGAAAAGGCCATATAATTTATTTTATGCAGTTTTATTTTGTTGTACCTATATAAACATCGAACGTTCTATTAAAAGGTATAATAGGAATAGCATGTCAGCGAGTTTTCATGGCAGTTATGGCAAGCAACAATGTGGTAATATGTACCGTTTGCGTATGCCACCCTACGCATATGAAATTACAACAAACAACGAAAGAGTACAAAAATAATGTGTTTCAAATGAAGCTTACAGTATTAATAATTATTTATTTTAAGTTAGTTACAGACAATATTTATTATAGGTTTATTTTAGGTTCGTTGCAGACAAAAGATTATCAAAGACTTCTTTAATGCTTTTGTAAAAAGATAGCACTGAAGGGCTAGTCTCAAGCTTAGGTTCAATAAACAGCATTGCGTCATCGAGTTTCCTCAGTTGCAGAAGAACATTGAACACGAAGGTACCATTATACGTCTTGTGGTATTTCGTGCATTCTAAACTTCCGCACAACTTGTTCAAAAAGTTCACATGCTGCAAGCAATGCTGGAACTCTGCCAAATCGTGAAGAGTGCCTCGATCAAAGGTATTCTTGATATCTCCTTCATCAAAGTATTCCATCATAGCCTTTGCCGCCTCCAAGCAGTCTTTGTAAGCGCAGACTCCAGCGTCGTCATCTCCTGATTCCCAACTGAGAGACTTCATCTTTTCATTCCTAAGCAACCCAACTTTCGCTGACACGGGCCCAAGCATGACATATGACAGAATAATACTGTAAGCCTCTTTGGTGAAATCCCCATTGGCCTTCGAAATGTAGTACATCAGACTAATTATGAGCAGCCAACTATCTTCAGGAACATTCCTTAGCAAAGACCAATCAAAACCTGGCAGCGTGTCTTCAATGAACTTCTCAAAATTCCCTTCTTTTTTCCCCTCTTCCTTTGAGGTCCTTGAATATTTTGGCGGTATAATAGTTACATCCACATAGCGTCCCTTGCGACCAATGAAAGTTAAACTTTGTGGTTTATCCCACAAAAGACTGTAGGCATACATAACAATATCCAACATAGGCAGAAGTGCATCCCGTTTGTTTTCATCAAAAAGTACCCATGAGCCCGAAAAAGCTGCCTTATTTTTTAAATTTATGTAAACATTTGGAATTTTGTCAGTCAGTATACCATTTATGAACCACTCTCTCTTATTGTCCAAAGTTACAGTTTTCCGTTCTCCCTTTAAATAGCTCAAAGCATGGGACTCTCTTCTATGAAAAATTAGATTTGTAAGTTCATCAATTGACTCTTGAACCATTTGTTTCTGTACCTCTGAAATTAACAGCATGTCTAATTTGTCAATCACACTTTCTAAGGACTCTCTCTCTTGTTTTCTGATCCAGTATAACAATGGTGCAACAGGCCATTTTGGATTTGACCCTATTATTTCAGGAATCTTATCGTAAAGCGGTAAATTCTCATCTAAAATTGTCAAGAATACTGGCTTCAAATCCTCATACATTCTAATATGATTTCTAAAAGTATCTGGGGTTTGTTTTAGGCATGATATTTGGTTTTTTGCTTCATCATACATTATTGTGCTTGGATTAATGCAAGTTATACCAAGAAGACACTGTTCAAAGTTGTGGGTCAGGACAGGGCAGTTGAACTCTCTGGATAGGTCTAGGAGAGTTTGGCGTGCGTTGTACTCAGTCACACAGTAACTTATTCCTAGTTCTTCAAGCACCTCCCTATGCACACCTTTTGCAAAAATTGGTTCATTAAACTTTTCATCACCGGGTACAATGTTATACCTGTCATCTATGATATTTTGATGAATCAGCTTTCTCATTTCTAAGTCTATATCCATAGCCCCGGTTAATACCACATAACAAGTTATATTGCTTTTAATGAAGATCTTTAGTATGTTTCTTAAATACTCAGCATACCTGTCAAATTCGCCTCCAAGGATGAAATTGAATCCACTCTCTTTGTATTGTTGCCTGAAGAAACTATCTCCTTCAATGACAAGAGAACAGTTTTTGAGAATATGAACTTCATCCTTGATTTTGAGCCTTCGCATGTAATATCTGAGAGTTCGGTACTTTCCCATTGTCTGCTTCTAGAAATATAAAACGAAAATACAGCATGAAAAGATACAATGCTTGCCAACTACAAAAGTAAGTATCTTTTTTTTTTATACTACGTCGGTGGCAAACAAGCATACGGCTCGCCTGATGTAAAGCGGACACCGTAACCTATGAACGCCTGCAACTCAAACAGTGTCACATGCGCGTTAGCACCCCATTAGAAACCAGTACATTCCCTTTTGCTATGTTGTGTTAAGTACACAGCAAAAAGGAGTGTAGGTACAGGTTCCAAGGAGGGTTCGGGTTGCCGACGACTCAAATATCTGATTAACTACTAATCATTAGACAACTTTTCTGATCAGTAGTATAACATAAATACAACAGATCGCGGATACTGTTCAAATTTTTAGATTTTGATTTAAAAATTAAGACATTTGGATGTACTTCAATAGAAAAAGGAAATATGAACTAACCTTAAACAAACGATTTTCCTACTTTTCTCTTTAGTTACTTATAAAAAACTGAAACAGTACTGCACTAAACGAGCTCCTCTCGGCGCAAGCGCAACTAGCGCAAGGTAACAAAACGTGGCTATACTATAGCCAAGCCAAAAAGTTGCAAAAGCGCTTTCGCCTTCGCTTAGCTTAACAATAATCACAGACTAATAAGATAAGAGATAAAATAATATCGACATAATTATTTTGACAGATTGACATTGACATAAACCCTAAACTTTCCGGGAAGTCCCATTTCCAAAACCAAATGTTGCCTGCTTGTTACCTGTTACTGCTAATTTATAGACATGGATTTTTCTTAATTAATGAATGGGTCATTCATTTAAATTTTTATTCACCAGTATTTTTAGTTTATTAATAAAATTAATTCATTTATTGTATCGCATAAATACGAAGCTAAAATATGTGTCTGTGAACGCAGCTTTGCCATAGGTACTTTGACTTTGTAATTTGACATTGACATTGTTTTGTTTGTAGTTGTCTTGTCTGTATCACTTAAAATTTGAACTAAATTTGAAAATAAATCGACTTAAACTAGTATGTCATTGTCCAAAAAATCTTGTTATGGTCTTCTCAAACAACAAATTTGTTTTTAGTTTAAATGGAATTCGAGCAGCACAATGGTTCCGGTCATGTGCAAAAGTATGATATCAAGTTGAAAACGAAACCAAAGGATGGAGTTATTCTACAATTACACCACACAGTCCGAAATCCGAACGGTGAGAGCCGTAGAATTCGATTCTCTACAGGAATTTTCGACGACTCTCAAGAGAAACTCGCATGTTCCGACACCGTAGGAAACCTATTCATATTAGACTTTTCAGAGCTCAAATTTTGGAAGTTTACCAACATCGGGCCTTGCACGGCACTCCATTTCATACCAAACAAAATGGACGAGCTAGTAGTGACTAATACAAAGAAATGCGACATATCTTTCCTTTCTGTTCAAACTGGAAAAATCTCTCTAACTTTGACTGGACACACGGCTCCGGTCAAACATATCTCATTCTCAAACAGCAAGCTTAATAACTTACTGACCGCGAGCCCCGTGGAAGCCATACTCTGGGAAATGACACACTACACAAAATATTTCACCCTTAATACATACTTAGGTGCTCAAATTCAACAAATATTATTTACACCAGCTGGTGACTACTTAGTAGCCTGTTTTCAAAATGACACAGTACAGATATGGAAACATGAAAGCATGAAGTCTGTCAAACAGATAATACCAACAGATTTGAAGAACATGAGAAATATAGCATTTACAATGAACGGCAGAGCAATGGCAATGGCAGGAATTAGCCCAACACTAATATTATTTAGCATGGACACATGGAAAGCCTTAAAATCAATAGATCTTACAAAATATGGTATATCAGGAGCTCAGAATATTGCTTTTATACCACAAGTGTTTGATGGAGGTGCAAACAAAATTCTAGCAATATTAGGTAGTGACTGTGCACTTCGCCTATTGGATTTAGAATCTCTCAAAATACTTCAGACTGTTAGTCCGGAGTCATCAGGTATACGCAGATTTGTTGTAAGCCCAACAGGTAAATATTTTCTTTGCATATTGAAACTGGGGGAAGTTAATATTTACAACTCTTCTTATGTAATGGACCAACCACAACAGCCTCAACCGAGCCCGAAGATAGAACCTCTGTTACCCCCACAGAGCAAGCCTATGTACAAAAATCAAGCCAAAGTAACTATGAGAGCTGAAGTTGAACAAAAGATGCGAGTTTGTATGGACAGTGCCAGACTTCGGAGAATTCTAATGCAGTATGGAGAATATCCTGATAAATTCAGGCCAGTAATATGGAGGTCTCTCCTGGAGACCCCCACAAACAAGGTGGCATATTCAGCTTTGATTGAAAAAGGTAACCATCCAAGTTACAAAGACATTGAAAAACAATTTACAATCCACAGTTCAATCACACTGAAAAACTTAAAACGCCTACTCTCGTGTCTCGCACACTGGTGTCCACTCTTTGGCGTAATGAAATGCCTGCCAGCATTTGTTTTCCCATTTGTGAAAGTTCTTCAAAGAGATCCTCTGCTGTTGTTTGAGTGTGTGGCAACAATTCTGCTAAACCACTGCCAGTTGTGGTTTGAATATGCGCCATTTCCTCCACTCAGCATACTTGCAATGATAGAAAATGTACTAGCTGACCATGACCCGCAGCTACTGAAACATTACTGTGATGTCGGAATCACCAGCCAGGTTTATGCTCTAAAAATATTAGAAACCGCCTTTAGTGAAGTGTTGACCTGCACAGAATGGCTGATACTCTGGGATCACATCCTCAGCAATGAGCCAGCTTTTATTCTAATGGCTGTAGTTTCATACAACATTGTGCAGAAAAATGCTATAAAAAAACTGAAAACTCAACAGCAACTGGAGAATTTCTTCCACATGCAAAACCCAATAGATAAGAAAACATTCCTGAAGAAAGCTTACATGCTATTGAATGAAACTCCGGATGATATCCATCCTAGGAGATTCTTCAACAGATTTGTGCCTTTGGAAAAAGGCGTATGCTACCAGCAATTTACTGGATATCCCAAAGCCACAATATGCTTAAAATTAGCAAAGAAGGAAAGAGACAAAATTAAGAAACCAGAAAATATAACACTGAAAAATATGACTGCTAGAGCTCAAGAAAAGGAAATCAAAAATAGGTTAGAATCAACTTCCGAGTCTAAACTAACTCGCAGCGAAGATGAAGATGATAGTGAAGAATTATTGAATAGTCCTAAATATGTCGGAAAACATGTAAAGAAAAAGACAACTTGTCTCAACCGGGCTGACAAAAAGTTCATCAAAGAAAGACATGCAACATATCTAGTGCCGAAGATTGACTTAAAAAACAGATTAAAATCTACAGCCAAAGATAAAGGTTTATGTAAGCGTGCATCCAAATGTAAAAATAAGAAGACTGATGATGAGTTAGAAAAGGTAGTTGAAATGCTGTTCAAAAGCGGGACTGAATCTGATACCTAGCAGTCCGTACCAGCTCTAGTCTGTTAGGTATAATGAAATACTGTTACATATTAGTTTAGTTAATATATTTAATAAAAGACACTGCCATCCAATAGTTAAATAAATAAATTTTAAAAGCATTTTAAATATTTTTTTTAATGTTATTCCTTTTTTGGTGTAGGTCGAGGTATGGTGGATTTTACGTGACTAAATCTCTTCTTCGTTGATGCACTGAGGTTTGGGCTAGATTCTGATTTCAGTTTAGGGGTTACTGCCTTTGGCTTGAAGATGCCTGGAAAAAGAAAACTATTATAGCGACACTCTTTCAGGGTCAAATAAAAAGTTGTCAGGCTTTAACCACAGAATATATAATAGTACAAATACAGAAGGCTCACTCCTTTGATGTTCACAAAATGCCGCCATTCTAAATTCTTACATACAGTAACAAACGGACCGCACGCGAGCAGCCGATATTGAATTTTATTGCGCCGCGCGACGGTCGTCACCACTGAATAGGCCGCGAACTCGCGGCCCCCGACATGTACTTCTAGCGCGGCGATATTAGAATCGCGGAGTGTGCTTTAACAAACAATGTTGATACAATACTTAATAGACCTTGTAGGTATTATTTTCAGCTTTGTATAACTTATGATAGGCTCTAACTCTAAAACGCACTTGGGGTGGGGCTCGTAAGAAATGGTCTGACTGTGTGAAGAAGTCGACTGGCGGCAGCCTATACCGTGGAGTCCATATGCCTTATGACCGCGTTCAATGGAGACACGCTACTTGTGGTCGACGACTTATAATTATTATCAATGAAGTCCTTACTATTTAGTTTACTATTCTTATCCTGTGGCTTCAGCTTGTCATTCTTGATGGTCAAAGTGTTTTTCTTGAAGAAGTTAGGCGAGATGCGTCTAAGCTTGGAAGCTATGCCGCCATCTTTGATAGGCGTTTGTTTCTTGGGCCCCAGGTTGGAGGTGGACGCGCTTTCTAGTCTCAATAGTTTGTTTTTCTTCATGTCTTCGTAGACTGTGCCTAGACCGGAGAGATTGGGACTTGAAGCGAACTGGGTTTTCATTGGTTCTGTGCCCTGAAAAGAAACGTTCTGAAATTATGAAGAGACTAGCTGTTGCCCGCGGCTTCGCTCACGTTAAATTCGAAAATTACGGAATGCTCCATACAAACGTACACCCCCCCCCCCCCCCATTTTAGAGAAGTGGAGGGTTAGAAAGAGACAAAAGTAGCCTATGTCACTCTCCATCCCTTCAACTATCTCCACTTAAAAAAATCACGTCAATTCGTCGCTCCGTTTTGCCGTGAAAAACGGACAAACAGACACACCTGATACACACACTTTCCCATTTGTAATATTAAATAAATAAGTATGTATTCCTTGCTAATATGTGAGTGTGCACGGGAAAACGTCCCACTTTGTCGATTGCTATAAAGCCGCTTTGTCAGTTTATTCATATAAAGATACAAGTACCTAAATCTCGCCTTAATGGTAACTGACAAAGTAAAGTGGGACACACTAAACACTCACATATTTAAATACCTTTACGATTATGCTCACATTGATTGAGAGGAAAATCACATTTTAAGTTTTGTCCCTATTCACCCCGACCTATCAAATTCACCCCATTTAACGGTCAGATAAGGTGGGGGAAGATTAAAGGGTTTTTATCGAGGGGTGAGATAAAAAAATCTTCCGTATAACAAAGCACTCATCATCATCATAATGTCATTCCTTTATCGCCCACTGCTGAGCATTCCCTCAATAAAAATAGGTACCTACTTCAATATATATTCCCCACCTTACTTATTCAAACTCACCTTCAGTACGGATATCTTGGAGACATCGAGCGCTAGCGAAGACATGGAAGAATCATCCTTCCCCTCGTCAGAGAACTGTTTGATGATCGTGGCCAGTTGTTGCCGGAGACCTTCGGCTGCCTTCTCGGCCGCTATTAAGCTCTCGAGTACCACGCTTCGGGGCTGCTGGAGGGGGCTGGAGAAGCTAAGAACACATTAGTTCGGACGTCCGCGGACGCGATGTAGACAATGAACCTAGGAACATACTACGCGGACGTCCGTCGCAAATCGACCGCGGACGGGGATCTGGACAATGAATATACATTTAACCGTGCAAACTATCGGTCGACGGACGTGGACGTGGCCTTGAGCGCATGGACGTCCGATCGAAATCTGGCTCGCTGGATGTTTTGTTCCGTGCACACTGATCGGTCGCGGTCGCGGTCTATTTACGACGGACGTCCGCGTAGTATGTTCCTAGCTTGAATATACACTGAACCGTGCAAACTACCGGACGTAGATCGTGGACGTGGCTTTGAGCGCACGGACGTCCGTACGTCATCTGGCGCGCTGGATGTTTTAAGAGTGTGCACACTTGACAGACGCGTCCGCGCAACCGCGTAATGTGTCGGACGCTTTAAGGAAGTTTATTAAGGACCATCCACATGTTATGATTAGAGAGCGGATTTCATGTAGCGATTTAAATATTAATATGGATATGATTAGTGCATTTTTTTAAATACATGTCATGTGGATTATATTAACCTCGCTGACTAATTAGATTAAATTAATGTTATTTTCTGTAAATGTAATTTTTCTTTTCTTTAAATGTAATTATTTTTGTAAATGTCTACATTTAAAGAAAAGTATTTCATTCTAAATAAAGGAGTTTGTATACAGGAAGCGAATTATTTGAATTTTTCTATTTTTTGAGTCGTAATATAGAAGTTTTTACAAGAATTTATATAAATTATTAAAAATTAACAAACATTTTTTTATTTATTAATTATATTATGATTATTATTTTTGCCCAATATTCACAAAAGCATCCAAAAAGGGTTTTACTTTTATACATTTTTTGTGTGTAGAAAAAATAATAAATTATGCGAGTCATATCCATATTAATATTTAAATCGCTACATGAAATCCGCTCTCTAGTTATGATATTACGTCAGAGCAAAGAGGTCACAGAAATCAGTTAAGTAGGTAGGTATATGAGAGCGTTTATTTATTTATTTATTTAATCTTTATTGCACAACAAAATAAGGTACAAATGGCGGACTTAATGCCTCAAGGCATTCTCTACCAGTCAACCAATGGGCTAAACCAGAAAGATTAAGTAGGTGCAGTGTCTTAATAAAAAGAAGGAAAAGGAAACTGTAACCTAAACTATGGATAGATGAATATTAAACTATACATATTTAAGATAAACTTACATATATACGTAATAAAAATAAACATACATATATATTTACATTGATATACCTATACTATACCTAGTGTGAATCATTAAGATGACGATGAAGAAACTTTGTCAAGGAAATACTTGCGCAACATGCGCTTGAATGCGAATTTGGTCTGTGCTTGTCTAATTGAGAGAGGAAGAGAGTTCCAAAGTCTAATTGCCTGGACAGTAAAAGAGTTGGACATAAAACCGGTACGATGTTGAGGGACAATAAGCCTTAAACTACGAGAAGAACGAAGATCAGCGCCAGGGCGTGGTGTATCAAATTTGAATTTCGAGCGGAGATATTCGGGGGCTGACGGGTCAAAGAGAATCGAGTATAGAGTACATAAAGTACGAAGGGACCTACGTTCTCGAATAGGAAGCCAATTGAGCATTCTACGGAAAGAAGAGATGTGGTCGTACTTACGAAGGCCAAAAACGAAACGAATACAGTTATTAAGTAACCGCTCTAACTTATTCAAAGAATCTTGGGTGAGATTAGAATAACAAACATCAGCGTAATCAAGTACTGGCAGAACAAGAGCTTGGACGAGGAGAGTTTTTGTGCTGACCGGGAGAAAATATTTAAAACGGTAGAGTGCTCTCAATGTGTTAGTCACTCTACGACTAACATCGGACACCTGAGGTTCCCATGTAAGCCCACTGTCGATTATTAGCCCCAGATTCTTCACTTGCGACACAAAAGGTATAACTTCTTGCTCGAAGAGAACTGGCACCAAGTCAGCCGTGTTCACCCCAGAGAGTAGGCGGGGGCTGCCGAGTAATATAGCCTGGCATTTTGCTGGGTTAACTGTGATGCCAAAGCAATGTGACCAAGTGGAAATGTGGTTAAGGTCCATGTTAATTTCAGCAATGGCCTGATCCAAATCTTTTACACCTGCTGTTGTGTAAAGCTGCAAGTCATCAGCATACAGATGGTAAGAGCATTTTAATTTAGTAGTAACGAGATTGATAAAAATAGAGAAGAGAAGAGGTGATAGGATTCCCCCTTGTGGAACTCCAGATGTAATCGTGCACCAGTCAGAAGTCGTACGGTCAGCACGGACCATCTGTCGGCGGTCCTCCAGATACGAAGAAAACCACCCAGCCACAGATGCAGATACATTCAAGTGCCTGAGAGTGGCCAGTAACAGATCATGATTGACAGCATTAAATGCATTTGAGAAATCGTTTAGTACTTGCCGAATAAATAAAAAAGCGAAAAGGATTTCCTTCGTATTTCTCCGGTAACGTTCATATTTGTCATGCTAGTTCAGTTCAATCAATGTCAGTACATCTTGTACTGAGACTGACTGAAATGACACGTTCGTACGTTTCCGTAACAATACGAAGGCAATTCTTTTCGCACTACATCTGTAGTTTCATTTCTATCGATCGAAAGTTTATATATATATATAATATTAACCCATTCGCTGACAGTACCTACGTCGTCAACTCGTCAGCCAAACCCTGCCGCAGAAAACACATACGCATAATCCGTAGGTATATGTATTTTCAGTGACGGCAGGAAAAAATGCCTCACCTAGATGTCTTGTTGCGAACTTTAACACTACCCGGAGGTGACACCATGTAAGTGCTTTGCCTTCGACACATCAACTGAAAAATAATAAGTTAAATTGTTAGATCGAGAAGTTACAGGTAACAAACATTATAACCTAACCACAAAATTAAAATTATGAAAAAAACCCCGACCGCGACATAGATCCGATTTTCATGATTCATGAAACACGGCTAAGAACACTCCCGACTAACTCAGATTTCAAACAAAAAAAACTAAATCGAAATCAGTTCATCCGTTCGGGAGCTACGATGCCACAGACAGACCCACACACAGACAGACAGACACGTCAAACGTATAACACCCCGTCGTTTTTGCGTCGGGGGTTAAAAAATCAACCTTGCCTTTTTATTATCAGTAGTGACGTCATCAGTTGATGTGTCAGTCAGCACAAGCTTCTTCTGCAGCAAGCCAGGCGGCGGCAACTGCTGGTCTTCCTTCGCAGCCGTCAATGTGTCCAGGGATCGGTAACGTGTCGGGGTCTCCGCTTTTAATAGATGTCTGAAATGAAATGAGAAATGGTTGGTGAACTCTGACTAATGCTAGGTCACTAGGAATGATAGTACATCAATGATTTGATCAAAGAGAGGAAGAGCGGTGGTGTTAAAAGATTAGAGGAGACCTACGTTTTGGTTGGAATTTTTATTTTAATGGCTTTATCCCTGCTGTCGCTATGCTACGATTCTAGCGCGATCGAAACGCAGTTTGAGCCTGGCACGCCACTACAGAAGAGCAATATGGAGAGCTAGCTTAAAGCCTCCGCCGCACATAAAGCGTTTTGATAGCGTAGCGTTAGCGGAGCTGGCGTTCCGCTCGCAATATATATCTCGCTCGTGATATTGTAACTTAATTTATTAATTTTATTTAGCTTGGCATGTGTATTTTCTTTCTTTGTAAATGACGATCCTCATTTGGGAGACACAATTATTTTTATTTTTATTTGGAGTTTATTATGTTATTTTTGACGATCATGATATCTTCTCGATAAACATAATTTTGACATGTAGCAAATTTATAGTGTAATTTTTATCATGAAATAAAGAAATCTAATCTAATCTAATCAATCCGCGCTCGTTAGTTCCCGCCGGCGTCCGCTGGGCGCAACGCCAGCATTCGTCCGGCGCACTGCTATCATTGCGAACCACTGACGCTCCGCCTACGCTCTCAAAACGCGCATGTGTGGCCGAGCTTTAAGCGATTGTAACGTTGGTTAAGTAGGTACAGAAAATTTAAATTCCTCTCACCTCTCCGGAGACATTTTAACCTCGACCATACTAGCAGACTTGTTGACCTTTTCCTTAGACTTATCGTCTATATCTCCACTCTCCCTGATGCAGCGCATCATGACACGCAATTCTGCGGACAAGCGCTCGCGATGTGCCTTCGGGAGTTGACCGAGGATCGAGCAGCCGAACTCCTAGAATTTAAAACGGACATTCAGTGCTTATTCATCATTGGCTTGCTAATCAATGGCCTCGCCTCTAACATCAATAATATGATGGGTTAAGCAGCGTCCATTGCGGCACTTCCGCAAATGGCTAGTGAGCCCAATGCGAGAGCGACAGCCGCGACCGCAAATCTGGCAGGAGAATGTGGCCGTGTCCAGTGACAAAGGTTGGTTAGCGCGTTGGTGTCTTAATTCTCGCCTAAAGTGAAGAAGTGAATGAAATCAATGAAAATATCTAAACAAATGATTAGCAAGTATTAGCCGTGCCGTGGTGGAATATTGAGAGGTTTAAGGGAGATGAGCCCCCTCCCTAGGGAGAAGACTCCTCTATAGGGGAGAAGACGTGGCCTACGACGGAGCTCGCTCGCCGAGGTGCCTGGTCACCCTTGATTTACCTATCGGTTACTGCATATATAACAAGTTGTATTGTGTTGTGTTGTGATATATTATATGAGCTGAGAAATATGGACGCAGGCAATTTTTTTTAATACTACGTCGGTGGCAAACAACCATACGGTCCGCCTGATGGAAAGCAGTCACCGTCACCTGTGGACGCCTGCAAGTCAAGAAGTGTCACGTGCGAGTTGCCAACCCATTAGAAACGTATACACTCCTTTTTGTTGTGTTAAGTATACCTAGATACCTACACAGCAAAAAAGAGTGTACAAGATCTAAGGAGGGTTTGGGTTGCCGACGACTCAAAGGACAATAGACAGAACCATTTAGTTCCGTAGATCCTTCCGTCACCAGCATACCGCACCCTATGAGTAGAGTCTAGTGGTATTTGGCTGTGGTCTTCTGTAAAGCGGAGGCAATTTCAGTAGATAAATTCATGTGAATTCAATTCACCTTGTCGAGCCGTTGGCCGCCTGCTATCCCAGACACGTGCCACACGCCACTGTTGTTGTTGCTGGCTTCAGGCGGGCAGGAGCATGAGGAACTCCCGCTTTCCAGCACCACGTGGAGACCAGAAGCCTGCAAGTTAAACAATCTATAAATAACGTTATGTAGCAAAATCAGCGTTACACTACTGTGTACTGTGTAACTATCAACTAAAGAGAAGCTCTCTAGATCGAAACTGTTGCCTTTTTGAAATGAGTCCGATTTCCGAGCTAACTCTATTCCTCGTAATTATACAGTAACTAGCTATTTTCCGCGGCTTCGCCCGGGCACGTAATCTTGCTTTTCCATACAAACTGTAGACCCCCATTTCACCCCCCCTGGAGGTAAATTTTGAAAAATCCTTTCTTAGTACTCCTCTACACCTTGTAAGGAACCTACGTGCCAAATTTGGGATCTCTAGGACCAGCGGTTTCGGTTGTGCGTTGATATGTCAGTCAGTCAGTTTTTTCTTTTATATACTTACTAGCTATTTCCCGCGGCTGCGTTCGCGTTAGAAAGAGATAAAAGTAGCCTATGTCACTCTCCATCCCTTCAACTATTTCCACCTAAAAATGACATCAAGTCGTCGCTCCGTTTTGCCGTGAAAGACGGACAAACAAACAGACACACAACTACCAACTCTTCAAACATACCTGGCAGTTGATGACCACAGTCCTAGCCCCATTCTCCTGGCTCACATTGCCGTCGCTGGTGTTGAGCGACTTCACGCTGAACCCGAGACATTGAAGCAACGCGCATAGCTCCACCACGTCTGTGTACGCTTCCTGTGCTCAAACAATTATATAGTCATAAACATATGTAGATACCCAGTTAAACATGTCTAAACGTCTGACTAAGGTACAGCAGGACAAATCTCGACTGGGGTACAAATGTAACTGGTCCATTTTTTCATGTTTTACAATGTTTGCATTATTAAATAGAGTGTCCAACGGTTATATATGGTAGGCGTGTTCAGTGGATACATGTAGAACTCAACATTCATAGTGTAATAATGGAAAAAATGGATTGGTTATAATTTCCCCTCAGTCGAGATTTGCCCCGTTGTACCTTAATACTGAATCGTATACTTAAATCAACGTCCTTGCTTAAATACATACTAGCGAGCAAGGACGATTATAAAGGACCAGCAGAGTCCATACTAAATACCGTACCCCGTTGGCAGCCGTAAAACTATGTCGCTAGATGTCACTAAGAGTGTCATTTGAATAAAAATGTTGTTTTTTTTTTAAATACGCACGCGGTAGTTCAACGGCATTACAAGTGATACAGTGAAAAGTATATAGATGACGCTAGGGGCCCGTGTCATGTTTCAGTCCCTGTTTACAACGCAAGCCATCGTTCTTATTTTGAATTATGACAATCATGCAAAAGAGTACCATACTGTAAAATTTTCTATCTCTTTCATTTTGAGCGTGACGTCAATGATTAGTAATGTTACTTTCAATATATTTAAAATTTAGATTTTAATGAGGCCATTTCGAACGGTGTTTATGATAGATATCATGTTGACAATCAATTTCCTGCCTGACCGTCTCGCTCACACCAATATATTCCCCTATATTTGAACGAGTGCGACCGAAACAGTTGAGTATTATTGAAGATTTTTGAATGTCTAAAATCTTATTGGTAGTTGTCGAAAACCCGCTTTTTCCATAAAGTGTTGGCGTGACGTCAAGTGGGTGATAGGCGTACGAGCAAGTACGCGTTGGATGGTCGACTACTATGCGCGGCGGTTTTTACGCGTACTTACGGTGACACACAATCGAAAAAGGTCGTCGAGCCATAAGTACGCATACTTGCTCGTATCGTACGTCTATCACCCACTTCAGACTGCGTTTCGATCGGCGTTTAGCGTCAATAATTATCAGCTTGGCTTCATGGCTTTACGAACCTTAGCTCGGACCATCGAATATGAAACTTATAAACTTGTTTATACACAAGGGTATAAAGAAGTTTATAACCAGGTGCTCCATGACACCATTGCACTAATCTGTCGCCAGTACCACTACACTTCAACGGCCAAGTCACACAACATCCATACTAATATTATAAATGGGAAAGTGTGTGTGTCTGTTTGTTTGTCCATCTTTCACGGCAAAACGGAGCGACGTATTGACGTGATTTTTTAAGTGGAGATAGTTGAAGGGATGGAAAGTGACATAGGCTACTTTTTGTCTCTTTTTATATCCCCCCACTTCCTTAGAATGGAGGATGGAAGTTTGTGGAGAGATTTTCGAATTTAACGCGAGCGAAGCCGCAGCAAAGGCTAGTTAACTATAATAATAAAGAAATCGCAGTAAGGAACTTCATGTAGATTTCATTACTTTTTAGAGATAAACAAGCAGTTCCATCGAGACGGCTATTTTTTACAGAATGTTTTTGGTGGGATATACATAGGCATATATAACACTAACCAAGTATCTATTGTCTTAGTCCGTTTTCACATTATCCGATCCGATATCGGATGTCGGAAGGATTTAAATGGAAAAAATCCAAGATAGCGCCTGTAATGTATGGGGTATCAGTCCTACATCCGATATCGGATCGGATAATGTGAAAACGCATAGTCTCATTAATTATTACTTATGTCAGAGTTTCACTAATTATTTCTTTTTATTCATTTATTATCTCAGTTTAGGTTTATACGAGTACCAAACGAGTAGTATAAGAATAGAAAATATATTACCAAAACAATACAATCTATCATTAATTTATTATAAAAACGTAATCCAAAGTGCCACACCTAGTCGGCCAGTGCATGGCCTACGCTGCCGATGGTTAGGGTGTTCGGAGTGACATACAAGAAACGCTGAACTATCCGCGTTCTGTCCAAGATGAAGCCTGACCGACGAAGCTAGCAAGTCTCTCTACATGTTAGCTGAAATACTGTCAAACCGTTCCCTGTGATTACTCAGATTATTATAAGCAAAATGATCTTCGAATGAACTTTCTGGATAATTGAGATGCATGATGGGCGCAGTCGAAACCAGCTCGCCCCTTCAGCCGTGTCCCGTTGAAAATCGGAAAGATTCTTTTCCTTAGCACATTTAATGTTTACAAATTGGATTCGCCTTCTGTCACCTAAACTGGTAAATTTATGTATGAGGTCATTGGTCATACAATTATTAATTTATACAGTTATTAATTCTGTATCTCTACTCGCATTGCTGCTGCGATTCTAAAATATTTAATATCCATATTATGAATATTCAATAAATCATACAATGACATTTGTGATGTGACATGGATGTCACCTCTGTTGGCACAATGATTTTGAGCTCAACATATAGGTTTATTATCACTAAGTATATTAGATTAATGAACAACGAAACGGATGTGACATTTTCCTAGTCCACCAACGTCATCTAGTCATTTTATTTGGCAATAATTAGACAACATGCGAACAAACTTAGCCAGCGAAGCGATCACAACTACGTCGAGGCCGACCAAAAACTATAATTTGTAAAAATTGTGTTTTGAGCCAATATTTTGATATTAAAATAAAGTTTTTTGATAGTTATTCATAGTATAATATAAAAACAAGTAAAAATATGGGTGAAAATATGTTTTTTTCCACTCCCGGGTTACGAAACAACGCCATCTAGTTTTAAAGCAAAAACTAAGCTTTTTTCAGAGGTACGCTTTTTTGTATGGGCTATATCAGTCTAGTATTAAATGGTCCTTGCTAGCGAGTAAGGTACCTGCTGAATAACCCAACCACAAAATTGAAATTTAAAAAACCCCTGACATAGTGGATTGATTTTCATGAAACATGGCTAAGAACTCTCCCGTCACTCCCGACTAATTCAGCTTTCAAACAAAAATGACTAAATCTAAATCGGTTTATCCGTTCGGCAGCTACGATGCCACAGACAGGCACGCACACACACAGACAATCACGTCAAACTCATAACAACTCGACGTCGTCGAGAAATGAGAAGATTGTAAGAATATTTCACAACTTACCGTAGTGGGACACATCGTGATGTTTTGTTTGATAACTTCTAACAGCCAATCCAACATTAAACTTTCATTTATTAAACGATCACAATCATATTTCATCAAACACAGACTTTGACAACATTATGCGTTTATTCAACATCAATTTTGAAACTACCCTCTTATTTTTTGTGCGATTTTTGTCTCTGGCAACAATTTAGTGAAGTTTATTTCAGTTATTAATATCATGTTTATTTTATGTAAATAAACATAACGGTAAAATATGCTGTAGCAGCTTGGGGCTATAAAACATCAATAACCCAAACCACCCCAGACTTATAGATAACAAATTTTTATGGTGCTTGCACAAAGTGCAAGTGAGATCAAGGCACAAATTAATTCACGAGTGGAGGGTAGACTCCACTTTTCCAAAATGTTAGAAACTGATAAAAGGCAAAGCCCCAAAGGTTAGCTGGTAGAGAATGCCTTCTGGGGATTAAGTTCGCCTTTTGTATATACATTTTGTTACTGACTTATATTGACCGGGATATAGACCGTGATTACCTTTTTGATTTTCGTCGAGCTCCCGATATTTCGACGCAGTTGCATGCATCATGATCACGGTGCGGTTTTCCGTGATCATGATGCATGCAACTGCGGCGAAATATCGGGAGCTCGACAAAAATCAAAAAGGTAATCACGGTCTATATAAGTCTAATGAAAATAACCGTGAATCATTCAAAACTCTTATTTTTTTACTGTGCAATAAAGTTTAAATAAATAAATAAAAGGCACGCAGCAATATTCTCGAAAAGACAAAATATTGGTCACGAATCTGATGATGACATTGATGACCTTGTTTAGACCCTCTTACCATTTTTTACCAGATCAGGCCCCGTAACCGAATGGCATTTCTGCGACGCCAAACGCCGCAGAAATGCAGTCGGGCTCTGTCGCGCCAATACGCAAGAGCGAAAGAGATAGATAGCTACGAAAGAGATATTATCGTGAGCGTTTGTGCATTCGGCTACGCACACTGATCTAACGAACTTCTTTTGTTCTGTACGGCGAACTACGAACAGTACGAACAATATTCGAATACGAGTAATAAATAGACTACTTCATTAAGGGAGTCAACCATAGCGTAATTGCCCCGGTGAATGCTATCAATGGCCGACGCGTTGAAGCAAAGAATATAATGCTCACTCGTTGAAGTACGCTCCTATAATATGCAAGGCACAAGCATATATTATGATTGGCATGACAGTATCTCGCCGAGACACATACATCAGATCAGACTTCTTTTTCTAATTGAATAAATGACATAAGAACGGATAAAGCTAGGAACATATTACTTATGCGGACGTCCGCCGTTGCGCGACCGCGGTCGCGGATCTGGACAATGAATATACACTTAACGACCGGTCCGGACCGGGGGTTTTTTGACGACCGGTCTGGCCTAGCGCGTAGTGACCCTGCCTGCTACGCCGCGGTCCCGGGTTCGAATCCCGGTAAGGGCATTTATTTGTGTGATGAGCACAGATATTTGTTCCTGAGTCATGGATGTTTTCTATGTATATAAGTATTTGTATATTATATATATCGTTGTTTGAGTACCTGCACCACAAGCGATCTTGAGCTTACCGTGGGGCTCAGTCAATCTGTGTAAGAATGTCCTATATTTATTTATTTATTTATTTAACCGTGCAAACCATCGGTCCACGGTCGTGGACGTGGCCTTGAGCGCATGGACGTCCGATCGAAATCTGGCTCGCTGGATGTTTTGGTCAGCCGAAGTCACGTCCCGAAGACCGTGCACACTGATCGGTCGCGGTCGCGGTCGCTCGACGGCGGACGCGGATCTAGACAATGAATATACACTTAACCGTGCAAACTATCGGTCGTCGGTCGTGGACGTGGCCTTGAGCGCACGGACGTCCGATCGAAATCTGGCTCGCTGGATGTTTTGGTCAGCCGAAGCCACGTCCCGAAGACCGTGCACACTGATCGGTCGCGGTCGCGCGACCGCGGACGTCCGCGTAGTATGTTCCTAGCTTAAGTAGCTGACAAACGGCGTTTTCACAAGTGTGAGCTGTAAAAAGAATAACTCTTTCTCGCTTCCACTACAGGTTAATGTGTTAGCAGCTTTTAGTCTATGCCGCGGTGACATAATTTCGCCCCAGTCATGCCCCCACCATGTGCTAAGTTGCTAACCTTCTTAATGTGGGTATAAGTATTCAAAATTGGCATTTATAACAAAACTAGCTTCCCCCGCGGCTTCGCTCGCGTTAAATTTAAAAATTGCGGTTAGAAAGAGACAAAAATAGCCTATGTTAGGGACCATCCACACTCATAAGACGCATGTCTTGCGGCGCGCAACGGACGTCTCCGCCACGCCTAAGTGGAGACGCTGCCTTACTCTCCATCCCTTTAACTATCTCCACTTAAAAAATCACGTCAATTCGTCACTCCGTTTTGCCGCGAAAAACGGACAAACAAATAAACACACACACTTTCCCATTTCTAATATTAGTATGGATAAATGAAACAACATTTATGAATACACAATTATATATTTATTTAAAGTTTAAGTATTAACCAACTAGTTGTAGGTCATGTAACGCGGGGTAGCGGAGAACTTGGCGTAGCTTTTGATGACCTTATTAACGGCTTCCAGGAAGTCCTTTTCGGTGGCCACCTTGCGGCGAGCACGGATCGCGAACATGCCGGCTTCGGTGCACACAGACCTGCAAAGGAGAGCATTTTTAGTCCGAAAGTTAATAAAAATAACCTAACCTAACAAAATTAAAATTTTGAAAAAACCCCCGACCGCGACATATTGGACCGATTTTCATGAAACATGGCTAAGAACACTCCCGACTAACTCAGCTTTCAAACAAAAAAAAAACTAAATCGAAATTGGTTCATCCGTTCGGGAGCTACGATGCCACAGACAGACACACACACAGACAGACACGTCAAACTTATAACACCCCGTCGTTTTTGCGTCGGGAGTTAAAACCAAGAAGAAACGTATGAGAAGACTACCGTGAGACACTTGACATATTAAACATGTAAAATCGGGTAACTCACGTAAAATTGTCGAAGATCGCTCGACATATTGTTATGTGTGTGAGTGTAGTGTGCAACCCAACAAATGACAATTGTGCCGAAAGTGAGGGTAGTTTCGCACCGCCCCTGCCGCCGCCGACCCCCGCGCCGAGCCAACGGTCGCAGCGAGCTGCGGCCCGCAGTCTGCGTCGGGATACCATCGGCATCGCGCGTTCTCAATGAAAATGCTCCTCGGTACGGAGCGAAACATGTCGAGCATATCTCTAACATCTCTTATTAATCATAGTAGCTTTGTACTTTGTATAATTTACTGAAATCATTTTCCATAACTCTATTAACAGACTAGGTACTCACCTAGTCTGTTCATATTTTTTTCTACTCCCGTGTTGTTATTCGTCATTTACAGTGACGTGCATAGATCGTTAAAACCCTACATAAAAGATGCCCGCCCCCGACCGGCGCCCCGCGCACCCACGCATACGATATAGCTCTTAAAACATTGTTAGATAGTCTTTAAGGGATATAGCGGGCCGCGGGGCGCCGGCCGGGGGCGGGCGGCGGCGCGGGGGAGTGCGAGCGACAGGGTGAGTGCAGGAACATTGCTGACAAGTCAAAATACAGGGAACAGTGCGAATTTCACGAAAGTTATTCTAGAAAACTATTAAAAAGTAAGTGCATGGTCGTAGAAAAAGTATTGTATGCAACGGTGTTTAACTGAGTCAAAAAATACTCGTGGCGTCTTAATAACAATTTTCGGCTTCGCCTCAAATTGTTACCCACGCCACTCGTCTTTTTTGACCTCCTTTAAACGCCTGTTGCATAAAATACTATTTTATGAATTCTTTTGAATGTTAAATTGTATTAAGTTTCTTAATGCATGGTAATTATAAGACGTAATGTTTTGAAAAGAAGTGCATGGCCCGCCGAGTTTTTAGCCGGTCCCATATTAGTGGATACCCCCCTCCAACTGAGGGGGACTGAAATCTTCTCGAGGCTGAGGCGTAGGGTTAGAGCCGGCGTAGTTTTATTTTTGACGTTCATATGCGCATTGTAATATGCCTACTTGGAAAATAAAATATTTCATTAATATAAAACGTATGAGAACAAAGCTAAAATACAAATCCAATTCAAAAACCAATAAATAAATTATTTTTCCCCTCTCTAGCTCGGAAACACGTGTTTTGTCCTTTAATACCAGCGGGTAAAAACGCATTTTATCCACTAGTGGGTAAAGTAATTTGACCTTGAATAAAATCAAATTAACTGCTTTAAAATTGATAAAAGCAGGTGAATCTAGTAATAAAGATGATTTACCACCTGTGGAACTACTGGAAGCAGTGATAGACGCATTTTTTGCGTTGTAGTTTCCTCGCTATAGTGAGGGGAAAAGTTTTGTGTTACACTCGGGTGCAAATGTATTTTACTTCTCGTGTGTTAAAAAACTCGCAAGTTCAGGATTCTCTTCTCGAACCACTCGCTTCGCTCGTGGTTCAACTATAGGCTCCACTTGCTCGTTTTTCAATTCCACACTCGGCGTTAAAATACAACTTTGCCCCCTTGTATAACAAATAACTATTACATACCTATAAAGTACCTGTAGCTATGATCGTAATGATCTTATAATATCTCCTAAATGGAATAAACTTAACAACATTAATTTTTCCTATTATATTTCCAAGTTACTCACCATTATTTTAGAATAGTAGGAGTAATAATGACGACCAAATTGTAGGTAGAGGAGAAGAGAACTACTGTATCACGCACTAATAGTTGGGAATAACAGTGATATCACTATTTCATGACGCTCTTTCAAGAGTGACAGGGCTAGCATTAATGCGTCGCATCTTTTAGATTGACAAAGATAACACACCTGTATAGCGCTCTGCAAGTGCATTGCAAGTGACATTTAACCACTTTGATAACAATACTTTTCCTCATCTATTATCTAGTTACTCATCTAATCTCAGCGCCAGTTGAGTTGGGGCACAGCCTCGCCAGCAGGTCGAACCGTATGTCCTTCTCCACACTCATGCTTCGCGCAACATAGTTAAGAGTGGCAAAGACATCACTACTGCATCACGTTCTAAAGAGCGACGGGGCTAGCACTAATGTGTCGTGTTCGTCTTTTTAGATTGACAGAGATAACACACTTGTACAGCGCTTTTTTAGAGTGCAGCGATAGCGACATTTTCCGACTTTAATAACAATATTTCCCCTCATTATTCCCTAGTTCCCTACACAGATAGAAAATATCTCTTCAACCAAAGAAACCTATTTGAACCAAGAGATATCCAGTTTCCCATATCAGGAAGATTTTAATTACTTGATATAAAACATAAAATGTCTCGATGTTTATTACTTGCACTAACCATTTTATGTATATCTTAACATGATTAGCAAAACAATCTTTTTTTAAAAACTTAATCATTTATTATAAGAGCGTAAACGTTTTGTTCAGTGATAATTATTACTCAGAAGCAAATCAGCAAGTTCTTAAAAACAAGTATAATATTTCTTGGTTCTAAGTAATAAAATTGTTGTATTAAGAGTTATGACGGTTTTCGGTTAAGAGTTATGCATAATTAAAGTAAAAGTTAATGTTTCTTGGGGTGAAACAATTAGTTACTTACACCAAATATATACATTTTTCATTTTAAAAGTTATGACGGTATTAGATGAAGATTTACATGTTTGAAGTTAGATTTAATGTTTCTTGGGGTACAACAGTAAGTATCTTAAACCAAATATACTTACTTCTTGGATGTAATTTATCTTATTTCATTTAAAATATATAATTTCTTGAAATGAAATTTTATATTTCTTAGATTGAGTAAATAATGTTTGTAGCGGGGGTGCGCGCGGGGAGAGAAGGGAAAGCCGAAATGACGTGAGAGGTGTGTATTATGTTCAATAACCCGTACGTTACAAGCTTATAACTCAGAACGAAGACGAGTTCTCCAGCCAGTTAGAGAGAGAGAGAGAGAACTGGAGCGGAAGCACGTTTAGGATAGTCCTCAATAATAGCGCGTAGTTCCCAGAGGGAAGCAGGGGGCTATTATGTCGGAATTTGTATTCCTATGATTCGATACATATCAAGTTCCAACCGGCGAGCCTAACCAAATCGGGAAAAATCTTAACACCGCGATGTACGAATTCTATGGGCTGGGGTCAGCGCTATCTAGCGGGTTTTTTGGTAACTAAACCGGTGTCGCCACTCGGCGCGCGAACTAAATCTTGAAGCAAAACTTTATTATTTTTCGATCTAAACGTGTTGATTCTCAAATGGAACTTGTAGGCATTAAATCAAGAATTTGTGATATGAAGCCAAGAATGTAATAAATCTTGACCTAAGTCCGTGTTGATTTTTTATTTAAAACCTACTCGAATTATGAATGAAGTCTATAAGCATCAAACCAAGAATTATTATAATCAAGCCAAGATTGTTCTAAATCTTGAAATAAAACCTTGATATTTTTTGATTTGAACTTGTTGATTCTCAAATGGAGCCTGTAGACATTAAATCAAGAATTTGTGACACAAAGCCAAGAACTTAATAAATCTTGACATAAATCTGTGTTTATTTTTGTTTTAAGGTGGCTCGCCTAGGTTACCCGAAGCTCAGGCTGCGTTAGATGGCGTTAATCTGCAAATTACCGGTCTTATTTTTTTTGTGGAGTCGTACAGGCATTTATATACTTTCAATTATGCTTCGCGAACATTTAATATTAAAATTGACGTATTACAACATACATTCAACTTCTCATTGTAACGTTAATCCCCTTAATGTAGATAAATTTACTATTTAACACTATTTTTAAGTACCACTCACACATACAAACAGTGTTTTTGTATTCCTTCTAGTCGATAATTTCACGCGGCGACAGCTTGTTTAACTTTAAATAGCCTTGCGGTAAATACGTGTTATCGCATGATTTGCATGGAAGTACTGGGTTCGAATCCAGGACTTTTTCTCTTAATTTTTTTTTAATACTACGTCGGTGGCAAACAAGCATACGGTCCGCCTGATGGAAAGCGGTCACCGTAACTTATGGATGCCTGCAACTCAAAGAGTGTCGCATGCGCGTTGCCGCCCCATTAGAAACTTGTACACTCCCCTTTGCTGTGTGTGCACAGCAAAAAGGAGTGTACAAGTTCAAAGGAGGGTTTGGGTTGCCGACGACTCAAAGGACAATAGACGGAACAAATTAGTTCCGTAAGTCCTCCCGTCGTCAGCACCCCGCACCCTCGTTGAGCTCTGGCAGCCTTACTCACCGGCAGGAACACAACACTATGAGACACTATTTTTTGTTTTATTATTATACATAAATGTATATGTACTCGTACAGTAGTTACTGAGCGTTTTCCACAAAAAAGATTAAAAACCTATTCTCTTACATGGTAATAATTTTTGGGTTCGTCGAACTCAGAATTTCTAACATAATTATCCTAATCTGATATTTTAAAAAAATCCAAAAAGTATAGGTAAATTTTAGTTTCTAAAGTACGATTCGAATGATTTTTTTTTCTAATTGTTTATTTTCGATGGAGCAAGGGTATTCAAATCGCTTTTGAAATCTTAAATTAGTAAATGAAAATGCAATAGTTAACTGAGTATCGTAGTGCTTTAAAAACTCAAGTGGACTTTTTTTATCTAAGGAGTAATTTCGAGAATATATTATATTTAGCGAGGGTATTAAAAGTTGTGTTTTATATCTCAACTTAATAATTAGAAAATCAAAATGACAATAAAAAAATTAATATGTTCTCTAAGATAAAATTGATACCTTCGGCTCTCCATTCTTGCTCGGTCAATAAAAAATACGAAATTTATATCCAAAAAAATACAAAAAGTTTATAGAATCCCGGGATTCGAACGCAGTTTCACGGCGTGACAGGCGATTGTTCACCAACGACGCCATTACATAACACGCTGTTACCGACGAAATTAGGCTATACGTATATAATTATTTAAATATAAATAATAATGTCAAATCCATACTAAAATTACAAATAAGAATGGGTGTGTGTCTGTTTGTTTGTCCGTCTTTCACGGCAAAACCGGAGCGACGAATTGACGTGATTATTTACGGGGATTTAGTTGAAGGGATGGAGAGTGACATAGGCTACCTTTTGTCTCTTTCTTACGGGAGCGAAGCCGCGGTCAAAACCTAGTTTATTATAAATGGGAAAAGCTGGTTACTCTATAATCTAAAGTGGAAGAATTCGTTGTTTCACCAAAGATAATGTGTGTTTGTTTGTTTGTTTGTCCGTCTTTCACGGCCAAACGAAGCGACGGATTGACATGTTTTTTAAGTGGAGATAGTTGAAGGGATGGAGAGTGACATATGCTACTTTTGTCTCTTTCTAACGCAAGCGAAGCCGCGGGCAAAAGCTAGTACAGCACGGGTAGCATGGTCGCGCGATAGACGATAAAATATCAGGCCGTCCCTGTCGCACTATTAGTAAGTGCGATTATAGGGACGGCCAGATGTTTTATCATTTATCGCGCGACCATAATTGCCTGCCTGGACCAGATTATATTGATGATAATTATTATTTGTAACCATTTAGTTAATATTGTCTTCAGTTACCGCGATAGTTACTCATGAAATAAAAACTATGAAAACGGATTAAATCGTGTTTAATGAATTTACAATTCATCCCGACGTTTCGAACACTACAGCGTTCGTGGTCTCTGAGCTCAACGGGTGACTGAGGAAAAATTACAATGTGCAAAAGCTACCCACATACCTACATACATATTCATATATATAACTATTTAGTTGTTGAAGAAAAACATTCACACAACAATAACATAGGTCAACTAGCTCAGTAAATGTAAGGAAGTCAGCACATTACTAATACTATGCCCACACTATGACCTATGTACCTGACCTGACGTGTAATATTTTATTTTATCAACAAAGGGACAATAAAGATTGTATTGTATTTTTGTATGAAAATAAAAAATAGGAAAGAAATATAGTAAGAGTCTTTTTTAATAGAATATTTATTCTATTAAAAAATATAAAAAAAACTTAATAATTCCAAAAAAAGTTCAAATGATTAAAAAAGACTCCGGAATGGAACTCGAGATATTCTGCTTCATAGTCAATACGTTTGACCGAGACGCCATTTCGATTTACACTAGCAGTGTCGAAATACACGATATGTATCTTTATTGACAAAATGCGTCATTATTTCTGAGTCTGCTTGAGTTAAGTAAACCAATATCTTTAAATAATTACTTGTCAAGAGCCAAGTGTCACTGATGACAATGTCAACTAAAAATGCGCGAAATATGACGGCTCTGTGTCTGTACACAAAATTTGGCACGCACATTTTCGTAAAATTAATAAAAAAATCACATGGATTTGTCCATGATTTCTGTATGAAACAATGTATTTCGTTCAATACTGCGACGATGGATAATGTATAGTAGATGTATGCGCATATTTTTATTTAGTTGTAGTGTGCGGTGACTAAATAAATGGTAGATGTTTTTTGTATGGAAAGCGAGCCACCTTAAGTTATTCTGGAACTTTGAATGGAGTTGCAAAGCATCAAATCAAGAACTATTAAAATCAAGCCAAGATTGAACTAAATCTTGACGTAAAACCGTGTATTTTTTTTATTTAAACTTTTATGTCTTGACTGTAGAACGTAAAAGTTAAATTAAGAAATTATGATTTCCTATTAAAAACGCAGAATTCTTGTAGGGCGTCATCCATATATTACGTCACAGTGTAAGGGGGAAGGGGGGGTCATACTAAATGTGACAATCCCTGTTAAAGGGATACAAAAAAGCGTGACATAGGGGGGAGGGGTCCAAAAACCTGAAATTTGGTGTGACGTAATATGTGGATGATCCCTAGTTAAATTGTGGTGAATCTTCTTTTAACAGGTTTTTATTTTTGCTTTGATAAAGGTTACTTGAACCAAAGACGTTTTTTAAGAACTAGCATATTCATACTAAAACGGTGTAATATTTTGTTGCAAATAAATACTTCTTTGATTCAAATCTGTCCTATTTGTACCAAATGTATATAAAGTTACGACTGAACAATTTTGATTCTTCTTTGAAAAAGGAATATCCCTTTAGGTTAAGACCATGTTATTAGATGAAGAATTATATTATTCCTTTTAAATAACAGTGTTTGAGAGAGTTTTCCGTCTTAAATTAAAATATCTTTTCTATCTGTGTAGTTCCCTGGATGCGGATGGCAATGGACCGACAAGCGTGGAGGAATGGAGAGGAGGCCTATGTCCGAAGACGGGCGCTTTAGAGGCTGCTATAGATAGATAGATTCCCTAGTTACTCACCTAATTTCAGCGCCAGTGGAGTTGGGGCACAGCCTCGCCAGCAGGTCGAACCGTATGTCCCTCTCCACGCTCATGGAGCGCGCGTGGATCCGGAAGATGTGCGCGCGGCCCTCGAGGTCCGGCAGACCGAACTCCACTTTACGGTCGAGGCGGCCCGGACGCATCAGCGCCGGGTCTAGAGTGTCCGGACGGTTGGTAGCCATTAGAACCTGAGACAAAGAAAATTTACCGTGACTGTTGTGCAATGCTGAGTTGATTAAAACTAAATTATGGCGGCATGAGTCAACATGCTGGTATAGTTGTGCCGTTCTCAGGAACGTCCTCGTTTCACTATCATCCAACTCAAACGAGAACTTTCGGTAATGGCCCAATGGTAATCACGAGTTACCAGTAAAGGATGGTCGATACTATGTACATAGCATTGTTTTTAGAAACCCAATCAATAACTTAGGTTAATAAATGGGTAACCAAATCAATACAGTTATTTTTTGGAAAATTCCGTGTCCTTAAGCATGAAAAGAAGCGAGAATTAATACTTATGATAATAGCTGTCCTTCCCTACTATGATTCCACAGCACGTGTACTGATTAAATTACAAAAATGCGTTAGAAATGTGATGATGATATGATAAAATGATAAAATTTATGTACATGGTATGTGGACATAGCGATAATTATTTACATAGTTTTAGGAAAATTAAAACTGCTTCGCAAAACTAGCGTAGAGCAGAAGTGCCTTAGAAGTCAAGCTCATCATGTCGCTGGCTAAAACTCTTCTTGTATTCGTCATCCTTGGCGCATGTAAGTGTTAAACCAACTACAGGCTGTATCTTTAGGTAATTAGGTATTTAAATAAATGTAGACAAAAGACTCTTTAAGCCACTTGAGGGTAAATGAAAACATTACACGACTAAATAAGAAGTCACATTGTCTTAGTGTCAGCTCGTTTTTTCACGCATATTGATAAGAAAGGGATCACACTACAATGTTGCCACTTTATAAGTTCTACTCTTTTTTTCCAAGGCTGTAGACCAAATGCCATTTTTTTTTCAGGTCCAAACACCCTTAACTGCACAGAAATAGCGCCCTCTAACCTTGCCTGGAATTCGCCTAGAACTGTGGCTCAACATGAAGGCAAGACAAGGCGAAACATGGTCAATCTGTACTATATGATCCAGGAGTGCACAGGATGTAGAGCACTTCGTTTATTGAACTATGGAAACTATTGTGGGCTAGGCGGGTCTGGTACACCGATTGACGATATTGACAGGTTATAAATAAATAAACACCAACGTCCACACTGGCCGCACGCCTCGCGAGGCTAACTATACTCTGTCAAATAAGTCTGTCAGTAAATAAGAACTAAGAAAACTATAGGTATCCTTTTCTCTAGCACCCTAAAGAAAAGGATGCATATAGTTTTCTTTGTTCTCATTTACTGAGAGTTTATTTTGAACAGCTGACCGAAGGCCGCCATCTTGCTGAGCAAATGTGTGAGCGTGCGATCAGTGTGGACCCGGCTATTTGCTTTTTTTTTATCTGGCCACGTGTGAGGCGCTTTCGCACACCGAAAGTTCCGTACCGCACTCGTCGACACGTTAAAATTGTTAAATACAACCAACAGCAGTTCTCGAAAAGTTTGTACAAAAGTTAAGGAAAAAGTTAAATTTGTTTTTATTATTCCTATTTTGTTACCAAGATTTTATTGATGAATTGAGATTTTAGTAAGTTTTGTTTCGTCCGTAGGTTCCGTTCGTAGGTTCTCTAGTATCTATATTTTCTTAATTATAACAATTAATCTATATATATCTTAAGAAAGTCGACTTATATTACTAAATGTTGGTAACAAAATAGGATCAATTAAAATTTGCTGACGTGGCTAACTGGCTATGTACAAAGTTGCTATGTTTCCGAGGTTCCTATTTTTTATACTTTCGTTTTCTTATACGGGGTTGTATAAGTCGCAGTCGAATTGTATAATCAATCCGCCGTATTACATTACGGCCAGCCGTTATCAAAAACAGGGCCGTTTTAAAATGAGACGGTCAACGATTAGCCGGATTGAATGATGATTAAAAACCCGCCCGAATTTAATCCATAAGTTTTACGAAGCTGCTCGCCCCGCCGAACGCTCCCAGCGTCCACTTAGGCCTTAGGGCCCCCCACATCCAGCGTCTCGCGAGCGTAGCGTCGGGCCAACTGTATGGCAAAGCCTGACGCTGCGTCGACGCGGCGTCTTTTTCCATACAGTTGGCCCGACGCTACGCTATTTCGAGACGCTAGATGTGGGGGCACCCTTATTCAATTCAAATTCAATTCAAAATATCTTTATTCATGTAGGCCTAGTTACAAGCTCTTATGAATAGTTCATTACATATATATTATGATCTTAATCTAACCTAATTATCAGAGCAATTTATTGTTGTAAATTATTGTTCATAATAATATTGAGTCTATAATATACAATTTCATATAAAAATAATCGTTAAACAAAAAATATATAATTAGGTATATGTATATATAAAAATACATGTCTAGAATATTTCTAGGAAAAATCCAATGTCCAAAAAAATACAATATTAATTTCATCAACAATAATAATAATAAAAAACGTAAAAATAAGAAACCATTTCGAATAACAATTAATCCCACGTTGTTTTATCATTCATGTAGTCTTGTGTTGTATAATAAGCTTTGGAAATGAGTACACGCTTTACATGATTCTTAAATTTATTAATTGACAAGTCAGTAATATGATTCGGAAGTTTATTATAAAATCGAACACAATTACCCATGAATGATTTTTTAATTTTACAGAGCCGTGTGAAGGGCACCGCGAGTTTATGTTTATTTCTAGTATTTTTAACCCCCGACGCAAAAACGACGGGGTGTTATAAGTTTGACGTGTCTGTCTGTCTGTCTGTCTGTCTGTCTGTCTGTCTGTCTGTCTGTCTGTCTGTCTGTCTGTTTGTCTGTGTGTGTGTCTGTCTGTGGCACCGTAGCTCCCGAACGGGTGAACCGATTTCGATTTAGTTTTTTTTGTTTGAAAGCTGAGTTAGTCGGGAGTGTTCTTAGACATGTTTCATGAAAATCGGTCCACTATGTCGCGGTCGGGGGTTTTTTCAAAATTTTAATTTTGTGGTTAGGTTATTATATTATGTACATCACAGTTTTTCTTAAAATTACAAATGTTTTTATGTACATACATAATATTCTCATAAATATATTGACAATGCACTGTCATTATATTAATGTCCTTAAATTTATCTCTAAGTGAGTCTCTATGGTTCATTTTATATATTGCTCGAATAGCCCTCTTCTGCAGAATAAATATGGTATTTATCTCTGAAGCACTGCCCCAAAGTAAAATACCATATGACATAATGCTGTGAAAGTAACTAAAATAAACTAATCGAGCTGTTTTCACGTCTGTTAACTGACGGATCTTGCTCACTGCAAAAGCTGCAGAACTAAGTCTATTCGCTTAGCGATATGACAATCTATCTTGAACTTCTTCGAATATTGCTTAACATGTTCTTTAAATTCATCACTCGTATTAAACCGCCGTTCTTCATACAAGGCATACAATGCACGTCTTCGTTGATGTAACTCTGCAGTAGCCCACTCACTAAAAACTGATGCACCACTAACTACGACCGATTTTGAAGTAAATATTGCATTATAATGTTGCAGAAAAGTGTGAAAGAATGAATTATACATACTATTAGGACTCATATCGGAAGACAGGGAGGGTAGCGCCTGAACCAAACTTTGCTTCATTCGTTCCACGCGGTCGGAGGTTACTGGTACAAAAGTTATTTGTTTTCTCAAAGTATTTTTCCTTAATGTCTCAAATACTATCAATTGGCCTAAATGGTCTGATTCTAAGTTGCTAATTACATCTTTAGTAGTAGGAAAAATATCAGTGAAAATATTATCTATACAGGTGGCACTAGTGGCAGTCACTCTAGTAGGCTCCATAAAAATATGATTGAGATTACATGATTTGAAAAGATTCAACAATCTGATACTTATTGTTGAATTTTCCAAGATATTTACATTAAAGTCGCCGCATATAAGTATTTTTTTACTAGAAGATGATATTTTAAGTAGCACAGATTCCATATTTTTTCAAAAGTTTCAAAATTACTTAATGGCGGCCTATACACACAGACAACAATAAATTGCTCCAATTCTACAGCACTTAGTTCTATAGTCCGTTCAACAGACATGGAAACAATATCCTTACGTTCCTTAAATTTTAACTGGCTATTTATTATAATTAACGACCCACCATGTATGGAACTATGTCTGGTGAACGAACTTGCCACCTGGTGATTATTAAATTGAGGCATTAATTCATTGTTTTTTAACCAGTGTTCAGTAATACATAAAATGTCTACATAAAATTCGTTCATGAATAGTTCAATTTGTAAATCTTTTCCTCTAATACATTGAATATTTTGATGCACCAGGTGGATATACTTTCCTTGCTCACAGTATTGATTCTTATAGTTACTTAAAATTAAATTGCCAGAGACAGAATCTTTTGAATCTTTTCTCTTACACTAACTGAACCTGTTTTCTTCAATAGATGCTGTCAAAAGCACGACCAGTGCTACAGTGACGTCATAAATCGCAACGACTGTTGGCTCGTCAATGTCTACATGATGCCTTACAACTGGAAAGTCTACGATGGATCTCTCTACTGCGGGCACGAGGGCAATCGGTGTAGGAGGGAAACATGCGAATGCGATAAAGAGTTTACTGAGTGCTTGAATATGGTTGGGTGCCCCTAATGTATGAAAAATTGATTTAAATGAAGTTTGTCAGCATAATCCACCGTAGTCCTTATTTACGTTCACCCTGTGTAGACTATAAACCAGCGTTTTTCAAACTGTGGGGGTGCCCCCCAGGAGGCGCAGCAACATTATAAAGGGGGACAAGTGCACACACTACCTAAGGGTCCCCCCACATCTAGCGTCTCGCGAGCGTCGCGTCGGGCCAACTGTATGGGCAAAGCCCGACGCCGCGTCGACGCGGCGTCTTTTTCCATACAGTTGGCCCGACGCGACGCTCGCGAGACGCTAGATGTGGGGGGACCCTAACTAATAGGGAGGGCGTGGACAGTTTATTTTTGACGATACGGAGCGTGCTTAAAAAAATTTGGGAACCCCTGCTAAATACGCTCGGTCCCATCTTAATTTAATATCTATTCGACTCAACACGCGTCACGTCACGTTTGAAAAAATGTGTTTCGGCCTTAAATATGTTTCCTGTATTTCATCTAGAAGGTAAGAAATGTCTGTCCGAAATGTGTGTACATGTTTGTCATTTTTGGTCAAACAATAACACTGCCTTTGCCTTGACATTTTTTACTTTACTGCCTCAGGAGTGATAAGAAAAAAATGCCAGAGCATTGGATACTCGTGACGGATACCATACTACCAGAGCACAAAATATTATAGACTTAGTTAAGTTTAATAATCCTATTAGGGATCCGTACCCAAAAAGGAAAAAACAGAACCCTTACAGTATCACTCGTGCGACGTGCGACTGTCAGGATCATAGCCAGAATTTAATATCAGCTGTAATTACAGGTAGACTGTAATATTGTGCAATAATGTAATAATCTTATATTAAAGGCTATGGTGATTCTTAAGGTAGAGCAATGGGGTTCTAATCTATAGCCTAAGACCGGTACGATATTTTTGAAAATAATTCTATAACAGTAGTTTTATTTCATATACAGCGCTTAATCGCAATTTAAAAAACCTATATTTTCGAATCCACCAATAGTTTGGAATGGAAGATATTAAAAAAAACTACGCCTAGAAAATAAGCGTTTTCTTTCAGCAAAATACCTCACAGTAATTTAATGGTGGAAACATGTAGAAAAAAATCAGTTTTAAGGTTTACAACCCGAAGCCACCTAAATATATGACGGGAAATAAGACTATTTTTATTGATATAGAATTTTTGAATTTTGCCTAACGTGCTCTAGAGCTGATATAATAACAGATATTTTTAACCAGAAATCAATAGCACATAATTTTTCAGATATTTAACATATAAAAACCACCAATATATTTATATGGAAATAAAAAAATCTAAATATTTGACCGGGCAAATTCGAAACAGATATTAGTACGAGGTTGACTTTTATTGTCCCTATTTAACAATATTAACAGCATGATAATCCACCCAATAAGTTTGACCTTTATTTAATACTTTAATTTATTTAATATATTTACATTTTTTGCGTGGTTTGGTTTGGACCTTAGTGTCTTACATTTAGGAATCCATATGGCAAACCACCACGCCGGTGGAGCTGAGCCGAGGGTAGGTGATGAGCCGTGTCGCATGCTTTTTATTCTGATTTTCTATTACACATTAACGTAAATGAGGAGGCACACTGACATTTTACCCCGCCAGGCGGCGCCTATGCATGTCACTGTCATTCATATGTGAGAGAGAGAAAAAACATAATTATCAGCTTCTCGCTCTCACGTCTCACGGACTAATAGGGTGGCGCCATCTGTCGTATCCTTTGAGTGTTCCTCCTCATTACATGCCTATTTCTACATAAGTAATATTTTAGGTAGATTAAAAACAGACGTTTCCCACCGATAATAAAGTCCAAAGTAATTTAAAAAATTACATATTTATTTTAGGCATGCGATTTGACAGTCGTCGAAAAGAGTATATACTTGTCAGTACATACATCTATCTCACGTTTTTCTCTTCTACCATTTGACAGATCTCCGTCATCTTGTGAAATGTATTCTTCCATTCTTCAGAATCGTTGAAGCAACGCTTGTTACAAACACGCGAAAGCTATGCAAAGTCTAATTTCGACCCATATGTCACGGCCAGGTATAGCCCCGGCGATTATCGTTAGACTTACAAGCCACAGGTCACAAGTTCAAATCTCAGTCGTCGCATACGTTTTTACAGCTTTTTTAATTAATTTTTTAAGGTTTTATTTATATTATAAGTTGATGAGTACAAGCTACTGCAATGACATTAAATACAAGGACGCACAATTCATAACAAAAATGTTTTAAAAATCTGGGCCTAAATTGCATTTATAACATTCTTGTTGATGCTAATAACGTTAACTTCTTATCTGCTTAGGAAAAAAATCGTTCATGTCATAACCAACATAGTGTATAAAGACCTAAGTATCAAAATTGCAAATGGAACTGCCACACACTAAAAACTCTTTATCAAAATACCTTTTGTCATAATATGCTCAAATGACTTATATGTCAAAATGAATTGCGAACGAATATTGAACGAATGGAGCCGCTACCAATATATAATAAGTATGTAGGTATTAGATATTTCCAATTTATTCCATAAATATAAATACCTAAAAAAGGCCGCAATTTTACTTCTTCATTACATAAACTTTAAAAATACCCTACTGTATCATCTTTATCTTGGTCACTTGTACTCCGTTTATTACAATTTGTAAATTTCCTGAAATAAATGTCATATCTTGTTGTCACAAAGAAAAATTTACAAGGCTTCCAAGAATCTCGAGCTGGAAGGATACAAATTAAAATATTTTCTATGAAAACAATTAAATTCGACAGCAGACAACCCAAAGGTTTATCGGATTTATTTATTATAGGCATTTGTTTTAAATTAAATACCAGTGGTTCTGATCTGATAGTGTGGGATATTCTTTAAAATTTATTTTCAAAAGGAGATTTAATGTTGGTAATGCCATTCAAATAATATTAGAAGTGTCTAATACGCGAGTGTTCGAATTTAATTATAGGATAGCACATATTGAAAGTACTGTAATATGGGTACAAAAGCCTGCCTATTGAAATATAAAATACATAGCAAAAAGTATAGAAAGGACCTACTTTTCGACTTTTTATTTACACTACGTACCGACCATACAACTGACTCTAATTAATCTTGGTATTAAAAAGAGTAAAATGTAGTACGTTTTTCCATTATCCGATCCGATATCGGATGTCGGACCGATATTCCATACATTACAGGTGGAATCTTGGATTCTTCTATTGATATCCTTCCGACATCCGTTATCGGATCGGATAATGTGAAAACGGTCTAATAGCGACTCAATAGTTTTTGTTCCTTGAAAGTCATTAATTTGAACAAATAAAATTATTCATTGAAATCTATACAATTACAACGAATATTATAATGTATAATACATTCATTTTGTAATGTAATCCAAAGAAATAACTTATAAGAAATATATTCTACCCTTTTTGCTTGTTTTCTGATTACTATTTAGCCAATTTTTCATTGACTCATACCATGGACTTTCAATAGGGACTGAGCTCACACTTTTTTTGCCATACTAAATTGAACTTTATCACCGGTGCAGAAAGGCGTTCTTATCAGACTAGTAAAAGTGTGTCCACATGAGAGGGTCAAAGTTGGGGCTGGTGTCCCTCTCGCACCTGTGACCAGTGTTAAAGAGATTACTACAGTAGTAGTATTTTTACCTGTATGATAACTAAGTTTATAAACTTCTTAAATTATTTTTGTATTATATCGAGGCAAGGATATTAATACCTTGTAATGAATTGGTAAATCATTATTATGAACCTATAAAACCAAAGATTTGCGCAATTAAAAAAAAACCTTTAATTCGGTATTAGTAGATTTGGTAGTAACTTTGAATATTGACTGGTATCCCCAAATAATGACAGTGATGACGTCATTCAAATAATTTTGACAGTGGCAATAAGTGCGAGATCACCAGCCCCAACTTTACCCTCTCATGTGGACACACTTTTTGGCCTAACAACTCAATCTAGCTTAATGATATATAAATCTATTAGTCATACCGGACAACTGTCACTGTACAGTTGTAATCCTTATTACAAGGGCATAACGTCTAGCGATGGTTAGCTAAGACAGAGTATTGCGGTTAGTAGGAACGACGCACGATGTTGAACCTTAGGTTACCTTCAATCAATACTAATACTGAAAGACAATTTTTAAACTTATTGCATTACATGTGTCTAACAAAATTTCAAAAATGGGTTGTAAATCTAATACTAAAAAATAAATATTTAAAAAGAGAGGGTTTAAAAGGGTGTAAAAGATAAAAAAAATAACAAGAAAAAAAGATTTCCACTGCCGAGGATCGAACCCACGACGTCAGGTCAGGAGCGCGCCCATCGTCTTACGCTACTATAACTGAGCTATTTAAGCGATAGTGAAGGTGGCGAAATATATTATTATACCGCGATGTAATGAAAATACGAATGAATAACTAACTTTTGAAATAATGCAGAAAATGACATCGTCAATAGTAGAGTTTGTAGGTAAATGAAAAATATGAAAATACTTCTTTCAGTACAGATTTTAGCGCTTCTTGGCGTGCATTTAAAGGTGGATTATTTTTTATACTTCTTTATTTTGATCTTAACGAAAAGTCTGTTCCAATTTTTTTGCTGATATAATTTTTGCCCTGAATGTTATTCTGAGCTAGTAAAATACTGAACTTCCGTTTTGTTTTTAGGGTGGTTTCAGTAGAAATAGTGTTTCAACACATAATGTAGATACAAAACAACCATAACTTCACTTGTCCTATTATTGCTTGCGTCATAACTAATTTAATTACTCCGCTTTTTGCTACTACGAAGTATCATTCACAAAAATAGGTGGTTTCTTAATGTGTTATAAAGATCATAAATTAAAGTAGTCGAATTTAAAACAAAAGTCCTGATACCATTTTCGCCTGATTTTTGGTGAATTAAAATAATCTTTTTTTTATTATATTATACGTTTCTTGTCACAAATTTTGGTGGCTTAACTAAAAAAACTGTACCAAATTACCAAACTTAATTTTTGGTGAGATAAAAAGTACTGTTATAGAATTAAGTTATTTTCCCAGTAGTAGCAAGACCGGATAGCTCTTGGGGTACTAGGGCACTACGGCCCTGCTGTCTGTTCGTCTGTCACAGACCATTTTCTCCGAAACCATTAACCCAAATAAGTCGAAATTTGGTACCAATATTATGTCATTCTTTGGCCACAAATTAATTTTGATTATATAGGTCGATTTTGGGAGGTAGACGAGACGAGAGTGTGACGTTTAGCGCCGAATGCATTTCGGTGGATTTTCATTCAGCCACATTAAATTCGGCTCTGTTTTGTAATACGGCTAGCCGTAATGTAGCCGTAGGCGGATTATACTATCTGCCTGCGACATGCACTGTATACTTGATCCTCTTTGGTACACACGCGTATTTATAAGTACAAAATATAAATTACAATAATGCGTAAGGTACGTGCTGATTTTTTATACGTGACTATTATACAGTATGTGACATAGCGATAATATTTATTATCTTTTGCAAAACTAGCGCAGAAGTGTCTGTGAAGTCAAGCCAACATGTCGCTAACTAAAATTCTTGTTATATTTGCAGTTTTTATCGCAAGTAAGTTTTAAATCTAAGTACAAGAGTAAATAGACTATTAGAGAGGAGGTTCGTATACTAAAGATAAAAAGTAGTCACAGTGCATTTGCTGTCATCTCTCGATCAAAATTAAAACTTTTTGACAACATCGGTTTTGGCAATTTGACCTAATTTTAAGACATATCAGGTACAGAACCCTGATATTATGTCTTAAAATTGTTAAAATTTATATTATTATATTATATTTAATATAATATATTGCCATCTAACCGTCTATCAAGTAAAGATGTGGATGTGGATTCGACGGGGGAATTCCCCTGGCTTGTGTCTGGCGGTCGAAAATAGTCATAGACGCGCATAGTTTCATGCATTCCAATGATGGTTCCTTATCTATACACTCCTATATAGGTAATAACTATAATAAGGCTATAAGTAGGTATACGTAAACTGTTTCTTGACATTTCAAGAAAAAATCCTGAGACGTAGACTAGATACCAAAATTTAAGCAACTAAATTATTTCATTCCATTTTTTTCAGATTGCAACACCTTTAATTGTACCGATACAGCGCCCTCTAGTGTTTCCCCAAATTCGCCTACCGCTTTGGCAGCGTATGAGAAAGGCAAGAGAGACAGGAAGCGAAACGCGTTCAACCTGTACTATATGATCGAGGAATGCACTAAATGTAGTGCTTGGGATCTGTTGGGCTATGGAAATTACTGCGGGTTCGGCGGGTCGGGTACACCGATTGACAATATTGACAGGTGATTATACCAATTAATATTTATACTTATTACGGCCCAGCCACGACATTGATCTAAGCGCAACAGCGGTGAGCGGCAGCCATACGTGCGAATGAAAAGTCCCATCGCTGTGTCTCGCTCCAATGTATGGCCGCCGCTCAACGCTGTCGCGCTTAGACCAATGTCGTGGCTGGGCCGTTTAGGCGTTTCTATAGCGATAGTTACTCATGAAATAAAACTATGGAAACGGATTATATCGCGTATAATGAATTTACAATTCATCCCGACTTTTCGAACAGTTTACAGCATTCGTGGTCAACACCCGTTCGTGGTCACCCGTTGACCACGAATGCTGTCAAGTGTTCGAAACGTCAATCTTATCTGATTGAACAGAATTTTAATTTTCAAATGCGGCAAATACACCTATAACTAATCTTTTTTTACAGATGCTGCCAAAAGCACGACCACTGCTACGATGACGTATTAAACCAGAACGACTGTTGGCGCATCAACATCTACTTAATGCCGTACGACTGGAAAGTCCTCGACGGGTCTCCGTACTGCGGCAACGAGAGCAACAAGTGTAGGAGAGAGATATGCCAGTGCGATAAGGAGTTGACTGAGTGCTTGAATAGGATCGGGTGTCCATAATGTGATTTCAAAGCGTTTCTATTGATTCCCATAAAGTCTTAAGTCATAATGTATCGTTTGTCAAATTTTTTGTTAGTCATAATTTGGTTTTTCTCAGAAAACAAACCTAACCAATCTATTGACGACTTAAAAGAAAACCTTGAAAAGTTAACTGTTTCAGAATGATGACTAATGATAATCTGGCAATCATTACATTATGACTCAAAAACAAAGGGATCCGTATTCGAATACTGTGTTGCGTCCTGTGTAAAAGCGTTAACTTTTGGACCGAAAGGCTAAAGTGGTCCAGTGGTGCCCTCATAGGCAATTAAGCAGGATTGTTTTTGGCAATTAATTTACATTTTGATGTAAATCAATTCATTTAATTATAATGAAGCACGACCACTGCTACGATGACGTATTAAACCAGAACGACTGTTGGCGCATCAACATCTACTTAATGCCGTACGACTGGAAAGTCCTCGACGGGTCTCCGTACTGCGGCAACGAGAGCAACAAGTGTAGGAGAGAGATATGCCAGTGCGATAAGGAGTTAACCGAGTGTTTGAACAGGATCGGGTGTCCATAATGTGATTTCAAATGTGTTACGTTCTGTGTATAACCGTTATCTTTTGGGCCGGCTTAAAAGCCAAAGGGGGTCCAGTGGCGCCCTCATAGGCCGGCATTTTCGTGTGTATAAAAAAAAAATATTTTTTACAAGATAGGAAAATTTGATGTTTTTCCTACTAAGAATCACGAACGCTTTCGATCAAGGACAAAAACCAAGGAACAAAAAAATGGTCCCAATTTTTTCTATTATTTTACATACTTTCCATTTTGCAAGATGGTAACGAATGTGTTTGAAAGATGGTAACGAATTGGAAAAATTACATAATGGAAGCTTTGTTCACCTAGTAGGATCGAAAGGGCTCGTAGAAAAAAAGTTATTTTTATCTCTTGCCAAAATGCCCAGGCAGGATTGTGTTTGGCAATTAATTTATATTATTTTGTAAAATTGTAATACATTTAATTTAGTTATAATAAAAAAGTAACAAATTAATAAACTGCCCGGCCAGTAAGTAAATAAGATAGCTTTACATAGTTTATTAAAATAAATATTCATTGACTTGTTTCTGGTCAAGCAATCACTTTATAACACTTGTATTTTTACATTTTATCAATAGACAAAGCCGAGTGTGATTGTATGTCTTTCTTATAGTTATTACCATGAGAAATTAAAAGAGTTACTACCTAGACGTTTTGACTGAGTTTGCGCATGCTAAGTAATACTAATATATGAAATTGATGGTTGGTTAATTTACCTTGATGTTAGACTTATATTGACCGGGATATAGACCGTGATTACCTTTTGATTTTTGTCGAGCTCCCGATATTTCGACGCAATTGCATGCATCATGATCACGGAAAACTGACGAAGGCGGGTGGATGTCAAAGTTGCGGCTGGTGAAAATTTCTGCTAGACAACACTGAGCAAAAAGAAACCTACCTTAACATTAGGTACTTTACTAGTAGGTAATCAATTTTAGGCAACCCGGTGGGAATCGGCTTGTATGGACCAGCCGCTGCTGTGACAGCGCGCTATCTACCCTCCTTCGCCTCATCTTACCCTCTTACAACTCTTACCTTGATGTTGCCTCGAGGGTCGAAGCCGTCAAGCTGGTTGATGAGCTCCAACATGGTTCTTTGCACTTCGTTATCGCCGCCGGCGCCATCGTCGAATCTATAACCAAAAACATATTCCTTAGGTGCCACATTCACGGTGCCATCCGTCGCTTCGTTCGATCGGACAGATATCGTGAACGATCGGTCGTATCGAATGCGCCGCCACACACGAGGCGAGGCGATCTATCGTTTACGTTACGATATCGTAAATTTCTAAAACATTGTTTATTGGTCCCCATTTTTACTACGCAACTATTAGTCCTTTTTCGGGTGCCGTACCAAAAAGGTATTTAGTACTGTTGTGGTAAAATCGTTTAATGTGTTGAAATATTTTTCTCACTTAGCACCATTCGAAGAATTCTAGGTCTGTTGTCAAGGACTCTCCATGCCAGTAAACCATATCAGTGCCACTAAAAATCCGTAACATGGCTAAGGCCAAATGAATCATGCCACGGTACGTATAGTAAATGCACAAACGCTTCGCTATCTCTATCGCTCTTCCGTATTGGTGCGACAGAGCCAGACTGCTTTTCGATCGGCGTCTGGCGTCAAGGATTGTCTTTCGGCTAGACCTGCAGAGTATGGCACATAACGCGGTATCTAGGTCGGTAGCGCTATCTCTTACTATTTGCCATAAACCTACTTCACGGGTTCCGTGGCCTTATAACCACAATACAAAATTTAAATTTTGAAAAAACACCGACATAGTGGACCACTTTTCATCAAACATGGCACACACAAAGAACACTCCCAACTAATTCCGCTTTCAAACAAAAAAAAACGAAATCTAAATATTAGGTTCATAAGTTCGAAAGCTACGATGCCACAGACAGACAGACACGTCAAACTTCCCCCAAAACGCCAGTCGTTTTTGCGTCAGGGGTTAAAAAGAATCTTGGACTCCGACACAAGAAATCCCTATTCCATCTACACCACTAGTTAGGTACAGTCGCCACCAGATGTATCGGAGCGGCCAAAGCTCTCACAAATATGGGAGCACTCTAACGTTTTGACAATAGAGGAACATCTCGGACACTGGTGATCAAATATATGAGAGGCGCGTTCCTAGCACACATTCTAAAGTCTTGTAGTTGAACGCGTACCATGCTTGTATGAGTGAGATATGACAGGTTGACTGTTCGCGTTTTTGACAGGCGGTAACTGTGAGGTAACCGAGAGGGGGTGGGCGGCGCTTTCATCGGGGAGCGGAAGTGGCCATACTGTACGATAATACTCTTTCTTATACTGTGATAGAGGTGTGTTCCGATATTTGTGAGAACGTTGACAGCTTCGATACATTTGATGGGCGAATGTACTCCTAGGGAAGACAGGTCATTTAGGGCTTCATTCCAGCGTTTTCCACCAGAGTGCCCCAAATATACTTTTTTCACACTATCCCCTCTCACATCCATTCAAGACCATAGACAACAGCTATAGCTAACTAGCGCTTATATTTAATTCTAGAGAAATTTAAATAAGCTCTCAGAAAATGTTTTCATGAATGTTTACTTTTCTAAGGGCCACATCTAGCGTCTCGCGAGCGTAGACGCCGCGTCGACGTTGCGCTCAGGCGTCAGGCTTTGCCAAGTAAAAAACATCCAAGGCTTCGATTCATTCGACACAATCGATTTGTAACTTGTATGTTTAATCTAATTCGAAAGTCTATTAGAGAAAATTTGTCGTTACGAGACAAGATTTGCTTTTGTTTAGATTTTTATATGCAAACCTGACCCTTTAGCACAACTTGCCTTGTCGCGCGAGAGTCCATACATCAAGCGCGACTTCAAGTATGGACTCGCGCGCGACAAGGCAAGTTGTGCTAGAGTGCTTATGACAAGCATGTAAACTGGGACTTTAGGAAACGGCACAATTGAACAAATAACACAAGTTTTATGAAATTTACAAAAAAATCTTACCTCGCGCCTCCGATGGCGTCGATTTCATCAAAGAATATAAGACAGGCCTTCTTGCTGCGCGCCATCTCGAACAGCTCACGGACCATTCGAGCGCCCTCGCCCACGTATTTCTGGACGAGCTCAGAACCTGAAATAATATAATATTTTTATTTGTAAGCACTGCACCAACCTAAGTGACCGGCCACACCAGAGCGTCGCGTGTCTCGGGGCGCGCAACGGACGTCCGCGCCACGCCGCCTCAGTGTAATTCAAAAAACGTCTCCTCAGTACATTTTGTATAGGAAGGACGTAAGACGCGCCCCAGGTGGCGTGGCGGCGGCGTGGCTCGCGCCGCGCCGCTTGGCGGCGCGCCTTACGTCCTTCCTATACAAAATGTACTGAGGAGACGCTTTTTGAATTACACTCAGGTGGCGTGGCGCCGACGTCCGTTGCGCGCCCCGAGACACGCGACGCTCTGATGTGGCCGGTGCCTAACAATATAACATACACAGAATAACCCAAGAAAAAAAAACTCCGAGACATAGTGGACCGATTTTCATGAAACATGGCTAAGAACACTTCCGACTAATTAAACTTTAAAAAAATACACATCTAAATCGGTTCATCCGTTCGGGAGCTACGATGCCACAGACAGGCACACGCACAAACGGACAGCCCGACGCTTTTGCGTCGGGGGTTAAAAGATATCATATAAACAAGTAATCAAATCATACATCCACACAAGAAAAGACTAACAGAGAAAGTGACGCGAAATGGTCTCATCTCAGCGCGTTGTTGTGCTGGCGACTTTCAGTTCTAAAATGAAATGAAATTCTAGATTGCACAGTCAAGTGCAAAAATACGTATCGATTTTATCCGCTCAAAAATATGTACCGAGACCTTATTCCGCCGACATAAAGTGCTATGGGACATATTTTTGATAAGTTGTACGCACCCATATTTTTACACTTGACTGTATGTTAAATTCTGCATAAGTTTCATAAAATAACAAATAAGTTTAATGAAAATGGACATATAACACAGATTTGTATAGCAGTGTGTAGTTTTATCGCAAAACTAGATACGATAAAAATGTTCATTGCTAAGTTTAATATTGGGGAAGTGTATCAGAATACTACCAAAGCTTGTTAACAGCACTCTTTCTTTCTTCCCCAGACTGTAACTTCATATGATAGCATACTGTATCCTATGCACAGCTTACAGTCTGACCAACAAGAGTAAAAATTATAAAGTGGCAACATCGTAGTGTCGTCCCGTTTTCTCACGCATTTATTGATTTCAAAGGGATTTCAAATGACACTACAATGTTGCCACTTTTTAATTTCTGTGCTTTTTGGTTAGACTAAATTGCCTGAAGTAAGACCATTTTACCAAATACAAAAATAAGTACTCTACAAAAATTACTACTAAATTTTTGACGCTGACGACCTTGTGCCTTTTATGTGGACTATAATGTATAACTCTCCCTTAATAGTAGCACTTTGGTGGCTCAATCCAGAACTTCACAAGTTTCTAAGGTTGTTGCTCCAGGGAACTGGGCTGAACGAACACAACAAGTGATCGACAGCCCGCCTGCCTCCGGCCGGGCGTCCCTACACTACATCTACAAGGTTGTTGCTGGTTTCAAGAAAGAAACCTTTATCTAACAGTCGACGTCTCAGCATTGATGACTTACCAATAACTCTGATGAAGCAGGCGTCAGTGCGGTTAGCGACGGCGCGAGCGCATAGCGTCTTGCCGGTTCCGGGGGGGCCGAATAAGAGAACTCCCTTTGGTGGCTCAATTCCGAGCTTCACGAATTTCTCAGGCTGTAAGAAGAAAGTAATTATTCAACATTTTATTTCTCTAAGAAAATAGTTATTTGTTATACAAGGGGGCAAAGTTGTATTTTAACGCCGAGTGTGGAATTGAAAAACGAGCAAGTGAAAGGATTCTATATTTGAAGGTTCGAGAATAGAATCCTGAACTTGCGAGTTTTTTAACACACGAGAAGTAAAATACATTTGCACCCGAGTGTAACACAAAACTTTTCCCCTCACTATAGCGAGGAAACTACAACGCAAAAAATGTATTTATCACTGCTTCCAGTAGTTCCACAGGTGGTAAATCATCTTTGTTACTAGATTCACCTACTTTTATCAATTTTAAAGCAGATAATTTGACTTTATTCAATGTCAAATTACTTTACCCACTAGTGGATAAAATGAGTTTTTACCCGCTGGTATTAAAGGACAAAACACGTGTTTCCGAGCTAGTGAGGGGAAAAATGTATTATAATACCTACTTGCATCCTTGCTTTTGGGAAGTAAAACTGTAAGTTATTAGCAGAGATCGGAATATTGGGCGTCATTTGTATGACGTATTCGAAATAATAAACCTTATGATGTTAGAAATGACGCCAAGAGTCCGATAACTCGTTTTTAGGCAGGTCCACACTGAGCAAGCAGCACCATAAAACATCCCTGCGAGGTATTCACGATGAACTACAGTATGGAGTTCTTCGAAAAAGGATGTAATTTCTAACAGGTTAGCAACGCGCATGTGACACCCCTTAAGTTGCTGGCGTCCATAGGTTACGGTGACCGCTTTCCTTCAGGTGCTTGTTTGCCACCGACATCACACCTCGGACACTGGCGATCAAATATATTGAAAGAGGCGCATTCCTAGCACACAGTCTTAGCTCGTGTAGGTGAACGCGTACTATGCTTGTAGATATATATGAGTGAAATATGAAAGGTCGACTGTTCGTGTTTTTGACAGGCAGTAACTGTGAGGTAACCGAGAGGGGGTGGGCGGCACTTTCAGCGGGAAGCGGGAGTGGCCATACTGTACGATAGTACTCTTTATTATACTGTGCCGACATGGTGTAAAAAAATTGTAGACATGCCTGCCTCGGCCTAGCGATTTTTCGTAATCCACGGGAGGATACTGTCTCAAGACCTGCTCGCTCCGTGTGGGTGCACCTCATCATTTAAACGAGAGGAAAAATACTTACATGCAACAGCGGTGTCTCAACAACCTCCCTAAGCTTCTCAATTTGCTCCTTGCAACCGCCAACATCGCTGTAAGTCACGTCCGGCTTTTCTTCAACCTGCATCATGGTCACCGTTGGGTCAATCTTCGGTGGCAGCGGAATGTGGATCTGGTACTTATTACGATCAACCCTGTTAAAGAAGACATCATTCATAATTTGTATCACACCTTTTTTTCTGTGCTGTTCATATTTACAGTCAAATTGGCAATTTTATTGGGACATTAATGTATGGTGTGGTGTCGCGTAATGTGTCTACCAGAAACTGTTGATAGTGAGCCATTAGTTTTTAGCCAACTGTTTCAAAAATAAACTGGACCATTATAATAGAACTTTAAAAAGTGCAAAATAAACCCAATTGCAGTGATATACCATCGGCAACACTGTTGGCTGTATATCAGTGGCGGCTGGTGAAAATTTCTGCTAGGCAACACTGAGCAAAAAGAAACCTACCTTAACATTAGGTACTTTACTAGTAATCAATTTTAGGCAAGCCGGTGGGAATCGGCTTGTATGGGTCAGCCGCTGCTGCTGTACATTTGTAATCCTTATTACAAGGGCATAAAGTCTACCGATCGTTAGTGTATGAGCTGCTAGTGTATGAATTAAATAATAAGAATAAATTATGTGCTTATATGGTTATGTATGGATTTGTGTTTTTATATTTTACTTTTACATGCATATTGTAAAAATCTTGGAGAATGAAAACAAATTACAAGTATCAAGCTAAAATAAGGATGTTTTCCCCTCACTAGCTCGGAAACACGTGTTTTGTCCTTTAATACCAGCAGGTAAAAACGCATTTTATCCACTAGTGGGTAAAGTAATTTGACCTTGAATAAAGTCAAATTAACTACTTTAAAATTGATAAAAGTAGGTGAATCTAGTAATAAAGATGATTTACCACCTGTGGAACTACTGGAAGCAGTGATAAACGCATTTTTTGCGTTGTAGTTTCCTCGCTGTAGTGAGGGGAAAAGTTTTGTGTTACACTTGGGTGCAAATGTATTTTACTTCTCGTGTGTTAAAAAACTCGCAAGTTCAGGATTCTATTCTCGAACCACTCGCTTCGCTCGTGGTTCAACTATAGAATCCTTTCACTTGCTCGTTTTTCAATTCCACACTCGGCGTTCAAAATACAACTTTGCCCCCTTGTATAACAAATAACTATTGTTGTCCAAGGTAATAACTCAAAACAGTATGTCTCAACCAGTCAAGCTGTTTTCAATGAACATATGATGTTGGAGAGTTGTATCAGAAACTTGCTAATCTATAAAACAATTTTCTTTCTTTGCTCTCCTAAAAAATAAACCTTGTGGTTGCAGGACTTTTTTTTTTTAAACCGACATACTATTGAAAATTTGACCAGCAGAAGTGGAGATGGACCGGCCATATGCTAAGAGACAAGCAGGAGAAATGGAGCAAAATCATAACGGATTGGTACCCTAGAGGTTGTACTAGGGGCCAGAAGAAACCTTGAACAAGATGGGAGGACGAACTCAATCTCACAGTGGGCCCGAAGTGGAGAAGAGTGGCCATGATACATTTCGACTGTCATATAACAATTGTTATCAATAAAGATTTTTCATTTTTTCATTTTTTTTTTCCATGATAGCTCATTTCTATGGAACAGCCAAATTTTTTTTTGCGATTTCAGCATTGGTCCCATAATAAAAGTATTTTATGTTGTTATAAATAAATTTCAGGACTGACCATTTAACTTGGCACCAATTTAGATATCACTTCTTTTTTAGTTGAAGTGAACAACCAAGGCATAAAACATATTATTGAACTTTGCTCTCATTTCACATTTGTTTTTTTTTTTGTATGAATAGGTAGACGTTTGAGCACAATCACACCTGATGGTAGGTGATGATATGGTCTATGGTGGGGCACGCATTATATATATTGTTGTCTGAGTACCCACAACTCAAGCCTTTTTGAGCTTACCGTGGGACTCAATAAATCTGTGTAAGAATGTCCCATAATATTTATTATTTATTTTATAGTTACAAAAATTAAACATCACTTACCCAACCCTCATGCCCTCTTCAATATCTGTGGGAGCAACTGAGTCTGCGAGGTCCACCACAAACTTGGCGAACTGTTTCACATTGATTATGTATTTGGGATCATTTGAGTCTGCGTTGATGATCTTTGTGCATCTTGCCACCTTGAAAAGTAGTGAAAAAGTGGTATTAAACCCGTGGAGCGTCCTGTAGACACACGGTGTCTATAAATAGTATACCATTTAGGAGGGTGGGCGCTCCACAGGTTAAAAAACTAATATTTTTAATAATTGGTAACTGCATTTACTGTGAGAGGTGTGACTTTGTATAATGAATAAAGTACAACAATTTGTCTTTGATACACTAGATTTTTTTTATTTTCAAACATAACCAAGCGATGAAGCAAACATCAGAAGCATGAAATTGTACTTATAAACATTAATTTCCTTTGATAGTGGTATTTTTAGACTTCCTTATTGGTACAGAATTAACTTAAAAGATTCTAATTACTAACCTGCAGTGGCTGTTCATTCTGTAAAGTCTGTTTATCAGCTGCAAGATCCCACAACGCTGGGGGAGCCAGTCCAGTATCCGATTCCTTAATACCCGTGAGTTCATTGACCCTCTTCATCACGGTTTGAATGCCCTCCTCTGCTTCCTTGATAATCTTTGTGTATTGCCCTTGTCCCTAGAAGAATAAAACGATTGAAAAATGCCAGTCACTATGGCAAAAAATTAGGTTATGATTAACATTTGTTATTAAATAAAACTTACATAGGACTTTAGAAGAGCTATGTCACCTTCGTCCAGCGCTGTAAAATAAAGACATAGTATTAATATTTTTATTATAAATACAAATTGATGACAGACTATTTTTTGGGTTTTGTAACTTACATTTAATTTCCTTTTCTGGTTCCTCCTTATCATCCTTGACTTTCCTCATATCATCTCCTAAATGATCCGGCATTTTTAAGGTATATTATGATTAACTAATAACAAAATCTAATTCAGTCTATCCTAAAATCCACAAATCTCAAAGCGAAGTAGGTGACTTCGGAAAACGTCAAATTTTGTTGAGAAAGCGCTTACTCATTCCTTTACACGGAATTTTCTAACTAGTGGAATTATTATTTCCAACTTATTGTAATCGAATATAAGGTTTTTAAATACAAACCTAGTTAATATTGATTATTTTTATATTTTCAAATAAACCAACTATGATATCAAATATTTCACTAATTATAATATACTTCAATGACAATTAAATTATGCGTGTCTTGGAACGAATATTGATGATGACAAGCCGAAAATTCGGCAACGTTCATAATTTATCGTGGTTAAATTCATACTACAAATATTTAAAAACACTCTTCACAAGAAAGACCAATGAGTCAAATTAAAGAATTTCAAAAGAGTATAATTAAATTCAAGTTTTATTTTATCAACACTCCTTTTATTTGAGCAATAATAAATAAAACTCAATCAAGAGATTGAACGCATTGTCAACCAATGACTTGCGCCGTGCGCCACCGCGCGGCTGCTATCAGTACTAAAATTTTGTATTCGTAGTGCTGAATGGAGAACCACATTTTTTCTCGTTTTTCATGAATATAATCTTTTGAAATCTCAAATATAATCTTTTAGGTAAGTCAGAAAAAACATCCCGTACCTTCTGTAGCCACTATGACGTCGTTTAAGCGATTAATTATGCATTCAGCGAACTCTGGTTCCCATTAATGACCCAGAAACGAATGTCAAAGCCCGGTTTCACACGGCATTTTCATTACATTACGCGCAGTTTTCTTCTTAGTTAATGTCTATTATTGCCTAAACGGCGTTGTAACTTTGAAATCGCCTGAACGCGCGCTTCCTGTAAATAAATACAAAAGGTGTGTTCTCGTATGGGTGTTGAAAATCGGCCGGTGTGGTGTGGATTAGCACTGGTGTCGTTATTGAAAAATGCTTGGTATTATCTGCATGTTATCTGTTGTTATCATTCCATCACGATCATCTTTTCTCTTGTCAAAAATGTCATCACAAATGTGGAGTGTATAGTGCTTGGATATGTTTTGTATACTGAAGAAGGTAATTGGCAGCTCTTTGTTTTAGCTAATTGGACCGAAATTCTAATTGGCGCGCGTTAAGTTAGCAATAGACACGATTATTTGGTGGAGATTACATCACTTGTCTCAAGTTTGTTTGTGATTGCTCTTGTCACCTTCTGTGATAAGTGATAACCTTTAAATGTAACTGGGGGACTACTCATAAATACATGTGATTGCATAGGCCCCCTAGTTTTTGACAAGCTTCCGTTAGGTGAGGTATATGTTTCAAATTTTTATATTTGTATTTTTCGCTTTCATATTTTTTTTCTCCCAAGATGGATTCACAAAAAAAATATGTTTTTGCGTTGAAGGTTATGTATATTGTAACAGTGGTACTATACAATTTATGGAAACACATTAAACAAATGAAGTAGTGGGTAATTATTTTAATTAGAGATAAAATCCTCTCTTAAAACAGAAATATTTTCAAATTAAATAATTGTTCATACATAATAGATTTAAATGTTTCTTTAAGTATTCAGTCTATAAAATTATGCAAAAAATATACAACACAAAAATATGTTATTAATACAATTTATATGGGATATCAATTGGAAAGCTATAAGAATCTCACAAAAAATTGTAAAATAGGTACAAAAAAAACTTGTTCTCAAATAAAGATACTCTAATCTATAATCGATGGAATCAGGCGTTACTTTGCGGAAATCCATGTTAATCGTGTGTCTATTCGCGGATTAGCAAAGGAAAGTTCTAGTTTACGACTCTAATCTATTCTAAAACAATCAAACAATAAATAGAAGACATATTTATAAATCAAATTTAGTACTTAAAAAGTAGTACTAGGAGTATTAATAAATTATCACTCAAATAAACAAAAATAAAAAATCTATTAAAATGTTATCAATTTTCTAAAGCATAGTATCTCTAAAATCTAAAATGAAAATGCTATAAGTACAGATAATGACACAGTGTTCATGTTGTCACTCCGTCTAGTATATATGTTTGTGTTTATTTTCTTCACGTGGGTGCTTTCTATAAATAACACTCACACAGTTGGCTCAGTGGAGAGAACTGTCCAATGATCAGATATCACTGTTTTTAATCTCACCCATTGTCTCTTTGTTTATTAATTTAGTGACTTTGTGTTTTGACTATTGAAGATGTCTAGTGTTTCTGCAGATTTGTGTTTATTTTCAGTGTTTTGTGATGTTGGGATTTAGGCAGTTCTTATTAAAGGTATTAAGTCTTTATTGCAGAAAGAAAAACTTAAAGCATTATCTTTAAGCCATTATTATACTTGTTTTGATTAAGTCTGAGGAACTTAAGATAATTTTTTTTTCTACTTCTGGGTAAAAGCCTTTGTTCCACACATCTCTTCTTAATCAATAGAAACTTATAACTGTAGAATAAAGTACAAAAACGTACATAATCAAGTTATCTGTAGTGTTTATCTTATTTTCTATGGTGATGCTTTCATTGTGATGTCTATTTTTGATTTTATTGCCTCACACTGCTCAGAAATAGTAAAAGTTGTAAACATTCAGGCCAAGTTCATGTTCATTGTCCTATTTTGTTATCTGTGGCACTACTTAGAGGAGTTATATGGGTGAATCAACTTTTTCTTGCCTGTTATTGCCATGGTTACGGTCCCCTGAGTCACGCTAGTTTTATGCAAAATTATGCTACTTAAACTTTGAAAACATGCATTTTTTTCTGGTGTTAACAAGCCCTTTCCTTAATTTGCCACCTACAAACATGGAGACTACATGCATGCTTGCATAATTTCAGTAGCATAATTTTGCATAAAACCAGTGTGACTCAGGGAACCGAAGCCATGGCAATAACAGGCAAGAAAATGTTGATTCATCCATATTTAAGTGACTTTTTTGAAAGACTTTTTTTTTTTTTTTTTATTATTATTTGTAAAGCAGGCAGGCAGTTGTAGTAACTGATAAAGCCTGTATCCAGTTGTCGGTAGAGGCTTCAGGTGTTATGTGGAATTAGCACTGTGCTTGTCTAACTTATTCTTGAATTCGTTTACACTTTGGGCCGATATTACATCCTCCGGGAGCTGATTCCAAGCTTTTACCACTCTATTACTAAAGAAATGTCTATGAGGATTGTTGTATGACCTGCGAGAGACCAGTTTATACTGATGACCTCTCAGACGGGTGTTGTTATTACGTTCTAGCATTTTATGAAAATCTTTGAGGTCATAATGTTGGGTTAGTATTTTGTATGTCTCGATCAGGTCTCCACGCTCTCTACGCTCCTTCAGGCTTGTAAGCTTTAGGAACTCCAATCTTTCCTCATAGGACATTTTTAGGGTTCCGTAGCCAAAATGGCAAAAACGGAACCCTTATAGTTTCGTCATGTCCGTCTGTCCGTCTGTCCGTCTGTCCGTCTGTCCGTCTGTCACAGCCGATTTACTCGGAAACTATAAGTACTACAGTGATGAAATTTGATGGGAATATGTGTTGTATGAACCGCTACAAAATTATGACACTAAATAGTAAAAAAAAGATTTGGGGGTGGGGCCCCCATACATGTAACTGAGGGATGAAAATTTTTTTTTCGATGTACATACCCGTGTGGGGTATCAATGGAAAGGTCTTTTAAAATGATATAAAGTTTTCTAAAAAACATTTTTCTTAAAGTGAACGGTTTTTGAGATATCAGCTCTCAAAGTCGTAAAAAGTATGTCCCCCCCCCTCTATTTTTATAACTACGGGGTATAAAATTCTAAAAAAAATAGAGGTGATGCATGCTAATTAACTCTTTCAACGATTTTTGGTTTGATCAAAGTATCTCTTATAGTTTTTGAGATAGGTTGATTTAACTGTAATTTTGGCAGGTGTATAAATTGACATAATAAGTTTATTATATTTGCTGCTACGGAACCCTTTGTGCGCGAGCCCGACTCGCACTTGGCCGGTTTTTTTAAGTTTCTTCGGTATTTTGGTGAAGCTGCGTTGAACCTTCTCCAACAAATCGATGTCCTTGATAAAATAAGGGCTCCACACTTGAAACGCGTATTCTAATATAGGCCTAACATAGGTTTTGTGAATTTTGAGCATCATATCTGGCGTCAGATTCCCGAAAGCTTTTCTTATGAGGTAGATGAGACTCTTTGCTCTCTTAACGATCGATGTTATGTGTTCTTCCCATTTTAGATCCTCTGTGATTTTGACGCCCAGATCGGTTTGTGTCTTGACAGCTTTTAGGGGAGCATTGTCTAAATTATAAACATAACGAGGGTTATTTTTGCCTATGTGCAGAACAGTACATTTTGAAATGTTAAGGTTTATGAGCCATCTTTTTGACCAGTTCCATACTTTGTTCAGGTCGTCTTGTAGCAAATCAAAGTCAAGCAATGGGTTGGCGAATAGTTTAGTGTCATCTGCAAAAGTACTGATGCTGCAGTTTAAGCAGTGAGGCAAGTCAAAAGTGTATATAATGTACAGAACAGGGCCCAACACTGAACCTTGTGGAACTCCGCTGTGAATATCTCGTTGCAATGACATCGAATCACCCACTCTCACTTTGAGTGTTCTATGACGCAGAAACGCCTCAATCCACTTTAATAGCTTCCCTCTAATGCCCAGGTGCTCCAGCTTAAAAAGAAGTCTTGTTGTGGGGACTTTATCGAAAGCTTTTTCATAATCTAAGTAGATTACGTCGGTAGGCTCCCTTACATTGAAACTATTTGTCCATGAGGAAAGGCAGGATAGTAAATTGGACACAGTCGAGCGGTGGGGGCAGAAGCCATGTTGTTGGTCACCTATAATAGTGTGCTGGGTAAGGAATCCTCTAATGTGTTTCACTATTAATTTTTCCATGACCTTGCAAACTACACTGGTTAGGCTTATTGGTCGATAATTTGCTGGCTCCAACTTGCTTCCTTTCTTGAAAATCGGGGTCACGTTAGCGGTTTTCCATTGCTCCGGCAAGATACCAGTGTCATACGATAGCTGCATCATTATTGATAATGGACTAGAAACTGCGTCACATTTCTGCAAAAGTATGACAGGGACGCCGTCTGGGCCTGGTGATGAGTCGTGTTTCATTTCTTTGATTGCTCGTTGAATTTTATCTGCCGAGAATGTTATGTCCGAAATACAGTCGTTAATTCTACAGGTTTGTTCTAGGCATGGCAATTGACCCTGTGGCTCTACTTGGTAGATACTCGCAAACTGGTCAGCGAAAGCTTCGGCTATTTCAGGCGGGCTGGTTACCGCGTTTCCTTGTCCATTGTTTAGAACCGTGGGTATACTGACCTTTGAACTTAATTGCTGACGTATATAAGAATAAAACTTTTTCGGCCCAGTTGCTAGTAAATTAGTTTCATAACTCATACGGGCTGCTCTAATACAATTTGTTATTCTGTTATTTATTTTCCGGTATTCTTTGTAAGAATTTTCCAACCCAGTTAACTGATACTTGTCCCAAAGCGCTGCTTTTTGTTTTATTAAGTCCTTTATCTGTTTGGTAATCCATGGCTTATCATTAGTAATTGGTTTAGGTTTTATTCGAGGTACAAACTGGGAAACAGCTTCATTCATCGCGGTAAGGAACATGTTATATTGTTCTTCGATGCTTACCACACCAGTAATCTTTTGAAGTAGAGTTAATTTTAAATGCTCATTAATTTTGTCATAGTCGGCTTTCTTATAGTTGTATCTAAGTTCTCTTTTCATGCAAGGCTTTTTAAATTGTAGTTGAATGGTAGCTTCCAAACAGACGTGATCGCTTTTGCCAATTGGTGCCTGATGATCAATGCTAGCTATTAAAAGCTCGTCACTTGTCAGAACAAGATCCAAGTATGATGGCTGATTCCCTTGACGAAATCTAGTAGGTTTGTCTATTAGTTGATAGAGGTTACCATTTTTGTACCACTGTATAAAGTTATCTTCCTTTGGCGTTAAATAACCAGAGTTTTCGAGAGGCCATTTCACTCCACCATAGTTGAAGTCTCCCATAATAATGACTGAATTCATTTCTGAAGCCTCACTCATTTTGTCGAGCAATATGTTGTCTTGATCTAGCGACGAGTCGTGACCTCTGTACACACCACATAATATGAATTTGCAACTGCCAATTTCCACATCCAAAAAGAGGCATTCAGATGAGGTATGTTTCGTGTTATAATTGCTGTTTAATTTTGCCGTGACATGTTCAGTTTTAGTAACATATATAGCCACTCCACCACTTCGTTTTTCCACTCGATCATCTCTATATAGGTCGTAGCCAGGAATCTTAATCAAGGAATCAGGTATGTTTGGTTTGAGCCAGGTTTCTGTGATCACAATTATAGTTGGTTTGAGGACATTAACTTTTGCAGTGAGGAGATCTATCTTAGGAGAAACAGATTGGATGTTTGTGTAAAGTATGGTGACTGTAAATTTTGTATGTAATGATTTGTAGATATTGTTTTAACTTATCTGTTCTTATTGGATGAGTTGATGTGTACTCATTTTAATCATTTTGTGTGGACTTCTTTTAACCCCTTTTTTGCCAAGAGTGGCATTGAAACTTAGTTGTTCATGTGCTATGCCTACCCCTTTATGGGATGCAGGCGTGATTGTATAACTGTATACTTACCAACAAATTTTACTGATTATTTCATTGACATATTGGTTTTCAAGAGAGTTTTTACCTTTTCTGGACAATATCCTAGTCTCAATTATTTATTAAACGTAACATTGAGGCATGTCAGGATATATGCTTGCAGAGTGAAACATAACTTGTGTCTTCTATTACCTGCACAATAATGTGCAGGTGTGTTGTTATTCTAAACATCTATCAATTCCGGAGGGCAGTAGGCAAAGTCAAGACAATATGTCAACAAAAAGAACTGTTGATTGAAATCATAATATTTATATCATTACCATGTTGTACAGTGTCCGTCAGATATATCTGGACACGCCTTATCGGCTTGACATGTTCAGATATTTATGAGCACCTTGGCCGTTCCGATATATCTGATGGCTACTGTAGGTATGTAACTGTGGACTTGATGAAGCCTGGCAAATCGTAAAGCGCGCGGCGACTATGGCATTACACATATTTAATGCCTTCATGTTTAATGCAATAGTACAGAAATAATCCGAACACGTTTTTATGCTTTGCAAAATAAGTTTCAGTAAGTTTGTGAAAGCATCTTTGTCTAGCCGTGTAGGTTTGATAGATACTTCACACAAACATTATTAAAAAATGTCGGTCTTTTTAACCCCCGACGCAAAAACGATGGGGTGTTATAAATTTGACGTGTTTGTCTGTCTGTGTGTGTGTCTGTCTGTTTGTGGCATCGTAGCTCCCGAACGGATGAACCGATTTTGAATAAGTTTTTTTTGTTTTGTAAGCTGAATTAGTCGGGAGTGTTCTTTCTTAGCCATGTTTCATGAAAATCGGTTCGCTATGTCGGGGTTTTTTTCAAAATTTTAATTTTGTGGTTAGGTTATTCTGTCCACAAAACAGGCTTTGCCAAAGAACATTGTACTTATGAAAACGCAAACTTACGACGTCCAGTTGCGGAAACCAAGCCTACGTTTACGTATTACCTATATTCTATCCGCAGATCCAACCGACGCCGACGAATGGAGTCGTATAACTCATTCACTTTGCAGCCGCATTATCGTAGGTAGAGCGAGTGAGATAGGCTTAATTTCGTGGTACTCCATCAAGTGGGTACACGCACAGTAAGCACACAAATTATGCTCTCTGTCTCGTCTTCTCACGACTCACGAGCGAAACATAGCCATTCAAGCCAAAGCCACTATTCACTAAGTTTAGTGCCTCCGCCGTCTTTAAAATCCGTCGCACGCGTTAGCGTGTGCGTTAGCCTTACTCGTAGTACCTAATCATTGTATTTATAGACGCGTAAACACAGCGCGTTCTTCCCCTTTCTAGAATTTCTAGGGGTGTTATGTGAGGGCAAGGCACTGTTTAACTAGGACAATGGCCTCGAAAAGGAAGAGCTTCAAATTAAACACCCAGTTTAATGATAAACAGAAGTATGTTTAATTCACACAAATCACCCTGAATACAAAATAATAAAAATATCAGGGACCGGCCCGCTATCCCTTATTCGGGGTTTTGTATGGGTATTTCGTTAGGCTTAACTTACCCGTCCCTTTTGACGCGATACCCTTTCATTTTGCTTTTAAAGCCCTAACGAAAGCGCTTACCTAAAATAGCCCAATACCCTTTCAAAACCCTTATCATCGGCTCAGCCTAACGCCATAAGGGTAAGCCTTATATTGGGTTTTATTTGCTTTCCCTTATAGAGCATATCGTGCGAGTTTAAATCCTGTACCTCGCTCATAAAGCACACATTACTCCGAACGAAATAACATACGATCGTTACCTACGGCGGCACTGTGTGTGATATTTGCGCGTTCTGTTTGATGGAAACGGCTGTAGATAAAATAAGTTTCAATTTTCAATACCAAATACTTATAGTTATGATAGGCTCCTGCTTTGCTCAGGTGTAACACAGGCAAACGCTGCTTTTTAGGGTTCCGTAGTCAACTAGGAACCCTTATAGCTTCGCCATGTCTGTCTGTCCGTCCGTCCGTCCGTCCGCGGATAATCTCAGTAACCGTTAGCACTAGAAAGCTGAAATTTGGTCCCAATATGTATATCAATCACACCAACAAAGTGCAAAAATAAAAAATGGACAAAAAAATTTTATTAGGGTACCCCCCCTACATGTAAAGTGGGGGCTGATAATTTTTTTTCATTCCAACCACAACGTGTGATATATTGTTGGATAGGTATTTAAAAATATAAATAATAAGGGCTTACTAGGATTGTTTTTTGATAATTTTAATATTTTCGGAAATAATCGCTCCTAAAGGAAAAAAAAGTGCGTCCCTCCCCCCTCTAACTTTTGAACCATAAGTTTAAAAAATATGAAAAAAATCACAAAAGTAGAACTTTGCAAAGACTTTCTAGGAAAATTGTTTTGAACTTGATAGGTTCAGTAGTTTTTGAGAAAAATGTGGAAAACTTCGGAATCCTAGCCCTACACTGAGCGTGGCCCGACACGCTCTTGGCCGGTTTTTTTTATCGGACTTGTCTTGATGAGTACCCGAAGTCTAGCTGATGCTGAACCCTGGCTGCACTAGGGGAACTCGGGTTTATTGTAATACAGGCAAACGCTGTTTTCGTCATCGGACTTGTCTTGATGAGTACTCGAGTGAGCAGTACCCGAAGTCCTGCTGATGCTGAACCCTGGCTGTACCTAGGGGAACTCGGGTTTAGTGTAACACAGACAAACGCTGGTTTCGTCATCGGACTTGTCTTGATGAGTACTCGAGTGAGCAGTACCCGAAGTCCAGCTGATGCTGAACCCTGGCTGCACCTAGGGGAACTCGGGTTTAGTGTAACACAGGCAAACGCTGTTTTCGTCATCGGACTTGTCTTGATGAGTACTCGAGTGAGCAGTACCCGAAGTCCAGCTGATGCTGAACCTTGGCTGCACCTAGGGGAACTCGGGTTTAGTGAAACACAGGCAAACGCTGTTTTCGTCATCGGACTTGTCTTGATGAGTACTCGAGTGAGCAGTACCCGAAGTCCTGCTGATGCTGAACCCTGGCTGTACCTAGGGGAACTCGGGTTTAGTGTAACACAGACAAACGCTGGTTTCGTCATCGGACTTGTCTTGATGAGTACTCGAGTGAGCAGTACCCGAAGTCCAGCTGATGCTGAACCCTGGCTGCACCTAGGGGAACTCGGGTTTAGTGTAACACAGGCAAACGCTGTTTTCGTCATCGGACTTGTCTTGATGAGTACTCGAGTGAGCAGTACCCGAAGTCCAGCTGATGCTGAACCTTGGCTGCACCTAGGGGAACTCGGGTTTAGTGAAACACAGGCAAACGCTGTTTTCGTCATCGGACTTGTCTTGATGAGTACTCGAGTGAGCAGTACCCGAAGTCCAGCTGATGCTGAACCCTGGCTGCATCTAGGGGAACTCGGGTTTAGTGTAACACAGGCAAACGCTGTTTTCGTCATCGGACTTGTCTTGATGAGTACTCGAGTAAGCAGTACCCGAAGTCCAGCTGATGCTGAACCCTGGCTGCATCTAGGGGAACTCGGGTTTAGTGTAACACAGGCAAACGCTGTTTTCGTCATCGGACTTGTCTTGATGAGTACTCGAGTGAGCAGTACCCGAAGTCCAGCCGATGCTGAACCCTGGCTGCACCTATGGGAACTCGGGTTTAGTGTAACACAGGCAAACGCTGTTTTCGTCATCGGACTTGTCTTGATGAGTACTCGAGTGAGCAGTACCCGAAGTCCAGCTGATGCTGAACCCTGGCTGCACCTAGGGGAACTCGGGTTTAGTGTAACACAGGCAAACGCTGTTTTCGTCATCGGACTTGTCTTGATGAGTACTCGAGTAAGCAGTACCCGAAGTCCAGCTGATGCTGAACCCTGGCTGCATCTAGGGGAACTCGGGTTTAGTGTAACACAGGCAAACGCTGTTTTCGTCATCGGACTTGTCTTGATGAGTACTCGAGTGAGCAGTACCCGAAGTCCAGCTGATGCTGAACCCTGGCTGCACCTATGGGAACTCGGGTTTAGTGTAACACAGGCAAACGCTGTTTTCGTCATCGGACTTGTCTTGATGAGTATTTGGGTGAGCTGTACCCAAGATAGAGCTGATGCTGAAACCTGGCTGTACCTAGGGGAACTCGGGTTTGATGTAACATAGGCAAACGCTGTTTGCGTCATCGGACTTGTCTTGACGAGGACTTGGGTGCGCAATAGCCAAGACAGCGCTGTAGCTGAGCCCTGGCGGTATCTAGGGCAACTCTGGTTTCGGTGCATTTTTCGGTTCATGCAATGTCAAGTTAGGCATAAAACATAATATTAACTGAACACAAATCCTACCAGAAGTGAATATTAACATCAAGTAGTTAGAACAAATTTATTAATTTGCCATACATGAAACACTTTATTTATGTCTAAAAAAATACGTATGAATATCAAAATTAATTAACCATTTGAATATCAAAATTAAGTACAGTCGATTTCACTAATAGTAACACAGGGAATAAAGAGAATACTGGAGTTCCAAGCATCCATAGACTGCGGTAACTACTTACTATCAGACGGGCTGTATGCTTGATTGCCACCAGAAAAGTATTTCTGTTTCAAACGATCTTCATAGAATTCACAATAATCAACAGAAATAGTTTGACAGATTCTATGGTACTACTCAACTCAACTAAGTACCAGTCATAAAGACGAGTCTAAGATATTTCACACGAAACATACTATGAACAGAAAACAGCGTTTATTTATATTGCACCGAACCTGAGTTCCCCTAGGTACCACCAGGTCTCAGCTACAGCGCTGGCTTGGGTACTGCGCACCCAAGTCCTCATTAAGGCAGGGCCTATAACGAAAACCGGATTTGTCTATGTTGCACCAAACCTATGTTCCCCTAGGTACAGCCAGAGTTCAATATCAGCTTTACCAGTACTCATCAAGACAAGTCCGATGATGAAAACAGCGCTTGCCTATGTTACACCAAACCCGCGTTCCCCTGGGAAAAGCCAGGGTTCAGCATCAGCTCTACCTTGGTTACTGCTCACTCAAGTACTCATCAAGACAAGTCCGATGACGAAAACAGCGTTTGCCTATGTTGCACGAAACCCGAGTTCCCCTGGGAAAAGCCAGGGTTCAGCATCAGCTCTACCTTGGTTACTGCTCACTCAAGTACTCATCAAGACAAGTCCGATGACGAAAACAGCGTTTGCGTATGTTGCACGAAACCCGAGTTCCCCTAGGAATAGCCAGGGTTCAGCATCAGCTCTACCTTGGTCACTGCTCACTCAAGTACTCATCAAAACAAGTCCGATGACGAAAACAGCACTTGCCTATGTTAAACCAAACCCGCGTTCCCCTGGGAAAAGCCAGGGTTCAGCATCAGCTCTATCTTAGGAACTGCTCACCCAATTAACTCATTAAGGCGAGTTGGATGAGGAAAACGGCTTGTTTTTATGTTGGCAATTAACGTTTTCAATGTGTAATGTTAATGGTTAATTGTATTGATTTTCGGCCAACACTGTATATTTACATGAATACATACATATTTACCTAATTATATTCATACATACATACCTACATACATTCATACATACCTACATACATTCATACGAACGAACATACATACTGATCTATGGGCGACGATGATCATTTACCAGTCATCAGTCCCTTGTCTCCCAGTTCATTAAAAATAATTTCTAGCCGTGTTCTACTTTTATCCAACGAAAACATGTTTCGTTGTAAAATTAAAAATGAGGCGCATAGTGCGGAGTGGCAACAGCGCATTTTCCTTCCTGTTCTTACAATAGCTTAGATTCATAATCCTGTCTCTTTCACGCAAGGCTCGACTACGCTTTAACAAAAGGGAAAGCCTTATAAATAGCGCTTAAAATAAGGGTAACCCTTATTAAAGGATTGCAAGCTGTATCGGATAGCGGTAAGCCAATGCACAGGGCTAGCTTTATTGTTTTGCTAAGTTTTTTGTAAGGGCTAGTCAAATGAATGGGCTTGCAGTTCGAATGGGAGAGTCTCTCGATTGGGTCGTCCTTACGTTAGGGATTCCCAATGAAAGGCTTGTAGCGCGGAAGGGGTTGTCCGGTCCCTGAAAAATATCTTAACAAAACTACGATGCACTACCGTTCGCTAGTTTCCAGAAGGAAAAGCGACATCTCTCGGGAAATTGAGAAAACTATCCAAGTAGGCGCTTTATACAAGCACTCATCCTTATATTTTTTTTAATGTGCAGTGCTGCTGGCGGTTCGGCGAGATGCACACAGCCACAGCAGAGGGCCAGTACCGGGGCACCAACGGCGCGACGCACCCCAGGGATAAAGTCGCTATCCTAGACGCTGGCTCGCAGTATGGAAAGGTAAGAAGACACTAGGGATGTTACGAATATTTGCATTCGCATATGCGAAAGATTCGCATTCTTTTAAACATTTGCATTGACATTCGCATTCGCTTCAAACGATGCGAATGTTTTGCGAATGCGAATGTGTGCAAGTCGCAGCTTGTTCCTCGCCCGCGCCGGCCGCTCCAATTGCTACTTGTCGACTGTCGACTCGCGCATGCGCAGATAGGTCAAATTCGTACGGCGTGAAGTTCGTACTCGGCATTTTGACCAATAGTAAGCATTTTTAATTTTTTACCTAGCGGGTTGTTGGTGATTGCTTGGTTTTTATTTTGTTTTTTTATGAAATTCAGCGATATTCGCATTCGCACATTCGCATTCTGAATATTCGCATTCGCATTCGCGAATGTGACACAGGCGACATTCGTGACATCCCTAGAAGACACTACCTTACTCACAGCCATCCCCAAAAATGACTGAAGACCGCCCCACGAAGATGGGGCGCGACCCAACGCAGCCCCCAGAGCCCAGCGCGGAAGGGGCCACTCACACCCCAGAACCGGTGTCTAACAAACATCCATCCATCCAGTAGACACTTGAATCGGCTTCACCTTTTTTGCTGCTCCTTTTGTGACTTTAAGAGACAACCTATACAAATCGACCAAGTTCCATAGATGTCGTGTGTTGTTGGTACAGTCTTGTCCTAAAGTTCCTAAACACGTTTTTGTGTTCATAGTATTAAAGTCGTGTTCAGATATTTTTGTTCACGTAACTCTGTACATGTAACCAAAGAGGATCGAGTATCATAGAGAGTTACTGTCAAAGTAAAATGTGTAATCACAGTGCATAAGAGCATTTTCAGAATTTGGGACCCACCAATTAGCAAAAAATGTTAATAAAATTTAACTCGCTGTCAGTTTTGAGACGACAATTTAAGCATAAAATCTGTCTAAAATATTACTTTTTTCACATTCTGAATGTAGATTATCGCTTAAAGTTTATGTAATCAACACAAAAACAATATTTTTATTGAAATTTCATTCTTAAATTATCGTCACAAAACTGACATTGAGTTAATTTTTGTTAACAACTTTCGCTAATTGGGGGGTCCCAAATTCTGAAAATGCCCATAGACTGCCAGCTCTCGACACAGGCTTAAAACTTTTGAACCTCAGTTTTGACAATTTGGCCCATATTGTTAGCTTGATATGTGTTAAAATGTCAAATATTAATATTAGCGCCATCTAGCCGAGCGTTCCCCAAAGGTGTAACGCCATCTAGGCCACCATACCTTTTTCTCTAGGCCTTTGAGGTACGTTTTTAGGGTTCCGTAGTCAACTAGGAACCCTTATAGTTTCGCCATGTCTGTCTGTCCGTCCGTCCGTCCGTCCGTCCGCGGATAATCTCAGTAACCGTAAGCACTAGAAAGCTGAAATTTGGTACCAATATGTATATCAATCACGCCAACAAAGTGCAAAAAAAAAAAATGGAAAAAAATGTTTTATTAGGGTACCCCCCCCCCCTACATGTAAAGTGGGGGCTGATTTTTTTTTCATTCCAACCCCAACGTGTGGTATATTGTTGGATAGGTATTTAAAAATGAATAAGGGTTTACTAAGATCGTTTTTTTAAAATATTATTATTTTCGGAAATAATCGCTCCTAAAGGAAAAAAAAGTGCGTCCCCCCCCCCTCTAACTTTTGAACCATATGTTTAAAAAATATTAAAAAAATCACAAAAGTAGAACTTTATAAAGACTTTCTAGGAAAATTGTTTTGAACTTGATAGGTTCAGTGGTTTTTGAGAAAAATACGAAAAACTACGGAACCTTACACTGAGCGTGGCCCGACACGCTCTTGGCCGGTTTTTTTTCTTAGACCTTATCCGTCTATACGGAGTACATATGTCTTTGATGTAACTAAACGCGACTGTACTAGATAATCTAAATATCGTACTCACCGTTTCTCGTAATTAGTAGATAATTGCAATCATATTAGTTCTACTGACGGTCAGTTAAGTGTGTTAGATAAGAAATGTTAAGAAATTCCTTTGGAGTTGAGGAATTTCCAAGGTAATCTTAATAAATTATTAATATAAGCAGGATACATTAAGCCCCTGGCTAACCTAGGACAACTTAAAGTCAAATACAAAATTATATCATACATAAAACCAGTTGCAATTTTGCTATAAAATAAAAACCAGCTCAAACAAAGAATGACAATATAGAATTATTAGTGTTCTATGCAACCAGTGTTTAAGAGAGGTCAAAAAAGGCGAGTTACGTGAGTAAAAATTCTTGAAGACTTGGTTATACAACGTTATATACAATATTAATCGTATAAATATAAAAACTGACTTTAAAGCACCTTGAGACCTTTAATTCTTGCTTTAAAATTGTTATTTAAAAAATAAATTAAAATACGTCGTAATACGTCATTAAAAACATATTTTTAGTTCAACTTCTTAAACTGAATAAATGGTACTTTCGCTCTTATCGCTCTTTAGCGATAAGACCGCCTCTTGTTTTACCTCTTAAGTTGTTGTTTATACTTGCTATGTTGTTTCGTGTATTGAGGTGTGCAATAAAGAGTATTTGAATTGTATTGTACTTTCTCTTGACCTAATTTCTTATTTGTCCAGGTGATCGATCGCCGCGTACGCGAGCTATGCGTGGAGTCCGACATTTTGCCGCTAGACACCCCGGCGTACCACCTCAAAGAGGCCGGGTACCGAGCCATCATCATCTCAGGAGGCCCCAACTCTGTGTACGCTGAGGATGCGCCGAGATATGACTCTGATATATTCAAGATCGGGCTGCCCGTTTTAGGTAAGAAATGGGACATAACTTAAGCTATGTTCGGAAAACGTTAGGTTACCATTAGGTACTACGGCGTACCACCTCAAGGAGGCCGGGTACCGAGCCATCATCATCTCAGGAGGTCCCAACTCTGTGTACGCTGAGGATGCGCCGAGATATGACTCTGATATATTCAAGATCGGGCTGCCCGTCTTAGGTAAGACATTCGACATAGATAAATTAGATAAGTAAAGAAAAAAGTACAGGTTATAGTTAGGTACCCCGGCGTACCACCTCAAGGAGGCCTGGTACCGAGCCATCATCATCTCAGGAGGCCCCAACTCTGTGTACGCTGAGGATGCGCCGAGATATGACTCTGATATATTCAAGATCGGACTGCTCTACGCTCTACGAAAGGGTAAGTGATTGGACCTAGACTACTGAAGGGATAAGTGAAAAGGAAAACAAAGCTGTAAAAACCCTAGTGTACCACTTCAAGGAGAATGGGTACTGAACCGTCAACATCTCAGGAGACTAAATCTGTGCATGCCGATAATGTATCCCAATAAGATGCTAATATATTAGGATCAAATTATTGTGTTAATGCTATATGATCTAAACATTCGTAAGTACCTGTGGTTAGCTTAGGTACTTTAAGGAGGCTGTGCTCCAGATTAGTATAACCTTGTAGCCATACGGCATTGGGTTTCATATGTTTTTAATAATTCTGTCTTGCTCTTAGAGTTCATCCTTCATCCCTTGGATTTTGTAAATAATTAAATTCACGCCTCAGAAGTACTCGAAACCGACGAGCGTGTATGAGAAACGTTATGAAAGTGTGTGAAGCGAAAGTGATTTGTCAGGATCGTAGTAAATGGAAATCCGTGATCTCTGCCTACCCCTCTGGGAAACAAGCGTGATTGTATGTATGTATGTTGTATGTATGTAAATTCATGCCTGCGTTCCCAAAAGGGATAGGCAGAGCACAAGAAACTGCTCAAGCTTCAGTGCCACTCTTAGCAATTAAGGTGTGAAAACCTGTGTTTGTGAATTAAAATTTGAATGTGGTCGTTCCTACAGGTATCTGCTATGGCATGCAGATGCTGAACAAGGAATTCGGAGGCTCCGTGCTGCGTAAGGACGCCAGAGAGGACGGACAGTATGAAGTCGAGGTGGAAACCACTTGCCCCCTGTTCAAGTAAGTGTTAAACAGTTTCGTAAAATACAAACAAAACGCATGTAAGGTACAGCGGGGCAAATCTCGACTGGGGGGCAATTGTAACTAATCAATTTTTTCCATTATTATTACACTATGATGTTGAGTTCTACATGTATCCACTGAACACGCCTACCATATATAACCGATGGACACTATTTAATAATGGAAACATTGTAAAACATGGAAAAACTGGATCACTTACGTTGCCCACCAGTTGAGATTTATCCCGCTGTACCTTATCAATATTTTTTCCAAACACCATTGCATACAACAATGGCATCTCTACTCTTAAAATTAGTCGGTTTGTCAAGCACTCCTTTTATTTGTGAAATAAACCAATGCCAATCACTGAGAAACATAATATAAAACAGTCAAACCTATCCACACTATCTACACATCGTTCAGCGCTACCATTGAAATATGGAATGTAATTCCACTACCAAAAAACCTCCACCTCCTTTGGCTAATAATTGGCGACCTATTTTTTTTTTCTTTTTCCCAGTCGTCTCGAGAAACTCCAACCAGTACTCCTGACCCACGGAGACAGCGTGCAGAGAGTAGGAGACCGTTTCCGCGTCGGCGCCCAGTCGTCCAACCATCTCATCGCCGCCATATACAACGAGCAGATGCGTCTGTACGGCGTCCAGTTTCATCCTGAGGTAATTTAAACATGAGTATGAGTATATAGGTTACTAATAGTACTGACTCACGGAGACAGCGTGCAGAGTGTTGGAGACCGTTTCTGAGTTGTTTCTCAATTATTTAACCATCTTATCGCCGCCATATACAACGATCATATGCGTCTGTACGGCATCCAGTTTCATCCTGAGGTCATTTGAATACGAGTATAGAAGTTACCGGTAGTACTGACATAGAGACAGTGCGCAGAGAGTCGAATACCGTTTCCACGTGCCACAGAGAACCTCCTATAGAGTGGCAGTCTTGTATATTTGGTTCGCGATACGAGTCACCAGTGTTTGGGGTGCGAGGAGCGGGCGGGGAATGTGTTAAGCGCGCTGTGATTGGCCGTTTCAAGGACGGCGGGCAGTCGCGCCAGATGAAAAGGGACAGAAGTATGACTGTCCCTCTACTGACGCGTAAGTGGCTAATGTAAGTTGACCTATGCCGGCTCTGAATAAATTATTAATATGACTTATTTGTGGAATGTAATGCCGTCTGTTTTTAAATTTGAGCTTCTTGTTACCTTTCCACACCATTTCACACTACAGGTGGACATCTTTAAGGCATCAAAATACCCTTTTCCAATTTTTTTGTGCGAAAAACACGCGCTGCTTTCGGGTCTGTTACTTGGTCGATACTGATCGGGCACGGCGAGCGCCCGCGCTTATATCAGTGCAAATACTAGGAAGGCTGGCCACCGCGAGTCGTCTTGTAATAGATGTCTATAGGGGTTGGTCTGTGCCACGTGCAGAGGCGGATATATGGCGTCCAATTCGTCCATCCTCAGGTACTTAACTTAAACTACTGTCAAGTGGCAATTTACTCTACGCTGGAGCAGCAGACTTTCTTGAGAATGAAGTATTTCTTGAGAAGAAGTTCAATGTAGACTTTGGTAATTTATTACCATCAGGCAATCTATATTCTTGTTTGTAACCAATATGGCATAGCTGTAACTTAAAAAGACAAACTGATTTAAATAGCTACTAAATAACATTTGGACACCTTTAAAACTTCAAACTTAGATACACTGTGCCGCCAGTAATGTCAGATACAGTATGTAATTTCAACGCACCGGCGCGGTTACAACCGCAAGTGTGTATGTAGCCTAAATATTCAACCTTTAACTGCGAAATGATGTCTTCCAAGAGTCACACTAGTGTTCAATAAAAACATTTTAGCTAATAAATATTATAATCTTCTTCTTTACATCCTGTTACCCCCTGCTGGGGTGTAGGGCTCGAATCATATTTCTCCATTTACTCCGGTCTTGGGCAGTTTGGGTGACCTCCTCCCACCCCATGCCACCCTGAGCTCCTGCTGAACCGACCGACAGCATGGTTTGCGCTTTCCGGGTATATTCCAAGTAAGGTAAGGGTCATTTTGGATAGGTGAGTATCAGGTTTTCTGAGGATGTGTCCAATCCAATGCCATTTCCTCGTCTGGATTTCTTCGTGTACTGGTGCTTGTCCAGTTATTCTCCATAAGTGAGCGTATTATAATAGTTTCAGTTAATAAATATGTTATGATTAATGTATGATGACTTTTTCCACAGGTGGACCTAACCCCGAAAGGCAAGCAGATGTTGTCGAACTTCCTTTATGACATTGCGGGCATGTCGCGCTCCTTTACGCTTCGGTCTCGTCGTGAAGCCTGCGTCCAGTACATCCGAGATACCGTTGGAGATAATAACAAAGTTCTTGTAAGTACACACCTGATACCATAACACATTCAGTGCCAAGAACACATTATTCGGGATATTTTGCATTGAATATTTCCCCAGACCTTATAAATAGCTAAGAAAAAAAGCCCACAGCTTTTTTGGGTCGAAACTATAATCAAATGATGCCTTCTGAAGAGGTAATACCCTGCACTTTGCCCAATACCCTGAAGTTTCATCCCTCTGTTACCCCCTGGGGGTGAAAAACACCCGATTACCCCAAAACTGTTTTATTTATTTTTTCCGAAACTATGAACGTGACGATTTTCAAATTTTGTACAAACATGGCATTTAAATTCATGAAAAAAAAATAAACAAAATTTTAATCACTCTGTATAACAAGTTCGGCTCTTGGTACAAACACCATATTTTTTTAAAAATATGAACCAATTTATATTCTACATAATACAAAAGTTTTACAAGTGTTAAGTAATTAAAGTTGAAATTACTGTAAAATATAAATCAAAGCTGTACCTAGAATTTATCCACTTAGATAGTTATTTTCATAGATAATTTGAAGTTAAAACTTTCTGTAAGCAATACATCAAAACTGTACCTAGCGTAAACTTACTTAGATAGTTCTACCCTCTTAGATTATGTAAGGGAGTCCCCTCTGCCAACAAACTGTCCTGCAGTTTGGCAGAAGATTTTATGTTGTTAAATAAGGGTTTCTTTTGAGAATAAACGATTTTTTTTTTCATCGAGTCCAGAAGGAACATTACGAAGATAATATGAATTGGCTCTTTGGTGCCTACTATTCTCTAAAAAACTCCTACATAGAGACTTGCATTATACCGGGTGGGCCCTGTAGTATAACAAAAGCAAATTTGAAGCTGTAGACAGTTTTGGGGTTAATTGGCTGTTTTTCACCCCCAGGGGATAACAAGAGGGATGAAAACTTCTTAGCTTATCCTGCTAATACTCTTTGATAATCCGCTATGAGAGGGGGATTAACCGAATTTCTCAAATCCTCCAACCTCTCTCAGTGATCTTGAGCTCTAGACAACAAATTCACATAATAAGTATAATTACTTATTACAGTTATTACTGTCCGTGTCAGGTGTTGGTGAGTGGCGGTGTAGACTCTACGGTGTGCGCTGCTTTGCTTCGGACCGCGTTGCGCGAGGACCAAGTTATCGCGCTGCACATCGATAATGGTAAAAACTTCTACTCTTATAAGTCGTTACAAACTACTACACAGAATTAATATAAAAATTTTACCTTCCAATAAAATTGTTATTATTTTGCCTGGTATATCCGAGGTCTTTATAGAGAGAGTACGTCGTAGACGTCGCATCGGACCGATAGATGGCGCCATCGTTCGTTGTAAGTCGCTCCGGCGTCACACCGCCGCGATGTTGGTAGTCCCGTTTTCCCCACTTGCAACATAAGGCTCCTCGCGCCCCGACCCGCCACCAGCCACCCTCATTGTTGAGGAGAAGTGCCGACGGTATATTAAGCCTACCAGGAAGGCATCACTCAGACCTCGGATATACCAGGCAAAATAATAACAATTTTATTGGAAGGTAAAATTTTTATATTATTTGTGCCGTTTGTATATCCGAGGTCTTTATAGAGACCTGTTTATTATCTCCTGGTGGCGAGTCAGCTGGCGCGCAAGCCTTTGGTAGCCCTATTGGCATAGCATAGAAGAATAAGTGAATCAGTTGTTGAACCGATTTGACAGATGTATCAGTCGAAATCGCCTTCGATCCGCGAATATCTCGGTGCCAGAAACGCCTAAAGAAATTTTCGTGATGACGTTTAGCTTTAGTCAGCGAATAGTTAGAGAAATGACATTATATACATCGCAGATCAAAACCAAAAAAAGATGTAGGCGAGGCTGACTTGAACAAGATACAAAAACTTTAGATACACTATTATTATTAACAGAGACGTTATTTTATCAGGTTATAAACCCAATTTCAGACACAAAGTGTGGAAATTAACTGTAAAAGTAGTGTAACTATCTGTACTGTAGCAGGGTAACGTAATTGATACTGCTTTTGTCAACCCTTCGTAAAAATTATCAAAATCAATATTAGCTTTGATATGACTATTTAAAGTCCAACGTCTTACGTCCATATCAAACACAGAAAAAGGTCATCAGGTCATCACTCACGCGCCCAAGGGCTATTTGTTACAATACTGGTATTTTCGATCAGACTATTTTGCGTCAAGCGAGCGCGGTTGCAAGCGAGACTCCTGAACTCTGAACTCTTTTTTAGTGAGGGCATTTGAGGATACTGATCGCTCGGTAAAACTAGCCTAGAAGATGAAAAGTACGAGCGCTGTCGATTGCTACTACACTGGACGGAGGTATCAGTCGATTTCTTCAAGTCAGTCATTGACTCTTAGGGTAATCCATTACCTAATCCAAAACCCGATGCGACGGATTTCTACTTCGTGCAATGAAGGTCGACAGCATAGACTGAGAGGTGACGTCCGTGTCGCATCGCTGGTGGTTGCTGAACACGTCGTGGTAGCAGGTCAAGGGGTGAATTAAAACACCGCCACACATGCGCGCTTTGAGAGCGTAGGCGGAGCGCAATAATGGCGGTGCATCGCACAAACGCTGGCGTTGCGCCCAGTGGGCGCTAGCGGGAACTAACGAGCGCGGATTGCGAGCGCAACGCGCGCGGGACGCGAGCGGAATGCGCGCGCATTCAGCGCGCTGATAGCGTAGCGGAATGCGCTTTATGTGTGGCGGAGGCTTAATACGTACCGTTGTACGGCGTTATGCAGGGCTCTCGCAGACGAAGAGGTACGATGACGGGCGAAGCAGAAGAAGGCGAGGTCACCGAAGGTCACTTGGCTCCCAGGGGGTGCATACTGACCTCGTACGACAGTCTGTTGGAGTCAGCAGTTACTGTCGTAGTTACTCGTAACAGAAGAGATGTAGTCCTGCCATCGTACAGCATAACATAACATACAACCGAACTGTGCATAGCATATAGTGCTATGCGAACCTTAATCCGGCTGCATGTCACTTCAGTCGCCAGCGCCACCGCCTGTTGAAGATTATTTTCCATCGGAAGAGCTTTACTTCGTACAATGTTACGATTATTGAAGGTCTTATCGGGCTGCAGATGCAAGCAAAACAGGAGCGATTGGCCTACAGCTATCGGCAGCTGTACGAGGTAATGCTGGAAACTGCAGCGGTGCAACCTTCCTCTGTAGACTACGAAAGTTGTGAAATTGATGAAATCAGGTTCTACGATCGAATCAAGCACTATTAATTCAGTATAGTCGAGCCAGATGATAACTACTGAAGTCCTCCTGAGTTCCTGGCCCCTTTCGCTTTGAGCTGGAATCTCAAGTTCACTAAGGCGAAGCGGGTTTATTTTTCCCAATTTGTTTATTAGAGGCTCGGCGAACAAGTTCATCTCTCGAATGGACAGGGGGCGCCACAAGCCTCCGGGAAATCCTCGTGTACTTGGAACCCCCGCGGCTCGGTTTGGCCGCTCTTTGGGCTGGATCGGTTTTGGTGTCCGCCCAGTAAACAGACGCACGCTCAGGATGCAGGACGCTGGCTCGAATTCAGATCTGGACATTCTAAAAGAGATTTTTTTTTAATTCCGCTAACCTTTACGATGTCTTTGACCTACACAATGAGTGATGTACAGGAACCACAGGGTCGTCTCGCGAGGCGCCTCTCCGATTAGATAGCTCGCGAACATCGTCAGGATACCCCCGCAGCAGTGCGGCTTCTCGTCCGGTTATTGACGTCTTACCTCGTTCAACTATGGGTGGCCAAGCCACGTTAGGACGTAGCATCTTTAGAATTTATCTGTTCTCACTTCGGCGACGGAGGAGTCCTTGGACAAAATAGAGTGTAAATACTGTCAAAGTACTTCACGGGAACTGGAAAGAGAAGAGTGGATACCATAGTGTACACGATGTCAGCTGATAGCGGCGCCCGGCGTCACATTGGAGGGTAGTATCAGCCTGGTCAGCAACAGAGTCTGCAACGATACCGTAGCAGACGGAGCCTGGATAGTCGTGGTCGTGGCACCATTGTAGCGGAAGACAGTGTTCGCGGTGAGCGTGACATCAGGCGCGACGGCAGCCGCCGACGTCGGCGTGGCGGCCAGCGACACCAAGGGAGCACATCAGCAATCTTACCAGCTTGTCACTGCAGCAGACGGTGTTACGTTCGGCGGTGAGATTGAGACGGCCGTCGTCAGCTCGCAAGGCGTCTTCGATGCCCCTGTTGCGTCACGCAGTAGCGTGCTCGGTGGCCTTCTCGAGGTCGCCGCCGTCAGCGCGGGAGGCACCGGCGCCAGCGTGGCAGTCAGCTACATCGGTGAACAGCATCGACAGAGTTCGCGGCGTCGTCACGGCAAACGCGGCAGGAAAATTAGCGACGCCTTCGCGGCAGCCGCAGTATTGCGCTCGGTGGCGCGATGAAGGTCGCCGCGTCTGCAATCTTACCTCGTGCGATCGAGGCGACATCAAGGCGCCAGCATCAGCGTGGCGGCCGACGACACCGGTGGAAAACTTCAAGTAGCTTGCGGCGTTGTCACGGCAGACGCAGCAGAAGGATTGCGACGCCTGTGCAGCGGTTAACAGTATTACCACTGAGGCGCCAGCATAAGCGTGGCGGCCAGCAATACTGGTGGACAGCTTCGGCAGGGTCGCGGCGTTGTCGCGGCAGATGAACGCTCTACATCACCATCGAGGCGCCAGCATAAGCGTGGCGGCCAGCGATACTGGTGGACAGCTTCAGCAGGATCGCGGCGTTGTCACGGCAGATGAGCGCGCTGCATCACCATCGAGGCGCCAGCATAAGCGTGGCGGCCAGCGATATTGGTGGACAGCTTCAGCAGGCTCGCGGCGTTGTCAAGGCAGACGCACGCTCTGCATCACCATGGAGGCGCCAGCATAAGCGTGGCGGCCAGCGATACTGGTGGACAGCTTCAGCAGGGTCGCGGCGTTGTCACGGCAGACGAACGCTCTGCATCACCATCGAGGCGCCAGCATAAGCGTGGCGGCCAGCGATATTGGTGGACAGCTTCAGCAGGCTCGCGGCGTTGTCAAGGCAGACGCACGCTCTGCATCACCATCGAGGCGCCAGCATAAGCGTGGCGGCCAGCGATATTGGTGGACAGCTTCAGCAGGCTCGCGGCGTTGTCAAGGCAGACGCACGCTCTGCATCACCATCGAGGCGCCAGCATAAGCGTGGCGGCCAGCGATACTGGTGGACAGCTTCAGCAGGATCGCGGCGTTGTCACGGCAGACTAACGCTCTGCATGACCATCGAGGCGCCAGCATAAGCGTGGCGGCCAGCGATACTGGTGGACAGCTTCAGCAGGATCGCGGCGTTGTCACGGCAGACGAACGCTCTGCATGACCATCGAGGCGCCAGCATAAGCGTGGCGGCCAGCGATACTGGTGGACAGCTTCAGCAGGATCGCGGCGTTGTCACGGCAGACGAACGCTCTGCATGACCATCGAGGCGCCAGCACAAGCGTGGCGGCCAGCGATATTAGTGGACAGCTTCAGCAGGCTCGCGGCGTAGGTGGCCGCGCTGGTAGCCTGCGTATTGACGACTGATCACTAACGGCGCGGCGCTCGCGTCGGGGCAGCAGCAGACATACTTACAGCGTCGCACGCGACGCCTATGCGGCGGCCACAACGTTGTTCGGCGGCACCGCAGAGGTCGTTAACGAGGAAGCAACTTCTACGCAACTTCGGCGGCGCCGACGTGGCGGACAACACTGCCGCGGTCAGTGGCGCTATCGCAGCGCTACCAGTAAGTTTCGGCGTCGACACGTGTCCGCCGTCCTCCGCACCGAATCGGAAACCGAACATGTTCTTTCTAAAATAATATGAATCTGCTCACCCATTCGTCGGAGAAATTCAAACCTCCTTGGAGCGCGGTATTCCTCCACCGCGCCCGCCGCCGCCGCCGCCGTCGCCGCAGCCCGCAGGTCGCGCAGCCCGCGGTCGCGAAGCACGTGGTCCCCGGAGCACGTGGTCCCCGGCGGAGCAACTTACCTACGTTACCGCTTATATTCTCGCGCGAAACTTTTAATACGCGGATAACACTTCCTACTTTAGTCTCGGAAATGCGAATAGTTTAAAAAAGAAAACTGATTAACGGTAACGATTTTTGCAGCATGGAACTTTCTTACAAAAAAGTGGGTAGAATCATAAAGCACCGCTCGTTCATTTCTATCGTGAGAACCCCGAAAGACGAATAATGATCGCTAGCGAGGCATAATATATCTCATTATTCAAAACGAACGAGCGTAAATTAAAAGGGAAGAAAGAATTGACGGATGAAATTGAAATATTTCATAATTCCGAAATGTTATAAGCCACTTTTTAAATAAAAACACGAATAACTCTGGTTTGACCAGAAGTAACAAGGAAATAGACACTAAAAGATTAATTTCGAGACACCATGCTGTAAAAATGTTCGAACGGAATACGCGACAACCGGTCACTTCGGCGTTCGACGAAACAATGAGGGTGGCTGGTGGCGGGTCGGGGCGCGAGGAGCCTTATGTTGCAAGTGGGGAAAACGGGACTACCAACATCGCGGCGGTGTGACGCCGGAGCGACTTACAACGAACGATGGCGCCATCTATCGGTCCGATGCGACGTCTACGACGTACTCTCTCTATAAAGACCTCGGATATACAAACGGCACAAATAATATTTATTCTACATTTCATAACGGGCGCTGGTAGCCTAGCGGTAAGTACTTGCGACTTTCGTTCCGGAGGTCGCGGGTTCGAACCCCGGCTCACACCAATGAGTTTTTCGGAATTTATGTGCGAAATGTCATTTGATAAATGCCAGTCGCTTTTCGGTGAAGGAAAACATCGTGAGGAAACCGGACTAATTCTAATAAGGTCTAGTTTACCTTGGAAGGTCAGATGGCAGTCGCTTTCGTAAAGACTAGTGCCTACGCCAAATCTTGGGATTAGTTGTCAAAGCGGACCCCAGGCCACCATGAGCCGTGGCAAATGCCGGGATAACGCAAGGAGGATAAATAACGGTGGCAGATTTTTAATTCAAAGCATCAAGAATTTTTTAACCAAATTGCACGATAAAAAATTCAACTGTACTTCCCGGATTTAATAACTGGTTAGCACATGTGTCATAAATAATTAAATATGTGTCACAGTAACTATGGTGTTTTTTTTTAGGATTCATGCGTAAGAACGAGAGCTCTAAGGTGGAGAGATGTCTTCGCGAATTGGGAGTTAGGCTGCACGTCATCAACGCGTCTCATCAGGTTTGTAATAGATGTTTTTTCTTTCAATGTTAAACTTATTGCTGTGTATTTTTTCGCGATTAATAATAGTTTAATTAAAGTACAGAATATTAATTCAATGTAGTCATTTAAGGCATTATATGGAATTCGTACAATTACGAAGATTATGTTTTATGGAAAGTTCAGCCAGTTTTTGTAGAGTTTACCTTGCGGTTTTTTGGTCTCAATATTTCAGAAAAATAAATAATATAGGCAGCCAAAAATTATATAAGAATATAATATTGAGCTTGGTATGAAATCTAACGTGAACCAGTAGGAATCTAATCTGGATAACACCAGATCTCAGGCCAATGAGGAGGCACGCATACTGACATTTTATCCCGCCAGGCGGCGCCTGTGCAGGTGTCTAGGCATGTCACTGTCATTCATATGTGAGAGAGAGAAAAAACATATCATACGGACGGACAAACAAACAGACACACACACTTTCCCATTTATAATATTAGTATGGATTGTCATTATCATGCATTAAAAGAAAAAATATATATATAAGAATTAAATTACTATTAAATATAAATACAATACTCATACTCATATTTTATTAATAATATCAATTACAGGTCAAGCTTACATATAAATAAATAAATAAATAAATAAATAAATAAATATTGGGGACACCTTACACCGATCAACTTAGCCCCAAACTAAGCAAAGCTTGTACTATGGGTGCTAAGCGACGATATACATACTTAAATAGATAAATACATACTTATATACATAGAAAACATCCATGACTCAGGAACAAATATCTGTGCTCATCACACAAATAAATGCCCTTACCGGGATTCGAACCCATATTATAATTACAATCACGGAACAATTCGTAAATTTATATAGGTATACATAATAATACACATGTCTTTCACTTTAAGTTCCGGCAAGGCAGCACAGTGGTCCGCGAGGCCGGCGGGCGCACGCGGAGCACCCCGCTGCTCTGCCACACGCAGGCTCCGGAGGACAAGCGCCGCATCATCGGCGACGTCTTCATCCGCATCGCTGAGCAGGCCGTGCGCGACCTTAACTTGCAGTGAGTTGGGTTTAAGTTGTTTCTTGCCTGTAATTTTAAATATGTCTCAGGCTCTTGATTGTTCATAATTTTTGTGTTGTTGCAATTGAATATCACGTAACGAGGCATTTTTTATGTTTTGATTGACTTCAACTTACAAAAATTGACGCCCGAAAGCTGCAAGCTGCGATTAAAGACGGACAACTCAGTGGATTTCACTGAGTTCATTTGACACGCTAAGTAGATACGTTTGCTTGATCTATGGTATATATGACATCTGTGAGTTTAAACAACAAACATTTCTATCGCAAAAGCAGTTGAGATTTCTCCGGTTAGCATTATCAGCATACATCGGAGTTTTGGGAGCGGGAATGATTTACACTAGCCCAAACATGGTGAAAACGATAAAAGATTACTTTAACATTTCTAGGTACATTTGGAGCCAGTTACATAGTTAAATATATATTTCAGTAATTCAAATGACTATAAACAGAGTTACAAATACACGTATTCATTCCCGCTCCCAAAACCCCGATGTATGATTATCAGCGTCCTTCCTACTCAACTTAGTATATAAACATGATTCACTATTCTCTTATTTCTATGTTCTTGGTGTCTGAATACCTTGTATAGGGTTGAGCAGCTTGAAAGCGATTAGCGATATCGACTACTTCAGTAGCACTGTCGCTTCCCGCCAATCCTGTGTAAAAAACTTAAAGTACAGCGGGGCAAATCTCGACTTGGGGAGAATTGTAACTAATCCAATTTTTCCATTATTACACTATGATGTCGAGTTCTACATGTATCCACTGATCACAATACAATACAACCGGTGGACACTATTTAATAATGCAAACATTGTAAAACATGGAAAAAATGGACCAGTTACATTTGCCCCCCAGTCGAGATTTGCCCCGCTATACCTTACTAATCATTCTTATTTTTTGACAGGGAGGACCAAGTTCTCCTCGGTCAAGGCACACTGCGCCCCGACCTGATCGAATCCGCATCAGCACTAGCTTCAGGCAACGCGGCGACTATCAAGACTCATCATAACGACACGGACTTGGTCAGAGCACTGCGGGCGCGCGGCAGAGTGGTTGAACCGCTCAAGGACTTCCACAAGGACGAGGTAAGCTGTCTCACTCGTCACTATATCTCTGTCTCATCTCTTCGAGTCAATACCAGTGCTAGTTGCAACTATCAAGACGCACCACAACGACACAGAGCTAGTGTTTGCGCTGCGGGCGCGCGGCAGAGTGGTTGAACCGCTCAAGGACTTCCACAAGGACTAGGTAAGCTGTCTCACTCGTCACTATAGCTGTCTCAGCTGCAGCATCATTACTAGCGACATCGCGGCAACTGTCAAGGCTCATGATAACGACACGGACTTGGTCAGAGCACTGCGGGCGCGCGGCAGAGTGGTCGAGCCGCTCAAGGACTTCCACAAGGACGAGGTGAGATACTGGGAGAATGTATTTGTTTCACTCTAGTTGTAACTTCGCCTCATGTCTCTGGTCTGATCCAATCAGCATTCGCGTCCGGCAATGTGGCAATTATAAGACGCATCACAACGACACCGAGTTATAGCCCCGCGGTTGCGTAGCAGAATGGTCTCCCTTACAAAGACAATGTAAGATGCAGATACAAAACATTTATCAAATAGACCACAGGGGCACTTTTACTCATATACAAAATATTTAAAATCGAATTAAAATTACAATTGACAATACTAATTTTAACTAATGAATAACACTACTACATGAATTACATGATGCTGGCAGGGTTGTATTGGTTTCCTCCAACTATTACCTCGCCGCTAGCAAGTTACCTGGGGGGTTACCATGACATGCTAAAGCCGTTCAGTTTAGGTTGAGAGAGAGGGACGGAGCTATGTAACTGCTATAGCTGTGTCCCTTTCTCTCAACCTAAACTGAACGTCTTTAGTACATCATGGTAACCCCCCTGATCGCGTGAGCTTATCTTGGACAAACAGTATTCAGAAACCTAGCCGCTTCTTGCTATTTATTCTCGAAACGGATCTTTCTAAGTGAACGCTTGATTGTGTAATTGCGTATAATGCAACCTATATTGTCGTTCCCAGGTCCGAGCCCTCGGCCAAGAGCTGGGCCTCCCGGCCGCGCTGGTGGCGCGGCACCCGTTCCCGGGCCCAGGATTGGCCGTGCGCGTGCTGTGCCAGGATGAACCACGTGCCGAGAGGGACTTCTCCGAGACTCAGGTGAGTTATCCATTCCTGGCTTTAGTTAGATATCGACAGTTAGAAAGCAGGGCACTGAGGGCACACCTCGGACAATGGCGATCAAATGTATGAAAGAGGCGCGTTCCTACGCACAGTCTGAGCTCTTGTATTGTCCCGAATTTGTAAGTTTACATTTTTGACACATTTGAAGACGTATCGTTTGCCAAATCTAACGATTAATTTCGAATTGGTTGAATCGATTAGGGTCTATGTACAAGGAGGCGCTTAAACAAATATACGATTTCTATCAACTTACTGAAATGTCATTTGAATCAAAATGACAGACTCTGCCACAGCACTAGTTTAAAAATATTAATGAATGATAAATGACATAATAAGTAAATCCTGCGTGATAAATTAATATCGTAAAATACTCACTAACGAAGATCCGCAAAAATGTAACATGTGTTAGATTATGTTTAAAGTAAGCGAAATATTGTTTTTAAGTACTTGATTTTTTTTTTCATATTATTACAGGATTTTATTTCAAACTTCATTAGGTTGCGCGAGTTTACGTTTTGTGGACGCTTTCATGTGTCAAAAAGAGGTTCTTACAGCTCTGGGACAATAGATGATCGCGTACCATGCTTGTATAAGTGAGATATGACAGATCGACTGGTCGCGTTTTTGACAGGCGGTAATTGTGAGATAACTGAGAGCAGGGGGCCGATTTTTGAATCTCGGCCATTCGATTTCGTGTAATTCGTTCAATAATATCTCCACTACTAGCGATTTAAATTCTACTAACAGAATCGAAAACGGGTGGTCATTACCACTAGTTTTAAAATTACTAGCTGTCCTTTTTCAAAAATAGCATTCCGTCTTTTTCCACAGACATACGAACGGCGAATTCGCGCGTTCGAAATTCAAAAATCAATCCCCAGGTGGGCGGCACTTTCAGCGGGGAGTGGAAGTGGCCATACTGTACGATAGTATTCTTTATTATACCGTGCTTAGGGGTATAATCAGCAACTTTAAGAATCTCAAAGACCTGCATATTATGTTTTCACGAGTATAACCTAAGTTGAATGTTTTACAACCGTTTCATAGACCTTTAAAAAGGTTCAGTTTGTTAACTAAGCCAACGGTGTACAAACAAAGTATAAAATAATAGTAATGAGTAAAAATAAAAACCTGTTTCTCTTGATTAAGTGTCGCGTGGCTCACTATAATGTTTAGTTTACTTAGTTCAGTATAACTTGTCGTTGTATTATGGTTATTATTTATATTATTATATCCTGTAAATTATACATATTTGTTCCGTTTGTATGTAATGGAAGGGTTGCCACGGAAGACCAGCGTCAAAGTATCCAAAAGGTACCTTGACACCAAGCTGAGTGGAAACCTTCTCAGTGACGTTTTATTTCAATTTTTGTGACATCTTTTTGTAATTTATATTGTTTAAGCGTCCTGAATAAAGTTTATTCTATTCTATAAACCACAAGCGTTTGCTTTTCCTTTTTGAATGCCAAAGATATCAACTGAATCTGACATTTTTCATTTCTGCTTTAATACGACTGTTCACGATATTTATAAACGTTTGATCAATCATGAACAAACTTCATGGTTTATGCTAAACCATCGTCTGTTTACTGTTGCAGGTCATAGTGAAAATAATGGTAGAATACGCGAGCATGATCGTGAAATCGCACGCGCTACTAGGCCGCGTGGTGAACGCGACTACAGCCGCAGAGCAGGCCGAGCTCAAGCGCATCTCCTCCAAGTCGCCTATCGCCGCTGCCTTACTGCCACTGCGCTCAGTCGGTGTCCAGGGTACGAATTATTATTTACATTTAGCTATTAACCATTATTAAAACAAGCCCAAGCTCATATGGTTAGACGGCGTGTACCAGGACATCAGGATCAGGACTCCTAAGAGTGAAAAGTTGGAGAAGGAACCACAAATAGCTCAGACTGGAGAGACCTGCTTGATCAGGCTGTAATGCTTCAGATGATTATGATGATTAACCATTTAACTGCTGCAGTCCAATATAAAAAGCCGCGTCTCGATATATATCACCGCGGCAAACTATCGAATGCGAAGCGCGGCAGCCGCGTGCAATGGATACCAGTCTGCCACGCGAGCCAAGTCGATCATTGGCGCGCTCGAATGTGAACGCGCGACGCTCCATTCACTGTCGGTTATTGGCCGCGCGGCAAAGGAGTGTCAGACTGTCAGTGTTTTGTTCACGCGCAGTTGGCACGAAGGGATTTTCGAACGTTAGATCGCTTGCCTCGCGAGGCTGCCGCACTATAGCACACCTCGGACACTGGCGATCAAATATATGAAAGAGGCGCGTTCTTAACACACATTCTAAGCTCGTGTAGGTGAACGCGTACCATGCTTGTATGAGTGAGATATGACAGGTCGACTGTTCGCGTTTTTGACAGGCGGTAACTGTGATGTAACCGAGAGGGGGTGGGTGGCGCTTTCAGCGGGGAGTAGAAGTGGCCATACTGTACGATAGTACTCTTTATTATACTGTGACTATAGTGATGATGCCAAAAGTGGCTCGCGACAAATACAGATTTGCCGCGGCCAAACAATTCTCGCGCGGCCGCCGCGCTATGTCATGACACGCCTTTACATTCTTGTTTAAAGAAAGCGACATCGTGACAACACGAGACCAAGAACTGTGGTGGAAATTTTAAAACTAATTTTTGCGGTCAATTCTGCATTTTTAACCCCCGACGCAAAAACGACGGGGTGTTATAAGTTTGACGTGTCTGTCTGTCTGTGGCATCGTAGCTTCCGAACGGATGAACCAATTTCGATTTAGTTTTTTTGTTTGAAAGCTGAGTTATTCGGTAGTGTTCTTAGATATGTTTCATGAAAAATCGGTCCATTATGTCGCGGTAGAGGGTTTTTTCAAAATTTTAATTTTGCGGTTAGGTTATATTCTAAATAAGTATGTATTTCAGGTGACGCACGGACGTACAGCTACGCAGTAGCACTGTCTACGGAACGCTACCCGCCCGACTGGAAAGACATGCACTACCTCGCCAAGATCATACCTCGAGTCTGCCACAATGTTAACAGGTATGTTATATTATGTATTCAATGCCAAACCTAGATGTTACCTACTACTAAATCGATTTAATCGAAGCTTTGATGCCAAAGGCCGGGGGGAAGCTTTGACGACCGGTCTGGCCTAGCGAGTGGTGACCCTGCCTGCTAAGCCGCGGTTCTGGGTTCGAATCCCTGTAAGGGCATTTGTGTGAAGAGCACAGATACTTGTTCCTGAACCATGGATGTTTTCTATGTATATAAGTGTCGTTGTTTGACCCCCACAACACAAGCCTTCTTGAGCTTACCATGGGACTCAGTAAATCTGTGTAAGAATGTCCTATAATAGGTATAGGGTCCTATAATAGGTATAGACTTTTTCATTCCATGTCTGAAGTCATCATCATCATTCTCCTTGCGTTATCCCGGCATTTGCCACAGCTCATGGGAGCCTGGGGTCCGCTTTGAAAACTAATCCCAAGATTTGGCGTAGGCACTAGTTTTACGAAAGCGGCTGCCATCTTACCTTCCAACCCTAGGCCTTATTGAAATTAGTCCGGTTTCCTCACGATGTTTTCCTTCATCGAAAAGCGACTGGCAAATATCAAATGACACATAAGTTTCGAAAAACTCATTGGTACGAGCCGGGGTTCGAACCCGCGACCTCTGGATCGTAAGTCGCACGCTTTTACCGCTAGGCCACCAACGCTTCCATGTCTGAAGTAAGGTGTATAAAGTTTGTTTTGTGTCCAGGGTGTGCTACGCGTTCGGGGGGCTGATCAAAGAGCAAGTGACGGACATCACGCCCACGTTCCTCACGCAGCAGGTCATCTCCACTATCCGCCAGGCGGACGACATCGCCACACAGGTATCATTCTGGTTATCTTCTACTCAAAAATCTTATAATAATCGACCCTGTTTACACGTTCATTAATGTATCCTAAACTCGCATCAATCAATATGTAAATAAGCTCTTACTTGTACTAATTTAGAACCATTACCAACTGAGCGGGCAGGTCATAAAACCCGCCTTCGACAAGGATGTGCAAATACCACGTGCTTATCGATAGTCTGGCTACCTGCGATAGTATTTTTGAAATTCTTTTAATTGTAAACATGTGGATAGAGTAATCGTTATTTATTAAAACGAGATAATCATGTGTGTTTTGATATAACAGTCTAGCTATGATATGCTGGCAACAATTTTGACAGTCTCGCTGGTGAACATGTTATTTTAAACGACAAACTTCGGTAAAACTGCTGGCAGAGGGCCGCCATCTTGCCGAGCAAATTGGGCGGGGCAAACGTTTTGCGCCATCTTAGGCACAGGTCCACCAAAAGCGCGTGAACGACGAGTTATCGGCAATAGAAACGAACAAAAGATAGTTGCTCCAGTGTAAATAAAAGAGACGCGATGATAGCACGAGCGAGTATAGTTCGTCGCCGAAATCGATCCTCTCTCATTTGGCCCATTGCTCAAAACTGAAAGTTAGAAGCGGAAGTCTCTTTCTAACTTGTCATATTAGACATTGACTACCACTTGTAAATTGTAACTTGTAGCTTCGAGAAATGGGCCCCTGTTGTTCCTTTCTGTCGCCAATAGCTCATCGCTCACTTGGTTTTGGTAGGACCAGTGCCTTAGGTATCTTACTCTGTTAATTAGAGATGGGTCGAATATGGACTTTGCCGAATATGAATATTTTTAAAGGGGATGTTCATTAAAATAATGGTTACATATGTTACCTCAACTGTGTTTTTATGATTTAGTGGATAACTAAAACTTAGTTAAAACAACTCTGAATTCTTCTCAACTCTTAAACTACGGTTTTTTAACATTTTTTAAAAACAATTGTATTTATAATTTGACGCATAGGTTTCTCTTTTTTAGTAGTGCCTTAAAAGCTACTAAAATAATCCAATGGAATACGTAAGATCTTCATTAGTTATTTTTACTTAGTTTATTCGGTAATTATTCGGCAATGCAACCGAATTATTCGGCCGAATACGAACAGTTAAAAACTTGCCGAATACCGAATATTCGGTACATCTCTAGTGTTAATTATAACGCAATGTATTCCCAGGTCCTGTTATCGAGCAGCGCCTTGTCCCGCATCGCGCAGATGCCGGTGGTGCTGATCCCCGTGCACTTCGACCGCGACGCCGCCACGCGCGCGCCCTCCTGCCAGCGCTCCGTGGTGCTGCGGCCCTTCGTCACGTCCGACTTCATGACCGGCGTCGCGGCTCTGCCGGGCTCGGATGCTATGCCTCAAGACGTGAGTACTTTACTGCAAACACAAAATCCATAGTTGTGATCCAGCCTTTCGTGATGTCACTATTTTTTTTTATTGCTACTTTGACAAGAGATTCAGAGTTCCATTCTGTCGTGTCATGCGTCACTTTCGTACTTGCACACCTCCTAAAACGTAACAATTGAATTAGACTAAAATTTTCACTAGCTTTGTTAACCGACTCGAGAAAAGCAGGAGGTTCTCAATTCATCAAGATCTTTTTTTATGTATTTTCCCCAAATACTCGAAGAAAATTCTTTTTTGATTAATAAATTCTCAAACAATAAGGACTTCTGGCGGTGTAACAGAACTTCCGTTCTCACGCGCGAGTCCACAGTGTCCACATATCAAATGCGTCTTCAAGTATGGACTTGCGGGCAAACAAGTTGTACTTTGTACTAGACACATACGGCACTATTTATTTAAAACAATCATATGTTATAATTAATATTTGTTTCCAGGTGATAGACAGAATGCGCAAAGAACTAATGAGCGTGCCCGGCATCTCTCGCGTACTCTACGATCTGACACCGAAGCCGCCCGCCACCACCGAGTGGGAATGATCCGTTTGTGTTTCCACTCGTCTTGTACTGCACCCGGGCAGTGGTCCGCTCTGACGGTCACAACCGTCACGTAATCTCATGCGGAGATTACACTGGTAGTTCACCTAAGTGTAACCTCATATTGAGCGGGCGGCGTGCATGTCAAAACAATTGAAGCTCATACAAGTATCGCACGCTCGTCTACTCAGGCCTTACACTAATGGAAAATATGAGGTTGCCAGGCAACCGACATTGTTTGCATGCGGCGAACGACTCAGTGTAATTGCCGCTTCATGTGCTCTGTGGCATTTGGTCAGGAGGATTACCCAACTAGGGGGCGCCATTATCGCAAACAGTAAACAAATCTCCTTTATATTTTTCAATGATAAATGTACTAATAATAATCTGTGACATTTCAAATAACAGTTTACAGCATAGCATATTACAATACTCTATAGTTTACTGTTTGTGCTAGTGCACTCTGGCGGCAGGATATTACAATCATATTCACTGTATTTCTTGTTCCGCAAGCTGCAATTTTATAAGTCGCAACACTGTGTGGCCTTTTTACGAGTTGCAATTTTAATTGTCTAAATCTGCCGTATAAACTCAGCAAAAATATTAATTAACGGGCATAAAGGAGTCAAAGGTTACGCGAATTTGAACTGTTTCGGTAATTTCTAAGTTCCTAGGTTAGTTCATTCCAATGTGAGGAGTTCAGTCTGGTTTAAATTGTCTGTCAAGTCAACGTCAGTAATACCAGTTTAGAATTCCAAAATTGTATCTTGTAAAACTTAAAATCCACATTCAAATAATTGCAAAATTTAGGTAAAATTAATATAATTATTGTTTGGACATACATATATGTCATTAACTCATTATTCTCACACGGAAAGATGGTTTGCAGTTCATTTCACTTGTGCATTAGTACTTATAATCTACGTAATATTCATAATTATAAAATACGTAGTTCCAGTTCAGATCGCTATGCCCAATATTATTTACAAGGGAATGACAATCAATTGTGTTCATGTTATAAAGATTTAAGCTATTCGCGATTAACTGGATTGAATTAATACAAATAAGTGCCTAATTCTAAACGGTAGCTGTCACTGTGCAATTTTTCCTTGCAATCATGTAATTGGGCCATTTTTTCAAAGTTATCCACCCCACTTTTTTGTAACATTGGTATTTTTACGCGATTCATTCTCAGAATCGCAAGGTCTTTGGATCCTGATAGGAGAAGAAAAATGTCCCTAGATTTCCATACATTTTTCAAACCTGGTAACGGAATGGGAAAAAACCTTGGGACACTTTTTTTCTCTTATGGGGATTGAAAGAGCTCGCAATTCTGAGTGAAAACCACATAAAAATTTCCAAATCCAAAAAATAGTGGGGTAAAAAAATGTGCCCATTCTGTTATTTGTCTCACCTGTGTCAGTTTGAATAACTTTTATTATAGAACCAAATCTCAATGTTTTATGATTATTCTGCTTCATATTTCGTTCGGATCAGTTAATCGTCCGTTTCTACTGTCAGATAGGATATTTTTATGAAATTAAACTATTTTAACCTATTTAAGTTTGCAGTTAAGCGGTTATCATACTGATAATATGAGCGCGCCGTTTCTGTGTGTAAGCTAGACGCCACTGTCAATGTAAACCGCTTTGCATGTGGCAACTATTGAGTCACTTTTGTATAAAAACAGTAAGTGAAAAATTTAATTCCATTTCTACTCTTTTTTTTTTGCCAAGCTGTATATGCGTGTAGCAATGACCAGTAGGCCTAGCACATGATTGCCGCGAGATAGATCACACGTCTTCTTCTAACGATATTAATGACATAAAGACCTCGCGGCAATAATGTGCTAATCCTGCTAAGCTCCTCGCCGTCACGATCGCTTGCGATCGAAACGCGACTGTCACTGTGATCTTGGTTAGACTGGCAGCTCGCGTCAATACTGCAAATCAACAGCAAATGTAATCGTTCTATATTGTGGATGTAGTTATTTACTATGGCGGCTGATGATCTTTTGTTTTATTTAACCTAGATATTGGTGTCTGTTGATTTTGTTTCTATTATATGTATAATATATCCGTTCTGGACCACTGCCCGTTATTATAAAGTTGTAAATACATTGGTGTAAGAAACACAATGTCGAGGTTCTTGTTAGCTCCACTGATCAGTTTTGTAACTTGTAGTAATTTATTGTAAAGGCTGTGTAAAAATTATTAAAGCCCTTGAATGTTCCGCTCGACAAGATTATACTGGGTCGTGTATGAAATCGAAAACAAATTGTTTATGAATGGTTCAGTGTTATTGACTGGAGGTTTCATAATAAAATTATATTATGCTTTATTTTCACAATGTGTTTTATTTTAAAATACAATAAATAAACATAAAATGTCACAGTAAAAACATTAGTTGACAAGCTAAATTTACGGTGATATCACGTATTTTAGTCAATCACGCTACATTATCGTAGAGCCTTCCTAGATCTCCATTTTCAAAATTGCACGCACTCAAGCCTTCTGGATCCTGGTGCCCTCGTACATAAGGTTTGAACTTTTACAAGAATAAAAGAAAGTTCTAAATTCAAAAGCATAAAAATTTGGCAGGGATCCAGGAGGCTAGTGCTTGAAAATGGAGACTTAGGCTTTCCGAAAAATCAAATTAGGCTTAAAATTGTAAAATTAGCTTATCAATAGTATACAACAATTCTGTTCTTAAATTTCAGTTATCAGGAACTAATAAATTAATGTTTTTCCCTGCATTAATCTGTCCTCCTATGTAGCTCTCTTCCTCACCTCTAATAGACAACCCTTCAGAGAGGGAAGTAACCTTTTTCTCTCTCAACATTGGTGCCTTCTCCCACCGGGAGCTGTTACAATTCGAACAAGACTTCAATGGGATTAGTTCAAGAGATACTGTTCTATTATTGCAATCAAGACATTTGAAGAACCTCTTGAAAGTATCCAGGATTTTAAGGGGATGTCTTTCATCTTTACATAGTTGTGCAGCTGAAAATGCAGTGTACTTGCACTTGATGCACCTGACAGCTTTGCAAGGCAACTTGAATGTGTTCAACATTTTTTCTTCCATTGCTTCCTTTTTCTCCAGTTTGTTAAAGTATTTGTCCTGTTCATTGTCATCATGTTCCTGGATTAAATTTTGATGTGCTGATGTAGCTTCTAAGATCTTCTTAAATCTCTCTGATTTTATACCATTAGTCTTAGTTTCTTCGTTAGGTTTGGATTTCTTGCAGTCATTTTCACTATTACCATTTAGCTTTTCCAAAACCCTTTTTTTCCCAGTTTCAGTGCCTCTTATGTTATTTGGATCAAGTTTCTCAATACCTCCACTCTGTTGTATAAGCCTCAATGCATTTGCTTTTGCCCTTTCAGCTGCTTTTTCGCCATAAGTCATGTTAAGATCCACCATCCCGCTTCCTTTTAGTCCAAAACCTTTGCCTAATTTTGGTGAACTAGCCACTCTCTCTGCTAAGCTCGAAGAGATATTGCTTGGAGATCCAAATCCTTTGCCTAATTTTGGTGAACTAGCCACTCTTTCTGCTAAATTAGAAGACATATTGGTTGGAGTAGCTATTAGTTTATTAAGTCTCTCTGTATCACTTTTCCTTTGAGTTGAGGGACTGTGTAATGGTGTAGTATTGTTTTTCATGTTACCTGCCCCATATGGTGCTTTGTTCATCATAAGTTTGTCTCCCTCCGACTTGTAATAGTCACTCAAAGACATCAGTCTGTTTTGATCTCTATCCTTAATCACCTTGTGGTTGCCAGAAGTGGGGGCAGTGTATGCCCTACCCCCATATATCACAGTATCCTTACCTAAAACCTTTTTCTGTAAATTAACAAGTCCTTTGCCCATGGTTGAGGACTGTAGTTCTGACCTTTTGGAATACTTCTGATACTCCTGTTTGACATGATAAATGCAGTGATCACATTGAGATAAATTAACAAATGCTGTGCATGGTTCCCCATTTTTCTTCTTACTCTTACATGTGCCTAGGTCTTTAGATTGACCTAGTATCATAACTCTATCAGAGGTTTCAACACTGAGGCATGCCTGGTCAGCGCTATTTTGTGACCGATCAAGTACATTAGGATTCAGGACTGCAACAACAGTGCCCTCAGTTGTTTTCCAAAGATCATTATAAGCTTTCCGAAACAAAAACATTGAAACAGTCTTCAGGTCATCCTTAAGGTCACTCAGAGTCCAAATTACAAATTGATTGCCTTTTTGGGACTTTTTCACAGCACTCTTCCTGACTATGACACCAGCTGTAACCCAATCCTTTGATAAGTCCTCATTCTCCACATGTCTTTTTACTCTTAACATATTGATAGCCTCTCTTCCTTGCATGCGGTCTAAAAGAGCTGCACTGGATATAAGCGGTTTTGTGATTCTAATACCAAATACAGGATCCGTGTAAATATCCGAAACTGCCTTAGATTTCGTTTCAGGGGCACAGAACACATGCCTAATGTCTTGCTGCACTTCTTTAGGTTTACTTTTGTTTTTGTTAAACTTAACGTCGTTATTAACTTGTCGTAGCCTAGTTACAAAGTCTAACTGTTTTTCTACGTGTTCCTGTTGTTTATCGTCTAGTATTTTCTTAACTTGCGAGCCGTAATCGTTGTACTTGCGTTCAGTGTAGTTTCGTTTCTCCTCGTCGTCTGAAGAATCCGTGTCTCCGTTATGCACCACAGAAGACTTCCCGGCTTTGCTCACTGGAACTTCAGGTTCAGATTGTGTGCTGGAGCTTGGTTGGAAAATATCCACTTCGCGTAAAGTTTCCTTTTGAACAGGTTCTGCTTCGTCAGCTAAATCGGCACGTAGCAACTCGTCCAACTCAGCTAATTCATCGACGTCAGACATTTTAATATAGTTTTTGAAGTACTTATTAATTTAACTGATAATAAATACGAAATCATGCATGCAAAGACTTAAAAATTAATAAAAAAACATGTAATTGTGCAGAAAAGTAGTTCACATATTTTTCGCGGTAAAACGCAAACGTCAAAGTGACGTAACATTGCTGTGGATATGTTTCACATCTGTAAAAAACTGTTCGATACAGCAAATTTCATTTGCAGAAGACAGGTTAAAACGGTTACCAAGACGGTTTGACCCAATTTTTTGACATTTCCAATGACGATATTTGACGTTTCACCAGTGTTGTCACATCTACCTATTTATAGGTAGATCTACCTATTTTGCCTCCCGTCTACCTGTCTACCTATTTCGGTCCTAAATCTACCTGTTTTCTAAAATATTACTATTGTAGAAAATTCTCCATGCGTGTTACGAAATTAAGTTTTACCTGTCTTATAAATTACAGCATTTTACTTAAATCGGAACGTGTTTAGTGAATAATCTGTGGCTGTCAGCTTGAAAGTCTTGATGTTTGACAGTTTTGACACTGACAGCCTGGTAGTGACAGTGGCAGTGTCATTTGACAATGACATGACACTGACACTTCTGACACCCTGACAGTGGCAGCTCTCGGAGACGCTAGCTTGTGTTTAAAATATTTTAACAAAAACATGTATAAACACCATAAAGAACTCACCAAGTAAACCAATAAATATATTTTTAATAGTTTAGAAGCATTTTTAATCATTAAAACTGGACTTACCTTAGATGGTATTAAAACAGGTAGATCTACCTATTTTTCGTTTCTAATTCTACCAGTTTCTACCTATTTTTTCAGCCTGGTCTACCATTTTGTTCAAATTGTATGTGACAACACTGCGTTTCACAAGGAAATCACAATTTACGTCTTGTGGATATATCGTGCCGGTTTATAATTAGTTCTCGTATCTACTATTGATTTTGATCATAAATAAGACTTCGTATCCAGAAACAAACCTTATACCTTGGGAACAATGGCAGGTAAGGTGTTATTTATAAACGATATGTTCAATGTACTTGTTGTTAGAAGTATAGACATATTCATTGTTTTGCAGACAATGTTGATTCTAAGCCCAAGGATGAGATTGTGACTCCTGAGAAAGACGGTGAGAGGTGCGAGGAGGCATCGCCGCCGCCTCCGCCCACGCCACCAGCCGCAGAAGAGGACACTCAAGAAATCATTGTCGTGAACGAACTCACGAAGGAACTCGACTTGAACCATGGTAGGATTGGGAAAATTGAAAATCTTGAGGACTTACGACGGTTAGAAAGGTAATTTACAATTCCAATATCTAATATATATATACATAACATTTCATCAGATACTTATAATATCATTCCTGGTCATCAATGAGTCATTGTACTATAGTATGAAACAGGTTTTGTTGTCATTATCTGAAGAAGGGAATTGTGTTTCTTAATACAAACTAAGTTTATAATAATTCATCTGCAATACTGAAATGAGTCATGTTTGTAAATTTTATGTAAATGTATTACCATTCCTTTACCTGACCTGGCAAATGAGGTGTTTTTATAAAAATATAATATGTACAAAATAGTTGAGTGCTGAAGTTTTAAGTGTTCTTTTCTTAGATATTCTTATTAAAAGTACCAGGATTCTATTGCAAACACCTAAAGAAATAAATAAATATTGGGGAAACCTTACACAGATTAACTTAGCCCCAAACTAAGCAAAGCTGTGGGTGCTAAGCGACAATATACATACTTAAATAGATAAATACATACATGACTCAGGAACAAATATCTGTACTCATCACACAAATAAATGCCGTTACTGGGATTCGAACCCAGGACCGTGGCTTAGCAGGCAGGGTCACTACCGACTGAGCCAGACCAGTCGTCACCAGTCGTAAAAAAAGGTTTTATGTATCCTATGATGTGACACAGTCATTGTTAAATATCAGAGTAATTATATATTATGACCACTCAACCATATACTACATTAATAGTGCCATAGACGTAGTTCTTGAAAATATATTTTTTTTTATACAGGCTGTACCTGCGCTGGAACCTGATAAAGAAGATAGAAGGACTCACCAACTTGACGACCCTGGTGGAGCTAGAGCTATACGACAATCAGATCACAGTCATGGAGAACATGGAGACACTTGTCAACCTCGAGTAAGTAAACCTACGCACGGCAAGGAGTATAGTGGTGACTGATCTGCACAATTACTGTACATTTGTAGGTTGCAGAAACTTCATTTTTATAGTGTAATCTTCATATGTTTTGCCACAGCTCATTTGGTGAGTCCAGGGTCCCACTTGACAACCTAATCCAAAGAATGATTAAAGCACTAGCTTAGGCAAATATATCTGGCCTTTTGAGTTGTACCTATGCCTAATAAGATTCTAATTAGTCTGGTTTATTCATGATACCTTTTGCTAAAAAGTGAGTGAGTGAGTGTCTGCATGTAGATAAGAAGTATATCTGTTGTGCTCATCTCCAGTGTATGAGTAAGACCTTCTTTTATGGCATGGCATGTCACTAGAGCAGCATGCAGTTGCAGAACAAAATCAATTTTTATATGAGATATATTTAAGTTTTTTCACAACTGTTTTGTTAATTTCGATTTTATACTTTGATAATTTGTTAGAAATACCCATACCATACTTTTATTTAAAAAACGACATTCTTACAGATTACTAGATCTATCCTTCAACCGTATCAAAGAGATCCAAGGCCTGGACAACCTCACGAAGCTGACGAAACTCTACCTCAGTTCCAACAAGATCACGGAAATCAAGAATGTAAACCACCTTGTACGGCTCGAGATGTTGGAGCTGGGAGACAACCGTATCAGGGTAAGTACATAAATTAGCGATCCAGTGGTGGGGGGTTCAAGTCTAACTGTGAATTTTTCCACTCTTGATTCATCTCTAAGCTTTATTAATGGCATTGTTTGCAGATGACGTTTCCGCTTGAGACAAAATTAATTTACATCCACAATAAGTCCACATATTCATTTTTGTATCTAAAATCCCTAGTAAACATCTATTTTAAAATTTTGCAATATAGTTTTTCTACTTCCGAGTTGTTATTCATCGTTTACTGGGTCGTGCATAGATCTTTAACACTCTACATAAAAGTATTCCCCAAATCCCAGGCTTCCCGCGCAGTAAGGAAAAAATTGAAAACGCATTGTTGGGCTCTGTAACCTAACATTGTTATAACGTTACTGCGCGCGTGCGCTGGAAGCCGGGGGATGGCTTTGGGCAGTTGGCTCGAGCGCTAGCAGTGCAAACCTTTGCGTCAATACAGAAACAGTGTGAATTTCACGAAAGTTATTCTAGAAAACTATTAAAAAATAAGTACATGGTCGTAGAAAAAGTATTGTATGCAACGGTGTATAACTGAGTCAAGAAAAACTCGTGGCGTCTTTATTAACCCATCCACGCCACTCGTCTTTTTTGACCTCCTTTAAACGTCGGTTCCATAAAATACTCTTCAGTTTAAAATCTTACAATGAAGAATTAAGAAATCAAGGATAGTGTTATCTTCTTTATTAAGGTTTATGTAGGTATTGTGAGAAATTGTGAAAAAAAGGTTTCCAACTCAAACAACTCACATTGTTAGTTGGCGATAAGGACGATTTCAAATTAAAGCATTATGGAAACAGCACTTTATGACAGCCAACAATACAAGTGTCCTATTGATTTAAAACAACACAAATGTGTAGTCAGAGATTTGAATGATTCACGGTTCACGGTTATTTTCATTAGACTTATATTGACCGGGATATAGACCGTGATTACCTTTTTGATTTTTGTCGAGCTCCCGATATTTCGACGCAGTTGCATGCATCATGATCACGGTAATCACGGTCTACATATATCGCGGTCAATATAAGTCTGACGGCCCGGCCACGACATTGGTCTAAGCGCGACAGCGGTGAGCGGCGGCCATACATTGGAGCAAGACACAGCGATGGGACTTTTCATTCGCACATATGGCTGCCGCTCACCGCTGCCGCGCTTAGACCAATGTCGTGGCCGGGCCGTAAGGGCCAGCATCAACCACATTTGACAGACGGGTTCCCTCTATGTGGCATAACTTTATTTGTCCGAAACGCTTTTGTCATAACAGATTTGGCATAATCGATTTTTGCCGAATGTTAATGTAGCATAAACATTGTTTGGTATAATTCACGATATTTCGAATATTATTTTGTCCGAAAATATATTGGCCTACTATTATTGAGGCCGAGTGTCATTAGGAAGAAATTGGATGAGCATAAATATTTTTGGCATACATCTCATTATCCGAAACTTATTTCGCATACATTTTTCGTTAAGCAATGCGCTTTTAGGGAAAAATGGTTACACTAGGTTAGAATTGCGAACTCTACAGATACTCACTGCTCCAGAAAAGTGGGTTAGGTTAGGTTAGAGCTGCGACTATTACAGAAAAGCACCGCTAGGGAAAAGTGGGTTAGGTTAGAACTGCGACCACAACAAACACGCACCGCTAGGGAAAAATGGGTTAGGTTAGAACTGCGACCTCAACAGAAAAGTACCGCTAGGAAAAAATGGGTTAGGTTAGGTTAGAACTGCGACCACAACAGAAAAGCACCTCTAGGGAAAAGTGGGTTAGGTTAGGTTAGAACTGCGACCACAACAGAAAATTACCGCTAGGAAAAAGTGGGTTAGGTTAGGTTACAACTGCGACCACAACAAAAACGCACTGCTAGGTAAAAGTGAAACAAAAATAAAACAATAACGTTTATAATTTTAACCTGATAATTACTGAGCAAAGACGAATTAGATCGTTATTTCTCCAATAATGTTGTAATACTGGTAGTAACCATTTTTAGGGTTCCGTAGTCAACTAGGAACCCTTATAGTTTCGCCATGTCTGTCTGTCCGTCCGTCCGTCCGTCCGTCCGCGGATAATCTCAGTAACTATAAGCACTAGAAAGCTGAAATTTGGTACAAATATGTATATCAATCACGCCACCAAAGTGCAAAAATAAAAAATGGAAAAAAAAATTAATTAGGGTACCCCCCCTACATGTAAAGTGGGGGCTGATATTTTTTTTCATTCCAACCCCAACGTGTGATATATTGTTGGATAGGTATTTAAAAATGAATAAGGTTTTACTAAGATAGTTTTTTGATAATATTAATATTTTCGGAAATAATCGCTCCTAAAGGAAAAAAAAAAGTGCGTCCCCCCCCTCTAACTTTTGAACCATATGTTTAAAAAATATGTAAAAAATCACAAAAGTAGAACTTTATAAAAACTTTCTAGGAAAATTATTTTGAACTTGATAGGTTCAGTAGTTTTTGAGAAAAATTCGGAAAACTACGGAACCCTACACTGAGCGTGGCCCGACACGCTCTTGGCCGGTTTTTTTAATTATATACAAAAGAATGTATAATGGTAAGATTCGACCTATACTGATGTTATGCCAAAATAAATTCGGCAAAACATTGAATCGGAACACTAAGTTTATGCACATAAAATTTATGCGTAAAAATGATTCGGAGCACCAAATTTATGTACAAAGAATATTCGGACAAATCACAATCTGCCTAAACAGATTATGCTAAACTTGACTATGCCATAGCAGTTTATGCACAAAGCCAATTATGACTAAATCGATTATGCACAATAGAATTATTCATAAAAAAATTATGCCACAACAGGGTGAACCCTCTTACCCGTAGTTGCGTCTCAAAACTTGCAGCAATAACCTGCTGGTGTAAACTCAGCTTTAGATAGGTTTTTCACTAAAACCGAGGTCTGTAACCTTTTTGTGGGCGTAAGTCACTGACTCATAAGTGGTAGTTAATAGGTAGCACCAATCTTCTATATAAATCGCAGATATGCTTTCTTTTTACTGTTGGGGTCAAACTAGCATACGGCCAGACTTGGTAAGCAATCACCGTAGCCTATGGATGACTGTGTTTGATGCGCGTTGCCGAACGGAACATTACACTCTGGCCACCTTGCCCACCTGCAGAACTAGCGTATTCTTTAGTGTATTAAACAAACAGCAAGATTAAGATGCTACTACCTCTACACTACAGGTTGATTCACGAAAGCTGGCAAGAATGGAATGAACGAAATTTTTATTGTGTGAGGGCATATGCATCAGTAATATTGGTATACAGTCGTAACTGTCAAGAGCCCTTATTTTATTGTTTAATCCGTCACAGACATAGATATTTTCATTAGCCGGGTCCACACTGGCCGCACGCCTCGCGCGCAAAACGCCCGTGCTCGTGCGCGCACGTTTGCCTCGCCCGAGCTTTGTTCGGCAAGATGGCGGCCCTCGGTCAGCTGATCAAAATAGTTCTGCACATATTCACTCATTTGTTCAATTCGTGCCAACTCTTGTGAATTGACCTGTACCATGATTAAATCCAACTTATTATTTCCAGGAAATAAAAAACCTCGACGGCCTAGTCAACCTCCGTCAGCTCTACCTCGGCAAGAACAAAATCACCAAAGTCCAAGGGCTCGAGTCCTTCGCCGAGCTCTCGATTCTCGTCCTCCAAAGCAACAGGATCACCAAAATGGAGAACCTTGAACCTCTGGTGAACTTGGACCAATTGTATTTGTCAGAGAATGGCATTGAGAAAATCGAGGGGTTGGAGAATTTGAGCAACTTACAGACGCTGGATTTGGCGCAGAATAGACTGACGTCTATCGATAATTTGACGCATATGATCGAGCTTGAGGAGTTGTGGGTGAGTGGTCTATTAAATAGATCGTTCTATTCGCGATGACATGCAAATTTGTCAAATACATAACTATACCCCCTTAATCATAAACGTTCACTAAAGTTACCAAGCCGATAGAAATCGTTTGTCCCTTTCTGACTTATTGGTGTGATAGAAAGGGCCCAATGATTTTATCATGATAACTTTAGTGAATGTTTATGAATAACGGAGATAATCTTTAGTGGCATGACAATACGAACCAGGGAACAGACATCCTGACGTCAGAATGTCTGGCCACTTTATTCGCTCGATTTTTCGATATCAGTGGAGGTACCAAATATATGTACTCAGGTACCAAATAGTATCAAATAGGTACTAAATTTTAGTATGTACTAAACATCAAATATCTGTAGTGGTCCAGGGTCATGACGCTCACGTCAATTGGTCTGCGTCAAAGAGGGTCAATTTCTTCAATTCGTTTATGGCTTGCTAAAACATTCAATTCGATTTCCACAAACTATACTTAGGCTAGAAATACAGAGCAATTTGCTCTATTGGGAATCGAGAAGTCAACGTTTAAAAACTTAGTGTCTCAAAGAGGCTTTTGAAAGTTTTGAACCTGTGTATACTTTTACTTTCTGTCCCATACAGTGGCCTGCAAAATTTCATGGAGAAATTATGAATGAATTCATTGATAAATTCGCCATGCACTTTTGCAGCTCATTGTACTTACATTATTCCCGAGTAAAATAAATCGATTTTCATAAGTTAGGGCACTTTTCCTTATTATTTTTATACTTATACTGTATCCATTAAACTTTTTTTTTACAGCTAAACGATAACCAGATCAGCGACTGGGCAGACGTGGAACGTCTCCGGCCCAACAACAAACTGATCACCATATACTTGGAACGCAACCCCGTGGCCTCGGACCCTGCCTACCGACGCAAGTTGAAGCTGATAATACCCAGTCTGCATCAGATCGACGCCACTTTATGTAGATAAGCCCATTTTTGTTATATAATCCCAATCATGATACTTGAAACGCAACCCCATTGCCTCCGACGCAAGTAGCTGAAAGTACCCAGTCTGCATCAAATCGATGCCACTTTAGGTAGATAAGCCCACTCTTGTTTTGTAACCCCAATCATGATATACTTGAAACGCAACCCCATTGAATATCGACGCAAGTTGAAGCCGATCATACCCAGCTTGAACAAGATTGACGATACAGTATGTAGATAAGCGCACACTTGGCAAGTAATCCCAAACCCCAAAAATACTTTTGCCACAACCCCGTGGCTTCTAACCATCCTCGGTCTACGCCAGACCTCGCATATAAATGTATACTAGCTACTTAGTTTACTTAATCTCAACATACTTAAAGCGCAACCTTACCGTAGCTATTTAAAATCAACCCCAGTCTGTATCTGACGGATGCTATCTTATGTAGATAATGTAGACAACTATAGGTACTAAGTAACCCTCTAACACTTAAAGCGCAATCCCACGGCGTCTGTCCCAACCCCAACTTAATTAGCCGGGTCCACACAGAGCGAGGCACGCCGCGCGGCAATGTGCTCATGCGGCAAACGTTCAATGTAGACGTGCCTCGCCCGAGGCAAAAATAAAAATATCTGCAATCAAATGTCTGCAATCGAAGCCTAGTGGCATCGATTGCAGACGTTTCTGCTAATCAGAAGTTAAAAATTTAGCATGGTTAGCGCATCGTAACTGGTGAATTTCCAATATGACTTGGAACTCCGGTTGCCGTTTAAGAAGTTTAACACTTACGGTAGATGTCGCTACGGGTCCCATTGACCTTAGTAGTGGAAAATTTCGCTGGCTTGGTTGAAGTCTTGGTGGCTCAGTTGGCAGAGCGCTGGAGTATCGATCCAGAGGCCGTGAGTTCAAGTCTCACCCAAGGCAGACATTTTCCACTTTTAAATTTATTCTAAGCCTAGTGGCATCGATTGCAGACGTTTCTGCTAATCAGAAGTTAAAAATAAATAATACATTTCACATTAGACCAAAACCTTAATAATACTTATGAACTTACTAACATATAAACGATGTAGGTAAAGAAATAAGTAATATGTCAAAAATGTTCTAATCGTGAAGTGAATTTAGATAATTTTTTTATAAGAAAATAAAATAAAAAAAAATTACATAAAAAGGTAATATAAAATTTACATCTAAATACAATAAGTAGGTACCTATATTTAGAATAAGTGCAGCTTTCTGTTATATTATTTGCATTTATTAATAACATTTATTTTATTTACACGCTAAGTGTCGTATGTTTTCGTTATTAAGTATTTGCTTTTTGCTGTGCTAATTAAAAATTTAAAAGTGTGTATGTTATATTTATAATTTTATATGTATCATAGGTGTAAATCATTGTCACATATCAGTCTAACTGAAGTCAGTCATAGATGTAAAATATAGACATCCATAATAACATTTTATTTACCTCGCCATATAATCTAAAGTAGAACCTATTTAATTAAAATTCCTGATTTTCAACAATCTCTTGTACATTCTGTGACTCTTCTCTTTCCAAACAGACTCAACCATTTATTTTTCACCACTAAGAGGCCTTATTCCTAAAGACGAGCGTTTTTTGCAAAATAGAACCTTTTTCATTCAAAATTATAAAGAAACTATAAATGATTATTAAAAAAATGATAATGTTCCTAAAAGAAAATATCTTAAGCTAGAAAGTCAATTGGTACTACTTTAAAATATGTCTTTTTATACTTCCGAAAAATCAGTTTTTTCGGAAGACGTTTTCAAATTTCGTAGTGGAATAGCTCGTTTAGAATCGTGATTGTGCTGTTAAAAATGTTATTTGGGGTAATAAATGATCACAATCCTATTTGTTATATCCTGTACGAGTTAGCTAATACTTTGACATTTTAAGATTTACTTGAAATGGTGGATAAATAACCTTCCGTATCCTCCCCATTTTTTCGATAAAAAGAGGTTTACATTATGTATTTTTCCTGCGATTCCTGCATTTTTTGTAACTCTTAAATGATATTATCCTAAACTAGAACTTCTTATTGACCTATAAGAAAAAAATCATACATATAAGACATACCTTTCTGTCGATAGATATGTTTTTAAAACACCTAAAATTCGAATAAAAGACACTGTGCTAACGCGAGCCCGCTCAGTCTGCGCCGAGCGCTCGAAGACAACGGATCTGCGTTTGATCGTCCGGCGCACCTAGCTTTCGTAAGCAGCGCGATAGTTCCGAGAAGTGCCGTAAACTGCGACTAAACAAATCTTGATCCTTTTTACACCTTATGCAATTTTAGCATTCGACATGCTTTTCATATGATTTTGGATTTTAAGTTATACGTGAAGTTTGTTGAGAGTTTGAATTATTATTATATTTTGGGACCAGGATGAGGTTCTGGTTCTCATGATGATGGAGTCAGGCAGAAGATGTTCAACAGAACTGCTATTCTACTTATCATAACTCCACCATGTTTGGGCTCATTAGATTTGGGCTGATGAGCACCATCGATCTAAATGAGGTCCAAGGTCTCATGATGGAGTCAGGAGGAGGTCAACAGAACTGCTATTCTCCTCATCATAACCCCATCATATTTGGGCTCATTAGATTTGGGCTGACGAGCACCATCGAACTAGATGAGGTCCAAGGTCTCATGATGGAGTCAGGAGGTGGTCAACAGAACTGCTATTCTCCTCATCATAACCCCATTATGTTTGGGCTCATTAGATTTGGGCTGACGAGCACCATCGAACTAGATGAGGTCCAAGGTCTCATGACGGGGTCAGGAGGTGGCCAACAGAACTGCTATTCTCCTCATCATAACCCCATCATGTTCGGGCTCATTAGATTTGGGCTGACGAGCACCATCGAACTAGATGAGGTCCAAGGTCTCATGATGGAGTCAGGAGGTGGTCAACAGAACTGCTATTCTCCTCATCATAACCCCATCATGTTTGGGCTCATTAGATTTGGGCTGACGAGCACCATCGAACTAGATGAGGTCCAGGGTCTCATGATGGAGTCAGGAGGTGGTCAACAGAACTGCTATTCTCCTCATCATAACCCCATCATGTTTGGGCTCATTAGATTTGGGCTGACGAGCGCCATCGAACTAGATGAGGTCCAAGGTCTCATGACGGGGTCAGGAGGTGGCCAACAGAACTGCTATTCTCCTCATCATAACCCCATCATGTTCGGGCTCATTAGATTTGGGCTGACGAGCACCATCGAACTAGATGAGGTCCAAGGTCTCATGATGGAGTCAGGAGGTGGTCAACAGAACTGCTATTCTCCTCATCATAACCCCATCATGTTTGGGCTCATTAGATTTGGGCTGACGAGCACCATCGAACTAGATGAGGTCCAGGGTCTCATGATGGAGTCAGGAGGTGGCCAACAGAACTGCTATTCTCCTCATCATAACCCCATCATGTTCGGGCTCATTAGATTTGGGCTGACGAGCACCATCGAACTAGACGAGGTCCAAGTTCTCATGATGGAGTCAGGAGGTGATCAACAGAACTGCTATTCTCCTCATCATAACCCCATCATGTTTGGGCTCATTATAAATATGTGGAAGGTCGTTAATAATAATAAATGTTTTATTAGGGTACCCCTACATGTAAAGAGGGAGCAGATATTTTTTTTTATCTACTACTTTTTTTTTATCTGTATTCATATACATTCAATTTTTTTTTTAAATCGGTCCAGTAACAACGGAGATATCGAGGAACAAACATAAAAAAATGAAAAAAATAAATAAACATACAGACGAATTGAGAACCTCGCCTCAAATCTCTCAGATTTGAGGCGACGGTTAAAAAGTGACACATCATGAGCAGTTCCAATGCACCAAATGTCACTGCTCTGGACGTAAGTGCATGCTGTTCTTATAAAAATATGAAAGTCACTATAACTGTGATAATTTCCGTAAATATTAATATTATCAAAAAACGATCTTAGTAAACCCTTATTCATTTTTAAATACCTATCCAAAAATATATCACACGTTGGGAATGGAATGAAAAAAAAAATCAGCCCCCACTTTACATGTAGGGGGGGGGGGGTACCCTAATAAAACATTTTTTTCCATTTTTTATTTTTGCACTTTGTTGACGTGATTGATATACATATTGTTACTAAATTTCAGCTTTCTAGTGCTTACGGTTACTGAGATTATCCGCGTACGGACGGACGGACGGACGGACGGATGGACAGACAGACATGGCGAAACTATAAGAGTTCCTAGTTGACTACGGAACCCTAAAAAACATAAATCACTATTAAACTATTCTCCAATTTCAAGTTCCTAACTAAAATTTTCCTAATAAAATAAAAACAAATTGATCCCGCTACAAACTTTCACCCCATTTTTCCCTCTACTAGGGGTGTAAATTTTCATAATCGATTCTTATCTCTTCGAAATTTTGTTAATGCAATCTATACAAATTTCGACTTTCTAGCTTTCGTTGTTTCGGCTCAGCGGTGTTGGTTGTTGAATCAATCAATTAGGAAACCTGAATTTATATATGTACATGTAGACTAATACTATACTTTTACTACATTCATATACCTTATTTACTACTACCATACTATACCATGAATATGAAATTAAATAAAGAGTCCCCATATAAAATTGAAAATTATGTTATTAGCAATTTAATTCAAAACTATCAAGATTATTCGTGTCTGCGTTGAAACGCGCGTTGAGTTGCAGGTGCTCGCGTACCGAGCGCCAACGCCATCTATCGATGGCCGTTTCGTGAAATTGATGAGCGCTCTAAGGAATAAGGGGTCTTTTACTTTGCTATTCGAAAACAGATAGCAAAATTGCATTTTATCCACAAGAGTGCAAAGTAATTTCATACAAATTTTAACTTGATGTCTTAATTTGACTGGTAGAATTTACCTATAAATGATGATTTTGAATCATAATTATTGGATAAATTGTTGAATTTGATTTAGTTTGATGTTTTACAGTTAGTATTTTGTTCGTGTTGGTGTGGTGAAAAATTTTGTGTTTCACTCGGTGGCAAAGTTTGTTTAACCTTCGTGCCTTGAAACCCTCGCAACGCTCAAGATTCCACTTATTGAACCACTCGCTACGCTCGCGGTTCAATATTGGAATCTTTCGCTTGCTCGGGTATCAATTTTGGCACGTGCGGGTAAACAACAACTTTGCCCCTTTGTAAAACAAATAACTATAGAAGGCAACTTATTCGACAGTCATGATCTATTTTCTTATAATTTATTATAAACATATTAAGTGCCTAAATTAACACCATCCTTAATCCCAGTGGTGTAATGAAGTGTGGGACGATTAAGTATTAACAGTTATTGGGACTTAATAGTACTTGCAATCTGCTCCCAAGAAAGGAATAAGCTTAAGATCCGAGAAGGAGTCCTTTTGTCCCTGCTGTTAGAATAAATTAAACAGAAATGCTTAAAATTAAATAGAAATAGAAATAATATTATGAATAACATAAGTGTACACTGGTTTTTCTTAAAGACTAAGAATTTTATAAGGGATGATTTATACAAATGCCTGAGCTAGGATAGTTCCTGTGTTTCAGGCAATAGCAAGGACTTAATTGGTAAATTATTATTAATTATTCACTATAATAAAGCTAATTATTTTAATTATAAATAAACAAAAAACATATTACAGCAGGTTCTCAACTAGGTAATTAATTAATTTACAACCATAAGCAAAATTTATGTATCATCGTACCTACGTCATACAATAAACATAGCTACATAGGTGTATATGAGTAATACGTGTTTTTCTTGTGTTAAGTAATTTAGCTTAATACACATTTTTACTAAAGTATAACATGCTATTTCCTATATCAGCAGAATTTTAATAAACAGGGTCAAAGTCAAATTTACGTAAATCATTTTCAAGTTTGTTTATGCTTCATTAGTGACAAATTGCATGCATTACGTGACTTAAGTATGTTAAAATAAGGTTCTGTAGAGTTATTTAAATTGCTAAAATTGTCAGTGGGTTCCAGCAGAGCCAGAAATTTGTTTGAGAGCCGCGACATCGTATACTTTAGACTCTGACACAGAAAATTGTCTAGGTGGAGCAAGATCATATTATACATAAGAAGGATAATCTAATGGGAATAAAAAGTACTATGAAAATATGTTAAGAGGCGCTCCTAAGCGCCTTCATAGTCTACAGAATTTATGAATCTTTTCTCAGCCATTTGTCTCGCTGGGCAGTCGGGGTCGCCTGTTTGATGGTCGTTCGGTTTCTTGAAGTGCGGACAGGTTGCACATTTCGGAGGTTTGTCCTTTTTTGGACATTCTTTGAAAGTGTGACCCGCTTCCCCGCAATGTCCGCAGATGTTGCACTCCATTTTGCAAATGAACTTGTATGGATAACGGATTAAATATTTCACGTCCATTTCTTTTTAAAATCCAAGTAAAATAACAATGTCATAATATTAAGATGTAATTATATGTTTAGAATTGTAATGCATAGTGTAATCACCCTGTAATTAAACTATAGAGCATTCATATTTTTTGATAATGGTTTTTTAAACTGCCGAATTTTAGTGCACTTAAGTCATTAATAAGGCATTTTTACCACAAGGTTGCAAGTCATGCTTAGCGAGGTCCAAACAGAGCAAGGCACGGTTTCGCGCGGCAGGTGCCTCGTCCAAGGCAGTGCGCGAGCAACTTGCCTCGGTTGAGGCAGGTCTACATTGCCTGACGTGCCTTGGTATGTGTGGACCCGACTATTAGCTACTTTTAATGTAATTAACGCTTGTTTACAGTGGTATTTACTGATTCCATTATGAATAGTCATTGTTATATGTTAAATAAGCATACTATATGTTGCATTAGTTCAATGTAAAACACATACATGCATTTTCTCTCAAATCTACATTCATTTACGAAGTCAGGCACTATCAGTAACTTGAAAAGAGTCTCCACAGCTAAACAGGCAAAACGAAATCCACCTTCAAACTACTAAGGAATACCTAAGGTTCCTTTTGGAATTGATTAGTTAAAAACTATAAGTAAGTAATTTCAAGAAATTGCGAATTGAATATAAAATATTGATCGTACAGTACAGGGGATTCCACGAGAAAGTCGCTTACGACATGCTTTTACCTTGTATGACAGCTATATTAATCAAATCCGTAAAGCTCGAGAAAATACTGCCAATTGGTTAACCAAGTCATGAAAGGTTCTCAGGCACAACTTCGCTTTCTTAGCGTCTTCAAAAGTATTAGAAGAATTGCATGTCATGGAATGCCCCTACAGTCACCATCAGATATATCTCAACGGCCGCCGCGCGCAAAAATATCTGAACACGCATAATCGCCTTGTCAATATAAAGGTGTGTGTGTGTGTTTCTTTTTTGATTTCCTTGACCGCTACGAATTTCGTTTTGCCTGTATCGCTCAAATGTACAAGGTAAAATAGAAACAACGAGGCAGACAACCAAATTTCTATTTTCGATGTAGTCCCTCAGTAAAGCCTGACCAGAAATATATGACTACGCGCCATGTTGCGGAATTTCACTAGAACTATTTTCTTCATAATAAACTGAACTGTCACTCCATACATCAGAACAACAGCGCCCTCCTGACAATAGTCATATATTACTGGTCAAGCTTTAATTGATTATGCCGGGCGCCCTGGCAGGCAAGTATGGTCGCGCGATAAATGATAAAACATTTGGCCGTCCCTATCGCACTTACAAATAGTGCGATAGGGACGGCCAGATGTTTTATCACTTATCGCGCGACCATACTTGCCTGATCACGAAAAATGGACACGATTTTTGTTTACTATAAAATAACAATAAACGAATGTTCGACATGGAATTTATTATTAATAATTGTAGCTGAATGTATTTATTTTAGCGATTTGAAACAGTTTTTACTGCAGAATTGTAGGTATTGTTGAGGATAAATGTGCTTTTCCGTAGAAAAAGGGCCCTTATTGCAAGGGGATCTTTTTGTATAGAACACCACAAATACTTTAAGCTAAGTGTAAGCGTAGACGCGTCTTCCACTTTAAAACTGGAGTTCGCAATAAATGTTTGCAAATAATATTTGGTTTGATTGCTAACCTTTTATTTAAGAACCCTAGCTACATCTTAGGGACCATCCTCACACAGGCGACGCATGTCCTGAGACGCGGAACGGACGTCAGCGCCACGCCGCCTGAATGTAATTTAAAAAACGTTCCCTCAGTACATTTTGTATAGGAAGGACTTAAGACGCGCCCCCAGGCGGCGCGGTGCGCGCCAATCGACGCGTCGCCTGGGGCGCGCCAAGCGACGTCCTTGCGCGTCCCTCGCGCGTCCTTACTATACAAAATGTACTGAGAAGACGTTTTTTGAATTACATTCGGGCGGCGTGGCGCTGACGTCCGTTCCGCGTCTCAGGACATGCGTCGCCTGTGTGTGGATAGTCCCTTACACAAAAGTTTTAGGAGTACCGGGCGGATTTTCTAAGTAGCCAGTGAGTATTTAGTAACAATCCTATTTAGGTACAGTATGACCAAAAAGAGTAGAAAGTAAAAAGTGGCTACATTGTAGTGTCATAACTTTCAAATCAATGTGTGAGAAAACGGGACAACACTATGATGTTGCCACTTTTTAAGTTCTACTCTTTTTGGTCAGACTGTATAATATAGTAGTGATATTGATGTTAATACCACGTGTTTATACCATGTCGGTGGCAAACAGGCATACGGTCCGCCTGATGGAATGCGGTCACCGCAACCTATGAACGCCTGCAACTCAGGGGTGTCACATGCGCGTTGCCGACCCATTAGAAACTTGTACACTCCATTTTTGAAGAACCCCATACTGTACATACTGTAGTTCATCGGGAATACCTGAATACCTCAGCAGGGAGCTCATTCCACAGCGGAGCGATTAATAATGTGATTGTATTGCAGTGGCGGAGCGTCAATACAACTCGATTCCCAACGGGTTCCCTAAAATTCTCTAGTATCTGTAGAAGTCCATACAAAACAGATTCCAAAAACTCCTCCGGCTTTACCAACGAAAATTTTCACGCCCCACCGCTGTTGTATTGTATCATGAGCACAGGCAGTAGTAATAAAAGAGAGCTGTTATTAACAAAAATATAATAACTTTTAGAATAATACATGTAAAATTGATCTAATTATAATTATCAACAAATAACATAAGAAGTAAGTTCAAAGTAAACTATTTTTATTGCATTTATAAAAATCATTCTTTATAGAATCCATAGCGTCATTAAGAATAAGCAATTTCCATCATTTTGCCAATATCACAAATTTTCTCCCTCGGCTTGCCCATTTTCTTACCCTGCTCTATCTCATATCGATCAATCTTACTCCAACCTTCCCAATCAACAATTTCATTCCGTAAGATCCTTTTAATTTCTTCGAATCCACCTCGGGCTCTGCTCCTCGGTAACTTGCTAAGATCTTCATACATCATGTTAGCAACTTGAAATGCATTGCCCATGGTGTGAAGTATTACTCCGACAGGCCCAGTTCCTAACCATCCCGCTGCATACATCTTAGCCAGCCGAGGATGGGCGTCCCAAATCCTTCCTTTATCATTATTCACCATCCCCTGAGGAAGTAACTCTAGCTCCTCATCAATACTGACACTTTTATATCCGATACTTCTCAAAGCTAAACCACAATCTAGTAACTCCATTTCATTAGTAGAAACACACTTTTGCTCTTCAACATTGCCTTTCCCATACAATCTATTTTCAAATAGTTCAATCCCTTTTACTACATTATCTTTATCAGTTATAAATTTATTAGGGCTTCGAAGAAATATTGGATATAATCTTTTACTATTTGTGTCCTCTTTCTTTAATTTGTTCTCTTCTAAAGATTTTAGCATAAGTTCCGTCAGTCGTTTACGTGGACGAGGAAGATTAGCTACTACATCTGCAACACCTGCAAAGTCGCTCTCTCTCCAAATTGTGCTACAATCCTTCATCTTCAGCTGCTCTCGTAATTCTTTAATCGTAAAAGCTACCTGCAAAGGGCCTCTACGTCCAATCAAATATAGGTTTCTGATCTTAGATTCAGCTAAAGCATCAAGTGCATGTTGTGTTATGTCTGTTTTCTTCAACTTGTCTATTGGTGACAGCAGTATTCTGGCAACATCTAGTGCTACATTCCCCTGTCCGAGAACAGCAGCAGTGTCATTCGATAAGTCTACTTGAAGGTCTTTATCACTAGGAAGTCCATTATACCATCCAACAAAATTCCTTGCTGCAATCACATTCCTAGCATCTTCATTTTGAATACCCAATTCCTTATCTTCTTCAGCGCCATACGTCAATAAAACAGCGTCGTAATTTTGTCTTAACTGAGGCAGTGTCACATCTTTACCAACTGTAATATTTCCATAAAAATTCACGTTATCCTGTTGGGCGACTTTAGTGAACTGGTTGATGACGTTTTTGACCTCGGGATGGTCTGGCGCGACTCCGTACCTTATCAGTCCGAAGGGCACAGGCAGCTTCTCTATGATATCTACGTGGACGTTGGCGAGCTTCTTGGTCAGACGCATGGCCGCGTAGAAACCCGCGGGGCCCGCCCCAACAATGCAAACTTGAGGCACTCTTGTACTCGAGGACATCATCCTTGTAAACATTCTTAATTTGGTACTCATTTTGTACTCATGCAAGTAGTACTCACTTATCAATAAAATTTAACTTCGTTTCGTACTCGAAATCCTGCTACTTTCGAAAAGCGACGACGTATAAAATCTTGATTTGATTCTGTTTCTTCAAATTCCGCATGAATTGTAATATATAAATACCAAATCGTTTTTTAACATTTTTACTTATACGAATTTCTATTTGACTTTGTAAATAAACAACCTAACTTTTTTTGACGTTTTGATTTTTTTTCCTTGCCTCTTGCCAGACCAATGAAAGTGTTGTAAAAGTCCGAATCACATCGATGTCCTTTTGTTTTATTTTCGTTACACAATGGAATAAAACTTATTACAGGTATCTTAGATGGAATTAGGTATTTGTAAAATTCAATAAGAACAAAGAACTTACTTACATTTTATTGCAATTGCAAGTGAGTGCTTATTGAAGTACTAAGAAGTTTCTCAACTCAAATGAGATAGGGTCATTGTGCTACACCTACCCTAGTTACCAAGTAGTGATAGTAGGAGTTACAATTTGGAAAATAGCATATCTACTACACCTACACACCAACCTATTACATTAGAATAGGTACCTATATGTAGTCATTCTTATCAGCAATTGCTACACTTTCACTCAGCATAGCAACGACATTCCATTAGCCATGGAAACTTAAAAAGATCACACGAGCTTAACATTGACCTTGAAAATAATCTACTCGTGTAAAGTAGTTATAGTCAAGTCCAGCCGCTAAACCGGCTCATTTACCTTATTTCCATACCGACAAACCCACTATAAAACCATTTTATAACCCGCATCTCTGCTATCAGTACGTGTACACAGTTGCATTCATATAGCGGAGCAGACAGTCAAGTTAAAATTATTATTAATCTACAATGGAAGGAAACACAGACAAACCTAATGATTTTCCCATTGAAAATCTACCATACGGAGTCTTTACCGGCCCTCTCAATGTAAGTCTATTTTGCTTAAAGAATGTGACCTTTAGTTTTGTTTTGCCTTTCCATAGCACGACTAAATTAGAAAGTCCATAGCTGCTAGTGAAATTGAAGGTTTGTCATGAACTTTTTAATTTGGTAGGTTTTTAATTGTTAGTATTGTATGGTTGCAGGAAACTGAGAAGCATATTGGAGTAGCTTATGGAGCACATGTTATAGATTTAAATCACATCGCTAAATACTTCGACGGACCGCTTCTAAAGGATCAACAACATGTTTTTAAGGTAAAGTAACTTGTATGTTAATCAGTTGTTTACCGGCTTTTGCAAATTGCGTAATGAATTGAAATGATATCTTGTATGTTAACGACATTAAGTGTTATTAAATATTCTATTTTTAGGGTTCCGTACCAAAAAGGTACAACAGGAACCCTTATGGTGCGACTCTGTCCGTCTGTCTGTCCGTCTGTCACATTCCTAAATATCTCGAGAACTACTAATGCTATCAACTTGAAATTTGGAATAGTTGTGAACATTGTAAACCTCTACAAATAGAAAGTATAATTTTTTTTAATATATTAATTTTAATTGTAGAAAATGGCCAAAATGAAAGGGGGGCAAACTGTAAATTTCAAGATACTAGGTCAAGTGGGGTATCGTTGGAAAGAGCTCAAATTGAACGTAAATAAGCTATTTTTTATATATTTTTTTGTTGTGGAAAAAAAATGAATTTTGAAGGAAAATGTAAAAAAAAATACCGTTCCCCCCCCCTTATCTCCGAAGTTTACCAACGAAAAATTATGAAAATTTTAGTAAACATTGGTTTTATGCTAAATATTACAGGAAAAATATAATCGTGTTTGTATTTTGAATACTTTTTTTTTATTCATAAAAAACTTTTCAGATTACCCACCCTTGCGGATGCACATCGTACTTCAAATTAATACGAGATGTTACGTAAACCATCTTCTGTCCAATAAAGTAAAAACTGTTTAAATCGGTTAACATTATAAAGAATTATCCTTGAAAAACCATGTCGCGCAAATTAGTTAGCAAATTGACCGGGAGATGGCGCTATATACACAATAATACTCATTAGTGCCTATACTTTTGTCTTCTAGTCAAGTCATTAGAGTTATATGAAAATATGAGATTATTTTTACTAGGTAGTTTGAAAGAAAGTTTGTACGGAACCCTCGGTGGGCGAGTCCGACTCGCACTTGGCCGGTTTTTTTTAATATATTTATTATCTCGATTATCTTCTTACGTTACTGCTGTTTAAAGATAACAGTAAACGGTACTATTCTCAGGGTTGATAACGCACATATGACACCCCTATAATTATGAAGGGCGATATAGATCCACACTTTCCAAAGGGCCACATCAAACAAGCAATACGGCCTGATAACAAGCAGACACCCTATCCTACAGACGCCTATACCTCCAACGGTGTTACATGCGCGTTGCCGCCCCTACTCCAATGATCCTCTTCCTCTCAATAATCCTAATGAACTTGTTCTCTTCCTTGCGTCATCCCTACGTTCGCCACGGATCATGGGAGCTTTTTTAAGTTTTTTTAACCGCCTTCCAAATCTCAAAGGAAGGGGTTATCAAGTCGTCTGTATGGTTTTTTTTTTTTTTTTTTTTTTTTTTTTTTTTTTTTTTTAATGTTTGTTCCTCGATATCTCCGTCGTTACTAGACCGATTTTGAAATTTTTTTTTTGATTGAATGTATATGCATACAGATTGGTCCCATTTTTCTCAGAACCCAGTTCTGATGATGGGATCCTGGAGAAATCGAGGGAACTCCTCAAATCTGAAAGGCATACATATGGTGATTTTTGTGTTTTTAAAGGAACAGCATGCATTTACGTACGGAACAGTGACATTTGGTGCAGTGGAACTCCTGATGATGGTCAGAATGGAACTCCTCAAATCTGAACGGCACACTTATAGTGACTTTGGTATTTTTATAAGAACAGCATGCACTTACGTCCAGAACAGTGATATTTGGTGCAGTGGAATTGCTGATGATGGTCAGAACGGAACTCCTCAATTTGAACGGCACACTTATAGTGACTTTGGTATTTTTATAAGAACAGCATGCACTTACGTCCAGAACAGTGACATTTGGTGCAGTGGAACTGCTGATGAAGAGTGAGCCGCCCCTGGTTAGAGTTCCGTTCTGATAATCATTCTCATCTGTAAGTACTTCAGAATCATCCAGATTTCAAAATTGGTTCAGAAATGACGGAGATATCGAATAACATTAAAAAATATACAGACGAATTGATAACATAATCCAACATTTGAAAGTATTTATCACCAGAACCCCAAAGGAAGGCGGTTTTTTTTTCTTAATTTTTTTTTTTAAAGTATTTATTAGTCTTAAATCACTTAACAACTATTTTACAATAGAATAGTTAAACGATACACAAAATTATGAGACTTTGATACTTGCAATAGGAGAACCTGTGCTACAAGTATCAATTTCTTCCATATGTCTAAAACATTATGTAATAAGAGACATTATTAGTTGCAAACTAAGCCAAAGTAAAAGTAACAGTAATATACAATCGAGTGCGTGTTTGCGTGCGTGCGTCCGCGTGTGTGTGTGTGTGTGTGTGTGTGTGCGTGCGTCCGCGCGCGTGTGTGTGTGTGTGTGTGTGTGTGTGTTTGTGTGTGCGTGCGTGCACACGCGCGTGTGTGTGTGTGTGTGTGTGTGTGTGTGTGTGTGTGTGTGTGTATGTGTGTGCGTGTGTGTATGTGTTAAAGTGTACCCATTCTTGTTGTTTGTACCCATGTACATTATGTATTGTGAATATAATACATATATATTACAATACAATACAATACTCTTTATTGCACACCTTGATAAAATACAACAATACAAAACAAGGAAGCAACACGAACAAAGGTAAACAACAGGCGGTCTTATCACTAAAGAGCGATTTCTTCCAGACAACCTTAAGGTAGCGGAAATTGATAAATTTACATAATGTCAGTAGGTGTCAGCAAATTCGAAGAAATAAACTTATCGCACAATATAAACAAAAAAATTAACATACATAAACATACATATACATAATATAAAGATAAATAACTAAATGCATAAATATATAAATAAAATATATATAAATAAATACACATATAACAGTACCAGGTTATTTAGAAGGAGTAATCAGACAAAAATATTACGGAAGAGATAAAAAATGGAGTTTAAGTAGTCTCTTGAAAGAGTTAGGAGACTGAGCACGTCTTATGTCATGAGGTAGGGAATTCCAAAGTCGCACAGCTTGAAAAGTAAAAGAATGATTATAGAATCTTGAAGTAGAGGAGGGGACAGAAAGAATTAAATTCTGGGCGCACCTAGTAGAACATAGATAACTAAAGCGATTTTTAAGATAGCGGGGAGTAGCAGGGTTAAATAGGATATATATTATTTATTTATTATTCAAATAAGTTACACAGCATAACAGTAAAACCAAGGCACTGTGAAACTAAAAAATAAAATAAATAGGTATAGCACATAAAATAGTAAAAAACAGATTAAAAACAGACGAAAAAAAACTATTCTATTTAGGCGACGACGTAACAGCGTGGCTCCGTTGCGTCGTCTGACATGGCGTAGGGTTCGGCAGGTTGCCCCGGAACCGGCGACACACCACGCCCTTCGGCCAGAAGTCTGCGCTCGCGATGGTGTCCCGCAGCGGCCGCGGCACGCGCACCACGAACGAGCTGAAGTGCCCATAATGAAAATGAAAATGAAAATGAAATGAAAATGAAATATTTATTTTTCAAGTAGGCATATTACAATGCGCATATGAACGTCAAATAAAGCTACGCCGGCTCTAACCCTACGCCTCAGCCTCGAGAAGATTTCAGTCCCCCCCTCAGTTGGGAGGGGGGTATCCACTATGGGACCGGCAAGAAACTCGGCGGGCAACTTCTTTTCAAAACATTACATCTTATAATTAACATGCATTAAATAACAACATACAATTTAACATACAAAAGTATTCATCAAAGAATATGAACAGACTAGGTACTCTATGGAAATCAATTTCAATCTTCAGAGAAAACATATCAAATTGTCATAGAAGAAAAAGATAATATGAATCTCAATATCATTAAATATGTAATTTACCTACACAACATAAAATATAAAATATTTGATGTGCTTTCTTATCTGAACTGTGTCCTCTATACATAATACAATTATTTTAATTGCTATTCGTTTTTTGTAGTTTCTGGTTCGGGCCATGCATGTTTGTCTGTCAAATAGTCCTCGACTCTGTAATAAGCCTTTAACATCAATGATTTTTTTAAGTAGTTCTTAAGAGCTGGGAGGGGTAATCTCAAAGCAGTGTCAGGTAACTTATTATAAAAATGAATGCATTGCCCAACAAATGACTTCTGTACTTTACGGACACGAAACTTCTTTATGGCAAGCTTATTTTTGTTTCTAGTGTTATAATTATGGATATCAGAATTCTTAGTGAAACAGTCTAAATTCTTAACAACATAAATTATACTATCATAAATGTATTGGGAAGCTACAGTTAAGATATTAATTTCTTTGAAGAGTTCTCTTACTGATTCACGTGTTCCTAAGTTGTAAATAGAACGAATGGCTCTCTTTTGTAATACAAAGATAGTCTGTATGTCAGCTGCTTTGCCCCAAACCAGAATACCGTATGACATTACACTGTGAAAATAACTATGATACACTAGGCGAGCTGTCTCAACATTAGTCAGTTGCCTGATTCTCCTAACGGCGTATGCGGCTGAACTTAATTTGCTTGCTAGTTTCTTTATATGAGGACTCCATTGTAGATTTTTGTCCAATGTTAAACCAAGAAACAGTGTTGTATCTACCATCTCTAAGCATTCATCATTCAAAAGTATTTTTGTATCGATTGGTTTAACATTCGGCAGAGAAAATCGAATACATTTGGTTTTCTTAGAATTAAGAAGTAAATTGTTGACAGTAAACCACTGCAGTACATCAGCTAACGTGCTATTAATTACATTGTAATCCGTAGATTTTCGGTCAACATTAAAAAGCAGTGATGTATCATCAGCAAAAAGTACTATTTCACAAAAGTTTTTCACTATACATGGCAAATCATTTATATAAACCAAAAACAGGAATGGACCTAAAATTGAGCCTTGTGGCACTCCTAATTGGACTACAGTCCCGCTAGAGCGAGTTTTGTTAACAACTACTGTTTGTGTTCTATTGCTAAGGTAAGAAGACATAAAGTTTAGGGCATTTATAGACAAACCATAGTGTTCTAATTTCAAAATGAGCGTTCCCATGATCCACACAATCAAAGGCTTTTGAAAGATCACAAAATATGCCAATTGCATCACAAGAATTTTCCCAAAAATTATATATATGTTTAATGAGTACCGAAGCAGCATCGGTCGTGGAACGGCCCCTTGTGAAACCGAACTGTTTGCTTGTAAGTAATCTATGTCTGTTGAAGTGTCCCAGTAGATCATTTAACATTAGCTTCTCAAAGACTTTACTTAGTACAGGAAGTATTGATATGGGACGGAAATTGGTTATATCACTCGAATCACCCGATTTAAAAAGCGGTATGACTTTGCTACATTTCATAAGATCTGGAAAGGTGCCTTGTGAAATTGAAATATTATATATTACGGCCAAGTAAGGTGCTATTATATCTATGACATGACTAATTACTTTAACTGATGTTCCCCATAAGTCTTCCGTTTTCTTTAAAGTGGCGCGACTGTAGCTGGAACACTCTCAGCGTGTAACCAGTCTTCTGGCGAACGTACTCTACCTGTCACCACCTCATCAGCCCCGGCGGAGTAGTGTAAGCGCGACACGTAGAGCGCCCTACTCGGCGTAGCAATCCGTAGACCTGAATTCACTGGTTCCGCATTGCCACACATAGTCTTACGAGGCGCCCTGCGCGCCTTGCTCTTCTTTTGCACCAATGTGAATCCCTCCTCATCCACAGTGGTGCGGGCAGACTTTTCCACAATAGGAGCCCGTGATACCTTTACAGGTGCATTTACCCGGTTCGTTGCGACGGACTCACCGACGACGTCAGCATATGCACGCTGACGCGAGTTCGTTGGGACATATGGCGGCCGGACGCGCGGGGGGCGCGCGGGCGGCGGATCGACGCGTGCGACACATTTTACTGCGCCGGCAACAGGCAAACAAACCGACTTGTCAGCAGGTCGATTATGAGACTTGAAATTTGAAGCCGCTGCCTGAGTTGGGGCAATTCGCAAACATTTTATTTCTTCACGTAACTCAGAAATAGTAATTATATAGGCTAGCTTCAAACTTCGTATCCATTTCGGTTAAACTTGTTCTCAGGGCCACGATTTCCTTAAACAAGCATCTGACGTCGACGTTGTCCGGATTGTACGACGAAATGTTGAAGATATCCGTCGCCACAAACTCCGGAATCCGGTCGTTGAAGTCTTTGAGGATCTTATTATGTCCTCCAGGCTCTTCTTCCCAGTTTCGTCTCCTCTTCGGTGAGGTACATAGGTGCCGCCTATTCCAAGGAACTCACACAACACTTTCTTCGCTACAAGACGCGAAGACATCTGAACAGCAGTCGCCGCATCCATCGCTCCTTCCAGCAGCAGTTTATTTTTCTCTTGCAGAAAAGCGAGGAACTCGTTTACGATGGGTTGACCCAGTTTAGAATCTGCCATCGTGTCAATTTGCCGGCAGCGGCAGGGCCGCGCGATTTCGCAATTTATAATTAAATTAAATCATCAATGCGTCTACGTAAAAAAAACACCATCTATACTGAAAAATATTTTTCAGTACAGATGGTCGTTTTAAACACCATCGTCGTAAAAAAACACCATCTGTACTGAAATAGTACATTACGTAACGATACAAGTGCGTAAAAAAGGAAGTTCGAAACGAGTGACGATAAATTAAAACACGACCGAAGGGAGTGTTTTAAATCGACACGAGTTATGAATTTCCTTTTCGCACGTGTATCATACGACGTTTTTCAGTACAGATGAGCCTCCGAAGTTTCGACCTGGCATATAATGAACCACTTCTCGAACTAGTGCGTAAAAAAACGACCATCTGTACTGAAATAGTACATTACGATACAAGTGCGTAAAAAAGGAAGTTCGAAACGAGTGGCGATAAATTAAAACACGACCGGAGGGAGTGTTTTAAATCGACACGAGTTACGAATTTCCTTTTCGCACGTGTATCGTACGACGTTTTTCAGTACAGATGAGCCTCCGAAGTTTCGACCTGGCATATAATGAACCTCTTCTCGAACTAGTGCGTAAAAAAACGACCATCTGTACTGAAAAATATTTTACGCGCGCGCCACCCCTGATTAGGCCGCGAACTCGCGGCCGCCAGCATGTACTTTGTAGCGTGGCGATAGAATCGCGGAGTGGGCCGCCCCTGTCTATACTACTGTAATGTTTCACGTTATCACGTCAAACTACCGTCCGTAAACCGACTTTACAGACAACCAATTTTTTGATTTTTGTCGAGTTCCCGATATTTCGCCGCAGTTGCATGTTTTCCGTGATCATAAATGCATGCAACTGCGTCGAAATATCGGGAGCTCGACAAAATCAAAAAGGTAATCACGGTCTATATCCCGGTCAATATAAGTCTAATTAAAATACATGCTTTTTAACTTTCAGCAAGAGAGCCTCAATGCTTTTATGGGCCTTTCCAAAGCACATTGGTTGGAAGCGAGAGAGACACTCCAGAGACTCATTAGGACTAAAGTTTTATTCAGCGCTTCAGACATCAAACGGTATGTGTCTACTTTTGATAGCAAGTTTCAACATAATGCATACAATTTCGACTAATGGTACTGGGCTGTCATATAACATTAAGAGAGCGCGCACACGGGCAACTGTTGCCAGTGACTTTTTTGTCGCGACCATGGCCTAGTATGAAAGTGCGCACACGAGGCGACGCAACTTTTCATACAAATACGAAAGTCGCCGAGCAACTGTGTCCCCCGTGGGTGCGAACCCTTATAACAGCCAGTGTGGTGTGGGAGCACCATAACAGTCGATTACGCTCCGCGCACACGGATGCAACAGTTGCACGGCGACATTTTTTGTCTCTGTCGTGCGTCCAAGGAGCGACGACAGAGACAAAACATGTCGCCGTGCAACTGTTGCATCCGTGTGCGCGGGCCCTTAGTCGTTTCAAATGGTTGCATCTATTTATTGATATTTTCGGCAAAAGTGTAGTTATAAGCTAGTACATGTATAGTAGTTCAATGTTATAAGCATATACAGGGTGCCCGGTAATTAATGGACAACCTTTTAACCACCAAGAGGGCACCTTATACTGGTCCAGAAAATCGATTTTAAGGTTTAGTAAAAGTCGCCTGGTTTTCGAGATTTTCACACTTTTTAAAATTTTAATACTACCTAAAATTTCAAAAAGTGTGAAAATCTCGAAAACCAGGCGACTTTTACTAAACCTTAATGTCGATTTTCTGGACCAGTATAAGGTGCCCTCTTAATTGGTGGTTAAAAGGTTGTCCATTAATATCCATTGAAATTTTAGAAAGTGTGAAAATCTCGAAATCCAGGCGACTTTTACTAAACCTTAAAGTCGATTTTCTGGACCAGTATAAAAAGGTTGTCCATTATCATCATCATCATCGGGCGATGACAACTGAAAGATGTCCACTCTAAGACATGAGCTAATTATATTCGGGTTTTTATACAGGGTGTAAACCTAATACGGGCGAACCTCTTAACGGTGGTGAGTATAGGACATAAAAAATGGAATTAGATAACTCTTACTTAAAATTGAAATATTTTTTTTATCCATACAAATTAATTCGGCCCGCAACGTAATGCAAACACACTCGCTTTTAACGCTCGTTGACAGTTGTCATTGATTGTCATCGCAACAACGTTTACAGTACATTGCTGCTGGGATTTTTTTCAAAAATTCATTATGGGGTGAAGATTAAGAGTAACTCAAAAACACCTCTCAATTAATGATAACAATATTGAATTATATGCCTGGTTTCATTTATCGCCCTTATTAGGTTTACGCGCTGTATTATTCATTATTCAATTAAATTTTCACTCAAATTACTTGGTATAAAAATATTGCACAATAATTTGCAATATTTTTATATTTGTCTATGTAAACCGCTCAACATGTGGCAACTATTTTGACATTCTGATCCACAGAACAGTGTTCTGATCACAGAGAAAAGTAAGTGTTGCTATGATAAAAAAATTGCACGAGGGAGCAAAATTATGTATTTACAGCGAGGGCGTAAATTGAATCCTGAACGAAGCGAAGGATTCTATAATTGAATCCTGAGCGTAACGAGGGATTCTGAAATAGCATCCTGAGTGTTAGTGAGCGATTGTTAAGTAAGTGTTTGCCCAAGGTGGAAATAATTTTGCTACCATTGTGAAATAGTACATTACGATACAAGTGCGTAAAAAACACGACCGAAGGGAGTGTTTTAAATCGACACGTGTTCCGAATTTCCATTTAGCACGTGTATCGTGCGACGTTTTTCAGTACAGATGGCCCTCCGAAGTTTCGACCTGACATATAACGAACCACTCTCGCACTAGTGCGTAAAAAAAGCACTATCTGTACTGAAATAGTACATTACGATACAAGTGCTTAAAAAAGGAAGTTCGAAACGAGTGGCGATAAATTAAAACACGACCGAAGGGAGTGTTTTAAATCGACACGACTTCCGAATTTCCTTTTCGCACGTGTCGTACGACGTTTTTCAGTACAGATGGCCCTCCGAAGATTCGACCTGACATATAACGAACCACTTTTCGCACTAGTGCGTAAAAAAGCACCACCTGTACTAAAAAATAGTTCTATTCTATTTGTACTCTTTTTCGCTAAGCTCCCATTTGGGGTCACTATCAAAATTTACCTTATCGCTAAAAGACTATATAACTGACACGTCTGGATTGTGTTATGGCTACGTAGACATGAATGCTAAATGTGTCTTTAGCAAAACGTCTGGATCTTAAAACGTAACAATTTAAAATGATCTAACTGCAAAACATCTTCATCTTCGAATGTTTGTATTACAAAACAGACATGAACGCTAAACAGTCAGGGAGCAAAAAATCTGGATTGTTTAATGTTTTTATTGCTAAATAGAATAAACGCCAAACGACCCGTTAGCAAAACGTCTGGTTTTAAAATGCTTAAGTGTCTTGAGAATTCAAACCTTCTCGCACTGTTAATAAGAACTGTTCTGTTACATATTTATAAACCATGGCGATGACACATTATATTTCCGGACGTTTTGCTACTGAATAGTTCATGTGTTGACGTCAATTAACTAACTACACTTTTGGCTTTTTAGATATGCTAATCATACGGACTATGTATATTTCCAGACGTTTCGCTACTCATTCATTCTAAGTCTTAGCCATCCAGTTAAATTTACTTTTTGCTGATTGAGTATTCTACTTTCATGTCATCCCAGCTGAATTAACTTTATACTGACTGTATATTTAAATTTTCTGACATCTAGCCGAAATAGTCGTTTAGCGATAAGTAAGGTAAACTTGATAGTGACCCCCCATTTGCATCTTTTCAGGCCCATCGTACATATGAAGTTCGTTCAAATGCACGTGCCCGTGGATATCGGGGACTACACGGATTTCTATTCGTCCATCCACCACGCTACCAACGTGGGGATCATGTTCCGGAGCAAAGAGAACGCTCTTATGCCCAACTGGTATGTTATGCCTACCCCTCCCTAGACTACCTACCTACTAGAATTTACTGCAATTTTATAACCATGTCATCATCATCATCCTCCTTGCGTTGTCCCGGCATTTGACGCGGCTCATGGGAGCCTGGGGTCCGCTGTGACAACTAATCCCGAGATTTAAGAAGCGTAGGCACTAGTTTTAAGAAAGCGACTGCTATCTGACCTTCCAACCCAAAAGGCCTTATTGGAATTAGTAGTGGGTGCGGTGGCTAAAAGGGAACACTGATGGCGGCAGATATGCAAGGTTTGACACGACATGAGCAAGTCTCGCCCGTAAACTTGGCGGGGTCGTTGTCGTTGCTTACGAGGTCGGTGCACCCCGACACCACAAAAAATACTCTTCTCCCTTATGTCTTATGACTGCTTAATTATGACTCGAGTTAGTCGACCGACTCATCAAACTGTATGCGACGCTGACAGATAACTGTCCCATCTCTTCTGTTTATTATTTATTTATTATTTATTTAACCAACTTACATTTACAGAGAATCCAGGCATGCAAGTTATGGGTTACAAACACTTAAAACTAACAATAAGCTTATAACTAAAATCAATTAATATTAATAGATGTGGGAGTAGATATGGACTCGAGATAACGGGCTGCAGTGGCTAGGACCTTAGGCTCTGTCTGCGACAAGGTCCCAGCAGCGGTACTTAGTTTTTCAAGTATCTACTACACATACCTACCTACAAGTCCTACAACTATTTTTTGTTTTGTGTTCGCAGGAAATACCTTCCGGTGGGTTATCACGGACGGGCGAGCTCCATCGTTGTTTCGGGGACACCTATAACTAGGCCTTATGGACAAACATTGCCAGTTGAAGGTAAGTAATACGCAAATGAAAACGTGTAATAGTGTTTTTTCAAAATGTTTTAAAGTGGTATAAAGTAGAGAAGACCAGCATATAATTGTTTTTGCAGAAAAGATAGTCAGAGTTAGGGACAATACTCTCGTATTTGCGTACTTAATACTTATCAGTTATCACCATGAGCCATCAATCATCAGGGTCCTAAATTGGTTACATATATACGGTACAAAATAACCAATTTAGCTAGAACCATTAATGGCTTAACCCTGACCCTGATCCTAAGTCGCGGCTTGTGCCTGACATGAGTCTTCGGTTGAAAGAAGTATACGGAAACTTTTTTCAACCGAAGACTCTTGACCTAAAAGTGACCAGTTTTTTTTCCTAACAGGAGCAGCTCCTCACTTCGGCCCGTGTCGTCTGATGGACTTTGAGCTGGAGATGGGGTGCTTCGTTGGAGGCCCGCCCACCGCCTTGGGCCAACGCGTTACTGCCCAGGAAGCAGAGGACAGGGTCTTCGGATTCGTACTTATGAATGACTGGAGTGGTAAGGAGTTTGCGTTGGGATTATGCAACAGGAGCTTTGTTTGGTCCATGTAGTCTCATGGACTTTGAACTGGAGATGGGGTGCTTCGTCGGAGGCCCACCCAGACCCACCGCCTTGGGCCAACGCGAGGCAGAGGACAGGATCTTCAGAATCGTGCTTATGAATGATTGGAGTGGTAAAGAGTTTACTTCTGGATTTATTTTTATCGAACAGGAGTACCCCTAGCTGTAGCACAGTATAATAAAGAGTACCTACTATCATACAGTATGGCCACTCCTGCTCCCCGCTGAAAGTGCCGCCCACTCCTCTCGGCTACCTCACAGTTACCGCCTGTCAAAAACGCGAACAGTCGACCTGTCATATGTCACTTATACAAGCATAGTAGGTACGCGTTCACCTACACGAGCTTAAACTGTGTGCTAGGAACGCCTCTTTCATATATTTGATTTGATCGCCAGTGTCCGAGGTGTGCCTGTAGTCTTATATGCACTTCGAGCTGTACTTTTGGAAAAATTGGAGTAACTTTAAAACTGCATGCATTAGGGACTACAAAATGTACAGTTAATATTCGTAATGAAAGTTTATTTACCAAATTAGATTGAACCATAAACTGTACAATATCTATGTACCTACTTTAGGGAGTTTGTTATTTCATGAAGGTCGTATGTAACGAGCTGGTTCGAAAACTGTCTACAATTTTGAAACTTGAGAAAAATGTTTACTCAATTAACGAGAACCTTTCTTCCAGCCCGTGACATCCAAAAATGGGAGTACGTGCCTCTCGGTCCCTTCACGTCCAAGAACCTCGGCACCTCCATCTCGCCCTGGATAGTGACGGTGGAGGCGCTCCGCCCCTTCATCTGCGACAACTTCCCGCAAGACCCGGAGCCCTTCCCGTACCTCAAGCATAGCGATAACTTCAACTTTGATATTAAGCTTGAAGTGGACTTGAAACGTAAGTATTTTAAACACACTGACATCTTTTGGTTACTGAATGAAGTTAAATAACAGGAAAGATATTTGCGCAACTGGTGTGCAATGATTTGTGTAATGAGGAGGCACACTCAAAGGTTATGACAGATGGCGCCACCCTATTAGTCCATTGCACTTGCATTTGAAATCATTGCACAGATAAAGAATTTCATACGTGAGAGCGAGAAGATAATATGTTTTTTCTCTCTCTGACATACGAATGACAGTGACATGCCTAGACAGTGCCTAGACACTCGCACAGGCGCCGCCTGGCGGAATAAAATGTCAGTTTGCCTCCTTATTGGCTTAATACCATTTAGCGCCACTTGCACCAACGAAAATGGAGGGTTAACCCACCATTTTATATGGAATTTGACAGATGACAGCCCTGCACTAACCCTAAGTAGTTGGTGCAAGTGGGCCTTAGCAGTTGCATAGAATGAGGTCAAGTTTCAAGACCATTTTATATATGAAGCCTGTCAGATTTCCTGAGGTTATGCGTAATCCTATGCCAGTTCCGCTTCTGGTTTTTTTTTTCGGTGAAACTTTAAATGTGCCTAATAACGTAACCACTGTACGTTAGTATAAAATTGTTTTTTTTTTCTAGCGGAGGACTCATCAGCTTACACTACCATTTGCCGATCCAACTTCAAGTACATGTACTGGACCGTGAAACAGCAGCTGGCTCAGCAGACCATCACCGGCTGCAACCTGAAGCCTGGAGACCTGCTCGGCTCTGGAACCATCAGTGGGGAAGTAAGTGTATTTAGGATGCTTCTACAGTCACCGGCATAAAGAAGTGATTATTTCTGTACCTTGTCGCTTTTAATCGTTGACAATTTCGTATTATGAAATTTCAAACAAGACGTTAATATGACAAGGTACATAAATCATCACTTATTTTTGCCGGTGAATGTACGCTTTAATCGTTGAGCCATTTATTTAATAGAAACCACAAAAGTGACTTATGACGTGTCCAGTATAAAAATGAGCTAGAAGTGGATCAACAATTAAAGTCCGTGACCGTACTATAACTTTTAACACGCACCCAACTTTAAACTTTAACAATAAACATTTTTTATCTGCGAAGAATGTAGGTACTTACTATAGGTACAACTGTAACCCTTAGGCGGGACTAATTAAATAATAATAACTGCCACTGCATATACAGGGTGCCCGGTAATTAATGGACAACCTTTTATCCACCAAGAGGGCACCTTATACTGGTCCAGAAAATCGACTTTAAGGTTTAGTAAAAGTCGCCTGGTTTTCGAGATTTTCACACTTTTTAAAATTTCAATGGATATTAATGGACAACCTTTTAACCACCAATAGGGCACCTTATACTGGTCCAGAAAATCGACATTAAGGTTTAGTAAAAGTCGCCTGGTTTTCGAGATTTTCACACTTTTTAAAATTTTAGGTACCTAGTATTAAAATTTTAAAAAGTGTGAAAATCTCGAAAACCAGGCGACAGGCCTTTTAACCACCAAGAGGGCACCTTATACTGGTCCAGAAAATCGACATTAAGGTTTAGTAAAAGTCGCCTGGTTTTCGAGATTTTCACAATTTTTTAAATTTTAATACTACCTAAAATTTTAAAAAGTGTGAAAATCTCGAAAACCAGGCGACTTTTACTAAACCTTAAAGTCGATTTTCTGGACCAGTATAGGGTGCCCTCTTGGTGGTTAAAAGGTTGTCCATTAATTACCGGGCACCCGGTATAGAAAACGCCAAACACATCTCGATTCTGGATACCCTTGAGTTCTCACAGACACACCGGTATTGAACTTGAGCCATTTTAGATGCCGCTTTTTCTGCGGGCCATCTTGTAGGGGCGAGTTAAGTTCCACTGGAAATAAAATTGATCCGTCTCATTAGGCAGGCTTGTGAGGCTTGTGATTTTTTATCCCACCTATAGCATAGCCCAGTAATTAGTCTATCACTGATCACTTTTATCCAATACCTAGTCCTTACGGGCGGGTGCTGCCTGTGCGTGCGTCCCATATTCCCATAACACGGCCCTGGGCATCAGAATCGCTGTACTCCCTTACTTTTAGGGTACCTCTAACATCTAACCTAACAGTATGTCTTGGATTTGACTCCGCACACTCCTCCCAAAGGCCCGGAACACATGCCTATGATGGGAAATACAGTACCTTAATCATTGTAATAAATTTCCCAGACTCCAGACTCATACGGCAGCATGCTGGAGCTGTCGTGGAAGGGCAGCAAGCCGATCCGCCTGCTGAACGGGCAGGAGCGCAAGTTCCTGCAAGATGGCGACACTGTCGTGCTCCGCGGGTACTGCGACAACGGACAACTGCGTGTTGGCTTCGGCTGCTGCGAGGGGAAACTGCTGCCCGCAAAGCCCTTCACTCAATAAATCAATCATGTATACTGAAACACGCTCGAAGGCCAATTAGTGAAGATACTAAAGGTTCTTGGTATTTAAATTTGCTACTTTTTCTACTGACAAGGTCACTTTGCCAGAGTATACTTGGCTATACTTAACTTTAATCATGTTTAATTACTTTTTCCTGCATTTAGCCAGATATATTTACATTTATTAAGTGTACCTGTGGAATATAATAGTACCTAATAGTATATATCTTTTGTATGTTATTAATAAATGTTACGTTGAATTTTCTTTATTTTATTTACCTAACAATAAATAATACCAAAACATAATAACATGTGTTATTATGGCCGATAGTCCACTATCATATGTTTATCATAGAAATATGATCATAGGCTGATGCCGTCCTTTTTCTTCACGTTGGAGAAAAAGGTAGGCAGACAGACCTATGATTATATTTCTATGATAAACATAAGATAGTGGACTATCGGCCTAACACTTAGAGAGCGCGCACACGGGCAACTGTTGCGCATGAAAGTGCGCACACGAGGCGACGCAACTTTTTATACAAATAGTATATATCTTTTGTATGTTATTAATAAATGTTACGTTGAATTTTCTTTATTTTATTTACCTAACAATAAATAATACCAAAACATAATAACATGTGTTATTATGGCCGATAGTCCACTATCATATGTTTATCATAGAAATATGATCATAGGCTGATGCCGTCCTTTTTCTTCACGTTGGAGAAAAAGGTAGGCAGACAGACCTATGATTATATTTCTATGATAAACATAAGATAGTGGACTATCGGCCTAACACTTAGAGAGCGCGCACACGGGCAACTGTTGCGCATGAAAGTGCGCACACGAGGCGACGCAACTTTTTATACAAATACGAAAGTCGCCGAGCAACTGTTGCCCCCGTGGGCGCGCACCCTTATTGTATAGTTTTCTGTGCTTGTGATTCACATTATCCATACTCCAGACTCATACAGCAGCATGCTAGAGCTGTCCTGGAAGGGCTACTGTCGTGATATTTTCATATACAATATACAAGTATATATGTAGCCAGATGATGTACCTGAGTAGTATCTGGAACTCGTTTATACCGTTTTGTATGTTATTAATAAATTTTACATTGAATTTTAGATTTTTATTTTGATGATTATTATATCATGTATCATGTTATCCCTCATCAGGGTCACAGGGCTCTTAGGAAGGATTTCCACTTTTATGCTTGAAAATCATTTTTGTAATTTAAGGAGTTATACATGTTAAAATCCTTACTCGGTTATACAAATTACGGTCAATGTGCACTGTTATACATTTTTCGTTACACATCATCATCATCCTCCTTACGTTATCCCGGCATTTGCCGCGGCTCAGGGGAGCCTGGGGTCCGCTGTGAAAACTAATCCCAAGATTTCGCATAGGCACTAGTTTCACGAAAGCGACTGCCATCTGACCTTCCAACCCAGTTTTCGTTACACAATGGAATACAAACGAAATGGAATAAGTATATTTCAGTAGAATTGCTGTGTCCTTTTACATTTAATATGAACTTTGGAATACTCAGTTAATTCGGTTAAAATTTGCCGCTTTTTCAAGTGACAAAAAATGGCTTGACAGACTATAGTAGAGTTATTCCATTATCATTTCGGAACGGCTCTTATTTTCATCGATATGACATTGACATTAGTGATTGACTTTGACAACATAGTTAAATTCAATCGTAGGGTTTTTGTTTTGTTTTAATTAATTATAAATAAAAACAAACACACTGTTGGTGGTTGCTGCACTTCACTTGTCTGTCCAATAATGGTAGCCTACTGCTGTGTAAAAGGTTGCAGTAATAACAGCAGCAATAAGAAGAAAGACCCCAATGATATGACTTCGTTTCACGCGTAAATATAAACATCTTATTTTAATTATTTTTTAAATTCCATATCGATTATTGGTCATTATTATTTGCAATTAAAACTTAATAATTGAGGAATCGCGAAGTTTAAGTGATCGAATATCAATATGGAATGATTTTTGTTTGTACAAAATAGACAATAAATAAAGTGTTTATATTCGGAATAAATAACTTAACGAGCATGTTTAAACATATTTAATTTAATTATGAATTAATTTTATCCATTACACAATGGAAAATGTTCATTAATGTATAATAAAATATGTAAAAAGTCATTTTTTTTAAATAATTATTCCTTAAACAAAATTTTCAGCTTCCCATCAAACATAGAACTAAAACAAAAATGGCTAAAAGCTATCGGGAGGCCAGACTGGGTGCCACCGACCTATGCCCGGATTTGCAGTGGACACTTCAGTTATGAGCAAATTAACCATGATGGGCGGAGGATACGGATTAAAGATGATGCTCTTCCTGTCAAGGATTTACCTGTAAGTTAGTGTTTAAAAATACTATAATTTAACTATAGTATACATAAACACTATAGTTGCTTTTAAACTCTCGCTAATCAGTCATTGTAGATGTGATATCACGTCTGTAATTCTGTAGAACTCGAAGGGTTGAACATAATTTAACTATTAACATCACAGGATTTTCAAATATATTTGAATATGGTTGAATATACCATTGTAAGCCTTTCTCTACCTTCTTAGCTCTCCCCTCTCATGTTTGACTTAATAATACCAGGGCACTCAAATGGAAATTCTTTTGTTTTTGTAAATTAATTATTTTTTATGTTTTGATCTAAATTTACTATGTATGTAAACAGTTTGTTTTTTATTAATAGGCCAACTCTAACTTTGAAGCTTCTGATGTGGAAGTCTGCAGGTTTTGTCTGGCCAGCGAGGTGCGTCTGTACAGTCTTCTGGAAGGAGTACACCGGATATACTTGGAGTCCTTAGCAGGTTATAATGTAAGTGCATTTGCTATTCTAGCTATCAAACATTTTACTATACATATATGTATAGAGATAAAACAAGTTATTAATACTTATAATTAAAATTTTGAAAAACCCCCGATATAGTGGACCGATTTCCATGAAACATGGCTAAGAACACTCCGGACTAATTCAGCTTTCAAACAAAAAAAACTAAATCGAAATCAGACAGACAAACAAATCTATTCTATATATAGACAGACAAGTCAAACTTATAACACCCCGTTATATTTGTGTGGGGGCTTAAAAAAAATATGATAAGAAATATTGTTTACAGGAGAACTACAATATTGAAGGTCTCCCTCAGTTTATTTGCTATGAATGTGCAGCTCACCTGAAGAAATGTTACAATTTATTAGAAAAGAGTCTGACTGTGCAAGCCACTCTACTAGACATTTTTGCACAATATGGAAAGGTAAACTTGTTTCTCCAATTAATAATCATTGTATTTGTAGATAATAAGTGTCACTTTTTATATATTTACACTTATTCAAACTCTGAACTGAACTTCAAATGGCATTGCATTGGTAACAGCAAATAGTAATACATAAGTTTATTTATACAAAGTTATTCTCAATACAAAGAAGATTTACCAAGATTTTAGACAAATTTATATTTTTTAACAAAGATATCGAAAATTTCAGATCACAATAAACCTTATTAATACAAAAAATCGCAAGGAGCTGAACTTGTCTTCGCCATTAAGCATACAAGACATAAAAACAACTTATGAACGCAAACACTACAATGATTTGGAAAACAATGAAAATCACATTGAAAATAAACTTCAAACAAATGACTGTTACCTAAGTGTTCCTAAATTAGAAGTTACAGATTTAATGACAAATCCTGAAGAGATTAAAGGTAGTAAGAATGATGAAGTTCTTATTGAAGATGATGATAGATCAAACCCTTTTGATGATGAATTTAGTAATTCTGATCCAGGTTTGGATGACGAAATTAAATTGGAACAAGAAAACAAAACACTGGATAAAGTAAGTATAGTTTAGACTTTACTTCATACAGAGTGGGGCCTGTAACAAAGGCGAAGAATTGAACTCTAGGCTATTCTCCTTATACTGATCAACATTTGTTCGGCGACTTTTAAAAATAACTTGTATTTTGATTTTTATTTTATCACCCTTGAAAGTTTTTTCTAAGAGGTAATGTATTGAGAATTCTGTTAAGTCTAAAGTGTGACAGACAACGTCAATGACAACAATAATGGCGTACATTGAAGCTAATATTTATTTTGTATGAAAAATTAAAAATTTAAAGACTTCATAATTTTTAAAAGTCGCCGTACAAATGTTGATCAGTATAAGGAGAATAGCCTACAGTTCAATTCTTCGCCTTTGTTACAGGCCCCACTCTGTATAATTTTAATAATGTAGGTACTTATTTCGGAAGTAGTAAGTAACTGAAATTCTTCCACAATTTTACTGACTGTCTAACGAAATATGACCTCTTATTCTTATTAGGGCGAATTTTCGTTAAAAAAAATTGTGAGCACATTTGTGAGTGTGCAAATGTACACGGGAAAACATCCCACTTTGTCGATTGCTATAAAGCCGCTTTGTGAGTTTATTCATATAAAGATACAAATAAATCTCGCCTTAATGGTAACATGATGGTAACCGATAAAGTGGGACGTTTTAGTATAGTGTGAATTTTCTGAGATGAACTTTTCGCTTTAGCCGTAATCTGTTAAACAAAGGCCTTTGTTTCTATTATTCACGGCGGCTAGCTCCCGTTTAAACGGCACGTGCTATAGTCTCAGTGTAGTTAAAAAGCAACTATCATGATAGTAATAAGGTTCAAATCCATAAAAAGACCTTTCGGAGATAACACGTTTTGTCATCTTCAAAAAAAGTTACCTGCATACTGCAAACTGTTTAATAAATTTAAACCTTATTGCTATCAATCATGATAGTTGCTTTTTAACTACACTGAGACTTTAGCACGTGCTGTGGAAACGGGAGTTACCCGCCGGGAATAATAGAAACAAAGGCCTTTGTTTAACAGATTACGGCTAAAGCGAAAAGTTCATCTCAGAAAATTCATACTATAAACACACTCACATTTAAATTTCGTGAAATTGAGCTATGCATAAAAAATTGAGTAAAAAGCAAGTAAGGGTTTTTCATTTAAGTATTTTCATTACCAGGTACCTAAACGGACGAGAGTAACTAAAGCAACTATGAGAACAAGACTGACGCCTGACGAATGCACCATGCTACAGTATTTCGATGTCAAGTTTTTGACGGTAAGTACCTAACTACAAAAAAAATACATGACTTCAAGTAGCGGCACGTAAGTTTAGCGCTGAGTGAAATGTGGAGGGGGCAGCTGCTCATGGGGACGCATACCCTTCGCCCCCTGTAATTCCCTGAGATACCTATTTTCAGTCAGCCAGCGCTAAACAGAACTAAAGTACTGAAATAGGCAGAGTGCTTGGGAGGTGGGTGAAGTAAACACTGTAGACAGTAGTTGTTCAGAAGGTGTATTATCTTCCACCTATCTCCTAATACTCCCCTTCAGGTACATTATGATTGTGGCTTATATATGGTTAACCTACGTGCTGAGAGGATCTGTATTCAATCACTAGATACTACGTTGTCTACGTGATCAACGTGTAGGAATGTCCACTAGCCTATCACAGTACTAACCAAAGAGGATCCAGTTTATATAATAATAATAATATAATAATAAATTTTTTATTTCGAGTAACAGTATGACTCATAGTATTGGTTAGTCTGCACTTAAGAGCTATGTTAGTACTTATTTTATTTACATTAATACTAGACTACTAGGGCAATGTTTCTAGGAGCACGTAATTAGTGGTTAAACATAATACGTACTTCTAGAAACATGCAAGTCCTCACAATGCCTTAAATATGGGCAGTCCAACCTCTCGGCTATCAAACACATGAGGGGGTTGGGGCTGGCCCGCACCCGGCGCACCAGGGATGTGCATCGTTTGCGCAAAGTTGTATAAAAGCAGTCTATGCGCGCTTCAGCAAACATCCGTGATGCGCTACATGTTTGCTCTCACTGACAGGGCCCTCCTTTCGCGCTCGATATCTTTATCATCTTTCAAGTCTGAGGTGACAATATGACCCAAGTACTTGAAGGACTCCACTCTCTCCAACGGACTACCATACAATTTGATGGGAGGTACCTTAAGTATTCTATAGCCGCTAGGTTCAAAGACTAAGCATTGGGATTTAGCTACATTATATTTTAGTCCATGTTGGATAGCGTAGGTCTCACAAATACCCAAAAGCTTTTGCAAACCGCAAGCCGAAGCGCTCAACAAAACCATATCGTCCGCGTAGCTCAAATTATTCAAACAAACTGTATCAATATGGCAGCCGATATGAGTTTTGCCGAGCATCTCGAGAAGCTCATTAATGTACAGGTTAAAGAGGGTGGGTGAGGTCAAACCCCCCTGTCTGACCCCACACTCCAACCTGTACGGGTCCGATAGAGTTCCTGACCACCTAACACTGTTGACCTGATTCCCATACCAATACCTCAGAATTTGAATAGTCTCATTAGGTAGTTTAACGGCCTGTAATTTTTTCCATAGGATATTGTAGGAAACCAGGTCAAAAGCCTTAGACAGGTCCAAGAAGCACGCATATACTGGCGTCTTCCTGTTTAAATAATATTTGACAGTGTGCTTAAGGCACAGTATTGCACTCTCCGTTGATAACCCTGGTCGAAAACCGAATTGGTTGGGGTTAAGTCTCACAGACTCGTTTAACTGTACATTAATCACACTGTCAAATACCTTCGCAATAACAGTCGCAAGGGATATAGGCCTGTAGTTGTTGGCGTCAGAGAAATCTCCAGTTTTATTTTTCGGTACAGGAATAACTACGGTTTTCAGCATATCCCCGGGCAAATAACAGTGCCGCACACACAGCGTATAGAACATAGCCAACAGTCTAGAGATGTGGGGACCAGCGTTCAGGAGATGCTCGATGCTGAGGCCATCGTGACCTGGAGATTTACCTCGATTTAAAGAGGGTTACTGTCAAAGTAAAATGTGTAATCACAGTGCATAGACTGCCATCTCTCAACACAGGCTTAAAACCTTTGAACCTCAGTTTTGACCATCTTGTTCGCGAGTATTCTTATCTTGATATGTGTTAAAATGTCAAATATTAATATTAGCGCCATCTAGCCGAGAATCCCCCAAAGGTGTAACGCCATCTAGGCCACCGTACCTTTTTCTCTATGGTACTTAGGTACGTTTTTTCCTAGACTATCTAGTACTATCTGTCTATTATACGGAGTTACGTATGTCTTTGTTACTAACCTAATTTCCGTTTCAGAATTTTAAAACTCTTACGGTAGATGTCGCTAGAGGTACCTATGGGCCGATAGTATGGTGATTTGGTCGTTCAGATAGTAGGTACTGGGCTACCAATTCAGTGGTTGTGGGTTAAAATCTATAAAAACCAAAAGTTTAAGCTCAGCTTATTTTAAAGTGCTATAAGTATTGTTTCTTTGCAGTCAGAAGAACAAAAAGAAGAATGGAGAAAATCGCAAGAGAGCAAGGAATTTAGTGGAGAAACTGTAAAATGTGACATATGCTCGAAAGTGTTTGCTCACCACAACAGCTATAAACTGCATACACAGGGCCATGATCCTGTAGGTATTTATTTTATACCTAGCCATAAAACCTCTAAAATTGTTTTAAATTAAAGGGAATAGATAAGGTACTATTAGTTGCAAAAGTGCATGGAGAAATTATGAATGAAATCATTGATAAATTTGCCATCCACTTTTGCAGCTGATAGAACATATGGGCATAGAGAATGAACATAGAGCATTTTCGTTAAATTGAAAATTTGCAATCACAATACATTTACTGCCATCTCTTGACACAGCGGGGTTAAAACTTTACGTATAAATTACTTCTTTTGACGTTTCCGAGGTGCATTTTTAAGGGTTCCACAGCAAAGAAATACAAAAGGAACCCATATTGACTCTTCTTTATTGAACTTCATCATCATCATTATTGGCCACAGCATCTTTCCAGATGATAGTTGCAGCACTTGCAGTGACTAAGTAAGAGGTAGGTATTCTGAGAGGTAGGTATTCTAGACAGTTTACAGCCTACATCGGTTATGATGGCTGTACAAGCCAATGGCGGATCGGCATTTTCTGCCGCATCGATCACAAATGTGCCTTGACTCCTGGGGTGGTCCAGCAGCTCTACGGAAACGCTTTTGCTTGAGTTGGTCCAGCCAAAGCTCGTCATGCTTTATCATACCCTCCCTCAAGCTACGACGCCACTCCGGTCTCGTCTCCGCACGCTCCTCCCAGCTACAAGATGGAATATTGAAGCTTTTCATGTCACGTTTGCAGGAGTCCTTGAAACGGAGAAAGGGTCGCCCAACCGGTCTCTTGGCTTCGGCAATCTGTCCGAGCATGAACTTATAGATATGTAGATTGAACTAATATTCTCTTTTATTAAATTCTAGTATTTTATGAAGTTAGCACCAAACATTATTAAGTTACTTTTAAGTTTTACACGTAGGTAAATATTGTTTTTTGACAGAGTCGCGGGAACGCCGAGTGTCCCGTGTGCAAGCTCCGTTTCAAGAGCGAGACGCTAGCGAATTCGCACGTTATGCGCGCTCATGTCAAGAAGTTTTACTGCAAGTTATGTCCGAAGGCCTTCAACAATGTGTAACTATTTTATACAGTCTGGGGCCTATTGCATAACAATTTACAACTCATATTACAAGCGGTAGTCCCCCTCCAATTCATTTTATAAGAAAGAGAGTTCCACTTGTAATACAAGTTGTAAATTGTTATGCAATAGGCCCCTGGTCTGACAAATAAGTAGAACTCAAAAAGTGGCAACATTTTAGTATCAGTTTACCTTTCAAATCAAGAAAATGGGACGATACTACGATGTTACTACTTTTTTTCCAGGACTTTTAGCCGTATGTATTATGTATGACACCCTATGTAAATAGTATAACGGAGCGGCAAATAACAGCCCTAAGTGCGTTTTCACATTATCCGATCCGATATCGGATGTCGGACCGATATCCCATACATTACAGGCGCCATCTTGGATTTTTTCTATTGAAATCCTTCTGACATCCGATATCGGATCGGATAATGTGAAAACGCACTAAGTATGTACCAGTGGCGGCTGGTGAAAATTTCTGCTAGGCAACACCGAGCAAAAAGAAACCTACCATAACATTATAGACCGGTCAAATCTTACACGAAAATCTGCTAAAAAAACAAAGTGTGATGTAAAGCTGCATTTTTGGTATATTATTTAGGGTCCTTGAAGGAATGTGAAACTATGTTTTGCAAGCAAAAAAAGTGTGTGCTTTTTTTTTTAATTTGCAAAAAACTGCAAAAAAATCGGACTCTTTTTAGTTTTTGTAGTGTCATTTAAAAACTAGACATTTTAGGCAATAAGTTGCTTCGCAAAGGTTAAAGAACATTAAATTTGAAATCATTTGAATCTACTCGCAATGCCGTATCTCAAACAGTTTTTGAGATATGACACTTCAAAAAAGGGTATTTTTTCCCCTCTTTATGAAAATTTTCGTTTTGCCAATATTTTGAGACAGATTTCAGCAAAACATATCACGGTATTATATACTTTGCGAAATAAAGTTGTAGAAAATTTAATTAGCTTTCATTTAAGACCAAAAGAGGGCTAGTTAGTCAAATAATCAAATTTATAACCTAAAAAAATAAGATTATAATAGCATAAATCTAGTATAACGAGATCAGAAATGAGTGGTGGAGGGTGATGGCCAAACGGGATAGTTTACGTGATATATATTTCAAGAGACGTAACAAAGAAGGCGTTATTATTATTTGGGGACTGTTCAAGTATTACGTAAGCACTATAACAATAATAGGCATTATACGTAAGCAGTAGCGGCTTGCCCTAAAGTGCGCTTGTGCGGTGCACTCCCAAAAATAATCACAATTAAACTATAGTAATACATCAATTATGTTACCTCAAATTAATGTATTATACTATATAAAAACTATCGCAAAAAAGTCCAATCAAACAATTACTTATATTTCTTAAAAGTTCATTATACAGTCTACATATCCCCTTCCTATACAATTTCATACGCACCGCGCTCAACGGAGCGCTTTGAATTGCGCTCCTATGGAGAAATATTCAGTACATTCTCTAATACGAAATTCAGTAAGAGCGAAAGAGAAGTTTAGTCATAGCTCCGCGCGTGAGACAGAAGATTATGTATGAAATATTATGGCCCCTGTACACACATGGCCAACGGTTCCACCAGCCCTTTGTGAAACCCCTTGGCCAAGATAAGAGCCGCTGTTTACACATTGGCGAACCAATCACTTGGCATTGGCTCTTCATGAAAGATGGACGTGTAATGAAAAAATCTAGGAAATTCTTGGTCATAGACGTTGTCAGAAAAAAAATATTAAAAAATAATAACCCCGTAGTAAAATTAAATTATTTGCAATATTAACAATTTTTTGAATATTCTGATAAGAACATTTATCTTTTTTAGGGTTCCGTACCTCAAAGAGGAAAAACGGAACCCTTATAGGATCACTCGTGTGTCTGTCTGTCCCTCTGTTACAGCCGATTTCTCCGAAACTACTGGACCGATTTACTTGAAATTTGGCACACATATGTAAACCTGTGGCCCAAAGACGGACATGTAATTTAATTAAATGAAATTTAATCATAGGGGTCACTTTTGGGGGGTAAACTTGAAAATTAAAAATAAAAGTTATTAAAACTATATTGTGTTATATATCAAATGAAAGAGCATTTTATGAGCATTTGAAATATATATTTTTTTAATTTTTAATTTTGGTACTTTAGAAGTAATTTAAGAAAATAGACAAAAAATGACCATTCCCCCCCCCCTTATCTCCGAAACTACTTAGCGTAAAATTTTCAAAAAAATACACGAGATAGCCCTCTACCTGTAGATTACAGGAAAACCTATTAGAAATCTACAGTCAAGCGTAAGTCGGACTTACGAGAAAAAACTCAAATTAAGATTTTCACTCACTGACGCTGCAAGCAGTTACTAAACGTCTTAAAATTTTGTAAGCGTGATGGACAGGTAGAAAGAAATTAATTTCTGTCTTTTTCTTTTTAGAAATTGTTCAATTTTTTTTTTCATTTGCCAAAATGACTTAAGTTCCTACTAAAAAGGAGGCGCTTAAGACCGTTTGTAAGTGGACTGAGCAAAATTTTGTTCAAATCGGTCCAAAAAAGGTCTCTGTTGACGAAAACATAGAATTTGTGCCAACGACAGCCCAAATCTGAAGTCCATTTTGCTCTATCTCTTATCGTTTCCGAGATATATACGTAAAGTCTTGAAAGTGCGAAAAGTTAACTTTGCCATCACAGTCGTTCAGGCGCTCATGAGTTCTTTGTATGGAAAAGTCGAAAACCGACTCGCACTTGACCAATGTTCATAGAACGTGTTGTGGTTTTTTACGCGGGTCCGCGACTGACGACGTTCGAATGTTTTGTTCGGAAATGTTTGAGGGTGGTTTCTTTGAAACGTCGCCGGCGGCGGGTGGTTCGACGGGCGAAGGTCACACGCCGCACGCGACGGTCTGTATTCGTTTTGTACAATAGCAACGGACGGCGGGTGGCGTCTTGATATGGAAAATGACTGACTTCACTAAAGATAATGATGAACTCATTGAGGTAATACTAGAGAGGACACTGTGAGCAAAACCTTTGCGCTACAAACATAAGTCCATTGGAAAGTAATTTTTTCAATGAAGGGACGCGCTTCACGCGCTCCTCAAACGCGAAGCTATCGCTGCCATTTTGTTGAACGAAATCATAGATTAATCGCATCATAATCGCACAGACTTGACATGTAGGTAATAAAGTATAGTAATTGTGATTATATTCTGTTTGTAATATATAAAAGAGAAATGTTAAATTTATTTCACGTTATACTTATGAATACTACACAGTTCTAACACGAGTTGTAATCGATATTTTCATACAATAATAACCTATGATTTTCTTCAAGGGCAATTAAAGTATTTTTGTTTCACTTAGTAGAACTTAAACATAGCACAATGTATGATAGTGCTAAAATTAAACTACTTACCCCCTTATTCATAAACGTTCACTAAAGTTATCAAGCCGATAAAGTTCGTTTGTCCCTTTCTATCACACCAATACGCCGAAAAGGGACAAACGAACTTTATCGGCTTGATAACTTTAGTGTGCGTTTATGAATAAGGGGGTTAGTATTTTACAAAAAAGTATAAAAAAAGGTCTACACTAAGAGTGTCGCGTCTAGGTGGTCATTGGTCAAGTCTTACTCTATGACACGGTACCTCCCCACGCATGCGCCGCGCGCTGCCGGCCGGAGCACAGACTTTGTTTGGGGTGTAATTTCTAGTATGTTAGTACATAGTAATTCAATGGATGAATTGTACTTCTGTGAACTGTTTTCGATATACTTAATCGAATATATGATGTAAATTTTTCTTTACTACAATGCAAGTGTTTGAGTACCAAGTTAAAAATTTCACTTTATTTTTGCCGGTTTCATACAAAAATATCGTTTGACTGTCTCTTTTTTGGGTAATATCAATATTTATATGGAAACGGATTAAGTCGCGTATAATCTTCTTCCTCTAAGAATTACAATGTAAGTATTTTTGCATTCATTTTGATCAGAGCACAACACAACAGTTCAAAAATCAGTCTACCAGAGCTTCTGAGTTCCGTCGCCGACGACGGGTGACCAAGGGTCAGAAAACCCACGCACCCGCGACCGACAGCGTGTGGCACAGCGGCACATGCGGCTCACATCCAAACGCCGCCGGGCGCGTGTGACAGGCCAGAGAAACCAGGGCCTTAGGGCTAGGTGATTATCGCCGCGCCGCAGAGGACGCGCTGAGGGGGGGGGGGGCGTGCCTACAGCAGTTGTAGTTGTATGCATACCTAGCTCACGCACACAGACGCGTCCGCTGGTGCCGCTAGGGGCGGCTCACTCCGCTATCCTATCGCCGCGCTACAAGTATATCCTGGCGGCCGCGAGCTGTGGCCGCGAGTTCGCGGCCTACTCAGGGGTGGCATTCTCACGGAATGCACGTTCGCACTTTCTATTGTTACTTTACGTCGCGAGGTTTTTTAAGCGATATCCGCGGGTGGAATGGCTAATAATACTTAATTAAATAGACATATTGAATAAAATAAATACCAAAAGATATTCTTATACAGATCTACTACTGATTAAGTCCCACGGAAAAGTTCAATAAGGCTTGTGATGTTGGAACCTTGAACAAAAATATATAAATACAGCGTATATACCTAGAAAGTACTCAAGACTTGAATATAATAATATAACATTTAATGTGAGTATTAATTCGTTTGGATCCATTGGTAACCCTATCACCGGACGCCGCGCACGTGCGGCTCGTTTCTTTGTAAGAATGTTGTAGGTATTTAAAAAGGCGGCATTTCGGAAACATCAAAGCAGTGGGCCTTCTTTACTTGTGCTATTATATATTCTGTGGCGCCGCGCCGGTGTCCACGTGCGCTCTCTGCAGTGTGCGCTGCCGCTGCCACGAAACGTTTACCTACTCCGTGTAATACTGATAAAAGAAAGTATTGACATGAATTCACACGTTTCGGAAATGACTGTAGGTATTTTAAATATTTTAGCACAATATGTTTTTTGCCTCTTATTGCCTATTATACAATATATACATATCTACTATGGCAACTCTATCACAGCGCAGAATATGCAGAAGCCACATGGTGGTGGTCTGCGACAGAAACTCAATAGACATTTTTAGAGTTTTTAAAATAAGTACCTAAGTAGGTACGTGAAGTAACATGGTAAATTAAAAAAATATCATTAGATACTTATTGCGAAGGTGTAAACAATTTCCTTCGTTTTGCCACATATCAATAATTATCTATCTATATTAAATTCATTAATCCGTATACATTACATTTTTACAGTACGGTAATACTCACCCCGTTATTCATAAACGTACACTAAGTTATCAAGCCGATAAAGTTCGGTTGTCCCTTTCCGACGTATTGGTGTGATAGAAAGGGACAAACGAACTTTATCGGCTGGATAACTTTAGTGTACGTTTATGAATAAAGGTGTTAAAATTTATAGCTACGAAATTTTACATAAAACACCTACTTTAAAATAAAATAAAAAATGTTGAATTTGGTTAACATTATAAAAGACCTCACGCAAGCTGTGCTAATTAGTTCGCGAATTCGTCGAGAGGTGGCGCTAAACACAATTATGCTCATTAGAGAACCTATACTTCTAGCCTAGCCCAGTCTTTAGACTTAATGTGAGTAACGTAAAAGTACCTAATAGTTTTGTAGGTACGGAACCCTCGGTGGGCGAGTCCGACTCGCACTTGGCCGGTTTTTAGGAAATACATTAAACATTTGCAAGGTTATTTTATTTCCTAAAATCTACACTATTATTGGCATAGATAAACTTATTATTTTCGTAAATATTTCACTACTGTCCTCTCTGACGGCTGACGACCAACTGAATGAAGCGCCAACGTGTAAACGCAGTTGGCCATTGGCGCCAAGATCCTTTGATGTGTGGACAAAAAACCGACACGAATCGGTTGGCCGGCAAGCGCAAGCGCCAACTGCCAACTTACGGCCAAGTAGCCCTCTACACACACGGCCAAGGGGGTTGGTGGAACTGTTGGCCATGTGTGTACAGCGGCCAGGTAAATCTGGAGCGCCGCTCCTAGGATCAAACACCACAGAGCTATATCAAGATAGAAAGAAAAAGTATCATATTTAGTACCGCGAACGGCAGTCTGCTCGACGATTGGATGTCAAAATTAGTTTTCCATTGCGGTTTTAATTTGACGAGCTCGATTTGGCGTGCGTTCAAAACAAACGACCTATAAATATGAAATAAATGCTAGAATAATGTGTATGTAATGATTGTAATGAAAATAAATTGATTTGTTCTTATTAGAGTACGAGCGATGTAAAAATAAGCCATGAATTCAAACTGTCGTGTCAATTCACATTTGTGGTATCAAGTATTTATCTATTTATTCAACAGATTAAAAAGTATGCAACACAAATTAAATTACAAATACATTCATGCAAAAATCTTAAACTAACTTATATTATAAATATTCTAAACTACATTAATAATTAACTAGGATAATCCAATCATAATAAGAACACCAATAAATGCGAAATGTTACACGATCGGTCTCCCTGTCAACCGCCAAGCTTTTTCCTTCTATCTCGATATAGGTCTTGTCCTTGATTACCGTCTCGGTTGCATCGCGCAGGCGCGAAAAGCGTCGCGGTCATCCGCGAGCCGCGTATTTCGCGCGCTATTTTGTTAATTGTTAGTAAACAATAGATAAACAAGTTTTATTTTAAGGCACGCGCGGGAATACAATTTTGCCTTATTTTGAAACCGTTTAAATTGTTTTTATTGCAAGTGTGTGAGAATGGATGGATACAATGTGACATTTATAAAAGAGTGTGAAAAAACTTTTGCAACGCGATTAGAATTAAAAGCTAAAGGACCACCGCGGCCCGAACTTAAACTTACGCAAATATGTTTTTTCAAAAACCAAAATTTTACACGTGTTTTTAAAACGGAACAGTATGAAAAAACACCGTGGTTAAGTATGTGGATGTGAAAAAAGTGACTTGTAAACTGTTTTGCTTTCCATGTCTTTTATTTGGAGCCGGCGCGGACGGCGGAGGTGGTGAGTCTGCATGGACCGATACCGGCAACAGTGACTTATCACATCTTTCGATGAAAATAAAAAAAAACATTTACAATCCCGCATTCATTTACTGAATGAACTGCAGTTTTCGTCTATTCATTTTTATGTTTTACTGTTATTAACCCTGAAGCTGAGCAGCTATATAAACTAAATAAAGAATATTTTTCACTGAAATTTAAACTTATAGTTCAGGCATTTGTTGGAAAATTGAAGGAAAGAAAAAAATGCATCTCTGAGCCAATTTAATATGATTTAAATTTAATCACATTGAATAAGTACAAACAGGAACACTAGACTTTATGCCGTTGTAATAGGAATTACAAATACACAGTTAATAGTGTTGATTAATGTTATGTAGGCTACATACATGTAGGACCATGGGCCTTACGATGATTATTTGGGTGAACACCCACAAATTACAGCCGCGAGCCGCCTCTGTACGTAAGCACTATAATTATAGGGGGCGAGGAGGTGATTGCTCTGCTTATAGGGTTTTGGTGATGATTTAGAGCTTTCCTTACTTTCTTGCTGACAAGGGAAATGGGGGGATGGTATATATTTTTAATAAATTAGATTAGAAACCTAAAAAAATAAGATTATAGCATAAATCTAGTATAACTGGATCAGAAGTGAGTGGTGGAGGGTTATGGCCAAACATCATGCCAAAAGATGGATAAAGATAAGAATGGGGGAGGGTTAACACTTGTTATAAATTTTGTCTTTTATCTATTTTACTGTACAGTTTCTTACTTAATAGTTGAACGGCCCCTTGTCTTCGGCATACTTCCACTTGTTACTTCCCTCTATACATTTTGTATGGGGCAAGGTGTGTAGAACAATGTATTTAATATTATGTTTCGTATGTTGTCTAGACAGCCAGGTATCTTAAAGTGTGTGTGTTTTTTTAATATCTGTGTATTGCCTATGGTATTAAATTTTAGATGGCTGGATGGATGGATTGTATAGTGTGTGAGTGCTCTTAAAAATTACCACAAACACAAGCGTCACAAAATATCAGTCATACTCGGCCACTGAAACAGTGGAACTAAATGAGTGGCGATTTACTATTATTGCTGGATTCTGAATTTTGATGTGAGAAAGACCTGGCACATCAGTATCGCCGCCTGACGAAAAAACGATTCAGAAAACCTTCATTGGTGTGAAGTGGTTAACACCAACACCAATGTGGCTCGACTATTGCAGTGGCCGAGTACGAGCATGCGCGGATCCAGGGGGGGGGGGCATGGGGGTCATGACCCCCCCTGGAGCCTAAGTTGGCCATACAAATAGACCACGTGACCCACCCCTGGGGCCCCGGGCCTTTACCACGTGACCCCCCCCTGGGCACGAAGCTGGATCCGCGCTTGAGTACGAGTGATATTTTGCAACACTAGAATTTGTGTTTGAAATGGTCATTTTTTAATAGCACTCAAACACTATTCATCTAAAAATCAACATATCTAAAAATCAAATAAATACAGATTTGGGCGTGTCAAGGTGTCAATATCACTGCGGTGAAAAAGGCCAGTGACTGTCCAGACAACATACGTCAAACATGTTGAATACATTAAGAGTTATGATAGGGCCGACCAAGCGCACTGCCTGCAGAATTAAAGAACACATTGCTGCAGTCAAAAATAATGACACTTTTCTTCTTCCTCTGTTCCTCATGGCTTAGGATTGCGACGGTCAAGTTGCTTAGTCCTATGGTAATGTCGACGGAACGCCACAACATACCGAGATTGAAGATGACTTCAAACTATCAAATGTATGGAATCCAGCGATTTGTTTGAGTAAGTGAAGTCAGAATTGAACAAACGTAGTGACATTGTAAGTGTAGTGTGTTTGGACAGACCATCGTGTGTGAATGCGCGGATTTACACCCGCACCCGCGTTCTTCATTTTTAGAAATATCGGGAGCACGACAAAAATCAAAAAGGTAATCACGGTCTATATCCCAGTCAATATAAGTCTGACGTAGAATACATAGTAGTATTTTTCATTTAAATAGTATAGAAGGAAGTAAAAAATGGGACTATGTCAAGGACAAGGGGCCATTCAAGAGTTACTTATGCTATTTATTACAAATATATACCCTCCCCCCATTTCCCTTGTCAGCAAAAAAGTAAGGAAAGCTCTAAATCATCACCAAAACCCTATAAGCTGAGCAATCACCTCCTTGGCCCCTATAATTATAGTGCTTACGTATAATGCCTATTATTGTTATAGTGCTTACGTAATACTCACAGAGAACCTCCTATAGAGTGGCAGTCTTGTATATTTGGTTCGCGATACGAGTCACCAGTGTTTGGGGTGCGAGGAGCGGGCGGGGAATGTGTTAAGCGCGCTGTGATTGGCCGTTTCAAGGACGGCGGGCAGTCGCGCCCAGGGACCGGCCCGCTATCCCTTATACGGGGTTTTGTATGGGTATTTCGTTAGGCTTAACTTACCCTACCCTTTTGACGCGATACCCTTTCATTTTGCTTTTAAAGCCCTAACGAAAGCGCTTACCTAAAATAGCCCAATACCCTTTCAAAACCCTTATCATCGGCTCAGCCTAACGCCATAAGGGTAAGCCTTATATTGGGTTTTATTTGCTTTCCCTTATAGCATATCGTGCGAGTTTAAATCCTGTACCTCGCTCATAAAGCACACATTACTCCGAACGAAATAACATACGATCGTTACCTACGGCGGCACTGTGTGTGATATTTGCGCGTTTCTGTTTGATGGAAACGGCTGTAGATAAAATAAGGTTCAATTTTCAATACCAAATACTTATAGTTATGATAGGCTCCTGCTTTGCTCAGGTGTAACACAGGCAAACGCTGCTTTTTAGGGTTCCGTAGTCAACTAGGAACCCTTATAGTTTCGCCATGTCTGTCTGTCCGTCCGTCCGCGGATAATCTCAGTAACCGTTAGCACTAGAAAGCTGAAATTTGGTCCCAATATGTATATCAATCACGCCAACAGAGTGCAAAAATAAAAATGGAAAAAAATGTTTTATTAGGGTACAAACATGTAAAGTGGGGGCTGATAATATTTTTCATTCCAACCCCAACGTGTGATATATTGTTGGATAGGTAATTTAAGAATGAATAAAGGGTTTACTAAGATTGCTTTTTGATAATATTAATATTTTCGGAAATAAACGCTCCTAAAAGAAAAAAAAATGCGTCCCCCCCCCTCTAACTTTTGAACCACAAGTTTAAAAAATATGAAAAAAATCACAAAAGTAGAACTTTGTAAAGACTTTATAGGAAAATTGTTTTGAACTTGATAGATTCAGTAGTTTTTGAGAAAAATATGGAAAACTTCGGAACCCTACACTGAGCGTGGCCCGACACGATCTTGGCCGGTTTTTTTTATCGGACTTGTCTTGATGAGTACCCGAAGTCTAGCTGATGCTGAACCCTGGCTGCACCTATGGGAACTCGGGTTTAGTGTAACACAGGCAAACGCTGTTTTCGTCATCGGACTTGTCTTGATGAGTACTCGAGTGAGCAGTACCCAAAGTCCAGCTGATGCTGAACCCTGGCTGCACCTATGGGAACTCGGGTTTAGTGTAACACAGGCAAACGCTGTTTTCGTCATCGGACTTGTCTTGATGAGTACTCGAGTGAGCAGTACCCAAATTCCAGCTGATGCTGAACCCTGGCTGCACCTATGGGAACTCGGGTTTAGTGTAACACAGGCAAACGCTGTTTTCGTCATCGGACTTGTCTTGATGAGTACTCGAGTGAGCAGTAGCCGAAGTCCAGTTGATGCTGAACCCTGGCTGCACCTAGGGGAACTCGGGTTTAGTGTAACACAGGCAAACGCTGTTTTCGTCATCGGACTTGTCTTGATGAGTACTCGAGTGAGCAGTACCCGAAGTCCAGCTGATGCTTAACCCTGGCTGCATCTAGGGGAACTCGGGTTTAGTGTAACACAGGCAAACGCTGTTTTCGTCATCGGACTTGTCTTGATGAGTACTCGAGTGAGCAGTACCCAAAGTCCAGCTGATGCTGAACCCTGGCTGCACCTATGGGAACTCGGGTTTAGTGTAACACAGGCAAACGCTGTTTTCGTCATCGGACTTGTCTTGATGAGTACTCGAGTGAGCAGTATCCAAAGTCCAGCTGATGCTGAACCCTGGCTGCACCTAGGGGAACTCGGGTTTAGTGTAACACAGGCAAACACTGTTTTCGTCATCGGACTTGTCTTGATGAGTACTCGAGTGAGCAATACCCAATGTCCAGCTGATGCTGAACCCTGGCTGCACCTAGGGGAATTCGGGTTTAGTGTAACACAGGCAAACGCTGTTTTCGTCATCGGACTTGTCTTGATGACTACTCGAGTGAGCAATACCCAAAGTCCAGCTGATGCTGAACCCTGGCTGCACCTAGGGGAACTCGGGTTTAGTGTAACACAGGCAAACACTGTTTTCGTCATCGGACTTGTCTTGATGAGTACTCGAGTGAGCAGTACCCGAAATCCAGCTGATGCTGAACCCTGGCTGCATCTAGGGGAACTCGGGTTTAGCGTAACACAGGCAAACGCTGGTTTCGTTATCGGACTTGTCTTGATGAGTACTCGAGTGAGCAGTACCCGAAGTCCAGCTGATGCTGAACCCTGGCTGCCTCTAGGGGAACTCGGGTTTAGTGTAACACAGGCAAACGCTGTTTTCGTCATCGGACTTGTCTTGATGAGTACTCGAGTGAGCAGTATCCAAAGTCCAGCTGATGCTGAACCCTGGCTGCACCTAGGGGAACTCGGGTTTAGTGTAACACAGGCAAACGCTGTTTTCGTCATCGGACTTGTCTTGATGAGTACTCGAGTGAGCAATACCCAAAGTCCAGCTGATGCTGAACCCTGGCTGCACCTAGGGGAACTCGGGTTTAGTGTAACACAGGCAAACGCTGTTTTCGTCATCGGACTTGTCTTGATGAGTATTTGGGTGAGCTGTGCCCGAGATAGAGCTGATGCTGAAACCTGGCTGTACCTAGGGGAACTCGGGTTTGGTGTAACATAGGCAAACTCTGTTTGCGTCATCGGACTTGTCTTGACGAGGACTTGGGTGCGCAATAGCCAAGACAGCGCTGTAGCTGAGCCCTGGCGGTATTTAGGGCAACTCTGGTTTCGGTGCATTATAATATAGAAATATTTCATGCAATGTCAAGTTAGGCATAAAACATATTATGTTTTATTATTAACTGAACAAAAAACCTACCAGAAGTGAAAATTAACATCAAGTAGTTAGAACAAATTTATTAATTTGCCATACATAAAACACTTTATTTATGTCTAAAAAAAATACGTATGTATATCCATTTGAATATCAAAATTAAGTACAGTCGATTTCACTAATAGTAACACAGGGAATAAAGAGAATACTGGAGTTCCAAGCGTCCATAGACTGCGGTAACTATATACTATCAGACGGGCTGTATGCTTGATTGCCACCAGAAAAGTATTTCTGTTTCAAACGATCTTCATAGAATTCACAACAATCAACAGAAATAGTTTGACAGATTCTATGGTACTACTCAACTCAACCAAGTACCAGTCATAAAGACGAGTCTAAGATATTTCACACGAAACATACTATGAACAGAAAATAGCGGTTTATTTATATTGCACCGAACCTGAGTTCCCCTAGGTACCACCAGGTCTCAGCTACAGCACTGGCTTGGGTACTGCGCACCCAAGTCCTCATAAACGCAGGGCCTATAACAGAAACCGGGTTTGTCTATGTTGCACCAAACCTAAGTTCCCCTAGGTACAGCCGGAGTTCAATATCAGCTTTACCAGTACTCATCAAGACAAGTCCGATGACAAAAACAGCGTTTACCTATATTGCAAGAAACCCGAGTTCCCCTAGGAATAGCCAGGGTTCAGCATCAGCTCTACCTTGGTTACTGCTCACTCAAGTACTCATCAAGAAAAATCCGATGACGAAAACAGCGTTTGCCTATGTTGCACGAAACCAGAGTTCCCCTAGGAATAGCCAGGGTTCAGCATCAGCTCTACCCTGGTTACTGCTCACTAAAGTACTCATCAAAACAAGTCCGATGACGAAAACAGCGCTTGCCTATGTTACACCAAACCCGCGTTCCCCTGGGAATAGCCAGGGTTCAGCATCAGCTCTACCTTGGTTACTGCTCACTCAAGTACTCATCAAGACAAGTCCGATGACGAAAACAGCGCTTGCCTATGTTACTCCAAACCCGCGTTCCCCTAGGAATAGCTAGGGTTCAGCATCAGCTCTACCTTGGTTACTGCTCACACAAGTACTCACCAAGACAAGTCCGGTGAAGAAAACAGCGCTTGCCTATGTTACTCCAAACCCGCGTTCCCCTGGGAAAAGCCAGGGTTCAGCATCAGCTCTACATTGGTTACTGCTCACTCAAGTACTCATCAAGACAAGTCCGATGACGAAAACAGCGTTTGCGTATGTTGCACGAAACCCGAGTTCCCCTAGGAATAGCCAGGGTTCAGCATCAGCTCTACCTTGGTTACTGCTCACTCAAGTACTCATCAAGACAAGTCCGATGACGAAAACAGCGCTTGCCTATGTTACTCCAAACCCGCGTTCCCCTGGGAAAAGCCAGGGTTCAGCATCAGCTCTACATTGGTTACTGCTCACTCAAGTACTCATCAATACAAGTCCGATGACGAAAACAGCGTTTGCGTATGTTGCACGAAATCCGAGTTCCCCTAGGAATAGCCAGGGTTCAGCATCAGCTCTACCTTGGTTACTGCTCACTCAAGTACTTATCAAGACAAGTCCGATGACGAAAACAGCGCTTGCCTATGTTACTCCAAACCCGCGTTCCCCTAGGAACAGCCAGGGTTCAGCATCAGCTCTACCTTGGTTACTGCTCACACAAGTACTCACCAAGACAAGTCCGGTGAAGAAAACAGCGTTTGCCTATGTTGCACGAAACCCGAGTTCCCTTAGGAATAGCCAGGGTTGAGCATCAGCTCTACCTTGGTTACTGCTCACACAAGTACTCATCAAGACAAGTCCGATGACGAAAACAGCGCTTGCCTATGTTACTCCAAACCCGCGTTCCCCTGGGAAAAGCCAGGGTTCAGCATCAGCTCTACCTTGGTTACTGCTCACTCAAGTACTCATCAAGACAAGTCCGATGACGAAAACAGCGTTTGCCTATGTTGCACGAAACCCGAGTTCCCCTAGGAATAGCCAGGGTTCAGCATCAGCTCTACCTTGGTTAGTGCTCACTCAAGTACTCATCAAAAAAAGTCCGATGACGAAAACAGCGCTTGCCTATGTTAAACCAAACCCGCGTTCCCCTGGGAAAAGCCAGGGTTCAGCATCAGCTCTATCTTAGGAACTGCTCACCCAATTAACTCATCAAAGCGAGTTGGATGACGAAAACGGCTTGTTTTTATGTTGGCAATTAACGTTTTCAATGTGTAATGTTAATGGTTAATTGTATTGATTTTCGGCCAACACTGTATATTTACATGCATACATACATATTTACATAATTATAGTCATACATACATACCTACATACATTCATAAATACCTACATACATTCATACGTACGAACATACATACTTACTGATCTATGGGCGACGATGATCATTTACCATCAGGCGATTCATCAGTCTTCTGGCAGACTTCTGGCCGAAAGGTGTGGTTTTTCGGCGGTTCCGGGGCAACCTGCCGAATCCTACACCGGGGCAAACGACGCAACGGAGCCACGCTGTTTCGTCATCGCCCAAATCAATTGTTTAGTTATAATACTTTTATTCTTTGTAATGTTTTTTTTTTAATGTTCTTATTTACTGTTTTTTTTTTATTATTTAATTTCATGACGCATTGGATTTATCTGTAATGTCATTGAAATATGTTTTCAAATAAATAAATAAATAAATAAATAAATCAGTCCCTTGTCTCCCAGTTCATTAAAAATAATTTCTAGCCGTGTTCTACTTTTATCCAACGAAAACGTGTTTCGTTGCAAAATTAAAAATGGGGCGCATAGTGCGGAGTGGCAACAGCGCATTTTCCTTCCTGTTCTTACAATAGCTTAGATTCATAATCCTGTCTCTTTTACGCAAGGCTCGACTACGCTTTAACAAAAGGGAAAGCCTTATAAATAGCGCTTAAAATAAGGGTAACCCTTATTAAAGGATTGCAAGCCGTATCGGATAGCGCTAAGCCAATGCACAGGGCTAGCTTTATTGATTTGCTTAGTTTTTTGTAAGGGCTAGTCAAATGAATGGGCTTGCAGTTTGAAAGGGAGAGTCTCTCGATTGGGTCGTCCTTACGTTAGGGATTCCCAATGAAAGGCTTGTAGCGCGGAAGGGGTTGTCCGGTCCCTGGTCGCGCCAGATGAAAAGGGACAGAAGTATGACTGTCCCTCTACTGACGCGTAAGTGGCCAATGTAAGTTGACCTATGCCGGCTCTGAATAAATTATAAATATGACTTATTTGTGGAATGTAATGCCGTCTGTTTTTAAATTTGAGCTTCTTGTTACCTTTCCACACCATTTCACACTACAGGTGGACATCTTTAAGGCATCAAAATACCCTTTTCCAATTTTTTTGTGCGAAAAACACGCGCTGCTTTCGGGTCTGTTACTTGGTCGATACTGATCGGGCACGGCGAGCGCCCGCGCTTATATCAGTGCAAATACTAGGAAGGCTGGCCACCGCGAGTCGTCTTGTAATAGATGTCTATAGGGGTTGGTCTGTGGTAATACTTAAACAGTCCCTAGATAATAATAACGCCTTCTTTGTTACGTCTCTTGAAATATATATCACGTAAACTATCCCGTTTGGCCATCACCCTCCACCATTTCTGATCCAGTTATACTAGATTTATGCCATTATAATCTTATTTTTTTAGGTTATAAATTTGATTATTTGACTAACTGGCTATCTTTTGGTCTTAAATGAAAGCTAATTAAATTTTCTACAACTTTATTTCGCAAAATATATAATACCGTGATATGTTTTGCTGAAATTTGTCTCAAAATATTGGCAAAACGAAAATTTTCATAAAGAGGGGAAAAATTACCCTTTTTTGATGTGTCATATCTCAAAAACCGTTTGAGATACGCCATTGCGAGTAGACTCAAATGATTTCAAATTTAATGTACTTTTAACTTTGTAAAGCAATTTATTGCCTAAAATCTCCAGTTTTTAAATGACACTGCAAAATCTAAAAAAAGTCCGATTTTTTTGCAGTTTTTTGCAAATTAAAAAAAAAGCACACCCTTTTTTTGCTTGCAAAACATAGTTTCACAGTCCTCCAAGGACCCTAAATAATATACCAAAAATGCAGCTTTACATCACACTTTGTTTTTTTATTTCTCTTTTTGACCAATCTATTAAGGTAGGGTGAGGTTGCCAACAATGAGCCACCAAAAATTTAAATCTTAATAAGTCAGTCATAATAGGTCCAAATTCAATTTTTTTTTATTCAGTGCATTTGTTATTTATCCAGCTCTAAATTTTCATCATTATTTTTTAATAAAACTGAATAGAAGTCGAGATATTTTAGTTTTTTTAAAAGATGAACAATGGCTCATTGTGTACAATCTCTGGTACAGACTGAACCGGTACTATGTATTCAATGAACCGGCCTAGTACACAATGAACCTACCATTATATAATTGCATAGTTTTTGATAAATAATTGCAAAATATACAAACTGATTTAGGTAAATATGGGGCAATTTAATAAATACAACATTTACAATGTCAAAAATGCTTATTTATTTAAACTAAGAGTAGTTTACTAATGTAACCGTCACAATATTCTTCGTTATATGAAAAATAAAGTCTTGTACTTCAAAAAACTTAAATAATATATGTATTATCATATATTTTTGTACTATATAGTAACGTTATATTAGATATATTTATATTAACTCTTAAAAATGGCAAAAGTTGTACAAAATAGACCTTCCAAAGGCTAACTAGAGAATTACCTAGAGAACCTCCTGGTTCATTGAGTACTCTAGCCTTGTGGTTCAATGTGTGCTAGATATACATTTTCACTTTTTAAATTCGGTAAAAAATAAACGGCACAAGAAAGCCGCATCAGTGAATGTCAAAAAGATAGAGAAATAGTCACTCTGCACAACTGATTAATTAGATAAATCAAACATAACTACATTCTGAGAAAATAAAAAAACTAAATACTTAATTTTTTTCTGTTTTCTTGTCCAAAATCACAAAATACTTCACTACACGTGCAATTTCAACGCGGACCGGCCGCCGACTGGGGAGCGAGCGGGGGAACCTTAGCGGCGCGTGCCTATGTTCGCAGTGCAGTTTGGCAACGTCGCATTTTCGAATAAAACCGTTGGTTCCTTGTGTACCACTGGTTCTCTGTTGCCCACCTTACCCTACTTTACTAGTAATCAATTTTAGGCAAGCCGGTGGGAATCGGCTTGTATGGACCAGCCGCTGCTGGTAGGTACAAGGCCAAATCTTCGTTAAATTCATAATAAAACAATTTAAATTTGTTAAAAAACGTCCGACATATTTCAATCCATGCGTGTACACGGCGCGCATTCGACGGGGCCAACGCCCCTACATTTTTCAAACCAGTTACTGGTCAACCAATAAAATAAAATAATATTGTCTTCGGTTACCGCGATAGTTACTCATGAAATAAAACTATGGAAACGGATTAAATCGCGTATAATGAATTTAAAATACATCCCGACGTTTCGATCTCTTTACAGCTTCAAAATAAAATAAATAAAAAACCTGGCGCCTTTTAATAGTGACATGACAAGATTTGCTTGACCGTCAATTTTTTTAATCCAGCGGCGTAGCAAAGAAGCACCACAAATGGCACTCCGGCTACACATACAAATGCAGCCATAGCCACTGTTCGTTCTCGAGCTTGCACGGGTCGGCGCTCGGCGCGCACCAGCGCGCGCGGCATGGCGGCGCGCACGCCTGCGCGCGCTGCGGCCGCGCCTGCGCCAGCCTGAGGGGGCTGCGGCTGCACGAGACCACTGTGCACCGAGACGTTCTAGAAGTGAGCATATCTTATCATACTTTCACAGTAATAGGCTACTAGACTCGTATCAAATTTAGCACATCAAGTTATTGTTTTCTGTAGTATTTGACTTAAGAAATCAATATTTATAGCTTGCGGGGATTAAAAGTGCGCGATGACTGCGTATTTTTAATTAAAGATGTGTGTATGTTTTTTTTTAATTATGGACTCCGAAAACGGTGTTGGCCAATGGAGTGACGTCACATAATTCAAATCAACTATGGAAATTAGAGGTACTAATCTAATCTCCATAGAAGCAACCTCTATTGTATTAAAATTCATAGTCGTTACTCGGCTGTGACATTGTCAAATATTTTTTCTAAATCGACTTACGTCACGTCATAGATATTCTATAGATTAATATGGCTGATGTTGTTTTTGCCTGATCACGTAAAAGTAAACTTTAAATTATTTTTTTGCGGGTTTTTAAGTCGTAAAAAAATATGGTACTATTTTTTTCGTTTAATTAGACAGTAATTAATAATATAAGACATACTTTGAAAAAGGGTCAAGTAGCCTATTACACTTATTACAAAAGGTCAGAAAACTGGGCCGCTGCGGCCGCGCCTTCTGCAACGAGAGAGCTGCGGCTACTTACCTACATACTTTCTTTGTTTTAGGAGTCTGAAGATTCAAAATACAGATGTGAGCAGTGTAACCTCGACTTTAAGTCTGAAGGGGCGAGGCGGGTCCATATTCTCACGTCCAAGCAACACAAGAAGAAAACTAATTTATGGTAAGATCATGTAAAATCTATCTAATTATTAATAATTTATTTAATTCATTTAATTATTTTTTTCGGAATATAACCGCGTATTAGTTATTAAGTTTTTACCTCCGAAGTTTCGGGGACAGCATCCTCCATCAGATATTGGTCTAGGGAAAAAGCTTCGAGGTCGAAATGTTGGAGGTAAAAAGTAAACTTTACGTGATTATTCATTATCACCTTAACAGTGAACAATAATTAATACTTAGATATCGTTTACATTAACTCTTAATCGGAAATTACGCATTAACCATAGTCGTGTATTTTTTAGTGAGACAACACCGCAACAGCAGAGCCTTAAAACTACTTGTAATAAATGCGGCATAGAGTGTCCCACGCTCAAGGCGCTAATAGAGCACAGAAGAGCAGAACACAGAAGGACCAAGAAGAAGACCAGCTGGAGTCTGCCGGGAGACTCTTACCCCACGAAGTGTGATGATCATGTAAGCACGACGTTTTTGACACTTGAAAACTTTTTAAATGAACGTTTATGTTGGATCGATAAAACAAAAACACTCTTTAAAAAAGAAAATTGAGTTCACCATATTACGACTATTACGAGTAAGGTACCCAAGCTTTTTCCCCTTTTAATATCCTCCTAAATCGACCTTAGTATAAAAGTTAATGTGTGAAGCCAAAAAAATACTCGAAATTTTGTATGTTATTTTACAGCAGGCGATGCTAATGGTGTCAGGTTACTTATGTCTGGATGCTGATACGCAAAAATGTGTCATCCCACATCATCATCATTATCAGTCTATCCTCGTCCACTGCTGGACATAGGCCTCTCCTAATGCACGCCACTGCTCCCGATCTTCAGCTAATCTCATCCAGCCAACACCATCAGCCAACTTGCGGATGTCGTCACTCCATCTTGTCACAGGGCGTCCTGCACCACGTTTGCCGAGTCGCGGTCTCCACTCAACAACCTTTCGGCTCCATCGACCGTCTGTCCTGCGACTAACGTGACCAGCCCACTGCCACTTCAGTTTGCTAATCCGGTGAGCTATGTCGGTAATTTTGGTTCTGTGACATCCCACATGCCTTTTGCAATAAGATGTCAACTCAAAAATTTGACGATTTAAGTTGACATTTTATTGCAAAATTCGTGTGGGATAACACATTATTGCGTATCAGCATCCGTCTCATCTCAGGCTCTTTTATCGTCGTGGTCGTATAGTGTAGTTAGGTACTAATACCACAGAATATATAATAGTACAAGTACAGAAGGCTCACTCCTTTGATGTTCACAATTCGCCGCCATTCTAAATTCTTACCTACATTAACAAACGGACCGCACGCGTGTAAACGACATTGAATTCTATTGCGCCGCGCGAAGGTCGTCGCCACTGAATGGGCCGCGAACTCGCGGCCGCCGGCATGTACTTGTAGCGCGGCGAAAGTATCGCGGAGTGAGCCGCCCCTGCTAATACTTTCGTTCAATAAGAGTTTATACCAGACGTCACATTTTTATTGCAGTGCGAAACCGTGGTGTCTAATCGCGCCGAACATTGGCGCCACGTTCGCAACACGCACCCCGCGCAGCGCTCAACGTATCAGCCTGTAGTGACGGCTGTCTGCGACACTTGCGGGAAAGGCTTCCAGGTAAACAACGAAATAATATATTAAATAGAAAAATTCACTGTTAGTGCGCCACCAAGATGCCAGCATTGCCAACCGATACAGCGAATATTTCTATTATATGGGCCCAAAAGTACCCGTAGTGACATCTACTGTAAAAGTTTCGAACTTCTGAAATGGCAACCGCGATATCAGAAATTCACCAGGCCCTATTATGGAAAGCCGCATATTTATGTCTTGGAGAATTTTTACAGGCTTATTTTTTTTAAATATGCAATTCATACAATACTTGAAGTATTACAATACGTAAGTAATTGCTAATTGTTTTAACAGAACTCCACAAAACTGGCTCTTCACGTACTTCGCCACAGCGCGCCGTCCGTACGATGTCCGCACTGCCCGCGCGTGTTATACGACAAGTACGCGTTAGCGCGCCACGTCGCGTCACACGCTCCTACGCGTCCGTACCGCTGTAAACTGTGTCCGAGGGCATTTAAACAAAAGGCTAATCTTGACAGACATGAAAGGGTACGTTCACACATTGTTTTTTTTTTCTTATATCTCTATTTAAATAAAAGGATCGTCTGTAGTAAGCCCGCGCGTCTTATACTACAAGTACGCGTTAGCGCGTCACGTCGCCTCACACGCTCCTACGCGTCCATACCGGTGTAAACAGTGTGTAGTATGCCCGCGCGTGTTATAAGACAAGTACGCGTTAACACGTCACGCCGCTTCACACGATTCTACCCCTGTCACAGAATATACAGGGTGATTCATGAATCGTGAGCAGGAGTGAACAGGGTACTGGGGAGGGTCACACTGAGCAACTTTCATAATGGGGCAACACTAAATTGTGATTTTTTTTTCTTAACTATGACTTAATTGATAGTTAATCATCAATTAAGTCGTAATTAGAACGTAATTGATAATTAGCTATCAATTAAGTACTTATCAATTAAGTCATAGTTAAGAAAAATAATCACAATTCAGTGTTGCCCCATTATGAAAGTTGCTCAGCGTGACCCTCCCCAGTACCCTGTTCACTCCTGCTCACGACTCATGAATCACCCTGTATAATAGTACAAGTACAGAAGGCTCACTCCTTTGATGTTCACAAAACGCCGCCATTCTAAATTCTTACCTACATTAACAAACGGACCGCACGCGTGCAGACGACATTGAATTCTATTGCGCCGCGCGAAGGTCGTCGCCACTGAATGGGCCGCGAACTCGCGGCCGCCGGCATGTACTTGTAGCGCGGCGAAAGGATCGCGGAGTGAGCCGCCCCTGCCCCTGTCGCCACCTAGCTAGATAAAAGTAAATATTAGTTGGCCTCTTCGTTTGAAGGAAACAGCAGTTTACATTGTTTACTCTTTTCTGTTTAGGTGCACACCGGCGTAACTCCGTACGAGTGTTCGATGTGCGGCAATAAGTTCAAATACTCGACTAGTATGAATCTGCACGTGCGGACTGTTCATTACAAGTTACCCCACCTTCCGAGGAAGAAGAAGAGCAAGGATGGAAGTGATAATTTAGCAGGAATAATTAAATAAGTAAAACAAATCTTTGTGTCTTATTTATTACCACTAATTGTATGTTACTATCTATGTTGCCACCGTATTCTGGCATATAAATAATGTGTATTTGCTACTATTGCCGTGGAGAGTGAACGATTCAAACGATTGCTGTCCTAGCTACGTCGATGTCTGAATTTGAAATAAAGATCATCACCAGCGGTTTTAAACTAAACTCAAACAGTTTTGATTATTTTGCGCATGGCAACACGAGTACCTTGACTTTTTAAAAACGTGAATTGTCACTTCGCTAAACATCATTTTCGTGCATTTTCCTGTTTTTCTGTAGAATATTTTTTTTAGTTTCCCTCGGGAAACATTTGATATAGAATTAGTTAATTGCAGTTTCTGTTACTAGAGTTCGAAACAGTGTGTTAAATATAATTTAGATTAGGTAGAACAATTTATTTAGTGCACGCGGATTCACGCACCAGTCGTCACAATGGAAAATCTCAATGAAAGCAATAATAAAAATGTGTCGTTAAGTTTAATAGCTGAATACGGCACCTCGGACTCGGATTCGGATGATACAGAGACTCGGTCTAACAATACGAACGATTCAGATGCCGCAGAACTAAGTGAAATGGTGTTGAAGAATAATATAATAAATGCTTGCGCTCACGGTCCGCTGTCGCGGCCTTCAGCACGCGAGGAGGTAGAGAAGTCCAGGCACATGATCATAGACAGTTCGGAGAGTGGTGTGGTGGAGTATGAGGTGACGGAATACCGTGAGGACAGTGATTCCGATTCGGATTCTTCAAGTGATTCGAGCGACAGTGATGTTGACTCTGTGAAGGACGTCCTTGAGGAGTTGTCGAGCAGGTAGGTCTTAATAAGTGATAATTACTCAGTAATCATTGTTTTGTTTGTTGTTTTAAGTATAATTTAAATGTGATGAGATAATGTTATGTAAACATAAATAATCATATTGAGAGCTTACTGGTCAATGTTTATATCCTATTAAAATGCTAGGTTTTAAGATACATAAAAAAAAAGTCATGGTCATCTCATGTATGTTCATCATTATGGTAAAACAAGAAGTCTTTAACATATTGTAGCTATTAAAGAGGCCATACTAAAAAGTGGCCTTGATATAATGTTTACCAATATCTGGGCAACCGAGCTTCGCTCGGTTCTGTTTCGTATCCTTGACATGTGTCGCCATCTAGTTCAAAAATGAATAGTACCTACATCGAGCGAAAGAATTCTCAGCCTTAACAACACAACTACTCCACAAGAGATGGCGCGCATTTTGCCACAAAAACTCAAATAGTGTATTTTTCATTCGTTTTAGCCTTGACCTGTGTCGCCATCTAGTGTTTGCAATAAATAGTACTTACATCGACCGAAAGAATTCTGTCTTAACAGTACAACTACTGTACACGAGATGGCGCGCGAAGAAAAACGCATGAAAACTCGAAAATTCGCGTTTTCCGGGACCTAAGGATAAGTTAGACCGATTTTTCACCCCCAAAAACCCCCACATAACAAATTTCTGCGAAATCGTTAGAGCGGTTTCCGAGATCGTCAGTGTAAATAAATATATATATAAATAAATAAATAAATAAATAAATAAATATACAAGAATTGCTCGTTTAAAAGTATAAGATAAGTTAAGCAAGCTTACAATGTTCGTAAATGATTAAGTCAAATAATAATGCTATATGTGAGATATGTTATACTATGGTAATGATATTTACAATATCTGTACTTTGTAAACATTCTGCTTGTTTATCTCTAAAAAGTAATGACATCTAGACAAAGTCGTGCCAAGTCTAAGGTTCCTTATTGCAATTTCTTTATTATTATATTTAATGTTGTGTGACTTGGCCGTTGAAGGGAAGCAGGTGTGGCGACAGATTGATGCAATGGTGTCATGGAGCACCAGATTTTGTACCCTTGTGTACCCTTGACCCAGATGTGTAATTTATTAAGGGAGAAAAAAGAGAATTGAATATTGTCTCAAGTGTGATAAATAAGTATCTGTGGTGAATCTTTCCTCCATATCCTCCACAAAATTTAGGAGAAAAATAAGGTATTGTCTACAGATGTTGCAATAAAAATGGAGTAATGTGCCAATTTTAGTCATTACATCATCTGATGTGATGGATTGGGGATTGTAGCTAAGGCAAAAAAAAAAGAAAAAAAAAACGAATATTAACTGGATTTACGTGGACATCCTTCAATTTGTACAGAATCCTAATTAGTTGCATAAAGTTGCACAACTCTTATATTTTTTCGAAATCTGTGTGTACAATACAAATTTACAAACACAAACTTTTATTTAGTGCCTATCCTATCAGATCAGTGTATCCATACCGCAGTTAACATTTGTAGGGCTCTGGGCAATACAGGTAAATACATAGTAAGTGTTGCACAATGATGCTCAACATTCAGCTACAAAATTTAATAAGCATGAGAAAGTGCACCATTATGCAGCGTTCCCACTTAAGCGTCGCGTGTCTCTGTACTGAGGAGACGTTTTTTGAATTACATTCAGGCTGCGGCGTGGCGGAGACGTCCGTTGCGCGCGCCGAGCCATGCGTCTTATGAGTGTGGATGGTCCCTTAGATATTACTGTTACATTTTCAGAAATAGAAGTCTGCATTTTTTTCTTTTTCACTTTCAATTATTTTTTCTTTTATCTCATACCAGCGATGAGACAGAAACAGCCCGAGCAGAGAAAGCAGAGCCTCCGCGAGTGCAGGGTGAGCTTGGATTCGATGATCTACCACCAATTGAAGATCTGGCCATCAGCCTGCCGGCCCAGGAGATGACCAAGATCGGCACTATAGCCAGCATTGTAGACAGATTAGGTAAGTTTACATAAATTTAGACTATGGACTAGTACAAATAATTAATGAATCTACAGTTGTACTCACGTTATTATATTGCTATTGCTGAGACTATTGCATGGACTAATACAGTCATCGTCAAAAGTAGTGGATCAAATAACGCTTCAGATGTCCCTGCCATTTTAAACCGCTAAAGCAAAAAGAAATGTGTGGCAAAAAAATCAAACTTTTACATTTATGACTGGGAACAGTGCTGATTAATGTACACATATTTAGAAAAGTTATTCAGGATGTCAGATACTTTTGGTGCGTTTTTTCATTACTACTATTGATGCCGAATGTACAAAGACTATAATTAACAAACTGGGCTAAATTGCACAAGTAAAATACAATATACATGATTTTATTCAAAATCACTAATAGTGCTCATGCAGTGCTTGTATTTTATTGTGCAATATACTCTGGTCAACATTACTCAGTAGAAAACTAGGTATGAAATTTTCCATACAATAAAATTTAACAAATGGTTTATCCTTTCAAACTCACCAGGGATTTAAATGACAAAATTTTAAAATGATGTTCTAATTAAATTGGGCATAATTCAAAATATTGTTTGTTAGTGACATTTGGGTCAAAGAAGGTTAAATAGCGGCCACTTTCAGAATTCATAACAATAAGCTGTGAATGTTATCATATATCAGTTGTTATATACATACATACAAACATACATATAATCCCATAAACAGAGCACATGAACTACTAAGTTTCAGTGCCACTCTTGGCAAAAAGGGGTTGAAAGAAATCCAAATTGTGACATTGCAGTGACAGGTTGCCAGCCTCTCGCCAATCAGTTGTTATATGTACCTACTTATATCAGTTAATATCATATTTTGGTACAGTCAGTTACAGAGACTGACCCCCTGATTCTGGGTGGATTTCAAGGTATAGGTAATTTATGGAACATAGTAAATTGGGTGTAAAGTAAAATTACCTATTTTAATTAATTTGGGATGGTGTATGGGGCATTTTCGTTGTCGTTTTAAATTATTAACCAGAGTGCCATAATATGTGTCCACTGGTCACACGACTCACACGTGTTGAGTGGGTACATATGGCACTCTAGTTAATAATGTAAAAAATAGAAAATATTTCAATTCTGTGGCTTATAAGCATACATTGGGGTTTTGGGAGCGGGAATGAATTTGTGTATTTATAACTCTGTTTATAGTAAATTAAATTACTGAAATATAGATTAAACTATGTATCTGGCTCCAAATGTACCTAGAAATGTTATAGTAATGTCTGTTGTTCATCGTTTTCACCCTTTTTGGGCTAGTGTAAATCATTCCCGCTCCCAAAACCCCGATGTATGCTTATAAGACTAATTCTGTGTCTTCTCAAGTTATTCATCAGAGTATTATAAAATGGCTTTGGTATGTTTTCGGGGAAACCATTGTCATACAGATATGTATTCTTCGAATCTCGAAATGCCCCAAATTTGACGGCCTTGAATGAAATAAGCGTGTCGCAGGTCAGTCAAATTGACACACACAAGTACTTATCGCCTCATCATTTATACAAATATGAAATTAGGACGTGAGCGACGAGCGACTGATATAGGACAATCATATTTAAGCATAATCAACCAGCATACCTGCTTCCGTAATCTATTGGTTCTTTTTCTATATGGTCCACAACTAAATACCTAAGCAATCTTGTACTCACTTTCATAATAATTATGTGCAAATTACCAATGTGGTTTGCGGTTTTATTCAACATTTAATTTACTCTCATTTATGAATAGCACGCCTAACGAAGACATTTAACTGTCCGTCGGCGGAAATAATTCGTGTATAGGCGAATTTTTTGGCATAGTTGTAGGGAATGGTGTTCTAATCCACATACTCAAAGTACTGATGGGTAGGCGGTTCAGGAGCTAACGGGTGGAGGGGCCCCCTGTAAAACAAATAGCACGCCTAACGTAAACTGGTCCCTTTTTTTAGTTGTAGTTTTTCGCGAATAACTCTTAAACTGTGGCACATAGCAAAAAATGTTCTGAAACACAAGTAATCTTCATAAAATTCTCTACAAAAAAGTCTTATACAAGTTTTATCTGGGACCAATCGTTCATGAGATATGGAAGGGAAAAGATGGACAATAAAGGAATAAACTCATTTGTTTATGAACAATACGTTTATTCTTATAGAGACGCGGTAGCGTGTCAAGCCAGGTTCAAGTAACAAAAGTAGCAAGCAGCACCGTGTGTAATATTACACGAACCGTTTGGAGCCACATTTGACCCCCTTCTAACTCAAAAACTATTTCACATAAACGTGTTATAATGCAACGTAAAAAGAAACCAACGCGCGTAGTAAAAGTAAGAGCTATAAGCGCTCCTCAATAAGCCCGGTACTAGTAGCCCGCCTTAGTGCGTTTTCACATTATCCGATCCGATATCGGATGTCGGAAGGATTTCAAAGGCAAAAATCCAAGACGGCGCCTTAAATGTACGGGATATCGGTCCTACTTCCGATATCGGATCGGATAATGTGAAAACGCACTTATCCCGCGCGCGCGCACAGCCCTTTATAAGCCACCGCGTGGCCGGCGCTCGCTCATCCCAGTCGTCCTCAAAACGTCGACGTAAGACCGCCCCACAAGGATGGGGCGCGACCAGATACAGCCCCCATAGCGCCCAGCGCGGAAGGGGCTACTCACACCCCAGCAGGGGTGTTGAACGACATTACAGCAGCGCTCGCTCAGTTTGTCTCGCGCAGCGATCCGATCACATTGTAGCTGACTTGACGAGCAAAGCATCATGACCGCCCAGTATTGCTTTGATGGGATAAATTCATAAATAAAATTCCTAACTATCTTCCGTCTCTACTTCGATGGGAGCTCCGTTAGTGCATGCTCTCGAGCATACACCACAGACACTGGAGCAGGCAATTCCTGCTTTTCGGCAGCCGCATCGCACCCCACACCCAGTCTTGCATCGGCAAAATATAGTTTTGAGAATGGAGTCAGGTGCCACTGGGTCGTTGGTTGTCACTGGCTTTAATATGCCATCGCCTCTTCTAGTTCATCCCCATTCAGTAGGTGGTAAATAAATTGTACGTTAAATACAAAAATATTTGTACGCCTTTTTTTTCGGATTCAATAAGTAAAATTTTCCTAAATTAGAGGTAAGTTTAGCACGTGCATTCAATATTCAAGCAGGCGCGCGACTGGGATGAGCGAGCGCCGGCCGCGCGGTGGCTTATAAAGGGCTGCGCGCGCGCGCGGGATAAGTGCGTTTTCACATTATCCGATCCGATATCGGAAGTAGGACCGATATCCCGTACATTTAAGGCGCCGCCTTGGATTTTTGCCTTTGAAATCCTTCCGACATCCGATATCGGATCGGATAATGTGAAAACGCACTAAGGCGGGCTGCTAGTACCGGGCTTATTGAGGAGCGCTTATAGCTCATACTTTTACTACGCGCGTTGGTTTCTTTTTACGTGGCATTATAACACGTTTATGTGAAATAGTTTTTGAGTTAGAAGGGGGTCAAATGTGGCTCCAAACGGTTCGTTTAATATTACACACGGTGCTGCTTGCTACTTTTGTTACTTGAACCTGGCTTGACACGCTACCGCGTCTCTATAAGAATAAACGTATTGTTCATAAACAAATGAGTTTATTCCTTTATTGTCCATCTTTTACCTTTCATATCTCATGAACGATTGGTCCCAGATAAAAAGTGTATAAGACTTTTTTGTAGAGAATTTTATGAAGATTACTTGTGTTTCAGAACATTTTTTGCTATGTGCCACAGTTTAAGAGTTATTCGCGAAAAACTAAAAAAAGGGACCTTTACACCCCCCTCCACCCGTTAGCTCCTCCCCTACCCATCAGTACTTTGAGTATGTGGATTAGAACACCATTCCCTACAACTATGCCAAAATTCGCCTATACACGAATTATTTCCCGCGAGATAGGCTTCATTGAGTGTGCTAAAATAACTATTGCTCATTTACCTCATTAATTCCCTTTATCGCTCACTACTAAGCATTCTAAGCATAGTCCTCTCTTCCAGTGCGCTACTTGATATTTTACCTCATTACAGCTTGATAATCTTGACATTAAATAGCCAAGTTTAAGGCTTTTGCTTTTACAGACTGCTGCACATAGTTAGCAACGATTTTAGCTTGATCATCGAGTAGGAGCAGCGCATAGAATCGGACTATCGAATGCCGCAATTTATTGAAAATAGGATGCTTGTCGGTGACGAACGAACGACCTTTAGACGGTAGTCTAGGAACTAGTGAATTGCCTATCGACGGTGAAGTACCATGAACTCCCAACTACTTAGGTTTTCGTACTTAGTTAGGAGTTCATGGCACTTCGCCATCGCTATGTTAATTGTTATGAGATCCCAATCAAATAAATAGTTTTTCCGTAGTTCCGTGGTCAACTAGGAACTCTTATAGTTTCGCCATGTCTGTCTGTCCGTCCGCGGATAATCTTAGTGACCGTTAGCACTAGAAAGCTGACAAAGTGCCCCCCCCCCCCCCCCTCCGCATGTAAAGTGGGAAGTGTTTTTTTTTTTTCATTTCAACCCTAACGTGTGATATATTGTTGGATAGGTATTCAAAAATTAATACGGGATTACGAAAATCATTTTTTGTCTTCGGAAATAATCGCTCCTAAAATAAAAAAAAAATGTGTCCCCCTCACTCTAACTTTTGAACCATAAGTTTAAAAAATATGAAAAAACTACGGAACACTACACTGAGCGTGGCCCGACACGCTCTTGACCGGTTTTCTTCTACTTATCTGATATTTATATTACTGTGATTTTATATAACCATGTTTTTTTTTCCTCTTACAACACAATAATAGATTTCAGTAATCTATTGCTGTGCCTTTTTTTCGTAAATGCGATACGCTCGTGGGTAACAGTCGTTTAAATTATTTATGGGGCAAACAGTTTTATCATGCGACGTCTGCCTTAGCCCGTGACCTTGGCAAGGCTTTTTATTGACTTTTCCTTTGAATTATGTTGAAACAGGCGAGGGAGGGTTATTGAAAAAATATAATATGAAGGTCATACTCATAAAGTTGTACGCAATGTAATTATATGATCGGCTGTATGTGTATTGAGCATGTATTAATCCACTTGTACCTTCGGCATTAGTGTAAAAAGTATGAGAGTAATACAGCCCGCGACATTGAGGTATATGTACTACGTACTAGAGGCGACGTTGCCAAGCGAAAACACTGCACATGCTGACAAATGCGCGGGGTGGGGGGAGCGGCAATTTACGCATAGAGTAGGTCCACCATCAGATGTGACACATTATTATTATATTCTGCCTAACGGAAATTTTATATTTTAAAATACGGCTAGTCTAGTCAAAATGATTTATTTATTTACAACTTAAACAATACAAATTAATATAATTGTGCTGTACTTATCTTCTTCTTTAAAATACAATGAATGAACATATATATGTGTTGGACAAAGCGTATCCATTGTTCCCTTTTTTCATGACCAGATCAGCCCGCGACAAAACTTTAGCACACTAGATGTTCTTAAGGATTGATGCCACGGTTTATAATAAATAGATGCAGTTTATAATCAGCTATAATTCTTTATTCGTTTACTTAACTTATAGACTATGAAGAGTAACTGTAATATTTAATATATATTTTTTTACTTTTATTAATAATTACAATCGCGACAAAACTATAGCGCACTTACATAAAAATATTAAAACGAAATATGTATTTCTTTTTAAAACAATTATTTTAAAAACGTGTGGATCCTCCTTTGTTCATGACAATATTTATCATCCTTTCCGGAAGTGAATCAAATTGTTTTCTTATCTTTTCTTGATCCATATTTTCCCATTCCTGCAATAACTGTTTTTTTAAGTCTTTGACATTGTCAAACTGACGGCCGTTGGCGTACACAGCTCGTGTTAAGTCTGCCCAACAATTTTCCATTATGTTTAGGTCAGGAGACCTTGCTGGCCAACTCAGTGTTGTAATGTTACGATCTGAGAAATATTGTTGAACTCTCTTCGCGATGTGCACTTTGGCATTATCTTGTTGAAAAATATATTGTTCTCCAGCAATATTGTTCCCGTGTTTCGACAGCTGCTCGTTTATGATCCTTAAGTAGTTTTCACTGTTTAAATTCCCAGAAAAAAAAACTAAGTCAGTTTTTCCGTGGTAGCCAATCCCGCCCCACAACATTACACTACCTCCTCCCATATGACGTCGACTTAAAAACTGGGGTTCCTTTCTCAAATCGTGGTAATAATACTGGTAACCATCAGGTCCGTCCAAATTAAACTTTTTTTCATCGGAAAAAATTACTTTTCGCCACTTTTTCTTCCAGGAAATATGTGTTTGTGCAAATTCCAATCTTGCTTCTTTATGCTTGTCTGTTAAAGCAGGTTTACGCTGTAATTTTTTTCTTACTAAATGTTTAGAACCCTTCAGTAAACGCTGAACATTACGAACATTAGTGTTTACACCCGCCTGTGCAGCTATTTCTCTGGCTGTCAAAGCTGAATTCGAGGCAATCCTTAAAATTGCTCTTCTGTCTCTGTCACTTATCGCCTTTGGACGACCTCCACGATTTTTTTTTAGATAGTTTTCAGGATCTTTCAAGTAGTTTTGAATCACTTTACGGCTTCGATTAATCAATTGAGCAATTTGACTGATATTATATTGTTTATTCTTACAATTATTAATTATGTCTATTTCAGTACTATTGAGTCTTTTTCCGTGGGGCATTGTAAAAAATTATATTAGATAACAACACGTATTTAAATAGCAAATACTAAGGACTTAAAACTCACTATCGAAATCGACTATTCGCGTCCATAGATGGAATGACACTGTAACTGCGCTATAGTTTTGTCGCGCCTACAAGTCGGGACTAAACATGTTCCGACATGTAGGCAGCGCGGCGATAATAAAAATAGTAACGTAAAGAAATAATCTAAGTACGGAAATTCAGAAGCATGTGTAAGACGATAGTTACTTGTACAGTTTGGCAAATAAAGTTAAATTTATTAGGTGTGCTAAAGTTTTGTCGCGGACTGTATGATGATTGTGTACCTACAGTGGTCGAATGGAGTCATTGCTGAATTACGTTCCAAATTATGTGCTCTTACACGACTGCCCAAAATAAGGAGTGTAGTTGACATTAATGTGATACCGTAAAATTGTTTAATTTGTACAGGTAACAGAACCCCACTACTGCGTGCGCTTCAACTCGCAAGAACACGTGCGCGAGCGCGGCGTGCAAGCCGGCGCGGACGTGTTCATCGCGCCAGCCAGCCAACACACCAGCTACGTGTTCCTCGCGGAACTCATGAAGTGAGTACAACAGTACGGACACCAGACACTACTGCGTGGCAACTCGCAAGAGCACGCGAGCGAACAGTGTAGAGTTGTAGACACTATTAGACATTACCGCGCCCTCACAAGATGTGTTCATCGCACCGGCCATCAATTGAGTATTTAAGAATTGTGGATGAATGAAATATACAGAATAGAGTATTTTTAAATGGGTTAATGGTTGTGGGTGTATGATGGATTTTAGAAGGAAATATCTAGTTCTTTTCATCTGTTTTGCAGGATCTGAGTATTTTTGTGTGCGTATTCGGCATATTATGAAGTTACAGCTCCATCTTAGCAATGTGGTGTCTATTCTGTTTAAATGATTAGTTTTTTTTAATCGATTTGTTTGATTTTGTTTTATTTCTATTATGTTTTTATATCGTTTTATTAATATAAATCTTAATTCTATTTTCTCAGAGTAAAAGGCTCGGACGCGTCCTGGCTAAACGACATCGAGCCACCGCCTCATCAAGTAGAATATTCAGACGACGAGGAGGAGAGAAGAGCTAAGAAAGCCAGCAAGGAACAGAAACAGAAGCCCGAAGACTCCGACGGAGAGACGTCTAAGCGCAAACCCAGGTATATTTTATTAGTATTTTTTAAGTGTCCTTTTCATAGAATACCCTCCGATTTTAAGGTCATCTTCAGCTTCACTTCTTCTAATGGCGCCTTTTCAGAGCAGACGTATTAAATAGTCAATAGCTATAGGTCAGTCGAGACCCTATTCGAAGAGCTAACGCATAAAGGAGGAAAAGTTTAAAAAAACGTCGTTTCGATTAAACCAAACTATCGTATCTCATGCCGATCTGCCTTTCCAGGAACCAAAGACCGTCAGAATCGAGCAGCCGCTTCGGCAGCGGGCCGTCCCGCGGCCGCAACCCCTTCGCGTCGCGCCGGGCCGCGCCGCACCGCGCCTGGCCCACAGACCGCGCGCCCCCGCCCCCGCCGGACTTCATGCCTCCCTTCCCGCCCTTCAACCCCGCCGCGCCGCCGCCCTTCATGCCGCCCGGCTTCATGTTCGGGGGCGCGCCCCGCATGGCGCCCGCGCCCCCCGCGCTGCCCCCGTTCCGCCACGCGGTGCTGTTCGGCGCCAGCTTGTGCGGGAACCGGCCGCAGTGGACGACCGGCCCGCCGCCCCCGCCGGGCACCTAGGCGCCCGTCGTGTCTCCGATTAGTATAGTTGTACTTCTAATACAAAGTGTGGTTATCCAAAAAAAATCTATATTTATATGAAATAAATATACTGTGGTAAGGAAGTTTGATTTTTATTTGTCGTGCTAGATTTTATTATTAAAAAAAAATGCAAATTTGGCAATTGGCCTTGAAAAATTGATTTTGAAGTTTTACAGAAAAAAACCACAAAGTTACCTCAATTACAGATTGTAAAATTTCAAAATTAGAGCGTTTTCACTTCCGGTCCGATGTCGGATGTAGGAAGGATGTCAAAGGGAAAAGTCAAAGATGGCGCCATTAATGTAATAATGTATAGCTATAGGACATGGTGCTACATCTAATATCGAATTGATTAATATAAAAACGCACTTAGGTCCATTTATTCCATGCAAGAACTTAGTTAATTACATTTATCGCATGTCAGTTTCCGCATCATATATTCTGCAATATTTATACTAATCTGTCAACTTAATATTTAGAACAATAAAACGTTATGCACAGGGCTGTAACATAATTAAAAAGTTGTATTTACAATTAAAACACCATTTAATTTTGTAATTTCTTTATTAAATATTTCATTGTTAGAAAGTAACTAACGATTGAATTTCATAATTGTTAAAATAATAAAAAGAGGTTCATATAATAAACATTAAATCTAAAAAATACTGCTCATGGACTATGCAGAACCAAACACTTAAGTCCGCTGCCCTTCACGAATCAACTATGGTCACCAAACAAAATAATTTTGCACTCACATGATCACAACGTAAAATGTAAACATTTCACATACAGGAATATAATCATAAACCGTTCAACGTATAACTAAATAGCTTCGCCCGGTAAGGAGCTAACGAAATAAAACTATCCGCGCGGATGTTGGACGGGTGATGTGAGGTCTCTACATGATGGTACCTACATTTTTAAGCCTATGTAACGTCAATACGAATAAGTGTGTCTACTCCTTTTTACTGATTTTCACAGGTTTTTTTGCGTGTTCATACACTTACTAATAACCATTGATCATTGTTAAAACATGCCAAATGAGGCCAGCACTTCTTCGTGTTGACATGGCGTTTCCACATCGAAATACGCCCATTGGTTTATTAGTTAATTTTATTCGACTGATTGCATTACTTTCATCTTTGTCTCTGGCCGTCATGATATACAGAGTGGGGCCTGTAACAAAGGCGAAGAATTGAACTCTAGGCTATTCTCCTTATACTGATCAACATTTGTTCGGCGACTTTTAAAAATAACTTGTATTTTGATTTTTATCACCCTTGAAAGTTTTTTCTAAGAGGTAATGTATTGAGAATTCTGTTAAGTCTAAAGTGTGACAGACAACGTCAATGACAACAATAATGGCGTACATTGAAGCTAATATTTATTTTGTATGAAAAATTAAAAATTTAAAGACTTCATAGTTTTTAAAAGTCACTGAACAAATGTTGATCAGTATAAGGAGAATAGCCTACAGTTCAATTCTTCGCCTTTGTTACAGGCCCCACTCTGTATTTAATGCTGAGTGTAATTACTTCAAATATCTTAACGGAGAACGAATAGATTTCTAAACGTCGATTTAAGTATGTGTTTCTGTGAATCATATTCACCTTTGTATTTTGTATACTTTGTTTTGTCTCAATACTAAAAAAAATTATCAATCCCGATCGATATATCGAACAATTGATCGATTAATTTAGTATACCAATAATTAATTTGAGAAATACTCGATGTATCAAAAGTGATATGGATAAGACAGAATAGGAGACTTTTGATCATTTTTATCATCAAGTAGAGACCTCAACCGTTACATAATTTTTTGATCGTAAATAAATTCTAATCATGATTTCACTTGTGATTCGATTACTACACTAAACATTTTAAAATATAACTAAACGAACTCACTAATGAATAAATTACACACATTCCAATAAAGAACTTGTATGCGAGAAATGAATGGGGCTCAAACGTATACATAATGTACCTATTCATTAGCAAGCGCTCATAAGTATAAGCTTCAATTCGTAAACAAATCAACGTAAAAATAATCATACTTTAGCAACTAAACGATATTGAGATAAAAATGTCACATTGGCGCAAATAGAGATACGATTGTTGACCTTCTTAACCTGCCAGATTCCATACAAGATACGTATAATCAAAACATTCGATAAAGCTGCTTTTCGTGTATCTCTATTTGGCAGTACGCACACATTGAATACACGCGGTATAAATGCGTTCACGCGATTTACAAACTAGCTTCAACGAAGCTCGCCGCCTCTGATACAAAATTCTGACAATTGTCATGACAATATTATTTAATTATGACATTGACATAAGTCATTAATAGTGACATGAATTTACTAGTGTCAGGTGACAATTGTCAAGTTAGTTTTTTAAATGTAAATGACATAAAGGCGGTCAACCAATTCTAGACCCTAAAAAGGCGGGAAATGTGAAAAATGTCGTCCTCACCGGCCAATTTTTTACATAAAGCGCGTGCTTTTCTAAACCTTGACGTTGGTGGAATCATCAATGGCATTAAAAATTGTTTTTTTTTTAGTTCCAACATTTGGTGGACCATTTATATATTGTCATGGCAATTGCTGTAACACAGCGGCACAACACTTTAAACTTAACGACAACACAAATTGCCAATAAGGCCATAATAGCTAAATACGAATTTCAGACGTCAGTACGCTATGGCATGGGATACGTTGTGGATGATAATAAATTAAACGCTACCTAAGGTTATTATAAAAATACAGATTCCTATATTAAATGATCTCGATAAGTTTAGCTTGCCGTCTGAGACTCACGTTAAATGCCTCTCGAAGGCCAATAAATGATTTCAGTAAATCAGTCAACTGTAAAAGCGAAAAATAATAGAAAACATCAGAGCAGTCTTCCGCAAACTTAATCGGCGAGCGATCCTAAACAATTCGACATATCACTAATTGTAAATTAGGTACTAAAATTACGATAATTTGATCGATTATAAAAATTAGGACTTAAAACTAAACATAATTGATTTGAAATAAATTTACTCATCTACTCTAGTCGAGGGTTATAATTTTGCTTCGATTACATGTTAGGAACTATTCTACTGTACAGTTACGAAAATAATGATCGAAAATCCAAAGTAGTGAGTTTATAATACTTTTAAGACATCGACATTTAATGCGAACACGTTGACAGATATAAAGCGTACATTACGATTCCAGTCCGCACATCGAGTAAGGTACTACGGTACGATTTGTTCTATCCAAAATAAACGTCGCCAGAACTGTTTGACAGTAGGCGATAGCTGTCATGTCCGTCATTACACTATATTGCGTTATATATCATTATATAAGACTACGATACGTTACTCATTGCTTTTACAGGCAAAATGATTAAAGAAATATATGTTATTATAATATCCATATAATAATGCTCTAGGGCTCAATTTGACTCGACCAAGTGCGCGATATAATTACTTTTGAAATAGGATTGTTGTATATCACAAGCAATAGTTCCAAAAGTAACGATATAGCCATGTCACTAATCACTTTGTGAAATCAAATAAGGCCCTAGTTAGACTTAACATCGTATCACTTGTTCGTGTGGTGTTGTTGAGTTAATATTTAGAATAAGTTTTATCTAAGACACTACTTCTACAGTACTAGTATTCACAGAGCTTGTTATAGCATAGGGAAGGCAGACGCCGTAGTCTTAATCAAACAAGAGAGATAGTAGAAACGCTAACGTGGTATAACTATAGTTAAACCACTTAAAGCCCCAAGAATATTGGGAAAGAATAACTTAAGCTTAGTCGTGGCTACCTTTTCGGTATTTAAGGATGAATTAGTTTTTAATACCATAATAAACTGTAGTTAAATGTTATGTAAGTCGATTGGAAATATTTAATGGTACTAATTCTACCACAATAAATGGTAAGATAGCGTTCAGTACTGACATACATGGAAGAATCATCGAAAAGAAAACATCCAAGGCAACATGAGTGCACATCTTGTATATAAACATCGGGTATATACTTCTATAACATATGTAGTAAATACGCTGCCTCTATGTAGATATTCGCAAAATATTCTGTACATGACTTTGCTTGTGTACAATGTTCTACATGACTTATCTTCAGCCATGTATAGGTACTTATATATAATTATTGCGGTGGGTATATAACACTGTTAAGATTCTAAAGTGACATGGATCGAGGTAGACCTACTTTTCTACTGTTTCCATTCTGAACGTAGCTTGTGTTCAAACCATAGATTAGAATTTCCTAAAAGACGGATATGTGACGTCATAATGACACCACTTTTTCCATTACGACAGTATATGACTGATATCCAGCTGGTTAACCGACATTCATATATTTTTTAGAGATACCATGGATTGAACAGTAGAGTAGCTGTATTTGCCTCTTTCAGTATGGTATGCTACATGAACATGAGTACGTACAGGATGACAAAGGTATGCTATTAAGATCCTGCTTAAAACCTTCCTTCTGCATATTTTTTATATCTATGATTCGAACACGAACCTTACGTTTAATATAATTTAGTAAGGTTACATTTGAGTTCGGTAAGTAAACAGCCTACTATTTTATTTCTATAATCTTAATACTTATGAATTTTAAGAACACTTCATCAGAGCCAGTTTGTATTGTGATGTGAATACCGTATTTAATTTAGAAAAATAATGCATTTATTATATAAACTCGTTATTCTACAACTAATCCTAGAACTATGTGTCCCATGTACTTTTAACAGCTAAGTACTAGGCCTTGAGTCATACAACTTAAGTTTTATTCCAATTCATGAATTGATTTGCGATCACACACCCTTACATTGAGTAGGTAAATAATTCAGCCTATTTGGGAAAATGAATTGTCATCTGACAGTCTGACACTAAACAATTATATTGTCAGATGACTACTGTCATGTTAGTGGTTTGTAGTGTATTGACAAATTTACTGATGCGAGCAGTAAAAGGCATAGTTAATTAAAGTACGTACAACCTTTTTTTTAAGTAGCATTCCATTAAATAGTCGACCATTGTCCCGTACAAACGCGAATGTTCTGGCTTGAGAGGATCTTTTTCTAAGGCAAAGTGCAGAATTATGCACAGTAAAATGATCGCCTGCTTAAACGTCGAATTAAAATCGCAACACACGAAATGGATATAGAATGCGCCATAAGGATTATATGAAAAAATGTTTTTTTTTCCCAGGCTGTATAATTATTTGCGGTATGAGAAGTATCTGAGCAGTAATTTGTATGACTCAAAGCCATAGGCACTATCATAATCGTCATGTAGAACATTGCTAGTTGTGACTTGTTCAAACGGCCGATTCTGAGTATCACGGTAAATGTAAAGCTTAAAACGGTTAATAATTTCAGGAAAATAAATTATTTCACCACCAATCTAAATGCAGATTACGACAGTCATTTTTCTTTTTTTTATGTCATTGCGGCGGCATCAGAGGAATTAAGTCGTACATATTGTGATGTGGGAAGACTTGCAGACGAAAATTCTATGTAAAATGGCGGTCAAAGAAGTAGACAAAAATGTAAACAAGCTACCTCTCTATCTATTTTTTTTAGTTATCATTCTCATATTTATATGCTTGAGTCATATTTAAAGCATTGTTACTTCATATTGTTCTTGATTTTTGAAGTTATTGTATTGAATGACATCGATTATAATAAGAATTTAAATTGATTAGCTCCGCTTACCTACAGTTAAGACACAATAAAAGTAAGTAACACGTAGGCAATTAATTTTTAAAATTTTAAGGTTATATGTCAGATAGTTCACAATTCGTACACATCTTTAGAGCGCCATTTTAATCACACTAGCCGAGCATGGCGTCCCTCTCCCACTAGCCGCGAGAGAAAGAGCGAGGCTACCGTGACGCCGCCGCAATAAGAGCTGATAACAGCTGAACAGTAAGCGTAGTGTAACAGAGAAGGGTAATATCGACTGCTATACTCACACGTTTACCTATTTGGGTAGCATTACTGGTCTCAAAATCGATCCTTATCTGTATTTTCTAGCTTAAATTTAGTGATTCAAAGATTTGAATAGCAATAGCAATCTTCGTAAATATATACGAATTCATAGAACATTAGAGAATTCAAGCCTCGATCAATCTACAACATTCTTTACGTAATTCGCAGTCCATATTTACCTTCTCCGCTAAGCAACAACAGGCGTAACACCTATTTCCATCACTAAATCGCACTTAAGTGTTATTCTCTACCGGTCTTATAGTGCAGTCTCCCACCGTGGTGATCGGAGTGATAGTGACCGAGCTGGGGGTCGAAGCGGGGACGATAGTGGAGTTGTCCTGTACCTGTTCGAGTTTGTCTTCCTTCGGTTCGTCGTTGTTAGGCGGGAGTTTGACGATCTGGCAGTCGCCTACGGTCATTATTTGTGTTTCGACGCCGACGGGGGGTACGTTTTCCTCGGGTTCGACTCTTGAGTTTTCGTCTTCGTCGGAGGAAGAGTCGGAGACGTCTATAGTGCGGTCGTGGGAGGTCTCGCTGGTCGCGGATTGGTCGGGGTCGACGTTGCGGTCGGGATCGACGCTGGTGACACCGTAGCCGTACGCGGCTAGGGCGGGGTTGTACATCATCTCGGTGAGGTAGGAGAAGTCTCCGAAGGGCAGGTTGGTGGCGTTGTAGTTCTCGTTGGGGCGGCCGTCTGGAATAATAGGACCGTTTAGCTGTGCTGACGGGTTGAAGTATATTACATTGCCTATCTACTTTTAGATGCAATTACAGAACTATAGACGCTATTAAGGATCGGTCAGACATAGACAATAAAGAAATGTAGAGAGAAAGCCTCATTTGTATGCGCTTAGCGGGACGTTTTGAAAATATAGCTTATCTTAAAAAATTTAGATTTAAACGTTTGCAAACGACATTTACACTAAAAGCTCTGAAGTGACTTTTTTACTGATTTTGATAGTTTATTACTATTGTCTATGATTAACTAATCCGGTTACAAAAACAACCTATAGGTGCTGCAATTGTATATAGTTAGTATCACATAGCAAAGCGGATATATGTTAATTTCAATACTTACCGTTATGCATTATTATATAATTTGGAATAGTGTTAATTGTATAATACCGTTTATATGTTAGAAATACCGATTAGTACCTTGTTACCCGACGGCTATTATAAAGATTGTCGTTACTCAAATATAATCTAATAGTTTAAAATTGCTCGATTCGTCGATATACTGGGTCATCAAAATAGCAGTTTCACTAGAGTATAGTTTTAGATACCTACTTTTAAGTAAGGCACTCAGTGGAATTGCTACTTTCGCAGCGCAATGTTTTTTTGTGCAAGTTGTAGAGATAAGACATAACTTGTTTTGATTTTTTCATAGAAAGTTAATTTGTTTTCATATTCTTTAAGTGCATCTAAATCCATAAAAAATAAGGCTACAAAGAGAGCATATTCTCGCCTCCTATCTTTACCACCCTAAAAACAGAGTTGACATTTCAAAACTTCAGTTTCGTTTGCTAAAACTTCTGCTTCCAAACATTAACTTTACTTCAAACGCCATTAATAATAGGCTAGTTTCCTACTAGTCAAATCAGCTTCTTTTTATTAAGAACTGTCAAAACGATTTGCTATTATGGAATTACTATGAAATACTGAGGAGTGACGTCACGGTCAATTCATTTACTTTGTATCTTTCTCTTTGACTTATTAAATAGAAATTATGTTTAAATATAAATACTGTCCATATTTTTCTTCTAATTATGTGGTGCTTTATTTCGTGCACTGCATAAAATATTTTATTTTAAGTATAGGAAACTAGCCTATTATACAAATTATATTAGATTAACGACATCTTTATAAAAGTCTATTATATCTGCAAGCTGTTAGGCAGGCCATGCTAAAACGTGTGGATACTAACAAATCTTATTCAAGTCCATTGCTATGTTGTACGGCATCGATAAGTCGGTACCTAGGGAAGGGACATATCCTGATTAATTTGCACAATTTTGAATATGTTGTAATATTTATCAGCCGAATTTTGAGAGCCAAATGTGGTTTATATTTCAATATAGCGTGACAGAATAGGATATTGTGGTGACAATTTGGTATATTTTTATACATATCTTTACTTATTTATTAAACGAATTTTGTAGATAGTATTGGAACCAAATATTGTACGACAAAAATCCGTCCGTCTTTTAGATAGAAAGAAACCAATGCTTTGGGATTAGCAACTTCGGCGAGAAATTGTTGCATTTTTTATGCAATTTGGTTGAGTTGTTTGATTTTGTTTCGGAAGATTCATAACAATACCATGCTTATTCGTATTTAGTTTTGTCAAATTATGAATCTTCCTAAACAAAAACTTTAGGAATAGGTAGCTGATAATACAATCGATACATTAAATACATTATTAAAACATGAGTATAAAAGCTGTGAATACTTTTAATACTTTTGGCACACACTGTTGTACTAATCAATTGGCGAGTAAAACGTTACTGCGTAGACAAATTCTCCACATCGTTCAAAGACCGGACAAAAACGATTTTTTTTACAAATATTACTTTTATACTATATTTTGTAATAGCACTCTTGATTATCATAAATGTCTATCTCATAGCTTTTTACTCGCCAAAAGATAGAAAAAAAAAACACATTTAAAATAAGGGACGCCAACCACAACGCTTAAATAAATATGCTATACCACATCTTTAAAATATGATCCAACAATGGAAAATAGTGTGCCGAAGCGAAACAAAAGCATAACGCAAAGGCAAAAAAATGAACACATGCCTTTAACACACGCACACACACATAAGTGAGTACTGATGTGAACTAATAGACTTAGTCATCTAGTAAAAACAGCAATGATTCAACGATTTCGATAACTGACGTCTGTGCTTTTTGTGTATTTCATCTTTTGTTTATCATGAAGATAGTTTGTCGAATTTATTTCAAAAGGATTTTGCGTCACGATATTTTTGTTTTAGTGATAGCCTAAACCTATCTATTTATTATTTATAAACAAGTATTTTAAAATATTCAATGTATTGATAACTAAAACTATTTCAAAAGTCATGCTTGTACGATGTTCAAACTACTGGGATAAAAACAACTAAAAATAAAACAAAAGAAACAAAAAATACAATTTTTCTTTTTAGAAAACAAAATCATAATTTGAGCATCAAATTCAGCTGAGTGATCACAATGACAAACATTTTTTCAACGTAACATAAAACAGTTAAAATCATCTTATACAACAAAACAATAACATTTTTACTTATACATTTAAATAACCTTATTATTTTTATAACAAATCTACATAATTTTTAAGGTACTTAATCACAATCATCTTGTTGAAAACAGAAGTTAATCAATAATGTAAGCTTACGTCGCGTCATCGCTGGAATCAAATAAAATCAAAGTATTTTTATACTGATGTTACCCACAAGTAACATAATTATGAAATTATGTATCTACCTCACTTTTACTGCCCGTTGTTTGAAAAAATAGTCATACTGTTACACTAGTTTCCTAATTGCTTAAATGTTTGTGTTTATGACTGTATTTATAAATTACTTTCTTTTTTTTGTCCACTTTTAAAAATGTGATATTTTTGATTTATGTTATTTCTACTTAGAAACACTAGCTTTTTCAATCCTAATGGGTAAAAAAGTGTCTCATACGATTTTTCATATAGTTTGTATGGAGTAACAAAAGAAGAAAAAACTGACGGTTAAAAGACGTCAGTAGCCGGGTCCACACAAAGCGAGGCACGTTGCGCGGCAAATGTGATATCAGTCGAAGCATCAGGGCGCGCGTCAACCCGACTCTGCCGAGGCACACTGGCCTACGTTACATTGGACGTTTTCCGCGCGAGCACATCGCCTCTCGCGTGCCCCGCTGTGTGGACCCGGCTAGTTCGTATTATGATCTAGCAGGAGCGACGTGAGCTCTCGTGTCTAGCACTCGTGGCACTCACCGGTCCTGGTGGGCAGCAGGTAGTTCTTGGGCGGGCGGCCGCGCTTGCGCTTGAGCAGCAGCTGCTGGCCCGACGGCAGCGCCGCCAGGCTGTGCCCGAGGCCGTGGCTGTTGTGCGAGTTGCCCAGCACCGTGCCGCCCGTCAGCACGCAACCCTCGAGGTCTGCGAACCGAAATATATTCATTAGCGAGACGGCCATTTGGGTTGCGATCATTGCCGAACTTAATCATTTCTGGCTTTCGAAAACGATGCGAGTGCTTTGCGGTTATCGGATTAAAGGAGATCTCTAAACTAAACGAACAGTTTCACACAAAAATATCTTTGTCATGAAAAGGCGACTCGGAGACCGATTCGAATGTTAATATTCGAGCCTCACGTCTCCAGTTTTTTAATCTTAGACATGTGTGACATCCGGTCAATGGAGTCGATCGGGCGCGTCAATCGAGTGGATCGCCGGGTCGTAGCTCTTTTTCCTCGACCGTAAGATACTAATACATAGACATGTCGTACGCCGAGCAAAATTTAAGGTGGACGTCCCCTCTTTTTGTCGATATTCTGTGTGAGCAACGGCGACCACGACGCGGTGGATCAAGCGAGTCTCTCTCTACATCGTCTACATTCCTATAGGGCACCTATTATAAAAACTTCAGTTATTCATCGTGTGTAGAGTACTGTGAATTTTAGGCAACTCGTTTTATACTGTCTATCCTCGTACTGCGGGGACTTGAGACTTTCACCTAGTACTCTCCCCTTGAGAGCCACCTATGCCCAGCAGGTACGGAGACGGAACACTCACCGAGCGAGGTCTTGGGCGGACGGCCGCGCTTCTTCTTGATCTTGGGCGTGAGCGGCAGCGGCGTCTTGCGCGGCCGTCCGCGCCCGCGCCGCGGCGGCTCCAGCAGGTCGCCTTGTTGCAGCTCGTTCTTCACCGGCTCCAGTGTGCTGAGGAAGTATTATTACTTCATATTCTAGCTGCTCATTATTTTGTACAAAGGGTTATGTAGTGTTTTACTAATACAAAAAAATGTTTCACCGCTTCCAAAAGTTTACACATAGAGCCGATTTAGTAGGCCAAATATTATGATATGCAATTCGGAGAATGAATATATCGGAAATAGAAGACGATTTAATCATCGATAGACCACAGATGGAATGCAAATGGGCCACTGCAAGAGAGCGTTCAGTCCGCAGCCTTAATAGTTAGTTGAGACTTACTCCTGTCAGGCGAGTATGGTCGCGCGATAAGTGGCCGTTCCTATCGCATTTACAAATAATGCAATAGGGTCGACCAGATGTTTTATCATTTATCGCAATTCGCACGACCATACTTGCCTGTTTGGTTTCCTATTTTTGTAAATTATACTTGCATTCCTTTGTCCCTCACGCTCTAAAACCAGACATCACTTAAACCTAGGGACTATACCTGTTAAGTACAACGGGGTTAGTTGCAGCTCTGGGTGGTAGCATGACATCCCCGCTTGGCGTGAAAACCAGATGTCCAGACTCCCGGTGTGTGGTGCGAACCATGCCTGACATTACTTCTGAATTATTTTCGCGCTTGGTCGTGGTGGATTCGTTGGCCATGTCGACGGTTGGGTCTTCCTGGAATGGGAAATGTTGGTTTGTTTCTAATTTCTGGTTCGGTCTTAAGACCCATAAATTATTGTCTGACTCCCTAATCTCCCTATGCATACGAATTGTCAAATACCTGTATGAAGAGGGTCGTAATGGCTATTTTTTACCTTTAGGTATATCTAGACAGATGTATTACTTGAATAGCATAAGTGTCTTAATTTTGAACCGCCTTCCAAATCTCAAGGAAGGAGGTTATCATTTGGTCTGTATGTTTTTTAGAGAAAAGTTTTTTGTGTATCGATTGAAGTATAGTCTGAAATAAAGTTATTTTATTTATTTTTTATATTTGACGATATGTAAACTTAACAAGCTTAGAATAAATTTAAATGTGAAAAAAAAAATCTTACGCGAAATTTCGCTAGTCGAGCGCTCTGTCATCAGAGCCATCAAAACCACATTCATAGCCAGCAAACCTTTTCACTATATGGGCCTATAGAGAAGCCCTAGACCCCGACATATACCGAAAGTGCGTTTTCACATTGTCCGACTCTATTGGATGTTAGACCGATATCCTATAAATTAAAGGCGCCATCTTTGATTTTTGCCTTTGACATCGGATCGGATAGTGTGAGAACGCTCTAAGAGTGCTGTGTGACAACAATTACCCGCTCGCAGATCTTGGTGTGTACGCGCAGTTTGTCGGAACGCGCAAAGGAGCGTCCACAGCCGCCGCACGTGAAGGGACGCTCGCCTGTGTGTGTCAGCCGGTGTCGGGAGAGGTGGGAGGATCGCTGGAATCTGTGGACAAATTTTAAATAAATAAATATTGGGTGACATCACGGCCCGGCCACGACATTGGTCTAAGCGCGGCAGCGGCGAGCGGCAGCCATACGTGCGAATGAAAAGTCCCATCGCTGTGTCTCGCTCCAATGTATGGCTGCCGCTCGCCGCTGTCGCGTTTAGACCAATGTCGTGGCTGAGCCGTTACACAGATCAACCCAGCCTCAAACTAAGCAAAGCTTGTACTATGGGTGCTAGGCAACGATATACATACTTATATTACTTTATAGATAGTTAACATCCATGACTCAGGAACAATTATCTGTGTTCATCACATAAACATGATAAACAAATGCCTTTACCGGGATTCGAACCCAGGATCGCGGCTTAGCAGGCAGAGTCACTACCGACTACGCCAGACCGGTTGTCAAAAACCCAAATGGTTATAAAAACAGCCAGTCTAGCTGATAGCGTAAGTTTTAGGTAAACGGCTTTACATCAGGTGGACTGTATGCTTGTTTGCCACCGACGTAGTATATATATATATATATATATATATATATATATAAAAAAAAAAACGGCCAGCCGCTGGTGGCCTAGCCGGGAATCGAAAACGGGTCTCCATCTTATGCGGCTAACGTCTTTACCACTAGACCACCCGCCCGCCTTTGTGAGCATTGTTTGAACTCATTAAAGGTGCGGTTTCTGATCTTTTCTTGAAAAATATGTTTACCTGAGATCACAAATGTCGCAGACATGAGGACGGCGGCCCTCTTCGCATTCGTTGGCGTTGGAGTCAGACATGGAGCCACTGGAATCCGTTTCCTCATCATCATCCATGTTCTTGGGTTTTTCTGGAAAATAAACATACAATAAGTATTTTTGCAAAAAAAATATTTTTGCCACAAGGTTTTATCGCCGACTGTACTTTTCTTTCAACAGTCATCTACTGTTCTCGGAAACGTTTCTAAAAACCCTTTACTCGATGGGGATACGACATTTCATAACAGAGTTTCTATAACCACCTTTCTGCTCCATCATCAGATCAGCTCCATGATACCATAATATTGCATTGTCACGCGATTTACATATGTGTGCAAAATTTCAGCTCAATCGGAAACCGGGAAGTGGGTCAAATTTAGCTTCTATATGTTTTGACACTACAACTAACATACTAACAAGGTAAGTAGAATAAAAGCTTGTAAAAATTACAAATATTATGGTTTATTTCCGTTCTTGCATATCCTACCAGCGAATAATCTTTAGTATAATCAAAATAAAAATTGCAAGCAGCATTTGTCGCAGCTATTATCAGGGGGGCTACGACTACGACGTACTCTGTTCATTCAGTTTAGGTTGAGAGAAAGGGACAGATATAATTAATATAGCTTCTTCTCTTTCTCTCAACCTAAACTGTGCCTAAGTCATGATAACATTGATAACGTCCCAAGTCTTTAATCTTTTTAGTTTTTAAAACGCATAATACTTCTATGTGTTGTGTCCCTCAGAAGTCTCAGAGTACTTACCATCAGAATCATCATGCTCGTTGTTGGTGGGTTTCTGCAGAGCAGATAGCTGCACTACCTTGATGCCGCCCGGCTTCGGGTCCTCCTGGTTTGAGGCTGCCCCTGGTGACAATAATAAACGGTTATTCAACTGTGCATGGCATTTCTCTTATGAACTCATATGATGTTTATTTATACATAACAATAGAACTGCTGCAATTTTGACAGAAGTCGTTTGCCAGTTGCCTATAAAAATAACTAAATAGAGGTCCAGTTTCCTAGAATATGGCCGTCATATATTTTCATGCTTCGTACTTACTTCGTACCAGTAAGAATTAAATACTTCTTGTATTAGGGGTGTGACTGTGTTGCCCTCTCTTAACTGTACTTAGACGGTGAAGCAAATCTTGTCACTAATAATGGCTGTAAATTTTAAAATGTAGGGACGAAAGTTTATGGCTCCATAGACAATTTGAATTTTGCGTAGTCCTTGGCAGTTTTATTTTAATAGTTAAAATTCTATTTAAACAAACATAACGATTAATATAAACAACATTTGTCGCCGGCTTGACTAATTGTAAACTCACGATTGAGTAATGTATTTAAAGTAAACATAAGACTAATTATTTACATTTGCCGCTTACACGTAGAAACAAGTTCTTATTAACGCTGAAGCGGTTTTAAATAAGGAATCAGTTATTACCTTATTAATATACAAAAACTACACATTTTTAACATCAACAGTTCTCAAAAAGTTTGTACATAGCCACGTCAGCAAATTTTAATTGATCCTATTTTGTTACCAACATTTAGGGCCACTTGCACGAACAAAAATGCAGCAAGGGTTAACCCACCATTTTATATGGAATTTGACAGATGACAGCCCACTAACCTTGAGTTAAGTGGTTGGTGCAAGTGGGCCTTAGTGATATAAGTCGACTTTCGTAAGATATATACAGGATAATTGTTATAATTAAGAAAATATAAACACTACAGAATCTTAATGACCAAATAAAACTTACTAAAATCTCAATTCATGAAACAAATCTTGGTAACAAAAAATGAATAAAACAAAAACTTTTTCCTTAATTTTTGTACAAACTTTTCGAGAACTGCTGCTATGAGATTTAAAAATGGGCCACTTATAAAGCTAATTAGTCATTATATCCGAGTGGTTTGGGCAATTAAATATATTTACGTTTAAGTATCTCTTTAGTTTAGTAGCTGCGATTTAAATAAAAAAATATTACTTTATATCGTGAATACACACACCGTCAATGTATGTGTGTTCGACACGGACAAAGTACCAAAAATGTAAGGTTGTGTCCAGTTTGGCAGAAAAAAAGTAGTAATTAAAAAGTAGTGTCGTCCCGTTTACGTACACTTATTGATTTGAAAGGGGCAAGCGCGGATCCAGCTTCGTGCCCAGGGGGGGGGGGGGTCACGTGGTAAAGGCCCGGGGTCCCAGGGGTAGGTCACGTGGTCTATTTGTATGGCCAACTTAGGCTCCAGGGGGGTCATGACCCCCATGGCCCCCCCCCCCCCCCCCCGGATCCGCGCATGGAAAGGGGGGCGACACTAGGATGTTGCCACTTTATTAATTCTTCTCTTTTTTTGCCAGGCTGTACATAACCTTACCGCCAATTAAGGTAGTTTGTATATATTTTTGGCACCAGATAAAACTTAATAACTTGTCCGGTTGATGAGCGCCTGTCCAAACCATGTAGTCGAAACTCTATGTTGAATACTGACCAAATTAGAGAATTTAAAAGATCATTAAATAGTGACTGGATCTTCTTAATTTAAAAAAACACCAGGATATAATTAATTAAAATCAAAATTTCCCTTTTCAAATGTCAGTACAAACCCTCGATCTTAAACATCTCGCCGCACAAAGCAAATACTAGGATTAAACTCTTACGTAAAATATATTTCCTCACGCAACCATCAATTTGAGCAACAGTGGCGCCGAGACAATATAATTTAACGTAATTTCCTACCGAGAACACAATCACATTGTAGGCTTGTTTATTTTAAGGCTGCTTTCAAAAAAAACGTCAAAAGAATGTAAAATTGATAGTTTTAGTCGGTGAAATACTACACTTTCCGTTATCCAATAGATTTATTTAATTCAAGTTCCAGTTAGAGCATCTTATTATCTTGATTTTTATAAGACTGGATTTTTGAAAACTAACTCACTAAATTAATTATGAATTTTTCTCTAATGCACGTTTAGAAAAACGCACGTATAGAGCTGAATCAGTCGATCTTATTTGTAAAATTTAGACAATTTTGAATATTAAAACGGGTAAATTTATAATTCGTATATCCTGTACCACAATCATTTCAGACTAGATTTTTATTTTAAGTTTTTGAAAAAGAGTAAACTAGCCTAAGGCAAATTCAATTTTTTTCAGAAATTACCTAAAATTAAGTGACAATTTCTTTGAAAATCTACATCACATCGAAGTAAGTTTTGTACTAAATTAATCTGCAACGTTTACTTAAATTGCTGTTATGCCTTAGTGATTATAAATTGCTATTATTGATTTTTGCCAATTTTTTGAAAACGAGCCTTCACCGGTACAATTATTACCAGTTTTGGACATTTTCTCATATTTTGTTAGACCAAGTAGAAAAAGTCCTATAATGTGATATATATTTATAAACTAATCGCAAAGCCCTTTAATTTGATACCACACACGGTATGATCGAGCGCTCGGTTGCGATTTCACTATTTTTAACACGAAAGCCCTCTTAAACTCCATTTACAATTTTACATTTATTATTTTAACTGTGAAAAATTGTGCAAATAACTCGGTATAATATGATTTTTGGAGTACCTAGCCCACTGTACTTTTTAATACTTTTTGTTTTGTTATGTATAAATATAGTGTATATGACTATATGTATAACTCTTTAGTACATATAGTAACTCAATAGCTGCGTGCAACTATTACGCTCCCTACAGGTGTTCACAGAAGACCAGCGTCGGGTACTACTCTAGTAGGACCGGACATTATGCACATTTTTCAGTGTTACAGTAATTACATACTCGTACAGTGTTACGTCATGTTAGTTATACTTTTTTTTTCATTTGGTATGGAAAATAGCAATATAAAAAAAAAAACCAGTTTTGCGCTCCTAATTTTGACAATAATAAAAAATTAAAAAAAAATCATACTTGCTATTCAAAATCATAGTTACTATATTATAAATAAAATAAAAAATCAAATCGCGTAGGTAAAAATATTTGCAATAATGTCAATATCCAGAGAAGAAAATAAGTACCTTTTTATTAGGTATTCGTCCTCCTTTCTTCTAAATTAATACTAAGAGAAAGTTCAAGTATAAAATCGTTGATTATTGGAAATTTCTACGGGCAATGCCTTACCAGTACCTTCCTCGGTTAAAAATAGCCTGACCTTTAAATCGCTTCGATCTTTGCCAATAATAGATTAAATTGATTAGAAACGTACTGCTTTAACGGTGTGATTAAGTTTCAATATATTTCTTGATTAATATATTATAGATTTTGCCCCGTGTGGTGACGGGTTAAGAATTTTACCACCCCCTTTCTTCCTTCCCCTTTAGAAGTCGACTGTGGGATATGGGTTAAATTTCGGCGTAGGCGAGAGGCATGGCAACCTGTCACTGCAATGTCACAATTTGGATTTCTTTCAACCCCTTTTTGCCTTTGAAACTTAGTAATTCATGTGCTCTGCCTACCCCTTTATGGGATACGGGCGTGATTATATGTATGTAAGTATGTATGTAATATTAGATCGGAATAAAAAGTTATTAATAAAGAAAGAATATGGTATGTTTGGGTGGAGACCCTCGGACCCTGGGGAGGGGACCCAGACCACACTAGTGCTTCAAGGAGCTGGCGAAGCGTCTTATTGATGTTACGGATTTTTAAGAAAGAATAATAAAGAAAGATTCCAGAAAGATTTTCGTACATTGACCCGCTTCCAGCTGCTATTCCTATTGCACGCCACAAGCAAAGGTAATCATATTGCTGTCACACTTGGACAGTGGCTTTGACAGGAGGAATTAAGGCCACGGCTTCACCCGACACTTTAAGTATGAGGGCGCCGAAGGCGCACGGCTTATGACCGCGTGCGACGGACTTCGCCCGACACTTTTAAGTATGAGGGCGCCTTCGGGCTTAGGACCGTGTGCGTCGGACTTCACCCGACACTTTTAAGTATGAGGGCGACCGCGTGCTTCGGGCTTATTTTAAATATGAGCTCTCCAAAGGCAATATTAATTATTACACTTTTAACAACCAGAACCAATGCAAAACGTCTGAGGATCATACACAGAAATCAGCTACAAAAACACGTACAATTCATGCCCAGAAATGTTCTTTTGCGCCCAAGTGAAAGCTTTCATCTTAAATAGATTCTCGAAAATTTCACAACAAATAAAATAAACTTTATTTTGCTAAAAAAAGAACCAAATTCCGTTACCTACAGCGACGCCAAAATCTTCACTGCGGTCTAAATGATATGATATTAATAATAAGAAAAATCTTATTTTTAACCGCAGGTAGATATCGAAATTTTACTAAGCCTTGAGACCCTCATAAATATGCACGAGAAGCATAATAACTTAAAAATATATTTTTATTCCAATAAAATATATTTCAACGGTTTTATTGCCGGTGGCCCACTTAAAGACCGTTAATTTATTTTTGTTTCGAAATGATTTTAATATTTTTAATACATTGTAATGTGCAAAACGGCAGAACGAAAGTTAATGCTCTCAAATTACCTACATAATAGTTTATTAAATTAATAAGTAACAAAAATGCATTAAACACTCTTATTTTATCGAAGTGATAAGTAGGTAATATTTTAACTTGTTTTACCTTGAGAATGTTTTTCGTCAAGTTGAATAACACCAAAAAAATTGATATGTTGAAAAAGACCCGTGTTGTTTATTCGTAAATTTATGATTTATCGTACGTCAAAAGCAAATATTTAAAGTAAATTATTTACTCTTTAGTCGAGTTTACGTAAATTCAACGAATTTATGGATACGCTAATGTGGGATTCCTTGGAACTATATTATTTATATTAAAAAGTTTATTTTTTATGAACATAACTAACATAGGTACTTTTGTACACAATATCTGTTAATTACATAACCTAATTGAGGATTCAGGCAGGACAGTCAGGACTTCTGAAGATTGTATTTGTCATACGGCAATATGATGACAGGAATAAAGGACAGTCATCAGGTCGGAATTTACAAGTCAGTCTTGTCTTGGCTGCTGCTGGGATGGTCATTTATTTGACTCGCAGCTTGTCGTCATCAGGCGACAATATAGGTGTGAGCTTTTTCCTGTCGTCCGTAATAAGTAACATAGAACGTTTGACAAACTCATCTGGCTAATTAACCTTGTTAGGGTGTTCCGTCAGTCTTGTCGTCTTACGGACGGTCATCTCCTTCTTGGCGCGGAGCTTTTCGTCATCAGGCGACAAGATGGAGGTGCGCTTATTCCTGTCATTGGTAATAGGTAACATAGAACGTTTGACACAACTCACCCGGGAATTAACCTTGTTACGGGGTTTGTCACTTTTGTCTTGGAAGCGGAGCTTGTCGTCGTCAGGCGACATGATAGAGATACTTTTCTTGAGCCTGTTATCTACATTAGGTAACATAGAACGTTTGACACAACTCACCCGGCGAATTAACCTTGTTAGGGCGTTCGTCAGTCTTGTCGTCTTGGAAGCGGACGGTCATCTTCTTCTTGGCGCGGAGCTTGTCGTCGTCAGGCGACAGGATGGAAGTGCGCTTTTTCGGCCTGTCTTCATCTTGCTTGTCTGGGGTGGATGTCGCTGCGGCTGGGAAAGACGGGTCATTAGAATAGATAATAAATATACTACAACGTTTTTCATTATAAACTAGCAAAAAGAAATGATGAAATCAATTAATTAGATTAAATGATCACCAACTTTAGTGGAAACAGCAAAGATAAGTATTGTCAATAAAAAATGCTAAATAAGACAACGTGAGAATCTCCTATTTTACGAGAAATAAAGATATCCGTGGAAAAGTTTCGTGGGACGATAATTATAATATGCTTGTAAATTTAATATATAGCTATTCCAGTTAAATATAGGTAAGTAACTCGAGTGTCCAAAGGTGTCAAGTGATTGATAAAGTTATGAATTATCATGTTGCAACATGAAACCAAATCACTTCCGCGAAATATGCAAGATGCTTTTGCGATATCTTAATGTGTTTTAACAAGTTAGGAATTATCTAGTCTTCAGTTAATAAATTAAACACATTATTTTTTTAACTTTTAGGTTTTTGAGAATACTTAGCAACCTAAATACATGTATGTATATGTACCTACGTATATAACCCGGGACTTGTCCGTATGTGCTGTATTTATTTATTATTAGTGTTACCACCAACGGCGCCAATATTTACGCTGGTCACAATCACAACACGTTGAACGGACGCAAGTGGAGACTCCAATTTCTCTGACAGTCGCGGAGTATGCTTTCGTTGCCTCTAGAAGTATGTCGAGCCTTCCATTACCCTAGCAGCAGCAACTAAGTTGTTGACCGCCGAATGCGTCCTAAGCGTAACGGACCATCTGAACGTATGAACTGATACATGCGTAACACTCACCATGTTCCAACTCGGTTTGTATGCTCGCTACCACCCTCTCGTTGCCTCTAGAAGCATGTCTTGCCTCTTCCATCTCTCTAGCAGCTGCAGCCAGAATGTTGTTAACTGCAGTGTGCGTCCCAGGGGTGTCATCGCGGCGGCGACGGCGGATCTCTTCTGAACGCATCATGGACTGTTGGTACATGTGGATCTAGGGAAAAATGGAATTGTTATTGTTGTGACAACCCTGTAGTCGGAACTGGGTACTTGAAGTGGCAAGAATTAATCACGTCTGTATTCTGGCATATATTTGACCGTAGAAAATGAGGTAAATTAAAACATAAATACAATTGAATATAGCCCCTTTTTTAGTGACGAATTCGTGTTAGAGAAGTTTATCGCTTGTCAGCAAATATAATTAACCTTGCAATATGTTAAAAAATAAAGGTTACAAAAAACCCCTTATTCATAAACGTTATTATTCATAAAGTTCGTTTGTACCTTTCTATCCCACCAATACGTCGGAAAGGGACAAAAGAACTTTATCGGCTTGATAATTTTAGTGAATAAGGGGCTTAAACTGTAAAACCATGCCTAAATTTTTATAAGAATAAAGTTTTATTTGAACAAGTAATTAACACGTCCCTTAAATGATACGTATGGAAATAAGATTTCAATAATATTTGCCTTATACGAATGGTATGTTAATTAAATGAATATTTAATATTTACCTAACATCGCAAACAGCAACCCCACCCTAATTCCCATAATTGCATTTATTTAAGTTGTTTATGACGAACTAACACGAAAATCAATTAATTACATAGATACCATGTAATGAACTAAGCTTTATATGTATATTGCGAAAAATACACAACGGTCATGTTTGTGGTTTTCGCGTTATAATGATAGTACAAAACATTTCTTTCAAGCGATGTTAAGTAGTGATGATTTTCTATCACGATTGTTGTTTCTTCTTTATTTTACTTTTTTATTACAATTTACATACATACATACAATCACGCCTGTATCCCATAAAGGGGTAGGCAGAACACATGAAACTACTAAAGCTTCAGTGCCACTCTTGGCACATAACAACAATACAATACAATTTACTACGTTTAAATAATTGTACCTATACCTAAGGTTTTCATGAGACATACATTTAGCAAATATATTAATCTGCGCTTTTTTATTATGAACAAATTATAAGCTCCGTCACATTTTCTTGAGTAAGTATACATCTATACGACTATGGAATGTAGTAGTAGTAGTAAAACACTTTATTGTACCAGAAAATAATACAACACACAAGAAAAAGAGCCTATCACTAGTACAAAGGCGAACTTATCCCTTTAAGGGATCTCTTCCAGTTAACCTTTGAGCAATGCAATGGAATGGAATGTACTCATAGTACATATTTAATTTGTTTTTTTTTTTTCAAAAAATATCAAGCTTAGGAAACCTCTTTGTACCTTTTCAATTTCTGATTAGCAGAAACGTCTGCAATCGATGCCACTAGTCTTAGAATAAATTTTAAAAGTGGAAAATGTCTGCCTTGGGTGGGACTTGAACCAGAGGCCGTGAGTTCAAGTCTCACCCAAGGCAGACATTTTCCACTTTTAAAATTTACTCTTTGTACATTATAAAAAGCCCGTGTTTTTTTTACATTGTAGAAACTCATTTTTTCTCTTTAATGCAATATTTTCTTATCATTAGTCTCTCTCCAGCAAGGGACGTTTGTTTTATGTGAGGTAATCCGTATCATTCTAGGTTAAGCAGTACATTTACAATTTCCAGGGCTTCCCTACTCTCATACATATTCAACCTTATGTAAGCTTAGCGTACTCATCCATATTTCATCTCATGTAAGTTTAAATTACCTTTCTTTTGTGGAGGATGGTATAAAAATACGTTCAGGTAGAAGGGACAGATACATAGATGATAGGTAGAAGTATTATTTTGGTGTGTGACAAAATAGACTTTTTTTTCTTTATTTTTCTCTTTATCAATATTAAATATATACATACTAGCTTTTACCCGCGGCTTCGCCCGCGTAATAAAAGTATTCATTAAGATTTTCATTTGGATCCGTAGGGACCGTAGGTTTCTCTTTAGGTATATTTATCTGCGATTATTTCGATTGCACGTAATACTTTTGCTTGCAATGATTGTAGAAATATTACACATCGACCACAGCGTAGGTAATTCTATATACGCTGGGGAAACCTTTATAAACATCCCACATAGCCCGTATTTCGACACTATGATCGGTGGGTAAAAAGTACTTTTTTCTATTATCCCTTACAATTTTTTACATTTTGCTTATACTAATCGCAAACGTAATCTTCAAGCAAGCAAACAACGATCGTCTTAGAGCACATTGATTGTAAGAGACCGCCGACCGATTATCCGTATCCCTCTAACGATACCCATATCCGTATTCGTATCCGTATCCGTATCCCTATCGTATTCGTATCGCTATCGCTATCCCTATCCCTATCGCTATCGCTATCCCTATCCCTATCCCTATCCCTTATCAAGATGTTTAATGATATAACACTTTAAGTTCTCGCGCTTTGTACACATATTTAAAGTCACATACAGGTCGAACGCGATTAATTAACATTATTTTTACCTTTTTTCCCAACGTTTCGGCCAGGTTGCACTGGCCGTGGTCACGGAAGACTGATGTCCTAGCAAAATGTCACCGGAGATGTAAACAACACAAAACTACCCGATATTAATTTATATAAATGTTCGGGGTAGACAAATAAATATAATCTACCCGCTTTTAGTTAATGTTTATTTCCCACCATGTTTATTTTAAAGGTAAAAATAATGTTAATTAATCGCGTAACGCGTTCGACCTGTATGTGACTTTAAATATATGTTTAATGATTTCTTATCAAGTGCTAAAATATAAAGTTTCATGGTTTTATCTTTTAAAATTAAGAAATACCATACAAACTTTCAACCTCTTTTTCAATCCCTTCATCCCTTTTTTTCGAAATAAAAAGTAGCCTATGTTCTGTCTCAGGGTCTAAAGATTGTCTGTTCCAAATTTCATCAAAATCGGTTGCATGGTTTAAGCGGGAAAGCGTAACAGACAGACAGACAGACAGACAGACAGACAGACAGACAGAGTTACTTTCGCATTTATAATATTAGTATGGATGGATAAAATAGAATTACCTAAATGTTTATCTTTTTCCCGACTTACAAAATCCCAAACATTGTAAAAGACGTTGAAAATTTATTACGGGCGTATTATATAAAGATAATAAGTGTACCAAAACGAGGAGGAGGCCCATTTAAAAATAGAAACCTTGATTATTGGGCCGACCGCCGCCATAATGTAGGGTAGGTACCTACATTGTTAATTTGCCACTAACGTAGGTAATACCTAATTATATAAAATAACTTAATAAAAATACATACAGTCTTAAAATCATAAAATAAATATAATAAAATTCTACATTATCTTTAAAAAAAATGCCACTACTTATGACAAAGATCAAAATAACTTATCTGACGGCGTTAAAATTGCCGTATCATCATTCGTCGCTTTTTTCGCTACTTTTATTAACCGACATCCAAATCTAAAAAGGAGGAGGTTATCAATTCCATTGTATGTTTTTTTGTTGAATTTTTGTTACTCCTGTGTACTCTGTACCAAATTCTCTGAAACTCGTAGATGTACTTACTTCAGGGTTATATTATATTACATCTAATTTAGTCTAGTCTAGACTCCTAGACACATAAAATAGATTTGCTACCGAGCGGCTAACAAAGTAAATCGTATCTATATATTTTACAAAACAGAGCTTAGGAAAAAAGGTCCTATATCCACGAAGACTAATTAATACTAGCCACGGATTCTAGAATACTAAATAAAAAAATATTACTTAATATTGCACTTAGTTTAGTATGTGTACATCGTTACACATTTATGTATGTAGGTATTATTCATATGCAATTTAAATGCAAAGTCTAAATGCAGTAAATTGAAATAAACGATGGGCCTCGTCAACTGGCTGGTTCATATCGATCGACCCGATTGAATTTAACGACTCATAAAAACACTTGCGAATTACAAAGTACCATTTTACTGTGACGTAATTCCAAACATTAAAAACGTGATATTGCTTAAATAAAGGTATCAAAGAAAAATATACTTATCTAGTACTAGCAGCCGCTGGCATACTGTGCGGTTATAGATCTGTTTAGAGATGTAAGCGAAAAGCGATCCTATCGAAATGGTATACCTTCTCTTGTGGCTCAGCGTACTTGTTATTAATATTTTTAAATTTTAAATATCTGGAGTGGACTTATCTAAATAATATATTTATCTTGAATTTTACAATTTGTTTTTAATACCGCGATAATAAGCTGTGTGCCTACTTTATAAATGTTTGAATAACAAATATGTTAATTAAAATTTTGCAAATTAGCATTTACAACAACGATTTCTAAAAAAAAACTCGAAAAAAATGTGATTGTTCTTTGAATATTTTAAGGTTTTTAATTTTTTATACATTAAAAAATACGAATTGTAGCCTTTATCGTAAAAATACGGCTTGGGTATCGTAAATGAGCAATAAATATTGTTTTTTATATGACTTCGAGCAGTTACCTACGTCACAATCACAAATTAAAATTACAAGTAAAAATAAGGATATTTTAAACAATTTTACATAAATTTATTTCATATTTTACGACTACTGACAGATGTCACCTGTCAAAAGCCCCCCAACAGCAATCATGTTTTTCTGTCAGGCGGATCTAATGAATTCGAGAATAATTTAAAATTGACATTAGGTACCTAGGTTCTAGCAAAGAACCGCCCATGACAATTTAACGTATTTTTAAAATAATATCATAATAAAAACCATCCAAAGGGCAACTAAAATTAAATGCTAATGATTAGAGCATGCATAAATAATAGTGTTCATTTGTTAATACAATTCAATGGCGTTATATTTAAACACTTTGTTTTTATTTTTATGAAATTAGGGAATAAGTATAATATTCTAATATTTTTTTTACAGTAATATTAAGTTGTATTCATGCTGCAAGCCCATTAACATTCGGAATGTTCATTTGCCATAAAATATCATTAATCGTTTTTTCGGAATAAGTGATAAAATAAGCACTAAAATTTTTTACGTCCCTGCCAGAACACGTGAAAATATTAAAATAGTACCAAATGACACTTTGATGTGACATCTTTTTTTTTCCATATCCACTTATACCTAACTAATTATATCTACCTATATGGTCAAAACAAATTTTGTTTAAAAAGTACTCGCAAATTTTAAATTAAACAAAAAACAACCTTGCCTTCTAATTAGATTTAACCGTCCTCGACAGCATTAGCAAAGGTTTTTTATACGTATTTTTCCGCAAATAAATGTAATAAAAAATCGCTCTTAAAAACGACACGTCATTTGTCGATGGAAAAAATGTTTGAGTTCATTATGTGTGATGTCATTAAGCGTTAGTTCATAACTAAGAAGCATGATTGTGCTATTTATTTTAAAATGTGTGGGCAGCTTGCGAGGTTGCAATGCAGAAGACTTTCTAGGCATTCAAGTGCACAATATGCATGAGGGATACCGACTTTTGAGCAATTTAAAACTAGTGATTCTGTGAGTTGTATTGTATGCCACGCGATTTTTTTAATGTAGGTACAAAAATCGAATCAACATAAAACATCTACCTAACCTAAAATAATTCTAGAGAATCGATTGAAATATTCAAACTGTAGACTAGAGCAAAGTCCGGATAATTTTTTTTTTAATGAAGACGTTTACGCTCGGTCAATTATTATAAGTTAATTACGTAAAGCAACTCGCATTTCCGTTGATAATCAAAACAATAATATTTGTAAAAACAAGCAGTTAGGCATAGAAATAAGTGAATAGGAACGGCACGACATCGCACGCAACTTTATTAAGTATGACAAGATAACTGTGGGATCGAAATAGTTTCACATGAGCGTATCGTGCAAAAAATATGATCAAATTCATAAATCCATATTAATTTAGTTTTTCAAGTATTTTATAATGTCTAATGAACGTAGTTAGCACGAATCTTCATTCTGTTTTACTTATAATTCCACACAAATTAGTCGTAAGACGAACGATGCCTGTCATCTAATTACTAGGTGCAAATGTTCAGTTCCAAGTTCAAATGTCGAAGGTATAAATAATTGCACCGGTTCTTTCACCTTTCACTTGTTTAATTGTCTAGAACCTCCGGCCAGATACATTGTTTGACTCGTAATCAGACTTCAACAAAGGAGGATCCGAATTTGAATGTTTTTTTAGGGTTCCGTAGTCAACTAGGAACCCTTATAGTTTCGCCACGTCTGTCTGTCCGTCCGTCCGTCCGCGGATAATCTCAGTTACAGTTAGCACTAGAAAGCTGAAATTTGGTACCAATATGTACATCAATCACGCCGACAAAGTGCAAAAATAAAAAGTGGAAAAAATGTTTTATTAGGGTACCCCCCTACACGTAAAGTGGGGAGTGATTTTTTTTTTCATTGCAATGCTAACTTGTGATATATTGTTGGATAGGTATTTAAAAATGAATAAGGGTTTACTAATATAGTTTTTTGATAATATTAATATTTTCGGAAATAATCGCTCCTAAAGTAAAAAAAATGTCCCCCCCCCCCTTCCTCTAACATTTGAACCATATGTTTAAAAAATATGAAAAAAATCGGAAAAGTTAAACTTTATAAAAACTTTCTAGGAAAATTGTTTTGAACTTGATAGGTTCAGTAGTTTTTGAGAAAAATACGGAAAACTACAGAACCCTACACTGAGCGTGGCCCGACACGCTCTTGGCCGGTTCTTTTTACATGCCAGTAATATCCGCCAATTGTTGACCGCGTTTTTTTCTAGGTAATGACGTAACTAAATGGAAAATAAAATTTCAAACATATTTTTCCTTGTAAAAATAAATGAATTATTTGTTAACGTTTTCGTTTGACCTACGCCTGACCTGCTCTTATGTGATGACAGGAGAAGGCGGAATATGTGCATATTTATACATAAGTTGCACATAAATAAACAAATAATACTTTAAGAATTTATTCAATATCTTGAAAATCTGCATCCGAAAAATATTTATTAGCGCCTGCTGTCGAAATAATTCTATATAAAAGGATCAGTCCTACACAATTATTTGGGGAAGTACAGACACGTGTGTTGCTGGCATTAAATCACTTAACCTACGCGCCCGAGTTGTGATCAGCCAGTAACAATATAGTTATTCAGTCAATCAATAGATCAACTGAACGCCATTGTGCAATATATTAGTCACACCTAGGCCCCACCTTAACCGTGTATGCTCAAAATTTATGTGACGTTTTACCGAATGATATAACAAAACATTATGACTTGGCTCATAAATAATAAATGTATATTGTAATTAATAATATTCAAAATTTTTATACAAACTCGATTGCGAAAACTAAAAAAAGGTGTTCAAGTACATATTCTAAATTCGGCTGCCTTTATTGATGCGTATAAATGCTTTGGTCTATATATTTTTTTATAATAACGCTATTTCGTATTTTACAATTTTTTATATATTTATATGGTCCCCATATTAAATAAGTAAATGTATTAAGTATATGGTTTTCAAGCATTCGAGTATGAGATCGCAAGCAAGTTTATTTGCAACACAAGGCCATTCATAATTAATTTAAAAGTTTGCCCTTTTAATGGAGACCTTTTCGATAAGGCATTTTTAAATAAAACAGGTACGGCTTGATAAATATTCATATTTAACATTTTATCTCAATACCTACTTATTTTATAAGTGATGCAAAACATTATGTACTTATCTAATTTGCATGTACGTACTTGTAAAATAACACCTGAGGACTTTACTACGTTATATAAAACCATTACAGTTGAGTCTTGACGGAAAATAATTTCAAAGGAAAAAAAATATTCGCAATTTCTTATTATATTTTTCTCTTTAAATTCGAGAAAGATGGTAAATTCGTATGTTAAATTTTTTTACATTCTTTTTTTATTGGGTAAAACTGTGGCATTTCGATTGGCGAATAGGAAATAAAAAAATAAGCAATAAAACCTCAATTATCATACGTATGAGCATTAACTACAGTAGAATTTATCGTTACCATTTTCAGTGTAAAACGGCTTAATTCGACGGCAGGAATCTATTTTTAACCACCAAGCACGGGGAGTGTTTGTAGTAACATAAACCCCGGGCCATTTTACGAACACTAGCATCATTTAAAATAAACGGGATGTAACAGCATGCATATTTTATTTATATCATCGTAAAAAATATGTACACAAAATACAATTTTTTTTTTCATAGTTACTTAAGTTTTTTTTTGTGTTAGTTTTAGTTTAGTTATAGTTTTATTTATAAGTTCATAGTTAAGTTTTTTTTTTTCTACAAGTTATTGACAAATAAATTTGTATATGAGATGGTAAAAAAAAAAATATTGAAAAATGTCATAATTCCCACTTTTTAATTTACTTTACTACTACTTTAAATATTGAGATATATTGAGTTACTTGTGTAATTTACGGCTTTTAAATATGATGTACAAATCTAGATATAGGTATTTTAATACAGACTGAAAATATGTTTTATGTTTTACCTTAACCAAATTAAGATATTGATTTTTTAATGATATACTAATAGTAGGTATTCTTATATTTTTATAAGTTTCCTCGAATGATTCAACGCGTGACAAGAATTTAGTAAACATAAGTAATAATTCTGGCATGACTAATCTTTTTCTTCATCAAAGAATACACGATAAGGCTAAGTACATATTATAATTATAGTAGGGACTATAATGAAAGGGTAATCTTTCATTATAGATTCATGGCCCCATAATAGGTATTGTTAAGTACAATAAAGTACCTATAAAATCTCACACGTATCAAAGTGTATCTACAAAGTATGATGCGCGTACATAAGAAATGTTTTTATTTTTATTTATTAGGTACCTATAGAAACGTAAAGGTTTTTCCAGATGAATTATCCTTATTTTATTCTAACTACAATCTTTTTATCAACTTTTGCAACCGCGAAGTGATTTGAAAATGACCACATTACTTTTCTTAGTAACTAACTGTATCTTAGTTTGTTTTTCTGCTGTTCACTGATTAGAATACTAAGTACTTAGGTATGGTGTCATCACAGAATATATAATAGTACAAGTACAGAAGGCCCACTGCTTTGATGTTCACGAAATGCCGCCTTTTAAATGCCTACAAAATTCTAACAAAGAAACGAGCCGCACGTGCGCAGCGTCGGACGATAGGGTTGCCTATGGATTAAAACGAATTAATACTTCCGATGAAATGTTATGCTATTATATTCCAGTCTTGGGTATATATTTTTGTTTAAGTTCCAACATCACAAGCCTCATTGAACTTTTCCGTGGGACTTAATCAATAGTAGATCTGTGTAAGATTGTCCTATTTTATTCATGATGTCTATTTAACTAAGCACCATTAGCCATTCACACGCGGACATCGCATATAAAACTTAAAAAAAAACTCGAGACGTAAAGTAACAATAGAAAGTGCGAACGTGCGTTCCGTGAGAATGAGAACTCGCGCCACCCCTGATTAGGCCGCGAACTCGCGGCCGCCAGCATGTACTTGTAGCGCGGCGATAGAATCGCGGAGTGAGCCGCCCCTGGTGTCATGTACTAATTGAATATTATTAAAGTTTTTTTTTTTAATTAATAAGTTGGTAGGTTATAACTCAAGTAATTAAAAAAAATGGGTTAACTTACAATCATGTGCATGTTTAACAAATAAAGTTTTTGTATAATAACAAAACAATGCATGAAACTTGCTTCAATAAAAAATTGTAACTTTTACTTCATTTGATAGTCTTTTTGTGATGTCACTTCACTTTCTTATAACAGTTACGACATTCTATTCGTGAATGGACAAATCGTAATTATTATGATTACTTATTATCTAGTAAAATATTCGAAATATCGCTTTTAAAGGTAAAAATATTATATAACATTTGTATTATTTCAAACGGACCTAAAATGAATCTAGCATTTTTAATCAAAACAGAATAGATGTCATGTTACTAATTAACAAAATTGTAATTTTACTATGGCTGCAACAGTATAATTATATGCAAATTTTAATTAACCTCACCTAATTGCTTAGATGTAATTATTCAAATAGTTATTATTTCAATTAAAAACGAAGAAACATCTGATATACAAAACATATATAATAATTTAATGTTACATGACTGTTCTACTTTTATTAAGTGTTATTTTCTTTATTTTGTGCCTGTTATACATGTATTAGATAATGTATATTAATTATTTATAATATACTTTTATTCAGACATCTATTATTTTGTATATAATATTTTTTCAGATTACTGAATAGAAAAAATAAAGAACCCAAACAATTCAATTCATGTTAATATTTTTGTTTATTGACTAAGAAAAAGAGCAACTCTGATAAAATTAAAATACACGGGGTATTAATTATTTCGTCAGAGTTGCTTTGAATTTAAGAGTAGAAGATTTACATTTATTTAATACAGGAAGCAGTTTAAATACTAAATTAAAAAAATAATATAATATATGTAAGAACTTTGTTTTCTTTTTAGGGTTCCCTACCTCAAAAGGAAAAAACGGAACCCTTATAGGATCACTTTGTTGTCCGTCTGTCCGTCCGTCCGTCTGTCAAGACCCTTTTTCTCAGGAACGCGTGGAGGTATGAAGCTGAAATTTATATCAATTACTCAGGTCTACTGTCCCTTGAAGCTGTGAAAAAATCAAACTTCTAAGCCAACGCAATCAAAAGATAGAGCCGTTTATGCCGCAAATTTTCGACACTTGCAAGGGAATCAAAACCTACAGGGTGCTTCCCGTGAACTCAGAATCTTGAAATTTGGTACGAAGCAACGTCTTATAGCATAGATAAAGGAAAAATTACGAAAACCATAAATTTTTAGTTACATCACATAATATATTTTTTTTTTTATAATTTTAACCTTACTACCCATTTCCTCATAAACGCGTAGAGGTATTAAATTGAAATTCATACCAAATACTCAGGTCTATAATACCTTTAAGCTGTAACAAAATCAAACTTCTATGTCAACGCAATCAAAAGAAACAGCAATTTAAGCTGCATATTTTGAAACTCGCAAGGGAATCAAAACCTAAAGGGTACTTCCAGTCGACCTAGAATCTTGAAATTTGGCATGAAGCAACGTTTTATAGCACACATAAAGGAAAAATTCCGAAAACCTTAAATTTTTAGTTACATTACAAAATATATATTATGACTCGATTGTCGTAATGAACGAACTTTGTAAACCTTGCAGGTTTGTACGGAACCCTCGGTGCGCGAGTCCGACTCGCACTTGGCCGGTTTTTTTATAATTATAAAGGCATAATTTACTACATACTTAAATACTTGTTTTACAGTAGAGTAGAACTAGCTTGTGGAAATACAATAATTATAAATTCAATATGACCTTGAACACTGTCATACTTTGTTTTAATAAATGTCTACACATAATAAAAAGATAGCAAAGATTATCAAGGGTTAAACAACATTTAATTTATATTCAAGACTAAGAATTTAATTTTTAAAGAGTATTAATCCAAATCAATGTAAAAAGCTGAAATAAAGATTGGAAATACTAAACCACTTAATTATTTAATGTCAATAAGGGCAACATAATCATTTTATTTTGATTATACTTGGATGGTCATGGTATCAACCTTTTATATAATATGATAATAACCAGTGATCAGAACTATGGGAGTAAAACTTTAACAAAACCTTAGAGCTGATTTTAATTAAAAAAAAAAGTTTATTATTTTCAAATCAATGTTAAATTTGATTATATACATGAATCCAAGATTTACAATACTTTACTACAAGGTTATTCATATTTTCATGGCTGTAAGCACTCTATAATATCCACTTAGCAAGTTTTGTTAAAGTTTTACCCCCATAGTTCCGATCACTGATAATAACTACCCTGATTCTGATTTTATTTTAATTAGCTATTCACCTAAAGAAAGGCATATTTTTCTGTGAATTATCTCTTGTGCATCCTGCACCATTATAAAAATATCTCTTTGATCTAATGGTTGGCAGGTGGAGAATAGCTTTTGTCATTAAGTCTGCCATTTGTGCAAATTACTACTTACTGTCCATATAAATTATACCAGTGATTTAAACCTTTTCAGTCAAGATACGTAAAAGAAAGATCTTACCTGCTTAAGGCGTTCAACATCAGTGCGGGCCTGGGCAAATCCCTGTGGTTGCGGCTGAGGCACTTGAGTCTGAGAGTAAGTCGGGTACTCCAAGTTCACATTCAACAGCTGCGCAGCATTGTCCCGAGCCTCATACGCCAGGCCTCGGATCTCCAGCTCGGAGGCTGTGTGCATCAGGGATTGGAGGTCCAATTCTTGGACATCCACCGATCCTTTGTACATGAACTCCACCAACAAATTGATCTCCGAGAAAGGAATCCCTTTAAGGATAACGATTGGATGCTGGCATGGATTGTCCCTAGAGAAAAACAACGTGTTACCATTTTGTTCTATGCATGGTATTTTTTTAAATCAAAAACTCAATTTATAAATAAGGAAAAATATAATTGAATCATTAATGTTGTTTTTCTTAAATGAATAGGTACCCAAATTACATACTATCAAGAAATTTATCACAATATTACTTTGTAAAAATAACTATTTAATTGCTTATCTTAAGATAAGTAAAATTTACATTCATACAGATATTCAAACATTTATGTAACTAAAATCTTCAACACATATTTCTAAAAATAAATATGATGTAAAAATAAGTGACTAAAACATCTTGAAAGATTAGAATGAGTTCACAAAATTATATTTAATTGGCATGCTGGTGGCAAAACAGAGCTACTGTCTGTAAAAAATAATGATGTCATTGTGAGCAAATGAAACAGATTAAATTCTGAAATGAGCATGGCATTTTTCGTGTGTACATTTTAAATATGGAATATTAAAAGTATGGTTACCTGAAGATTTGTTCAAAGTAAGGGCTGCAGGCGGATAAAACAAGCTTGTGAGCCTTGAGCGTGCCATCCCGGCAGGACAGCGTGACGTCGGCCAGCGCCGACGAGGAGTAGATGGTGGTGAAGAGCTGGCTCAGGTTCTGCAGGTGGTTGTTCCACTTGAGGTGGAACGTCTTGTCGCTCACCAACCCCTGCATCTGGACACCGCAAACACTCCAATCACGACACCGTAAATCACCACACCACACGATTTATTCCTACCAGCGTATGATGAATAAATCGACAGTAAACCGACTCTGCTGCGACCGCTACATAAAATTATAATTATTACAACTTATTTTTAGACCGATGCCCGTAAAAAACACTATACGTACGCGGTATGACAGTGTAATATATTGTAGGTACGCGCCGCCGAGGGAATTTATAGCTATATAAAATATCATTTATATTTTATTCAACATGTACGGATTTTTTGACACAAATCAACACGTTACCGGTGTCTTACCTCGAATTCACACTTCCGACTTCCCGATTTTTCACAAATAACACCGACACATTTCACAAAATTAAATAAAATTATGTTACACAGAAAGCCGTGTCGTAAAATAACAGAGTGGGGCACGCCGTGGCCCCCTCCTTGCCCCGGCCCCCTCGCACACAATCAATATACGGAATATGAGAGCGCGGCGCGCCCCTCGCCCCCGCATGCTTTATTATACCGTAATTAATATACACAACTTTAATTTTGTAGACTACACGCACACATTCTAAGACGAATTATTATTATACTTTGTTGTTTTAATAAAATTTTGTTCCGAGATAGTTCAACACATTTATAGATGAATTGTTTTCGAAAAAGTTTTATTTAAAAAAAGCACATTGCATTGACTTCAATAATTAGAATAAAATGTACAATAATGCAACGAATATTAAATTTATCTCATGTTCTCTTTAATATATGTATTCATTATTTTAGGGTAATATAGCATTTTACTATTTTTACTCGTTTGTGTACATTTCAACCCAACTTGGGCCCCTTCCTTAAATTACATCGTTAGTGGGAAGTATGTGTGTAAAAAAAGTACTTCAATCTCTTTTCACAGCGCGCACACATATAAAGACCTGAGAATAGGCGGATTGTTATTCTTCTTTTTATTATGGCCCCTGTACACACATGGCCAACGGTTCCACCAGCCCTTTGTGAAACCCCTTGGCCAAGATAAGAGCCGCTGTTTACACATTGGCGAACCAATCACTTGGCATTGGCTCTTCATGAAAGATGGACGTGGAATGAAAAAATCTAGGAAATTCTTGGTCATAGACGTTGTCAGAAAAAAAATATTAAAAAATAATAACCCCGTAGTAAAATTAAATTATTTGCAATATTAACAATTTTTTGAATATTCTGATAAGAACATTTATCTTTTTTAGGAAATACATTAAACATTTGCAAGGTTATTTTATTTCCTAAAATCTACACTATTATTGGCATAGATAAACTTATTATTTTCGTAAATATATCACTACTGTCCTCTCTGACGGCTGACGACCGACTGAATGAAGCGCCAACGTGTAAACGCAGTTGGCCATTGGCGCCAAGATCCTTTGATGTGTGGACAAAAAACCGACACGAATCGGTTGGCCGGCAAGCGCAAGCGCCAACTGCCAACTTACGGCCAAGTAGCCCTCTACACACATGGCCAAGGGGGTTGGTGGAACTGTTGGCCATGTGTGTACAGCGGCCATTAGATTCCATACATTCGTTTATATTATAGATCCATTCGAATGAGCAATGTTTTATTACTGTATAAGATGTATAAGTATGTAGTCGGTCTGGAGTAATATTATATTATTTATATCTCTCGAGTTGAAAGAGAAGGGCGCATGAGCGGTTGCATGAATATTAAATTATTTATGTTACAAATATACGTAGCTATTTGCCTTGGTGTTTGTAGATGTGGGGGTGGAGTGGAGAATTTTAAAGGCGCTAAGTGATGATGCACTTTGTGCATACAACATTCCTACCTGCCTGCTATGAGGACGCAAGAATTTTTTTAAATATAATTATTTTATGTTAAATAGTAGTTTTAAAGTTCACGTTTAAGTCAAAATTAATTCTAATTCAACGAAACATGTAATATATTCTCCTTTTGTAACATACTTTACATCAAAAACTAGCGGGTTCCTAGGTACGTAGCGATACAATGTATTAAGATACCCCACACATCGACATGGAGAAAAAGGAAGCACACAACAAAGTAAACTACACACATACAAGTAATGGTAATTACACGAATAGGGCATTTTACTTGTACTAACTACAATGTATAGCACATAAACTTTTTGTAATTCCTGCGTTCGAGAGTCGTCGTTCTTTATAAGGAAGTCTTGCGTCTTTTCTTTTTCTGTTGTGTTTGAAGTAAGTAAAATAATGAAAATAACCATTTACAAGATCATTGGACTTGTCTCTGAATACAGTTTATAATGAATAGCAGCACATGCAAATTAAAGTAATAGTAAAGTTTTAGCGCTAATTGATGAATAACGGTTGACTGACATTTACATAATTATTTTTTAAAAATGTCACATAGATGTCTATAGTGTCTCTAATGTCTCTAAATCGGTATCGGGGTATCGTTCGGGTATCGGTATTCAAAAATCGCAAAAAAAATCTATCGATTATTACCATAGACAAGATACCTGCCATTTGCCATTCGTTCACTTGCCTCATCTGACAGGTGTCAATTGTCATATTTTGTACCGCTTATCTTGCTTGTCTGTGGTTAGTTTCAATTCGTTCATCGACACAGGTGGACGGTTAGCTCAGCGATTTTCTGTTTTAAATACGATTTCAAATACATTTGTGCTTACGAGTCGAAAAACAGGTCGCATTAACGTGTACTCCAGGATCTCGGATTTGGAAATATACTAGATTATTATTTATTGAAATAATAACACTAAACGTTTTCTAGTCGAAATGGAAAGATCTTCAAATTTGTTGGTTTCCAGTCCAAATGTAAAATATACGGATGATTATATTTTTGCCGATTATGATTACGAAGAAACTCTGGTGACGAAGACCGGCGACGATTTAGTGGTAAGTGTGTTTTCCTGGTTTCGCCGGTTCAGCCGGTGGGTATTGATCGGGATATTTTCCTAGTGCGGTGATAATAGATGTATGTCCTTGGCCGTGGAATGCGTGGTTAGTCTGTATTTATGACCGGTAATGCACAACGCACGTGCACGAGTTATAGTAATGTACTTAGTAAATTAGTTCCGTGCATAATCAAATTTTTGTGGTTGACCTAGTCTCCCTATATATTATATTTCTCAGTCAACAAGTTGGCCGACACTCACGGGGTAAGATTAAGCCTTCAGAATATATTGTAGTGTGTAGTTAAGTGATATATTAAGAAACATAGCAAATCAATGACCCATATGTTATGGTTAGCCCTAAGCTGCCTGTGCAATAATCATAAACATTTTTGTGTATTTTTGACAGGCAAAACCGTTTAAAACATCACTATGTCTCCGTACCGGCCGGAAGGTGGGCAAACTGGGCATCATGCTGGTGGGATGGGGCGGCAACAACGGATCTACATTCACCGCAGCCGTGTTGGCCAATAGACATCAGCTGTCTTGGAACACGAAGAATGGAACTATGCAGTCTAATTGGTAAGGCTTTGTTGCAAATATAATAAGAGTTAGAGTAGTCTAGATAAAACTGTATAACTAAGTGTCTACATTATGTTTCCCACTGGCCAAAGGTTGTCTGGAAGACATAACTTCACCTGTTGCTACTTGGTGTTATTTTCTTTTCTGATGTGTTTATACTTATTGGTAAATTGTTAGCTCTCAAAAAATTTAAAATTTCATATTCACAAGGAATATAGAAAATTAAATTTATCCAAAGGAAAGTTTTAATTTCCATACAAAAATTATGAAATTTTGAAAATTATTTCTACCTTGCAATTATTGAAATCAGCACACATACAGCAGTATTTTGTAGAATCAGGACTGTTAATTCAATAATATATTTAATTTTATAAATTTTTTAAGGTTGGGCTCAATTACCCAGGCATCCACAGTCAGACTGGGCTTGGACGAGAAGGGCCATGATGTGTATGTGCCGATGTCTCACTTGTTACCCATGGTGCACCCAGATGACTTAGGTGAGTTTTTAACATATTTGCATACAGATTGAAATCTGGTTATGGTTAAAACGGAGCGACGGAATGACATGATTTTTTAAGTGGAGATAGTTGAAGGGATGGAGAGTGACAAAGGCTACTTTTTGTCTCCTTCCAACGCGAGCGAAGCCGCGGGCAAAAGCTAGTATACTATAAATTCAGGGACTGGGGCCACTAGACATTTGAAACAAAACTTGCATTAACAGGGCCTTAAGCTAACAGGTGAACAGGTCCCAATCCTCATGACTAGGTTGCCTTGGCTTCTAGGCCTCAAGTTTTGTTGCCCTAGACGGAAAACTGGCACTATCTACATTATGTGAAGGTTGGAAATGATTGGTATTAATAAAAATATTTTTATGATTTTAATTACTGTAAAATAGTATTTTTGCAGGTACCTAAACTAGTTCTAGGAATACCAAAAGTATCTCGGTTCAGTCCATTAGTTATAATCAATTTTAGAGTACTTGTTATTTCCTGTTAGCAATTTCCTTGTCATTAATTTTCGTAATGATGTTTGACTTTAAAAATATTGAAAGTGTTTCAATCTGTGTTACTAGTTCCAACTAAGTTACTCCTAAACTCCATAAAATATTTATGAATAATGCTTTCCCACAATGTTTTTTCGTACCTTTCACCACTAAGATCTAGAAATATTCTAGTCTAAGGACTTCCCCAAACCATATCGACACGGAATCGGCTCTAGTTGACCAAAAATCGCTCGTCAGTATGAAGATTCTTACGCGTCGGACAGCTGAACGCATCCGTACGCACAAAGACATATGTAACTCCGTGTAGACGGATAAAGTCTAAGAAACAAACGTGCCTCAAAGCCATAGAGAAAAAAGGTACGGTGACCTAGATGGCGTTACACTTTTGGGGAACGCTCAGCTAGATAGCGCTAATATTAATATTTGACATTTTAACACATATCAAGTCAATATGGGCCAAATTGTCAAAACTGAGGTTCAAAAGTTTTAGCCTGTTTCGAGAGATAGCATCAGTCTATACACTGTGATAAAACACCTTACTTTGACAGTAACTCTATAATACTCGATCCTTATAGCATGTATGAAATCCATGGGGTTAGGGCCACAGGGGTTAGTAGGCATTGTTCTAAAATTGGCCCAAACTTGGCCGCTAACTTATGCTATAGCTGAAATGAAATGAAATATATTTATTTGTTTTAAGTGTGGTACATTTAGGGTCTTCTAGCATAACATAAAATTGAGTCGCACACTTAGCTATTAAAAAGCATGCAAAAATTGTTCTTATGCCTAAACTACATGCTATATAACTATAATACATATTTACAATACAACATAATATTTAAAAAAATAAAATTATAGCAGCCTAAATAGCATAATATTGCTGCGTCCTGTAGCCGAGCTCCTGCGTACGCATGATCACACTAACGACCGAATTTTGGTCGACCAAAGCCAATTCCTCGTCGATAGGTTTAGGGCGACCCTAAATGTCCCCTTTTTGCATAGCGATCGACGGTTGGGACATCAGCCCCCTAAACTTGGCCGAGTCCATGGTGCGGGCCAAGGTCATAGACTACGATCTGCAGCAGAAGCTGAGGAAGGAGATGGCTGGCATGAAACCGCGGCCCGCGATCTACGATCCGGACTTTATTGCGGCCAACCAGGTAAATGACAGATCACTCCTTTACTCAAAACACACAATTTACTTACAATCAAGATCACTTATCAGTTTAGTTAATATTGTTTTCAAGTACATATATGGTGCTTTTTTTCCGCACTAGTTCGCAAAGTAGTACCTACATTACTTCATCATTCCTTTGCCATTTTCCCATTATTTGGGGTCAGCGCAGCAGATCATCTTCCTCCATTCCTCTCTATTAGCCGTCATTTCCATCTACATTACCTACTAGTCATGTCGAAACTTCAAGGGGCCATATGTAGGTACCTACTGTAAAACGTCTTATGATACACGTGCGAAGAGAAAATTCGTAACTCGTGTCGATTTAAAACACTCCCTTTCGGTCGTGTTTAATTTATCGCCACTCCTTTTGTTTTTCCTCTTCCGCACTTTTATCATAATGTACTAATTTCAGTACGTATGGTGACTTTTTCCCGCACTAGTTCGCAAAGTAATGCATTCCTTTTCAGGTTGAAACTTCGGGCCATATGTTCTGAAAAACGTCGTATGATACACGTGCGAAGAGTTAATTCGCAACTTGTAGCTATTTAAAACACTCCTTTCGTTTGATTTTATCGCCTTTTCTTTCATCATCACCCTCCTTGCGTTATCCCGGCATTTGCCACGGCTCATGGGAGCCTGGGGTCCGCTTTGACAACTAATCCCAAGATTTGGCGTAGGCACTAGTTTTACGAAACCGACTGCCATCTGACCTTCCAACCCGAAGGGTAACTAGACCTTATTGGAATTAGTCCGGTTTCCTCACGATGTTTTCCTTCACCGATCCAAGCGATTCGCAAATATCAAATGACATTTCTCACATAAGTTCCGAAAAACTCACTGGTGCTAGCCGGGGTTCGAACCCGCGAGCTCCGGAACTTACCGCTAGGCTATACCAGCGCTTCTTTTCTTTCGAATTTGTACTATTTTCGAGTTCTTAAACGATTTCCAATGACATGTTCTGAGCGAAACATTCTATGGTCTGTTATAATTTGCAATCGGCGGCGATATGTATAATCCATCGAGTACATACCCTAATAGAGCAGAAATGTTATTTAATTTGTTCGAGAACGATTCCGCCAACTCGCGGCTACTCATATCCCCTCTCACTGCGCTCCCATTGGCTGATACAAGGTCAAGTAATAGGTGCTAGGGATGAGGTAGTGCGTAAGTAAGGTTTATCGATAAGGATATTTTATAAATCGCTCTTTAGCGATAAGACCGCCTGTTGTTTACCTTTGTTCGTGTTTCTTCCTTATTTGTATTGTTGTATTTTATCAAGGTGTGCAATAAAGAGTATTGTATTGTATTGTATTGTATTGTATTTTAACCCCTTACGCGCTTTATGCACCACCGTGTGTGCAAGCCCCAAAAGTCCGTAACATTGCATACACACACGGTGGAGCAGAAATCTATTACATACTACTATATATTATTATTAGTATAAAACACGGTACGTATACAAAAAGGGAAAACTATATTTTCTTGGAAGTAAAAATGGTATAATAATCAGATTATAATTATTTTAAGTAAAAGTTATGAAATTTTCCAATCCATAATTATGTATCTTCGAGTTTCTCAAGTTGTGTTTTTTATTTCGATTTAAATAGCAATTTATTATTTTACAAATTACTTGAACGTAATATTTAAATTAATACATATATCAGATAGAGATTTTACGAAATCCTGTCACCTAAATATACCCAAAACATATCTAATTACACCTAAGAATTAGGTACCTAATACATTAATATAATGCTTCTACTTTGCCTAAAGGTTGACTGGTAGGTCTGGTAGAGAATGCTGTCTGGCATTAAGTCCGCCTTTTGTATTGTACTATAAGTTTTTCTTTCTTTGTGTACAATAAAGATTAAATAAATAAATAAATAAATAAGTAATAAAGCTTAACATAATCGATAATATACAAATATTCGACATAAACCATTAATGCAAACATTAGTGCAAGATAACTTTCTCGTTTCTTTATTTAAATAGAGTGTGTTCATTATGTAGGAGGTACACACAATAATATTCCTTACTCATTACTTAAATATCGATACACCACTTGATGCTATAAATTAAGCATGTACAACACTAGTGCAGACTGGAAAGAGATGGTGTGATGTGAATTGAGTTACGTGGAAGCAAGAGATAACGACATACGTCTAGCCTGCGTCATCACCTTTCACTTTTGTTGTCCAGTTTAACTTGGCCTCCGGACAAAATTTAATATAAAGTAGTTTATAATTTAAAATCGTAACTTACCGATGAAAAGTTATTCCTTATGTTTTAAAGTCAGATGTTTTGCTGTTTTTTCTACGAAACTGAATAGAACAGCACGCCATTATAATAATAGTAAAACAAACTATAATTTATTTCGTAATTCGCAGAGACGTACGCACGGATCCAATACTGGTTTTGTACTGTTTTAGTGAGAGCGTGCGCTAACATTTATAAGTGACAAATCACATATCCGTTGCGCAGACGGACAGCCCCATATTACCACTCTATTGGGTATGTCCTCGATGGTATACGAGGGGTGATCCAAAAGTAATGATAACTGAATACTTTTTGCATCGGATTAAAATAAATAGGTATGCCGTTACTGTCCACAAAGACTCCTTAGTAAATAAAAAAAAAAAAAAAAAAAAAAAAAAAATATGTATCTGTCAGAGAGTTGCATTTGTTTTTTCACGAGCAGTCGGAACAATATCGCAAAAATGGAGAAAACTGAGGTGAGAGCGGTTATTAAATACTTCTGTTTGAAAAAAATGTGTACTAAAGATATATACGCTGAATTAGTGGGAACACTGGGGGAGTCCGCTCCGCCGTATTCTACAGTGGCACGCTGGTCAAAGGAGTTTAACTTGGGAAGAACATCCACTCAAGATGAACACCGCGAAGGCCGTCCATCTGTCGCCCTTACTGGAGAAAACGTAAAAAAATTAATGATCTCGTTTTAACAGATAGAAGGATGACTATCAGGCATCTAGTTGAGCTCACAGGCATCTCGTATGGCAGCATTCAAAGAATCTTAACTGATGAATTACATATGAAAAAAGTCTCCGCTCGTTGGGTGCCTAGAATGTTAACGGCTGAACAAAAGAAAATACGTTGTGAGATTTCGAAGTCTAATCTTGAAAAATTTCAAACTGATCCCGAAACATTTTTGCGTCGGTTTGTAACCATGGACGAGTCTTGGATCCATCATTTCGATCCTGAGACCAAACAGCAATCCATGACCTGGAAGCGAGCGTCGTCCCCTACACCGAAGAAATTCAAGGTAGCAAGCTCCGCTGGTAAGGTCATGGCTTCAGTGTTTTGGGATGCTGAGGGAGTCATAATGATCGAATACCTGGAAAAGGGAACCACTATTACGGGCTCCTACTACGCTGACCAAATACGCAGATTGAGAGAGGCAATCAAAGAAAAGCGGCGGGGTAAACTTCGAGCTGGCATCCTGTTTCACCAGGACAACGCACCGCCCCACAAGGCCGGTGTTGCGATGGCTGCCATCCGTGATTCAGGGTTCGAATTGCTGGAACACCCCCATATTCGCCAGACCTAGCCCCCAGCGACTTTTATCTCTTTCCACGGCTGAAGGAAGATCTTAGAGGCAACAAATTTTTGAATGATGGCGAGGTAATGGCCGCTGTGGAGGCATTTTTGGAGGGTCAAGAAAAAGATTTTTTTTTTAAAGGAATTCGTAGTCTGGAGAAACGATGGTCCAAGTGTGTAGACTTGGAAGGAGATTACGTAGAAAAATAAATTATTTTATTAAACATTTTATGTGTCTTTCATACTGATTATCATTACTTTTGGATCACCCCTCGTAATCATACATTTTATTAACCATTGTCCTATTGTGGAAGTGCAGCACGTTTAAACCAACAGTTATTTTGTTTAATGATTATTGTGATAAACAAACTTTAGTAAATATAGGTAAATTGTTATTTGATCCTCTCCTTTAATTTGATTAGAGCGTAGTCTGTAATACTATTAGTGACTACCCTAATTTACGTTGTTGTTTATTATGTATAAAAAATACCTAGAGAATCAACTTTGAACCTTTACACAGCATGATTCTCTATAACTTTACTTTTGTAGGTATTTTGTATTGAAAAACGGTAGACCTTCTTTCCTAAATTAAGTATGGTTTGAATCAAGGACGATAATTATACCGGTACTGACAAAGCCCATATAAAAAAGTGTACCCCTGAAAAGTATGGGCCTTTTAGTGATAAAACTAGATGGCGCTGTTTCGCAGCCTGGAAGTGGCAATAATCATATTTTCCCCAAATATTTTTGCGTGTTTTTATTTTTTATAAGAACAAAATCACATATTTCTTTATTTTAATATCACGTCAACGCAAATAAAAAATAAAAATTGTAGGCATCATCAGAGTATTATGATAGTATTTAATAGGTGGCGCTAAAAACTTTGAGGTACGATTCTGAGTATGAAGATTGACAATTCTGTATAAATCATCCTTGGTTTGAACGAAGGGTCCGCAAGTTTCCTTAAGTTCCTTCTAGTAAATGAGGCGATCTATTCTTCTCTATAGATTCTTCTTAAAAGTGCTCCCAGTTTCAGAGGACTTAAGGGCTAATAAGGACCATGGTCTCAGGAGCTCGGCTGCAGGACGCAGCGCAAGCCTAAGTTAGCGGCCAAGTTTGGGCCAATTTTAAAACAATGCCTACTAACCCCTGTGGCCCCTAACCCAATGGATTTCATTCATGGCTATCCAAAAGCAAAGAGGATCGAGTTTTATAGAGAGTTCGTCAAAGTAAAATGTGTAATCACTGTGCATAGACTGCCATCTCAATCCCACGTCAAGACACACACTTAAAACTTTTAAACCTCAATTTTGACAATTTGGCCCATATTCTTAGCTTGATAAGTAGGTATTAAAAGCCGAGCGTCCCCCAAAAGTGTATCGCCATCTAGGCCAAATCACCGTACCTTTTTCTGTATGGTTTTAAGGTACGTTTTTTTTCTTAGACTATCTGTCTATACGGAGTTACATATGTCTTTGATACATGGCTATGCAAAAGCAATATTTAGACGCCGCCACCACGTGACCTGACGTGAACGATCGACTAATAAAGTTTACAAATTCAGCTACATTCAACACTTGCAATGAATGCGATCTCGAATCTTCCGCACTTGTCAGTTTATAAAACAGGGGTCGGGTTTCGGCCGGCGTCTGGTTACTGTTACTGACGTTTCCTGCTTTATTGATGATATACATATCAAATGGCAATGGAGATTTCCCAAGTTGCAATTTTTTTTAGGGTTACGTAGTCAACTAGTAACCCTTATAGTTTCGCCATGTCTGTCCGTCCGTCCGTCCGTCCGTCCGTCCGTCCGCGGATAATCTCAGTGACCGTTAGCACTAGAAAGTTGAAATTTGGTACCAATATGTATATCAATCACGCCGACAAAGTGGTAAAATAAAAAGTGGAAAAAAATGTTTTGTTAGGGTACCCCCCCCCCCCCTACATGTAAAGTGGGGACTGATTTTTTTTTATTCCAATCTAGGGTTGCAAAAAAACGGTTTTTTTTCTGGCTTGAAAAAAACCGTGAAAAAAAAGTTTTTTTTCTGGAGTATGTTTTTTTTCTAAAGTACAAAATCTCAAAATTTTCAAAGTAGTTAACACTTTTATGCGGTTTTTTAGACTAAATGTTAACTATTAAACGAATTTAATCAAATAACTTTGATTTCTGGTCTTATAAAAGTAACATTTACGAAATCTGTAGGGCGTCATCCATATATTACGTCACAGTGTAAGGGGGGGGGGGGTCATACTAAATGTGACAAGCCCTGTTAAAGGGATACAAAAAAGCGTGACATAGGGGGGGGAGGGGTCCAAAAACCTGAAATTTGGTGTGACGTAATATGTGGATGATCCCTAGTTGGTAGTTATCACCATTTACTGTTGGCAACACCACCGCCTCTCCACGCTGCACGCCGCGTCGGGGATTCCCCAATAAACGTTTGTATACTGAATGTTAGTCGAATTAAAATGTACGTTTTTGTTATTGAAACACGTTACAACTCACGAAAAACCGTTAATGTCGAACTCTCTAACTTTTGAACCATATGTTTTAAAAATATGAATAAAATCACAAAAGTAGAACTTTATAAAGACTTTCTAGGAAAATTGTTTTGAACTTGATAGGTTCAGTAGTTTTTGAGAAAAACACGGAAAACTACGAAACCCTACACTGAGCGTGGCCCGACACGCTCTTGGCCGGTTTTTGCTTGTTTAGACTAGCGAACGCTCCGGCTGTGGAATGAGCTCTTCCCGATGAACTACAGTATGGGGTTCTTCAAAAAAGCAGTGTACAAGTTTCTAATGGGTCGGCAAGCGCATGTGACACCCCTTGAGTTGCAGGAGTCCATAGGTTGCGGTGACCGCTTCCCACCAGGCGGGCCATATACCCGTTTGCCACCGACGTGGTTTAAAAAAAGCTTTTGTCTTGTCTTCTACTATGTGAAATAATAGCATTTAGGACATTTAGAAGTAGAAAAACTACAGTTCTGGTACTTGAACTAAAGGATTCTGGATTTCCATAGCTATAACAAATCTTTTCAGCATATGGGTCTGGGTAAATCCACGTAAAAGTAACGTGAGTCAAGACTTCATTGAGTATTTATTTGAACTACAGCTGCAAATGAAGTTAAGGAATGAGGAAGGTTGTAGATACGAGCCTAGGATGAGTCGAGTTGTGCTAAGCAGCACCGATAGCATGGTCGCGCGATAAACGATAATAGTCCATGATGCTGAGCAAGATCCACTAAGTTTCCCAAAATGTCCTAGGTAGATTGTATGAAACTTTCCTTTTTTGTTACCGAAAATGTATGTAAATCTGGTAACAAAAAAGGAAGGTTTCATACAATCAACCTAGGACATTTTGGGAAACCTAGTGGATCTTGCTCAGCATCATGGACTCCATCAGCCTACCAATTTTTATCAAAATCGGAGACGTGATCCAAATGTACAAACTTAACGGGAGTTGCTCATTTATGTATATTCATCATTATCTACCTATTTAATAAACCGAATCTCCACTTTTTAAGCCTAGGCTTCATAAAACACTTGGCAGACTAAAGTTTTCTTTGCCCAGGCGGACCGCGCGACCAACCTCATCCGGGGCACGAAATACGAGCAGTACCTCCAAATCCGAGCGGACATCAAGGACTTCAAGGACCGCCAGAAGTTAGAAAAAGTCATTGTGCTATGGACCGCCAACACTGAACGGTGAGTCAACTTCTACCAATCGAACTTTTAATATGAGTTTAGTAAGCGGAGGCGAAGGAGAAAACACGGGCAACTACAAAATCTGCGCCAACATGAAGGAATTCAAGGACCGCTATCATTGAGAGATGAGGTAAGATAATCACTCCCGTGTAAATAAAAGAGACACGGCGATGTTTATAGTTACTCGCCCAGCGGTGAGCTATCAAAATTGCCGTGTCTCTTTTATTTGCACGGAAGTGCTTATCTTTTTATTTTTTTATTACTTCGTTTTGGACAGGCAGCTGATGCTTGTACGTCTAAATCATAGTTCACTTTGGACGATTTTACTTCTTAGATTGTTTAGTTCTGCATTGTTTTGTTCGTTTTTATAGCCGATAGGTCATAGCTTACTAGCTTGCGGTGGGACCAGTACCTTAATAACGTTTCAAATTAACCAGTTATTTTTCAGTTCAATTAAATATCGTGACGGGATCTAAAATGGTTACTTGGTTCTCATTTTGGTTAAACTTGTAAAACCTGACCCTCTAGCATAACTTACCTTGTCACGCGCGAGTCCATACTTGAAGTCGCGCTTGATGTATGAACTCGCGCGCGACAAGGCAAGTTGTGCTAAAGGGTCTGGTATCTAGCAAATAAATATGATTATTACGCAAAAAGCCTATTTTAGAAGCTTTTTGCTAAATTTCTTTCATTGGCATATTTATCCTGAATTACGTAACACCAACGCTGGAAGATAATCACTATTCCCTTAAAGACATTATCATATTTGGCAAAGAAACAAGTCTGTGGAATAAGCATACCTACTTACATACCTATAGCTCCTGATATGACGTAGTATCGACGTCTTATATCACGCCATACTCGTTACAGTTCATACCATAAAGACTCTAACGTAGTTCACATTAATATACTAAAGATGTTTTAGAACTGCGCGAAAAAAGTGGCGTGTTTATGTCAGGCTAGATTCTTTGAAATTGCCTGGCTGTTTGCGTTACTAAGTAATAAATCGAGTAGTTCTTGCATATCGCGCAAAATTACGTAATTTATTGGAAAATTTGGAAATCATTCGTTTTGCTATAAGGATGCCATGACATTTTTTTCGTGTATTAGTTAAATGTTACGATCGATACATACACGGTGCTCGTGAGCATTGCGAGAAATTTTAACCACGTATTTCTGAGGATTTTAAGAAAGAAAAAAAATTGAATACAGATGAGGAAATTTTTCAAAAAACATTTTTTTTTACATTAAAAAAAAAGTTAAATCTCATGTTAAGTGCGAGGTTTATGAATCACATTTACTTTTAAAATGAAAATACATTCAAAAATAGTAAAAAAAAAATAAAAAAAATTTTTTTTGCCAAAATTTCCACATATGTATTTAATTTTTTTCTTTCTTTTATACTCAGAAATACGTGGTTAAAATCTCTCGGAATGCTCACGAGCACCGTGTATACAAAAAAAAACTCTTTATGTCACAACCTCAGAAATTATAAACAACAGACGGACTTATCGCAAAAAAAAAAAAAATATATTTATTAAATGATAGTTTTTATTTCTATCGGTTAGAGCTATTACCTATCAACAATTGCATTAAATTATGCAGGTAAAAACATGCCTTATTACTAAACAGGTATAATTAATAAATTATATTTACGAGTATCAGAAGATCATTTTCTCAGGGCCATTTATAACAATTGCATAAATGAACGATTAAGTTTTATTACACAAAGGAATCTTTTCTACGGTAAAACGACAAAATAGGGATACATACATAGTCCACAATGTATGAAATAAATTTAAAACTGTAAAAATAAATGCAATGCCAAAAAACCGCTGTGACCGTATTCCGTAGGTATCAATGACACATTGCACGTGCGAAAAGCAATAATAGCCTATTCGGGCGTTCACCTCCCAAGAAAAAACCAGACTACCTATACTCGTGTCGATTTAAATATTAAACTCTTATTACATTTTTATGAGGTATATTTTACTCTGAGCTACATTTACAAAGGTTAGACGTGATGCGTAAATTGTCTCGGAAAAGGAAGAGCGTAAGTGAATACGATTTATTATTTAAATTTTGACATTTTAAAAAAGTATAGCGTTTTGTGAAAAACGCGTTCACCATGCATTGATGAAGCGGACCGTTAAAGTTCTTAGATTTTTGATAACGATGGCTGCCTATTGCGAACCGACTGTATGTAATTTTAATAAAGTATATTTTTGAAAGGTTTGATCTAATTTTTCCGTTGGATAGTAAGGGAATTATGAGAATTTGTTATAGCTTATCGGGTGATGCATCATCTTAGTGCAAACCAAAGACCTATATAACTTCGTATAGACAGATAAAGTCTAAGAAAAAAACGTACCCCAAAACCACACAGAAAAAGGTACGGTGAGCTAGATGGCGATACACATTTGGGGTACGCTCGGCTAGATGGCGCTAATATTAATATTTGACATTTTAAAACATATCAAGCTAAGAATATGGGCCAAATTGTCAAAACTGAGGTTCAAAAGTTTTAAGCCTGTGTCGAGAGATGGCAGTCTATGCACTGTGATTACACATTTTACTTTGACAGTAACTCTGTTTAATACTCGATCCTCTTTGGTGCAAACAGTGATGGTAGATTATCTGAATGTATGACTAATGTGAACGTTTTTGAGAAAATTTAAGTAGGTTAGTTGTAATGGTGGTGTATGATTTTGTGTAGTGGTCCACATATGGATTCAGAATATAAAAAAAATTAAATCGGTTCATCCGTTCGGGAGCTACGATGCCACAGACTGACACACACATAGACAGACAGACAGACAGACAAACAGACAGACAGACACGTTAAACTTATAACACCCGTCGTTTTTGCGTCGGGGGTTAAAAATCGTAAGGTTTATAATTCAGAGCGGGACAGTAAACGCGTTTTCAGTACACATGGGGTTTTTTATTCACTAGTGCGAGAAGTGGTTTATTATAATTCAGGTCGAAACTTCGGATGGCCATCTGTACTGAAAAACGTCGTACGATACACGTGCGATAACCTAACCACAAAATTAAAATTTTGAAAAAACCCCCGACTGCGACATAGTGGACCGATTTTCATGAAATATGACTAAGAACACTCCCGACTAACTTAGCTTTCAGACAAAAAAAACTAAATCTAAATCGGTTCATCCGTTCGGGAGCTACGATGCCACAGACAGACACACACACAGACAGACAAACAGACAGACAGACAGACAGACAGACAGACAGACAGACACGTCAAACTTATAACACCCCTTCGTTTTTGCGTCGGGGGTTAAAAAGGAAATTCGAAACGAGTGGCGATAAACGACACGTGTTATAATTTTGTCTCGTGAGCACTTGTATCGTAATGTACTATTTAGTTTAATAAACAAGATGTTGTGCTTGGGGCCCGTTTTTCGAAAGATACAAGCCTTGTATTACAAGTGCGCGAACTGTCAAATCGTATGGGTTGTCATGGAAACACACTTATAATACAAGGCTTGTACCTTTCGAGAAACGGCCCACTGGTGCCCCTACATTTACTGGACCAATTCAAACTCGGATACTACATGTTTTGATTTTAAATTTTTATCACTTTTTTTTAGATGTAAAGTCATTTCCACCTGTACGAATAATTTAACTTAGTTCATTTCACTCATACTCATTTTTAACCCCCGACGCAAAAACGACAGGGTGTTATAAGTTTGACGTGTTTGTCTGTCTGTCTGTCTATCTGTCTGTCTGTTTGTCTGTCTGTCTGTGTGTGTGTCTGTCTGTGGCATCGTAGCTCCCGAACGGATGAACCGATTTAGATGTAATTTTTTTTGTCTGAAAGCTGAGTTAATCGGGAGTGTTCTTAGCCATGTTTCATGAAAATCGGTCTACTATGTCGCGATCGGGGGTTTTTTCAATATTTAAATTTTGTGTTTATTAGATATAAAGTCAGGTCCACCTGACCTAACTGTAAGAGTAATTTAACTTAGTTAATTTCACTCATACTCATTATAATCGAAGGTTTTTACTCGGGGCACAAGACATGCACATGCAGACAGACTTTGTTGAAACCGCTCAATAACATAGCATTAAGATAATAGCAGCCGCTCGGCCAATTTGCTGAACGCTTCGCAAATTGTGGCTCGCGCTAGTGGTCTGAACTGAACGCATTATGGAATTAATGACCAACAATAATAACCTGCCGGTTCCTTTGTTTAGAGAGAGTCAACATCATTTTTAGAGTGAGAGACACTTTAATTTCTGCTCTAAACCAGTGAAATTCACCTGCTAAAATATATTCTTATAATGGTTGATGTTGAAAACTTCGTGGCACTTTATTCTTCTGTCATTCTTAAATATTGTTTATTGATGTGCTTACGAACAGCGCCGGCCTGTGCACTCGATCAGGGTAGAGCAAGTTTGAGTTTCGGCGCCCCTTGGTAAGGTTACACTACGTAGTAAAAGAAATCGCGAGCATAGCGAGCGCGAAATTTTTTTCATAGTAATGCCGTAATATGAAGATACGAAAGAGTACGAAAGGGACAAATGGTTGAACTTTCGTAGTCGCACCCTAGTATAGTTACGTGTGGCTGAACGTGGATATCATGTAAATACATAAAATAACTAACAAAATGGAGCACTATAGTGGCTAAGTCAGGAAAGCAGATTCGGATTTTTTCGTATGTTACTAAAAGAGAACATATATTTGTTATGCTTTTATGTTTTTTAGTTACTCAGTGCTTTGGTTTTTTCTGTCATACTGTGTAACGTATTTAAAATAAAAATAAATAAATAGCGCGATTTTATTTTTACTCGATTTATTAAGACAACTCGCCAGCAGGGATTCCCGACTCCTCTCGCCATTTTGTGATATGTGCGCGCCCACGCAACGTATATTTTTTTTGTATGCATTTTTCCACATTCTCGATTTTGGCGCCCCCTTACCATGTGGCGCCTAGAGCGGCCGCTCCACTCGCTCTACCCTTAATCCGGCCCTGCTTACGAATAAAGCTTATTCTATTCTATAATTAAAAACATGAATGCCATTTATACACATATGCCTTTTCCTTACAAGTGCGTTGTAGGCCTCCATTTTCTAATTCTTTTAACGAAGAAATAATAATTTTGAACATATTATTATAACAAGCGCGGAACCAGCTTCGTGCCCAGGTGGGGGGGGCCCCCCCGGGTCACGTGGTAAAGGCCCGGGGCCCCGGGGGGGGGTCACGTGGTCTATTTGTATGGCCAACTTAGTCTCCGGGGGGGGGGGGGGGGGGGGGGGTCATGGCCCCCATGATCCCCCCTGGATTCGCGCACATGTATTATAATTTATTGATTCTAGGAACTAATTTGAAGATTTTGCTTACGTTCAAAATATTAATTATTTGGCAACTCTTTTGGATTTTTTAATGAAAAGTATCTACTTAGACAAACTACAATTATTTATTTGAACTTTGATGCTTAAGATGTGCTTAAACTTGTGGTTTTCGTGTTTTCCCAGGTTCTGTGAGGTGAAGACGGGAGTCCACGATACATCCGACAACGTCGAGAAAGCCTTGCGCAACAACGAACCTGAGATCTCACCGTCCACCATCTTTGCACTAGCCGCCATTGATGAAGGGGTAAGACTTACGAGTATATAGGCAACAAATATAGCAACAAAAAATGTATGACATGTAGTTAGAAACATATATAATAACGAAGTTTGTGCTCATCTGACGGAGCCTGCGTTGCGGATTTAAAAATATGGTCTCTGAATAAAATATATATTTTTTTAACTTAATAAAGTTAGAAACATATTCGTATGATGTTATCAGTTCTGCGGCCACAGGATACTCTTCCGTATAAAGTCTAAAAATAACTGATACTTTGGAATATACAACAAAGAAACTTCATAATATACGGTGTAACATGAGGACACCGAAACATTTTAACTACGCATTTCTGAGGGCAAAATAAAGATGAAGTGTTATATGACGTCAAGCAAATTTCGTGAAGAAATTTTTTTTTGTTTTTTTTTTTGTTTTATTATAGGTATTTTTACATAAAAAGTAATTGTTATTCCTAAATCTGGCACTTAAAATAAAAATTTACAATAAAAAAAATACTTTTTTGCAAAGAGTCACTAGTTTTTGATATCTATCAACGAGGATAGTTAGATTATTTCCGATGACGGCATCATTGCCATCAAAACATTGTTTTGTTCTGAGAAGTAATAAGTGACTGTTATTTTTTTAAATGCTTATAACTCTGAAAGTAGGCGAAATCCAGAAAAGTTTATATGACTTTTAACTCTTCTAATATGATGAGGAATACGCTGTTAAAATGATTTGGTTTCCTCATGTTACACGGTGTATATCTTTATTTCCAGTGCTGCTACATTAACGGCTCCCCTCAAAACACTCTCGTGGAAGGCGTGATAGAGCGCGCGGAGAAAAATGGCGTTTTCGTGGCCGGCGACGACTTCAAGTCCGGACAGACCAAGCTCAAGTCTGTGCTCGTCGACTTCCTAGTATCCGCAGGTCAGTAAACATCTATACCTTAAGAAATAGGTATCTCTAATTATAGAACTTAGGCACCGTTTGTCAATGCGCTTGAAGTACTTATATCGTACCTATGAAGGACGTATGTCGTGTCGTCAATAATATAAATGAATAAAATAAATAAATGTCGCTAGAAAAGAGAGCGAAGTTATTTTTTTTTTGTGGAACATTCTTACATTTTATGACGATTTTTTTACTGACGGAAATGGCTTGACAGACTATGACTATTTTTCTTCTATGTCAGGTAATTATGACAATATGACTAAACGATTTTTAGGGTTTTTTAAAGGTTAAATGAATTAGTAATATTTTTTATTATGCTTATCCCGGTGGGCGACAATATTATTTAGTTTGATGATGATGTTGTTTGGTTGGTAATTTGACGTATATTAAAGTAACTTTAAAGTTTTCAAATGTGTCATAAATTCGAAAATTGCGGAAAGCTCCATATGAATTGCCACCCACCCCCCATTTTAGGGAAGTGGGGGGTTAGAAAGAGACAAAAGTAGTCACTCTCGATCCTTTCAACTATCTCCACTTAAAAAGTCACTTCAATTCGTTTTGCCGTGAGAGACGGACAAACAAAAAGACACTGACACTTTCCCATTTATAATAATAGTATGGATTACCTTCCAGGTCTAAAACCCGTGTCCATTGTGAGCTACAACCACCTCGGCAACAACGACGGCAAGAACCTCTCCGCCCCCAAACAGTTCCGCTCCAAAGAGATCACCAAGTCCAACGTCGTCGACGATATGGTCCAGAGCAACAGTATGATGTACAAACCGGGAGAGAAGCCCGATCATGTGGTCGTCATCAAATATGTGCCGTATGTCGGTAAGTAAATTTAACTTATAGGTCTAAAATAGGTGACTATCGTAAGCTACACGGCCAACGTGGCCGATGATATGGTCGAGAGCAACAATATGATGTACAAACCGGGAGAGAAGCCCGATCATGTGGTCGTCATCAAATATGTGCCGTATGTCGGTAAGTAAATTTAACTTATAGGTCTAAAATAGGTGACTATCGTAAGCTACACGTCCAACGTAGTCGACGATATGGTCGAGATCAACAGTATGATGTACAAGCCGGGGGAGAAGCCCGACCATGTGGTAAGGTCGGTAGGTAAAATTTGCCTATAGGTCTAAAACAGGTGTCTATCGTAACCTATAACAACCACTTGGTACCCAAACAGTTCCGCTCCAAAGAGATCACCAAGTCCAACGTCGTCGACGATATGGTCCAGAGCAACAGTATGATGTACAAGCCGGGGGAAAAGCCCGACGATGTGGTCGTCATCAAATATGTGCCGTATGTCGGTAAGTAAATTTTACCTATAGGTCTAAAATAGGTGTGCATAGTAACGTAGTGTCTTCTGACCACTTTCAGGATTCCGATGACGTTCGATGATGAATATTTTGACCCCTTTAACAATTATATTATTTGCCAAGGAGGCCGAAAACAATATGGGAATAATTGTTGTACATTCCTTAGTGCGTTTTCACATTATCCGATCCGATATCGGATGTCGGACCGATATCCCATACATTACATGCGCCATCTTGGATTTTTGTCATTGAAATCCTTCCGACATACGATATCGGATCGGATAATGTGAAAACGGCCTTATAAATTTCAGTATTATATAATCTCACATAACTATCTTCCTACAGGCGACTCAAAGCGCGCGATGGACGAGTACACATCAGAAATCCTTCTTCACGGCACCAACACCATCGTGGTGCACAACACTTGCGAGGATTCTTTGCTGGCCGTGCCACTTATCCTAGACTTGGCTCTGTTGGCCGAACTCTTCTCCAGACTGTCTCTGCGTAGACAGGGGACCGATGGTAAGTTTTTTTTTATACTACGTCGGTGGCAAACAAGTATACGGTCCGCCTGATGGAAAGCGGCCACCGTAACCTATGGACGCCTGCAACTCAAGGAGTGTCACATGCGCGTTGCCAACCCATTAAAAACTTGTACACTCGCTTTTGCTGTGTTAAAACGCACTGCAAAAAGGAGTGTACAACTTCTAAGGAGGGATCGGGTTGCCGACGACTCAAAGGACAATAGCCGGAAGAAATTAGTTCCGTAGGTCCTTCCGTCACCAGCACACTGCACCCTCGTTGAGCTCTGGCAGCCTTACTCACCGGCAGGAACACAACACTATGAGTAGGGCCTAGTGTTATTTTGCTGCGGTGTTCTGTAAGGCGGAGGTTCCCTATAGTATAAGGATCTAAGATCTCATAGCGAGAACACTTCGGTGATCCTGTGTCACGGCATCCTATAGCAAGAGTTCTAAAGGTCTGTCACTGTTAACTGATGGTGAGCCACTCGTGGCGAGAACTTTGGGAAATTCTTCTTCACGCCACCAACACCATTGTTGTGCACAACACTTGCGAGGATTACTTGTGCCTCTTATCCTAGACTTGGCTCTGTTGACCGAGCTGTTTTCTAGGCTGTCTCTGTGTAGGCAGGGAACTGATGGTAAGTTGACACTTATGTAAAGTTTCATAACCTTACACCAAAGGCATATGTAACTCCTTATAGACAGCTACAGTCTAAGGAAAAAAACGTACCTCAGAACCATATGGAAAAAGGTACGGTGGCCTAGATGGCGTTACACCTTTGAGGGATCTCGGCTAGATGGCGCTAATATTAATATTTGACATTTTAACACATATCAAGCTAAGAACATGGGCCAAATTGTCAAAACTGAGGTTTAAAAGTTTTAAGCTTGTGTCGAGAGATGGCAGTCTATGCACTGTGATTACACATTTTACTTTGACAGTAACTCTCTATAATACTCGATCTTCTTACTAACTAAATATGAAGTCTACTTTATGAGATAAAATATAAGTCTGCTATAGAGTAGACACATCCCTGGCGCATTTCTGATAATGGTATCACTCGATCCTGGCACCAAAAATGTGCCAGAGATGTCTTTTTAAGAGCTAATAACTTTGCTTGATTTACTTATGCTCAGGTCAGCTTACAAGCACATTCCTTGCTACGTACGGTCAACCAACCAATCACAGGCCACTCTAGAACCCTGTCCTATTGACACCGTGCATTATTGGCCATAGAAGTCACTGTTGACGTTGACTGTGAAAAGGTTCTACAGGGGGTTGGGTCATGGGGGTCATGACCCCCACCCGGAGCTTAGGTTGGTCATACAAATAGACCGCTAGGCCATGCAAATAGGGGGCACAAAGCTGGATCCGCGCTTGACTGTACCCTGGAGGCTTCATTACTTTTCTCTAGTTGGTATACGTCATTTCAGTGTATGATAGAATGGTGTTTTATTCCCAGAATGGACTGGTCTTCACTGCGTGCTATCGTCTCTCTCCTACCTTCTAAAGGCTCCAGTGGTGCCCGCGGGTGCGCCGATCATCAACGCCCTGTTCAAACAGCGAGCCGCTCTCGAGAACGTCATGCGCGCTGCACTCGGCTTGCCGCCTCTGCACCATTTGCAACTCGAACATAAGGTTATTCATTATTATAGGCGAGACGACTAAAAAAAACTAATTAGTCCGTCAGTTAGATTATCAAAGAATTTTAGACAACTTTCTCGTAAACGAAAAATGACGACGGTACAGTGCGTTGAAGTTTCGCGTGACGTCACGCCTAGGTACAATTTTTACTTAGAAGTGACGTCACAGGCCCCTCACTCCGGAACTTTGATGCTCTATAATCTTTGTATTTTTTCATTAATTAGAAAAAGCGAAAAATATGTGTTCAGTATTTTTGGACGATCTAACTGACGTACTAAACAGAATGCCGTTTTATTATGTAGACGTCATCCGTATTATCATAAAAATAAGGATGTGTTCCAGTATATTCGGCCATTTTGGCCGTCACTATCATTACAGCTGTGTTGCAGATGCTAACTATACAGACGTAATGAAAAATGTTTTTTTTCTCAAACATGCAATGAAATAAATAGTCTTTACGTTCCTTAAAATGGGCTGGGAAGTATCGCTTTTTGGGCGCAACAACTCGAGAGGACTGTAAAGGGATTTCATATTATTTTTTAGGCCTAGGCCTGCAAAGTAACTTTTTTTTTATAAAATATTGTCCTTTAGAGCAGTATATACCCACTTGGCCGGAAATCCTCATTTTCCCGGCCTCTGATGTAATGTACTATTTCTGTTCTCCGGCCGGATTTCAGATTTCAAGCCTAGACGCTACACTGCGCTAAACGAAGTCACCGCTTCCCGGCTCCATCGAACAGAAAAATAGTATACACACTTTGTTGAAGAATGTGTCATGCTATTTCAGCCAGTCTCAATTCAGGAAACCTACATTAACATATACGAAGGTCTCTGAGAATATACGATGGACGATGCACTGAATTTGTATTATACTTATAATAAATACTTGTCATTTCAGGTTCCATTCCTGATGTCGGACCTCCGCAGCGGCCGCATGTTCGCGGGTGGCGCTCCGCCCTCCAAAAAGCTGAAAGTCGCTCACGCGAATGGCGATAAGTAAACGCAATCAAAATATCTACTTCATACCCCAGTATACAAACGGGCTCGAACAAAATTTCTTTCATACGAAAAATTGATATTACATACAGGAACTGGCACACACATCGTAGGAAAAGATGGCTGCATAAATATCTGACACGTTCTTATGGCTGTCAATATGTTTTTGATGTCATTGTTTGTGTCAGATATTTATGAGGCCTTCTTTTTGTGCGATGTATTGCCGGTGACTGAACCATCCCACTGATCAAAAGTTTAAAATCGAACTTTATTGTTTCCAATGAAGATTTCTTGTGGGTTGGTTCCCATTTGCAAAAGTACGACCAATTATGGACGACCACGTAGACACATTTTTATTTACAGCGTTTTCTATTGTGTACTCTTTATAGTCAAGTGAGATTTAGAGATACATTCATTGGGTTGATCGACAGAAAGAAATATTGTTTGAACCTAACTAGGTACTTAATCCATCGGAGTATTTTGTTATCTGTAGAGCACAAATATAGCTTTGTGTCTTTTCACCTATTTCTCTAACAGATCTAGATTGAATTGAAACTGCCAGATTACTATATAATATTACTATAGAATATTGTACTTATTTTCTGCAGGAAATAGTCGATGTAGGGCTAAATGTAATGTACTTTTACTGATATGTATTCTGAAGGTCTGCTTTTTCTTAGTTGAATAATTTGAGAAAAAGTCTCTTAGGTAATCTCGCGGTGTCCTAGAATTCGGTAGTTATTTTAAATAATTGTTCTTAACTTTACAGTTTATTACAATTGTTCTTGTTGTATTTATTTATTTATTTGACGGTTCTGGTTATTCGTCTAAATTATACACGTTGTCAGGCGTTTATTTTCATTTACTTTGAACTTATTTCTTGTATTTAATTCTCGCAAATTTCTTATTTAAGTACTTACTTTCGTTTAAATTTGAAATTATTGAAAAGATCTCATCAATTTCAACGACCAAATCTGATAACATGTGTCTGTGTTGTGTCTTGAGAGAATTATACTTTTGATGAATTTACCAAAAAATCGAGTGTCAAAATTAAAGTTAGGTATTTACGATTTTAACGAATATAGACATTGAAAACATCATTTATTACATTGAAAACATAATTTTTCGCCTTTTTTGTTTTGTATGGCCAATTTGGTCAATTCGGTTTCATATGGCAACTGTCATAATATGAAAGGAAATATTATACCTTCATCTTAGTGTCATTCCATTTTAATATATTTACTTTTTGCGTTTCCAAAGATAGTATGAGGCTTCTAATGTGTAGTTTTATGAATATTGATTAGGAGTATTGGAAAATCTTTCTATATTTGTTAATGTATTATAGTACTTAAAAATACGGAATACTAGTATTTTCGCATTTATAGTCGTTTTTCAAAATTATTTTTAGTTAATAAATAATCTCATAGATTCAGTATTTGATTAGACTTACAGTATTATCACCATATTATAATATTATTTTTCGTTTGTATGGCGGAGTTGTATGAAGATTCTTTAGGAAATTTCAACATTTGAATCAATTAATTGGTTGTAAGAAGAACCAGTTATCTTGCTTCGATACTTGAAAATGATCCTAACGAAATTTTATAAAAGCTCAGCAAAAATGTATAGTTTTCTACATTTGTGATGTCCATGGCTGTTATGTTGACCATATCGTAGTTTATCCACATTAATACGAGTATTTACACTTAATATAAAGCGGTTTTGAGAAAGCTGAAGAATATACATATTGCTTTTTTTAGTAATAAAATAATGCCTTTTTGTGAGTGAGACATAGAAAATTACCCCTAATTTAGATCAAATTTTTGTAGTGAAATTGGGAACATCTATTTATTTTTTGCATTAAATATGTTTATCATATTTGTGCACCAAGATTTATGTTTTATGTGTCATTTTATATGAATAGCACGCTTCATTTAAAAGCCTGAGTTAAGTCATGGCCATATATTATGTATCATCTCAACGTCACAATCAAATTTGTCCGTTAGGGCGTTTTTAGACGGTACGCGAATTCGCATGTTATTTTAATTACATTGCGGACTTCTAAGGATATGTCCAACACTCCAGCTGATCGAATACAGTAATGAACAACGAAATTAGGAATGCTGTCATGCGAGTTCTTGCATCGTCTAAGCAGTTTTATAGTCATATAAGAGAATTAAAATGAAGTAAGCTTGAAAATGTATTGTAATAGAGCTTATCCTATATTGCGTAGATGTATCGACCTGTCCTACGATGTCTACGTGTTATTATCATATATAATAAATTTATTTTGTGATTGAAGAAGTTCTTTTATTTATTTTGAACATACCCTCTCGTATGTGTGTGAGGTCAAAACTTGAAAGTTCACCAACCAATTCAATAACTCATCTTAACACGTTCACTGTCTTCTGAATTGTAAACTTTACTGTTTTGTAATAAGGCATGTCATGCCCCGTATGATCATTCACTAGACAGTGTACGTGTTAATGTTAACCTGTTGGACCCTACTAAGAGCATCTAAAGGCGTTGTTACTAGTCGTGCCCACCACGTCAGGGACACCTATTGGTTATGGCGGACGCTGGCAATGTCACTTTGGCACTTCTAAGTCCGTTTTTACATTATCCGATCCGATATCGGATGCCGGAAGGATTTCAATAGAAAAAATCCAAGATGGAGCTTGTTTGTTTGTGTTTAGAAATTAAAGCGTTCAGAGAAATGGGGTAATTTATCAACAACTGTCTAAATAACAAGTCGCACATCAGATTAATCTTTCTTTATTTTCAATTAAGCACAGAATAGTACAGTATCCCAAGTTAGGTATCCAGTCTAAGTCGACAGAGACTCGTCACGCGCTCGGTGTTCGTACACACATCCAATATGTAAACCATACTACATAAAGCTCCATACATCGGATGTATCAACATACAACTAAAAAACTTAAAACTAAGATACATAATTTGTTCTAAACGGCGACTTTAACATATCAATAAAGTGTTCAACAATTCCTTTTATAATTAACAGTGATTTAAATGTCATTTCTCATGCGGTTAGTATGATACACGAATATTTAGATACATTTCAAACTTAATTGATTAAACGAACGTACAACAAAGTTCTAATAAGGTATACAATAATCTCAACATTTTATTAGAACCTATTAAACGGTATAAAAAGACAATTTGGAACTTTATCCATGTATCACCATGTCGCACAAACAATATAAAGTCAGACATTGGAATGTTAACTAATTACGCTTAATATAGAGTTAATAGTACCAAAATACAGCTTAATAATAATTAAATACTTAAAATAATACAAAACCCCGCGCGGGTTCGACAGCGTAACGCGCCCGTCACGCAACACATGCTAAAATGTAAATAATGGAAAAACCGGTTATTAAAGTTAACCGGTTAATAATCATTGGTTTGTATATCTTAGTACAATATGAAAAGCAACGAATAACACAACGTGCCTACCAACAAGCGACAACGCACAAATCACGGCACACTTGTCTGCCAACATCAAGCTCAGGACAGTCCGGCAGCTGTTTCAAATTACACTGAATTAATACCTCATTCATGCAGCTTCATATATATTTTTATAAGAAATGAAACTTGAAATATAAAATCCTTCCATACCAACGACAACATAGGTAACGATAGCAGCCAGATGCCACTTAGTAATATTCGTGTAGAAACTTATCATGTGACGTAAATTAAAGAAGAAAACTTTCTTTTTGTCTCTTAAACTATCTGACCATGTATATTATAGTACATACATAATCCTTTTTTGCATACTTAATTCGTTTAGTATATTTTTGAGTAGAAATCTTACTCGCGAAAATACGAGCCACAAAGTATATCCCCATGTGATTACACAATAACATTTTTTATATTATGTACATGAATAATTAATTACACATTATGAAACATTCAGAGGTACTATGACGGGATTGACGAAATCTTTTTTGTTATTGTAATTAAAGTTCGACATTATAAAGAACTTTGCTACTCGTACCGTCGCGAAGAGTAAAATCAAAGTAAAAAGTTTAATATTCGGGGCGGCAGTGGCAACACTTATTAGAAGAAATGGAATGCAGATAAAATATAATTTACTCTACGTTTAAAAGGTACCTTATTATTACACCGAAAAATATTTGGCTCACGTCATAATTTATTACATATCTTTGGAAACTGTGTATGGATTTATTTATTTTATGTGACTCTTTATGGGAATCAGGCAAGATCGGTTGTTGTAGGGTACGCCATATGTTTCTTGGTGTAACACTTTAGTTTAGGGGTTAGGAAAAATTATGATACCGGCATTCTAATCAGTAAGGTTAGTCGCCGAGCCAAGAGCGTGATCACTAGAATATCGGTGCAAAATGTCTAATAGATCCTACGTTATTTAGAATAGTCCGTGGACACCGGCATACGCCCCCATATAAGTAACCATATCATTATATAATAAGTCTTTCCTTCTACTTTAACAATAATTTGTTATAATATTTTTATAACCGATTATATTTTTTAATATTTTTATTTTGTCAATGTACACGAGTTTGTATCAGTGCTCAATATTTATAATTACATATATAATATTTTATAAAATTCGTTGGCTACCTAAACGAGTGGTGTTAGCTATGAACGACAACGGGACCTACGGTAGGGAATGGATACATTAATTTACAATATAATAGGAATAAAGCGTGACTTATGTACACTCGGCTCGCCTACTGGTAGCTTATTCCTTACACTCATATAGACATTTATATTCGATTTGTTCTCTGAGAGGTGTTACAAGGGTTTCTATACAGTCCTAACACAGTACGCCACGCGAGACTCCTCGCAAACAATCGTAGCAAGACTCTAGCTTAAACTAGGCATCTAGGGAAAACACTAATATTGGAGAAGGGCTAAAATACGCGCCTGCATTCAAAGGGCGATATTTTTATCTACTTTTAATTCCTTACGTGCCATACGTTGAGCATCACCTGTCCCCATATAGATATATGACTACAATTATATTATTGCTCCAGAAACATATTTAGATGGTAGACACTGCGATGTAGCTCGGTGTTCGCGAACGCGAAGACATTAGAATACTTTCAAAAATATTTATAGTTATTTATATGTTTTGTATAATACATAGAGATAATTTTATTTACATAAGAAGCGCTTTTCAGTCCGAAGTGGCTTCGGGCTTAATTCGAAGTGATCTAAGATTTATTATAATATAATAGGAAAACTGTGTGACGCCACTTGCTGCCTACCTATAGCATCACCGCCAATTTGACACTGATATATTCATTATCATCTGCGTAACTTTCTATACACGGTGTAACAGTAGGGAACCGAAAGATTTTAACTACACATTTCTACACCGTGCATGTCTCGTCCGCACTAATATACCAGTACGAGCGAGATGCATAGAACAGAAAGTAAATTACGCACACATAAGTGAATCCTAAGTCAGTGTGAATCCTGTGGTAATCTACTGAATTCTGAAGGGTTACCTAGTTACAGACAAGGACTGCGAGCACCAACCACCAGAACAGTGTCTGTGTCAACTCCCATCAATTCCTTTCGAAGAGAAGAATATATTCAGATCTGTTTACTACGTTTATTTACATTTGTACAGTTAGCTCCAAAAATTAGACGCACTTCAGGTTATTCAGACATTTACATTTAACGTTTTTGGAGCTAAGTGCTTATGTAAACACTTTATATTTATAGTCTCCGGAACCGCAAAAAAGTATCTTACATTCTGAAGTAATCAAATAACACAAGTAATATCTAAACTACGGATTTACATTTTTAAATAATTTTAGATAAATTCAGAAATCGTTAAGTTTCTTTCACTTCAGTCTGTAACAGCCAGTGATTTAGACTTGAAGAGACGTCGCTTATCATGTTTTACAATTGACCGTACATTCGAACCGTATTTTATAACAAGGCAAGCCTTTGTTTGCTACAAGACTTACTCCCTAAAGGGTGACCCATTCTAGACCGGGCCGGGGCCTCAAACGCTCCGTTTTCTATAGGAAGCACGACGGATCAAGGATCAGCCGTCGTACGAAATGTGTCAAACGTTTCGGCCCTGATACCTACGTTTTACTGCCATTTACCCTTTAGTATTCTAAATGCATAGTCGTTTCCAAGTTCTTAGTTAAAAAAAGCGTTGCCGCACTTTTGTATAATTTTTAATATCATTGTCACTAGCTTGTCTTAACATTTATACATAATTTTAATTTTTACCCGTTACTCGCCAATGATTTACTTCAAAGTTTCCTTTTCATCATGGTTCCCAACCGGTTAATAATTTTGTTATTTTATTTTAAGTACAAAACAATCACTTATTGTAAATACAAATTGCCACGATTTATCATCTAATGTAAACGGAAGCATGCTATCCCAGTCCTAAAGATTCATTGCACGACTTGTATGTAGTACCAACTAAACTTGTGCCTTCATTTGGACAATTTTGAAATAAAATTCTTTAAAATTGCAAGTATCAGCATGAAAATTTACAATAAAATTGTAAACCGGTTACTCGTATGTAAAACCGGTTAAGTTGTAACTACAAAAGGGTGATTTTGTAAGTTACTCGCCAAACTTTGCATAGGAACCTGACTTTTGAGTGACTTTAAAAGTCACTATGTAAAATTTGGCTAGAAGTTACAAAATCAGCCAGTATTGTAACCAATTGGTTAGTCATGGCAAACCCAATTGAGCTACAGCATAAAAACCAAACAGCATAAATTTCAAACCGGTCGCATGTGCCACCGGTTACTCATTGGCTATAACCGGTTAGTCGTGGCAGGGTCAGTTGAGCGGCAGACTCATCATGTGCCACAGCAATTAAAAATCTACAGCATAAATTTCAAACCGGTCGCATGCGTAACCGGTTAGTCATTGGTTGTAACCGGTTAGTCGTGGCGGGGTCAGTTGAGCGGCAGACAGAACATGTGCTGCAGCAGCGTGGGCTTGCGCGGCGGCAGCGACGAGCACACCGAGTCGTAGTCCGACGACGACGACTCGCCGTAACCGAACGCCTGCGAACCGAATATAGCAATTATTTTAATAAATCACATGAAGGACTAAGGATGATTAGAGGGATACATAAATATTACTATTATTTCGCCGGTCGATATTGGCCGGTCACTTAGTCGCAAAGGTCGCATTTCTGGATAATTGATAGGTCAAATAAAGTTCAGCGAAATAGTAATTTGTAGCCTCCTTTAGAATTGGGTAGGTAATTTTTTTTTGAAGAAAGGCCAATAATAGGACATTCAGTACGCGCAAAGGCATCACCTCATCTGCTATTAAATTTCACAAACGTCATTTCGGGGACCTCAAAAAAGATAGTAAATAAATTATACGAAATAAAAATAAAAGAGCCACCTTTCTGTGATCCTTAACGTATTCTATCAGAAACATATATTATTTGTCTATCTTCAAAAAACAGTAAAGTTTTTTTACTACCCAATGAAAATAACAAAAACCATAATTAGGCCATGTTTAAAACAAAACGAATCCAAAAAACCATCCATCCAAAACATCCACCATCCAAACACAGCACCATCCATCCATCAAAAACAGTTTGACAGTTCGATATAATCACCATTGTGTGAATATCACAGCGCAAGATCAACAGTGACCCATTAACGACGATGATGGAGCTTCATAGCTATTTTTTTTGTTTTTCGGGCAAAAACAAAGCAAAAGTTGCCATGATTCCGATTGACGTAAGGAGCATGAAGGTTTAAATGAACACTAACTTTGCCACTCAGCTAAACGAGACATCCGCCCCAATATGTTTGTCATATATGACAATAGATTCTATATGAATATATGATTTATTGAGAAGAGGTTAGAGATAAGGTATAGTATTTATAAGTAGGTACCATGGCGGGGTCGTGGTAGGGGTGCAGCAGGCAGGCGTGGTGTCACACGCAGTCCTCGAGCGACATGAGCAGCGGGTTCACGTACTCGAAGCCCTCGAACTCCGACTGGTCGATGTCCGCGATCACGTTGCTGTAAACACAATAATTGTTTACGTTAGTTAAGAATGTTAAGATCTGTACATGAATAGTGCGGCGTTTCCGGGCTTACTAGTTTTCGGGTGAAAAATTGCCAAAGTCTCGTATACTACTTGCTGTCACCGGTTATATTACTAAACCGGTCATGCTCATTCGTTATCAAACGTAATGTAATTTGGATCTCGGGTAAAGTTGGCCAAGTCTCCGTCTACCTAGTAAACCAAGCGAGCCTGTGAGACCAACTAGTGTAACAAATCACACCTTGATTTCCACGGTTAATACATTAACCGGTTTAGTGGTGTAACCGGTTGGTATTAACTGTTACTCGTTATCGGGCGTGAGCTGGACAGGCTCGTCGGTGATCACAAGAGGAAAGTTGACCTTTCGCATTCCATTGTAGCTTGTAGGGCTAACAACTGTAACCGGTTAATACAAACCGGTTATACTCACTCGTTGTCGTGCCTGGGGTGGACAGGTGTCGATGAACCTGTTCGATAATTTGGCCAGATTTAATTTACATTTCAATCGAACTTATAAAGCCACCTACTGTAACCGGTTACTTTAATAAACCGGTTGTACTCACTCGTTGTCGGGCGTGAGGTGGACAGGCTCGTCGGTGAACTCTGGCGGGAAGTTGGCCAGGTCCCGTTCGCCTTCCAAGCGAGGCTTGAAGGGCGGGACTACCTGCTTCTGTTCGAGCTGTAAACAAAACATGTTCATATTAGAATCCGTCAACTACTCTGCCAATATTTTATAGCTTTACAATGGTTTTTAAGATACAATATTTGACTTTCACGAAATTTCATTATCCATCTTTCTCAATCACTTTACGAAGCATAGCTCCGGGACAACTTGGACTAAAAACTCTGATGCTGTCTTGTGGCCCAAATGCGTGTTCAGTGTCTACAGACAACAGACTGACACGGGCAGACCAGAGTTACTTATCTCGTCTCCCACTCGAAGAACATCCCTTATGTTGCACTATAACCACGAAGCATCTCTGAAGAACTCGTGTTGAAGCCAATCAGGACTGCCTTCAGGAAACCGCAAGCCTGTAGGATTCCCATCTAATGCTCGAAGCTTTTGAAAACATGATGCTGCACAATGTCTTCAAAGCCGACTTCAGGGACTCTTGTAAAAACAGACTTTGGACCGAGGAAGTCTTAATGCGGTGTCATAACCTTACCCACTTAATGCTCTTGAAGAAAAGATGCTGTTCAATCTCCACAAAGTTGCTCCGAGAGACTTTCGTAGAAAAGCCCTTTCAGGACTGATGCGTAATAGAGTTTCAATAGGCCTACCATCTCCCACTCGATGCTCTTGAAGAAGGGATGCTGCACGATGTCCATGAACCCGCTCTCGCCGCAGCCGAGCCGCTCGGAGGGGCTCTTGTTGAGGAAGCCCTTGAGGACAGACGCCGCCTTCACGGACAGCGAGCGCGGGATACGGATCGTCTTCTCTAGGATCACCTGGAAAATTGGAAGTAGAACGTTGAAGTTACTTTTTTTTAACGTATTATTTATACAGAGACTATATACTGAAATCCGCGATGCAGGCTTCGTCAGGTGGACACAAACTTCGTTATTAGCTACAAGCTTCGTCAAAAAGCAAAACAATAGTAAATCCTCAACATGCACCGCCCATAAACTAAACCTAAAAGTACCTACAACTCAAAAACATCCTGCAAGTTGCCAACAACAGGCAGCGTACCCAAAATGCACAAAAGGCAAAGGCTTTGTTTTTAATATCAATAAGAAAGGACCAAATGAGGCCATTGGAAGTAAAAAGAAGGTGCAAATGCCAAGTTAATCGAATCAGTTTCCCCACAGTTTCCTAGAGATCGCACACAACCCCGGAAGAGTTGTCGGGCTCCAGAGTTACCCTAAAATGTCAGTATTCCGTGGGACTTTAGCCAGAGTTAGTTTTGTGATATTATCGAGGAGAGCATTCCTAGTGATCACCAGTCAACTCCTGTTACCTAGTTGACCTCAAAAGTCACTACGGTTAGCAGACACGAGCTACTCACCAGGAAGAGATAGTCCTCAGTATCCTTCAGGTCAGGGTTGTGGAATCCATATGGATTGGTGAAATTCGAAGCTCATTCGAAATATAATATTCCTCATCACTTGGTTGTCAAGATCACCAGACAGTCTCACCTGGAAGAGGTAATCCTCAGTGTTCTGGTCAGGGTTGTCAGCAGCCTGCGCGATGTCGAAGGGGCTCCTGCCAGCCAACATCTCATACGTCAGTACTCCTAAAGCCCACCAGTCGACGCTGAAACCATACTCTTCTCCGCGGAGGATCTCGGGCGCGATGTAGTTGGGCGTCCCGCAGAAGGTGGACGTCGTGTCGCCGGGACGGACGCCCTCCTGGAATTTAAAAAAAGATTATGGAACAATGGTGAAGGAACATATCGTGAGGAAACCGGGCTAATTCCAATAAGGCCTAGTTACCCTTCGGGTGGCAGTCGCATTCGTAAAACTATTCCCTACGCCTAATCTTGGGATTATTTGTCAAAGCGGGCCCGGCTCTCATGAGCCGTGGCTAATGCCGGGATAACGCAAGGAGGATGACGATGATTATGGAACAATCGACTTAAAAGTTCGATCTGATGGCTCTAATGCTGAGGTGGTGATATTTCATCGGTGGTCGCATTTGTGTTTTCTGTCGTTTTTCAGTTCACATCATAGGTTTCAAATGTGATCGTACCCAGGCATCTGGATGAAGCTAGGAAAAAAAAAGACCTAGAACCCTATAGGAATAAAAAAAATGCGACCAGAACTGTCCCCAGGATAATTTGAAAGAATTCTTACTTTGCACATGCCGTAATCGGTGAGCTTAATGTGGCCCTCGTGATCCAGCAGTACATTGTCCAGCTTTAGATCACGGTAGATGACTCCGCGCTCGTGCAAGAAATGCAGAGCTAGAGATATCTCCGCGGCGTAGAACCGCGCGTGCTCCTCGGGCAGCCGCCGTTGCCGCTGCATGTGGAACCTGGAATAAGATAAGTAGTTAATTTATAAATACGAAGCCAATGTATGTTTATTCAACATTTTTTGTGGCAGCATGATCTTCCTAATCGTCTTCGACGCTAACAATATCATGAAACACATTGATTTTATTATTTGCACTGTATTTTGTAAAGGTTTTCGACTAACTTTATGATATGGTATTGTTTGTAGCAAAACCTTTCATCGGTGGCAATTGTCGCCAACAATACAATTCATTCAGTAGAAGCTATTATAACAAATCATTTCACGCATTAAATTATGCCCTTTCATAATATCTTTACAAGACTCCTTCCGGTGTTGCACAGGGGTCACATCTGGGTCCAATATTATTCAACACCTTCACAAAGGAATTGGCCACCTTTTCGCTATACCATCTCGGAATGCTACATAATACAAAAGTAAACAGGCCAGTACTCACATTAAATCTCCTCCGCGCACAAACTCAATGACGAAAAACAGTCTACTAGGAGTCTGGAAGCACGAGTGGAGCCCCACTAGAAAGGGGTGGTTGGACGCAGTCTCGAACACGTGCTTCTCCGTCTGCACCCAGTCGATGTCCTCGTCGTCCGTCACGAGAGCCTTCTTGATCACCTTCATCGCGTACACGCGTTTCGTCCGCTTCAGTTCTACCATCAGCACCTGGGGATATACATTTTATAGTTCATATCTATGGAGTAATGAACTGGACACCCGTTTATAAAAAAAAGAATGGCTTTAAAAGTATGAGACAAAACACAGGGAAATTTTGTTACTGACCCTCACCTGTGGTTTAAAATTGTTGTTCTGGTTCTAGTCCGATCTGGATTCTCACAGTTGGATTTAGCTTATACGTAACAAACTGTGCCCAAGTACTAGTTTTAGTGGTACGGGTGGGGTGTCCAGCAGTGTTAGACTTAGACCTGAACCTCGTCAGCTCGAAGTCATCAAGCGAGTGCTGACGGCTGGAGCATCTTCAGTAGTCGCCAGAGACGAAACCTGATATACATGCCTTAGCATAAGAGCCGCCCGGATCAGCAGTCGTCAAGCGAGAACTGCCGCTGGAGCAGTTGTCTCCAGTAGTCGCCAGGGTCTGTAGACTTGATACATCATCATCATCATTTCAGCCATTAATCGCCCACTGCTGAGCATAGGCCTCCCTTCATGTACGCCACTTATCCCGATCCTGGGCTAATCTCATCCAGAAGTGCCTCATGTACTTGATACCTTAGCATAAGAGCCGCGTCCGATGACCCGGATGAGCTCGAAGTCGTCGAGCGAGTACTGGCGCTGCGAGCCCGGCTCCAGGTCCTCGCGCACCGCCGGCGCCGGCGCGGGCGGCGTGTCCGGCAGCGGCGGCTCCGGATCTGCTCTAGACCTGAAAGAAGAGTCAATTATTCATTTTAAAAATTTAGGTGGAAATTTATATACAATGTGATATTTCTATTTCTAGAAATTTCTGTCAAATTTGAATTAATTCAGATTTATTGAGAAAATTCAACTCAACCTAATATGAAAAAATACTACAGCTTAAGCAAGTCAACCAATTGAATTGAACGAAGTTCATCAATTGGTTGACTTGCTTCATCAAAGTGCGGTTACGTAGTTTCAAGTCTATACTTACTGACAACGATACATGGCTGACAATGAGATGTAAAGTGCGTCTGGGTAAAGTATCTTCTAACGGCTATGGTGAAAAAATCCCATTTGATTTGAAGGAGGACAGATAATTCTTGGTTCACTCACCTGACCAATGAAGCTTGGCCCCGAGGCCCAAAGTAGGTACTCTTTCCATTGGCATCATCCTTAATCTCCACAGGGACCACGCGCTCTCTGAAACACGCCTTTACAAGCTAGTGTCACAAGTGCCACAGCCAACAAGTTACGCTAAACTCACCTAACAGACGAGGCTCGACCCGGAGTACCTTGGACTCTCCCCATTGGCATCGTCCTTGATCTCCACAGGGTCCACAACTCCACATGCTCGCTGGAGCACTGCTTCTGCACGAGCTTGTGGCACTTCTTGTGCACCAGCAGCTTGCACTGGATGCACTTGAAGCCCTGCTCACTAGAACACATCTGTACAAGGGACTGGTACTGAACTCACCTAACAGACGAGGCTCGACCCAAAGTACTCTCCCCATTGGCGTCGTCCTTGATCTCCACAGGGTCCACATGCTCGCTGGAGCACGGTTTCTGCACAAGTTTGTGGCACTTCTTGTGCACCAGCAGCTTGCACTGGATGCACTTGAAGCCTTGCCGGCCGAGGCCCCAGATGCGGTCCTGGCAGAAGGCACAGAAGGCGCGCTGGAAAGGGAAAATAGTTAGAATATTGTGTACATATGAGCGCTGACAAACTAAATACCAATAAGACCTAGTTACCCTGCGGGCCGGAAGGTCAGATGGCAGTCGCTTTTGTAAAACTAGTGCCTAGTGTCTATGTTTGGGATTAAGTACCTATGATTGTAAATGATTGAGTTGAGTTATAGAACAGAGGTAGGTATAACATATGTTATAGTTATATCCTGTTTAAAAAAGTGTAAGTACTTTAATTTATGTAAAGTATTGCCTTTTCTCCTTATTGTAAAACATTTAACCCTTAATAGGGCAGGGGGCATAATTATATTTACCACCATAGTTTAGACTTTATTTGACAATTTGACAGAATTCAAATTTAACTAATTTCCGAAATTCTTCTGCCATATTAAGGGTTAAATAAAAAAAGCCAACTCTTTGATTCAAAGCCCTCCCAACTTCCAACAAAAAAGTCTCCACTTTCCCCCAGTTCAGACAGCTGTAAATTTAATCCAACAGCTGTGCAACAAAGTGGCTAAGGCTGTCGGGCCAGAAAATAAGCGTTGCTGCCGGCCTAGCCGAAGCGACAACCGTTGACACTGCGTGGCGATCGAATCGCGACGGGGTCTGTCCCGCCAATACGGAGCGATAGAGAGAGTAACTGAGTGTGAGTTTATGTGCGTTTTCATATCCGATCCGATATTGGATGTAGATCTGATATCCCATATATTTAAGCCGCCATCTTTGATTTTTGGCTTTGAAATCATTACTACATCCGATATCGTATCGGATAATGTGAAATCGCACAAAAGCCTGGCGTCCACAGGTGGAATCGAGCCGCGTCCAATCCTCCTCATAAATTTGAATGCGATTCGACGCGTCGCTAATGGACGCAGTTTCATAAGAAATGCAGAAGGCGAATTAATGAGACTACGCGGCGAGCCTAGTGGAGGTCAGGCTTAAAAGTCTTAAAACCTCGGAACGGAGCGTTCAGTGGGGCGTGTAGGGGCAGCGTCGACTCAGGACACTTGTGTGAGCTTCAATTGTTTACGCCGCCGTACACGCACGCCGCACGCCCCGCCCCGCTGCACGCCCAGTGTAAGCGTGCACTCAGGCCGTACACTAAGCGATTGTGGCGTAGGCAAGGTGTCATGGACAACTTACTCTATTAAATCTCTTGGCCTGGAAGATGTGCCCGTTGACGCGGTAGAGCTTCCGCCACCGCCGGGCGCCGCGCCTGTATATGCTGCCTGAAAGAAAAAGATAATTTATGATTTAAAAAAATAAAGGATTCCTTAAGACACGGTTGAATAAAAGATGTACTGTCCAATATGTTGATATTTTAACAAAGCGTCAATCAAAGGTAAATGAGAATATTTTTTAATATGATTTGTTTCGATTAAATAAGTGTATTTGTTATTGAATATGACATTTTGTAAAAGAAGCTTTATTAAGCAAAAAATATTTCTAATCAATTTGTTATTTGTATTATATGTTGTGACGTTTTTGTGAGCCGCTATCGATTAACAAGTTATTTGTTATTAAATAGATATGATTAACATCAATAAACAAATATCGTCACCACGCATCACGCGTCATGAAATTACCAGAATGCCAGTCTTCGAAAACTATTTTGTTTCAATTGTACAAGTAAGTAATTAAAATACAGAAACACTGTTTTCATTCACGAAAATATATTTAAACAAAAAGGTAATTCACATCCTCGAAAATGACAATTGAATTTTATACTTATTTATTTTCTATTTAAGTAGTTAACTACATAAAAGAGAAATTTCTATTTATTTATTTTCTGTTACTTAACTAAAAGAGCGCAGTTTTTTTGTTTGAAATGATCTAAATTCGATTTCAAAAACACATAACGATTTCAACCCGTCGCACGGCCTCGTCATTACCAACACATAGCTAACAAGCGCTCCCCCGGGCCAGTTACAATTAACGACCATCCGATTGCCATTTCCACCCAAATTAGGCCACACCTCCGCCACTAGCCTGTCATCAATCTTACACCATTTCACACTTGACTGCCATGACGATGCACCGTCACTTGTAATTCTCGTACGGTAATGACTTCACACTTCACGGTAACGACATTTTAAAGTACCAAATAAAAAATAGTAAATAAAATAAAGCACCTGCCAGATGCTTGGCGATGTCGCCGGTACAAGACATCGGAGTGGCGTGTCGATATGGACGGTTATCGATATTATCTTATCGGTTTAAAGCGAATTTAGTGAGGCAAGCGATTTATTTACAAGGAATTCCTTTCGGAAGTAGGGATAGCTGATATGCTGTATCGATTACTGGTTTCTGTTGATTTAATGATTTTTAATCTAATTGCATATTCAAGCTATATATATATATATATATTTACTTATTCGATATTGCCAACTATGCAAGGTTGCTTTTTTACCAGAGCTACGGGAGACGCGTCGCCTAATGGCAAGCAGTCATCGCCGCCCATGGATATAAGCAACATCAGGGGAGCCACTTGCGTTGCCGACCTTTGAGAATAATTTGTCAAACGGTGAAGATTTAATTACATGATGGATAGTCGCTAGACAAATCATGAAAATACAGTTTTACATTTTTCCGCTGACATATACTGAACATGAAATTTTGTTGATAAATCACATTTGAATGGGAGGGATCTGCTTTGAAAAGCTTTATTAGCAACAAGAAGTATTTTTTTATAAGTACAGAAATACATGTATCATACATGCATTGTTGTTAGTTATGGAGCGCAGTATGCAAAAATAAAACTGACCAGAATTTTAAGCAGCACCACAATCTCATAACAATTTTCCGCGAAAACTGCACTCAACCCATAATATATTATTTACGTCTCAACGAGTCTCCGGCGGAACCTCCGGGCTGGCGCCGAAAAAACGAAATTTCAAAAGGCTCTTTCACTCTTTACTTTTAAACTTTTGAGCGAGCGAGACGAAGTTATAAAAATAGAGGGTTTTTACTTTTTTTTTACTCGCGCACGGTTTGTACACCGGTCAAATCTTACATGAAAATCGGCTAAAAAAACAAAGTGTGATGTAAAGCTGGATTTTTGGTATGTTATTTGGAGTCCTTGGGGGAATGTAAGACTATATTTTGCAAGCAAAAAAAAAGTGTGCTAACTTCGTAATTTAAAAAAAAAAGTAAAAAAATCGGACTTATTTTGGTTTTTATTTATTTATTAAAAAACTATGCGTTTTTGGTCAAAAGTTGCTTTGTAATGTTGAAAGCGCATTAAATTTCAAACAGTTTGACATCTTTTTTATCAATGTCTGTCAAATAGTTTTCGAGATATGAAGCGTCAAAAAAGGTTAATTTTTGACGCATCTGCAAAATACTTCATGATATGATATATATTGCAATATAACATTGTATAAAATTTATTTTGCTTTAGTTTTAGTTCAAATAAAGGTCAGTAAGACGAATAGTTACTTTGGTGAACAAAAAAAATCTATAAATAGAGAAGCCAAGAGTCTGGTAGATTGGTTAAGGTAAAATAGTTTACGCTAAAAGTTTTAGGTTGAAAGTGCTATCTATTCGATCTTACTTTCTTTGATATCCGTTTATCTGAAAAAATTGTCTAAGCTAACTTTGCATCGATTTGACTATTACTAATGAAGAAATAAAATAAAATTAAATTTTGAAGTTTAGTAAATTAGAAAAATAAAACAGAATTAGTTAGATTTTACTTTTTCCTTTTTGAGGGTCCTGGTTCTGCATCTTGATGGCACAACTCCTGTAGTGATAGAAAGTCCACTTGAGTTGTATTTGACCACCAATTGCTGTGGAATAAACTACGGGAACGGAAAGCGCCCACGCCAATTATTAAGATACTGGAGAAGTGGTATTCCCAGCAGAAGAACGTAGTAAGATGGAAGTCAACTCTGTCCACAGCCAGCGGGCTAAACTGTGGCGTGAGACAAGGAGGCAGCATGTCTCCGGCTCCCTTCAGCGTGTACATGGATGGGCTGTCGCAGGCTTTGACCAGTACCGAGGTTGGCTGCTCCATCAATGGGCAAATGATAAATCACATCGCATATGCAGACGATATGGTCCTACTAGCACCATCTGTGGGAACTATACGTAAGTTACTTGCAGAATGCGAGAGATACGCCAGCCAGCATAACATGAGATACAATCCGGACAAGTCTGAATTTATGCTCATGGAGGCAGCACATATGCCCACACATGTACCACCTCTTTTGCTTGATGGAGCACAATTGCGGAGAGTACACGAAGTCAAATATCTTGGCCACATCTTGTTGTCCAGTTTAAAAGACCAGGAGGACATATAAAGGCAGAGGCGAGCCACCGCAGTAAGGGCAAACATGTTGGCTAGAAGATTCGCCAAATGTAGTGACAGCGTAAAAAGACAGCTGTTCCTCAGTTTTTGTACAAGCGTTTATACTGTCGAGTTATGGTCCGACTACACCTGCGCGGCGGTGAGAGACCTGCGCGTGCAATACAACAGATAAGTACTATGTACTGATATTTCGTTAAACGGAGAATACTATGATTCGGGCACGTCCACGACAACGCTCGTGAGATTGCAGCGATGTTATTGACCCTCAGTGATATGCTTTAAAAACCAGTCCGTACAAGAACAATTTCGGAACAATCTGATTCAATTAATGAGGGTTTTCTACTCGTAAATATTTTTTTCCGCCAAGCGGCGATCCGGAGGTTTCTGACCGTAAACTTAACTTACTAAATAAATGTTGATTTGATATACGCAAATATGTGTCTAAGTAATACTTGAACAGCCCCCAAATAATAATAATTCGTTCTCCGCTACGCCTCCTGTAAATATATGTAAACTATCCCATTTGGCCATTACCATCCACCGATTATTTCTGATCCAGTTATACTAGACTTATGATATAATCCTATTTTTTTAAATAACTGGCACTCTTTTGGTCTTAAATGAAAGCTAGTGGAATTTTCTACATGTTTATTTTACAATTTATGTAATAGCCTGAGTTTTTTTGTTGATATCTGTCTCAAAATATTAGCAAAACGAATATTTTCATAGAAAGGGGAAAAATGCTCTTTTTTTGACGCTTCATATCTCAAAAAATATTTGACGGACATTAATAAAAAAGATGTCAAACTGTTTGGAATTTAATGCGCTTTTAATATTACAAAGCAACTTTCGACCATAAATGCATAGTTTTTTAATAAAACGGCAAAAACCAAAAAAAGTCTGATTTTTTTACTTTTTTTTTTTAAATTACGAAGTTAGCACACCATTTTTTTGCTTGCAAAATATAGTCCTACATTCCCCCAAGGACCCCAAATAACATACCAAAAATGCAGCTTTACATCACACTTTGTTTTTTTATTTCTCTTTTTGACCAGTGTATTGGTCATTACCATGCCAGCTTTCATATGGTGATGACGTCGCCTAAAGAGATTGACGTTGCGCTCGGTTAGCCCGGCTATTTAGCCTAAGAACGGTGCGATATTTTTGAAAATAATTCTACAACAGTAGTTTTTTTTCATATACAGCGTTTAATCGCAATTTAAAAAAACCTATATTTTCGAATCCACCAATAGTTTGGAATGGAAGATATTAAAAAAAACTACGCCCAAAAAATAAGCGTTTTCTTTCGGCAAAATACCTCACAGTAATTTAATGGTGGACACATGTAAAAAAAAATCAGTTTTAAGGTTTACAACCCGAAGCCACCTAAATATATGACGGGAAATAAGACTTTTTTTAATGATATAGAATTTTTGAATTTTTTCTAACGTGCTCTAGAGCAAATATAACAACAGATATTTTTAAGCAGAAATGAATAGCACATAATATTTCAGATATTTAGCATATAAAAACCACCAATATATTTATATGGAAATAAAAAAATCTAAATATTTGACCGGGCAAATTAGGAACAGATAATAGTACGAGGTTGACTTTTACTGTCCCTATTTAACAATATTAACAGCATGATAATCCACCCAATAAGTTTGACCTTTATTTAATACTTTAATTTAATAATATATTTACATTTTTTGCGTGGTTTGGTTTGGACCTTAGTGTCTTACATTTAGGAATTCATATGGCAAACCACCACGCCAGTGGAACTGGGCCGAGAGTAGGTGATGAGCCGTGTCGCATGCTTTTTATTCTGTTCTTCTATTACACATTAACGTAAATGAGGAGGCACACTGACATTTTACCCCGCCAGGCGGCGCCTATGCAAGAGTCTAGGCATGTCACTGTCATTCATATGTGAGAGAGAGAGAGAAAAAAACATAATTATCAGCTTCTCGCTCTCACGTCTCACGGACTAATAGGGTGGCGCCATCTGTCGTATCCTTTGAGTGTTCCTCCTCATTACATGCCTATTTCTACATAAGTAATATTTTAGGTAGATTAAAAACAGACGTTTCCCACCGATAATAAAGTCCAAAGTAATTTAAAAAATTACATATTTATTTTAGGCATGCGATTTGACAGTCGTCGAAAAGAGTATATACTTGTCAGTACATACATCTATCTCACGTTTTTCCCTTCTACCATTTGACAGATCTCCGTCATCTTGTGAAATGTATTCTTCCATTCTTCAGAATCGTTGAAGCAACGCTTGTTACAAACACGCGAAAGCTATACAAAGTCTAATTTCGACCCATATGTCACGGCCAGGTATAGCCCCGGCGATTATCGTTAGACTTACAAGCCACAGGTCACGGGTTCAAATCTCAGTCGTCGCATACGTAGGTGCGGATATTACAGCTTTTTTAATTCATTTTTTTTATGTTTTATTTATATTATAAGTTGATAAGTACAAGCTACTGCAATGACATTAAATACAAGGACGCACAATTCATAACAAAAATGTTTTAAAAATCTGGGTCTAAATTGCATTTATACCATTCTTGTTGATGCTAATAACGTTAACTTCTTATCTGCTTAGGAAAAAAATCGTTCATGCCATAACCAACTTAGTGTATAAAGACCTAAGTATCAAAATTGCAAATAGAACTGTGACACACTAAAAACTCTTTATCAAAATACCTTTTGTCATAATATGCTCAAATGACTTAAATGTCAAAATGAATTGCGAACGAATATTGAACGAATGGAGCCGCTACCAATATATAATAAGTATAGAAATACCTAAAAAAGGCCGCAATTTTACTTCTTCATTACATAAACTTTAAAAATACCCTACTGTATCATCTTTATCTTGGTCACTTGTACTACGTTTATTACAATAAATGTATGTAATGTATGTATGTGTAAATTTCCTGACATGTCATATCTAGTTGTCACAAAGAAAAATTTACAGGGCTTCCAAGAATCTCGAGCTGGAAGGATACAAATTAAAATATTTTCTATGAAAATAATTAAATTCGACAGCAGACAACCCAAAGGTTAATCGGATTTATTTATTATAGGCATTTGCTTTAAATTAAATACCAGTGGCTCTGATCTGATAGTGGGATATTCTTTAAAATTTATTTTCAAAAGGAGATTTAATATTGGTAATGCCATTCAAATAATATTAGAAGTGTCTACGCGAGTGTCCGAATTTAATTATAGGATAGCACATATTGAAAGTACTGTAATATGGGTACAGAAGCCTGCCTATTGAAATATAAAATACATAGCAAAAAGTATAGAAAGAACCTACTACTTTTCGACTTTTTATTTACACTACATACCGACCATACAACTGACTCTAATTAATCTTGGTTTTCAAAAGTGTAAAATGTAGACCTAAGTGCGTTTTCGCATTATCCGAACCGATATCGGATGTCGGACCGATATCCTATACATTACAGGCGGAATCTTGGATTCATCTATTGATATCCTTCCGACATCCGTTATCGGATCGGATAATGTGAAAACGGTCTAATAGCGACTCAATTAGTTTTTGTTCCTTGACGGTCATTAATTGGAACTAATAAAATTATTTATTTAAATCTATACAATTACAACGAGTATTATACATTCATTTTGTAATGTAATCCAACGAAATAACTTATAGAAATATATTCTACCCTTTTTGTTTGTTTTCCGATTACTATTTAGCCAATTTTTCATTGAGTCATACCATGGACTTTCAATAGGGACTGAGCTCACACTTTTTTTGCCATAATAGATTGAACTTTATCACCGGTGCAGAAAAACGTTCTTATTAGGATAGTAAAAGTGTATCCACATGAGAGGGTCAAAGTTGGGGCTGGTGTCCCTCTCGCACGTGTGACCAGTGTTAAAGAGATTACTATAGTAGTAGTGTTTTTACCTGTATGATAACTAAGTTAATAAACTTCTTAAATGATTTTTGTATTATATCGAGGCAAGGATATTAATACCTTGTAGCGAATTGGTAAGTCATTATTATGAAGCCATAAAACCAAAGATTTGCGCAATTAAAAAAACCTTTAATTTCGGTATTAGTAGATTTGGTAGTAACTTTGAATATTGACTGGTATCCCCAAATAATGACAGTGATGACGTCATTCAAATAATTTTGACAGTGGCAATAAGTGCGAGAGGGACACCAGCCCCAACTTTATCCTCTCATGTGGACACACTTTTTGGCCTAACAACTCAATCTAGCTTAATAATATATAAATCTATGAGTCATACCGGACAACTGTCACTGTACATTTGTAATCCTTATTACAAGGGCATAACGTCTAGCGATGGTTAGCTAAGACAGAGTATTGCGGTTGCGGGGAGGAACGATGTTGAACCTTAGGTTACCTTCAATCAATACTAATACTGAAATACAGTTTTCGACCTTATTGCATTACATGTGTCTAATAACATTTTAAAATGGCTAGGGAATTAAATATCTTGACTGTACCTAAATTACTCACAGCATTAAATAAAATGTTATACAACCAAAAAAAACAATATTTTAAATAAAGGGGGTAAAAAGGCGGTAAAAGAAAAATAAAATAAAAATAAAAACCAAAAAAAGTTCATTTCGACTACCGGGGATCGAACCCACGACATCAGGACCGTCCGTCATTTTACGTTACGCTAGTACAACCTGAGCTATTTAAGCAATAGTAGTGGCGACGAAATATATTATTATACCATGATGTAATGAAAATGCGGTTGAACACATGAGTCACTTTTGAAATAATGCAGGAAATTACATCGTCAATGGTAGAGAGTTTGTAGGCAAGAAGAATATGAAAATACTTATTTCAGTACGTACGTATGTGGTTTTAGCGCTTCTTGGCGAGCATTTAAAGGTGGATTAATTTTTATTCTTCTTTATTATGATCCTAACGAAAAGTCTGTTCCAATTTTTTTGCTTATGTAATTTTTGCCGTGAATGTTATTCCGAGCTAGTAAAATATTGAACATCCGTCTTGTTTTTGGGGTGGTTTCAGTTTTCATAGTGTTTCAACACATAATGTATATACAAAACAACCATAACTTCACTTGTCCTTTTATTGCTTGTGTCATAACTGATTTAATTAGTCCGCTTTTTGCTACTACGAAGTATCATTCACAAAAATAGGTGGTTTCTTAATGTGTTATAAAGGTCATAAATTAAAGTAGTCGAATTTAAAACAAAAGTCCTGATTCCATTTTCGCCTGATTTTTAGTGAATTAAAATAATTTTTTTTTTATTCTATTATACGTTTTTTGTCACAAATTTTGGTGGCTTAACTAAAAAAACTATTTCAAATTACCAAACTTAATTTTTGGTGACATAAAAAGTACTGTTATAGAATTAAGTTATTTTTCCAGTAGTAGCAAGACCGGATGGTTCCTAGGCTAATTGTGCCATGAAGCTTTATAGGGTAAAATTATAATAACGTTGTTAATTATGAAATGAAGTTATTTACGCTCACGGAAGCAGAAAGCATGTGGATTTTACAGTTGAAAAGCAACGATATTATGATAAGTGAATAATGTATAATACTATTTAACATTTAGTACTAAAGTACAGAAGTAAGCATAAGTACACTATTTTGAATACCTACATTACCTCCTGTCTTTACTAACCCTTCACCAAGTGTGTATTCTTCTCAGATGGAGAGAGGATGGACAACATTTTCTTTTTGCAAATAGGTACTAATGAAATTGGCTGCTATATCTCGGGTGATAAACGGACTCAGCAAACATTTTTTTGTCGTTTTGGAGACGCGGTTTTCTCACTAAATAATAGACTGTCGTCGGATTAGCTTTTAGTTTCATTTAAAATTATTTGGACTAAATGTTGAATAAATATCTACAATAGAACGTCGTTAGAAAAATAGCAAGATAAACACCAAAAACTTCGTGATATCGAATAAGAACTTCTAAATATTCATAGGTACGGAAATAAAATGGCATGAGGTCATATATGTCTGCCCAGGGCAAGGGCAAGTAAATATTATAATTATATGGTATATGTGTGCGTTATTAGGTGGTGGACTGGAGGCACAACAGTCCATTAAATTCTATACATTTTGATGGTGCTGCGCCACGCACCGCTCGCTCGCTACTCCACGCGGCACCCGGTTCCAAATGAAACGAACAAAGTATACGCGTACGTCCAGTCCACGGCCTTACTGCCAAGTGTAAAGTTAAAGTGTAGTTGTTACTTACGGTCTTCTCCCGCGCATGACATGCCCGGCGCCGGCGGCACATTCGGGAACACTGCAACAAACAAAACATTTCATTATAGCGATTGTTTAACCAACATTTCGATACCAATATTACCAATATCTCATAAAATTCAGTTTTTGCACTAAAACCTAGTCGAAAGACAGTTTGTTTACAGTCAAGGTTGTCAAGATTGTTCTCAAAAGCTTCTTTGGTTAAAAATTCAGCCTTAACTCCATCATATAAAGTCACAAATCTGAAGAAGATCCGGCCTAAAAATACGTTGATAAAGATTAAAAAAATGGATTTCTTTTGCGCCAGTGCATGTAGTAAAAAAAATATTTGGCCTGAATTAGCATTCGAGATTACTATTAAAATTAGTTTTTGCCTATATACAAGTGATCCCGAGTACCTATGCTGCAGATACAACTTAGACAACTACATATTAAACGTACTTATCTATTGTCTTAGGACTTGAAATACGTGATCATGATACAAAATTAGCGTACAAAGCTTAAAACTATCACAAAGCGACTTTATCTAACAACCCAACAAAGAGAAAACTACCCGCTCCCCAGCGCAGTAATGATTAGTTTAAAATAACAAAAGCGCACAAACGTCCGGCAATCCCGCTTATTTCCGGCCCGAATTGCATTCTGTCCGGAAAGAAGAGATTCCGTCCGGGTGCCTTTAAAAATGGAAGCCGACGCTGGTCTGTTGTGTTTAGTGTTTACGTTTTAAAGGGAACTGTTGACCCGCGTGTTTGTCATGGTGATTTAATACAGCGGAGTGGAATCCTTTTTCTGGGCGAGGGATGGGGATGTTGAAGAATGTTAAGAGAATACTCATTTAGGTTGAGACTGGAACAGAACATTTTTCTATCGTCTGTAATTAATGGACATGGAGCTATTATGTACTTGAAATAGTACATTATGATATAAGTGCAAAAAAAGGAAATTCGTAACTCGTGTCGTGTTTTAATTTATCGCCACTCGTTTGGAACTTCCTTTTTTTGCACTTGTATCGTACGATGTTTTTCAGTACAGATGGTGTTTTTTTTACGCACTAGTTCGAGAAGTGGTTCATTATATGCCAGGTCGAAACTTCGGAGGCTCATCTGTACTGAAAAACGTCGTACGATACACGTGCGAAAAGGAAATTCGTAACTCGTGTCGATTTAAAACACTCCCTTCGGTCGTGTTTTAATTTATCGCCACTCGTTTCGAACTTCCTTCTTTACGCACTTGTATCGTAATGTACTATTTCAGTACAGATGGCCCTCCGAAGTTTCGACCTCACATATGTATAATGAACCACTTCTCGCACTAGTGCGTAAAAAAAACACCATCTGTACTGAAATGTACTATTTCATAAGCCTATTAAAATTGGATGGTTTCAATTCGTATTTTTTTTAATACTACGTCTATCAATTTTTGCTAATGTTATGATTGCCTTGGATGATATATGCTAGAGGTAAATAACTTTTGAAGAGAATTCACTTAAGTGACAGTTAACATAGTCTGAAGTCTGAGTGTAAAGGTTTCGCTACAATAAGCACGTAGGTACGTTGCTGGATTCTACTCTTCACTGTCTATAGATAAGTATACGTATATTCGTACCAATGAAAAAAGTATTCAAAAACAACGTCAGAACCGAGTTCGAAATTCCGATCACGTCCCTGCATTCATATTGAAAACAAATGAACAACTCAAACAGCAATTTCCAATTTCGAATAAATCTCGCTATCTCTTTAACGGAATGTTCCGATTTTAAATTGCATAACCTACTGCTGGGAAAATATTTTCGCAGCGCGCAGCCAATGAAAACAAACGCACAATCAATTTCCAATTTGTAGTGGGAACTTTTTTCTAACTAGTCTTCATTTCGAGTAGTTCCGAAAACATTCTCACACAAACAAACTTCGCGCGCACACAGTATACTCTCGCAAGCTCGTTTTTAATAAAGCATTCCCAAATGTGGCCTAGTGTCTTGCTATTAAAGTTGAAATTTTGGAAGTGTTAGATTTCGAAAGGCCTCCTGGAAATATTGAATATTGGGAGTAACCGGAGTAAACTACGGAGTACTTTTTGGAATAACCGTTTTAATGGAGTTTCATGTTTGCTCCCCGACCGCCGTGTTTAAAAATGGAAAACGCTGAGTATTGTGAATGTGGAATGCAGGTCATTCCTTTGGAAGTTCGCTCGTCATTCCATTACGATTGCTATGAGGAATTCAAAGCTTTTTCAAGTTTCCGAGATGAAAAAAGGTACTTCGACGGCAAAATGAGCTATTTGAATGTTTGTAGTTTCGATTAAGTACGAGTACCTACTGTAAACTTGCACATCAATAATTTCGTATTTTCGTATTGTCAGGATGTCGCCGTCGACGGATGCGTTTGGGAGGATCATCATCATCATCATCATCATTTTCGTATTGTATTGTCAAATACCTGGATAACATAACATTATAGGCGCTTTGGTATCGTACTGTAAGCTTATGACTGTAAATGAATAAAAAAAAAACATTGCCTGCCCCTAAAACACAATGATTTTATACCAAACCAAAAAATCGTTTACAAATAGCTACCTCATATAATCGAGTCCCAACGACATCATATGATGTCAGTATTACAAAAGATAATGATGTCAGTGTAACGCCGTGTCTTGCGTGGGCGACGGTCGCGCGACCGTCGCCGTCGCGTCTCATACTTCCATATCTATAAGGTTTGATTTCGTATGCGTCGCATCGCCGTCGCGCGACCATCGCGCGACCGTCGCCCACGCAAGCCACGGCGTTACAGAAGATAAGATTCTGAACCTAATATGTAACCCATTCTCCACATGCATAAATAAATCATTTCATTTCAATGCTTGGGACTTTCGATTTGCGATTTTTCCTGAAGTAAGCATTAGTTACCTACTCAATATGACAACACTCGTGAGAGACGTAGTCGATTCGCTTATTTCAGTAGTCCGCATTTTAATTGGACTGAAATAGCTGCCAAGGTTTTTAAAAGAGTACAAAAACCTAACAAGCGATTCCGAGCGAAACGCGAGACTTTTAAAAACATTCTAAGCTCGATTCCACCATTTTATATGGAATTTGACAGTTGACAGCCCACTACCCACAGCCCACTACACAAGTGGCCCGTGTAAGTTTATTAGTTCAGTGGTATATAGCAAACATTCTTTACACATACTGTTACTGACACTAGACTGATCATTTTGTCTTGATAAGTTCCTTAAGACAGGAGTTAAAGTCCAAAATCGAAAGGCACACTTTTGATTTGATTTGACCCGTCACGTGCGTCACGTGTACACAGATTTTTTAAATAGCGATGTACCTACCTATGGTTAACACTTTAGGTTTCCTTTTCGACCGTTTCCTCCTCTAAAACATACCAATTGTCACTTTTGATATGACTGTACACTGTCGTCTTCTCTACAAATTAGTTCCAGCGGCTGCCGCTAGCTTTAATGTTTGACATTCCATAAGATTCCCTGTGTCTGTGACAATCAGCCACTCCTTCACAAATCCTAGGCCACTATAGAACCTTTTCACAGTAAACGCCAAAGTCAAATAAAGCGCGGTGTCAATAAGACAGGGTTCTGGAGAGGCCAAAATGGGCCATTTTTCCAAGTTTTTTTTTTGTTTTGGAAATTTTTGTGTGGTTTCCTCTCTCAGAATAGCTCTTTGAATCCTAATAGGAGAAACAAACGTCCGTTACCATTTTTTATGTCGGTAACGGAATGGAAGGTTTAAAAAATGTATGGAAATCCTAGGACATTTTATTCTCCTATCAGGATCGGAAGACCTCGCGATTCTGAGTATGAAACGCGTAAAAAATACCCCTGTTACTAAAAAGTGGACAACTTTAAAAAAAAAAAATGGCCCAAATTCACCAAATCGCCGGCACTTCCCAAGCGATCAGAACACGCTGAGCGCTGAGTGGACGGGCTATCCAGCTCGCCAACAAAGAAAACTTTGTAATTCCGAAATTGCATTAAGTGCTTTCTTTTGGAGGAAAAAGAAAGCATTTGAGAACTTGGCTTCAATTACTATTGTGTTTATTCTTATTGGATTTCATAGGGGATGGTGGCCAAGTTTAGACAATTGTAGGCATTGCGTACAAACTAAGATATTTACATGCAAGAACGATTTAATACGGGACTGACAGAGCCCATATAAAAAAGCGTACCCCTGAAATGTATGGGCCTTTCAGGCTTAAAACTAGATGGCGCAGTTTCGCAGCCTCGAAGTGGGCAAAATCATATTTTCCCCAAATATTTTTGCGTGTTTTTATTTTTTATAAGAACAAAGACATATTTCTTTATTTTAAAATCAGGATATTATGTCAATAACCATTTAAAAAAAATTTAGGCATACTATCATAACTACTGATGAGTTATGATAGTATTCAATTGGTGGAGCTAAAAAAATCGAGGTACGATTCTTAGTATGAAGTATGTAAATCCTATATAAATAATCCTTGTTTACATGTGAATAATAACACAATAAATTCTAGTGTAATTTGTCCAGATCTGGCTACAACACTACAGGCGTTTGACCGAAGCTTTAATTTTGAATAACTTATTGCGATAATCATAAAATTGGTAGGTATACCTAAGAACTATGATGTTATTAGGAACTGAATGTTTCATACTTAGTTTTTTGTTTGTGTCAATGTCAAGATGGGTGAATGAATATCTACCGAAAAAAAAACATGTTTCAAATACCCGTAAATCTATATTTATGCTTATGAGTGTTATAAAAAAAAAGAAAATGTTCAAATTAGGTTTCATTTATGGGGAAATCGTTTTTCCCGATTTATGACGCAAAACCGCTCAACAATGAAGCTGTGGCTATAGGATACTTTCATACTATTGCATGGAACGCTCATTAGGTACATAAATTCCAGACAGATGGGCCAAAATAGCGACCGAATGAGCACCACCAATTACCCGAGGCCGAGTTAGGCCAAAAAAGAGATGGCGGAAAGACCTACTCATTTTGTGGCGATTGGCGGGAGCATGGACAAACCCGTGAAGAGTGGCGGAAAACAGGGCAGGCCTTTGCCTAGCAGTGGGGCACACATTATAGGGTATAAAAAAAATACAATGCACACAACGACATCGTTATAAAAATAAACTACATAATATATATAGGTCTAACGCCGATCGATTTTTCATTTGCTCAGATCACCAATAATAAGAAAATTCTTACTTAAGTATTATTTCACATTTTCATCCAATGTCTTATTTATCTCATAATAAAAAGAATTGAATAAATTTTCTATTACAAATACCAAGAACTTTATGCAAGCATCTGCTTACAATCAATTTAATTAAACAGGCGTCCGTTCCCAACGGCAAAAAGGCCAGTTCAAATAGAGAACGTCTTCGATTTGCTGTTCCTATTTTAAACGCGGCGCTCTTATTGGCTGCGCGTTTTAACGGACAGGAAAAGCGGTTGCCGACTCCAGTGTCCCCGGTGTAAAAAGAAATTGACTTTTTTACCGTTTTACCGCCATTCGTGTCATGTCTAAGTAAGAGCAATAAATTTAAAATACACCGGACCGGATAGGTACAATTTTAAGAAAATACGAACGAGAATGAAACTACAGTACACTGAATAAAAGTTGTAGTAGTACCTAATAGTAATCACTTTATTGTGTACAACAGTTTATATACTTATAGGTACAATTTGTAGGAATAGAGATACAAAGGCGAGCTTATCCCTGTAAGTTGTTTTAAGAATACTTCAACTTCAGAATCCTACAAATTCACCACTTCAGTGACTTGGGTACTTTTCAGTGTATACAGTAGGTTTCACCATTCCTGTCATGTCTAAGTAATATAATGCACGGCATTGAGGTATATGTACTACGTACTAGAGGCGACGTTGCTAAGAGAATTTTTACACAACGCACTGCGGTCCATGGACCGCAACGTTGTCAGTCCTTACCAGGTCCTTGCGGTAGGCTTGTGCCGTTTCGTTCGTTGATCGGAGCGCTCCGATCTCGTTCAATCGCTCCCACGAACTAGTTCGCTCTTTTAGGTCTTTTGCTCATTTAGTTCAGTCAGACCAGCGACCACTGCGGTCGGAAAGATCAGAACGAATGGGACCGAATAGTGTCAAAATGATACGAGTAGTCCACAGATAGTAACATTCCGGGTCGAAAGGTTGTAAGTAACCGAAGTTTAATATGAAAACTTGACGATTTTTTGTAGCTCTGCTAAGTAGCTCTCGCTCTCGGTCGGCGCAGTCACACGCTCGTTCTCGATCCAAACCGCTCGCGCTCGCCGATCCTATACTGAACTAAATGAGCAAATGAGCAAAGACCGATTCTCAGAGCACGGAAAGATTCAGTTCATTTCGGTCATTGATGGGATTTTATTCCTAACAGTTCATAGTTCGTGAACGACACAAGCCTACCTTGCGGTGAAGTGACGTGCCGTGATGCATTTACTTTCCACGTGAATAATGCCTTCTTGTGTGCTTAAAAATTATACTAATCACTCGAGGAAATCAAATAAAAGCTAAGGTGTGACATTTCACCGGTAAATTAAACAAAAAACTCGTCTATAATATTTTAAGATTGAATATTCTACAAACTCGCGAGCGGGAGCGACACTGCCGCCATTTTGGTGACGCAATCATAGACTATAAAAAGTTAACCGCGCAGATGTGCCATTTACACTGTTCCTACTAATGTGTTTCACCTCTAATAGAGTTGCGAAATATAAATATTTCTATTTGGAAAATTATTAATTAACTGCTTACTATTTCATTAATTATGTTACTAAAATATAAAAAAAGTTTATTTGTTAGTGTATAGTTAATAGTTTTTGAGTAAAATTGTATTTTTAGCACGCTCACTTTTTGCAGTTTTCTTCGGTCTGGTCATGAAAAAAGGGAACAATTGATACGCTTTGTCCGAAAAAATCGTGCTGAAGAAACTTGGTTACCAACTGACCACACACATACATATTATGTTCATTGTGTATTTTAAAGAAGAAGATAAATACAGCACATTTATTTTATATTAATTTGTATTGTTTAAGTTGTAAATAAATAAATAAGTTTGTATGTTTAAAAAATATAACGTTTAAATAACAAAATATGTTTCGTATTTTATTTAACTATAATGTAAAATTCCCTTTAGGCAGAATATAATAATGTGTCACATCTGGTGGTAGACCTACTCTACGCGTAAATAACCGCTCCCCGCACCCCGCGCATTTGTCAGCATGTGCAGAGTTTTCGCTTGGCAACGTCGCCTCTAGTACGTAGTACATATACCTCAATGATGCACGGAATACAATTTTAAGAAAATACGAATGAAAATAGAACTGTTTGCAAATATGTTTTCAGTTCAGTAAACTTTTTGAAAACAAGTATTCGACTTGGTTACCAGTTTTCGCTTATCTAGAATTAAACTTCGCCCTTTTCTCAGAATTGACTTACTGAAATACGTTTGTTATGTTTTCGTGTTCTGGTATGCTATGTATCGATAAGTATAAGGACAAAACAAACCTCGTCTAAATGTTGACATGTGCATAATTTTATATTATTATGTTCCGAGAGTATGATCTGAAGGTATTGGTAAGCACTATTTGATATAAGAAAGTCTAATTTTTATTTTATTTTAGAGACTTTATGGTACTTTCATTAAGGTCTAGCAAATAAATTTCGGACAACCCCTATCTGGCTTAATTTGAGAATATTTCAATGACTGTTTGCACGATTTCAACAAACAAAGGTTAATATGCTGCCAAAATATATTCTTTAAGAGTCCTCTTCATGGTTTTTCAATTGGGTACTTGCGGAATAAATGCGGTGAATTTATATAATTAAAAAAAACGCTATTTTGAGCAACGTTCCGGATTGTCGTAAATTTTTGATGCAAGCAGGATGAGAGAAACAGATAAAAAAATTAGCCATAGGCCAAAGTCTAATTGACATTCACGGTGTTTGAACAGTGCCTAAACCAAATCGATATAAACTGTGTATGATAGTTAAATTCGACATCAAAGTCGGAGTTAGAGGAAGCACCATGCCACATTCTCTAAATGGCCGCCATACACAGATCCTGAACTTTATTTCTTAAAAATAACTATGGCTAGACTATGTCCAGATATTCTGCTTTGTGGATCATATGTCGTTGAGGTTCACACAGTACAATTTTTTTTCGCAATCGTATCGTTTTTTACGCACTTTGTGAATTTTCTAGTAGCATTTGTCCGGAATCGTAATTGTTACTCGGGAGGATTAAGTCAATACTGTCTAAACCACTTGCTTTACGTCGAGTTTCTAGGACAAAATGTGAACCTTATTATGTGCCTTATTAAGCCTATGTCTTGTTTTAAGAAAAAAATATAATAGCAAATAAATACGGCTACTCAAAGTTGTCCTCATACTTAACGATACAGTCTTTATACCTCCTTTGGTATAGGTTTAATACGAAATTGATGTGGTATAAGTTTTTCATAGAACTTCCCCAAAATTTCTGCCTGATGCAATTTACCGACCGCCGTGGCAAGGCCTAGTTTTTAACCCCCGACGCAAAAACGACGGGGTGTTATAAGTTTGACGTGTCTGTCTGTCTGTTTGTCTGTCTGAGTGTGTGTCTGTCTGTGGCATCGTAGCTCCCGAACGGATGAACCGATTTGGATTTAGTTTTTTTTGTTTGAAAGCTGAGTTAGTCGGGAGTGTTCTTAGCCATGTTTCATGAAAATCGGTCCACTATGTCGCGGTCGGGGGTTTTTTCAAAATTTTAATTTTGTGGTTAGGTTATTACCAAATCAATGTCGGTAAAAGCCCGAAATAAACAACAAATTTTCTCACTTTGAGCTTTTACTAATCGGAATCGGTAAAACCTAGTATTTACCCGTAAAACCGGGCTTTTATAGTAACAGATACATACATAAAGTACTCACGTTAATAGAGTACAATATGGAAAAAAATCGATGAGCTTAAATTGTTGTCCTTTAGTCGAAATTGTCCCCCTGACCCTTTCTTCTTACTCGTACTATATATGTACTTACTCGTTCAACCTTCATTTTGGCAATCAAAGTCAGCCAAAAACTTTACCAAAGCAAACTTAGCTACTTTCCCAGTGATCTAAGCTCATTCGAGAAGAGCGGGAATCTGTTTACCTGCTGCCCCAAAACTTTGCACATATCTGTTAGTTTATGCACACTGCCGATGTTATCTGCTCATGAAACTCAGGTAACCGTAATTGCTCTATTTGTGAAACTAAAGCCGTATAGCCTATCTTCCCTTGTCTATGTTTCCCAAGAAACGTAGAGTAATACGAATAGTTGGTTATTTAGTTTTCCCTATTTTCAGCCTGATAAGAAAGTCCTTTTATAACCATAGCTTGTGGTAACAAAGCTTTTTCATTTACAAGTTTTCTCCCGAAATGACCCACAGTAATATGAAAAAAATCTAAATCTAAGTGTACTCCTCTAGGCATTGTGACATGCCATGTAAATGGGTGAGTCTTCCATATCATATAGATAGTGGTCAGAAATTGTAGGACAAACCAAGCGCGGATCCAGCTTCGTGCCCGGGGGGGGGGGGGGGTCACGTGGTAAAGGCCCGGGCCCCAGTAGGGGGGTCACGTGGTCTATTTGTATGGCCGACCTAGGCTCCAGGGGGGGGGGGGTCATGACCCCCATGACATGACATGAAAAAATCTTGAAAAAGAAAAACGCTGATAGATGACAAAATATTTAGTAAAAGTCACAAGAGGTTAATAATAAATCAGTAAGTATTTGGTAAGTTCCTTTTAATCAATTATAATTTGTAAAATATGCCCAAAAAGGTACTCCGCTCTACAAACACGTCTTATTGTCGTTACAGGCAAAAACAAAGTTTACTCTGCATTTGAATTTATCCTCTTTTTGCCAAGTTGTCAATTTATTCATGCCGCGCCCGCCGGATTACCTGAAGTTTGACTCGGAACTCCTCAATAACCTGCGCGCCCCATACAAATTGCAAAGGTTTCCTTTTAAAAACGAGAATGAATGGAAAGTGCTGCCAAACACAAAAATAGCACTACTTTCTTTGTAAGTTAAAAGGAGTCTTTGGGTTCAAGAGATTTTTAGAATTAATATTACCTATTACATATTTACTCGTAATAATAATTTAATAAACAAGATAACCAAAGTAAAAACTTGTTGTACATAACTGTATATACCTAGTTCAAAAAACTTCAATTTCAAAAAATTAGGTATCTGTCACAATATAAATATGTATCAAATTTAATGTCAATAGGCTAGTTTCCTACTAGTCTAATCAGCTTCTTTTTATGAACTGTCAAAACGATTTGCTAAATATGGAATTACTATGAAATACTGAGGAGTGACGTCACGGTCAATTCATTTACTTTATATCTTTCTCTTTATTAAATAAAAAAATATACTTAAACATAACTACTGTCCATATTTTTCTTTTAATTATGTGGTGCTTTATATCGTGCACTGCATAAAATATTTTATTTTAAGTATAGGCAACTAGCCTATTGTACTACAACAAGTTAATCGATTTATTTACATGAACATATTTACATAATTATATAAGAAACTACTAAAAGACAACAAGTTACCGTGTACGAGGCGCGGTCCAACTTACAAGTCTTTCTTTATAAATATTTCAATACACATAGTCTTCCTCTATTACAAAGCACTTTTCAAATATGCCATGCCACATAACTACTTAGGTAACTAAATATCATTCGAATGTCAATGTGTGTTCGAATTGTCCCGTAAGTCACATTATAGACTTACGAGACATTGTAGACTTCTTTCACTCCTCTGTTAGACGTCAAATTAATAAAGCACTTTGAGAAAACTACCGTGTACGTCAAATATAAAAGTGAAAAACTATAGTTTATTCAGATCCCGGTGTCCCTCGAGATTGGATTGACAAGGGCTTTGTCCATCCTCGACTTACATCGATTTTACCTTTTGAAGTTTTAATACGAAGCGACATAATGGAGAAGGGATGGAGGGACCGAGTGAATGTGTATAAATAGCGATATTTGAAACTTGACGGTTTTGTACTTTGAATAAGGCAGTCGATTTTCGTGATGTAGCTTCAAAACATTTCATATTGGGAATAATTCTTTAGCTTAATACTGGTTTACATTTGAAATTTTGCGTGTTCACTATGCTGACGATACTTAATATTCATTTTATCAATAGAGGTGAGGCCATTTCCAGGCACTTTACTGTACCATGTTATTCTGAAATATTATTTATTGTCTGTGTGCTCACGAAAATATCATATTCTATTATATTTCAAATCATATCCTTAACATTGAAGATGACTCTACTTGACCGAGAAACTTTTCTAAATATAACTGGAAGTGTACAACGACTATATATTTTGTTACCATTTTTTCCCTAACGCTCTGTTCGGCTGAGCTGTCGCTATATTTGTTTTGATTTATTCCAGGTAAATATTTGCCAAATAATGCTCGTTTGCCTTACTATCCCGATGGCAAATATTTCCAGGTACCTACATATATGTTTATGTTATGTTTTTTTTATCCGGATATTGCGACAGTATTTTCTATTTCATATGCATACAGTAGTCGAACTAGAGTATAAGAGCTTTTATTGTTAAATGTAATATAGTTCTGATGATCATTATAGTCGGTCCAATTCGTTATACTATTACATATAGCCTTATGAACTTCGAAAATCTAAACGACAATTCGACTATGACTACAATATTGAAGAATATGTGGAATATTTAATTTACTACGTCCAGTTCCGATAAATATATAGAATTCTTTATTCATCCTAATTGAAAGATACTTAACTGAAGTTTCAAGGCAGGCCCAAAGTTATTATACCGGGAAATACCGGTCCTGCAATCCCTTACAACAACCCACAACAATTACAAAAAGAAGAAAAAAATCAGTTTAACGTAGAGCGGGACAAATCTCGACTGGGGGACAATTTTAACTGATCCATTTTTTCCATTACTATACTATGATGTTGAGTTCTACATGTATCCGCTGAACACGCCCACCATATATAACCGGTGGACACTCTGTTTAATAATGCAAACATTGTAAAACATGGAAAAATAGATAAGTTACATTTGGATGTTGTACCTTACACATACTTTGATTGAAATAGATAATACAATTGAAGTGAAACTGTGGAACTAACAGCGCCATCGAAACTACAACCAACACGATTTATCTTTTACAATTGTACTTAGCTGTCCATAACTTTTCACTTTGTACATAACTCCTTCGCCGTCCACTCAAGTGCTCCCACCATGAGACGCTGAGAGTGTCAAGAGTGTCAAGACTAACTTTGGTACAACTTCTAAATAAGTTACTTTTTATGCATGTTGCTCGTATTGACAAATGCCTAAATATTAGTGCGAGCATGATGTGTAGAAAATGTTTCACGGCATATGGGGCTTAAAAAACCACTTTTAGGACACTTCAAGTTTTATCTTAAGACACACATTATAAATACATAAAAATAAATAAATCAACGTCCAATTAGACTGATGACTACACAGAACTATATTTAGATAGAAGAAATCAGTCAATGTACTTATAGGGGCCGAGCGTGTCACATTTTGTACTTAGGTAGTACTTGTGATAGGAAAAATGTCTAGCCCTAGAGTGCTTATATTTTTTGTGTTGTAGCAATTAAATAACACGTTACGAGGCTTTTTTTACTTTTTCGTTGATATCCACCTACAAAAATTGACGCGCGAAAGCTGCAAGCTGTGAGTAGGGGCGGACTACTTATACGTTTTGTCTTTCGTTTGCCAAGGAGATGCATCTGCTTGATCTATGGTGTACCTATCTGAAATCTGTGATTGACAACGTACTTACATTGTCACAAATAGGCAGTCTAAGGATGACAATAAAAGTGTCATCCTAGTGTTGACACTGTCTCTTAGCAAAGGTAACGGTGTAAGGCACAATATAATTAATTACGTCAATAGTAGGAAGCCATGCAGTTAGGCCCCGTGTGGGCCATAACTCCTCGGTAAACAATTTCCTGTGCACTTCCTGCTTCCTCACTACATACACGGTTTCCTGGACTATAGCTTATATACTCGTATTCAATTTACACCGGAAACTTGGTAAGGTACTAACACATTTAATTATGAAAAGTTGATAATTTCGATGTTCCTACGCAAAACTTGTGTTGTTTAAATAAATAAATAAATATTATAAGACATTCTTACACAGATTGACTGAGTCCCACGGTAAGCTCATGAAGGCTTGTGTTGCAGGTACTCAGACAACGATATATATAATATACAAATACTTATATACATAGAAAACATCCATGACTCAGGAACAAATATCTGTGCTCATCACACAAATAAATGCCCTTGCCGGGATTCGAACCCGGGACCGCGGCGTAGCAGGCAGGGTCACTACGCGCTAGGCCAGACCGGTCGTCGAATGTTTCCGAGTTAAAAATCCCCTTTGTCGTTTAAAGGTGGCTTTGATATTAAAGGTGTTCAAAAATCAAGTTTACTTTGTGAATTGCGCCTCTCCGCAATAACTATATACTCCCTAGATTGATATCTAATCAATCTAGGGAGTATATAGTCGTCGAATAAACATGCTAGCTAGTAGATAAAAAAAGAGTTAAGGGAATTTTATGTATTCATGCATCAATGCTTCCTAATAGTTTTTTTTTCTACACGACATAGAAAATAGGGCAATCGCTTAATCGTACCGAACTGTTCCGTGAACACGAAAAAGTTTCAATTACATCCTCGAAAAATCCAATCACGAATCGAAAAATTGATCCACGAATCGGCAAGTTTAACGGAGGAACTTGCGCACAAAACTAGTTAAAGAAAATCTATTACCAAATCGTTGTTTAGGCCTAAGCCAGGTGTTGGCACACTTGATACGATAGCGTGCATATGTATATGTTGCAGATCGGATGTAAGTATATTGTATAGGTATGTTTTAGGTACGCTTAGGTATTAGAATATCAAGGTTTAGAACTGATCTAGAGATTTCGACATTTATCCTATTTCAATTTGACTTAACCCCTCAAACGCCTTGTTCTAGAACTAGATCAGTCACAGACTATTTAAACTAAATATAACAAGTTGGAGGTTATTTAACTATTAAGTAGACAATTATTGACTACGGCGTTTCAGGGATTGGCTAAATTGCAATAAAATAGGAAACATAATTTAACTAATCTATTTATTTTGGCTCTTTACGTATTAATCCTCTTTATTTCTTTCAAATCTTAGGCTAGGTTATTTATAATACGAATATAAAAGTAAAATACAAAACCACTTACAAAACAATAAAAAAATATAAACATAGTATAAAAAACCTAACCTAGGGTGCCGCCAGCAGCGGGGCAGGGCCCAAGTTGCCGGTGGTTAGGGCTGCAGAGAGAGGAACCGTCGGACTATCCGCGCCGTGTCCAAGATCACCGCCTTCTGCATCTGACCCTTGATCCAACCACCTAGCGAGAGTCTCTCGAGATGTTGGTCGAGACTCTTCGCTATGCTCTTTTACGTATTATTATTATATGGAGCCTGCCGTGTCCTACTGCTGGACAAAGACCTCTTACCCAATTTCTCCACTGATCTCTATGTATGTGGGGGGCTCCTTACGTAATCATTGAAAATCTCATCCACCTGTGCGCAACAGTGTACAAACGCATATACCTAGTTCTCACTTCCACTGTTAACGAACAGGACACGTGTACCTAAACACAGATAACCCAAGACACGTAAACCATAACTATAATTAAACTCGTACTAATCTAGCGGAAGACTGTTTCACTTTAAGTATCGTCTGCCTCTACTAGTCTCTAGCAAAAGGTTCCTTATGCTCACTGCGTAAGACGTTTTAGGTAACACCACATTTGCCCGATTCCATTAGGCCCAGATCTTATCCAACAGTAGTGCCTTAAAAGGCCTTATGTAGCATTAATACATATGTTTATACAGCTATTCGGCCCGGGGCAACATATTGTTAGAGTCAGACGTAAGCTTGTTAGGAAACAATGCGGTTCTTTATTTAGTTTCTTGTTATGTTCGAGTTTTCAATTGTAAAGGAAAAGGTCAGAATAATGCAATGCAATTTAAGTAGAGGTAGGGTTAAGATTACAAGCTATTCAGATTGCTTAACACATTCGCTGCCAGCAACACAAACCTTGTGTTCACTTTCGTACAAAATCATACATACTGATACTGAATGCGTTAAACAGTGATTTAAGTTGAATAGTTACGTATAAGGAAAATCATGTAAGAAAAAAAAATAGTTTGACTGAAAGCCGAGAAAATAAGGAAAGGTCGTTTGAGGATTTGGATACGGGCATTTACATTATATCGAAAATAACTATAAACATGTAAGTATGTATAACAAATTACGAGATACTATCAGAGGTACTGATGTGCCGACGGAAAGTTTCCAAATTTCTGAAATTTTCACATAGGAAAACTTCGGAAACTTATTTTTCATGAAATTTAAGATTTTTTTGGAAAGTTTCCGCAACTTGCACATCACTAATCAGAGGTGAATCGATAAAAGCAAGATTCCGATATTTCAGCACTGTGTTAGAGTCACATATACTATTTTAATTTCTGTCTGTTACTAATCAAAAATCATAGTAGACAAACTAGTATTTTTTCAAGAAAAGCTTTTTGATTTTATAACAGTTTAACAGTTAATCTACACGTGCCGAAAACTTGTAAGTGCGTGTATAGTTGAAAGAATAATTTAATTTCAAGACAGACAACATCAAATCACGTGCCTCACACATTAATATGCTCATTAATCAATCCGTTTACACAATTACCTAACTATTTACTCACATAATCAAATTATACGACAAACAGGCTTACTAACTAGCCAACAATTGGACTGGACATTAACATATAGTAAACAAATATAGAGTGAACAGTGCTTGGCGAGCGTCGCTTGGCCGGGGTGCCAAGTCCGTAACGAACCTCTAAATTATATTATACGTGGCATTCGATCACAGAAGAGTCCTGGAAGGGACTGATTTCTGAATGTCAACCATTCGATTTCGTGAAATTCATTAAAAATCATATCTTCACTACTAATAGAATTGACAACGAATGGTTAATAGCACTAGGTTTCAAAATTCTAGCGTTCGTTTTACAAAAATTGTTTTTCTCCGTTTTCCGCCGACTCTCGAATAGCAAAATCGTGCACTCGAGATTAAGAAATCGGTCCTCTGCTTCATTTATCAGAGTAAGTCAATATTCTAGGGTATTGTTACACAGACTGAAGAAGTTCTAAAGCAAGCTCAAGAAGACTTGGGTTGTGCGTACTTAGACAACGATACATGTGTATACATATACAAAATTTAAATAAATAGAAACGTTCATCATTCGGAAATGTCATTGTTATAGGCAAAAATATTGCAAAAAAAGCAGGCCGCAAAAAAATTTAAAACAGTCTTATATCTAGAGCCGTAAGAGCGTCTCATATAATTATGCAGCCTTCTTTTTGTACGATATTATTGCCAGTGCACAAATATCTGTGCTCATCACTCAAATAAATGCCCTTATTGGGATTCCAACCCAGGATCATCGCCTTGGCAGGCAGGGTCAAAGTGTTACTGTCTAGGAATTCCGAATAATAAGGACCTTATTACATTAATAGGACCCTTCACCTATGGAAAGTCACATATGACAAACAGATATCTAACTAGCCGCGGTTAGTTAGCGGAACATGCAACACAGGGGGTGCTTCATACGGGATAACATTTTAATCATTTTAAACAATGGGCAAATTTCACAGTCCGTCTAAGTGAACTTCGCGGTTTGGGATAGGACAATGTGCGGGATGGTACCCTAAATTTAATGTTTCTACAGAGTTTGGGTAGATTTTTGATAATTGCAAACGCTATCAAAAGTTGTTAGTTTGTTTACGACGCGACGCGAGTGAAGTGAGTATCAAGTATAGGTACATAAAGGGGGCATAACTTGGACATGTATAATTTTTAAACAATAAATAAGGATTGAAGTATCGTTAGCGGACGTTTCCTCTTTTTTTATACTACGTCGGTGGCAAACAAGCATACGGTTCGCCTGATGGAAAGCGGTCACCATCACCTATGGACGCCTGCAACTCAAGGAGTGTAAAGTGCGCGTTGCCAACCCATTGGAAACTTGTATACTCCTTTTTGCTGTGTTAAGTACACAGCAAAAAAGAGTGTACAAGTTCTAAGGAGGGTTTAGGTTGCCGACGACTCTAAGGACAATGGACGGAACAAATTAGTTCCGTAGGTATTCTGTCACCAGCACACCGCACCCTCGTTGAGCTCTGGCAGCCTTACTCACCGGCAGGAACATAACACTATGAGTAGGGTCTAGTGCTATTGGGCTGTGGTCTTCTGTAAGGCGGAGGTACTTCCCCAGTTGGGCTCTGCTCTAGATTCGAGCGAGATGATATCCGCTATGCTGTGCCCTACCACACAAAGCGGCCGCTTGTTAAAAATTGATTAAAATACAGAAATATTCGCTATCAACTACTCGCAGATTATTGAATTTTTTTAGCCATTTTCAATCCTTTGCGAAGAACAAGTTTTCAAAGCTTGGCAAACAAAGGTTAATTAGAAGGAAATAACGAAAAAGTGCAATAATAAATCAAGTTCACTCAAGCCTTTCTACAAGTCTGAATCGTAAATGAAAAACCGCAAGTTTCCGCCTGGTTAGAACATCGCGTATTATTTCCGCGGTCTGCAGACATTTCAAACGCTCTCGTAAAAATGCGAGTCGGTGGCTACAATCAACCAGTATAAGAAATACCTACATTTTCTTACGTATCACTAAGGCGAAATTCGAACACAGAATAAATAATAGTACCACAATACAGAAAGGACTCGCTCATGTCATGGCCGAGAGGATACAGAGTACGCTGGTTCGATTTCAGCCTCAGGCATTGGAGGCCTTGTTCGCTTATTCTTTCATAATTGTAATTTATTTCAGTTTTAAACAAGTACTCTTGTCGGTGGTCAATTCTAAGAAAATACCTATAGTGGTTGGCTGTAAGCCCAGTGCCCGTTAAGTGTCAAGAACGACCACAGGTAAACTTCGCTAATAGTAGTTGGCAACTCTTTCCCTGGCCATGACAATAACTTTAATTAACCGAAGCGCTAACCGAACATTACCGAACTTTACCGAATTGCATGTTTTATCGAAACTTTTCAAGTTGGTCCATTGTATGTATTTGGCGTTCAGTACTGTCACAGAATATATAATAGTACAAGTACAGAAGGCCCACTGCTTTGAAGTTCACGAAATGCCGCCTTTTTAAATACCTACAAAATGATTACAAAGAAACGAGCCGCACGTGCGCAGCGTCGGACGCTAGGGTTGCCTATGTATTAAAAAAAATTAATACTCAGATAAAATGTTATGCTATTATATTCAAGTCTTGGGTACTTTCTAGGTATATACAGTATTTATATATATATATATATATATTTTTTTTTTTTTTATTTATTTATTTAGAACACAAACAGTCGTAATATAACATCATACATAGGTGTAGTACATAGAGTACCTACAAAAAACTGAAAGTAATACAAACAGACCTGGAGGTTCATAAAATACATATGAAGTTAACTTAAAACAGTAGGTAGTTATAAAACAGCGTAGTACATAGTATAATAAGATAAATACAACGTAGTTCAAAAATGAAATGCAACACATACAATTACGATTAAAAAAGCATCGATAAATACAGACATCAAGGAATATTGTTTACTATAATATTTTTGTTTAAATCCCAACGTCACAAGCCTGATTGAACGTTTCCGTGGGCCGTAAATGACATAATCAATAGTAGATCTGTGTAAGATTGTTCTATTTTATTCATAATGTTTGTTTAACTAAGCGTTATTAGCCATTCCACATGCGGATATCGCGTATGAACCTTTAAAAAAACTCGCGACGTATAGTAACAATAGAAAGTGCGAATAAGCGTTCCGTGAGAATGCGAGCCACCCCTGATTAGGCCTCGAACTCGCGGCCGCCCGCATGTACTTGTAGCGCGGCAATGGAATCGCGGAGTGAGCCGCCCCTGGTACTGTGGGATAATGGATACCGTAGTGCTGATATTTCGAATGCATTAAGCAAATTAATTGATATATGTGTGTTTACTGTTACTTATTAATTTTAATTATCATAATGGAGACAAATAAAATGTGCAAGCATGAAACGAAATGCTCATAAATCAAATTAGTAAAATTTATCATAATTTTCGCAATTTTGCTACCTAATTACAAAACTGCTATCAATATATTTTAAACTTTAAGTTATTTTTCTAGCTAAATAAAAATTAGAAAAAATTATAACTTATTCAAAAACTTCAGAAAGATAAGTCATTATTTTGAAGGCATAAAGTCTGTAGTTTTGTTTAGACCCTGTCATTTATTTTAAAATCGAGTTCTTACACGGTATGAAATCACGACGTGCCACTTTTACCTATTATAACATGAAACAATGCTCAAAACTTCGTATAAAGGTGCGTTTAACTCATTTACAACCTTCTTCATTAAAAAAAACCCAACCTGGTTGCACAGAAATAATGTAAATTGTCAAACCAAACACTCGTTCACGTCAATTAATGAAATAATAAAATAAACAACTGTTGCAAACGGAAACGACTCATTATTGCAGGAACTCACAGAATTGAATTTAAACAATAATTAAGTATTATTATTTAATAAAACCCGCATTAATGGCGGTGCAGTGGACCGGCTCGAATTCGAATAGATAACAGTTACGACGGTTATTGATAATAACAATAATTTAATTTCGGCCGGATATTTAATGTTTCATCTGTAATCGGAGGTGTCGATATTTTGACAATGGTATATTTCATAATAATAGAATATTGAATTTACGCACCCAGGTGAGAAACAAAATATTTGTAACAGATTTAAAGACTATCAGCTTGATGTTTGCCTTACTTAAGGGCGTTCCCTGCGCTAATGACCTTGATTTGAATCCATTGATATTATGATAGTTTCTAAAGCCTATCATATTAACAGCATCGTCTTTCAAATAGTATCTCATATTTCCTTCACAGCTCATTGTTTCTGTGATATTTGGCATCAAAGTTGAACAATTTTAGCGTCAAAAACTGGTTTTTGGATCATAACTTTTGTTTTAATTACTTTAAAATTATAATCTCTCTTGAATGTTTAGAAAAGTCAAAGGTAAATCCAAACATGTCGGTTTTATGTATGTGACACCCTTCACTAAAATCAAAATTCGATAAAAGTGTTTTTTTAGACCGTGTTTAAAAAATCATAAAAAAATAAGTATTAACTTTTTTTTAAGTCTTTGTAAGTAACATATAGTGTATGTAATTAACACAAAAACATTTAATGTGAAATTTCATGCTAACTGACAGCGACTTAACTTTTTCTTAACGATTCCCAATTTCGGAAAATGCTCGGATCCCTAGGTACCTATGTATTTCAAATAAAAAGCAAATGAACACTAACTAAACGATAGACCAAAAATATTTAGTAGTTTGGGGCACTCGAAAAAGCCAAAATAAACAAACATGTGTTACGTGTGTATTTTATACAGTCGCAATAGTTATTTAATTTGTAGAGTGAAGTGCGAATCGGTAAATATTTAATTTCCCAATCGAATGCCGGACTGGACCGGAGGCGATATTAAATATTGAAGAAGCCTATTCGTAATTTTGTAAATTATAGTTTGATTTGATAATAATATCGGTATCGCATCACTGTGCCATAATAAGCAATGTAATACATCGTTACCACAAGATATATAATAGTACAAGTACAGAAGGTTCACTTCTTTGATGCTTACGGAGCGCGCGAAAGTCGTCACTACTGAATGGGCCGCAAACTCGCGGCCGCCGGCATGTACTTGTAGCGCGGCGATAGAATCGCGGAGTGAGTTGGTCCTGCCGTAACGCTATGTGTGCTATGGACTACGGCGTAGCTCGTAGCAGTGTTTTCCCTAGGTCCTTGAGACACTCAGTGACCGCGCGTGATACGAGCTACGAGCGTAGCCGATACCATAGCGGAACGTGTATGTAACGAAAAGCGCCTGCGAAACAACCCGACTATCGGGTCACTGGCATCAAATGGTTTAAAAGTTTAAACTTTATAAATATTAAAGGTGAAAGTTTTAGTTCCCAAGGCTAAACGACTCAGGAAATCAAATGATGAAATGCGAACCAAACCTAGTGTAAAACTCTTTTCATAAAACGAATTTTACACACAGTCGTAAAATGTAATAACAAGAAAGAGACAAGAATGTAATTGAAACGGGTTAGTCAACAAGCATTCCTCAAGTTCCTGACTTGGCTGTGCACTGCCGAGCGTACAATTAACTATTATTCGCACTAATGAAGGAAACGTGCTGTTTGTATGGTGCCTCGCAAACAATTCATAACCGGGATAACTTAATAAATATTGTATGCCTGTATGCTAATTATAAGGGTGTAGAAGTTTGTATACATTTGAATTTAAAATAGAACAATCTGGATAGAATGCTTGAATTTGTTTAGAAAAATATATGTATATGTTTTTATTATTTTTCTCTTTATTCATTTTGATTCTTAGGCTAGGTTTGTTATAATATGATTATAAAAGTAAAATACAAAACCACATACAAAACAATACAAAATATATAAACACATTATAAAAAACCTAACCTAGGGTGCCGCCAGCAGCGGGGCAGGGCCCAAGCTGCCGGTGGTTAGGGCTGCAGAGAGAGGAACCGTCGGACTATCCGCGCTGTGTCCAAAATCACCGCCTTCTGCATCTGGCCCTTGATCCAACCACCGAGCGAGAGTCTCTTAAGATGTTGGTCGAGACTCTTCGCTATGAGACCGTTCGCTGAAACGACTATCGGGACAATGATCGTTGAATCAACATCCCACATGGTGGTTATCTCGTGAGCCAAGTCTAGGTACTTACTGGACTTGTCCTTCTCGGCTTTCACGAGATTCTCATCATGGGGGATGGTGATGTCAACGAGTACGGCCCGGCGTTGCGGTCGATCTATTATCACAATGTCAGGCTTATTGGCTACAATAGTCCTGTCAGTGATAATAGATCGATCCCAATAGAGCGTGGCACGGCCATTTTCAAGAACTGGCGCAGGTAAGTACTTGTAGTACGGTACTTCGCGGTCCACAAGGCCGTATTGAAGAGCAAGCTGCTGGTGAATGATCCGGGCTACGAGATTATGCCTGTGCAAGTACTCACCATTAGCAAGATGAGAACAACCGGAAATGATATGCCTGAGTGATTCTCCGGGACGGCGGCCTGCCCGACAAATGTCGACCGTGCCGTCCTTCAGGATATATTTCCGGTAGTTGTTCGTCATCATAACTTCGTCCGCAATTGCACAGGCAAAACCCTTATTATTATTATTAAATTATTTTATTAAATTATTAACCCTTATTAAATTATTTTTATTTTTAACCGACTTCATAAATGAGGAGGTTCTCAATTCGACGAAAAGCTGTTGGGGGAGAAGATTAGGAAAATCCAAGAAATCAGTTATATTTTTTTCTACTGCCGTACGTTTATTTGTCATTTACAGGGTCGTGTACACGTGCTTAAAACTCCACTTTATAAACGTCAAGACAAGTCTATAGTCTATTCCTCAAAAACTCATTTTGTGCATATGGCACTGGTCCCACGGCGAGCTAGCAAACTATGAGCTATCGGCTATTTGTGCAACAAAAGATAGTCGCTCCCGTGTAAATAAAAGTGACAGATGTATTATAGCTGAGCTATTGACTATTTTATAGTTCATCGCTCAGCTATAATACATCTCTTTCTTTTGTTTACACGGCAACGACAATCTTTTGTCGCATAAATAGCCGATAGCTCATCGCTTTACTAGCTAGTGGTGGGACCAGTGCCTATGACGCAGTATGTTTTTGGCGCCTAAAAACGTACTGCATGTATACCACTTTACATTGCTACCAACTTAAGCAATTTCATTCACACAATTCACCCCAGAAAATAACCATATGATATGATATGAACATGTTCTTAAACTGTCAAAATACACTAAACGGTGTTAGTAGTTAGCAGGTCTTAAAATTAGGTTAATAAATTGCTCCACTTTGATCCCCTGTCTCAAGACACCATGCACGTCATTTGTGACTCTCTTGTGGGTGGGTAGGGTACCGTGTTATTATTATTTACTTACTCTACTTTGTCGACAATGTCAACGTTATCAAACTACATTTAATCTCCTGCCATTATATCAAGCTTTACCATTAATAACTTAATAGTACATTGAACTATTATTCGCACTGATGAAGCGCATGTTTGCTCGCGGCGTGTTCGCAAACAATTACGAATTAAGCCTCAGTAACGGAAATTAACAAATTATTTACACTGTTTACACTGTTTTTATTCAAGTACTCGTACAGTTGGTTGTTGGAATAATCATTTGTAAATTCTGTCACAAAAATACGCAGAAATGTACTTAAATTTTATATTCATTTTTTAAATATGATCAATACAATAAGGTAAGATACGATACAACGCTTTGTTAATTTATTATGCACATGAAAACTACATATGTACGAACTTTTTTTTATCAAGGCTATGGATTGGTTGATGTTAAAAAAATCTTGTCAATAACTTGACCCCTCTGTGTGTTGAATTCAAAACAAATGAAGCGTTGCTGCACTAAGTACTACAATGTTACATACACTCACGCTTGTATCATAACCATATAGCACATGAAACTGTAAGTTTCAAATCACTTCTTGGCAATTAAGGGATTAAATGAAAACGAAATTGTGATACAGTGACAGGTAGCCAGCCCATATCCTTATACGACACCCACGGGAAGGGAAATTCAAAGGGGGAGGTGAAATTCTTAATACGTCACCACAGTCAGCCAAAAAAGAGGTTTACCGCTTTTCGACCTTATGTGTTTAAAAATAGATTCGAAAAGTAGTAAACCACTTTCTTGGCTTGGATGACCGTACACGATACTGTTGTGCCCAACAATATCGATAGGTAATCGATAAAGTTCAACTTCCTGTATACATTTTTTTTGTGTCCCTCACCATAATTATTCACCGGTATATAAAAATAGGTTGATCAAATTTAAAAGCCCTCACAAAAGGTTAAAAGCCACTCCGGTCCCAATCCGCGGCGAATCCATTTTTCTTCGCCGACAAAGGAAGGCCTTATGCCGGTTTCTCACGACATGACACTTCCAATGGAATGTTTTAATCGACCAAGTACGTGACAAACAACCGTGATACTCGTGTGTGAAATAAAAGAGAAAAATAACTCGTGGTACTCACCAACATTGATATTGACAATGACTTTTGGTAAGGGTAAAGAAGATTCTCCACAGTTTGATTGAACTTATGAACTTCATCATAATCTGTAGGTCATTTTCCTTAAATTCCTACTTGTATTTATGAAACTGATCATTTTTCTTACGACCAGCCACTTTAATATACAGTAGCGGAAAATAACCTATCATATTTTTTCGGACACATTTGTATACTTATTTCATTCATTAAAAAAAGCGGCTAATGAGATGTAGATAAATTTACAATATAGGTGCACATGAAAAAGACTATTTGGGAAACTTAAAGATCATTTTTAAAACAATTCGTTTGCCCGAGTTATGCAGGGTAGTCCGGTGGGCCTCAAATAGTAAAATAATAATGTGGTGTAGTTTTCATACCAACTACTTCTGAGATTGATAAATACATCCATCTGTATTGTATTTTTAGTAGGATTCGCTCTTATGTGTTTTTATAATAGGAAGTTCAATATTAGTAACATACGCGATCAGTGTGTGTTAAGTCTCTAATCCGCACTATTTAAGCTCTCGTGGCTGCCCACGGGCCACGTGCAGTGGGTCCTAAGACTCGTAAGTATTGAATACATATTTGTAATGGTGATCCAATAGTTGTTTACTTGATAAAAAAAATCTAATATGAAGAATTTTACGTATTGTTTTCGATACATAACCGGTATGATAGATTTCTTCCGCTACTGTACTTCAACGTTATTTTAAGAAACAAGGGTAGAAACAATTCGTTAATTAAATTTCACCTAGAAAACATCGCGAAAGCAATTTGCAATAAAAAGAACTCACAAAAGTTATAATTGGAACGCACCGCTGCACGTGGCCCGGATTGAGTTCAACCAAAGACAATAATAATAAAAACTGGTCATCTCAGGTACAGTATAAGGACGACTTAGTAGTTAATCTGCGGCAGCGGCGACGCGATCGGTATTAGGCTCTCTCGCACGCGCCGCGCGCGTCACGGCAGCACGGCCCGTACTGACTAGTACTGATGCGACCGGCATCTTCCTGTTCCGCATGTACTCGTTGCACTTCGCTGCGTGCGAGTACTACTCAAAAACAAACCGCGCGTCGCAAAATTTGTTAGAAGAATTATTACATGTTTTATACTGTGTCTCAGATTCCATCAACTCTCGACTGGCTTCTGCGACCTGCGTGTCTGGATAATGATATCAACAAGGCCTACGCCAGATATTTCATAATAGTGTTAAAAGGCATTGCTATCCGCACACCCCTCAAATATTTGGAGCACCATTCGTGATGGATAAAAGATAGAAAAAATGTTAGAGGTCTCCCTCGTCACGGAAAACATGCTAGTAAACAGGCATATGACCTACTTTTAGGTAGTTATTTGATTAATAGGTAAATACTCAGACACCATTTTGAGTGACTTTATTTTCTTAACTACGTACTACTAGTTTATATGATTATGTTAATATAATACGTATATCCATACATTGTCTGTTGAGTGCATAACCTCTCTTGAATGGTTTCATTTTTACTGAGTCTGAGGGAGGTCAGTACGGAACTTGGCACGTACCTACGAGGTTAGAATTTTCGATTTTGAACAATACTACAACGTCTAAACCTCGAAAGGGTAACACCGATCATTTCGAATCTTATTGGAATTGAAGGGCACATCACACCTCGATCATTCAATGACACCGACCAGTCAGGAGTCTCAATAATTCACGTGTCTCGTTCAAATAAAACAAACGGCATTAAATTTTAATTGGGGAACGGTTTAAAATACAATATCGCTGTTCGCGCCGCCTGTCGCCGGCCGTGTCATTATTCCGTGCCATTATTCCACTTCATATTATTGCAAAGTATTTGCATTATTTTACAATTGATGGTTGAGTTATGGGATCGTTTAAAATTGACGGGTTGACGGTAAATGGATAGATTGAAAACCCTATAATGATGTTTCAATATCCTGTTGTTTAAAATGAAATTGCCTCTCACTTTTTAAAATCTTACACATATCTATCTAAATTAAACAAAACCTGTAGGTATTATTTATTGATTGATATTGATTGTGTTCTTATTTGATATATCCAAGGTCACATCTGTATAGATACAGTTTTACGATTTCTATGTTTGTTTCTTGTATGGTTGTTTTGAGTTATCTTCTTAAAACAAAACAAAATAGAAAAACTAAACATCCTTAAAAAAAAACTAAGTATAGTAGTGTACCTAACTACCTATATACTTCATTTCTAATATATATTTACAACATTACGACCTTGCTAACGGTCCGATCGATCTGAAACGCCTCAGCCAATTTTGCTCAATAGTATAACAGATAACTTTTATCTGGCCATTTCGAAATGCCACACCGTATTTGATTTGAATGAGTTTATATTTATATATCTTTCCTGCTATTCGCTCGTGCTAATACATGTTCAGAAAAGAATGAGCATAATACGCGTTGAATAACAGTAAGGGTGCTATTTTGATATCAGTTTGTACATTCGAATTGGCCTTTCAGTTAAGTCAGTAGTAAAACGAGATAAACTATCTGACTCCGGAAAAACAGACGTCAATAAATATGATAGTTTTAATACTTAAAGATTAAGCTCGAAAACATACTATCGATCTCATAAATGACATGGATCATAGTTACTAGGGTTGCACAAGTCTATCGATAAGAATGACAATTGATAAAGATGTTACGGAATGATCTAATATATATTTACTCGGATTAAAACAGCCGTACAAAGGAGAAGAATGTAGAACTTTTTAAGCAACGTCGTATACTAGGCACATAATATAATGTAATAATGTTACTTACGCTTATAACTTAAAATGCAATTGAAGTATGCGGTTTACAGTATACAGAATCTTGTAAACAATAGTTCATTCAGCTAAATATCCTTACACTTCCGTGTCTCTATATATATGAAGTTGCTTTATATGTAAAGTTTAACCCTGATCAATTCTCCTACCTCAATAGTTACCACCAACAATATGAATTACAATCGAAACCATGTAATACAGCATTGTACGCCAAAAGTTTTTTGGAATGGCATCAAAAATTTATAATAAACTACCAAAAGAGATTCTACAAATTAATGAGGTAAATAAATTTAAAAAAATATTGTACAAATTCTTAGTAACAAAAGCGTACTATACTGTACAAGATTTTCTGTCAGATTCGGGAGATTTTATTACTTTTTAACTTTTACCTACATAAGAGTATTTTTACTACCTATACTATATGTAACTTAGTTTATAAATGCAAGATACATGTTCTTTGTTTTGTAGCTTCACTGTATTTGTATGCCATGTGGCGAAGCATAGTGATACCTATCTTTATACTATACATTTAAGACCTACTTTTGTACATACCTATGTTTAACAAATAAATGATTTGGAATTTGGAAGATGATTTGGAAAAATGTACATGTATTACCTAGGTGTTTTATCAAAATACCAATTTGTACATAAATGTGCAATAAAGAGTCAACTAGATAACTTTATCATCATAAATTAAATCAAGATAATAGTAATCTAGCCACCAATCTATCTATCAATGACTAATAAAAATTTTATGATTCATTTGCACATTAAAAGAGAGAGCAGTGATTTTTCAACCTTGGTTATTCTCACTCGACTAAATGCCAATATTTAAGTGTGCAAAGAGTCTTTGAAAGTATCAAAACAAATCCTTTCTATTCATAACAAGGTGTAGATTTGTAAACTAAATAATTTATTTAAGTACACTTACATCAGCACGGGAAGCATGGTCACGCGATAGACGATAAAATATCAGGCCGTCCCTATCGCACTTACAACTAGTGCGATAGGGACGGCCTGCTATTTTATCGTGTATCGCGCGACCATGCTTCCTGTGCAGTTGGGTACATCTTTAGGCAGTTGCTTTAAAAGTTTTTATGATTTTTGAAAAATGTTAAACTAAAGAACAGAAGGTAGGAAGCGCAAGGGTGCAAGAGAGTAATACAATTGTGAATACCAACATTGACTCGTGTGAGCCGGAGCGGAGTACACCACCTCCAGAATGGGGTAGGGCTGCGCCAGAAGATGGCGGGCGGTCGCGAAAGTGTTGCACAGATCCAGGCCACAATACCACGACTGCAACGCGCACTCCTTCACCACCTCTGTCCACGACACATGCATATCGATTCTTTCACAACACTACGGCTACGAAAAAAACATTTCTTTAATTTTCAAACTCACGTTCGCACCGTTCACATTCCTCCTTCGATTAGATAATATACAATAGCGTTTGCGCGTGATTTCAATACATCGATAACACAAGATGAGACAGTCTCATCGCGCTGCGGCGCGCGCGGTATGGAGCAAGTACATTGCGTGGGTAGTTGGCCGGCCATTATCTCTGCTCGTAGATAAGACGCATTGGACTGATAACGATAGCATTTGCGCAAGTCCGTTCGCGAAGGTGAGCATGTAATTCGATTGTCTTTTGTCCGCTAAAACAATTCGGTCGTGCGTGAACATTTAATAACAGGTGGCATTGTGTTTAGGGGATGCCTCTGAGGGATTTCTGTCCTTATAAAATGTCGCCGCTTTATTCTGCAAAAAGGACAAAGGCTATCGATTGGATGAATATTACTTGCTTTTGGAACGAAATGATCATCTAAAAATAATTCAACGAAGAAAATATCGCTTTTCTTTAGACGAAAATGTTATTTGCTGTCCGTGCAAACGGTTACTAGAGTTGATGGAATGTGCGGCGGAGCTTGAAACTAAAATGCTCCAATAGATTATGCTATCAACAATACTTTTCATATTGACGCAAGGCAAGATAAGAGGCCTTTTAGAATGCAATATAATGGAATGAAAATATCACCTATTGAAGAATTCACATTAAATAACAAATATTCCAACCTGATTCCATTCAGCAATTAGTTCGTGCCCACATTGACTGTTCTTTTATAAGTACTTAGTGTTGTTCCACCAAAATATCGGTAACGACAAAAATACAAAAATATTTTTAGCTTACGCATACATTTGTTACGCGATGTTTTCCGTTCGCGAGACCTCGGTCGCAGGAATAACTTGTCTCTTTTGCGAGATTGTCAATACGTTGCGAAGATTTTATTAGACCTTTGTTGACTCGCCGCGTCTGCGGAACCTTTTGTTTGGTTAGGACCCGCTAGTTCGGCGCTGAGCTGAGATCTTCAAATGGAACGTGACATAATCAAATGCCTGCCTTTATATGCAATGGATTCAATTAACTTCGCCTGCGAACGTGTTTTTAAGTTTAGAATAAATTTACAAGTGCAAAATTCACTGTTTGAGCTCTTAGGTTCAATTTATTCTAAGCATAATGTGGTTGATTTATTTATTTGATCGATGTTAAAAATGTAACCATAACACAGCTGTACTAAAGAAAATAATTACCTTTACGAGTTACTATTATTGTGTTTTCTACGGTGCTTTATGCGCGTTGATTCTGTTAGGTAGGTACCCAGTTTAGTGCATGTATCGATAGCATTGATCGATCGATGATAGGCTGGTGATGCATTCAGATAAAACATCACACATAAAAAAGTTATTATATGCACAGAGTTTTTTTATTATAATATTTTAGCAAAATGTAAAATTAAGCATATCTAATTAATAACAATACTGGGATTTTATCACATCACCTGTAGGTACTGGAAAGTTGCCGTACTACCTAGTATGTACGTTTTTTATAGTGTTCTCTACGACCCAAGAAAAATTTACGATATAAATACTGAAAATAATACCAACTATCATCATCATCGTCATCATCAAGGACCGTGTCGTACATCGTCAGGAAATCCCCAGGCACCGCACTCAACGGGTGAGTCGCCACCGCCGTCAACAACTCCGACCAAAACGATCTCATTTTTATCTAATTTATTATGTCCTTGCACATGTTTAAAGTTTGTACCGATACAGGACACAATTAGTCACATGGTCGCGCCTTATCGATAAACAAAACATTTCACATCACTAAAACAGTTCCAAATTTAAATTGCGCTACACAATTCCGAATAACATTTTTAATAAAATTCAAATATGGAACGCGACCCGGTTTTGTTTTTAATATTTTAAGCCGTGTTTTCACTGGCGGGTAAATATGGTGTGGCGTGGCTATAGACTGCCGTTATCAGGCGTCGGTATCGCATTGATAAGCGCCACAACAATTAGGTGTGATACTGCACCTGCTAGGTTATGTTTTCACGAGTTCTAATAATCCGCAAAAGTTATAATCGATAGGTTTTTACGAAGATTAATCAGTTTATCATGAGAACTGCAAAAACAAATGGTATAGTATAGTGAGATTAGTGAGCCAAATCTCAAGGGTTTGGTTTTTATAAAGATCGGGTCTGGTTAGTTCAAGATGTTCAAATCATTCAGCGGTTTTCATGAAAAATAGTGGTATGTAAAAGTGCTATTTTTTATAAGTTCACCTACCGGGCAGTGAACCTGAAAAAAGTAATGACACATAAATATTTTTCAAAAATTAATTTTAATCTAATCAGTTTTAAAACAAAGTAGTCTAAACAAAACGGGATTATGATTCTAATCAGTCTCACATTGAAAATATATCAGTGCCGTACTAAATATTTATTGATAGCGTATAAATTAAATGATAACACTTACTGTTTGAGTGCAGTGTCCTAATTTAGAAGATTAGAAGACCAAGGTCTAATTTTATCTTTCTTTTATTAGTTACTATGGTGTGCGTGACACAAGAGTGTCAATGGAGTGACCAAATTAATAAATACTAAACATAGGTATTAAAATCCGGATAAACCGGAAATAGGGCCGATTTTGATAAAAAACTTCGGAGCTCATATAACCCGGCAACCTTCAAATCAAGGGTGAACAGGCATCCTCTGGGCGCGCTCACTCCATCGTAGGCCACGTCTTTGCCTTTGGCTGGTCTGTGGCCAAGAGTAAGCCCATTTATAATAATAATAAAAAAAGAAAACCAGCTCTAAATTTAAAAATCGGATCCAAATTAGCGGTAGGTAGTAGGTTATTAGTAATTACCGCTCTCGTCCGAGTTCACACACACACACAGAAAATGGCACAATCATTGCATTTACATACATACAATCACGCCTGTATCCCATAAAGGGGTAGGCAGAACACATGAAACTACTAAAGCTTCATTGCATTTAACTGGTTAATATCAAAAGTATTTAAAGAAAGAACATTATTATTTTACAAAACTTCTGATTTGGGTACTCGAAAGTGTATGTAGCTAATGTAGCTATAGCTATATGTAGAAAGGAGCACCTAAATCGGTTCAGAATATTACCTTTCTTGATCCTTTTCTTGGCGTCAGTTTCATCGCACAGTATCGCCAACAATGTCAACAAACAGTCTTGATCCTGCCTTCGCCTTTGACGCACCATTTTCAAAGTTTCGGAACGTTCCACTAGCACTGGTATTTTCACGTTTAGTTTAAAAGGTTCATATTTTGTAAAAGGTAACCACTTTTCAAAGTTTATTTCGCGTCACTAAACGTCCTAGGAGAAGGTAATTCCCATAAATTGTCTATAAATTAGTAGTTACTAACTGTCTTTCTCGAGAAACTTTGAATAGAAAATCTTTCCCTTGATCCTAGAGTATTTGGTCCGAGTTAATCGTAGGTAGCGTTTCGGGCGTTTATGTTACGAATTTGAATCTTTTTCGAGGTAAACAACGTAACATCTGAAGCTTGAGAATTATTATTTATGCATATGTAGTTAGCTGTGACCCTCCTCCATAGATATTTTTTCACTATTCATAATATTGCAAAACATATACCCTCCTATTAGCTTAGCTAGTTTTATTTGACGTTCATATGCGCATTGTAATATGCCTACTTGAAAAACAAATATTTCATTTTCATTCATTTTCATATTTTATGTAACTTATGATAATAAAGTAATGTATATAGTAGTAACGTCCGTTAGAGTCCGGTTAGTGTCGTACGCTCCGCTATAATTATAGTCCGCGGCAAGCGTCCGGCGCGGTCCGGTCGCATCCGGCGGTCCGGCTTTCCACACGGTTAACTATTTGCCGTTTCCGCCGGCTTATCTGGACTATAGGTTAGGTATTAGCTGTGTTAGGGGAGTTTGTTATTTAAGATTCATAAGCTCTAAAAAATTCGTTTTGAAATTTTGAAAAATTGAGTTTTTCGGAACTTATGTGCGAAATGTCATTTGATATTTGTCAGTCGCTTTTCGGTGAAGGAAAACATCGTGAGGAAACTAATCCTAATAAGGCCTAGTTACCCTCCGGGTTGGAAGGTCAGATGACAGTCGCTTTCGTAAAACTAGTGCGAACGCCAAATCTTGGGATTAGTTGTCAAAGCGAACCCCAGGCTCCCATGAGCCGTAGAAAATGCCGGGATAACGCAAGGAGGATGATGAAGCTCTAAAAAATGTCCATGATGCGTAATGTTAATTATACACTTTCAGAGCAATTATTTATTAATATTTGTCTTCAAACTATTGTGACTGTCTTTTTACCGGTACTAATTTACACAGAAATCCGACTTAGGCACCTATTCCATTTGTCTACTTTCTTTCTCACTAAAACAAATTGAACTAACACTGAAACCTTAAAAAGTACTTAAATCTGTGATGATTAAAATACGTATCATTAAAATTTTACGTGATCCATATTAATTTAGACATAAACCAGCCAAACCGTCGTCAAATAAAGTTGCTCAAACTTCTTAGACAGATAGCAAGAAGTTTGAGAAACATTATTTACTTAATTACAGTCAGCTGGGAGGGTCTTCACAATACTTAAACACTTCTAATTCTATTATGTAGTTAAAACAATGTTCACTATGATGTATCAGTGGCGACGCGTAAAAATTTTTGTTGGTAAAGCCGGAGGGGTTTTTGGGATCTGTTTTGTATGGACTTATACTGCAGAATTTTAGAGAACCCGTTGGGAATCGAGTTGTATCGACGCTACGCCACTGCTATGTATGTAAGTAAAAAAAATATTTAGATCAACAAACACGGACGCATTCGAAGACGCATTATTTTAAAATCTACCTAATCCGCATTTAGTAGCAATCCGTATTCAGTAAATATTTGGCAATTGTAGTAGATAACAAATTAGGAGGATCTTCACAATACTCAAACACTTCTTAAGGTTTCAATTATATTCACTACACCTTTACATAACTTTTCATATATAACCTACTCCGTATTTTATAGCAACCAAAAACCGTTCGTCAAATATTTGGCAATCACCACACATGTTACAAAATACTTATAAACTTGTGTCACTTGTGTGTTTAAAACAATTATCACTACAACTTTACAGAGTTTGAACAAGACAACTATCGGAGACCGGTAGCGATCAAACGTCGTATAATCGCGGCACAGACTGAATCAATTGCGAATCTGCACATGTTCTATCTTAGGCCCTCTTTTCTAAATTTAAATACCTACTCCGTATTTTATAGTAACAAAAAACCGTTCGTCAAATATTTGGCAATCACCGCACATGATAAAAAATGCTTATACACTTGTATGGTTAAAACAATTATCACTACAACTTTACAGAGTTTGAACAAGACAACTATCGGAGACCGGTAGCGATCAAACGACGTATAATCGCACCGCAGACTGAATCAATTGCGAATCTAGTATCTACACATGTTCTATCTGTGGCCTACTTTCGCGATAACAGCAAGGCCGTGGGAAAAGGGGCCGGCCTTATCAATCGAACCAACCCTTGCGAAGATGCGTAGTGTTTTCTGCTAGTGAGGATAAAGCCTTATTTGGGTAAGGTACAGCGGGGCAAATCTCGACTGGGGGACAAATGTAACTCGTCCATTTGTTCCATATTTTACAATGTTTGCATAATTAAATAGAGTGTCCACCGGTTATATATGGTAGGCGTCTTCAGTGGATACATGTAGAACTCAACATCATAGTGTAATAATGGAAAAAATTGATCAGTTACAATTGCCGCCTACAACTTCTCTGCTTTGCCTAAAGGTTGACTGGTAGAGAATGCCTTATGGCATTAAGTCCGCCTATTGTACATTGGGTTTCTTTTTTAAATAAAGATTAAATAATAAATACATAATAATTGCCCCCCAGTCGAGATTTGCCCCGCTGTACCTTATGAAAATTGTTTCAGGACACCATTTAAACCGGCTTAGCTTAGTTTGGAGTCTGATGGACATACCAGCCTAGTCTACATTTGGTGAAAGTGTTTTATTTAAAGATTTATAAAAAAAACATTACAGTAACACTAACGTATTAAAACTGACCAGTTACATAACACTCTAAAATTGCACAACATGTTTTAAACTAGATAAATGTTAATGTTTGTTTATACGATTAGTTCTTTAAGTACATAATCTGGATGTCACATAGGTACTACATTTTCATCATACAAAAATAGATTTTAAATCTTACGAGTTGCGGGTAATTGAGGCGATTATTCCAAATCATGTTTACCTGAAATAAAACAAAGTTATCATTAATATACATCTTTCATACGTAGATAAACGAAAGATAAAAAACTATTTAATGTGTACTACATTCTAAATAGTACATTACGATACAAGTGCGAAAAAAGGAAGTTCGAAACGAGTGGCGATAAATTAAAACACGACCGAAGCGAAGGGAGAACTCGAGTCAATTTAAAACACTCCCTTCGGTCGTGTTTTAATTTATCGCCACTCGTTTCGAACTAGTATCGTAATGTACTATTATTTTAGTTCTTTAATTTTATATTACGGTTTACCCAACGGACTCGGATTTAACTGTTTATGCAGTACAGTTTAACCCTGTATATAATGTGAACAAGGACGTGTTACAAATTATAATAAATATGTGTTAAACATGAAACTTTAAACCAGTGTCTGAAAAAATTTAGCTAAATAATATGATTACTGTCATTTTAAAATAAAATGCGCGTTCAAATTGGTCTAGTGTGACACACAAAACTCCTACACTTGCAAACAGCGCAACCGTAGAGAATTTCGTGGAAAGCTGCTGAAGCGCTGTATGCCGGCCGATCGCAAACGGTTGCATTTGTTTGCTCGCGCGCCGCACGACTCGCCTCGTTCATTCAACTCGTACTCTAAACATCATTGGTAAGGCTATCACACACAGTCGGGAACTGATGTGTACATTGGTTTCTGTCAGCAAATGGACATTTGGCGTCCTAAACTGTTACAGTTGCTGTTGCAACCGTATATAATACTTATGTATAATACAATATCTGTTAGCAATCCTTCGAAAGGCGACAGGTGTTTAATTAAACACAAAACCATATAAACTATACAATATATACAATATCTTAGATAGAAAGAAAGAATAGGTATCTGGATTCTTGAAAATATAGATCCCGCTCAACACATTTTCCGGTAAAATGTTGCCAAGACGAAACTCTAAGACCGCACTATCAAAATATTATCAGATCTAAAATAGAGGACAAATTATTAAATTAGCTTTCTATCTTATTAAAATATGGACTTTGCCACTTTGATTACTACAGGAACGACTTTATTTTTGTACAAAAATGAACATAGAATATATTTTCTGCCTTACGCTCATGTCACGGTAGCACAACAGTCAAGCCACATATTTTGACAACCAACATCGATTTGGCTTACGGGATATACTAGTATGGGAAAGTAAAGTAGTGTATTGTAATTGTAACCTTACAGTATATTTACACTACTCTCTAACATTCAATTCTTGAGTCGTACGGATGCCATATTTACATATTTTCAGCTCAGTTAAGTTCGAACTAGTTTTCTACGCGACATCAAAGCTTTGACACACTGCAATGTCGCAACACCGTTAAAGTGCGTTTGATCGTTCAAACGTGACTGAAAAAGGGTGATTTATAAAAAAAACAGGAGATGGTGCATTTACACAAAGAATTAAGAATAAATCATCAGTGTTATAAGTGCAAAACGCGTTTTTGATCGTTATGTTGGCAAACGGGACCTAGTCAAAATATCCTTAATTAATAGATACCAAAGGCACATGTAACTCCGTATAGACAGATAAAGTCTAAGAAAAAAACGTACCTCAGTTGGTACCATACAGAAAAAGGTACGGTTGCCTAGATGGCGTTACACCTTTGGGGGACGCTCGGCTAGATGACGCTAATATTAATATTTGACATTTTAACACATATCACGCTAAGAACATGGGCCAAATTGTCAAAACTGAGGTTCAAAAGTTTCAAGCCTGTGTCAAGAGATGACAGTCTATGCACTGTGATTACAAATTTTACTTCGACAGTAACTCTCTATAATACTCGATCCTCTTTTCAAATACCAATAAGTGATAGGTAACACTTTGCACTAAGTAACTAAGTTTTACGAAATATAAGCAAAAATTAATTATCTATCCTACAATAGTGCGACAGTGACAATTGGATTTTCATCAGCATCACTGTGGAGCTTTAGGGCTCAGCACGTTTGCTACGAAACCTGGTGGGTAAGACAATATGTGTACGAGATTTGTATACATATGACATATGTATACAAATGAACGTTGTGAACTTGTTCCGTTTTTGATGATGTCCGAAAGTTCGGGTTTCAAAAAAACAAATAAATCAATATTATGGAACAATTTTACGCAGATCACTGCGTAACAATCGCAAGATCAATAAGGTTCGTGTTATACGTACAAGACCAGAGGATACAGAAAATATAGATAACACTTCAATTACATAAGAGAAAATTCATAAACCAAGAACAAGAATTGTTATTAACACACAAACATAAAGGACGATTATTTGTCTAGTAGGCATCATCTTGTAAACTTTAAGCTAACGTCAAAAATTAGCTGCCTTAGGACATGTGACGTGACAGACAAGGCGATAAATGTCGCTACCTTTTGGGCTCGCTCAGTCTGAAACCATCAACACGAGAAGAAGCTGCTTTAAACAAAAAAGTAATTTTGACTCTGATCTACATCGTGTCTAGAGCAAATTATTGGCGTAATTTAAAGTTCAACTCAGGCTTTGTGTGGTACTGTGTAAGGGTAAATTCCAGCGAAACGTGTTTCAGTCGCCCAGTAGGCCACTAGGCTACCAGCCATGCGGTGGCTCGTTCGCGCGTAGCAATGTTTACTTAGGCCCGGTGGATGGTGGGCCTAATTACCATTTCACATTATTTCTCTCACAAATCTTCTTACGGTTTACTATATGCAGGGGGATTTTCAACCCTTTACAAAATGCGGGTTGAACATGTGGGTCATTCTAAACAATATCCCGAAATCCGTTGTGTTCTTACATTTCTTGAAATCGCAATTTTTTTGTCGTCATTCTGAGGCGTAGGGTAAACTCGCCTCATTCGGTGACACGGCTAATTCGGTGAAACAACCAAAAAGCGTCTTTCGGAATAGTGCTTCAAAGCTTGTATCACCGAATGAGGCAAGTTTACCCTATATTAATATAGTAACAATAACGACATAGTTAAACCACATTGGCTATAAGGTTGCAATAACACCCTGGACTTGTTTTATCAGCCATGCCAATTATATCACAGAATATACAACATATAATACTTAGTACAAATTATACTTAGTACTTAGTACAAAGTTTCATGCGTGCGTCACGCGCTCAATTCTGACTGATATAACAATTCTAAATACCAGGGTTATATTCGTGAAGTTCTAAAATTATGTTAAGATACCTATATTTAACTACTAACTAAAAGCGATGTTTCCCTGAAATTATATATTTATAGACAATAGTAGCACAAGATTGAAGACGCATTATTTACAACTATTTGTGTTTTGCACAATATAGAGTTTATACATACATAATACATACTATCGAACGCGATCCACCCTCAGGTACTTAAAGGAATCTTTTACCTATGCCACTTTATTGTCAACTATCCAACCCATTCCAAAAAGACACCCGAATTCTAAATTGGAATACACATGTCATTTAGCATTAGAAGAGTTGTGAGTGAGTCCGGGTAAGTTGATGAATGGGGAAGGGTGCGGCATGACAGATGTGGGGTCAGACGGAACTTTGCACGATTGTTTAGTACGAGGCAGTTTGTTAGAATAGATAGGGCACATATTAAGTACATAAGTATAGAAACAAAATACCTATATTAAGTATAATGTTACCCTCATTCGAGAAAAGTAATAGGTTCCATCAATAACTTGATGTCTATATCAAAAGAATTTGAGGATAATAAACTTCTCTATTACATTGTAGACAAAACGATTTATATGATTCAGGGCTGGCGTCCACTCGTGGCAGAGGATTTTTAGAAGACAAACTAATATTGTGAATTCCAAATTCTTACTACTTCGTCAGAATAACTAATATTGTGAATTACAAATTCTTACTACTTAGTAAGAATAACTAATATTAGAATTACAAATTCTTACTGCGTAGTAAGAATTTGTAATTCACAATATTAGTTTGTACGAGTTTATTATGGTCACTGTAATTCTTACCTTTTTCAATGCGTATGTAATTATAGTCCTTAACGTTTGACCGCTAAATAAAAAACTCTAGCAGTTAATAGTTTAAACAGAAGCCTTACTAAAGCTAATGGTTAAAATGGACCATAATTAAATGTAGTTGTATTTTATGTGCTACGCTTACTAACTACCATTTCGCTGGACAACAACAGCCTATCACTTCTTCGGCGCTGCCACTTTTTACACTTCAAACTGACAGACTATCTCCGTCCGGCGAAGTGGTAGGTTAGCAGGCGCCTTAAAAAGAACACCACCATATTGCTCGCAGAAGTAAACGCACACCGGTAATCACTGCAAAAAATCACCTTACGTTGTGCTACCTGAGACGTATGTACATAATTATTAGGCCTTAGCGTCTATTTCAGACGATTTATGGCGCAATGTCCGAGAGACATCGATTTTGATGACTAAAAAGACCTATGCGAGAGCGACATATTTTGCCACATAGCTAGCAAGGGAAGCTTGCAACCGATTGCGACGTTTCGTTATGGTGTCTTCTTTCCCTTTTGTACATGTCTATACCTACCGTATCTGCGTATCTATAGGTACCTACTGTATCTAAGTATCTATACCGGGAAAGTCCTTTTTCCCCGGAATCTACTTTTGTTACGGTTACTTTGGATTGCAGGTTTTACAGCCCGCGTTGATTTACGACCCGGCGACCGACGTGGACACGCGAAACTCCGTGCCGTGTTATATAGAAGATAACTTTGAACGTTGTCGTTATGTTACAGTGAAAGTCAAGGTGTTCAATGTAGATGTGGACAAAGTACAAACAATATATATCCACAACCTGAACATCATCATCCTCCTTGCGTTATCCCGGCATTTGCCACGGCTCATGGGAGCCTGGGGTCCGCTCTGACAACTAATTCCAAGATTTGGCGTAGGCACTAGTTTTACGAAAGCGACTGCCATCTGACCTTCCAACTAATTCCAATAAGGCCTAGTTACCAAAGGGTTACCAAAGGGTAACTAGGCCTTATTGGAATTAGTCCGGTTTCCTCACGATGTTTTCCTTCACCGAAAAGCGACTGGCAAATATCAAATGACATTTCGCACATATGTTCCGAAAAACTCATTGGTACGATACGAGCCGGGGTTCGAACCCGCGACCTCCGGATCGAAAGTCGCACGCTCTTACCGCTAGGCCACCAGCGCTTCAACAGCCACAACCTGAACATATAAACAATACAGTCTTAATCTGTGGCCAAGAGTAAGTCCATTTATAATTTAAAAAAAAGTGATTACACATTATTGTCACTTTGTCCGCATATTAAATACTTCGACTGTACCAGTAGGGCTAGCATATGATTGAATCGTTATAGATGTTATGTAACACCAGGTGACCGGGACAGCGCGATGGCATTGACATTACGCTGCCCCTGACACACAGTTTTATATAACATTTATAACAGCCAGTGAGGATGTACCATAAACAGATGTATAAATTTCACTATTTGCTTAGTTACTAATTTCTCTATGCCTTTGGTTAACGAGGTTTCGTCCGTCGCGCGTCTTTTGTCCCCTAATGTCGACCTTTCCTGAGGTTTTACAGTTGTCTTTGATTTATGACACAACTTTGGCCTCTGAAATAAACAGCTGGGAAACCGCTCCGAGAGATATATTGACCTGGCTGTAAAATTTAAGGGAGCTTATCTTTGTATCTGGCTTTGTTCTTACAAGCATATTGCAGTTTGAATGCGTTGAAATGTTGTTTTTAGGAAAAAAACAATGTCATATACGAAAAAAGTGGAATGATTATTCTAACATTTTTTTGTAGTTGTTAGGTTCGCTAAAAACGTCTACGGGTGTTCTTGCATAACCAAGATGCCCAAGATATATATCATGCATACCTACGCTCTGCAGCGGCCGAAACGCTGTCACCGAGGCACTAATATGTAAGAGTGATAGACAAAACGTTTCGTTCTCGTAGCGCCAGCGATCGCCACCTTGTCCAATCACCCTGTTTACTTTGAGGAAAGTTCTAGCGTCCACAAATAGTTCCGAGTTCCACTGAACTATTAAAGACGGTCACAGCTAAGTTACGAAACCAGCCCTTGTATAGGAAGATTAAATGTTGACAATTGTAAAGTCCGTCTGGTAAGTTTGGAGAGTTTTCTGCGTGGGTATCGTGAAGCAGTCCAACTTTACCATTGAAGCCATTGAAGGTAAAATGTTGCCATCTTCCAACATCTATCAATAGCAAAATGGGAATGTGAACTTTTATTAAGAGGGCTTTCATCTGAAAAATAGTGAAATCGCAACCGAGCGCTTAATCATACCGTGTGTGGTATCATATTAAAGAGCTTTCCGAGTAGTTTACAAATATATATAACATATTATAGGACTTTTTCTACTTGGTCTAACAAAATATGAGAAAATGTCCAGAAGTGGTAATAATTGTGACGGAGAAGACTCGTTTTCAAAAAATGGCCAATAGAATACATAATATATAATATTGATATTTTTGCTCATAATTTGTCCAGTTTCAAGAACAAGGTTCGGCAATTACTGTTTTCTTGTTAACTGTATTATTTTTTCATTAAGTAGATTTTATAAGATGCATCCTTGCGTGTGTACTCAACTACTGCGTGTGTAATTTTGTTAACTATTTTTACTTAAATTTAACCATCTAGTAATGTAGGAAACTCTAGGCCTAGATTTATATATTTTTTTGTAAACCGTACTTGTAAAAGGCTGTTTGATTTCTAAAAAAAAAAAGTATCAAGATAATAAGATGCTCTAATTGAAATTTGAATTAAATATATCTATTAGATAACGGAAAGTGTAGTATTTCACCGACTAAAACTATCAATTTTACATTATTTTGACGTTTTTTTTGAAAGCAGCCTTAACATCTTCAAATAAGTAGCAGTAGTCATCCGTATGTAAGTTTGTAACCGTATTGATATAATAGTAAGTAGATTTTGTATGATAAAATGTGTATATGTGTGTACTTTAAAGTTAACAAATAAAATAAAATCAAAGATATCAGAAAAATCACATTTAAACCTCTGTTTTAGTTCACTTTAGCTATCATTATTCATCAACCAGGTAGCCGGTAGCTACTTAGCTATAAGTTGTTTCTTACCAAGCTATTATTTACTTTAGACTAATTTAAATAAACATATTTCTTTACGTCTAAACAAATACATCCTCCATCACAACATTTGTCGACGTAATAAGAGAAAATTGTCATTTACCCTGATTACCCCCGACTCCATCTGGAAGTAGGGGGAGCCGCGTGCCACTAATATGCTGTACTTTGACGCCATACATATTAATGGGGGAAATCATTTAGATACTACATTTATGAATACACGACAGAACGAGTGCGAGAGGTTAGGGGGGAGGTACGTGAAGACGCGAGTATGCGTATCGAGTTGTGGCCTTCCTACTCGAATATACTCGTACCTACGAGTATTTGGCGTATCGAAAGTACCTCGATGAGAAGGGGACCTATCGTTAATACAACCTAGCTGGAGCATCGTTGGAGCGATGCCGGGTTTCAGGGCCAGGGTGAAAGTGCATGACCGATGGTTTGGACTAAAGCCGTGAGAACCATTTTGTCTTAAAGACGTTATTAAACAATCGTCTAATCGTTTCCCCTGAGGAGATGAAAGGAAACGTGCAAATAACGTAGCATTCGCTGTAGTAATCCATATCTATTTCCTACAGGGTTAGCACATGATTGGTACGAGTATGTCGCCGCGAGATAGACTACCCGTCCTTATGTCAGTAATACAATTAGAAGAAGACGTGTGATCTCGAGGCGACATACTCTCGCGGCAATCATGTGCTAGCCGTGCTGTTCCAGTAGATACACAGTCTACTCAGTCTACCATGGCACTTTATTGAATTTGTGTAACAATTCCAAGATGAATATCGTCTGTCTCTTGTTTGTTGCTTGTTTTTGTACTAAATACTCATACTCGTACTTTATAAGTACGAAAACGAGTATAAATAACAGCGTTCGAATCTGCAATTCAAACACATTAGCGGCGCTCGAGCGGCCCGGATTGCCGCCGGAATATTTTATAACGCGCTCAAAAATTAAGACCATCGAGTATGGCTTCTTTATTTATGTTTCATCGAGTATGTTGAGTCGGTACTTGGGTGAAATTGTTTATGTATGAACGATTACTTAACAGGTTAAAGGGTAGGGTAGAAAATATTAGCAGTGCTGAGAATATGCTCCCTTCAGGAATTCTCGGTTCTGTTCGGATTATCATTGCTGCTAGCAATTATTATGGTTCGCACAACTAGACATCCCTTTGCGTGAAGAACTATCGACAATATTTACTTAAGCTTTGACAACCCTAAATAGTAAAAAGAGATAGTGGTTGACGATTCCTTCCTGAACTTAGGTTTCGTAGGACGTTCATTTTATGCATGTAGAAGTTAGTTTCGCTTGTATTTAAACGGTCGAATTTTGGTGGTTGAACTTTTTGCTACGTACACATAAATATATTTGACACACAACTAAAAGAAAGGATTCCGATTCCGTTTTCAATTTCTTGTAAATCGTGGCCCGCTTACCACTGACATTTATAAGTGATAAAGCTGGTACCGTATTCAACAATAATTAAAACATATCATGTTGTTTGAAATTAATGACACTACTTAGAATACCCATGAACTCATCTCAACTCCCAACATTAACATAAAACATATACATTATGTTGACCATAAAGTTTCGGTAATATATGTGAATGTATCGTATTGCCAGGGTGGCCAAACATCATGCATCATACGCCGGACGCCGGAACCGACCGAGACTGGACACAACGCAACTTATTTGTGGACACATTACTCATGCGGCGGAATTTGGGGATACCTTGTAATGCGAGTATATGTAGGTAACTACAGAGTAATATGAAATAGTCAAACTTCAAAAAATCGACTACCATTTTTAACATCACGTAGGTATGCAAGCAGTGTCACTGTCAGAGGCCTGTATCTGAAGCTTTGAAAAGCTGTGTCATGAGACATTGGTAAACGTAACAAATTAGTTCTAGGTATTTTGTTGTCTCGAGTTTCATCGAAAATATAAAAATATTAAAAAAAAGTATATATTTACAGCTTAGACGCCACTTCATAACAGGATGCATGTCGTGTGGACTTACCTGCAATCAAAAGAACACATTGTTAATAAAATTTGTTAATGGGTTGATATTTATATTTATTTGTAATTCAACGAGGTTATTTTATGTGATTCTCTCTACATCTGCATTGGTCTCTTATAGCTACCCAGAGATCAGACAATTGGGCATCACATATTTGGAATAACGTATCTCATGTGGTTAGAAATGATGCCGATCACTATATCAAATGCAACTCAAAATATGTCAAAGAACAAATAAAACATCCTGGGCACGTAGCCAAATGGCACAAACGCTCACGAAACGCTCACAAAACGAAACGCTCGTAGATATCTATCTCTTTCGCGGCGTTTCGTTTTCGTTCCACGTCGCAGAAATGCCATTCGGCTACGGCACCTGAAGCATTTAACGACATGAGATGTCTAAACAATTTTTATTACATGGATAAGATCGCCCTTTCTCCAGAAGGTCGCAGTAGACGTAAAACAGTGTGCCATAAACAAGAGTCCCATTATAAGGAGACACATTTTAATGTCTGCCTCCATTTATAATGGCCGTGAGCCGGTGTTTATGCGACTATTAAAAGCGCAAGTCGTTGTCTGCAGACGTCTGGAAGATACAAGGCTAAGTCTAGGAATGTAGGCATTACGGTATAACTTATGTCCAGTGTAAAGTTACTTTTAAAAACTTACACTTTTTTAATATAGAGCGGTTCGTTTTGCTAACCTTCAAATGGAACCACTAGATCGTATGGTGCTGATCTGTTAGTAATACATGTTATGTCATGAAATTGTGTTTAAGTATGTGTAAAAAAAACCTTAAAGATGTATATTATATTAGGGCCAGCTGCATCAACCACATTCGACAGACACATCATCGTCACGCAGCAGACGTCTATGGATCTTCCCATACAATAAAATTTAACGAACGCTTTAACAGTGACAGACGGTTTGATGCAACCGGCCATTAATGGCATTATTCATAAACGATTGTTACGAGAAACACAAATGAAAAAATTTCACTTCAAAAATAATCGCGGCACACGAAGAATAAACATGTATTAGCTAAAAATCATTTGTCATATTCTGTCATATTGACTTATGTATTTGTGAGAAAGGGATAAATAGTTATTTGTTATACAAGGGGGCAAAGTTGTATTTTAACGCCGAGTGTGGAATTGAAAAACGAGCAAGTGAAAGGATTCTATAGTTGAACCACGAGCGAAGCGAGTGGTTCGAGAATAGAATCCTGAACTTGCGAGTTTTTTAACACACGAGAAGTAAAATACATTTGCACCCGAGTGTAACACAAAACTTTTCCCCTAACTATAGCGAGGAAACTATAACGCAAAAAATGCCTTTATCACTGCTTCCAGTAGTTCCACAGGTGGTAAGTCATCTTTATTACTAGATTCACCTACTTTTATCAATTTTAAAGCAGTTAATTTGACTTTATTCGAGGTCAAATTTACCCACTAGTGGATAAAATGCGTTTTTACCCGCTGGTACTAAAGGACAAAACACGTGTTTCCGAGCTAGTGAGGGGAAAACACTTTTTATCTAATCAGGACCGTAACTTTATTTATGAATAAGGGGGTAAGTAGGTACATAGTGAGTATTCTGAAAGTAGTAGGTATGTCTATTTATCCTGTGAGCGTGCCTAGTTTTCTTCTGCATAAAATAACTTACTACTTACTGGCGTGTACACGCGATACCACAAGTTGTAAAAAAAGCAATTGGAAAATGGCCTTTACGATAAACGAAATAATATGTTTGGCGGCCGTCCGTATGATGAATGTGGGACGGTAAGTGAACCCGATCTCGCGTAAAGGGTGCATTTACATTTTTACATACGCGAGTGGGGCGTGTTATGAGCAGGAAGGAACCGGAAAATTTGGCCAAAGGTTCGGTTTTGAGTCATATCGGCGGATTATTCGAATATATATCAGCTTAGCCGAAGTGACATTCGTGGACGCTACGTGGCATTCAAAACGCAGTCTGGCTCTGTCACGCTGTTACAGAAAAGCGCTAGGGAGATCTCGCTACGACCACTTTACGAAGCGTAAGCCATTGTGACTGAGTGAGTAGGTACTCTTGTACAGTCAACAACACAGCTGTGAATACAGACATTAGACAAAGTGTCAAGAATATGTATACACACCTTAATGTACAGGCAATAAAGTTCTGTGTTGTTGAATGTACGGTCGCGGACTTTAATTGTTGATCCATTTCTAGTTGGACACGTCATAGCTTAACTTATGAAAGAACAAATTTTTTGCTGCCTCTAAATGGCTCAACTATTAAAGTCCTTGTATCCAGCATGGCTAAGATGGACGGCTGTCTGTCATTTGTCACCATGTCTGTCACGTTTTAACCAGTATGTAAGTGCGGAAGTGCCCCACGACGTGTGACAAGTGACAAAAACACGACCATGATACAGATGTAGTGCAAAAAGGGTTTCCTTCGAAAACGTTCGTATTTGTCATGCTAGTTCAGTCAATGTCAGTACATCTAGTACTGAGACTGACTGAAATAGCATGACACGTTCGTACGTTTCTGTAACAATACGAAGGCAACTCTTTTCACACTACATCTGTACGGCCACTGATGTTAGATGACATTTATAATATATCTATACATTCAGATGACATCCATTTGTGCATTTCGCGGATGATCATTCAAATATTATGATATTTCGCTTTGTGTGGTAGGGCGCAGCACAGCGGATATCATCTCGCTCGAATCTAGAGCAGATACCAACTTGGGAAGTACCTTCGCCTTACAGAAAACCGCAGCCAAATAGCACTAGACCCTACTCATAGTATTGTGTTCCTTCCGGTGAGTAAGGCTGCCAGATCTCAACGAGGGTGCGGTGTGCTGGTGACGGAAGGACTTATGGAACTAATTTGTTGCGTCTATTGCCCTTTGAGTCGTCGGCAACCCGAACCCTCCTTAGAGCTTGTACACTCCTTTTTGCTGTGTACTTATAACACAGCAAAAGGGTTTAATGGCAACAGCAGGTTTTAATGGGTTGGCAACTCGCATGTGACACTCCTTAAGTTGCAGCAGTTCATAGGTTACGGTGACCGCTTTCCATCATGTCTGATGGAAAGCGACCGTATTTGTTTGTCCCCGACGTAGTATAATAATAACCACAAAAAAAAAAAAACCCCGACCGTGACATAGTAGACCGATTTTCATGAAACTTGGCTAAGAATACTCCCGATTAACTCAGCTTTCAGACAAAAAAAAACTAAATCTAAATCGGTTCATCCGTTCGGAAGCTACGATGCCACAGACAGACACACACAGACAAACAGACAAACAGACAGACAGACACACACACAGACAGCCCCGTCAAACTTATAACACCCCCTCGTTTTTGCGTCGGGGGTTAAAAAAAAGTCACTCTTATATCCGGGTGCGTGTTTGAATGAGCTTGCAACTCTCACACAATGAAACGCTTAATTGTTACGAGTTACATATTGTACACAACCCTGTCATAGTCAATAACCAATGGCCCGTATGGTAAAGTTTGTCCGGCTGTTCCGGACAGTCCGGTGATGACCGGGCTGTTGTGGGGTTAATTATAGTTACACCCAGACCCCGGTATTGTCAATAGAGGTTACTATTAAAGTATTAATTAGAAAGTTGATCAATATTAAACGAATAAAGGATTACACAGTCACATATCTTGGCCTATCGGTACAGTCTGATCAAAAAGAGTGAACATTAAAAAGTGGAGAAGCTACAAAATGAGACATTACGGCGGCTACGGCGTAGCAAATGACCGGTGGCGTACACATTCGTAGCCACTGCGTAGCAAATAAAAATACGTATTACTCTTACACTGAATGCCATATAATAATCCGTACGTACTAGCTTCCTGTTCTAACTAGGAACGCGTATAATCATAATCCCATGAATAGTGTCGGCGCCTCGCGGCGCATCAATCAACAACCGTAGCCGGGGGAAATTATGGCGGCGACGGCGTAGCAGATGACCGGTGGCGTACACATTCGTAGCCGCTGCGTAGCAAATGAAAATAACCACCGTTGTGGAACTTTGTGGACTGTGGAGATATCTTCTCTTAGATGATTAAAATTGTGGCTACTACGGCGTAGCAGATGATCGGTGGCGTACACATTTGTAGCTTCGAGTAGCAAATGAATATAACTACCTACGGTTGTATAAACTTGTGGACTGTGGAGATATCTAGTCAGAGCATTGAATTTATGGTGGCTAGGCGTAGCAGATGACCGGAGGCGTACACATTCGTAGCCGCTGCGTAGTAAAAGAATATACATCTGTTGTCAATACCTTCAGTGGGTTAAACATGTTAAAATTATAGTGGTTACGTCGTAGCAGCTGACTGTTAGCATATCACATTCGTAGCTAATGCGTTACTAATGAAAATGATTAGTAATGTGAAACATACAACTAGACACCACTCTCAGGGAGTTGGGGATTTACCTCAGCGTATACAATGTTATAAGAAGCTTACTTAATTAAACTTACTTGTGAAAGCGGCTATGTATTGTATTAAAAAAAATACTAAATTGGTGATTCGGAATTACAACAGACGCAAACAAACAAAATATATGCCCGTAAAACAACAACAGTCATACAATTCTAAACGACCTCTAAAGGTCACTTTCCGTTTATCTCACATTACCGTCCTTACACCATTCCGTTAGAGCTGAAATTCCAAGAGCATACTGTTTGACACAATTTCTGAAACATCCACACGTGTAATAATAGTTTAAATAAATGACAAGCGAATAAAATGACGTTCTCTTTCGCACGCATATTCAAATGAGAAGGAGCGAGTAATATCGGGTACACGTATCGAATAACACCTAACAGGCCAATTCGATACTGCACTGACTTATATTAGAATTATATTTGAGTAATGCTATTTAGTTATAGTTTATTTCGCTATATCCTACCGACTGCGCCATGTAAAATATCGTCACTACTTTAAAAACTTGTATCTTCGTCTGCCAATGAAAAGAAAATTGTAGTAAGTAGGTATGTATGGAATGCATATAGACTTACTGCGTTTTAACTTTGAGAAGCAGCGTGAGATACGAGATTTTTTCAAAGTAGTGACGATATGTATTTTTTTTATACTACGTCGGTGGCAAACAAGCATACGGTCTGCCTGATGGAAATCAGTCACCGTCACCTATGGACGCCTGAAACTCAAGGAGTGTCACGGTTTGAAATGACTTTTTGACTTTTTTAATAGACGGAACATTTTGGTTCCGTAGGTCCTTCCGTCACCAGAACACCGCACCCTCGTTGAGCTCTGGCAGCCTTACTCACCGGCAGGAACACAACACTATGAGTAGGATCTAGTGCTATTTGGCTGTATTGAGACGGAGGAGCAACTACACACGTATAGTCCCGGCGATAATGATTGCACATTAGTTTTTCGTCTTCGTAGAGCATTGTATCTTTCTTCCTTATGTGACGTCAATTGTCTCTTTCCAAAGACCAATGTGCATTCTTTATCGCCATTTACCGTAAACTGACTGCATATTTCATATATTTAAATTAAAGGAAAAATTGAAAAATTCACACCTCCGGCAAGACTCGAACTTTTCCATTTCCATTTTTCCTTCAATTCAAAAATATGTAATATCTCTCGCAGACGTGTCTGCATGATAAAAAACAAATTTTGACTGCATATTTATTCATCTACCCACACATATGGCAGTTCTTATCCGTACAGTGGATTACAAAGAAACGTCTCAAATAGACGTCTCGTAATAAGGTGAAAAAGTGGATACATCTCTTTGTAGTCGACTGGACGGACGTGTGGACGAGACGCACTATTCAATAACGACATTCAAATATCATTCTGATTCCGGTGTACGTTCGAATTGCTTGTAATTCGTACTCGCACTAATAACAACAGTAACAGTATGTTCTTGTTTACGTCTGTTTATTGTTGAGATTATTAAATTCTCGAGCTCAAGATGAGGCTTTGGTTTCCGGGTGCTGTACAGTCACCTGCAATAATATATACACAACGAAGGACGCAAAAATATGTGGTACGCTGGTACGATTACAAAGTCATATGAAAATTGTGTCAATAATAGTGCATATGTTATGTACGAGTAATGCCAGTACAAGTAAAATTTTTTTTTTCAATCTTTATCATATCATTTATGACGAAGGTACATATCTTGAATGGTTACTAACATTATTCAAACTAATCTAACTCATTTGCAACAATATTATTTAACAAATGAGCTCTTATTAAAGCAAGCCAAGCTACTGTATTTGAAACATTGGCTGCTGTGTTTGAAACAGTATCTCACACAGCGATTAGTTCGCAAGCTCGCGCCTCAATTTGACATTCATGAAAGCAATAATTGACTGAGCATAGATAGTGGCACAATATTCTCTACACCGCGGCTCAAATTGTCAGGCATATCATGCAACTAGGACAATATTACCACACTAGACGGTAAAGTCAAGATATGGGTAAGCAGCTGCTATTTGGGTAACCAATGTCACTTTGACATTGATGAAAATATTATTGGTTCGGCATACAATATTCCCTACACAGCAAGGTGGATCATGTGTCAGTCATGTGATGTAATTAGAATAATCTTACCACACTAGACGGTAATGTTAAAATATGGATAAGCAGCAGATGTTCGGGCAACCGATGTCACTTTCACATTGATGAAAGGAAGAATCGGATCAGCATACAATATCTGTACCTACACCGGGGCTCAAATAGACAGTCATATCATGGAACTAGGATAATCTTATCACAGTAGACTGTAACGCCAAGTATAAGATATGGAGAAGCAGCTCCTGTTCGGGCAACCAATGTCACTTTGTCATTCGCAATAACACGAGCTGTTTCCTAATATTTATTAATGTAATAAAGGTTGATTTGACAAATTAGAGCGTCATGACGAATGACAAAATCTGTAATTTATTGCAAAGCTATTATTGTACTGTCATCCGAATTACGGAAGTGCTCCAAATTTCAACTAATTCAAACAGGCCTCTGCAAATAAATGGCTTTGTCCTTTCTCCATTATAGGTGTAATTAATAAAATGTATGTTTGCCGTAATCCGGGCCGGAAGCTCTGAATCGGTCCTCAGAGTGTAGTACGAGAATCCAAGTGTAAGGCTTGAGTGGACGCTCGGGGCGGAGCGTTCGGCGGGGCGTGCAGCGGGTCGCGTGAGTGTGCTTCCGCGCTATGCAGCGTCGACCCAGGACACTTGGCGGATTGTAAGTAATAACATAATGTTAAAAACTTTACCAAGACTGACACCTTGTACTTACAGTTTAGAACAAAACAATAGTTTAGATAAGAGAAACAGATATAATCTCACGTATGCTAATGAATAACATTGTAAAAGCAATTTGCGATGTATGTGGGTTAGCTGTTAACGCAAGACTGTACGAGACGAGGTGAAAAAGGAGCGAAAAGGCAGGGGATCCCGCGGAGCGCTTTGGGTGCGGATTTTCATAAACCGGGGGTCTGACGTTATTATATCACGGGGCGGGGCCCTGTGCAAGCGGGTTACAATATTCAAATACTTATATAATAATATTGTATCAAAGTTAAGAAAATGAGAGAATATAATTACTTGAGGAACGTCACATGGAACCTAACTTGAAAGATGATTAGGAAGCCAAGATCTACAAATTCGTCGGAAGAAAAGAAAAATCCGCTAAATAAAAAATTACCACTAACTTACCTATCTAAGTTGTCTATTGGTGTCCTGTTTGGCATTCTAAATATCGTTCGATACGAGAGCAAAATACTTTGCCACAGAACAGAGAAGGGAAGCTCGCGTCAGATATTTCGCTACGGTGCCTTCTTATCCTTTTGTCTACAAGTGCCGGGACCAGACTTCGTCCAAGAAATTGCGATCATGTCTAATGCATTTGAGCCACTCCGCTCCCGTCTCCGCAAGCTTCTCCCAGCCTCGGTGGTCAATCTTTAAGACTGCTATATCCTATCCTATATCCCACTGGCCGCAGTCTTAGTCAAGTAAGTCTTCTTCGTCAACTTCCCGCCGACAGCGGCACCGCGCGCTTACAACCGGCGCCACGCCGCCGGCGCTGCGTTTCTGCATTTGCATAATAATGCACGGCGGGCATTTAATGAAAATCGCGGCAGTCACAGGCTATTGTGTATCAAGCCGCTCTGTTTGCCACGCAACTTATACTTCATATCTTTCAAAGGGTTTCAGTTTTGGTTAAATTTAATCTTACAGTTCTGTTTGGGTTGCTTTAATTACGAGGGAGGACTGCGAATTCTTTCATCGCTTCAAGCGTTTGTAAACATATTTCATAGAAGGCTGGCAATGAGATGAATTGGAGCTCTTCCTTACTGTATCTGAGCAACGCATCTACTTTACCAACTACGTTACAAAACCTTCCCCAATATTACAATGCGCACAAGCGATGTAAATATATCAAGTTTTTCTTTCGCATCGGTTCTCATAGCCAGTATGGCAAAAATACGAGCTTTGAAATAGTAGTTTCCCCATTGCCAGTAATGGTAAGTATACAGTTTCAAATCTCGTCGACCAATGTCTGCCAGCCCTAAGACCTAATAGCATCAAAACTGACGTTCAAAACGTAAAAAAATGTCAAAAAGAAACGAGGTTCATTAGCGTAAATACATGTAGATGAAAACAGATCATAATACTCTAATAAAGGTGGGGAAGATCTCAATAAATAATGTACATATGTATGTATATTCAAGTACGTATTTTCGCAATTGAACAAAACCCAGGGGGTACCGGTTGAATGGCACAATGGTAAAGAATGTAAATTAAAAACCCAAAAACGTTCTGATTCATTCAATGTGGATGTCGAATGAGATTTTTTTAATAAGGTACAGATCAGTTTTCAATTATCGTGGCGTGCCTTTTGTATCTGCCAGGATTAATTAAGGACTTTATTTCTGAATGGTTTATTTCTTAATCATAGTTGAGACAAAGCCTTATAAGTGTCGTATCAGTATCTACCTATTACTCATAAACGTTGAATTCAACTATAATGGTGCTTTTAACCCTAAATACGAGACTTATACCTTTAGAGACTTTTTGAAGTAGGCACTACAAACAAATTTGGTCATTCCTGTATTTTACAGTTTATGATTTCATACCTATATTTAAGTAGGTACTGTACATATAACAAAGTACGAAAAATATATAATGTACTAAGTACTTTAAAGTACTAAAGAAAAAGTGACTAAGCTGGATTAGGCCTCCGCCACTTGGCTCTGATCTTGGTCACTATTTATTTTAATATTTAGCAACTTTTACGGTTTATTATCTTATTTGAATTTTGCAAATGTATGTTTACTTACTCCATTACCAATCAATCAACTGTGTTACGTCCATTGTGTTTAATTCGCCCAGCTTTAATTAGATCCATTATAACCCGATTATAATTCGGCAAAATTGATGAAACGACGCAAATAGCCCGGGGGACCGATGTGTCTGTTTATCCTGACGCGGTTATTGTTTACATGGTAAACTCACATATTTCAACTTAGATAAAGCCCAAATTACAATAACAAAGAGACGGCTGACACTGCGGTAATGTATTAATTAGAGCGAACTGAAATAACGCAAATTGCTATGAAATTCAAATTAATTTATGCATTATGGTTTTGTTTTGTCTTTGTTAAAAAAACAATGGTATTTGAAAGAAAAAATATTCCTAATTAAAATTACAGTACTTACCTACCTACTTCTTTATTTAATTAGGTAGGGTAAACTCGCCTCATTCGGTGACACGCCTAATTCGGTGATACAAGCTTTAAGCTCTATTTCGAAAGACGATTTTTGATTGTTTCACCGAATTAGGCATGTCACCGAATGAGGCGAGTTTAGATAGTTGCTGGTGCATTTATTTAGCTCAAAAAATGACAAATACCTACGCCACTGACAGAATAAACGATTTCCATAGGCAGAAGTAATATTTGTGAAATGTTCATGTTCTTCCTAATATGTATGGATTGTGATGGAGGTGGGAGTTAAATAGAAGGGATTTTTAGGGTAAGCAATGTTTAAGGCTGATAAATGTTTATGTTCTGGTTCTAAGTTAACTAGTTAAAATAACTTTAACAGGTTTAAATATTTATAAGTATATACTAGTAGTTATAGTAAATGCAGCACTGATCTTGTGTTCCTTCACTTAAAAACTAGCAACAACTTGAAGCGCCGAATGAAATCAAGTATAACGTTAAGTGCATGTACACTTATCGAGCGTCGAAGTTCAGAGGCGGGCTTACAGCTTTAAGGTGGCTCCGAACTTCACGAGTTGGGGCGGTGTGTACTTGTGTAGTGCTTTTGTCGAAATTAAATTAGTTGTGAATTTTCTTGAGGCTATTATTTATTTAACTAAATCGTATTGCTAGTAATTTCTAAAGCCCCTGTAGAACGCTGACAGATAAATACCTGCTAAAAATAATTAAATAAATAAATATTGGGGGCACCTTACACAGATCAACTTAGCCCCAAACTAAGCAAAGCTTGTACTATGGGTGCTAAGCGACGATATACCTACTTAAATATATAAATACATACTTAAATAGATAAATACATACTTATATACATAGCGTAGCTTGTGACGTAGGCGAAAGGCTGGCAACCTGTCACTGTAATGTCACAATTTGGATTTCTTTCAACCCCTTTTGCCAAGAGTGGCACGAAAACTTAGTAGTTCATGTGCTCTGCCTACCCCTTTATGGGATACAGGCGTGATTATATGTATGTATGTATACATAGAAAACATCCATGACTTAGGAATATCAGGAATATCTGCGCTCATTACACAAATAAATGCCCTTACCGGGATTCAATCCCAGGACCGCGGCTTAGCAGGCAGGGTCACTATTGACTGAGCCAGACTACTAACTAATTTTTAGCAGGGGTACGATGGACGGCTATACCATTTCTCACCACGTCTATCACGTTTTAAGAAGTAGGTATGTACATAAGTGCAAAAGTGACGCATCATATGAAAAGTCACAGAAGATCAATGTTAGAATTTTATATAACGAATATAACGTATTACTGATTTAGAGTCCTCTGGAGACGCGCACTTAATATTTCGGTTCTTTGCTTTTATTGCCAGTACATGTCCATACGTAAATCATTTCAAGTCAGTCGTAATTACCACAGTTTCCTATCATTCCGCATGCATATTCTCGTCGTAAACTATCTAAGCCAAGTTAGAACAAGCCGAGTTTCCTCCAGGTAACGTATCAACCGCGTTGGATTAGTCAGTACGGGAACTGAGATTAAATTTGCGGTTGACAAAGACGTTTGGAAACTTCCAGCGCTTGTGCTAACTTACGTCTAGTTTCTAGTACTTATTATTTGGATACCTATGCTTGTTAGTTTTGAGACGCAGAGAGCACATCATTCTAGTCTTTAAACTTTTCTTTTGGAGTACGAGATATAACTTTTTGCAGAAGACATGTCACGTTTCAGGTTTTTATTGAGTTATATTTAGTTTCATTCCATTTGCGAAAGTTTTATTTCGCAGTAGTAGGACGGACACAGTGTTACAGAGAGATTGAAACTTTACTACAATATAATAAATGTCAAAGTAACACTTTATTCGTCTCAGGTACAGCGGGACAAATCTCGACTGGGGGGCAAATATAACTGGTCCATTTTTACCATGTTTTACAATGTTTGCATAATTAAATAGAGTGTCCACCGGTTATGTATGTTAGGCGTGTTCAGTGGATACATGTAGATCTCAACATCATAGTGTAATAATGGAAAAAATGGATTAGTTACAATTCTCCCCCAGTCAAGATTTGCCCCGCTGTACCTTATTGTTTTAAACAGCTGAACCTTTTTTATATGGTGATTAGTTTGAGAACCGAGGATTGCTAGGATGATTGTTCAGAAGATATTATTTCTGTTCCGTGTTTAAGTGCCAGTTCTGATAATGCCGTGCTACTGAATATTAATTACAAAAAAGTGATTTTTCTCACAATTTCATCTAATACGAATCTCATATTTTATACACCGCATCTACATCCATTAAGCTGATAATCCGATGTTTTTCGCCGGTCGTCGTGTAATTCACAAAAGGTTGTGATAAAAACGGATCCGTGGTTATTTTGACGCGCTCGTCCATCACGCTGATCGCTTACTCGGTTATTAACTAATTACACTCATTAGTGCTTACATACACACCTACACATATTTATTTGAAGGTGTGCTATTAGGCTACAGTGGTAATGGAATATTTTATTTACAGATATATGACATATAAATTGTTCTATTTAAAAATTGACATTGATCGATTTTTCAATATTACCTAAATTATGTAAGTAGGTATTTTAAACATTTTTATATTAAAGGAAAAAATGGAAAAATTTACGCTTCCGGCGGGACTTGAACCCGCACCATTTTTGCAATCCGTGCAATGCTCTTACCAATTGAGCTACGGAAGCCACGCCGGACCTCGCAAATCTTTCCATGCCTTTCCTTTTTAAAATGGTGCGGGTTCAAGTCCCGCCGGAAGCGTAAATTTTTCCATTTTTTCCTTTAATATAAAAATGTTTAGAATCGTTAGCAGACGTTTCTGCTTAATAAAAATTAATTTAGGTATTTTAACTTTGTCATTAATCATTGGTAAAGTATTCAAAGATTTTTATGTAAGTACTCGTAGTTCTTTTGAATTTGAACCTCATTATAGGCACTTACCTCTTAAATTTTACAAGCATATATTTTTGATACGTTAAGTATATGGAAACGAATTAAAACGTCAATCGTAACAAATAATTACGACCACCAGTCTCAATGGACCTATGGCAATAATATTCTTCCAACTTCCGGACTTAAATCAGATATTAATATGATCTCCAATAGTTCATAATGTTACAAAAACTAAAGGCCACAAACACACTGGTTCCCTAGAGGCGAGCGCTTGATAACGGCTAGGAATCGAGTAAGTTCAGCACCTCTAACTCGATTTGTTGCCAATCTCGGCATTGACGGATCGCGTTTGAATGATCGATGGCCAGCAACATCTTGCTCACGATTATTATTAGAGATGATGGTGATTCAGTTAGATACCGATATCGGGCATTGGATTCGGTCACAGGCGTTGTCACCGGATCAAATACATTGTTCACGCAAAGTGTTGAGAGCGACGGAGGAATGTGTTACCGGGTGTCCTGTACGGTAACAATTTTTTTTATTAATATTGTCTTCGGTTACCGCGATAGTTATGAAATAAAACTATGGAAACGGATTATATCGCGTATAATGAATTTACAATTCATCCCATCAATTCCCATTCACAATTGTTGACAAATTGTGAATGACGTGTCGAAACCACAGGATAATACTAGTATTTTAAAGGAAATAGTAGTTTGTCAAAGTATTAAATGGGGTTATCCTGTAATTTAGAATTATACACTCTTGTATTGACATTTTAGTTATAATTTACCTACGTCAATGGCAAAGGAACATACGACCCACCAGGTAAGCAGTTTCCGTGCCTATGAACACATGCAACTCTCGAGGAGTTACATGCGCGCCGCAGACCCTAACACTTTGCATGCTCGCATTACTGAAACCCAATTAAATAAGAATCAATGTTATAGTGTATTCGGAAAACTATTTCGAATTTTTAACGTCTGGGATCTTGATTAAGCAAGAGGAAACTCGACTACCCAAATATTAAAATATCCAGCAAGCAGCACCGAGCCAAGACAGTGTTGCATCCCTAGTAATTATTAAACGATCACTTCCACAAGTTTGACGTTTGCTGAATCTGTTATGTTGGCAGTCTGAGTGCTTAAGTTGTTCTTGATCTTGTTGGGCAGAAATAGCGTTTAACCGCTTGCCGAAAACGAAACTAATTCATGAATGAAAATAATCTACGTCCATAACGTGTCATAGGCGTCATAGCAATTATTGTAAAAGTCTGAATGGTGACTGCGTGTCATTTATTAGTGCAAAGAAGCAATTAAACACAAATGGAAGGAATTACACTTCCAAGAAGGACAAGGCGCAGTAGCCAGTAATAATACTCGTGGACTGATGTCGATTATATATTGGCGTCGGACGTTGTGCAATACAAACAGCATTGGAAATATTTTCCAAGGGCTTCCATCTTCCTGATCGAAATGAGGTTCTAAGGAAGGAGTACATTAACAATTGAAAATACATACTTTTTAAAGTAAATTAGTATCATAACGAAGTATTATTAATAAGCAGTGTAGATGCGCATCTAGAAGCATATTTAGGTTCGCATCGCACAATTAAGTTTAAAAAAATATCTCGAATTTGAATCCAAATGGATGACCTCAAAGAATGGAAAGGACAGTTGGCAAACAATAAGTCTTGTTTTTTCGCCTCCAACCGAACTCACAAAATAGTGACGTCACAAAAACAAAGAATCCCCGAATTCTCAGTGAAAAAGCGTTTACCTCTTTGACGAACTTGTTTATTTGCCCGCTGCTCAGTTGAGCCAGTTTTTGCATTCCGATTGGTTCTAGAATCGAGCTTCCTTCCTAACCAATGTAATATGAACCTGTATAATAGTATCTTACGATAATCAGAGAGTGCTTTTATACTGGTTTAGTAGAGAGATAAAGTAAACTGGCGATTGAATATGACAGTCCTAAGCCTGTTGCACATTTATGAGCAAGTTGAGCACAAAGGCTCAAGCTGAGCACAAGTCAATTTTCCAATACTGGTTGTTCACAAAACATTTCATCTCCAACGTAGCTTGACCTGGATTATCATAGGAGTTTCGCGTCGCCTGGGATCTGGGTTTTATTGGGGACGTAAGCCGCTAAACTTAAATAACTGCCCCGGCCACGCTGTGACGTCATCTCGTCGATTAAAAAATATACAAAGGGGTGTGACAGTCGATATTGAGTACCGAAGTGTATTACACATTTTATAAGCCCTTTCACAGGAAAGCGCTCACGTAACGGCCATGTAGTAAATATAGCCTTTAATTTTAACGCTGGGCTTGTTGCAGAGTCTTTTGTGTAAGTGTACAGCGTATTTTTTTAGTCAATTAGTGTCCATTCAGTTTGTTTTTTTATTTTTATCAAATAAAAATGATTGCTGAAACGTCATAGGGGCAAGGACGTATTTGTAAACTTAAATACGTCGTTCTACATCCAGAAAGTTAATTTTCATATTTTGCTATTAGATAGATAGATAGATAGCTCTTTTTTTCATAGATATCGATCTTCTGTGCATGAAAAAACTATAGGTACCTACTAACCTAGAGTTAGAACCAACGAATGAGCTTATAGGGTTCTTTTATAAAATGTCTTCCACAAATCATTTAAAATCAATACCTATAAAGAAATTTCTATAAAATGATGACACTGTCAAGAGTTAAAGGAACAAGTCAGTATCAGATTTTTAAAATAAAAATGCTGCTTCCATTTTGCTTGCGTGTCAGCGTGACGTCAAAAAATACACGGTCAGTTTTAAAACTCTTTCATTTTACACTCGTTGTTTTTAATGGTATTAAAATCCGCTTTTGTGTTGTTAACTTTCATTAACCAATACACCTATTATTTTTTCCAGTTGACCTGGATAATAGAATATTTTTTTGTTCTAAAATCTACCTACTTAATAATTACTACTTTTTACGAACACATGTAATTTTATCTTTTTTTTTATATTATAAATGGGTTTACTCTTGGTCACAGACTAGCCGAAGGCAAAGACGTGGCCTACGATGGAGTGAGCTCGCCCAAAAGATGCCTGTTGTGTTCACTCTTGTCTTGTCTGTTCTATCGTGGCATTTTTAATAACTAAATAAATAAAAGTGCGTTTATTACACACTTTCACGTACACGGGGGTGAAATAAAAAGTTATTAGAGTAGCTATTTACAGTATTTTAAGACATAAATTATAGATACATTTTTATTACATTCTTAATTATTGTGAAAGTTCAGTACATCGTTTGTCGGCTGGAAAACTTGGCGAAGAAATCTAAAATGGAAGTTGTTTCAACCTTCCTCTGTTTCAACTCACCTTCTTCCCCATGTCTGATAACTTTTTTTTAAATAGCCTATAATGTGTCCCACTGCTGGGCAAAAGCCTCCCGTTTCCCGCCTGTCTTTCGTCTGATAACTAACACATAATAGCTGAGAATAGTTCCCGGCTCCTTGATAAAGTAAACTTATAAACACTAGAGCCCGATGCGAAGGGCGTAGCGGCTATATCTTAACCCTGGCTGAGCCCAGCTTACAGGCTTAGCGGGAGCCAGATGACCCGCAATTAATAGCAGTATACGGGTTATGTACGGGTAAGCGCTATGTAAGCACCCACGTATACAGCCGAAGAGATATTTATAAAACAATACCGCAAGAATCCTTCTTATTTATATTTTTGGAAATGGTTGATATAGATTGCAAGATGGACTGTAATGTAATATATGAAATAAATCAGTAGTGAACCTGCCTGCTGAGCGGCGGTCCTGGGTTCGAATCCCGGTAAGGGCATTTATTTGTGTGATGAGCACAGATATTTACTTATATACATAGAAAACAATCATGACTCAGGAACAAATTTTGTTCCTGAGTCATGATTGTTTTCTATGTATATAAGTATGTATTTATCTATTTAAGTATGTATATCGTCGCTTAGCACCCATAGTACAAGCTTTGCTTAGTTTGGGGCTAAGTTGATCTGTGTAAGGTGTCCCCAATATTTTTTTTTTTCCTCCTTTTTTTGAAGTCGTTTAAAAAATAAGCGGAAATTCCTTTGAAAAGCGTTTTATCACTGAAACATTAAGATTAAATGAAATATAAAACCACGTCAATGACAATCAAATGACCGCCCTACGAAAATATATGACAAAATAACAATTTTAAAGTACATTTATTTATTTATTTGGTAATACAAAATCCAATTCTTGGACCGTATGGGCTAATGGCATACAAAAATAAACATTCTATAATGTACCTATAACACGCGGTAAGTAAATATATAACTCTAAATAGTTTTACATCAGTAAAGTACAGACGTAGTGGGATAGTACTTACCTTCTATTCAGGCAAGGAGAACTTAGATTATAGCAAAACAGTTCAAGTTACAGCAATTTGCGCCCGAGACGTCTTTTGAATAATAATGTGTATTATTGAGTTAGTGAGCGTATATTATTTCAGTGTAGCGGCAAGCGCGCAAGTACAAACTTGCGATGTTAATACGTTTATCTTATAACTGGACGGGAACAACTAGTATTTTGGTTGCCAGTGTTTTAGTAATTCAGTAAGATCTTTATTGCAAACCATGGTACCGTCATTTTATTCTCCTACTTATTTTTAACATGGTTTCCATCAAATTTATGATGACTTTGCCGACGTCACTTGGCACTTGGTAGCTAAGCTCTATAAGTTCAAGATGTTTTACTAAAGAATGATCAATTGTGTTAAATAAATTCGTCATTAGCTAAACCTTACAAGTTATTTCAGAACGGGCATAATCATTTTAGGCAACATTAATAAGCAAAAAAATCTATAAGAATGAGACAAAATCGCCATTTCAACCGGAATAATGTTGTATGTACCTACACTGATTAAATGTCCCAGTCATATGATAGTCGTGATACATGTCACTGTCACTTGATAGCTTCACTGTCTAAAACACCAATGCGAATGGCGTCCAGAGCCTCTACCATGAGATTTCCACGTTCTATAAAACGTTACTCGACACCGTAAAAGTTACAAAAATATATGTAACATTTGGTTCCAGCAAATAACCTCTTAAACGCCAGGACCACGCAAAATGGAGGAAAGAAAGGACGAAAGTGGCCCCTGGGAAAAGCCGGGATAACACTAGGTAGAAGAAAAGTAACTCTCTTCTATTAGAACGCCACTTCTCCCGGTCGTGAGCCAGTCACATCCAGTTGTCACCCGCAATTTTCCGGATGTCGTCCACCCAACGAGCCAACGGATGTGTTCAAGGGGTGCTATTCTTTCTCCATAAAAAAGTAATTTTCCGTGATGTTTACACTATGGAGTACCGTATTCGACAAACCTCGTAGTAAAGGCTACACGAGTCAATTCAACTGTAACATGACAATCAACCAATTAGCCGGGATAATGGCAACGAGCGCGAATCGGACGATATTAGTAACGCGGTCCGGTGATTGAGCGTTTCAGATTTAATCTGGCATTGATAGAAAGGTCCTATGTCGCTGATAAAGGCCGACCTCACCGCTGCTAAAAACGGTTACGGTACGAATAAAACGATAATATGCGTCGCACCGCTGCTTTAAAAAGCGATCAAGGGTGAACAGGCATCTTCTGGATGAGCTCACTCCACCGCAGGCCACGTCTTTGACTTTGGTTAGTCTGTGGCCAAGAGTAAGCCCATTTATAATAATAAAAAAAAAAGACAATCCTGGGATTCCATAGCCCGTACTGTTACCATTTTTTGAGCAGCGATGTGTGCTGCAGGTGTGTGGTACATTGAAGATAAGTTCTGACCAGGGCCAGCAGGAGCATTCCATGAAAAAGTTTACCAATGTCCCTCCCGTACAAACGCGATTTTCTCCAAATTGGCTGGGTCAAAAGGGACTTTTTCTGGGGTAATGTGCAGGGTTATGCACAAAAAACTCATTGCATTTTTTAAACACCGAAAAAAAATCGCAACACACAAAACATTTAAATGCATTTGTAGGGGACAGCCCGTGGAATGCTCCAGCGCATGATTAGTGCGACAGCTTAAATCAATAGGTCCATCTTCAAGTGCCCCGGCATGTCCGATCTACTTCCTTCCTATATCTGTGAAGCTGACTGTATCACACCCAGAATAGATATTGCGTGATTTGTATTAGCCGCTCTATTCCTCGCATCCGGTCCTTTGTGACGCGCTTTCATTAGGACCCGGTCAAACCAATGCATCCAATATTGGCCGTCCTATTTGCACAAAACGACGCATTTTATTATTTATTGGTTTCCTTCGGTTATTTGATCGTTGTTTGTCGGTTTAGGACTGAATCGATTTGAGTTAAAATTTCAAATAAAAGTGCAGAGTAAAAAAGCAAAGTCGACAGCGATGTCCCGCCCGTGGCAAGGATTGAGCATTCATGAACAAACGTCATGTGTTCATAGAAGTTCGATGTTTAAAATTACACTTTTACCGGTGGAGTTAGCGATTAGGTTAATTTTTAGTCGACCTTCGATAAACTTTACAACATCGGCGCGTCCCTGTCGCACATACAAATAGTGCGAAAAGGACGGCCTGACTTTATATCGTTTATCTCGCGACCATGCTTGCCAGCCTGGCCCCGTAGCCGAATGGCATTTCTCCGACGCCAAACGAAAGCGATACGCCGCTGGCTCTGTCGCGCCAATACGCAAGCGCGATAGAGATAGATATCTACTAGCGCTTCGTTTCGTGAGCGTTTCGTGAGCGATTGTGCCATTCGGCTAGCCACCCTGATCTGCAACTATGTGTTGCGTTTTCTCGCGCGCGAGAACGCAACTTATGTTAGATCGTCAGGATTGAAGGACGTACACAAAAGGCTCTCAGTTCAATAGACTTTATGCTTTCACACATAACTATAAAACAATACAGGCAGAAAATACCTAAAGAACAGCAAGGTAAAACAGCAAAAGTAATGTTACCCATTAAATCTAAATCAGGCGCGTCGTGAATACGTGACGACTCGTCTCGCCCCCGTCCAAAACGAAACAAGTGAATACCCGAATAGAATACGTACCGTTATTTCGGTACGGAAGTGTAGCAATTCTAACGCTTTTTAGGGTACCTTTGAGATAAGACATTTCGGGGTGAGATTGGCTGGCGTTTCCAGTTATGTAACGTCTTTGCGCGGGACTAGGTGTAATGATACTGCCGTTCGTGTGCCTGTGTTGAGGTCCGTGGGGGCCTATTCATAAAGCTGGTGGGTTATAATTAAGTGATAACACAATCAAACGTTACACGGGTATGTTCACGGTAAATATACCATATATCTCCCGTACCTACAACTTATAAAATTTCAGTTTGCGTTACAGCAAATATTATTTCATTTCGGTTTAAAAATGATGTTTCACCCAAGTTCGATTTCTGGATGACCAGTCAACTCTAAGACCTATATTATTCTGACAGTCTTACCTACACACTACACACTACACTGTGCATTTAAAACGATATATAGGAAACAAACGAACTGACAAATTCGTTTGGATGAACTGATGGTAGGCGATGACCCATAGTTGCCCGAAACACCAGAGGGATCGTAAGTGCGTTGCCAACATTTAAGCTGCGAGTCTTTCCGTGAAGGTTTGAATGTCATATCGGTCCGAAAATGTCGCATGAGACAGTTGATTCCGTTTAGCTGCTGCATTTTAGCTTTGTCAGCTAAAACGCAATAAAATTACTGATATATTAAATGGGTTCTTGCTTCATACGAACAACGAACAGCAAACAAAAGCGAAAGAAACTTCTGTACAAATAAGATATTTCCCCGCAAAGTAATAAGCGAAATGACTGGCCATACTTCACCAAGGCGACACGATAGCGCCAAGTGTGTGACGCCATTTTTTATGTCTATCACAATTTATGGTCCCACAGGATTGAGCGAACTTTCACTAAGATATTTGCTTAAAATGTATAAAAGAGGTCTTTCACTTACTTTTGGTTTCTAAAGCAGGTATTTTATAGACTGGAACGAGTTACTTACCAAGGCACATAACAACAAACTAATACTGAATTGGGCGGGACATGTTGCTAGGCAATCCTTAAAAGAAGAATAGAAAGACCCCAAGCGTCAAGATAATAATCATCTGATCAAAATCAAACACCACCATATTTTTCCAAGGACATTGGGTACAAGTCTAGCGGAACAGAGAAGTGACGTGAACCAAAAATATAAATATCAATCGCCCCGATAGCAATTTCAAAGTACATCTAAAATGGCAAAACAATTCCTGTTCCATTATTAATTAAGGGCATCAACAAACGGAATTGTTCGCCGGGACTAATCAAAAACTAATTCCACTCCAGAGTTGATTTAAAAGTGAATTAAGTGTACTTTGTCCGGCGGTAGATTCAATCTGAGTGTACTAGTGTAACTGAACTAATCTGTACACTCAAACGCAATGAAAACAGCTTCACATGTATGAAAAAAATGTGGAACGTGGCCCATTTCAATTCTTGTTAGGTGTAGTTGGTTCAGAACGGTAATGGATTTTGGAGTGGCCGGTTTTTATTGTTTCAAACGCAATATGCTAATAAATGGAAAGTTTTCAAATTAATGTCCAAACTACGGTGGGAGTTAGACCCATCAGCCAAATTAGTTGAAATGTTACAAACTATTTGAATAGATAGAAGTGTAATTTAATTATTCACTCAATAGAAAAAATTACGCGAATTAATTCATTCGACACAGATAATAGGCTTGTGTCGTTCACGAACTATGAACTGTTAGGAATAAAATCCCAACAATGACCGAAATGAACTGAATCTTTCCGTGCTCTGAGAATCGGTCTTTGCTCATTTAGTTCAGTATAGGATCGTCGAGCGCGAGCGGTTTGGAACGAGAACGAGTGTGTGACTGCGCCGACCGAGAGCGAGAGCTACTTAGCAGAGCTACAAAAAAAGTCAAGTTTTCATATTAAACTTCGGTTACTTACAACCTTTCGGCCCGGAATGTTACTATCTGTGGACTATTCGTATCATTTTGACACTATTCGGTCTCATTCGTTCTGATCTTTCCGACCGCAGTGATCGCTGGTCTGGCTGAACTAAATGAGCAAAAGACCTAAAAGAGCGAACTAGTTCGTGGGAGCGATTGAACGAGATCGGAGCGCTCCGATCAACGAACGAAACGGCACAAGCCTAACAGATAAGGCACGGAATAAAAATAAAAAAAATTTCTGTTCTGTGAGATAAGGTCATCTGAAATACTTTATCACAAATTGGACGTTAAAATTTTGAATGGTGAATTAATTTATTAAAAAAAACCTAGGCGCAAAAAAACATTACTAATCAAATATGAGAAAGTCAGACAAAATAAATTTGTATCCTATAAGATCGAGTTTACAATCTAAGCTAAACTTCCAAAAAGTATAGATACTCGTATGTGCATTATTTATGTGATGTCAGTGTTTAGATGCATGTTCATATTATATACTGCCTGGCAAAAAAGAGTAGAAATTAATCATAGCAACATCGTACTTAGTGTCCTCCATCTTTCTTACATGTACTGATTTGAAAGGGACGACACTACAATGTTCCCACTTTATAATTTGTACTTTTTTGCTGCGCTGACACTTGAAACGTGGCGTTCTTAGGGACCGTCCACACTCAAGAGACGCATGTCCGCCGACGCGGAACGGACGTCAGCGCCACGCCGCCGAATGTAATTTAAAAAACGTCGCAGTACATTTTGTATAGGAAAGACGTAAGACGCGCCCCCAGGCGACCAAGCGACGTCCCTTGCGCGTCCGTCCTATACTGTACGATAAAATGTACTGAAAAGACGTTTTTTCAAATTACATTCAGGCGGCGTGGCGCTGACGTCCGTTCGGCGTCGGCGGACATGCGTCACTTGAGTGTGGACTGTCCCTTAAGATTGTCGTGAATTTGTACTGTACATTTGTAAGCAGAATCCTACAGACCTACAGTCACCCAGTTTGTTATTGTATTAAAGCGAGACCAAACAGAAGCTAATGACAGCGTTATCCAGGCTAACCATACAAAAGAATCCTTTCATTTTAGATCTGAATGCCGGCGGACCTCACTAATGCCCACAGATAACCTAACGAGTAACCCGTCCCCAAAAGTCACATCTACATAATCCGACACTGAGTTCTGAACTTTATGTGGCTCGGGTTAAGTTTTTCTTGGATTAATGGGGGTCTTTTGATAGGATGTTTTTAAAGTAATAAGATTTGAGCGGCAAATGTTTCTTTTTGCAAAGCTTCCGGGCTTGATTACTGATTTCACAGTCTTTGTTTTGGCACTGAATTTGGGGCTCAGTCGCGTGTCAAACAAATTTATGCTGTCAGCGGAGTGGATTTTATGTCTCTCAATTGTTTTATCTGGGATTCCCATTTTATAATTCTGAAAATGAAATCCGTCAAAAAATTCGCTACTTTGTAACCTTAGGTAACTTTCTATTATTTGTAAAAAACACAAAAATAGCGACTTTATAACTAACTGATGTCATTTTAACATCAACTGCAGTTCGTATTAACTAAAAACATTTCAATTCTGATTTTAATAGCAGCGGGCCGATTTTTGAGTCTCACGCGTTCGAATTCAGAAAACTGTCACTGAAAATAATATACAAGTCACCGTTTTCAATCGGTATTTTAGTGACAAAATCCCGTATGCGAGATTCAAAAATCGCCCTCGATACGAATTTGATTTTAATTTTGACGATTTCTCAGCATTAAGAGTGTTTCAACAAAAGAGTTGCGAGGGATTTTAAAATTACCAAGTGATAGATATATGGGTCGGGAAGGCACACGAGTGAAACGACAGGTAGCCATTAGCGAACTGCTTTATTATATTGGTAACAGGGTGGGCGCAGCCACCGCGCGTACTTATCTATACCTATGCATGCATATACAACAATCCCTTCCCCATAGTTCCTTACTCTAACCTAAAACTAACACGTCCTTATTATTCTAAAAATATTGTTTATAATCAAAACGCGGTCGAGCACGTCTGAGTCTCGTGGACGAGTCCGCGGTCCCGGGAGGCGCGTTGTCCGGCGCCGCGCGGTCGGCGGCAAGCGCCGGCGCAGGCACGGTAGCCGGGCTTGCCGCAGCTACTGACTCCTTCTCTGTAGGCGTCGTATCTTCCTCCTCCACCGTCAGTTCCTCTTCGACATTGAGGCCTGTAGGCTGGTGAGACGGGGATTGCCTGGTCATTGCCTCTGATTCATCGGCTGAAATGTCGGGCGGTGCCATTGATGGTAAGGCGGCCTGTGGGCCGGAATCAAAAATGGGAGGTAAGTCAGGAGGTGATAACTCGCTGTCTCCAGCCGGTGTTTGACTGGACTCGGGATGACTCACGGCTGTCGGTGTGACTTGGCCCTTATATTTAATAATTTGATTTATGTGTCTTTTCACTATTTTGTTTGTTTTGTTGTCCTTTATGAGATAAAGCACACGACCTACTTTTTTGATTATAGTCCCTTGGATCCAAGTGAAACGATTTTTATTTATAAAGTTTTTATATAAAACTGGCTCGTTCGTAATAAATGAACATCTGTTTACTCCACCGTAATATTTAATCTGCGAGCACTGTTTATTGTGAACAAAAGAGTCAGATGTGGTGAGCGGAGTTGATGATGATGACTTTTCTGATGTAACACGTAACAAATCTAATCGTGATCTCAATTGTCTACCAAATACCAGCTGTGCTGGTGATTTCCCTGTAGTAGTGTGTTTTGAATTCCTGTAGTGAAATAGGTATTTTAACAATTGGTTATTCACACTTTTACCTTTCGCGTTTGACATAAGTGCGGCTTTTAGGCCCTTTTTAATCACCTTAATATATGCCTCCGCGAATCCGTTACTGGATGGATGATAAACCGGTGATGTTAGATGTTGTATGCCATTTAAAACACAAAATTCTTCAAAGTATTGACTTACAAAAGAAGTGCCGTTATCACTGACTACTGTACAAGGGATACCGTACCTAGACATGAATTCGTACAGTTTATCAACTACATTGATTGATGACGAATTGCTTTTCATATCATAGCATTCTACCCATTTACTGTAAGCGTCGACTATGACTAAGTACCAATGTTCATTAATAGGGCCCAAAAAGTCCATGTGTATTCTTTGAAATACATGTGCTGGAATTTTCCATGGTGCAAGTGGGACGCGCGGGGGAGTTGGCCGCAACCGAGTGCAAACCTCGCAGGCCCCGATCAGGTTCTCGATGGCGGCATCGATGCCTGGGAACCACAGCCGCGAACGCGCCTCCGCTTTACTCTTAACGATACCTAAATGTGCGTCGTGTAACTCTGCCAGCACCTGACTTTGTAGGCTCAAAGGAATAACGACCTTATGGCCTCTCATTAAGACACCATTTTCAACCGATAGCTGAAATCTACATTGATGGTAAGCCTTAATATCGTTATCACTAGTTTTGCGCGGCCAGCCGTTCTGCACGAAGTAAACAACTTTTTTAGAGTCGCATCATTATGCGTCTCCTGCTTTAACCGATCTAAAGTAATAGGCAAACAACTGCCCTCTAATACGAAGTTTACATATGTAGCATTGTCAGCCCCCGCGACCCCCGCGCGGGCGGCTGGCTCATCCGGTAATGACGCGCGAGATAAGAAATCGGCGCAATTATTGGCACTACGTACATATTCTATTACGTAATTATATGCAGATAAGAATATTGCATATCTTTGCAGTCTGTTTGCTGTTATCTCTGGTATTCCTCGATGCGGTCCGAATATAGATAACAATGGTTGGTGATCGGTGCGTAAAATGAATGGTTCCGCACGTGCATATAAATATTGATGATATTTTTTTATTCCGAATATCAAACTTGTTGCTTCCTTTTGTATTTGCGCGTATTTTTTTTCTGCGGCATTTAACGTTCGGGAAGCAAAAGAAATGGGGCGTTCAGATCCGTCTGGCTCAATTTGGGATAAAACTGCGCCAAGACCTTGGGGGACGCATCACAAGTAAGAATAAGTTTAGCGTCCGGATTATAATGTGCAAGGACTTGATCTGACGCTAACTTTTTCTTAATTTCCGTAAAAGCCTTTTCGTGTTCTGGTTTCCACTCCCACCTTACATCTTTTTTTAAAAGATCGTAAAGTGGACTCAAGATGGTAGAAGCTCGGGGCACAAAGTTCCTATAATAATTGATCAACCCTAGAAATGATTGAAGTTGATTTATGTTTTTAGGGACAGGTGCCTCGACTATAGCTTTGACCTTGGTTTTAGATTTGCTTATACCATCTTTGTTAATAACGTGGCCTAGATACGTTATTTCATTCTGGAAAAAAGAACACTTTTCCTTCTGAAGCGTCAGCCCCGCGTCTCTGAACCGCTGCAGCACCTGGTGCAGGCGCGCCACGTGCTCCTCCCTACTCCGGCCCGTGATGAGCACGTCATCCAGGAAGCATAATACTCCCTCTAAATCGGCAAGAATATTATTTAGGGCGCGTTGAAAAACCGCTGGGGCGCTAGAGAGCCCAAAAATTAAGCGGCGATATTTAAATAACCCCCGATTGGTGTTGATACACGTGATATTATCGGGGTCGTCGATTTCAAATTGATTATACGCCATGGACATATCTAGCTTCGTGAACTGTACCCCCCCGTGTAATTTCGAAAAAAGTTCTTCAATGGTAGGCAGGGGATATTTCTCAATCAGTAATTGTTTGTTTATTGTTTGAGAATAATCGGCACAGATCCTAACTGATCCGTCGCGTTTGAGCACTGGTACAATAGGCGACGCGTAATCTGAATATTCAATTTGCTCAAGAATACCTAAACTTTGTAACCGTTTAATTTCACTATCGACTTTGTCCTTTAAGGCAAATGCCACGGGGCGGGCTTTGAAAAAAACTGGTTTAGCGTCCTCCTTAAGTTTTAATTTTATTTTATATGTTTTGAAACGACCTAGTTTATTCGAAAATAGTTCTGGATAACGCGACATCAAGTCACTCGCCTCGTCAGTTTCAGACTTTGTTTTTGTACAATAGAGAATAGGCGTGAGCTCCAACTTAAATTTGGAAATGAAATTTCTCCCAAGGATGACCGGACCCCTTTAGGTATGACGTGTACATCAAGAATAAAAGTCTTGCCCATGTACGTGACCGGTAATTGTATAAATCCCGTACTTGGTATCGGAGTTTTATTATAACCGGTAAACCTCTTGTTACTAGGGGATAATGGCACTTCCTTAAACAAAGACTCGTAAGTTTTTTGTGAAATGGCGGTAATCGGGGAGCCGGTGTCTATCTCACATTCTATCGATAACCCGTTAATAATTACTGTTTCTAACATTGGTTCACCCTTCACCGAACGGATATTAAAAAACTTACCATCATCATCTTCGCTCACCTCCTCCGACTCAACGTATTTGAGGTTACACATCTTACGTAAATGACCCTTTTTTTTACACCTTTTGCACTTGTAATTTACGTAACGACAGTTTTCAGCTTTATGACTACTTAGACCGCACACAGAACACTTATTTCCGCGACCCGCCGTAGTTTCGCCGATTTTTAACACGCTCTCAGCGCCGGGCACCGCCGCCGTCGCGGCGGCCGCCAAGGTCGCGCTGGCTGCGGCGCGCGCGCACCGCACACTTTCAGCGATGTCTATTGCTTTCGCTAGGGTGAGTTCGCCGAGCTCCTTCGAAAACAATTTTTCACGCTCTTTTCCAGACTGCATGCCCATGATGAATCTGTCCAAAAGCGCCTCCTCAATGTTCTTGAACTGGCAATACGCCGCGAGCCCGCGCAGCCGCGCGGCCCACTGCGCCGAAGTTTCGCCTACCTTCTGCGTAGCCGAATGGAAGTGATAACGCTCCGCGAAGACGCAGCGCTTCGGAGTAAAATGCGCATCCAACAACTCCACCACTTCACTATAACTTTTAGTTTCAAGAACATCAGGCAGTGCAAGATTACTTGCTAATTGATAGGTACTTTCCGTAAGCGCACTTAACAAGATGGCGCGCCTTCTCACACCCGCTTTGTCGCTTGCTTGATCGATGTTGTTTGCGATGAACCACTGTTCTAGCCTATTTTTGTACGTAAGCCATTCTTGCTGTTGATGATTAAAACTTGAAAACAAGCCAACCGAGTTTGAAGTTGCCATGATACACGGTACACGGCGTTTAACACGTGAGGTAATTATCGAAACGTCGCCACTGATAGATATATGGGTCGGGAAGGCACACGAGTGAAACGACAGGTAGCCATTAGCGAACTGCTTTATTATATTGGTAACAGGGTGGGCGCAGCCACCGCGCGTACTTATCTATACCTATGCATGCATATA